>NC_044573.1:78326268-80775156 GCF_901933205.1 Camarhynchus parvulus | reverse complement strand
ACAAATGCATGCTAAGACTTAGTTTCCTGTGTTTTATCTCTGGTATTCACATTCAAATATTCAAATATTTTTAAAGCCAGTATATTTTCTTTTAGCAAATCTTTAATTCTATAGAGCTAAGCAAAGTAAGACAAGCAAAAACAGAAGAAATATGTGTGAATAAAGAGTTAACAAAAGAATTAGTATTATCTAATAAATCTATGTTGTGTAGTCTCTTTCAGTGAAAAGACCTAGCTTCAGCTCTAGTTTCTTCTCCCTTTCTGTTGTGCCATTCGAATTCCCACAGTAATACCTACCAAGCAGCTTGTGCAGCTACATGAGAGCTAACACAATATCCATCTGACACTGTGAATGCCAAAGTCACAGCTGCTTAGGAGAATCCTGTCCTTAGGGTTTCTGCCTCCTTGTAAGAGGTAACAATGGTAAAGTGGTCGCTTATACGTGTCTTTCAGGTGTGAATTGCTGACAGTTCAATGTTTGAGGCTGGTCATTTCTGACTGATCCATCAAGAGCTTGCTTGAACCTGCTGAGGTTGTCTCTCTGACCGCAGTGAAAAGAAAACACACTTTTTCCTGCTGGCAAATGGACCAAGAAGAGGGAGTTTTTATATTTCTGTTCCTTGCTATCTGACCAGTGGGGTTAGATGGAGGCATGATGGAATAAATTCTCAAAAAAGGAGGAAGAAGAGAATATATTCTTTGTGCAGGTGATTATAGTCTATACTTGGATGGTTCCTGGTGATGCTGCTCACCCTTGACAGTCAGCAGATGACTCTCCCAAATGATTTTCCCCACTTTTTAATAGAAGTTGCTGTTGTTATTGTTGTGGTTGAGGACTAAGCAACATGTGCCTCCCAGCACTGCAGTCCCCAGATGCCATCCCTTTATTTGTGCTCTGAACAGGCAGTTACAAGCTTTTGGTAACAATCTGTTTCATTTAACTGTAGAGCTGGATAGTAAGTGAAAGAGTGAGTTTTGACTTCTAACTGAAGTTAAACCTGCCAGCCACCATAGGTTGGCATCCTCAGTTTGTTCCCTGGGCTCTGCTTGGAGTGAAGCAGTATTCTATTTCCTGTCCATCAGGAAAGAACCCCAAACTGCATTTAGCTCCTACCATCACAGAAATTCATAGGAAGTCTGCATCAGGAAATGTTAACTTAGAGAGATGGACACAAAGTAAAAACTTTACAAAATTTTTGCTTTAAACTGACATTTAAAAATGAAATGTCAATTTGCATCCTGTCTAGACAAAACTTAATCTTTTTCAGATCTTTCGTTCAATGAACTTGGGTGATATTAATTGTAAAACTGTTGATTTTTGTGTTAATTTAAATAAAACCCTAGTGTTGGAACCCAGGGAACAGGGAATATTTCTCTGCCTGTCCTGAGAAGTCCTGATCCCCAGGAAAACACTGCTTTTAACCTTCATCCATGGAGAAAGCTTCCCAGACTTTGGGATGAATTGGAATCTACAAGTGTGTGAAATAGATAGTAGTATAGCTTATCACAGGGTGAAAAACTTAGAGTTTTGGGTTTTTAGTATGGAGGTAGATAGGAAACAAGATGGAGGATTTTGGGCATTGTCTGATCTCCTTCTTGTTCTTCATCTACTCCATTTATTCTAATGTTGGGAGCACAGGACAATTAGTTAGAAAGAACTGCAATGCAGATGTTGCGTGGACAGAAAAATTAGTTATTGGTAGAAAGGTAGAAATAAAGTACATTCTAAGAGTTAATTGGACAAAATAACTTTAAAAGATCTTGAATCTGTGTGTCTTATGACTTTTTGCTGCCTTTTGTACACTAAGTCTGAGATACAGATGGCGTGCAGAACTGTGGATAAGAGAAAAATAAACAATAACCTGAAGACTGAAAAACCAAAAGTCCCATCCATCTCTAATTTCTGGCACAGAACTTTTTAGGGATCTCCCCATCAGGGGGACCCATAAGGGACGTTTTAACACCCTACAAATTCTTTAGATTTTGAAAAAATTGCTTCTAAGTACTTAAAAGAATGCTTATCAAATTCTGGCTTGGTGTAGAATTATTTTCATGGCAGAAAGCTCTTTCTTCACAAACAGTAATTATACTCAAATCATTTTGTGGTGATCTGAATGACCACTGATGAATTTATGGGGTAAATTTATGTGTAAATGGAGCATTTTTCACAACATCAGTACCAGATACTATCACAGTCTGATTTCAAGGCATTATTTTTAGACATTTTTAGCAGTAGCACACAGTCAAATTATGAAGTAAATTAGATACCCCTTGTGCTTCATCACAATAATTTTGTACAAATATCATATCTCAAATCCCCACAACTGTATCTTTTTACATTTTTTTCAATTAGTAGTATTCCTTTTTTATCTCAAATCTCCAAAGTTGTGTACTGAGAGGCATTGATACTATGTGAAAAGAAACAATCTATTTTTTGCACATCAATATATACAATATTTACGTTATACAGTGATAATCTCCCTCCCACTGTGTGTGAAATAACATTTCTCAGGCATGGTGCTAAGGGTGTAAATCAAAACAGAGTCAGTCTAAAAAGTGCGCTTTTCATCCTCAAGTACATAAAATATGCATATTAAATTAAAAAGCTTTGGAATTAATGAATTACTGCAGCCTGGGGTTAGTAATAATTTATATCTTATGAAATTACTTTGGTAGTTATTCATGGAAGTAACTCAACAGTAAAGCATACATACCACTGTACCATTGCAATACATCCCAGATTACTTAAAAAGGAAAAACCTTTTTTCACCTGATGTAAATCAGTCTTGATGTCTAGATTCTGCCCCAGTAAAGCTCAAACAAAGGTTTTCAGTCAGTGTCTAAGACACATTTGGAATATACTATCTAATAACAAAAGCTAAATATGTAGAGGAAGCTTGGTATCCATGATGGGCTCTTTGATTCCTTACAAATACAAGGATTCAAATCAGTCATTTTTTTGCACTATTTTCTCCTTTCAGCTTCTGAAGACATACTGCCTTTTTTTTACCCAGGAAGGAAAATTTAGGCAGGAGAGTGAAAGTGAGGGTGCTATGGAAGATTTTATTTTTCCTCCAATAATTTAACTACATAAATCATTAAGAAAATTCACTGTTGACTGCAGTTGAAACAGGTTTACAAGGGAAGCTTGGCTGAGGCTATTGAGGAGAGGGTAAATGTGGTTCTGCAGTCACAGTATGGGGTGGTCTGCTGTTGAAGCAATGACAATCAGGCTCATAGGGTTACTGTCATGGCACAGGGATAATGTTGGAGGATGCTGTAGAAGTACTGCTCTGAATGCTGTTCGCTAACAGAAGGATACACTAAATCCTGGTGAATGTGAAATGTCTGGAAAATGAGAAAACATTTGTGGAACTGTGAAGGAAGTATGTATTTTTCTAGAGGACATTTTAAATTAATAGTGATTTTCTTATCCCTTTTGGGGAAATCTTTATGTCTGTGAAATTGTCAGCATTAAGACTTTACTTGTCTTGTAAAAGTAACAACTTAGAGCAGCCTGCCACTATCTAAAAGGAGGCTATAAGAGGTCTGGAGAGGGACTTTCCACAAGGGTATAGAGGGATAGGACAAGGTGGAATGGCTTTGAAAGCAGAGTAGATTTAGATTACCTATTAGGTAGAAAGTCTTTACTGTGGCAGTGGTGAGGCGCTGGGTGTCCAGAGAAGCTGTGAATGCCCCATACCTGAAGCTGTTCAAGACCAGACTGGATGGAGCTCTGAGAAACCTGGAATAGTGGCAAGTGTCCTGGACAATGGCAGGGGAGGATGGAACTAGGTGGTTCCTTCCAACTCAAGCCATTCTATGATTCTATGAATTTGGAGCCAAAAGACAAAACTTCAGGGAAGGACACACAGTCCTTATCAGATGAAATCACATAATGCTACATTCTTTGGTAACTCAGTAAAATAAGTGGCAGAAATGCCATGGCTGTGGAGAGACAAAGAACAAGTTAGACCTTAGGTCATTTAAACAATACTCTGAAAGTCTTAGTTTTAATTTTAAAGACTGTAAATAGACCTTCAATAGCTGGCTTCTCATGTTATGCCTCTCATTTGTCTGCCTGATGTTAGGAGAGGATATCCACACCAAAGAGTCTGACTTTTGTTCATTCTTCAGAAACTACAGTGAAGCAGTTTTACATCATAACCTGTTATCTTATATTTTTAACTGGAATTATGGTATTAGCTTTTGGGTTTTAGATATATGTCAGGACTGTAGTAAGAGTACAGAAGCATTATAATACAAGAGTAAGGATAATATTGTAGTAATTAAACATAATTTTCAAAATAATTTTACACGTTTCAAGTATTTGATACAATTTATTTTTCATTTGACTGTATGGAAGGAAGTATTTTGAATATGATATTTTGAGGTTAGTTTGTAGAAACCTGTCTTTCAGCCTGCCTACTTTGCCAGCTGATGGGCCAATTCTTCTGGATGAGTTTCAAGGTGCAGAAAGTCCCATTGAAGGGAGTATGTCCCTTTGGCTAGACTGGCTTGATTCCACCACTCCTGTTCTGCCAATACACTCTCAAGATGTAGAATTATAGAATTTTTAAGGTTTCTTCCCTACTCTTCAGTAGCTGGAATAAAATAGAGTGGGTTAATTCATTTTACAAAGCTTTGACTTTTGGAGAGACAAGAGTCAAATTATTTCTTTGAGTGGAGGTTGGACCAGAGGGCCGTCTGAACTTCCTTATAACCCAAATAATTGCATAACTTTCTGCTTTGCAAATTGGATTTCAAGAAATAGTGTGTTTTTAATCTGTGAGTATGGTCATTTCTCATGGTCATGTCAGCATGCTAACTTAATCTGTGCTATGAATCAATGCACATGGCTGATACAGTCCCCTCATAGACTGTGCAACATTGTAGGCTGGAATCATTTACACCAGCACTGAAAGAGGGAATTGCTAATGTTAATAAGTAGTTATGAGCTGCCACAGTCAGAGCATATGCACAAGAAACATGACAGGGTCATTACTGTACTCCAAATGTTCAGCAACCATTTAAAATTTTGATATAGGATGATTCAGTGGTCTAGAAAATGAACTAAAATGCAAATAATCTCACAAGTTAGAGTATTTTTAAATGGCTTGAAAACTGTAAACTGAAAACTTTGAGAAGTTGTTTACATGACATATGGATAATATGTATTATGGCCCTGATGCAATTTTTATAAACTTACCACACTTTTTTGGAGCACCTTATCTAAGAAATGATGTCTTGATCTGAATATGGCAATAGGAATTGTGCCTAGCTGACAATCTTTGGTTTTTAAAAAGAGTGCCACAGAGAAAAAATGGGTTTGGTTTTTGGTACATTCTAAAAGTTTTTACACAAAATGATCAAACTTCTTCAAAACTATTCTTAAAAATTGAATACTGTATTAATTTTGAATTGGTATTTTATAATTAACAAATAAAGTATTTCTTACTTTAAAAATGATTTTCTTTGATTTCTTAAAACTCAGGTTGTTTAAGAATGAAAATGATTGTTACGGAATTTGTAATGACAAATATTTTTCAAGGATTGATATTATTCCAACTTTTTTTTTCTGTGAAAATATCTTGTTTTTAAAACTTCAAAACCAAAAGAATTATGTAGCTTAATGAAGGTTAAGGGAGTTTAATTTTTATTTCATTATTACTGATATCAGTAACAGATGTCTTTCATCCATCTGCATCCATTACTCTGATTTAGTAAAATGCCCCCAAATTTTCTAGACATGTATTTGAGCCTAACCTGGGAAAGATATCTGTGGTGCAGGACTGATGTATGAAAAACACCCAAATACAACCAAAATATCTTTCCAAATCTTTTTAGATCCTGGATAAAGACCTGAGAGCCCTTTTCTCCTTGTGGAAGTCATAGCACCTTGCAACACTGAGATTTTAGTCAGGATTTCGGAAGTGTTTGACTGAATATTCCATGCTAGGATATTCTACTAGTTATGTAAGTTGAACCTCAAATTAAATAAATAATGAGGGAAGAACAAATCCATGAAGAAATGCTCAGAAGAGGATAAGGATCAATATTCCCATTAGCAAATGAAAGTTGAAGAAGAATTATTTAAAAACTACAAAGGAAATATGTAGGATAAATATTATGTAAGACATTGATAGAAATTAAATCTAACAAGCAATTTAATGAGGATGGAGGAGATGGACAAGGTTAAGAATCTCCTTTTTGGAATGGTTAGTTTAATTATCACTGACAATATGGAGGAAATTAACATATTAATGATCAACCAAAGGTTTATTGTATTCCAAATTATTCTAGAAATTTTCTTGTGGTTATACCAAGTGTGTACAAGCCTCTGTGTCTTGAGATCAAAATAAGGTCAGTGATGAGTAATCTTTTCATTTCTCAAGAAGCTTTTAGGGGCAGGAAAGTTAGTGAGCCAGAGTTTGTGTGGTTTTTTTCACCAAGACTTAACCTGGATGAACAGCCTGAGTCTCCAAAGAGCAGCAGTCTGCCTGCTAGTCCTCAAAACTAATATAAATAATGTATGAATGGCATGCCATTTGATCTTTTCCATGCTCTGTGACTATACATTACCCTTACAAATTTCACATACTGTCATAGATCTAGACCTGCATTTTGTGTGGCTTTTGATAGATAGCTACTCATATTTTCTTCCACAGAGTGTGCTGAATGTGCTTCCTACATAACTTCCATCACAGACTTCTTTGCTGCACATGCAACTGCCCCTGTTTAACCAGGGAACTGACTAATAGTGTCTAAAAATAACTGGATTACTGCTTCCATTAATTTACAATACATACCTTAGAAAGCATCCTATCTGTTAGAAAGCAGAAGGCAAACAAAAGTCTAAGCTGAACTTGTCTTTATGCTTACTTGTTTAATGAGAAAGTACCAGTCCTTCTGGAGCTAAGGCTTAGATTATGCAATGGGAAGACAGATTGGGCCATTCTGCATTTTTTTTGCATAGCCACACAGTTTGAAGAATATGAAGAAAAATACATGGGACAACATCTGTCTGAATCAGAGCCTCAAAACTGCATTTTTCATGCAGATTATGTTCAGGATTCTACTGTGTCTCACTGTGTGAATTTATTCATATCTCACTGCCATTTATTACACTAGAGTTTGCAAATGCATAATCTGCTACTTTCGTTTTGCTGAGCAAGGAAACAAGGAGAGGATTAGCTGAAGCAATGTAGGCAAAAGTATCCCCATGATTCCTACCCAAAGCCTCAGTTCCCACTCTTGGTAAAGTTGGTTCCTGCCTTCCATAATTATGGAGGAAGTCTTCAAAGTGATAGTTGAGCATGATTATGAAATCACACATTCGGCTTTGTGTATGCATCTAAGGACATGGCAAGTACTATTTTGGATAACGAAGGTGGCTCTAAATCAGTCCATACTGTGTGCAAAAACCTCAGGTGAGTCATTTAGCCTTTGAGGAGAGGGGTATTGTCTGAATCATGGCAAATCTGTTTTTTGTCAGCATGAAGAAAAATCTAGATTCTGTGTTAAACCTGTGAGATCTGAGCACGTATTTTCTTGATGTTGCAAGGAATATTTTGGGAATAAGCTCCTGATTTAGTTATTAAATATAAATGACTAATCAAAGTGAGTTCTGCAGCTTATTTTCCATGGATATTTACAAATTATGTTTGCCCACATATGAATATATATGGCTGCAGCAGATGACAGGCAGAAAACCCTATCATAACATTGTCTTGTGAATTACTTGGCAAATTTCTTTTTCTTCACTGATCCCATATCCAAACCCAGCTATATTACCAGTGCTGATCCATTATGGCACGTTATTATCCACCTCTATATGCATCTAAACAGATTTAGATGTATATAGAGGTGGATAATTTTATTTGGATGATCTCTTAGAAATAGGTCATCTAATGCATTTTTCAGTGGGAGGTCTTGTAAACTGTCTCTTAGTCACTTGCTAATTTTCTTACAATGTTATAATAATAAAAATAATAATTATTTAGTACACAGTGCATTTCATTTCCAAAGTGCTTTTGCAGTACTAATTAATCCTCACTGTGAGGTTTAATGGTGCATACCAGAGAATTATATCCTGGCTTAATGCCAATTGCCAATCAACTGACAAGATTCTAATTTCAGAAGATCTCCTAAGAGGAAAAAGGCGTAATTTAAATTAGCTGGACAGCAGTGGCAGTTTTTATGGAGAGAATTCATAGGTCTTTGGAGTGCTGTGAATGTCGAGATGCTTGGTTTGAGGGTGAAATTACAAAATTCCGAAGAGATAACAACTTCAATTTTAAAACAATTATATTAAGAACAGCTAACGCTACTAAAAAAAAAAAAATCTTAAAAATATGTGTTTAAAATGGTTTCTTGATTATTTAGGGACCATCAAAACCCAGATCCATCAATGGCTGAAAATCATAGAATACTAGGTTGGGAGGCACCTCAAGGATCTTGTGGTCCAACCTTTCCTGGCAAAAGCACAGTCTAGACTAGATGGCCCAGGACCATGTCCAGGTAAATCTTGAGAATGTCCTGTGTTGGGGAATCCACCACTTTCCTGGGAAAAGTACTCCAACAGATGATTTTTCTCATTGTGAGAAATTTTCTTCTTGTGTTCAAATGGAATCTAACCAGGACTAATTTATACCCCTTACCCCTTATCTTTTTTCCATGTGATCCCTTGTGAAAAAGAAAGTCTCTGACTTCTTTGTAGCTACTCTTTTAATACTGGATGTCACTTGTAGGAGAACATAGGTACAAGGACTAAATTATGCGGTCTAAACCACTCTTGTAGTATGGAAATTTGTTCCACATAATATTTTCTTTTCTGGCATAGCTAGCAGAAATATTTTCTACCCCCTGCTAGTGCTTGCATAGAAGACTGAATCATTATAATAATCTGGGTCTGTAAAAACATCACCACAAATTATCTTTCCTTCCTCTCCCTGATATTTAAAACCATAGAAGAAATTAAAAATGTTAACTTTTGTCTGCTGTCCTACTAAACTACCAGCAGCTGAGAGTGAATAATGAGGATGGTGAAGATGTTGTGAATAACTTTCCTGCTTGAGAAAAGAACATGGATGCATATTCAAAATATAAGTTTATAGACTGAAGATATGAGAATTTCTGACTTCTGGACCTGTGTTGAATGCTCTGTTATTTTCAAGAGATAGAGTTATTTGGCTTGCTTAGATATTCCTTGTTGGTGTAGATTGCTGGTATGCTGTCAGTGAAAAGGGGAGACTGACTCAAACCCTTAGTGTTTGATTTGTCTGTCAGTGCCCCAGGAGACCTGAGACCCTTGTGCCTGACCTATCTCTTGGTGTCCCTTTGGGGTACTCTGTACCTTCAGTAAGCAGTCCTGCTGGATCAGAGGGTAGTTTCACTGACTTATTTGGGGTCACATGGCAAAAAGAGAAACCCCCTCCTGGGTCTCACACCTTTACCCACTGCCAGGGAATGATAGGCCCTTTGAAGGACTCACATTAACAGTTTACAGAATAATACTCTCCATTAATAAAATAGTGACAGGTTAAGGTTTGAAGACTGCCAGTGATAGTATCTGACTACAAAAATATATTCAAACGAGTATACTAATATAAAGCACTGTACAGACAAGCTCCATTCCCCACTGAAAACTAGCTTGGGATAATCATGTGTCACGCAGAGAACACAATACTTACCAAATGATGTTCCTATGATGGAGACAGGTTCAGCTGCTCCAGGAAGCTATGATGGAGCCTTCTGCCAACTTCTCCCCATTCTTAACTAACTTTAGTTAGCATTTCTATATGCTTTAGGAGAAGCTTGAGTGGCTTTACTCCTACACCTAATTCAGTGAGGGCAGTCATACCCTGGGGGCAGGTATCTCAATATAGTACCCTTGGGATGGGGACGTGTACCAGTCCAAGGAGAGTGATTTTGTCATGGTTGCTGGTTGAACAGCAGGACATCTTCCTTTATCTCCTGTGGATTTCAGCTGCTGTGTGGCTTGTCAGCTGGGAAGTGCCGAGTTCCCTCTTCTGAAGGGTTTTGACAGACCCTGGCTGGGATGTCTCCGCTCCGCTGCACCCTCCATTTATTTAGCATTTTAGATTGTATTGTGTGGGAGAGGTTGGATACCAACAGTGTTCTATCCAGGGAGTAGCAACTGTATTTTCCCCTCTAAGTTCTGTACTATTATCTTTTTGCTCCCAATCACATTCTGATGCATGTCAAAGCCTTTCATTTCGTGTCACGTTCTGACAAAGGAGGATTTTTGGTGTACTGTGTTTGGCTCTTGTAGAGAGTGTAAGAATGTTGTAGAGAGAGAGCTGAGCAGATACTTGCCCCCTAAGTGATTTTTTCCCTACACTGCTTCATTTTATTCAGCTCATTTCAGTGCTGAAAGAAATCAGACTTTGCAAGTTGTGAGTGAAGGTTCTCTAGGCAGCCCTAATATTTTATATTGAGAAATACCTGCAGAAATCTTCCTCAAGAGGCTGAAAAAACTTGTTTAATTTTCACTGACATTTTTACAAGTGTTTACATAATGTACAGTAGTTTCATTTGTTTAATGCAGCCAAGAAGCTGGAGAGGCAATTTTTCTAGCATGATGTAATCAGGACTGCCACTGTTTTTTTCCTTAGGGAAAAAGAAATCCTACCAAATGTATGTACCATATTAGAGACTTCAGAAACATGAATTACTTGACAGATTGTTAGTCTCTAGCCTGTAAACACATTTAGAGTATTTTTTAAAGATGTATTAGCTACCTGATAGAATGTAATAACTCCAAAGGGTTTTACTTCAGTGTATCATATGGATATGGCCAGGGTCTTTAAAATACAACAGAAAATAGTATATCCCTTAGCCAAAGGGAAAGTAGCAGTTGCTTCAGAGGCGTTGCAATTTTTTTTATTCATCCTTGTAAATCAACATTTGTCTTCTTTAGAGCTGCAACCAGGAATGTGTCAACTGCAAAATTTTCACTCTAACAGTTTAAAACACCTCTTCGGTAGCAGACAGGATTTATTTGAGTAAATGGTGCAATGGTATTCTTCCCTGTGAGGGTGGTGAGGCTCTGGAACAGGTTTCCTGAAGAAGTGAATGGCTCATTCCTGGAAGTGTTCAAGGCCAGGTTGAATGGAGTCTTGAGCAACCAGGTCCAGTGGAAGGTGTCCCTACCCATGGCAGATGTGTTGGTACTAGATGGTTTTTAACTCCCTTCCAACACAAACCATCCTATGATTCTATAATCTGTATCTCAGTTGTCTTCATTAGAGATAGTTGTCTACATTGCTTTTATAGTCTACTGTGGAAGAGATGTGGTTCTTCTAATCTTATATCTGTGACAGTTAGGAGGTGTCATGTCCTAGAATGTCTGTTTCTCTCTGCTGATAGTAGCCAGGACTACTATTACAAATAGCTCCAAAATTATACATAAATGTTGAGTTATGGTGAAATGAACACCAGGTAACTTCATGTCTCATGCATCCTTTCCAGTGCTTCCAGAATGTAATTGGAATACTAAGTGTGTAAGGCTACATGGATGGGAGGCAGAACGGTTAATTGCCTGGAGACAAAAGCTTGCCTTGAAAGAATTAGTGTAACATTAATGTTTCTTAAATCATGCTTTAATTTGAATTGGATTTTTACCTTCACAGAATGTGCTGATTTGTAAGGGACCTACAAGGATCATTGAAGTCCAAATCATGGCCCTTCACATCACCATCCCCAAGAGTCACACTGTGGGCCTAAGAGCATTGAAACATTTTCTGAGCTCTGTCAGGCTGGTGCTGTGACCATTTCCCTGGGGAGCCTGTTCCAGGGTCCAACCACCCTCTGGGTGAAAAACATTTTTCTCATATCCAACCATCCTCATTCTCATGGAGGATTATCTTGAACATGAGAGTGAAGAGGTGCAGTTGCTTACTGCTTAAATCTGGAAATTTGCTGATGAGAGTCTTCAATTATAGGTTTAAAAATCATCAGAGGTGGTTTAACTGAAAATTTTTGACTAATTGGGGATGAAATGGAACTCACACATTTATCAGGAAACAATTTTAGTCTTCTAATTAGACTTTTAAACTTCATGCAGTATCATCTTTAATTATAACCCTCTTTATAATGGCTTGTTATTCATTTATGTACATAGAATTGCTTCCTTATTGCCTGATTGAGAAACTTCAGTTGGTAATTATTCTCAATTATTTGATGTGTGACTCAAGTTGGAATCAATTGACCAAATACAGATAAATAGTGACATTTAATATGTATGGTCTCAAGCTTCCAAAATGCTGTCCTATCTGCCCTGCAACTGCTGTCCCAGGAAGATATGTGTCATATCTGACATGTGGATATCTCAAAAATAATAAGCTGTTTCAAATGGCACTAGATGCCTATTTTTGGCACACAAATGGGGCCCTTACAATATACAGGGATACTTTCAGACAAATGCAATTACAACTACAAATATTTTAATTAGGGGTTATTTTTGTGGCAAGGCTTGCATATTGGATTTCATCATAAGAGCCATACAAAATAAAAAGCTGCACGATGTCGTAATAGATATTCTTTACTGAACGTGATCTTCTTAATACTATTGCTTTTTATATTCAAAGTAAACTTCCAACATATTTCCTCTCCATATCTACTTCACATTTACTGTGTGTTTTCTATGCTGTAATAACTTGATTTTTCTAACACCAAGTTACGACAAGTTAATACTGTTTATTTAAAAAATGTTACTCTTTGATGCCTCCTTTGATAATATCTTTTCAACTGACTGTATTCAATTCTATTTGAAGAGAAGAAAGAAAAAATTAAATTCAGAAATAGTGGAGTGTAATGATGCTCACTACATTGCAGTGAGTAAGTGCTGGTTTTAAATACTTTGAGAATTCAGAGCATGCTCCATGAAGTCAGAGCCTGCTCCAGTCAGAATCCTCAATTCCTCAGCCCTCTGAGTTGCTAAGGTCACTGCACAAAGCACTTGGAAGGACTGCAACTTGCTGATAGTAGGAACGCGATTCTCTGCTAAATTCTCTGAGAAAAGACACCTGAATACTTTTGATTAAATATGGAAAAGCTACATCTAAGCTTGGAATTGAAATTTAAAAGGATTTTAGAAGACATTTTCATACCATTTTCTTTTCCTTCCAGTGCTTTAATGTCTTGGGGTTTAAAAGTGATCTATTAACTAGGAAAAAAAAAGACTGTTGTCCAGGGGACATGGAAAAAAATACCTGCAAACATTGATAAAAGAACATTAGAAAAAAAGGAAATGTGACATTGGCATGTTCTCCTGGTTATGAGAACATGCAAAATAATCTGGTTTGGAAATCACATGGCACCTGTAATGGAGCTGTCATGCATACATAGTTATAAAAAACTTTTGACATATTTGTGGAGGCTTTGGAGAAATTATTTCAGAATTTAGTTAGAGTTTTTATGTTCGGCTTTAACTTCCAGGCTTCTATAAGTAGATTTTAAGATATCTGAGAAGCACATATCTATCCATCTCTTTGTTATTTCTCTCTCTGTGTTTGTCATCTGCTTTTCAAGTGGAAAAGATTCACATAAAATCTACATTTAAAAAAAATGAAGAAAACAATGAGTGCTTAATTTTACCCCACATTGATGTTTGCTTAATCTTATCAGAATGCTTCAGAAAGAATAACGAGTCAAAGATGAATTTGCCAGTTTTGATAAAGTTTTTCCGCTTTAGAGGTAAGAAAACTGAACCGATAAAAATGAAAAAAAAGTGTCTCAGAAAGTTCAAAACTGTATTGCAGACTTCTGCTTTATATTTATTAAACATAAAATGTTTATTGCTTTGACAGTTACAAAACAAATAGTTTTAATTTTTGTTTCTTATTTTTTATATATAACCTAAAGATGCTTTGAAGAAGCATCTTTACATAATGAAGTTAACCCTAATGTTGTTTTTATTTTTCATTTCAGTCTTCAACAGTAAATACTTTGGGTCAGAAGTTGTCTTGCAATTCTTCAATTGTACAATACCTGGTATAATGGTCGATAGTAAGATTTGTGGATACATCAGAGTACAAATAAAAAGGAAGAATTTCTTAAAGCAATATTGAAATAAATATTAACACAGAGAGAATTTCCTGCCTACACTCTCTTTATATTCATAGTAAGAAATACTGTTATATGAGCCAGCTTTTCTACAAGGAGGAAATGCAGAATAGATCCATTGCCTTACTTTGCCAGCTGAATAACTGACAACCCCCAAAAAGTGTATGGATGCAGTACTAGCCTGGATGACTCTTTACCTGAGTCATGGTGGGGATTGTAACACAGCCAGTCTCATTCTATCTAGTTCAGATACAGTCTGTAGACTATAAGATTTCATTAACATTTGAAATCATTTAAGTTGAACAAAAAAAAAAAAAATGGAAAGAGTTTTGTACCCCATATAAGTTTTGGGGTTTGTCTTTCAAGCATTTCTTCTTTGACAACACAGGTATTGACATGATAGGTGGCCTCAATCTTCTTTGTGTAATCTATTTTCATCTATTTATTCATAGTTTTAATTTCTGGTGGCTTGAATTGATGGGCTAGATTGTAAAGCCAACTTTTAAATTCTGTATGCATCATGAAATATATAGGTAGTACAAATAGTTTCTGAAATTAATTTCAAAGCCTACATGGAATTTTATAGAGTAAATGGTATGAGTTTTGTTTTTTTTTAATTTGGAGCTGCATTGATAAACAATTTCACACAATTCTGTAGTTGTGCCTATGCTGACCATTGGAGCTGCCTGTGTTCTTCCAAGACAGTAGAAGCACCACTATCTTGTAGAATTTTACTTTGAGCTTACACATAGCTCAGCTTTAAATACAGCTGCCAAACTCTACTGCCTAATTTAGACTTTAACCTTGTTTTTGTAAGCCCAGCAGGAGCGTTTGGTTAGATCCAATTTGCACAGACTAAACAGGAATTTTAGAATGCAGGATCTGCTATATTGTGCCAAACCTGAGCTTTGGTGTCCTGTTTCAGCAGTGTCTGGTGCCAGAGAGTCAGCTGAAAGTGCCAGAATTCTCTGAAGAGTGGCTCATGAGGAAATGCCTTCCCCCAGTCTGAGTAAGGTGCATATGCACTGTTTGAGGTTGTAGCCCTTGGAATAATATCATTTCGGCTGAAACAATCCCTTTACCCTTGTTTTGCATTTTGATGTTACCAAATGCCCTTTAATGTTGCATGATGAGAAATGAGCCCCGCAGAAGTGGTCATTATTAGGTGCTCCTCCACATTCCTTTAACTATATCAGATCCCCTCTAATAACTTATGTTTGTAGCTTGTGTTGTACAAGTTTCAACTGTGCCAAGCAGGTTTTACAGTACTGTTACCTATTGTGATGGAATTTAACCTTTAGCTTTAGCGTGGATCTGTGGAATAATTTACTGTTTTATAAGACTGATTTCTTGGAATATTGCAATTTCTGCAAAGACTTCTGTTAAATTCTGCTGTATCCAATGGAATTAGATGACCAGAACTGAGAGCATTTTCCCAGATGATGAAGGATAATCACTTCATATAACAGCATTAAAATATTTAATTTCTTTCTCTATTTATGAGGGATTGTAAAAAGCTCCTTCAGTGAATTCTGCTGTGTGTTAGTGTGATTGCTAAGCATGCAAAATATTGTAAAATACTTTTTCTATGTTATATAAAGCACTGTTTTATAGGAATTCAGGCATTTTCTGTGTGACTTTCCATATTATGATACAGAATACATTACAAGATAAAACTGGATTGTGATCAAATCAGTGTAGTTTCCAGTCTGGATTAAACTTAATATTGTGAAGACTGTTCTCAGGCAAGAATGTTTGCACTGTTGTAATTTCATGAGAATTTATATATTATAATGCTGTGCCTCAATATGATGCTATTTCATGACATAATTTGTCTGTCATTCCTGAACATTTTGAAAAAATCGCTCATTCCAGCTGTCTCAGTCTGACAGCCTGGCAAGCTTGGTTCTGTCAAAAAATGCAATTTGTCAAAGAGGACTTCAGTTTCCATGAGCAAGTTCTGAGACCTCGCTGAGCAGAGCAGCTGGGTAGCAGAAAAACTGAGCAGGTATAAAGCAGCATTTTTTTTCTAAGAAAAACTAGCAAGAGATGAAGGATACTTACCTTTAGCCCTGGGAGTGGTGCACTGTAGTAGTCTGTGTAACCAAGCCCTATGAAAACAAAGATATTAAAATTACTGGGTAAGCAGTGCTATTTCCAGGTCTTTTGTATGTGCACACATAATTAATTTCCTTTGTCTTCTTCTGCTGGATCCAGGTTTAAATTTCCAGGCTTCCACGTGTTTTCCCAAAATAGACACCAAATTCACACCACACTTTTGAGCCTAATGTGGAGCTATCTCAGAGGTCTGAAAGAAGAATTAAAACGAGGTCTTTCTACAAAGTGGTGGTAAAGGTAAATATTTTTGTTTTGTTTTGGTTTGGTTTTGGTTTTGGCGACAGACAGGGAGCTGTGAAATGATGCCAGCAGGTGTTTTGGGGATGCTCGCAGGACGCGGTGGTTCCGTGCGGCCGCTCGG
The DNA here is from genome assembly GCF_901933205.1 of Camarhynchus parvulus. NCBI lineage: Eukaryota > Metazoa > Chordata > Aves > Passeriformes > Thraupidae > Camarhynchus > Camarhynchus parvulus. Next base: position 80,758,590 of record NC_044573.1, on the reverse strand, counting down.
GGCCGCTGCTCCTCCGCACGGGCTGCGGCAGAGCGGGCGGAGCGCCCGGCCCCATCAGCAAAGGGCTGCCAGCTCGTGGAGAGAATACTAAACGTGCTAACTTATCATCTTCAGAAACGGCAACACTGATTCCTTTTTCTTTTTTTTTCCCTCTTTCCCTCTTATGTTTTAGTTAAAGCTAGGTTTTGGTCTCTGGCTGAGCAGCACCATCATAATCTAAGTCTGAAACGAGCACTTTATTTCCTTGACCTGTAAAGCATCTCAGAATGAATGGGCGTTGTGGCTGTTTTGCTTACTATAATGCGAAGTCAACTTTGGTATCCTCTTTGCAAATGGTCGTTTACTTTAAATATTTTTAATCTGAAAAAGAAAGCGAGCTGCTCTTTATAGTAAAAAGTGTGAAAGTTCTTAATTTTAAAAAATTTTATCAAATTTGAGGTGCCAGTCAAAGGTAAACCTATATTGCTTATAATAGTCCAGTGCAGAACTAGTTATAAATTCACTGAAGAAATTTATTCTGACAAGACAAACATCTTAAAAACTTCTCCCAGTTGGTTCTGAACATTCTGTGGTAAATGAGAAAAACATTATTACAGTGGAAAGTTCAAGATGAGAAAAAGCATTCCTTCTTGCATGATTTCCCAGAAGGTTGTTTGCTTCTTCTCAAAGTTCAGTTAATACCACAAATGTGCATCACCTGGCAAAACAAACACATCAACCCTAAGAGAGCCACTCCATAGCTCTCAGTATGTATTTATGTTGGCACCATAGGACTGTGCAGCTGCCTGCAAAGTCACACCTGTGCTGCAGAACAGGAGAGTGAGGGCAGAGGGCAGAGGGCAGAGGCAGGGCAGTGTCAGCTTCACCAGAAGAGAGCAGAGTCCTTCTGCATCAGCCCCACAACCTGCATGTTCCGAACAGAGGAGACAGGAGGGCTGGGTTCAAGGCAAATACTGCAGATATGTAAGGACTAGGGGAGCCAAGGTTAAGCTGTTGTTCACATAATTTTTGTGGGTTCCTATTAGCAGCCACCATGTACAGTAGGGGCCCTGTCAATAACAATGACATCCTTTGCCCTGTTCAGCCCAGTCCAACAAATGAGCACTGGAAAGCACTGTTCACAAATCAGCATAATGGGGCCTAGAAATACTGATAAGTTATCAGGAGCAGCCTAAGGAAACATGGACAAGGTTATCAAATCTAAGAATACCAATGTGGAGGTGGACAGAGTACAGGTAACAGCTACCTGAGTACAATAAAATGCAGTTGGAAGTGGGTCTTTGAAGTACCAAGCCTTACATTAGAGCCAAGGTTTTGAATTAATTATGTGGCACATAGAGATACATGTCATATATATGTAACACATCTATTATATACTATATATATATATATGAGGGTTCTGCATGCAATCATAAACTTTTTGAAAGGTGTTGATATGTGTGAGTATGGGATGACTTTGCTAGCTAGGTGATTAGAGGACTTACAAGATCCCTACTTCCAGGATAACTGGCTTTTTTAGAGATTTGTGTGAGATTTTTGTTGGCATGTTTTGTATTAGTGAAAAATACTGTGAATCAAATTTTTTCTCAAGTCACTTGGGCAGAGGAGGAAATCACTAAATCTGGGGTTATTGTGTGGTTTACATGAAGAAATGCATCTCCTGGTCTTTCAGTCTAAGAGTTGTTTTCTGCTCCAAGGTCACAGACATAGAGTGCCAAAACCAGAAGTGAAATAGATGATGGTGTAGGAGATATACAGATCATTCAAAAGGTGTGTGGATGTGGCACTTGACAGTACACTTTAGTGGTGAACACAGTGCTGCTGGCTTAATGGTTGGACTCAACCGTATATGTCCTTTCCAATCTTAGTGATTCTATGATTGTTTGTGAGACAGAAAAGTTTGATGTCTTGCTTTGCGGCTCTGCTTTTCACTCATTGGTTTAACCTCTGTGGTATAACCTCTGTTTTAGTCTGGAAACTATGTCATCCTGTACTGCCCCTTCAGGCTGCAAGCATTTTTTCCTGGTGCATGTAGGTTTTGCTCAAAGTATCATTTGTTTCATCCTTGTACACTGACTGGCCATCCACTGTTTCTCTCTGTGCTTTTCCAGTGGTGTAAACACATACCAAAATGTCCAAGTGGCTGCATGTCTGCAGTCAGAAGGCTCACTGTTCCAATGAGCACCAGAGATACATATCTGCTCCTTTTATTTTGTAGTATATTCATAACTCATACTCTCCATGTGCTCCATTGAGTGTTTACCCTGGAGTATTTGCATGCCTATTTGGTAAGCCAGTATTTGCAGAGGAAACCTTATTTTCCTCCAAGTTATCAAAATAGTATTAAATTTATGTCCCATGCCTCACGTCCTAGATGCAGTTTTCTTCTAGAAAAGAGGCCTCCAGTCCTTCAGTACTCTCTTCCTTCCTGATACTGTATTGAATTATTTAGTTACATCTCAACAACGTCTTTGGAAAGACTGATTAATAAAGAAATCAAGTTGTTTCTTTTTGGTGGAAAAATCATATGCCTATATGCCTATAAATCAACCTGTGCTTAAAAGCTATGCTTGAAATCTAAGCTGCATTGTAAAGGTAATGATATGTCAAAATAGTTCAGAAGTAGCTGTGAATTTTGCTGGATGTTGCAGCAAGAGTTAGAGAGGGATGATGGCTGCATAAGGGATGCCCTGATATATGGGCCTTGGGAATCCAGCATGTTCTGTGCCTTCAGGGCCTCTCTTTTTAAGTCAGGCAACCACTGGAAGGGAAGGATGGGGAATAATTTGAGCAAAGTAACTGCTGCCTCATTAGTTCTCATATTACCAGCGCTGCATAGCAGCCTGCATGATTACGAGTGCAAATCAGCCAAACCTGTCGCCAGCAGAATTAGTGACGGAGGCTGGTCAGTAGTTTGTAACTTATCAGTTTGTGACCTTCCTGGGGTTAGGGGCACTGGCCTTACTGCTGCTGAAGGAACAAAAAAGCTTGTGATGCCTTTCAAGTGCTCCTTAACTTGTCAGATGCAAGGGACTGCTTATTCCTTGCTGCTTCTGCCCAGTTCTGAGACACTGCCACCCCTTGTGTGGTGCAGCGCTGCTACTTGAGCCAGGCTGGACCTTAAGGTCTGTGTCTCATATCATAGTGGAAGTAAAAATGAAAATGTGCGCTTTGAGATAGAGCTTATAATTTCATAGTCTGTTTTTAATTGGCCAGATCCTGGAAAATCAGTGGATTGTGTTGTGAAAGGACTTTGGGGCTCCCAATGAGAATTGCTGCATCATATTTAAAGTGATACTGAGCGGAATTCACACCACAAATTATCACTGACATCAATACAAATGACACAGTGAGTTATGGGATTCTCTATAAAACTTAACTTTTCTCTGGATTAGTCCCAGGAATAGTTTTTCCCAATCAAGTCTTGAGCAAAAGCTGAATTACAAATTCTGAATCAAAAACTCATGGGTATATCTGTTTCTCCTTCCTACAGTGATTCAAGTGTAGAGGTTCAAGCAGTTTCAGGGAATGGTCTTACAAAGACTAACTCAGGGCAGTCAGTACTTTCTAGCACTCATCCCTTCTTGTGGTGTTTTGTTTTGTTTTGTTTTAATAACAAATGACATTCAAAAGTACCTTATGGTATGATGACCATAATCAGAAAGAATTTTTCCACGAAACATGATCTTAATTACTGAAATACCACATGCAGGATCTTGATAGTTCATAAAAAGCAAAGTAACAGAAGTGTTAGAGCTAATGCAATGATGTGATACCAATGTGCACACTTCCTGCTCCTGTTCACAGTTATTTAGTGTTTCACTGCTGTAACACAAGTCTGAACTAGTATTAAAAGTAAGCTTTAAGTACCAATACTTGTCCATTAATTTGTCTGATTGTCAGCATACACTGTTTTCTATTATTCAGTCTGTCAAAACTATTCTTGTTAGAAGATTGCTGATAAAGAGCAGGAAATATAAATCTGGAAGACTGCCAAGAAAAGCAAAACTATCAAGGATAAAAGGAATAAAGAGATTTTGACTTTTTAAAAATTGCTTTTAATTTTTTCAAATATTAATTTTTATTACTGATTGATTTAGTATAAGTACAAGATGTTGAAAAAATCAATTTTTGGTCCTCAGTAGAAAGGATACTTCTGTCTTAGAACGAGCATGATGGCCCTGATTTTTCTGACCTGTGTTTACTCAAGCTCATGAGGGAATTATTATGTACTAATCAAAAGCATCAAAGGCAGGACTCATTGTTAAATTCATCAAAAAGTGATTCTATAGAGGATTACAAACTCTTGTATCCTGGCTTTTCTATTTTAAGGTAATTTTTCAGTTTCTTTTCTAGTTGCATTTTTCTTTGAAGCATTGGAGCTGATACTCTAAGAAACAATGGTGTTCCTCCTTAGTGTTGATTGAATCACCATGACAAACATCTGAAGCTACAAATATGAGAATCCCAGTGTTTATACAGCAGATGCTTAGAGGGCAAGGTGCTCAGGCCAGTTTTGGGCATAAGGGTTAAACTTCACTGCAATAGCGCTGTGCACTGTCATGGTTGGGTATTCTTAAATGTGGGCTGTTAAATCCAGGCTCTGTTCTTCATTACTTTGTGTGTCTTGTTGAAGCACAGTCTGAGGAAGCCTTTACTGCAATACACTGTTGGTGAAGGCTACTCTCAAAGAAAAGGAAGTTGGAAAAACATCTGAAAAAAGAGCTCCCTGTCAGGTAGTGCACCAGGCTAGCTGGAGTCAGCTGAAAAAGGCATCCAGCCGCAGCCCCTTGTATCAGCTGAGGAGTGGCACAGAAAAGCAGAGGAGTGCATTAAAGAATGATTTCCTGAAATAAATGTAGAGAAAGTGAGTGATGCCATCTTCTATATAAGCACTGTATAGTTTAAGTGAAGCTGAATCAGTGATGTTTTCTGCTGGAGAAGAAAAGAATAACCTGGACACAGATGAGACCTTTGACTGCAATCACAATAAGTACTTGTGGTTTCTGGCCCTGGGGCCACAACAACTGCATCTGGTGTCTGGCAATGATGCTGTGAGAGCACTTAGGCAGTTGCCCTCCATGCAATGCTCAATCTAATGGCCACTCACATAGAGGAACATTACAAGTGCCTGTACGCCTCCACATTCAAAAAATGGACAGGAAACATTCATTTTATGTTTGCTGTTAAGTTTAATGATTTGTGAAATCAACAGACACAAAAATCACCCCCTTTTGCCAGGTATCAAGTTGAAATTATTTCTTTTTATATCCGTTGCTTGCCCTTTTATCTGCTCCATTTGAGACTTTTCAGAAATGCACTTGGGTGTAATACCCTAAAACTCTTAAAGGAAATTGCTTTATCCACTGCTTAAGGCAGGGCTGGAGAGCTGTTTTTGATCTACAAATACTATAAAGTGACAAAATGAAGACTTAGCAGGGAATGCAATGAAGCTTTACAGAGATCACGTTGGCAGCTGTTCAGCTTTAGGTTAATGCATATTAGAGGATGGGCTGCAATTGGTCAGCTGAGTCCTTTTTTGAATGTAAATACAGACCAGCAAAGCTCAGAACTGGTCAAACTGTTCCATAGTTTTCCTCAGGGTTTTGGAGTATTGAGAGCTTTGGTGTTGATTATTGTAAAGTAAGCATAATAACAGAAACTCATTGCAAGAGTATTTTGACCTAGCCTTAAGTTAACATGCAAAAAGGGTTTTCCTTTGCATGGGTTGTTATGGTAATATTTACTATATAATAACACATGTTTGCTATATACTTGCACACATTTTCATACATAGATTTCAGGTAGTTAAGGACTGAAATCCTCTTTCAGCAATGGATCAGTGAAACAAGATTAAATATTTTGTCAAGGTTAGTTAGTCAGCCAGAACTAAACAGGACAGCCATTCCTACCGTTAAGTTGGGGTATCCAGAGGGTCCTGTGGACCACTTTGTGAGCTGTGTTAATATGTGACAGGCTCAAGGTGCTGTTTTGTCAGTGGAGTTATTCAGGTAGTCTTATGTGTAATATCAAATGCAAATTTTGTGTCCAGGTAGTCTTAAAACGACTCATTAGAATCTGTTTTTACAGTACCTATAAATCAACCAGTCTTCCTTGCCAGCATCTCTCCTGAAGCTCCTGGTATTTCCTATACAAAATTAACTGAATATCCCCTTCCTCCACTAAATTAACTTCCTCGCTAAAGCACAGGCTGAATAAAATCCTGTCTTCTCAGAAAGCATTACACAGAATTAAACATCAGCATAAATGAATGAAATGTCAGCTAAGTGATTCCTGAGGGATGTGCCACACATTCTTAGTAAATTTAAAGCTTTCTATTAAAAAAAACCCAAGAAACAGTTCTCTTTTTTCTTTGCTTTTGAGTAATTTTTCATTTACTACTCCTTAGCAAAACAGAAAAGTCTCATGGATTTCAAACAATTTGCAATGGATTTCAACAGACGGATATGGGTTTACTGTTATGCCTAGCTGCTCTGAAACTCCATGACTATATGCATCCTGGTAAATAAAATAAACAACATTTTGGCTCTCAGGGTAACCAGCTGGCACAACTTGTATCCTGATACCTAAACTTTCTTCCCACACAAAGCAGGACATCTGAATATCTTGTTGGCCTATTTTGTGCTCAAATCTATGTCTAGGTGTTATCTGGGAGTGTGAAAGTTCATTATTTGCTCCTATAAGTGAGCCAGCTGCAGCTGAACTTGTGCTCTGGCCCTGTTTAGTGGGCTGTTACAGCTCTAGCATATGTGTACTTAAACACAACAAGTGTTAGGTTCACACTTTTTCAACCTGTCAGAAGATTTGTTGAACTATGTTCAGTTGGAGGAGCTAGGGATGTCATACTGGCCTTTCGCTTGAGGAGAGTTATTATCTCAGGAGATGCTAAGGATTTTCAGAACATTGATCCTTCTGTTATTAGCTTAGGACTATTGTAAAAAATAAAGTAGCAAACATTTTGATTATTCCTGTTTCAGCTGAATCTTGGGATACAATTTTTCTAATTCTTTTTGTCATCTGATTGGACTCGATATTTTATATTTGATTTGACTCCAGATACATATTTTCTTTTCTCTAACTGTATTCCTTTAGTCCTTATCATATTTTCTTTGTCCTATTGTGGTGGGTTGACCTTGGATGAATTCTAGGCACTCACCAAAGCCACTCTATAACTCCCCTCCTCAGCTGGCCAAGGGACAGAATATGTAATGAAAGGGTTGAAACGGGAGCAGGGAGAGATCACTCCACAATTGTAATCATGGGCAAAACAGTCTCCACTTGGGGAAATTGACTTAATTTATTGCCAATCAAATCAGGATAGGAGACTCAGTAGGATAATGAGAAATAAAACTTAATCTTAAAAAAACCTTCCCCTTACCCTTCCCTTCTTTCCCATCTCAGCTTTATTCTTGCTTTTACCTGCCTCTTGCCTCTCAGCACCTCAGGGGAATGGGGACTGCTCTCAGTTCATCACATGTTGTCTGTGCCCCATGGGGTCACAAGTTCTGCCAGCAAACTGCTCCAGCATGGGCTTCTGTCTCCACAGGGACACAGGTTCTGCCAGGAGTGGGCTTCCCATGGGGTGTAGCCTCCTTTGGGCACCCACCTGCTCTGACATGGATTCCTTCTTGGGCTGCAGGTGGATCTCTGCTCCTCCACGGGCCTTCATGGGCTGCAGGGGCACAGCTGTCTCATCAAGGGCTTCACTGTAGGCTGCAGGGCAATCTCTGCTCTGATGCCTGAAGCACCTCCTGCTTCTTCTTCTTCCCTGACCTTGGTGTTTGCAGAGCTGATCCCTTCACGCACTGTCACTTTTCTCTCTGGATGCTGCTGCACATTTTTTTTTCCTTCTTAACTGTATTACCCCAGAGGTGCTACCTGCTGCTGGTGGGCTCAACTTTGTCCTGTGGTAGGTCCACCTTGGAGATGGCTGGGCATTGGCTCTATTGGACATGGGGAAAGTTTCTGGGAGGTTCTCATAGCAGCCACCCTTGTAGCCATCCTGCTGCCAAAGCCTGGACACCAATACACCTATCTAAAATTTTACAATTTTCTACTGTTTATTCTTCAAATGCTTGAATGCAATTAACTTTCATGTCAAAATGAATCTAATATTTCACTGTGGTATTACCTGTTAAAATAAAGGCTTCATGAAAAATAATTATCAGAGGTTTTGGCTTCTAGAAACCATAGCCGAAGTTATAGTAGCTTATTTTTCTTTACTCTTTTGCCTGACCATATAATTTCCATTCATTACTAGTATCATAAATGTAATGTCAACACTACTTAGATAATGTTCATACATTATACAAAGTTCTCTGTTAGTTTAAAAACACTGTTAGTAAAGACTCTTAAAAGTAGCTCATGTGCAGAACATCATTCAGGCATATTTGTTTCAGAAAGAATACTGACATTTCTCCTCACAGTATGTAACTTGACCTTGTCCAAATTAATTTTTGAGAGACTTAAAGCAAACAGATCTCTTTCAATATTTTTGCTATTTTTTTTGCTAGTCATATAATTAGTGCAGGGAAATGAAAAAATGCCTTTTGAATGGTGAAAAATGCTTTTTTTTCAGTGATGAAAAAGACAAACCCCTTTTTCACACAGCAAAAGTAATCTTGTATTTTGCATTAGGATTACAATCCAGGATTAAAGAAAAATATTACAAATATCTAAACTAATCAAGAGCTAGAACTGGGACATTCAATGTTTGAGATTTATCTTTTCAAGAGTTCACAGTCTTTTCTTACCGTAACCACGGTAACAGAGATGGAAATTGTCACTGGTCCTGCAGTGTCAGCCTCAAAAATTCCCCAGACAAAGCCAGGCAGTATATTTATTTGGGCTTAATGACCAAAGCACTAATGTGATTTCAGTAGATACTTTAGTAGGATGAGCTGTCTAGTTGTCATTTCTTGCATGTCTTTTTGATGTAATAAATACTTTGGTATGCAACACATAAATTCGGGGCAGATTAAGGTAGTGCATTCTTTCATAGAATCATAGTAATATTAAGGTTGGAAAAGACCTCTGAATTCATTGGGTACAATCATTAACCTAACACTACCAGGTCCAGCACTAAGCCATGTCCCTAAACATCACACCTACTTCAATGATAATAGGAAGTTAGATTCTCTTACAGCAGATCACTTCATCATGTTGACTGTCACGTTGACCTCCATGGGACTTCCAGTGCCACTGAACATTCTTGGAATGTGGAATATTTAGAAGGTATAACAAGTGGAACTGTTAATGGGATTTAATCTCATGGCACTGTTCATGAAGCAGCAGCAGGGTTTGATAGCATAATGCCCTGTTGGGAGGGGAAAAAAAGTTAATAGACCTACCAGGAGGAAAGTGAGACAAAGTGGGAGAACGATGTGGAAGGGAACAGTGCTGAGATCACAGATGATGACCCTCACACTGGGGCAGGAACCCCCATGAAGGGATGGAGAGTCCTGCACCAGGGCAGAGAAGCAGTAAGAGCCAAGGAGCAGTGAAAGAAAAACAGCAAGAAGCAAAGGGCAGACGAAATTGGCACTGACCTGGAGCTCCTGTGCCACCCAACATCTCACTGAAGGGTTTGGCAAAACATAGGAAAGTGGGAAGAGAGATATTGGGCTTGAGTCTGAAGAAAGGGGAGGCAAAGTGTTGACTTAGTTGTTTTCTTTCTATTTTTTTTTTTCAATACCAGCATCAGTAATTAGAACTTTATGTTAAAAATTGTCAGTTACTTAAGTGAAATTCCCTGAATCAGGAGTCTTCTGCCTGCAACACACAGTTCTATGTGCGATATCATGCTGTGCAGTAGCTGATTACGGTCACTAATGGAATATATGTATTTATTTATATGGAGGAAGAAGAATGAACTGAGGAAGTTTTATTCTACAAGAGATAGGGCCATATTATGAATGAGTGCACACTGCTAGTATCAGTGGGCAAAAATGGCTGGAAGTGGTGCCTCTAAGAGCTGATAACAATTTTTTTTTAAGTCCAGAGGGCTGGTGCCAGTGGCTTATTGTGGTTCTGATTGTATTATATTCTACTACTAGCCAATGTCAACACATCTTATTTTATGTCATCTGCTGTTGTATTTTATTCTAGGTCTCTCTTGAACATTAGATCACCATCCTGTAGAAGAATTAACTGTATTGTTGGGCTGCAGCATTGACTATTGTTCCATATGGAATATTAGCTACAAGTACTGCTGTTGCAGTAAGGTGGTTGCAGGAGGTTGGAATCCCTTCTGGATGTTATATGTCCAGCTGATCTCCTTGTGTTTGATATCGTGCTCAAGAAAATGTTCTTGGCTGTACAACAGTCATAGTCAGAGTCCTGTCCTTGTTCTGCAACCTCACCTTACCCTGGATACACCTGGACAGTGGGTCACATTGCCCAGCTAAATGTACTGCCTGGGAGAGAGGGCTGTGGAGCAAAAAACAGATTGTTTTCATAATTGTATGGGAGAGAGACGCTGGAATCACATGCATATGGAAGCCACTTCCAGCAAAACTGGATTGTAGGAGACATTATTGGCTTTATTATCATGTTCACTGCATGAGATTTGGCAGTGTGAATCCAGATGACTGTGAGACAAATGAGAGAATAAAGCATGTGAGAACTGATGAGTTTACAGGAATGTGACCACACAGGTCTGTCTTCTTGAAATATAGCATTTTTAATGATGAATGTGATGATATTTGGAAAAATAAATCCCAGTAAACTGCAAATAAATTTTTTCTGTATTTTATTTATTTCTTCCATCCCTCTCTTCTTCCTTTTCCCACTAATTTAAAGGGAAATGGTTTGTAAAAGAGGGTAAGTACTGTTACGTAAGACATTATTAATAAATATCTCTTTTATAGAACCATTTTTACTCAGAGTTATTATATGTTCATTTATCACAGACGGAATGGTTGGAACTTTATGGGTTTGTGTACAGTTACTAAGGTTTTAGAAAATAAGGGAAAATCCCCAAGAAGTCTCCCTCCTGACTAAAGCAACTTTAGTTGACTGTGGGGGCTGTTTCTTGTGAAAGCTGCACCTGTACCATATTCTCAGGAATATATTCTCAGTTTTCTCATGGAAGGAGGCAGGGGAACCTTGGATGCTGGCAGGTTTCCCAGTGTACTTGCAGAGGTAGTCTGGGAGGGAGAATGGCAATCTGCTCAGCAGGGATGTAGGAGGTGTTTATAATCAAAAGCAACACTTTCAGACTCCAGTGGCAGAGGAACATATTTAGGGAAGGGAAATTCAAAAGGCAGCTGTTCCATGGATTGCAAATGCCTCAGTTTTGTGGCTGTGCAGTGCACGACTGAAGGTGTTACTGCCTGGGGGAGAATGGGGAAAGACAGGCAGCTTATGCAAATAGCTTTATATATTACAGCTCTGCAGAGTTGATTCCTGTTTGGGTGTCCTGCTGACTTGAGATGGGGACAGTTCATTGACTTCTTAGTTTACCTAGGTCTTGTAAGGCAGGCTTTGAAATCCCCTGCTACTTTGCATCCAGTGACTTCCCCAGTAATTTATGTTCAGCCTTCAAAGGAAATAGATTAAGTAGATAGATAGATAGATAGATAGATAGATAGATAGATAGATAGATAGATAGATAGATAGATAGAAACATACATACATACTTACATGTGTAATTTCCCAAGAATCTGTCCATTAACCTCTGGGGACAGACGCAATGTCTGTGGGAGCTAGAATCTGATTCTCTTTTACCTTGCTCAGAGCCTAAGCAGCTAGAGGATGCCTGTGTCTTAATTCAATTATTTAAGAGAGCAACCACAAATCAATTTTTCTGTGAACACTCATGCCCTTTAGACAGGTGGCACCAGGAGCTCTATAAAAATTATCTGAGGATGACACAGAATTGCTGCTAAGGCGGATGGCAGTGGCAGGGCCCTGCAGCCCATTTCCAGGTGGATCACATCAGAATGAGATCAAAGACTAGAAAAACTAGAAAGACTAGAAAAACTTGAGAGCTCTACTCTGTGTACGCTATAGATCTATTTGGTTTCCCATCTGTACAGTGGAGATGGTGGTCCCTCCCTGGGGCACAGGGAGATGAGGAGAAATGCATTAAATTCAGAGCTGCTCAGATAGAACAGTAATAGGGGGAGAAATGGAGTTTTGGAACTACACATTTTTATTGCATTATGCTGTTCAGGGCAAGGGCTGTCTCCATGTCTCCAAAAATGCCTAGCATATTTTAAGAAGCATAGATAATAAGTAATAAAATGAATTAAAACTTAAGGATATATAAGAGGAGTGTAGAATAGAGCAAGGAGATGGTGGAAAATGAAGAGAGCCTGCTTACTGTCAGCTTTGATATATTCCAATTTAAATATGGTACATTTCCCTGGGCTTTCCTTTGGCTTTAAAATATAGGTTAGTCTCCAGCTGCTCTATACAGAAATTGAAATCCACTCAGCAAATGAATACCTCTCCCTACTCTCCCAAGCCAAGAAGAAAAGCTTCAAACATCTACATGGGTACAGAGAAAAATGGAAATGGGAATGTTTTAATCACAAGGGTATTATGGACATAAATTCATTCATTCATTTAAGTGAGAAAGTATCACAGAAGAACACATTTCTTATACAGTTTGTAGAAAGTAACATCTCAAATCTTTAAGAACTCTGAATATAAAAATTGAATATTTCTGTGAAAAATTTTCCCAAAGAACATGGGTATACTATTTCTGAAGGACAAATTGACATTTACTACCTTAATCAGGTTAGCACACAAGTGGTAAAGCAAACAGCAGCATAAAATTGTAATACTAATCTTTCTGGTCTCCAGTCTCCTATAAAAGCACAGGAAATATGTTGCTGTGTTAATGGTTTTGAAGTGCCAGCAGATATTCACATGGAGACAGAAAGGGAGAACTCTACTTAGTGTCATTTTTATTGCAGGTGGAAACAATATCTCCATACAGGAAAAAAATCAGGATCCAAATATATAATTAAAGTTACAGATATAACAGAGAGATAACCTGATTTTAGTAGCCTCAGCAGGATTTGCTGCTCCCTACCCATATGAAATTAAATCCAGCTTGCAAGAAGAAAGTGTTCACCCAGAAGCACTTAAATTTTTCTATTGTTTTTGCTAGTTAGAACTTATGTGTGTAATACCTGTGCAGCATATGCAGAAGGCATTTATTTTGGTTTATACTGTTATTATATACACATTACTAGAACTTTAGCTTGGTTCAGTGCCAGAAGGGTGAGTTTTAGTGTTCAAGTAAGGACTAAGTGCTCATGTTAAGTATTCCTGAGACGTGTTAAAATGTATCCTCTCATATTACTGACAGCGTGGATCAGGAAGTGCTCTAAGTACTGAGTTAAGGCTGTACAGGGAGCACTTGGGGCAATAAATAAAAGTGCCACCCATTTAATATGGTAGTCATATAATGGATGTCATGGTTAACTCACAATGTGTGCTCAGGGTACCTTTCTATTTGAATACTGCCTATGCTCTGTTTCCTGCATCTAGAAAAATGCTTAGGTCCCAGATGACAAAATACAAAGTTATGTAAACTTTTCTCTGATGTAAATTAGATATTTTGATTTACACAGATGTTTTGAGATGGAAATGTCTTCTTGTGACAGAGATTAAAGTGTGCTCTTAACAGAACATCATTCCAAAACAAATACTCTTCCTTGGGGATATTTCCTGATCAAATAGCTTAGAAATGACTTAATATTTTTTATGTTGAATACTTTTTCACTGTTAAGATTGAAAGAAAAGCATCAGATCATGGAAATGGCAGCATTTTAATGAAAAATGTTTTAGTCTGAAAGTAGCAGAAGAGTTTGTCATCATTACTATCAATGAAGCAGAAACATTAATGTGCTTTCTTTTGGAAATAAATGTCACATACAACATTACTGTTTAGAATATACACTTCTTGAAAGTCCATATTTATCAATTTCCCTAGAAATTTTGCAGTTTTCCAAAAAGCACTGTGGGTATTTAAAAAATCCCTACTGATACCACATTAACTTCTGTCTGGAAACTGCATCTTATTGCAAAAGCCTGAGTTTACATAATTTCTTCCTTCTGATGATGTCAACTTAAGAAAAAAGTCACTATCCTGAACACTCATCCCATTTTATAACACATGGGTCTCACTGGTTACTGATTGAGTGCTCATCTGATGGGTGCTAATAGACACATTTGGTTGTTTCAGTTGTGAATGCCAGCAAAGGGAGCAGTTGAATGATGAAACTGAGGGTGGTGTGTAGCTATATATCACAGGTCTGCCTCAGCAGTGCCTAAGAACTGCTGTCATTGCCCTTTCATATATTTTAAGAGGTGACCAAGGGGTTAGAACAATAAACTCTTACCACCAGTGACAAGATGAAGTAGTTACTCAAAGCACAAGTTCTTTGTGTCTCTGTCTCCCTCACCGCCTCTCCTCCCATTTCTCCATTCCCTGTGGCCATGTCATATTACATACAAACATAGCCATTAGCAAGCTATCTTCAGAGTGAGAAGAAACAACAGAAGTGAGAGGGGAATGGACAGGTGGTGTGTGAAAGCATGTGTGCTCAAGCCATTCATTATCTTGACTGCAGTATTAATTTGTAAATGTTAAATAACAGCCCCATCCTGCAGTATTTCCACAGACTGCTGGTACTGTCAAATGCTGATCAGCATTTAAAAGAACTCCCTTCCATCAGAGGCTCCAAATGCTGCACGTGTCTCTTAACCCCTTAGAGTCTCTTTACCTTACTCTTCTGTCTCACAAGTGTCCTAAAATGAAAGTGTTGGTCCTGTATTCCCAGCCTGGCTGTGTTGGCTCTACCACTACCTGACTAAAGGGGATGGAAAGAACTTTCTTATGCTGGGCTTCATTTTGACTGGATCAGCTCCTCCAAGCAGCTGACTTGATCGATTTTGATAAGAGGAAGTGTTTGATAAAGTGTGCTTGTGATCAAGGGGGAAAGCAGAGCAGCAGCATTTTTGATCTGGGGGCATTTAAGCTGAACTGTATCTGTGAATGTACAACACCAGAGCTGAAGGTTTTACCCCAGCGGGCAGCTCAACCCCATGCAGCCACTTGCCCACTTGTCTGCTCCCAGTGGATGGGGAGGAGAATCAGAAGGATAAAAGAGACAACTTCTGGGTTGACATTAAAAAAAAAATTAATAGGCAAAGCAAAAACGACTCACACAAGCAGTGCAAAACCAAGGAATTAATTCACCACTTTCCATGGGCAGGTAAGTTCAGCCATTCCCTGTAAACTGGGGTTCCATTACATGTACTGATGGCTCAGAAAGAAAGAACATCACAACTTGGAACGTGTCCACTCTTCCTTCTTCCCCACCCTGCCTTTATATCCTGGACATGACAACATATAGAATGGGATATCTCTTTGATCACTCAGGGTCAGTTGTCCTGGCTCTGTCCACACTAAACAAGGCAGATATTCAAGAGGCAAATTTTGGTTCTATATTGTTATGTCTCTTTAAACAAGAAAACAAAATCTTTTTGTGCAGCATATACAGAAGGCATTTATTTTGGTTTATACTGTTATTATATACACATTACTAGAGCTATGACTTGGTTCAGTGTCAGAAAGTGTGAGTTTTAGCAAGAAAATAAATTTTCATCTTTCACCTTGTTTTGTGAACAGTGTATTCTGCTTATAAGGGTTTCAGGTCTTGCTTAAAAGCTCAGGTGGGATATTTATGTAGTAACTCTAACTCACCGAGTCATCTCTAGGAACAGATTTGTAATTCAATGTTCAGAGTTTCTTTCAAAGGTGCTCAACAGGAAGCATGTAAAACAGAATGACCTGCTAGGTCATTTGACAGTTGCCTCAGCTCAGGGGTGAAAACCAGGCCAGAGCAGCCCCAAGAACTCAGGCCATATGAGCTCTCTGTATAAACATAGGACCAGCTAAATCCTCCAGCATTATCTTATCTCTTTGGGAGCAGTGTGATTGCTTTCCAGGGTGCAGTCCATGCGGTCCCAGGCATCCATATAATGCCTAATTGGATGAAAGATGTATTCTTTTCCACCACAGTATTCAGTGCATGATTGGCTTTGTTGTAAACCAGCTACAGGGTAAAACACACAGCGCAGTTAACTTTTACATACCCCACCAGGTTTCATGAACAGTGCTTTGCTTCTGATTTTTTTTTGTAATTCCACCAGCCTCATATCAGGTGAAAGAAACAATTCTATATTATTGCTTCTTTCACCTGATATGTTTCTTTCACCTGTACAATAGAAAAGTTGTAATAAAGGCTAAGGATAGATTTTAGAGCATTACAATGCAGGATTTATGAGCAGGTGATTTATACGGCTTTATCACATTTGAGGTAGTAATTATGTTTGCCAATGCATTTCTCAGGCTAAAACTATTTTTTATTTTAAATTTCATTTTAAAACAAATGTTATCATAAGTGGCAAAAAAATAAAAAGAGAAAGACTTATCATGATAATCTAATCTAACATAAAATGCAAACCTACCCTATGAGAATGTTGCTGATGATCTGACACACAAAGTCACCTTATCATTTGACAAGGTTGACAGATATAGAAAGTTAGTCTTTCTTTAGATATCAGGAGCAAAAATATCTTTGTTATTGTGTTTCTAGGATTTTTAAGGAAACTATTAATGCAAGATAAATATTTCTTTCTCATGTCCTTTTTATAAGGATTTGTCTGTCAGGAAATGGAAAAAAATGAAGAGAAAATTTGGCAACCATACATCTCCTGTCTGGATCCCATTTTTATAGCTATTCTGCCAGCATAATCTCAATCATGAAGTGTTTACATGTATATTTAGAGGTTTGAGGATGTGTAACATTTATATGTGTCTGATATTAAGTTGTGCAGCCACACAAAGGATGAAGAAGCATCAGACAAGCCAACTTTGATCTAGCACAAGGCAGATAATCTTTTAAACCTGATGCATACACTTGTTACAAAGGGATCTTTGGGTTTTAGACAGGCTTTCAGGTCTGGCATTGGAGAGTTGCTGAGGTTGAAATATTCAGAAGGGAAGAGGAACATTTTGAGACGCCTAAGTATAGTGTGCTACTACCTGAGAACTCTTCAATAAGGGAAAATTATGTTAGTTTATAACTTCTTTTGAAATAAAATTACTTTTTAAAAGAAAGGTGCATAATGGAAGATTTGTAAAAGCTGCATCTAAAGTTGTTTTGCTCAGAACAAAATTTCAAAGCCTACAAATCCCAAGCTCCAAGGCATATGGCCAGTTGGGATTTCAGTACCATACAGGTGTTGAATTTGCTGCCATGTCACGAGAAACTTTATTGCCTCAGGAAAGACTGCAACTGACAGGTGCTGTGAGGTCCAAATTACCAACCTAATTACCTGTGCAACATGTCCTCGCAGAGACCACCCAGCTGGGAGGGAGTGAAGTGCACCTCTGTAACTCTGGCAGCTCTGCTCTCAGTATGTTATGGGATTCCCATGTCTTGGGGTTGGAGATTTAGAAATTAGGACTGCAAGTAAAGGCTCCCCCAGCCTCCTTCTTCCATTGATCCTTTTATTCCTTAATGGCCACCCACTTCAAGGTGTTTGAGATTCTTCTTTGTATTTCTTATGGAGAAATAATGTCTACATTTCTATCACTTCAAATATTGTTTAGCTATTATACTCCAGATACTGATGGTAGGAATCAACATACAGCATTCAGTCAGTTCTAACTTTAGTATTTTGGCCATGAAAACTTTACGAAACTTTTATATTTATGCTATTCTTTTCCCTTCTCTTCCTTCTTCTAGTGAAATTAAAAGGTAACAGAAAGATACCTGAAAATAAAGCTTCCCAGAGAAGAAAGTAAAAAGACATCAGAGCTGATATATTATAATGAAAGGCTTTCAAATAAACATGAAGTAACATTCTGAACTGACAGGTGAAAATTACTTTCTGTTTTGAATTTTCAGAGTGGGAATATTACCAAAGTATGTGTTTGGGGAGTTCGAATTTAGCTAGTCAAAATCTTCTGTCAAGATTATTTTTCTGAGGAAAAGAAAAATTCTAATCACTAGCGCTCATTTTGCTTGTAAAATTCTTGCTGCTCTACTTGCCAGCTCCATTAGGAGCTCAGGGCTGGTCTGGGATGCTTGTATGTTACCAACAGCAATGAAATTGCCCCAGGTACAGTGGAATCCATCTCACCCTTCTGTATCTTTGGGGGTTTAAAATGCTTACAGGAATCTAATTTTAACAAGTAAAAAGCTGTGAGAAATCTCATCTTTTGTGATACACCACTGAGAATGCAGTAGAAGCTGTTCCTGGGGATCTATAGCAAGTCTTGGGTGGCAGCTGTGGGAATTCTCAGGGGCAGGGTAGAAGGAGGTGGTGAGGAGGTTCCAAATCTTGGGAAGATCCAAAGGATACTTTAGGAGGTTCCTGAGGGCATGATACTTTTCTGTTTGTGTATTTTCGAGAGAAGCTGATACCAGGTTTCACAGCAAGGCTGGAATTAGTTATTTAATTTGTTACTGTGTTAGCTCATTGGCTCCATGTTGTACAGCCACACTAAATTCTAAAGTTGATATGTGGTTTGTATATAAGAGTTAAATTTACAGTTTTTCTCCAGATTATTAAAAAAGACACAGAAATCGGAGACTGATGTTCAAAAATACGTCAAAAAAGATAATCTCGGTTATTCCAGTATATATAAATTTTTCCATACAGTTCCCCACCTTTTTTTGCTTGTATTAAACATAAATTTTCCTGCTAAAAATGGGCAGTGTCTTAAGTGGGGTCTTAAGAAGAAAATTCCTAAGCTTTGAGGAATGATTTCACAGTTTTGTCTGTGTTTTTTAAAACTGATGTAGTACCTAAAAATTTCTTCTGTTTCAACAGTATATTTTCTCCATAACAGTTTAGGATATTTATACCTAATGTCATTACACATTGTAATTATGTAATTGCACAACTTAATTGCACATTCTCATTATTTCATCATGTACACTACAACAATTAAGTAATTAGGTCTAATAGTATAAATTAGATCTAATTGTATAAATAAATGACAATGGCATAAAAATGGCCTTAAAGAATAGAGAAGGCTTTAATCAAAATACAAGGAATGCCTTTTGTGTGCAATCAGAGGAATGTGGAACACTAGACTAATTCTATGCAATGATTACTGGGGGCTCCTACACTCCACCATTCCCATTCCCCATCCCCTTGTTCTGCCGAGGAGGAGAAGATAGAGAAAATAATGGGCAAATTTAAGCCCAGGAAGAAGGAAGGGGGGAAAGAGTTTTTAAGATTTGGATTTATTTATCTTTAAATTTGAGTCTGTTTTTCCCCGACAGAGAGTGCTGAGTAATCCCACCCCATCCTTACCTTGACTAATTTTTTCATTGTATTTCCTTTACCCTGCCCAGCTGAGGAGGGCAGTGATGGAGCAGAGATGTTGGGCACCATGGTCAACCCACCACATTATTTTTTAGCATAGCTGTACCCATGGAATCCTTCTCATGAGCTTGTCCCAGTCTTTTAACTAAGGGCATGTTTTAAGATCCAGTACTCTTGAGTCAGGTCCTGTTTAGTGACAAGAGTGTTCATGGCCATCACATTGTACTTCTGTTAATGCAGCCTGCTAGTGAGGCCTCAATACTCTGTCCAGACTGTTGGTTTTTGCCACACAGGGCCTGGCAAATTCAAACATGTTTTGAAATTTAGAACCTGTCAGATTTTTTCCTTTCTTTTATTGACCCTTCTTGACAGGGAATAAAGGTTTTCCTGCTAAACTGACATCTGAACTGACAGAGAAAGCCTCACCTCACAAAGCCTCTGTTGTCCCATGCAGCAGAGGCTGTATCCTGATCATGGGCTGGGTCAAGAGAGGGAAGGACATATGGGCAAGCAACAGGTGTGCAAACAAGAAGACATCATAGTAACACCGAGTCATTGCAAATTTTTTGCCAATATTTTCATGTTTTCAGAAAGACTCAACTGAACTAAACTGATTCTCTCCTAAAATAGGAAGCAACTTTTGCAACACAAATAATCTGGTTGAAAAACCCCCCACAGTTCACACTTTAAATATTTTTCCTTTCGTACTTGAATCACTTTATTTCATAAAAGTAGATTAAAAAATATTAATTGATGTATTGTGATATATTGAATTCCCTTATAAAGGGAATATATTCCCTTCTTAATCTTCAAAACTTCCTTTCATATGCTAACCAACTAAAGGAGTTGTTGCAATGGCTTTAAAAAAACCTCAGTCTCTATCAGAGAGTCACCAAAATGAATGATCTCTTTAATTTCTCGAGGGAATGTATATGTGTTTTTTGTAGCACAGCAGAGGAGGTATCCTATCCAATACAGCTTAAATTTATTTTGCTTTCTTTGTTTTCAACAGAAAATTTGCACTGGATAGGAAATTAAGAGATCAGGATTTTTTCCCTTAATAAATGCTTTCATCTATCCTTCTAGGGATTCCTAGAAAATCACAAATAACCTAGTATTTAGATTTTTTCTTTTACCTAAACATGTATATAATATTAAAAAAATTAAAAAAAGCTGAGAAGTACATTATTTTACTGTGTTATAATCATACCTGCTGTAACATTTGTTCCAATTCTTCCTTTTGTGCACTTGCAGGAATGAAAATTAGTTCTTTACCCCTCATTCCTCTGTCTGGAATAAAATGTATGCCAAATATATCACTGTTGTAAGTCCTTTGGAGACAATGGGTTTGCAAAGAGTTTGAATGTTACACATTGTGTTCAACCCATAACCTCATTTTCAGCAGGATAGGAGTAGAGGTTCCCTGTGCTTTTATTTAGAGCTACAGCTTTCATTAAATTTCATTACTTCTCCCTGTGGCTGTAAATAGAAGGTTTACCTTAGGAAATTTAATTCCTTTTTCTGGCAGCTTGTGTGATAAAGGTGTGGTTTCTAAATGAAGGTTTATCCTGCATGGAAGGAGATGGAATCAAGGATATATAGGAGAGAATTTCCATTTTATGCTGAAACTGATCAACACTACTGAAAGAAAAATTAAAATGATTACATATTCCACCAGAATTCCTTCATTACAAAAGGAATTATCTTCTAGAACTAGAAGAAAGCCAAGCATACAAAAATAAACTAGAGGGGCACAATGCATAAAATCAGTTATTGTGATTAAGAATGTTAAATTAGGTCTGGTTTGGGTCCCTGGTTTTCTGATAGGTACAAAAGTAAGGAAGTTATTTTTATTTCTATAAACTTGACTGATTAAATAACCTCAGGATAAATCTGTTAATGTCTGTGGTTTTGCTCTTTCGAGCTATTACCATTGCATTGTGCACTGTGAAGAATGGAGTAAGTTTTCTGTATTGACAGTGGCCTTTCTTTTGTTCTTTACTATCCTTATTTTCTTTCTTCTGTTATTGTATTTCTCATAAGTCCTGTGTGAAATTGACCCCTTCCCTAGTTGGCATCACCCTTACTTCAGAGGTGTGAAGGTTTCAGTAAAATTTTCATTAGTCTCTTATGGAAAATCCAAAACTGTGATGTCCTTAGAAGTGTGTTATACTCACCTTTGTCATTCATAGTCCTTCTTTTCTTCCACTCTACTTTTTTATCATTTTATTTTCTGCTCAGCTACAAATATCCATATTTATGAAGTACTCATCACCATGGTATCCAAGCACACTTCTGTTTATTAAAAGGATTATGTGATGTGACTGCTTGTAATAGCAGGGGATTAGACATGATGACGCAGGTTCCTTCTAGTCTCCTGTTTCTATAAATTAATACAATAAAGCATTTCCTTAAAATTAGGTACCATTTGGAAGGTCATGATACAACATTTAAAACAGCACCAGCTCTGTTGCAAAGCATATAATGAGATGTCCAAGGACTCTGCCTTCCCTCTTCCAGTTGGGCAGGTAGGAAAAGCCTGCAGGCTTGTGTTACTCGAATGCCAGCTGTGATGTCCTGGCTCAGGTAGCCCCAGAGTGGGGGAAAATGTGTCAGGACAGGGTGCATAGGTTTTCAAAGAAAGAGGGTAAATTTACATTATGTATTAGGGAGGAATTCTTTATTTAGAGGATACTGAGGGACTGGAACAGATTGCCCAGAGAAGAGTTGGATAAGGCTTTGGCAACCTGGTGTAGTGAAAGGTGTCCATGCCCATGACCTCTGAGGTCCAAGCCAAGTAATTCTATGACTCTATGATATAGACTGTGTTGGTATGACCAGCTTTATCTCTAGTATGCACAGTAGTATACATCTGGCTTAGCTGAAGGCCTCTGAAACGACTCTCAAAGGAGGGTTGATAGGCTATACATATTAATGAATTAACCTTTCTGAATTTGTTACAATTTCTGTGTTGTTTCAAAAGTCTGGAAAATCCAATACTGGATTGGTATTATAGAGTGAATTTTTTGTTTTCCAGAATGGTCGTTCACATTCTTAGGCCAGGCAACAAAAACATTTTAATTTGTATGGGATTGTGTTTACCAACCAGCCAATGACAGTTGAATTATAGTTCTGCTGATCCAAAAAATTGTTATTGCACTGAACTTAAACTAATAAATCATTATAACCATTCCAAGAGGAAGACTGTTGTAATATGAGGCTTATATTATTATATGTTTCATGCCTTTTTAAAAAACACTGATAAATTGAGAGTCAAGCAAAAATATGAGAAGAAAACAATTTTAATAAATATTGCTGCTTGCACTCTACTGAAAGTTGTTGCTTCAGTTCTAGCCTTGTGAAAGTCAGGTTCATAATATGAAGGAGTAGGGACAGATTATCATGGTGACACTTCAGCTGAACTGCTCTACATGTATTGTGTTCATCTCCTTGCATGGTGGACCAGTGAGGGGCCTGTGCTGTATGAAGTATAGCAAATGTCATCCAAGACTTCAGCTTTGTTCATTTGCAAACAGAGCTCTGGTCAAACCAGCAGGAGATGCTGAAACCTCAGAAAATTGAAGTACCACCAGTCTCTGGTACCATTTCTTTAATGGTGTAAAATTTTTTGAAATGACATGAGATAAAGCCTTGAAGAGCTTGTATGCATTAGGAACACGATTTCAGCTTGGATGCTATATCCAAGTTAGCTTTCGATCTAGCTGGCTTAGATGTGGCAAGCAATGAAAAGACCTTGGCATGTGTTTGCTAACCAGGCAATCTTCAATCTGCTGAAACTGGTAGTGTAGATATTCAACTTGTGTTCCAATAAGTCAGTCAAGAACACCATTTCTAGCCAAGTACACTTTCGTGGAAGACTGTTACCTCCACAAGCTCTTGCATTGAATGTTAAATACTATGATCAGGTTTCAGATCAAGATTCTCTTACCAAGATGAAAGACCTTGTTTGCTGTGTGCCCAGGACCTGAAAGGACAGGGAACACTTTTCAGTAAGATATTTTTGTAAGATTTAGACAGTTTAAAGACATTTTAAAAAGGCAAAAGTTTTCATCACTTAAAATGGTGTTGCTGTAGGAAAAAAAAAAAAATACAACCCCAAAAAAACCCCAGCCCAAAATATTTATTGAGCTGTGGGTGTGGACAATAAATTTTTTGGCTGTTAGTTTGCTAGACCATTGTGGGTATGGTATGATCACTAGTTTGCTAACAGATGGGCATCCTTTTAAAGCCAAGCTGTTATATATTTTTACCATTTTAGTCTGGATGGAAACCAGCTTTTTTACCTTATGTTGTGCTTTTTATTTCTTATGTCAGAGGACAAAATCTCTTCCAAAATGTGCTTCTGAAAACGAAAAACACTTCTGTAGTCCATATGCACTTCTTCACCAGACCAATACTTGCCCTGGGTATTTCCCTGCTAGAATAGTATCTCTGCCTGACCTCAGGGCCTTATTTCTTGTCCCATCCTTTTCCTGTATCAGTGGAATGCTGTTCAGTTAATTGAAGGCCAGGTACGACAGACGTAGGAGATGTCATGGCAGATGCCAGGCCTAGGGATATTTCATCAGTCTTTTCTGTTTGTTCAAGTATTCTACCATTCGTTGGTTTTGCCATCTGTCATGCTTTGTCTGGTGACTCTTTGTTCTTACTGACTGTGTGGTAGGATCTGCTGCTATATTTGAATCACAGATCCTGGTCCAATACCATCGCTATTCACTCCTGTAAATGTAAATTTAAAATTTATGTAATACACAGTGTACTCTAGACATAAATGACAGTATATGTATAAATAGATGTTTTCACTGGTTTCTTAGTAAAGAACTCCACCTCTGAATATGATACAATATACTACCCAGCATATTCTAAAATTAAGTATATTGTGGGTCTATATGCCACTTTATTGATTCCAAAAGCTAATGTCAAAGGCTCCTTATTGTATAACCTTTCTTGAATTATTTCAAACACAAGAGTATCAGTGGAGACATAGTAACTGACACACAATGAGTTAACATCCCCTTCATTTTCCTTAGCCCAAAAATCAAAATCTACAGTTTTTACTCAAAAGGAAGTGATTGATTGAAGGAGGACAGCAGTGTGGCTAAAGAAACGTATGCTTAATTTTGGAATCCTTACAAAGGTAAAAATAAATTAACTATAACCAGTATGAAGTAATTAAATTGAGCAAATTGGGTGAGATCTTAGAGGCAAATCTTACATAAAAAAATAGGAAAAGCCTTTAATTTTCAGAAGTACAGTACTAGTTACAGGAAAAAGAAGTAAGAAGAGTAAATAGGGACTGACTTGGCAAAATCACAAACTCATTACTGACATCAAAGGATAAAAAGTAGGTGAAAAATATAAACCAAATAAAAATGTTAAGGGTGTGAATAAGGAAATTATAAAATAATATATATAGGCCAACTAGTAGTGTAAAGGAAACAGTTCTTTAACTCTATTATCAGGAAAAGAGATTTTGAGGATGATCTGTGCCTTTTTACTGATGATTGATGATGCTGAATTGTAGCAGTGTTTAATATCTGCTTTTTCTACTGGTTTTCACAAAAAGAAATTTAAATAGTGAGAAGCTCTTTAGTACAATTATTACCACAAATTGTTGAAAGAGCTCAGGCAAAAACATGGTTCTGTGTGGATAGATAAAGCAGATATTTTCTTATCAACTCCTTGACAAGGTTCAACATAGCCCAGTTACAAAAAGAATAATGACTCTCACTGGTTATTTTGTGAAGGATACCTGACAGAAAAGTGAAGAAGTACGCCGTGCTATCTTTTTAAAACCAAAAAGGAGAGTCAAGGAATCATAGGTCAAGCAGGTTTTTTCTAGACAAAACCTTTGGAACAAATAACAAAACAAGCCTTTGTAAGTATCAGAAACATAATAAAATGAATATGCAATTTTCAAAAATGAATTGAACCAACCTAGCTTAATTTCCTTTTGTAGCAGAATAATAGACCTTGTGAGCTGCTACTCCTAAGACTGTCAGCTGGGATTGAATAAGGATTTTGTGCAACAAGACAATTAGAATTGTTAGGCAAGTCACACTAAGTCATGGCTGTCACCCTGCCTGACTTCCCAGTCATTAGAAATTCCTGTTGTCATTACAGTGACTCTTCTCGTAGTATCTCACTGCTGTGGGTTTCTTTCCAAGGTTACAGAAAATGGCAAGCCCAAATTTATGTTTTAGCAGGCATTCTAGCCAACTACGAGAAGGGTGAAGTGAATAAATTAAATAACTTTTCAAAAGTGTTTAAAGAAAATTGCAAGAGAATATAAAATAATTTTGAATCCTTTCCTCCACTGTAAAGGTCAACAGAGACATTCTGACAGGTCTTTAAAAATGCCTGCTATGATATGGAATCTAAATGTGGAATAATGGGTAAAAAGAGATGTAGATTATTTCTGTTTTACTCGCTTGAGTGTGATTGGATTGAGTCCCTGGAGGGGAGCAGCAAAAGCCAGATGAGACACAGGAGGTTTATCAGGGGGCAACAGAGCCAGCAGGGCAGGGACCCAGCCAGCAGGGACCCAGGTGCAAGGAGCAAGGGAGGAGAGCAGATCCAGAGAGCAGGGCCACATTGGGCCAGGAGGGCAGAGCAGCAGGCAGGTTCCTGGGGCTGCAGACCAGACCACAGCTCTGGATCAGCCTGGTGAGGATAACCAGGGTCAGACACAAACTGTTAAGGCTTATTAGTGCCTTCAAGGCACTTCAGCTAGACCTTGCTGCTCCTGTGTGATTTATGCAAGCAAAAGATGTGCAAAGGCTGTTGGCAGAAATGCCTGTTGTCTGTGTGTGCTTCTATGTCCAACCTCAAGCCATTTTCTAAACAGTTTTATGATCTTTATCTTTCTCACCTTACCTGTCACATTATTAAAACTTTTCTGTGCTGTGATTAGAGTTATAGCCAACAGTGCTTGGGAAACCTGAAATATTCAAGAATTGTGAATTAATTTTCATCATTTCCCAAGGCTCAGCAGTTTGTCAGAAGCTGTTACGGATGGTTTACTACTGCTCTCCAGCCATTGTATTTGGCTCATCAGTATTTGGTATCCTTTAAATTGACTTTGCACTGGCATAAGCCAGAAGTGTTTGCAGCTTCAGCACTGATGGAGCAGGAAGGATTAAGCTCCTCTACTAAATATATACCTACTGTAACATGCATCTGACATTTGGGATAAGAGCAAGTAATATCTTTTGAGCCTGCAAATCTTACCAAACAGCTGGCACACCTGCTCCCGGGCACCAAGATTCTTTGTTTATTTTAACACTTACAGTTTTTCTCTGCCCAAAAATTCTTTGATCAAAGACTCAGATGATGTGTACACCAAGTTCAAAACAGTATAAACCACGGTAATGCCTTATTATATTAAAACTAAAAATCCAGGCCAAAGTTTCTGATCTAAGTTTTCAAGTGGACTGTGGAGCATATTGGTAAAATGAGAAAGTTCAGTTTATGTTAGAACACATAAATTATTTTTGTAAACAAACTCCTCCGTAGAGGCCTGAGGGCCACTAAAGGGAGCAAAGGACTTTAAAATGGAGGGAATAAAATAATTAAAGAAGTCTTTTTTATTATAAACTGTATTTGTTTTGCCACTTGTAACAGGTGCTTCTATTACTGTGGGAACGTCTATTGCTGGATGATAGAAAAGTACCTTCAAGGTATCTTCCTGGTCAGCAAAATAAATAGTGAGTTTTGCCTATAAATCCTTGAAAATATTTTCTTTATTGTTGCCAACTAATTGCTTTTCTTTCACACAGAAGTTTGTTCTTAACTACTACATAGAATGTAGCCCTTGGTAGCCCTCTTGCAGGTAAATAGAGTCAAACAGGTCAGTCTGCAAGTCACTAATTTTCTAAATTTTCTAGACTAAAACTTGTCTTGCAGGAGAGAACATATGACTTTTTAAAATATTTTTAAAAACTGTTCCTTTTTTTCTTTTTTAGTTGGCAAAAATGTTTCACAAGTCAGTTTTCTGGCACCTATATTTCACACTTGGATCACTAGCTCTGTCTTACATCAGTATTTAATATTTAAACTATTAGATTTATCAAGTTTCACTGCTAAAAGAACTTAAAAGTTGTCACTCCATCATAGGCTGTGTAGTTTCTTAAGCAGATTGAGCTGTGCAACTATCACAGTATATTGGAAAATGCATTATTTTTAATTAATTCTTTGGGCTGTAGTTGACTATGCTTCATTATGTACATACATTTGGGTTGAAACTAGATAAACATTCAGATCCCTACCCAAACAATTCTATCATTCTATACTTATATATATTTTATACAAGATGTATCTATAATGTAAATAATCTGCAGGAATTTACTTATAAACTTTACAGTAAAACATTTTTCAGCATTTTGGAATCTAGAATGACATTCGTAATTACCTTGACCTAACTGAACTCTATGAATCTGAAGGAAAATTGCTGCTTAACCAGAATGAATACCAAGTACTATTTATAGGAAAGGTTTATCAAATGGACAATGCAGACCAGGAAAAGTGGAAAGGATTCTAGGGAAGGTTAGTGATTCATAAGATTGAATCTAAGCTAATAGCTTTTGCAAACATTGTCCCCACAATACTGCTAGGTATAAAGAGAGGCATAGTTGTACACTCCTTCCAAATAAAATTCAGTGGGCTTGTAATGTTCCTGGTGTCTGACCTTATAATTGACAAGGCTTCTTTAAGTACCCTTTTTTCACAGGCTCTAGAGATATTGGAATGTTTTTGTGGTGTTTTATGGATGTATTTTCAGTATGGAATATGAAAAATATACAAAAAACAGAATGGGGGGTTCAGCAGCTTTTTATTATATTTTTACTTTCTTGAAGTCAAATTACAGGAGTTGGTACTGCTTTAGGAAAAATAAAACAAACAATGAACTTCTTTGTTCTAATAAATCCTTTCATTGGAACTTGTGGGAGGTCTTTCTGTTAGAATATCAGTGTTTCCCTCACTTCACCAGGTTCTCAGGGCAGACAGCTCACTCCCATGGTTTTAGTGACTTAACACCAAGTGAAGGACAATAGCTGACTTTGTTGAAAGTCCAAAACCTTTCAAGCCCTTAATCAGGTGTTGCTTGGATCATTTTCCCTAAGGCCATAACAAACACGGGCAAGTAACATTGTGTGCATGACCACCTTTCAGAGACTCAGTTTTCGTGGTAACTGACTTGCTGTCTATGCTAAATACGTTTCAGTGCTGGAATACTTAAGAAAACAATCCTCTTCTGCTAGATCTTATCTGCTACTCTTGAATAGTATGCAACACAGGAAGCAAAAAATATGCAGGCAAAGGCAACTCACTGAATAAAACAGTTTCTATTCTGGCATAGGCGTTTTCAGAGATCATAATCTTAACAGAGAATTCATGAATTGTACAGACAGGTTCTCTAAATAACCAGCAAACTGTTAATAAGAAAGAATTAAGGTCTTTGAACTGTGGACAGATGCATGTAATTAGAAACAAGATCACATTATTTTTAATAATAGAATGCAAATCTGTAGCAAGGGAACAGGTGCATAAATGTCATGGACCATTAAAACTTATCACAGGTGCATTATGAAGCATGTGGAGAAGCAAGTCAGTTCATTCCTCAAAGACTTCAATAGGTTTGTTATTTTATAATATGCAATATGGCAATATTTTTGGGAATTAGCTTTTCCCCTAGTAAGACTTTTGCTGCTGGATGTGTGTGATTTTTTCCTTCATAGTACTAATATATCAGTTTACTGGACATTTTTTACTCAGACTGTGTTCTATATTAACATGTGCTATCTCTGTATCTTGAGAATATGAGATATCAGTTAATATCTAACCTTTAGTATCTCTGAACCTAGCCTTAACTCCCTATATGGTTATTTACAAACATAATTCTTCCAGCACTTTTGTATGCTTGTGGATGGTTTCTCAGTAGCTCATTTGGTTCATGGGGTAGGATGTGAAATGTGAGCCCCTTGTTTGACAGTGACTGAGAAGACAGAGGAAAGTACACATCTCCTGTATGCCCTAACTATGAGCAAATAGGTATGGTTGAAGTTTTGTCAGCTGTGATGGCAAAAATGTTCTTGCTGCTCTTTGAGCATCCATACAGAAATAAAATGTAACAGTAGAACCACTTAGTAAAGTGCAATTTGAAGGGTTTATTTAAATATGAAATAAAGAGTCCTAGCCATTTGCATTTTGAGTGCTTTTTCTGAAGAATACCTTGGCCTGATTCCTACTTGCTTCAAATTAGCCTAATTCCATAGGAAAAAAGACCTGGATTAACATTAGCAGCAAGTCAGATCCATTGCAGACTTGCAGTAGTACAATGCATAGTAAGTCTGGAGGGGAAATATCCCGTGTATATATCCTTAACATAATTAGGTAATCTGCATTTTTTTTAATCTAGAGCTGGCACAGTAAAAGTTTACTTGTGTCTTAACAATTACTTCACAGTAACTATCATTGCTGTATTTTTTGCCACAAGATTGATGTTGGTGATTGATATTGGTGATTGATATAAGTAGTCAATGAGTAGGAAACTGCTCTGAGATATCTGTATCTCCTCTAGAAGCTTGTTTTTTAGACATACACTTGCAGAAAAAAGAAATAGCTGCTTTCAGGAAAAAAAGACCGAATGCTGAAGAAAGTCAAGCTGAAGGATTAAAAGTTTTTTGGATTTCTAAAAACTCAATTTTGAAATGCAGTTCTGCCTAAAGAGCTTTAACCTAGATTTGAAGTAGTACAGGAGCATAGCAGGCTCGACAGACACAAGCTATGCAATGGGGACAACTGAAGGTACCACCCAAGCAGCAAAAGGAGGTTTAAGAGGGGATACCTCCAACAAGCACAAGCACCCAAAGGTGTAACCGTGAGACAGGACTATTGGGGTCTCCTGCCACCTGACTGGGATATTGACACACTCAAACACTTCCGTGAAGTCCATGTACACAAATGCACAGAGTATGTGGAGCAAACAAGAGGAGCTAGAGATCTGTGTGCAGTCACAGGGCTTTGATCTGATTGCCGTTACAGAGATGTGCTGGGACAGCTCACGTGACTGGAATGTTGTCATAAAGGGCTGCATGGTGTTTAGGAGAGGAAGACTAGGAAGGCATGGTTGTTGAGCCACCCTCTGCGTGATTCAGCTCTTGGAATGTATTGGGCTCTGTCCTGGGGTGGTGATATTTTTGTGAGCTTTGTGCTCTGAAACACCCACAAGCACATTCATTGCCAGTCTGAGGTTAGGTCGATTGTGCCTTCAACGTGGCATTACAAAAAAATTATTCAATAGGTGTTGACCCAGACTTAGGTAGAAATTTAAGTGAGTACAAGGGAGGTGGAGAAACTGGACATTTTATGAAACATCACAATCAGACAATTGGAAATTATTGAACCCTGGTGGAAACTGATTTGATTTTTTGATGTTATTTTATATAGTATATTGATGTTTTTTGGGTTTTGGTGGAAGCAGATGATGTTTTCTGGAAAAAAGAATTGTCCTTGTTTATAAGTGTTTATAAGCTATGAGTGTTCAATTGATAATTCAAAAAAATGACATTTTCTGAGGAAAATTTCATGTTAACAGTGATTATGGTTTCATGAACATGTTCCATATTCTTAAGAGCTTTTTTTTCTGACACACTGAAATTTGCTGTTCTGCTGTTCCAATTAAATTTAACTGTTAAAAGTCATGATCATTGGGTGTGGTGCCCATTAATTACATTAACATAGCATTCCAGACCACTCAAAATCACAGTCATATTGATTGTTTTAGAGGAGTTTATAAACTTTAAATCTCTTAATCTAGGCCCTACATAACATGAGCAGAATAGAGCCCAAAAACTGCAATGATGAATTCTCTTGCCTCTGTTGAGAAGAGAAATTGCTGTTCTGGACTGCTGGTTGTGTTTTAATATATATGCTATTTATTTATTTAAAGTGCAGCAGCTTCATTCTTTAAATGCTGAGAGTTGCAGATCCAAAGCCCTGCTCATTAATGTCAGCATGTCAGTGATACTTATTTCCCAAAAAAGGGAATAATAAAGATTTATTTTTCATGATCAAAGCTAACCAGTTGTGTAGAAACCAGGGGCTGTGAGCTGCAGACACAAAGGCTGCAGTCTGTCTTACTGACTGGAGAATGGACACCCTCACTATCATGATGTGACATTCCTCCAAGTGCTGCTTTGTCCTCAGCAGCATCACTTCAGACATTGCAGGAGAAATCTGCCTCAGCCAGCTACTCCTCATCCATATTCAGGCACCGAGAGCACCGTATTGTCCTGTGCTGAAAAATCAATACTGTGAATACTGTGTGTGCTGAGCCTATTTGATCTCTTTGGTTGTCATGGCTACACTTCAAGGTATTGATTCATCCACAGGGATCTCAGGGTTGGATGGTCCCTGTATTGAGGCAGAAATCTTTTGTCTTGTGAAATCTAAGCACAATCTACAATGAACCCTATTTCGCATATGCTTAGACCACCAAAACCGGTTTGCTTTTTTTTTTTCTTTCTCTTCTAGGGGTATTGGTGAAAGGAACAATTTCTCAAATATTTCCTGCAAATTCCAGCAGATTCTGTGAGTGATGATGTTGCAGACATGATAAAATATGCAGTGAAAATTATAAGGACAAAATGAAAGACACTCAAAATACTACTGTTTTTGCTTCATTCAACACAGTGAATCATGCACGCTGGGTGTATTCTCAGTGGCTGTTCCTTGATAATTTTGTTCATGTATTGGATCTATCTCTCTGGTCAACTTAATGTAAATAAATTGAAAAGATTCTGATTGGAAAGGACTGTAATTTGCATTAGAACTCTGTATTAGAAACTGTATTTCATACAGTTTCATACCATTTATTCAGCATTTCATACTGTTTATTTCGTTCACTTTTCTAAATAGATGTATATATATGTATATAAGTGTATTTATAAACAGCAGGTCCGAAATTGCCTATGAGATACATTTACCCTAATTTTATCCAGTAACCATGGCACTCTATTTAGATACCTTTTTGTTTGTATTCACCAAAGTAACTCATCCATCTGTGCTTGCTATTGGCTTTGATTCTCTGGAACAAGTGCCGCAATTTAGGTAATCATGTCTTAGCCACTTTTACTGGCAAGGAACTGATTAAAGTAATTAGTGAGGTAACACAATAAAATTGTGTCTTGTCTAAGACCAAACCTCAAGTATTTGAGGTCTAAACCCCCACCTAGTAATGTAATCTCCCATAGTTGTAGGCAGATTATATTTTGTATATTAGCATTTCTGAAATCAAATTGTTACTGGATAAAAAAGCGAACTTAGTAGAAATTACCAAAAAATATGGAAGGAAGATAGTCAAACTGTATCTTACATCTATAATCAAGTGTTATATTCTATGAATATGCAGTGTTGCCTTATGTTACAGTGTAGATCTTTCTGTAAAAACACAGATCAATAATGGGAAATGGTGTGGGTGAGCCTATTAATAGAAGTGTGCTCCTAGTGTCTTGTGCATGAGAACACTGGGCTTCTCTCTTCTGACGAGGATGCAGACACGTGTATTGAAAATGTTGCCTTGGGTTTGCGTGAAAAGGTGCCCTGGTAAAGGGAGATATGCTGCTTGCATTCACACCATAAAATTTATCAAATGTGAAGGCCCTGTTTTGTGCAGAAATGGCTTTCTCAGTAAAGTTTGTCTATTCATTCTACTCACTGACTGAGTAGAAGTCAATGATAAATCCTGAGGAATAAAGGGAGAAGAAGGGCGGCTCAGACTTCTGCTTCCTCTGGTATGATAGCTGAGCTTCTCTGAGGTACTGTTGTTTTGTTTGACTCTGGCATCCAGATGAATCCTTCTCCAAGGTCTTTCTTTCACTAAGGTTTATGATGCTGAAATTTATGGAATTTTTTCTTCAGAGTGAGGTACTAAGGCTCCCTTGTAATTTCTGTCTCTATTTCTGGTGTTAATAGCAGTAAACATACCAGTTTGTGTCATCTCTGCTAAGAAGCAAGGAAAATGCCTTCGTGGGAAACCTACCAGGTTCCCTAAACTTTAAGCAGTTCCAAAGAATTTTGTACTGCATTTATATGAGCCTATGTTCCCTATTAGATATGTTAGTTTCCCATTTGTGTTTTCATTCTTTGAAATCATTGATGGTGCATGAATACTGGAGATGGCTCTATACATGGAGGAAGTACTCCTAACAATTTCCTTTTCTTTGGTTATCTTTGGATATACCTATTTGATGAATAAGAATGAGTGTTGAACTTAATTTCTTTCTTAGATGTTAAGAAGGTGTTTCTGGAGAAAAAACACTTTCTGATAGCAAGAGCAAGTTAACTTCTCTTTCTACACATAACTGACTTTCTCCTTCCCTCCCTAAAATTTTCTGTACCTTTTAGCATTATTTTTGTAATAGGGTGAATACTATTTAATATCTTCAGTTTTGAGCTCCCTTCTTATCTGGGTCTTTCAAATTTCAGTCATTTTCCATGAGGGATTTTCAGTAAGAAGGTGAAAACTCAATAATTTTTATTGCCAAAGATATATTGCTGGAAGAAGACAGATTTCTGAAAGAAGACAAACAGCTTCCTGCAGTTAATCTCATACTGAGTTGTGCTGTACTGTTGTATAAATTCCATTAAATCCAGGGTATAAATTGATAGGCTTTGTATTAATGCACTCAGAGGGAGTCGTAAGATGTTTCTTTTCAAAATGTGCAGTTGGAATAGGGTGTTGCGGTGATAAACTTGGAGAATAAGACACAGATGATGCTGTATGACAGAAGAAGCAGAAGACCTGGGACAGAGGGGAAATGAGGTAGCACTGGCTGCTGTGACTGATAACTTCAGCCCAAGTTGTGTATCTGTACCTCTACTGCAAAATGGAATGGTGATAGTTAAAATCTACTTAAAATCATGGTGGAGTTACTGTGTCTACTTTTCCAGAACAAATCTGGAAAGGAAAAGCCTACTTCATCTTGGGCTTTTTGTGGTGGTGGTGGTTGGTTTTCTTTGGTGTTTTTTTTTCTGGGGGGGGGTTTCTTTTGGTTTTTGTTTTTGCTTTTAATTTGAAGTATATACTATCAAGAGGAAAGTAAAAATATTTATATTGCAGAGACTCATAATGCTCCATCTCTGGTTATCGTAGATAGAAAGCTTTCTTAGGTGCTCAGAAAACCTGTAGTTCTTCTTTTTGTAGGATAATTAATTCATTTATGGACTGTTTGGCGGCTGAATTTCAGCAGTAATCTGCTTACTAGATTTTCCTGGAGCTGATGCATCTTTAAACCCTAGGATAAGAAGCTGTTGCAACCAGCTAGTGGCCGTTTCTACACAATTGCTACAGACTGCAATCTGTCTGGAGGAATAGTTTAACTGCATGTTCTTTCTTGATTTATGCTTACTTCACAGGAATTAGTAACTCTAAACATGTATGTGTGCACACATATGCACTCTCCACAGTCTATGGTATTTTTAAAAGTATACCATAGATGTGAGGTAATTCAGTTTTTGTGAGGTTAGAAGAATGACGTACTCCACAGAGAGGAAAATCTAGCCTAAATCTTGCTATTGAAGGAGTAGATACATCGTTTTTAGCCTCTTGCTTCTCAGGGATATTCATTATACACTGAAACCTCACAGTGCCTGAGCCTATTTAGAAGTCCAACCAAATGTTCAATGTCACTGGCAAATGTCACATTTAAGTGTATGACAGTAAGGAGAGAAGACTTCCCATCACCTCTTACCTATTGGATAGAGGGTGTATTTTTTTTATTTAATACCTCCATGCTATATTAGAAAGTGGATCATAAAGGAGCTGTGTTTGAATCAATTTAAAGCAGAACAATAATTTAGTCTGAATTGTGATGACAAAATATGCCATTGCCTCATCAAACCTACCAAAACTTGTATTTTGTGACAATCTAGAGTTAAAACTTTTTCTAACAACAGCAAGGTCTAAAAGAGGAGAGAAATGGCTGCGAGGAACTCCTGCAGCTTAGTTCTTCAGTTTTCTTAACAGCAAAGAGAGATATTGAAGTACTGTTCAAATAATTTACTACTCAAATAGTTCTTTTGCAATAAACATTTGATTACAAGGAACTGTTAGAGAGCATCTGTTAAATTGTTTTAAATAACTATGTCACTTAATAGAAATAGCTTCTAGAGCTGTTAAGGTTTTCCTTTTGGAAGATTTCAGCATTTGCATCTGCTGAATGATTTATATCCCTGACATTAGCTTAATATTATGGGGGAAAACACAGTTCAACCTCCGGCAGGCTGGCATGAGATATGAAACTGTTCCAGGTTGAATTTTCCTTTTTAAATTTTTCATGAAATTCTCTCAGCAGGCCACTGTTCAGCTCTGAAAGGATTTTCAACCTAATAACCATAACTGCTTCAGTCCAGCCATCAGGAAAAAAACAAAGGGGGAAAAACCCGCTCCACTGGAAAACAAGCATTTCATCAAAACTCTCTTCCTGCTTTTACTGCACCATAATAACACTGAATAGGTTTGGGGCCATCAATTGTAAAATTATCATTTTTCACCAAAGCAACATTATATTAAATGCTTAATTATTCATTACTAATGCTTGTCATGGTGAAAGATTGGTCCCAGCAATTTTTAAAGCAGTGGGCCTGGGTTTTCTTCCTTGAAGGTTAATGGCTGAGCCCTTGGTTTCATTACCTTCACTGAACGTATCACACCTCATATGTCACAGCTTAGCTTTTTGCTTGCTCTCCTCTCTCTGCCTTAGTGACTAAAAAGTGGCAACACTAAAGGTTTGGTAAGGTCTGTGGCATGATTTTGTTTTGGTGTTCGCATTGGGATAAATTGTTCACCCTGGCAGTAAGGATGGGTAACAGCAGAAGTGAGGTTGGGGACCTTGTAAGATATAATCATTCTTGGCTAGGCTGAATCATTCCTGCGGGGGCATTTTGAAAATGGGAGCACTTAGCTTTAAATGGAACAAGATGCACTGAGATTATGAGCAAATTATGCAACTTGCAGAAAGCTATTTACTCATTTGAAATTACATGCATGAAATATTGATGGTGCATTAGTTACATGATGGCAATAAAAGTGGACTGCATTCAGTCTTACTGGGTACAAGGCCACAGGATTACAGCCTTAAGCTTTTTCTCTGCAAGCACCTGAATGTTTAAGGTTTGTATTTATCAGGCCAATTTCAATATAACCTGGAAATATTGGGTGAAGGTTGTTTGGGGTTTTTCAAAACCTTAACAGCATCTAAAATGCCATATAACAGAGAGGTCATTCATTTCACAGACATGGAGAATGGTTGTATTTTTGCTAAGGCTAGAAGAAATTGCTCATTTTTTTTTTTCATACTACTATCCTTATGCACCACTACAAGTAGTTTTGAAAACAGGGCTGGGATCACTGCATTTTGAGCTTATTTCCGCATCTTTCAAAGCAGCAAGGGAAGCCCACGTAACAAAATTGATTAAAAGACTTAAAGAGTAAGGAACTAAAACAGTCAGGAGTGACAAAGAAAACCTAACAGCACTATTTCCATTAATATTACCATCACTACTGGAGATTTTGTTCTTGATGCTAATTATTGAACTTGCTTCCTATAAATAAAGCCATCACTGTATAAATAATGAATTTTGAACCTATCCATACATGTTCTAGTGTTCTATAAATATAAATGGGGTAATTTTCAGCAAAGCTATTCAGCGCACTTTAAAGGAGATAAATAATTAACATGAATTCCATTTAGTTATTAAAGAGGCACTGTCAAGATAAAAATCATTGGAATTCTAAAAAAAATTCCCTGATTGCTAGTAGTCAGATTGATAAATAAAACCAGAATTATTTGAAATATCTAATTCAGGCCTCACCTTTGCTACGTCTATTAATATCCACCCTTTATAGACAATGATGGAAAAAGTATCTTTGGCCACAGAACAGATGAAGGCCCAGAACTGCCTTTTTTGTTTCTATGTGCTTTTCACTCAATCTAGAAATGAAAGTACTGTTTGTTTTCCTAGTTTCTAAGTTTCATTTGTGATTAGGGGTCAGGACTAGATTTCCCTTTCCCCCCCATTTTTATTATAAAAAGAATATGTTAGAAATTTAAAGTGCTGTAAAGGATTGAAATGATACCTTCAATTAAGGATATATGTATGTTACAGTTATGATATTAGGCACCAGAATATTGTGGTACCCTCCTTTTCAGGAGTGTCTATTTTGGTAGCCTACAAAAAGTGTAGAACTGTCCACAAGTTCTCATATTTTGTAGCTAATAGGCATATTCATGGAGCTGCAGAGGAAGTGTATGCAACAGAAATGCAAATTTTGATTTTAAACAAGTGACACTGTGAGCAGAGAAACCATTCAAAAATACATCTCAGGTTTTCCACTGAGTACCAAGTTTGAAATCAATCTCCTAGTGGCTTTCAGGCACTGAAGATCACAGTGATATAATAGACTGCAATTAGGAAGAGTCACCTTCAACAGGACAGTGCAGACTTTGGAGCTGGGCATTTGGATTAGGAGTTCAATGACAGTTCTTGACTCTGTGCTGGGACCATGTTTGTCTGGGAGAAGGGCCAAACCTAATCTCTCCTTCCTATGTGCAATACCACTGGATCAGATTCTTTGTCCTGAACAATTCTGGCCCAAAGCATGTCTGCCCCTAAAAAGAAGAGATGCCTGTTGGAGGCTGCAGCTGGACCTGGCTGCTTTACAGCAGATACCACTGAAAGGCTGCCTTTTCTTCAAGCCATTTCTTACTTAATTATTCACAAAACCTTTTTTTTTTTTTTATGAAGACAACCAGGATATGCTTAACTCAGACACATTTTGGGCTTGCTAACATATCTTTTTAAATTGTCCCATCCTCATATTAGTGTTTGGTTCTACTGTAGTACAGCATCAGCACAGAACACATAATGAAGGCCTTTTGCAGTAATAACATTTAAGATTCTAAGTGCTTTTGTTTTATTTCAATTTTAACTTACTACAAAGTATCTGTTTCAGCCAGGCTAGGAAAGTAAGTGTTACAAAATGTCCTTCTGAGAAGTTTACACAAAAACACATTTAAAAATCCACATGAAAAATCCACAATTACTTAAAATTATTTGGAACTTAAATTAAGAAAAGGCAGGAGGAGAAAATAATTACTACTGCATCTCACAGAGATAGCTATTGATTTAACAACTATTGATGATATAATTAATATTTACTATTTGATCTTAACTCCTTTGTGTTTATTTTACAAAGAAGGAGCAGAGGAGAACAACTGGTGATTAACAGCATCCTTCTGATGCAGCAAAATCCAGTGTGTCGTTGGCCCAGCCATTGTTTCCCTATGAAGGCTGCCCAGATGGTTTCCTGTGATTATCTGTCTTTGGGAACATTTATACTTGTATATTTTTTATTCACCTTGTGGCAGCTAAGTAGAATCTAAATACACAGGAAACCTTAGTCTCTTATACATGTGTGGGTAAAATCCCAAATCTCCTTCCTCACAATATACAAACAGATTTACTTCTAAACACATGGAAATAAGAAATATGGACAAAATACTTAGGGTATTTTTCAGAGCTTTGAAATTAAGCACAAAGAATGCTCTTTCAGTGTGGCATCTTTGTCTGTAAAGGTTAGGTCACATCACAAGAAAGTCAATAATCTGCCAGCAGCATTGCCTACTGGCCTTTTTAGTTGTTTAGCTCAAACATACATGAGGTGCCAGTGGTACCAAGGTTATTCTGCACCTCTAAGAGCCCTGTGAAGGGTTTTGGAGTTACCTAAGAATAACTTCAAGACTGCTGGAAAGAGGAGGCAGGGACAACATACAAAGAGCACTGTTCAGCTTATATTCAGAAATGCTTCTGACACTCCTAATAATAAATGTTGGCTGCTGTACCAGCTGTGAGTTTGCTCCTGCTGTACTCTCTGGGGAAATTTGAGCACAGGCTGAAAGAGCAAGTTCCAGTCCCAGAAGAGTGTTGCTGTGCTAGCAGAGATGCTCAGCTCAGCTGCAGTAATGCCCTGGTGCAACAATGCTGCTGTCCCTGTGCACCGCAGCTGCCTGGAGTGCTCTGTGCTGCTCTGCTTTGTGCAGTGTCAGTGTCCCCTAAAGGAGCTAAGGGAAGATCTTTTCAGCCCAGCATGATTTCTCTTCATTCAGGATAGGTGGGCTAGGGTCAAACAGTGCAATATGACTGTGAAGATTAGGAATCCAGAATATGAAATGAGTATTCATCTGCTATACTACCATCCATTCTTGATAAATAACATGTAGTATACATGGGGAAATATAACTGTGAGCACCATGATTTTCTGGTGTTATTCCAGGAATAATATTTTTGTTAGTAAATTCCTTCCCCATCAGCTCTTTATCTCCTTTCTTTCTCTTTCTTGCTTTCCTTCATTGGGCCTAATCTTTCCTTTTAGATAAAGTTGTGTACCATATTTAATATAATATACATACTTGCTCTGAATATCATATAAATATCATGCTCTGAATGTTCAATTATTTTACATTTAGAACATATTTAGTCATTTATTTCCTAAGCTATTTTTATTAGAGGTTCCATATTAATAAGTAAATGGCATCAACACCACTCTGCCAATTATTCTCTCACAGGAACCTTGTATCATCTAAACTAGTTTAACATTGGTGTGGAAAAAACCACCTCATGCTATTGTGCTGAATTCACATTTCTTTTCAAGAGTCTATCCTTAGATAGTCAGAACACAGCCCTGAGTGCTTGGACAGTAAGGGATGGACTACACGGATTCTGCTCCTAATGAACACATCCACCTCCATCTGTCTGTTTGCTTTCATTTTGACTGAATGAGCAGGCCAAGATTACAAGAAGAATTGGAGCAATGAATATAAGTCAGTTTTTTCATAGAGTTTTCTTGCAAGCATGATAGGAAAATTAGTAAGTGGGAAGAGTCTGTCAGTCTGGTGACGTGTTGTCAACAAAGACCATCCTCAGCCCAGTTATTTTTTTAAAATCCTGCATTAAGACCTCAGAAATGCTCTGTTTCCTTCACAGAAGGAAGGCATAGGGAAAATTAGGTTGTCAACAAACTTTTGGAGGACTTTTGGAGAGAATGTTACTTCTAATTTGTAAAAGAAGAATATCTTTTTCACAGAGGTCATAATTTTGAGGACATAGCATTATTTGAGAATTGGCTTTGAGATCATGTTTGCAATTTCCCATCAGAGCAGAATGGATTAAATACATTTAATAGTCAAGTTGTGAAAACTATGTACCTGAAAGGAGCAGCTGTATTCAGGCTCCTGGTTGTGCATAATCTTTCACCTTCTAAAAAGATGGGTAGTGGGGTAGCACACGAAAATATTTGTGCTGGAGATACCCATGCATATCATCCCATCAACCCAGTGAGATTTGGAAAGAGGGGAAGGTTCCAAATGATCAGGAAATTCATGTAAATCCCAGGTAAAGTTCTGTTTCTTTTCTGCACTCAGAGAGGAAAGAAAACTGAACAAATCAAAACCTCCACTTCTGAAATTCTGTTGACTGGGAATTTTTTGCTATAGTGTGAAATGTTTCTTCTGGAAAAGACAGTGATCTCAGGTTTATTTAAAAACCCTTCATGGTAATGGAGACTAAGTGGCCCCTGATTTCTGAGCCTTTGAATTTGAAACCTTAGGGACAGAAATATTTGAAGAGAGGCTACAAAATGATGCTGTAATATACGAGGCACTTCAGGCTGGAGAGCTTTCATAATAAAGTTTTCTCTGGTCTCAGAAGGGAGCTTGCTTTTGATATTTTTCTGATGCTTATGAAATAACTGAGGCGAAATTCTATGAAATACCTAAAAATACATGTTGACTGCCTTCTTTTTTAAACTGTCTCTTTCAAAGATTGTTGGATCACTGTGGTTGGAAAATAAGACTCTCTGCAAATTGGCAACAATATCCTTCTTACTCCAGCTGTTTTCCAGAAAGTACGATGATGTAACTGATAATTAATGAAGTAACTTTTTCTATTGAGATGTAATGATTTCAGAGAATCACAGGCTTTCTAATACCAAATTGTTTTCTGGTGTAAGTTGAAAAGGCAACTCTAAAACTAAAGGTGGTAGACTGATCTACACCACACAAATGACTAGCCAATATATTCTGATTTCATTCCACTTTTTAATATTGAAAATCTTGAGGTAAAAAAAGTCTGCTGTGTTTATTTCTTCTGGAGGTTCACAGTGTTATCTCTTATGCTTCCTAACAGGAATTTCAGAAAAAATATGTGACACAGAGCTGTCAAACATGAATGAAACATTCAGGTATTTGTCATTTTGCCTGTATTGATCCACCCTTAGTCTGTCTGATACAATCTTCAGGCAAATCAGGGCAGTACAGAAGAGTCAAAAGGAGCTGAAAATGGAAGTTTCACTTCTTGTATTTTTAATTTTCCATGGATGTGCAGGATAAATTGAAGCAATTCAAAATAATTGAGGCAAGTTAAATTATCATGCAATGTAAGTTGCCATATCAATTGATGTAAATCAGTTTAACTTTGTGGCATTTATTTCCTTCAGGACTTAACCCAGAATGTATGAAAAAATAAGATGCCTAGATGTATGTTAACATGAAAGCTATGCTGTTACCCAAGATCGGTATTTTGTACAAACAACAAGGAGCAAAATCCAACCCACTATGGATGCAATTACATTTGAGAAAATCCTTCATAAATTTTTAAAATTCAAATTAAATGTTTCCTTAGAATTATTTTCCAAATCACAATGAATTAATCATCCTTGGGCGGTTTTATTCCTTTTGAAACTAACAATTTTTAGTGCCAAATGAAGCAAATAACTTATTTATAAAACATATGATAATATAAGAAAATATTGGTATAATAAAAATGAAAAATATTTAAATGACTTGCCACAAAGAAAGATTTTAATTTTTGTGGTACCTGTACCTGAACATGGAGAATTTAAAG
This sequence comes from Camarhynchus parvulus, assembly GCF_901933205.1. NCBI lineage: Eukaryota > Metazoa > Chordata > Aves > Passeriformes > Thraupidae > Camarhynchus > Camarhynchus parvulus. The sequence continues at coordinate 80,716,221 of NC_044573.1, read as the reverse complement.
AATCTTTCTGTTCTTATGCTACTTGTGCTAAGCACTATCACTGAGAAATTCTGTTTAAGTCAGGTGGGAGTGATATTGACATGCAGGCATGCGCTCTGTAGTTTAAGTACCAGACAGAACAAGACACATTTTGTCTTTTAATACAGTCCAAAGTGCCCGTGTCTGCAGCTGTGGCTCACCTTGTTCAATTCTGTGAACTTTCACGTGAAGTCTGCACTCTGGGCAGGGGATGTGGCTGGAGACCTTATTCATTCACTGCTGCTGCTTTCTGTGGAACACTGTGAGGCTTTTTTTAGTCCTCATGGTATGAAACTCAGGTATTCAGGTAGTGAAATACTCCCTGTGCTCCATGGTACCCTCTTATCTGCCATAGGCATTTTTAATCAACACCAATAGTCTCCATTTATCTCCTTTGTCCCCACAATATGATCACAGAGCATGCTTAGAGATCTAGACATGGTTTTTGCTAACCACAGGAGAAGATAGGATTTGTAGTGATTCTGGACTCAGGACAGGTATCAATTACCTGAAAGAGAAAAGTGGTCATGAGACACTTCCGTGTTCATGTTGCTTATAAGATCTCATTCCCAGATGCACAGTAAAAGTAGCCTTCAGTTAAAGCATGGGAAAAATTCAAAGGCAGAAACTCTTACAAAGGAAATAGTTGTGCAACTCAGCTATTTCTTGTCTATGTCAGGTAATGCTGATCTTTTGTTGCTACTAAGAGAGAATACCAGAAACATAATTTCCTTTCTGTTCAGACCAGTCACAATAGAGAACTAAGTGGTAGATATTTCTGTCAAGACTGTGATAGGAGGAGAGTTCATATGATAACTTTGAATCACTTAAATCATGCAGGCTTCTGTAACAAAGAAGAAGCAGAGGAGTTAGTCTGAGGCCCTACAATGCTGAATAAAGGACAGGCATACAATATGGTCAGAAAGAACATGTCTTTTGTTAATTCCTTCAAATGTTAACAAAAATCCAACAATTTTTATTGTTTCCATTAGAAGCTCAATTATTGCTCAATAAATCACCCCAGAGATCTTTAGTTTTTGTAAAAGTGAGTTTAATGCCTTTGCTCAGTTTTGGAGGAAAGCTCAAAAAATCAAGAGGATGCTGTCAGATTCACAAAACCACAGATATGTAGTAGCTTTTATTGCTTTTAAATGTCAGAAAATTTGTTTTTCAAGTCCATGTCATTGTCTTCTTGTATTCATGATCTGTAAAATTTCAGGAAAACAAATCTGGGCTCATCAAGTGGTGATTATTTATTGGGCTGAAGTTCTGGCTGGATACTGCTAACCCTGAAAGTCCTGTCCTGGCTGTTGGTTTTACCTTTTCATGTCCCACTGCTGACCTCATGTCAATCATGCACACTCTCCTGTTGTTTTCCTTGTCCTTTATTAAGTAGTCCCTCACCTGTGCTTTCTTTCCTTTATTTTTCTGCTAGCCTTGTACTTAGTAAACAAACATTCAATAATGTTTTAAAAAGGCCAAGTCCCTCTGGTAACCCCTTTTTCTACAAAGATAAAAATCTCAGGTTGTATTGCAAGATTGCAAGATGCAAGCCATGGTTTTGTTCATGCTATTAAATTGCAATTCTTTGTCTTAGTTTAAGCTCTAAAGCTTAAATTCATCTCACCAAATGCTGATGTCTCTAGTGTAAATATTCAGCTCTGAGCTAGTTATCACAGTTTTCCTTTAGAGAGAATGCAGAAACAGGCAACAGTAGACTATGATTCAAATAATTCTTACACAGAGATCAAAATGACTAGAAATCATAGTTTAAATAATCCTGTTATTTTCAAATGACTATAAAGAGAGACAAAGATGTCTCTTGTCTTGAAATGAGTCTCAGAAATTTGATAAAAGTAGTCTACCTTTATTGGGCTCTCTTATAGGTACCCAACAGCATGCCAGGAAGAGTGAGGCTCTCCATAGCAGCCCAGGTATTTTTGTTTATTTGATAATAAATCACATGTGAGTTCTATGTGCATCATAACTCCTCTTTGGTGTATTGATGCTCACCCTTTCCAGGTTTGTCAGGATCCCATTGTTACTGCAATCTTTATTCTGGAATCAGTTTCTTTCTTTCCCTACTTGGCTCCAGCTTTTCTGAATACTTGTCTTGACTTACAGCCTTGATGCTTCTGCTGTCTTGTTATGTGGTGTCAAACTGCTCATCATGACGTGATAAATTCAAGTTCACTTGGAGTAGAAAACGTTTAAAGAAGTAAGGCTGTGATATCCTAAGCTTTCCCTGAACTTCTCTGTTCAGATGGAGTTGCGCTGCTGCCTCTGGAGGCAGTGCTGTGTCCCTGCCAGGAAAGCTGACTTCTCCAGATATATGGCAGGAATATCCATAGGGAATTTCAGGGGATAGAGCAGAGTTTAACTGGGCAGAATTTACTGAAGATGGAGCTAAGAGGTGTCTGGTGACTGGGCAGGCAACTCTGAGCCCATCCACCTCCTGTGAGTCACCTGTTTCTTCTCAGATCTATTCCATGCAGTGCCTTTCACCAGGAAACAGTTCTCATGGTGTGGTACAAGGGCCAAGTATGTAAACTGCAGGCACAGAAGAACGTTTGATAAATATTAAAATATTTTAGACTGATATAATCTAGGAAAGGATGACATATTATCTACTTGCCATACCTATTCTATATGAAGCCTTCCTGCAGGTGAATACAGCTCTGAGAGACATGCATGTCTTAGCAGAATTTGGGTCTGTACCTTAATATTTCAATATTTAATTATCAAAAGGGTATTCTGGCAATTTATAGCATTAAAAGTAAGTTTCAATGCACAGGCTAATGATTATGAAAGATAATAGACTCTGCATGCTAAGCAGCTGGCCTGGATTAGAATGTATGAACAAATTTTAATGCTAGAAGAGTTTAGCTCCTATTTTACAGCTTTTAAAATTTATTCTCCACAAAAAAATCACAATTGTTTGTAATTGTTTTTTGTATGTGTGATTTATTTGACTTTACTACCAACATATTTTGCCTTAGGATAGCCTTGGAAATGAACTGAGTCATCTTGGTGAGTTTTTCCTGATGAAATACCTCAAAATAAATAATCTTTCTAACAGTTTTATGGCTTGCCATCTGTACTAAATACAAGTCTATGAAAAAACACTTCAGGCTAAATGTAAAGGAGGCTTGGGAAGTAGAATCCTTAGCAATCTAAGAGCCTGAGAGCCAGCCTGAGAGCTGGGTAGAATTCATGGTGCTGTTAGGGATATAAATTCCTTGTACTGGGTGTGGGGAGGAGCAGGAAGCTTCAGACAGCTGGCAAAGAATTCAGGAGAGAGGGTTTGTCTGATACTGAGGTTACAGTTCAGGACCGCTGGGCATGTCTGCCATATGGGATTCAGAATGTGTAAATTACTCACTGAAGTAATGTATTTAGATGTATAAAGAGAGATCAGCCTTTGTTTAAAAATAAGACAGGTTGTGGAAATTAGATATTGAGATGGGGATCAACATTTTCTCTAGGTGTCACTCAGACCAAGGTGTTCATGGACCTTTTGTGCAATGTGACATCACATGTTCATGCATAACTCATAACATGCAAAGTCCATGTTAAAAGAGAAAATTGATTTCAGGGTATAACTAAAATGTAGTGTGATAAAGAAATTATTAGTTATTAAAATAAAAGAGAATGGCTGGAAGCTTTAACAGCGGGGGATATAGTTCATGGCAGGAGATTGTAAAATTAAGATTGTAAGTTTTCCTACGAGATAAGATGTTTTAACCCTGATAACACTAATCTGAAACATGTGAACACAAAACACTGTGTATTAGAGAGGTGGTGGTGCTTGGACAATCACAGAGAAGATAATTCTAGGAAACCTAGGAGAGAGAAACAAGGATGAAGGCTGAATGTATGAAAGAATGAAAGAAAAATTGCAAAAGAGACACCTGTATGTAGTAATAAAAGGAAAGGGAAATGAGAACTTGGAAAGCAGAACAAAACCAGCACAGGAAAGAGCACAGTGAGAGTAAATGTCACTGCCTGCCAGCAAGGTGGAGCTTAAGGGGTTTTCCTATTTGATCTGTTTTCTGAAGGGTCTCTAGGGCTCAGTGGCTACAATGGGAGGACAGTGGCCCCCAGGCCCCCAGAAAACCTTTCCATTTTAAGTCCCTATGTTGTGTTTAAAGATAAGTGAACATAAAGGACTTAAAACACAGCTATATAATGGATGAATAAATTACTATTTTTTCCAGCGGGGGTGGGGGGGGAACCCAAAAAGAACATAAATTATGTAATAGCACCTGGAAACTCTGAACATGAAAGGCTACACTGTGCTTGATATTGCACAGACAACAAGAAGCAGCTCTTGTCCAAAGGACATTACTGTCCTGTATGTAAACGTAATGGGAATTCATTTGGGACTACAAATTACACTACTCCATAGAGGGGATGTTGGCTGAAAAGCCTAATGGCGTGATTCCCATCAGTGATTGTCTGAGTTGTGTGTGCACTATTAACACTCAGAATGCAAAATTTTAAATCAAAGTTTCATCTTCACAGAATGTAATATAAGTACAGTGAAATGGTAAAGCAATAAAACCAGAAAAGATTAAACTCTATATCTTGCAAGCTGATTTATATACAGTGTGCTAAATATCTGACATAAGAACAAAACAACTAGCATGCATTTTTCATGTGTTAAAGCTATCTCTTTAATAGCCTCTTAGAATATCCAGGACTTCTAGCCAAGCAGAAATGAAATGCTGTATTCATTTTTTTATTGATACTTGGGCAAGGAGCGAGGAATTTTAAACAATTTCCTGAATATTTTTTCCAGTGATGTCTGGGAAATGGCATCTTTCCAAGACTTTGAATTTTATTGCATCTATCAAGGTTGCTGCTGTTATATTTAGAACCCAAAAGAAAAATGGGGAGACTATTTTTTTTAAAATAAAATTTCCAATAATTTTGGGTGATAAAGGATCTTTGACTATCTGCTATTTTTAGGCCAAAACACTGTGGCCTTAATGCTTTCTTTTAAAGACTCTTTTTTTGGCACACAACATCAATCTTAAGTGCTTATAAAGCATAAAAGTTTACACAATTAAGGAAAAAGAAATTGCAAGTGTCTCATACCTTTAAGATCACATTCTGCTCTTTGTAATCATCATAACACTTTGTAAATGTTTCTTAGAACATTTATGGAAGAAAAATCATAAATAATTCTGCATATTAGAAACTTTCAGAAATACCTGCTCCCCTGCTGTCTTATTTCAGCTTCTCCACCTTCCTGCAGGACCTACCAGCCTGTCTAATAATTGTTTCTTCCTAGCCTCAATTAAGATGTCTTTGCCAGGGTACCTTGCCATCCCATTTAAAAAATACCACAATATAAATAGTAGATGTGAATTTATATAGGCTTAAATACTTGAAAATCTAAGGAATTTGGATTCTAAGATGCTTCTAAAGAAGCTTCAGTGATAGAATATTGACAAAATATTTTCAGAAGCAGAAAGTACCTGATGGCTCACTGCTTCTTGGCTTGTAATCAAAGGAAAGCTTCTGCTGTGTACTCCAGATTATTTTTAGTCTAGCAGCCTCCCAAGCTTACCTTGCTTTTTTCTCTTCCAGAACTGTTATAAAGTTGACTGAATAAATTGCATACTTTTGAATCACTGGACCTAAAGGACTTCCTAGCGCATTCGAGACTGAGGGACTCTCATAAAAATCAGAAGTTACACTGGATTTGTATAAGACAACTAAAGCACTAGAAAGCTAGGAAATGGCAGATGTGTCCCCTATCATCAAACGGAAAGAAGGAAGGGAGGAGTGGGAAGACTAACAGAACAACTACTATAACTTCAACTGTTGTACACAATCAAAGTTTCTGTAAACACCCAGAAAGAAATGAAGAAAATTAGGAGCAGTAAAAATTTGTGTAAAGCAAATGAATACTTAATTTGTGTATTAAGACAATAACATTTCCTTTCACATCAGAGTAGCACTTATTGTGTTAAAAGAGCAGGGAGCAGATTTCATAAATCAACATCTGTAAGGTCTCTGATACTAATCAACGCAGCTGCTGTATGAATTTTAAAACCCAAATAATTGAATTAAAATATTACATATTCCTAATACATATATTCCTAGTTTAGGAATAGATGTGAATGTGTGCATATTTGCTCAAGATTCTTCATGGCAGAAGAGCACAAATTTAAATGTACTATTGGGAAAGACACACTTCACCCTATAAACACATTTAACAGATTTACACACAAGGCTCTTTTATATTTAACAGGATTGACAGAACAAAGGTCATCTCTGAGATAAACCATTCCTGTCTCCACTTCCTCTAACTGGTCTGGTTCTAAACCAGCATCTCCTCCTGAGCCCAGGTCTCTCTAAACTGTGCGACCAGTATTGTCAGTCAAGAGCTGCCCATCAGCTAAGGACAGGTGGAGGAGATGAGGAGCAGAGGGCTTAAACTGAAGCAAGAAAGACTTAAATCAGAAATCAGGAATAGCACTTTAACAGCAGGGTTAGTCAAGTGCTGCAAAATATTGCTTGGAAGAAACTATGAAGGCTTCATGCTTGGAGATCTTTAAGAAAAGTCTACACAAAAGTCTCAGATACGATACAGATATACGATTTGGCCTTAAATATCTGTTAGGGTCTTTTTAGATGTTACTTCAGATCTTCAGATATTTTGATTGCTGAGTGATTTGCTTCTTTTTCAGACAGTTTTTCCAGGTTACAGTATTTGAATGCAGCCAAACATGTATACATCAATCAGAGGTAACTGTGACAGCCTCTAAGAATATTATGTAAACTGGAATCTGCATTTGTAGGAAAACTTCCTGTAATCACCAAGACAATGAGTTGTATGCAGCTACATTAAATAGCAAAATTCTGCCAATCATAACAGTGCAATTCCATCCAAAGGCAGTAGGGATGCATGGTTATAAATGATGGCTGATACTTGCTTATGTGTCCTTAGAATCTAGTTTCTGCTGGTAGATGGTACAGAGGGAGAAAATTTAGTATTAATACGATGCCATATCCCATATGACAAAAATTAATTTATTGAAAACTAAGTGTTCTATGTCTTGTGCTTCTAGAAACACATTATTTTCCTCTCCTAAGTTTGAAACTGGAACATATTCTTTTAAATAGTCAGATAAATTAGAGGCTATTTATGTTAAAAATTCAGAGAAAACAATTGTGTGTATTTGCAACTTGACTAGAATGTCCCCAGCTTTGCACAGAAAAATACAGTTTTCAACACCAGCCTACTAGAACTGAGGGTCTTAAACCTAAGACAAATTTTTTTGAAACAGAAATGTTTCTTTTGTCATATAATCACATATTTTGATTAGAAGAATCAAAGAAACATTTAGCTCCAGGGAAATAGTGGTGATTTTGGATAATACCAAATCCTAAGTTTGGACAGGGTTACTTCAGAATCCAAAGCAGGCACAGGGAAAATGAAAACCACTGGTGAAAGGGTAATGTGGCTGTAAAAGGTCAAATTAAAATGCATATTGAAATCCACAACCCTGTAACAGTAAGCAGAGTAAAGTAGCTTAGGACATTGCTGTCCAAAGTCACTTTGAATTTCTCACAAGCATTGATCATATATTTGATACCATTGGCATGAAAGCTGCTGCTGATGTCAACTTATAACCCAGGATATATATAAAAAAAGCCTTTATGCTGATGAATTTGTTTAGCTGTATATTAAAATATTAATCTCTGATCAACTGCTTATCAGCTGAAAGTTCAGATAACATAAAATCTACTTTATGTAATGCTGATTATATAGATATTTGTAATAGCTATACAATATTGAAATGCTGACAAAAATAGCTTTCAATTTACCTGACTCTCCTTGTCAGACTGTGAAGGTGAATGCTTTTTTAACCAAACTAGTTCTGATCAAAACCAGACTGAGGTCAGCTGTGGGACAGGAGATTGAATGGGTTATCACTAATGTCGATTGAGGGTGATTTGGTTCAGCTGCTGCTGCATTTCAAAGGAGCAGTTGGTGATTGTACAACATCAAAGAGCAGGAAGAAGTTTTAGATGCAGCTATAGCTCTTATAAACTTGTTAATGTGACCATACTCCACGTTTTAGAAACACAAGGTGCATATATGTTAAAACACCATATATTAATGGCATTTTTGTTAAAAGGTCATTTGAGTATGACATGACTTGATGTTACTAGTGTTTGCCCAAACAGCCATTGAATATGAGAAAAATTTTAATATTTGACCCCTGATATGTCTGGTGGCATGCCTATAATTTAAATGGTCCATAATGTAGAAAACCTCAGTTACCATTTCACTGTGTAGTAGGTGGATCAACATGCACTCTGAAGTGATGACTTTTCCATATTGTGTAAAGAAATAAGATATTTTAGTTTGTATTTAGGCATAAAAACCATATATTGAAAATAATGAGCTCAGAATAACACGACATTATGAGAAATATATTTTCACATCGTTATATTCAATTTCTTATCTCATGGTATACATATAGTAGTTGGTGATTTATAGGCTTGAAATTGTATTCAGAGGAAGTTTTGGTATCTCCTATTTTATAATGCAGGAAATAATATGTTGAGAGAAAAATTATCTGGAATTGAGCCTCATTTATAATAAAACTAAAAGTGAAAACCTAGTTTATTATTTATATTAGTCATATTTTAATTGGACAGAATAGAATTTTCCAAGTATATATATAAAAATTTGAATTTAATGCCTTGAGTTTCAATTATGATGCTCATACTTCGCATTTTGCTTGAATTTATTTTTCACAAATATTATGTTGAAGTCAAGATAGATACAGGTCTTAATAATAAATGCTGTGCCTTTGAACTTATGGGCAATGATTTTGATCTCAAACTTCTTTTTCTCCCAGTCTCCAGCCATTCTTCTACTACCAGTTTATGCTATGCTTTGCATTAATATCTGAAATAAATTAGGTCTTAAATTTTGATCTCTACTTATTGTTATCTTATTTGTTAAAACATCAGTCATAAAAATCAGTCTTTGCTGCATCACTTCACCTAGTTAAGGTTCTCCTCAACTAAGCCAAGATGTAATGAGTTACTTTACTCTCCAAGTGAAGCACATGGAAGTACAAGTACACTGCCATCCAAATAAGACTCTGGTGCTCAACTCACTGCTTCTTCTTCCTGCAAATTTGACAATTGGTAGCATTACATTCAGCCTGCCAGATTCTGCCAGTTCTGAAACCATCTATTAAATTGGAAGACTAAAAAGTCTTTTCTCTATAGCTTTCTAGTTGGTGAAGCAGAGCCCTTCCCACAGCACAGTGAGCCTCACTTCCATGAGCCTGAGTGGCATAAAAAGGAAGACATCATGCATCCTTGTTTAGCTGCTCACTTGATAGGAAGAGAAGGATTTACAGTCTCAATCTCTTTCTCTGAACCACATAATTTGTCTCCAGAATTAGAGCTATCCTGCTGTTTTATTTCTTTTTTTCTTCTCAGAAGTGAACCCTCCAATTATGGACAGCTGAAGTCCTAGACTTCCTGCAGTTTCTCTTTTGAGGTTAGGTTGCCCCAGAGTGATATAAACCACATAACTCTCATCTCACTATCCTTGATTACTAACCCTCTGTGTATTGGGAAAAAAAGCCAAACAAAAACCCAATACAACTACAGCTTCCAAACTCATGAGTTAATAATGAATACCCATTTTTCTATTCCCTCAACACAGTTTCTTATCCTTTTCGATATGGCTTATTCTCTAAGATATTTCTTAAGATTATTTCTCTCAATAACAGCTCTTATTTTAAAACACCTTGTTTAATTTCTTATGTTGTTCTTACAGCTTTTAAAATCAAGAGAATTGGGTTCCTCTTTAATCTCCTTTGAAGCTATTTAACTTTTATAGGTATAATTTAAAGGTTCACCAGTTTCCTAGAAAACATCTGATAATGTTTATTGTTGCATATTATGTGGTCCTGCAGCTTCGTCTACTTTAAGTATACCTAATATTTATACAGCCAATTATTTTCTATGTATACTTCTGTTCCAATGACCCAAAGGATACTGATTCCTGATTTGTTCACAACCAACTCCTTCTTCTGTAAAGACATGGACAAAACAGTTGTGCAAAAATACTATGAAACTCAGCACTGATAAAAACTCTATGCCGCTTCTTAGCTTCTTAGTGTAGTACAAACTTTTGTTGTTAGTCCTTTGAATAGATATTACTGTAAATTAGTTAAAATTAAAATTATAGCATGGAGCATCCACTCCTCAAACTCCATTTTAGTATCTGTTTATCTATTTGGTTGTCCTGAAAGTTGCCAGTCCTGTCCTGAAGGCTGTAGGGAATGCAAGGCAAATTTACAAAGACATCTGGCTGTCTCTGAACTGCAGACCATGAGCAGATATCTTTGTCTGACCTTCCTCTTTTCCTTAATGTTTCCCTCCATCTTGAGAAAATCTGTGCATATTATTTTTTCAAGCTTTGAGCATGCCAACCACATTCCATCTAGGGAACAGCAACTGTTTTTTACCCTATAATTTCCATATAACAGATGTTATAACATCTGCTATGATGTGAATGTAACTTGTCTGTTTCCTCTAACTTTACCCAGACATCTTTTCTCCATTGGGTTTCATACCAAGGCAATTTGGTTTGAGTTTAGGAACATATGTAAAGATATCACCTTGCTGAAGCATGAACTGACATCTCTTGTACAGAGTGGAATGTTCTGAAATAATGTTCTTGAGCTACTAGTGATTTTGGGTGACTGTATAAGGCTTGACCAGGCCCAAGACAGCTGTGCTGTTTCCAGAAACTGTAACTTAGAAATCTTCCAACACGGCTAAACTAAAGGCAATTAAATCTATAAAGGTATCTGCATTTTAGGAGCACAGTGGCCTATACTGTTGGTACATTAGTAACAACAGTAATGGAAAAAGTTAAATATGTTTTTTAAAATATCCAGAGAACCAAACTCGTTACTGAGAGACACTTCTAACAATGTATTTTCCTGTTAAAATCATACAACTTACAGCAGGGAAATGAACAATTACATTTCTGTTGCCAGAAAAGCACATACATTAGTTTGTTTTAAAATTAAATTTTCACACCAGAGAAGAATAATTTTTATCTGCTCAGAAAGTGATAGGAGCACCACTGTTATCTGTTTCTTTCAATATGAGTCTTTAGAAATGGTAAATTAGCTGATAAAGTATGCTGTAACTTAGCAACCTTCATTTTTAAAACTGTGTTTTAGGTTCTTTATATTAATATATCATAGGAGAGACACACTAAACTATTTAGCCTAAATGCCTGTGAATTATTTCTTAAGGCAGTTCAGTTTATGCTAACAGATATGATGAGCATTGCCTTCTGTTGTCTCCTTATAGTTCCACTTTTCTTTTTGTTCCATGCAGTGATATGATACTAATTTGCAGCGCGTTTCTTCTATACTCTGATATCTCAAGGTGCTCTCCATATTATACTAGGGCTTTTGATATGTAAGTCTTCCTGATCATCTTCCCTGATGAGTTTCATAGTAGTCTTGATTCTAAATTGTATTTATTTTTCCTTGTTTTAAAGAGCCTTATGCACTGTAAGTTTTGTTTTAACTGGAGCTTTTAATTTATAGACTTTGTAAGTGACCTCCTCTTTCTCATTCAATACTGTCAAGGATCAGACCTTGCTGCTGTCTAGGAGCCAAGAATTTAAATCCACAGCTCACTTTTCTCAAAGATGACTTGTCCACAGTGAAGCTATTGACAAAGCTCCTCCTAACGATAAATTTTTTTGCATTTTTTTAAAAAAGGTCATGTTCAGAGGCCTCTGATTCTGTAAGTCACCTTGGCCACAATGACAACAATAATATCTGCTGCAATTATAGAAGAAAAATATTAAAGTAACTTAGAAGTAAAAACTGTTTAAATATTCTCTTCAAAACTGCAAATAACTAATGAGAGCATAAACATCACTCTAGCTTGCATAATGCAAAAAGAATTGGGGAAAGCTCTGCACCTTGATGTGTTCAAGATATAATATTGTTTAATTCAAACCATGCCACCCACAAAAAAGCTAATTTGAAATGTCTGTGCATTTTTGATCCAATTTCTTATTTATGGTGTAATGCTGTTCGCTTTCTTCACAGTGCCAAAAATGTTAGCATGATTGTGAAAAGTACATGCAATGTGTCTCCTGTAACTCACACAGCACTAACACCTGTGGATATTTTTGCTGACGAGCTGGGGAGAGCCCACAGAGAGACAAACTGAAGTTCCCTTGGTCAACATGAAGGTTTTTACTGTTTTTTAAATTTCCTGATTAATTACAGATTTCAATGTTTGAATGGTTATTATGCTTTCTTAAAATTTATGTTTAATGCTAAATACTCAAGTTAGTGTTATGTTCTCATGATTCTCATGATCTTTTAAAAACAGTGTCTTAAGTGTGCAGCTGATTGCTGTGTCAATGTGGACTCCTTAAGGTGCTTCTGGGGAAGAATGGATTGGCAGATTCTTGCTCCTCAGAGGCTACAGGTTAAATATCAGAAAAAGATTTAACTACTATTATAGTATGTTAACATGTATCACCTTTTAAAATATTTAATTGATGGCCACTCTAACAACATATTCAATCTAAAAGCTATTCCTTTTAGAGGTGTATCTCATATATGTTGGAGGAGAAGAGACTGGTCTGTGATAGCCTTTTGCCTGCCTTATGCCCCTTTGCCCGAGGACAACCTTCCTGAGAAAGCAACTTCTGAGAAAGCAGCCACGCTGCAGCTTCCCCTCACAGCATTACAAAAATCAAACACCTTATCTTCTTCATACCTGTGGCATTCAGCATTTGATTTCCTTGTCAAAGGGTCAAATATACGTAAAAGTACTAAGTATTCTTCTAAGAAATTTTTCTGTGACTATAAAGGGATATTGAGAAAATTATGTTTTTAAAACACATTTATATTAGATTATGGGTTTTCCAACTTCTGTAGCATCTGTAGGGTGCTTATTCTTCTTATACATTGTTCTCACATTTTAGAGACCTAAACAGTTTCCCATCAGGGAAATTCATTGTTTACACAATACTTATAGTAAATAAGTAACTTCCCGAAAGAAGTAAATTTAAACAAGTATTTTAAGTTAGAGATTCTCTTGCCTTTGTTCATGATTTTAGAAAAAAATATTATCTTACATAAGGTTACTAATTCTACAAAATACTGATGAGCATATCCAGAACACTAAAACAAAATTATTCCATTTAGAATGAAAATCATATGTAATAAGAAATCCATAAAGATGACTTTTGGTTCCTGGGTGAGTCATTAATGGAGAAAGTGGCAAAACCAGCCAGCTATTGGCTATTGGCAGTAAATAGATTAATTAACTCTAATGAAAATTTACATAATGTATTGAAAAGATAGTGCTTAAGCAGGGACACCTGGGAAAAGGTAATCTGTATGTGCTTCAAATGACCTGATTCCATCTCGGAAGAAATTGTGGGGAATGGAGAAGCTTGTAAGAAAAGAACAGATTTTTGTAGCTTTTCAGTTTATACCAGTTTATTTATGCTTCTACAGGACTTGTTTTTAATTTATGTCAATGTGAAGACAGCTGAATGGAGTTAGTGATATTCAGTGTTGAAGACAACTTCTTGTGTTAATCCCAGTGTGATAGAAGTGAAGCTCTTGAATAGAAGGCTGCACAGGAGTACAAGATTATCCCATGGTCTGTGGTAGAGAATTGTTGATATCACCTATGTCTTTAATATAAGAAATCAATAAGTGTGTTTTATGTGGATATAGGTTGGTGAATAAACCATACAGTAAAGTGGAACTTTACACTTGCTGCAGACACATGCTTTTCTATCTAGGTACACTAAACAGCAATGAAGAAGACAGGTATATGTGAAACAAATCAACAAAATTGTCTCAAATTCCATGCAGTAGGTTCCTTTGCACTTTGACTGTGGCTTTGCTTTAATTCTTTTGCTTACACAGATTGCATATTGAAGTACATACAAGTATTTGATGTTTCCCTTCACACAAGTTAAAGAAAATATTTGTCTTCAGAGAATCTTCAAGACAGTACACTGATACAAAAAAGCACAATGCATTTTTTTACATTTGCTTTATTTTGCTGTGTGGGTTTTTATTAAAAAAAAAACCACAATAAGCAAAAACCTACTACATTTCTAAGTCTCTTGTGATGGTTGGATTGTTAATGTAATCAACATCTTCTGAAGCGAACTGTAGACTAATGACTAGGGATGTGTTCAGTAACCCACAAATAATTCCTGTATCCAGCCATTACTTAAAAAGAAGAGGACAGCTTTTTCTGTGGGTGAACCAGCAGTAATTAAAAGATGACAAATTCATGTAAATAACAGTGTAAAGGTTAATGCAGTCCTTGAACAGATCTAAACTCAGTGCCAGACTTTTTGGAAAAAGGGAATATGCTATATCCAAGTCATTTGTACATACAAGGAAAATAGTTGTGAAATAGTCCCTTTGGGCCGCAGGATGCATTATCTTCCTTCTCTGGTTGGAAAAATTGTTATACACTGTTTAACAGGTGGTTTGAATGGTAGCTATATTGCAGATTGGTGGGCACACTCAGGTTGTTAGGTTGCCAAGAAAGTCCTAACATAGAAGGGATATGACTGGGGAAGCACAGAACTGAGACCTGCTGAAGCACAGGATGTGATCCATAGCACCCAGTGCTTTGAGAAAGTGACTGTCCTGCCTTAGAGTCTCACCTGGTTTATCTTCCTCAGGTCAGGGGGTTGGTCAGCTGATAATACTTTGCTGCCTTGTGTAGTCTTCCCCAGTCCCTGCAGAGAAGAGGGCTAATGGAGGTCTTCTGGACTTCTCATTAGTACACACGGGATGTGCTTTGCCAGCCAACCTGAAATCTCCCTAAGCATATCTATTTATTCATCCATATTCAGATGACTCCTGGGCAGGTGAATGAGGCACCCTTCTGTGGTTCAGGCCACCTCTTTTTCCAAGTGTCCCCAGGAGTTTGATCCAGTAACTGTTAGCAGAACTTAGCTGTCAGTGTTAACTGTGCAACAAGTGCTGACAGATCTGAATCAATTCAGACTGTGTGGTGGTGATCATTGCCAAGTAATCGTAACACTCATGGTGGTAAAGGGAAACCTTCTCTTTCTTATCTCTGAAGAGATTTGAATCCTTTAATCCTGTTTCCATGTAGAAAGCCCCAATTGCTACTTCTGGGAAGAATGCTCCAATTCTCCTAGCAGGTAAAAGCTTCGTATTAATTTTCTGAAATACTTTAGGAGCCAGAACTCATGTTTTCTCTACCTCATGCTATGCAGACATCAGCCACTCATGTTCTCTCTTGTGCCCTCTTTTATTCCTGGTGGCAATTTGACATAATTTCAATATGAGACATGAGGAGCATTCTTATCAAGGACAGAACCTGAAGTTCAAGGATACTTTCCCTGGTGTGGTTATGGGAGTGGGAGGATAAGTCTAAACAATCTGAAGCTGAGGAAGACTTTTATTTGTCACCTTAGGGAAATGCTTTTACCTTTAAGTGTTCACACAAAGTGTAAGTTTTCACCTCCATAAGGAAGCTTGACCATGGCACAATGAAGTACTGATCCCCAGTTTTCAGGAGAGTTGGGTTAGGAGACCTCAAGAGACAGACAGGTGCAGGGTTTTTCTGGTATTTTTTTTTGCACTGAGACTAAGGGTACCAGTTTATATGGTTTAGATCTGGAAGACATCCAGTAAGTCTGTAAAACCAGTCTTCAGTCATCCCAGTGTTATGATTTTAGGATTATTGCTGATAAAAGGTTCATGGATTGCTTTGACAACTATTTGGTTTGACAGCTAAGAACTGTCCAGACTTCTGCCAGGGGTTCTAAATTCAGTGGGGTCAGCTGAATGTCCAGCCACAGTAAGCAGGAACTAGGTAGCACTGGTGAGTGAGCCATGGCTGGAGGACTGGGACAATATTTACCTGTTGAGAGAACAAACAGGAGCAGCAGAATGGTGGGAGAGGAAAAGGAAGAAGGAATTTATGACTTGCTTCCCAAAACACTAGTTGAAGCTTAACATGCTGATAGGGTGTTCTATAGATAGCATGGCAAGCCTGACGTATTGAAGCAGGATCACAGTTTGGGGAATTTAAAAATCCTTTTTTCTGCTAGCAAGAAAAAAAAAATCTTTGGTCAGAAAAAGATTGCTGTTAGTAGTTGGAAGGGAGGAGTACTAGGATGGGGCTGGTCTGCACATAAGACTAAAATAGATGATACCCTCTCATGGACTCATTAAACAGCCATCTATAAAACATTTGTCCATTTTATATGTTAATATAATTTTCTGATGGAAGGCGAATAGCTTAAATTAGTTGACTTAGTACCCTCACAAATCTTGGTCTGAAAGCATCCTGCTGTGGCAGCAGGGACTGTTTATACCTGGCCAGTTCAGCACACAGGTGCTCCAAAGAGAACAGCAGGGAGCAGTACACAGCTGGCTTTAATTTCACCACTTTAGTGGCACTGTAGATGCAGCTGGGCAGGTCTTAAGCTCCATCTCATCTTTGCAGAGTGATGCAAGACGTATTGGTGTATTCACAGTGAAAGTGCTGGTACTCAGTTGCAGGGAGGGTTTCCTTTTTGAATTTTAACTGTATTAGCATTTCTTGCTATTATGAATATGTCTGCATGGGAAATGAAAATCATTTAAAATCAGAGGGCATTAGTTCTGGCCATCAGTATTGCTCAATGTTAAGTTTCAACAATAAAAGCTTTTTTCTTTTAAAGTGATTTTTTGTGCTTTCTGGTTTTTGTTTTTTTTTTTTTAATTCATAAATTTGGCAAAAAGCTACATGTTGAAATAAATTTACAGGATATGCACATCTAACAGTTCTTACAGTGTACGTAATGAAAACTGGTCTAGTTATGCTGTTATTTATTTCTGGTGTGGGCAGGTGTCCAGCTTAGTGTTTGTGGGAGTTTGAGTGTGAATGAGCAGAATTCAAAGTAAACAGGCAACTGTTGTCACTAGAGAAGCAGATTCTCAGTTATAACTTTGTGGACTTTTTAAAAAATATGAACATTTTGGATGACCTTTAGTGATCATTTTTTCTGAATGTTTCATTCTGACACTCAAAAGATAGCAAAATCAGACAGTAAACTGCAGGAATAAATATTGTTTCCCTGATCAGCCCATCTGATCAGGACCTGGCATTTCAGTTGGGAAAGAAATTCTGACATCCTAAAAATTAATTGCATTATGAATCAAAGGGATGCAGAAATCTCAACCCCCCTCTCAGCTTGGTGATCTTACAGCATATTCTTGGGCAATGGTACTTCTTGAATTGGTTAAAAGATATTTCAAATGTATCATTTTGATTCTTTGATTCTTTCATACACTTAGAGTAATGACTATAAAGTATATATTAAGGTTAATATAAAGATTGAAATGAACCATGTGGCCTCAGAAAGGAATGGCAGCAATATTTTATTTCAAAGTTTTTCTTTGAAAATCTTGTCTAGTCAGTAGATTCTCCCAAAAAGTAAAATTTAATTAAAGCTTCATGAGCTGATGCTTTTGGAGGAAATTGTTCTACTGAGGGATTTTCCGTCAGCAGCAACTACCTATCTGAATACCCTTAGTTTATTTAGATTCCTTTTTTTTTTTTTAAAGATAAAAAAATCCAAGGAATTTTAAAAAAAAGCATATAAAGTATATAAAGAATGAACACAATCTCATCTAACAAAGAAGAATCCACAACTGGAACACAAACACATTATTATTAAACAGGCTGTTTGTACCAGGGGACTGAAAGACTGAAATGGACTGAAATTTGCTGCAAATTTGCATAGAGTATATGATTTTACAGCCTTGAAGTGAAAAAAAAAATATCCTCTATCTATGGGTCATGCAGAAGTGGGTGTTAACAACTCTGAACTGCAATATTATTATTTCCTCCACACTCCAGACTGCAGTGGTTAACAGCAAAGACGAGGGATGGGAAGAAGCACATGAACCTTCTCCCCACAGAGCTGTTCAGCAGAGTGAGTTATCTTCACAGGAGAGGTGCTCCTCCTGTGGCCTCCTCTGGGCTTGCTCTGATGGGTCCATGTGCTTCTTATGTTGAGGGCCCTGGACCTGGATGTAGTACTTCAGGTGGCTTCTCATGAGGGCAGAGTAGAGGAGGAAAACCATCTCCCTTGATCCCTTGATCTGCTGACCACAGTTTTTTTGATGAAGTCAAAAATGAAGTTGGCTTTCTGTTTTGCAGGTGCGCACCACTGAGCTTCTCTGCCAGAGAACTCAAGGGCATGTAGCCCCAAACACAAGGTTGTAGTTGGCCTGATTTAAAGTTAGCATGAGTCCCATTTCCAGCAAAAATATAATTTTGGTGTTAGTGAAATTATCTTGGAGTAGATGTTGTATAATTAATGTGGGAAAAGCCATAAATATCTCATTCACCTCCCTTAACCTTCTTCCAGTTGAGGTATTCCCTTTCACATCAGCAAAATTATGGGTAATCTTCAATTTTCATTTGATCAGACCTTAAAATTACAGTGATATTTTGTTCATTAAATAAATTCTGTACCCTTGAACCTTCAGCTATGGGCCATATGAATGATGAGAACTTTTTAGGGGCCTAACTTAAGCAGATGGGAAAAGAGAAGAATGAAGAAAGCCTCACAGAGGAGACACTTGTAGCTGGTGATATTTTGCTGGATTCCCCTTTCCAGGATCAGAGACAGAAAGAAAGCACGTTTCTCTGACTAGTCAAATATGCATTTGGGAATCAGCAGTGGTGTTAATAGCCAGGTTTTTGGAGCCAGTTCAGACTGCCTCACCCAAGGTCATGGGCCTTGAGCAGCTCATACTGGAGCAGAAGTCATGCACCATTCACTCCACTGCTTTAACTTTAAGCTAAAAATTTTAAATAACCGCTTTGTAATTGTTGAGGAAGCCCGATAGCACATGATCCAATGCACACTGAGACTGGTGAGTTTTCTCCCAACTCCTATGGAGAGAAAACTCTCTCCATGGGGTTTGGTACATCATATATATAGAGAGTCACTTGATTTCACTCTCAGTGAAGCATATTTTTACTCAAGAGTTTTGAAGCCTTTTTTTCAGTATCTGTTAATAAAATGTGGATGCTTGATTTCGCCGATCTGTTTTTGTAATGGGTTGAGTTCAAATTATGATCAGAATTTGAAGATTTCCCTGGTCACTTTGAAATACTGCTGGGAAATCTGTCAACTTATCCTATTGCATTCTTGATGATTATTGGAGTTTAGATAAATTACAATTTCAGTTTATGACTGAATTACATGACTTGAAATAGCTCTTTCATGTTTTAATCAGAATCACCATGCATAGTCTCTAGGTCATTATCACAAAAACATGGAGCATTTTCTTGACCAACTGGGATTTTTGCTTTTCTTTAGAGAAGACTACATTAAGTACAAAATTGTTTGCTTTTCTTTATATCCTATTCCAGATATAATTAGAATTCTGCATTATCTTCATTATTACTGCTATCTTCTAGACAAGGTAATGGACTATAAATTTGATGTATGAGTATGTTTCTGTTAAGAAGAAACACAGATAAAATTATTTTGTCATTAATTTGCATTTAGTGGTATCTTAAATACTTCATGTCTTTGTCTGCAATATTTGAAAAATTTATTGAGCAGCCCCATAGTAAAAGTTTACCTTTTGCAGGATTGATTTTTAAATTCATTTTGTAATTAAGTTAATTGTGTGTGGCATCTGAATGCTAAATCTAATTACATAATTAGATATCTGCATTATTAACTGATCTGCAGTGACGTAATAAATACATCCTTTGAATTCCCTTGTCTTTGTACATTTGATCTGCAAGTTATTTGGTGTACAGTTGTTAAAAGAACATATATTTCAACTGCTTTATTATTCCAAATTTATGAATTTGAGATAAAAATGAATGATTTGACATATGGTTATTTAAGCAAATATAAGCTAGCTACAGACGATTTGCAGCACATTTCTTAACCATCACTGAAATGCAATGAATTGTTTTTGCATGAAAACATTACATGTGAAAATTTGTTCCAAAATTAAATTATTTAGACTAGAAAAAAATTCATAGGGAAGCTGAAACATTCAGGTGAGGCTGAAAATGCATTTAATTAACATTTAAGAATCAGTAGAGAGTTGATGAACTTCAAAGAGATATTATTCAGCTATTTCTTAGATCAAAGCAACAATGATAACACATGATGACAAAGAAAGATTGAAAATTTGGGCTCAATGTGGAGAATCAGGTAATTAGATCCATGGGGTAAATTACAGCAGAAGATTTTTTAGTAGCTTTGCAATAATACCTTATAAAATTGGAGATGTCTGAGTGGTGAGCAATAATTGTCACCCCTTGCTCTTTTTTTCACAAACATCCTGTCTATTTAGGTGTGCAAGTCAGATTAAGCTGAAACAAAAATCAGAAATGAAGTTTGGTTTCTAGGCCCACACAAATTTCTAATTGTTACAGTATTTAGCACACTAATAAGGAATGTGTTTCTCCTTATGCATTGAAGTATATTTATTTGTTCATAAATTAGTGTTTAAAAATTATATTAGATGATGTAGAACCTTCAGAAATCTGGAATTAGGACACCATATAACTCTATTGGACATTATCTACTTGGAAGGGGAGTACAAAATGCTCAAATTGAAGATCACAATCATAGAATCAACTAGATTGAAAAAGACCTTTGAGATCACCAAATCCAACCTATGACCTACCTTGTCAATTAGACCACGACACTGAGTGCCACATCCAGTCTTTTCTTAAATACCTCCAGGGACAGTGGCTCCACCACCTCCCTGGGCAGCCAAATCCAATGCCCAATCACCCCTTTTGTGAAGAAGTTCCTAATGTCCAACCTAAACCTCCCCTGGTGCAGCTTAAGACTGTGTCCTCTTTTCCTGTCACTGTTTGCCTGGGAGAAGAGACTGATCCCACCTGGCTACGACCTTTATGTAGTTTTAGAGCGTGATAAACTCACCCTTGGGTTTCCTTTCCCTCCAGGCTGAACAACCCCAGGTCTCTCAGCCACTCTTCACAGGACTTGGATTCCAGACCCTTCAGCAGCCTTGTTACCTTTCCTGGATATGCTCTGGCAGTTCAACATCCTTGCTAAATTCGGAGGCTAGAACTGGACACAGCACTCAAGGTGCACTTTCACCAGTGCCAAGTAGAGGGAAGAATGACCTCCCTGCTCCTGCTGGCCACACTATTCCTGATACAGGCCAGAATGCAATTGGCCTTCTTGGCCACGCAGGCACACTTTTTTTGTGTCCTTTCTTCACTAGCAAGGCAGTTCTGCCTATGGAAACATTTTGACCATCATGGTTGTCCTATATAGGCAATGTCATTGGAACATTAATGTCCCTTATGTGGGAATTGTGTAATACAGAGATTAATATCCCAAGCCCTTGACTAAAGTTGAATTTAACGTACTTTACAAAATTTCTACGCCTCCTTTTGTCTCTTATTTTTAGATAGATTAATTTAATATCACAATAACCCTATAATTGAATTAGATTGTTATATTATATTATATATATTAGTGGATAAGACACAGTCACTCAGCTGGTCTTCAAGTGGTCCATCTAGATTAGTTTTCCTAGGTTTTTATGTTAACTTGAATAAATCACAAAAGTTCCTGCACCTTGGTAATTTTTTCTTTTTCCCCCACAATTTTTAGTACTCTAGCTGTAAATATTATGATAGTTTTAGAACAAAGGTTGTCTACTTTTGCATTTCTGTCCTTTATGTGGAAGAATCTTATTTGACCCTCCATGCACTAAAAATGAAATGAAAATTGCAGAAAATTTACAGAAAGACTATTTCATACATATTTAATGTCTCAGAAAATTCATGGCAGTAACAAAGCAGAAATTAAGATTTTCTAGTACTCTTGCACATCTTTTTAATGTTTGTGCTACACGTCCTCTGAGGAAAAGCTGAACACACAGCAACTATGTGCTGAGATACTGGCTGAGGGATTGTGAGTGTAAAGGTGCGTGAAAATTAAATTAAATAGAACAAAAGGAGAGTATTTCGGAAAGAAAAATCATTTCCTCTAATACAGTGTTTCACATTTGACATATACAAGTTCAATAAAAGCCAGACAGTAAAACCAATTTCCATGTTTATTTTTACCCTCACTACCTTGGATAGTCTTCCTCTAAAATTCATATCTCCCGTTCCAGGCAGTTTGTGATTCTACCACAGAAAAGCATGATTTTGAAATAGTAGCCATTTTCATGCATCTCCCTCTCTGCCATTCAGTCAGAGCAGATGTGTCGTTGCATACCAACCACATGCTGGAAATCTGGCAAAGCTACAGCATAGATCTTAAGTCAGCCTACACAGAGACAAGAATCTCTGCCTATGCCCATGAATACTCTGGGTCTTTTGCTTCTTGGGCCCAATGGTGCCTTCTGAATGCAGATCAGCTGTGCAAAAAAGCTTCAAGCTACAAAATAAGCCTCAAAGTTGGCTCACCTCCAATACCATCTGTGCTTTTAGATCTTAAACATCTATGCAGATGTATTAACGTGTGAAGATCCATTGTTTTTTTTCTAGTAGTTAAAGACAATGAAAAATAAAAGGGGAGAAAAACCACCTGCAGCACAGAAACCCTTTTTTTTTCATTGAAGCGGGTATGGGGACAGAATACCACTTCTACTGTTGGCTGTACATGTTGTATTTCCTGGGTGAATGATGTGTAGACTGATACTGTGTGATGTATAGTGACTCAAAGGAGAGTTTTGAATGTAAAAGATGTTATTCTGAAGTAATAAAATAGTTACATGGCATAAAGACAGTCAATTGATTTTAGGCCAAGTGTATGCATTTTGTCTTGTCATCATTATGGAAAATTAATTTTTATGGTCCTGCGCTTGGTAGATTCTGAGGTCTCTCTTATGTTCACAGACAGAATCCTAGATGGTGCAGAGTACTACTGCAACTACTAGAATAGTACTTACATTTCTTAATGAAAATAGTTAATCTGTGAGAGAATATAAATAGAAGATCCATACCTATGTGTAATACTGTATATACGTAAGAGACAAAAGCCCTTCTGGAATGCAAAAAAGTGTCCAACTTCCTTTAGAGAGTTTCAAATTAGTTCCTATATTTTATATAAAGACTCAGTCACATGTACTGTGAATAGTCGAACACTATGCCTTTTTTGATTGTTTTTATAATATGCATTAAAGTCACACATATAAGAATTCAGCAGCTGAACTCCCCATGTTTGGTGGAAGTCTTGGCACTGTGGCTACTATAGGCTCTGCTGGTGACTGTATCTTCACTTTCTGTTCATTTAATTGCATGTTGCTTTACAAACACCTACAGCACGTCAAGTCAAGTGTGAAAGAAGATATAATAGCTACATATGTTTTAATTCTACAAGTTGTCATTAGGTGGAATGCTACAGCTTGTGCTGTGCAGGCAAGCAGAGAAGATGATAACAGTCCATTAAGACTGACTTAAGAGGCCTTAAAATCTTTTGAGTGTAGGATCTGTAAGTGTTGCCCATTTTGGAAACTGCTTAAAATTACTGACCTTGCGGCAGATTCTGGGATGAAGCTTTTCAATATTGGAGCCTTCCTTTTTTTTAAAGTAGCATTCTGTAGTAAATCCTTCCTTGATGCCTGTTGTTCTACTCTTCCACAATTATTTCAGAGATACTCCTGCCAGTCACTTGTCAATCTTATGTCTATTTCCCCGAGAGTATGAGATTGCTGACTGTACATATATCACTGTCAGAAAAATTGCCAGTGATTTGTCTCTTGTGGTTTTCAGTTGCTGGTTCCCACTTGGGCACTCTATAGCGAGGAAAATACAAATTCTCAATATTTCCCTAGTTTTCTCTTCCCATATTTTTTTTATTATATTTATTTCTTGTTGATTATATGATAACCACTTCCCACTCCTTCAGGCTGCTGGATTGGTGGCCATCATGTGTGCTTGTGGTATATTTCGAATCACCAAACTCTTTGATGCTGCTGAATCCTTCCTATGTTGGTTTGAGACAGCAGAGACAGGTTTAAATTAGCAGTTTCTTTGTCTGGCAGTGCAAATAATCTGAGATCACAGAAATGCTGCTGGCATTTATACGCTGCTCCTCTGATGGGACTGTCAGCTTTCTTGGCTCTTCGACACAAATCTTTCCTTTTGGCTGTCCAAATTTGGCTTGAAATGGCATCTCATTAAATGGCTTATACCAGGTTGAGAACTGCTTCCTCCTCTGCCTCACAACTCTTCCCTGGGCATTTGCAATATGATATTCTGCCATGTTGAGGTGGAAGCTGGATTTAAAAGGTTTCTCAGAGTGTACATACTTGTACGAAGAAATCTTCATTATATAGGTTACCATCATTAACCTACTGGTTTTTAGAGATTGGATGTGTAGTTAGTAACAGATAATTATCACAAGGTCTTTTCTATCCATTTTACATTCCTTTTCTCTCTCTTTGCAAAACCTTCCTTTTGACAGAACAAGCAATTTGTATTACTTCAGCTTCATGAGTTCTACATAGTCTGGGAAGTAAAATATTATTTTCTTTTTATTGACTGATGATAAGACTGAAATAGTAAACTTTGATGGAGATTTAATCAGTCAGGCCTTAACCTAGAAGTATTGCCCTGGGACCACAAAAAACTCTCCATATTTTAACATTTAGATCTATGATTGCTACTTGCAAGCTCTATTTATTTCTGAAAGAGGTTAATTTATTCATTTGTACTTAGTATCCATTAGACAGGGATGATACCCTTCAACTACTGAAGATTTGTCAAATGCTTTTCTTGAACAAGAAGTCTTTTTTAGCAAATAAGATAGCCCACAAAAGAAACCGAGAACATCTGGAAGGTTGGCAATGTGTGTCTTTCATTTATAATACATGTGTATTAAGTTGTTTAAATGGAAAAAGAAAAAGGTTATGAAATCTACATTTCTGCACCATGCATCCAGGGTCCTTTACATTTCTGTGATTGGTTATTCCATAATAGAATGCATTAGATGCATTTTGGAGTAAAGCAAGGATTTCATTGAAACAATATACAAGTACTGAAGTAACATTTACCAATGTTTGCTGTTATAATTTTATAACTTCTGCTTTATTTTAGCTAATTACACATTTAGTCTAAGTGGTCCTCCACTGATTTCAATAGGAGCTAGTTATACTGGACTCTCAATGCCTTGAGGAAACTTCTGCCACAGCATAGTATTTATGTCCTGATATCACACGTGCACCTTCCCTAGGGCAGTTGTCTCTTATAGGCAGAAAACACAAATCCCATCTGTCTAAAGCAATTTGACATCTGGGTTGAATGATTTGATGGATGTTCTTGCCTCTCCCTCTTGACTGAATGCAGGACCTAGGAAACCTGAAGAGCATAATTTCTTAGCAGGGTCTCTGCTTCTAGATGAGATGAATCCCACTCCTAGTGTGTAATCCCTGTTTTGCTGAGGACCCCAGACCTGGGTGCATCCATGTGAGTTCTCAGCAAGGTAGAGCAGAGGGACAGAATCCCCTCCCGCACCCTGCTAGCCCATGCTACTTTTGATGTAGCCCAGGGCATGTTTGGCTTTCTGGGCTGCAAGGGCTCATGGTTGGGTGATGTCCGGCCTCTCACCCACCAGCACCCCCAAATCCCTCTTAGCAGGGCTGCTTTCAATCTGTTCATCCCCCACCCTCAGACTGATAGTAGGGGTTTTCCCAATCCAGGTGCAGCACCTTGGTCTTGTTAAACTTCATGAAATTCTCATGGGCCACTTCTCAGCCTTGTCCTGATCCCTCTGGACAGCATCCCATCCTTGAGGAATGTCAATCACACCACTCAGCTTGTTTTGCAAATTTGCTGAGGGCACATTTGATCCCCTTGTTAATTTCATTGATGAGGATATTAGACAGCACCAGTTCCAATAGAGATCCCTGAGGGACACCTCTTTCCACTTACGTCTGTCAGGACCACTATCCTTTTGGTGTCCAGTCAATTCCTCATCCACCAAACAGTCCACACATCAAATCCAGCTCTCTCCAGCTGGGAGAGAAGGATATTGTGGGGACCTGCCAAAGGCCTTATAGAAGTCCAGGTATTTGACATCTGTAGCCCTTTCTTTGTCCACTGATGCAGCTGATCCATCATATTTATCACACATAGTGTTGGCCAGCAGTCCGTACTGAAAAAGGTAGGTGGGTCAGGCTAGAGGAAATGTGTTGTTGAAATTTAATAAGATGTGTGAGTGGCCCAGTCACTGTGCTGGGTAGCTTGGTGTAGATGCTGCAATGTCTGATGATGTGTCGGCAATGTGTGGCACTTGTAGGATGCAGAATGCACCTGTGGAATGGGGACAAGGGAGTTAAACTATTAGAGTGGAAAACATGGAAAGATTTATTCCTGATCACTGGCTCATTGTCATACATGTGTTATTGATTTGAATAAACAATTTTTGGTCATCAGAATGGCATTTAAAAAAAAAAACATAGGCCCAAAGCAGAAAAATGGTACAGTCATGGGGATGCATGTCATTTAGCTGATAGTTCGGGCTGCTGATATTTACAAAAGAAAGAATGTTATATATATTAATATGTTTGTTATTGAATTGGATACTAGTTTTCCTTGTGTCCTCTGCAACTTGTCAGAAGTGAGTCTGGTTGCAGACAGGGAAATGCTCTCAATTTTAGAAATGGAGGTTGATGGAGGTTTGTTAATCCGAGGAGACCTGGACCCCATTTAGACTTTTCAGTTTCTTTCAGTTCCTTTCTTTCCCCATTTTTTTGGTCAGTAGCACGTCAGGATTCTAAAATAATTTATGTATTAATAAATTAGGTTTGAATTTTCAAGCTGATAGATACTTTGATTCTTGTTCACAGAAGAACTGTAGATGGGAAATTAAATTGTATCCTTACAGCTCCTTATATGTAATAATACAAATTGTTTCTAGAACACCTATGAGATGGGAAATTTGTGATAAGGATGTGCAGGTAAAAAGCACAAAACTCATGGGTTATGAGATGACTCTGTATTTACTTACAGGTACAAAACCCCATTTGTAAGGATTGGAGGCAAATGTTATAAATGCATTTTTTATATCAATCACTTAAAAACTGTACATTTCCAGCATTTAAAAACATAGCATTTAAAATAACCATTTGCTTGAGATTTTTCATATTTGTTTTCTCCTTCTAGTTCTTGCTATTTTACTCGAAAACATACATGGCTTTGAAAATTGTGGCATTAAACACTGAAACCATCAATGCATTTTGCAACTTCTTGGAATTTTTAGGATTTACAGTAAAGGCTAAATTGAAAGAACACAGTGCTCACCAGCTCTTACAATAAAAGCTTCCCTGTGCCTGTGTCTCACACCAGTGCAACATGAGATGGATGAGATGAGATGACATTCATCCTGGGGGAATACATCAGCTGGCAGAGACCTTCACCCACATACAGGTCAGTTCTCTTTTGAGCAGATGTGAGATAATTGCAAGAGGTGTGAGAGCCTACATTGCTGGGTCAGAGGGTGAATCTGCTCTCCTACCAACGCAGTGCTCACCCAGAGTCATATTTACATATATGGGAAAGCAATTTAACCTGATGGCTTCACAGATGAACAAAAGGGATGGATTTGGCCTGGTGTCTTTGCTCCTCAACTGCCTATGAGCCTAATTGAATTTTAGCATAATTAAACTCACCGTGTACTGACAGATTGCATTTCACTCTGCCTCCCATACAGTGGCAGGGGAAAGGAGTTTGCTTCAGGTGCTATTGCCTTTTCCCAAGGGCCTGAATAAATGGAAACGGGAGGGGGAGCTGTGGGAACATGAAAAAGAAAGGGAATTATTACTTTGCTTTCAATAAAGGAGGAAGAAGAAAAATTTCCATTTGTTTCAACCGTACTTTTGCTCACTCAAAAGACAACATTGTTTGACCTAACAGAACTGGGATTAAGAAGGCATAGGGTGGTCAAATATAAATATGCTGGGCAGTGAATGAGACACTATTGACACATAAAAAACTGAGTTTAAATAGCAGACAGGAAAAAACATAGACTGGAAATATGAAAGTTTCTAGCTCATTAGAGCAACAATTTCTGCCTCCTAGTAGAAGAAGTAAAATTTTAAGCTCTGCTAAGGTAGAAATTGGCAGATTGCTAAAAGGTTTGGTGACTGAACAGCAGGGAATTGGATTCAGAATTCCAAAGTTCTCCTAGGCTTTGGTGGGTTTGAGGAAGGAAAAGTAAATCTAGCTTGCTGCTGTAAACAGTCCTCTAGGATACCTCAGTTTCCTTAAGAAAGAGGAGATTCACAAGAAGAACCTGAAAAAACCCCAAGGTATTAATTCAGTACTTATGGGTGGATGAGTCCTGCTTTAAATCTGTATTCTGGCAAGGGAGAAGGGGGAGGCCTGTGCCTTGCACATGGGCTGTAATTGCTCTCTGTACGCTGGCCTCTGAGAAGGGAAGAGGGCAGCAGCGCTGTAGCAAATGCCTGCAATACCCTCGGTAGCTTGTAAAGGAGGATGCAGAGCTGTGAATCCTCAGAGGTGTTAGGTGCTTCTTGCTGGCACAGTAAGCCACCTAACTGTGCTAGGAGAGCAGTCTAAGAACTTGCCCAAGTGTTCCTAGCTGTCCCTACTGCCCAGCTTAGACAGCTTCCTTGGTTTTGCTGTGCATGCAATGTGCCCATGTTTAAAGCTTTAACTGTGATTTCCAAAGGTCTCCATGGAAACGACTTCAGCTACCTAAGCTAGCACACCTGTCTTGAGTGTAATCATCATCAACACCTGTCATTCCCTGGAGAAGGGAATTACCAGCCTCACTGGCTGCTGCCCAGAACACATAGACTGTGCTGAATTCCAGCACTGAATTCATTTCTGCACTTCATCAGAGCAGCAAAAACTTCAATACTATAAAGAAAATCTGCTACAGTCATATGGTGGATAAAAAAAGCTAAGTAATTTCTCACCTGGTGAAGGACAGAAAGAAATATGAGTTTCTTCTAAAATTACTGAAGTATTCATATCCTACTGTGCTAGCAGTGATATTAAACCTTCCCCCAGATAGAATACATGGAAAGTCAGTATAGTGCTCCTTACATTCATACTTAACAGTATGAAAGGGTAAAATTCAATAAATGAAAAATGCACTACAGACTTATTAATTGTTCTGGTTTTGTGATATGTATCTTTCCTTATGGTCCTTCATCAGATCTTCAGTCAGAGTTATTTTGCTGCCATTTAGCAAATATTTCCCCTTTTAATAACTAGTCACATACCCTCTTAATCAAATTCAGTGAGGGCTATGGTGAAATGACACAGTAAATGTATTAAGCAACATAAAATTGCTCATACAGTTAAAACTATAGTTCTGATATTAAAATAGTCCAATAATAATAGTTAAGAACATTTTAATGATGTTAGCATTGTTACAATGATAAGAAATTATCTTAATGTCAAACTGAAATTCCTTTTGCTTTTTTATTTAGACCTGTCATGCAATATTTTATTTTATACAATTTAGACACAAAGAGTGTACCCATGAAAGATGGGATTTTACAGAATAATAGTGGAACAGTAATTGAAAATGTTATTTCTACTGCATCATACAATTTGATTTTCTTTTGTTTAATTCACACCATAGCTAAATAATTTCCTCTTTCTAAGAAAAACATTTCAAAATATTCTTATTCTAGTTGCCCTATGTCATTTGTCAGTAATTGTGTGGCTTCCTGAAGTGAGATTTTCAGCTATAATCCCTGTTGTCTCTAATTAACGGAGTAATTTTATTCATTATTTGTGGTTGGAATGAATAATTTTAGTGCTTAAATGGGACCTTTTAAACAGCCACACAGTTAACCTGGTTTTTACCTATAGCCAAAAGAGTAATAACTGAAAACCATAACACAACTTACCTCTTCCACTTTCTCAACTGAGGCTGTAAGTCTGTGTTTTTAGCTTGACAATGGGATTCAAAACCAGTTACCTCTTGCACACAAGCTCAAAACTGTCTTTTCCTCAGTGATCAGTGATTGTGTTGACAAAGCCAAACTCGTGCTGTCCTACACTTACCCACTTCACCATGGACTGTGAGTGAATACCAGAGCAAGAAAAGCTACATAAAACCTGCACGTGCATGGAGTGGATGCAACGAAATGGAAGAGGCACGTGCATGTGCTGTACTTTCACAGCAGGGGAAATCCAGGCTTCAGGCTGAAGACATGCTCATAATTAAGTTTTTTGTAACTTTCTGTGCTCTTCTCAACAGTTATTGTTGCCAGTGTACCCTGATGACTGAGGCTGGGAATGGCATCAAGGGGACAAAGCACAGCTTTTCTTATACATTTGAGTAAAAGAGACACAGACTCTTGAATAATAATACCTGTAATAATAAATGTTCACTCTTTCAGGTGATTTTCAGGTGATTTTCCTACAGTATGACCTTCTTAAGAAAAGCAAATTTTTATTTTTTAATTTTAAATCATAGGACAGAAGTAGTGGCAGTTTTGCCAGGCAGTAGGGCTTCTCTGTTTGCAGGAAGTTTGTGAAAGGACTGGAACCTGCCTTCCCTCTGGGCCGAGTGGGATACTTAAGTGTTACTGAAACTGAGTTTGGAAGAGAGAGAATGAGGTGGCTATCCCACAGCTACTCCACCACTTCTGTGAGAGGCTGGAGGATGGTGCTGGAGAGGCCCTCATGTGGTTACACATTTGTATAGTTTAAACAGAATCTTCTAAAATAGACTGCAGAAAATTCCTCTACAAGAGAATGAAGTATTTAGGAATTGTGCAGGATAGCTGTTGAGAGGTGGATCATGCTGTTTAATTGTCTTCATCTAATGATGGAGGAATTCTGTTAGAAGAAAACCACCAAGGATTAGAAGATGCTGAACTACTAAGATGCTAACTACTTTTTCTAGGACAAATATAGGTATCTAAATAAGACATAATGAAAAAAAATATTCTCCCAGAAAAGAGGAAACCTATCCTGGATTAAAGAACTACTGTGAACTTTTGTTACAGACAGTTTTTCTAATTTAATGCCTAGGCCTTATGAATTTATTTTAATGTGGGCCATACTTAATCCTAATGCTAAACTCTGGCTATAAAAGGTAATTGGACAATGAATCAGCTTGCATCTACTATAAATTTTAAATTAACAGTGACAGGACCCATCTGAAGATGAGATGAACACATTGTGAAGAAAATAGATATAATGAAAGTCTTCAAAAGTGTTCAAAGTATTTTTTTTAGTAGTACTTTAAAAAATGCCTACTTGCAAAAATGCCAGCATTATTCCTTGTACTGAATGCTCTGATAATGCCTCAGACTCCATGGAAGTGATTTCTGACTGTAATTCTTTAAGAATTGTTTATCAAGTTTCTTGTCACATGCATTTCCTTGTGACCAAAGTTTCCATGAGATAAACTTATAAATGAACCCATCCAGCAAGGAAAAAAGATTGTTCAAGACTCTAATAGGCCACAAATTGGATTGCTGAACAATCCTCTAATCTGTTGTCTCTGTTCTTCTTTCGCTATAACTAAGACTAGGGAAAAAAAAGCTATGAGCTGCTGTCAGTTGTAATTATTCCCAACTCAGATAAAATGTCCTGACCTGTGAGAGGTAGGTCAAATGTCAGAGAAGGCTTATGGGAAACACTAGAAGGGTGAAGGATTCTAAATAAGCTGGCAAGTATTTACCCCTTTTGTAGAAAATAGCTGTGAATTTCTAAAGCAGAAAAAAAATAGAAAATGTCATGACATGTCTACAGTGACCCTGTCCATACTAATCTCTTGTCAGGCATATTGATGAGTTAAGTGGCTTAGTAATTGTTTTTGCCATCAGAGATGACACACATTGATGTCTCTGCAGCAGATACCTTTTTCATATATTTTATGTCTGGATTAGAACAGATTAAGTCATGATGTTTAATGTTGTCTGTGTATATGCATTCATGATAAGACTCGAACCAACATGTTTTAATTTGGATGAATTTGCTAATCAGCCACGTGTACTAAGTAATTCATTGTCCAGGCAACAAATTAATAGAATCCCAAATTTAAAAAAACCCAAACCCAGTATCATTTTAAAGTACAAAAAATTACTACCTCTCAGAACTACATTGTTGCTATGTTTATAGGTTGTGATGGTGTGATGGTAACTATAATATTTATTTTTTGTTAGTTGGAGGAATCTGTAATTTATTTTTGTTTAATGTTAAAGTTCAAGCCACTCACTTGAAGTGAGAGACTAGAAGTGACTTGAACTAGCCACTTGCTTATGAAAGGAGATGATTGGATAAAATGGTTTCTACCAACTGAGAACTGAAGCATCAGACCCACAGGTTTGTGAATATAGCCTGAAACTTTTTGTCCACGCTGGACTAGTCACTCATATGCATGATACAACCATTCTTCACTATTAAGCCCCCCTGCATTTAGTACATAAATACAGCAGAAGCAGTGTGCCTAGCTTGAAGTAAAGCAGGTTAAATGTGGAGAATAGGGAGCATGATGAGCACTTACAAATGCTTCAGACTGAAGTAATTATCTTTTATGTATCATTAAATAGGATGTAAAGTCAGGGATATGTGTCAAGTAGTGAGAAACAGTATATTCAGTCCAATCTGTAGTACCCTTTATCTTGCACATTAATATGATTTTTCTGCTTATTTATAAAGCATTAAATGCATACTGAATGTCTTTAAAGGTGAATAGGCTGCTGGCTTGCAAGCACAGAAGAATCTTGTTGACCTGAATGTTGAATGAAGTACTATTCTCCCAGTTCTTATACTGCATCTGTAGCCAATAAAAAATATCCTTTCCTTGGGCATTCTAATGGAGAGGATACCTTGGCTGAATTCCCCTCCTCTTTCTTCTGAACTGAATGGTTCTCCCTGTGGTGTGCATTCAGTCTGAGAGAAGCGGCTGTTAATTCCCATCTGGAATCATTAAAGGATATTGAGTTGTTACATGATCAATTCACCTTAGTCTGATTCCACTGAAATTTTAAGCAAAATGTATGATATATTGAGATTCTGAGGAAAGCAGAATATATTGCAAATAAACAATTGCTGATTACTTCTCCTGGAATATTGAAATATAAACCAGTTATCTGTTGAGTCACACCAAGACTGTTTTAATTTTTCTGCTGCTTCAAATCCATTTTAAGTGACCTTACCATTCTTCCTGTAATGCATAATAAATGGAATCACTAATTCTTTTAGAAAGTATGTAAAAAAGAATCTTCAATTTTAAATGAACATTATCTGTATAGAAATTAGTTTAAATAAATGGTAATGCATCCCACAGTATTTTTCTCCTAGCACCAACCACCAGGACACCTGTGTGTCCGGTCCTTCCTCATTATTGTTTCTTCAGTGGCCTTTTATCTTTATTGTTTTAGCTGTCATGTTTTAGATTAAAACAGCATATTAATGCTTAAAATACAAAAGCCAGATTTATGTAGAAATTTGATAGACTTTATACTCTGTAAAGACATTCTTTGGAAACCCATAATTTGCAGGCCATGGTTAGAAGTCTGTTCAGACAAGAAAAACATGATAATGAGTTTCAGTAGAGTTAGAGGGATTGTTGTATTTCAGTTTTGCTTTATTGCTAAGATTATACTAATTCTAGGGGATAAATAGGCCAGCTCTGGCTCCACCTCAGTTATATGGGACATTTCCAGATATAAGAGATTTCATCAGGAATATTGGTCAGATCAGTGGGACAGATTTCCCAAGTGATTTAATGAGAGTTGAACAATGTTGTTTTTAAAAACAAACTGGTTTCAATATGGAAATATTGTTTTGGTAGCTATTCACCCCATAAACAGTCTTGAATATTAACATTAGTCCAAATGGTTCATTCCAATACTTTCCTGCTATAGCTATTACAGCCACAGAAAGAAGCTTGAGATCAATAAACAGAAGCTTTCATTTTAGACATCAATCCTTTATTCATACATATCCAGATTTCCAGCCTTCTAGTACTTTTGCTCACAGCTCTTTTTTTTTCTTCAATGCATGGTAGAAATAGACTGAAGTCACTTCACCAGACCTTGACACGCCACAAAACTAGGAAGCAGATAATACTGCATATCACAAGAAAGTATAATGTTTGATGTCTTTTCAGTGATTGTCTAAGTACTACACAGGCAGCAAGAAGGGCAGGGTCTGCCTTCTGCTGCTCTGCGGAATCACTAATTCTCAATTCTCTGCCCTTGATCAAAGCACCAGTGTACAAACTATGTGTATTCTTTGCTTCTTTTTTGTCAAGGTTGAGATTAAAAGATGGTATTTCTTGTTCAGACTCAGATGTTTATTAGTTCTTATCTATATTACAGTCTCACTAACCATGAGTTCTACAGACCTTCATTCTAACAAACTAAAAATGGAGCCCTATCTCTCTCTCTCTCTCTCTCCAGGGCCTTTTAAGGACAAACTGTCCAATTAAGAAATTACATCTAAATTATTTTTATTTTTAACCCAATAACTAATCACTCATGTCCCACAATGCGGACTGTATTATCCAATTACACAATACCATCCGAACGCATGAAGAAGAAGGTGAGCCATCTTGCTTTATATATATTACTATATTCTAAAACATTAAACTCTTCAGTTTTCCATCATGTGATATTGCGCACTTCTATTCAAGCTATACACCCATAATCCCAGTTCTATCATTCAATTTTGGAAGCCTTCTCCACAGCCTCAGGTCAAATGCAGTGTTTTCTCTGGGGTCAGTGCCTGTCAGCACAGAAAGTCTAAAATTCTCACAAGCTGGGGTTCCAACACCTGTAGCCATAGTTTCAATATGACTATAGGTCATATTGAAATAGGACATGGCTTGCCATATTAGAGTGGATAATAGGTAATGTATTTTTTGCGTACTGTCAACTGGCACACATTTATGCAGGAGATTTAAGCTGCAATATAATAAAATAAACTACTGTCCTTGGGTGCCTTTCAATTTTCCAATCTGGGCTCTTCACACTTGAGGTGATCAGTTGAGAAAATAAATTTATACACTTTTAAGACTACTGCTTCTGATATATAAGGGAAAGAAGTACAATTGAAACTTGATGACAAAAATAGTGGCTTTTTAATGCAGAGCTTTGATTTGTTCTTTTCTCTGCTTAACTTACAGAAGTCAGAGTATAAGAAATGAAATTCCTCTTATGTCTTCTGCATCTTCACTGGCAGTTAGGTAGGTTTCTCTGAATGTCTGTATTATATTAATTTCATATAATAATATGAAAATGTTTAATTTCTGGTTTGCATGTATCCTTATTATTATTTATATGATATGACTCAAAAAACATAAAGTTTCTTGGAGTCTGTACAGAGATGTTATCTCTTCTACCACAGTCCACATCTCAGTGCTTGCTTCTCACTCTAAAAGATAATCTGTATATCCTTGAAATCAAAGTTTGATGTTATATGAAGTACACATCTATAAAAAGAAACAGAACTACTTTGTATAATTATAAAATAGTAAAATAAACTCAGCAAAATTCATTCACACGGAAGAAAAGTAATTGAAGTGCTATTTTTAATAGCTATCCTGCAAAGAGATCAATGATTGTAAATTTGTGAAACAATTAAATGATCAGTGTAATGACTTTTGTTTATGTTATGTAAGTATCAGTTTTTGAAATATTTTTCCTGCTGGTTTGAGTCCAAACCCCCACTAAAAATAGAGGACCTTGAGATGAAAGTCTTATGATAGTGTCAGTTATTGTTTCCACTATAAAACTTTTTTATCGTATAGAACAATCAAATGTCTTTTAACAGAGGAAAAAAAAAACAGCCCAAAAGACATTGCAGAATGTGTAGAGGTTTAAATATCTGCAATGGATTTTAGGAGTTATTTGAAAAAAAAAGGAAGGAATTATTACTGCCTTGTAATTTGTGAAGTCACTTTTAGTCTTGACTGCTGTACTTAGATATTTCTGATCTGTCATTTTTCTTGGTGATGAAAATTCTAATGACCTGAAGGATTTCCAGAGGCACAACATAAGCCTTTTACTGATATGTAATATTTTCGTTCACTGCTAAATAAGGGCCCAGACCTTTCTGCTGCAGTTCAACCTTTCTTGTTCTATTTAATGAATAGCACTTTTTCTGAATTAAAATAAATATTCCAAAATATAAACAAAAAAAGAATACATTTAAAAATATATATAATATCTAACTGAAATATTATGTATTAATACATTAGATAATACATGATTTTGCAAAAAATATTCTAACTTATCTTGTAACCAATTTAAAATTCTGTGTGGTTAGGAGATTTGACAGGATAAATATGTACTAGGCTGGAGCAAAATATGTAGTCATGGTCTAGCTAATCAGTGATAGCATTCTGTTTCAGTCTAAGTTCTCAAAAACTCAGGAGAGATAACAATTTAGCTGTAACATCAAATTAAAAAAGGAACTGGTGGAGTAAGACTTTCTTCAAACCAATATGCCAAAAATTGGTTCTCACTTTTTAAAGAGGACTTGCTCCTAGGGTGATCTTATGATGGCAATTCTTGTTCCATATCTGCATCTTTTCATCATCCTATTCTCCCTCTGCATGGTAAAAATTTCCCACAAGTGCTCAAGCTGAACAACACCTTAGCTGATGATTATCTGTTGGCTATCAGCATGGTTAGAGATGAACTGCTCAGAGCACACAGTAATAGCTGGCACCAGTAAGGGCCACTCTGTGCAGTTAAAGTGTAGAACATGGGCATTTACCAACCAGGCTGGCCAGGCTGTTAAAAAACAGAGGGGGCCAAAACCCCCTCAAACTCTCCCTTCTCCATCCAAGGAATCAGAATAAAATTTCACTGATCAGTTCCCATCTACGCTTCACAAATGCCTCCCAGACCATTCCATAGTTTGTCACAGGGTCATTACTTGTATGACAATATAATCTCTTTGTTTTTAGAATCTGTCATCCCCTGGCTGAAGTGTTTGACTCTGCAGGTGAGTACTGATAAGGATGTGGAAGCTGCTGGGACATTCCACGCAGAATGAGGGGATCTGTTTTAAGCTTAAGCTTGAAGCAGCTGCATAGTCTCACACACCTGTCTGCCAAAAAAGGGATTTGGTGAGGCACCTCACCACAAAGGCTCCCTTACTCTTGTGTTCTCATCTAGATGGATAATTCCGATGGGAGACTCAAGTTCTCATGTACTCCATACCAAAAACTGACCAGGGAATGGCCTGCCCTTAGCATACTGTATCCTGTATGCGTCATTAGCATTCAGAATGAATTGATTAAATTAAGGGAAATAATACCTAATGAAAAAAGCATGATAAATCTCCCAAAACAACCCAGCCCAATTTTGTGTCTGACTGCCTGGCAACCTTTGATTTATTTTTCTATTATTAAGAAAAAAAGATCAGAACTCTGATGATAACCATCATTTATTGAATGATTATTAAGTATTT
Organism: Camarhynchus parvulus; assembly: GCF_901933205.1. Taxonomy (NCBI): domain Eukaryota; kingdom Metazoa; phylum Chordata; class Aves; order Passeriformes; family Thraupidae; genus Camarhynchus; species Camarhynchus parvulus. The sequence goes on along the minus strand of NC_044573.1, from coordinate 80,678,712 downwards.
AATTGACTATTTTCTGCCTTGTAATGGCTGTAATTCAAATTCTTGTACTTAACATTATATTACTGGGTTTCACAAAGGTGCCCTTATTTTAAATATTTGTGTTTTTAGGCTTTCTGTTTAGATTTGCTGTTTAGTCTAATCCAGGAGGATGAAACCAAAGGAAGGAAAACTGAGGGAATTGATTCCTTTGCAGGCTTTAAGAAGTATTTAAAACCACCTTTAATGAGTGAATTTTCTTTTCCCCAAATTTTATATTTTAGCTGTAATACTAAAATTGCTCATCACTGTAAGCTAATATTGGAATGGGAAAAAGTCCACTGTGGGATATGTTTCTGTGTTCCCCCCACTGAGGTTTTGTGATTTGACATATGCGTATACATAAATAAAAAATTTTATACTTTATATTACATTGATTGCTACACTGTAATTTGTGTGCTTTAATTAAGTCAGCTACAAGCTGAATTGCTTAGTCTCCTGACTTATTTTGATATTGCACAAGTCAATTAAATTTTCTTGCTATTTATTTCAAGAAAATACAAAGAATAGTGAAGGGATTTTCTCTTTTGGGTAATATTCTTTTACAAAGATTGGCAATTCTTAAGGGACCAGGGGCCAAGGTTTCCCTTTTTATTGCATATTCTAATACCTCTTTATACTTTAAAATCTAAATTGATAGAAGTTAATAGCTTGAGCCTAAAAATGAAGGTAAAATACCTCCATTACATGAGAGGAGCAAATACCATTTCTCACAAAGAGAGAATGAGAGAGACTAGTTCTTTTGGATTTCATGGAACTATTATGGTTAATTATATTAATAAAGGTCACGAGTAGAAATTTCTGAGAATAAGACCCTGGTGTATTAGTTTGTATAAGCACAGAGGGCTCAGCAGGGCCTATAATTAGGCAGGACAAATTTCTGGTGAAAGAAATTGTCAAAAGCCCCATGCAGGGCTAAGCATTCTGAGAGAAGTAAATATTTTTGTTTTCTTTTTTTTTCTTCTTCTTATTTTTTTTTTCTTAGAACAATGAGTTAAAATTGTGGCATGAAGTCTGGTGTATACTATTCTATAAAATCCAGATTAAGGTATCCAGATTAAGATCATATAATAACAAGGTTCTTCTTTTTACCATATACTGTCAGCTATACCAGAGATTGCTTCCTCTGATTACCTGCTACAGATTTTTAAACCTATACTTTCCTAGTCCCAGCAGGTCTGGAAAAATACTTTTCAGCAAGTTATTTATTTATAAGAAGTTCAGGTTGAGATTGACCGAAAATATGCTTTCAGGCTTAATTTACCATATAGTATATTTTAGCCTTCCTGAAATCACACACATACACAAACACAAACACACACACACACACACACACACACACACACACACATATGTAGACATACATATATGTATATCCACCCACATGTGTTCAAAAAGTGCATAAGAAAAGGCTGATTTCTTTTAGAACATGAAGAAGATAATTCTTCCATGATTTTTTTTCCACCAAAACCCCAATGGATAAAATGTTTAGAGTGGCTAGAGTCTGGATAGAAAGTCTTTTGAAATAGCTTTTCCATCTCAAATAGATGAGACTGTATTTAAGTCAGTGCATTTCAATCTGTCCTACTGATGCTCTTCTGCTTTCTATAAAGAACACAAAATAATAGTAGGATTAGGAATCAAATTCTTAATTTCCCTTTTGGTTTTCCTTGACCTCCAACCTCCAGAGTCATGCCCAGGCAGTTGTTCAGTGAATAAATTTGGTTATTATATAATATAATACTCTATATGTAGAGTAATATTTAATGTACTGCTTTAGTCTGGAGTGGATCCTGGAAAAAAACAGAGTGAGTGGTCAAGTGAATGAAAGTTTTGATATAAAGGGCTCAAAAAACTCAAAATGAAACTGTTAGTTAAGCTTGGTCCTCATTTTTAGTATTTTTTGGAGTCTTTCACTCTGTAGTACAAACAAAGTTGTTACAATTCACATATTTTGATTTAATCAATACTTAAATCATTGCTTTTATTGGATAAAATTCCCATCTTCATTGCAAGAGAAGTTTAGGGCATGATAAAACTTTGTGTGACATAAACACCCATGATGCTTCAGTATTAAAAATATGAGGTGGATGAAACTAAAATCCTGCAGAGATTTTTTTCATAGGCTTCATTTTTGTTTGTGTTTTACTTATAGCCTGCTATTCCCAAATCCTCCTATTGGCCACACGGTCACTTGTCAGTCTTGCATCTGGATGCAACAATTAGCATTAGGTTAGGGAAATTTCAGAGGAAAGGAAAATTTAAAAAACTGTGGAAGATCAGCCAGAGCTGATCTGTGTAAGCTGAAAAAGAATGCAATAACAGAGATAACACGGGTTGTAATTGGCACAAGTCTGTTCTCGTCACAAAAGTCCATTGGATAGGTCCTGCCCCCTCATTCATCCTGGGCTAGTGATGGGCAAACGTGATGTTTGTACAACAATTAAGTAATTTAATCTGGCCTGTGCTATGCAGAACAAAACTTCCAAATGCAGGAGGTTTTGTGTGTTTTGATTGGTATTTGAAAGGCGAGAGAGAGGGAGGGGATTAAAAACAAGGAAAGAGAAGAAAGGGAGAGGAAGAAGAGTATTTATTGGCCAATCTTTTTTCTTTGTACAGATGCAAAGTGTGCTGATAAAATGGATTTTATTCTGGTAAATCTTCCTGCAAAAAGGGTGATAATATGTACTCATAGATATGCTTTTCTATTTGCAAAAAACTATCTTTCCAAGGGGAAACAGAGAAGGAACAGCAGAGGAGAGAGCAAGTAGTCCACTAAAAAGAGAGAAGTAAAGGAGTCAGGAAGAGAAGAATGAAAGGGAAGTGAGTTTGACAACAGTTTGTAAGAGTTGGAAACCTCTGTTCTGTGTTTTGTCATCAAAAATTTGGGAGTAGAGATTATGTAGAGGAGGAAGGAAACACAAAGAGCCTGTTATAAGCAGGTCAGACAAGTGTGCCTTAGACTTTAGCGACAGCAATGGCACAGAGACATGTTCATACCTCCTCCCTCCCATTTCCAGGAAGGGCACAGTTTGAGTAAGAAAATTTTCAAACCTATAATTTCTCCTGCAATTGAGCATTGGAAATCCTGGTGACAGCTAGTGTTGGTATTGCAAAGATGATAAGGTATGGAGATCTGTATCTTTTAAGTACACAGCCTTGGGGAAAAATTGTTTCTCGTTCCCTGTAGAAGCCCCTCTTTTTTAAAAAAAGAGGCAGGAAGAACTTGTCATCTGTGCTTCTCTCCCTTGTCCTAGAAAGATCCCTTAACACCACTCACCTCCTATTCTTGTAAACCTGTTCTGCGGTTTCCTTCCCATTTTCTGTTCTGAAGCTAAATTTCAGAATAGTCCCACTCCCTGGCTGGTCAGTCCTTTCTACAATCATTTCCTACAAGTGGCTTTATTTAGTATTCATTTTATTTGCACTATCATGGTTACTCCTCTTTTTGCCTCTGATCCCTCCTCAGCCTATAAATAAATCAGTATTACTTGGGCATTCACTTTCCACTACTTTGCTTTCTCCCACTACTGCATATCCTGATTATGTCTCCCATACCCTGGCCCCATTTTGAAGCTTACTGATTGCTGTTTTCAGATTTGTTGCATTCCCTTTACCTCTCTGGTTTTCAGACTCTCTCTTCCTTAGCCAGCTTTATTTTTCTAATTCTCTCAATGAAACTTCATGGCTTACTGGTTCCTTTCCATATTTCTATTCAGAAAAAGTCCTGCTCACACTTATGAATAAGGAGCTCATTTTTGTATGACTTAAAGGGAAGGAACTGTCTGTTTGTAACATCAAAGACTACAACGGGCTCCCATTTGTTTGTACCTTTTAAGTATTATTGGACCATAAATGAAACTTTTATTTTGGTTATAATAACAATAGTTACAGGCTAGCTAATGGCATAAAATAACAATCACCTTCTTCTGGGCATTAAATGAATCACTAAGGGAACAAGTCCCAGAGTGCAAAGGGCTTTCCTGTAAATTGCTGTACAATTGTAAGATCTCATCCAGTTAATACTTTCTGGGCAGTGCAGAATGCCTATAAAATGCATTAAAATAGCAATGTATTTTTCACTTGATTTGAATTTGGCGTCTCTTGGACTTAAATTCTCCTTACAAGGAGATGATATGCACTAATATATACGTAATTACTTTGAATAAAGTATCTTCTAGGCTTTCGACTTGTAATAGAATAGAAATCTTGACTTTATAGTAGAAAAATAGCATTCTTAATGATGTTAATAGTTTCTTGATAATACTAATTACATTCAATCACAGATAACTCTCAATTACTTTTTTATTAACATGCAATATAATCTATTCTAACAGTCAATTTATTAATATATTTTATAAATGTCTTGATAACAAACTATAATATACAGTTACTGAATATACTGTTACATGTGTGCTTCATTTCATTTGTAAGTCAGATGACCTTAATGGAATGACCAAGCTCCTTATAAATAGTGACTGAATTCTTTGCAGAATCATGATGTAGTTAATTCATTAATTATAACACCAGATACCATATTTATAATATTTGAAGACAAAAATAGTTATTATCCTTTCATTTTCCCATAGAGGTTACCCCACTCCTGGAAGTGTTCAAGGCCAAGCTGGATGGGGTCCTGAGCAACCTGATCTAATAATTACTAGTGGGTGGCAGCCCTACCCATGGTATGGGATTGGAACTAGATGGTCTTTAAGGTCCCTTCCAAGCAAAACTTTCTATGATTATATAATTCCATGATAAGGGCTATACAATGTTTAAAATACATCTGTTCTTAAATAGTGGTTTATTGCTAAGATAATGCATATTCCTTTTTTTGGGGGGGGGTTTATCTCATGCTTTATTGTCAGTAAGACAAGAAGTTAAATAGATATTACTGCCTCATGAGATCTTACCTTCTAGTCAGTAATCTATTTAAAGATTATAAAAGCAGTCCTTAATTACAGTCTTTGTATATTTTTGTTTTTGATAAATTCAAAACTAGAAAACTGGGTAGTTATTGAAAATTGAAGGCAAATACACCAGAGAACTGACATCTCTTGAAACACAAAATAGCGCACATGGAAGAAAAGATTCAAATAATTTTCTTGTCATTCAAACTATTCTGTTTGTTGTTGGTTTGGATATTTATCATGAAAAATACTAATACCTTGGCATCTGCTAGTTCTATAGCTGTTCCTGGCTTTTCACAGCAGAGGTATGATGCTGAATGCTGTCAAGATGTTGCAGATAAAATATGCCAAGGGGCAGATGCAGCTATGGAGGTCATGGAGAACCTCCTAGAAGCTTTCACACTGCATTATTGTCTTTTGCCACATTTGGGGGTAAGTAAATAAGGTAACACGTTGGAACTTTGGATAGAAAGAAAAGGTTTCCTGCACGATTTTCTAAGTACCACTTGCTAATGGTAAGCTCAGCAGCGGTACAGTAGCCTAGAGATCCTAAGGCAAATGATTTTTTCCTTAGGAACTAAGTTTGAAAACTAAAGAGAATCGCTTTCTCTAAGTGAGAATTATAGCTCCCTCCTTCAGATGTTTATTTTAGGTTTTATAGGTTTTTGTTGCCAATTTGTACAGAGTAGGTTAGATGTTTTATCAAGTCTGTATAATTCTGATAACTCCTGAATTCCAGCAGTATTTTTGCATGCACTTATATACATGTACTCAAATCCATGTCAGGAAGTGTCACGTTTCTTTCCAGTTTTTTAAAATTTCAATACTTAAATAATTTTGATTTTTCTAATTCCATAAGGTAAAGAAAGGTGTCTACCATACGAAATATGAATTGAAACTAATTAGTAATATACATAATTAAAGCTTTAACTTTGTCCACCTCAAGTTGATAATTATTATCTTGGGGAAGCCCAATTTAATTTTATAAAGGCAATGCAAGGATTCTACTGTCTTTCTTTGCTGGTTTACTTTTAAGCAATATTAATTATAGTTTATGATTAAAATCTTTGGCAGATGAAGCACTGAATTGTCAAAGAGAAGAAGCACTGTTTGGCTCTTTTTGAAAGGTAAAACTTGTTAACCCAACAGAGGAACTATAAGAAAATACAAATTAGTGTTACTTGGGCAATTCAAGTCCAAGCTCCCCAGCGATGTAAGGATCACAGGTGTGAAGTTTTGCTCTTCTCTCATGTGCAAAAACAAGATGCTTTTAGAGATGTTCTCTGATCCTTTCCTTCATAAAGTCTTGTAAATTATCACATATTTTTTAAGAAAAGCTTAAACAGCTTTTTAAAACCTGATGTCAAAAATAAATCATGCTTTTAGAGATAGTCCCCAGTGGAATGACTTGTAACTGAATAATGTTTTGTCTTTTTATTGACAGGTCTTAGCTTCTTTATGTCTTTCTCTTTGCTCAAATCAACCTTGTTATTTTTTTACTTTACAAGAAAGCAAACAGCCTGCCAATCTTTTCTGCAGACAAGTCAATACATTTTAATACTTTCTGGTCTTTTATTTTCAGGGAAGTTCACATGGAGAGGTTGGACATGAAGCCAGATGTCCTGAATATAATTCCTAGAGCTTCAGCACACTGTACACTTGCTATCAACTGCTTTGAACAAATAATTCCAAATGGCAAGCTCACTGGTGCTCGTCTGCTGACCTGAGTTCAAGAGAGAGAAGGCTCATGATCTGTTGTTGCCTTTGACCATTGATCCATCCTCTGATTGGAGAATGGAAGAAAGTCTGAGGAAGATGAGAGTGGGGTAAGATCTCAGTATTTTGAAATGTATATTATATTTATATCTGAATGTATATTATATTTAGCAGGGATAAGCAATTCGAATGATACAGTGATATGCCGTAATAAAAATTATTAAAGGCACCAGTGATTAATTTTAAATACCAAAATAATTTGGCTTCCTATTTCAAAAAATTCTCTGTCAGTATGAATCATAGAATCCCACTGCATTGGTGAGGTGAACAAAAACATTATTCTGAAAATATTCCTGCATAAATCTCTTCAGCCATACTATGGAACGAGCCAGAGATTTCAGCCAGCAGGGGGAACTGCAGAAACAGCCAAGGCAAGAATTACTGCGCTGAAAAGACTAGGACCAAAATTGCCCTTCTATGTTTGTTTGAAGCCATCTTCATCCATATCTCTGCACAAAATCACCCTCATAAGGGTGCTCATAAGATGTTTCCTTCTATCAACATCACCTGACAGAAAAAGGACATTGGGAACATATTGGAAGCAGCTACATATAAGACTGTGAACTGTTGCAAGAATGTTCTAGTTTTCATGCTTTCATGGATGATTAAAGCTAGATTTTATCTCTTTAGCTCACTTGTGGTAATGTCATAAGATGGGGTGTCAGAAACTCTACAAAAGTTAAGATATATCACAACCATTCATTTCCCATCTTTCACCAATGAAGTTACGCCATCAAAAGAAAAAAAAAAAACAACAAAAAAACCCACGCTGTGCTCTGTTCACAATAGTTGAGTCTTTTCATTAATTATCTTATTTCTCAGATGTTTACAAATTGGTTTAATTCAGAAACTTTTAAGCCACAGTACTGTATGATAAATTTTCTCATGCTCTGTGAATTTGAACCTTACTTGAAAAACTTGTTCTTTCCTCTTTTTTTTGGCTTCTACACCACTGGTTTCTTAAAAATAATTTTGCTAAGTATGTAATTGCAACTGTCTTCTTGGGTGTTTTTTTAATCTCCATGGTGTTTTAACCAAAGCATTAAAATACAAGCTATTTTTAAGGTCAAGGTCAATTTATTAGAAATCACAGCAGCAGTTGAGTTTGATACAAATACTCAGTGCTACCAGGGGAAGTTCCTATGGATTGAGAGAGCTAAGTGTATTTTGGGCTTGAAGAAGGTTTGGAGAGTTTCATGTTTCTTAGACTTACCTTGGTCCTTGGGAAGGTGATGGAACTAATAATGTTGAAAACTTTCCAAACCATGAAGAACAAGATAATGTCTGGAAATTGTCAGCAGGGGTTAAGAAAGGAGAAGTAATGACTGATGGCCTGATAACTTTCCATGAAAAAATCACTAATTTACTGGAAACAGGAGAAACATGGGATTTCATTTAACTTGACTTCAAGAAGACTTTGTACACTGTCCTCCATAATACCCTCATAGACAAACTGATGAAGCATAGACTCTGTTAGAGGAGGAGGCAAGGCAGGCGGAAAACTATCTGAACTGCTGGCTTAAGGAATTATGAGTGCTGATAAAAAGACCAGCTGGATGCTGGTCACTAGAGGTAGAGCCCAGGGTTTGGTACTGGGCTGTTGTTGTTTGAAATCAGGAAGCACACAGTTCAGAGTATTTCAGTAGGAACACTAAATTGGGGAATACTGCTCCTAAACCATGGCAGTATTCAAAATAAAATTTTATTTCTAAGACATCCTTTAAAATGAAGGATGAAATTAAAGAGATTTCAGTGTGATAATTCCTGACAAAAACTTACTATTTTTCAAATAACAGAAACCTAACATTTCATTTATTAATCTCTCTCTTTTTGTGTGTATATGAACATTGAGATATGCCAAATCTTTGGAACTTCTGCTTTTTTCCTCACTCTCTGCCAATGTGATGATAAATTAGCAATGTCAAAACAGGAGTTATTTCGTTCTAACATGATTAAAAGGAAGTGCAGAACAATACGTCATTAGTACGCAAAAATGTCATGATACATGAATAGCACATGTGGTAGCATGACTTCAGAAGTGGTGCCAGCAATTGGATTCAGTTATCCACTTTCTTCAAAGAAGTCCAGTGCCAGGGAAATAATCAGCTGTGATCCTTGCTGACCCCTGCGTAGTGGGATACCACATGCTGCAGCCCTTGCAGCCCTGGACCCGAACTTGAAGGGCTCTTAAGATACTTATTGGTGTTGCCACAAACCTGTCTTGCACAGGTGGGCACCAGAAACTGAAATATCTCCCTGATTGCACAGGCAGCTACTGCTTGGGTTGCTGCTAGGACTATGCAAATGTCCAGAATCCTGTTTAAATGACTGTGGAACATATTTGCCACCTGAACAGCACTTTTGTTTTTGTCCTCAATTAAGCAATGTTTTTTGCTGGTTGAAGAGACCAATGTACACACCTGAAAACCTCTTCTAATTGGCAGAAATAAAATTCCACCACAACTTTGAAAGAAATACAGGCTATAGTTATGGAGTATGTTTATGGTACATATAATGCTGAAATAATTATGCACCCATTTGCTTTTACTGCACGTAATGATACACTATGCACTATGAATTTAGAAAGTTACACAGCTTGGATCCATCTGTACTCCTCAGAGGACCATGAGTGGTTTGGTCATACGTTACAAGCCTGATGGGCAATGAAATTATGCAACAGGGCAACAGTGAGGCAACAGTAAGAGGGCTCCCAATCTTGGTACTCCTGTCTTCATAGACACTTTTGAGCCTACAGGGTACCACATGAACATCCATGATTTCTCCAGAAGATCTTTGGAGATCTACCTTTGTAGATCTTTCCTGTTTTCAAAGTTTATTTATATGATACATACTTGTCCAATGGTAGGTTTACCTGTAAGGAAGAAAACCTGTAAGGAGGATTCTGTGCTCACCTCATAACACAGACATGATAACACCAGAAGTTCTGGAGACAATAATCTGCAACTGAAGATTATAAAAGATATGTCAGATGCAAGGGTCATTATTCACAGGAAGTATACTAAAATATCTGAGATATTGTATGTGCTCTTCTCAAACAAACCTGTTAGGCAAGATATTACTGTTCAATTACAGCTAATTTTTCCACTGTGATGTGTAAAAACCTCAAGGCGCCTCTGTTGATGACACAAACCTAAAATATTCTGAAAATAGTCAGTCATTGTAGAACATGGCCCAGTGTAGCTAGTTCAAAGCCAAACATTTTATGTACTCTTTTGCTATTACTCGGTCAGTAGGTTTTAAAATAGGGCCAGATTTTAAATGTGACTTTGAAGCCATAATTTTGACTTGAAACAAGAAAGAATCCCACAGAAGATATTACCTATTCTGTCCATCAGGGTAGCTCAGGTCTGCTCTTTCCTCAGAACTCATTTGACTGTAACACCTTAATTTGCTACATAGAAAGCAGCCTAGAAAGTTTATGTCCAAAACATCACCTCAGAACTGCTGTGCAGCTCCTTGCATCCCTGATTACTGCTTTCTACAGCAGGTATTTCCACTTACTGTGGCCCTTTTTTGCAGATGGAATTTCAGAAAAGGCAAAGTGGAGTTTGCTTTTCTTGAGACAAGACAAAGACATGCCAATCACTGTCAGGTTTTCTAAGCTCCAGTGTCTCAGGTGTAGAAGACAATATCTTTGGTATTTTTTCTGCCAGATAAAGACTTTACTAACCACTGGATGTTAGACTTATTCTTTCTCCAGGGACTTGAAATAAGCTTGGAATGGCAGACATTTCTATAGTTTGATGGGACAAACATTGGTATGTTGCAGGGACACAGCATAAAGGATAATGTAATTGGAATCAGGAGCATCACTCCCAGAGAGGATGTGTCTGCCGCTGTCAGCAGAGGAAGAGGGAAAAGCTGCTGTCTAAGATGCAGGTGAAGAAAAGGCAGGACTAGGAAACCTTCAATGAAGGCAACCCCTGTTTCAGTAGTTACCTGGGCAGTCAGTCTAAACCTTGGTAATTCCCAGGTTCCCTCACCTGAACCTCAATCTAGCTAGCAATAAACTGAGCAATCTTGGACACATCCTGTGAAGAGGTGTGTACCTCTGGGCAATTCCAGTGGTCTCAGGGCTTGTTATGCTGTGGTGGTTGCTAGAGGACTGTGTCCCCTCCCTGGAGTAGCTGGAAAATGCTGCAATTGCTAAATTGGCATCCCAGGAGGGCTGAAACTCTTCCAGCAGGACCTTGCTGCTCAGAAGCAGCGAGGAAGCTACTGAAAATGGCACCTGGGTATACACCTATACCTTGGCATGGAGCATGGGTTATATAGCATGGCTTATATAGCACAGAAGCAGACCTCTTCATGTGAAACCTGTCCTAAATCTCTTCCCAAACTGCTTTGGCCAAGTACTCAGGAGACTCTTCTGTCCTGACCTCCTGAGGTTCACTCTCTTGCATAGCAAATTTTTTGATATCCCTATCTCATTAATTCATTGGGAATGAACTTTGTATTGATTGTGGCAAACAGCCAAAGCTCTCTGAGGTGACAGGCACTGGGTGAGAATGAAGAATAGTGCTGAGAATTGTGTGGATATTAGTGGGGGTAAATACAGAGGAGAAAATGGATGGGGAGCTAGCACTTTTTACTTAGGTGAAACCACTCCTGTAGCTGTTCAGCCTCTACTAGAAGGTGACTGCTTTCACATGTATCAGAGAGCAGAGCAGTGACACTGATGGGTCTGATCTTTACAGCTGATGGGAGAGGGCGAAGAGGACTGAGCATGTAGAGGATCCATTGGGATATGGAGGCAGGTTGCAGTCAAGGTGATGGGAAAATAGGCTTGTGGCAGTAGGCAGAGTCCCTGGTGTAACAGGTTGCTGTTACCCTGGGCTCACATGTGATATGTAGAATTTATTGTTGCATCCCATTTTTGGGATACCTATTACTGGTCATGGAGACCCTCTCTGGGAGTGCAAGTTGTCTCTGTAAACCAAAGGGTGTGTGGGAGGTAGATGCTGTGTATGTGGATAGTGGGCCTGAGTGGCTATTGCACCAGCACCAGTTCATCACTGTGTCTGCCAGTGAAAGCCTGGCTCTTCCAAAGGAAGAGTCCCACTGGAGATTCCTCTGTGGTGGGAACACACAGGGAGTGAGGTCTTGTGTTATTGCTAAGGCTGCTACAGAAGGAAGAGCCCTGACCTTTTTGTTGCTTTGGTAGAAGTTTCATCCAAAACTACTTCAACTGTTTAGGAGTTCGGTAGTGTGTGGATCTAAATAGAAATTTGGTGTTTGAATTAGGGATGGAATCAGGCCTAAAATGGAAATTTGGTACAAAACTTGCTACCTACTCTTTTTGGTATGTTAACGGTAAAACTCTTTGGATGTAATTTTCAACTTGTCAGACTGGAGCCAAAAAGCAGTGACTTAACTACTTTTGGATCTGATAAGAAGATGGCATAGTTCCAGGCTGTTGTGACCCGTGTCTGTCCTGTGACAAAGGTACATCTGGAAAGGACCTCCACAGATACAGACAAATGAAAAAAGTAATTACCGTGCCACCAACATCACAGAATGCTTCTTCCCATCTGCAGATGTTGTCATACTTCGACAATGCCACTGGTAAAGCAGTGTGAATTTGATAAATTTTAATAGAAAAAGTTAAATTAGGTAGATGACACCATAGTAAATTGTGGCACTGACTACTACTACTACTGTATTTGATTATTTTATAGAATTTATGATTAAATGTGCAAGAAAAAAGAAGTTTTACAAACACTTTAAATCCCACTGTGAGTTCATTAGTGAAATGAGAAAGCAGTTGTAATTTTTAATAGGAATTTTTATATACCATCATAGGCCTGGAGCTGTAAACTTTAAATCCTTAATTTAAGTACCTTAATGGCTGCTTTAGCCATTAGGCTGGCATATAATCTCAGATAAATACTAAGGTAATTTGTTTGCCTCCTAGCATTTCTGAAGTAAAGAGTGTACAGGATCTCAGAAAAAGTGAGCAGTATGTTGCAAAAGAAACAGTTTTTACTGCTTTACAATGATTTCTTCCGTTTATTTTCTTACTAAGATTAAACGTTTTATCTGAAAGTTAAATTATCACATGTATGAAAGTCTTTTCATATGGAGATAAAACAAGGATAAAGATATGTGAAAGTCATTATTTTCTTATATGTGCTGTATGTATGATGAATACACTGAGGTTATGCAGCCTCTATTTTTTTTTAAAGTAAGAGTAGGTAATCAGAAGAGTTCCTTCTGGTCTTAGGATGAGTAAGGGTGTGTGTGCATGTGTGTTTAGTGGATAAAAATTAAGATAGACTATATAGTATTTATTTAATTCTTTATTCACTCATATTTAGAACAGCTATAAGATGAACACTTTTTCAAGATCAGAATACATTTGCAGTTAAAGCATTTCCACTGCTATGTTGCTACACTGTGACTGGATGAATTTTTTTCTCACACAGATTTGGTATCACACCATCTTCCTGATTATCTATTTTGCGAAGTTATATTTCTTTACATCTTGACATTTTTATGTTAGTTGCTAAAGCCTTACAATGACACAAATTTCACTTGTTTAACTTTCTGTGTATATTTTCCTTTTAGTAATATTTTCTTTCATCATTTTATAGAATCTTGTATATTTGTGACAGTTAAGATGAACACATTTTCCTTGCAAAATGTCAGTGATGCTCTAGAGATGGTAATGATCAGTTGAATTTAAAACTGAATATTTGTGATTTTTTAGTTGTTCTATGAGAGAACAGGTGCATGCATTTTAAGCAATTAAATATCTTGCATTTCACTTGAATAACACTAGATGGCCTTCCAAATATTTTTTTGGGCGTTTGTTCTATACCATGATATATGGAATAGTATGGCATATATAAACTTCAGACCCAGAGTACTGCTTACTCTGTAAGGACCCAAATTTTGCTCCTTACTTATCGTTTGGGTACATAACTCTTCTAAACTAGTTTTCAGAATACCACAGAACTGCACTGCACTTTGGGTTGTCTTCTGCTGTAGTCATTTATCGGTGTAGATGGATTTCTTCCTTTCAATTTTGAGACAGGGAAAGTAAAAAATATTAGTGATTAAACTGTGGTGGCTAGAGAGGAAAAATTTTTAATAAAATTAATCCATTAAAAACCACATAATTTTGATATTGTGAATTATATTAATCAAAATGTGAATAAAGTGAGGTTTTGTCAACATTTTTTTCTAAACATGACCTATTTATTGCCAAAATAACATTTGAGGATTAAAGGCACATGAAAATTAATCTTCCACTTCCAACCACAATTGTTGTTCCTGTTAACTGTTTCAGTGATGAAAAACCCCAGTTGTTCTAATTTAGCTCAATCTAAAGTACACCCCTGGTCTTTTCTAGTTGGACAAAGTCAATTTCACCATTAAAGCTGGTATGTGAATAAAAATCACACTGAAACTACCTGACCATAAGGTGATAGTACTATCAAACTGGAATAGAGTAGATTCATCTGACATAAAGGAATAAATTTGCCAACAGCATTATCAAGTTTTCAGTGCAACAAGTAACATGTTTTATTTTGTAAATTTGAATACCTATGTCTACAATTCACCAAATGAGGCTTGTCGTTTATTGAGACTCATTTTTCACTGTGACTGTCTTGTCAGCATATTTGCAGGACATCTAATGCCCATTTTCCCCTTGTAGATAGACTCTAATCCTTTAATAACTTTTCTTATGGAGAATTTCTGCTCTGGGTAATATGCTTCTCAATGACATTGTGGGCCAGCTGCCACTGAAGAAAGTGGAAGGATTCCCACTGACTTGAGCTGAAATTGGATCAAGCCCATGGGAAGCTAATCAGCACAGGAAATATGCACATACTTCTCCCATTACTGTGTATTTGTGTCTAAGTAAACTGAGTACCACCAAACTTGCAAATTAAGCTGCCTCTAAAAGTTTTCCTACTTCTCATATATTGTCAGTATAGATTGACAGCACATAAAAGTAAATCAGTGGTGACATCAGACATGTGCAGTCAGTGTATGAAGCTGCACACTTAATTTGGCCCCATGCTGTTTGCCCTTTCATGTGAACTTACAAGACTGATGATCTCATGGGTAGCAATTTGTACCAGGGTACCATGTCTGGGTTCTATCTGAAATAAGGAGTTTAAACATTAAAATCATCCCTTAGACAGGGAAGCAACTACAATTATTCATGTGTTACTTCTGATTTTATTATTAATTTTCTTTCTTTCTTTTTATAAAATAATTGAAACATAAAGTGATAGTGGATTAAATTTTAATTTTAGATAGTGTGTAGATAGGAGAGGAAGATGGTGCAAAATTTTGTCAATCTTCTGACTCCTAGAAGTTTCCAGGGGCAGCTACCAAATTCAAAGTGGAGGTCTGGTGAATTCCAACTGACTGTGATGCTGAAGAGAAAGGTCATGTGAGGACCCAGCTGTATTGTTTTTATTACCAATTCATAGCTCTAGAGTTTGCTAAAGACTGGATTGTACTGATTGAGTTAGACATAAGGCTGTAGAAAGACCAGATACTCATTTAGCTAAAAAGGTGCCTTGAAGTCAAAATTTTTTGTAATGTGTTTTGGTTTTTTTTTCCACTGAAAAAGATAATATGAGCTACATCTGGACTGGAAAAGTAAACAAGACCAGGCATGAATTTGATAGCTAGCACAGGATTGACCCTATGATTTATCTATTAGGGTGCTGTTCTGGCTCATGATGAGTCACCCTCTCATGGCTGATGAGAGAAAGAAGAATATCAGAGCTCAAATCACACTGTGCTCTTTGCCTTCAGGCCAAAGAGTGGGCCCTAGACAATTGTGTTTAGTGACAGACTTCTTGAAGGGCTCAGAAAAGATCCAGGTTCTCTTGCTTATTTAATTAACACTTTGCATGAATTCTTAGGTGATACAGTTCAGAAACTGTAACTTAAGTTGGCTATTTCTGTCAACATATTTTCAACGGTTTGCGCTTGACAATTAAGTGAAAGCTCTCTGAAGACGTGGTTATTGTCTCATAGTCTTGAAGAAAGTTGAAGATGGTACAACACAGTCTAAATCAAGATAATCCTGGAAGTACCCTTCATCTCACAACAGAGCAGTGAAATACTGCAAAGAGTTTGCCAATATATACAGTACAATAAAATTATTATTTTTAAAAATAATATAGTTTGTGTTAAAGAGCTTTCTTGATGTTACAAATACATATAATGTGGCATAAAGTGGCAGCTACCTCCCAAGAATGAGCCCTCGTCAGAGCTTAAGACTAAGCAAGTTAAGTTTTAAGCCCCTCTTTTTTTCCCAGCCTTAATTGATAGATAAATTGTAGCAGCACTGTCTGCAAATAATGTCATATTGTATTGGTTTTGCACAGCCTGGTTTTTGGTAGCAGGGGGGCCACCTCTGTGGCCCCCATGAGGAGCTGCTGGAAGCTTCCACCATGTCCAGCAGAGACAATCCTTAATGGGCCTGAAGATGGACATGCTGCTGAGCAAGACTGGGCCAATGAGAGAGGTTGGTAATGCCTCTGTGATGACATATTGAAGAAAATCAAAACAAAGTTGAACAGTTTGTGCAACCTCTTTAGTTTCTTCTAGTCAGAGAAGAGGAGGAGGTGAGACCTTGTGAGGGAAAACAACATGAAGACACCAAGGTCAGTGCAGAAGGAGGGGCAAGAGGTGCTCCAGGCTCCAGAGTCGAGATTCCTCTGCAGGCTGTGGTGAGACCATGGTGAGGCAGCTGTGCCCCTACAGCCCGTGGGGATCCATGGGGAATGCAGAGATCCACCCTCAGCCAGTGGGGATCCACAGGGAATGCAGAGATCCACCCACAGCCCGTGGGGATCCACAGGGAATGCAGAGATCCACCCTCAGCCCGTGGGGGAGGTGCCCATGCCAGAGTGGGTGGAGGCCTGGAGGAGGCTGTGATCCAGCGGGAGATCTGGTGGAAAGAAGGGGCCCTTGGTTCTAGGCTGGAGCAGCCTGTCCTTGGAGGACTGATCCCGTGGAAAAGTGACCCACATCACAGTGGTTTTGGGAGGGCTGTGTGCCTGTGGGAGGGAGTTCATGTTGCAGCAGGTGTGGTTTGGCTGCTGCTCATGAGAGTGGACTATGCTGGAGAGGTTCACAGTAGAACTGTGTGTCCCGTGGGAGGGACCCCACAGTCTCACAGGGGAAGGACTCCTCTCCCTGAGCAGTGGAAGAAAATCTCAGTGATGAACTGACCAAACCCCCATGCCCTGCTTCCCAGTGCTATCAGTGGTAAGGAGGGAGGAGTTGGGAGGAAAAAGGTTTTTTAAGGGCTTATTTTACTTCTCATTATCCTTCTCTGATTCTATTAGCAATAAATTCCCTTTGCAACTTTATGTTGAGCCTGTTTTGCCCTTGAAATGCTTTCTCCTGGTCCATATCTCAACTCATGAACCCTTCATTAATTTGCTTTCCCTTTCCGCTGCCTACTTGTGGCAGGGGAGGGTCAGTGAGCGACTCTCATGGGTACCTGGTGTTGGGCCAGTGTCAAACCATGACACAAATAAACTTTGCTACACCATATTTCAGTTCCAGGAGAAAAAGGCTAAAGCCCTCTTCATTACACTACTGCTTTCAGAACAAGCTCTTAGTTTAATCATGGGTCCTTTTTTTGAAGAGCTTTGATTTTGAAGCAGGCCACTCTATGGACTATGACATGTTTTAAGCAAAGATTGAGTAAAATATCCAACATTATATTTGATGCTCAAAATTGCAGCCAGATAAATAAAGATCAGGTTTCAATTTCCGCACTTAAGAGAACAGAGATTGTGCAGAGATTGCATTGGGACTAAATGACTTCCCAGATACCATCTCTGACTCTTCTTCTGAATCACTGTCACTGCTAGTCTACCTATTATGATTTATTTTATTTAAACCACATTATTTAAACTGTCATTTGGAACAACAATTTTTTTGTATTTTCATAGCGTCTGATATAAATGGTTTGTGGTCTATGACTAGGAAATTAACTAAGCAGCTATCAAAATAATAATGCATCATCTACATCAAAAGTCTCATCAAAGTTGTTGCCTTAGTCAAATACAGAGCCAGTGGTGATTTCTTATAATCATTATTCGGTATTTGTGTCATATTTCTGATTGTCATAGATATGAGCAGTAATATATTATAAATTCAGCATTTCTCAGCAGGATAACCAGAAGATTGTTCAATCCTGGTCAAAGTCTCTGTCTTATGCATAAAGGCTTTTCTTGATTCACAACTAGCTTTAATCCCAACTATGACCTCATCTTTGAACAAACCATCCTTCTCAGTCCAAAGCTGGCAGAAGTATAGATGGAACACATTAAAGATGAAATTTTATTTAAACAATGAAAAGTAGGTCTTAAGAAACGCACTCTGCCTATGCCCTACAATACCTTATGGGTATAGCTTTAGCTCTCAAAGACAACTTAGTCTTTTTGGGGAAAAACCACTCTGGTCCTTTTCATTCCTCCCCCACTGCTCTTTCAAAGGAGCATCATTTTTCCACAGAGTGAATTAATTTACTGAAGAACATTCCTTCTCATTTCCCTTACGCTCCTTAATGGAATTGGGAAGTCCAGATTAGGGTCCCAAGTTCTGGCCCTGACTCAGAATTTTATTTTCTTTGTCTTCCCAAAAATGTCATTTTAGCCTTGTGCTAGACCTTGAAGTCATCAGCACAATGTTAGTGATAAACATCAGTGGAGAGAGAATAGATTTTCCTGTGAGCTCTGAAAATTCTGCAGCACAAACCATGCTCCTACACTCAGAAATCAGAATAAAATACATAAAGTATGAAAAGGAAGGAGGGGGACAAAACAGACATTCTTGTGAGTGTTGGCAGTCAGAACATCATCAGTAGAACAATAAAGTTTGACTACCATAGGACATCTATAAGCAGAATATACCACAGAAAGTGTTCTGATGAAGAAACTGCATTTCAGGGTAGTTGTAGACTGTTTGCAAAAACAAAACAGCCTCCTTCCAGTGGCTAATGATCACTAATAATCTTATATGGATTAGCAACCTAAAGTCAGGTTTCTTACTGATTTCCATTGCTCTAAACACAGAACATATACAAATGATTCGAAGCTGCTGCACTCTGTAGACTTGAGATAGCGTTGCACTTTGTGAACTTCCATGTCTTTTTAATATTAGTTTAATACTGTGACAAAAATTTTTAAATCAAAATTTTAAACCTTGAATTCCAACACCTTATTTTAAAATTATTTTTTTAAGAAGTCCATTGAGATATTTACCATGTAATTCTCTGCTTTACAGTGACTAAAATTTTCATGTCATAGCAAAACCAGCAGTGGCACTTTAAACTCCGCTTGGTTGCTTCTAAACACATCCCGTTCAGTGCAGGTTTTGCTGTGTTATCTCCCCTTTGAGCCAAAGCAAGTGTCCCACTCACTCCTGAGGTACTGTCAGTGGGCTATTCTGTAGGCAGATACCAGCTTGTTCTGCCCATAGTTCACACCACCATCAGAGAAACTGGTTTTGTGCAGTGACCCAGCTGATGATAAACCTGAGAATAAACTGGGCCTCAGGCCTGCAGGAGAGCAGCTACACAGCTCTAGGCATGGACAGTGGGAGCCTGTATCTGCTCTGCGTATGCACACTGTGATGTCTTGTTTGCCTGCAGAATGTGCGTAGCTTTGCCTGTGCTGCCTGCCCATCTGGTATCCCTCTAGGCCTGGATGCCTAGTGCACTTGCAAGTCCTTTTCTTCTAGAAGACCACAACAGTCCTTGATTAAAGTAATTCCAAGCTTAAATGTTAAAAGAAATATTAATTATTCATCCAAGAAGTTTTGTAACAAGGAGCAAAAGGATAAAAATTCATTATGGGTTTACCTTTATGAAAGTCTCTTTTTCTTTCTCTCTTTTTTCTTTTTCCTTTTTTACTTTTTTTAACTGCCCTGAAAAATGCTGTTAATTTGAATCAGTGCTATTAACTGCATTCTTGGCTGGGGAAATCCTTGTGCAGTTCATAAAGGTCTGCAGCCCACGGGAAGGACTCATGGAGGAGATCATGGAGGACTGTCTCCCTTGGGCAGGACCCCTCATCTGGAACAGGGAAAAGACTCCTCCCCCTGAGAAGGAAGCAGTGGCAGAAACAACACGTGATGAACTGCCTGTAACCTCAATTTGCCATCTTCCTCCACCACTGGGGGAGGAGGTAGGGAATTGGGAATAAAGTTAAGGAGAGGAAGGAGAGAGAACTGGGGGTCAGGTGGTCTTAAGATTTGTTTTGCTCCTCAGTATCCTACTCTAATTTGAATGGTAATAAATTTAATTAATTTCTTCAAGCTGGGTATGATTTACTGTGATGGCAAGTACTTTTACTGTTGAGCGACCACTCCCTGTCCTTACCTCAATTAACGAACCTTTGTTATATTTTCTCTTCCCTGCACCTGTTGGGGAGGGGAGTGATAGAGTGGCTTTGGTGGGTACCTGGCCTACTACCAGGGTCAACCCAACAAAGGAAGACAGCCTTCCTTTTATAATTTACATGTCTTTGTCAAAGACTCTTCTCCAGTTACTGGTGAAACTGTGTGTAAACTGCTTTTTTCTCAAGAACCTCTTTAGAAGTTTTAGGTTTTGTTGCTATTATTTGTTCATGATACTTTTGTTACTGGCCTCAGAGATGAGAATTGTCCACTTTGTTGGCCAGTGAAGCAGCAGCATTCACTTGTCCTGCACTGTCAACAACCTCCTTCCTTTGAACTTTTGCAGTTCAAAAGTGAGAAGTGGTGGAAATTATTAAATTCCAGAGCTGAAGAACAGCTGCAGAGAACAGAGGCTGACCCTGTAATGCTTGAATAAATATTGCCTAGATCTTGGTATTGAACACTCCTGTTTACTCCACCACTCATATCAGAGCTTATCCCTGGCCTGGTTCTGTCTTTTGCAGTGGGAGGAACATGAACCAAAAGGTCAGTTCTCTCTTTCCCTTTGTCTTTCTTTTAGTATAGATTTTTATAACAAAGATGTCTTGGTTTGTGTGACTGTTTACCTACTCTCCTCAGCAGCCTTGAATGGTTAAGTGCTTTTATACAGAAGAATACCAGCAGGAATGGAATTGTTTTGGATACACTTGAAGCAAGATAATGATTTTCATAATGCTGCATCCAACTGGACCATGCAGAGTAGTACTATCCTAAAACAGTGGTCTGAAGCAATGGAGACCTGTTCTCTCTCATCATACTGCAGCTTTCATTTGTTGCCAGCATGTCCTTATGGACAATGGTTATGCTTAGATTGGCAACCAGAGACCTTGGCACCAGGAAGGACGGTAGAAAATTGGTGAATAAAGCTGCATTTTATCAGCCATAGCCAAAAGATTCAGGAAACCTTTCCTTTTGCAGTGAGGCTACTTGTTCTCTCTCATTGGATTGCTAAAAGCAGTAAGACTGTGTTTCAGCTAGTGAAGAATCAAACTTTAACTTCAGTGTATTTTTTAAATAACTAAAAGAGCAGTCATAAAGGGGAGAAAATCAACAGATGGAACCTAACCCATAACATCAAACTTATCACTAAATCTGTTGCTAGTTTCACTATATCCATTTGAGTTTCAAGATGTTGATTCAGGTATTAAACACATTGGGTACTTAACATCCTCTTAGCATAAGTAAAGTGCAATTAATAGTTTGAAAATCTTATATTTCTGTGTCATTTCACGTAAATGCACACACACACACACACACACACACACACCACATATCTTTGGTCTTACATCTGCATCAGTGTTTCTTGCAAATATGTCACTTATATTTGATTAATTTATATTAAAATGTAGCAATTTCTTATTGACCCTGTTTCTGAGTTCTCCATTACTTGTGTCTATACATTTATTTTTCTTTCAGCTTTAGAGAACAGCCATTTCTGTGCAGTTCAGATGTTACCCTGAACAGTTCCCTCTGTGTCTCAAAGATATTATATCTGATACTCATTCAATCTTATTTATTATCTTTTAGCAAAAAATTAATTAGAAACAATGAAAGAAAGTTTTTTATTGTCAACACCCTCCTGGTATGGCAGAGCACAGCGGTCCTGGCTGTAGCACCGTGCTAAAATGATTTAGAGTCTCAAATCATGTTAGCACAAGTGTGCCTTTATCACTATGGAAGAAATGCTAGTAAAAAATGTCATAGAGAAGTCTGTGTCCACAATGTTAAAATCTCTGTAACTGCAAAGAAGGTTTCTTGCATCCAGACTATCTTCTGAGAATGGTCCCTGGCTGGGGCTATCCCTGGCCCTCACTATCAAACTATGCTCAAGAACTGTTTGGCTATGCACATATCAACATGGGCCAAAATTCTGGTGGCAGCAGTTTAACAGCAAAGAAAATCAGTGGCTAGGATAGCTCTCAACACTTTTTAATTTCTCAGTACAGATGCAACCAGAAGATATCATTCCCTTCCACATGGTCATGCAACAACAGCAAACAGGGTGTCAACAGTTTTATAATTTTAAAACAGGGTAAAAATTCTGTCAGGTAGTCTTTTGTCTCCTTATGGAACAGAAAAGATGTGGCATTGCGCATGCACACAGCGAGTCCTATGGGTTGAAATGAGTTAATAAATGGGGCTCTTTTACCACCATGTTTCTGTGCTCTGGAGAACACCATGCTCTAATTGTCATTCTTCTTGACAGACATTGCCAATACATTCTGTAATTTTTAATGCCTTCCTAAAAACGGTACCTATTTTCTGCTATGTGAAGGACCTGTGTTTCATAAAGGTCTGATCCCTCATTTCCTGCGTGCTGATACTTCATTTCAAGAATATTTAATTTTTTTATAATGTTCTTTCTGAAATACCTGTACTTTACTGGATTCTTTTGCTTCTGAAACACTCAGCTGAGATTGTATTTGTTTTAGTTTTGTAGTTGATGCTGGCAATTTTTGATCTTTCAGCCTTCTGTAGATTTAACAAGTGTGTAATTGTATATTTAATTAAAGTGCCACTTTACCATCAATATATCTGGAAAGGTTCAGGGACGAGTGCTCCTATGCTACCTAGACTGAAATTCCTTCTATCTTGATTTTCTTGAAAAATGTTCTTTAATATAAACTGCAAAATTTTTAGGTAGGTTTTCTTGGAGAGTGCTGATCACTGTAGTTCTCCTTGCTGGCTCTCCAAAAGTGTGACAGAACTCCTCAGCTCTGCCACTAACAGCATGCTAACATGATTAGAAACTCTATATAATTTTAGCATGGTTATAGCCGGGACTGCTGTCCTCTTCCATACCAAGAAGGTTCTGTTAATAACATTAGGAGACAGAAAATTCATGGCATCTCTTGAGGTTTTGCTCCATTCCTTAACCACATTCATCGCTAAAAGATGCATCTTGTTTCTAATTTAAATTAATCTGCTTTGACTTTCAGTCACTACCATTTTTTACTTTGCTCAAGTGTTTAAATGTCTGAAATTCTTCCTGTACTTCAATGCTGTAATCATATCTTCTTCCAGTGTTTTTTTTTCTTTTTTCTTGTTTGCTTGTTTTTTCTAATTATGCATTGTAGCAATTAATGTTAACAATTCACAATAATAAGAACTAATTTCATAATTCCATTTTTATAAGGTATATTCTTAAAATAATTTTGAAGCCATTTGAGAAACATTTCTAAAGTATTTTATACATGAGAACTGGAAAGATTTAGAGGTGTAGTTGGACAAAAACGACTTATCTATTTTCTTGTTTATAGATAGATTTAATCTGTTTTAGAGGAAACACTTACTTTGGAGATGAGTACAGTACTCATCATCAATAGTTAAGGTCAGATTATCAGAAGAAAAATCCCTTCTATTTTACATATATGATTTAGAGCCATACTTCTATGTCTAGGACAAGATGGCCTTTAGACTAGAGCATTGAAGATGTTTGCAGGTAAAATTGCTTACTTATGTCAAGAATATCAATTATAGTATCTGTAGAATTGGAAATGGTCTGTATGAATGGTAAAAAATGTAGCGTGTATATGTGTTCACATTTAAGAAAACAAAAAAACAATACTGACTTCCTAGCTACAGACTTGGCAATATAAGCTTAATAACACAGAACATTTTAGAACAGTTACAGAAGTGAAGAGCTTGAGATGAGGAAGTAAATAAAAGATGAGGTAAGGCACAACATGGTTTTAACAAATAGAGAGGGAGTGAGGCTAATGTGATACTTTCTTAAGAGAAGATAATATTTTATCTGATTTTCCAGACAAGTGAACTGCAGCAGATCTCATCTATCTAGAATACAATGCAGCCTTTGAAAGTAGTGCCTCATAAGGGGTTATTAGTACAACAGCAGTTCAATGTATGTACATATCTAGGTAAAAAAAGACTATGCTGGATGAAGTTGAAGGGGAAACTGTTGGGTTGGAAGGAAGTCATCATACTGAAATTTCTCAAAGATTCATCTTCAGACAATTTTCTTTAATATTGTCATAAATAAAGTGGACAGAAGTAGACCCATGCTAGAAAAAATTACTAAGTTCACAAAATAACCTTAAAAAAAAGTAGGAAGAGAATATAATTTGGTAGGAAAACTGAATGACCCCAAGAACTGAGCTCAATAGTTTTATAAGGAAAGAGTATTAATAGACAGGGAATGCAATCATGAGTTAGGGAATGAAATTTGTTAAGGTAATTTTTCTTTTTCTATACAAGATAGAATAAAAAAATATGGGCATAAGTGGACATGAAAAGAGCAAATGCTACGTGAGCAGATTTTGAGCAAAGTGTTTCTAGTGGTACTAGACAGGTACTTCTCTCATAAAACCTCAGAGTCTTGGTGTTCAGGACTGTGAAAGACACATTTACAAAATTAGGAACAGGTGGAAAGAAAGGTTGTCAAATGCCAGGAAGCTTTTCCTTGAGAGGCTGAAAAGGAGACTTGCTTGTTTAGTCTTGCAAAATGGAAACTGAAAATGTGTGATTAATCACCAGTGGGCAGAAGAGAGAAGATGTATTTGATTTAAATTAGAGTTGGCACAAGGACATAAATTAATTTAAAAATTAAGAGAAACCTGGGGTTTTTGTGAATACTATGAAAATTTGGAACAATCTTATAGAGGAAAGGAGGCAAAATCTTGATTTGTTTCCATGGAACGGTAACAATGTATAAAAAAGATTGTGTTGTGGGTTGTATTCATTAACAGATGACTAGAGTTGATAATCCACAGGGTATCTTGAGTGTGGTGTCATGCTCATCACCTTCCATTTTGGTGATTATGTTTTGACCTCATTTGCAGAAGAACACAACATTCATCAGGTGTTGCAGCCTATTGTCTGGGAAGTACTGCAACTCTGATAATGACTAATAAAACTGGGCTCAATAAACCCAGGCTTACACAGAAAGCATTCTGCAGAGCTAGGTTTTAAATGTAAACTTCCAAAGTCCTAGATGCATGTCTTAAGCATACAAATATTCTTTTGCTTACATCTTTGCACTTATGTTTCAGGCTTAATTTATCTGTCATAGATCTTCTTTTCTGGCAATAATCTAAGTGGAAGATCAAGAGAATCTGTGTTTTGTCTGCATTTGGGCTGTATAAAATCCACAGTACAAATACTACACAAAATTCATACCAAATTAAGACAAGCAAGGAATTAATTCACCACTTAACCACGTGCAGACAGATGTTCAACCATCTCGAGGAAAGCAGGGCTCCATCACATGTGAGGGAGACTTGGGAAGACAAGCACCATCACTCTGAACATCTCCCCTTCCTCCATCTTTGCCCAGTTTTATATGCTGAGCATGAGGCCACATGGAATGGAATGTCCCTTGGGTCAGCTGGAGTCAGTTGTCCCAGCTGTGTCCCCTCCCAACACTTCGTGCATCCCCAGTCTCCTCGCTGTTCAGGCAGTAGGAGAAGCAGAAAAGGCCTTGGTGCTGTGCAAGCACTGCTCAGAACTAACAAAATCATCTTTGAATTATTGACACTGTTTGTCAGCACTAATCCAAACCACAGCCTCATACCAGCCACCGTGAAGAAAATTAACTCTACCCCTAAAACTAGCACAGCTCGTGGATATCTATTACTGTTTTAAAACATATTGACTTCAAGAAACCTTTAAGAAGGATGAGTTCATTATTTTCAAGCTCCTTATCTCCTTGGGACTTGGAAAATTCAGAGGAATATCTTGCATATTATAGTTGTTAGTTGTAGCACTCTACAGGATTTCTATGACATATACACAAACTGTCTTTTTCTTTGGTTGAAAAGTAGAGGATATTTCTAGTAGGGGCATCATTGCTTCAGCAAGCAGGTTTGGAGGAAAACTGTTTTTTTGTGGAAATCTCTTCTGAAGAAATGTTTTCCAGTTTTACACTGTGCAAGTTTGTTCTGACATAAAGCAGGGAAATGAAAAATCAAGATATTTCTGAAAGTCTTTTCCAGTAGTGTACTGAGTACCTAGTATGCTTGCAGAGCAATATCTGCATATAGATAAGGTGATAAATGATGACAGAATAAATGTACTAATAAGGAGCATTAGAAGCATCAATTCTATCCTTTTAAATATTTTACAAATTTTGTGTGCAAGTAGCCAGTCCAAAATATTAACTTACAAGAATTTTCATTAATTTAGGAGATCTTACCATAAACTGAGATGTTTTAAAATAAATATTGGATTTTTATAGCCAAGTGATGAAAGAAGCTGGCTCTCAAAAAGTACTGCTGTAAAATTAAATTATTTTTCTTACAGGCTGGAAGGCAACAAAATCCAATTTGCTTGAAAGATGAAAGCAAAAAAGGCTTCAGATTATTGATTTGAATCTAGAAATAAATTAAATGCCTACTCCTTATATGGAGTTTGATTTGGAAATTTTAAACTATTCTGAAAGGCTATTAAAGTATTTTAGTTTATTTTTGAGGTAAATTTGAATGACTGTTTCTCAGTGAAAGAGATAGCTTTTCAGAGCTCCATTTTCTTGTTTGGGCACATACCACGTGACACATAAATATCAACAATTTGCTTTGGCTAAAAAATTACCACAAAACCAAGCTGTCATTCAATATTTAATTTTTTCTAATTACTTTAGTGTGTTTGACTTTTCTAGGCTGCAAAGATGCAGAATTATCTCAAAAACCCCCTTTAAGTTGCATCTCTTTACCAATTCCATATGGTTATAGAAATGTAAGGTAGGGTAAGCTTCTAATGCCATTTAGACTTTTCAGACTTCTGCACAAGGTTGACAGGCCTATGGCCCATTTTTAGTAGAGCAGCTGAAGGTCAGGAAGAGGTTAAAATTGTTTGTGAACATAACTGATGCCAAACATTTGCACGTGAGAAGACCACGTCTCTAAAGTTTAGTTTTGAATCTCACATTTATAAATTATTAATTATTATATTTAAAAAAGAATATATTATTGGGGCTGCTCAGGGCTATTTGAAATATTAATTTCAAATAAACACAGATTTAATTTTTGCTTGACAACCCCTTTAAGTTTTATTATGCATTGCCACACATAGAAAACTGAGTTTCTTTGATTTCTGAAGGAAAAGAACAAAGTAATGGACAAAATATATATTTTCCACAACTATTTTTACTCTAAGACATAGTGAAAAAATTTCATTGATAGCTTTAAAACAGCAAAAAAATTGACCTGGTCTATGATTTACAATAATTCATACCCAATTGTGTGCATTTAATACTCACATTCTGAGCTCTATAAAATGCTGACTTCTTTCAAAACACATTGATATTGAAGAGAAGCACAAGTCTCTATTAATGCACTGTCTACTAAAATTTTATTAATTTATGCTTGCAAATGACTATAGTAACTTTTAATTTTATACATATTGCCCACAGAAAAATGATTAATATCTCATAACACTGTACTGCTAGTTGAAGTACAATTTTCTTGCAAATCTGGCAGAATTTGTTTTCTCAGAGACATCTAGAAGAATCCTCAAATGTTTAAATTACAGTGAAATTTCTGTTTGACAGCCTCTGTGTCTCTCTGTAAGGCTCAAAGGATGAAACTTCAAGTCCTGATATAATGGAATAAGAGCCCAATGGCTAACCTAGATTATTAAGTCTCTGAGTCCCACAGAATCTATTTACTACTGATGAAGAACAAGGCAGAAGTTGGGCTGCTGTATGCAGGTATGTCAGATATTTAATGATTTCAGGCCTAAATTCCTGGGACTGCATCCATTAGGTCCAATTGTAAACTCTCCCTTAAGCAACTGAGACAAGAAATGGTAAGATTTATGCCCTCCTTGCTTGCAAAAGTATATCACAAAGAAACCCCAGCAGACCCAAACCTTTTCCCATAAGGCTGCGGTCCAAACCCTCATGTTGTACGTCGCTTCTTAGCATTAAAAAAGTAAAAAAACAGTAAAAAAAAGAGATTTTTTTTGTCTTTGCTGAGGGAAAACAAGGCTAGGGTTTGTTTTCTGGCCAAGTGTCTGATGACCTCAGCTTAGCTTGTTTTATACATCTAAATACTACCCCCATCCTTCCTTTCCAAACCAGTAGAATCCCTAAATCAGCAGCAGTGGGAATGGTCACTAGCCTATGTGGCCCTAAACTTGCCCCTAAACTGTGTGTGTCCACTTTCTGGGGCACGCCAGTGCTGTTTGGCCTGAACCAAAATCAGCCCTGGGTACAGCTCTAGTGATTTAGCAGCAGGGACAGCTGTGAGCCCTGGTCACACCTGAGCCCTGACCATTCTTATTTTGCTTTTAAGGTTAACTGGGGCAGGGGCAGAGAAGGGTAGCTTGTTCTGGAAGCACCTGGGGTTTCCTCTTTGAGCTGTGTGTGGGGCTTATCTTCTCCAGATCTGCCTTGTGAGCAGCTCAGACCCTTATCCTTTGTCCTCACCTATGCTTCCATGCCCACAACCCTTGCTGTGGCAGCTGCCTATGCCTGGACTTGGACCTCCCTGATCCTGACCAAGGCTTGACTCCTTAACTGGACTTGGACTTTCCTCATCACCATAAACCTATTTGGAGATCATTGGGCTCCTGGTTGGCTGGGGTGACCATTGCTGACCTGCTCTGCTCACCTTATTGGGTGTCAACATTTGCAAAGTAGTCATATGCACTCTGCAGACCATCCCAGTTTTTGTGCTAAAGGTGTAACACTGCAGTGTGCCAGAGGTGCATTTCAAGTCATAGCTTGGGTGATTTATGTGCAAATGTGCACAAATGGACCAAAAAAATATACCATTTTCTAAAGCCTTAATCCTCTAATTTCATCTGCTAAGTGAATCTTGTTACAAGGTAGTGCTCAGGTCCACATGACCTAAACCCATTAATTGAAACACTGATCTCATGTATACCCATTTGCCAGTCTCCCACTGCCTATACACTTGAAATTTCAACAATATTTAGAGCATGTACATACTCTGCAATATAACCTCCTCTAACTTTTACTCTGTCCCCTTTTTATGTATTTCAGGTAAAATAAGGCTGTGGATCTCCATCCCTACAAACTAAAAATATAGGTTCTCTTTCCTCACAAAATGAAGAAATGGCCATCCTGCCATTGGAATGGTATTCTCAGGAAATTCCCTATTTATCTTCTCCAGATTTGAAATGCGGTTCAAACACTCCCATCATTTGCGTAAGAAAGTAACAATGGCTGTAATGCATTATCTTTGTCATTGGGTAAGATGAGGATCTTTCAGATAAGCAGTGGTCAAATTACAGTGTGTTTTGAATACAAAGTCCATAATTATAAACTTCTCTTGAATATGTACAGACAGTCATTTCAGTGAACATGTCGCAGGTGTCATGCTGCATGTAGCATAGAGAGGACTATCAGGATGATGTTTTGTGGTTGGTTTAGCCCAGCCTGTTCTCCTAAGAACATTTAGGCAGCATCTAAATACTTACCATACTAATACCTCTTTTAAATTAATGTTTTATGTTTAGGGATAAACCATGAGATCCTACTTGAATATAATTAATATTTGTACATGTATACTTGCACAGGAAAAATTATATTTGTCATATGCTTTACTATGCCTAAATTTAATTCTGTAGCATGAAGTCTTACAAAATAAAAAACAAAAGCAAATCCACACAAACACACATTATTTGTAGTCTTAAGTCATCTTATTTCTAAGCATATTACTTGAAAATCAGGACAGGTACACATTTCACACAACTGTGTTTTCAGGAAAAATATAAAGGGAGAGGACAGAAAGAAAGCTTTAGTGTGACTCCATCCAGTAACTGTTTCAGCAATCAATGGCAAAAGTCAAAGGTTGTTTTATTTGCCTTTAAAGTCAATTGAGGAACAAAACTTCTATAAAAGTATCTTGAGTTGAGAAGTCAAATATTTATTAACACTGAAGGAAAGACTGAGCTGATTACAGGACTTACAATAGGATTTAAGGGCTCCTCTTTCAAATAAAATTTGATCAATATAACCCATCTGAGCAGTCCTCAGTTTATTAGATTCTTCAACTTAGGAGGTCTTTGCAGAGTTTAATTTGTCTTATTGGTTTCTGTTGCAATACTAAGGGCAGAATCTTCTAGAAGTATATTATTTAAAGATTGATTCCTGTTCTTTTTTCCCTTCAAATATCAATCCTTAGTTAAATAAATAGATGGTTTTAAAGGTTTTTTAAAATGCACTTCCATTGTTAGTTCTGGTCTTCTAAAAAAGATTGTTAGTCTTGGACAATTTCTATTTTTGATAATGAAATTACTTGCCACTTGCTAATACAACACTGAGAGGGAGAGCTAAGGTAGCATATTTTAAACTGTGTTTATAGTTTTTTTCTTATGTCTTTTTCCCCTAGATGGCATTAAGCATAATTCCATTAACACTGTAACTACACTTTCTAATAAGGTATTGCAATTATGTAAATATATGTGCTCTAATTATGTGATTAGACCACCAGTAATTATGTATCTGCATTGCCAATTATAAGTTAAAATTACATTAAAATAATATTGCTCAATGCAAAGAACAAAAAATAAAATTAGAGATGTGGAAATGTAAAATATGGAAATGAATGTCAAAGGTTATAGCAAGACATTCACTCATATAAATGAACATTGCTCTACCTTAACCTTATCCACTTGTTTCTTCTGTTGTCCAACCATTCCCATACCTAGAACTACTTCTGTTGTAATCTTTTTTGCACTTGTTCAAAAATATTGACATTGAAGTGATGCAAGGTGAGGCAATATAGCCATGTGTCTCCCAAGAATTCTGTTGAAATTTCTGCCTTAAAGAAAACCAAACCCCCTTATTGTCTGTTTTGCAATGTGATTTAAAAATGCACTGTTGGTAATGAATAGGCTAGAAGAGCTCTCAAGGCTAAAGCTGCCTTAGTTCCTGAGGGTTGTGAGAGTCAGATCTTGCTGGCCAGAACTGAGCACAACAAATTACAGTGATTGACTTATTGCCATCAACATTGAACATGGATTAAACACATTTTTTCATCTGTTCACAAAGTTGATTTGCTTCTTATTGACAAATTTCTGTGATACCAAACATTTTCCAAGCAGAATACATAGGATTTTGACTATTTCCCATGACATGCCTGTTTTAAGTGCCATGAACTTACGAACTCTGATTGTAAAGGACTATATATGCCTTGCCAGCTTGTCTCCTGAAAGCTGAGAGGACTCTTGATTTATATAGATACTCACTTTATTTAACTAAATGAGATAGTGTTATTTATTTTTGATCTATAACCACACAAAAGTCTTTGAAGCAATATATCTTGCTTTTCAAGGAGTCATGACATGTAGACAGAGGTAGCTTAAGCGGTTCATTCAAGTAATTTATCAAGTGCAATGTACATAGAGAAATTTGCTTGGTGCAGCTAATGCAGTGAACTGAATGTTATCCTCTCCCATTCAGGATCCTTTTAACTAAGGGCATATACAGCTGCACATTTATGATATTTGGGAGCACCAGCAATTTTTGCATGTATAATTTGTCACCTTTAGGTGAAAAGAGAAACTAGCACATCCCCAGAGTATTTTCCTGTTTAAGACACAGTAGGCACAGCAGAGGGAAGAAGTTAATTTTCTTCATAAACATGATCCTAATTTGCAGAGCTGTAAGGCCAGGTTGTGGATGAAGAAATACTAGCCACATATAAAAGTCTTTTTCACAGTTCATTAAGCCTGATAATAAAGCATTATTTTTATTTTCTGTGAGCAATCAGTAGGACCAAATGCAATTCATTATGTTTTGTTCTGCATAACCTTTGTGTAAAAAATCTGATGGTAGGAGATTATTTCAATGCGGAAATCATGTATATACAACCCAATTTGTTGTTTTACGTCTTCATTCATGCTGGGTGTGATAACAATTCAGAAGCCTGCAGAGGAGAGTAAGTATAGTTTTGACAGACAATGACTCTTTGGCAATGAAGAAATTCTACAGATTTAAGATAAGAATATGCCCTGGTGATTGTCTATGGTGCAGAAAGAAACAATAACATGGTGTGGAAAGAAGTTTGGTGTTGGCTAAGGTTTACGTAATCACGTTTTTCAGTGAATTAAATCCTGTTTAAAGCTATTAGGCTGAATGTGATGGTGTGAAGAAGCCCATTTTGGTCACACAAGGAAACACTGAGCTCAGAGGTATGTGAAAGACAGAAAGTAAATGAACATGGTCCAGATAGACACTGAAATGTAAGTCTGAAAGACTAAAATAGGTCTTTTAGAGAAAAGATGTTTTAAAATGTAGTAATAATCAGAGTGAAGTAAAGTTAAATAGAGTCTTTAAAGATCTCTTGAAAAGTTTGTAAGGATTTCACAAATAATGGCGTATTTACATATTTTATTAATTCTTAGGGGAAAAACCCTCATAGAATAACCAAAAATAGTCTGCCATGTAAAATGAAACTATGGATTATAAGAATATTCACACAGATTTTATAAAAAATTTCTAGCTAATTTATATAATTTTATATTTGTCATTGTAAAAGAATGTCTGTTTGTATATAAATGGTGTCTAAATATATTTTATGGATTGAGATGAAGTAGAATTTCAATATATGAAATCTACAGCTTCTATTAGAAGAAAGCATCATATTTGGATGGTGCTTGAGGGGTCAGAAACATGAGGCTACATTTCATGTGTTTTTTAACTAGGCTGCTTACTAGTCGACATTATTGTTTGATGAATTACCTATATCCATCATTATCAAGCTCTGCCTTAAATTTGGAGGTCAGTGGCCCTTTGTGTCATGATTCACAAGACCTGACATCCCCTCATTGCTTGCGGAAATTTCCCTTCTGTTGTGTTGCTGACCCAATCCGTGCTTCCAATTCTGCTTGCAGTTCTGCCTTACACTATTGTTTTTGCTGATTGATCTCCAGCTCTCCTTGGAATGTCCCTGAAACATTTCAGCTTGCTCTCCTTGATGCTCTGGGAGTAGTAATGGTTCTTTTTGCACCGCTGCAGTGTACGCTCATTTGTCTTTGCTGCTCTTATGTCTTCAATGCATATTAGCCACACAGAATCTCAAAGGACTCTGATAACTTCACGTTTGCTGCCTTGAGGATCCAGCTTTCACAGCTATACCTAGCAATACATCAAATTGTCAGTGATTACACAAGCTTGACCTTTATGAACAGGTCTCCAACCTGCTCTTTTCTCTTAGAGTACCTTTTAATTTAACATCTACTGAATATGGCACAGCCAATCTTATCCTGATGACACCATGTTCAGATGTGGCTATATTTATGCATAATGAAGACTAGGTAGTTCCTATACTTTTCCCCTTCCTTCATACTTTGTTTTAGTCTAAATAATCCAATGTCTTTTTTTCTTATTCTTTATTTCTTTCGCTGCGCTTCAGTGAAAGAGTCACACCCACATTTTTCATCAATTTATTTCTGTGGGTATATCCTAGAATTTTTGCAAACTCAACTTTAATTTAAAATAGATGAAAATTTTGAACCTAAATTGAAAACTCTTCACTGATTTTTTTCCCCACTATATTTCTGAAGTCTCTGGTTTGAGAGATCAGAAAATAAAACTCATGATGCGATTCTTTCTCATTTGGGAGTTATCAAGTTTTTAGTAAATTCTTACGTTTGCTTTCAGAAACAGATTTTATTTCTAGAAAAATTAATGAAACAATTAAAAAAATTCAGTACAGTCTATTGGCTAATGGATCATACTTTTTCACGAGATTGATAAAAAGTGCACTCCACAGTGATGAATGCAGGAAATTTTCTTTATGCAATATGTCTATCCAAAACTTGCATGAGCTGATGGACTGCTTGCTCCTCCAGTTTAGAAACGGCATCAAAGAGCAGGGGGGCAGCTGATGTAGTGCCTACCTTTCAGAGAGTTGTGGAGGGGCTGGAGGAATGTCCTGGTGAGAACTTCACACAGTTCAAGGACAAAAGCCAAGCTGTGCATGTCAGAAGGAAGACCCCTGACACTGGTACAGGTGGGAGCCTGTCCGTACAGGGTGTGGATGTGTTGAAGAAGCCCTGGGGGTCGTGGTGGGCTGTGAACTCAGCCTGATACAGCAGTAAGACCTGGTAACAGGCAAGCCAAAATTTTCCTGGATTCTGTTAGCATGAGCATAGCTAGGAGATCAGGACCAGGGGATTAGCTCCCTCTGCTCAGCACTTGTTGAACCATACCTAGGGTACTACATGCAATATTGGACTCCCAATTCAAAAAACTCCTTGATGAACTGTAATGGGTTCAGAGAAGGGCCACCAAGATGGTCAAGGGGAACTGGAGCATTTGCCTCTGAGAGGAGATGGAGGGATTTGGGCTCATGCAGCTGGGAGCAGAGGGCTCTGGGGAAGCCCAGAACAGCCCCCGTGCGTGAGGGGAGGGGAGAGAACAGGTGGAGACTGTTCACACTGCCCTACGTGGCAGGATACAGGAGGCATCAGGCCTAAGATGAAACAAGAGAGGTTCGGGCTGAAGGTAAGGGGAAACTCTTTCGCTATGAGAACAGCCAAACAGTGGGCAGGTTGCCCAAAGTGGTTGTGCAGTTTCCATCCTTGGAGATTTTCCAAGACATACTTGGATAAAGCTCTGAGCAACCAAGTCTGATTGCAAAGCTAACTTTGCTTTCAGCATGAAGCTGGGCTAGAGACATTCTTAGATCCCTTCCAAAGAGAGCTATTCTGCAATTCAGTGATGTGTATAATTGCAACCCACTGTCATAGATTCACTTTTTGGTACTGCAAAAGAGTAGGAAAAAGAAATAATTGAAAAGACTCACTAAAAACTATCAGGAGGAGAGCTCTGATGCACCCATGAGCTGCCTGGCAATGTTAACACTGTGCATCAGCACATCCAGCTGCAATCTGTAGATCACTTCTCAAGGTATTGCTTGTTGTGATCTTTCTCTCTCTCTTAATTTCTGGCATCTGTCCCCTAAGAGATACTGTTCCTCTGAGACTGCTTTTAATATTAACAGACAATTTTGATAACCCTTTTCTTTATCTGAAATTAAAGATTTAAAGATCAAAGTCACACATTCATAGAACACAATTTAGAATTATTTGAAGAGAATCAGCTTTTCAATTTTCTTGGACTGTTTTTGTGCATTCTGAGGAATATTTGCAGATCTTTATTAACTATTGTGCAAATTTATTCATTAACTATTATATATGTGTAATTTATAAGTATATAATTTTTTTTCTAGTGCTTGTATAAGCTTGTATTCCTTATTCTTGAATCTTACTGTCTCATGCAATATTTTCTTCCACTCTTTTCCTGTGCTTGCACTGCACATCCTAACTGCTTGAGGAAGATACTCACAGCCACTTTATCTGCTTAGGCTCAAGGAGCTCTTTTAGTCCATTTTGTATGGCAGACATATTCTGTGCTTTTCTCAGCAGTCCTTTTTATATTACTTTTATTTGTACAAAGGATTCTAAACTATTTCTGATGAAATGTGTACAACAACCCTTGCTAAAGTACTTTTTATCCATTCATTGTAGAATAAAACTATTACTTTCTTAGTATGACAAAAAATAAATCAGTTGATGCAACAAAGCAAAAAGTGTCATTTTTCATGGGTGCTTTCAGTTATTAATTCATGCAGTCATGTCTGCTATTCCTTCTGCCTTTGCACCTGACTGAATTCCCTACTATACACAAAAGTTTTATCTATGTTCCCTAATGCACAACAGAGCATTTCTTATGTTTTTATTATGTTAGTTCTCAACCTCAGTTTTATCTCCGGATGATACTTAACTGTCTTCTCTAATTACATTGCAGGTTATCAATGCATTTCAGAAGTACATTTTCCTGCAAAGACAAATAATGATAAAATTAAGTATGCTAAGTCCTAAAAATAGTTCCTTAATACTTTAACTGACAACTGTTTCATTTCAGTTTTTATAAATAGTTTTTCACTCACTTTACATTTCTTTCACAGAAGTTCCTTTAACCTCTTCCTTCAATTTCTGTTTTTTTGCACTTTTATATTTAAATGATTCTTTTCAGGTCTCATACGATGTTTTATGAAAATCCAAACATGTGAAAATTTAGATTTTTGAAACCTAAATGTAGGTTTGTACAATCATATTCTCAGAGAAGGATACACACCTGCTCAGCATTATTTCCTGGCAATGAATACAACTCTCATGCAAAAAATATGTCCTGTTTAAGATAGGTTTTAGTGCAGGAAAGCTTTTTCCAGACATCACAAGGTAAATTAATTTATTAAAGTGTTTGCAAATTCTCATTGACATGGGTAATAAAGGACCTGCAGAATAAAAAAGATCTGCAGCAAACCAGATCTATCACAGCAGAAATTAAGGAGTTAAGAGATGCCACATTCCTTCTGAGAG
Organism: Camarhynchus parvulus; assembly: GCF_901933205.1. Classification (NCBI taxonomy): domain Eukaryota; kingdom Metazoa; phylum Chordata; class Aves; order Passeriformes; family Thraupidae; genus Camarhynchus; species Camarhynchus parvulus. Next base: position 80,642,209 of record NC_044573.1, on the reverse strand, counting down.
CAACTGTGTAATACTTACTGTTTGCACTGTCTGCTTAACACTTAACTCATCATTCATCTCCCTGACTCACTTTTTTTCAGCTATTTACTTTGATATGGCAATAATGGAGCCCTTTGTGGTACTGACGTGCACTCACCCATACATACTGAATTAACAGAGGATCTTTCTTCTTGCCAGTTAAGCTCAAGTAGCCCACTTAGGGTCCTGGAATGAGTGTCCTTCCTGACCTTCAGGCCAGGTTATTTCTAGAAAATGATTTAATCAGACTGGACACTAGACTAAGATGGAAGAGTCTTGTTTACAGTCCAGCTGATAGACTAAGCCTATGATAATTAGGAAAAGCAGTACTAATTGGTGACTCATAGCCCATTGAACCAGTAATACTATTCTACATGTTGAAGCCTTTTCTTCTTTTCTCAAAGGGCCATTTAGACCAACTTTTCTCTAATACTATCAAAATAAAGTGCTTCAAACAATATAAATAAATTTATGAATAGAACGTTTTAATACAAAAATTCAGCTGTTTCTGTATGGTTTATTTTTTCATTCATTTTGAGGATAAAGAAAGAAAATAAACAGAAAGGAAAATTTTAATAGAGGTATTCTGACTATTCAAATTAAGAGTAAATAAACAAACTAAATCTCAATATTTTAAACCCTAAGTACTTTTTCTCAAGCATGTGTTTTGACAACTGTTTTAAATAGTATTTATGAAACCTAACAATATTTAACATGTTATTTCAACCCACTAATCTACTTTTTTTTTCAAAAGTAGCCTAGAAGTAAAAACAACAGGATATCCTTTGCTAAACTGGAGTTATTATACACAGAATCAATGAATTAACTGAAGGATTTAATGTGTGTTTCCATATGTAACTGTTAGTATGTTTTGAAAGTTAACCAAGGAAATCAGATTCTCTTTATCCCAAATATTTTTAGAAAGATTAATTAAACCCAGTCAGTTGAAAAGTTTTGTGGTACTAAATAACACTACAGAATAGATAATGGAACACTACAGAACAGAAAATGGTAATGATGTCAGTGTTTGTACATTGTACTTTTCTGAATCAACACCAGTTCATATTGGGAACTACATTTGTCTTACAGTCTGTAATATGATAATTATAGGAAAGACTGAATTAACAAACACAAACAAGAAGATATAACACAGATCTGTGTCTCTATAATTTCATCCACAGTCAGCAATTATTATACCACAGGTTGCCAATCACTGTCAAAGCAAAAAATATCAGAAGTTTTCTGTTTAGCAGTCCACAGTGAATTAAACAGAACATTTTCAGCAAATCCACTGTCAATTTTTTATTTTGTAATTGTACATTTGATGTATACACTTAAACAATTTTAGTGAAAAATTATCTCAAAATCCACAGAGTTCTCTACTCCATTTACAGAAAGCAGTGGTAGTAATCATCCTAATATTTTAGATATTCAGCATGGATCTCTGTCCATATGGGACCTGTTTCTCTTCACTGATGACAGATGAAGTCAAATGGATTTCTTAGTCTAATATTCTCTAGTTAGATAAGGTGAAATTCACATTTCAATGCTGAGTCTGCCGTTTCACTATTCTCTGGACTGAACTATGGTCCTCCAAGGTGACATAAATGACTATAGACTTCATAAATGAAAATGAGATTTTAGTTTGTGTTTGAGCATGGAGGTAGATGTGTAACACAGTACAAACATCAGGTTGCATAAGGAAAATTTAAAGTTAATAATATGAAGATATGTGAAATTGAAAAATCTACATAAATAAAGTGGATGAATCAATTAAAGAATAAACCTAACAGCACTGAGTAGTTTCTTAATAATCATGTACCTAAACCCTATCAAGATCCACAGCCTTGTCTTTCTATTACCTATATATACAAGATATTAGTTTAAGGATTACCTGAGCTGGGAACTGGACTCTGCTCAAACAAAATTGCACATAAAGCTGTTGCTGCCCTTCAGAGATAAATGTAGGGAGGTACCTGATGTAATTGTTTCTTTTGCCCACAGACTTTCTACCTAGTTAATACAATCAGTCCCAGTGACAGGAGATGTAGCGCCATCTGCATTTATCCCTGCAGCATCTGTGAAGTGAAAAGTGAAAGCCATCAAAAGGCAGGGGATGCCATGAAGTGCAGGGACATGGACCAAAGTTTGCCAAAATTGATCCCCATTGAAATAATGAGATTTCATTTCCCTTCCCAAAAGGAAATTTTGGGGCTATAAGACATGCACATCGAGAAAATTCTGGTTCTGCCACATGCAGTGTGGCTCCCCAGAGATGAAGAAGTGAACAGAGCTTGTTGTAGGCAGTGATTAACAGTAGTACAGGAGCCATAATATCAAGTTTTATTGAACTGGGCTATTCTGCTTACAGAATTGCTTTGCCCTAAAGAAAGGTCAGCTCTGTGTAAACCACTCTGCTGTTACTGCTCGAGACAATACGCACAGACAATCTATTCCAGAACTTCACCATTCTCACTTGTAGAATTTTTCTTACACCAGGGTCCATCTTGCAATTCAGATGCTCATTTAAGTATACACAAAAGAGACATCTGCATTTGAGCAGCTGTTATACTCAATGAAAATCTAGTCAATAGAGTCAATGGAGTACAGGGACTTAGTCAGCTGAGCATGAGTAAATGTCAAGTTTTGGCTAAGATGAAGAGCTCTCTAAGTTCCACTGAATGTGATGGTAGCACAGCACTCAGCTGAGGTGTGGATGCCTGTTTTTCATCACTGAAATGTAAGTCTGTGAAGCAGAAGTTAATTCTTACCCCTTCGTATCTTACATAAGTCAACATTGCTGAAAATTTCTGAACCACATGTTCTATCCAAAGTAACCACAGGGAATAATTTCTTTCCAATATTTCTCACATTATTTTTAGAAAGTTGCAATTTTTAGTTTTTTGGGGTTTTTTTCCCTACCCTAAATAACCTGAGATTTCTTAGTATCTCTATGTATTTTCTTGAGTTCTAATTCTTCTTATTGCTCTCTTCTGGAGTGTGTCCAACATCTTTCCACCTTTCTTGAAGTGCATTTACTAAACCACATAAAGTACTTCATCTGAGGCTTGACTGTAGAAAGAGTTTTAAGTGGATGTCAGTCCTCTTTCTTCAGCCTACTATGACAAATGAAATGCTTTGAAATTAGTTCCATGAATACTTTATTCCCCATGAAGCAAAATTACTTCACTTGAAGTATCTTTCTTGCTGACATGCATTTCAATATAGTGCATAATCTCATTTCATTACTTCACTTTGAGAGTGGTGATTCAAGCTGTAAGTCCTTGAGTGTGGCCAGAAATTTGAGCTAGATCTCCAAAGGTGTAGAACAATTGGACAGGAGAAGAACAGGCTTATTTTCTGGCCATGTTGAAATAGGAAGGGTAGGCTTTTGCTCCTACAATTTGAGCTGAATACCTTGACCAGAGGGAGAATTCACCATTCAGCTAAATAAGACACAATCTGAAGAGACATGTGAAAGTGAACACATGCTCCCAACATGTCCTATCATCTGTACTAACATAATTTCTAACATTTCCTATCATCCTAGGCACCTCCCTGTACAATCTCGGCGATGTGAAGTTCACTGTTGCTTAAAAAAAAAGAACTTAAGTGAGAAATATCAACACACCTGAATCTAAATTGCATGTCTGGATCTTGTGTCTCTTACTGAATCAAATATTTGCCTTTAATCTTATACACTTTTTAGGTATTTTAGTAGTCAAGGGAAAATTCAATTAAGAAAAGGTTGGCCTGCTGTCATGCTGACAGTCTTCTGTCTGATAACTAAGACTGCTATCAAATCTGTTTTCAGCAGCTGATATGCCATGTCTTAGATGTAAAGACCATGCTCTTCTTGGGGTACTTCCAATCAAATCCTTTAAGCTGTAGCACTGACTTCTATCTAACTAGAAATATCCATTTGGCATCTGTTTTGGTTCTATTTGGTGCCCCATTATGCCTTTGCATATATGGAAATATGAAAGGAATAAAGAGGCAAAGCCAGAAGCTATATGCAGAGTCAATATCAGAATGAGAAACACACAGTAAACAAAATTGAAGCTGAATGCATTGCTCTGTCTATACATCAGTTGTCTTATGTCAAATATAGTAAATGGTTTTCTCTTGGATATACTGTATCTCCTGTGAAATACATAGACATAAGGTTTACTTTGAAAAGTGAATACCTTTATCAGAGAGGAAGATCCATAAAACCTTTGAAAGTCTTTCATGGTTATAATGGAATTGAGAATGTGTTTAGTGTAACCAATGACAAGCAATTTAGCAATTAAAATATAGCTTCAACAAATGGAATGATACATTGCTAAGAAGATTAAAAAGCCTGAGCCATTTCTCATATGCAGAAACGTGAAAAATAATTTCTAATCTACAAAATACGTGAAGGCTGTATTTATAGAAAAATAAGCAATGATGGGTGTGTATTTGCAAATACGTATCTAATCTCTTACAGCCCAGACTCTGCAGTCTTGCTGTAAAAACCCCCCACTCTTTTGGTACTGAATAGGAAGCAGTTTTCTTCATACTCACTCTTGGAAGAATATGTGCATACATATAATTGTCCATAACAGATATAAAGAAAGTTATCTACACCCATTTTCAATACTGTGGTTAACATGCACTTGATTTCTATGTTTTGGATTTTCACTCTTTGTGGTTTAGATACCATATTCATTAGCAAGCAAATAATCAGGACAAAAATTCTATTCTTCTCAAGACTTGCCTGCGGGGCCAGAAATTTTGTGTTTAAGAAGTTTTACTGATTTTTTTTTTAAAGAAAATTATGGCAGAAGAGGTGGATTGTGAAAATGGATAGTGCTGACCCACGGTACAAATGTCAAGAGAGCTCCCAGTCCCAACCATGTTGCTTCTGTGGGAATTGCAGTTGTAAGGAAAAAAGGAATTGGCATCTAAAAGGAAGAAAATAAGGAAGGTGGGTGAAATTTCTAGGGGTCTATCAGTACTATTATTTGCAATATTTAAGCTAATGAGCAGCCACCGTGTTATTATCTTCTCCATCTCATTAGGGGCTTAGAGTAACCTGGTCTAGTAGAAGTTTCTCTGTCCATGGCAGGTGGCTTGAAGCTACAAGACCTTTTTGAACAGTAACCATTCCATGATTTTATGATTTTACTGTTTTAGCACCATGCCTAGAGATCTTCACCACCAAGGAAAATATAACAAGAAAAAATTAATAACATGTTCGTGATAGCTTGTCAACATAAAAACTAGATTCCTGTTGAATATTTCTGCTGCATGCACATTAGCATTGAATGTTGCTTAAATAGAAAATGAAAAAAAATTCATTCTGTTTCAATAGGTTAGAGTTTTGAAGTTAGCTTGTTCTTAGGATATATTTCTTGTATGAGAACTTTGGTGAATGGCCTTTTCTTGTGGTCTGCTTTAATTATTTCAAACCATTAAAAGCTGTGCTTGCTCATTTCAAGATTCTCAAGGGGAAAAAAATCAATGGCTGCCTTGAAATGCATTTAAATTTAGTATTTTTGCTGAAATTCATAAATCAGATATGAGTCAGCATAAAGGTTGTTAATGACAAAGGTTGATAGTTGATCTTGGTGCCTCTACCTTCACATAGTCATATGTCACTTCTAGGAAAGTGTCTGAAAACAGGTCTGAGTGCTAAAGGACTAAAGACTCTCATATAAATAAGGACAGATAATTTACAAATTATTTATTTCTAACCTTCCTTATTCTAGGAACCAGTAGTAGAACTCCCAGTTTACTATGATGGGTTTATAAAAAGTAAATAGTTGCTTCTCTAACACACTTCCAGCATTTACATTTTCCCCTGTAATGACAACTTCTTCTATTTGCAGGCATCTCTGGGTACAACTAGACTTCACAGCACATCAGATTCTCACTTGTATCCTGATTCCTAGTTCTCCAGATCTGAGACTGGGCTTCACCATGGTTTCCTTCCAATATTTGATTTCTATGGAAATCAGTGGATAGAGCAATGCAGGATGTGTGACTGGGGCTATGTATTTTAGATTTTTTCCTGTTACACTTTGGGATGAAGCTGACCTGCACCCTGGGATTCAGATGCAAAGTCTCATCATTTTAGTAGTTAAAATGCAACTCTTCCCATTTGTGCAGGTCCTGTAAAAACCCACCCTCATCGGTATTAGATTAGTTTTTAAAATCTCCCGCCCTCACCTGCAAATGTTTTATTATTTGTACAAGGCAAAAGTTTTTCAGCCCTTATGATTGAAGACCTTTTCTTAGTTATTAAGCAGCATCTATTTTATCAGCATTACGGTAGTTCCAGCATAAATTTACTTTCTTCACTATCACTGGGCAACATTTTGCATATTTATTGAATCATGGGCAAAATGAAACTAAACGTGCTTGAAAAAAGATCATAAAACCAACCAGGAACCAAGATTTCTAATAGTGAAATGGAGTGTATTCAATGAATTAGAAAATTAAAAGGATCTTATGCTCCAAAACCCACCAGAAGCATATTATGGCTCTAATCCAACAAATATTTGTGCACATATCTAACTTTTCTCATGTGAATAAGATTAATAACATATCTAATTAGGATTTGCAATTCAGGAATCTCTGGGAAAGAACTCTTAAGAGACAAGGCAGACAAAGATGACAGTAATGCTTTCTGGGATATCATGATCTTGACTCCTTTATACTTCATGTAAAAAATACACAGTGAAGATTATATTTTGCTTAAAACTCTGCTGGGAGATTGTCTTGGCTCAATAATACAACTTCTTTCTTCCTTACAATTTCCATTTTTAGATCTCTGTTTTCTGTTTTTGTCATAGAGAGCACTTATTCTAAGATCTGTACATAATACTTGCATAATTTAATTATTTGTTCATTTTTCACTATGTTCGATAAATCCCACAAAGTGAAATTCTGTGTTTTCATTTAAAGTATTGCAGAGGAAAACATACTAGAAATTATGGTGTTACAGTTCAAAGATAATAATAATGTTTTATAATCCTTAATTCAAATTAAATCTTAGTGTCCTCTTGGAATATGTACTTCTGCAAATAGAAAGTATAAGGCAAGAATTACCAGATAAAATTCAATCTTTATGCTATATAAAAGAGTCAGACTGTCGTCGGTTGGCCACAAGGGTTTCGGGGTGAAGGAAGAGATGAGATGGGCTCCATGATCAGAAGGCTTGATTTATTAAGTTATGATATAAACATCTATTATACTATACTAAAAAGAAAAAGAAAAGGAGAGTTTCCAGAAGCTGCTAGCTACCTAAGAATAGAAAGTAAAGAATGAATAACAAACCTTGCTCTCTCGGACTGTGTCCGAGAGAGCTCAGTTCCAGATTGGCCATTACCTCCAAATACTCAATCTGGGCCAATCCAGAACTGACCTGCTGCATTCCACAGAAGCAGATAACCTATTGTTTATGTCTGGTTGCTGAACTTCTCAGCTTCAGCAGGAAAATCCTAAGAGAGGATTTTTCATAAAAGAAATGTCTGTGACAGTCAGACTATATAACTGAACAATCCATTAAGTTTTAAGGATTTACATTGTTTTAAGATTCTACATTTACTTATTTATTTATTCACAAATATCTGTGGTTTTTTCCTAGTCAGTCAAGGCTGATAGGTGACTTTTGTTCCTCTCTTGATAAGGCATTTCAGTACAGCCTGGAAAGAAGAAATTTGACTGTTCCTGTGAAGAGTACCATAGAGTGAACAGAATAGTGTATTTTCAGATATCTTTATGTCATTCAAGCAGTTGAAAATTATGATTTGTTTCCAAGGTCTCAGCTAATGCTGTTGCAAAGGCATTTCAGCTCAGAGATCCCAGCTGAAGTACTCTCTTAAAGAATTCTGTTATTGAAGTTTATCCATAATAAATAGTTGCAGCAAAGGAGTTATACAAATCAGTAACAAATTGTACATATGAACACTAAAAATATGTAGGGATTTCTTCTCATCATGGATATAGATTTTTTTCATGTACACATCAAGAGTCCTTTCTAGTAAAATTTAGCATGCTTTGCATGAAATATAGGGCCAAGAATAATCAGAATACAATTTCCAGAAAAAGCCTAATATCAAAAAAACAAGGAAAGTAATGTTTCTAAAGTCAGACCCTTAAGATTGAAATCCAACATGCCAGGCAGCTAACAGAAACCAGGGGCTGTTCCAGCTGAATTTTGGCTGCCACTACGTATGTGCAATTTTTGCTTGCTTTGTGTGAATGCCTTCATCATCTTTAGACTTTTTCTGACACATCCTCTGGTGAAAAGCTAACCAAAAAGGACTTTCCTCAAGGTAGAGTTGAACTGGGTAGTTCTAGGGACAAATTGCTGAAAAAGCATAATGGAGCTGACACTAAAGTCTTCACTTTTGCAGCTGACAGATCATTTGGACATATAACCCAATAGGATTTTGGGGTAACCTTGCCTATCAATCATTTTTATGAATGTGAAAACTTGTATTTGTGTGGAGGAAACTGTCTGTATTCAGAAAACATAATGGGCATGCACTGAAATGAGGGATGGGGTGACATAAGAACGGAAAAGATGCATCAGTTCCAGAAGCTGATCTTCATCCCAGCTTAGGAAGAGAACTATTACATTATTTTTTTGCTTAAATATTTACTATTTTCTGCACTTGATCGATAGTTTATAAAACTACATAAATATTTTCAAATCCTGTTGAATAAAGAGGAGCTATGTCAACCTAATCCAGCTGAGAATCTGGCTGCCCGGTGCTCATCTGTGTAAGAAAGGTGGTGTGACACATCCTTCACCCACAGGGTTTAAATGTCTAGCTGCATTTGTTGGGTTCCTCTAACATACATGTGCCTTAAAATAACCTTTCTCCCTCTTAATGAATTATGTTGCACTCTTGTTTGGGGTCTTTCAAAGATTTTTTTTTTAATTAAAAAATCATACTCAAAACCAATTTTGAAATAAAATTTGAAAATGTTTATTCCAGGTTCTTGATATCTGTTATAGTGGTCTGTGTCCTTATAAGCTCAACCATCTGTGAAGACAAAAAGGGACAATAATTTTGTATAATAATCTTGGGTTTATCTACTATTAGTGATACATCATATTTATTGCCAGGTCAGCTAACAGAAGACTGAAGATGCAACATATCTAATTTAAAAAAATGTCTAGTGTGAAATACAATGCTGTGTTACTGAACATTATGTTCAACTGACTGATTAAGGTGCAGCTCGATAATTTGCCAGTGACACTTTAATTTCTGTATCAGTGTACTTTTGAATAATTTTTAGCCACTATAATGCATTTATTCTGTGTTTAAAAGGATCATTACTATTTTTCAGCAGATATAATTTTAAATTATGGACAGTCAAAGGATTACCAAATCACAACACGTCCTCTGTCTTTCTTCATATGTGAGAATTTCAGTAGAAATATTCACTGTGATGGTCAGATATTTTATAATAATAAATTATAGCACTGGCTACCAGAAATTTGACATCAATAAAAATCTTTAATTCTTATAGTTTGCATTATGATATTATTTTGCAATGTAAATAATTTGATTTTCCCTTGCATTAAGATGTGAGATGATTTAGAGAAGCATACAGAAATGTCCTAGTATCACACTTTATCCATTTGTCACCTAAAGAACAGAATTTTTTTCTATTATTTTTAGTAATGACATGCCAACACTTAATTCGAAAATGTGGTGGCTAATGTAATACTAGATAATTTATGTAAAACTGATGTGTACCTATCGACATTTATTTTATTTTAGGGAGGACACTAAAAGAAACAAAAGAAGGCATCAATTCAGGAAATGCTCTGATGACGGTTTTCTGAAAGGAGTTCATTATTCTTCCTATATGTTTGCTATAAGACATAATTTTAAATTATGCAATAGTTAGGAATTGATAAGAATTCTGCATTTATTTAATTTTCAAGAAAAAAAAATTATGCCATTTGTCATGGTGCAGTGAATGGCCATGAATATGTTAGCAGTTTATACCCTATTATCTGATGCAATATAAAGTAATTTTTTTCCTTGAACAATACATGTACACACACACGCACACACAAATATATAATTTGTATATACATGCAGAATTGTGCAATATAAAATTCACATGGCAAGAGTCTGTTAGGAAAAAATGTTTGGATTAAGAAAGAGGTATAAGATTCCTTTATTTGATATGCTGTGGAGAAAAAAAAGAAATCATAATTTTAAGCAACTGCAATCAGTCTTTTAATTAGATGGAAAATCTAAAGTTAAGCAGCTACTGTGTTACCCTACCAGTGATTTGCAAAACCATCTTCCAGTAGTTATTTGAGTACAACATACTCAAAATGGCAACATTTCACTATTTTAAATTGTTTCATAATAACTGAGAAGAAAACAAAAAAAATGCCTCCTGGTAATAAAAAAATACTGGTGATTGGCCAGTTGAACCCACCACAGATACCTTTGTCTCACTTTTTTCTGAACAAAATGGTGATACTTTGCAGAATGGCTTTCTGGTTCTACTTCCTAAATGTCATGTCACATACATATGTGCTTAAAAACCAAGATTATTTTTTGTCCATTTATCATGTGTCTTTTTTTTTGCTATCATTTCATAAAAGGAATTTTATTTTCAAACATAACTGTGGAACAGTGGAATCAATCAAAAAATTTTATCTCATTTGCTATGAAATAATGGGGTTTCAGATATTTAAATAGTGCTAATAGTGACTTGATAGTATACATTGCTAGGTATTAAAGACCAAATTCAGGGTCCCCAACACAAGAATGATGTGGATTTGTTGGAGTGATTCCAGAGGTGGCCACAGAGATTCTCAAAGAAGCAGTTCTCCTCCTATGAAGACAGGCTGAGAGAGTTAGGATGGTTCATCTTGGAGAAGAGAAGGCTCAAGGAAGAGCTTTAACTACCCAAAGGGGCTACAAGAGAGTTGTAGAGGGATTATTTACAGGAGCACGTAGAGTTAAGACAAGGCAGAATGGCTTAAAACTCAAAGAGGATTGGTTTAGATGTTAGGAAGGAATTCCTCTCTGTGGAGTTGGTGGGGCACTGGGACAGCTTGTCCAGAGAAGCTGTGGATGCCCCATCCCTAGAAGCATTTGAGACCAGGTTGGATGGGGCCTTGAGCAGCCTGGTCTAGTGAAGCAGGGGGTTTGGAACTAGATTATCTTTCCAGGTGCTCTCCAACTTAAACATTCCATGATTCTATTAAATTCACCTTGTGTATTGTGAAACCAGAGTAGATGTATAGATTTCAGAAAAGTTTATTCATATTTATGAAAGTAAAAATGAAAATATTTTTCCCTCTGAAAGCCTTGTGAGACTGACTAGAAAATTAATGATGTTAGGATTTGGTCAACTCTGTGAAAAAAAATATTTTGCAATTCAGACATTTGTAATGGAAGAGGAAGGAGGTATAAAGCATGAAAATAAATTTGATAGTTTCTGTGGCAGGAGGAGGTACCAAACAAGATAGCTAATGCATTCTGTTGATAAAAAAAGAACAGTTCTGCAGAAATGTCATACTGAGATCAATGTGACCATTTTAATATCAGCATTTTTGTGTACTTGGCACATTATAAATAATTGCATATGGTAATCTTTGCTTCTATGTGTACCTCAGTGCTGTAGTAGTGCCATCTAATGTTCTAATTAATCTGCAATATCTCCCAAGTCAGGCTTTCAACAGCAACAAAAAAATGCTTCCAGGAATGATGAGGTTGGCCTTACTCCAGCTGATACTGTGGCTGCTACCCAAATAATCTCTTGTCTTTTATGGCAACATAATCAAGTTAAGAAAATCTGGACAAGATATTTGGAGTCAATCAAGTACTTTATTTTACTATAAAATGCTGAACAGGTGCAAGTGGGATACATTCAAAATGGTCATTAGGCAAAACTTGCTTTGAGGGAGGTGGAGCCAACATCTGTGCTTATTTTCACAGATACAAAAGAGCAGGCCTCCCAAGGAAATGTGAGCAGGATCCAAATGGATGAAGCAGCAGGACTGAATAAAGCATTCTGATTTAAGACTTTCCCTGCTTATACTAATTAGCATTTGAAAAAAAGCATGATCAATCTTTTTCTTCTCTGAGGGTAGAGAAGGAGGAGTCTGACTTAATTAAGAAGGACATTAACTCCAAGCACCTACCTAATCAAATATTAACTATATTCAGAACAAGCAAATGATAGTAATTTTGTAGTGATTTAAATGTTTTCCCCTATAGCTGCATGGATCTTTTTCACAGTGCTTTTTTATCTTTACTGAAAATCCTGGTCTTATTTTACCCTTCAGATATTCTATTTTTAATGACTGGCTGATAGGACCCTCCTGCAAGAGATATCTTTATTACATAATTTCTTATTTTATATCATAGAAAATGAAAGAGGATTTCATGTAACTGAAGTAGAAACTAGTGCTTAAATCATAATGTGACAGTTTACACTACCCATCAAATATCTAGAAGAAAGCTGGTTTGTATTTTTGACTCTCTTGTTAACTCTAAGAATGACATTTCATGTCATGTATTGCAATTGTGTTTTCTTCCTCATTTGATCTCAAATGACCTTCCTCATTTTGCAGTTTGAAGGGTACTCTGTACTGAGTTTATCTCTCATTTTTTTAAACATTCTTTATTTATTGTGGTCTTAGTTTTGGTCTATTGCTAACATCTGCCCTTATGCTCCTGTCCTGGCACTGCTATGAATGGTGCAGTGATGTGTGGTTATATGGGAGCACAGAGGAGAGCCAAGAATAGATGGAATTACATTAATACTGGAAAATCTGGTAAGGACCATGTCTGGGCCTGCTTCTGTTAGTGTGCTGTATGCAATAAAAGCACAGGCAATTATTTCTAGCTGACATGGTAGTGTTGCATGTTGTATTTCCATCTTGCAGAAATAGTAATCGAAAAACTGTTTTGCTGTCCTTAAGTAGGCCTGCACAGGACAGTGGTTTATTTGGAACTTCCCAGTCATAAAATCCATCCTTTCAGCATTCAGGAGACTATATGCAATACAGTCCAAGACTGTCAGCACTTCACGTCACTCTGAAATTCCATCATAATTTTGAAAAAGTGGCTCCCTTGTCAAATTGTTCCTTCATGTTGCCAAGATTTTACTTGAATTGTACTCTTTGTCAGTAAGTTTTGTTCTAGGTTTAACATAGTATTCTAGTTTTGAGAGCATTTTTTGGCTTGATTCTTTAACACTGATGTAGGTAAAAAATTCCATTTCCAAGTGTCTTCATATTACTAACTGCGGACAATCTTAGTATTATTGAATTTTGGTTTTGTACAAATTTTACACCTTAGAACTTTCATAAACATTTATGCCACTTCCCTTTCAGATTAAGTATACCTTCATTCTTTATAGTTTTGGTAAAAGAGCTAGAATATATATTTAACACTTGTCTCTGGGAAAGATGCTTATTGTCACTGTTTCAAATATGAGAGGAATTCCAGCAGAATTTTTTCCTGTTACAATTCTTTAGTCCACAAATATATTTTTCAAGTAGCCAAAATAGCCCAGATATGACATTTGGGATGGGTTACAAAATTCCTCTTGCATATTGATAAGAAAAAGTGTGCTGGAGGCTGTAATTTCAGAACAGCCATTCACTGTTTTTCTTTTTTAAACTCTGGAGACACCAAATAAGACTCTTAACATTCAAATAAGCAAAGGATATAAGGTAAGAAAATTAAATTTTATTCACCTCACATTATTAGAGAGGAACTGAGGCAAAAACTTGCAGGGTGATCTTTGTGTCAGTGTCACATTATACCTCCTCATGCTTTAGAAATTATATTGACTTATATGTCAAGAGCAATCATTCCTGTCTGAAGATATATGTGACCTTTTGTGCATCTTTGCAGGTAGAACACAGTGAAGACAAAAATAAAAGCACATGCTCTATTTTTCCCCCCCATTTTAACCATTATCACAAGTTTTCTGACAAATGGTACAGCTTGGAAATCACTTCTGAAGTTAAAGCACCGTTTTCTCTGTGGTTAATTTCTTTATTTCTACAGGGGTTCCAGACTTGCAATGGAACAAAATGGTGGCAAGCCCAGCTTTGGAGCATGCCGGTGTATCTGGATGCTCTGGATTTTTATGGGAAGCTGCAGACATTTAAAAACAGTGAAAATCTTAAATTTTTCCTAGTTGTGTTAATGTTCCTTTCTTTCTTAGTTCTTTGGGCACAGAATTGAGTCCTGGTTTTGGAAGGACAGAAGGAGATTTTTTTTTTTACTGGTTAAAAACTGGTACTGTGGTCATTACTCAAACATAAATCTGTGTTCTTCATTCTGTGCCTTTTCCCCAAATCAGCTTTTTCTAAATCCTTTTCTTACTGGAGCGTCATCGTCTCCTCACTTTATGTGAGATGGAAGAGTTGGTTAATCCCAGGTTTCTTTAGAGGGATAAGTCCTCACACTGACCTATATCGGAGAAATGGACTAACAAAGTCCTCATGCACTTCAAAGGGAAGTGCAAAGTCCTCTAAGTGGGGTGAAACAATCCTGGGCACCATCACATGCTGGGAACCACCCAGCTAGAAATCAGCTTTGCAAAGCAATGACCTGGTGAGCCAGGCTCTTTCCATTGGCGCACAGGACAGGAGCAGTGGCAATGGGCACAGACCTAAACACAGAAGCCGCTGTCTGAACTTCAGGAAACACTTCACTACTGTGAGGGTGTCCCAGCACTGGCAGGCGTTGCCCAGGAAGGCTGTGGAATCTCCAGCCTTGGAGATAAAAGACATTCTTGACATGATCCCAAACAGTTCTGTGTGGTTGTACTTGATATGGGGGGCTTGGACCAGATGACCTCCAGAGATTCCTGACAACTTCATCCCTGCTGTGATCATGCAATAGATGTCTCTGAATCCAAACCTGCAGAAAATAAAGGGACTTGCTTGTTCACACATATGTCAGTGCAAGCTTAGGAAATCATTACAAGGTCTATTTTTAAATAATCAAATTTGAAAATATTAGTATTGGGACCAGTTTCTTGAAAACCTTTTCAGTGCTGTATTCTTATAAAGAATGCACAAGCCCGAGGAAAATCTAGCTATTAGTTAGTCAATTTAATTTGTATTTTTTTCACTCAACCCAATTTTCTTTGCAAATAGAACAATGTATTTTCTGATTTATTTAGTGCCTTTAAATACATTAATTTCCTTATATGAGACTATAATTGTTTTTTTCCTGAATAATAATTACTTACTCATCAATAGAATTTTTCACTGAAACTGGAAAAGCACCATTTGAAATGGTCCTTTGAGTGAGTATTTATGTGCTGCAGACGAAACTGGATGTTTAAGAAGCCAGTGTGCCACTACTCAGTCAAATGTAATTATCTCTCTTCAAAGCTAGTTTCACCCTCTCAGTTATATATGTATTTGTTTTCTCTGCTTATGTGATTGATTGTCCAGAAGAATGAACCTCTTTATCCACAGGCCACCTATGCTGCTTGTCTCTTTTTGACTTTTGTGCCTCCCTATCTAAACCTTGACCCAGCTAGATAACATCCAGCTGAAATCCTCTCTTTAGACTTGCATACATTCATCACAGCAATGTACCAGTTTGTGTTCAGTATAAGAGGAGATTGTATATCTTCTGTGTGATAGTGAGAATGCAACTTGATATGAAGGAATGCAAACATGCTCTTACAGTTAATTTTTTTTCTATACTTCAGCAACAGCAGGACTATCATGGACAGTCTGGTCTTTTGAAGCCTTAATTTAGTAACTTGTAATAAGAGTGGGAAGGATCTAACTGTTGCTATTTCACTTTGTTTCCTCATAAGCTTCTGAATTATATGTATCAGCATTAAAAACCATTGAAAGTTTTATTTTCTAGGAAGAGTGATTTAAGTGTGTGAAGTTATATTTGTGTGTAGTGGGGAATGTTTGTACAGTTATGTGTGTGTGTGTATATAAAGATAGATGTATATCTGTGGATTTTCAGAAATGAGAGTGATTTTGATATTTCTGAATTTGTCCTATTGAAGCCAGTTTTTGTAAAGTGTTTATACAGATTCTGAAAAAAAACCAGAGAGGCTTCAGAGCTACATAATTCTGCAAAAGGTAGTCTGTTTGGGGGTGTTGAAACACACATCTAAAAGGGTATACAGTCAGTTATACCAAGGAACTTGGAGATACTGGCATTTAGTATCATCACACATTACATTGAAGCATCTAGATAGCTCCTCATCTAGGTTGTTCTGAGCCTAAAATGCAAATTATTTCTCTAAATTCCTTACATATCTAGACCACAGAGCAAGCTATGGATGTCCAAAGGTAATTCAGCCAGCACTTGAAAAAGATGGCAATGGCAAAGATGTGCTTAAACTGCCCACAGGTGGTGCCAGGAAGTGACTGGAACCCTTCTCTTCTGAGACTTGCACTAGGATTTACACCCTGGAAAACCCTCTTGTAATTACATGCCTATAACATCCTAACAAATGAAGTAGTCATCTTGAATGCAAAACTCCAGGCTCTAGTTCTCCTTCACAGAGATCCAGATCTCTAGTTTGTCCTCTTGAGCAATGCATCCGCAGCTTTAACTTTTCCTACTAAGTCTCTGTATATGAACAGAAAACAATTCAAGAGACAGGAGTCAGAGTAAGAAAATGCAAGAGCAGCAGCAATTCTATAATTTTCCAGTGTCAAACTCAGAAATAATCAGTGTTCATACTATGGACCTGAGTTACTACTGCTAGACTCCATGGTTGCACCAATATGATCCCATCACACTACATGAGTTTTGAAAAACTTTTCTATTCTGCAATGGTTAAGGCTGCAATTTAAAATTACATTAGTCTTAGTGGCACATTAGTTATGACAGCCATTTCTATATTTTTCATATGAAGACTATGAACGACAACCTAATCTAGAAAGACACTTTTTCCTGTTAAACACAGACTGATAGGCATCAACTGGATGAGATCCTGATGAAATACAGCGAAAAAGAATTCTTCTGTTGCTTTTTTTATTCAACTTCACAACTGTAAAAAAAAGGCAAAATTAATGGAGCTGTGTTGAGTGGAAAATGAACACATCACTGATTAGATGCTTGGTTTTGTTGTTAACAGAATTTAGATAATAAAATGAATAGGTGTTCCTCATGAATCAGTTATGACACACTGGTGTTTCTGAGGTTCAGTAGTCATGGATGTTATTATTATGGTATTTTTATGTAATTTTACAAAAGTTTATCTCTCGATCTTCTTTTTACAAAATACCTGATTTTTTCCATAACAAATGTGAATTCTATGTTGTTAAAACCGGGCCAATTACTACAGTCAGTGAACACTAGCTTGTACATCTCAATTGTAGGAACAAAAAGCCACAACTAATGTGCCCACAAACATAAAGGCACCTGCATGGGACTAAGTGAGTAAAAAACCATGTAAGACTTGAGTGAACATCAGCCTCAAGTAAGGAGCTGGGGCTGGTTTGACATTCATTTGCAGTGCATTTGTTTACAACTTACCTCAACAAATAAGATTTATAAACCCAGCCTTCGATATAATGCCTGAGAATACTTTTGAGAAGGATAGTTTAAAATATTGTTCCACACACTAAATACATATTTAAATGTTAGGAACATAGTTGAAATATCTATACAAGGCAAAGTGATTTTATTTATATTTAAACCTTTTAGATCTAGAGTTTAGATGGCTTTGCATTTAGACTGTGTGTATTAAAGTGTATTTCCTCATACTACAGGTGGATAAAAGAATTTTTACAGTATAATTAAAGTATGGCAACAACCATGTTGCTATCAGATTCTGATGGCTATCAAGAGAGAGAGGAAAATACAAAGAGTGGAAATTAATTCTCACACTAATGAATTTTTTAATTAGTATTTAAAAACCCAAACTTCAGCAGTATATTTCCCTGTAGGGAACAGTATAGAATCATCCAGGTAATTAGACCAAGTGAAGATAATAAAACAAACTTATGGATATATTGTGATAAAAGATGTTTGAAGGTCAACAGCAGCAATCAAAGCAAGGACAGAAATTCACTAGATGAGGGTAGGGTCTCAGTATCACTATGCTCTTTCCCTTCCATTGCCTAAGAATTCTGCAAATGTTCTGAATTCAAGTTAAATAATCAAAAATCTAAATATATGGTGGCTGGCATTTCAAATCAGTGTTCAAACTCATCTGGGCTTTCATGATTTTTTTTTCTTATTATTATCATTGGTCAACAAAGAAAATTCTTCAAATACTCTGAACCCCACATTCCTTTATTTCCCAATCATGATGTTTATGTTTTTGCCCTAAAGTGTACACTGCCTACCCAGCATGTGCCATCATATGCTGGCATACTATGGCTGTGCAGCTGTAGGGAGAATTGTAAGGGGACACAGTATGTAATCTTATTCCCCAATGAGTTGCAGCTGGGGGGGGCAATTAAGAGCCACACCTGTAACCAATTAAGAATAAGTAGCATAAAAAGAGTGGAGTCAGAGGAGGAGTTAGAAGGCAGGAATTGGGAGATGGCTGCTGCAATCCCAGAAGAGGATAGGGGACCCCAGGAGAGGGTGAGGGCCAGGAGAGTCCCAGAAGAAGATGGTGAGTTCCCCTGGAGGGGATAATCCCAGAAGAGTGTAGACCCCAGGAGAGGGTTGGAGAAGCTATGGACATGCCAGGGCTCTGTGGCAATTTAGCAGCAATATCCTTCATTGGATTGCTGCTGGATTAGGAGCAGATGCTTCTGGCTGTGTGCTTCAGGAAAAGCCCCTGGAGGGGATGGATTCTGTAATGTAACTGTTGTAATGTTCTGTAATGTGTAAGTATTGCTGCAAAGTGTACAAGACAACAGTGACCCACTGGGATGTAGTGGGGGCGGCAGTGTTGGTGTAGCTGGGAGTGGCAGGTGGAAGCCACAGGGAAGTCCAGACCTGATTTCAATCAAGGCACCTGTAAGTAGGTGAGCCACCAACTATAATAATGGAACATTTGTGTTGTGACTGCCTTGACAGCAACAACATGGATTCTGTAATGTAACTGGTGTAATGTATTACTGTAATGTATAAGTATTGTTGTAATGTGTATAAGATAACATGCAGCAAGTGAGGAAAGTCAGAAAAAGTGAAATAGCCTCAGGATGCCTTTGCCTCTGTATCCCACTATGACAGTTTGGGTAGTACTTTTTCTTGCATCTTGATGCTCTAAATGCATTTCTTACTACAGTCAAGATGGATGGGAAGAGGCAGAGAAAAATGGGATAATCCTTGTTTCTATCTAAAGCCTTCCTGTTCCCTGGCCAAAGGAGTAGGTTGACTTTCCATCTTTGAAATGCAAATAGTAACTTCTTGCCTCCCTGGAGTGGAACAAAAGCAAGGAAGGAGTGAGCCTCAGATTTTGTGCCACCCTTAGCTCTCCAGGCATGCATTAAACTAAACCAAATTAGTCAGAATTAAGTTTTTCTGACACTAAATTAATCTTTATTTGAAGAGCTTAAAGTTTTTAGGCCTACAGCTTATCTCCCTCGTTGCTTTGAATTTGGACGCTTCAGATTTCATCCTGGTTTACAGCTATGATAGTGAGTTTATATAAAGGAGTTTTAGGGAAACTCCAGGGGGCTACAAAGATAAAATACAATGTGTTTACAGCACTGAAGCTACTCCTCAGTACACATAAAGACTAAGAAAGGATGAGACAAAAAGGAAAGCTAGACAATAAATGTTTGCGGCTATGTAAAGCAAAGTCATTCTGTTGAATTGCAGCCCTCAAATTCACCCAGGCCCCTGGCCCCAGTCTGACAGTTCACTGCCTGTGAATCAACCCCTAAAGGCAGTGAGTTTTATGATGACAGGCCTTTGTCTTCAAACAGAAATATGTTATTGTACTGTGATCTCATCTGTGATATCCACAGCTTGTCCTGGTTTCAGAAGCAGACTGAGCAGAAAACTCCCCCACAAGCTAAAATGAAATGCACACTATTTTGGCTACCCCATCTGGAGTTTTGACAAGATTTAAGGCAAATGTTCCTCTCAAACTGCTTGGACTATTTCTTTTCCCTAGAGAAACAGTTCTAGAACTGTCTTGTGAATTTTCTTGGCACCCAGTATTATTCTTGTCACATACTCATTACGCCTTACATCAGTACATTGTTTTATCCCAAGAATATCTGTAGTTGCCATCTGTCTAGAAAACATGGGTTGATGGAAGGATAGTGACCTCAACTCCCAAGTCAATCACCAATGATTTAGGAAGAAAGCAATGACATTCTTGATTTCCAAACACTGGAACTGCTTGTTTATAGTAATAAATGGTCTTCGAATAAATCTATACAGAAGTATGTTTAGAGTACTTGGAATGTTACTACAAATAGAAGAATTTATTTTTCATATTTTGTGAATTAATATGTTTGGACAAATGACTTTCAGTTTTATTTCATTCATGAAACTTTATGTGCACATTGCAAGTAGCTGTTTCTTACTTATCTGAAGACATACTTCATTCCTAAATATGACCAGTCTTTACTACCAAACAGAAATATCTTTTCACAAGAAAAAAACCCCTCTGACCTTCCATATTTCAGAAAACTGATCTTAAATAGAGAACTGTAAACGCTTTCTTACTAAAAACTTTTTTTTTTAGCTTGAGAACTCTCCAAATTTAAAGCTAATTTAAATAGAAGGGAATTCTGGTGCACTCAGTGTCACTTTTTACTTGAATACAATTTTGTCCAGGCTTTAAAAGTTAGATCTAATGCTCACAATGAAACAAAAACGATCAATACTTTCAATTTTTTATAATTAGAGACTGGCCTCTATCTCATTATGAGCTATTCTTTATGTACTTGTCTGCAGCCAGGTCATATGCAAAGAAAGCAAGCAAACAAGTATATATTAATATGAAAATATAATTTATTTGCTCCATTGTGTCAATCTAAACCATTTCCTCTTGGCAGTTACAGTTCTCTCGCAGATTATTCTATATTAATGTGAAACACATCCTGCTAAGGAAGAGTGGGAAGGTTGCTTCTGAGGTGCTACTGTGATTTGGCACAAGCTGCTATAAAACTCAGGAATTCTCAGCACACACTTCTCAGCCTGGAAAAGACTTTTTAAAGCTTTCTGTGAGAAACACAAAGCTTGGTTCTATTTTTATTTTGGATTTGGGAGAGTGTTAATTTGCCTTATAGCAAATTTGAAAGGACAACTTAGCTCAAATACTTAATTTGTGTTTGAAGCAAGTTATATCTGGAAAGGGAAACCAGCAAAACACTTAAATCCTGCAATGTATCACTAATGAATATTGACTTCATGACATGAAAAGAACAAACAAAAAGAGAAAGTAAAATTAGTTGTGAAGACCACTATTTGACGAGCTAGTTTCTAAAAGCTGATGCATAGTGGTGTCTTGAAACACCACGTGAAGTATCAGTCTGTGGTTTAGTCTTTGAGGCCAAGAGGTATCTCTGGCTACCTGTCTAAGGGAAATAGCAGCTCTGTGCCTTGTCTTCTGTGGTTGCTGTGTGTCATCGAAATATACAGATGTGGAATGTATGAAGAGTAACAAAATCTGCAAACCCATCAAAACCACTATGGCTTTTGCTGGACTGTAAGCTAGCAGCTTCTCAGTGGCTGAGGCTGACCCCACAGAGCACAGCCATGGGACAGGAGGGACTTCCACCCTGGGTGATCCGTGGTCTAGCTCTTCTGTGGAGAAGTGTGTGGTTCCTGGGATGCAGAACAGCCTCACTGTCTTTGCCACCTCTCTTTGACTTTTTGTACTAGATGTCACCAGCTGGGGAGTGAGCAGTCAGTTGTGTCTGTCACAAGGGATAGTGGGGCAGGAGGGAAGCATGGTGCCATCCAGCCATGGCAGGAGGCTTATATCTGGGATGGGAGAAGAGTGGGCTGACAAAAAAACATCTTCCTGCTTATGTGCCGCTTAGCAGATCTCTGTAGAGAGCAAAAGCAGCAGTTTTTTCAATGCATCTTATATGGGATTAAATGCAAAAAGGCAGTGGCTGAAGCCTGAGGTGGATGTCTATCCATTATTATAAACCATAACAGATCATACTGCATATCTATTATAATTCTCCTCCATTGATATTTAATAAAGATATTAAGAATGTGAAATTAATCTTGTAATTACACCATACCTTTCTCTACTTGCAGTGAATATTTCCTACCAAAAAGTTCCAAGTATATTTTATTGACCAAGGCCAATAGACTTTATAAACAAACATTCCTATTTTTCAGAAACAAATGCTGTCTTCACCACGGTGGAAGATACTTCTTCTGTCCTTGAAGTCACTCACAGGTGGAAAGTAGCCTAAAATATAGTATCATTAACCTACTACAGGCTGGGAAATTACAGGCAAACTTTAGGCATATAAAATTAAATTACTCATATTACACTGGTCCAGGGTTAACTGTATGCCTAATTACATAAGAGTTGCATAATCACCACAAGATTCTGCTTTTCAAAAGATTTCTTTACGTAATCACAAAATATTTTATGTGCTTTGCTACTGCTTAAAAGGTGTTTTCATGTTAGGTATCAGTATTTCTGCCTTACAGACTGATTTAAACTGTACAACTATCAAAGCACTCCTTTACCAACTTACTTTAGCACTTAACAGATTTCATTGGCTAAGTATTATTTAAGACTTTAATAGTAATAATGGTTCTTTTAGGAAATGCTATTAAGAATGGAAGTTATCTTAAATCATGTTAATTGTCACTGAATAATAGTAACCCATCAGTGAGTAATAGCAGCAATAAATACTATAAAATTAAAGGCATAAGGTAAGGTCTTCATTTTATCTTTTGCAATAGTCCAAATATTCATGAATTAAATAAGATATGTATTCCTACTGTTTGCAGGATTTTGCACTAGATGATGGCTCAGTGTATTTTGTGAATGGGTTGTTGGTGATCCATTGGCAAAAAAGTCCAAGTCAAAGCATTATTACTGAAACTAACCTATTGAAATCATTATGCTAAAATAGTTCTATTCCAAAATTTTTGATGTGTTCTACTTATATAATGTACTGTGCATTCTTACTTACCACAGGAACTTAGATAATGTTGAACTATTTGGGCATAATAATAAATCAAAGAAAGAAGACTGGGAAGAAACCCTCTCTCTTAAAATGCGTATTTGCTTCCCTTCAGGTATGTCTCTTTCACTTTTTCCCTACTTTTTACATTTCTGTGTAGAACACTTTTTATTATTGGACATAACATGGTTTTATTAGATATTTTATTGCCAATTAATCAGTTCAAGTGCTAGAGAAGTTGCATATTTCTGCCAAAATACCTATTTCTGTATTCAGTCTGTACTTTATAGTTCCCTTAAATTGTTAGTGTCTTTTAAAAAATCACTAGTTACCGGATAATGAGAAAATATAAAGCCAATTATATGATTTGATGAAGGTAGAATTAGTTTGGGAGGGATTTTAAATTAATTTAAAACACTTGTTTAGAAAAGTAATAACATTTTACCTTTCCCTGAAGGACTCTGTACATCAGATTACTGTCTTAAACATAAATACAAATATTCCATGAAAGTCCACTGTATTTTCTCTGTCACATGATGGAATTAGTGGTGGGATACACAAATGCAGCCAGCAGATGTCAGCCAATTATGTCTTTCTCCGAACTGTTTTTTTTTTTTGCCTAGAGTGTTTGAATCCATCTGGCTGCAGTAGTCATCTGAAAGACACTGCAGTCCTAGTCTATCATTCAGTCAATGAAAACCTGCCAAAATTTTAGTAAAATATAATCCTTGTTTTATTTCTTACTGTCCTCCATGTTCAAAATCCTTTGAGGAGAAAGTCTGTACCAGACAAATGCTGTGTGTTCTTTACATTTTATGACTTTCTGCAAAATCTGTAGAAAGACCATTCAGATTTAGAGGAAATATCAGCCAAGGTGGGTGCCCTTGTGCCAAAATACAAGATAACATTGGAAGAGGAATGGAATCTTTATCACTTGATTATAATGCTTTGGGCATTTCCCACCACAGCTAAAGTCAAGTAACCAGAGCTGCCTGATGCCTTTGGAGTCTGGCCTTGACTTCATCTTTGCTGCTTTACTTACCAGCCTCTCCTCTCATGCTGCTATTGAGTTATAAGTAGCAAACCAAATAACTGATCCAACAAAGCAGTAATACCTTGGGCAACCTCATTTGTTGCCCACTACCTGCAGGTTTAGCAGCAGGTGCTTTGGGAGCAGCTGGTGAAGTCCCCTCCTCTGAGGGCTCCTTTCAGAGGCAAGCCTGCCCAAAGAGCCACAAATGGTCCAGAGGATGCTGCAACAGCTGTAAACAGCACAGATTTGTAACACCATGAGCATACCCTGACTATGCCCTTTCCTTGCTGACAAAAACCTGATTGGCATTTAGGGCTGCAGCGCTAGAAGGAATAACAGATGCCCTGCAAGGGATGTTCAGCTTAGACAAAACCACAGCAACCCTATATCAGGTACCCATTACAATGCAGTTGCAGTCACAAAAGTCATGCCAACATCTGTATTGAACCAGCAACTGAAAACCCAAAAAGCCATAATTATAACCTGTCAGAGGAAGTGAACAGAGATCAGTGGTCTTGCTGGCGTTTAGGTCCCTGTGTAAATGTAATTAAAGTAAGAGTGGGACAAATTTTGAAGAAAAATTATCCACCTTGTTGTCCACTCTGGAGTGAGGCTGACAACTGGACTTCATGGCCAATTGTGAGGCAAGGGATAAGGTAAACTTTAATGAAAATATTTTGAAATTTTCATATTCTTAATTCTGGAAAAAAGTGTATTGGGTGACTTATTCATGAAGCCGTACCATTGTGATACATTTTGAAAAAGTCCTTTCCAATCTTTGACCACAAGTTTGTACCTTTCAAAGAAATTGCTCCTGTCCAAATCTGCAGATATGCTAGGAGGAGTTTGGGAAAATCTTGTTTTCTGCAATTGCCATTTTGTATCTGTTGGCCAGGATTTTCCTGCTCTGGGAAATGTTTTAGGTTGTATGGAGCGATAGAGATGGTCCTAGGCGATTTGTCAAACTGTGATGTGCAACCAGTTGAATTTGGGTGAATCGTGGCTTCTAAAAATGCAAACCCCATCGACTGGTAGCAGAGGCAGCAATGACAGCTGTAGAGAAAGATGCTGTATAAAGGAGTTCAGCACAATCTGCCAGCCCTTCTTCCAGCTGTAGGAAAACTCTCTGCTTTTCCCAGGCTGGAGTAAGAGGCATGTATTTTATTTAATGTTTTTAGTCTTCCTTAAGCATTGGTTCTGAGTCTGTATCAAGGATTGCAGAGAAAAATGAGTGATGAGGGACACATATTTACCTTTTTATGAGGAGGTCTTCTCAGTGCCTTGGTTCATTAAACTCAGGGAGGGGATTTCAGCTTACTGGGGCAGGTTCAGCTGCCTGAAGTTCACAATGGTGCTCTTCTCAGTAAGGCCCCAGAAGTGGCGTGATATTCTACAGTAAGCTCTGCTAATTTTTCACCACGTGAAATTAGTTTATTGGGACAGAGATTAAGAGACAAGAGCTTTCATAATGTGTATTCTTTGTGTCTTGACAAAGATTTTCACTGCTTTCTTCCTAATTTAGTATTTTGTTTACTGTAGAGGGGGGAAATGGCAATTGAATTAGGTGTATAAATGTTCACGTAGGTAGAAAGCTGAGATGAATTCGACTAAGTTTAACAAAAAAACATTTTTAAAATGTTTTCCAATGTAGAAAACAATGCTTCATGATAAAATAGAAACAAGGAATGACAAGAGTACTGAAAGATTTACTCAAACCCTGGCTGTATCTTGTATGTCACTTAACAGCTTGACATTTACATCTGTTCCCTGAAGAATAACTATTCGTTCTATTCCTTTCTTAAGAGTAGATTGAGCACTGAATATTGTCCACTATTTTAACATGGATTTTTTATTTTTGCAAGTATAGCTGCTGCAGATTAGTATATTTATCTGCTGTAGTGGCCTTGTGAGACCAGGGCAGTGTGGAAAGGTCGGTCCCTGGCAGGCACATTGTTTGACACACTGAGCTGGTACACAATTTGCTGTGACACTGGAGGGGGCCAACACACTGTTTTCTGGCAGGCACCTTCTGCTCTCTGGAGCTGGCTGACAGCTCAGTGTCCATGAGTTACCCCAGTTCTCACATGCAGGCTTCTCACTGCAGATTAACACCAGGCCACTATCGTGTTAGCAAATAACCCTGGTATTCAGTGTTTGATAAGCCAAATATTTGAACCAGGTGACATTTGAGCATTTTTAAAAAGTAACACTTTGAATAAGGCAGCTCTCACTGTTGCTGGGTTGCTAGCAATTGATTTCTTGTCATGCAAGTGGAATGTTATCTACAGCTGTGAAAAATCAGATTTTGGGGATGTCCTGAAAATTATTTTAGACTTATACAGATTTTGCACATATGTTGGAACATACATACCATTTTTTATATAAATAGGTGAAAATGCTTAGACTTGGATGTAGTAAATATATATGCTTTGCTTAAGCATGTTGTTTTACAATTTGTGCTTTTGAATTGCTGGAATTTGAAAAAGCTGGAATTATAATATATGTTTCCTTTCATTTTGCTAGTGTACTCTGAGATTATGCCTTCAGTTTGACTCAGAGCAGATTGAGACCTAATTTCTTAATCTGCAGTCTTTTCTACTTCTGTACATCTGTCTTTTTTCAGTTTCAAGTGTTCTTCTGTTTGCTCTGCTTTTAATGGAGTTTTGTCCTCTACCAGTGTTTAGTTATTTGGCTTTTTTGGATCATCTTTTATGATTCTAAAACTGCAAGAACTGTTTCACAGCTGCCAACCATTTGCTCTCATCTATGGTTTGTTGCACAGTGTTACTTACAGATATTTATAAAGAGTGCTGTAAGAACCTATATATATCAGAAGTGAGCAATCTAATTATACAGCTATGTCACTTTAAAGATACAGTGATGTGTGTGAAACTGGTCAGATTTACTGCCTCTTCATGAATTATCATTTATTGGGTGACTTACTGCGTCCCTTGTCCTACACAGGAGTAGTGTTATGCTAAATTTATTCAGCTCTAGCAGTTGGATAATTTTGAAATCCAAGGACTTAAACCAGTTTTAGTTAAGCAGATATAAGAATGTTATTATTGATATATTAGAGAGAAATTGATATAATTATTCCCAGGTGGAAAGCAAGAGAAACTATGCTCATAAAACCTTATAAAATTCCTTCTTTCCAATGTCTATACCAATTTGACTGTTTTAATTCAAGTGTTCAAATTGATGATTAAAATACATATAAGTTCTCAAAAAAACCCCCCTCTTCCTGTTCCTTGGCAGGGATGGGGACTCTATGACTGTTTCTGTAACACCTAGTCCACCTCTTTTTGCAGGCATCTATCCCCTACAGACATCACTGCCTTTGCCCACTGCACTTTAATTACTGTGAGCAAAGTGCTGATATCACATCAACCTGTAATCCTAGAAGTACTCCCTCAGTTGCTCTCTGTTTTCTTTCCTTTCAGTTAACATGAACAAACTAAGCCATCTAATTAAAAACTCCTATTCTCCTAAAAATTCAATATGTCCTTCTAGCACAAAAGAAAGGACAGCAAAAAAATATTGGTCACATCTCTCTCCCCAGTCTAGCAGAGATTCAGTCCTCCACGGTACAGAATTGTTTAATTTCAAAGCTTTAAAACATATTTAACCTAACTCATGCGAATACATTAAAGAAATCAGAAATTTCAATGCTCCAGGCACTCTGCAGCATTGAACTTCAAGGTGGTCCCTTAAGAGAACATGCCATTGATAATAATTTTGTAGGAGGGGACAGCTGGTTCTACAGATTAAGACAGACAAGAAGTCTGAAATGTCATGAGTAGGTGAAATAAAATAGTTCTGTAACTGACCTAACAGGGAGACAAAGCATGGTATGTGGGAGTCGTTAATTTCAGTGCTCAATTCTATTGTGTCTGTGTTCTCTGAGACAATGTTTCAAGAGTACACTTTTTTAGTAGGAGAAGATGTTTTCAAAAGAGCATTTCACAAACCTGTTAAAAATTATGAGAATTATAAAAAGAAATATCAGTTTTCTTGCTGTTTTCATCTGAAATGTAAATGAAAAAAATATTTTTAAGAAAGCTTACAATAAAAAATTTCTGAAAACATAATTATATCAGTAGATTAATTAGCATCTAGACTTTTACAATAGCATCTCAATTATACTACATTAATAGAAGTCTATCTGGTATTAAGAAGTTAGGCTTGGAAAATCATCTGCAGATGTTCCTGTGAGACCCCAATTTTGTTACCATATAGCTGTGATTTGACTGCTGCCCTGGGTGTAAAATGTTTTGGTGTGGGGCAGTTGCCAGCTCCTCATGGCACACAAGAGGGTTCCTGCTTCACTCAGCCCCCTCTGAGGGAGCTCACACACCTGGAGCTTGCAATACAGGTGGCAGCTCACTTTGCCACCAGCTATCTACCTTTCCCTGATGTCACTGTGTCGTGCTTTGAGACTGGCCAAAGGCCAGACTCACTCACCCTCCCCTGCCACAGCTGGGATGGAGAGAGAAAAATTAAACTGAGGATTCATGAGTTGAAATATGGACCAGGAGAAAACACTCCAAGGGCAAAATGGACTCAAAAATATTATCTTCCTCAAAATCGGAGGAGGATAATGAGAAATAAAATAAGCCCTGAAAATATCTTTTTCTCCCAGCCCCTCCCTCCTTCCTGGTGACAGTGCAGGAGACAGGGCATGGGGGTTTGGTCATTTCATCACTGAGATTTTCTTCTGCTGCTCCAGGAGAGGAATCCTTCCCCTGTGAGACCATGGGGCCCCTCCCAGGGGAGACAGTTCCCTGTGGACCTCCCCAGCGTGGTTCCAATCTCATGAGCGGCAGTTCTCCCAAAATAGCCGCAATGTGAATTTCCCCCTTGGGCACAAAGTCCTCCCAAAACTGCTGTGCCATGGGTCACTCTTCCAAGGGGAAGAGTGTCTTCCAAGGAAAACCTGCTCCAGCCTGGAAACAAGGGCCTTTGGCAAATCCTCAGGCTCTTCCCAGTACTTCTGGTGCTAGGTTTAATTAAGGGTATGTCCATGTGTATTCATCTCATTTGTATCCTGAGAACTGACATTTAATTCATGTTTATATAAAGCAAATAAGGCATCTCAGTCACTGTCCTTATGTTCTGTGTTATAATAACTGATTTCAATACAATTAATTAGTGTACTGACTAGAAATGCTTTGTTTGTAAATGGTTTGAGGGTAGACAATGTCTTATAAACTAATCTTTATCTTAATGAAAACTTTAAGAGTCAAAATGTCAATGGCCTTATGGAACAGCATGAGTTAAATCTTTTAGTCAATATTGATTTTTTTGTTTTCTTTCCTTTCTCTTTTCTTTTTTTTCCCAGGAAAACTGTAGTGGAGGAGTGCTCCACTCATACTAGTTTTCATTTGGTTTTGAGTATTCAAGATATATTCCATTGGTACTGTTTTTTCCTAGATATAATTTATATTTGTTAGGACATGTTTGAGAAGTCCTAACATTTTCCCTTTCTCTGAGAAAAAAAAAATCCTCTTATTTTACCTGCCAGACTGAGTGTGAATACTTGATGGACAATATGGCTTTTTCTCACTTTTATTAGTAAAATGTCACTGTTTTATTGCCATAGTTGTCACAACTTTATTACATTAATTATCACGATTTCACATTTAAATAAACAGAGATTTTTACCAATAATTATGGAACAGCTCAGAAAATATGGACAAACAGAATCATGAGAGAAGTGTGTCCACTTTGCACTCACATGCCACTCTGTCATTTTTCCTGGAGACACAAGGAAGATTATTTAATCTCCTCTAGATTGCCTTTAAGAAAAAAATTATAGTTAAACTGTATAACAAACAAAATCTTGTTTATTTACATAAATATAGTATTCTGTCACCCTGAAGAGAATCAAGCAGGAAATGTTGTTTGTTCTTAATGCTTTAATGCCTTTTGGATCTTGAGTTCTCTGCTGAAAGTTCTTTCCAGATGTGTGCCACTGTAATTGTAGTTTAGGAAAGGTTGCGCTTTCTCAAAAGGTTCTCATGACTTGTCATACAGAAACTTCAGAAACTTTCCCTGGTGCGCTTAAACTTACCATACCTTTTTTTTTTTTTTTTAAATTTTGATGTTATTTTAACTTCAGCACAAAAGCAATATGAACAGTATAAAGAAGAATCAACATTTTAATTTTAGGAGACTATTGAGAACAAGAGAAAACAAGACTAATATACAACATTTGTGTTTTCTCTGCTTGCATTGACATGGCTGCCTTTTCTTGCAGAGTATATAGAGATCTAATTAGCAATGATCAAGAAAATGCTCAGTGTTTGTGTAATGGAATTAAACAGAGTTAAGCACTTGGAAATCCATCATGTAATTCAGATTATACTATTCCTTTAAAGTGACCTTCATTTGTTGCAGTTCTTTTTAACACATGTACACCAACTGAAACACAAAATGTGCATAAAAAAACTTCCCTTAACTTCAGTAAATATGGACTATTGGAGGATTAGAGTATAAGGAAATCCACTGTATAGAAAAATGCAAGATGCTGTCAATGGCTTATTGTCCTTTCCTACAAACATAACTATGAGAGAAAAAAGGAATTTTCAGCACTTTTTGTAAGAATAAGAGGCATGAAGCAATTTGGTACCACATTTCCTTGGCAAAACAGCATCAAATTTCATACAGGGGGTCAATCATCTGTGGGTGAGGGAAGAACATTGAACAGTGACTTAGCTTCAGTGGATGGAGTCAGGGGTGAGTGGCTGAACCTCAAGTATGCAGCCAACTGTGAGAAAAGAAACGGGTTATTTGTCTTCTGCTTTACTGAAGCACCACAAAAAATTTTGTGCTTGTCTGCTTTTTCTTATGATCTCTTTTATGTATTGTCACAGATCCAAACTATTTCATGTCTTAAAATAGACCCCAATGATCTCCTTTACCTAGAGTTGTGCATCTTCACGCTTCTGATGCTAGCATCTGAAAACATTGGATGTTTCAAATTAAGCTCATACCTGTCAAAACTGGTATAGAACAGGTGATTTTCCTCTGAACGAAACCCACCCTACCCCCTCCTCACACACAAGATTGTAGTTTAACCAAGAGAACTAGACTGAATTAGGCCAGACATATGAGAGATAAAGTTGGTAAACATGGTTTTGATGGTCATATAGGAAAATAAAATTTAAAAATCTGATGAAAACTTCCCAAGAAAATCAGAAATGCAGGTAAATCTCTGTGCATTTATAAGACAGCCATGCATTTCAGTAACAATGTATTTTTCATGCATCACTTCATCATTACAGGGACCCCATGTAATTTAAATTCATAACAGGAAACCACACATGGGAAAAGAGTATACAAATACTTTAAAAAGGTTGTATAAAGAAGTAAAATTATATCTGTGAGTCCCTTACTTACATCACTTATGTCATATCTTCTCCTATCTTTGCTTCATGGTTATTGGCTTAGTGCTGTTTTAAAGAAAAACAACACAGAACGTTAGTTATGTTTAAATATCATTAGACTTGCCTAAAGATACTGAAAATTAACCTTAGTTTCATAATATTTTTCAGAGCTCATTTAGTAGCCTTGTACAAAACATACATTGATATGCATGTTCTGGGACCCATCAAATTGAATATACCACTTAAGCTGCCTAGCATACCCAGATATTTTTGCAGGATAAGGAAATATCATTAAAATTACCTACAATTAGTTGAATTTTTTATGTTTGGTCTTGATTTTAAACTCTTTATCTTCATTCTCTTTTGTGTGATCTCATTTAATACATGGAAGACCTTCGAATGAAACATGTCTGTTCAGGAAATATGACACTCAGTTTTTCTCCAAATGTCATTAATAATTGTGTTCCTGATTCTATCCTACTCTTAAACAAATGCTTTATGCTTTATACGAGTGTTCCTTCTGAACCCAGGGGTGAATTCAATCCAACTCAACATTTCAATGTACTGTGTTTTGCTCTGAACCAGAGACCAGATTAATTAAACTTTAGTTCTGTACAGTTTCCCAATAAGACAAAAGTATTACCAAACACACTTTCCTGGAGAACTTTGAAATTTTAGAGGCCAAAGGTATATTCATTCATGTTTGCTGCAGAAGACAATTTTAATTTGATTTCAAAAGGTTAGATAGAGACAAAATTAAACATTAGGCCATTATTAGGCATTGTTTACATTTCTCCATATAATATTTCATTCAACTTTAATGTGTGGTAATGCATTCTGTACTAATTACCTTTCTGCTCACTTTTATGACCCTTGTCAGAGTTTTATCTGGACATCTTGTAATCATTAATGGCTTTTTCTTTACTTAGCACCTGAAAGGTAGCGACATAATGGGCTCTAAAACAATAAGAGTGGAGATAGAGAAGACCATGAATTAAAAGTTAAATAACTACTGTCACACAGAAGTGAGCTGCAATTTGAAAGTCTATATCTAGAGTACAAGCCTCTAGTCTAGTCACTAATTTATATTTTGTTTATTTATTATTGATTGCTTTACTAGCTTTGTTATATATTTATATTATATATATTTTATATATTTTATATATTTATTTTATTGTGATATATTACATTTTATTATATTTTAATAGTTTTATTGATTTACTTTATTATTGTTTGCTTATTTGATCAAAGAAATTATTGAATGACAAGATTTATTCTTTTGTTTATTAATTAATTTCATTATTGCCTTTGGTGCCAGTACATTTTTCTCTCTTAAAAGCAGAAGATTCATTTTATTAGGTGTTTCAGTTGAAACATTAAGATAGTAATTACCAGTATTTGCTTTACATTCCTCAAACATCATTACTGCAATTTTGCCTAGCATCTCCTTAGCCCTCCACAACTTTTTCAAAATAGTTTCTTGTAGTTTAATAAATGTATTTTTAGTAATTCCCTAAAAAGTATGGGATGATAAGTGGACAGGTTTTCTTATGTGTATATGCTACATTTCCCAAAATACTTTCTTTTTCATGAAAAACTTTATTGTATTTTACTCATGCTAGAAGACTGGGTATAGATGAAGAAATATTAAATATTCATATGTTTTAACACCTTTCAAGAAAAAAAGGTCACTAGAGAACTGATCTCAACAACTCTACCCAGTTTTGTCTTTCATAAAACCTGAATAACAATTAATTAAGGAAGTGATTGAAGTCTAAAGCACTCATTGGCTGCAAAAGACTTCTTAATACCATAGTGAAAATTAATCAAAATACTAAAACATGTTCTCCTTGAAGATGTGGTTATTTTTCTCTTTCAGGAGAGCCTAGCATGCAATTACTATTTCAGGGCTAAATTCTGAAGGAAATAAATTTAAAATTAACAAATATGGGATAAAAATGGTATACACTTTCAGACATATATTTTGGACAGTGTGGAAAATTCGCACCTCTGCTCGCTTTCTGGAAGATCCAACTGTGTCCTCCAA
Source organism: Camarhynchus parvulus (assembly GCF_901933205.1). Classification (NCBI taxonomy): domain Eukaryota; kingdom Metazoa; phylum Chordata; class Aves; order Passeriformes; family Thraupidae; genus Camarhynchus; species Camarhynchus parvulus. The sequence continues at coordinate 80,608,679 of NC_044573.1, read as the reverse complement.
ACCTGATGAAGATTCTCTGTGTTGTCTTTCCATTTCAGTTAGAAGCCCTCATGAAGTTTCCCATTCACACTTTACCAAGGACTTTGGAACCACTGGATATCTGGAAAAGCAATCTAAGAAAGTGGCAACTTCAATCATAATGTGGCAAGAATCTCTATCAACCACTGGCATTGAGGGGGATATGTGTATTTCTAAATTCTAAAGTGGTCAAAATTCTGCAGACTGTATTTCAGTATTTTGAGCATGATATTCATATTTGATGGAATGATAAGTGCATCTTTCACTCATTTGACTAAGATTCATGCCTGTTGATTGGACAGACAGACACTCAATTTTTGGTTTTTTTGGAGCTGTGTTCTTTCACATAATGGCCCCTTTCATTTCACATGCAGAAGATCAATTTGAGGTCAACTTTTGTCTTGCAGAGTTAAGCTACAAGCAAGTTGTTTTGAGTCACAGAATCTTTCTCCCCCTTTTTACATTTTATATATCTCATTTCAAATTCTAACATAAGCTATCAGGTTGCATAAAATTCAATAGATGAACAATGGAATTTTAGTTTTTGATGTCTTTCACACCACAAACATCATCATGTTAAAACTTTAGATGCAGTTTAAATGAAGGAGTTAAATTAAAACAAGACAAATTACATAGAACTGGTAGCTTTTGCAGGCTGTATTGTCAATGCAAATCTATAAATGAAAATAATATATTTAATTTTGTATTTTTATTTAACAATTGTGCTTGATTTGTAATGTACACAAAGTACTTGCACAACTATGTTACATTGGGTGTCTTCTCATCTCACCTATACTGTACCTATGTCATGTAGCTCACCCAAATTTAATTGCATTATTGGGTAAAAAATACATAAGAAGGTAACAGTCAAAAGAAAGACCTTCTAAACAACAAAGCTGTGATTTTAATATTCCAGCAGTTAATTTTTCTGGCACTGCATTGTACTGTAGCTCATCTTGAGTAGATTGTCTTGCTAAATCTAGGTGCCTTCCCTAGTCAATTAATTCAAATTCAGTTTATAAAACAAAACTATTGAAAAGGTTTTAGTAAATTGGATCTCTAAGAGTAATATGTCATGTTTACGTACCAATGTCTACTGAGAGTTATTTTCTCTAAATCTGAGAAGACATTTCTCTGACAGGAGAATTCTGACTGAAAAAAGAGATTTACCCCAGGAGTTTAAAACAGGCTTTTTGTTTCATAGAAATATAAAGGAGGAAAAAAAGATAACATGAAAAAAGATATTACAAAAATAGGCTTGTATAAGCCTGGTACAGCTGGTGAAGATAAAACCAAGCTACTGACACGTTTTATTTGCTACTACAAGATTATCAAACATTGTGTTGGTCTGTAGTACTATGCAGGTAAATAAGTGTGAATTTTTATGCGTTTTTTTACTGCCAAATAAAATACTACACTCATTGAATATGTTGAATTGGCAGGCTCTCATAAGAATCATCAAAGTCCAACTCCTTACCCTGCACAGGGCAGCCCAAAAATCATATGAGCCTGAGATCACTGTCCAAACACTGTCAGGCTGGTGCTGTGACCACTTTCCTGGGGAGCCTGTTCTAGTGCCCAAACACCCTCTGGGGGAAGAATCTTTCCTTGATATCCAACCTGAACCTCCCCTGACACAACTCCAGGACTCCAGTTCTGTGTAGGTCACTTCTCAGTAGTATAAACATTGGGAATAAGTCAAACAATATCTCACTGTGGGAAATTCTTTCAAACAAACAGATTAGAGGAGACCAAGGTATGTTATACAAACAATAGTGACACTAGAGAGCTCATAGGTCATGAGATAAAGTTAAGATAAAATAGTACAGAAAAATCTCAGTGTCCTCAGCTTGTCCCCAGTTTAATCTTCACAACTGCTTCGCAGGGAAGTCAGGATATAAATTTCAGTTACTGTAGTTTGAGAGTTGTTCTGCAAGTCAGCCTTTCTGATCATATGTCACTAAAAGTGCTATTTCTATTCAAAGTGGCTTTTTTGGACACTTCCTTGCCTACATGACATACAGAGGCACAACTCTTCAAGCAGAAAAAGGGTTCATTCTCCTGCTCAGTCTTCATAGCCAGACATACAATTGTTTTAGTGAAGTTATCATTACTCCATGCTTTTCTATGTTTTAGTTAATTTAGAAAGATATTTTAAATATAGTCCTGGGAGGGAAATTGAGACATTTTCTTTATGACCAAAAATTAATCTTCAACTTTTTCCTTGTTGGAGGTTTTCCACATTACATCCAGTTATTGCCTTGCATCCAAATTACATACAGGTCACAGAAAATTCAATATAATTAGTTAAATAGAATGCCTTTTATTAACATTCTATTAGCATTTTATTAGCAAAATTTAAAGGAAAAAAATAAGGTTCTTTCTAAGAAGAAATGTCAAAATCTCTTGATATTTCACTAATCCAAGCAAAATATTCTATATGGAATCCATAGGCGAACAGTGATGTTCTGTATAATTATAACTTTCCTTTTGGTTAAGGTGATCATTATGATGAAACTATAATTAAATTTTTCTATTCTAGATAAAACTGTTATAATGAAAATAATATTTATTCTTGAAACAATTGATTATTATGGGAGAGGATGTTTATTATGGGATGAGATATTTTCAAGAGAGATAGAAACAATATACTTGAAAAAATAAGAAGGTTTAAAGAAGATAATTTCAAAATATTTCATGACTCACAGCAAAATACAGCATTTTGTTCTCCTTTTTTCTTTTGTGGATTATTAATCTTTATTATTCTTATGCAACTGCAAAATATTAATATCTGGTTTTTAGTCAATGGGTTCAAAGGGATGCTATCTATTGCTTTACCTAAAATCAAGTTGTAAGGGGGTGAGAAATACTTTAAACATAATGGATAAGACAAAAAAAATATATATATAAATATACAAGTCATTTGGTTAAATTAGAGCATTACAAAGGCTACTCCAAATTAAGCTGATTAGTGAAGGATTCAGAAGAACTCTTGTGCCAGCTCTGAGACTGTAAAAGCTTTCCTAACCTGACAGCATCTTTTTAAGGTCAGTTATAAAAATCAGGGCCCAGAATATTTTAGCAGTGTGAGCAAAGCAACCTCTAAGTAGACAAAAATCTGCCCTGGAGACTTAAAATTAAAGAAACATATGCATTCTCTTCTGTTTGTCAGGATTTGGTTATTAAAAAAATGGATTGGATTTACTTTTATTCAGTTTTATTGAAAATATTCTTGACCTTTTTTAGCAGATTTGTTTGGGGAGCTAAATATGAACTATATGAGGAAACAAAATACATTTGTGACACTTCTCTATGAATTTCTTATTTCATGCTTATATAATGCAGCTTGATTGTTTCCTTGCTTACTCTGTTTCTCTCTCCCCATCTCCACCCTCTCACCGTGCCTTCAATGGAAAATCATGTTAACTAAATCCTGTTAATCTGGTACTGGAATAAAAATAAGGTGAAAACTCAAGAGACTAATTCTGAACTGAATTTGATAGGAGTCTTGTAAGGATTTTTGAGAAGTTCATAAATATTTCCGTCAATATTGTCAAATTTATGAGACTGTATATTTACAAAAGAGCCTTATTTCATGTATTTCTTTATTTCTTTATGTATTTATTTAATTATTCTTCTGGTTTGGGATATTGAAAAAAGAAAAATTGGCAGATGTTGGAAGAATAAAATTTTCTTACACTATATATATGTTCCAGTTTTTTAATACTTTTTTTCACTTTTATGCTTTCTCTGATGCTAAGAAGTAAAAAAAAATCACGTAAAGACCATTTTGTGCTGTTTTGCTGCATTATTGCTTCATACATCAGTAAACTATTCAGAACCAAGTTTATTTACCTTTCCCATCACTGGTTAGAGAGCTCAAGGTTTCAGAAAATCTCTGACTGTTCAATTAAGTAAATCTTAATTGAATGCTAACTCTGCATTCACCTTCCCTACCCACCACCAGTTAAATATTAGAGACTTAGAAAACATATTTAAAACAAAGATAAGAACTAGGCAAAGGTAACTGCATAATAGCTCCCTCAGTCACAGTATTTGTCAGTTAAGACAGGGTGATCTTGCTGCTACATCCTGTATAGAAAATTTTTTAATTTCAGCAATTTCCATAAGCAAGGGAACAAAGATCCCATGACTTACGAAATTATTCCTTCTTTTAAGTGTTTAGTTCCAAAAGCCTAGTGGAACATGAGATCAATGCAATCCAAATACTTTACTGAGATTGTTTCATAAACAAGTTCATTATTCCTTTCCATTGTTAGTTTTCAAATTTTTCCTTGGGGAAAAGGTGTTGGACAGATTTGGCACCGAAGTTCCTTGAGATCTTGTTACGGTTTGTTGGACTGTGAAAAAAAATTTGAAGGACTGATTAATGTAGTGACTTGAGAATAGAAATTCAGCTTTCATTCTTTTCTCTGATTTCACGCCCTTCTGCAAGCTTTCCTCTCAAAATATGAGTGAGAGCTAAAAGTTTCTGAGAAAACAAATAGAGTATGGCTGTCACAGGTGAGTCATCATCACACAGTTCTCTCTCTTCCTCTGCCAGAGTAATTCATTCCTTTGCACGCAGAATGGGGGTGGGGAGGTGGAACAAAAACCTAAATGACATCATATTTTCTATGCTTGGCAGTTATGTAATTTATGCACAGAAAAATGGATTAAAAATTTATTGGGACAGACAAGGTATCAAACAATAGTACTCTCATTCTGTTTCTGAGTCCTTGAAAAAATACTATATTATCCACTGAATACTATATTATCCATTGTTCTTACAGATGGCCAGTTTGCAAGGTGTCTTTTAAAACATTTTCCTTTTTCTTGAAATGTAGCTTCAATTAATTCCTTGAGTTAACTTCTCAATGAAACAGACTGTTTTAAATGTCAGAAAATAAATTTTTAAGTTTTTATTAAGCACATTCTAAAAGTTAATTTTCCCTCAGGTAAGAAGTAATAACAAGATAACCGTCGCAGTGACTTGCTCATTTACCTGTAGGGAAACTAAATAATTGCTAGATAGTAAAGAAGCTGTTTCTTCCATTGGAACATACACGTCCATGCATTTTCAGATCTACCAAAACTAATGTTAATATTATTATACCTGACATACCATGCATTCTGAAGTGTTATTGATTTCCTCTGTCTGATCCTCAAAGAGAAGTGAGGAAATTTATAGTCAGGGTTAGACAGACTCAAAAGAAACTACTGTGAGCAGTCAGCTTTGTTTGTGTACACCAAGTTAGAATATGTCTTTAATATTCTGAGCATGAGTTTCTACTGGAATAAAATGAAACCTTGAGAAACAGTATGTAAATCATTCATGAATAGAGCTTCTATTTTCTTTTAACTTGTAACTATTTACTCTAGATAAGGAAGGATAATCTCTCATGTAATGTGATCATTGCCTAATTGTAATACAAAATGGGTATCTTTCAGCATATTGAGGATAATATTGTTGAAATTCTGTAAAGAAAAACTGAGCTAGACTAAAATATCCCTCAGAGCAAATTTCTTGAAATGAAACATGGCTTAAGTGGGTATTTAGTTTTTAACAATACGGATGATCTGGAAGAAAAAAATAGTACCGAATTTTTTTTATTGGTGCAGAAAAATTCACTAGTTAATGATAAGTACTAATGACAGGCAAATTACACAGTTTGTATTAATAAATCAGATCAGAAGTTATATTTTTAGTAGAAAATACTTGATAAAATGCTTCTCACAAAGCTAAATTTGACTTAGACCTGGTTTGGGAAAAGTTGTGCAAAGGTACTGAATATCCAAGTATGTATAGTATTTCCTCTCATAAGCTGAGTGTTGCAGCCTAAAAGACTGTCTTGAAATCAGTTCTTTGGAATGCCTTGGGAGACAGAAAGGGATATCAGGTAGGATTTAAGAGAGAATATCACTGCTTTACACTACATAATGTTGAAAAAAATGAGGCGGATCCTAAAGGAGCCATAAGAACAGTTCAGAGTCTAATAAAGTAACTCGGGTCTTAAGGTCATAGACATCCTATTTGACAAAACAAACATTAAGGCTAATATCAAATCCTTAGATGAAATGTGAGCATCCATCAGTCTTTTGTGCAGAAATATAATTACCCCAAGAGGTGGGTTGAATCCACAACATTAAAAAGTAATCATAGCTGAATATATCTATGGAAGATGTAGTACAGTTCAAATAGAAATTACAGGTCTAACACAGAGACTTTCAGGAGTTCCTCATAGGCCTGTTTATACAGGAAGTCAAGCCAGTCAATCGTATGGGTGCTTTGGATTCTGAAGAAGATGCCAAAAATACCTGTTAACTGCAGCAAGTGATCCCTAGAAAAATATTGTAGCTAAAAATTATTCTAAGGGGTATGTAGTTCCTTGCTTCCAAGTCAAAAAGAACAAATACTCAGTGCATGTCCATTTGGCACAGCTACTTGGGCTTTGCTCCCTAAGGGTTTTGGAAGCATTATTAAGATGTTAGAGCTATGACTGTCTGGAAGAAACCATGTAACTCCTGCACACTGAAGGTCAGTACAGAACTGAGAAGCTTCCTTTTATTTTGCAGAAATTTAATTTATAAATACACAGTTAAGTTTGAAATTCTCAGTCAGAGATTGTATGTATCCCTTTAATTATATTGTAAATTAAGGGAGAGGATAATCTAAAAATAGCCTTGGGTTCACCCCAGCAGGTAAAACTGTTTGCTGTTTCAGTTCAGTATCTACATCTGGGTTTAGAATAGAATAGGAAAGCAGAACTGCATTTTTAGGAAAAAAACTCTGCAAAATTTTTTCAATTATGTAAAGGTATGAAATGGTAGAGGGTGGTGGTTATAAAACTGAGCTTTTGTGGGTACTTGAGTTGCAGCTGCATTTCCATACTAAAGTGTTGAGGACTATTTGCTTTTGCACGGAAGGGGTTCCTGATTGCTCCAAAACCCTGAACAACTTTTTTGGTGTTAGACACATGCTAGGAAAATGTGATACAAGAAGCCCACTTCATGATTTAAATTATTCAAGGCTCACTATCTCATCTTCAGGACAGGTGTCACAGTGTGACTCATATCCAGAAAATTAAATTATCTTTGATCAAAAGAAAAAAACAAAGATCTCTTAAGTCATATTGATTGCTGGGAACAGTTTCTGTGTTGTCTTGCCAGACCCTTTCCAGGAAGAAAGGATGAAGAGTCAGGCAGTGTGCTAACACTGGATGGATGACGGTGACAGTGACTAAGCCTGTGTCCTGTCTCTATCCCACACAGAAACAACCTGACTGTAGAGACCTGGGCCCAGCCTTCTCACAGAGTGTGCTAAAATAATATGTCTGTGACATATCTGCATGGCCTTTTAGAGACTGTTCTGTGACTTCCCAACAACAGTTCTTTGCACAGATATCTCTGTTCCCAGTCTAGGCATGTCTGTAGTGAAGGGGGTCTGTGGACCACAGAGGAACACAAAGTGACTTTCAGCCTGGGTGGCTCTTGAGATCTGTCACTTGATCAGGATCTAGCTTTGCCTTGTTGTTGTCAGGGAACAAGCTGGTGTTACAGAAGGTAGAGAAGTACTGAATATATGAACAAATCCAGAGCTTTTTGAGAATGAGGAAATATATAGGAGGGCATTGTCCTACAAGGCAGTTCTGAGAAGAAGAAAATGAACTGCAAATTGAACATGAACCATTGAAACAGACTAGAGGCAAGATTGGTAAAACTAAATGAACTTTAAGCTCACCCAAATTTAAATGAACCCCTCAATTCTTTTTTAGTCACCATGAATATGTCAGGCTGATATTCTGCCTGCTCAGCCCTGTGGCTAAGAGGCTTTTTATGCCCTAAAACCATTACCCAGGAAGTGCAACCCAAGTAATCATAGTGCATGAGTGTCATAAGAAAATCAGCACATACCAATCATGTCATCAGTCTTCATTTCATCTCTCAGTGGTTAGAAGCTCATTTACCCTATCATGTATTTGATAAGGTTTTTAAAATCTGCAATAGTTTCTATATTCACTAAAAGAAGTTATCTGGAATTTGCTTTCATTTCTCTGTAAAAGTAATCAGAAATATTTTTGTTAGCTCCCTTTTGTCTCTAATAGGGTGAGCTGCATTTAAACAGAAGATTGGTTTGGTAACTTCTTGTAATGTTGGTTTATGGTCTGTTGTGACTATAGGGTCAGTTTCTTTATATTAACAACGAACTAAAATATTAATGCAAAATCTTTGAGGGATGCTTCAGGGTTTTTTTATTATTTTTCTTGTTATTAATAATGAAATTTGGAACTTACATTGCACTAAATTTTTCCAATGCATTTTTTTCCTACACATTTATATATGTGTAATGTAATACATAAGAATACAGGTTATAGCTTGTTGCAATCTAAAAGTTATGTGCATGTTAAGCCCAATTTTAAAGCACCAAACCTACAGACAGGGAGGATTATAAATCCAATCTTGAAAAAGTGCAGACAAGATTTTTGGTTATCCTTTTTTTTTTTCTGAACAATCTGCATGATTACTCACAGCCACACCATAGGTATAAAACCTGGGTACATGAACATGGGATATTAGGAATGTGTAAGAGTGAGGCTTTGATAAGGAGGAGAGACTCAGAGTGTTAACCTGGTAGGTGTAATTACAGATGCACATCATGTTTCACTTATCTCCATGCTACAGCCTATCTAAATGTGGCAAAGAAAGGTGTAGGCAAACGTTAATTTTTGTCCAGGATTTAGCTACTACTGTCATGGAAAAAGACCAAAGAGAGGAGGAGAACCAGAAGCAGCACCACTTCTGTTTGCTGTTCCTGCTGTCAGAGGTGAGGGCAAAGGAGAGCCATACTGCTGCTTTGGTTCAGGGCAGCACTTTCCATTCTCAGTATTTCCTGCAGCTCCAACAGCCTCTTGGTGTTTCCAGCACCAGAATCTCCCTGGGCTCCCCAAGCTATACCAAACACAAAGTAGGCAGTAAAACCTCATCCATTTTGCTACCCTTTTAACAAGGATAATTGTCTCTTTTGTTTAGGCAGCCTGGCAATACCAAATCTCTTCCTTTCTTGCAGTAACAATAACCTAATCACACACTGATTTCTCAGATACTGGGGAATCATGAAATCAAGCTAATAAAAGCAAGAAACTGGAAGGCCTTGGTTTCTGTTTGGAGCTTCATTTTCTTCCCTTCCTATTGTCTGCAGAAACATTAAAGTACCAGGAGCGGGTTCTGCCACACCACAAGTAGTTTATTGAACACCTCTTGGACTGTTAGAGAAAGCCAGTGACAATAGCTCTGTCTTCACTCCCCCTTGCTTAGCAGCCTGTTTGGTGGCTGACTGAGTATCTGTGGTTCCACAGTTTGAGGAAGCCACTCCCTTTTCTCTCGACTGTTTTACCAAAGGGAAAACAGAAGGAAGAAAAATAGCAAAGAAAGCATTAACACATAGTAGAGGTAAGTTTTCCCACTGGGCTCAATGTGGAAAAAATATAGTTATAATCTGTTGTTTCTGTTCATAAGAATTTTGCTAATATTTTTTGTATTTTTTGTGTCATCCTTGAAAATACAGCAGAACATGCAGCTGGAGATGTGGCTCCAGTCAGTGTTGTACATCTTCTGTGAGGACATAAAAGTCAGGACATTTGCTTATCATCAGTGACATCACTAATTACTGCATCTTTTGTTGCCCCAGTTCCATCAGCAGAAGCCAAGATTTTGCCTATGTTAACAAAACATTCACTATTTTATGTTTGATAAACTTTAAGTTTGCTGAATTTGAGTCTCTTTGAAGTTCAATGATTTTCATAAAGGCAATTCTTTTCTTTCAAGACAGAAATAACTAATACATAGTAATTAGGTAATTTTTTTAAAAAGTATAGGAAAATAAGCCTTATTAATGATTAACATTTTCTAATAGACTAACTAATTTTACTCAGAAAAACTCATTTTTGGACACAGAAGTATTTCTGAAACTCTAGTGTTAATGTATGCCAACACTCTTGGCCTAGAAATGTGAAAAAGATTTTGAACTTATCAAAAAATTGACATTATTAAACGTAACATGTTAATATAAAAACCACAAGCATTTGTATATAGAGATATTTACACATTTTTTCCCTACAGGTATATCATGAGGAAGTAATGTAACCTACTGATTATTAAATTTATTTTTAGATTTTTACCTTCCACTTTTTCTTTTGTGTTGAACTTCTTGTCCCATGAGGTAGTGTTAAGGCTACTAGAACACTTTAAATCTGTGTTTCTTACTGATACATGTTTGGATGTCTTTTGTGTGCAGTTAAGCTGAGTTTTCTGGTTTTTAATAGCTTTTCATAATAACTGCAATGCTACTGCAATTTTACTCTTAAAGCTAAGAATATGGAATCATCATTTTAATTCCAATTGTTTAATTATGTCCTTATATGTAAAAAAAAAACTATAAAATGACTGAACAAGAGCCCCTGAGACAAAGTCATCATGCAATATTTCTAATAAGCTTAAAGCTTAAAGTAATGATTTCTGAAAAGTTAAATTCCTAGTTCTCAGGAAAGTTATTCCATGCCACAAGTTTAATATTAAGAATGGAAGATGATCATATTTTTCACAAAACCAAAAAGTCTGAATTCCCAATTGAACACAAAAGAAATTCACTTTTAACTAAGGAAACATGAACAGACAGCAAACAGCCATATATTGAGTTTTAAATTTCTTGCCCATTCTCTGCCTGGTGCTCTACTTTAATTGATCTACAGTCCCACCGCTTTTGTCGAAGGACCAGTAAACTGCACCTTCAGCAATCAGCAATCTATTCAGGCTAAGAAAGTTTATGATTGTTTTAAAATACTGCACAGACTAAGTATTTCCCGTTAAGTGAAAGGCTATTTTCCCTTTCTGTATAAATCTATGACTATTGACCACCTCATAAAGGCTTCTACCATATTAAATACAGCCGTGACTGTGCACCAGCTGAGTAATCCATTATTTTGTAACACCAATATAGGCTCTGGGGATGAATTTATTGAACTTTAAAACAGAATGTAATCAACAATCCATTTCATCTGGCTGCATAACACCCTTCTACCAATCACCAAGCAAAGCTGTCCTGTTTCACTTATCCTGTCCCATTCAATGAACTGTAAGTACATCTTTGCCTAATGATAAGGGCACTGGGGGCCATATATAATTCAGAGGCTTCTTGAAATGCATCAGCCAACTGTCCTGATATGTTAATCCACTCACTGGAGGCTTTCATTTGATGTCTGATATAAGTCTATGATTGTAAGCTTCAGCATCATTATCATTATTGTAAAAGAAGACAAAAATGAAGCGGCAGCAGCACTGGTGCCAGTGACACCCGAGAACTGGCCTTGCAGATTATGAAAGCTAGTTTGTATAGTTCCCAAGTGCAAAAGAAATTAATGACTTTTGCACAGCATTTCAAAACTACAAAGGAATACTCTGCTAAGCTTTTCTTTAACCTAGCTATCTACCTTTAAGAAATATATGTCTTGTTACTAGAAATTCAGGTAATCTTGAGAAAACAACTCTCTCGCAGTGGGTAATATTCAGTCATTTCACACAACTGAGAAACAGAAAGCAGAATATATTTGCAAAAAATTTAATTTAATTATAAGCTACTCTCCGGTCTACCAAATTAAATATTTTTCAATACCTTTTGCACATACAAATAGGAAAGAATGACAAATGATTCTTGCAAGAAATTTAGGTCAATCAATTTTTTACAGACTTTTCTTAGGCTAGCCAAGAGCTTAGTCACTAATGAAACTAGTAAACAGACTATCATGTTTCTAAAATAAATTGAAAATCTCAAATGTTGGTTAAATTAAATCTATCTGCTCATATTCAGTGATCAGCACAAAATTTTACAAAGTGTTGTATGATGTAAAATGATAGATTAATTAAAAGCAGAGCCAAAAATAGCTAGAAATATTGCTTCTGTCTCCAACCCATACTCAGTTTCTGTGATTTATTTAGTCCAGCTTGTGTTACCCATCTATCAGAACTTTCTTTGGCCTCCTGGTAGATGCAAGAGCACTGGAGTTTGCTGATCAGAACAGTTACAAACTTGAGAGCTCAGATGTATTATCATTGTAAAAGGAGGAATAGGCATAAAGCCCCTTTAAACTCTGTGCCAGCCCAGCCTAGCTTTAGTTGTGAAGGTATTGCTTTACTTACGATCCTCACAAAGTCAATTCTCTCAAAGGAGCTTAAAATTGTATAGGCTGGTAGGGGAGCCCCTTCCCAAGGTCATATGCTTCCATGGATAAGATGCATTACTGCTCCTTGGCATTCTCCATGCTATATGCAAAGCAATGGGACAGCTGGTACAGGCTTTCAACAAAATTCAGGCTAATTCAGCTGAAGATTTTAGGGATGATGGCATTATTGATGCAGGGTAAAGAAAACATCTGTTTTTTGTTTGTTTGTTTGTTTTTCTTTTGCTGCTAGGTGGCTTTTAAAAATCTCCATAAAGAATATAAACCTTGATTGCAACCAGGACTAAATTTGTACTTGCAAAATATTTTGGGGATATATGTAACATAATGGTAAAGTTCTGCCTCGGAAAAGTCTGTTTATATGTAGTTGCTTTTCAGAACTTACTTCAGTGCAAAACAAGACTCATTAAAATTTGTTATAAGTTAAAATAAGCAGGTAGAATGATTCATAAGGCTACAAGGTATAAATTTCAATTTGGAATTAAATGATTGATTATTCAATGGCCAACTGAAAATTGCCTTCAAAGAAAACTTAAAATTGCTTTACCTCAAATTGTATCTTTAATGTCTCCAGTGTGTGTTGGAGCAAAATGTTCAGTGAGATTCTCCCACTGGCAGCAGTGGAGCACCATCTCTTCTCCAGCTGCCAGCAGAGGATGCAAGTTAGAGAAATTGGAGGTCTGGGAGAGTGAAGAGGGAGAAATGAAAGAAGGGCAAAGGGACGCTTATGGTGAAACCAGGCCAAAACTTCCTCTGCTCTTTCCTGTAAGTAGCTTTTCTCTCTGAGCTGTCCCTGAGGGGCTAATCTAATACAAATAAAATATAAATACTCAGTTTGAGGTTGTGTGCAGGCCTTGAGGGAGGCCAAGAAAACAGATTAAAGAAGGAAGGGATAACATGGTAGCAGAATGTTTGAGCCTTCTGGCTACAATCCACAGAATGTGGACTTTCCAGTGAGCAAGTGCAGTAAATCTACTGCCTACCTGAGCTGATCCATCTGTAAATGAACTCCTGCCTGGGCTGAGGACTAAAAATAGCTGGTTGTGATGCTAACTTTACTGCTTTTTTACTGACCTCGTATGCTGCTGGCTACTGAATCTTACATGTCTTAATCATGCATGCTAGGCCAGGAGCAGCCAGTTGAATTTTGGGCACACCATTCCCAATCCCCTTCACATTTAGCTTTTGGATCAAGAGGTGTGTTGAAAAGACATTTCCTAATGATGTCAAGGAATCAGAACATCCTTTCTTGTCTACATGCAGAAAAAAAAGAAAAGAAGAGATAAATTATTTCATGAATAGAGAGCCCACAGTTCTATGGCTAGTTATTCAATTCTGTGAGCAAAAATCGTTAATGATAAACAGATAAATTCAAACTCCTTATTGATCCAGTTCTAACTCAATGTGATAGGTATCTCTTTCTCCTGAATTTAATGGAAGTTGGATTAAACTGAGAATAGGTGCTCATCTGATCAGGCAGCATAAAAAAAGAGTCTGGTCTCCATTCATAGCTACCAAAAGACTTTATTTTAAGACACTGAGGATCACATGCAAAATATTCCTGTATGTCCCAGGTACTTTTGAAGCACATTTGAAGAGAAAATTGTAACTTGCTACCAGTCATTCCACTGCAGCAAAAGTAGGCTAACTTCATCAAGTATGTTATTTGCTGTGAATTATTCACTCTGCAATGTTACCATGGTTACAGCTGTGTTACTTATCCTCACATCATTATTATTATTTTCTGTAGTCATTATGCTTACGCTGCAAATAGTATTTTATTTTTTTCTGATCATGTCATTTGCAACATGAATAAGAATCAAGGTTCACAAGAAGGTAAATATTGATGCTGTATGCAGTATGGCTTTGGCATTGACATTAATGTTCCTCTGCATAAGGGCATCATGACACTCATATAAAGCACCTGATCAGCCTTATTTGGCTGCTTTTGATTTCCCTACTGGTGTCACTTCATAAGGTAACTAATGAAGGCAACATAAAATAATATCAACTCTTGTATTACCATATTTGCAGTGTACCTCATCATTATTGGAAAATATTTTTTTAGGCATAATTACAGCCAACTATATTAGGATAAATGTATCTTATAAGAATATTAATGAGTTAAAAACCAAACCAAAACAAAAATGTTTATACTAAAAATTGTTGGCCTTTTCAGTTAGTTTCACTTTCCTATTATTCTTTTTCTGATTGTTTGTTAATATAATGACCTCTCAACATTTGATAAATTAGCTTATTCTTCAATAACAAATAACTGGTCACCCAGAGATTTTTCAGTTCTTTGGAAGACAAACAAACAAATGTTGAATGTACATCTTCTCAACTGAAAAGTTGTTTTTCGTTTTCCTGGGGGAAAAAAAGGAAGTCGGGGTTCACCACATTATACAGATCCCCGAGCTGAGACAATAAAAGTCCCAGTGCAAAATGCAGTAAGATGCTGAAGTCACTTCTGAAATTGCTAGAAATGTTTTAGGTGTTGCATATTTTGTAATCTCATTGAGCAGTTTTCATCCACTATATGGATATCTAAATTAGGATCTTCCTTAATTCTTTTAACTACCTACATTTAATCAATTGAAGTCAATGTTAAATATCTAGATAGCTTAGATTGTCTTTATTGACAGACAAGGAGAAGAATCACATTTGGATATGTATTTATATGTCCTAAAGTAGATGTTTGAAAAGTGTCAGCTTAACTGCATACCAGAAATATCTATCTCCATCAAATACAAAAATACAAATACATTGAATACAAAAGTAAGATATAAATGCCTGAAGTAAAAGGAGACTGATTCTACCTACAAAATCTGCCTGTCCATAATGAAGGTACTATTCAGACTCTCTTTTGTCATTTGCCTTAGATCCAACAGAGCTTTGGAATCACTATTGCATTGTTAATGTCATGTTTTTTATTGATAGGCTATCAACAGTTTTCTTACAGTCCATATCTGTCTTTGTTATTTACTCAATCTGCCAAATCTGCAAAGATATGAATCCATTACTATTAACCAAGAGCAAATTTGATGTCTATGTAGTGAGTCCATGTTACTTTTACTTCTAAAATTTTGATTTATGAAAAAGTTTCAGATGAAGTGTTATATATAGTATTCAAAAATTAAGTCACCCAAATACAGTATGGATAAGTCTTATAGATAAGACTCTAAAACTCCCATTACAGCAATCTTCAAAAGCCCTCTCTTTGACAAACTTTACCCTGACTTTTTTTCCTGAAGTAGATCCAGGATAACAAAATGAGGAAATTGGGAAAAAAATGATGGCAGCAGTAATGGGCCTCAAACTTCTTCACATTAATGCCTTGACCTTTGGGTGGGCACAGATTGCTATTTGTGTTTTCAAATAGTGTACAGGAATAAGAGAGGGATCTAAGGAGGTAGGTGAATTTTGCTGAACATAATGCTTCATTGTTAGTTCAGAAAAAAACACACAAGGCTGAAGATGACTCAGAAGAAAACTACAGTTTTAGGCCTTCATTTTAAGGTTACAGAACACAATACAATTTTTTTCCCCAAAATATTATTCCTGCCCCAAACTAGAAGTGCCTTTATTCTGTCTACAACTCTGATTGAGCTTCAACCAGATGCTTTACTTTGAGGAATCAGGTATCAGATATGGCTCAGAAAACAAAAATGAATAAAACATTCAGGTTCATCCTGCCTGCCATTTCTTCCTCTGTCGTAGACATCCTTTTCACTAAAATCCTTTCTTTAGGAATTTTTTTCCTTCTGGGAAGCTGAGGCCCCAGAAACAAGATGTAAACAATAGATTGTCTGCTGCTGTGGAATGCAACAGGTGGGTCTGTGATTGGTCTCCTGGGGAAGTTTTGGTTCAGTGACCAGTCACAGCAGAGCTGGCTTGCAGAGTCTGTCAAGGCCAGCTTGTGTGTTATCATTCTTTACTTTCTATTCTTAGGTAGTTAGCAGCTTCTGGAAACTCTCCTTTTCTTTTTCTTTTTAGTATAGTATAATAGATGTATATATCATAACATAATATATCAAGCCTTCTGATCGTGGAGCCCATCTCATCTCTTCCTTCACCCCGAAAACCTTGTGTCCAACCGACGACATTCCTCTGTAGAAAAAAAAATAGTTTGGGAAGAAGAAATCTGTAATGTATTGGAATCCTGTCAATAATTTCTTATGCATGTGTGCACCAGACCTTTAGTTCCTTGTAGGCCACTAGAAACAGACTAATACAGTTTGATTTCTGAGAGTCTGTACAGCCAACTAATTATCAGTCATGACATTCCATGGGCTGCTTGTTTTCCTTTCCTCAGGAGTCCTCAAACAGGGATTTTGGTCATTATAAAGGGTATGTGTGCTGTATCTGTGATAGTTGTCCTCTGACATGTTCAGAAACACAGGTGGTGCCCAGGATTTATCTTTAACCTGTGTACATCTGAGTGGAATATAAATAAGCAGATCAAGGTACAACCTCAGTCACCAGCAGGGATCTTCAGTGGATACAGGTGCCCATTTCACTTGCTGCAGACACTGTCATTGTTCTTGATATCCACCTAGATCCAAAACCTACTCTTTCATTTCCATTCCTTTCTCATGCTAGAATGAAATGCAACTGTGGTAACTTCTGTTCTGGAGATTAAAGCAATCTGCTCTCTATGTGTTTCCATTCAAGAGCAGAGGATGGGAGAGGCTGGTTGATGTTCGACAAAGCCAAGAATATTTTCCCTCTGTTTTCCGGGTATTCTAGTATAATTTGAGAAGCCACAGTCTAATATCAGATTCTAAAGCCATGGTAATGTCTAGGTCTCCAAAATGAAGTAATGTTCAGATTATCTATAATTCAGATAGTTTAGGTGATCACCCTCTCTTCCAAGTGTAGTGGCCAGTATGATTCTGTAAGTGAATATTTCATGGGAGTTCTCTATCTTCCTTTCTATAACTTTTTTAGCTTTCAAGTGCTAACATGTTAATTCTACACGTCACTGCACTGCACTTTAAAATGCATTTGGCACTTGCCAGGGAGGTCATGGCTACTCACAGTAGTGGTCTTTGGTCATCATCTGTGGAAACAGGTTTATAAACTTTAGGTCTCTGTCTGCTCTGGCAAATTAAACACCATCAAGGCATGCCTCCAGCTACTGGAATTTTCTCATTAAAATTGTTAAATTATTCAAGTGGTTCAACCATTAAATGGTTAAATTATTTAAAAGGTTTTGGCATGAGTCAGTCAGCACTCTCCAAATACATATCAAGCACTGTTTTGGAATTAACTCAGTCTGGAGACTCTTTACAAAAGTAGTTCACCTGGTTATTCTGTGATGGAGGCTAACAAAAACCTCAGTGATAGAGGTTAAGTTTGTATGTCTCTTGTAAACCCATAAACCCCCTCATTTTCAAAATTATCTCATCTGTTATAGCAAGTAAATTGTAAATTTTCTTTTTTATGGTTTTGAAGTAGTATATTTATATATATTAATTATTTTTCTCAGAGTTCAACAATTAAACCCACGTTTAGAACATGTACCTGTTATTACAATGCAGCATATTCATATAAAAATACAAGAAGCTGTGGCAACAACTAGTAATTAAAGCTCTACTTGTATTAAGATTCTTACTTAGGAAGATAAATATATAAGATACACCATAGAAAGAGCCATAGATCTGGTAGAACATATTTTAATAAATTGTTAATATTCCTGGGAATTTTCTTCCAACAACTGCTCAGTTGTGGTGGCAACATAAATATATGTTGCAAGTTTAAGCATAATACAATCAGTATTTTAAAAGTGCTGGGTATGTTTTTGATTACTTCTTGCTTTTGAAGAAGGGTTTTGTCATGGACTCTCAAACAGCAAGTGAAACTATTTTTGGAGTTACTTTGTGTAATTATTGAATCCTTTACAAGAACATGTAATTACTCTGCAGTACATAATTTTTAATAGGTAGTGTCTTTTTCTTCCACTCACCAGAGGTCTGACTCTGTATCCCTGAAATGAAAGGATGATTTGCCAGTGTCCTCAGTGTCATTGGATCAGAACGTAATACACCAATTCTCTTTCTAAACATGTCTTTTGGATAAGTGTACTTCTTTTAACTTGATTTCAATAATTCATGGTAACCAGATAAAAGTAGATGTAAAATGAAACTTAAATTTAGAAGTAAATGTAAAATCAAAAATAAAAATAAAATTGAATGTTCAGCAGAACTTTTAAACTTACTGATTTTGTCTTGGTAGGCTCTAATTTAATTTTTCCCTGTGTCATTACTCTAGCATACATTACATTATTTAGACAGTACTCATGTTTTCTGTGCAGGAGAATAAACAAAGGAACATTGTCATTTATTGAAATCAGATAACTCTGTCTCAGGACAACACTCTTTATCATTATTTTGCTACTGGATGTCCTAGATAAGTAGGTAGTTCATGTCATTTTTCCATTTTACCATGTGCTGAGCTGGTTTTGTGAAGTCACAGAGTCTTATTTGTAATGAAGGGATGTTCTTTTGGGATCTTTCAGTAAGTGATCATGTCACAGGACTTTTAGACACTTACTAGTGTCTGACAGCAGACTTTTAGAACCATCCATTCTGGCCCTGAATGTTTTAAGTCCAAAGCATCTCTTTATTTCTAGTGTCTTGACAGAAAAAGCTGCTGGGAGAGCTTCCAACGTTAGGTTTCTGCCTAACTATCCATATATAGAAAAGCCCTGAATCTTTTCTGGAAGATAGGGAGAAAGCATTCCCCACAGCTGTTATATTTTGTTTGAGTTTTGCATTTTTCTAGTATTTTAATGTTTCAGTGTAAATATAACTGCTGTTCATAAGAGCAGGAATCTTTGAAATTTTTTTTCAGTATGGTGTAACCAGTGCTGCAATATTACTTATGTGCTCGCAATATATAAGTTCCCCCACATTACGAACACGAGCTAGAAGTACCCTACCCCTTCCTCTCTTACCTTTCTGGAAGATAGGGGTACAGTGGAAAGGAGATACATATTTTTACGCAAATTTCAATATTGTGTGTCAGGAAGGTATTATAAGAAAGTGATGAATAATTGGCATAATTTTGTATCTTCTGTAGCAAGGGAACTTCTGGACACTGCTGTAAAAGATATAATTTGTCATTGTAGTAAGTCTGTCCCATATAAATACTACTGTTAAGAATGCTGACACCGGTTGGCTGAAGGGAATAAGCTTTTCAATGAAATCAAACATAAATTTTATTGAAGAAAATTTCAATGCAGATATAATGACTTTGTTCTTTTAATGGTGGATTTCTATAACGAAGTTTCTAGATCTTTAAAACCGTGCTGTGCTTAACCTTATATATACTTAATCATGAAAAAGACCTATCCTGCTGTCCAGAAGGGTGCAGCACTCAGGTGAGTGTTAGGAGGATTTTCGTATTAGCACCAAGTGAGAATACACCTCCTAATTAAAAGATGAATTCAACATTCAACAACAACAAAAACCCAAACCAAACCAAACCAAATCAAACCAAAACAAACAAACAAACAAAAAAACCCCAAAAACCCCATGGTCAGAAAAAAGAAACAAAGACTGACAAAAATCTTCCATCTCTACGGGGTCACTTGTAGCTGATTTAATTATCAGTGGTTTAATTTTTAATTTCACTTTCTACCTCAGGAAACTAATCTTATCACAATAAAGGAAGGAAGGAAAACCTGTATATGAATGGATTTAAAAGTTTCAAATGTACCTTTCCTTTCAGTGATCCTGTCAATAAAAAAATCTTTTAACCACAGTTTTCACTACTGCAACAGTGAAAATATAGGAGAAGCAGAACAAAACTCTCTTTTGAGAGGCAACAGAGCAAAATATATTGGTAATGGCATTGTTGTAGATTTATTTCTACTCACTGCAAGTGGAATATAGCTATCTATTATGGTCAGATCCTGTATTAGTTTTGATGATGGGACAGTTCCTTTGACATCTACTGAAATAGGTAGTGCTCTTAAATGCATGGGTAGTACTACAGAGCTGCTTCTGCTTAGTCCTCTGTGCTAATACAGCATCAGAGCCATTTATATGGTGAAAAGACAAGCTTACTGGAGAACTGGTGCCAAACAAAGACAAATGACACCACTGCATAATGTGAAAATGCATGAACTTCTCAATAGCTTTTAAATTGGTACAGAGAGCATGAAGCTTCTGATGTCTCACTTCCATTTACTCTATTTCCTGGACTTTTTGAGTTACTGAGTGAAGGGCATGGATAAGAGGTGGATATTGTTCTGTGGAGCCCTTCTAAAACCAGTTATTTTTTAAGGTAACATAAAATTAGACTCATTAGTAACTGTGTAGTCTGTAATGCTTGTGAAGGTTCTTATATCAAAGTCTTAGTGTATCTGTGAACTGAATTAAGCAAAAGGACTAACATCTGTTTTGTGTTTGCTGTTTTGTCTTCTTCGTGTTTGCAAATGAGCAGCCTGGTGTGTTTGAGTTTGAAAGACATCCAGAGAAAGAATAGGTTGGCCAGCACAATTGAGAAAGCAGAGCACAGAGTGAGTGCATCATGAGGGGAAGGTCACAAAGTGGTCCTTACTTTCCCTTGGAGACAATTCTGCAATGTTAGATCAAGGTCACATAAGTCTGCACCAATACCTTTTCTAATAAAGAAATTTTTTATGTCAAATGAACAAAGCGGTTTTGTTTTTTCTTTTTACTGCTCTTAAATCAGTGTTTTGGCCCTCTACATATGAGCACCAACTAAGATCTTGGCAATAAGGCTATAACACTTCTGGAAATTTTTTTTACAAGTCTATTGTCTCAGATGCTGAGATTTGTTCATGTGATCATGGTCAGTGGACACATATTGCCAGTTCAGCACCGCCAGGAGTTTGGTATCTGCCAAAGGCCACAAGCTTTACTCCAGCTGAAAAGTGATAGAAGTGAGTGGTGAACAATAGATCACTGCTTCTTGGTGGAAACAACAGCAATTGGGAGGGTTTAAAAATTGCTCAGGGGTTATCCCAGAGACTTTAACATCAGTTAAAATGGAGGAATAATCATGGATTGTTGACTAACCTGACAATTTGGAGACATATTCTTCCCTCTGCAAATGATGATAAGCATGGCTTCTGACTTTGAAACTATTTTCTCTGTCATTAACATGGTTCAAGCCTTTTTTTAAAAAAAAAATCTTAATCAAATGATCCTTTCCAAGTGATTTGCTGATAGCATCCATCTTCTGTGGTGAAAGATAAATTATGATAATAAACAGATGTAGATAAAAGCAGCTACATGAGCAAAATTTTGAACAGTGAAAAATTAACTGATATTCC
This sequence comes from Camarhynchus parvulus, assembly GCF_901933205.1. Classification (NCBI taxonomy): domain Eukaryota; kingdom Metazoa; phylum Chordata; class Aves; order Passeriformes; family Thraupidae; genus Camarhynchus; species Camarhynchus parvulus. The sequence continues at coordinate 80,587,121 of NC_044573.1, read as the reverse complement.
CTGTTTTATGGCAGAATGGCAGATATAACAACAATAAGACTCTGGAGATGTTCTGTGACTTAAAGAGAATAAACCATTCTGCTGTCTTCAACTGGATTAGCTACATTGCTTTCATTCTTTCATTTCAGTTTATTTTTATCAAAATTTCCTCAAGCTACTTGACTATTTGAAGAGTGATATGTAAAGAGTCATCTAATTCTGTAAAACAAATTTAAATACATGGAAATTTCCATGTAAATTTACCTACCTGAAGATCTATACCTGCTTAAACACCTTGCTGAAGCACATGGCTGGCGAGTACCAACTATTGATATGGAATATCAAATACTTGTGGAGAACATAGGGACTGCTCTACAGAATTAAGGTATTCCCCAAAACTATTATAACACATTATGTAGTTTCTGTAATCATGATTGTTTTCCTATTCCCAGAGAAGGAAAGACTTGATCTGTCAATTTTCATAATTAGTTGTGAATATATAAATTTTTTTTTCTTCCATGAAAACCAAGCCTTGTTAATTTGTACTAATACCAAGCCACAAGAGTGGTGTGTGTTAGATAGGACAGGGACTAGAGGGTGCTCCTTGCTCTGCACATAACACCTGGAAGAAAGTGTTGGGAACGAGATTAGATGGTCTTCACGTGACACTGGTGCTTTGGGGTAGAGTTTAGCCAATGAAGAGCGGACTTACATATGTGCAGCAGTACAAGAAACAAACAGGGTGTTCTGTGAGGTCAGATGGAGGCCAGGAAAGAGCACATCCCGAGCTGCAGTGACTAGAGAGCAGGCAAAAAAATACCTGTTGAGCAAGCTAAGGTAGTCTTGTTCTTGGCAGTGATAGCAGAATCACTAGTGCCCCACAGCTTTGATTTGCAGTAGACATTTCTTAGATTTCTCTTTTGTTCAGATAAACTCAAATATTTTTTACTTTTTTCCCCTAACATCACAACAGAAAACATGGACTAGGTGGATGTTAAGCTCCTTGGCACACATGGACACACAGAAGTGTGTGCATGTTGGTTGAGCCACCAGTGGTATCAAAATTTACAGAGCATTTCAGGTCTTAAAGATCACACATATAATGCCTTTTAAATACCTCAGGGCATCCAACTGGAATTCAAATTGGTGTCTTGGGGTCAAACTTATAATTTTCTATTTAATAGTGTCCTGTGAATATATCTGAGAGGTAGAATAAAATTATAGAAATATTAATCAAGATGTAAGCACTCTTTTTTAATGTCTAGGAAAAGAAAAAAGTAATATTCAGTGAATTTATATGTACAAAATCAACATTTCTAATAAGACTTAGATGATAAAGTACTGAGAACACATTGCAGAATATTTTGCTTCTTAGTATTCACACAGTTCCACTTCATATTGCATAGAGGGCAAGACAAGTTGTAAATAACTTCTACTTTGTAATCAAAGCTGTCTCTTTAAATATAAAAGTAGCCTCTCCCATTTAATGAAGCATATTCCTTTAAATAAAATAACACTTGAATTATATTTCTTTAAATAAAAGATAAATAAAACTAGTTGAAATAATTCTCGTTCTTAAAAAAATTAAAGCAACATAGTTTTTCCACTTTATATAATCAGGGCAGAATCAGCTGCTTAGCTGGCAAATGAAGGTAGAAGAAATGTATATGATTCAAACTACTTTATCTATGATTAATAATAGATATTGACTTTTTAGGAGACCAACAACAGTGATTTATTGCTGATAATAGGAGATTATTTTTGAGGGAGGGAAAGCCTTTGTGAATGTTAGACCGCTGTGGTCAACCTCAGTAAGAGTGGCCAATGCTTCATATTATATGTTAATTCAACAAATTGCTTATTGGATAAAATGATTATTAAAACTTTAAACAGAGCTATTTGAGACACACTTTTCACACTTCTGGTCCTGCCCTACAAAACTTGTGTGGAGTGATCTGAGCATATTCCTTTTCTTCTCATGTCATAGTCATTCACATTAATTTCAGGGAAAGCAGAGCCTTGCACTTGAACAAGAGCATAAGTGAACTTCTAGAAGTGTAAACAATCAGTGCCAGTTAGCCAGGAGTATGAGGCTGTTTGCTCAAAAAGTTTCACCAAACCATTTCTCTTCCCCATCTGTGCTGCAATGGATGCAGTAGGTGAATATTTACATCCCAGCAAAGATCACCTTAAATAACACTTGACTTTCTTTACCATCTTTCATCAATTTCATGCATTTCCAGATGTTTTACCCAGAGATATTTTAGCATTTGCCTTAGACTGCCTGAGATAGAATTTCTCAATTTACTTACAATTTCTGAATCACAATTTCTGTTGGTGGCATAAGTGGAATTCTCAAATATTTCTCATAGGTATATCATTCATAGTGACTTGTCTTCTAGAACTTTGAAGTTCTGATGTTTTGTTTTCAAGTATTCTGTATATCCAAGGCAAATTGAAAATTCTCATTCTTTTTCAGAAGCAATTTTTCTTTTTTGTTCTCCCTCCACCTCACCATACTCCCCTGCCATGAGGACAAATCTCCTACATTTTTCTTATAGATCTTAGTGGGTTAATTGCCCTTCTTAGAAACAAATATAATCTAGCCACATGCCAGCACCCACAGTAGCATGAGAAAATGGAAGAGCATTTAACAACCATACTTTCAGAAATTAAAGTGTTAGAAATTGAAGCATTTCATTTCAGGGCCACAATATAAAAATGAGTCTTCATGTTTTAGGTGTATTACATACTTCATGTTTGAATTTTCAAAATAATACTCTTTTGTTCATTTACTTAAAATTTTCTTTTCCACTTTGCTTTTTCTTTCTTCTTTTTTTCTTTTTGGACTGCAAAATGAAGGAAAGAATATGGTAGATGAAGGAAGAAAATAAAAGATGAAGAACTACTGACCATTTTTTCAATCTGCTGTGCATATTTGAAATACTAATTGCTTTCTATGACTATATTTATACCCCTCTACTTAACCATTGTGATCTCAGACAACAAAATCAGTTTATGTAAGATTTTTCATTCACAGATTGAAATATTAAACTTTCAGAGCATATTTAAAACAAAATATGTTAAAACCCTGGCTTTTTTTCAACCAGAAAATTCAATAATTGAAAACAACTGAAGGGTAGATAATCCTGCATACAGTACATATTATTTCCAACTCTTTAATGAACACATTAAAGGATTCTTTTTTTATAGTTACATTTTTTTCTGGTTTCAATGATGTTTTGTTTGAACTGTATATTCTCATTTGAACCTCACTGGTTTGAAATGGGAAAGTGTTTGGAACCCTGCTGTGAATTACCTAAATTTTAGTAACCTTCAGATTTTTTTTTTCTTCTGCAAGGTTGTTGCAATCATTGAGCACACTGATTTTTTAAATGTTGAAGAGTTGAACTGACAGAATTCTTTAAAATTTCATGCATGTGAATAAACTTTGCTTAAAAAGTAACTGCAGAGAATTTATTTATATGTATCTTACACAGTGTCATGGTATTTATGAGGCAAGAATCCTCTCATTATAGAGTGAACACTGGAAATTATTGGTTTGGCCTTCTAACCCAGAGTTCAGGTTAAATAATAATTTATTTTCTTCCCTGCAGTGTACATTTTTTTTCTAAAGAAAATCTCATTTTAGGTACAGAATCTGGTTTTCAGCAATGTGGTATTTTCACAGAATTTCCTAGCTGGCTTGACTGCTTCAGATGAAGGTCAAGTGATTAGGCCAAGGTCACAGACTGAGTCATTGACTCAGACAGATTAGAATTGAGGATTCTGCCTACTGGTGAACTTTATTCAGGGAGACAAAGATTGTAATAAGACAGAGACATATTTCAGCACAGAATAATCTATTTTTTTCCTCCTGCTTAATAGAAGTTTCACTATCTACTGCAAAACATTTTTATTTATCCAGGCTCTACAAGATTCTGGGTATCCTGCTTTTCCTTTGGCTACTGACACCTTCCAGAAGTTCTTCTGGCTTCTGCTAAGAGAAAATCAAATATGTTTTGACTGCAGTGGGCTCAGATTCAGATTAAAATTGGTTTCATTTCCTGTGTCCCTGTTTGCTTCAGAAGAATAATTTTAGGTACCTTATCTTCATTAGGGCCAGTTGCTAAGGTAGATTAATTATGCTATTTGATGAGAGTAGGCAGTTGGGTGAATTATCTGCTCTTTCACTCCACTGTATCTTATCTCTATCCTGTGTGGAGGCCGTGTAGCAGGGAATACCTTTGTAGCAGCAGAAGACTCAGCTCTGTAGCTTGGCTTCAGGTGGGGGTAGGTGCAAAATGCATCTCATATCATCCTGTGTTTGCTTGGCTTATTTTCATTAGTCTCCTAGTTTGTTACTTCTGCTTAAATACAGCCATGTCTTATGGCTTCCCATGTGTGATGTGACTGGGCTGACCCCTCAGCTCATGAACTGTAATGCAGCAGAGCCCCACTGAGCTGTGACCAGCAGAGTCCTTTGGTCTGCTCTGTCTGCCTTGGTGTTCTCTCCTGAGCAGCAGGGATCGCTGCCTGGAGAAGGTGCCCTGGCCCAAGGGCAGGGGATGATGTCCAGCAGGAATCCCACAGCTTATGCAAAGTTTATGTCTTTTAAACTTCTGTGAGGTGCTGTTTTGTTTTCTGTTAAAATGGAATAAAAATATTCCCACCAGGTAACACCAAACTAAAATGAGTCATAAGAGGACTGACGTCTCCTTTAGGTTTTAATTGGCAAGAGCAGAGCACAGCTTGTTTCTGATAAGAATGTCAGCTGCAGTCTTTTGGTGTAAAATTTTATGGAAAACAAGAAACATAATTTTCACAAACCCTGTATGCAGCACAGTACAATCTAAAATTTCTTTTAATTTACAAATATATATTTAAACAGCATATTGCATTCTTCTGTGAGAGGGTTTTTTATTTCACTCATTCAAAAAGAAATTCCCTGGTGTGTGTATATATTTCTATAAATATTTACTTGGTCATTTGATTTCAGCATACTAGGGAAGTATGTGTATGCATAATACAATATAAAATCCTGTGCTGTTTGTGCATGTGTTCAGCTGATAAGAAATATGCTTCTGAAAAGTTTAGATACAAGATGCAAAAAATGTTTGTGATGTAGAAGATTCAGCTTTTAAGATCCAAAGAGCCTCATTCTCATGTAACAGCTGAAAGATTAGAAGCAGAGAATAAATATTCCTCTTGAAATATCTTTTTTTCTTATCTGTAGTTTCATATAAGTAGTGTACAGAAAGTTGTGCCATTACTTAAATAATATTAGTTATACATGTTTTCTATGTATATATCAATGCAGGTGAGATGAATATTTCCCAGTGTTATGTGTTATAGTACAGAGTGAGGAGTAATATGTATCACGATATTGATACATACAGTGTCAAACAGAGATTTTTCCAAGGGCAGTTAAAAGCCCTGACAATACCTAAAATATTTTCCCCTGATTGTTTTTAAACAATAATGAACTGAGATATAGGTTAATGTATTAACTTGGTATCAGAGATGAAACTGAAGTTTTTGTAATCATAATTTTTCCTTTGCACCTTAAGAGCTATTTGTGTAACTGCTCACAGAGAGTACTGTTTGCTGTATGAAAAAGAGATTTTAATGTTTAGATTTTGAACTCTATTTGGATTTTCAAATACTGAAAACAGTTGTAGGATCCCTATGTCAAATTTATTTTCCATTTTTGCAAGAGAACTAATAATGCTCCTTGTCTTTGATAATTTTTCCTAATTTCTGTGTGATCAAGATCTTCACAAATTTTCTGGTATTGCACATTGTACAGCATGATCTGCATATTCCGTTTATTTTGAGGTACTCAGGCTGAAAAATAATCTGATTATTTGAGCCCACTAGGGAATATTACATAGATTCATTACCACAGACTCTCTTTTTAAAGTTAGGGTGAAAATTCAATTTCTGTGCTTCAGTTGCTCTTCTCTCCAAATTGAGGACAGCCCTCTTTACCTACCTTCACTAGGTTTCCTCCACTTGGACTGCAAATTTTTTGCACACTGAGAGCAATTCTATCATTTATCATGTTGTGCTTCTTTGGGGGTTTTTACACCCTAACAAAACTATATTCAAGTAGATGCTAAAATATATTCGGTTTGCTACCATTTAAAGTGACCTCAACAGGCAGAAGATATGGGCTAAAAATAAAGCAGAACAAAAAGAAATGCTCCTGGTTAGAAGTAACTCCATGTATTGAAAAGAACAGGGGGGGAAAATGATGGAGACCAACTTGGTGGGCATCAAGTTGTCCCTGAGCCAGCAAAGTGTGCTGGCAGCAAGGAAGCCTAGAAGCATGGAAAGGAGGTGATCATTCCCCTCTACTCAGCACTGCGGAGACACACCTGGAGTACTGTATCCACTTCTGGGCTCTCTAGTAGGAGAGAGACATGGAGATAGTGGAGTGGGTCCAACAAATAGCCACAAAGATCATTAATGGGCCAGACCACCTGGGGAACAAAGGGGTGCTGAGGGAGCTTGAACTCTCCAGTCTGGAGAAAAGATGACTATGGGGAATATGTATCTAGATGAATCATAAAAGATTCATACGGATCCAGGCTCATCTCAGTGATGATCAGTGAAAAGATAAGATGTAACAAGCAAAAATCCAATATGGGAAATTCCATTTAAATACAAGAAAAGATTTTTTTACCCAGAAGATGTTCCAATATGATCACAGGCTGCCCAAAGGGGCCATGGATTCTTAATCCTTGAAGATGTATGATGTCTGACTGGACATGATCCTGAGTTGTGTGCTGTAAAGGATGCTGCCCTGATCAGGGGTGTTTGGCCTAGACCTCCTCCATAGATGCTTCCCAACCTCTCCCCTGCTGTGATTCTGTCATGTATGTCCTGTCAGTAGTAAGGTTGTAGTGCAGAACAAAAATATCACCCACCTGGAGAACAATCAGTATCCAGAGTGTTGAAGTACTGCAATACAAAGTAATACTAAATCATACTATTCATTAAATTCATGTGCAAATATCAAACTTTAAATACTGCAGATATGCAGTCCTTTTTTGTGTTTTTGTTTTTTTTTTTTTTTTTTTTTTTTTTTTTTTACCTTTTTATGCTTTAGCTTTAGCAAAGGTCTAGTGGGATCAGATAAAGATGGTCACGTGGGCTTGTAGTTGTGACTTTTGGTGTAAATTTCCTCATTCTTCACATTCTTGCTTACTGTTTCACTTGAAATATTTCAGTGCATTTCAATCTTCAAACAGAAATCTCAGCCCAAAATATAATGTCAGCAAATCTAGGTAGTATAGCTGTTTTCATGTCTTAAGACAGTTGTAATGGATATAGACTTCAAAGAATAAGTATTTCCATCTATTTTTTTGGAAAAGAAAAAAACAGACTGCATACTTGGAATCAAGCTATATGTGCTGACTTCAGTAGAAGTACCATTTCATCCACTCTTTTATTATTTCTTGCATGAGGTCAGGATTTCAATTTACTGTATTGTTTCCAAATGCCAACACAAAATCATGCAACAATGGTTACAGTTAAAATTTCAGCAAATTCCATGGTCCCAGCTTCCTTATGTGGGTTATTTATCAGACTAAACTCCATCTAATCTGCTTTTGCTTCAGCCAAGACAGTACCTCTGGATTTTGAGGGCTGAAGTGGTTTCCTAGTGGGAAAAAGCACACAGGTAAGGTCACAGGCAAGATCATTAGGCACCAACTCATCATGCAGAGGTTTTATATTTTCACCCACTGTGCAGCTGTTGCTTTTAAGCATTTCATGACCCTGCAAGTCCTCTGAAAAAGCCATCCCTCTGCAGGTAGCATGTAGTGGTATTTGGTGCTGTTTGGCTATTACTCTGTCTAGTGATGATAAAGCACCTTATTCCAGCTGCCTTCTTTATCGAGGACTAGAAATTTGCATCACAAGGAAAAGTTCTCTACTCATTAGTAGGTATGGGAACAGAACATTTTACCTTTGTGCTACAACCTTTTATTATAATCAAAATGAAAATGAGAGGAAAAAAAAAAGTCCTGGTCTCTGATTGTTGTTTAAAAGAATGAGAATCAGTGCAGCAGATCCACTTCCTGCACTGGACCTGTCCAGATGAGGGAAAGGCTACACAAAGCTTTGCTTTTCCCTTTGGCACACACACACACAGATATACACGTGCACACACATGCACTCAACTTATTTTTGCACCAAGCTGAACTTGCTATGGTGGAAAGGCCTAATCTTTGAAAACATCTTCACTGACACATGTGAACATTTGTCAACTTTGGCAATGCCATTCAGATTTGTGATGGCAGCAGGAGAGACTCAGCTTGTGGACGTTTGAATAGCTGCATAATCCTCTTTCTGATATTTTACACATTGACCAAAATGAAAGCAGAAGTAGTAAAATAAAATCAAACTCATTATTTATGGTTTTCAAAAAAGTCTGAAATATTGAACAAAACTTTTGAACAGCTTGCTGGTTTGCATCAAAATATTATGCTTTTTAAGTTCATATATAAAAAGCAATAGTTTTACTCCTTCATCTCCTTGAAAAAAACATCTGTGGTCTATTTCTGCGTGATAATACTAAGAAAAAATGCAACAAACATCTTGATTTAATACAGAAGCCAGCAAACCATTATAAGGAGACATTTTTCTTCTCCACAGCTGAACACCATGGAAGACCATACCAAAACTACTTATCTCTGAACTTTAATTCCAGAAAATGTGGAAAAAACAGTCATATTTTAAAGTAATCAGGCTGTTGCTCTTTGTAATAAATGCTTCTTCAGTTTCTTCATAAGTGTTGCCATCGCTAAATAACTAAACTATAGCTGCACACAGGGTGTGACGAAGTGCAGTTTTGGTTCCTAGTCTGTTCTTACATCACTCAGTTTTGTGTGTTGGCTGTTTGATTTTGAATGAGATGCATCTTTGTAAACACAGGAAGTTACAAATCTGCACCTTCTTACATATGCAACATCCCACAGTAGTACATGAATTAAAAATTATTCAGCTGAATTTAGGTTTGCTATGGTTTATCTGGGAGCCACTAAAGGATTTCAAAACTTATCATGTTTTTCACTGTAGTTGATAAATTTCCGTTCTGATTATTTTTCTTAGAGTTGTCATCAAAATTTTATTCTTTTTCTGTAAGCTTTATTCAGTCAGCTTTACTTTTCATAGAGTTCTTAAAAGTTAAAGAAGAGGGACAATCGTTATGGTTTGAAAAGTTTTTAAGCAGTGTGAAACTTTTTATGTATATACTCATTCCTTTACTAAAATTCTTTGTTGGGTCATAACAAAAGGATTTTGCTTTTCCTGAAACTCATATTTATTGAAAACAAAAATACAAAATATAAATGCCATGGCAGTTTTGATCATCATTCAAAAAACATTAAATTTCAGGTTACACAGGAAAAATATATTTAGAACATATCTAATGTTTTTGTCTTTTAAAACAGGAATTTGTACTTCATGAGGAAAAATCTTATTTATTAGGGAAAAATATTCTTTTCCAGCTTTCTCAATTCTGTAGAAGGTGGATCCCACAGTGGAGAGAGAGAGGTTGTGGAGTTTGGGGAAGGGGGTTCCTGAGGTGGGGAAATCCCAAGGGAGTGCCAAGAGATGCCAAATGCCAGCATCTGGCCCAAGAGTAGATGAGGAGGCACATTTGTGGTGGGCAGAGGTAAGAGCAGCCACCACCTCCCCCCACACACATCAGGAATCCCAAAGGATTGCAAGTGACCTGTAGCACAAACATAGGCTGGACAAAGAATGGGCATAGGGCAGCCCTCCTGAGAAGAGCTTTGGGGTGTTGGTGGATGAAAAGATGGCCATGACTTGGCAATGTCTGCTTGAAGTACAGCAAGTCAAATGTATTCTGGGCTGCATCTACAGGGGCTTCTAAGAAGAAGAGATACTTTTTACTGTACTGAAATTTTTCATGGGGAGAGTGGTGAGACACTGGTACAGGTTGGCCAGAGAAGTTATGGATGTCTCATCACTGCAAGTGCTCAAAATCAGATTGGATGGGTCTTTGAGCAATCTGATGTAGTAGAAGGTGTCTCTGCCTGTGACAGCAGGTTTGGACTAGATGATGTTTCAGGTGTCTTCTGACCCAAACCATTCTATAATTCTATGAAATGAAGGAATACAAATTTAAAATGTTCATGAAAAAAGAAGGAAGAAAAAAAGAAGAAAGAAGGTCCTTAATTTTAGAAGAAGGAGTGCAAAGGAAGATAAGGTAATATCACAGATAAGGTGTGGAAGAAAGGGGGACCATTACCACAAGTAATAATATAGGGTCAAGAAGAACATGAAGCCGGGCCGACTATCAGTGGTATAAATGCACTAATGAATAGAAGAGCAACTTGACAGGATAGTGTTACTCACAGCATCACAGAATATTCTGAGTTGGAAAGAATCATTGAGTCCAGCCCTTAAGTAGATGGCCCATATGAGGATTGAATCCATAACCTTGGTGTAATTAGCACCAGGCTCTAACCAGCTGAGCTGATCTCAGTGGCAAGATTGAAAACTCTATGTTTGATCCTCTAAGATAGAAATGTAACTAAGATTGATGAATTACAAGAAAAGAACACTGGATAACCACTGAAGTTTTCTGAATGCATTTTCCCTGTGCCTGTGGTTTCCTGGGCCATGCTGTCTGCCACTGAGGAGATTTCAAAGTTACCATGTCTCAGTTTTCTAGATTTTTTATCCGTTTTCTGCATAGCAGGCTTGTCAGGTGTGAGATGGTTGTAAAAACTGTAAAAAAACCTGTAGTAAGCTAAAGGTGTAGTAGCCACTGCACCTGGAGTAGGACTGCAGGAATTTTTCACCACAGTATATTGCCATATGGGATACTGTCATATTGCACTGGAAAATTTACAGAGAGCCACAACTATTATTAAAAGGTATCCTCATGCTTTAGGAAGAAATGACAACAATCTCAGCCCTAGCAGAAGTTATACTGAATATCTGTCAACACTAAGGAAGGTATGTCAAAAAATGGGAGCTAAATAGCCTCGGGTGCAATTTTTTTTTTTTTAATGAGACAAAGAATTATGTAGTTGGACTGCAGAAAAATCAATGAGGATATTCACCCTATGGCAAAACTAGCCAGTTGTCTGGGTTGAAGACTCCAAGTTATATACTTGTCTCACCAAATTACAACATATTCCTCCCAGATTTGTTGATTTCTTCAATGCTTTAACATTATCAACAGAGGACCTGGAGCCTTTGTAATGTTAAAGACATAAGAAAGAGATTTCTAGATGTCTGAAGAGCTACATAAGTCCTTGGACTTTCTGTTTTTACTTGACAATTTTATCTATCATACTCCATTTATTATAAAGAAGCCTTTGTTTGATAATATGTTTCCTAAGGAAAATTAAACATGTTTTGTTCTCAAGTAACAGTAAAATCATTCAATTAAAATATTATTTTCAAAAGAGTGTTGAAAAATTGTTGTACAATATGATTTTCTACTGGTGCTGTAATTTGGCTTACCAGCACATACATATGAGCTTAAATAGAACTCTAAACATGGTATCTGACCATTGCAAAAGAGACCCAAGCTCTTCCTTGACATGTGAATCACCTGGTTCTCTGTTGCACAGCTTCCAGAAGAAGCTGGAGCTTGGTGCTTCACATTAAAGTAGCAGTAAGAGTGGAGGGAGATGGAAGAACTTAGGAAAATGACTGCTGGAAAACTCAAGTTCTTTCTCAGGCTGGGGATATATTATATCATGAAGAAAAGTTTAGAGATAAGATATTGTTTCCCTGGACTGAAGATATTGTTCCCCTGGATTGGTTTGTCCTTCAGGGACTGAAATCTTGCTTGCTTCCATGGTCAAAGAGGGTGACCAAGAATAATATAAAGGGAAACTCAGCAAAAGAAAAATACACCTTTTAGAGAACCCAGAGGAAGAACACATTGGTAGGGCCTAAAACATGTGTCTGTAAAGTACTTTTGGTTGCCCAGATGAAATGTGCTATGCAAGTTCAAGATACCATTATTTTGCCCTAACTCTCCACGATGTACCTGATGGTAACTGTGCTTTATGTATTGTTCTTGAAGAGGGTGTTGGGTTTTTTTTGCTGACTTTCATTACCCAGAGCAGTTGTGGATGTCCCATCCCTGGAGATGCTCAAGGCCAGGTTGGAACTCTGAGCAAGCTGCTCTAGTGGAAAGTATCCCTGCTCATGACAGTGGAGTTGGAATTAGATTATCTATAAGGTCCCTTCCGATCCAAACCATTCCATGATTCTTTGACTCATCCCCTCTGAATGCCTTACCCTAAATTCTAAATGATTAGCTGTGTTACAGGGCAGAAAAAGCAAAATCATATGTCTCCATTTCAAATAACCCCAGCTGCTATATATGTCTTGAATTTCTACATGCTGTAGAATGGATTTCTAGCTTTCAAAAGTCTGGCTGAATGATTAGAAGGTACTAAGTAAGAAAACAACTTACATGTCCTTTTCCTTTTTGATTTCAGATTTTTCAGTATTTACCTGCATTTTTTTAATGGAGTCTGATAATTATTTGATTTTGATAGATCATTGAAGTCTGTGGCAGGGGAAAAATTCTGGAGTATAAATAAAAAAGTTTATTTGCTAACAGGTTGTTACAGTTGCTAGGGCAGTTAACCTATGAAACCAAAATTCAGGTGTTCCACACAGATTGACTTATCTTGTAAGATGACACAAAGTTTTCTGAGTTAGTTTTTTGTCCAGAAATTGCATGCCTCCTTTGTGGATGGCTGTTTTTAACTGAACAAGTGAAAAGAATTTAATGAGGCGCCATATGTCAGGTCTGGAGTCAGATTAAAAACAAATAATTAAACTATATCCCTTTCGTATCAAAACAGACCGTGATATATTTGTGAAAGGAAGCTGAACCTGACATACTATGTTTTGACACACTTTTGGGACAATGTTGTGATTTAATCCCAGCCAGCAACTAAGCCCTACATAACCTCTAGCTCACTTTCCCCAGTGGGAAGGGGGAGACAATAGAAGTTGAAATAAAGACAGTTTAATAGGTAAAGTGAGGCCACATGGACAAGCAAAGCCAATTGAGGAATTAATTCACCACTTTCCTGTTGGTAGGCAGGATTTCAGCCATCCCCAGAAAAGCAGAGCCCCATCACATGTAATGGTGACTTGAGCAGACAAAAACCATAATTGCAAATGTTCCTCTTGCTTCTTCTTCAGGGAGCTGGGATTATTTAGCCTGCAGAAAAGGAGACTCAGAGGAGACCATAATGCTCTCTACAACTGCCTGAAAGAGGCTCTAGCCAGGTGGGGGTCAGTCTCTTCTCCCAGGTAACTTGCAACAGGACAAGAGGAAATGGCCTCAAGCTGCACTAGGGTAGGTTCATGTTGGATGCCAGAAAGGATTTTTTCACTGAAAGGGTGGTTAAGCATTGGGAAAGGCTGCCCAGGGAAGTGATGGAGTCCCCCTCCCTGGAAATGTTTAAGAAAGAGCTGGATATGGGACTTTGTGCTATGGTTTAGTTGGCATGCTGGTTCAGTCTAAGGTTGGATTTCATGATCTTGAAGATCTTTTCCAACTTAATGATTCTATGATTTTCTTCATACAAAACACAAGATTCAAGCTATAATGAATTCATTTTTGTACTGGGAATAAAATCAGTCACACATTTCTGAATGCCTGACAGGGTTTGAAATCCTTTTGGTTTTATATTGGTTTCAGGTTTGTAATAGAGAACTCTGCTTTTGCAGATAATTTGCAATCCACTGACTCCAAGTGAGAGTGTTTTACAAAGTATTTTTTGCAAAAAAATCACTTCACTGTGTCATATGTCAGAGAACGACATGCAAAACCATTGGAAAATCAAATTTTCATAACAAAATTTTTGATAATGTACAATATGTGGGTGAATTGCAGATATCTCTTTAACATAAAATATCAGGGAATAAATGCTCATCTGGCAAACAGATTCTGCCTATTCCCAATTGTCTTGAAAATTTACCTTTGTGTATCATCTTTTTTTATCATTCCTGATGCTGAAATACTTGTCACTTAAGGGCAGGATCCTATTAGTTTATCACAATAGAATATACACACACACACACCTCTAAAGATAGTTTGGTAAGCGTAGATGTTCAGAAAAACAGTGAAAACTTTGAGTAGTGGACTCTGTAAGCTCAACTCTTCCAAAAAAAACAGCAATAAAGGAAACAAGTATGCTTTATGTCTGCGTGCATGTCATGTTGGATAGCAGAACTTTTATAAGATAATTATTTTACCAAGGACACCGCCATATTCAGAAGGACTCCTGTTTTTCTAAAATGCTACAATTTTTTGTATGTTTTTTGTTCACTGATTTGAAGGTGTGCACAATTAAATTTGAATTATCTGAAGATAATAGTTTATCCAAAGAGATTTCCAATGCAAGTTGTCCAACTCCACCTATCAAATATTTTTCTCCATCCAGTAGCTTTCTAACACTTAAAAAAAACCCCAAACAATTGGCTCATCTAGTCTTCATAATCGTTGACAGCTTGTTTTTTGTTTTGGTCTTAAGAAATTATTTTTGCTTATTATAAATTCTTCTCGGTGGTTTTATATTTTTTAATATTTTTCTTCTACTTACTTGTTCTATTACTCTATTGGGACATGAAGTTAGGTAGTTTCTTGTTATTGTGTCCAATCAGGATTTCAAATAGGATCCTAGATTCTAGATAAATGTGATTATAACATCCAATTAAAATTTTTTTTTAACACAGCATGCAAAAAAATCTAGACAACCAGTACAATAAGTGCCCAAAGGATTGCTGCAGATGCCTGATCTAGTCTTGGATTAAAGGATCTTTTCATTTGCAACTGATACAAATACAGTTTCTGATACTGTAGTTCTTACATCCTCTCTGCAGTAATAATTATATGGTGTATGCGTTGATCTCCATTATCTCCCTAACAGTTTGCTATTCTTAAGGTATATGACTAATCATAAGTTCTAACAGCCTATATAATCCAAACAATACCAAGAAATATTTGCATTCAATATCCTATTTTATACTGTAAAATCTGTATGTACACATTTTTTTCTTTGCATTGGCCTTGTATGCCAATAGGTTTATGGTTCAGGTCTAAACTGCAGTGTTACTTATTTCTCTGAAACCATTGTGCTTGAAGAAATGAAGTCACTAAGTTACTCAGGAGTCAAGACTGACAGTTTCACCAGCAGAGCTATCTTGAGGGAATCAGTCAGAGGCTGGGGTGCAAATGTAGATACAGAAGAATGGAATGGCACAGTGCAATATGGAGCGTCTGCACACAGGCACATGAGTCCAGCTCTTCAGCAATGCTGCATGTACTCAGAACAGCTGTGCTGTGCACAGCTAATCCAAAGTATCTGACACTGTGCTTTCACAGTCCCCTATATGCTGAAGGCCCATTTAAAGTTCCCATTTCATCTTAGAAAATATACTTTCCTCCAGAAGTATGTGACATACCAAGTTTATATCACTTGTTAATTGTGTAGCCTTCAGGGATGACACTAAAGCCATGCACAGGTATTCTACTTCTGCAAAATTTCATGAAAATTAATGGAGTGTGTACCTAAGTCTGTTCAGTCTAAAAACATCCTTGCTTTATCTTCTGATTCCTGCTATATATAAATGCTTCTCTTGGCATTTTTTTAGATCATTGTTGTAAGCTTAATAGCTTGACTCATTTGAGCAATTTTTAAAGGTACAGGTATACATGTGGTTAGGTATTTTCAAGGTTAAGGTGTAGACATGATTTGCATACATGCCTTTCTAAACACATTGCTGTAGAGCATGTAATTTTAAATAAAATCTGTCAATTACTTACTGTGTGTTATATTTATTACATATATATTTGTAATGATGAGGTGTCTAGGAGCAGATTTTTTATTTTCCTTTAAAATTTGTAGTATCAATAGCGCTGAAATATTTACAGTGTTGAACATGGAACAAACATTAATTTATTAATTCTGCACTTTAATGCCTGTACAGTACTGTTCTTTTATTATTTTGATTATAAACAATATACTTATATGGGGAAAACCTCATTCTTTTTCCCCTACAATAAAAATCTCTGCTTCCAGGCTAACAAAAAACTTATTCTAGGCTCCGGGTCCTGATTTTCTAAGTGTCATTAAATTCCTTTTTATACATTCCCAGTCATTAGCAGCTAAAACCGTTGACATTAACTTATACAATATGAGCAGAGTAGGTCAAGGAATGCATATTGTTATTTTTCAATGGTATCATGATATTTACAAGATCTTCCCATTCTACAAAGCCTGCATATATGGTAATATTTTCCTGTTTAAAACCAGAATATTTCCCATTACAATATGACAGCTGAACAAGCACAGCCTCTCCTCATGGGATAAGTGCTCTCATCCTTGACCACCTTGGTTAGTCCTCCACTGAACTCCCTGCTGTTCACTGATTTCCTTCTCACCCTGGGATCCCAAACCCAGATGCTGTCTGTGTCTATAGAATGCTGACTGCACTCAGTGTGGAACTGGGCCAGAGTGGGAAGTAGGAGCGAAGATCAGCTAATACTGAATCCACTTCTCATCACTGCAGCAATTTTGATATGGATTCCCATATCTATGCACACATATGTAATGAAACTACTGCATACGTATGCTCCTAAAGCCATAAGAGAAGCACATAAATTTTTATGTCTCTCTTTTCTGGACAGTATAAATCTTCAGGACAGCTAAAAGGCAGCCTAAGAATAGTATAATAAAGAGTAGCTGAATTTGGAGTTTTAAGAACTCAGTGGGGATCTTGTTCCCATCACATTTTTTATGCCACTTTCTCACTACATTTGTTACATAAACTGTAAAATAAGGCTAATGAAACAGGGTGTCCTGCTTAAAATGCTTGGAGCACTTCCACTGACAAGTGCTATAAGATTGCTAGTGGTGCACTGAGCAGTCTGAGGATGCTCATTCAGCTTTTGCAGAATTGTGATTTACCACCTTAGTCTGAGGATAGAAGCAATCTTGAAACTTCTAACATTCCTAACATTTGCTAGGAATTTTTCAAGCACACGGATAGCATTTTAATCACACTGCTCATTTAATCTCTTATGTTTGTGATTTCCTCCTTACTGATGGAGCAGCTGATATGTAGAAATTCAATTAATTTGCTTTCATCACCTGTCACATCTTAACCAACCTTATAGGGAACATTTGAGCACAGAGATGAAGATGGTTGAATTCTATTCTCTATTTTGAATAGAGACTCATAGTCCATTAGAAAGCCCAGGCTGGTCACACAGTTTTGCCCAGGCAGACCATTCTACTGCAGTTTTGTTGATGATTTAAACCCTTTTTTAGTACAATAGATAACCATGTACCATTATTATCATGTCTAGCTTTCTGGTTTCAGTTTTCATTCTCAAAAGGTTGGTTTGTGTTTTTTTTATCAACTAGCACTGTGATGGTGTTCTCAGGGGTGTTATGTTGAGGGAAGAGATGAGGATCTGACTCCATTTTTCAGAAGGCTTGATTTATTATTTTATGATATATATTACATTAAAATTACACTAAATGAATAGAAGAAAAGGTTTAATCTCAGAAGGCTAGCTAAGCTAAGAATAGAAAAGAAATAATGATAGCAAAGGTTTGCGGCTCGGACACTGTGTCCAAGCCAGCTGGGCTGTGATTGGCCATTAATTCCAAACATCCACATGAGACCAATCACAGACCCACCTGCTGCATTCCACAGCACAGATAAACATTGTTTACATTTTGTCCCTGAGGCCTCTACACTTCTCAGGAAGAAAAAATCCTAACAAAGGATTTTCCTGAAAAGATGTCTGCGACATAGCACTCTTGATGTTAAGCAGAAAACCAAAAGATTACAGCTTTCTTGAGACTGGGTAATATATATATGGATTTGCTTTTGCAGTGTATTCATGAGGTTAAATTATCTAGTACTCTTTCTTCATTATTATCTTAAGACCAGAGACCTTTTCTGTATGAGTAATGTCAGTGAAAAATTATGTATGGATAAAAACTTTCCTTCACAAGAAGTGTCTAGATCTCTGTTTACAATTGAAATCCCATTTATTAAATCCCAGGAGAGTCTAATTGGGATGTAGCAGTGGTTTATGTTTAACCTTCCTTCAAATAAAGAAGAATTTTAAGCTCCATTAATTTAGGGATGCAATTTGAAAAAGTGTGTCATCTAAAAACTTACCACTGAAGTAAGAAGACCAGTGCTAATTAATGAAATGAATTTCAGGGAGTTCAAGTTTTTAATTCTTCTCTATTAGTTCATATGATTTATCAAATATATATACTGACAATTAATAGCTGTCAATTATATATATATGTGCGCGTGCGCGTGTGTGTGTGTGTGTGTGTGTGTGTGTGTGTGTGTAAAAATAAAATCAAGGTTGTCTTTCTCTCCTTTAAATGCCAAGATGAACCTGAGGAAGTATGGTGTGGACACTGTGGAAACTGGCAAAGGTCATGAGGTTAAAAATTCATGAGAAAATTCAATATTTAAGGTCTCTAACCTTCTGTTCAAGTTAGAGTGAGATATGGTATCAGACCAGGTTTATGAGGACTTTATCCATTTGGGTCTTGAAAACAGCTTATTTGCAGGAAAATATTACCCAAGGGGGGTAGTTTTTTAAAAAAAATAGTTCAAAATTCAGTGTTTTCACTACAAATTATTGTCTGAAGTACTACCCAGTCACACCCAGTAAATAATGTAAAAGAAAATTATTTTAAGAGGCCCTCTTTTAATTTAGGAGGCAAATATATGTTAACACCTACCTCTTGGAAGAAATTAGATAAATTCTTCACACTGGAAAATAATTGTTGTGGCTTTTAATAGTCAGGAAAGAATTCCCTCTGGCACAATTTAGCGGGAGTTCTGCACTTGGATTCTTCATCTTATTCTTATGAATTTTATTATTCATAAGAATAATAAATTTTTGTGCTACAACTAGATGTTCTTTTAAAAGATAAGCCTTAGTTCAAATAGGACTAAATTTTGGAAACTCCTGTAGCTATTAGATCAGTCTATTTCCACAGGGTGATTTTTTATTCTTTATGACACATGAAAAATTTGTGATGATTAAAACTGTGATCTTAATGTGATTACTTCCTTGTCTTTACAAGATTATAAGACATAGTCTTTCATTTTGTAAAAATTCCTGCTCCACAGAAAAGAGTGGTGGTTCTATAAGTAGTGCACAACTCAAGGAATTATTTATATTAAAACTAAATAACTTTTAGAAGCCTGTAGTATGTGCACATTCTAGCTGTAAAAATGTATGACTCCTAAGTCCCAGAATGACACCTGGCATTGACATTAGCAAAAGATGTGTATGTTAAAATATAAAAAGTTTAAATTTTAAAACAGTATGCACACAGGCTGTATTTCTCAATAAAATTAAACAGAGCAAGAGGAGGACAGTCTAGTTTAAACGTGTCTTTGTAATTTCTATTTTTAAGAATTTTCAGAGGGTAACTACACAGCAATTGCTGCATTTTCAGAAAATCTCAGTGCTAAAGCATTGACACATTGATGAACAAAAGATCAGAGGTTAATCAGTGCACTTTCCTATCTAAATATAAGGATTTAAATATATGGAATTTGCAAGTATAAAACATGAAGAGCTTAATTTAAAGATGGCATTCACTGTCGATCTAATTATAAGTGAAACTACTGAAATATTTATTTTTGATAAATACCAAGTAGATACGTGGATATCTATTTTGGTATTTCAGGCACTTGTGTCTCAGGAAGCTTGTCTGCTTTAAATGCTAGAATATTTTTTGAGCAACATAAATAGCAATTAAATATATTTTGGTTTTTTTCCCCTTATAGTACTCTTTCCTTGCTTCTATGGCTGTGTAATTTCCTTCTTATATTAGCTCTCCTTGATATTGCACTAGAGCCCTGACAACTCTGAGCTTCCCAGATTCATTGAGGCTGTTGTTCAGTTTGAAGTAGAACTGTTCATACAAGAAGAATTGTTTGCAGGACTGTTAAGTTGGTGTGGGGGAAAGGAGCAACAGGTTTTCGTGGTGGTATGAGCCCAGCTAGGTGAAAGCAATGCTCAGGAATACATGCACACACAGCTGGCTGTTATGTTAGGAGAACTTCATTTAAAAACAAAACAAAACATTTTTTCCTGCCTCTCAACTTCAATTTAGGACCAGAATCTCACATCTTCATACTTTTGGAAGAGAAATGCCTTACAGTGTTACATTTAACAGCCTCATGATCTATCACAAACGTGGGCAGTAGTAACAGCTGCCAGTAGGTTTCCTGGACAGAAGACTGTACGATTTTCTAAATTAGCAGACATTGAGCATTAGCACAACATTTGAACATAGTTTCAGGCACAATTTTAAATAACTTTTCAAACCATTCAATGAAGCAGGGAGTTCTTTACCCTTGCTTCTTTCCTTTCTGCTGTTTCATGCATGGCAACACGGTTATACAATATCACTCAGGTTTTTTTTCCATTTTAGGCACAGAAGTGAACTTACTAGGTGAACTACTAAGTGAAATTACTAGGAGAATTTACTACTCTGAACTTTCAGAGAATATGTGCCAGGTCTGGCTGGTATGGAGTTAATTTTCGTTATAGCAGCTCATATGGTGCTCTGCTTTGGACTGGTGTCTAAAACAGTGCTGTTATCTCATCAATGTTTTGGCTGTTGCTAAATATTTCTTGAACACAGTTAAGGATTTTTCTCATTCCCTCACTGCTACCTCCTCCCTCTTTCCTTTTAGTGAGGGGGTGGGCAAAAAGTTGTGAGGGGGCCGCTGATCTGTAGTGACCCAAAGGGATATTCTGTATGACAAGATGTTGTGGGAAAGGAGAAGAAAGAGAGAAAGTCTGCTCCTTTCACGTTTGTGTTCTGAAGCAATCTGTACTGTGTACTGAAGCCCTGCTTTCCAGAAAGGGGCTAATGGGAGGTACAGAGCAAATTCCTCTGACTGCTTTGCTTGTATGCACAGTTTTGCTTTTATTATCAAATGGTCATTATCAAGATCTACAAGCCTTTCAAACTTATTCCTATTTTTTCTCCATCCAGTGTGAGAAGGGCAAGAGTGAATGTCTGTGGCAGTCTTTGGAAGTTGCCAGGATCAGTCTCCTCCAAGATGCGTGCTCAGCTTTGGTAATACAGCTTCAAAGTCTCTCTCTGCACCTTTGGCCCTGAAGAGAAACACAAATTCTGACATCTGCTCTGCTCTCTCTTTTGTGGCCCTTGACAGGCACAGTCCACTGAGCTAATAGCTTCATGAAGTTCTGAACCAAAACTATCATGTTTTAATTTCCATAAAATTGTAGAACATTGTAGCCTTTACTAAAACAAATGGGAAATACTGAGGTTTACTCTAAACCTCTGTTGTATGACTAGACATCATCTGCAGGATTGTCACCAAATCCCATTTTGCAGTCTGAAGAGGATGCATGGATGTGGGTGGTGATGATCTTTAATTGTCTTTGTTTGTCAAGGTAAGAGAAGAAAACCACAGTCTAGTTTAATATTTTTGTGACATTTTTGGGGTTCTTTGGTTTCCTTTTTTTTTTTTTTTTTTTTTTGTATGAGACATGTAGTGGTTATGGGGTTCCTCTATAGAAATGCCCTTACCTTGTTTTCTATGTGTTTTGCATAAACACAGAAAATTACACAGAAATTCATATTTCCTATCCTTCCCATACTGTGACGGCTGTCACAAGGGTTATTGGGGAGAAGGAAGAGACGAGATCCTTGACTCCATTACAGAAGGCTTGATTTATTATGTTATGATATATACATATACTATACTAAAAAAGAAAAAGAAAAGAGAGTTTCCAGAAGCTGCTAAGCTAAGTAAGAAAAGTAAAGAATGATAACAAATGAGCTGGCCTTGACAAACTGCGAGAGCCAGCTCTGCTGTGACTGGTCACTGAACCAAAACATCCACACGAGACCAATCACAGATCCACCTGCTGCATTCTACAGCAGCAGACAATCTATTATTTATGTCTTGTTGCTGATCTCTCAGTTTCAGCAGGAAAAATGCTAAGAGAGGATTTTTCATAAAAGAAATGTCTGTGACATCATACCAATTCTTGATCTTTGTTTTTATGCAAAGAATTGCAAAACAAGAACAAAATGTAAGTGGCAGTGTAAGCTCATAAGCTACACACCAGGCACGAGGCTGCTAATGCCAAAATGTTAAAGCAAGCATTTGGATGCAAAAGAGACATGTCTGCTGTTTGTTCAGATTGCTTACTACTGCTGAAAAATTGGGGTGCCAATTTTTAACTTAGGGCAGGATGCATTGCCACTTGATTCAATTAAATGACAAACAGATCTGTGCACGCCTATGAAATGTTACAAGATCGGAATCCTGTGCTAACACAATTAGTATTGAAACTGCTCTTACTATTCAGCCTTATTCTTGGTAGTCTAAAAGGGAATTCCAAGGAAAGAAAAACCACTATTCCATTTCCACATTACAGATATTTTGTGTTTCTAAGCCACTCAAATCAGTTTTCAAAATTCTTGCAGAAAAAATAGGAGGCTAATATTCACACAGAAGAATGAGAAGGCAAAAAACCATTTTAGTTTTTAAGAATTATCTGCTCAGTTGAATTTCTTGTCTCCCTCAATAGTCTCTGCTTCAGTACAAACAATCCTGCATTTAAAACTAGACCCTAGGAAAATCATTTATGTCTTCTCCTACATTTCTTCCTGGTTTACTCATAAACTATGAAATTTGTCTTTGTTTTGACAGCCAGTAAAGGCCCATGCTTCACTTGAGTCTTGCAAACAGGATTTAGGTGGGCACTAAAAGTGTTCACAGTTTGGTCTGCCAGTAGCATATTTGATCCTGCTCAAGTAAATCGAGCAGAAATACAAATCAGAGACTCTGCTGTCTCCTTGCTCCCCTGTTCCAGGCTCATGTAGACTTTCTTAGAAACTCTGTTTTGCTGAGAAATAGGGTTATATTTTTGTTTAGACCGGAGACCTTTGATTTTGTTTCAAATTACATGTATTCCTCTTGAACCCCGAGACTAGAAAGTTTTATTTTGTTTGTTTTCCCTGTATACCCAGGTACCACACAAAATGATGCTGAACAAGAAAACAAGGATTTGGATGCTGCTGTCCTTAATCAGGCAGTGTTTCCAATTTGCTTCAATTTCAAGGACAGACTCTTTGGGTCCTGTTCAATAACCTGTACAGATTGGCCAAGCATGTGTTAATATTTTTTGCTATGTTTAAATTTGCTAAATTTCCCCAACATTGCCTTCTTAGAAAAAAGTACAGCCTTTCTTCTTATGTGTGTTTTTTAAAGATGCAAGTGTAAGAAAAAACACGTGCATTTTTATCAGCCATTTTTTTGAGAATATTCTTTAGGCAGATTGTTTTCATTTGAAAGTAAACAGTCACACTGGGGTTCAGTTGAAATCCATTATCCATGCCAATAAATAATGTGTAAAAAGAATCCTTATTTACTGTAAAGACTTTACTAAAGAGACTTTATAGACTATGGAAGCATTTCTGTTTAACTGGAGGTGAGAAAAAAATTGCACATAATCAAAAGTTCTTTAACTGGATCATAATGAATGATAAGAAATACTGTCATTTTATTCATAGGAAAATTAATCCTGTGGAATAGCTGAGCTTTATGTTGATAATAAATGAAATCAAATTAAGAAAACTCTTTATAATTTATGGAAATGCATTCCTCTTCTTTAAAAGGAACAAGAGCAAAATGTAAATATCTAATAATTTCTTCTGAAGTAAGTAGGAAAAATATTTGAAATTAAATGGAAGCCAAATTTACTTTTCAGCACAATAAGCATATCCTGTTCTCTTGATCTAAATATTTCTTTATCTCCTAATTTTTGATGAGTTCCCATTTTTTGAGAAATACAACCCCTGATTTATTTAAAAGTAGAATTCTTAAGTAAATTCAGAAAGAACTGACCTATACTCTCTCAAATACAAGTACCAATAGAAAAATGCTGTACAATAGTAAGACAATGTGATGGTTTGAAGACCCAGTACTCTACTGATATAACCAGAAATTAATCCCTATGTCCATACTGCTAACATCAGTAACATCTGAAATGTCAAAACTTGCAAAGTAGAAAACTTGCATACAATTAATAGTAAAAACTGAACTATACATGAATATTAGGAAAATGAAGCTGTCTCTGAAAGAAACTGCCACTGTACTCAGCCCTGGTGAGGCACATCTGAAGTGCTGTGTCCAGTTCTGGGCTCCTCAGGACAAGCCAGGCTTGGAGTACAATGAAGTTTTTGGAGTGGGTCTAGCCAAGGACTGCAAAGGTGATTCAGGGACTGGAGCACCTCTCTCATGAGGAAAAGCTGAGGGAGCTGGGCCTGTTCAGCCTTGAGGAGAGACATCCCCATGAGAGGGAAGATGACAGTGTACAAAAAAAGCTGAAGTGGAGTGTCAGAGGATGGACCAGGCTCTTCTGGGTGGTGCCCAGCAATAGGAAAAGAGGTGATGGACAGAAACTGATGCACAGGAAGTCCCACCTGAACATGAGGAAGAACTTTACTGTGCAGGTGACTGAGCACTGGAACAGATTGTCCAGAGAGGTTGTAGATTCTCCCTCACTTCATTCAAGAACCATGTGGAGACAATCCTGAGCCATGTGCTCGGGGATTACCCTCCTTGAGGTTGGACTGGATGACCCACTGTGGTCCCTTCCAACATGATCCACTCTGTGATTCTGTAAAAATCTCAATAATCATGAGTGTCATGAGCAAACATCAATTTTAAAAGGGATAAGACATATGTGTACTGTTGTCTAGCAATTCTGCTTTTTGATGCACATTAATTTATTAGACTGTATCATAAGACTGTATACTGGAATACCAGAACCATCCTTAAGTGATGATTATAACTTTTGTTCCTACTAGTTAACAATAATTGGTTCACTGTCCTTCATCCTTATACAGCTATTTCTTTTGTGTCACACTGATTCATCTTATTGCTCTATAACCCAGCAAAAAAATTACCTTTATTTTGGCCCGGCTATCATAGTGACCTTCTTATTGCTATGTCATGGGAATTTTTTCTAATGAATAATACATAAAAGACAAATTAAATTAAAAAGATCTTGCTGAATAACCTAATAAATTGTCCCTGAAGAATAACACTATTCTTTCCCTCCAAGAGATTAGCTTTGGAGTATGTGCTGATTTCCTGCAAAGACTCTCTCCTTCCTGGCTACCAGGATACCAGTTTAACTGCTTTCCAGAACTCTGAGAAGAAAGGCAATGATGAAAGATGATTAAAGTTGCAGTGGTAGAAGTGGGACATGGTCTGCTTTATATCAACAAGTTTCAACTTTGGAGCTGACTTTTCAAGTTTCAATTTTATCCTAACCCCTAGGATTTAAATTTTTATATACCAATGAGGAGAAAAAGCTCAAGGTCTGCCTAGACTCAGATGCATAAAGGTAATATATGCATAAAGAATCATTTTAGCTAAGGCAGCTCACCTATAGAGTTCAATGAAACAAAGACATAAAAAGGCAACAACATTTTGTATTTTTATTTTAACCATCCTCATTTCCAACAAGCTTTTAGTAGTGCCACCAAATGATCATCACTAAGAGACTCCTAATAATATGTAACAGATTGTAATAGATGAAGAATTCTTCAGAATAAAATTACACATATGTATAATTAATTATTTCTATTCTTTTGATGTGTTAGTGGTCTGCTCTTGCTGGTTTGAGTACTCTAATCCAATTTAATTTTGCATTTTTGAGTAGTCAATTATTTTATTGTTAGCAGCATCTTAAAACTGCTCAAATAGTTTCCAATATTGCCTTTAAACTTCAAATTTCTTGTACATCTGAGTACATCTGTGCGCACAGAAATAAAATTCTTATGTTCTCCTTTTCTGAAAACTTAATTAATATCCAGTCAGAAATGTATTTTTTCAGTTTTTATTACCCAGCAGGAATTACTTAGCAATACTGAGTGCCTAGCAACATATTTGTGTGCAGGAGACGTACATTGTTCTGGACTTTCTACTAAGGATGAAATAAAAATTCTGTTCCCACACATGGGTGGATATGAGATACTTCTGGGAAGGAATGTAAGACAAGGTTTGCAAACTCCTTCTTATTCTTCCCCTACTGTTCCACCAGTAGTAAGATGTTTTTAATGGAAGGACTGGCCAGGGATTAATTTTAGGCCTTTTGTCACTGGCAAGGATCACGGTTTTGGAGAATACCTGAATGTCATTTCCTTATCTTTTACTCACATGGGCAAGAGAGATGTTCTTACAGGCAGGGATGCCTTGTGGTTCACAATCAAAGTCAAAACTAAAATGCATAAGGTGCATTTTATTTCAACAAATCCATTGGAGATTTGCTTCTCTGCTTGTTCCTCATTGTCTCACTCAAACTGTCCATACTCCTGGGGGAAGGATGGTAGCAGGGAATATAACCATTTCACTGAACCTCTCCCTGTAATATACTGGCTAGCTTGTATAAAAATGCAAACAGGGATTGGTTTGAAGTCAGGGACCAGAACTAAAAGTAGCTAAACTAACTCAGTTGGATCTGTACTATGGATACATCATTACATATGTTTGGAACAAGTTTGACAATTTTGTCTGTCACTCATATTTTGGGGTGAGCAGCTCTGGTGCTGGCACAATCAGTAGCAGAGCTCTCCAGCTCCAGTGTGATGCCCAAGGGGATTTCCTCAACAGGGGACCCTCAAGGGGAGCCAAGGCTCCACAGCTTGAGTGAGAGTGGCTGATGGGACATGAGTGGGATCAGGAGCAATGGTGACCAAGCCACCACATGTGTAAAGCAGTCCCTGGAGTGCACCATGACCAGGGCAGGCACCCAGAGGGCTCTGCTGGCTTGAACAGAGAGCAGCAGTATCTGCCTGGCAGAAGGCCACGACCTCTCTAAGCTCTGTGTCTCCTCAGACAGAGCTCTGCTGGGAACACACTTCTACCCCAGTGCCACACTGCAGGGTGAGCCCAGCCTGCTGTCAGCACAGCCAGCAGAGAGAGCAGCCCTGTGCGAGGCACTGCTGGGCACAGGAACCCTTCTGCTCAAGGACAGAGCTGCAGGAGGAGGGGACCTGACTGAGGAGTGTCAGGGAGCAAGACAGAGAGATACACAAAGACATGAAGAGAGAGCTTCCTACCCTGATGCAGGTCTTGGATTATCATCCATTGTGAATTTTTCAGGTGAGCAGAGATGGTTGCACAAGAAGGGCAATCAAGAGAGATCTCAGGGCTTTGGGATGATCAGCCAAGAGGTCAGAAGCACTCTATTCTTCCAGCTGCAGAGAATGATGAGTGAAAAATCAGGAAAATACAGCAGATCTATATTCGGCTCTGAGCCTGGTAAAATTTGGGTGGCTTTTTGATCATGGGTCAGTTTCAAAGATATTAGGCCAGCTAATGACAGAAGGGTATTGTAAATATTTTTGCCTGATGTCTGGGAGAAATCAGGAGGAGGACTCCATCTTATCAGAAGGCTAATTAATTACTTTATTATACTATGTCGTATTAAAGAATACTATACTATACTATACTAAAGAATACAGAAAGGATACTTACTGAATGCTAAAAAGATAATAATGAAAACTCGTGACTCTTTCCAGAGTCCTGACACAGCTTGGCCCCGATTGGCCAATGAGTCAAAACAACTCACATCGGAGACCAGTCAAACAATCACCTGTGGATAAACAATCTCCAAACACATTCCACACAAGCACAACACAGGAGAAGCAAATGAGATAAGAATTGTTTTCCTTTTCTCTGAGGCCTCTTTTGCTGCCTTTCAGCTTCCCAGGAGAAAAACCCTGGGCGAAGGAATTTTTTCAGAGAATATGAATGCCACAATAGGATACACCAGTCTCAAAAAGGTGAAAATAATCTTTGCGTAGGACTTGGCAAGTCTCATAGAAAGAGCTTTAAACTAGATTGGGAGGGGGAAAGGGGAAAATCAAGCTCACTAGAGATTAGCCTGAGGTCAGTAGGTGAATGTTTAAGGGACGGTGTACTAGCAAGGTCCTTCAATCTGCCAGCTCAGTAGAGGTGGGAGATGGAGATTTATGTATCAGCAAAGACATCAGGCTTA
Organism: Camarhynchus parvulus; assembly: GCF_901933205.1. Taxonomy (NCBI): domain Eukaryota; kingdom Metazoa; phylum Chordata; class Aves; order Passeriformes; family Thraupidae; genus Camarhynchus; species Camarhynchus parvulus. The sequence goes on along the minus strand of NC_044573.1, from coordinate 80,559,001 downwards.
TTGATGAGACAGAAATCATGGAAGTGCCTGAGAATTCTCATGGCTTCTTCCCCTTGTAAGTTGGTGGGATCAACAACGTAACTGAAGTGCATCTACACCAATGCACACAGCACAGGCAACGAACAGGAGGATGCCATTGTACAACTGGAAAACTAAGGCAAATTTGCAATCACAGAAACATGATGGAAAGACTTGCATGACTGGAGCGTTGCAATAGATGGCTATAAATTCTTCAGAAGGAATAAACAAGGAAGGAGAAGTGATGGGGTAGCCCAGTAGATTAGGCAGTGAGTTTGATGATGGTGATGATAGGGTTGCATATTTATGGTAAGAGTCAGGGGAAAGGCCAATAAGGCAGGTGTCCTACTGGGACTCTGTTATAGACCACCCAACCAGGATGAAGAGGCAGACGAAATATGCTGTGAGCATCTGGGGGTAGTCTCATGATCATTGGCCCTTGTTCTCTTGGGATACTTCAACTTTCAAGATATCTGCTAGAGATGCAACACAGCAAAGAGAAAACAGTCTAGGAAGTTCCTGGAGTGTGTGGAAGTTCCTAACACTCCTGGTGAGTGAGCCAGCCAGGGGAGATGTCTCGCTGGAGCTCTTTTGCACAAACAGGGAAGGACTGATGGGTCATATGATAGTCAGAGGCCACCTTGGGCACAACAATCTCAGAATGATTGAGTTTTCAAGCCTTGGAGAAGTGAGCAGGAAATCTTAAGAGTTCTTTTCCAACTTAAATGATTCTATGATTCTGTGGTAGGTCTTGTTATCTTACATAGTAAGAATAATCTGTCCCATCTGTATCTTGTTGCTGTCTTGAACCAGCGTTATAACATAACGTAGGATGCTTCATTAGACAGCAGAATAACTATTTGTTCTACACGAACATATTCTGAACTATAAATTGACTGGAACCCAGGAATATATGTTTTAATAGCCATTTTAAAATGTTCCTTGGAATTAAAATAGTAATTCCTTGGATTTCTGGTATCTTTGTACATGTACTATTATGTACTGGACATTATGAAGTTGCACTCTCTGAAGTCTTTCTGAGGTAAAAAATCCACATCATAGTTGCTACTATGAGAAAAATCTTTTTCATCTATGTTATGATTTTTTCTCCTTCCATCTGCCCAGAATGCATTGTGTTTCATATATTCTGAAACAAGGAGAGCATAATCTTCCCTTCTGTATTCTATGGCCCACTCATTATTTTACATAGTTTTATTGTGTTCCCAATTTTACAATTTATTTCCAGCATAGGCAATACTACTGAGAGGTACATAAAATTATTGGCCATCTTGGGACTTGCTGGGTCAAGTTTACTGCCAGTATAACAACATTTATGTGCTAGGAATATTAAACACATAGAAGGATACTTCAGCGTAATAGGTTCTGAAATAATATCATCTTTTTGCAGTATCACATGGGACATGCAGCTGTTGTAAAATTCTAGTCAGTTGATCCTGGTTGGATGCCAGGCACTCACCAAAGTCACTCTAGCGCTCCCTTCTGCAGCTGGACAGGAGAGAGAAAATAAAACCAAGGGTTCATGGATTGAGATAAAGACCAGGAGAGATCACTCACTAAATATTCTCATGGGCAAAACAGACACAAATTAGAGATATTAACTGAATTTATTACTAACAAAATCAGGGCAGGATAATGAGAAGTAAAATAAGACCTTACAAAACACACTTCCCTCACCCTTCCTCCCAGCAGTGCAGGGAGACAGGGAATGGGGGTTATGGTCTGTTTATCATAGGTTGTTTTTGCTGCTGCTCAGTGGGAGGACTCCTGGCCCAGCATGGGGTCCCTCCCACAGGAAATAGTTTGTTGGAGTTGAATAAAGTACCAAGAGCTACAACAGTATGGTCTGGGAAGATCCACCTATTTAGAGTGAGAAAGTGATTTACTACCAGCATTCCCTACACATGCATGATAATTATCTCTAGAAAGTTCCTTGTTCTCTGTTAGATTATTTGTTAAAAAGTCTTGCAAGGTTTTACATATTCCTAACCCCTCTTTCCTATTGGCCCCTCACCCACCTCTATCCTACCTTATATGAGTTGTACTTGGCCCTTTTGGTGCATCCCTCGGTACTGCATTTCTCTTTGACCAGTTTGCTATTTTTGTATTAATTTTTCCTTTTCAGGTCACCAATCTGTGCCTGTCCCTCATTTATTTAAACACCAAGTTTGGCCAAGAAGACCTCTTGCCAATCTTCTGGGCAGTCTAGGGATCTGTCCATCCAGGCCAGACCCTGAATGCCCGCAATAGTTCTCTATGAAATTCTCCAGTGTAAGTCCGTCCCACAGGAAACAGTCCTCCACAAACTGCTGCAGTGTGAGTCAATCAAGGACAGGATGTTCCAGTCCCCCATGGGGTCAAGAGTCCCACCAGCAAACCTGCTCCAGTGTGGACTCCTCTCTCCACAGCTCTGAAGGTTCCTGCCAGGACCCTGCTCCAGCACGGGCCTCCCACAGGGTCACAGCCTCCTCTCAGGCACCTCTGCTTCAGTGTGGGTCTCCTCCATGGGCTGCAGGTGGATCTCTGCATCCCTGTGGGTCCCCATGGGCTGCAGGGGCACAGCTGCCTCACCATGGGCTGCACCAGGGGCTGCAGGGGAATCTCAGCTCTGGTGCCTGCAGCACCTCCTGCCCCTCCCTTGCACTGAGCCTGGTGTCTGCAGGGCTGTTCAGCACATGTTCTCATCCCACTCTGCTCTGGCTGCAATTAAATCTGCATAATCACTTATTTTTCTTCTTAAATGTGTTATTGCAGAGACATTACCATGATTTCTGGTTGGCCCAGCCTTGGCCTGCAGCACGTCCATCTTGGAGGTGACAGGGGTTGGTTCTGCTGGACACAAAGGAAGCTTCTGGCAGCTTCTCACAGAAATCACCTCTGTAGCCCCTCTGCTGTCAAAACCTGGCTAGACAAACACAACACATTCGCAAATTTAAACTTTTATTTTGTGAACTGTTAGATAGTAAAGGAAATTTAAGGACAAGTCCATGGTAATGAAGGTCTTGACTTTACAGCTATATCTGGAATACAAATTATCATATCTTTGTATCCTCCAACAATAAACTGAGATAAAAAGAAATAACATACAATTAAAACTCCAGAAAAGTAGGAAAATCCCTGCTCTTTGGAAAGGTACTCCATGAGCCAGCTGGGGCTTATGTTCACAAAGAGGTCATGAACATTCTTTGGCAAGAACTTTTGGGTAGAACTTGTTTACAGCACCTAAGATGAAGATGATGTCTATGTGCTGTAGAAGATGCAGAGGCAGAAATACCTGTATTACATTCAGTAAATCCCTAATAATTTTGTACTACTGTGGTAGGATTGTGGAGGGAGAATGCCTTAGCTCTTTTGGCCTAAAGCATGTTCAGCCAAGTCTGATCAGAACAGGAGAGTCCCCATAGGCACACTAGGACATGACTGGCCCCCACCCACCTCATACTATATGTCCGCTGGTACATCATATTATACCAGCATTGCCTGAAAGAAGGCCCTTATGGAAAAGTATAAAAATGCAGTAGGAATTTCTCATTATTTCCCAGGTACACTGCCCCAGGCTCCATCATTTGTGTCTTTGGGATTTTCTGGCCACCAGTGATATCCATAATAGACTCTTTATCCATGACTTTGGCTAATCATGCTGTGAGTATGCAAATGACCACAGTGAATTGCAGTTGGACTATTAATCATGTAAAGAAATTTCCATTTTTGTTTGGGGAATTTATCCTTAATAATTTTTAGTGATTTTTTTTTAAGATACATCTCAGTTCTAATTCAAACAAACACTTACTGCCCATTCTCTTACAGACCATATTTCATATCCTTCCAGATATTTTTTCCTCTCCTTACAGGGTCTGTATGGTTCTGGGTCTGTGCTATTCTGGATCCAGATATCAAGAGAAAATGGAGTTGTGGCAGAAAGGCACAGAAGGTGAACTACTTTTGGGAAAAATGAAGGTGGGGATACGCCTTACACTCACCACAAATACCTTTTAGCACTTCAAAGGTTATGTTGTTTTTCTGAAACTCACCAACTGACAGCCCTAAAAACTGCTTCCATGTGAAGCAAAGCAAAAGAGCACAAGTCATGGTTCAGTAGACAGAATCCATGTAGAAATCTCAGGTTAACTGTAGTTTTGGAGTGGTAGAATTGAAATTTATCGTATAACAAACATACATGACAATACACAGAATCTTGTCTGTTTACTAAAAAATCAAAATATTTTTTTCTGCCTGAAATTCAGTGCAGTGTTGCCCCAATGTGAAGATTCAGAATGAAGGAAATTTAAATTATTAACTTTGCTAATTAATAAAACATCCTCTTCAAAATTCTGGATATCCAAAATAGAGCCCATATTCTTCATCTTTATCATCTCTAAGTATGTTTTCCTGTATCATTGCAACATTCATTCTTGTTAACACATTTTTATTGGGGATTCCCCCAGGCTGTGGCCTATTTTTTAATTACTATTGTTTAATTACTATTGTGGCCTATTGTTTCATCATTCATTAGTATTTATATTAAATAAACTACACACACTATTTAAAAGTTTAGTCAGACAAATGGCAAAATTTCTGGTAAATGTTGTGGTTTCATGATCAGTGTCAGAGCAGTTTAGTTGTGGGATTGGTTTTTTTTTAATTAATTCCTTTATTCATGGAAGTTTATACATGATTTCAGGAAAATTTAATTATTAAAATCTATAACATGTTATTTGATATTTTAATTTTCTATCAATTTTCTGTTCATTGAAACCAGTGATATATTTCTATGCATCAGTAAATTATTTAGATGTCCCAACTCAAAGTATTTCCTCATTTCAGTTCAGAATAAGGGAATTTGAGAGCAGTGGTTCCCAAATAGACTCAGGAAAGTGGACCTCAACAAAATGTGCCAGAGGGAAGAAAAAAATCAAGAAAAATTCTTAGTTTTTGGCATCTTCTCAGCAGTAAAAGTTGAGTGAGGCACATATTTAAAAGAAACTATTTTGGCTGAAGATCAGGGAGGAGGACTGTATGGGAAAAGAAGAGCTTCTAGGGGCTAGAACAATGGAGTGAACATTTTAGTGTAAGACACACATTGTGAACTTAACGTTGTGCTAAAAAATTGGAAGGGGACAGTCCAGCCTAACAGAAAGGTAAAAGGAGCTGCGAACTGTCGCAATTTCAAGTTCTCAGATGCAGTTAGAAGCAACATCTTTGCTCTGCTGTGGAATAAGAATTGGTATGAGGTCTCACAGGGCAGGTCATCCATCTTATTTCTCAAACCAACGCAGGTCAAAGGCCATGCGCTGTTTACATTAAAGAGGTTTTTGATGCTTTGGGAATGATGAGTTTCTGTACAACCAAAATTGAAATCCCATCACTAATGAAAATAAAGGGAAGCTGAGATAATATTGGGTACCAGTGCTCTATGAATCTGATTTTAGGGGACAGTTTTCATGCATATTGCTTGCTGGTTATTGAATAACTCAGCTTTTCTGATATGAAATAGCCCAACGCAGAGTTAGCCCTGCATGAGAATGACAAATAAGTTTGAAATAGTATTTTAAAAAAAAACTTTTCCCACTTTAAAAATACAAAGGTCTTTCTTAAAACAACAAAAAAGTGATTTCACAAGATTAAGGCAAGAAAGTGTTTTAATTGAATATGTTTTTAGAAATGCTGGTAGATAGAGTTTAGCTTTCTAGACAGAATTACAAAAAATACCAGGGATGAGATGAAATAATGGTCTGAAATTGTAAACATTCTTCATGCTTACTGTAAATTCTTACATAAAGTTACACTTCTGGGGAAAAAATGGTTTGTGGGGGAAGAGATGATTTTTTTTAAATCTAACAGATATTGAAGCTTATTTTTTGGTGTTTTCACATTTTAAAATCCATATTTGAATTATTTGTGCTCTTTTATTTTATTTGTGTCATGTTTTATTTGTGGAATCCACAGTGATAGGATCATATATCGACTTTTACACTGACTTTCCTAATAGAACAGCTTATTAACAAAAAGTAACCTGAAATTGAAACAGTTCTAGTAATGAAACAGGAACTTTTAACTAGGTTGGGCCTGCTGCTCAGTTTTTCACTCTACCTTTTGAATAAGATGTATAAATCAGAATCAGAACCTTCACTGATTTAATGTACTTTTTGAATTAGCAGGGTATAATTCTTCACTGTGTTTGATATAATCTCTTTCTCTATATTTCCCTTTCTATATTTCTCCTCAGATTCAGAGTTGATGAGAAATCTTCTCTGAGTTACAGAACGTGGTCTAGAAAGGGTCACAGTGGTGCTCACTTTCAGTTTGGTGTCGCATCCTTCAAATCTTGCTTTGAAAAAGTTTTTGTCTCTGAAATTTCATACAGGCAAACCACTTTTTCCTCTAAGAGCTGACCAACTTTTGGAGAAATTTATCTGATTAGACTCCTATTGGTACAGATACTGTGCAAGTTCCAGGGCTTTATGATGGAGACTGTGAATTGGAATATGAAGTAAAAGGGCAGACAAGTTTTAAAAAGGGAAGAACTTGGAAATCACATTAAGAGGGATTTCAGGCAGTATTTGTCTCTCTATTGAATCTAAGGTGAGTCATGCAAATCTGGCTTTCAAGGTTAAAATAATCTTTGTTTATACTGTCCATGGTGCATTGATAAATTGCTATTTTTGCATTAGTTGTAATCTTTTTATATATGAGGCTTCATTCCTACATAAGAGGTCCTGCAGTTGAGTCTTAAGGTGAATTTGTGGGGTCAAAGTGACCAAAGCAAAGGATATTAGGATGAAAAATAGTTTTCTGACCTGAAAAAACTTTAAAACCATATTTTCACTACTTGTTATTTGGCTGGATTCAGGTAATTTGTATTTATAAGATAGTTTATTTCTCTGTTTAGTAATAATCAACCAATCCTGGCCACTCAGATTGAGATGTGATCAATATTTATGGACACTAGCAGGTGCTTCTGAAGTAAGAGGGCCCAGATCAAATGAGGGCTTCCTTAGTGAAATGTGTCTTTCATACCTCCTGGGGTGCAGACACCCAATATGTACCTAATGAGAACCCTTAGGTATAGAACTAAGATTAATAAACATTTATTATCTCAGATTTCAGAATACACATTCATTTTTCCAGAAACAACAAAAGGGGTAGTACAAATAGGAAAAGCTAGAAAAAATGCTTGAGAAACAAAAAAAATGGATTAAATCTTTCCTTGTTGTTTCCCCCAAAGTGACTTGAACATGGAATCATAAAATTATTAAGGTTGAAAAAGACCTCCAAGATCATCAAGTACAAACAATAACCTAGCACTGTTGTGTCTGCCACTAAACCATATCCTTAAGTGTCACATCTGCACTTTTTAGAACACTTTCAGAGATGGTGACTCCACCACTTCCCTGGGCAGCCAGTTCCAATGCTTAACCACCCTTTCAGTGAAGAAATTCTGCTTGCTCTCCAACACAAACCTTCCCTGGTGCAGCTTGAAACCCTTTCCTCTTGTCCTGTCACAGGTTACCTGGGAGAAGAGACCAACCCCCACCTGGCTACAGCTTCTTTCAAGCATTTGTAGAGAGCATTAAGGTCTCTTTTGAGCCTCCTTTTCTGCAGGCTAAAGAATCCCAGCTCCCCTCAGCTGCGCCTCATGTGGCTTCCTCTCTAGACTCTTCATCAATTGCCCTTCTCTGGACACAATCCAGCAGTGCCCAAGTTCCCACAAGATGATGATGTCCAGTCTTCTAAAGCCTTCTCTAAACAAAGATTAAAGCATACTCTGGAATGTTGCCATCATTCTTACCAAATCTGTCCCTTATGCAGAAAAGATTATAAAATTGAGGTGACACTCCTCCCACACCCGTGTTAAAGGCTTTCCCTGTAATGAAGTGGTGGAGGAATTCTGGCCTCTATCCCAGTTCCTAAAGCTGCTGATGTGTCTAACTGGAGACTGTTAAGCAGAAAATGTATGAGACATCTGCAAGAGAAGAGGTGACAATCCAGTATTTCTCTTTCTCCATCTTGGAAAAAGAGCAATTTCCTTCAATGGCTTTCAAAGTTGCATTCTAGCAGAAGATATCACCATAGACTTGTGGCATCTGGGTAGTGCAGATGCCGTATCATTTCCATAAGAACATTACAGCAACTGTTAACTTAAAAGAGAATGATATTTTATTCCCTTTTAAACTAACAACCATCCTGATAGTTATGATGTGAAAATGTCTGTTAAATCAGAAGTCTGATGTTTCATTACTTTTTTTGTTTATGTGAAAGCAGTTTGCTGTGCTTTGTAGCATCAAAATTAAAATACAGAACCTGAATCCTTTTTGGAAACTCAGTCTGCACTATGATTGCTTGGAAAAAATGTGAGGTCTCTAAAGATCCACATGTAGACATAAACTTTTTTTTTCTCAGTTTTGTGTGAAGTACCTTATATTTTTGAACAGGTTAGATTTCTAGAGAAGTGTGTTCCCATCTTATGACCAAACTGTTCAGCCTGTCTGTATTTCTTCAGCTGAATAATAAACTAAGAACTCTATTGCTTTGGCTGTATGGCTGAATGTAGGTTTACAGTCTGCTATAAATTGAGAGCAGTGGTTACAAGTTTTCTGATCTAAGATAGTTTGTATTATGTTGATAATTTGTATGAAGTTGATAACAGTAATATTAAAAAGACAGTAGTAAATACATTATTGTCAAGCATAACTGTATTTATAACATTTCTATTTTTAATAAATACAGTTTCACAAAAAGTAGTGCTAGAGGAAGTTATTGAGCCCTCATTGGCAGTTTAGCATAGCTAAGAATTCTGTCCTGTCTAATCAGAAGCACAATATCAAATAAACAGCTAGATGTGAAAATAGTTATAAATATTATGAGGTTGGGCATCTTGAGAAGAAATAGAGAAATGTCTTGTAAAAGTTTTTTCAAATAACTTCAGTCATGCATAAAGGGAAACTATTAAAAAAAAAAGTCTCTACTATTCAAATCAGGTCAAGTTTGTACTGTTCAAATTCCCTGTAGGTTTTCTGGGCTTCAGTAATCACATAAATATGTTAATTAGAAAGCTATTGACTGTTTTAACACCTTTCTGTTCTCAGCTGATCCAGATCCAGCTTTTGGGACAAACAAATCTTCAGTTGTGATGTGTGTGTCTTACATAACAAGCAGTTGCCCAGCATGTTTTCTTTCCAAAGAAATGTGCATATTAAAAATATATGGGGAGTCAACACAGATCTTCATTTTGCTCAAGTCAGCATTCAAGAATTTGGTAAAAGGACTGAAAACCTTCCTTTATTTTATGGCTCCTCCATGTTCAGTTGTGAGATTTGATGCTTTAATTATATTTTTCCAAGGAAAAACATTCAAAATATCAAAATATCAGATATATCTGTCAGTGTACTCTGATAAGTCCTGTGCTGCCATTGTTCCTGTCCAGTTTTGTTGAGCAAGACACTTGGGATAGTCTCTAAGTTGCCAGTGTAGCTTGAGAAGACAGTTCAACTCAGTTAATTACAGAAATAACAGTGATCTGTGGTGTCTGCTTATGTTTCCATATGTCTCCTCATCAATCTCTCTCATCCCAGAGAGAGAGTCATGGAAATATTTCACATTTGTGTTACTGCTTCAAAAAATCAGACAGAACCTAAAGAAAACTCTGGACAGAAATTACTGGATGTGAAAGAAGATTCCAGAAAATCCCTCACAGAGATCCCGTGGCCCCCAACAGACTATGTTGCCTTAATTAGTCAATAAGAAGTAGAAAGACCAAATAAGCTTCCAACATTGAATAAAATATAAGAAATACCTATTCATGTGTGGAAGAACTCTGGGAAACGTGAAAACCAGCAGAATACATATTTGTGACAGATAGGATATGGGTCATCTTAGGATGGTCACAACAATTCTATTCTTATTTGACTCTCCCCACCCATTGTGTCTAGAGGGAAGATGAACAGCAGAGCATTTCAGTAATTACAGCCTGAGACCTTGGAGATTTGACAGTCCTGTTCAACTCTAGTCTCTCCTACAGCTGGTGAAGTCAAGGAAAAATCACTAATGTCTGGATTTTTCACATCAAATTTAGGCACTAATGTAAGATTAGATTGTCAATGGAGAAAAAATGCAAACACTTCCACTGGGTCAGGGATATTCAGATGGGCTGAATCACTGACTGTTTATTGAGTGTAAAGGTTCCCGTCTTCTGCAACTGAGACAAATGCCTCAAGGTAGATGTGATGTGCTTGGACTTTGGAGAATTCTTTTGGGTTTCTATACCTAATGAGAATGCTGTGAGAATAAATACTTTTAAAAGTTCTTGGCTATGACATTATATATCTTAACTGTAAAGTGATCCAATACATGGTAATACTCTGCCTTACAGGGACCAGTACAAGGAGTCTCTAATTTTGGATCACCAAGATAAAAGAGAAGTTTTCTGATATTGCTTTCCTTCACATTTGCTAAACTTTCTCCACCACACACAGAGACACTTTTATTCGACCTTACACTGGAGGCCAACCTGTGTCTGAATATTTTGACTCGTTGAACAGCCAACATCTGTAGCCAGGGCCTTGCATAACCTCCAAGACCACAGATGTTTTTAGCTGGATAGGACTCAAAATTTTCTTTTGCCAGTTTTTAAGATATTCTGCCCAAATATCTACCTTTTTTATGCACCAGTATCATCAACGAGACTGCCATGGTCCTGGAAAGATATTGCCTAACTAGCACAGGAGAGTTAATAGAGAAGAGATAAAACACACATAGTATATTTCTGCAAAGCCTGGATATAAGGAGTCTGATTGTACTGCTGTTAGTGCAGTTGCAAGCTGGGAACGATTCCACTAAATTTAACACTTATATAGGATACAAGTGGTGTTAATTGAGAAAAGAAGAAGGCTCTTTACTTCCTCTGGCCTTTCATAGTGTCTTTATAGCTTTTACGTACATATTTGGGATTAGGGCCACATGGGTTCTGCTGGAGCTAAACATTTCCTGTCAAAATCACAAGTGACAGAATGTTTTTCTTGAAATCTAATGGGGTTTCAAGCAGTACTAGAGAGGGCTATTACTTAGAGAAACCTATTTTTAATTACTTAAAAAACAAAACAAAACCAAAAACCAACAAACTCTCAGTCTGTTCCCTTGGAGAGTCTGCAAATACTCTAGATACAATCAGTATTTAACAGGATAGCCACTGGTCCTCCTTTTAAGCTGCACATCTTCAGTTATCTGCAGAAATAAAGATCTTTAAAACAGATCTTACTAGGAAAAAACCCAAAATAAAAAATCCCAGAAAGTTTGTAGGGCATTTGGGTATTAGTCATATCTTTACTGTGGTTTTTTTCTAGTTTTAAAGCTGAGATTTAATTGTTTGTGCTCTACTGACAACCTGATTTTAGACAAGAAAAACAGAGAAAGATGTGATGACACAGTCATCTAGCCCTAGTAGAAAACTATGGTTTTGTGGCGCTAGTTTTGAAGGTAATTTATGAGATCTGCAAAATAAATGGTTTCTTTGACGTCTAGAATTTAACATGGGGCTTTACCACAGAATTATCTTGCTTATATATGCTGAGAAATCCCTTGGCTCACTGCAGTTGATACTTATAATCCAAGGAGACTACACTCTAGCTATTTCCTATCCCTGAAAGCCTCAACATTGTTTCCCAGGGGGACCACAGCATGAGCAGACCGGAGTCCATGTATAAGTTATGCCCCCTCCTCTATTGGTGTCCATCTTACAATGGTCTGTTTGCAATTTGTGTGCCAGCTCATGCTATAGACTGCATTAGCATTTCTCCAGTATGCCAACCCTTTTTCTCTCAACAATTTTCTATATCTGGTAACAGCTATAACTCTTTGTTTGGTGTTTTGTAGGGTATTTTTCTTTAGTTAGTTCTTATTCTGTTCAAATCCTGTGATGGTGTTCACAGGGGTTTTCAGGTGAGGGAAGGGACGAGAATGCTGACTCCATGTTCAGAAGGCTTGATTTATTATTTTATGATATATATTATATTAAAACTATACTAAAAAGAATAGAAGGAAAAGTTTCCTCTGAGAAGGCTAGTTAAGCTAAGAATAGAAAGGAATGAATAATAAAGGTTTGTGTCTCAGACAGAGAGTCCAAGCTAACTGGGCTGTGATTGGCCATTAATTATAAACATCCAAGATGGGCCAATCACAGATGCACCTGTTGCATTCCACAGCAGCAGATAACCATTGTTTACATTTTGTTCCTGAAGCCTCTCAGCTTCTCAGAAGGAAAAAATCCTAATGAAAGGATTTTCATGAAAAGATGTCTATAACAAAATCCTGAAATTATGCTGTAGCCATTTACAGCAGCATAGTCTTGCTCAATTAAGTACATACACCACTCCCGTGATTTTAGCAGGAGTGAATTTTAATACCATCTTACTTAGCTGGAAAGAGAGCAGGATACAGCTGCAATGCTGATATCTCAAACAAAAATTACAAGGTGGAAGCTTAGAAAAATCTGCAGCTACTTGGCATCTCTATACAAAAATCATGTTATTTCTTCAGGTCCTTCACCCATTCCATTCTCTTTCAGAACAATTGGATAGTAGGAGGCAAATGAAAAGGAAAACACCTTTCCATCTCTGCCTAGAACCAATCAGAAAGTGGGAGCTTATCCCATCTTTACACTTGTTTTTCTATCTTTCTCTATGTCCTTGGTTAGCTTTTGGAGAAGATGAAATTTCAGCAAACCCAAAAAAATGAGAAGCTGGAACTGCATCTAAAATTTTTTATTTAAGTATTTAAGAAAAGTCACCAAGCAATCTAGATCAACAAAACACACAGCAACCTTTGAATATGTTCTAGTAGACACTGAGATTTTCAATTAAATGTCTATCTAATGTATATCTAATCCCATAAAACAATCAACATTACTTGATATAATTCATTACATTAATCAGGCTGTAGACATGAACTATCATTCTTCTAAAATTAGAAATCTAAAAAAATTGCTAACATTTAAAAATCTCTATTGAAAATAAATGCAAGGTTTTCAATGGTAGTCTGCCATCCTTAAAACAATTAAAGTATGTAAATCAAATTTTAAAGACCGAAAATGGCTGAACTAGCAAATATGCTGTAAGCAAATATGCTGCTCTAATTCCCCAGTCCCGTATTTTCTAATGGGATCTGGGCAAGTCAGAGAAGAGCTGGTGGGTATCCCCAGTCTGTTCCATATGAATAATAATTCTGTTAAACAACACTCCAAAACAACAAACCAGGCTTGATACTCTGTATGACACAATATTCCACATGCCTCTTGCTATATGGGGATGTAGGTGGCTTGGGATCTTCCAGAAGTGTAACTAAGTTGTCCCTGTCAGTCCATGGTTTCCATACAATTTATTGAGCTGTGTTATATACTGTGATAGTATATCACACACAGGTTTGCCCAGACTCACACTGTCACCATGCTGAGGTTCCTAATTTCTGGAAAAGAATGGGACTGCATCTTTTCAAAATTCAACTGCTCAAAGTCTTGGGTATTTCTTACAAGCATCCTGTGGTTCAAAAATTCCTCTGAATGGAAGGAAGACCACTTCTAACACAGTCAGCTTTCATCCCCTGGCACCCATCCACATTGCTTAGGAAGTCTGTCCTAAAGCAGGCACCAAATACCACAGCACCTGTCTGTAAGTTCCTTCTGGGCTCTATGGCATATTGGGGCATATTGGTCCTCAAAATATGCCACACTTTAAGTTTAGTCCATCTCAAATAACATGAAATTGGTGTTGCAGAGCACATGTCTCTGTAGCATGGAGCTGAATGTATGAATTACATGTCTGGATGTGAACTGGTGCAAAGCCTTCTGGCACTCTCTTGGAGAGCTGCAGACAGAGGGAGACAACCCTGACTGAGTATCTGCCATTCATTTTATTGGAAATTAGTTTGTGTTTTATTGACTTTTAGAAAATAGATGTCTCCTATCTTAACAGATCAATTTAAATATTTGACTTGTATTCAGAGAAGAGGACTAGATTTTTGGAAGAGGATGCCAGTCTTACAGCCTTGTATATCTTTAAATACTTTTATAAATGCCCAAATACATACATGAATGACTTTAAAATAAATTTCAAACATTGTCAGAATTGTCCTTAAATATAATTACTTTTTGCCACTGTTAGTTGGATCCTCAGCATCCATTATTTATATCCACATCCTTTCAATTTTCTTTATTGAGAACAAATTAGAGAAAAATAGGGCAGCATTCAGCTGTAAACTGTCCTCTTTCTAAGCCTTAGCACATACAATAAGTCAACTGATTTAGATTAACTTTTAATACATTTAAAAGGTAATCCAAAAGTGAATTTAATTTTTATAAACATGGCTGAAATTGTAACCTTTTCAAAATTTCATTCTCCTTTGATAGAGTTGGAGTTCTGATTTTTGTTTGTTTTATCTTATTTGTGTTTAAATTGTTATATATTATTTAAAATTTAGGAATTTTGTGCAGGCTAACATTTTTCCTAGCAGATGAATATTTTCTTAATGCCAGAAAAGCTATTCTGTTCTATACAACTTGCCAGACATCATGCTCTAATTTAACTGGGAAAAAAAGATTAAATTTAGGATGCTAGACTACAAAAGTACCTCTATCACAGTTCCTAAACTGTGATAGATGTTTAATTCAACAGTTTAGACTGAGCAGAAAATTATTTACCTCTCTAACTAGTTAGAGACTTCAAAAAGTTGGTTATTTCATGATGTCACAGACCAAGGACTTTTGAGGTCAGATAAAAAAAAAAGCACTGGTGAAATACAGTGCAGTACTCTTCCACTCTGAAGCAGATTTTTTCTCCCCCAAAATACAGAGCATCTGTTTATCAGGAGGAGAATAACAGCTGTTAAATTAAATTGATAATATTTGTATGCGAAATTGAGAGAAAGACTTCTCATTTTTATACCAAAATTCTCCATATAATGATATTATATGGGTGATTTCATAGTACTTCAACTGTTAGTTACATCATGTAAAACCTTGTTGCATCTTCCTGAACGTGTGATGAAGTTTTTTCTGTAGCCCACTGTAACAGTGATATTAACAGTAAAGAATAATTCCTAGAAAGCCTCTGAATAAAATAAAAAAGGACTCATACACATTTTACATATCTGTACTTGATATTGCAGATTTACAGTGAAAGAAAGTAAAACTTGAAAAGTCTTTCTCTGAAATGTACTTTGCTTGCCTTACTATTTAGAAGTAGAATTTTCCAAATATGTTTTCTTTCCAAGCAGGGAATTTTTTTCCCATCCATCAATAGTAAATTTGATTTTCTGTTATTTTGCTTGGACCTTTCATAAACACTAAACCACGCCTAAGTTCCTGTTACACTGAGGAGGGCAAACATAACTTTCTGAAGGGCTGTGTTGCTAGTTGTTTATAGAAGTATCTTTTCCATAATATTAGTAGAACTTATTTACTACCTCCCTCAAAGAAAGTAGGATGCCAAAACAACCTTTCCTTGTGAATTGGTAACTATACTCCTTGATTATGTCCCGCTGTTTTGCCTTCATAAATGCAATTTGCAGTAGGACTTTACCTACGTCAAAAACGGTAGCCCATTGATGAGAAATCAGGTTACTGCGACTGGATGACTTCTGGTAGGATCTGATCAAAGGGCCAAAAGCTATCAGCTCAGACAGGCACCTCTTTTCCTTTTGTTTGAGTCTGGAAATGAGAGATCTGATAGCTGTCTTTTGGTCCTAATCGGTGCCACTCTGCTTGACAGGAGATGAAAGGTGCACCAATTATGGCTGCTAATAGCTGACTACTATTTGCGCTCATTGCTGTGCTTATCATTACAAATTACATGCTACCCTTTACCTGAAGCTCAGGGAAATATTTTACTACAGCAAAATTTCAGGTAACATCACCACTTAGTCTTTTTTTTACACCAAGAAGGCCCTAAAGTAGAAATTCCTCCAAAATTAAATTCAGCATGATACAATCAAAGAGCCCAAGAACTCACATAATGCTAACAGCTGGAAATTTCTTTTAATACATAATATGAAGAGTATTCATCCTGCCTATTAAAGCTGTGAGTACATGCTTCCCAAATACAAATCTGCATGTGTGAAGACAACATGAAAATGCAAAGATATTATATCAATAGCCATGAATTGTAAGCCTATAATTATATCAATTTGTTCTGGAGGGAAGAAATCACAAGCTTTTTTATTTCTAACCATTAACATGAGACACAAACCTTTTAATAGTAACATGAGTCCAGTAATGTATAATTAGAAAGAAAAAGGAAAAGCGAGATTGAGAATCATTGTTCAAGGCAGCAACCCAGCAAAGTCTTCCAGTCTACTGAGGCAATCTCTCAGTCATTACTCTCACAACCAGAATGCACAGCAAATAAATATAGGATGTTTAACTCCTAACATGTCAAGAAGGTGGAATACTGAGAAGAGTTGGAAGATATATAGGGAGAAGGGAAAAAGGCCAGTATTTCTGTAAATGTACAAGTAATAGCAAAAGATGCATGAGACATTTTTTAAATGTTTCATTTACCAGTGGCACATGACACATTCAATGACTAAATGCTGTAATGCTGTTTTTTCACAAACAAAGTTTAAAACCAAAGCAAATTCTGATGTCAGAACTCAGTCATGCGCACAGATACACATGCACAAACACACACACACACATACACACACACACATATATATATATATATATATAACTTGTGTGTCTATATGGTATGCTTTTCCCTCAGCTCTACCCTGAGGGCATTCTGACACTGAATTTTTCATGTTATCAGAGTGGAAATTCTGTGTCATTAGTGAAATGCACACCTAAATTACTTCTTATTCCTATAATAACTCATGCTATTGCCTTCACTAGCGATACTTGTTCTTGAGTTCTTCACCATAAGGAGGTAAAAAGAAAAAGTCTGCAGCAGGTTTTTTCCTAAAGATGCCACATTATATTTGTTTTCCAAACTAGAATACCTTAACATTTTTGAAGGGTATAAATTAAAATCTGGAATGAATTTATTCTTGTGAGGTTTGTTTATGAGGAACACACAGACCACTTTAGTGACGAACTGACTGTGAAGTCAATTTTACCTGGAATAATTGTAGGACTGTTATGGGAAATAATATAAATTGTTTTGGAACTGTTTGATGTGTACACAGATGTTGTGAATGAAAGAATGAAAGAGGTCCACATAAGCCTCTCCCTTGACTCTTGCACACAGACACACAGAGCTTCATTCATTTCAATAGGTTTCCTGAACAGGGATCCTGAATAAAGAATGACTCCTGAGTTTATTAGGACTCCTGAATTCATTAGGATTCCTGAATACAGAGTTCCTGTTTGAGAAGAGTCTGGTCTTAGGCCTGGTTCTTGAATGAAAAGGTTTCTCTCCAGCATTCACTGTACACTGTTCAACCATTAAAGCATGATTTCTGTACTGAACTACTAGTACCAGCTACTACACAGGAAAAAAATTGAGCTTGAACGTGCCTTCTTCAACTCGATTGTGCTGAATATATTTAAAAATTGGATGTCATTGTATTATTATTGCAAACATTTTGATACTATATGAAACCTTTAGTGCAGAAAATATTTGAGAAAGGCCCTTATGGTAAGACAATATAATTTTCCTCATCTTTAATAGTTCCAGGTCCATTTAGACCTGGTTTTTACCACCTGATAGTCTTCATGAGGTCTGCTGTTTAGTGTTGGTTTAGTTTCATTATACCTTTTTTCTGGTTTAGACTCAGAGGTCAGTAAGTCCTTATTTCCATCTATAACTAGTGTGACTTCTCACAGAGGAAAAAGTCTGAGCACCTGCATTGATTTAAAGATCTGTGTGTATTTTGTGGGCATTGTGGGACTTACTGGGGGATAACTGTAGTTCAGAAACCTTTAGTGCACTCCCCTTTTTATGCTAATGTCTCTTTGCTTCTCTACCAGAGTGTTGCATTTTTTAAAATGTGAATTATAAAGAGAGAAAGTAAGGGATATTTTTGGTCTTACTTTTTTTTTCCCTTGAGATTGCACCTTTTCTGTGTGTGTTCATCTGTATTTAAAAGAAAAAAGAAACCTGCTTTAGGAGGAAAGGAAAAGGGAGGGAGAAAAGATAGTTATTTGGCACTAGTAGGTAACTCTTCAATCTCTTTAAATGAATAGTTAGTTCTTTAGACTGATTTTATAACTGTTTATAGCTACCATAAAGTTTCTTTACCAAGAAATTTTCTGGGTTTTTTTTTTTAGGTATTTCTATTTTAGTATTTTTTGGTATTTCAGAGACCTACTACAAAAAGGAACGTCTTTTTGATTTACTCATTGAAATCAATAAGAATCATAGTACATTCCTCGCTGGTGTAAAATCAGTGCTCTAATTACAGCAGTACCAAGGCTATATACCATATTTAATTTCATGGCTGTAGCATGGCAAAACTAGTTATGAAGCATGTGTGACAGATAAATGACTTTTGACAGGAACCCTATTTAATTTTGCTGTTGTACTCAGAAGTAGCAATTTGTTTAATGGGGCAGTAAGAGACACTCTGAAGTACAATACACATTATAAAAGCTCACTAATAATTATCCAGGTCCAGGTTAGTTAATTGTGCAGAAGCTGTTCTATTTTGATGAAGAACACAACTACCAGATTACTGCAGTAAATCAACACTGGAAAATAAAGACTCATTTTTATCTGGTCTTCTGTTACATCAGATTTTTGAAATACTATGTTTCTAAATAAATGTGTCAGAGATATATATGATACAGTATTTCTAATTCTTGTAGATTTCTTGTTGTTAGAGTAGTTATGGTTTACATTTCCCATGACACAACCAAAATTAATTTTATTTAATATTACATTTTTTAGAAGAAAAAGTTTTTAGCTAAAATGCTAAACTCACTGTAACAAATTCTATTTCTGCCCACAGTGCTCATCATGTGGCTATCACATACAATTAGTGTGTCTGACACTGTTCTCATTGTGATTTGTGAAGAAGCTTTGTCTCTATAAGCCTTAATCTGAGAAAAACAAGTTTTCCTGAATTTTAGGTGACTACCTAATTATAGAAGAATTTAATGGTACTTTCAAACTGTTGAGAATAGGATTTTCCAGAAGGTAATATTCGGTGGATGGTGGACAGTCATCTTGATTTTTAAATTTGTTATTGGGCTATCAGCTGATCTTTTCTTATATCAGCATTTCCCTCCATATTACTTTGGCATGGAACTCATAATTCCCTGTATTGCAATGGTCTTAGATAAATGGTTCACTGATATTATACCTGAAAATTTTCATTCGTCCTGAAACATTTTTAATGCCCATCAGGAGTAATAATTACTGCATTGTGGTCTGCTACTTGACAGTTTCTGAGAATATTATAAATTATTATTTTACCAAATTTTTGTTTTCCTAATTTTTTTCATACTCATGAGTTTTTTTCCATTTCATATACAGAAATATATTTGTATATACACACACAAAAGCATAGATATGCATTTCTGTATATGCACATTGTGTACATATATATATATTTATGGAGATTAGATAGATAGATAGATAGATAGATAGATAGATAGATAGATAGATAGATAGATAGATAGATAGACAGATAGATGGATGTACTAAAGTAGTACCCAATAAAGCAAAAATCATGACTTAAAGTCTGGTTCATTCAGGTTGAATTGTCCTTGACTTTAGGAGTACATAAAGGACTTCCTTGAAGATTTCAACAGCATCAAAACAGTGAAATTCAGAGTTGTAAAACAAGCTGGCTTCCTTATCAGTGTTATTGCACTTATCATTGCAAAATCAGTGAAATGGGAAAATATGATGCTGAGAGATTTGCAGTGGAGAAAAGTCGCCTGTCAGTAGCTGTTTCAAAGTGTTATTCTTCCACTTTCTCTGTTGCTATCTTTTTAAAATGAAACTGGCACAACTTTGCTATAGGAAGGAGTAGAGGTTATTCATCAGTGCCACTATAACTTGCATTTGTATATTTAATGATGGCACAGGTCCATAAAAAATCTCTCTTGAATCTTTTTCTCATTAGAGGTTACAGACACAACAGTTTTTGATTTAAGTTATGTTGAGATGTAACTTGCAGGAGAATCAATGTTCACTCAGCATATTTTCAGGACATGTATAAACATTTTTTGTGAGGTTTTTAACAGAATTGACAGAGTAAAAATAAATAACAAGAAAGCCACCTCAAAACCTTCCCTGCTGGACAACTGCAGTTGTGTACTTCTGCAAATGTCATTGAGACTTGTGAAGAAGTATTCTAATAAAAAAACTTGAAACTGAGTAACTCTATGAGAGAAGTAGATACAGTTTTATTTCTGGGGGCCATGCAGTGATTAATGCTATCATTTGTGCTGGCTGATTGATTTTGACTTATGTAGGCATTTTCTAGCTACTGAAACTTACCATCTCAGTGCCTCAAATACTTTCCTTGCCCTTTTGAAAATGTGGTGTCTGCTCCATCAGGTTTAACTCAGACTACCCAAGTAGTTTTCCCAGGCTTCATATAGTCAATAGGCAGATGCTTCCACAAGGAATCAAAGCAGCCTGAAAGGAAAAGCTGTGTGCGGAAAAATCTCCTCTATAGAGTAAGGAGTTAGATGTGGAAAGATAATATAAAAAGTGGAAAACATAGGTTCAAAATGTTTCATAGGTTCACTTGTAAGGTTTAAAAGCTACTGTTACAGTGGTATCTCTTTGTGTCTATTCTGTTTCTTGATCAGATAACTGCTGAATAACATCAGAAGTAGTTGTAGGTATTCTGCTTTTTGAGTCAGTCCTATAAAGATTTCTGAGGCTATTTATACCAATTATTGGATCTGTTGAGGAAAAGGTGAAGCACAAAAATAGCCAGCCTATTTTTCTTTAAGTCTATCTACCATGTCATGCTGTAGCAAGTGGTAGGATTGTGTCATTACACACATGAGACTCAAACTGGCTACATGCTCATGCTACATTAAACAATCTCCTACCCTGGGCCATGCATAGGGGTTCTTCTCCATAGTGTGCAGTGTGTCACTGCTAGAAGGAGATGCTTTGAAGGTCCCCCTAAAGCCTGCTCAAGTGTTTCTTGTCATTTGAAAGCAGAAGTTAAAATCAACAGCAGCACTTCACATATGAAATAGCCGCTGGCTTCCTCTCTGATAAGGTGAAAAAGTGCACCCAGGGTCTGACATGACCCTTTCAGCCAGTAGCAGAATTGACCAGAACTTCTGCCTCCTCTTGGATCACTTGAGGTGAAGCATCTACTGTCCCCTGAAGGTACATTTGTCTCCACTGACTAGAGAAACCTACCTCACAATAAAAGAAACACAGTTTTGTAGTTTGACTTAACAAGGTGAGGATGCTACTAATTCCAGCTAAGATCTAAATTTAGCTGCAGATATGACAGTAGTGGGTAAGTATATAGTTACAGATGTACAGGCAAAAGACAGGGCCAAACCGCAGTATAGCGTGTCCTGTAAGCATGAACTGTGACATTCAGAGTTCAAATTTATGTGGGCTAATTTGTATCTTCTGTCCTGGTTGCTCTCAGTTAACGTTGTCTCTAACATTTTGACCATATAGAGTGAATATTGTTTGAAATACACTGCTGAAAACCAGCGCATTTTCTTCAGTCACTTGTATCAGTCTGTGTTTTGGATTTGTGATGGAAACCAAGTTGGTAATAAAAAGATGATTTGTTCATTGCTGAGCAGTACTAACACAGAGTCAAGGACTTTCCCACTCCTCTCCCCACCCCACCACTGAGGAGGCTGGGGGTTCCCAAAATGTGGGAAGGGGACAAAACCAGGACGGCTGACCCCAACTGACCCATGGGATACCCCATAACATGTAGAATTATGCTCAGCGGAAAAAACTGGGGGAGGGGTTGGGGTGTGAGGAACCACTGCTCAGGGACTGACTGGACATGAGTTGGTTGGTAGTAAGCAACTGTTTCCATTTACATGGTCTTGTCTTTCTCAGGTTTCATTTTTCCTCTGCTATTTTTATTTCACTTTAATATGTTATAATTGCCATTACTATGATATTTATTATTATTATTATTGTAGTTATTATTATTAGTAGTAGTAGTAGTATATTTTTTATTTGTTAGACTTTTTTATTTCAACTCATGAGGTTTTTTCACTTCTACCATTTTGATTCTTTTTCCCCATCCAGCTGGGTGGGGTGAGTAAGGGCTGTGTGAAGCTTGGTTACCAGTTGGGGTTAAATCACAACACCAAACATGCAGAAAGATGCAAGCATAAATCCTTCCCATCCCAGATATTCCATCCTTGCTTCTTTCTTTGAATTTTTTTCTATTTTCCTTTATTCTATCTCATGAACACAAAGAGCTTCTTCCTCCTTAGCAAATTGCATTGGGTTTTCATGGGAAGGTTTTGATAGCATGGTGGCTACAGGGGTGGCTTCTGTTAGAGGCTTCCAGAAGCTTCCTCCCATGCCTGACAGAACTAACCCTGGCTGGCTCCAAGCCAAGCAAACACCAAGCCTATCAGCAACAGCAGTTGCACATCTGGGATAATATAGTTAAAGACCCTTGTGCAACAGCAGCTGAGAGAGAGCAGTGAAAATGTGTGAGAGAAACAGTTCCTGTGGAGTCCAAGTTTGGTGCAGAATGAGGAGGCGCTCCAGACACTGGAGCAGAGATTCTCCTGCAGCCTGTGGTGCAGCTCATGGTGGGGCAGCTGTGCCCCTGCAATCCACGGAGGTCCATGGTGGAGCAAAGATCCACCTGCAGGCCATGGAAATCCATGGTGGAGCAGAGATCCACCTGCAGCCCATGGAGGTCCATGGTGGAGCAGAGATACACCTGCAGCCCATGGAGGATCCTACACCAGAGCAGGTGGATGCCCAAAGGAGGCTGTGACGCTGTGGGAAGCCCATTGTGGAGCAGGATTCTGGTAGGATCTGTGGCCCCAAGGAGAAAAATGCCCATGCTGGAGCAGTTTGCTGACAGGATTTGTGAGCTTGTGAGGAACCCATGCTGGAGCAGCTGCTCCTGAAGGGCTGCACCCCATTTGAGGGACACATCCTGGAGTAGGGAATGAGTGTGAGGAGTCCTTCTCCTCCTGAGGAGGAAAGAGCAGCAGAGGCATTGTGTGAGGAAGGTAGAGAAAATAGTTTATTCCAGAAAGAAGGGAGGGATGGGGGAAGCTCTTTTAAGATTTTATTTCCCATTGGCCTACTTTGATTTAATTGGTTATAAATTAAACTAATTTCCCTGATTCAAGTCTATTTTGCCCATGATGGTCACTGATGAGTGATCTCCCCCTGTCCTAATCTCAGCCTACCAGGCTTTTGTTGTATTTCCTCTCAGCCCAGGTGAGGAGTGACAGAGAGGCTTTCGTGGGCAGCTGGCACCCAGCCAGGGTCAACACACCACAGAATTGCACACAGAAAACACTGACTAAATTGACCACAAGCTTGACAGTGGATTCTGTTCTCTTCTGTTTGTCATGCCAAAGTCCTCAGACTAAAATCAGACATATTTCATACCTACCTAATTTCAGGAGCATTTTTGCCACATTTATCTGAGTCTTTTGCCACCATCTTTTGTTCTTGGTTATAGATTGAAGATGAATTTAGAGATGGAGGTAAAGGTCTTAAACACAGTAAATTCCAGCAATATTGGGAAAGGTGGGCTTCTGTAAAAGAAACAGGGCTTGAATTAATCCTTTACTGTTTATCAGAGAATCCACATCTGATATTACTCTGGAATCCAAGCTGTACTGAACACATACTTCACTAATTACACTGGTCACAGAACAACTTGTATATAAGCTGCTGCTAAGTAACCTGCAAGGTTTTTAGGGAGAAATAAAATCTCTTATTAGGCTAGCTGATACAGTTGTAAAAAGTGAACATGTCTCAGGCACATAAGTAATCTTTTTGTGTAGACATTCTAATCTTTTGTGTAGACATTTTTAAAGCAGATGGAGAAGGGGTGTATGTTGATTTAGCTTTGGCTGTTTTGACTGCTGTGATTTAAATAAACTGGCCTCAAAATTACTTAATGTGGTATTAGCATGGATACAGAGAAGGCTTGAGTGAGAGAAGGTTACAGCTCCTTGTAGCTACAGCCACTTCCATTTAAATCCCCTAAGACCACCTTCAATCACAGCAGCACTGTTAAAGAACTTTAAGAGATCCTGTAATTCAATCTGGTTCCTGAGAGTCATTCTATTATGACATCAAATTATGATTTCTACAGGATCATAGCAAACAAATCTGGAGACAAGCCAGAGAAGGCTCTGGGGAGACCTAATTGTGGCCTTTCAGTACTTAAATGGAGATTATAAAAAAGATGGAGAGTGAATTTTGCATGGGCAGTTAGTGATAGGACAAGGGGGAACAATTTTAAACTTCAAGAGGGGAAATTTGTATCAGATGAAGATTTTATTCAGAGGGTGGCGAGGCGCTGCAAAAGGCTGTCCAGAGAAGTTGTGGATGCTCCATCCCTCTAAGTATTCATGGTACAGGTTGAATGGGGTCCTGACCAGCCTGGTCTAGTGGAAGGTTTGGAAAAATAGGAAAAAAAGGATCATTAATTAGCTCTGTCTGTATAACACACTGCAGTGCCATGTAGGGAGCTAAGAGCTGGCCAGGAATCAGCCAAAGGCTCTTTCCAGTTCTATAGGCAGCAGACTTACAGCCAGCACTAACCCCTGCACAAAGCTGAATTTCAGTACACAATCTCCCTCAGACTTTGTAAGAGTGCACTTTTCTAGAAAAACCAGCTCAACAAGGAATCAGAAATGTAGCAAATAAGAGCTTTGTCTGTTTCCCAAATTACATTCCTTTTAATGGAGATTTACATCCAAGAATGCTAGTAATGCTGAAAAAGTTTTTTGTTGAATCAAATCCACTTGAAAGTCTGCATACTTTTTTAACCTCATATACTTTATTTATCCTCAAAACTCCTCAATCACATTTATCTTGAGAGAGATTTTATCCTTTGAAGATCGCTGTCTATGTAGATATCTCATTGTGCATTGTCTAGAAATGGTTAGGACAAATCTCTTTCATGTTCAGAGTTAGCTATTTGTAAAAGAATTATGTCTTCAGATCACTTCAACATCATTAGGTGTCTGTAACATGTGATCTCAGTGTCTCAAAAGCAGCAGAAATAGGCAGGAGGCCACATTTGTGACTAGCAAAGGACATTTAGGGAAAGACATGAGTCTCTTGGACATTTTCTTGGAGGGAAATGTAATTCAGAGTTTCCAGCCTCCTACCTCCTATTTTCCTACCAGTTTCCTATCTCCTATTTTTTTTAATACATTTTAATCCCATGGATGGCAATAGTTCATATCTTAATTCTATTTTTCTATCAAAATTAGAGCACATATATATTTTCTACAAAAATAGATCTATTGTCAATTCACATTGCATTGGACTTCCAAGACTGAAGGAAAGACTGGAAGTATAGTTCTCCTAAAAAGTGTGTATGCAATATGAACAGGTTGCAAAGCAGAAGGAAGGAAATAAAGTAGTTGTAATCATACACTTCAGAAAGAAATTCAGTAATTAGTAGCATAAAAGCAAAATATAGCAACTTTTTTTTTCCTGAAAACTAACAGCAATGGGACATTTACTAAATCTAAAGTAGAAAATTTAAGGTTGATAAATGGAATGTCTGGTTTTTGGTATAAACATGTAATTAAGTGGTGAATTCCCTGCAATGGAAAGTTTATTAGCAAGGATTTCAGAATTTTCCAAATTGATCATGAGTCTGATCAACATTTTGTATGATTTATTAAATTTTGGAGTTTTTTTCCAGGCTCCAGATAGATGACTAATCTGCAGAGAAATTGAAAGTAAATAATTTTAGAGCCTTTCTGCATCTCTCAAGTAAGACTTCTCTGGAGTATTTATACTTGATAATTTGTGTTGGGATGCTGCATTATGTGACTAAATTTCATCACGCCTGCATATAAATACAAAGTAAAAAGATTCACACAACAAGAAAAGAAATCAAAGTATGGGAGGAATCACACTTGTCTGCTAGAGAGCAAACCCTTGAAGACATGGGAATTCTCATTTTAGTGGAGAAATTAGGTTTAAACATTCAACAAACCTGAAATACTTGACAGCAACGCTGAAAAATTAATTGCCTTGTACAAAAGACCTATTGAGTTCAAATAAAAAAAAACTTGTTTTCAATAGGTCAAGTACCTTTTCTCTGCCTTCAGTATATTTGAAGCTACCCTTGAGATTTTTATGATTTTTCTGGTTTTATCAGAAGATTTTTTTAAAGAATCATAACTACATCTCTAAACTCAAATGTAAGACTTCATGAATGTCTTCTTATGATCCAGATACAAAACTTTAGCAGTCCTGTGTGAAAACTGGCATTCCTGCTAACTCAAAATAACACAGACACCACGTCTTTTTGCACAAAGCCTTGTACAGTTAGGATCCAACTTGCAAAGGTTCAAAGATCTCAAATGCTGGGGACTTTATTCTAAATCAGTATGGAATAATATCAATATCTTACTGTATTATACACAAAGATACTTCTCACAGTGGGTCACAGATACAGTCAGTACTGTAACTACAGGCAAGAGGCATTTTTCAATTAGGGATTGGTTTATATTTGGAAACAAAGGACTTCATGTTCTTTCCTACATTTTTAATTTCTTTAGTCATAATTGTCCATGATAATTAAATGTGAAAAATCCCTTTTCACTTGTGTTGAACTCTTAGAACCAATGATTTGTATGGTTTAATAATTCCACAGGCCAATGACATATGGAGAAAACTTGGTATTTTATCTGTGTCTCTCCATTCTGTATTTCTTAGCACACCCTTAATTTTTCTTCTATCTTGATAATGGGAGAAATTCTGGACCTACCCCAGCATTCTTAATAAGACAATGCTAGTAAATGACTGTACTTTTTGACTTCTTTCTTCTCTGTACATAAAAAGGAAGATAAAAAATAGGACAATATGAATTTTATAACTTGCTGATTCAGCAAAGGAATAAAAAATTATTTGTTGTTTTAATTTAAATCATTCAAGTTCAGGAAGACTATTATGCCCTGGAATAATATATTCAGCAAAAGCATATTTTTTCTTTTTTTCAACATTGAATATTATTAGGATTATCAATGATTTTGTCATAATACATTTTTTAATATACTGGTATATATTCAGAGGGGTTTTAGAAGCGTCATCTATTCATTTCTGTGGCTACTAAAAAAACAATTAATGGATAAAGATTTTTCTTCATTGTCAACTCCCTTGCAATGATTTCACATTCAGTCCATATTGATAGAAGTATATTATAATAATAGTGGTGTGGCTAATTAAGGAATAATATTTTTAAATATTTTTTCTTTAGAGATTTACTCTTATGGATGATTAGTCTTATTTAACCACATTTAACATTGCAAGATAGAATTTGAGATTTAATGACAGCAAGTGGTGCCAGGTTAGAGCTTTTACATATGGTTGACTTAGACTGGAGCACAAGCCACAACCATGCACGTCGGCCTTATTAAGGTTTATCAGTATTATGCAGCTGTTGCTTTTCCTGGAGAAAGTGCCAGCAAAGCATAATGAGGTTACAGTGAACTCCAAAAGGCAAAAACTTTCAAAGCAAAATCACAGAGCACTGCTGCTGAAACCTCAGTCAATCTTATTGCTTATTTACATAATATTACCCTAAAAGTTTTGCCTTAGGATTTTACTTTGAAAAGTTGTCCCCTCGGGGATTCTCCACAACGCTGCCTGTTTGTTTCTCTGCAGAACCCACACCATACTGATAAGTTTTAAGATAGCCAAAATACGGGACTGTAGATGGGGTTTTCACCCTAGGCAGAGCAGTAAAGATGGCCTTGACAGGCAACAGTTATGCCACTCTGGGTCCATTTCCTCCTTTCTCAGGTAAGTAAGATACTTGTGAGTTCCTGCTTCTCCACTGAATGTATTGTTCAACAGGTCTGTATTTAACAAAACAAACAAACAAGCAAACAAACAAACCAGTTTTACTGAGGTTAGATCCCAATTTCTGAAAGAACTACATTCTCAACAGCTAGTTTGTATGCTGTGTGAATGAGGAGCTCACCAGCCTGTTTACCCCAGCTTCATGTTGCTGTAACATTTGCAAATGTCTTGGCTGTACATCTTTCACCTTCCACCTCAGATACTGATCTTATGAAATTTTATGCACCTCAGAGCTAAGACCCATGGAAATCTAAAATCAGCAATAATTCCCATTCAGCATAATTTATATCTGTATCTTTTCTGAAGCAGCAGCAAATTCAGTGTTCTGTTTTGTATAGTCATATCTGATTTGTTTGAGATAAAAATAAATTTATTGATTCTAGGAGGTGCCAAACTGGAAATAACTCTAGAACAATATAGAAGTTTTTGACTGTTTTATTGGTTTTTGACTGTTATTTGACTGTTTTATGATTTGAACACTTTTAATTATGCGTGTGTACTGCTGTTCACACATAGTTTTTGAATTTGTGAGGAGATGTACTCCTGGACAGATTTAGTCTTATTCCAACTCTAGTGGTAACTTCATTCTATTTATAGCAATATAAACAGAAGTGTGTTCTGTTATCTTTCTTATTGTTCATTGTAAGGACTTGAGATATTTAATAAATGAAGACTATGGTAAAAACTCCTCCCTCTTTGTAGATGATATTTACTGTATTTTTTTTTCTCAGAAAGTATATTTCACAGCAGGGAGCATTTATCATCTGTGATGTTGTAAATCAGTGAATTAACTGTATCTTTCATGCAATTACGTCTCCATCAAGAAATAATTTTGCTTTTCTAGTCTGTCCATCATCATATACTTAATTTGACTTTCACTAGCTTTTAAATATGTCATTTTGCACAACAAGACAATTCCCTGTAGCTGCAATTTTACAGGTAGCTTTAATTTCTTTTACACTTAAACATTAGTATAGTGGTTTCTGACCCTTTTTTTTTTCTTTTACTATAAAATTTGCTTAATATATTTTTCTGTAAAGAAGGGGTTGCAGAAAACACATTTGGGAAAAGATAACTGAGAAAATTTATCACGCAAATTACTCTTGTAACAGCAGCTAATGTTAGCTTGTTTGTATGCCTGCACAGTAAGCTCTAGTTTTAGTTTTTATACTTGGCAATATTGATGATCCACCACTTTGTCATGAAATATAGATCAGTCTCTCTATGTTGGGTTCTGGTAGAAAAATCATTTTGATACCATTTCATTTCCACCATCAAAATTCATTGGAACACCAACAGGAATTGAAGTATGACAATTCTTCTGTTTACTTCCAAATAAGAAACCCATTAGTGATCATTAGCTGTAATTTTTAAAAAATTTCTTAGGTTAATTAATATTCCCATGACTTCTTTGTTAAATTCATTTCCCTTGAAAACGCAACTTGTTTCAAAAAATAAAACATTTCACATTGATATTATATAGATACAATTCCTTATTATAATTCTTTTCATGTACTATTAGTGAAACAGACATTCAAGTAGAATTCCCATGAATAAGAAACAAGACACAATTCTGATTTTATTTAAATTCAACACAATTTAAAGCTAATTTCAAGAATAATGCAGTGCAGTACAGGACAAAAAGGGAAGGAATTTCTAATCTACATTTGTAATATATCATTCTATTTTACTGACTCTTTTGACTTTTCTTAGAAGGAAAAGTCTTATGATTTAACAGCTATTTGGAGATCTGAACAAAACAAATTGAAAATTGATGCTGCAATTCAGTTCTCACAGGGCAAAGTAAAATCTCTGTTTCTTCTGAAGCTGTAGTTTTGCTATCATATTTGCATTTTTTTTATTTGAGTTTTTTCAGTAATTTATATTCAGTGACAGAAATAATCTGTTGTTATGATTTGATTTTTATTTTCAATTTCATGGTGTTAACTTCCTTTTCCAATTCTCATACTTGTTATCCATGTTGATTTTGTCATAGCTACCATCCTGAAGCTTGAAGTGAAATATTCAGTTAGCTTCTGGTCTGTACCTATAAAGTCTTAATCTCAAATCCACTGGCACTGCTTACTCGCTCAGCTTCTCTTGTTTGATTTATGTTGCTAAATAACCTTTTACTGCTTGTTTTCATTTCCTTTGCAAGGTCTAACTCAGCTTGACTGCTGGAAATCCTCACTTTATCCCTTCACTTTCTGGCCTCCCAAGATGTAGCTTTCTTTGCAGGTTAACTCTTTTTTATCATTTTTCCAAAAATTTCTCTCTAAATCAAAATATGATGGGAATAGAAATAATTCCATGCACATGTGGATCCCTTCAGCTAAACTTTCATCATCAAATAAACCATGATTTTGAGATAATTTGTGCCCTAGGTTAACAGAGACAACAGTGTCTCCTTCCAATATATTTAGCTAACTTTACCAACAAAGTTCATACCTTCTTAGTGATGTCCTATTAAGAGAAATTTAATGGCACATTGTGCAACTTCTTGTAGAATTAGTTGTATTTATCCTTCAACTGAAACTGAATCAGTTTGTGATTCCATGGGATAAAGATATTTACATAATTACTCCATCCATTCTCATTTAAATAGAATCCACTCTCCTTTCGTTAAAAACCTTTGGTGCAGATAGACATGAAAACTCAGCTGGGATTTTTTATCACTGGGCCAAATTTTGTCTGTAAATAATTGGACTTGAATACCTTATTTTCCATTAGTTATATTTAAAAAGTAGAATTATTAAGAGAGTCTGATGTTCCCTACAATAAAATTCTGGTTTTCATAGCTTATAATTTTTTTGTTCATACTGGAATGTGGACTTGAATTTTCCATGCCAGGTGTCTGCCTCAGGCTAATCTTCCTTTTTATTGCAGCACTAGCAACAAATCCAGATGAAAGAGTTGGGCAGATTCCTATGGAGTGAAGTCTGGCCCATTTTGATTACAAAAATTTCCCAAGAGCAAAGGGACTGTGTCACTGGTGTTCCTTTGTAGAAAACAGGAGGTCAAGATCTTGAGAAAGGATTTGTAAAAGGACATGAAATTACCAAGCCCTCTTCTCTGTGGCCACTAAATGCACATTATACCAACAGAAAAATATGAGGAATCTTTTATAGTGAATTTCCCAGCATATTCAAGAGCTAAATTAAGGTGTAGAAATGTGCTATTGTAGACTTCAAGTTTTCCAGCTTCTTGGGGGTCAACCTGAATGTCAACAAGGTGCTGCATGTCAGATTTTGTGATTATGCTGATACCCTAGAATCAGCAGCACAAAGCACTACTAGTACACAGTAACATTCTTGTGCTTTATGTCTATAGTTGTAAAAGGTAATCCATTCTATTCTTGGCTTTTTTTGAGAGATTGCTACTTGCTAATACATAGTTAACTGCTTCAATAATTTTAAATTTGGAATGAGACAAAGGAAGAGGAGACTAACAGTCAACCTTGGAGTAAAACCAAACATTACATATGTGCTTGTTAAGTGAAAATTTCCAGTCCCGTTTGCTATTTGAGGCCATGATCCCTTGAGTAAAGTAATCTCTTGGTATATAATTCATGATTTGTGTAAAAGGGGGCTGAACTGAATTTGCACCAAATGTTTCTAATTTCCTGTTTTATTTTCTATTTGATTTGCACCCTGAAGAACAGTATTAACCAAAGATTTTTATTTTGTGTTTTTACTACTCCTGTTAGTCTAATTTTTAAAATTCAGTTCCGTTTTCTTTAAAAGCTGGAGAAGTAAATCCTTTTAGCTATTACTAATTGGATCCGGGTTTAGACTGCAAGTTTTAGGCATGAATGAACAGTGCTTTACATATGTCTACTACATGCAGGGTTACTGACCTGAAGGCACTCTTAAATTTACACAGGTCACTGAAGTCACTAATTTGTAGGGTGCAGTCTTGCTTGTGAAGGCTGGTAAAATAAATAGATTCTGCCTGTTACAAAAGTAGGATTTGACTCACTATTCCCTGCAGCATTCCTTGTAATCTCACACAAATGGTGAAAATGTAAATCTCATATACACTTGCATAAAATGTTCCTTACCAGTCAGAAGTACTCAATTTTTTTCCAGTATGCTGTGTATGGCATTGGATCAGCATCATTTTGTATGGCACCTCTGCACACCTCTGTGAGGAGCAGTCTGTGTCCTGGTAAAGAGGAGGGAAAGGAATATGTTTAGATGGGTTGTGCATTTTATAGGGTTTCAGGTGAAATTAATCTGTTCAACAATAAATTGATCTGTTTTTTCACAAGTGCATTCCAGGACCTGTAGAGCAAAGTCCACATAATCCTAAATTGGAGGGTTTCTGTCTGACTTAAGCTCTGATTGACTTCAGTTTAAAGATGAATTACAGACATGATAGATGTGACTCATGCAGTTGATATTGATCTAGGACAAAAACTTTCTGAAATGTTACATTTACCTATTTGAGATGTTTATCCTTTACCTGATTAGTAACCAGTGGCATTTGGGGGCAACAGCAGCTCAATCCATATTTGGAAAATATAAAAGTAATGTTTATTTCTACACTGATTTTCTAGAAATCTATAGACCACCCTGAACTAAAGTACTTTAGATCACATAAATCTGACAAAAATGTGAAATATATTAAACCACACACAAATGTTTTAAAAACATGTTTCTAAAATATTATTAGGTGTTACTCCATTGGAAGGTGTTTCAGCATTAACTTTATATATATTGGCTTTGGCTGATGTTGGTTGTACATTTTTTAATAGGTTTCGACATTTTAATTTCCTGGTTTATTGTTATTCGTTAAG
This sequence comes from Camarhynchus parvulus, assembly GCF_901933205.1. Lineage (NCBI taxonomy): Eukaryota > Metazoa > Chordata > Aves > Passeriformes > Thraupidae > Camarhynchus > Camarhynchus parvulus. The sequence goes on along the minus strand of NC_044573.1, from coordinate 80,526,190 downwards.
ATTTTTGTTTTATTTTGCTAAATTTAAGTTTTTAACTTTTCCCTAAAAATTTTTGTAATTATAAGTGAACTGCAGGCCTGTTCCATGCATACAATGGGAAGTTCTTGATGAACTCAAGACAAAGGATACACTTTAATCAGGCTCCAGACACTGTTTGCTGTCTGTACAATGGAGTAATTAAATTGCAGTCTTGTCAGGAATGCAATGTCACTTCTACATCTATATCACTTCATAAATTCTAAAGCAAAGCATTCCCTAGTGTGTAGGTAAGCAATTTTTATCTATATATACTAACAGATAATTGTCTGAAAAGTAGACAAGGTTTTTTAAATGGTTATAAATAACCTCCAGTTGCACAGGTCAATAGTTGACCAACAGGCTACACTGTTTGTCTGAAAAAAATCACAAATAAGTACTGAAAAGGTGGGAAATGTAGACTCTAAGCAGCATCTCGTATGGTTAAAGAATTCCAAGGAATATGGAGGTGAAGTGTCATCTAACAATCATTGTGTCTCAGAGCAAGGAAATCAACTTTTTTTAAAAATTGTTCTTGATATGAACATCTTTTAAATGCCTACTGTGATATTGGTTTCAACACCTTCAAATGTAGCTTCATCCATTACACAACTGCTGTAACAGAATTTTTTTATACTTGAAATTTCAATTTTCCTTGCTTGTAAGGAAAGCAATTATTTCTTGTCCCAGATTCACTATATGTGAATAAGACACATTATTATTTACCACTTTAATACTATATTTTGTCCTCAGTTCTCTCTTTTATGGACCCTTTTTTTTCAATCATTATTCATAAACTTTAGAATATTTTTTGACTTTTTTTTTTTGTTTTTGTCTGGAGCTTTCTTCTGCATCCCATCATGTTCAATCCATCTTATCTTGACTTCACAAATACCAGATGTGTACTCCCTTTCAATATGCCCTAACAGTGACAGTCAAGCCTCACAGTATCATTAATGTCCATAGAAGTAAGATTTCTCCCTTTCTGATACAACATCCCATCTTTCTGAAATCTGTCTGCCCAACAAATTTTTCATCCTTTCCTTGTGCTTTTGATTTCTCCTTTCCATTTTTAGTACTATGTGTATTTCTATATTCAGATCTTTGAGGTATCTCTACTTTTTCAAATCAGCTTGAATTCTAATTCTGTCTTTTGAAGTTAAATCCTTCACAAGTTGTTGTCATTCATGAACTTTCTACATACACCTACATTATTAGTTAACATATTGAATAATATCAGGTCAGTCTTGTGAAGGGCATTATGTAATATATTCTATCCATTCTCCAACAAGCTATTATCAAGTTTTCTGGGCAAGATTCTACAGCAGCATGTGAGTCTGACATCTATTACTTTCTCAGATCTTGTTATCCTGTCAAAGAAATTGAATTACATTGACCTGAGTTATTCTTGACAAATTCATGTCGGTGCATTTTGTCTTTAGGTGAATACAAATTGATTGTTTAATAATTTGCTTCAGTTATCTTCCTATCAAAGAAAAGCTGACTCTTCTGTAGTTCCCTGTGTCCTTTTTAACTTCCCATGCTTGTTCTCTGACTTTCTAGAACTTGTTCACCTTCCACACACCTCTCTCATTTCTCCTGCATCCATAAAGAAAGATTTTAACTAACTCTGCATGTACTTTGGGGTGATGCTTGTCAAGTCATAACAACTGGAATATATTCAACTTATTTAATCGATTGTTACATTTTCAGGCTGGTGTTGCTATATCCTCATTAATAATCACTAAGTTAAGCATCTGGACACAGCTTTTTTATGAAGTCTGAACCAAAGAATATTCTAAGCATTTCGTTCTTCCTCTAAAAGTCCATTAGTTGCTCAGTTTTCTCATTATAATTTTTTTATTTGTCACTTTTATCTAATGTTTTATAGAACTTTCCTCCATGTATTTTATAATTGACGATATAATCCGTGTTATATTTTCTTTCTTTTTTCCCATATACTTCTGCTACTCATTAGTCTTTAGTTGTAGTGAAGTTTTTCATATTTTTACTTCAGTAAGATCTTCATTCTTTTTGATTCTTAGATGATTCATACCTCGTTATTTCATTATTAAAAACTACTAATGCAAGCATATGACAGTCCTTATATTTTCTTATGTAGTACAAAAGTTTTTAATAAATAAAAATGGTCTAAAGAAAAATATTGCTAATTATAAACCCTGTTTTCCCTGCTCAACTGATGGCCTTAAGCATTAAGGTCTTTCCTACATGCTTTTCATTTGACTTCTTAACTGTTCAGTTACTAATTAGTAAGTGTCCCTAAAATCAATCTTACCTTTTCAGAAAATATTTAAAAGCATAATTTTATCTCCAGTGAGAAAGTTCTGGAACTACCCATACAATAAACACTAAAGGAAGCAACTTTGGAATTAGATATTTAATTGCCAATTACTTTCAATTGCTTTATACTGCTCAAGCTTTGTGGTACTGTCTGCAAATAGATTTACTGGTTGTTAGTTACAGATTTATTATTTACTACTAACAATCTTTAGAATTCAATGTTCTATGTTTCACTTACATGCAACATTCTCCTTATATTGCTTAGGCATGTTTGGTTTATCCTGACCCTGATGAATTTGGTGTACAAATTGTTTAAATGATTATGCACTATTCCAAACATTCCTAGTGAGAAAGTATTACTGAGGCTCTGTAAAGTCTGGAAAGACTATAGATATGTATAAAAAAATGAGCAAATCATCCATGTGCACCTATGAGCACCTTTCCCAAAGGCTAAGGACTATTCTTCAAAGGTAATCAAACAATAAGATCTTCTATTTTAAATATGTAAATGATTTCTTCATTCTTGTGTCCTTTACAAGATCATTGGTGAAGCTGGAGGTATAGCAGATATAAATTTTTGGAAGTATGAGAGTGATTCAGTCTTTTCTCCTACCTTTCTCTAGCATTTTTGGGCATTAAATTGTCAAGTCCATATGTTACCTAGGGAAGACAAATGTGCCAGCATTTCTCTACACCCTACAGTTTGCTTTTAACAAAAACATTAATACTACCAGATTGTCTCAATTTGTTACTTAATATCTGCATTTCTGTCATCAGACTATCATGAGCATTGGGACTATTTTACTTAAAACATTATGTTTTGTTTTTTCCACAAAGGAGCAGCATTTGTCTTTGTTCAAATCAAAATTTAAACAAGTTTTCCTTGCTGCTGAAGGTATCAAACCATTTTCCCTTGCTTCCTTTCACATGAAACAACCCAGATAAAATCTGAAAAAACACACTTTTACAAATTGCCTTACTAATAGCTTCTAGTTCCAGTTTTCCTCAGCTGCCCTTCTAATACTCCCTTGCCCCTGACAGGATTATTTTTAAAGACTATAAACAAAATATATAATACATATATATATATGTAGTTGACTAAGTGCATCAATAAAAAGCCAAATAGAGCCTCTGCTTCAAAATCTGCATTTTTTTTTCTCTTTTGGTTAAAAGATTTTCCATGTCCCTTTCACGTGGAACATCCTGCAATACTAACTTCTGGTACTGATGAGGCACTTGGTTGTTCATTGTTAGAAAAGGAATCTGTCACCAATATCCTGGCTAATATCTCAGCATGGTAACCTTGTTCCTGTCCTGAGTGTCCATAATGGGATCCTTCTTTGATCAGAGTAATTTTTGTCTATAGCTTGTGTTTATAAGTCATGCCCTGTACTTGCTCAGCAAATGTATTTCTGAGTAGCATATTTGGTTCAGGGACCTGAGTGGTAGCACTGTATGGGGTGCCAGGCAGGCAGTGCACTGGGAATCACAGACCACCCAAAGTGCCACTGAAGAGATGCTTTGTTCCCGGAAAGGTAGGAGTTAATTGGTCTGACTCTTTACAAATGGAGAAGGGCTGGTGGAAACAGTGCGGGTCAGAGGCTGTCTTGGGCATATCTACCATAAATGACAGAGTTTTCAATTTTTCCTGTAGTAAGGAAAAGGTCAACAAAACCTCTACCTTGTCTGGAGGACAGACTTTGGCCTATTTAGGATGTTGGTTCAGAGAGTCCCCATGAAAGTGTTCTTAATAACAAAGGGGTCCAGGAAGGCTGGACACAATTGAAGAAGGAAATCTAAAGGCACAGGAGCAAGATATCCTTATGCACCAAAAGACGAGCTGGTAGGGAAGAAGACCTTCCTGACTGAGCAGGGAGCTTTTGCTGGAACTCGGGTGAAAAAAGAACTTATGACATCTAGAAGAATGGGCAGGCAAGAATACAAGGATGTTGTTAGGCCACATAGAGAGACAATATCAAAAGCAAAACCTCAGCTGCAACTGAACCTGGATACTGCTGTGAAAGAAAATAAAATGTATTTATCTAAAGATATTAACAAGAAAAGAACAGCCCAGAAGATGTCCACCCTCTTTTCGATGTGGGAGAGAACACTGCGACTAGGGATGAGGAAAAGGTTGAGGTACTTAATGACATCTTTGCCTCAGTCTTTAACAGAAAAGCTGATTATCCTCAGGGCAGTCAGCCTCTTGAGCTGGTAGACCGGGGTGGGGATCTGCTGTACCACCTGCAGTCCAGGAGGAAGTAGTTAGTGACCTGCTGAGTCAGTGATACACACACGAGTCTATTGGGCCAGATGGGATTCATCCAAGGGTACGGAGGGAGCTGGCAGAGGAGCTTGCTAAGCCACTTTCCACCATTTATCATCAGTCCTGGTTAATTAGGGAGGTTCCAGAACACTGGAGTTAAGCCAGTGTGGCACCTATCAACAGGAAGGGTCAGAAGGAGGATTCAGGGAGCTTCAGGGTGACCTTGAAGGTCATGGAGCAGATCATCTTGAGTGCCATCATGCAACATATACAGGACAACCAGAGGATCAGGCCCAGCCAGGATAGGTTTAGGAAAGGCAGGTCCTGCTTGACCAGCATGATCTCCATTCAGTACCAGGTGACCTGCCCAGTGGATAAGGAACGGGTTGTGCGTGTTGTCTATCTGGACCTCAGTAAAGCTTTTGTTACTGTCTCCCACAGCGTTCTCCTGGAGAAGCTGGCAGGCCATGGCTTGCCCAGGTGCTCCCTTTGCTGGATTAAAGCAGCTGGCTGGCCAGACCCAGAGAGTGCTGGTGAATGGTGCCACAGCAGCTGCTGGCTGCTCACTAGTGGGGATCCCCAAGGCTCAGCACTGGGGCCAGTCCTGTTTAATATCTATGATTTGGATGAGAGGATCAAGTGCACCTTCAGTCAGTTTGCTGACAACACCAAGTTGGGTGTGAGTGTTGATTTGCTGGAGGGAAGGAAGGCTCTACACAGGAATCTTGCATACGTAGACATGATCCCAGTATTGGGTATTCTGTTTTTCAGTATTTTTTGTAAAATAATTGCTTATTTTGGGTGGGAAATACTGCAGATATTTAGCAGATATTTAAATTTTAAATATTTGAATGCTATTTTTTTTCTCCTAAACGATGCTGCAACAGATTAACTCCTGTTTTATATTCAGACTTTCCCTCTGCTGGTATGCATATTTCATTAAACATACTAATATTAAACTTACACTTTCAAACTTCAGCAAATAAATAAATAAATAAATAAATAATATATAAATATATAAATTCATTTATATATATATATATATATATATATATATATATATATATATATATATATATATATATATATATTATGTATGTTTTTCCAGTCTCTGTTAAGGCTGAGTTCCGGGTTTCTGTATCATGGCCATTTATACATAGCACGCTCTACCCCAACCCTCCATCACTGACAAATAACAGCACATTTTCTTCCACGCAAGAAAGAGTCTGGGGATCACCACACACAATAGAATTTCAGCCCCTCACTCAGCTGTTGATTGACCTGCTGTTAAAGCACAAAAATACATCCCAAATGAGACAGTGGAACTCGCAGTTCCTCCTTGCATGAGTTACCCAGTCCTGAAGAACTACTGTTCCTCTGAGTTGACTGTGCAGTGCCAGTAGATAGTAAGTTTTCCATCCAGTACCATTGTCTCCAGCTTCTGGATGTGTCTGGGTTTCCCAGCAGGGTGCCTAAAATCATAATTTCCTTCCCAGTATTCCTCCGCATCTCCCCCCTTTCTTTGGTCTTAACAAAGCAAAATCCTTCAGTGTGTTACACATGGGCTGTTGAACATCTGGCTTATCCTCTGTGGGGGCCAGAGAAGTGTGAAAATCCTCGAATGGGCAACACTGCAGGAAAGAATATGAATCGCTAGCTCTATAAGCAAATTATTTCTGGTCTCAATTGAAATCCAGACTTACAGTTCTCTCATTCTTCCTTGGCCTCAAAAACTCAATCGGGGTTTTGATCTACCCAAGTTTAAAGGCAGAGTATGTATAATATGATTTATCTTATATTTGTTCTAGAAAAATACTCATTTATACATGTTTTCGCACCTTGAAACAATTATTATCCCAAGAGTGGTGGGGTTATATAGAAAATGAGTAAAAGGGAATAAGTCATTTTAGGTCTCAAATACATTCCTGACTTCCTTTGAAATTGTGGCGTGTGTACATTTGAATGGGTAGTCTACTCTTAATGTGTGACTTTGATCACACATATACATGAAACGCCAGTAATTGCTGCTTTCCTTCCTCATACTTTGCGCAGCTTTCATCAAATTTTATTTTTAGAGACTTCTATGTGAATCATATCTTCACATTTTCATCCTGCTAGTCCACTGCGGATTTATTTCAGATCAGATATAAAACCAGAGGAATGTGTTTTCTGAATCAAATAATGTTGCTCACATCAGTGAAAGGTTCATCTGGAGAACTTATCTCAAATGTCACGATGATAGAAATCGAATGGTGTAAATGTTATGGCATTTAAAATAGGTTTTGCCCAACTCTCATGAGCAAGTGGTGAGGTTTTGATATTATCAAACTGTAGCTTCTGCTTTAATTTGATCTTTAATCAAGAACCTCTAGCCTTAAAGTAATGCCCACTTAAACTATTTTTCTGAAATATATGGGTCATGTTGAAGATGTGACCAGAAATTAAAAAAGAAGGTTGTGTTCGAAACAGAACTTTGTGATTTCACTCCATGCCATTTCTGAAGTTCTTAATAGATAAAGTGCATAAAATGCAATTCACAGTGTAAAAGTCAACTTCTGTGGTGAAAGTCTTACTGGGTTTCTGCCTCAGAATTAAGAATCTCTGGTTAACATTCTTTTTGCTCAGACAGAAAGTAAGACGAAGTAAATTATGTTAAATCCTCAGATTTACAGAGAGAGAGATATGTGGTAAGAAAAGAGTATTTTTTCTTTCTGGAAAATGCAGGATTCTTGTGAAATCTACTACATTTATAAATACATATTTCTTCAGAATTATGACAAAATATTTCTTCAAAATAATGACAGCACTAAAAAATTAATCACATTAGTGTATATATAGTTATGTTCTTTAATATTTTCTTGGTTTTACTTTGCCAGAGGCATAGTAAGAAAAATGTATTGTAAGTAGAATGTTTTTATGCAAGTATAATCCTAGAATTCCTAATTTTTAAATAGGGTTTTTAGTGGAGCTGCAGAGATGGAAGGCTATTGCTTTCAGTAAATTATTAATTATTCTTTCTATTTATGAACCTTTGGTAGTTGGAACAGACTGTAAAAAACTTTTTCCAACTTTTAACAAATCCAGTGAGGACATGTAAAACTGAGTTTGCTGATTTATGATCTAGGGGCAAGGGCTAGCAAGAATAGCAAAGATTACATCATAGAGTAAAATAATTATTTCTGCAACAAAGTTTGTTGAGGGTTTTATATCTATGCATAAGTCTTGGCACAGGAGAATGTTTGGATCTCAAAATCAATGGCCCAAATTCATCCTAGAATCAGGAAACTTGATGTGATGAATATATTAACAACAAAGTGTCTGTCATTGGAGCCAGGATACATATTCTGGAGTATGTACTGAAGTCTTCATTGGGTGTCCCGTTTTTCACCAGAGCCATTTTTCCACTCTTGGAATGGGAACTTTTACTATTGCAGTACCCATCTCATTTCTGCTGGCCAGCAGCATCTTGCAGCCCTTTGTCTCCCTCCTAGCCACTAGAATTTCGCAAAATCTCTGCTTCTGATGGACACAGATGTTCTTGACTCGACTTTGTTGTCTTCCCTCCTGCTCTGATGACCCTGCAGCCTTCTCTGATGACCCTCCCAGCCCTCCACCCATAACTATTCAACAGAGCCTTTCTTAAATTGTGGAGCTGAGTAACGAACCACCCAGCAGCCTGGTAACTCTGGTGACACAAGCAGTTGTGGGCCTGCTGTCTGGGGAGATCACTTAGAGATCCATATCTTCAACAGCTGAATTCTTTGCAGTCAAACCATTTTGAAAAGGTGAATTTGGGGGCAAATATGGCGCAGCTGTAGTACTACAAAACTCTTTTCATGTGGCATAGGGAAATAGCGTCAGAGAACACCAAAAGCACATTACATTATTTGTTACCACAATAACCTGCAGTGATACAGAGAATGTAAAAGGTTTACCATAGGGAATATATGGAGACTTTTCCATAGGAACAAGTAAGAGAGTGCTCAAGAATGACTGTTTCAATTGCTTGGATTTCTTTTGATCCATTTTTAAGATCCTGGAGACCCCTTGAAGATGTCTTTCACTCCCCTGAGAGCAAAGGAAAGCATTATTACCAGAAATGGTATGTTTGATCAGTTTTAGAGCTGTAAGTACAAAAAGTGGGGAAAAAAACCCCAAGCTACTGTTCAGAAATGGAAAACCAGAAATCTGGAGAACTATACTCTTAAACCTAAAAGGTCTTTAATGGCTTTTAAAGTGAAAAATATATTGTGCAGATCTTAAGTTGGGTTTCCTTGTGATGTATTACAGTTTGACTAATCTTTCTTTCAGACTCTCATTTCTTTCACACTGAAGAGTTTGGGTTTTTTTATTTATAGCTATGGTTAAAAAAGCAAAAAATCAATTTGTACTAAGTTGTTACATAATGAAATCTTCAGTGAAAATCTCTGGAATTTAAATTTACATATAAATAAATACATACATACATATATAACAAAAGCAAAGAAAACCTTTGAAGTAAAAATAAAAATAACCATTTTTTAAAATCATTCAAATGGTACTTTGCAGAAAGTTATTTCTGCTAAGATCAGGTTCTTTTCCTTTAGGATAAAATAATGCTTTCTATATGTTTTCATTAAGCAGAACAAGTAGAAGGAATCACAATTCATGTGAAAACAAAATATATTATTTGTAGACTGATGCTAATTTTAAAAGCAATCTTTTTTTGAAAGGTTGTACCTTTGTACAAAACCTATTTTGTCTTGCTACGCTACTATCAAAATTTTTACATTTCAGTGTTCGGGTTCAGTTAGCGCACCTTGCAGCATTGTGCTCCAAACCAATCAATTGTGCTGTGCATAGGTACTGTTAAAACCAATGGAAACTAGCTTAATTTTACTGGCATGAAACCTCTGAAAACAGGATTCTTTTATATCAATAAGCTATTATACACATTCAAAAAAAATTAAAAAGAAAATTACTGTCTGAATAGATTTGTAAACTGGCTTACTACTTTTTTTTTGAAGTCTTGTTCTAAGGCCTGTGGCTTTGGTCATTTTCTCTTTAAAAAATAAGAAGTAATAGATTTTGAAAGCAGATATGTACAACTCTGATCTCATACTAATTCTATTTCACCCCAAGGCATATATTTAAGTCAGAAAAATTAATTTTGCAACATTTAAACTTGAGAGCATGTTATTTTGCCAATTGAGTGCAAGGTATTGAAGCCTGATAACTGAGTGCAAAAATCTCATGAGAGTGTTTTTTAAAAAACCCCAAACATCCAGAAAGACAAAACTAGAGTGCATAAGGTTTTCAACATATTCTAAATATTTCTTCTAGTTCAGTCTTCATACAATAAAAATTTTTCTTGGCCTCCAATCTTCTGTGTTTTTAAGTGGCATCTGCTAAGATCTCACAACTTTTGATCTCAGATGAAAAGCAACAAAAGAAAGGTAACCGAAGACATTAAGGTGTGTTTAGGATATGTGAAATTCACATGTATTATAAATCAACTAGATTAAAAAAATATTATTGGGGTCAGATACTTGAAATTTAAAAGATGATTCATAGTGACACAAACAGTCCAAATTTCTACCCCTTTGCCAATACACTGAGAATAAAGAAAATATTTCTATGTATTATGGATATTCATCTCACAGGTTTGGAAGCTCTGAGGCATCCACAGGACAAAGTCAGAAATGTTGGTGATATTGCTGCTGCTGAATCAATATCTTGGCAACATCCTTACCCTTGAATGACTTGTACTGTTTTTGTGGGAGGGTTTTGGTAGCAGAGGGAGGCTACAGGGGTGGCTTCTCTGAGAGGCTGCCAGAAGCCATGTCCCACAGAGCCAACACCAGCCGAGTCCAGCTGCTGCTGAGCAAAGGCAAGCCCAACAGAGTAAATTTACATGAAGAAGAAGTTCCAGAAAACACACGGAAAAGACAGAATTGAAAAGAAGCACCAAAACACAGTGTGGTCCCTGGACTGGGTGAAGTCAAACACTGACCCATGATGGCTTGTGATGCTCATCTGCTGTCACCCACCAAGAATCTGTCTGACCAACTAGTGCTAGCACAAGCAAAGGGAGGGGAGGGGAGGAGGCTCTGGGAGTTTATGCTGTGACTGCTGACTACCCAATCAATGTAGGTTGAAAGTCTTCTTTGGCAGAAGAATTTAAATTTCCTTCTGCTGGAGGGTAAGCACAGGATTAATTTGGGGTAGAGCTATAATTTGATTAAAGAAGATAGTTCAGAAATTTCTGAGGTTGTTTAGAAAAGAAACTAATTACATGGGTTTGATGGAGAGGGTTTAGTTGCCTGGGAATGGAGTTGTAGACTAGAAAAATAAGGTGTGCTTTTAACTATATTATGGAAAAAAGACATTGAGACAGCTGATAATGAAGGACAGGCAGAAGAACAAAATCATGGAGAAAGGGTCACAGAGAGAAATTAAGCATGAGAATGGGTTGAATACCTGGATGAGTGGTTAACAGTCCAGATGCCTATACTTATCAGTTTTTTTTCCACTTACATCTCTGTCAAAATGCAAGTGAAGAAGGTGTTTTCCTATTTTACTTGCTCTATAAGATGTTATAGTTGAAATGGCAGAGAGATCTCTGTAGCTGGAACATCAGACTCATCTCTGATTTTACACCAACCTTGACATTTCCTTCTTAGTTCTAACCTGGAAAAAACCTACTCTTCTTGCTGAGGATCTGTACATAGAAATGAAGAAAAGAGTCACCAAAAGCTATCCTTGCCAACAGAATTCAGCTGAATTTTGGCATACTGACATTGTGGAGTTGAATTCATAACCCCAGCTAGACGTTTGCAGTCCCTGAGCAATATATAGGATAGTAAGGTGCCAAGGAATTGAATTTACAACAGTCAGCATTGAATGGGACTGAGCATCTAAACCAGCAAGTGGTGAATACCAAAGTGTTTCTGAAACCCACTTTTCTCCTGAGTTTTATGATCTTCATTGTGCCTGTGAGGATGAAATTCACAGCCTAAAATCTTCACATAATTTAAGATGATGAGTTGTCCTACTGGGTAACTAATATACTTTAAAATATAAAGGTGGTAGTAGAGTGTCCAATGGTTGTAAACCATTTATAAAAGTCTTGTGGTTTGAATACTCACCTGTGAAATGTATCTTGCAGAGGGAGATTAAACCCTCGCTTCCAAGAAAAATGTCCTAGCTATTAGACAGAAGTAGGACTTGTAGCAGTCTTTGGGCCTGAGCCCAGAATCTATTGTTCCCGTGTCCAATGTCTCTTCAGTGGGCTTCTAAGAGAACACTTCCAGTATTAATTGGGAAAAAATCCAAATATTTTTATGTCCTTTTTATGCAGAGTCTAGCATGACTAGGAATGGTGGAGCATTGTCCTCACATCTCATCATATCAAGTTTGATGCTTAGGTCATGTTCCTGGGTACTTGAAATACTGGTTTGGGACTCCTTCTTCTGCCCCTCATCTTTTCCAATTGTCTATGTACCTTGAAGATTTTCTAGACAGTTTGAAGGCAATTTTGTCAAACTACTTTTGCTTTAAACTTCTGTTAATATATACCTAGAGTGAAGGGCCATGTAAAGATTCAGAGTAATTACTTCCTCCCTCTGCCAAAATAAACTCATCTGAGGTGATGTGCTTGAGGTCTTTACTCACCAGGAAGGCATTACTTTCAAATATCACATGGCATCTGAAATCTGGCACCATTATTACTAAGAAATCATGTATATTTAAGAATAAGGATGCCCTAAAAAGTATGTGTTCATTGAGATTTTCTTAAAATCCTTTGTTCCCTACAAGAGCATGATAAGATCTTTTAAATATGCAACCTTAGGATGAAATGACGAAGGGGGCTCTCATATATAAAACTCCAGATATCCCTGAACTGATGGAGTTCACAAAATTGGTCATTTAGCAAAAAAACTAGCCCATGGAGTTTTTAAAGTTTCTTCTCATAGAATCATACAATGGCTTGTGTTGGAAGAGATTTTAAAGACCATTGAGTTCCAACTCCACTGTCATGAACAGGGGCACTTTCCACTAAATCAGGCTGTTTATGGTCCCATCCAACCTGTCCTTGAACACTTCCAGAGATGGAGTATCCTGAGCTTCCCTGGGCAACACCTCAACACCCTCTGAGTTACAAAGTTTTTTCTAATCCAAATCTCTCCTCTTTGACTTTAAAACTATTCCCCCCCTTGTCCTCTCATCTGCCCATGTAAACAGTCACTCCCCATCTTTCTTCCTTTAATTACTGAAGGATGCAATGAAGTTTCCCTGGAGCCTTCTCTTCTCCAAGTTAAGCAGCCCTGGCTCTCTCAACAGCCTTCTCAGGAAAGATGTTGCAGCCCTTGGATGATCTTTGTGTCCTCCTCTGGACTGCTCCAATAGCTCCATGTCTTTCCTGTGCTGGGGAGTCCAGATATGAATACAGCACTCCAGGTGGTGACTCTTGAGAGTACAATGGAGAAGGAGAATCTCCCTTGACCTGCTGGTCACACTTATTTTGATGTGGCCCAGGATGCTGCTGGGCTTCTGGGCTGTGAGCAGACATTGCCTGCTCATCTCAAGTTTTTTTTTTCCACCAGCATCCCCAAGTCCTTCTCTGCAGGATTGGTCTCAATGTGCTTCTCCCAGACTGTGCTCATGTCTGGGATTGCCCTGATCCATCTGCATTACCTTGCACTTGAACTTGTTGAACCTCATACTGTTCTTCCAAACTCACTTCTGAGCTTCATCCAGGATGACATCTGGCATATTCCCCTGGATGGCCTCTCATCCTTCAGGTGTTTGATTTGCCCTGATCAGCTTGATGTCATCTGTAAACTTGCTGTACTCAATGCCACTGCCTGTGCCATTGATGAAGATTTTGAAGGGCGCTGGTCCCACGACAGAGCCCCGAGGGACACCACTTGTACCAGCCTCCACCTGGACACAGAGCCATTGATCACAGCTCTCTGGCTGTGTCCATCCAGCCAATTTCTGATCTACCAAATGGTCCACCCTTCAAATATATATCTCCTCAATATAGACATAAGGATCTGGTGAGGGACCAGGCTGAAGGCCTCACAGAAGTCTAGGTAGATGACATCAGTCAGTCATCTCATCAGGTCACGGCTCCATTTATCCCTGATATGTTGTAGTTGCTTAAAATAGAAGATTTAGCTTCCTTTTTCAGCCCTGTTGAAGAGTAAAGACAGTTAAATATAAAGGCATCTAACTCAGAGGAGCTTAACCTATCTGGTATCACCTGTTTTAGAACCTAAGTATTAAGGAGGCATTCCTGGTATATGTGCATCCTGGAATATTGCATTAACATATAGCTCAATGATTTGTTTCCTGACTCTCAGATATAAGTGTAACTGCTTGACCTTCCAGAAAGGCACAAGACATTTCAAATACCTTAACAAAGTAAACTGGAAAAAGCTGTATTGTAACAATGTATTCTAAAATAATGGTTCACCTTTGGTCTCTACAGGGTGTCTGTGGCACCAGTTCAGCATAACATTTAAATGTATGCAAATGACAAGCATGATTTGCTGCTTGGAGGCATCCCTGGAAACCTTTCCAAAGAACCTTTAGATCAGGGCAGTCTAAAAGGCCCTGCTATTTTGCCAATCAAGCCTTGAAGATACAACTTTGAAAATATTCTCCTGAAATTTCAGCAATCTTCAGTATAATTAGAACTTTGTCTGCATGTATTTAATTCCCCCCTTCTCCTTTCTGTGGATTTTTTCATTGGTTGTTTGTTGTCAGGCCTATTACATATTCACAGCATGCATCAGCCTGACCACAGAAAGGTTCTTTTACCACAAAGGTCGGGTGTTCTTCTCCCTAAACATTGTTGAAACTCGCTACATATTTATAGAAGAGTCCATTTGTAGCTTAATGGTAGCATCTTCCCTCTGCAAAAGCCTTAACCCACCTGAATTTACTGGGAACCTGCAAGTTTGCCTCAGCCGTTGTGTAATTCCCTGCAGACTGTTTTGATACTTGCATGTTTTTTCTCTTGCTAAGATAGACAAATGAAATCAGAATGAAAATTGCACCCACTGTCCTAGAAAAGCACTGTGAACTTGAGATGTGTGTGGGGCAGAAAGGGAATGTGTTTCCAAACTGGTTCCCATGGCAGAGTTGCTCATCATGCTGTTATGACTAATTTTCTGGGCGAGCATGAACTAAACAGCTTTTGCATCATGAAGAGGAAAACAATTAAGAACTTGCAGTATTGCTCTATGTGGTGGGCTGCACTAGTGAACTCTTTTCCTCCAGATATGCAGATATGCATAGTTTTCTCAGTAGTTTACAATGAACACATTCTTGTACTTTAAATATTCTTCAGACCTGTTTTGCATATGACAATCTATCTTTCCCACATCTTTCTAAATCATGAAAAATACAAATTAATTTTTTTTTTTAAAGCAGAGCAGAGCTATATCAGCTGTGGATACTGGTTTGATTGCAAATCCAGAAACCACAATAAAGGCTGTTTTCCTTACATCAGATGTAGTGATTAATATGTGCTAGTCTTGGGCTCCAGATTTTTACAGCTCTGTTAATTGATCATGAGCCAGAGCCTGGGGCTGTATAATTAAGTTAGCTGGGAAATTAATGCAGGAAATGGCTTCTAGATTTGATTGGTTTAAAAATCTATGAATATACTTATTTAATCCTTTTGAATTAAACTTGGTGCCAAAAAAATTATGTTAACTATGTCTGCAATTTCATAACTTCAGGGCAGTATTCTTTTTCTGCCTTTGAAATCAGTGATGTTTGCACAAAATCAAGTCATCTTAGACAGTCCAGTAAAACGTCTCTCTGTCCTTTTTTAAAAGAAAATCTGGATTTCCTGTGTCTTTGGTGTGACACCTATAGACACAGACATTAGACAAACTGGGATCTAGGGACTAAATATTCTTACTTACAGTGAGTTGCTGCTCCTGTGCAAAAGCTCTCTGAGGTAAATCTAGCTTAACATGGGTGCAGCTTATACCAGCACATTGTAGAACAGGAGTATTGATTCTGTTCTTTTCATCTGAATCTCATGCATTGTGCCTGAAGTTTGAGAAAGCAGGTATTTTCTTTGTCCTTTGTATTCTGAGATTGAATGAGGCCTCCAAAAAATATTGGAAATGCTATAACAAAAACATCCTTGAAAAGAGGGTAAGAAGTGGCTAAATGCTTCCTAGTTCTAAGTTCATGCACTGCTTTCCCATAACTCAGGAAAATAAACAGTCAGCAATTACACTGAAGTCAGAATAATTAAAGTCAGTGCAGTCAGTCAAGGTAATAATGGACACAAGCAATCAAATTCAGGCTTAGGGAATAGGTGAAGATACCAAGTGTTCTGAGAAGAGGTGTTTTGTTTTGGTTTAAATCTGTAATTAATGTGCATGACTTTAAGTCACACAGTATATCCATCTTATTCTGTCTTGGGTTATGTTTGTCATGTGATACCACATAAAATGACTGTTACTCAGTAAGTTGTAGGTCTTGATAGAATTATTTTAGTGCTGCTTTTTCTCACAGAATGGAGGGAAAATGGGAAGTGACATTACAAAGCCAAAGGAGAAGAAAAACCATGATCAGCAAATAAATGTGGAATAAGAAATAGTTTTCTCTAGACTTTGTTGCACGTTAACTGTATTCAGACTCGTCAAAGAGTAAGAACTTTTATCAAGGGACCTTTAATGATTCTGTATGTGGGGCATTACAAATTTTCTAAGGGAAAGAGGCAAGGTAAAATAAAAAGCACATACCAAAAGTGCATCAGGCTTCAGTAATAAATAAATTCAGACTGAACATAACTGGGGTGAAAGGTTATGGTTGTACAATTAAAGTTGTTATCCTAAGGTGATGTCCTAACATTACTAGCACTGCCAAGAGGCAAATCTCTATTCCAGCTTTTAAAAATAAGCTTATGTGAATGGAGGGTGTGTTTTTTACTACTTTATTTACTCTATTTAGGAACTCTAGAAAGGCTAGACCAGAACTGTGTTTCTCACCTTCTTCTCAGTTCTTGTCAACATGTGATGGAACAAAGTGAGATGTCAGCGTACACATATCTGCATATCATCCTAAAGCAGCAGCAGATGATCAAATTAGAAAAAGTAAAATCTGTTGCTCTCTGGGAATTTATTGGTTTTAATGTTAACACTGAACATGTAGTAAAAGCTTCCATATTCTAAAATTCTTTTAAAATTAATTCTAAGGATGGAGCATGGTAAAAGAAACTTTTTAATCAAGATAAAATGTTCTGAAAAGAGACATCTTTTAACATTTCTATACAGCCTTGCTTCTATCTCAATGAGGTATCAATCCAAACCTTACAAATTATAGAGATTCAACCAAAAAAATCAGTATTTATTTGAAGAAAGCATTTCAAATTTTGAACTCCTATAAAATATGCATACTTCAAATAAATCTGACTTCTTCCAGATACACTTTTTTCTTTAGTCAATAGATTTAACAAAGTAATCTTTAGAAAACAGGAAAATCTAGATGACATTTCAGACATGACAAGTAGAGTTATAAGGATGAATAATATTTAGGAAGGAGTTGGGAAGTTTGGAGAACAAAACATTAGTAGATTTTATTTTACTGCTATTCATCTATTTTAGTCCCTTACAAGTTCTTCTTTTGACTGATACACTCATTACTTCCTTTCTGGGAGGAGTTGAGGTTTCGTTCTTTGCGATCATAAACATTGGTAATAATGGGCTAAACAGGGGTGTCTAATAAGGGTTTGGTTTTCTTCCATGGATGTTGACTGAAAAAAATGTTACTGGGACAGTTTCTTTTTCTTCCTCTGTGACGTGTTGTCACCTACACCTTTATGAAAAGCACAACCACTGTTATTATGCTTAATTCACATTTACCCTGTTTGCTCTGTTGGCAGTTCTGCATAATGCACCATTTGGGGGACTCTGTTCACTTCTGTGGATGTATGTGATTTTAAGAGAACTAGAACCATAAACACACTAGTACCTAGGTATGAAGGATCCCATCCTGGTCAGTCATAACTTCAACCTAACTTTGTATGAAAATTTCCATGTCAGCACCAAAAAATTCTGGTTTTCATTATGTGGTTCTGCCAGTAATGTCAACACTGGGGGCTTTGGATCAGCTTTTATTGTGTCCCACACAATTGCACATTACATTGTCTATAGAAACATTTCAGGACTGCCTTTCTTCACAGTGGGAGATAAAATTTTATGTAAAATTATGATGGGCAAATAAAAGTGAAACATAAACTCTGATGCTAATATTTATTAGGAGCATAATCCATTTAGATTTTCCTGAACACGCCTTGTTTGCCTGTTTGAAGCTTGTTTCTTCAGAGATTTAAGCATATAGATACTTCTAAGAGGAATGAAGGCTGTATCTAACATGTCTGCTGTGTCTGAGCTCACGGGAGTTCAGTGCACACACAGGAAATGTCATGCAAATCCAACACTCTACACAGAACTGGGCAATATATTTCTGTGGAAAAAAATTGCTGGGCAATTTTTTATTTATTTATTTTTTAAGGTAGAAGCTTATAACACTGAACATCACTTTGAGCAAGAATCGGGTGTGCAGTAGTTTACTGATATTATTTTGGTCCAAAATATGAAACAAGTATTGGAACTTAAATCTTATTCACATATAGAGGTGTAGGAAGTTTTTCATCTTATTCACAGAGTTAAATATTCAAAAAATGCAATGATGGAACGTGTATCTACACAAATATATGAATTTTCTAAGGTCATGAGTTTCTGTGAATCCCAGGTCTCAGCACAGAGCAATAAAATGCAGGGTGTTAAGGGTTTTTGTTCTTTTCATCAAATGATACCCTCAGCAGGACAGATGTGTAGTTCTAAGCCTTCGAGGTTACAGCTAGTGACACTTCCAGATGCTTGGAGGCATTACTTCAGATCCAATGTGAGTGGCTGTAATATTACTCCTTATCATGTGAAGAAATCTCTGCAGACAGATGAAAGTCAACAGAACCGTTTCCAGCTCTTCATCTGTACCTGACACACAGTGCAGAGTTGAGGTTTGTTGATAGTTTTGAAGGGGATGCAGAATGGTGACAATGAAATTAAGGTTCCTCACTTATTAAAGGCAAAAATGAAATTTGTCCAGGAAAAGTGATGCTCTCTGTATTCAATAGAAATGTTTGAATTTTAAGCCACTCAGTGGTGTGTGCACTGCCAGTCACTTTATTGAGGGTATCACAAGGGAGGTATAGTGTTGTAGGTCTGGTAAAATAGGGGGAAAAACACAATGCATGCATTGAGTAAGGGCAGTTAGAAAAGTTGTAACAATTATTTTGAGTAACTGATTGCAAGCACTTAATTGCAGTACTGAACAAAAAAACCCCAGGACATTTCCTTAGGCAAGGTGAAAAACTGCCCTTCTTCTGTTTATCCTAATGCACTCATCATAACAACTCTGACGAGTTCTCTTCCACAAGTTTTGTACCCTGAGGAGTTAACAGAAGTATTAATAACATGAATATCAAAGACTCATCCTAGCGCCTCTGGTCCTGGTTGCTGTTCCTTTCAGGAATGCTGGTGACAGCACCATTTTAAAGCACAGAGCCTTGGTGATAAAGCTCCTGTTCAGTTTGATGCATGAGAATTATACTTTCTGCATTACTGCAGACAATGGAATCATTAACTCACTATCAATCACACGGCTCTCAGCACAGCCTGCTCTCTAACAAGAAGCCATGGGGCATAAGTTATAAATAGCAGACATAAGTCAACCCCCTTGACCAGCTGTAATTGTGAAAGAAGGATTGCAAACTGAGTTTGGTCATCTGCCCAGGCTTTCCAAAGCACACCAGTGTGCACATGGAGACTCAGACAGAAATGTCCTGTTTCATTAGAAGGCTCTGAGGGATGGAACTGGAACTCAGCACCTTCTGCTCCTTTTCCAAGTAATCGTTTTAGAAGTCTTGAGTATCTCTCAGTTTGAGATAGCTTTTTCTGTTGTAACAAGACAGATTGAGTTATTGTGAGTTTTTGAAGTATTTTGAAGCCTGATTCTCTCTGTTCCATTGTCTGGGTTGGGAGACAGAGAGCGAGTGTGTATGGGTGAAGAATAGTTTACCAAGAACTAAGGTGAAAGGGCAGAAAATAAATTTGCATTGTTGAGGATACCAGGACAGTTGTATCTCAATAGACACTCAGACATAGGTGTTTTAATGGTAACTTTTTTTTTATTTTTACATTTGTAGTTCAGTTCCATGAGAGATATTAAATGAGTGGATTCATACAGTACTCTACTCACTTTACTGATTCTCTTCCATGGAAAGAAAATGAAAGCTATTTTAATTGCCCTTCTTAGAGGGAATGAGATCACAAACAAGATGCAATCTCTTTTTATAGTTCTCTTTGTTACCTGGCATGAAGGGCTAGGATAAGCTTTTAAAAGTAGGCAATTCTGACATAAAAGTGGGGTGGTCAAGGTCTGTGATTCTTCAATGACTTCCACTGACAGCTTTATCAAAATTAAATTGCCCACTCCTCTATTCTGTAGTAGAAATCCTGAGAGAAGGTAGCAGTGAAATAGCTCACTGTTTTGAGCTGAAATGTACTCCATCCCTTATGCAAAGGGATTTGCTGTAGCAAAGGAGTGTAATTTACACCTTCCTGTGACAGCCTTTGTGACTTTGACCTGGAAAGTAAAAAAGAACCCAGGCATACTTATTGAAGACTGCTATAAATAGATTTAAATGCAGAGGCTTATCTTAAGCTTAACAATAAGTTGTCTTTACAGTGCTAACAAACTAGACCACACAGCTTTGTTTTGATTTTTACTTGAAGTATAGAGCTGTGTGGTCTAGATGGATGATATCAATTGCATTTGAAAGCCCGATAAAATGGAATGCAGATGATTTATCTAGCTAATACCCAACCTCTCCATAGAAGCCACAGTCATTAGTAAACCTTGGCATATATACATCTTCCATATTCTTGTGAATGCATTGTAAATGCTTCTTTTAAATGCATGCATCTTCCTTACTTTCAGGATCTTTTTCCCAGAGGTTGAGAGCAGTGGATTATGATGATTTTTCTGCAATTTACTGTGAGACATTGTAACTGAAGCATACTCTGCAGATAGTGATGCATTAATCAGTAATCAGCGTTGCATACTCTTTCTCATACACACACACACACACACACACACACACACACACACACACACACACACACACACACACACACACAGTTCTTCGTGCTGCCTCTGTCAATGGCTGAAAAACTTACTGGTTGAGAAAGAATCATATTAAAATAAATGAGAACTATTGTTTACATCTCTGGTGCCTTGAGACTGGTCCCATCAAACATCTAAAACCACCCCAGAATTCCAGGTAGCCATGCTGTTGTAAGACCATGCTACTCTATGTGAATAATTTAACACATAAGATCCCACAGTATTTGACTCCTTTAAAATTGCTGTTCCCTAAACCTGTATTTTATAAACCTATGTGAAGAATAGGCAATACATGATTATCACTGAGCATGGTTTCTGCATGCTACAGAAAATTATTTGAAACTGGTTTGAAAGGAAATTTGAAGAATAAATGTAATGAGGAAAGTCATAGGAATATTAATATGCCCACATTTAGTGAGAAACATTTTCTTAAAGCTCCCTGGTTGGTAACAGGCACTAGATATATGCATAACTTATTTTGAATAATAGACACAAGGAAAACTTTTTTAGCATTTTTCAAAGAAATATAAAATTCTAATGAAATAAAAAAATTGCTAGAGAGGAAATACTGATTATTATATATTAATAATGTTTATTTCTCCTAAGTGGCAGTTTGTGACACATTCTGATTTCTAAATGTGTAATTTTGATGTTAAAAGGTGGAGTTTCTTAATCTGACATTTCTGAACCTTCATTCCATACCTGTGATTGATTTATTTTGGCCCAAACTTGAGTGGTAAGGACAAGGGAGAGAAGTTGTTTTAATTTTTGTAAGATTTAGAAACTTAATTTTCTCTTGAGCATATTAGAAAATAATTTTGGGAGGCAAGAAGCATGAGTTTCAGGAATGAAACTTTAAAACTTCATTTATTGAAGGAGGAATTTATTTATGTATGAGAATCTCATTGGCATCTGACATTGCTTATAATTTCTAGTGCACCAGGCTGAAACTCCATGTGTGTGTGAAGAACAGTAATATAATTGCTTCAGAAAATCAAATTTTGGAAGGAAATTTGTTACAAATTCATCCTTGCATTAAGCATTGGGAATGTGAGCATGAGAGTAGGTGTCATGGTTTGACACCGGCCCAATGCCAATGCCCCCATGAAAATATATGCTCCCTGGTGTCTGCTGTGAAATGTGAGCAGGAATAAGCAAAGCAGGCTCCCACTTAGAAATAAAGAGAAAACTTTATTAACTAAACTGCAACTCTAAGTAACAAGAAACACACAGGGAAAATGAAAACTTTCCAAAAACATTTCCTCCTCCCCCACCAAATTTCCAATACATCTATCCCCCAAATCACCAATTCTCTGTCTATCACCACCCTTTAGATAATCAATTCTCAACTCATCAAGAGGAGAGGAGTCCTTCTTGTGCCATAGGCTTCCCCTGGAAGCACCGTTGAAACCTCGTGTGTTTCCGTGTCACTCGTGGCACCGCCCGGAGAACATTTGCCATCGTGACCTCTTCCTTCCATGCCCAGTGCTCCCACCACTGCACATGGACCAGAGCTGCTTCTAGGGTTTTCCTTTTAAGGATGCTTTGTCCCGTTCCAAAAAGAGCACAGTGTCACGTTTGGGACACCTGTCCCCCCCAAAATTCACCCCCTGGGGCCAAGGGGTCTCAACACTGAACCCTCTTGGCTCTGAGCCATTGCCTCCCCCTAGATGCAGTCTCTGTGTCACAGGAAACATGGTTCTGTCCATGGCTATAACAAGAAGAATCCAGCAAAAGCCACTCTATCATCTCTTCCCACCTAAGATTCTTCTCTACTCTCCCAACATCTTTCACTTGCCCAGACCTTCACATGTGCACATTTCCTTCTTCCATTTCATCTCTATCTCTCTTCTAGGAAAGGGTAATGTTTTGCAAAGTTTTCATTGTTCCCAGTGGCCAAACCAGGTGCCAATGTTCAAATCTGAACACCTATTGGCCAGACCACTTCATATCCCAGAAAACTTACTTCCTCACAAACCACGACAGTAGGTCTGAGGTCCAGGGCTTGAAAGTACCATTGCACAAAGATGCAAAAACTCATAATTTCTATATATGAATATTTAGTACCTGTATCTCTTGCAGCTGCTAAAAACAGGTCTCAGGGTAGTAAATTCACTCCTGCTGTACATTGATTTTCTCATGACGAGCTGAGACTTACTTCAGAACCATAACTCATGGGTGCTTGTTGAGATGACGTGATTCGAGGCACAGACAGGAATCTGCACGGAGCAATGGGGCAGCCCCCACCCACCTTGCAGAGCACAGCTACAGCTTGCTTTTTTAAAAAGCCAGCAAGCATTATTTTGTTTATATTGCAGATAGATTGCTGATGTTTCCAGCAGACCAAGGGTCAAATTTTATGCAATGTTTTGTGTGGTCAGAAAAGGAATATGACTAAATACTTTTCTGGTTTTCAGTTTTTGGATTGCCCCAGAGAGGTCACTGTGACTTTTCTAACTGATGACTTCCTCTCCTTTTGCTTACAGCAGTTTCCTTCATCTCCTGATATTCTCTCCTCCCCTCCCCTGATTTCCTCTTCTGAGGTCAAACTGCTTCTTTTAAGGTCTTTCCATTGCCAAAGGGAGCTGTTGAAAATAGGAGAACTGTACTCTTTGTCTCTAGTGTACTACTCCATAGTGCAGATTAGAGTTTCTCTAGCTAACTGTAATTTGCATTTTAAGATTTATGCCCAGGCTGAGCTCAAGACCAGGCAAGTTGTGTTTATGGTTTGTATAACCACAAGCAGCTGGAGAAGACCCATTAGAAAACAAAGGACTCCTTATATCTGAGCGTGTCCAGTATCTGCACAGGCAACCACAACAGCTTGCATCAGTTTTTCAAATGTAGACTTCAGGGACTCTGAGGAAAACCATATGATATGCAGGCACACTGGGTGTGTTGTGCCCATGACTGCTTTCTGAAACTGGTGCAGACAGCTCTCTTCTGCTTGTGGATGCATTATGGTGATGACTTTTAGCTGCATGGCCACAGACCAACAGTTTTGCAAGGATAGTGGTGGTTTTACTAGTAGCAAATTATATAAGAGGGGATAAAATATAATTCCTCTTCTAAGACACTTGCCAACCCTCAGGAGAGCTTTATTTTCCCCTTTTGAATTCCCCTTTTATGGAAGAGGGACATTTATTCCTAGCATTTGGCAATATCACACTGTTTAACTCTGCAGCTGTTCTGTTTCATAATGTAGTTCTTACAGCTCTCACTCTGGTGCTGTCCATACTAAAATACAGAGCCTTTGGTTTCAAATGATATTACATGCTATATTCCCTCCCTTTATCTTTTTCACCAAAGGGTCCAACAAAAATCAACACTGAAATGAAGTGTTATGTAAAAAAAAAAACCCAAACAACCTAGCAACAATAAAATGGCAGCCAACACATAGTTTTCTTCTAAGTATTGTACTAGAGTAATTAGTATATGAATGAGCCTCAAGCCCCCAAATTTCTGTGTATGGCTACCACAGACTCAATTTCTCTCATGAATATGGCTTATTTCTTTAGCTTGATTTTACAGCTTAGATTAGTAGCAGTGATCAACAAGACTCAGTTGGGAGAGATGTTGAGGTAAGGTTCTTTTCTTCCAGGTAGTAAGAGAAATTAACCATCTTAAACTGCCTTTCTGTACTCTTCTGATGTGGGAACAGGAATGAATATCACCCACTGCTATTACCCTAGGTGGGAAATCCAAGGGGAGACAAAAGGAGTTTTAAGACAAAAATGTTTGCAAGTATTGATAAAGTTAAGACTTATTTTTCCAAGAGGGAAAGTTAAAGAAACTCTGCTTTCTGAACCAGCATTCCCCAAATTCTGCTGCATGAGAAGCAGCTATGGTGAAGTAGCTTTGACACAAACTAAGCTTGTTTTTTGTCAAGGGTGTCCCATTATGTAGGCCCTGATGGTTTTTAAAATTTAGTTGTTATATGCTTAGCATAGAGAGAGAGCAAAAGGAACCCAATGATTGATTTTATGCAACAATTAGGGAGTTTTTAACACAAGGTGGACACAAAAAAGATTGCTTTTTAAGGACCTAAACTGATCACATTTTATTAGTATGCCTGAAGTCTTTCCTTAGGCTATGAAGATTCATCTGTACAAGGCAGTGTTTAGGTTTCAAAACTGTAACTAAAGTAAAAATTGCATTTTCTGTACATTAGCTTAACAGATGCTATTTTTGAAAAGGAATATTTTATAATTAAACTACTAGAGGACAAAAAAAGTCTTATGATTTCGTTGAATTTAAGAAACAGAGAACATGTAGATGATTTGTCTGTGACTGTATAAGGACATTACAATATTTAGTAATATATAATAAAAATTTATACCAGAAGATAAAATTATTACTTTATCAACCATAAATGGAAAGGAAATACCAGGTATTTTAAACTGTTTAAGTATTCTATAAAACAATTAAATACATTAAGCAAAATTATTGTATGATTTGAGTTTAAATACAAATAATTTTTTTCTTTTCCATAGAGAAATATTCTTATTACTCAGTGGATATATTGTTTGTGTGCATTTGAAAGATATATACTGCACACAAATATATCATATGTGTGCATATATATGCATATACATACAAAAGAAAAACTTTTGGAGAGTAATAATATGCCACTTCTACCATCATTAAAATGAAAAATCTATTTATTTTGTAGAAAACATTTATTACTAGAATGTACACATTTCAAAATACTGGTATCATAGATACTCCTAAGAGAAAATAATCTTGTCCTTGATCCTTGGGAACCCTGACACCTGATAAAATCCTAATAAAAATACACCACCTACTAAAGTACAAGTTCAAAGAAGTAAAAAAGGAGCATATTCCATCTGCTTTAGAAGTATCAAATACGTTGACTAACAACTGATCTAAAGCTTATTGAAGTCAATGAAAGTTAATTGTAATTTAATTAACTGTGATGAGTTGTTCATAAAACCTCTAATTTACACTGGATCTGTGGACTCCTTTGTTTTTCAAGTACAATTCATATATATTAACATCTGCTGAGTCCTCCTGTAAATTTTTGCCTCT
Organism: Camarhynchus parvulus; assembly: GCF_901933205.1. Classification (NCBI taxonomy): domain Eukaryota; kingdom Metazoa; phylum Chordata; class Aves; order Passeriformes; family Thraupidae; genus Camarhynchus; species Camarhynchus parvulus. Next base: position 80,500,356 of record NC_044573.1, on the reverse strand, counting down.
ACCAAAATGTATATGATTGACCTGGTTTCCAGGGAAGCCACTGAAAAGTAAAATTAGAATTAAAGTTTGGCTTGGGAACTCTATGCACATACTTTGGAGGCCATGAATGTAGCAATAACTAAAAAAATAAAATGAATCAGTATATAATTAAATTTTATAGAAATGAGTGGGCTGATAAGTAACAATAGAACAAAAGATTGTTAAAACGAAAACAAAATAACATCAGTCTATTAAATCTAATATCCTTTCAAAGCTAGAGTGCCATTTTCAGACCTAGCTAGAAAGGTTCTCCTGATGAGACTGAAATAAAACTGTCTGTGGACATATAGATATATTTCTTTTAAGAAACAGAAATAAAATGAGACATGGAATACTATGAATGTGTATCAAAATCCACTTTCAGACATATTTTCTTGTAGAATACTATACCTTATGATTCACATTGCATCAGAATAAAAGAAAAATTTGAAATAACTGTATGTCCCATGAAATGGAGTTCTACTGGTAGTCTAAATCTGTCAATTTCCATGTAAGTTACAGCTTCATCTTCAAGCAAACTCCAAGATAGGAAGCACTCTCAGAAGCCCTAACTTCTCTCAGGACATCTTAAAATAGAAAAACTTATTTTGATTGATAGTATATTGTGGTTAGATGTGAAGTGGTCAAACATTTAACAGGTGATATATTTGAGTGATTTTCCTGGCTCTATCTGTTTCAGAGTATGTAAGAATTTTTGATGCTGCCTTTACACTGGAAAGCACCATTATCCTTTTCCTGTGGAGGAATACCTTATATAAAATTTGAGTGTCACCATATTGGCTCCAAAGGCCTGACTCATCAAGACTACTTCCCATTTAATTAACAGAGCAACGTATATAAAATAGCAACATATATGTCTAAAATTTTTTCCAGAGTCCACATTCCTAGCTTTGCTTCCCCAGATTTGTTGCTGTTATCAAAATGTTTCCATTACTAAAAGCTCACTGAAACATTTTCTTTTTATATGAATATTATGACAGTTTATACTGCACATATAAAATAAAATGGTTTTCTGCATTGGCCTCCATGGCCATGAATGTGATCTATTTGAAGTGTCTGTTTTTCAAATGATTAGAGAACGTTAACGTTCATTAGATTAATTATTTAAATCACTATTACTAATAAGAGAATAAGGTAGGTGAAAAAAGTGAAGAAATTTTAACTTCCATGATTTTGAGGTTTTTTAATTCTAATCTCTTTTTGAAGTTACAAGTGGTGAGTTTACTCAATTTCTTGTGCAAAGATTATTGCAATCAATAGACATCTTTCCACTGACTTAGATGCACGCTGATTCAGTGTTATTTGGTAGCCCTGTGATGCAGCCAAATCATTTATATGAAAGGCAAATGAAGTCATGAGATAAAAAATGCTGACTTTGTATTATCTTTGCATGATTCATGTGTGTGGAACTGCAATATATGATAATTGAGATGATATGCAGATATAACTCTTCAGAAAACCTTGAAGCCTATTACATCAGCAATATGATACATTTACATTTGCATTTGTAGTGGCTTTATGTGGCAAGGTTTTGGGGGTCAATCCACAGGGATGACTCTGTGAGATGACACCAGAAACTGCCCCCGTCTGTGACAGTCAGTGCCAGCTGCCTTAATGAGGGTCTTGCTATTGGGTACATCTGGCCAAAGCTGAGCCAGGCAGAAACAGTGGGAGTGGAGTGCCTCTGGGATAATATATTTAAGATAAGGTAAAATCCACTGCACAGAACAGCTGGGAAAGGAGTGAGGATATGTAAAAGAAACAGCCCTGCAGACACAAGGGTCACTGTAGAAGGAGGGGAGGAGATAATTCAGGTGCTGCAGCCTCTGGCTCAGCCCATGGCGAGGCAGCTGTGCCCCTGCAGCCCAGGGAGGTCCGTGAGGGAGCAGAGACCCACCCAGGCCCATGAAGGATCCATGCTGGGACAGATGGATGCCAGAAGGAGGCTCTGGCTCCCTGGGAAGCCCACACAGCAGCAGGCTCCTGGTAGGACCTCTGTCCCTGTGAAGGGAGGAGCCCATGCTGGAGCAGTTTTGCTTGGCAAAACTTGTGACCCTGTAGGGAACCCACACTGGAGCAGCCTGTGCCTGAAGGACCCGTGGAAAACATGAAGAACTGCAGATTGTGGGAAGGGCTGACATTGGAGAAGTTCATGGAGGACGGTCTCCTGTGGGAAGGCCTTCACTTTGAAGCGGGGGAAGAGTGTGATGAGTCCTCTTGAGGAGAAAGAAGCAGAAGAGAGAAATTCTGATGAATTGACAAAGACCCTCATTCCCTGTCCCCCTGTGCCACCTGGGGCAAGGAGGTAAAAGAAATGTCAGTGAATTTGAGCCCCGGAAGAATGGAGGAGTGGAGAGAAGATGTTTTTTAGTTTTGTTCTTATTTCTTGTTATGTGCATTGATAGTAAATTTAATTTCACCAAGTGGAGCCTGTTTTGCCTATGATTGTGATTGGTAAGTAATCTCCCTGTCCTTATCTTCACCTATGAACATTTTGTCATGTTTTCTCCCCTCTGTCTTATTGGTAGAGGGAAAAGTGATAGAGAATTTTGGTGGGCACCTGAGCCAGAGAAGGTCATCTGACCATAGTATTATAATAATATTATATCAGCTTAGCACTGTTAGTAATGACTTGGCTGCTTAGCACTGCGTGAACAAGTTGCATGTAAATCCTATATACTGCTATATACATTTTCGCTTCTTTTCTTTTTTCTTTTTTTTTTTTTTTGACAAATGCAAGAGATTCAGAGGTTCCAGTCTGATTTTGTGAAAATACTCTCTGAAGTTCAAATTCCATTTTGAAAGCCAGCATGACTGCATGGATAGTAGGCACTGTAATTATGTGGTTTTCCTTCTGAGAAGGAACTCCTTCTGAGCACCAGGGACTGCATGTGCCACTTAATGGAAGAGGAAATTCAAGAATGATCAACAGCTGGATAATCTTGTCTTTTGAGTAGAAAAATGAACCAGAAAAAGCTGTTGGAGAATGACTGAGCCATAACAAACATCAAAGACAGCCTGCTTGTGGCTATGGCTAGGATGACTGAATGAAGAATCATAAAGTAGTAGAAATGGGATTTTTTTTTTAGTTGGTTTGATTAGGGTTTTCTTGGGTTTTTCTGTTTGTTTGTTTGCTTGCTTGCTTGTTTTCTTTTGTTTTGATTCAAGAAGTCTTCTACATAATTTTTTGCACTTTTTCACTCTCATAATCTTTACCTACGAAAATGACCATGAAGGAATGTTTTTTAAAAGTAAGATTGATTTAATTAAATAATTTTAAAGCCTTTTTTTGTTGTTTTCAATTCCATTTTAGATTGCTCTACTGTCTACATGGTCTTTTGAAGCTACTTGGAAATTTCACTTTTTACATGCCATCTCTTTAAGTGTTGCGTCTTGTGGGAAGCTGTTCATGTTGTCTGCCATTTCATGTCTATTCATGGTCATAAGGGACTAGGTTTTATTCTACTAATGACTCAATAAAAAAAAGTCAGAATATTTCTTCCTCTGTTAGTGAAACAGTTTCAGTTCATATAGCAAATTCCATCTTTTCTCCGCAAAACTTTTTTGAAAAAGCAGAGTAACTTTTCACATGGAATAATGGAGGAATTTAATTGGAAAAGTCTAGGGTAGTTTTCTGTTTCAGAGTTAGATTTCTGGCTAGTGTAAGTCAAGACAGTTTTATTTAAGTTTCAAGTCATCTAATAGTAATAGATCATAAATCACTAGTGTGGTTTTCTCTTCTGACTCTATAATTAAAAAGCATTTCTGTGGTCAAAAGAAGGGACATGTGAACACATGGAATAAATGGCTAAATGCCACATTAAAGACTGTCACTAGTCCTGAAAAAATCTTTGTTGGGATTGAAGAAAAAGTACATAATTTTTGATGTTGTACTAGCCACTTCATATTTCAATGTGAGCATGGCAAGAGTTTAAATTGTTTCTCTTCCAAAAAAGACAATTTAGGATACCATGAATTTAATCAATGCATCCTCTCTGATGTTTCTGTCAATTGTACTGTTGTATTCATATCTGACTTTTAAAACCTGTTATGCCAAATAATACTTTCTCTATCGCTGTAGAAAAAGCATCTTTTACTATCTTTTCTTGGAATCTGCAGAACTTCTGATAGTTTAGGTTATTTGCTAACACCATTCGGCACCCTTTCTTTGGGATAATGGATTTGTCAATTTCAGATTTAACAGGTTTAAGTATTTTCTGTAATGTGTCAACTTACCAAATGGAAAAGATGTAATGCACTGAGAGTTACATTAAAAATGTTCTTAGCTTGAATGGAGTTAGCCTGAGCTCCTGCAAAGTGAAGGACAGCTTCTGCAGCTATTAGCCCTCACAGAGTGGCTTCCTCTGAGCCAAGGCAACTTTCTTACCCTGTGAGCTCAGACATCCCAGAGCCACAGTAAGGGCCAAATAGAGATTGGAAGGCTGAAAAGAGGAAAGTGTAAATCTGTGTTTAAAATACTTATTGTTCTGGAAATGCAGTTAAAGTAAAAAAATATCACAAAATAATTATTATAATTTATAGCTAAACAACTGAATTCCTCAGGAAAGGTTAATGAGAAGTGGCTGCAAATGTTTAGTTAGCAGAGCTAACTGCTGTTACATGCCTACTTAACTTAGTTTCTTGAGGAGGGAGAGGGAGCTTTGTAGTCTGCCACGAGTAGATGTGACCAGTTTTTGTTCTCTCTTTCTGAGAGAACAAAGAATGTGCTGGATCTTCCTTTTCCTTGACCCGGTTGCATAGGAGGAAAGAGAAATTTATAAGAAGTTCAAAAGGAGCTAGTACTTCCATTAATTGATTTAAAATACTTCATCTGTTCAAGTAAAATGAATTGGTACTTCCTGGCAGGAATTAATGCAATGGAATCAATGTTTTCATATAAACATGAATACAGAGATATAAGCACATGCACATATATGTGTATCATGGTAAACAGAGTTAGCTACAATTCTTTCTGGATTTTATTGGAATTTCTTTGTGATGATGAGAAATATGCGAATATCCAAAGCAGCTCAGCAACACTATTTTTGCTTCACTGACACTTCAATGCAGTGCATAGTTTTTTCTTAAATAATCCCATATTATGCTTTCTCCCCTTCACAGGATGTCCTCATTTCAGAACTTTTACTGCCTTTTATCCTTCCCTCCTCATCAGGGAAAGTCACAGGCTTTTAAACAGTTTCAAAGACTCCAGTAGATTTTAGAAATCCTCATTTGAACATACATGGTTTCTTGAGGTGGAACCAACCTGAAACTTAAAAAAATGAGTGCGGGTTTCTGCTTCAGTGCTGGAAATCTCAGTACAAACTTATCAGTGAGTTTAGTTAGCTTCCTGTATAACATAAATCAAGGCTGAAAGCTTCAGTATTTGAATGTGAAATATTGGTTAATGACATGTACAAACTAAAGATAGGGCTCAGCCAAATTTAAAAAATATAAATTACAGAAACAATTAGGATTTTGGTGGCCATTTTTGTTTGGAATTAGGTGCAGTGAGGGTCCAGGCAGGACTTTTTCATTTTCTCAAATACCTCTAGCCCTTAGAGTGTCTTAGGCAGATATGATGGAGAGAGAGCAAATGGAGTACATGGGACTGAAATACTGCCTATTCTCTGGTTTAACACAACTTCCTGTGGCTGATGCCTCCTCAAAATGTGAGGGCTAAAACATGAGCAACCTCTGTTTCTAGTAACCCAACATCCTGCTAGCTGCATATTTTCCTTTTACAAGCCTAAATTACTTTATATTAAATGAGAATTGTCATGACACAGTAGCATAATTGAGGCAATGTGCATAAAAAGGGCAAATGACAAATATTTCTATTATATTTTTAAATAATAGCACTTCAAAGAGCTGAAATAAAGTATGTGCATAATATTAAGACAGAACTGATGACAGAAGGTCATAAGTTGTCATTGTATACTAAACATTGTATTCAGTCCAAACAACCTCATATTCAAATGTGGTGACAAGTTCTAAATCTCCAACTGTGAGATTAATATAGAAAAGGACTTAGGCATGGAAATAACTGCAAAATATGCAATGAAAGAGTGTTTTTTCAATTCAGCTAAATATATTTTTGTTGTCTAACTAATTTATTTATCTATAGTCCTTTCAGTAGGACTACATAAAGTTTTCCAATCAAATTTCTTTTTTTGGCAGAAATTTAAATAAAAACGGTTTTGTTTTGGTGGGTCTTTTTTGGTTGTTTTTTGTTTCTTTGCTTGTTTGCTTTTTACTAGTCGTCTTTGTTAGTCTTTGCTAGCTTGTTGCTAGCCTTTAAGAATGATCTCATTGCAGTTGACATTGTTGATATTAATGTGAAAAAACTGTTTTGATCATGAACAGGTCCATATTTTGTCTCCAGAGGTGGCTATGAACAGAAGAGATAGTGTACACATACTTGATAGGGTTCTCCAGCTCTACTGCTGGCTGCAGGAAGGACTTCTGCCTTTTGATCAGCCTTGCTTCTTGGGATCTCATTTGGTGGCACCTTGTTTTCAAGTAGTCTGTGACTGGTCAACCCCAACCCACCCACATCAGTCACTGTTTTGAAACCCTCTTTTGTGGTCTCCTTAAAACTCCTTGTTCTCCAGACTGAAGAAGCCTAAGTTACACAAGGATTCGTTGTGGAGAAGCCATTCCTTGTGCTTGATTACCAAACTCAGCTGGTCACACAGAGAGGCACCTAAAGAGTCATAGAAGATACTCAACCATAGAAATACATACGGCAGATGCAAGGCAAAAAAGACTTCAAGATTAAAAAAGAAAAGTGATTCTTGATGCCAAGAAACCCACATTAATACAAGGGTTTTGGAGGCAGGGAATTAGAAAGACATAAACTGACAAGGGAACAGAAGAGAGGTGAGAGAGGGCAGATGACCAGTTCACAGGTTAGGCACAAAAGGAAACTGAACTTAAAACACAGTGAAAAAAGAACTGGAGAAAACAGGCAATCAGTAGAGAAGTCTTTCAAGAAAATCTGTTTTGAATATTGAAATGCTCCTGATTTGACCACACCTGTGACTCCAATTGCTTATTCATTACTGCAGCTCTTTTTTAAGATGACTTTGCTCTTAAGACCACCATTATATGCACTATGGTGTACTAAATCAGGAAGTAAAGGACACTGTATATTCTAAATTGAGTGAGATTTTCAAATTAAAAATAAAAAATTAGGTTTTATGTTGGCACCTCCCAGAATATCTATTCAGTCAGATTCTGCAATCCTTTGCTTTTTTCTTGCTGTGGTTATTCAGGCATTTGGGGTTATTTTTCCTTCTGGGAAAGCTGGCAGGTTAATGCAACTTTTTTTTCCAACTTCTTTTTTTGAAGAAATCTTGCAGCTTTTCTTCAAGACATTCATATTCTAGACTAGCTTGATCATTAAATTCTCATTTCATTCGCTATGAGGCCAGCTTGCTATGTTTGCAGTCACAGTATAAGACAAGTGATATTGTAGGAGTTGCCCATATTTCCAGTTAGTGGAAGTCTTTTCCAAAATGAGATAATCTGGGTAGGACAAGGAGACCGTGATAAGTATTAAAGGAGTCGTGCTGTGGACCTGACAGTTTCAAAAGTCTGTGGAGTGTAGAGCACAACAAATGCTGCCGCTATCTTAAAGCTAAATTGAGGGTCTAGAAATTTGTTGTTATGAAGATGATAAAGATTTTGGTTTCAATATCCCAGAAGCAAACAGTATACAGATTGTTCAATACTGAACTGTCACATAGAAGTTAGAACAAACGTGAATTCATTTAGAGAAGATTTATTTGGTTTGTGTAATAGGGAGTGTAAAACAGTAAGAGCCCAGTTGCCTTGCTGTCACCTGCCTCAAGGGTACAATCAAACACTGCCAGTGAATCAATAGCCTGGGAAGATCTTTTTTTTTAATAAAGCTGGAGTTTAACATGAGGCTGTAAGTTCCCCAGGTGGCAGGGTCATTTGGTCATTAGTGACTTTTCACAATAAACAGTTGTGGTCCTGTGACATGACAACAGTAACTTACAAAGGATGATGAAGAAAAGCAAAGAAATACTAAAACCCAAAACTCTTTAGAAGACCTCCAAGAAAGTCCTATAAATCCTGAGAAACACTAGACAGGAGTATGGCAACAGGAGCAAACAGTGCAGTAAAAGCCCATTATGTTATTCAGTTGCAGCCTAGCTGGTTTACTTTATAAGGAACTTCCTTAAATTGCTTTTAATTTAAAACAGAGTCTGGTATCAATGCTCATATCACACTGTGTGCTTCAGGCAGATATTTAACTTTTACATTGTTGCTTTGTTCTCCTTTTTTTCCTTTTAATGCAAAGCCTCCAGATGATCTGAAGGATGGATTCCAACGGGTACTGTGTTGCTAATTTATGAAATCTGTGCCTTTTAGAGATTATTTTGTTGAAATTAGTGTAAGCACTGGTGATGCAAGATAAGAAGAAAGAGCTTTACACTGCTTATGCATTTCTTCTGAAGTTTGAAAATCCTATTTAGAGACCAACTTTAATATGATTTAAGACTTCCAGCAGTGTTCCTGGAAGCATAAATAAGTAAAGCTTGAAGTTGTGAAAGCGGGTATATTGCAGCTTCCTACTTCTTTTTGTGAGTGTGGAATGCAAATGGAACTCAGATTTGACTGAATTTAAAGCTCTGCTGCTTGGCATTTGCTGACTGTGTGTCAACAGCATGACCACACTTTAAATGGAAATACTGAGAGGGAAGGAAGAAGAATCTTTGAAAGTGTATTGCTGTGGGGTTGAGTTTACCTCTTCAATAACCATTAAATAAACAATAAATAATTATCCTGAGTTTTGCTGTTAAAATAAATATTCATCTTATTTTTATTTTTTTTATTTTGCAGCAAAACAGTGAAGCATCAGCTAAACATTTTCTAAATCTTTTTGTGTTTATCTAATGCAAATTATAAATTCTGAATAACTTACTCTTCCTGGTACCAACCGCTGGGTATCTCTGAACAGAACTGTAACAGAACAGTTACTTTATAGAAGGAGTTAGCAAATGTTAAGTAGCACTAAAAGGCTGCATATCAATGCCATTTGTTACTAAATAGATAAAAATAAGGATATAAGTATTAGAACTATCAGAAGCATGTATAAGAAGCTTCAGCTGCTTTTCTTTGATGATTCTGTTACATGGGAAAGGTAGGAATGAAAGCTGCTTTATCTTTTGTCCAGCAGGCACCTTTCAGAAAAAAAAAATTGCCTTTAAGGAATATGGGGAAAACCTGGCTACTGAATCTCTTTTTTTTTTTTTTTCCCTTCTTTAAATGTGTCCCTACTGGTTTTAGTAAAGTTTCAGCATAAGTTAAATTTCAGGGTTTAGCCTGTGGCAAAATGCACATAATCATAGTACAAGTGTGTCTTTTGTTCCATTATGTCTTTCTTAGATTATTCATTATAATGGTTTGTTTTACCCAAGGAAGTGATTGAAGATTTAGCGACTATTTACACTGGACATTTTAAACATTTGTTTCATTTTAAGAATGTGAATAAAGAAGGCCCAGATGTCCTCCCCAATCCAAGATATTTTCATTAACTTCTTAGGTTTTTTTTCACAAGGTTTGAAAAGCTTTATTCCTTAAAAATTTCAGCTTGAAGAAGTGTAAGAGCATGTACAATGATTATATTTCTGACCAGTCTAACCTTTCAGGACACTTCAGCAAGATTTTACCAGTTCCAGTAATGATGGAATTTCTGAAACAGGGAAGACTTTCATTTATCCCAGAACACAGAATAATCCTTAGATTAATGTATTTATCTTGAAGCATCACCACTTTAATAGATATTATTGGTTGTTTTGAGTAAATAGCACTTCCTTTATAACTATGTATGTACTTTGAAAAGTCCTTAATCTGATACAGAAGAGATGTATTCAAATCCTGAGATTTTTGTGGTATAGCAAGCGAACCTTACTGAATTCTATTTGTGACATTCAAGAGGAAAGTAATAAAATGTTAGATTGGTTTTATAAAATTCTGAATAAAGGGATTTAAGAAGAGATGCTCTGGTTTAGAGTGGACCACTTAGCCAGTATTCCATCTTGCGTGTCCTTCAGTAAGAGTGGCAGGTCCAGCACGTGTGGCAAACATCCATAATTCATCCCTAATGATTTCCTGGCCTCTGTGCATTTTCAGAACAGGAGATTTCCTGAGCTTCATGATGTTTATTTCTTTACTAATTTCCATTACATAAATTTTAATAGAGTTTAAGAATTGAAAATTTCACCTCTCTTTTTGGTTTAAGTGACAAATTTTTAGTAGTAGAGGGGCTTCATGGGCGGCTTCTGTGAGACCAGAAGCTGTCCCCATGTCAGACAAAGCCAGTTACAGCTGGCTCCAAAAGGAGCCCACTGCTGCCCAAAGCTGAGCCATCAGTGATGTTGGTGGTGACTCCATTTGCATACCGCATAAATGTAATGTGATGTTATTACTATTTAACATTTTAGAAAGAGTAAAAACTGCTGTGCAGCAGTTGCAAGAGAGAGAAGCATAATGGTTTTGGCAGGAAAAAAGTTCATTTCCTTGCAAATGACTTCTATAGGCCTGCGTTTTGGATTCACTGCTGAAAACAGTGTTGATAATACACGTGTGTTTTTGTTGCTGAGCAGACCTTACACAGCATCAAGGCCTTTTCTACTCCTCACTCCACCAGTGAGGAGGCTGGGAGTGCACAAGGAGTGAAAGGGAACCCAGCCAGGATAGCTGAGCCCAACTGACCCAAGGAATATCCCACACCATATGTTATCATGCTCAGCATGCAAACTTGGGGTAAGGAGAAGTAAGAAGGGAATGTTTGGAGTGATGGCATTTTTGGTCCCAAGTCACTGTTCTATGTGATGGAGACCTGCTTTCTTGGGCATGGCTGAACACATGCCTGTCCATGGGAAGTGATGAATGGATTTCCTGTTTTGCTTTCTTCCATGTGCAGTCTGTGCTTTACCTATTAAACTGTCCTTATCTAAACCCACAAAGTTATTTTCCTTTTAAGTGTTCCAATTCTCTCCCCCATCCCACCCAGGAAGAGTGAGCAAGTAGCTGTGTAGGGATGTGTTGCTGGCTGGGGTTAAACCATGAGAGTGAAAAAAATAAGTGAGAAAAGTAGAAGAAAAACAGCCCTTTAGACACCCACATAAGGAAAGAAGGAGGGGGAAGAGGTGCTCTAGGCACCACAGATTCCACACAGATCATGAATAAGAGCAGTTTCTTCCCCTGCAACCCATGGATAATCATGTCAGAACAGACATCTGCTCTGTAGTTCATGGAGGACCCCACACTGAAGCAGATGGATTTGCCCTGAAGAACTGCAGCCTGTGAAAAGAGTTCATGTCAGACTGACCCCACTCTGGAATAGGAAAAAAGTGTGAGGAAGGAAGAGCAGAGAGTTATGAAGGGAGTTTAACTCCTTTTCCTTGGGTCCCTGTGCTGCTCAGGAGGGGAACAGATAGAGGATACAAGAGTGAAGGAGTATAGGTGGGCCTGGGAACAAGGGGAGGTGGTGTTCATAGAAAATCTCTTTAGTTTTGATTTGTTTCTTACTAATCTGTGCTATTTTTAATAGACAATAAATGAAATTTATCTTCTCCAAGTTCAGTCTGTTTTGTCCATGATGGTAATAAGCAAGTGATTTCCCAGTCTTAATCCTGACCCATGAATTTTTTCATGTTGTTTTCTTCCCCCTTAATGTTGAGGAAGGGGAGTGAGAGAACATCCGGATGAGCACCTGGTGGCCAGCCAAGCGTGAACAACCATAACCTCCCTCCTCTTTTCCTAGATTAAATAGCCTTACATCCATCATTATTTTATTATGTGCTGTTATCAATGTTTTCTGAACTCTTCCTCTTTTCTTACTGCACACTAACTGATTCAAAGTTTTCCTGAAGTGTCTTAGCATGGATTTTGACTCCAACTAAGTTTCCTTGAGTTGATGAACAGCTGTGGTTTCACATTCATATTACTGATGCATACAGGGATTAGACTTCCTGTATTCATCCTTATTTTTCTGTTTGTAGGTTAACAATAAACCTTCAGGTTCCTCTTTCCCCAGCCAGTTGATACATTCCAGCCTAAGTTGTTGCTGTTAAAACATGATCTGAACCCAAAGAAATCTATGTAGGTTGAATCTCAGTTTTATAAATCTTGCTGTGTGAACTGGACAAGTGTTGTTTGACTGACCTTTCTGCCTCAGTTCCCTTCCTATGTCAGTTTATGATGTGCATTTAGACTGCAAGCTTTGCAGATTGGGACTGAATGTGTATATGCAATGTCTGGTACAGGGCTGTGATTTAACTTGGGTTCAGTACTACCACTAAAAATAAATCATGTCATATTGGCTTTCTTGGCATTCAGTGGAAATGCTGGTGTTTCTTTTGTTGATGACTGAGAATGGTAAATAAAGGGACATGCATCTATGGAAAAATACTTTTCCACTATGCAAAAACACAGAAATATTTTGCATTTTATTTAGGATGTGTATTTCTAGAATAATACTTTAAAAAAAAAAGGCAGCATGATATTTTATTTAGTTTAGTTTAGACAGCAGCAAAGGAGAGATGATAGAGGTTACTTAGGCTGGACAGAATACTTCACATCTTCAAAGTGCTATGCCAGCTATAACTAATTAAACCTCACAGTAGGCAAAATATGTTTTCTTGGAAGCAAACCAAGAGTATTTAGATAAGAATTAGATCAGAAGAAAAACAAATCACAGGTCAGATAGTTCTAAAAAATACCTCATTTTTTTTCTTCTTTGGCTGTTTGACAAAAAACATTTCTTCTGTAATGGAGGTAAAAAAATATTTGTGTCTTTTTAACACTTTCTGAATCTAAATTTTTGATTGAAAAGTCATGATTTTCTTATGGTGTAAAATAAACCCTACAAGAACCCTCTCATGTACATTAAGGTGCTAAAAATCAGAAAGGTAATAGTGGGTGTCTTAACAGAGGTCCAAAGGTTCATGATGCAAATGGCAGCTTAGTCCATATCATGTTGGCTTGCTCAGTACAAACCAGGAAAACAAGTTCACACTGACTTTGTAAGAACATAAGCAGCAACCAAATGGAAGACCGCATTTTCATTAGGAGAACATGTAACTTTATCCACCATAGATGAGGGAAAAGTAATTTCAGATTTAGATTTTACAAGACCAGGAAAAGGACCAGAGGTAATTGCACGTTTAACTGATGGAGTTAGCTTAGGCTTGAACTTGTTGAAGATAATTGAAGCTACTCTTTTAATCAATGATCTTATTGTCAAACAAGAACTTGCTCTGGATAGTATCAGATTTTCAGGCTTGTTTATTTTCTTTTCCTCATGTGACTGCTCCAGGAAGCGTAGGATCACACAGTTTTTGCTAGAGTGACCATAGTCTGTGAAGTAAATTTAGTCAAGGTACAACTAACCAGAAAGACTTCAGTCCTGAAAATTTAATTTGACATTTTGGAAGTGTATTAGAGATACTTCCCTTAACCTTAACTTCTTGCCCGGAAAAATGTTATGTTGTAGCCTATGAAGTTTTATGTTTGTACAGTTTTCAGTAGTCACCCTATTTTTACACTTTAAGGTATGAAGGAATCATACATCAAACTTACCAAAGAGGCCAAGACAGAGAAATGTGAACAAAGAATGTTTCAGAAGGGTGAATTGTTGTAGTTATTAATCCTATGAGAATCAACAATGTGAATATTCAGAACAACAAGATGAAATCTTTGAATATACTGCTGTAATTGAAAGCTTTAAATATGGTGCAATCACCATGAAATTCTACTCACCTGCCTGCTTGTTAAAATTCATTTAAGATGGTCATTTATGGTAAACATTAGCATTTCTAAATTATCTTGTTATGTGAGAGATTATAAACAGAAACTTTAAATTTAAGTGCACGCAACGTAACAGACCAACTTACTGTAATTTATTCACAGGCTTGAGACACTTCCTCATTTGACAGAATTAATTTATGACTCACTTAAGCTGAGCTGATCTGACCAGGAATATATACTGACCCTTTCCTCTTATTTGATTATTATTCTTATTTTTTCTAAATCTTGAGAGTTTTTCTTTGTGAAAATGAGTGCAAAACACATTGGCTGGCTGAACAAAGACGTGCATTCTCCCCCGAGCATGAATATATGCATAGTCTAGTGGCCCTGCATTCTAGGTTTTTTCCAGTTTTCAGTGTACTTCAAGCATTCAGTTGCTTGCTAATAAATTTAAAATACATAAGGAGTTCTTGTAACACTTAGAGGTTCCTAATTTTTATTCTAGAAATAAATTGAGTATCACTCTTTTAAGTGTAACTAATTTTCCTGTTATTAATAGTTGTAAAAATTAAAAATAGAAGGAAATCAAACTAGTTTATACTACTCAGATTATTCTGTAAAAGTACAACCTGGCATATATTTTATTATTTTACATTTTAAGGTTCCATTAAGAGAAATGGTTGTCTATCAGTCACTTGAGAGATTCCCCTCAACAATAAATCCTCAGAAGGTATCCCCTGACTCCAAACCCCTTGTTTTCAACCCCAAATGATTTTTTAAATGACAAATAGTTGTTTACTAATGCTGTCTAACAGTTAGCACTTGTCCAGAATTTCAAATGTCAGAGCTATACTGGAAAACCAGAGTAGTTCTCCCATTGTGAAATATAGACAGGGGCAATAGGGAATGCAAGATTCCTCTAAATATGTAATTTTTAAAAATTAGTTTTTTAAAAGATCTTCTTCAAAGGAACCTGTCCAGAATTTTTCACTGATGTGTTTTGTTGCTGTTGCATGAAGTACAGAGAAAATATCTCAGAAATTTATTTGGCAGAAACATCAAAATATATTCTGAACAGTCTATATAAGAAACAAGATAACAGATAGAAAAGCAAAGAGTTAAGCTTAATCAGCGTAACAGGTTAATTGCTTCTCTACAAGTCATGGAAAAGAGGAGATGGAGGGAAGAATCTTTTTCAAGATGGAAATATGATACTGTAGATAATTATGGGGACTTCTCAATCACAAAGAGCAAGAACAGAAAAGTACTTGTTCAGACACTGAAAATAATCCTACTAGGGATTATTTTAGCCTCCTACTAGGAAGGCTAACATTTCTGGTTGTCAGCCACAAGACTCAACATTTTGACAATGGACACAAATTTAGTGTGATGAGATATTTAGAAAAAAGTTTCTGTGGGTTTTGCTTTATTTTAAGGGATATTAGAAATTAATATAGAATGCTCACTTCTAAAACAGTTTTCTTGTGATGAAGAATTTCAGGTGTTCATGGAAGACATTTCATTCTGCGGAAAGTTCAACAGTGAAATCCACTTTGTGCTCTCTTTGGGGAGTATTCATGTGATGGGACAAGAAAAAGAAACAGGCTTGGAAGGAAAGGAGGTTTACAACAAAATACTGCAATTAGCAGCTGCAAAGCTTTGAATGCCAAAACACAGTTCCAAGAAATGAAATTCTAAGATTTCCTATTTTTTCCAGCTGCTGAAAAATTCAATAAATAAACGAAAGGGGTGTTATATGCCTTAGAGAAGTAAACTCACACAAAGTTCCTTACCCCTGAAATGTCTCATGACATTATTTCCACTGTCTTCCACTATCTTGATTTGTGTTTTAAAATTCAGTGATTTCAGATTTTGAAGTGTCTTGGGAATAAATTCTTCCTGATGCAATTTGCCTCTGATTTGAGGGAAGTGTTTTTATAACTTGATAGTTTGTATTTAGCTTTTTTATTATATGCGAGGAGGAGGTGAAAATGATGCCTAAAAGATTTTTTTCTCTTTCTTAGGGTTTAATTTTTGGAAATTTCTCTCATGTTTAGAAATTTCTGAGTCCACCAAGCCAATCTAGCTTCATCCTTTAGCACTGATATCTCAATTAGCTGGTTTGAATTCAGAATGCTTAGAACAAAACAGGAGGTGAGGAAACTACTAAACCACTAATTTGAATACATTAATTTGCCTACCCTGAAATGCAAGGATCAGGCAATTACTATAATTTTACATTACCATGTGTTGGCTGGAACAAAAGAAGAACTGTATTGGTGTAGCACATTTTGTCTGTTCCTACCTGCTAGCATACATATTTTCATGGCTCTTCAGGAACCTTCAGATCAACATTCTGTTTTATTGCATTGCAGGTCTAGCCACTGAATTTATGCATGTTTATGTAGTCATCTTAGCTGAAGACAGTACTTTGCAATGCAATTTATAATGGAATCAAATTTATAAGTACCATGAAATTAATCAGACCATGTACATGTTGAAGCCATTTCTTTCAGTAGTATAAGCACCAATAAAGTGAGGATGAAGAAGGCAATTTAAAACCTCAACTATCTAGAGATGTGCTTGTGGACTTGAACAGTTTTAATGGATCCTTCTTCTCCCTTGAGTCCCTCTTGAGGTCCCAGTCCAGTTCAAGTGTGTCACATTCATGTAGCTTTATTTTGATTTGGATGCTTGCTCTATTAAAACTCCCAAGAAACCAATCAAAAAACAATAATAATAACAACAAAACCCCTAGAGAATTATTATATACGCCCCCAGCAGGCTATTTGCATTTTATTCACGTGACACTTTTGTTCTGTTCAAGTAGTTTGCTCTACATATTACTGAAGAGCAATCTGTAACATATCATAAAATAATAAAAATCCCTTTTCCACTGAGAAGAACTAATAAGTCTTTCATCATTTTTATTACTAAATCTTTATTGGAAAAAATAAATTCTGTGCAGTCAAGCATAATTTTACCTTATGTTTGAATGTTTGTTTGTTAACAAAATGTAATTGTCCTTTCCATCATTTCTGTCGAGTGTGTGGGGAGAGCTTCTGCCTGCCATCTCCTGCAAACCGAAAAAGTTTTGTTATATTTTGACAGTTGCACAGGCAAGGGGGTATTCACATCTTAAAATTTCAATTGTTTTGTACTGGAATTTACTGAAATGAAAATATACCTGTCCATGAAGGGAAGAAAACTATGTATTTTTTTTTCTTTCAGAAAAGAGATCCAACAACATGAGTTCAATTTCAGTTACAAGGAGCAAAACATTTAACATCGTAGAAAAATTCCTTTTAATGGATACAGGCTGAAGAAACCATGAACCCCTTGTAGTTCAAAGACAAGTGCAAAGTTCTGTACCTGGGGAAGAGCAATTCTGAACAGAATTATGTGCTGGGGATCAACTGGAAAGCAGCATAGCCAAAAAGGAGCTGGGGGTCCTGATGCACAACTCTTCAACACGAGCCAGGGAGCCCTTGCTGCAAGGAAGGCAAATGGTACCCTGTGCTGCATCAGACTCCAGAGGAGGTGATCTGCCCATTTATTCAGCACTGGTGAGACCACAGTTGTAGTATTCTGCCAGTTCTGGGCTGCTCTGTACAAGAGAGACACAGGCGTACAGAAGAGACTTCAACAAAGGGACACAAGGGTGGTTAAGGGCCTGGGGTACTGCATATGTGAGGGAAGGCTGAGAGAGCTGGGACCATTGCTCCTAGAGAAGAGAAGGCTCAGGAGGGATCTTATAAATCTATGTAAATACCTCCTGAAAGGAGGGTGCAATGTATGTGAATATCTGAAGGGAGGCTGTTTTCAGTGGTTCCCAGTGGCGCAAACAAGAGGCACAAACTGAAATGGAGGATGCGCTGTCTGAACGTCAGGAAACATATTTTTACTGAAAGGGTGATGGAGTACTGGAAACAGGTTGCTAAGGAAGGTTGTGGACTCTTTATCCCTGGAGATATTACAAATACAGACCCAGACCCAGACAACTGGCTTTGGGTCATCCTACTTGACTAGGGGAGTTGAACTAAATTACTTCTATAGAACCCTTCCAACCATTATGAAATTCTGGAATTCTGTCATACACAGTCTACAATTTTTACCATGGTTACATGGCTTAGGATCACAATTCCCATTAGCTTACAGCAGAATTACTCTTCAGCTCTGAGAGATATTTTGAAAAATCTCTCCAATTAGCATGTTAGATCAACGCTGACAGTTGTCTTTTTTTGCTTAGTTTCCAATGCACTTGGGATTCTGCATTTTCAAACCTTTGCTATGTCTTTTTTCATGTGTCCTCTGCTTTGTATTTGAAGCTGTTTATTTAAGGGACTACTGTTTCATAAAATTATGTGTGACTGTTTTCTTATGTCCCAAACCTCACCATTACTCACATGAAAGCCCTACATAGATCTCAAATGATCCATGAACAAGAGTAAGCTCTTGCGAATACAGTGATCTCTAGAGGCAGATTAGGCTGCTATTGATTTAGTGGCAAGAATCTAACAGCAATAATGACAATATAGAATCATGGACTAAGTACAGATTCCTCTAAAGATGTTAGATGCAATTTGATTAAGGATAAAGGATTGTTTGACTGATATAACTCAAGAATTAATGAGTTTGTAGAGATTTGGAAAGTGCGTTGAAACAAAACCAAACCAAAACAAAAATTCTCTGTTTTGAATCATCCCATTTCCAATATTCTTACTACCTTTTTTTTTTTCCTGATAATTTTTTATGCAGTGATTATGACATACTGGTCCAGATATAAGTTTTGGTGAAATATGATGCGTCATGTGGAACTTTTTGCATAAAATGATGACTCTTCTCCTTGCTCTCTGCATCTTCCTGAGGAGTAGAAGTGGAGAGGGAGGTACTGAGCTATTCTCCCTGGTATCCAGTGACAGGACATGTAGGATTGTTTCAAAGCTGCACCAGTGATGTTTAGACTGGATATTAGGAAGCATTTCTTTACAGCAAGGGTGGTCGAACACTACAACAGGCTTCCTAGAGTGGTGATTGATGTCCCATACCTGTCAGTGTTTAAGAGGCATTTGGGCAATGCCCTTAGCAACATTTTTAACTGTTGGTCAGGCCAGAAGTGGTCAGGCAGTTGGAAAATCATCAGATTGTTGTAGTTTCCTTTGAACTGAAGTATTTTATTGTACAATCATTTTCTTAAAAATGGTCTTATCTACTTTTACTACATTTTTAGATCAGCGGTTCCCAAAACAGCCAATAAGTTTGCTAAATTAAATAAAATGAAAATTGTGTGGTCAAGGGACTGGATATAGAGCTTCATACAATTTCTTTCAGGATGTATGTCAGTTTATGAAAAATTTCTTGGGAAATGATACTTGCCATTCTCTGCAACAATATTCTGTTCATGATATAAAATATCATTCTAGAGTTTGCTATATTTTACATGTTCCAAAAATTGTCTTGGTGTATATACAGATGTTTTTGTGTGTCAAGAATTTTTAAGATCTTCCTAATACAAGGTAGGTCCTTTATATTTCACTATTTCACTACTGTTTTATCAGGCAGCAAATCAAAAGAGACACCTCAGAAAAGAAATGCGTTGTTTTGGCTGAAACAGTCATCTGGGATTTGACACATTGCTTGATTTTCTAATTTGCAGTAGTTTTTCTGTACAGGCTTGAGTAAGCCTGAGAGTGTGAGGTTCTCTAACTTAAGACACATGAAACAAAAATGCATTGTGTGAGCTCCTGAAAGTAATCTCATTCAAAGACAGAGGCAAGAAGATTACCTTTTGGATGTGCTGCTCTTTCTCTATTAACTTTAGTAAGAACAATGAAAAATAGCTAAGACAAAATATCTGTTTTTTGAATAGTAAAAATTTGATGAAGCAAAGTATTCTTAGGTTTCCTTGATTGACACAGCTTACTCATGGACACCAGAGAACTAGATGTGACCTAAAAATACAATATTTCCCATAACAGGCACTTCTATAGCACAGCTTTGCTGAGCTGATTTTTATGTTCACCTCTGGGTAAGATGAACAGTACCTATGAGGTGTGGGACTAGATCTTTTGTTGCTATGAAGGAATTTAGAGGACAAGTTATATGCATTAGTGTAAATGAGAGGCATCTTGCTGAAATTGATTTCTCAGTTGTCCTTTCTCTAAAATACTACAGATTCTCTCATTCTTTCTTATTACTTTTATTATTTTACATTAGCTTTTTAGAGATTGCGTTTTACACAGGGAGTTGTCTTTTATTATGGCTTATTATGTTTTATTATCTTTCACCTACTAGGAATAATGTTTTGTAAACACACAATACAAGGATAAACAC
Organism: Camarhynchus parvulus; assembly: GCF_901933205.1. NCBI lineage: Eukaryota > Metazoa > Chordata > Aves > Passeriformes > Thraupidae > Camarhynchus > Camarhynchus parvulus. The sequence goes on along the minus strand of NC_044573.1, from coordinate 80,480,196 downwards.
AATAAACTTCTAGTCTTCTAGTTTAAGAACTCCATATTCAGAATTTAAGAATTAAATTCTTAACAATTAAGAATAAAACAATTAAGTTACTAAATTAGGAATATTTTTTGTTGTAGAAACAAGTTATTTCAAAGTTATTTCTGCATGCATCAGAGCCCTGTTTCCTAAGTTTTACAGAGGTGATCTGAGTTCTGTAGAAAAGATTTCCAGATTGGAAAAGCCAACCATAAACAAGTTCTGCACTATTTCTTCATTTCCATTTTCCCTGTACACTACATTCTACAAAGTAATGTAAATCTGCAGACCCTACATGCCAATATAAACTCACACTGATCGCTTTGCAGGCTCACAGCCAACATTTGTATTATCAACAGTAAGTATCATGGAGAGGCTGTGTGCAGTCATATTTCAAATTAGATTAAGAAATTAATACTTAATATGTCATGATTTATGATAGTTTATTTTCTTGACAACAGTGTTAGGCTAATTGTTTCAATTAGGATGGAATTCATTGCTTGTTACTGGGAATTCATATTGATTAAGAGATTAGATACCAGAAATTATGCAACAATTTTATTGCTTCCCAGCAGTAAAATAGATTGCCAATTTAAAGACTTTTCCAGTGCAACTCAGTATTTGCAATACCTTTACACAAAGTCTTGCATAATTCAGGGATTTTTTTTGTCTGTGTTTGTGGTCCCTGACTAAACAATGCATTTTGGAGAATTCATAGAATATTAAATTTAAAGATTGGGATTATAAAATCATACAATTAAGGAATGAAAAGTGTAGTGCTAATTTAAACTATGTCTGTCAAATATTCATAAAAGATTTTTTTATCCTTTAACCCAGTCACTAATTAGTTTGATCTATCACAGACAAAACCAGCATGAGTAAGAGGTTAGACAAACAGCTTCTTGAAGTGCTTGTTGATATCTCTTCCTCTGAGTGTTCTTTTGGTCTATCCTGCCTGTTGAAGCTATGCCTGTGTTTCTCTAATCCTATTTCTGATGAAGTCTCAGGGGTAAAGAACAGTCATTGATGCTTTTTTTATAATTTTGAGTGGAGTAAGAATAGTGTTCAATTCTCTTGGATAGCTCATAAGCCAATTTTTTTTGTGCCTAGTCATCCCACTTAGTAGTTAGAACAAACATATATATTCATTATCTTTCAGTGCATGAATATTTGGCATCTTGTGTACATGGTGTTGGAAAATTTGATCTTTGAATGAAGAAAAACAACTTGGTTAAATTAATGTGTCTCATGTGCTGCAGTGAAGGTTGATACTGCAAGCATTTCTCTTATCTACCTGTGGTTGTATTGCTGAAAAATGTTCTTTGAAAATTTAATTTTCAAACCAAAGCCAAAGCCTTTACTGCAATACAACGATGTAGGGCACCCCTTCTTTTAAGGACAATATGCAAGTCTCTGACACTAGGGGAAATGTCATCATGCCATAGTCAAGTCATATTTTGACCTATTTCCCTCAGTAACCATAGAATTCCCAGTATTGTGGAGTAGTACAACCTGTGGATCTGCATTTTGTGTTCGGCTTCTCTCTGGAGGAAGACATGCATACTCCAGTGTTTGGTGTCTTCTGCTAATTTGGAAGCACCTGTGCTCTGAGAGGAGACTTTTTGAAGGGGTGTAATGCATTATCCTCTCGAGAGAGGTGAGGCAGGGACTTGACCCCACTATGAACTGCTGAATAAAAGATTGGCTGCTGAGTGAGAACCATCCTTCACCTTCTCCACTGCAATTGCATGAGACTGAGGGGCAAAACAGATCTAAGCTTGTTCCTTGGCCTAGGCCCTCTTAGAAAGTATGTGACCTTCCAGGTGGTTGATTGGTGCCCTGGTCTTTCCTTCTTAAACCATTCACTGGACAACAGGGGTATTGGGGAATTCCTTGTGAGAGGTTCAGAAGCCACAGATGTTGCATAAGCAAAGTGTCATGTTCTGGGAAGTTATGTGAGTGGATCCTTGAGCTAAATGAAAAGTGTAAGACTTGACAGACCTAATTAAACCATTACCTTGTATCTTGTAATAGGAGGACAAGCGAGCAGAACTTGCTCTTTCAATTAATTTTTTTTTTTTTTTATTTAATGTTGACGGTGGTCACAAGGGTTTTTGGGATGAAGGAAGATACAAGATCCTTGACTCCATATTTCAGAAAGCTTGATTTATTATGATATATACATCTACTATACTATACTAAAAAGAAAAAGAAAGGAGAGTTTCCAGAAGCTGCTAACCTAAGCTACCTAAGAATAGAAAGTAAAGGAATGAATAACAAACGAGCTCTCTCGGACTGTGTCCGAGAGATCTCAGCTCTGGATTGGTCATTAATTATAAACATGCAAGTTGGGCCAATCCAGACAGACTTGTTGCATTCCACAGCAGGAGATAATCTATTGTTTATGTCTTGTTGCTGAAACTCTCAGCTTCAGCAGGAAAAATCCTGAAAGAGGATTTTTCATAAAAGAAATGTCTGTGACAATTTAAGGTTGAGTAGCAGGAAACATTTACTTTTATGCAATTATTGTTAAACATATTATTATTTTTTCTTTAAAAAAACCCCAAATCAAATCAAAGCGAATACCATTATACACAGCCAGTGAGAGAAAGTAGGAAATTCAGCCCAAATTATTTGTTCTTTAGACGATTCACTGCCTGCAATGGTTATAGATACGGACTCTAAATGACTTGCATGGGATATTGATTCAAATTGTCTTAAACATAGCACACAAAAAACGATTACATTAGAGAAAATTAAACATCATGACTCTGACTGACAATGGGTGGAAGCTCTTATACAGCAAAGAAGAAAGTACATCATCTTTAGGGTTCCCAAATTTTCCAAGTGTAAAATTGACATTTGTGGCAACTTCTGCATGCAGTGGCACAGTTACTTAAAATAGTTTGCTGAGTGTACTCTTGTAAATCATGAAATGAAACTTTGTCCAAGGTTTCAAATTTTTGCCAGTGTGTAGATGTTTACTATATAATTCAAATGCATCATAAATGTTAAAGGATTCTAATCCCTTTCATTAAAATAGGACCCCACAATCTAAAAAGGTGCTTTGCTTGCCTTTCTCGGCTATGAAATTGCTTGTTACACACTCTTCAGATTTGAGAGCTGGTGTTTCCCCTAACTCTGCGGAAATAATTTAAAGTGTCTGGGTTTTTTTTTTTTGTTTTGGTTTGGTTTGGGTTTTTTGGGGTTTTGGGTGTTTTTTGGTTTTGTTTTTTGTTTTCTTTTTTAATAGGAGCATAAGCATTTTGGCACTCTATTAAAGAGTAGTGAAAAAATTCACAGAAATATCTTTTAACAGAACAAGGCCCTTATCTAAACAACTTTCACCTCCTATTTTAGAACCTGTCTATTCATTAAGGTCAAACTGTGTGCTTGGATCACCAGAGGGAGACTTTCTTGTAATGCATGAGTTCCTCTGTAAAGCTGCTGAAGCCATAGCTACCAGACTCTGGAGACCTTACAGGAGAAAAAAAAACTCGTAAGAGTTAAAGTGTTAGATAAACAAAACTGTTCAATGAAGAAAAGTCTTCACAGAGAAGTTGGCCTCCGACACACCAGAAAGCCTGGAAATATGTAAACTGACTCTGAACAAGCTACATGCAGTCTGCAAGATAAACCTGACCTTGCTCTCTAGGTTGAGTCTACACAAACTGAGTGCCTTGCAGCTCGGTGTCTCCCTTCACATCAGTACCTCCCAGCCATATTTTCCTTGTTAAAAAAAAGAGAAGGAAACAGGCTAGAGTCAGACTGCATCAAGATTAAAGGTTTTAGAAATACCCCTAGGATGTTTACACAGTCAGTGAGATCCTCAGTGACTGGAGAGATTTATAAAGGGTGCCTTTATCCAAGTCCATCCTTGAAGGCTATATCCAGGTCAATCAGCAGTTCCAATGGATAGCAATTAAGTATAAAGGAATACAAGATTTTTTAAATGAAAACACAGAAGATCCTGAAATTAAATTTTAATGTGGACAAATGTAAATAAAATTTCTGTTATGATTGCCTTCTGCCTGTTCTGGAATGCAGAAGCTAACTTTTTCAGTTGACATGCTTTTAGAATTAACTTCATTTTACTTCAGCATTTGTGCTTTTGTTGCCATACTTGTTTAGCAAGCAAAAAAATGATTCACTTTTCAAAGTCACAGGATTGCTATCAAGGTGCAAGTTTCCTTGATCGCAAGGACTTTCCTCACAAAGGTGCAGGAGCTAGGTTGTCAGTTTCTGCCTTCATAGCCGGGGTTTGGCAGAAAATTCACCCATGACAAATGTTGACTACCATCTTTCTAGTAAGCAACAGAAAATAAGAGAGGACCCAAAACTGGAAATTGCTTTTGAACACTCTTAAAAGTAGTTAGTTTAATATCTCCAAAAGGGATATTCATAACTACCATGGAAGAGACTGGGTTGGACCAGAGGGTGTTTCACTGAGTTGGCATAGATATTAATAAAATTTAAGAATTTTGTTGTTTGATTGTTTGAATGGTCCCAAGCTTGGTCCTGGACCAGACTGACCTGCACAGTCCCAAACTTATGTTGGGCACAGAATAGTACCTAGCACAGGCAGGGACCATTTCCAACAGAGAGTTTTACTGTTGGTATCTGAATTTTAACATCTTTTTTTCTTGGTTAATATCATCTTTCCCTCTTTAAATTGCCATCGGGCTTTAAAGGAGTATAGTGGTCAATAATTTTTTTAAAGGTAGTTTCTTTAGGAAACTACCCTGGAAATACGGACTCTGAACTGGGAGTCTATATTAGCACATAAAATAGTTGCATGTATGAATATCAGACCATTAATTAGATGATTCAATGTCCAATTCACACCTAACATTCAAATCTCAACAAATTATTTTTACGGCTTAATTCATGTGAATAAAGATAAGAAATTATTTTTTAATTTGGCCTCCTCTGTGGTAGTCTTAAAAGCACAGTACAATTGGACATCCAGGGAAAGACACTAACAAGAGATAACTTTGCTAGATACTTTTGCAAACTAATTGAATAGTCACAACATTTCACAAACATGAATGACTTCTAACTGCATTCAGCTGCTTCCTTATATTATTTGTAAATAATTATCTTTGTCCAGAAAACTCAGAGGACAAAATCAAATGAAAATGTGATTATGATATTTTAAAACTCTTATGTTTGTATCTACATTTATTTTTACTGGAACCACTCTGAGCCCTGTCAGAAGGTTTAGATATATTAAAGAAACAAATGGAATTTTTCTGTGATCACTGTGCAAGCTCTTTCTTAACTCAGTGTATGTGTGAATACAAACTTGTTGGAAAGCTAAAGAGTTACCCTAATTAATCCCTTAGAGAACAATTAGTAGAGCTGGGGATATAAAATTTAAACCTCCCAGGTGGGTTTTTGTATAACAGTCTCATAGAGCACTAATAAAAGTACTATACTTCTCCTAAGAGCTAATGCACTTGTAAAACAACCAGAGCCTAAAATATTTGTGTAATAATCAGGAGAACGAAGCAGAAGACTGTTTAAATAAATACCACTTGTCAAGGAGAATAGATTCTTAGAACCTTCTCTCCCTTTCTCCTCTGTTAAAATTTTTAGTTGTTATGCTTTATGACTCTCTTTTACAAGGCAGGATCATTTTTTATTTTTTGCTTGTCTGGTTTGGTTTTCAGAGACAGTGAATTAAATTTACAGCTGGACAGATATGTGTGGTGGATTTAGTGAGGCTACTAACATTTTCAAAGTTAATCTGAGTGGTTTCTAAACTGAAGTCAAATTACAACTGGTGACAAAAAAATTGTTTGGTTATTACTTTTAAAATAGCTTGTAGTCAAGTGGAAATTTCCAAGAGAAAATGAAAGATAAAAAACTGAACCAGCAGCAACAACCACCAAAAATCTATGCACCCACAACTTTCCATGATACTTCCCAATGGATTTGGGAAACATCAGCAAAAAAAAAAAAAAAAAAAAAAAAAACCAAAGAAAAAAGATTTAAACTCTTTAGCTAGACTTGACCTGAAAATTAGCAAAGGCAATTAAAACATGCCTTGACCTTCTTTATGAGGGAGAAGGGTTGCATAATGACAGTATAGGAGAGGAATACAGCCACTAGACACATTTACAGACATAACAGTCCAAGAATTTGGCTACTTAGGTATACTTACCTGTTCAATTAAGAAAAAGGTTTGTGTAACTTACAGCTGGTGATGAAGATGAATGTAAGCACGGATGTTAATTTGCCTCCTGTGAGTTTTTAATTTCCCTCTGTTCAACCAGTGTAAGACTCTGCTCTCCCAGACTTATCCTGCCTGTTGGCCATCTCCTGTGATGTCCTGCAGAATTGCAAAGTGCTTCTCTTGACAGTAGCCACTGCCTCAGTGCTTCACTGGAACTTCCATCATTGCAGGAGCATGCAAAGGCTCGTTTTTCTCAGCCTTTCAGGTAGAATGTAGCATAACCCAACATAAGTGACCACCAATAGGCTTTGGGAAATATATTCAGAAAGCTTAAGGGTTTCTTTTAAAGGCTTTAAATAATTAATTGTTGAATGTTAATTATTGAATGGTTCCTAGTTTGGACAGCATCTCCAAACACCTTTTTTTTACTCTAGCACTCAGAAGGTCTTTTCTTTCAAACACCCAGAGCAAAGACATCTGAAGTCATCAGATTAAGTTTAAAAGGTTGCAGAATGTATTTTTTGTCTGTCACACAGACACACAATCAACAATGAGCTGGCAGAGGTGGATGTGTGTGTATTTTGACCCTCAAAACATCCAGTATTGATATTTTTTTGATTCTAGATATCAAAGAAGCAGTGGTTCTTGTATTTTCTGATATAATTAATCAAATTTTGCTGCTTCAAATTAGCATTGAAGAAGAAAAGCTGAGGCATTTTAACTTATTGTCAATATTTTGAGTAAAGGATTTCTACCAAGTAAGTGAAGGGTAGAAAAGTGATGTTTATCAAGGAAACTAAGACTAGAGAGAAAAGGCTTACCATGAACTATGATCAGTCATAATATTACATTTTAATTGTCTTTTTTTTTCTTTTTTTTTCCTTTAGTTTTTTTAATTTTTGGGTTTGGAAAGTGGCTTAATTTTAACCATCAAAGATTGACTTAAATTCATTGATAGGAGATATAAATAATTTCATAATACTATATCAAGAAGGTATACTTCAAAAATAAATGGTGCTTCTTTCAAGCGAGTTTGGGAATAGTATTGACAGTTATAAAGTTCCTCAAAGATATTGTGTTTTGAAAAGGAAGCAGCTTAGAGAGCATGTGGAAATGGTTTAGATATTCAACTTCTTCCAGGGTGCCCTTAGTACTTGCTTAAAACTTTGCAAAAAGCAGTCTACAATTGTCAGGGTGTCTCAGTGAGCTGTTCTAAAGTTCTGGGAGGTTTTGTAGAACTGCTTTTAAACAAGTAATGTTTTAGACTTCTCTCTTGTTTCCGATTATGCCTGCTCAGGTCCGAATGTTATAGCTAACAACTGTGCCTGCAGAAACAGCAGGCAAGAGTCTCTAAAGAACTCCACCCTGGGTTTTTCCTGCAAATGTAAAATTTGCCTGTGCTGTAGTAGTCTGCATCAGCAGTTTTTGCAGACAAGACAGTCTCAGCAATGACATAAAAACTGGTAATTATGGGCAATTGAGTCATATCCTTCCTATGTAAACTGGCCTTAAGCTTTCTCGGACTGAAGTTCATGCACTGAAACCTAAGGTGGCACGAAATGAGGCCATATGGGATGTGATCCCTATTCCCTTGTGCACTAACTCTGCATAGACCATGAAATAATGTTGTATGGGCATTTTGTAAGGATTGTGCATGAAGAGTGTGGGTTTGAGATTGCAGCAGTGATCACTGCTGGTCCATGATTTCTAGAAGACGTGGTGAACTTGCAAAAAGCATATGTAAGTTAAAATATCCTGCAATAGTTCTGGGTAGTCAAATCTTTGTACTTCTGCCTACTGATTTGTTCAAGGAGAAAACTAAAAGCAAAATATTTGACGTATTGTCTACTTTTCCTGAGAAATGACTCTTCCAGCAGCAGGGCGCTGGCTAATGCACTGTTATTGATTCATGGATATACTGCATTGCTCTGTAATTTTAAGATGCTTTGACAGCTGTCATAAGTCAAAGATCTGTCTATTATCTGGCAAAGATAGGCATAGACTACACAAATAGAAGCTGTTTTTCTAAGTTGCCTACTGCTCTGCTTCATAAATGATTCTCACTACCTTTTCATTTAAAGTCTTACAGGTGCAAGGTTTTGCTGCCAAAAGAAATCCCCTTAGGCTTAACAAGAAGTAAAGTGGTGAGTTTTTAATGCTGTGATTATTTAGTGAGCTGCTGCTGAGTTTTCTATCATCATTACTTTAGTTTGCTCTCCTTTGGTATGATTTGGCAACGGCAGAAATAATGTCTAAATATAGGAACATCCAGAGGCTGGAGTTGTATTACTGCCAGAGCAGCAGTAGGAGCAGCAACAACAGGCTATTGAAAGTTCTCAGGATTTGCTGAGAGATGGCAGAAGGGAGAAGAGCAGACAACTCTTCTTTCTTCTGTCATATTTTTATTAAATCTGTCCTAGGTAATAACAAAACAAGCCAATGAGCAGTAACATTGAACATTGTTTGTAGTTGTCTGCGTTTTTAGCAGGGATGTCACCTCACAAAGTTGTGCCTTGTGACAATTATCATCCTTCCAGACCGAGCTTAGACATGGGTTTTGGTGAGAGTACACACCAAGAATTCTTCTCAACAGGCAGCGCAAAGGGTGCCACCTCTTCCTGGGGAGGACATAGATTAGCCATGGAGAAGCAAGCTGTGCTGTGACAGGAAAATAGAATAATATGTGTCCCCTTTTATTTCTGGTACAGATGCAGCCTTGGAAGGTACCAAATGGCATAGGAATTTTTTTTGGCTATTCCATGCCCTGAAAATTACTTCTCTCCATTAAACTCTGCCATAAATGTTCATTCCAGATTTCTGGTTAAGGGAACACAAAGGGATGAAGATCTTTTAGAAGTGAAGAAAGGGGAGGAGAGACAACATCTAATTTTATTCTTTGATTTACCTCCTATTTTGTGCATACATGGACATCTCAGCCTGTGTAGAGGCTTTTCAGCTTTGTATGGTGATGGAAATAGCCTTAGGTGTACAGAGCCAGAGAAGAAGCAGAGGACAGATTATGCTGTGCTCTCACTTAAATAGCAACCTACTTTGAGTGGCAATGTATAGAATAAGACTTCTGTCACAGCTGTCTTGCAGTGCTGAAAGTTCAGGATAGAAGGATATCAGCAATGCATGACAGGAATGGCATGAGGTTTAACACATTCAAGTTTTCCTCTTATCACTAAAAAAAAGGGAAATTCATGTGTAATTATAAAAATACATTGTTTCCTCACCCTCCATAATCAAGCATATGAAGATTAGGATATGTCTCTTGCTTTTTGTACATCTTGAATACATTAAATTTCTCTGTGAGATCATATAGCATTTTTCCATAGGATCCCTCTCTTCTCTGCTCAGTAAAGCTGTATAAGTGAGCAAATGAGTTGCCTACGTGAAAAACAAGCCTGGTATTTCTTAACTTTTAAATTATTTAAGTTGCCAACATTCATCACAAATTATTTAACTTTACAGTAGCATTTTCTGTACACAGTCTTTATACATCTGTTAAATACAGTGATCCTGCTTTAGAAACAGCTTTTAAAGGGATATAAATTAGATTTTCTTGACTTTAAGTCTCACTTACTCCATCTCTACACGTGTGTTAAGGAGTCTCAGTCTAAATGGCATGCTAAGGAGATATAGAGAAATGGAAATGAAGTAACCAATCTCTTTTATGTTACACCTCCTTCCGGCTTCTAAGCATGTAAATTATAATGAGATTACCTTTCACATCAGTAAAGTGGCTGTAATTAGACCTAAGTGACTGCAAACAAGCCTGAGTCACAGTTCCTCATACATTGCTTCTTAATTTGGCCCACTTTCAAATTTATCTGATCATCACATCTAAGCTTCATATCCTTACATCTATACATTGCACTAGAGCTACAAATAAAGCTGAACCATACATGAAACTTTCAACTGTGTTTGCCCTTAGCTGTAGAGAAACCACTCTTACCCTTCCCCACACAAGAGGTACCAGAGGTACAGATTAGGTAATACTGTGGCCTTGTTAATAGAGTCCAAAAATTATTTAGTGATCATATTTAAACAGTAAAAAGAAATTGTGAGTTATAGGACCACAAGAAAGTAGCTTGTCCTGAGAAAACAAAAGAATGTCAAGTATTCTGCTTTTCTGCTGCCTTTTGCTATGCTGATGGATCTACTGTACATTGTCCTGGAGACAGCCTCAATGAATGATGGGACCTACAAAAGGGCTCCCCAAAATGTTTGTTTTGTTTGGATAATTTAATTTTTCTGGTTTATAATGTGTTCCTACAAAGAAATGCGCTGGGATGAGCAGATGTCATAATGGAAGGAGAATAGTGGTTAAAGTAGTTTATTGCTAAGTAAAAAAAATCAAGAATGCAGAACAATGACATTTTATTCTCTGAATTGTATCCTGTCCTCAAAGATTTGCAAACTTAGTTCATTGCTGATGTCCATGTGATGTTTTTTTCTCTTTAGTTAATCCTTGCTTCTTTAAGTTTGGGTTTGCTCAGAGAAGGTCTGATTTAGCACATCTAAAAAGTGGAGATGTGCAGCTGTGCATGCCTGGCAGCCCAGATGACTGTACTTGCCTATGAAAACTTTGAGGTCTCTCAGGACTTCAAGGTTTTAGATTTTTGAACTAACACATTTGAAGTTCTATTTAGTGACCTAACTCATCCTTTGTATCCCAAACCAAGTTTTTGGTTCAATATTTTAAATACAATAGTGTACACACTGACCAAACTGAATCAGAAACTCAACTTTAAGAAGATACAGCCTTCCTTTCCAAACTGGAATACTCTTGATTGACTTCAGTCTGTTTTGCATCAGTTCTTGAGTGTGCTACTGTCTCTAATGCAGAAGAAAACATTCCTCCAACCAACTTTTTGGAAGGGTAAATATGTAACTTGAAAAAAGCCCAAATTCAGAATGTTCAGAGTTCACCAGTACTTCTTTATGTGTTGATATTTATTAAAATCTGAATCCTTTTGGATTAATAGTATGATTCTAAAACACAGTTTATCTAATTCTTTTACAATTCTTAATGTCTAAGAATTCTTAAGCATTCTTAATTTTTTTAACAAAAATGTTGAATTGTCTCTCAGTGATAACACTGTATTCACATTTCTGTGTTGAAGAAAAATTGCCAACATTCATCACAAATTATTTAACTTTACAGTAGCATTTTCTGTACACAGTCTTTATATATCTGTTAAATACAGTGATCCTGCTTTAGAAACAGCTTTTAAAGGGATATACATTAGATTTTCTTCACTTTAAGTCTCTCTGTGTTGAAGAAATTGTTTCAATTTGCTAAGACTATTTTTGCTAGATTCAGGCATTCATATTCTCTTTTAAGCCAGAATCTGGTTTTTTTGTTGATTTAAAATAGGGATTTGGACAGTTTACTGACTAAATTATAATTTAGACCAGTAATGCTCACCATTTTATGATCTCAAATCTCTCAAGATAGTTTTTTCTTTTTTTTTTCTTTTGACTTTGATAGGAAAGAGGGTTTTTTTTAGTTATTGATAACACGTGTGTATTGATATGTGTGCTTTGCAACACATAGCAGCTGCCTTGAAATATAGTGTGAAGAACACAAGTTCGTGGTGGACAACATGTGACAAGAAATTCAATTTTGAGCTGCCTTTTAAGTGCATGAGGGAGAGAAGAGGACCTCTGAATTTAGCAATCCCAGAGTCTCTAATATCTGTTAGAAAAAAATGATGCTAATTAAAATTAACTATGCTCCTTGCCAAGTGGTGAGGCATATGACTGCACATTAGTCAGGAAATGGATGATTGTGTACATTAAAGGTTTTCCTTCTATTTCCATCTCTGTAGACTGGTTTCACATTGGAGTAGCTCTATTGTCTGGGTTGGAAAAACATGTGATTTTCACTGACACAGTCTTATATGGGTGAATATCACAAATAACATCTGAATAGTCCAGTCCTTTGGAAACCTAAGTGAGAACCTTCTCTGTGACAGTACAGCTGCACTAGTGTAAAGCAGCACTTAGAGGTATGACACTTATTTGCCTGTGAAACTTGCCTTGCAATTCTCTTGTCTGAAAAGTAGGGTGTTTTCTCTATTGCCTTTCTTTTTTTATCTGCTACAATGCAGGGAAATTTCCAGAAACAATACAGTGCTCTGGAAACTGAGATCCAAGCAGCACAGGTTTTAAGAGAAATAAATAGTTCCTCTTTTCAGTTATATTTGCAAATACATATCCTAAGAAGAGAGCAAGGGGAAAGGAGAGAGATGATGTCTTCCAGATGACAGCTTTCTGGATGGAATCTAAAGTCTAAAGCACAAAAAAATTTTCATTAACATTCAGATTGCATGTCATTTTGATTCACACTCCCTAAGCAAGTTAATTTGGGCTGCAGCCAACCTTCTTACAGTGTGATGACAACACCACAAGCTTCACCGCCTCTTTTCATTGCTAATGATTCCTTGAGTGACAGTCGTGGTCTCTGAGCGCGGCACGACTCTTCGCCCTGCAGCGACCCGCGGTGTCAGAGCTGCCTCTGCCCTTGGCCCCCGCTGGGCTCTCTGCAGCAAGGACATTCTGCCACGTCAGGATGGCAGCAAAAAGGGGGAAGGTCTGCTCAGGACTGCACTCAGAGAATCCTGTGCTTCCTGTGTGTGTTGCTGTGGTACAAACGCCACAGTGGGTCATCTGATCCGCTCCCAGTGCCTCCACTAAAACTAAACAAAAAAGGGACACAGCAAAAAAATCTTCACCTCAACACTGGCTTCTTTGTTAAAATTGTAACTGTAACTTGGCTTTCCTCTCAAAAGGAACTATGGAAGCTTAACACTCATCAAATATTGCAAATTGTTGATTGTCACTTCAATCTTTGCTAGCATGGGAAATATTTTACCCACTTGTTCTCGTGTATACGTGCTATAATGTGTGATCTGTTTCAAGCCCTTGCCTCTGTGGTAACAGTTTATTCTGGGGCCTATTCAGCTGTCTATATGTAAAGGGTAGTTATTCTAATAATTCTTGAACTCACATTCATAAAGCGCAGGGAATGCTTTGGAAATCCTAAATATATGATTGCTTATTGAGAAAAGCTGGGCAACATCTTATCAGGGTTTGGGAAATTTAAACTTATGTGTAGGTTATAAAGAACTCTGTAAAACTATCCCTCAAGGGATTGAGTCTTACTGCAGAGCTGCTGCTGTACCCTCAAAGTCAGTGGAAATGTAGGGGCTGTTTATGATCTTTGGATTGATTACATATCTCTAATGGCCCCCAAATCTCATTAATTTCAATGGAATAATACTGTAAGCGTGAAAAGAAAGTCTCTAGATCCGCAAATATTCAGTGCTATGGAGGAAAACATGCTTGGTTCAAAATTTTTCAACTGTGTTGAGAGTTCTGGAGACATGAATAGAGACTTCACTACAGTTCCAGCAAAGGAGTGATGAAATAAGTAATATGGTCACACTCAGAGCATCTGTAAAAATGAAAAACACTTGTTTAAGAGTCTTCTCCCTGAAGTTTTCATTGTTTGTGCTACTTCTGAGACCCAAATATTACTTCTTTACTAGTAAACCAAATGGTATTTGGACTTATTCTCTGGCCCTAATAATAATTGCTTTATTACTATAGTCCATCCTATTTTACTGTTCACAATATGAGTAATCTGCATATCCCTGCTAAACATGGTCCTTGGGCCATGCTTAATTCACCATATGTGCCAAAGAAGAGGGTGCAAATAGTCCAAAAAACTGTGAGGTGATGCTCTAACAATTTAAGCATACAAAAAAAAAATTGAATTCCAGTACTCTCAGGGATATTGGTGCAATGGAATTTGCTTATGTATATGTGTGTGTGTATACATACATGCAGAGATGTATCAGTATAAAGATGAAAGGAATAAGGAGAATAGAAAGATCTTTTTAAAGGTGTGGACAATGTGCATGTCTTGCATGAGTGTGATGATTGAGGGATCTCTCCTACTTATTAGGGGGTATCAGTCCTCCTGTGCCTGTGGAAGCACCCCAAGCTTCTGATGTGCTGTCAATAATAGAGAGACAACCAGACCATTTTTTCCTCTGGTTGCTGTTACTATGAATTTCCGTAAAGGCATGACTGGTTTCACAGGTTACAGGCATCTTTAGAAACTGTATCTGTTTGCTCATGAAAGCAATGCACCAAGTATTATGTAGAACACCCACATGAACTACCTGGGAGGTCCACTGAGAGCCAAGGACTTGTATAAAAATACCTTGAGCACTGACTTTGTAAATACAAGCAAATGAAAGAGCAGTGGAGACTCAGGAGATCATATTTTTGCCATGTGGAACACAATCATGTTTCAAAACCTTTGCTTTTCCAAGTGAGAGTGTGCTGCCATCCTTCTACTGCCTTTGCTTCTTTTGTATCTGGCATTAACAGCAGGATGTTTTGGCTTCATATCTGGAATAAGAAGCAAAGGTGGAGCAGCTCCAGTGTCAACATCCAGAGGCAGATTCAGCACTCAGAACTGCTACAATTTATAGTTCTTTCTAGCACAAAGCAAGATCTGTGGAGCAGCTGATTATACATTATATTTCAGTCATAAAATACTACCCATAAAAATGCTCTGTTAATAGTGAATGAAAGATATTGTTTTGCATGTAATAAGAATTGTGTTTTATTTGCAATTGAGGAAGGAAGGCCAGAAAGGAGTAGTTTGGATATTTTCACTGTTCCTAGGCAAGGTCATGATTTTTCCACATATAATATCTGCTAGGTAAAAGTGACTGTTCTTACTACATTTGGCCCTGCTCCAATCTTTGCTGTGCAGTTTTCTTATTTAGAATTGGGGGTTTAATTTTGCAGCTTCTTTAATTTCCTTTTTGATGCAAATAAGCCATTTCTGTGTGCACAAGATTTTTAGCATAATAAAAGCCAATAGGGTGAATCTCTAGTTACTAAACAGACCACAGATTTCATCCATTTCATATCAGAATCTGAAGTGTGGATTACTTAAAAATGCATTTATTAAGTCTGACCTACTTTTTGATCTTCAATATTTCACGTGGTTTCTTTACAATGTGGGGAGCTCCAGGATCTGCATGCTCCTGCATACTCAGGTTGCTTTAGTCAGTATAGGGAAACAATATTCATTTGCAGTAGGTAATATGTCTCATTAGACCGTCCTCAGGGCTGGAAACTGGCAATTCCTCAGTTCAAATTTTCTTGGTAATGCTGTCTTAGGAGGGTTGGTCATCTTTTCTGAGTCTTTCTATTTGCAAGCTTTGTGTTTCAAATGCTTATATTTGCAATTGTGCTTAGAAAAACTGACTCTGGGTGATGCTTGTCATGCTCAATCTCTTCTCAAACTAAAAATGTGCAGAAACTGATTTACTGTTATCTCAAAATAGTAGCAGCTTCCATAAGTCTTACAAAAAATAATTACAGTATGAATGAGACAAGTACTAGAATTATTGAGAGAGGAAATTAATATTGGCAGTCCTTTGCCTTCTTATTAAAAATCAAACAGAAGTAATAACCAAAATTTATAAAGTGTGACTAGAAAAAGGAAAACAGTAATCAAGATTAAAGAAAAGACAGTGATATGTATTTAAGGTGATGAAATAGCAAATAAAAGAAAGGAGAGACGATTGCTAGTTGCTACTAAATGTGATGCAAAAGCAAAGTTCAGCAAAATAGTATGCTAATTTGAGATGTGTCTTAGACATTTAAGTAATAGGAAGATAGCATCTCTTAAACAAAGTACATTTTTAAGCACTATGAATTATATCACTTTTGCCTAAAGACTGAAAGATTCTTACTGGGTTTATGCATTCCACAATGACAGTAGCTGATGCAATGTTGCTTCTTCTTTAATCAAAAGTTATGATAGAATGATAGTCTTTACTAGTAATGAACAGATGGAGAAAACATTTTTGGAAATTAGTTTGAAAGAATATAGCCAAGATGCCTCTATATATGAGATCTGTGGTTTACCAGTGTAGACACTTAAGAGGAGCAAATTTCAAATTTACACAAACTATATTTGTTGAAATCATTTCTTGAAGTCTTAGACAATCCAAGATTACCATTTATGCATGCTTAGTATAACCATATATGTATTTGAGATACAATCCCATTACTATCCTTAAAACCAGCAGTGGTTTTATAAAATGGAAAAAAGACCCTTACTTTGTTCACTACAGCTCATCTTTCTTTGTCTTACATGTATTCCCTGGTGCTTCCATGTATCTGATTTCTGGCAAAAAAAAAAAAAAAAAAAAAAAAAACCTAACCAACCAAACAAACAAAAAACCTCAGAAGTTTCTTAAGAGGATGTGCCTACTGTTAGAGCAAATTGGTTTTGAAAGAAACCTGAATTCAGGTAATTCAATTTGCCCTTAAGGTCAATAAGGCAGGTGGAGCTAGATCTGAGGAACATGCTGATCTTCAACTCTCTTCCCAGCATTTGTTACTTCAGGAAAGATCAGTTGTGGGGCAATGGTGCACTTTTATGCAATGGCATTGGTGTTACATAAACAATGGCCCCTTTTGCAAAAAAAAAAAACAAACACAAATACTGAGCTTCAAAAATGTTGAGCAAATATCCCTAAAGAGAATGAATCCATAATATTGAAATATAGCAACAATATAGATGACTATTTTCAAACAGCTACTATGTATTTATAAAGAATACCTATGGTTATGGAAAAAAAATAGAAAACTGAGTACCAGTTATGCTGTATAAACTATCTGAAGACATTCTTCACTCAACACTGCTGTTTTATTGCCTGTAAATTTTGGAAGTATCATAGCCCAAAAAAGTTGTTAACTTGTTACACAACCTGGTATGCAAAAAAGTATTGAAAGTATTTGTTAATTTATCTGATTTTGTTTTGTTTTCCTGTTTCCAGCTGTTATTAGCAGCTGGCCTACCTGGATTTTAGACGGTGACAGCTGAGAATAGTTTGTTTTTAGCCTTGCATCCCAGGGCTGACAATATTGTTCACTATGTGAGACACTCTCAGCCTTATTTCCACCATTCTGTTGGGGAGCACTTAATGCCCTGTGGATCAGCAATAGTAATGTCAGCTGTTAACCACATCTACTTTTCTGGCTGTTGCTTATGGTTTCTCATTGATCAAAGACTTTATTTATTTGAATCTCTGCTTGACAGGACCAAGCCAAGAAAAGGAGTTAAAGCTTTGTGCTGTCTCAGAGGTAGCATGATATTTCCTTTAGATATAGTGTTATCTCTAGCTCTCATGGGTACATTTGTTTCCACAGAAGAAGCTCTGCAGTGAAAAAATACAGGGCTTAACTACCATGGGGAGAAATACAACCCAATATAGGACATATGCTGAACTAGAAAGAGGTTGCACTGTAGCACATATATTTAAATAGACTGGGAGTTCATTCTCGTGAAACTGCTGTTCGTTGGGGCTGCACGATAACAACATATGCAACCATCAAAGCACTTCTCAGCTTGCTCGTTCTGACATGGGGTATGTGGCAAAGATGCAATCTGGTCCATAGTAAAAGTCAATGTATTTGCTAGGATGCAGACATAGCAGTTTGGTTATGACTGCATGCTTCATTGTTCACAGAAGAAACGTGTCAAGTGTGATTGCATTCTTCATGCCTACTGTGAAGTTTCCAATACTTGAAATACGTTTATTTCTTTTTATGGTCTTATAATAGAAAAGGATGTTTTTATATTTTAGTATAGAATAAAAAAACTTTTGCTCTTTGTATCATTATTTTATAGCTACTAGTGAATTTTGAAGCAGACAGCTGTGTGTTTATTGCAGGGGGGGAAGAGAAAATCCTAGGCATGTACAGGCCATAGTACTGCAGTTAAGTGGCAATTAGCAACCAAACTTCTTCATTCTCATAACTAAAAATCTGTTTCACAATGACCCTGATGAGTTGATATGGTTCCTCAAAAAATGACTTTGTTGGTGTCTCATATATTTTCTAAGCCAATAAAACAGTACTTGGTGTTAAACTCTTTTTTAGAACTGTTCCTGAACCAATAATTTTACAGTTTGCTTTCTACATTTATGACTGAGATAAATCAAAGTCATGTGTTGCATACACACAAGTGAAAAAGATTATATATTAATGGAACCAGGGATTATATATTAATGGAAGCAAAGAGATTGCCTGAACTTGAAAGCAATGTACCATTAAGGGCAGAATTAGGACCCTGATTTCATGCATGTACTTTGTGCAGTTTTAAGAATTCATTCAGTGTTTATGCCAAGACCTTGAGAATGATTAATAGTTTATTTGCTTTCTGTCATGCCAATAATTTTGTATTAATAGTAATTTTGATACCTTGAAAGACCCTTTTTTTGGAGATGCAGGTCCATGAAAGTGTATAAGCCTGGGACTCTGTATGACTGTCAGGCACATGTATATTTTGTATAAATCAGGAAGTGAACGGCCTAATTTTATAGTTTCTGTGACAAAATTGGATATATTTCCTCAATAGGATATACCTAGGATATATATATACACTATACTATAGGATAATAAGATATATATATATATACACTATGCTATATACATAGAATAGGATATATTACCTCAATGTTGCATATTTTATCCATTTATCTGTTCTCTACATGAACACTTTTATACAGATAGCTCTCTATGTTATCTTTTCCTTATAAAAATACTCTCTTTTGCACATGAAATTTTCCATATATTTTTCAGGGGTTTTTAATAAATCTTGAGTAGTTCTCATTACTTGAGAATTGGCAACTTTGATTCTTGCTCACTAGACTGTCAGAGTACAACAGTAGAACCCAGGCTAGCAGCAGAGACTGTTGTTTCTTACCTGAAACGTGACTCAAAAAGACTTTACCAGTGAAAAGGCAGAAAATGGAAAGTTGCATTGGAAATCTTCTTCCATAAATAGAATAATATATACTTCATTAATGGGATAAGCATCCAGAGCAGTTGCTCTCTTTGTTTCTCTTAGGAGACCCACAGGAAGAGGAAGATGACTTTGTTATGTGACAGTACAATTCACTCAGTATCCAACCAGAAGGAAAGAAATATACACACTCCTATTTTTTTCCCACAAATTCATCCCTCTTGTACCACCCCTTTATTTTCGCTAGAAGCCTTTGTGGAAAATTGCATTTGAAATTCTTTCTCAAGCATAAAATTGAGATAGTTGGAGGTTCTGCTCAACAGAATATGCCCTAGACTTCAAAAAGTTAGGATCAGTGATACTGTTGTTTTCATGCACGTGTAGTACAGAAACACAATTAATTTATCCCAAGCAGATCAGTGGTCTGATGATGGAGGGTGTTGGGAAAAAGCTCCCCTATTGCTTCTTGATGGATCAGAGTAGCTATAGAAATATAATCCTCCTGAGACCTAATATGGGGTCAGTACTGGGAAAGAGAGAAGGATTTAGTAGATTTATAGCTCCTGTTTCTCAAAACACTGCTCTCTTGGAGAGTTTTTAAAGGATGCACATAATATAATCAATCCCTTCCCCTACCATGTGCTTCAGGTCATTGGTTCTTTGCTCAAGGCCATGCTAAAAGTCACAGCCTTACCCTCAGTAAACTTCAAAATAGATTGCTCTAATAGGAATGTAGTCTTCCTTTCTAAGAAACCATTCTAAAATTCAGGAGAATGTCCTTCAGGTCTGAAAAGCTTCCTTTGTGAAGATTTTTCTGCTTTGTTATGGTATGCTGAGGAATATGAGTGGGAGGTTCAGGCTGTAGAACAGAAGTTTCCAAGCTCCTAGTAGATTAAAACCTGATTTGCAGTAAATATGTCCAGAAAGGAAGGGGAAAGAAAAACAAACTAAACAAAACAGTATAAACTATTTTTAAACACAAAAGTAAATAGAAATAATAACTCCTCAGAAGCTGTGTACAGTTTCATCTTCCATTTGCTCAGAATTTCTGTATAATCACTAAGACTGCTAAGCACTGGAAACCTCATTTGCAGGAGCACAGTTGTGAAGGAGATAGCAAGAAAAGGAGAGCTTAAAAGACAGTAGAGTTTGTGCTTGAAACTTTCACTTCCAGTTGGCTTCCTGGGTCACTTTACCTCTGTCTAGTATTCAGGTCACAATATGTTAATGGTGATAGCAGCAAAAAAACCCTCCTTTGTTCTTGAGGATTATTTCTTTGCAAACAAGCTATTTTGCATCTGTACCAGCGAGGAAAAACATGCCAAAGAAGCAGAAAGCTAACTGACAACCAAATAGGCTAATTTGAGTATGGGGTAATCATATAGCATTATGCTGTTTACTCCTTGCTTGCTGATTATGCAGAACTCTACAAACAAGAAGACTGAAGTTGCCCTTCTCTTCTGCTAGGACCCACACCTCAATGCCTTAATTCCTTATCTGACCTAATTCTGTAGAAGTATATCACCTAAAAGAAACTGAAAAGGATGGTTTTCATATGGGTCAAGTAACTCCCTAGACTCTCATTTCTAAAGGCAAAGAGTCTCTTGAACTTGCCTATTTAAAATAAATAATAGGATATCTGATATTGTTTTAATGAGGTATATTACAGAGCTGGATAATAAGTGTATCTTTGATCAAGATGTACCTGAGCCAGATAGAAGGGTTATATCACTATATTTAGTAGAAATAGTACACATTTTCCTCAAAAAGCCTTGCATTCATCATTCCCTCCCAAAGGAGGGATGTGACCACAGCTCTTTTTCATTGTGACTTGACAGAAAATGGAATAGTGAGGAAAATTCTTATTCTATATTCTTTTCTGAAATAGTTGTGACTCTTAAACACAGCTCTAACCTGAGTGTATGTGTCCACAGGTCTTCAAGGAACAATCTTGAATCTTTCACTGAGTTTATCCAGTCTCACTTATTCTAATCCTTCCTCATCCCCTGAAAATCAGCCATGAATGAAATGCCTTTGTAAAAGTACTTTCCCTATAGATTGAATTAGATTGGTGTTTTACTGGTCTGAGAAATAGTAAATATAGACAGAAATCAACATACACATTCCATCAGGCATCCAGATATTTTGTATCACTAATGAAGTTTGGTTTATAATGTTCATCATTGGCACAGTCATGCTCATCATCTTTGATGCTCATCAAAGGCACTGTCTGCCCTGATCCTGTTTAGAGGGAGTGTATATGACACATTTTAATCTAGAGACTACAAATTTTTAACCTAAATAATTTTATGATTCTGTACATCTATGATTTTGAATCAGACATGCACATATGTAATTTGATGGCAACTGATCCAGGATTTTTCAAGTGGTTAAAAACCTTCCTGTCAAACACATATGAGATAATTTGATTGTTTTATCTCAATAAATACAAAATAAATCAGAAAAAAAAATATATGTCTGATAGGACTTTAGAAACATTAATGATTTGCATTTGGACTTTTACAACATGAGGCACATTCTCTCCATCAATGTAAATCTCTAATGCCTCCTTAACTATTAAATCCCACGGTAACAAGTCAAATGCAAGTTCACATACACAAGCTGAGTACTAGTGGGAACTGAAAGAAAATGGCAGGGGAAAGGAAGGAAGGAAGGAAGGAAGGAAGGAAGGAAGGAAGGAAGGAAGGAAGGAAGGAAGGAAGGAAGGAAGGAAGGAAGGAAGGAAGGACCATCATCACACATCCTTCATTAGTTAATATCTATTTATCAAATAAATCAATAAAATATTACTGTAAAAATATTTTCATGATCACCCTTTTTGTTATATATTAGACCTGAAAGGCAATAATTATTTACAAAAAAATTAAAATGAGTTCCATAGCTTGTGCTAGTTGGCTGAACTTCTTAAAGAAGAAAATTAATATTCTAATGTAGTTATTAAAAGTACTCTGTGGTCTGATAGTCTTTCTCTACTTCAGAGGCAAATCTTCAAGTCTTGTTTTAGTCAGGAGAGCTTTTTGGAGTTACACAAAGTACAGACACACGTAATGTATTGCACATAATGTGTTGCAAATAATGTATTTTTAGTAATAAATAAGCTTTTTAAAATTCAATAAAGGAAAAATAAATTAAATGAAAACTGAAGAGATGAAAAACAGAAGTAGTTACAACAGTTGAAAGCAGCCTTTGTTATATTTTTGGAATTTTGTGATAACTTTAAAAAGAATGATATATTTGGCCAGAATAACTCCAAAATGTCTGTGTATCTGCTTACCAGTTATTTAAAACCATTACATGTTTTTAAAATTGCTTCTACCTACAAATATGCTAAGTGGTGTTGGACACAGTAGTAGAATCTGAAGAGAAGCAGATTGACATACAGCCAAACACTAAAATAAGACTCTGCTTCCAGGGAAAATATGTATCTTTTGATGCTTATTCAAGTCTTTTATGTTCTCATACTAGTGAAAAAAAATTAATTACCAAACATTTTCTTATCTTAGACACACACCTCAGGTTTAAAATGCTTAAAATATAAACAGGAAAATAAGACATGCTGCATATTACAAAAATATTTTACCCAGTAGCAAAACATGGTGGATGTAGCCAGAAGCCTGAAAAAAAGATAAAAAAGGCAGAATGTAAAATAAAATAAATTATTTTTCTGTCATCTTCCTGTGTATGGTATCAGTGTTTTATCATGACAAAGTTTTGGTTTGTGGTCCTAGTTCTCACGTTTAACTTCAGCTAGGATTTAAAGTCCAATGCTGTTATCCTGTCAGTGATGAAGGCCAGCAGCATGCTGGCTTGTGTCTGCATGGGCACAGCCAGTGTATTGAGGCAGGGCTTGCCCTTCCTGTCCTTGCCACTTAGACCACACTTGGGAGCTGGCTTGGGCCCCAGTTCAAGAAGGTCACTGAAAAACTGGAGAATAACAAAGAGCACCAAGATGTTTGGTAGTCTGGAGCACTTATCCTGTGAGGACAGTCTGAGAGGTGGACTTGTACAGCCTGGAGCAGAGAGAGACTTCAGGGGACCTAAGTGGAGCTACCCAGCAGCAACAGGGAAGATATCAAGAAGGCAAGTATTTAGTAGTCTGTGTAGCAGGAAAACAAGAATCAATTATTATAAACTGAAATAAGGGGAAGTTCTGAGAGTAAATACAGAAAAACATTCACTATGAGTATGTTTAGATAAGGGACCAGGCAACCCAAGGAGCTCTGGGATGTCTGCTCCCAGAGGTCTCCAGGACATGGCTAAAAAAAGCTCTAGGGAGCATAGTCTTAATTTGGTGCTGGTCTTGACTTGAGGAAACACTTGAACTAGTTGAGTTCCCAGTGTCCCCTACAACATGAATTGTCCTCCGTCTGTTTCTAGATCTGCTACATCTTTCATGATTGCTGTAAAATATGGCGCTGCATTTTACATAATACTTCCCTAATACATTAAGTCCCTGGAGTAAGAAACATAATTCAGATTTCCCCCAGTCCCTTGAGGCTGCTTTGTATTCTTGAGGGAATGGGACAGTTATCCCAAAAGACATATTAAGATAACTACATAATTAAAGTCAGTGACATAATGCAGGCTTTGACATGGATCTCCATAAAAAAATCATGGTTCTTCTTGAGTTCCTATTGTGTTATTTTAACATTCCTATTTAATCTCACCTTTTTGTATTCAATTTCTATGTTGTTGAAGCAGAAAAGCCTAAGACCAGATATTATGGAATACCCTGAGTGAACTGTGATTTTGCAAGAAGCCATCAGCCTCCTAGCACAGCCCTTTTTCATTTCAGGCAGTCAGAAGGGTGGTTTTGGTGTCAGCCACAAGGAAGTAGTGACACAGGTTTCACCATTGGGTTTTGCAGGACTTCACTGAGAGCAAGCAAACAATGACACTTGGAACAGCAGCAAACCTCACATTTGGAAAATGCGAAATCCATATGCCAGAAAAGTGGCAGCTTTATCTTAATGAGGATATGATTTTCACAGCCTAACAGGGGTTTGAATACTGGATGTCCTCAGCTTCTGTTTTGGAAACAGTGGTATTCTTTTGTTGAAAGCTTTCAGTAGCCCTGTTTTTGAGGCTCCATGGGAAATCTTTGACTACTCCAAGTGCAAAAAGTAAGAACCAAATCCCAGGATTTTACAATGGGAAATTTTAGACAGTATTAGCAGTACTGACTCCACCTTCAATGTAAAATGCTGAAGAGAAAATGTGCAAAAATATGGCAAAACTTATGTGCAATACTGTTTCAGAGTCTTGTGCCAGTTAAATATCTTCATGGAAACTGTACAAGAATTCTCCACTGTGGGTTTTACAACTGCTTCTGACAATTTTCATTGTTAATGTTAATTATAATTTGTCTTTTTACTGACAATCTAAGCCTATACTGTATTAGGACTTGGTTATGATAGGTGTTTTACATTGCCCAAATAATGCATTAGGTGAGAGCAAGTGAGAATAAGGGGGAGTAGAGCAGGAGCGGATAACAATAGAATGTGAACATTTCTTTTAGTGACTGCCTCACCAGAGAGATATATACAGTCTCAGTGGATGAATTTTAGCCCTAATTAGGACATTGTCAGTGGAATAGTTACTGTCCTAATCAGGAACTGTGGCAGACAAGTGGTTTGTTAGACAGGTTGTAAAAGATAGACAATGCATAATAAAGTCACCAGAGACCAGACAAGGTATTGATGATGATCCCAGTGCTCTTTCCAATGCTGCTCTTTGCATTGAAATTTTGGGCTTATTCCTCTGATAAATGTCCTCTTTGCTGTATGACTTTGACCTTTGAATGCCTTTGTTAACGTACAACACACATTTGATGCCAGGATAGTACAAAGAGCCTTACAGGAAGACTGGTGTTATTATTTTTTGTCATCTGCAGAATAATCATGCAAGTGTGCCAATGACTGTAATTGTTGAGTGGTTTATAGCCTGACCACTTGGACTCAGTTTTACAAGCGGTTTTGTGCTGTATTTCAATTTAGGAAGCATGTAGGAATCTCACAGTAACAGAAAAAAACCAAGAAAACAAACAATCAAACCCCAAAAATCAAATTGTTCCAATGCCCATGGCAATAGTATTTCTTACCAAGTTTCCTTAGGCAGAACTGTTTAAGTCTGGGCGCACCAAGATTCTGGGAAGTATTTGTCTTCTAGTTAAGGCTGCCTGACATTTTTCAAGTAGATCATACAGCTGAGCTCTGTAATGGCCTAATGTACTCAGAGCTTGCTTAACAACCTGAGGGTAGGAAAGCTCTACAGACAGACCCAGGCAGACTCCATCAGTGGGCTGAGGACAACTGCAGGAGGTTCAATAAGGGGAAGACTCCCACACTTGGGTCATAACAACCCCTAGCTATGCTACAGGCTGGGGGAGGAGTGGCTTGAGAACTGTTCGGCAGAAAGGACCTGGGGGTGATGGCTGAACATGAGCCAGTGTGGGCCTTGGTGGGCAAAAGGGCAATGCCATCTTGGCCTGGACTGAGAGCAGTGTAACCAGCAGGACCAAGGAAGTGGTCATCCCCCTGTACTTGGCATTATGAGGCTACACTGCATTCAGTTTTAGGTCACACACTTCCAAAGGGGTATTGAGGTACTGGAACATGTCCCGAGAAGGGCAGCAAGGCTCGTGAAAGGACTAGAGAACATGTCCTGTGAGGAACAGCTGAGGGAGCTGGTTTTCTTTAGTCTTGAGAAGAGGAGGCTCAGGGGGGACCATCACTGTCTACAACTCCCTGAGAAGAGGCTACAGTGAGGTGGGGGTTGGTCTCTTCTGCTGTGCCTGCAGTGAGAGGACAAGAGGAAATTACATTAAGCTGACATAGGGGAGATTCAAATTAGTTATTAGAAAAGAAATGTCACTATTGGAGTGATCAGGCATAGGAACAGATTGCCCAGGGAGGTGGTAGAGTAACCATCCCTGGAGGTGTTTAAGAGGTGCCTGGATCTGGCACTGGGCGATGTGTTTTTGTGCTTCAGGGGTTAAAATGGTTGTGCTGGGTTGATGGACTTGATGATCTTAAAGGTGACTTGCAACTTAGACAGTCCTATGATTCTAACATACAATAACAATGGTAATTTCAGCAATTGTAGTGGTGAGAAAATTAGTAATATGCGCCAAGGAAAGTGGGTTCATGCCCTTTTTCATGCCAAATACAATTATCCTGCAGCTACCTGAAACAGAAACAGAGGAAATTATCTGGGTAAAAAAAATGCCAGAGGAAATACTTTTTATCCTGATAGAATTGCCATGAACATTTCCCGTCTTGCCCTCTGCACATAGAAGGGTTGTGTACTTATTCGGAAGGCAGAATTTAGGTTAGGAAGTTTGTGGCCTTTAAGGCGTGCAGCTCATGGAGACTGGACTCCCATATCTCATCTTGTGACTTACTACTCATCATATAAGGACATTTCAGGATCTTACACATTTAATTGGTAACGGTAAAACACATGAAAAATACTATTTCAGGCAGGGTCATTCATCATAACTGGGAATATGGTCACATGGAATGTTGACATTGTCTGAACAAGAATGAATATATTAATTAAGGTGGACTTTTTAAATTCATCAGAATCCAAGAACATTGATCTACTTTGCCTTGCTTTATTTTGAAATTATGTCTCAATTTATGAAATGATTTCCTGTTTTCCTTATTTTTTAGTTGCTTCTTTCCCCCTTTTCTCTGCACGGCATTAATAAAACTGCTGCTTGACCTTCTGTCTTGATGTTCAGACCTGTGGGAAATCAGTAAATTGCCTAGCATGACAGCAGACCATCCACTAACATAGAGGAAATCCTAGATGAAATAAATTCAGCTTCTGATACCTGACTTGGCTCACATCCATCAAAAATTATGTGCAGAGAGTGTGGTCTTTCAGACAGATGAATCCAAGGTGGTGGAATAATTTTAGAAACAATTCTTCTGAGATAAATTACACCAAGGGCTGAATGAGAAACCATATGTTGTTAGGATTATGGAAGGCCGACATGGAACTGGGAGTTACTTTTCCAGTCTTGAGACTTATACTTCTAGCAGCTGGGAGCTGAGAAATATGAAGTGGAAGTTAGTAGATTGTCTTTCTGAGATTGATATCATCAAAGGTATTAGTGTGGATGTGTCCAGAACTCATGGTCCAAGTCCAGCATCCACACAAGGAAAAGTGCACAGATTGATTTTCACACTGAGATGGATTCAGAAAAGGCTACAAGGATTATCTGGAACCTAGAAAACTTGTCTTTACTGTGAGAAATTGAGGAAGACAACTGTATTTAATTTATCCTCTTGTGTTTTGAAAAATAACTTACTAAGGGTCCACAAATTTCCTCTTGCTTTGCAAGTATTCTGCCCTGGAAATCAAAAGTGTTTGTGTCTAAGAAGATTAAAGGTTTCTGATATAGGACATATTTTTAAAACAGGATAGTGAAAGAGCCAAGTCTGACATCTGGCTATCTGACACTAGAACAAATTCAAACTGAAGTAACTTCAAGCTTGTTGACATTGGGAAAGCAATATTTTTCAATCAAGGTTGACTCAGTAAATTTCTTAAGATTCTGTTCTAAGTTAAACACAATTAATTCAGACTCTGTAGGCGAAATCCTAGATAGTTAAAGAATGATGGTAAAGTCAGTATTACAAATATATAATTTATAAATAATTAATCTGCTAATTTCAATTTACTAGCTGAAAATAAAAAGTAGTAGAAGTAGATAGCTGCCAGCCTGCCCCTGCCTACCAACCTCCCACAGGTGGTCCCATGAAATCCTCTCATTAATACCTCCTTCAGGTATTATTTAAAAAAGCAGTGTAGAGATCCAGTGGAGAAACAAATAAGTCCTGCATTATCTCCAGAGTTAATGGTCAAACAGATCTTATCATGGAAGGTGACAGCCTCACCACTGTGAGTGACAGACTGTTGTTATTTACATACAGCTCATTTCTGCCTGGTGAAAAATCTGACATGGTGGTGAAGGTCTTCTAGTGGTTCAGTTGCTAAGAGATAGGAGGATTTGCTTTGATGCAGATAATAAACAGCTGTTTACACAGCATGTTTGCACATGCTTTAATAGGATCACTTTGCTTATTTGGATTTTTTCCTTACTGGTTGCACTGTGTTAGCATCTGTCAAACAACAAATAGCATTACCTGAAATGTATTAATATTAATGAATATGCTATTTTCATCATGGGAAGGACATGAAAGTAAATCTCATTTTAAAAAATATTTTAATATCTTTTCTCATTTGATGAAGTTTGCCTTTTCCTCACATGATTTCTTCACCCATATGTGTTTATTAGTGATTTTATCCCTTAACTCTAAATCAGACTAAGCATGAATAACTTGTAAATGGCTTCATGATTTCTTAAGCCTTGAGGCCACAGGGTATGATTGTGCTGGACGCAAGCCACACAATTTCATTAATTAGTTCATGGAATTGACATATTTATGTCTTTTGAGTGATCTAAAGCTATCTTTTGAGAATGGTACAGCCATTCTGGTATGAAAGGTCTTAAGTGAGAAAGAAAACACTGTATCTATAAGAAGTTGTTCCTGTGCTTATTCACACTTCAAATTTTAAAATGTACCTCTTGACTGTAGTATTAATTTAGCTTTGGTTTCAGACACTGAACACATTTTAGTGCCTTGATCTGACAAGTTAGAGCACGTGGTATGTGGCAATACAGTTGGAGGTGCACCATCTTGGTGCAGCTTTCTGGCATTGTTTAGGAAGTTTTAGAATTATAAGAACTATAATGACCCCTGTGGACAGTGGGTCACCGAATTTCTGGATGTCTTATCTTTGCTTCACCATCACCATTTTGGCAGTATTATTTCTCCTGGATACTGTGGTTATCAGCCTCTGGCCAATATTTATTTGTTGTATGTCAAGTAGAAATGTGCACTTGACTGCAATAGCTTTTGCCCATTTGGAGCTTTACATGAGCAGTTTAACAATACTCCTGCTTCAATGACTTTAATATAAAAGCCTGACTCTGTAATTCTCTGCTTCTAATGGCTACAAAAAAGCAATGTGTGTTATCTTGAAAAGAGCTATCAGTAGTAATTTAATATTGTACACAGTAAAAGATAAATTTTTTAGTGTTCTATAATATTAATAGTTTCCAGAGCTGACAGACCTAAAGTAAGTAAAACAACAGCTCTTTCCAGTTTTCATATGAAAGCTTCAGCTTTTAATTCCCATAGTCTATTTACATTATTGTTTTTAGCACAAAATAATCGGTTTGAAGCATACCAGTTTTTTCCCATAAACCTACTAAACTGTAATTCATGCATACTTACTACAGACAAGTTGATCCTTTTATTTTTTTAATTCAAAAGAAAATTTGATGTCAATAAGAAGGATTTTTTATAATTGAAAAGAATGCACGTATATATACACACTTTTCTATAAATGGATAAAAAAATTCTCAGTCTTTCCTCAGTCCCATAACTTAGTTTTCTGATAAAGATCACTGGAATTTTTAAAGGACTATTGGAGATTATAATTAATACTGTTTTCATGAGCACATCTCTTAACTGTATGCTTATTAGCCCTGAAATAAGCATTTCTGTTCTCTTTGCCCCTACTGATTCCCAGACATCCAGACTGTGATCCTTACAAGCTAGTCATTTCCAACTAAGAGACTTGACATCTCAGCAGTTTCCAGAAGTTAAATGCATCTTTTATTCCAATACACTTATCAAAAATATATGAAGTTGGGTTTTGGTTTAGCTTTTTTTTTTAATATCCATGTTCCAGTGTAAGAAGTTCCATATATTGCTGTAGGTAATTTTACATATTGCTATACAACAATTCATGAGCATTGTCATGAATTTATTATGCAGGAATAGAGATTTTCTATACTTGAAAGTTAGTTTAAGTTAATTTTTGGTGTAGGGTAAGGTATCAATTGCAAGTGTGATAACTATTTCTGTCCATGTGCTGAACAGTGAGAGTATGAGGGGGCTGGATATTTGAACACAGTATTTCCTTCAAAAGGTTTTATAATAGCAGGATGATGGTATGTAAAGATCTTATAAAAATGTCTGTAACTTGAATCAGTATCAAGACTGTTATTGTCTGTTTTAATTTTAAAAAAACATGTTATTGCTAAAAGAAAGTGATATGAACATCATGTTGTTGCAAGATGAATGTGTTTGACAGTACATTTAGCTAATGTCTGTGTCCTGTAACAAATACAGTGTACAGTTAGAATTACCTATATCTTATAGTTATCATTCTGAAATAAACCATAAATCAGCATGGAAATGATGCACAAAGAAAAGCAAAAATCTTTTTTTTTTTTTTTAATATCAAAAGAGGTAGCAAAGAGATGTGTTGCAGGACATGCTTAAACATATTATGATGGTGCAGCTTTACCCTACTTAGCAGGGTGGGATTGAAGCTTGTGGACTTGAAAACCTCATATATCTAGGCTCAGTACAAAGGTCAGGCAATATGATAGGGACCTAGAGCAGACTTGCATCAGAAGTACTGCTTTTAACTGTTTGATTGCCAGTGAATTTTTCAGCTTTATTAGCTGATCTCTGGAAATATAGCTCAACAATTCATGGCTTTGGATCTTTACTTTCTCACTGCTGAGGATGTGTGATAGCTTCAAAGAATACATTATAATTGCAAGAATTTCGAATTTTCTGCTGTCTCTAAACAGTAATGCGACCTGGGCTAATCAATGAGACGTAAAATGGCTTTCAGGAAAAACTTCAGTGAGCACCATTTTGTGTTCAAAGCAGGGTCTGACTCCAGCTTCAGCAGAGTTTGGCAGGAGGTGAGAGCAAATCAGAAGTGCCTTGCAGCTTTGAGTTACCAGCTCTGGCAAGTCCATTACCAATGCCAGAACAGAGCTGCCTCCCCTCCTTGCTGAGCTTGCTGGCTAAGGGAGAACATCATCAGCAAGGAGAGAGGGTGGCTGCTGAGGTCCTGCATTCTGCTGGGTATCTGCCAGCATCCAAACGCAAAGATTTTACTCTGTGACTGCAGAACGTGTCTCTGGATTTCCAGTGAGTTCAAAGTAATTGGGATGCAGTACTGAAAACCTGGCCTGGTAGAGAGCAAAGGCACTGCTGGCTGCAGATATAGCCTGCATTTTTGGAGAACAGCACACATGGAGACAGAGGCATCATAGTGCAGTGGGAATAACTGTATAAGGGACCTGATATGTTTTCCCTGAGTTTGTCTAGCTCCCTGCTCCAGGCCCCTGCCTCAGGGGTAATGCAATCTGTTTTTATACAGCAGTAGTATTCACCTAAATAAAAACCTTCTCAGAAATCACAGCAAATGTTCAAAAATTATAGCAAAAACTACCAGACTGTCTTGCAGAGAGGTTCTTCCACGTCTTGGTGTTAGACTTAGCTTCTTGTGAAAATGTTGCAAAAAAAAAAAAAAAATTGGCACTAATTTCTGAGTCTCAGCTGCAGTCAGGCTATGTGCCTGAAGCTGACACTTTCTTGTATCTAGTGTTTTGAGGTGTCTTCATTAAAGGTATATTTGGCTGTTGCATGCATGAAATGAGTTATACTGGCTGTGTCTATGCAATATGCCCTGAGCAAAGATGAATCCAGGGAGAAAAATGTCTTTCCTAGTTTCTAGAAGCTAAAGAACAATAAACCAGCATAATCTTCTTGCTCATTTCAATGAAAAGGAAAGTTGAAAGCAGTAAGCAGAGCCTACCTGCTTCTCCTGTGACACCATCAAAAGTGTTTGAAGACTGCATCCATTTACTCTCTTTTACTGGGGTGAGACTAGGCAGGGACTTGGCAGAGAATTGACTGCTTTCCTTTTGTTACCTTGGTGCTGAAATGAATGTCACAAGCTGGCATCTATTCTATTTGGGATATAACATTGTAATAAGCACACAAATGATGCATCTCTAAAATTATGTACAAAGAATTTACTCTGGTTAAATGCCTTTATTTGGTATTATGTGTCAACTTTAATTGTGTTGCTCTTGTCTTTGCCTAAATTGACTAAAATTGCTTTAACTGATATTATATAATAAATTTCAAAATAATCACATTTTGCTACAGCATTTAGTACAAAGTACTTTTCTGCACAGTGCAGCCTCTGTTTTTGTAAAAGCTATTTTCCCAGCCACCTGGCAGCTCATTCTCAGTTCATGCGCATTTAGTTACAGCTGGCACAAAAAGCAGAGTTTTCCAAGGACACTCTGCCGACTTGTCCAGTGGAAATTATAACCCCTATAAAATTTTTCGTGATCAAATTTTGTTTTCTCGGGCCTGTTTTGTCAGATCGTGGTCTTGGGTAGAAGTACTGGAGTCACTGATCTACTAGGGTGGCATGTCTAACTAGAATTACATTGAAGGTAAGCAAACAGCTTTTAAATAGCAGAGACTTTTCCTTCTGTTGATTCCATTGCACGGTCAGCATTAAGGACATTCAGATATTCTCATTGAGAGAAGCTGCCCACCTCTCAGCTTTTGTTTTTAAACTTCTAAATTTTTTGTGGTGTTTTGGAATTTGCTGGTTTTGTTGGGATTTTTTACCATTGCAGAGGTTTTAATGACATTTAGGATTTATCTGAGGGGTATATCCAGAGACTTCAACTCTCGAGAGTGTGCCTGAAAATTAGGAAAAGTGTTAAACCAGTACAGAATATCAACCTCAAAAATAGCATATACAATGAGGTTAAAAATAATGACTATAGCTTTAAAAAAAAAAAATACCTTATAGCTTTAGAATATGTCCTTGTCACATTTAGTAATATTTTTCTTCAGGCATGTGATTGCAGTAATTCTGTCAGGCTGCCACAAGGGTGGAACTGTTGCCCAGGAAGGTAACATGATTTGTATAGACCAGTCTGGGAGAACAGTGGCATCAGAAGAAACAGACTAGAGGCCATCAGAGCTCCAGGTAAATGTCTGAGCAATTCAGTGACAGATTTTCCACAGTCCTTCTGATCCTCACAGGAGCACTCAAGGAGGTAAGAACATGTGCAGTGCAAACACATTAGTGGAGTCCTCATTGATTACCTAAACATATTGACAAACATCTACCATGTTCTGCCACAAGTATCTTTTTACAATATTCTGACTTAAAACAACTGATATTTTAAAGTTTGGATTATTTGTACTGTTTCATATGTTAAAATATATAATTTGAGATGGTAATTGTGTGCATATGGAGTTGGATAATATGGATATACAATCCATCAGTCAGAAAGTTCTCAGGTTGTACAAACTGGTTCAGCTGCTGGGTCCAAGGCATTGTTTTGTTCATGCAGGTATTTAGAGATTCTTAAGTGAACAGCTTGATTCCTAAGTGAACAGAAATTGAACTCACAGTAGTGGTTTGCAGTCAAGTAGGGAGTGTAAGTTTGTGTTCCTCACTTGCCAGACTGTATAAGTAGTGAAAAAGGCTGCATTCCCAAAGAGAGGTGCAAGAAAGTTGTTAGGGCCCTATAAATCAGGCAATAGAATCAAACAAAATTAATGGAATCAGGAAACTCCCACTCCTTTGGTTTCTCTGATCATGATACAGTATTATAGTCATCACAACAGAAGAAGTAATGGCAACTTTATACAAAGGAAAATTAAAATGAAAATCTGCAATGGAATGTATTTTTTAAAAGGGGCCTATTTTAAATTGCAAAATCAGCCTGAAGTCTGAAGATGAACAAGTGATACCTTAAGTTTTAGCTTTCATATTTTTCAGATTCTGTATTACATTGGTGTGTAACTTGAGCTTCATATGAAGTGTAAGTCCTCCTCACAGTTTAGTCAGACAAAACAATCCTTTTCCAGCCTGAGAACCATCGCAGGTTCAGTCTCCAAAAAGTATTTACAAAAGCAAAACTAGGAGAATGTGACTTAATTACCTGAAGCTGTAATTGGACAATTAACCCCGATATGCAAATGAACCAAACCTATGAAAGTGTGAAAACTTGTGACCCCATCCTCCATCTTGGGTGCAGCCCTGGCTGGGCTCTTGTACTGCCCAAGGTGTATCCTTTGGAGGCCTTTTTAATAATTACCTACTTTATTCCTTTAACTCTGTCTAGCCTCTGTTCTAGGTAACTTCTCTAGACATCACAAGGAAAGGTAAGATTTCCTGCAAATACCTTGCAGGGCGCTTCTGCCATGCTGGGACTATTCTAAAAATCATATAATGTTATGCTATAGTGGTTTGCTTTGTGCTTCTGTATAATGAGCCTCAAATTAATAAACCCCCAAATTAGTAAAAAATAACCATTCAGAGCAAATAGAAATTAGAATATATTTTCAGTTGGGTGTTGGATTTTTTTCAAACTTGAAATGATGAATTAATATATTGCATTGCTAAAACTTCTCTCAATGACTGCATATGAAAACACTCAATTTATGTGATTTTTTTTATACCCAGTACTTCTTAGATATTATTTTAAAAACTATCTCCATCTCAGTTTCTCTACTTGGTTGCATAGATGTAAACCAGAAGTAACGCAGCTGAAATTAACAAAGCTCCAATTCTGTAAAACCAGCCTAGAAGACAGAAGAATTAACTTTTGGAGCCTCTTTCTCTTCCATTTCATGAGAGAGTAAAACCACTGCAAAACTATTGGATTAACTGGAAGTCTACATCATTTACATTAATATGACTAGAGAGCAGAAAATTTAGTTTTATTTTCAATAGCTGTGATAACTGTAGCCTTATGTCTTACTATATAAAACATATGCTCTCCATAACTCCTGTCCATACAGAACTGGAGTACATAAATTGCAGATTACAGTTCCAGTAGAACTGAACCTCTATTGCATAGGTACTACTACAGACCCAAGGCCATGATTTGCAATCAGATTCTTAAATTTAAGGACTGACATGTACATACTACACGCTTGAATTCTTATGCAGTTATTTTAAAACTATTCAAGATGATCGGTGGATTCTAAAGAATTATTCAGCTTATCAGCCATCAGATATAAATTTCAAAATGAGAAAAACTACTTTTCTAGTCTGTGTTAGATCTCCACTGAGAAATTTAGGGCTGTGTGTGCCAATATAACAGGATGGTTCAGTAACATCAAAGTGAAGCGTTTCAGAGACGTGAGGCAGCACTGCCTCCTCCTGTTCCACCCAGCACCAGTCTGGATGAAAAGGCCATTTGAAAAAGTAGATAGGTATTGGAGCTCATATACATTCTTTTCTCCCTCTTACACAGATTACTAATTTTTTATTAGTTTACCCTCACCTTGTCCATCTGCCTTAAAAAGAATGAAGTGTAGAATTCAGAGAGAAGGAGCAGAAAGGGAGAAAGAGGCTTTCAAGAAACTTCTCAGAAATCAAGTAAATCTAGCTAACATAGTCCCATACATTCTTTAGTCTCTCAAATGAATGATAGTAACTGTCCCCATACCAGGAATGTTGAGAAATTATTCTCTTTCATGTGATAGCAAATACGGATGAAATGGAATTGGAGCCACCCTGGATAAATCACTTCCAAATCACTTTGGAATAAACAGTCTTAACATTAAGGGATCCTTTGTACATAACACTAATAATGTATAGGGATATTAATAAAATCAAAAATTCCTGCTTGAGATTCCAAAAAATATATGGAATAAAAATATTTCATAGCTTATAAATTAAATTGTAATGCATAAGAAATGTAGAAATTATAGTATGAGAAGGACTCAAAAAACCTGAGTGTGTTTATTCAAATTGCCTATCCCACAAACCTTCAGATTGAAGTGATTACTTATTAGTCCATTTATTTTTAATGTGATTAGTTATTCTTGGTTGGGGTTCCTCATCCATTTCTTCATGAGCCAGTACTGAATATTTTTCTTCCAACAGCATTTAAAAAATGTCTGTATATGAAGTGACAGTGCTATTTTTTTTTTTAATTTTTTTCCCACAATTCTAAGGAAAAAAGCTTTGATTTGTGATTTACTGATGTAGTTATTTTTATGATGTAGTTTACTGATGTAGTTCACTATTTTAGGTTTCATATGTCATCCCACTTTCAAAATGTAACATTTTCTGTACATGTTATCAATGAGTTTTCAGTGCTTTTCTTCCAAAATATTTTCTATTTATCTTTATAAGGAGGTTTCTCAAGACTGTGATCTAAAGTCACACTACCAATAGAAAAAAAAATACGTTTACCTTCTCAGTGTTTATAAAAATTCTGCATTACTAAATCTAAGTGTTTAGGTTTATTCTTTTCTGAATGGCTGTTTACTAACTTAATCCTTTAGGTTCATCTGCTTTTCTTCAAGATATAATTTAGCAAGCAGAGCAACACTCTGCTCTCCACCAAACTGCAGAGTTCACCAAGGAAACTGTACAACATCCAGTGTAATTGCTTTCTCTAAGACCATTTCAAAGGATGAGAGAACATGCTGGAAACTTTAGGTCGTGTCTTATCCTGCTATCAGCAGCATGCAGACCCCAGGAACAGAACAGCCTTACTGGCCATAGCTATTTGATAAAGCCTAATCTCAGTCTATGATATTAGAGGTCTACTTATTTGATGCTTCACTCTTCCCAGACTGTGGTGATGGATGCCACACTGCATGACGAATTTGTTTCAGATTTCTGAAGAATCAACGGTTGTGTCTTCTACCTAAAGCTGATTCTACCTGCCAGGGCTTTCTACATAAATGTTCTGTATCACCTTGGTGACACTAAGATTCAATTTATCAGGAAAGTGGAAAATAAGGTCTTTTGTACTCTGAACATCTTTAAAGCCAATGGATACTTTCCATGGCTCTGACAATGTTTATATTTCGCATTTAGAGAATATCCTTCACAAGGATCATCTCAGCAGGCACTTTAAAAGAACTGCACATTATCACCACAGAGGCTCCATTCAGTCCACCTTGTTTGGGTTTAATCCTAACTGTGTCAACCATTCAGTTCTAACTGATCCAAGACTATATCGTGGTTTGTGTCTCCTGATGTGAAAGGATATGAAAAATCTCATCCATATCTTTCTGTGTCAGAATTAAGATATAGATTTCAGAAGAGGTGAAAATTTGTTCAAATATTGTACAGACGCTTCCCCTTGTTTTCAACACTGTCACAATCCCGGTGTCTCTTTTGTTTGCCTTCAGATTAGCTTCATTTTATAAATAAAGCTGTTCTGTATATAAAAGAAACTGATTTGCTGCACCAATATTATGTGGTTTTAATTGTATTAGGCTACAAAGTCAGAGAAAATAATGGCTGTGTTGTTCAGATTTGAGATTAAAGTTCTCTTTCCTTTCTTATGATAAACCCAATGACATGGATATTTTGTGAATGTATTTGCCCTCAGCAATTTCCTATTTTAAATTAATAAATACAGTGTACTGTATAAGAAAAACAAAACAAAACAAAAAACCCACTAACTTGTCCCTGTGACATATAGTACATATATAATACACAGGGTTCTCTGGAGGTCACCTGAAGTGCATGACCCATTTTGAATTCCTTCAGTCTGTATGATTTTGTCAGGCTTAAGCTGATGATTCTGACAATATTTCTCAGCTTCCTAAGCTGAACATTTAAAACTGGCTTCCTACTGCTTTTCATACTGATGCTAGCTTTCAACTTGATGAAGTGAAGTCATAATTAAACAAAAAACATCCCATAGATAATTATAAAAGTATCTCTCAGCCTATCATTTTAGCCGCCTGCAGGCATTTTAGATGCTTGTTTTTATTTGTGTTATGTAGCTTTTCTATAATAGTAATGGCTTTATTTTTCCTGTACATCTTTCTTTAATTCTTCTCAGATGATGTCAGTTTATGAGACTAGCTTAATTCTCTTAGATGTCTTTCCAGGACTCAGTGACCTCACTCTGCAGGATTGGACATTTGGAATGTGCAAGTGTGCAGTAAACTTCCTGCCTCTTGGTATCAGCTCTCCCGAGGTGCTTTCTGCAAGTCCAAGTCTGTGAGTGAAGAAACTGCAATGATGCCAGAAAGCTAATCTGAAGTGCTGACGATTCTCAGAAGCTATTTTTCTTGTGGGGTCATTCAATTATGGCTGAAATCAGTTCAGTGAATAATTCTGGTTTGCAAGTATAAAAATAGAAAATATTTCAAAATTGAGGGTTGTACTCAAACTGTAATTTGAATACATTGAAGAATGGTTCCAATTGTGGATCCGGGGGCTTTTCCATTTTTACCCAAATGCTGAGACTGCAGACTTATGTCAAGACCTCCCTGCTGAAAACTTCAAAGGCATTCCTTCCAGGCAGAGAGTTTATTCAAGAAGAGTAGAAGTTCCTCCCTGAGTTTCAAAGTGTCATTGCTAGAAAATCCATTATCTGTAGGGACTAGTGACTTGAGTAAAAATCTGAAAAATACTATTAATATTGTCCATGCTCATAAAGTTACAGGATGTGGGCATTAGTCAAGAAATTGAATAAGGGGTAGAAAATTTTTGGGGGGAGGAAGAGGGAGTGGGATGAGATGTGTGAATGTGCTTACAGTATAAAGAAAGAGATTTTTCAAGTATGGCAAAAATTTTTTATTCAAAGCATCTAAACTTGATCTCAAAGCCAAACCAAGACTGATATCAAAATTGTTTTTAAAGAGCTATCAAGGAATGAGGGAAGACTCCGTGTGGTTCAGAAAAAATTTAGAAGTGGTGGAAAGTCATCCAAGTATATATTCACTAAACTTTCTTTTTCTTGTACTCAGAAGCACTTATGTCAAAAGATCCATTAAAGTTATAGCGTAATTAACTTTGTTTGTTGGGTACCCCCACATACAGCTCCAGAACACAGAACAGTGAGACCATAACTTTCTTCTGCAAAATAGAAAACTTTCTCAGTCGTTGATACCATCTGACAGCAAGGCACAGAATGACTCGCACTGACCCAGCAATCTTTTTTCTCATGCATATTATATCCTTAACACATATCAGAAAATGAATGAATATATAAAAGTAAACAAACAAACAAACAAATTGAAAAAGCCTATCCCACCCTATTTCTCACAGACAAGGATAAGAAAGGAAAAATTCGGCAGCCATCAATCACAGTGCCTGTTCCTTAAGTCACTTGGTGGAAGTGAAACCTGTGAGAACCTCTGGAGTTCAGCACCTGTGAATGCCCAGGCCATATCTTTTCTCACAGAGCTACCTATCAGTGCTAAGTCTAGGGCACAGGTTATAATGACAGGCAGTCAGAATACTTAGCAAGTTTGTATGTACCTTAGAGAAGAACAATTTATGTCTATATTAGTCAGTTAAGCATTTCCAGGTACTCTTGTCAGTACAACAATATTTCTGGAATGACTGCTGACACTCTTTTGGCCTGAGTTTTTCCAGGCAACCTTTCCAGATTTTTTTTTTTTTTTTTTGCAAAATTTGAGAGTTAACATAGGGAAGGAAACATTCCCAAAAATCAGACTGGAGAGTGAGCAGAGACAGTTTGGTTCCCTTTAGTCTTGGGAAGACAGAATAGGTGCTGGCACTGTGTTAGTTAACTAGCAGAATGAGGTGTGTTATCTAAGTATGCTGATCTGTTAACCCACTACTGAGTCAGAAGGAAAAATATTGGCCATTGCATTTCTCGCACCTCCTATGTGGAAATGTGTATTTTTTGCACACTTGCTTTCTTCATGATCACAAAATGGTTGAAATGGTATTTTTTTCAGGTTTTTTTTCATTTTGTTTGAACCTGTTACTATATTCAATAATAAACAAAAGATGAAGAAAGATTATTGGCATATTTACATTTGTGTATGTATATAGTTCAGAATAAGTAAAGATGCAAATAAAACTGTCTCTTCAAGACCTTTGCTGTCAATGGAAAATGAAAGCTATAAGGTCATATTTCAAACTAATGAATATGAGGATTGTTTTTCTGGTTGTTATACCAGTAACAAGTAACTGGAGTACCAGTAACTACATGGGGATATATCATGTGGTTCAAGGATTTATGTTAGACCCTCATCATGATAGTATCACAATTTATTAAAAAAGAAATTAGATTGAAAATGTGATTTCTGATTGAAATTAATTTTAAATATAATTATTATCATCCATGGGAGACCAAAAGGGCTTCTCACCATTTACATTTTGAGTTGAGATGGAAACACTTTTCTTCCACTCAAGTTTTTTTTACATTCAACCCATATGAATGTAATTACACTCATGGGGATCCTTCAACTTCTATATTTTGTTCCCTCAACTGCAGCCATAATCTTGATATGATTTTAATAATATTTGTTCTATGTAATAGCTTGTAATAGGCTCCAAAATGATTTTACAATCTAAAATGTGCTCCTCCAAATGATCCAAAAGCAAAGTGCAACTATCTGCTACATGGAAAATAATTGCCATAGAGTCTAAAGCTTTTAAAGTTAATGCTATAATAC
Source organism: Camarhynchus parvulus (assembly GCF_901933205.1). Taxonomy (NCBI): domain Eukaryota; kingdom Metazoa; phylum Chordata; class Aves; order Passeriformes; family Thraupidae; genus Camarhynchus; species Camarhynchus parvulus. The sequence goes on along the minus strand of NC_044573.1, from coordinate 80,439,788 downwards.
TAAAATATCGGAGTATTTCACTTTATGACAGAAAAGCCTTTATCTATAGTATGCTAACACTGCAATTACTTTTAGTTAAATGATAATGGCTGCTGGTTGTCATTGTTTCTTGATTGAATTGTTATAGAATGTTATCCAATTTTTATGACTTTTTAAATTTATATTTCTCTTTCATGTACTAAAGAGCAAAAAGAAGTATAATCTAAAATCAACAAGTTAAAATAAATGCTCTATAACTCTAACTGAAATTGATTCTTAAAACTCAAATGTTTCCCAAGGGACTTGAAAAATTACTTGGAAAATGTAAATGGAATGTCCTGAGTATAAGACATAAATATTACCCACATATTTTTATTTTGAAGTTTGAAAGAGAAAATATTAAGGATTGCGTGGTATTGTCATAATCAAAGTCAATTTTTTCATGTTTTCCTTAGTTTGTATTTAATACACCAAACTTAATTCTCAGAATTCTTGAAATTTATTGTCAGTTGGATCTACACATAGATGAGAGTTAAAATTTTATATGTGGCATCTCAAGATTAATCTTGCTATGTCCTCACAGACGGCCATGCTTGGATTTTGGACTGGCAGGTTCAAGACATGTATAGTGTCATGGCATTGGCAGTCAGACCCTCACCCATGTGCTCTCTCACTGCCCCTCCTCAACAGGATGTTGGAGGTAGAAAGAAAGGTGAAAAAGCTCAAGGTTAGAGATAAATACAGAACAAATCACTTGCCAGTTACTACCACAGGCAAACCAGACACAATGTGGGGGCAGTTATGCTTATTGTGAAGTAAAAATGATTTGTACAATGAGAAACAAGGATAAACTAAATCAACATCTCCATCCCACCATTTTCTTTTCCCCTGTAAGGCTCAATCTCACTCCATTGCCAAGGCCTTTGCCTCTCCTAGCCCATGAGGTACAGGGGGATGGGGAAGGAGGATTATGCTAAGACCATAATAGCTCTGCTTGACACCGTGTTCACTCACACTTTTCCCCTGCCTCTGTGTGGATGCTTCCACAGCTGCCAGGAAACACGTCCTTCACCACGGTCTCTCCATGGGCTGCAGGGTGATCTCTGCTCCAGTCCATAGAACATCTTCTCCAGTTCTTTCTTCTCTCATCTTAGTGTTCCCAAAGTTGTTTCTTCCATTTTTTTCCCCTTGCTTCTCTCTGTCATCTGGTGATTTTGCCATTTCTTAAATATTTTCCCCAGTGCCACTCCCACCGTGTGTGTGGGGTTCTGCCGCGCCCTGTGGTGGGCGGTTGGATTTGGCTGGAACTGGCTGTATCTGGCTGGAATTGCCTGTATCTGGCTGTATCTGGCTGGAACCAGCTGGAATCAGCTGTATCTGGCTGGAACTGGCTGTGTCTGGCTGGGGCAGCCCCAGCTCCCCTCATGGAGCTGCCACTGCTGCCAGGGCCTGGATGGCTGCAACCCATGAAAATGTCCTGTGCTTTTAAATGATGAAGTTTAAATATTCATGAGGTTTTGTTTCTTAAAAATGTCTAGGTACAGTTGAATTTTCTTTTGCATTGTTATGAAAGAATGAAATATCTATATTTGTTATCTTTTTTTTTCACTTGTTAACTCTCTTTTTTTTTCTTAGAAGTTCATAAAGCCTCAGAAAAAAAGAGACATTATTTTTTCTCTAATTCAGCCTGGACATTCTGAATGATCACAGGATCCAGAAATGAATGGATGACACTGCAAGATGGTGTAGTGTCTTAAAACCAGAAATGTGATGCAGTCTATGATTCTATGACATTATAAAATAACTGTGTAAATATCAGCTGATTAGCCATGATGTTTCTAAAACTTTCCACCCTGAGAACTTCTGAATGAGTTTGAAATCCACAGGCACAACCAACACAAAACAGCAGAAAATTTTATTGAAAAGGGTATGATTATGAAGGTATTTATTGTGCATCCTCTATTTAAGTTTCAAAGAACTAAAGAAGTAATTCCATGCAGATACAGGGCTCAAAATTGCAATCACATGATACATTTCTATCTTTGATCACTAATTAAAGGGTTTTGTTTCTTTTCATTCAGCACTAGTTTCCTTCTCAATTTCCTGCAGTCATTCAGGTTAATCAATGATTTAATCATGTTATCCTTCCATCAGTTTAGTCTCAAATCCTTTTGTGTGATTTTTGCCGTTTAATAGAGCTAATTTTCAAGTTAGAAAGATCTGAAGAGATGGAGATTAAGATCTATCAAGAACCCACATAACTATCCACTATTGATTTGCAGTCTTGAATGTAAAATCTCTGACTTTCATTTGAGATCTTTCTGTCTGTTTTCATGACGCCTTCCCATTCTGTCTGAGAATGTTTAGGGAGATCAGTTTTCCCTTGCTTTATTTCTCATTTTCCATGACAATCTTCAGCATTGTAAGAGCAGGATCAGATGCCTAATGACATTCAGAAATTGCACTGAATTCTCAAAATTTCCAACTGCATCTGCACTATTAAAGGGCCCTGATAATCTCCTGTCTAAATGAAACAAGATGTAGGACTTTCAATTCACACCTATTTCTGCCACCCTTCCTTTAAACACTCTTCCTCAACAATAGATGATACATGGAATGTGACGTTCATACACTGATGCAATTATATGAAATAGAATGAAATAATTCTGAAATCATTTATTTGAGGCTCAACATTTTGACAGTAAGAGGCATTATTGGATAAATGACAACACAATCGTTACTTACCTTAGGATCAGACCTTGCATTTCCCAGTGTTGCAGAAAGCCACGTGGGGTTTGACAGTCATTTTGATATTTTACTGTGTTTTTTTAATCTTTCTCATGTCTTAATAGTGGGACAGGATAAATAGTTACATCTAATAAGAACTATGTATTTGTGTTATAAGCAGTGGTAATGATGTTTTCTTTTGACTTTCACTGTTTGCTTTCTGATAATCCCTAATATTTATTTATTATTATGTTTGTTTCATAGAACTATTTTCAATATTATTAGAATCTCATTTTTGAATGGGAATAGTAAGAGTAGAGCTCGTCAGTCTATATGTATATCAAAGCTTGTTTTACTCCTGTTATATTACTTTTACTCACCATTCATCACCATCCAGTTTTGGCTGTCAGATTATTGCCCAGTCACTCAATACTATAAGATATTCCTGCAAATTTCCACATATGACTTTTAGTTTTATCACCCTGAATAATACATAAATAAACTTAGTCACTTCACTATTTGTTCCTTTTCTGCTTCAGTATAATCAAAACCAAATCCAGGCATAGATGCCACTGGGGTCTAACTCGGACTTCTATTGACAAAACCTGTCATTGATTTCTATCTTTTGCTTTATCCTTCAACCAGGAATTAATTCAATTAGACGTTTGAAAAGACTGTTAATAAAATAATCTTCCACGATTTCAGGATTTGCTGCTGCTCACTGGATTATTTATTTCTTCCAAGAACACTTAACACACCTGCAACAAGTGATTCTCCATTACAGTATCCAAGCTATTTTTCCCCTCATCATATCATAGTTACCTAACATGTACTAATTCTACTAATTCTTATAATTTCAGTCATTTTATTTGGTATGGAAGTTTTACTTAGTTGATTTCTTGCTCCCTAGACATTACTTTACAATTTGACACCACATTTATTACCCTCCAATCACCACATACTAATGCTGTTTTAAGTGTTAATGTGCTCTGAAGAACTTAGTGCTTTGATGGTTTCTTCAAGTTTTTGGGTGACTTATGTTTTTTTTTTCTATTCTTCTTTTTTTTTAATTGAAAAAAAAAATTTGTTCCTTTTGCTGTTCTTCTGGCTAGCTTCATTTAGAAAACTATTGCAGTCTGGGAATCCTTCCTTATATCAAGGAATTAATTTAGATTTTCTAGTATGAGCCTGTATTTTCATTTAATTTAGTTTCAAATTACCATATATCTTGGTGTGCAATATATTTCAATTAAGTACAGATCACAGACTGCTTATGTATGTGTTAAACTGAACCTTCAAAAGATAAAATAAATTGCATAGATGTACTTAAATATTTAGCAGAGCTGGTAAAAAGTAATAAATACTTATGATAGGAAATTTCCTTCAAATCTAAAATCTGAAATGAAAACTACAGAATACATGATTAAATAAAGTAAATGCCAACCAAGTCTAGCTTATATATGAATTTTAGTTTTGAAAGAAAAAAACAACCTAAGCTTTTCAGGATGTTTCTTAAAGGATGGCAATTTCCTCTTTAAGCAAGCAATTACAAGCAATTCACTGACTTCAAGCAATTACACTGACTTTTGAGACACCTCTTAACAAAGTATTTCCCACAGGTATTTTACAGAACTGTAGGTTTTTCAGGCTGTTGCATTCGAGTTTTGCTCTGACTCCCTTAAGCTAAAAGCTCATGAATCATTATTGTACCCGCCTGCTGAGAAAGGCAAGAGGAACTGATTCCGTTTATGTGGGCTGATCCATCCTCTCCTTCCTTATTCCCTTTCCATAAATAGGCCCCAAAGTATTGTTTACTCTAATTTCTTCTCAAATTCTCCCCTATAATCCTGCAGATTTGCTCCTAGTAGAGGAGGAAATTGAAAGGGACAAGAGGTTGACTCATTGGGGTTTTTTTTACAAAAAAATAATAGAGGGGGGTTGCGCATGAAAGACTGAGTAGGAGGGGAGAAAAGCAAAGGATAATACTAGGAAATTTGAACCATGTGAATAGTGACAGAGATAGCTAGTGCCTACAGGTGGTTTTTATGCAAAACTTGAATGCTCCAGACAGCACAAGAGTGCCACGAAAAAAATAAAAAGGGAGGTGGGGGAGGAGGAGGAAAAAGGGGTCACTTAAAAGTAATTAAGAAAAATCTCTTTCTGGTTTCAGTGGAAAAGCCTAATTCTTTGCTGCATCCATACTGGTGTCGTCTCCATTTCACTTTGTTTCATGAACTTTTAAAACTGTATTTTGTTTTCTGTTCCTCAATTCAAACACACAGAGAGAGTGACTGCTAAATACATTGTGAAAGTTTTAATTGGCAATTAGAAGACAAATATGGACAGTTAGAATTAACACCTATTGGTTGTCAGTGTCTTTCTGTTAGTTTCTGTTGCGTATAACTTGATTTCCTGTCTTTACCTTCCTTAATATACATAAAAATCCCTCTTTTTGTCTTAAATATTTTTACATAAATATTCCATGTTTCATACAAATTATTATTCAAAGCCATAGTTTATTTCTTCCTGTGCAGTTAATGGACAAAGATTTCATCATTAACAGGTGCCTACAACTGTGCAATATTAATCCTCTTTCAACTCAGAGCAAGAAGACAAAATTCACTGACTTTTACAGATGCTAGTTTTGAAAGTGTGACACTTGGAGTGACACAGGTCTTTTAAACTGGCCTTACAAATGCTTTATCCTGCATCATGGTGTCAGAACAAATTATCTTGGGTTTTCATACAAATTACACAGTTGAGTAAGCTGAGAGTACATCAACAGTCTAATTTTTGTGTATCAATTAAAACCTGTTAGCTGGATTCAAATATGTTTGATTTTTTTTTAACTTTAAAGATGCATTAATGTAATAGATTTGTGCAGAACTAGTCGCATATATAACATTAGAAACCTCACACTGTTTTTTTTTCTTTCTAGGTTTTGCTTTGATGATGCTGAAGAAACAATTGATGAATGCAAATTTGTGCATCTTTTTCTGCATCTAATTAATTAAGCACATCCATTTCCCTTGAGAGCCAACTGTCAACGCTGATAAATAAATAATACACCAGATATTTCATGCTGTCCAGTATCTCTCATTTCTATGTATGTTTATAATCATATATGTATAAATATAATTTTCAAGTGCCAATTCCAGTTGCTAGGTTTTAAAAGTCCTATGAAGACAGCTACTAACTAATGTTTTTGTAGGAAAAACATGTTCTTTTCCATTTTCAAAACAATATAACCTGGGCATGCAGTGCTTCTCTTTTACACTTCTGAAAGATTTTATTCCATACACATATTTTTGTTCCATAGGAATTATTTTTAGAAAATATAAATGCCTTGAATATTTTGTGCACACTCTAGACCTATATTGTATTTGCATGGTCTGATTTTTGGCAGCAGGTGAAAAGTTGCTGGAAGCATCCACCATGTCCAGTAGAGCCAATCCCTGATGGCTCTGAAGATGAACATGCTGCTGGCCAAAAGTGGAGATGTTGGTAATGTCTCTGTGATGACATATTGAAGACGAATATCAAAACAGTCACACAGTGTTTCTTCTAGTCAGAGAAGAGGAGGAGGTGAGAACATGTGAGGGAAAACAATATGGAGACACCAAGGTCAGTGCAGAAGGAGGGGCAGGAGGTGCTCCAGGCGCTGGAGTTGAGATTCCCCTGCAGCCCATGGGGATCCACAGGGAATGCAGAGATCCACCCTCAGCCCGTGGGGGAGGTGCCCATGCCGGAGTGGGTTGATGCCTGGAGGAGGCTGTGACCCTGTGGGAAACCCAGTGGAGGGAGAGGGCCCTTGGTTCCAGGCTGGAGCAGCCTGTCCTTGGAGGACTGACCCCATGGAAGAGTGACCCACACTGCAGCAGCTGAGGAGGGCTGTGTGCCTGTGGGAGGGAGTTCATGTTGCAGCAGGTGTGGTTTGGCTGCTGCTCATGAGAGTGGACCATGCTGCAGAAGTTCACAGAGGACTGTCTCACATGGGGAGGGACCTCATGGTCTCACAGGGGAAGGACTCCTCTCCCTGAGCAGTGGAAGAAAATCTCAGTGATGAATTGACCAAACCCCCCTGCCCTGTCTCCCTGTGATGTCGGTGGCAAGGACAAAGGGGCTGGGGGGGGAGGGGGGGAAGAAGTGTTTTAAGGGCTTATTTTACTTCTCATTATCCTCCTCTGATTCTGTTAGTAATAAATTCACTTGCAACCTTATGTTGAGCCAGTTTTGCCCTTGAAATGTTTTCTCCCGGTCCTTAACTCATGAACCCTTCATTAATTTTTTTTTCTCCTCTACCCAGCTGTTGCAGGGGAAGGTGAATGAGCAACTCTTGTGGATGCCTAGTGTTGAGGCAGCGTCAAACCATGACAAGACCATACTGAAACTTTGTCACACTTATTTGCTAAACTTGGGACCTCACAAATTCAGAGAAACCCACTGAAAAAGAAAATATTTTCTGCTTTAAAAAGAAATATGTACCATATACTTTTACAGTATCTTTTCTGGTTTTAGTGCCTCTTGAATTTATTTCTCATAAATGACCTCATGAAACCTATCTGAGAATATTAATGATGAAAGCTATTTGAAACAGTGACACTCGTCATGTTCTCATCATCCTCCTATAAAAATGCTGTTGACACAAAAGTCTAAATAATTTCCTGTGCCCAATTTTCTGGAATATCCATTTTTCCCAAGGGCTAAGTCATATTCTAACTTTCTATTTTTAATGCTAAGAATAAAGGTCAGGTTGAAGTCAGTCTCCATAATTATATTTTAAACTGTACTTTAGAAACTGTAACTGAAATGGTTAGAAAGATTTGGTTTTGGTTTAACATGGGGGTAAAAGAGGACAACAAGTACTTGGAATTTTCTGTTTAAACTGTCCTAAGCACAATGTGTGATAGACACCGATGCAGAAAATGATCTTTCTATTTCTGCAGATGCAGATAGAATGTACCTAGAAAAATATACACAGATCTTCTGGAATTTCTAAGGCTCAGAAGGTTGTAATTTCAGGCTGTGCTTAAGGGGACTTCCTAGTGGAAAAATCTATAGCCTTGTAAAGATGTTTAATAGATGAGCTGCCCATCCTTGCTCCTTTGCAAAGCTGTTGTTTTAAAAATCTCTCACTTTGGTGCTAATCAGTTCTAGCTCTGCTGAGCTTAGTAGAAATAGTCTCCACCTCAAGGCTAACAGTGAGCTGAGAGGCAGAAACATATCTTGCTCTGTTAGTTGCATTTTCTGCAGGATGAAGGGGTCTCAGTTATGAGTAGTACATAGGAAGATTCACTGTTGAGGAAGGACTGCAGCACAGGGAGAATCAGGACCATTCCAAGCAGGCTGCCCTCAAAAAGTGTGTTCCAAGGATGTGTGGGAGAGAATGAGAGTATTTGGATGATGGCTGGTGTTGATCAGTTTATCCTGTGTGATGTTGATCATTTGTATGAGATGTTAAAGAAAATAGTCCCGTAATAGTCAATGTATCAAAGTGCTTATTCGGTATTTATATAGTGGGTGGGATTAGGAGTCCCTCCTGTCATATTTCCTAATGGTGTCTTTTTCTGTTTAACAGAAAACAACTTTATGTAAATAACCATTCTGTGTGAGAGAAGTGCATGAAGATCAAATTGCAATTTATAGAACAGAAACATATAACCACTAATATTGGAAAAGACTTCCAACATCATCAAGTCAAACCTTTGACTGAGCACCTCCATGTCAATTAAACCGCTACACTAAGTGCTACATCCAGTAATTTCTTGAACAATTCCACAGATGGTGACTCCACAGGTTGATGATTATTGTTTTCTGGGTTGGATTTTTTTTCCTCTCTGGGATTCTGTTTCCAGTAAACTGTTCTTAGGCCTGTCTGCCTCCTTAAATCTCTCTTCTGTCTGTCTGAGATGACTGTAAATCAGAGGAGACCTTGCCAGGGTATTGTGTATCACAACTCACACAATGAGGCAATTCCTGTTATTCAGCAAGGCTGTCCGAGAAGAGCGCTAGTCATGGCTTACAACTTCTCAGCCTTCCCAGATGCAGTGTCAGACAATTGGCCTTGCAGGGCACTGAGCCAACTTTTCTGTCAGCAGGGCTGTGTTCATGCCTAGGAGCAAGATGCAGAGATGAATCACCAGTGTGTCCTGGCAGCCAAGGGGGCAAACTGCACCCTGGAATGCATGAACACAGCATCACCAGCCTGTCAAAAGAGATGATTGTCCCTCTGCATTCAGCGTCGGTGCTGGAGTGCTGTGTCCAGGTCTGGAATTCATGTAATGCCCTGGTCCACTTGGTGGGTTATGGGGAAGCTTTTGGGGAGGCACTGAGGCGTTCTCCCTGGTATCCAGTGACAGGACAAATGGGATTGGTTCAGATCTGCCCCAAAGGATATTGCCATTATGAAACATTTCTTTGTTACAATGCTGAGCAAACACTGGAACAGGCTTCCTAGATAGGCGATTGGTGCCCTGAACCTGTCAGTGTTTAAGAGGCATTTGTACAGTGTTTAAGAGGCCTTTTTACAACATGGTTTAACTAATGGTCAGCCATGAAGTAGTGAAGCAGTTGGACTAGATGATCATCGTGGCTGCCTTCCAACTGAAATATTCTTTCTATTCTATTCTATTCTATTCTATTCTATTCTATTCTATTCTATTCTATTCTATTCTATTCTATTCTATTCTATTCTATTCTATTCTATTTACTAAATTCCAGGCAAAAGTCACATGCAGGTTTTAGTAAGTACAGCCTCGACTGAAGACTCCTGAAAAAATGCAACACTGTACCTCAACTCTGAGTGGTTTGTTACACATGTCAAGCTGCAGGTAAATTAGATATACATTTTTAGTCTGTTTCCTGTTTGATGGAAAGGTTTTGTTTTTTTTACCCAGCAGAGATTGAATGCTGAAAAGAACTATGTTAACAGCAGGAGTGAGTAATAGGAGTCTATCTTTTTTTTCGGCAATACCTACTTACTTTGGCCACAAATATCTTCCTGACCTTTTGATACAGCTCATCCAACTCTCAAAAATTAATGAAAATGTTCCCTAAGTTCTCTATCTTTTTATTGTCTGTTTCTAGTGAAAGCCAATAGATATTACACTGGTGGCTGAAGGATGCATGCTTTTCTCTAGGTTTTTAAAAAGAATTCACTGCTGTACCTAACAGTGTGGAAAACTGGGTGTATGCTGAAGCCTGCTGCTTCTTTTGGCATTCAGCAGACACCTAGATTCATATTTCCTTTATTGTCATCCTGTATACATGCTAGGGCATTTCTGAGTCCTTGCATATGAATTAATCCATCTTGTTTTCAGACGCTGGAAAGAACACAACACAAAACCCCCCTAAACATCAGAAATTTAAGTAGGAGGAGACATTCTGGAGGACATGAAATCCAGCCTCCTGCTCAAAGTGGGGCTAGCTTCACAATTAGGCTGGATTGCTCAAGTAGTTTTCCAAGTAAGTATTGAAAATCTCCAAAACAGAGATTCTGAAACTTCTCTTAGAATGCAGTGCTCAACCACTCTCATATAATATTTTTTTTCTTACATTTAATTGGAATTTCCACTGTTGTGACGTGTAACTCTTACACCTTGTTTTTACTTCTGATGATTTCCAAGCCCTCTACAGATGTCGCTTGAGCACCTTGGGGTGGAATAGGCTCTTCTATTTGGATAAAGTCATGAGTTAAATTACTTGTTCAAGACCAATCATCAAGTAAAAGTCAGAACCCAATGTCAAGCTGTGTAATTATCCATAGACAAATTGGCATTTCTCATTCTGTTTTAAAATAAAGAAATTAAAACAATAAAAACCCACAACATGAGTGACTTTTTTTTTCTTGAGACATCTGTGATTACTTATAGTAAGAGTTGCTCAAAGTGTAGTTGTCAAACCAAAAAAAAAAAAGATATTTCAGCTTTTCATTTTTTTCCCTCTGGAATAGTTTCCAAACTATTTCCATAAAGTGAGAATGTATTTGGTATTTGTAAGTATTTGCTAAGTCTTTTAGACTTTTCAGATTTAGCAAATTGGCCAGATTGCATTTTGTTTCTGAACTGTTCACCTCAACTTTTTACTTCTGTGAATGTCTGATTGTTTTTCTTTCTGAAGGCTGTCAAATTGCAGACAGTAAAATGACTGGCAATCTCACTATAGTGAATAGGAAGGAAGTGACATTCATTACGAATTCCTCAAAGTGTCAAGATTTACAAACATACTCATGAATACTCAGCTGTTATCTGAACATCTGCTAACTGTATATAGATTTATTCCATGAACCCACTAAACAGAAATTATTCTGGTTTTCTTGGTCAGTACCATTAATGTCACCAGCAGAGCATTCACCTGAGGCACTGGCTGATCTCAGACTTCTCCTAAACACAGCTGAGCCCAAGTTCCACCTAGGGTGAAAAAAAGGCTAGAAACTTTCTCCAGGAAGATGAGGCAAATATTTATAAATAACTTGCTCAAAAATATCCAAGAAGCATTTACCAAATCTGGAAACTTAATTCTACTGATCCCAGCACAGGGCTTTGCAAATAATTTCAGATGCAATTTGTGTTCACCCTAATTTTTAATAGCTTTCTCCCCAAAGGTAGACCATTTCTATTTGCAAAAATAGACACAATGTACAAGTTTCCTGTGGATTGTACCCAGCCTGCTGGATTTGTCAGACAATATGTCAGACTTGATACTACAAGCCAGCAGTTTCCAGTCATTCCCCCTACAGAAATAGTATTGTTGTTGTTGGGTCGTGGTGTGTTTGTTTGTTTTTACTAGGGAATGGGAAGGAAGCATTATAACTGCTGGGATAGAAGGACAGAGATCTGTGGTGAAACATTAAAGCTGCCAGGCAGGGTACTAAAAAGCAAACAAAGGTGCTTTTCAGTCTGTGGGATTGGAATCCAGTGTCATGTCTCAGAAGTCCCTCAGGGTGGGGCAGACATACTGCTGCAGAACCACACTTGCTGAACGCCATATACCACAGAGATGTTCACAGAAACTGAAAGAATAGGAAGTTTTTAAAAGTAATAAAAAATCCTACCTCTGCACAGTCATGCTTCAAATTGCTGCAGTGTCCTAAGCACAGCTGCATTTTGAAATTCTTTTCAGAATATTGCAGTAGCTGGAGAAAGTAAAAAAAATGCCAGGACTGCTTGTGTTTCTGTTAATTTCTTTCTGATAAATACTGCAATGTAATGATTCTGTCCTGCATTTGTGTACAGTGTAAAAGCCAACAGACTTTTGTTTAAGAGGCAACCTCATATTCCTTTGGGTGGAAAACCCAGGACACCTTCAGGTCCTGCTGCTGTCAATCTGCTGCAAGGGCCTAGAAGTTTAATTTTTATTATATCTGTATTAGTTCAAATTCTGAGACGAATTTAATTTGTGGTAATAGTTAATCTAATTCAGAATTCTATTTTAACTTCCTCAACAGACATGAACGCTACAATAAACTGAAGTGGAACTGGTTTACTTCATTTCATATAGGAGAGTTAAGTCCAAAACCAAACCAGAGGTCCAAGTGATGTCAAGCTTTGTCCACATAAAAATCCTAAATTATGGTTTTTAGAATATAAAAAGAATTTAATTTCATAATCATTAACTAGTAACATACTTTCGTGGCGGGAATACTATTTTTCCAGGTGCTCACATTTCTTTGACATTCTGCAAAGTCATCTGTATCACAGAAGGGATATTTGCTGTCTAGGTCACAAATATTTCCAGGTAGTAGCAGAACCCCAATTCCTCTACTGTATAAAAGCTACAGAAGCAAGCCCAAGCTAAAGGATGTTCCTAAATCAGCAGTATCAGTTATAGGTCACTTAACAGCTTCTGTTGTCAAAATGAAAGAGCTCTGAGTCACAGGCATGCATACACAAGCACAAGTGTCATGTCACCATAACCTCTTTATATGCTATGCCTGGAATGAAGAGCAAATGTATCCATACTTCATCCTCTTTTTCTTGAGAAAATCACAAAGGGACCAGAGATACTGTTGAGTGAGAAACTATTACAACTGCTAGGTAGATTTGACTTTATACTCCACATTTCTTTAATGTTAATTTAGTCCTATTACCGTAATTCTTCTCATTTGATGGCTTTTGCACCTCTCAAATATTTATAAATTTATTTCTCTGCTCAGCAGCCTGTAAGCCAACCTAAAGACACTTTAGAATTGTAATCATTCCTGTATGGAGACATGAGAAATGAGACACATCAAGCTGCCGTAGGTAAGGCTGCTCAGAGAGTACTGATGAATGGTGACCCACGTAGGGAAGGTCATCTAATGTACAACACCTGCACATTTCTGCTTATCATTTGAAACCAAAATGCCTGTGGTTTCCCCCTCTTCTACACCCTGTCTACAGCTCTATATTGCTGTGTTATTAAAGGAAAATACATTACACTTCTAGGTATTTTGAGCAGGATTTCTTTTGCTTTTAATAAATATTTCCACCCCTAAACAAAAGTGTTTCTCAAGGTAATCTGTGCTGTGTGTTTTCTCACTGATGAGGAGATGCCTTCAGCAAAGATGAAGCTTTGGAGGGGATACCATGCAAGAACAATTTTCCTGCAGACTATACTCACAATCTGGTAAAAAGGGGAGGATGGAATAAATTACTAGTAAGGGAAAAGCAAACCATCTCAGCTGCTTGTCTTTATCAACCTGGCTATCACAGCAGTGAGAAAGCATAAAAAGAATAACAAACAAAATTGAGCATGAGACATTGTTTGGAAGTGAGAGAGCTGGATGGCATGGGTAAAAGCCTTAGCATCCATCTGGCTGTTAGTCAAAGGTTAGGCATGTTGGCACCTGCAGCAGATCACCTAGTGGAAAAGAAAACCTATCACTCTACTTTGCATCTGGAGGAAATGTAGCAGGCACCATCAGGCTTTACATCATGGTGTCTGGAGCCCTGGTTTGGATCAGCCTCCTTGTCACTTGTGAGGAAGCATGCTGTTATCATTTTGTAATCCTGTGCTGTTATTTGTAACTCCTCTTGGGTCTGTTTTGTAGTCAAGTAACAAGCTCTGGGGTCATGACCTTGTTTCTATATATTTGTATATTTTCTGTACAGCACATGACAGTTTTTCAAGTGCTGCAAAACTGTGCAAAATGATTAAGAAATTATTGTTTGTAATGAAGAGTAAAACTAAATAAGGAGATAGAATCTCATTTTAGAATAATTTCACTGGTTGTGAAAGGTAGAATGTACCCATTCCTTAGCCTTGGGCCCTATTGCAGGCATTGGTGATGTTTCATAATATGCCACGGTTGAATAAGGCCTAGAGAACTACAAGATGCATATCTAATAGAAATCAGAAATATTTTCTTTCTTATTATCTGCATATGAAAAATGGCTGTTCCAAACAAAATCTTTATTAATTAATTCTTGGTGGCAAAATCACCATCCCCAGATAGCTGATTCCCACATCTGGATTTCAGTTGCAGCTGAGCAGTGAAAGTAACATAAGCCTCCTCATGTTATTTTGAAAGCTCTATTTCATGGTGCCATCCATTTTTTATAGTTTGGTTACTGGAAAAACAGATCTTTTTATTTAATTATTTTAATCTCTTGCATACACATCCAATTATCCATCCAGGATATTTTTCCTCTTGTTTAAGGTCTCTATCCAAGCAATTAAAATAGCTAGTGACTTTTACAGTATCCACAACTTACCCTGATTTTTTTCTTTTAGCTTGATGCACATCAGCTATTTCTTTACGATAGTGTTATGTTATAAAAGCTTAAAAAGTGCACTGGTTAGAATCATGTTCACTGTTGCATTGTAATCTCCATAGGACAAAACTATAATTTTCTTTTTGGGATCTGCTGCATGTTTATTTACATATGCTTTTTCAATTTTAAATTTTTGTTGCAATCAGATTAAAGTAGTGATGAATATAAGTGTACTGCCTAACATTACACTGGGCTTGTTTTTGGAAAAAGTACCAACTGAAAATATTTGCCAGCCTTTACTTGGAATACTTTATGTCATGCTACCTTCAAGTGTACATCTATGTCAGGTTTAATATGATATTCTGCATTCAAAGATCAGCAAAGAAGCTAATGGGTAGCAGAGAAGCATCCTCACGAAACATAAAAAGTAAAACTGGAGCAGAGAAAGAAGGTGAGCAAATAGTGAAAAAAAAAACCGAAACAACTAATTCTGAGGGCTTGGACACTCAAGCAAACTTGTGTGTCAGCAAGTTTATGGTAACTGTCCATGTGCGTGACCTAAGCTCCATCAAATGCAAGTACTGTCTCAGTAACAGAAGACTGAGCCAGCTTGAATTAACTTGAAGTTTTAGATCATTCACATGGATGATCAGCAAAGCTTAGGTGATGTACAGGATTTTTCTTCCTCCCTTCTTTACTTATTGGGGTTTTACCTCATCTACAAAGGTAAATGACACTGAGATGGCTTAAGAGTTTACCCTCTGCTGTTGTATGGATAGTTTAGCTGCTGCTGATCAGCTCCAGAAATACTGAAGTTTATGAGCTGACATGTTCTAGGTAAGATCAGTACTGGTTTACTTCAGGTTGTTCCTGCTTATGAGCTTTGTGCTGTGTGGGTGCTGTGTGAGGAGATGACTAAGCTCATCTAATGTCTTTTTCCTGGTAAAAGGGGCCTTTTCTTGTTCTCATCTATATACTCCTGCTACTTCATGCTGCTCTGGCACTGCCTGACCCTTTGACAAGCCAATTCATCTCACTGGGCTGGCAGAAAAAAAAACAAGCTGAAAGAATGGAATATTTTTTCTGTTGGCTTAATGAACAAAATTGAATCAAAATTAAGTAGATCTAGCGCAGCTGCAGAAAAGAACAGGATCATGCAATTAAGGAGAAGGGCAGGGGAGAGAAGGCAACGCTTTTTATTTGAGAAATCAACTCTGTCTTTTTGAATTGCATGATGAGTTGTCAAGGAGCATGACAAAAGAAAGGGAAAAAAACCCTCTTTTTGCTGTTACTTGTGGATATTGAAAGTGGAAAACTCAAAAACTGAGGCAAAGGAAATGCTTGTCTCCCAAAACTTGATTAGGAGCAATGCATAGTCTATGTTTGGTTTAACAGAATTGCAGCAAAGCACCAGTTCATCCTCACCCACTGGACTTTGTTTCCTGGTGGTCAATGAGGTAATCTTCTCCTACTAACAAACATAAACCATACAGCTTAACAGGTGATTGCTTTCCTAAAAATAATAGAAACTCTACAGATACATTTTAGGAAGTTTTTTTTTTAACTCTATTTAACTACTACAGTAGTCTGTTTCTTGAAGAGACAACTGCAAGGCTGAACAGATTACTTTTCTATTCCTGTCTTAATCTTCAACCACTTTTTTACTTTATCACAATTTCCTGAGAAGAAAGATCTGAGCTATTTTTCCACTAGCTGTTCCTGCTAGGGACATGGTGCAGTACCTCCTGTGCTGATCACACCAAATAGTTGTGCCTCCTGCCAGTCTTTACTCTCAGACACATTAGTAAACCCCTGTAACTCTGCTTTTGTTATTTTGGCCCTTGTAAATGTGCAGACAGCACTGAAACTAAGCACTTTTTCATCTCAAATTATGCTCATAAGTAGTTTCTTCTCCTACCTCTCTGATTATAGAATTCCTGTAAAGAAATGCTTCTCAGATCTTGCCAGAGACCTTGGCACAAATCCCTGACCCTTTTTTCTACTCTCTTCCAGGTGCTAACTTTTGGACCTTAATCTTCACCTTTGATTACACTTGCCCAGTTCCTCAGTAATATTTAGGGCATTGGTTGACCATAATGTCTATGCACTAGTTTACCATATAACTCTTCAACAGAAATGCCTCTCACATAATAGCACAGCATATCTAAATCAAGTTTGCTTCAGGCCTGGTGAGTGATACCTTCTATTTGTCTCTTCCTCACTCAACCAGATGTCAACAGGGAATTCACCTTTGTTTAACCTTCCCACCCCTCTGCTCTTCCTGAAGGGGTTTACTTTAGCTATCAGACTTTCCCCCTGAAAACACTTTGACTTTAGAAATCTTACATTACCTTGTGATTCTCCTTCTACAAATGAGATATGTGAATAGCTCTTGTTTCCAGTTTTGTTTGTTATTCTCTGGTTTGCACCATGAGAAGAAAATAGTGCAGATATAAGAGATGAGAAAATTAGCCACACATTTTTGCAAGGAGCACCTTCTTCTTATAAGCCAATTTTGAATAGAGTTTGTGGGCTTCAATTTCTGTTGTTCTGTGCAGGAGTAAAATTGGCCTGGAAATGGTATTTCAGTGCCCTGAACAGAAAAAAAGTTGGAGTTTCAAGTAAGAGCAAATGCAAAATAAAAATCACCCAGCTTTTGGAATCTGACAGGCACTCACCAAGGTGGACAAACTTGGACTTCTGAGTAGGCATACTCAGTAAACACAACATACAGCCTGTAAACATAATCAGTGGCATTCTTGGATGGCAGAACTTTGCCTGTATTTTGAATATGCTTCTCCTTTCCAATTTTTCATTAGGAAGTGTCTTTTTTTGACTAGCTTATGTGCAAATGACTTCTGTTACAGTAAGAGAAAATGTGTGGTACTTTTGGTCCTATTAAATGATATTCACACGTGTTTAGATGATGCTCTAAAAGATCAGACCTATGTAACTTTAAGCATTTAACTTTTGAGCTAATGAGCTTGTTGACTTAACAAAACTCCTCCTTTGGAGCTTGAAACTGAACTGGCTATATATACTCACAACTCAGAAGTGATAGTATTAAAGAGAAATATGCTTTGGCATGGTGCAAAACATGAACTAAAGCCAAAATAATCAGCACTATGTCCAGAAGAACTTCCTGTTATAGTGTCCTTTGATTTTACCTCAGCAATTAGTATCTCAGACTCCTTAAATAAAAAAATTACCTGGATTAGGAAATATCCAATTGCTATTTCCCTGCTTAAACTTCTAAGGACAAGTGGTTAATTTCCAATAATTTATGATTTTTTGTGTTGCTTAACTCAGGACTTCGCAGGTTCCATCAAAATGTTCTGAGCTAGCTCCTAAGGTGCTATAAATTTGCATCATATAACTGAGAGAAAAAAAAAATATGGCCATTACTGATTGATTACCTTCTCTTTTAACATACAGGTGATTATTGCCACAGATGTTTGATTAAGGGAATAAATTTGCTTCTAATTGATTTCACATTTAACCTGAACATCCTTATCTAATACAATAGCCAGTATAACCCCAGTCCACAACTAGATCTAACAGTGCTCGCTGTACTAATGACTGAAATCTCATCAGCTCTGATGAACTTGGAAATAGGCCCATGAAAATTAGTAGCTAATTTCTTAAATCATTGCCATTTTACTAAACAGGTACTTTTTATCCATTGTGCATTTGTGTCATGCAATTTTGTATCAAATATATCAAATTATTATAATTCTGCAGCACATTATTATTCTATTTTAAAAAAAGTCTACATTTTTCATCACTGGTTTCACTCTTTTGCTTAATAGAGTTAGAAGGTTGAGGCTGATGCAATGTCTCACAAAGGCCTTCCATCTTTTTTTATTTCGGTATTTGTTATGTATTTCTGGATCTCCTTCATTATTCCTCTTAAGAGTGGTGATTCATGCATCTCTTTGTCTGTTCCACCTCTTTATACTACTATTGCTACTGTGAATCTGAACTGGAAGGCTAACTCCTACTCCTGGCAAATGTTGACCTCAGGGCTAAGTATTTGAATTTGCAGCACTGAGTGTTAGAATGAGTGTGAGACCAACCTTCACGCTTCAGAAACTTGCCAGTTGGCAGGTTATACTGCCTGTCTGCTTCTCATTCTGTTGTGCCCTCTGCAGTCTGCCACCCTACATCCCACAGTCTTTTTTGTCAACAATTTGTCAACCTAATAGTTTGTACCTGAGAAATTGCCTTATGGCCCATCAACAAGTATTGAAATCCCCAGAACGGTTGTTCCAGTGAGACAAAAGCTTCCAGTGTTCTTGGCCAATGAAATATAATCAGAAATATTTGTTGTAGGTTACTAGACACTTATGAAAAAAGGAGTATGTGGGCATAGATTTGCTTTATGTAGTTCTGTGCTTTTGTTATGAGTCATTTTATAAAGCTCATGAAAATAAATTGAACATAAATTATTTAGTATCAAAGAAAAAAAAATTACTAGATTGCTTTAGGTTCTTCCAGGTCTACATCTTAATAATTTTGAGCAATAACCTCAGAAAGCTGAATCTTGGGGCATTAAACCTCTATTTATTGATACTTGCTTGTTTGCAGTATACTTCCAGAATCATGAACAGAAAAGATACTGTAGAGGCCTCTAAGTGTTGCTGTAAATTGAACAGCTGGAGAGTTTTGCTGGGTTTTTTTGTAGAGAGACAAATACATACATGTGTTGAACTCTGTTGGAGCTTGAAGAGTGAATCAGTTCACTTTGCATCAGAAGGTGAATCAGAAGATACCTTCTAACTCTTCAGCTGGTTCACTCAAGGTTCTTTTGGCTGTTGACTTCAACAGCTCTGATGGAGTTTTTTGTGGTGGGGGTGATAGAATGCTGGAGCAGGCTGTCAAGAGAGATTTCAGAGTTTCTACGCTTGGGGATATTCAAAGCCTGACTGGGCATGGTCCTAGGCAAACTTCTCTGGCAACTTCTACTCTGAGCAGTGGGAATGGGACTGGATGATCTCCACAGCTGCTGTCCAACTTAAGTCGTACTGTGGTTGTGTGGATCTACTCTACTTTGCCATACCCCTGTTTTGCGCCAACAAATGCTGAATGGTGAGTTTTAATACTACTGGGTTGATATGCAAAAAGCAGATTTGGGGAAGAATTTTTAATGATTTTCCCCAGGGTGAAAAATTGCAGTAGCACTGGAAATCCTGAGTAGCACCTGGAATAATTTCAGCTCAGCACTTCTGCCTGCCTGGCTGAAGAGAGCCCTTGGTGATTTACCAGGGTGTTCAGAGCTTTCTGTAATGGTTTTTCATTCTTACCCACAGCACCAGGGTTCATTAGCTACCACATTAATTTTTTTTTCAGATTCCTTTCCATGTTTATTGTTGGTTGATTTTTATTTTTCTCCAGAGGATACCCTGCAAGTAACCAGATCAGTTCTGCCTGTTCTGATCTGAGGGAGCATCTCATACTGTTTCTCTGTCAGGTAAGAGTCCTGAAGGTTTTAACAGGCAGATGAAGTTTCTGTGCTCTTCTAGCTTCTGTGACATTAACTGTAGAACTGCAAATGAAGTGAGGGCTCTTACAGAAAGATGGTTTCTGGGATGTCCTTCCAAATGCACCACATGCCAAAACTACATCTGCAAATACCAAAGCCAGAGAAAGAGACAAGAGTCACCATGGTCTTCAATAAGAATTTTTGTGCAGGGTTTCTAGCTTTAGGCAAAACTTCCTGAAGCCTTGAAGACATGTCCACAGTCATGAGAATATTTCAGTACAAAGTAGCTTGAACCAAGTCTGTTTCTCCCTCCCTGATCAGCTTCCCTTTTAGAAAAAGGCTTGGAAAAAAAAAATCTGAGTTATTGCATTCAGAGCAGGTGACACACCGGTTTCAGCCAGCTCCAGAAAATACCAACAATTCTTTTGTAAAAAGAGTCTATGATCTGAACCTTTCTCCTTCTGAAATTCTCTTCACAAAAGAAATTGAACAACAAAGAAAGGTGATTTCTTGTCCTTAATTAGTATATTTTGCAGCTGTGGCCCTTGTAACAGTGAAGTGTGCTGTCTGTGATGGGTGTACAGCTTTACTCAGGGAAGTTGGCTGAAAATACTTAAGCATTTTGCATGGGCAGATGGAATATGTGGCCATTTTTAAAACAGGAACAAATGCATGAATTTAATTACAAAGTGATTTGACAAGTACTTGTTCACTCAATGCATAATTTTATAAAGAAACTTGGAACAATTAATTGTTTCAGAGATGATGTTAAGTAGATTCAATAAATGTCTTTGTTATCATAAGTCTTATTAAAAACTTCATATAAAGGTTTTAAAGTGCTTTGATTTTTTTCTGCTATTATATGCTGATCACTTGACAGCCCTCAGATATACACATGTATTTAAAAACAAAAAGGGAAAAAAACCCACACCCAAAAACAATTTATTGTACATTTTACTCACTACTGGTATTTTGCCTAAATAGGGCTCACCGGTGAACAAACAGTCCAGACAATAATGAGACTCCTTGCCTTGATTGAAATTGCTGCATCTGTGAGATTTAGGTCAAAGTTACAATTTGAAGTGTCTGTAGTTAAAATCAGATTTTTTGAAGCTATTAATGTAGGTACATAAGCAAAATGGCTGCACTATTAAATTCATCATCCATTAACACCTTTTAGCGGCTATTAAGGGTACCTGAAACTTCCCAATTCTACAGTAAGCACTAAGAAATCAGAGAAGCTCTTCAAGAATTTCCTCTCACTGAAGTTGGTAGTTCTGGATATGTTTTTGTGTTTGATTTTAAAAACAAGACCTCAAAATGTATTCTGTTACATTTTGAAAGTGAAAAGGAACTCTTGTTTGTACCTTGCAAATAACAACATAATGCCTCTATTATTTGTCACTAAGACTTGGTGAGAGCTTGGCATTTATTTCCATATATGTATTAATTAATTTTAATATCTTTATCTTATTCTTTCTAAAGAAGTTGGTGGCAAAATACATCACAAATCTATTTTTAACTATATCTGGTCCATTATACTGACATTTGTTTTAATCCATTTTCTCTAACAGTGCATAATCAGGGGAAAAAGGGAATCTCCATAAATTTGTTCTTGTTCTATCAACATTTTGTTATCATCTTTAGCAATGCAGTAGCAATTTCAGTCTCATTGTATACTTCATACGTACTCAGTAATCTCATGAGTGAAATGAGACTTCCCTTTAACCACATATCAAACATAAAAAATTATTTTCCCATAGTCATATTTTGGCCATGTATGGAAATATTCCTGAACTGACTTTTCTCTAAACATTATTTTTTTTTAATCATCTCAATCTTGATGTAAGTAACAGCAAGAAGCTTTTAAGCCTCTGAGGGGAGGAGAGGGGAAGGGGAAAAGGGGAAAGAGAAAGGGAAGGGAAGGGAAGAAGGGAAGGGAAGGGAAGGGAAGGGAAGGGAAGGGAAGGGAAGGGAAGGGAAGGGAAGGGAAGGGAAGGGAAGGGAAGGGAAGGGAAGGGAAGGGAAGGGAAGGGAAGGTTATCTAGGGACATAAATAAGGTAATGAATGTGTACCTTCAAATCTGGAAATAATTTCATGTTAGATAAGGCAGAGCTTCTAATGTAGCAAATTCTTCAGCACAAAATTAATTCAGCTCCTCACTTCCTTTTTTTTTTTTTTTTGGACTTTTGGTGAGGAATTGAAAGGGTTGGGACCCTGAGAGCACCAAGTGGCCTTCACTGCTCTAACCAGCCCCAAACAGGTTACATGCACATACACAGATGCTGTGAAGTCCCCTTAGAGGATGGACAGACTACTGCAGGCACACCAGTGTGCCCTGCTGAGGACACAGGCAGGTTGGGGGCCAGGGCTCACTTCCTCCCAGTGGCTCACAGTGTAGGCAGAATAAATGTGTTATGGATTACCTTACAGTGCAAAATACTCTTGTTAAGCAGTTTTGCAAGTGGAATTAATCTGATTTTTTTAATGAAAGAAATTTCGCAAAGAAACTATTTTATAAATGTCCCATGAGCAAAGGCTGACTTTTCAATTACAATGGCTTTCTTTATTAAAAAAAAAAGTTTATTTATTAAATATGTTTTTAAATGAGGTAAGAAACAACTATTTTCTATTTCTGTGGCTGAATACCTAGAGAAACCTAATGATTTGAAGAGACACTTTTTTGACTCTTATTTAAGAAGAACCTTATTTCATAAATTTAATTATGAATAATTTAATTATGTAGATTCTGTTATAGTTTTTTCAACAAATAATAAAAAAATCTTACTTTTTTTCCTTTTTTTTTGCTTCCTAAGAAAGCTTTTTTTCAAAGCCAAGAATGAAAAAAGAGTGTTGTATCTGAAAACCTGGATATAGGATTCCCCCATGTGGGTGGTCATATGCATCACTCACTATCAAAGGGCTATTATTTTGGAAAACATAGAGTCTTGACCCTCACAGATATTTAGTTTGACATATTTTATAATGCAGGACATGTATTTTCCCCATATTCATTTTTGTGTGAACAAAGACATTCCTCATTGAAAAGAAACAATATGTATTTGATTGCAAATAAGATCTAAAACTAACATTACAGTAATGGAGAACTTCCAGAAATTAACATTGAACATTTTAAATTCTTATTTAAACAGTGCAAAGCAGCATAATTTCTTTTTTTGGAATAGGTAAGAATTTAATGTGACTCACAATTTCTACCTGCCTCCATTGAACCCTCACTAATTTTCTATTTTGATAAATCACTCCGGTGTCACGTTGTGGCAATAGTGACAAATAGGGAATGGGTCCATTTGTCTATTTGTGTCCTATTTATACAGTTGATGATCATGCTAGCTCTTTTGACTGCAGCATTTTGTGTAAGGATCTCATGTTCTGAATATAATTGGCTAAATCTCTAAAAGTCCTGCAATCCCATGTCAGGACAGGGTCCCTATCCTGTGTGTTTGACCTGCACACTCTGAGTGACCTCTCTTTTTTGTTTGTAGATGGATAACTTTACACTTGGTAGTAAATATGTCAAATGATAGCTAATCCATCACATCTCTAGGTAAACTGTTCTAATGATTGATTACTGCTGATGTTAAATTGTTTGGTTTATTTGCAATCTGATTTGATCTGCCCTCAGATTCCAGTCTCTATGGATTATGTCAGATAATAATTCAAAAGTGCTGTTAAATCATATCTTTTTTCTCTCATGAACAACTTGTAGATCATTTGAAAGACATCTTTGGACATTTTATTCATTTAAAAGAGTATTTAGTGAAGCATTTTTTGTCATAATCCTTTTTTTATCTCCTCATTTCTGCAGACTTTCTTGTTTGTCAATTGGTTTTTCAGGTACCTGATACTAGAGCTAAACACTGCATTCCACTAATGTTCTTGCTATATACAAAGGTGCCATAACTCTCAAATCCTGTATATAATTTCTCACTCACACTGAGGGATTGCAGTTGATTTTCTGTCTGAACGACTCCATTGCAGGGCCATGGTAAGTTTATTACCTGACATAACTCATAGAATCATTGCTTTCCAAAAGACAATCTACCAAATGGGGGAAACCTTTAATCCTTATTCCTACTTGTGGCAAATCACTGTATTAAACCTTATGAAGAAACTGAATGAAAGCTGGTTTTAAAACTGTTATAGGATCTTTCTATATGTGATTGCTTTTTGAAAATACTCCAGTGAGTTTCAACTCACTTAAAACCTGTTGTCTGATTTTTTCCTTGATTTTAAAATATTAAAATACTATGAGCTACTAATTTAAAAATCAGTGTTTATTAATCAACTTCTAGATTTCATTAAAGAGTTTGTATTTCCTGGTTAAAACCCACTTATTATAAAATAATTCACCATGTAAATATATTTTGTGCTCAGCTTCTAACCTGATGGCTTTAGCTTGAAAGTTAAGTTACTTGTTTCACAAGTGCATTGTGCACCTGTAAACCCATTTAATAATACCACCTTTTTGACATCTCATTGTCTGGTATTTCATGTGTTTGCAGCTTATGAAAGTCCTTTAACTTCATGGAGACCCCTTTTTCCTAGTTCTTCCTGAACTCTTGAGACTTATGACTAAGATATGCTGATTTTGAATGGAACCATTATTTCCTTTGTTGCAGAATCCATTTTTTGACTTAAAGACTCAGATCTTTACTGGCTTGGACATATGCCTGCTGCCAGTAAGACATGGTAACATAAGAGCTTTTCCTGACATTCTAATTCAGTATTAGCCTAGCCCTTGTGTCAATTAAGATAGGCTAGAGGGTAATTTATTTCATCCTAATAGTATGATTCCTTTCCTATCTTCCATGCATTTGGACTGCTTCCAGTGTATTTTCCCCTTACAGCATGTTAGAAAAGAAATGAAGACTAGAAGTTGAAATTATCCCCTCAGTAGGCAGTAAATCTCTATACAGTTTTTTGTTTTCTGTTTAAATGCCAGAGACTGATTCTTTCAAATGTCCTGACTACAGTGGGCAAATTGTCTGCCTGTATTACATTTAATGATTTACAATTTGACATGCCTTGTTGGATATCGACTTGAATGATATTAGACCTTGAAACTTGTGTACACAAAATATGTTCATCCCATGCTCTTCCAACAAGTACATGGATATCTCTTAGCAGGCAAACAGAAGTTTAAAACATGAAGTTAAGTACAAAGAAGAAGCATATTTTATCCACAGAATGAATGATAGAAGCATGATAGCGTTAAATGCGAAGATATGACAATAAAATGAAACTTCTGGTAGTGTTCATTCTCTCAGAATTAATCAGCAGTGTGAATTTGAAGTTGGCTGTCTGCAACCTGTCTGTTCTGCTGATTGTTTTAACTGCCTGTTGCCTAATGTGAGGAATCAAAGGGACATGAAGAGAGAAAATTCTGTAGTCAGGTGAGCAGTTTCCTTTTTATAATTTTGGTGACACATTGGAGTGAATGGTGATAAGTGATAGTGAAGTGACATATTAACATTTTTTCAATGTAACAATGACCCCAAGAAGGCTGTATTCATACACACTTTTGATGTCTCTTGTGTAAAGAAAATCTGTGCTATGTCTTAAGTGATGAGAAAGTTCAGTTTAGTGTTGTCTGGCATTACTGTTGCATTGCAGTGTGACTGAAATAGAGAAGTGAATGTGGCTCTGAGAGAGCATATTGCTACAGACACTTCAGGTGGACTGAATTGTGCTCCAAGACAGATTTTTATGCATCCTGATCTTGACTTATATCATATGCAGTTATCTACTCAAAAAAATTTCAGCAACAATCAAAGTTCAAGAAAATGTACTTCCCTCTGGTGCCCACAGTATTTGTACCTGGTTTATGCAAGTGTGACTACTTTAGTAGTCATTTCATGTCACATTTTTTTAGTTATTAATAAAAAAATTTAGAGCTTGAGTGTGGAGTTTGGAAAGGAGTCAGAACAAAGTATACATGAATTTGTCATAGTGGTTGTACAAAGAAGTGGTTGTGTCCCTTTCCAGATGAGAGTGAAATCTCATCAAATTGAGAAGGGTAACTCCTTGTACTCATGAAGATCTTGTTACTGCCCAGCTTCAGCTCTTATTGTTGCAGACCACCAGGAAGGGAGATCCAGCTCACTGTCCATTGGGCCCTTTGACCTCCTGCTGACTACAGGTGAGTCTGTGCTTTCTGCACGTGTGCATGTGCCTTTTATTAGATACCAGCACACTGGGAAATAAGTGGAGACTATGATATCCTTTTAGTTTTAGGAAGCATTGAGAGGAGAAATATGAGAAATAATTATCTAGATTAATTTCACACTTTGTTAAGCTTGATTTAAGAAAAGAAATCTGTGTTTAAAAAGCACGGTGATTTCTATTGGAAAATTATTGTAGTTCTCACAATCAGTCATTTTATTATCACTGTAAATAGCAAAGATAATTTTGAATAAAAAGTGTCAGAAATGGCAGATTAGGATTTCCTTTGACCAGAAGTCACATTGCCATCTTCTTTACAGCATTTTTGTTTTATGCACTACCTACGTAAAATTAGAATTTATATATGACAACATGGAAGTTAATTCTGGAATACATGAAAAATAATTAATAACCCAGGACAGTATCTGGAGTGAGGACAGTGAAGCAATGTCATTGCTATTGAGCTGAGAATCAGGCAGAAAACATCTACAGAAAAGTGTAATTTTTTAGATTGATCTTCTGCATATTTATGTCATTTCTGCACAAGTAAGAGTATTCATACCCATTTAGATTTAATCCTGTAGCCCTGTTAATCTGACTGAAGCTTATTTCTTTGTAGTAAGTTTAGTGAGGGTAAAAATATTAGTTAATTGTCCAATTAGTAGGCATTACTGCAATCACTGATAGCAGACTGAATAAAGGAAGATAGAAGAGAGATAGAAACTTAACCAAGGAAAGATTTTAAGGATTATATACCTTTGTATATATTTCTGTTATTCTTTCTTCAGTATACTCAATAATTTAAACATAAAATAACCTTTTGATGACAAATTTAACTAACTCTTTGTAAATTTTTGAAAAAGGTTCTCTAAGCTTTGCTTGCTTCTACAAAAAATGTGCAAGGAAACAGCAAGAATACTTTGCTGATCTCAATTTCATCAGTTTACAAAACTATATTAGGTGCTATTTATTTGCATGTCACACATAATTTTCAGTGAAATTTGATCTCCTTGCACCTAAAATTTTCAGTAAACATATTTTCAGTACATAGTTGATTTGACAAGTGCTATGGCATTGACTTGATGTGCCCTTCTGAACATTCTCAGGTGTTCCTACATGAAACTTATTTCAGGACACCTTTGCCAGACACCTGATATGTTAGTAGGCACTGCATCTAAGGAAGACTGGATTGCTAACACTTACTATTTTGCTAGGACCTAGAAAGTGCAGATCATAACTCTCTGTCTGGGTGTTTCTTGGTAAATAATAAAATCTCTGCCTGCAACTCTGCTTCTCCTAACTTAGGGTTTAATTGGGTTGACAAGTAGCAGGAGTAAAGATGAATTTGAAAATTACATTTTAGCTTTGCACTTGTCTCTATGTTTGACTAAATAATGAAAAGTTAAATTGGTTTTCCTTTAAAATCACAAATCAAATGTGGAAGTTACAGAAGAAACATTTATTGGTGTATCTGTAATGCACTAGTCCTGACTGAAACAATTGCCACTTCCACAAGAGACTGCTTTAAAATAAGTGTTACCTGTACAAGTTTAAAGCTGCAAACTGGGTAGAATAGTCACAGTGTAAAATACCAAAATATCAGTATTGAGTGTGAATGGTGTACATGTCCATTCAGTAATAATGGACTTGTACTAGTGTATTTGCACACGTGAACATTTCTATGACTGGAATCTGAAATTACCTGTTTGTGCTGTTGCTTAAGAGTGTAGCAATGAATGTGGTTTTTCTACTTATTTACAAAACAGAAGTTGTTTTCAATTATACTCTGTACTTTTCTACCAGAAACAGATGATACTAAGAACTTTTACTTCATTTTAAAAAGCAGTTTTGAACTGTTCGGAAGTTCACTCAGGAAAGAAAAGATTTTATCAATGCAACCTTATGAGGACCTTATGCTACATACAAATTGAAAGGTATTATGTTATCTTCACTTTGGAAAAGAAAAATTTTGTACATACTCAGCATTAAGGCCTCCAGAACTGTCTGACAGCAAAGCCCTCTGGCATTCAGAGCACAGAACTTTCCATTGTCTGACATCCCAGAAGCAGTGTGCTTGGGATGGAAACTCAAGTCCCCTTTAATTTCACAAACATTTGGTTTTGTCTTTTACTGTGTTCTGCAGATACTTTTCTGCCTTTCACCC
Organism: Camarhynchus parvulus; assembly: GCF_901933205.1. Classification (NCBI taxonomy): domain Eukaryota; kingdom Metazoa; phylum Chordata; class Aves; order Passeriformes; family Thraupidae; genus Camarhynchus; species Camarhynchus parvulus. The sequence continues at coordinate 80,411,559 of NC_044573.1, read as the reverse complement.
TTGAAATTCCTCTAATTAATCATGGAATGGACAACTAAAAATCAGAATATAGTCCACAAGAGTTATTTCTATATCTTGAAATCCTCCCATAATATTTTACATTGTTCTCTTCCTCCACAAATCAATTGACTTTGGTGATAGTTTTACCTAATTAAGAGCTAAAAACCTTCTGAATAACGATCTCAATATCTTGTCTTAATTGCTTCTCTGCAAAAAAAAATGTTTAGTTTAATAATTTCTCAGTTCTGTCAGTACACACATATTTCTTATTAAGATGCTTCTTCTCTAGTGTTGTGCATGCAGCATTAACTGAAAGGTGAGTGGGCATTGTGCTCTCACCAGAGATTATGTGCCTGGTCAACTACTTATTCATTAAGAGGTCCTATTAGAAAGTAGAAGAGCTAACACTGGAGGGAGGGGTAAACTCTGAAAGATGCAAGCAAAACCAACTCATGGTATTTCTTTGCTTGTCAGTATTTTTTTTCAGAACTAGCATCATGAGACTTGGCAAGAATAACAGTTACCTAAATGCAATTCCTGCATGAATTAGAGGGCTGCTGCAAAGGAAGCAGCACCATCAAGGAGAAACTGCAAAGAATGGTAATTATAGATGTCCTTGACTAATGGCTAGGGGTGAGATAAATGGCTTTTTCTTGTCTCAATCTGTGCATATTCCTTTCTTCTGAAAGGGAATAGCTCTGCATGGCAGCCAAGGGTTACGGTGTGTTTTGCTTTTTGCAGGTGTAGGATCATTTCCATGATGAACATCTTCACTTGGAAATGCTATGGCAGTACCAGGTATTTGGCAATAGTCGGGCATGTGGATAGAAGAAAACTGAGCAAAATTGCTAGGACTTTGCCAGTGAAGAGGGAGCTTTCAACATTTAATTGTTACTTTTCTTACTCTCTTACATACAATCTCTGCAGGTTGTTTGCAGATCAATATTTGAATTTTACACTAACAGATGTATGAGAATTCATGCTGTATGCTGCTCCAGCCAGCTTACAGAAGATCTATGTTGCAGGTGTACTAAAGTCTCTATTAACTTTTAAGACCAGATTTTAAAGTGAAGTAGGATTTGAAAAGCTCTGTCTTGATTTAGGTAGTTCACATCCCTTCAGATACATAAAGGCTATATCACTATGAATGGTTTCAAATACTGATGACTATTGTAATCCTCAGATCCCAAGGGTACCTGAAAATCTGATACTTAATTCCTCAAGAATAATATATGCATCTGCCACTGGCATTGTTATTTTTTATGTTCATAACCTTTTTCAATAATATGGTGGCTCATTGTTTGCCTTCTTTAGGAATACAGGTTCCTTGTGCATAATTTATTGTATAAATAAATAAAGAATTGTGCTATGTTTATTTTAGCCAAGAGTTGTATGCAGCTGGATCTGTAATATAAGACAGATATTTAAGCCTTTTGCCTTTTGTTTAGGTTTTGTTTCTTTAGGTGGAAAAAATATCAAGTAAGTTTTAAATCCTTTCCTCTTTTAAAGCAATTAGACATGAAAATGCACAAAGAGGAGCTGAGACTACACTTAACCCTGTCTGATGGAAGGGGGATTGTATCATAGTTGCCTAAATGTGTATGTGTGAGCAACTGGGAAATACCAAAGCGTCAGCACTGCTTGAGATGTGGTGAAATAGATTAATATGGGAATATATCAAAGCAGTGGATGCAGAGAAGAGCAGGGGGGAAAGAAAAAAAACCCTACGGGAGCAGAAACCTTCAAAATACTGGAAAAAAAACATGGAAAATTCTGCATCCATGTTTTATATCCACTCTGTTGTGTGTCTCTTTAATGGAGGGTATTTAATGGACAGATGGGGCTGTTGAAAAGGCCAAAATACTTATGATTTTTTTTTCCTAGTAAATAAAGTGCTTCCCCTTTAGGCTTTTTTTTTTTATTCCAGTTTTAATGAGGCTCCCCTTCACTGGTGCCAAGAAGTGCCTGATTTGCATGTGCAAATTCGAGATTAATATGAGTGAACTTTGTTAGATTTAATAATCTGTTGTTGCCTATGAGGAACGTATTGCTTTTTTTTCCTTCTAGGATTTTGTGTTATATACTTAGATGACTTAAGTACACAGGATTTTTGTGTCAACTGCGATTATGTTTCTTTTGCAGGATTTTAAATCAAGTATTAAAATTAATTTTATTTTAAGAGAGTTTAGAAGCTTCCATGTTTTCCTTTATTTTTTTTCCTTCTGGGCTTAAAAAAAAAAGCAATGTAATTGTTTGTGTTCAATCAACACATAGTATTTCGAGACTCTGTCTCTCAAAATAGCTATTCAAATTGGAATCCTGTAGAATTTTATAATTGCTCTGGACCTCTGAGTCATCTGCAGAAATATTTTTAATGATCAATCGACCATAAAACTCATAACTTTTATTTGAGGTCCCTCAAGAACAAATTGATTCTGTGTTTCCATATGATTAAGGAAAATACCCATCTAGTTAGGGATTTGCATTAAAAGATGAAGAAATAGGGAAACAAAGAGCAATTCTGATTTGGAAGGGTGAAACATCCTACATTAATAGTGCAATAAAATTATTAAAACTGAATATTTGATTAAGTTTTAGTGTACCCTTCATACATATGATCACAGCTTCCACCTGAGAAAGTGAGGGGTAAAGCATTTTCTTCCCTTGCCTGCAATTCCCTCTTAGCACACGATTAAAGGCTTATAGAAAGAGGCAGGAGAAAATTCATTAACTTGGCAACCACACAGTTTTATCCAACGCTACTGATGCTGAAGCTGGAATATATGCATGTGTAACTTAGAAACAAATTTCACATTTTAGTATTAGTGGCAGGTGAGTTGCATTGGTAATGCCATCCACTGCAGCCTGTCTAAAATAACTATATGCAGCAATTCATGCATGTAATTCAGCTACCTGATTCATTAACATTTAAACAGTCTGTTAGGCAATGGCCATAAATTAGATGCCTTGCAGATCCTTGGCAAAAGTGTGTTTAACAGCCATCGATACACTAAAGCCTTGTCAAGAAAAAATTGCCTACATGCTATGCAGTAACAAACAGGAGTGTTTTGTGTCTGCCCTTTTAAGGATGGCATCTAATATCACTGGGGCCACAGAAAAATACTGCGGTTGTATGGAAAGAAGAAAAACACACTGCACCTAGTTACAGTGCTAGTGGGACTGTATGTGTCTGGAAAGAGACAGAGATGCAGGGTCTAATACAGAATACTTTAAAGCAATGGAAATGTTCCTATGGATGGAAGATAAAGGACTCCATCACCCCCCCACTGAAGGAAGTTCCTCTCCCTTGAAACATGTTTTTAGCACTGTTATGTTCCCATGGAACAGAGTAGTGGAGTGAGGAGGAATCTGGGAACACCTCATCCTGTTTTATCCCCCAAGGGCTGATATCCCCATTTCATATCAGCAAATTTAAGCTGTTTAGAATTCTGTGCTATGGCAGTGGGGGATAGACTAACTCCAAAGTGACCCATCTGTGGATATTCTCCCTTCTGTCACAGCTCCTTCACTACTGTGCCTCTACCATTGTGTCCTACTTCCCGCTTGGAACTCACCTTAGACAGGACCACCCCCATCACCTTCATCTTTCCCAGAGAATATGTTCAGTTCTGGCAACAAACCATAGCAGCAGGCTGAAGGGTACACAACTGGGCTTGTAAATGTCACAAAATCCTGCATGTGGGCTGCATACCCTGGGTTATGTCCTGTGCCATGAGGGCATGTGAAGGAGTTTAAGGACACAAAACCCTGATGAGACACTGATTAAAGTACGGCAGAGGGAGTCAGACATGGTACTGATACCGTACTACCAGCTACACTCAAAACCATACTGAAGGGCTTTTTGAACAAGAATTGGCATAATTCAGTTTCTTTCCAATATGGATGATGAGGGAAAGGGACCAAGTCCTTATACCAGAAACTAATTCAAATCTGGATACATGAAAACAATACTATGAAGATTTTCATATCTATATGCCCAGTGGGCTTTAATCAATTGATACAGTAACTACACACAGAGTTCTAGTTTAAAGGTAGAAATGAGGAAGAATTTCAGGGAAATAAGAACTTCTGTCATTCCTGTGTAATATGTATGACTATTTTTGGTGGCTTGCAACTGACAACAGAATTCCTGCACTTGTATCATCAGTTGCTACTGTGTTCCAGCTCTGGAAACTGTTTCCATTTGTTTCAGGACCTAATTATGATAACTAAAATTATAATTGTTTTGTTACCAATCACTGATTTGAATAGATTTTGGCCTATTTGTGTATTGTCATCCCACAAGAGAATTTACCTATTTTTTAAACCCAAAATTACCTTGTGAACTACTGGTAGGTCTGGCCTTTGGGTTGTTTCTTTAATACTGGAAGAGTTTGCCACACAGTTTTCCCATGATTGTGTTGGACAAGCTGAAGATCACTTTTCCAAATTACTGGATTAACTTTGCCTCTGGAAAGTTGGTTTTAGTCCTGGTCATGCAATGCACTCCCATCTTGAGATGGTCAGCCAGCAGATCAGTTATGGTCTAAATAAGCCAAGATCCAAGGGGCATTTCAAGTCAACATTTTTTAACTACTCAAAGAGCAAGCCTGAAAAAGTGTGTTAGGAACCCACCTGAGTGGCATCTTAATGCTCTGTTCTAACCTCATTAACAGCTCAATATATTGCTAATCAAGAGGAAAGACAGTGTGTTTCACAGGCCACATGCAAGACAATTTTTTTTTCCCTCAAGAAAGGCAGAACAGATAAAAATATGAGTTTTATACAACATTCAGCTGATCAAACCCATTGATTTTACTGATACCCAGAACAATATTTTATGGCAAACTCTTTGGGAAAGTGAGGCTCTATGGACTGGGGCTTGATTTAAATATATATTGTAGCACCCACATTTGGAGTTTACTTCTGCCTTTAAAACAGAAATGCAACTAGACTCTGGAGAAGTCCTTATTGTGTTTTTTATAAAGTTTTAGATGTCACAGATGTTTTAGACTTGGTAAAGTCTTAAGAATTTTTTCAGAGTGTTTTAATTCTTTATTACTACCACCATGAATTTCTATAGTTCTACTTTACTGAACTTTTTGGATATATTTCAAAATATTAAAAATTAAATATCTTTTTTAATTACTCTGATGTTATTGGACATTTCTATTGTCTCTATAGTTGTTTCATAAATAACTATACTACTTGTGGGGAAAATTTGCAGAAACAGAGACATGCTGACAATAACTTTTTGTGGCTTCTTTTCCTCTTTGCCTTCCCTCTCTATAGTAATTGGAGTATTGATTAGATCTGTATGACTAGTCAGTTTCTAAATGAACATAACCTGGTTTTACTGGTTAAATCAGCAATCAGGAAGTGTTTTTTGATTTCTTTAGTATTTTTTACTCTTTAGACAGTAATGTACACAAAAAGAATTTGTTACTTCTGTAGACATAATGAATGCATGAGTGATATCTTCTCAATTTAAACTTCTCCTTTCAGACAACTGATGTAGTTCAGTGAATTCTGGATTAGTCATCAGTTTCGGTTTTGACAGTTGATGAATACAATCCTTAAAAGGGATAAACACCAGAGACAATCTAGATCTTTGAGAAGATAATGTTGCCAGATTTTGTTAGATTCATTTTATATTAAACTTCAGTACTTTACTCGTCATCACAGACACGATCTCTGGTATTTAAAAAACCATTTTAACAGCTATTGCACTGCCATGTAATAGAGACACCCATCAATAAACATCCTTTATTTTCCAGCAATTTTCTACCATTTTTTAAATTCTCTGAAGGAGAATTGCACTTTTCTAGTGTGCATCTAACTTCTGATAGTTTTAGAACTGTTCCTATAAACAGTGCTTTCCTAGTAATGCTTTCAAATCTCTGAAATGAAACACATTTATTGCAAGAATAATTCTGCCTAGGCACAAGCTAGCATATTTCCAGTGAAATAAGTGGAACTTTGCAAAAATGTATCAAGCAAATTGCTTCATAATTTGCATTCCATAATGTTTATACAAATTCCTTTGTAATGAAATATTATACAATTTCTAAAATTATCACTCTTTCATGATGCAAAGCAAATATATTTTTCAGCTTATCCTTAGATGTGGGAAAAGAAAGGCATAGACTGCTTATTTATTACTGTATGTTCTTGTTAACTCTTAACATATTACATTTGTTATATTTATCATCACTGTGTTTAGAAATACATCATAATAGCCTCCATCTCCCATAAATAAAATATTATTTAAGCTATTGCAAGAAAATCATATGAGAATAAAGTACAGATATTTGTTGGATCTGAAGTTCATTCTGTGGGAATGCTTGGCTTTTTGCCTCATACATCCTAACTTCCTAGGTCTTTGGAGATTTTCCTTTCAGTTTATCATGTCAACCCAGAAGACCTTCCTCTGTCTTTCCTAGGTTTTTCTCAGTTTCTCGTGTTTACCCCTTGAGAAGTTACTGTGAGTTCAGTGTAGAGATGGGGACTGTACTTTGAACTGAGGAATGGCAGCACTGTCCTCAAAGGCTGCTGCCTGCCAGGTTCTCTGAGCTCTCTGTGTTTGCAGGAGCTGTAACTCAGAGCTGGGAACACATCTTGACCTACAAGTAGGACCACGTCAGCTGCTGGTAAGGAGCAGCCCTTCCACATATCTCTCTTCTATCTTTCATGCTCAAGGCAACCTGGAAATATTCAGTGAGTGTTCATTTAACTCTGGGTTGTGGGACAATACAAACAACAAAATAGTGTCCTATGACTAAGATCAGAAATCTGCTGTGGAAGGAGAACGGCAAGAAACAGGAGATCTGTGCAAGCAGGTCTGTGCAAGTAAGTGTGTGTTAAATACATAGGGAGAATAAAGGACAACAACAAGGGAACAAAAGTGAACTGATTTGACTATTTATCCACTGGAGCTTGATATTCCTCATCTAATAAGCTGGTTGTTTCCATAATTTATGTTTGAATAGACTGGAATTTGAAGTTTCTCTAGAAACTATCACATCCTCACTCCTTCCTCTTTGTGACATTGGGACTACATTGAAGTTTCTGACTAATACAGTCCTGATTTACATTTCAGTCCACAATCATCAACAGCTCTGTAGTTCATGGGGTTTTCAAGTAGCCTCCCGACCAGTCTGGGAAATGCTGTATGGGTTTTCTGTTGTTGTTTTCTGTTCTTTACTCCTGACTATATTTCAAGTTTCATATTTTAAAATGATTTGTTAATCAAAAGTTACTTCCAAATTTGTTCTAGTTTTTAAGCAAAAATGATTTTTCCCTGCAAAAGTAAATGAATTAAAAGTGTATTCATGCTTATATCTCTTTGTGCAATGCCTAAATTAGCAAATCAAGGTGTATTCAGTTCACACACTGAAATTAGGAAAGTTGTTGGCTTTTTTTCCTTGACCTCTTCCCCTTTTTTAGCTTCAGATATTTTTCAAATCTACAATAAATGATTTTGTACAATGGCTGAGTCTTAATTTATTCCATTTAAATTATTTAGCATTCATTTATACAATATTGGAACATTTTATTTCAGGATATAACATTTATCATAGATTTTTTTTTTCAAGAAGAAGCACATAACTCTCAAGATGAAGTTGTTTGTTACATTTTTTTTCCATATTTAGCTTGTTAAATCAGACATTAGTGGTTCTCAGTTATAGGAACACAGGCTGCAGAGGCCCTGCATTATCAGATACCTTTGAGTTCTGTCAAAGCTCGTGGTGTGCAAAGGAATCCTACACAGACTGTAAAAGTAAGGTCATTGTGCTGCCTATATTGGGCATTCACTACAGGAGAACCCAAGCATCACAGAACAGATGCTCTGAGTGAGAATGACACCGTGTGTCTGCAAAGGTAAGGCTTCCTTTTGCCTTTAGACATTTCTTGAGACACGGGAATTTATTGAAATGCATATTGTTTCAAATGGCTAGGAAGGGAGATCAGCTGTTATGGTGGAAAAAAGACAAATACTGAAACAGATAAAAAAGGGGGCAGGTATATCTTTAGGAAAAAAGGAAAAGCAAGTCATATCTTTATAACTAAAAAGGTGGAAACCAGTTATAGAACCTGACTGCTGTATTCATGTAGCTCAAGGCAACGGAGGGAGAGATGGGACTGAACTTGTCCCACACTGGTGAGCAAATCAAACCCTGGTGCATTTTCATCAACTGTCAGAAACAGACAGATATTTCTTTGGGGCTAGGCAGGAAATTAGGCTATTAAGTTACAGCTTTTTCACAGAGCTCTTGTCATTCTCTTCTCCTATTCTACAGATGTTCTATCAAAGCAAGTCATTGTGACCATTTATCTTTCCAAACGTAAAATACTTTTTCCAGAGCTAATTTTTTCCCTCAGTAGTTGAGGTCTTTGTAGTCTGTGTCTTGCTTCCCTGATCTTGTATGGATCTAAGATTAATTTGCACTAGCAAGGAGTTCAACAACAAAATCAATTTCAATTGGGTCAGGTGAGGTCACTCCCAGCTCAGCAGTGTGAGGAAAAAAAAAGATTATTATCATTCTGGGAACACTACTACTTTAGTGTGGAGGGGAAAAAATATGTCTATTAAAGACCTTTACAATAATTTTCATAACATTGGAAACTATTAATTTTTGTTTACTTTCTGCAACTTTGGTATAGTCATCTATATGCAAATAATTTGTGTTACTGAATGCTTTTGTATTCCTTAAGGAGAATTGAACAGAATTTGTTAGCTGACTGATAGCAATTCACAAAAAATGTGGCACTGTCAAGCTGATACAGAAATACCTTTGATAGATCTTTTTATATCCTTGGCACAGAGACAGTGTAAATTAAATAGTAACATTTTGTCTGTTAGGTATTCCATGCCCCATATCACAAATAGGTAGTTTTAAAGGAAATTTAATTTACCGCTTAAGGGAAATACTTTAGACAAAAAAAAAAGTTCAGATGTTTAAAACTTAATTTACAAGGAAAGAAACCTCAACCTGTTTACAGAATCTGTTCTTTAGTGCTTATTTTATATCATAGCTTTGAAAGAAAAAAAAAAAAAAAAGCAGCATCAGCTTAAATGCTTATCAAGCATTAGTGTTTAATGTTCACTGGATCTTAATTATTTGTTCCATGAGGTAGAGATTACAGTTAAGAAAATGCACATGTGCCATTTCATTCACACAGCATCAGATTTTCAGGTGAATTAGAGCTGTGTGTTTCCTTTAGGACAGCTGTGCAAACTGGTGCTAACTAAAGACCTGCTGCACACAGGCTAAGAGGAAGGAAAAGCTGCTTAGCTGAAATTGCTGGGCCATGTCTTTGTTTCTGCTTTGTGCATCTTAAATTTTTGTGTAATCTATGTTGAAGAGTGACAAATACCTTAGTATTTTTAAGTTAAAATCTGTATTTTGATGTCTGGGAAATAACATACTTTGGATTGAAAAGTTGTGTACATTTATGTCCAATAGAAAAAAAAATGAGTGAAGTACACTAGGAGATTACTTTATGGAAATGCAATTGTCTTAAAAAATAAAAGGAAGATATTGGAATAATTTCAGTTGTGCTGTAGCAGTCCTGACTTCAGGTGTTGACCTTAATCACTTTCATTATATGCAAAAAGATTCAGATTTTTCTGGGTCAAATTCTCCCTAAGTGTATTTTTCCTGAATTTTCAGGAAAATGGATGTGGCCTGCTGATCTCAAATTTCTTCCATTTCCTTTTTGTGTGATCAAAACATGTAAAATGAAATAATGCTACTAACAATTCTTAGAGAAAAAGATACTAGACATGTTTCTTTATTCTAAGAGTTTGAGCTTAATCCTCTGTCTATACATACATATATATATAATTATATTCTTTGTACAAGCTTAGATGATTAACTATCTGAACATCATTGAAAAATAAAAAAACCCCTAACATAAAAATTCTATAGCCAAAGTTTATTTTATTAAAAAAAAAAAAATCCTTTCTTCCCCTAATCATGAACAGAGTTTTTAAACAAATGTTAAATTAGCTCTTGAATGACTGTGTACTGGTAACAGACAAGGTTTAGTACAAACAAATTTGCCTTCATTGTCATGGATTCAGTGTTTAAATAGATACTTCCGTTTCAAAATATCACTGATGGCTACTCAAAGTATTGCACTTCAGAGAGCATTGAAAAAGTATCCCTAAATGTTGGTAATATTTGAAAGCAACCCATTTGAGGCTTTACGCTTCCATTGGAGTTAAACTTTCAAAGGGCTGAGTGAAGACTCCCTGATCATTTTCTCATCACTGAACTAATAATAGTTCAGGATTAATATCTCAATATTATAGATATTGATATATATAGATATATAGATACAGTATATAATATAGATTTAAAAAGGGACCCAAAGAGTGTCAAAGCTGGATCTGTACACATAATGGCCAAATTACCCTTTCAGGTCAAAACTATTATTCCAATGATACATAATGCAAGATATTCTGCTGTAAAATTATACAGGTCTTTAAAGTAAAATCTTGCCCCTACATGTGTTAGTGTGAACACTTTGTAGATGTATAAAATTGAGACAAGTGTATATCCCTACTTCCAGAGAACAGTTTATAGCTAGCTGTTACCTCAGGGTTTCCTAAGAAAGCTTTAAATAGTCTTTATAATGTATTCTTATAAAGGTAGTTTTAAAAAAATTTATGCATTTTTATATAATTTATATTTTATAGTATCTTTATGATTTATAAACTAAAATAATTTAAAACTTACATAATTTATAGAAAATGTGATTTCAATTTTAGGCTGCACTGGATTTGCACACTAGCATTTGTACTAAATTTAGATTAAGTAATATCTTGAATTGTGCCATTTTTCCTTTGGGGCTTCATACAAAGTCCATTTGAAGTTAGTTTGCTTTGGCTTAGACACAGGAGAGATCATTGCATCTCCCACTATAGTTAAAAAAAAGGATCCTCAGATTTTATTAGCTGTTAGAGAACATCTACAAAAAAGTATTTCACATAACAAGCTTCTGAGGTAGGATACTGATGGCAGAACTACTAGACTTTTTTATAGGAAAATAAAGACTTTTTAGAGGACCAATTTTAGCTGAAAGTCAATGTTTAGTCTAGGTTCTGAAAATAATCAGACTGGAGTCTGATGAGCATGAAGACAGGAATGTAAAGTGAAATTTCTGAATAGGTCAGGAGGTTGTTATGATAATCCCAACTATTTGAGTGATGGGTACACTTACATACCTGCTTTTCACAGCAGAGACCTGTGCTAGAGACAGAAACTCAGTGGGATCTCTGGGTCTTGCTTGATTTTACATTGCTGGAATGCAACTGGGTTAAATGAGCATATTCCTTATTTACAGCAGCGATCACAGATCAGATGGGCCTTGTGTTTTCCAGCAAGTCATGAAACTGTGGACTCCATTATTTGTGAGCAAAGTAGTATTTGGATGGATAAGCATGCTTACTAACAGCTGGGCTAAAATACCTGAACATAGATGAGATAAATGCCATTCTGCTTGCTTAACTCCTGCTGTTTCAATTAGATCTGTTGTTTTTCTCACTCTGTCTCAACCCATTCTATTATTTTTCCTATTTGTATCACACTGCATCACTGAGCAGGTTACACAGCTATCAGTTTCTCTACTGTAAATGAGAACATTGCAAAAGATGATGGAGATGACTTAATATTAGGCTGATAAAGTATAGAAAACCCTTGCACTAAATGACCTGGAGGGTTAATAGTAACTGTAAATTTTTCAAGATATCAGGTCTACTAAAAATGTTGAATAAACAAGGTCTACTAAAAATGTTGACTAAACAACTGTACACAATGTTCATGAATTAATATTTCCATGTAGTGAAGAAAGTTATGTTTCCATTTTAATACACTGGGAAAGTGACACTTATTTCTTTGAAAATAAATTGCTTAGCCTAATCCATCAATTACCATTTCCAGAAAAAAGAATACTTTTGCATTTTTATTAAAAGATTTTTCTCCCCAGCAGACATTTGTATTGCCAAAGTATTATTTTATTTTCAGAGTACAGGTTTACAAACTGAAGACAAAATTTCACAGAAGGATAACATGAAGACAAGGAAGACAAGTTTAGGGGAATGATATGATAAAACAGAGCACATCCTGAGGGAAATACACTTTAGGGACAATTTTACTAAAATTTGACCCCAGGCACAGCAATATAAACAGATTAATCTACATAAAAGTAATCAAATCCATGCACAATAGTGTGTATTTTAGAAGAACTGAAAGTGGATGTTTCTGATGATGGCAATGATATCTACTCAGATTTGAATTCATTGCATATTTTTTAAGGATTAATATTTTATGGCTATTTAGCACATACCATTTATAGTATTTCTTACTCTACCTTCTCTATTTTGTTTCATTTTGATTTTCAATTTGATTGACAAATTATTGCACTTTTTATTGATACCATATTTTTCACCAACTTAAGCTACTCTTGCTTTAGTCTAACATCACTGAATTCTGAGAGTAAACAATTCATGTCACAGATCTCTTGTTGCTATTGCTCTAGTCTGTGTTTTCACTTCACTTCAGTAGTATTGAGTAATCTTCCAAAGACACCAAAGTTACAATTTCCATTAACTATTCTAGAATTCATAGAGATTGATGCATTCTAGGAAATGTTAAACTCATTGATCTGCATGGTTGAAGTTTATGTATTTATACAAAGACAATGAAAATGGATAAAAAATGGGCATACCCTGGCTATGAATGATACAAAGTAAGAACTTAGGGGAAAAGTGGGTACAGACCTTATATGCATAAAAAATTATAAACTGTAATTTCAAAGAGATAGGTAAAATCTATACTTTTTCAACTAAATATGTTAATGCTTTAAGTTGCTTTCAAAACTTTGCTTTCTGGAGAAACCACTGAGTAAGAAGCTGCCGTAATTTAATGTTTGAGCTACTATCACTTCAGAATGTCAGGATTAGAAGTATCATTTCATATGTAGTTGGTAATGAACACTTTTCCATACCCATGATAATGAAATTATGACAAGATTTCTTGGATGAATGGGAAGATACTTATAGATGAAAATTAGAGTGATGAATAGCACGAACTTTTAATGTACTTTCACATCTTATATTTTATTCTGGCTATGTATGAAGCAAACTAGTGATGAAAGCAGTAATGTTAAAATAAATAGTCTCACATAAATGTTATGAAAAATGGGTACAAAATATTAATATTAGTTTAATTTTAGATGTAAAAATAATTTGGATGTAATAAAATTACTGTTACATCTTTTTCCTGTCCATGTGTTTGAAATAGCCAGTTTTGAAGGTAAATTTGGAAACAGGGATGTTTCTCTCCCTTCAAATATTATGTTTTTTGAAGGTGAACTCAGACAGCTGACTTCTGTTGATGTGAATGTCAATTCTTATCAATGATATTCAGTAGCATTTCCTTAGCTAGCTAAGCACTGACTCCAATCTCCCAACTGTGAATTCACCTCCAATTCATCTGTTTCATGTCACACCAATGGACTTTGAATGACCTTCTTAGGACTCTTATCCTTACAAAGCACTTGGCCAGCCATTTCCTATGCTAATTTTCATCAATTTCCATTTCTTTTTTTTTTTATTAGCAACTTCCAGAAGTGTTCTTCTCAGCTGATCCATGAAATCTCAGTGCAGCCACTGACACTTGATGTATTATAATGCATTAGAGACAACCCTAGTGATAAAATCATTGTGATAGGCTAAACAAAAAGTTGAGAAATAACAATTGTTTAGCTAGAACCTTGCTGATTAGATCTAGTCAAAGGGACAGAAGACTTTCAATTGAGAATACTGTTTATAATTTAACCAATTTAAATTTGTTATTTTTTTGTTCAAGTTAATGATGTTAAGATTATTATTGTGCATTGGTACCTTATTTTTACATTAAAGATATTAGATCTTTTCATCTTAGCATGTTGCTAATGGAAAATTATTTTCCTGTAGGTATAAAATTAATGCAAAAGGACAAGGTAAAATTTATTTTGTCTTATGCTGGATTGTTTTCTAGAATCATTTACTTTTATTTATGGAAATAAATAAAAGTGACAGAGCATATTAATTGGTCACAACTATTTTCCCTTCTAAGACTCAAAAGAGCAGCTTAAGATGTAATTATTGCCATTTAGGTTTTATAACCTTTGTTTCTCATTTACAGTTTTCTCTGGTTTGGCAAATAAAGAAAAACAAGCATTTCAATATGCTTTGGATATTTGTGATTTCTGCTTTCTTTTTCTAAATCTTTCAGAAAGAGTAATTGTTAATAACTTTATTCTAGGGTCAGAATTCACCTTTCCTTGACTCTTGAACCTTAAATGATGACTTTTATTTAGAAGAAAAAAAAACTAACCCCAAATCTGGGTCTGGGTCCAACTTGCTCTAGGTGGTATCTTAAAAAAACCTAAAAAACCTTAATGTCTGGTTTAAGACAAGTCTGATATTCAGACTGTTTTGTTGACTTTCCCAGCTAGCTTGTTCATTCCTGCCAAAAATGTCTCTTCACTCTTGCTGTGGCTGGACACAATGTGGGGGTACTCAGTTTTCCCTTTTCCTCATTTAATGAAAAGCTTCAGGGTCAGGGCCAGTTCCCACCAAAGATGCAGCTAATTGTGAAGTATATGAAAGCAAAGTAAGAACTTACATAAACCACCACTGCCTTCTTAACTCTATTTCACAAGAAGTTAATAAGCTATAAGTCCAGTGCTCTTGAATGTTTGAAAAATGCCTAGCGAAAGTCTTCACAGAATTTCAATGGACTGTTGTGTAACTGAGCTCTGAAAACCACAGCAAAGCCTGATTCCTTCAGGAAAGGGAGGACAGGATCTTCTTTCCACCAGAAATTCATCCAGGGCAGCTCTCTACCCCTTCAGGAACAGGGGACTTTGAAAAGTCACGACTTCTTTTCACCTTAGTTTTGCGTAATGAGTGGGGCACTGCAATGAAAGGAAAAGGCAAACTATGCTGTGCCATCCTAGGCTGAGTGAGTGTTTCTGCAGCCTTAATTAACCATTAAACCTTGACTCTGAGATATTTACATTACTTGATCTTCAGCTATCTGTCCCTGTATGTTACAGGGGAGTAGTGATAAACAGAAGTCAATACTGTCAGACCTAAATATTACACAAAACATATTGAGCAGCCAACTTAAACTTCAGTCTCTAGGTGTATCTAGTTCCCTCTGAACACAGAGACATGCTTAGTCTTGTTGCATTCATAGTTGCATTTATAGTTGCATTTATACTGTATTTCATGAAATGGTTCACTCAGTTTTTCCTACTGTAGGTCCTGAACTGAGACAGGACATTACTGCCATCACATGAATAACTATGAACAATAAAGGAGAACATGGACTCAATCTACCAAGGAGGACAAGAAAAGACTGCTAATGTGTCAGCCTTAAGCGGATTCTGGAATGCTCAACTAAATGTGCCTTCTAAATTTCCACCTTTGTTTGCTACCCAAGGATTTTTACCTTGTGTGCTTTAGACTAATGCCTTGGTTCTGGTGATGTGGAGACATTTCCTTGTCAAGATATGTGTTCAGAATTTATTAACAGTAAACCAGTATTGTTTCTTCCTCTCAAACATTGAACCCGTTATGCAGCCAAGTTCAGCTGTGTATATGTATTTGCCGTTTTCGTAAACAGGAAACATTTCTGTTAAAAAGTTAATCTGCAAGAAAAATACTGGAGCTTGTTCACTGTTATAGAGTTCAGCTGAAGGCAAATAATCCAATATATGTGTGTTGGGGAAGTGAAAGGGGAGGATAAGGAGGGAGAAACCTATCTTTCACTGGAAAAGAAATAAAAATGGCAACAAATGTTATCATTTTCAGATTGTTACTAGCAACAGGGAGATGTGATCCAAACAACAAGTGAATGGCTGCATACACTGGTGCAAGATAAAGACCACAGGTAGGAATTTGATTAAGTTTTATTATCAGTCACCGCAGAGAGAATGGCTGTCAGTCAGCAGAGCATTCACTTTTCTGTGCCTCTCTGTCTCTTGCAGACTGCTCTTGCAGGTTGACATAAAAGTAACCTGGAGATCAGATTGCATGGCAGATAGCAGTCATCATTTTCTCCATGCAGGGTCTCCTTAAACATTACTCACCTTGTTGCAGACACAGAATCAGTGTCTGGCAGCTTGAACTGTTCTGCTTTTTTGTTTTTTTATATTCTTAGATTCTTGATTATTACTATTCTTCCACCTAAATGTTGAGATTTACAGACTGCGTAAACTGTGTGACCTTTCTGCCACAAAAAAGGAAAAATACTCATGTTGGTGTAAGAAAACACAAATAGTGCCTCTCCACTATCCATTAGGTTTTTGGGGTTTTTTTGACTATTTTTTTAATTGGGAACAGTATTTTGAATTATCAATAGAATTTTAAATTATTTGCACTCTTTCTCCAATGCAGATAAAATGGGAAGGGGTAAAAATGTTGAATATATCAGTCTGTGTTTCCTCCACTTTCCAATGCATATATTTGTACATATTCTAGAAACAGAGTTTGGAAAGACAAAAGCAAACTGCTTTCATCCTGGAAAAAGTCGATAGAGTACTCTAGGCTTTGCTTTGGGATTATTAAGAGCTACTTAGCTCTTGTTCTTCATTTGTTTAAATCCTGCCACCATAATATTTACAGGATATATACAGCATCTGGAATCAAAGATAGCATAAATTCCTATGAATATGACATATGAAAACTAGAAAGAGTAAGAAGACACTGGAACTGTGAGAACGAGCATTGTGCAGACATCTGCCCAGAATATGGCCAGCTCCAGGAATTTTCTGTCCACGCTCCATCTTGTGACAAAGCGTTCTATGAACAACTATCGGACAGTGATGCAAATGAATGTTCTAAAGTAACCTAATATCATCACTAAACTAACAATGATGATTGCCCTTTGACAGAGATTGCTTCTACTTACCTACTTGAGGGAAATTAAATGCAATGCAGAGAGTTGCAAGAGGAATCTAATAAATTCTGACACATGTTGTTCGTGGGTCTGAGGTGGAACACAAGACAGACCTCCTGTTGTTTGTCAGCCAAACAGTCTGTTTTGTTGCTCGGAGCTTGCTTTTATGGGCAATTCAAAGCTCCCGGCTCTAAACAATCATTGGTCTGATATCCACACCTCCCAGACTCTGAACCAGTCACATGCTTCTAATTTAGGAGAGTTGTTATTGGTTGAAACCTGTGTCAGTCAGCCCAGAGGCTGGTTTATGAAACTAGGCTGGGATTCGTATTTATAACTGGATTAACGTTTGGTACAAATAAGCTTGTACTGCTACAAATTCTATTACATTACATAACTGAAACGTGTCTGATGTATGTTTTTCCCCAGAATTCTATCTGTACAGACACATACTGTCCTGGTTTAGGGCAAATTTAGGGAGGGAATTTCCAAAGAGATTATTCCCTAAAGGGCAATATTCTGTGGCCCTTTCCCCCACCTGTTTGGGAGATAAACCTCCTTTGAGCAAAGTGGAAAAAACTGTTAATTTAACAAGCAAAGTAGCCACAGGTATAAAAAATGAATAATATTAAACAATAAACCCTCTCACTGTTCTGAAGAGATGGCAAATTCAGAAGACCCTTCTGTAGTCCAGAGAGAGAGAGTCCTCTGTGCTTGTTCATTGGCTCACTGAGTGTCTCTCACTCCCTCCAGCACTGGAATGCCACGTCCCAGGCCCAGTGGCCCTCAGGCATGAGCTCCAGGTGTTTTTTCTGGGTTTTCAGTCCAAAGCAGAGCTGATCAGCCTTAATAGCCATCATAAACAGAACAGATAATTGGGGATACAGTATCAATTCTTGCTTGATCAATTCAAATTAAAAGGGTTGTATTAATTTAGCCATGTGCTCTTGAAAACAAAAAACAGGAGAGCCAGTTTAAATCCATTTCTGAGCCTAGTTCTGGGTCATTAAATTGCACCTTTTTCATAGAAGATGGAAATGTGCAATACAAGAAGACAAAGTATTTGATTATCTTAGTTGGATGCAGGTTCATTGGAGAGAGACTTAGTTTTGACTGTGTTTGGTTATTGACTGTTCTTTTCACAGGATCACAGAATGGGTCAGGTTGGAAGGGACACCAGTGAGCCATCTGGTTCAGCCTCTGCTCAAACAGGGTTGTCCTAGACCATATTGCACAGGATGATGTCCAGACAGTTCTCTACCACCTCTCTGTACAATCTGTCCCAGTGCTCAGTCACCCACACAGTAAAATTATTCCTCATGTTCAGGGAAAACTTTCTGTGCATCAGTTTCTGCCCCTTGCCACCAAGCAGAGCCTGGCTCCATTCTCTTGTTCACCTCCCTTCAGATGCTTAGACATTGATGTGGGACTGTTTCTGTTGTCTCTTTTTCGGGCTGAAAGGCCCAGCTCCCTCAGCCTTTCCTCCTAAGAGGGATGGTCCAATTCCTTAATCAGGTCTGTTGTCTTCTGCTAAACCCACTCCAGGTGCTCCACATCTCTCTTGTCCTGAGGAGCCCAGAACTGGACACAGCATTCCAGATGTGCCTCACCAGGGCTGAGTAGAAGGACAGGATCACCACCTGTGACCTGCTGGCAATGCTCTTCCCAAAGCACCCCAGGATACCTTTGGCCTTCTTGGCCACAAGGACACACCGCTGGTTCGTGAGCAGCTTGTTGGCCGCCAGGACCCCCAGGTCCTTCTTCACGGAGATGCATTGAGCAGATCAGCCCCCAGCTTCTACAGATCCATGGAGTATTTCTTCCCAGGTGAAGGATCCTTCATTTGCCATTGTTGAATTTTGGAAGAGTCTTCTTTGCCCATTTGTCCAACCTATCAAAGTCCGGGCCATTCCTCGCTGTTCTATGCCAGTTAACACCTTACATAGATGTTCCTGTTAACACCTTACACACCTGTTCCAGGCACTAGGGGAAGCTTCTGAGTGAGAAGATACTGTTTATTTTCAGAAAAAAACATCCCATGTTGTCTGCACAGTATGTGCTATTGCTGTATTTTATGCAGTTCTGATATATTCACAGATATCAACTTGCATTTCAACACTGTAAAAGCACAGTGGAGACCAATTCAGAAATCAGTGGGTCATCAAACTAATGTAGCTCAATAATTTTTGTTTTGCTTTTCTTTCAGCCTAATGGGCACACATTTTGTTTAAGAGGATTTATCACTTGTCACAACATTTGTGATAATTGTATTATTCTTGGAGAAAATTTCATGTAGCTGTTGAAAGTCGTTCTTTTCCTTGAGACCGAACCACCAGCTTCTGGCACAAAAGTTCTGCAAATAACACTCTTACTAGTGTCTCAGAATGTTGCCCAGATGCTTTTAAAATGCTTTTTAAAAGGAGTCTTCAGAAGTTGTTTTAATTAGTAGGATTGATAAGTCCAAAAATTATCCTGTGTGTAAATTTTATTTTGTCATCTTGCTATGTGTGCATGCCATTCTGTACTGGATAACCAGTCAGAGTTAAGTTGTTTCAGAATATGGGAATCAAGTATCTTGGGACCTGGATGCATAATGTCCATATATAATTACAGGGGTTTTTTTCGCTTAAAATGTTATTAACCTTGAGTCCATGAAAAAGTACTTGTTTTCTGTCACAGAAAAATTTCAAAAAGGAAAAAATAATTGCCGTAGTGTCTTTACTAAATATCAAACTTGGTAAATGTATTGCATGTTTCTAGAACCCTGCTCTTAGAATTGAAATTTACCAGTATTCCTTGCATTGTTCCATAGACTTGTATTACGATTTGTATGGCTTTGAGTATTTTAATCATCCTTATATTTCAGCCCCAGTGCCTAAATTCCAGTATTGAAAGGAAAAATCTGCAAAATTATTTCCCCCTCTTTCTTGATATGCATATTTCTGTGTATAACTAGATAGTATTTTTTAATAAGGGGAAAGTTATTAAGTGTTGGGGTGTGTGTTGTTTTATGTCGTTTTACTGCTTTGATGTTGAGTTTTACAAGTTTTATATTTTATTCTCATTAAGTTCTATTGATCCAATATGGCGACTTGAGCAAGGGGATTTCCAGAGTTCCCTCCCCACCCTCAGTGTCCGTTAAGTGTCAGTCAGCCGGGCCCTCCTATTTTCATGTTAATTTCTTTGTCCATCAATGTTTCCCCTCCTCCGTTTCCCTGGCAACCCCCTGTCCATCACCCCCACCCCACTCCCAAGGTCCAGAAAGTTCCTCGGGGTTCGGGTGGTGATTGGGCTGGGGGGGAAAGCCACTCCTTTGAGTTCTGTTAATTGGTTGTCTAATGTCTCCTGATTTGAGGTAATGTCTCATGATTGGTTATGTGTCGATTCTCCCTCCCCCTGGGGTCGGCTTTATAAGGCCTGACCAGGGGGAGGATCATTGTCAGTTCGTCGTGACCCCTCACCCTTGTGTACCTTCTCTGCTCCTAATAAACCCTACTCCTACCACGGCAAGCTGACCGGCTCGCGTCTTCCTTCACCCGCTCCACCGCTCTCGTGATTGCCGCTGCCAAGGGCTTCACATCTCTCCTCTCTGGGTCGCCACCTGTGACTACACCGTCCAGGGGACCCAGGTCGCCGGGGGATTGGCTCTGTCTTGTGACAGCCTGCCATCCACTGGCCAGGACAGACTGTGGCCGCTCAGACTCTCCTTTCGGAGTCTCCGCTCTGTGGAGCAGCCGGGCCACTTTCAGCAGAGTGACCGCAATTAAGTCATGATTATTTTGATCAAGAAAAGGAATAAAATTGATGGAACCATGAAGAAGATCAACAAGGAGAAAAGACAGCAGCTTACTGAATGAGCAAGATTATTTTTGGTGGGTTCTGACAGCAGATCACAAAGGAGCTTTATTACACTTTCACTGCAAATTGACCTAATTCTCTGTCATAATCTACTTAAACTGATGAGGTTTCCACCTATCTTCAGGCATAAAATGCAGTCATTCCTTTCTAGGTGATGAGCAGCATGTTTATTACTCATTCCTGTAGCTTAAAGACAGTATTTTCAGAAACAGTCCCGCATTACTAAATCATCAGTGATTCTGGAATAGCAAGAGGATAACCTGAGTCTTTGCTATGGGAGCAGTTTAACAAATCTAAAAGTGTTAATCATGTTCAGGGCATTGTCACTTCCAGGGAACAGCGATTACTTTCAGTGACGTGCCCAGAAGCAATCTATTTAGTTTTCTTTTCATATAAAATTGAGAAATAATGAAGGTTTTATTAAGTGAAACTTAATTCACCACAATAGGGACTTCAGATGTACCTGTTCCCACTACCAAGGGATGAAGTATAATTTAATAACAGTCTCTTTAGATTAGCTCTGTCTATTTGAATGTCGCATTATTAACTGACTCCATGTCATGGTGTGCAGATTCCAGAGACTGCTGTTTCAGGCTTTTTTCATTTTTTTAAAAAGAATCCTACATTGATGGTTTGTAAACTACATTATTACTATAACAAACCCGTTGGATAAGAACGTCAAAAATGGTGATCTAAGCTTTTTGGCTGTCGTCCAAAGCACTAAGAATTAGTACATTGCTAATGCTGTCTAGCAATGGTGTGTTTTTCCTGCCACAATGACAGCTGCTGAGAGATTTTCTGTTATTATCTTACTATTTTTTTAAACACTAAAGTGTAATGATTTACTAGCCTATAATGTGATAGCAATGCGTGAATTACTGTGGCTCCATTTGTATACTCAGCAACATCTGTTTTACAGGTGTGAATATATTGATTTTGCTAATTAATACCTGGTGGCACAGTTTCTGAGTGAGGGTATAAAATGGAAAGAGAGAAAATTCCTTATCTATACAATGTTATTTCAAGTCCCTGGGAAATAAAAAGCGGCAATGCAAACTAGGATTATTTTTATTGCTGTTTTTGTTGGCTACTTATTTGATTAGTTTTATTTTACCATCTGTATAATGTCTCCTAGTACCTAGCCAGGAGATATTTTGCTGAGGAGTGTTATAAAGAAGTAGCTTTCAGTCATACATGACAGCAAAGCTGTTTGTTTTTAAATAAAAATTTCAGTTTACAATTTCAAGCCCATAGTTAAGTAGCACAATAATGAATGACCACTTATCAGCTGAGTTCCTCTCTGGGTCCATGTTCATGTTCTCACTCTGGCCAGTATGCAGGACTTGGTGAACCCCTCTAACCTTGAGGATGAGAACCATTACCAGACCGTTTCATAGTCTGGTCCCTAGTGATCAAGTGAGCCTCCTTTTCTCATTTTGATGCTCTAACCCCTTTGGTAAACAATGTTTAAGTTTTAAAAACAGGACTCTGGAGTGATAGGGCAGGATGAGGAAACTGGACATGGAAAATGGACCAAGAAAGAAACACTGTCTTACGTTCTTCCCTTGTGATTAAACTCCTGCACTCTATTGAAGAAAATATATCAAACCTTTTCCTTCCTTCCTTCCTTCCTTCCTTCCTTCCTTCCTTCCTTCCTTCCTTCCTTCCTTCCTTCCTTCCTTCCTTCCTTCCTTCCTTCCTTCCTTCCTTCCTTCCTTCCTTCCTTCCTTCCTTCCTTCCTTCCTTCCTTCCTTCCTTCCTTCCTTCCTTCCTTCCTTCCTTCCTTCCTTCCTTCCTTCCTTCCTTCCTTCCTTCCTTCCTTCCTTCCTTCCTTCCTTCCTTCCTTCCTTCCCTTTCATTTTTCCCCCTGTCCCTGTAAAACTCAATGAAGTTGAAGATTTTTTATGGTATACCTTTGTGGAATGATTTAGAAAAGCCATACAACTCTCTGCTAAAAAAAAAAAATCTATGCCTTTTAAGCACACTCCATTTAGTTATATAGGTTTAGTCTATATTCAATTCTGTGAAGCAATATTCTTCAGTTCACTATTTCTGAAGCTATGAACAGTGACCTTACACCATAGACAATATTTCTGGGATTTATAGATATTAAAGGTCTAAACCAGGAAAGCCATTGTCCAGAGAGACCTGTATTTTACTGCTTCCAGAAGATTAGCCTGTCTGCATCACACTGGATCAAGAAATTCAGTTGAAAAAGTCAAATTGATTTCTTCAGACAGAACTCAGATCATAGGCTCACAGGACAGTTAGTTTAGAAGGAGTGCCATGGGATCGTAGAATCATAGAATGGTTTGAGTTGGAAGGGGCCTTTCAAAGTCATCTAGCCCAACCTCCTATAATGAGCAGGGACACTTTAACTGCATTGAGTTTTCCAGAGCCCCATCCAATCAGACCTTGAATATCTGCAGGGATGGGGTGTCTACCACTTCTCTGGGAAATGTGTTCCAGAGTTTTACCACCCTCACTGTAAAAAAACTATTTCTAATTGCTCATTTAAATTGACCATCCTTCAGTTGAAATATTTATGTCTTTTCCTGTTGCAATAGGCCCCACAAAATTCTCTGGCCCCATCTTTCTAGATCCCCTTTGGGTACCAGACAGCTGCAGTTAGGTCACCCTGAAGCCTTCTCTTCTCCAGACTGAACAATCCCAATTCTCTCAGCCTTTCTTCATAGGAGGAAATCTTTGTCGTCTCCTCTGGACCCTCCAAGAGGTTGATGTCCATTTTGTCCTGGGGGACCCCAGAGTTGGACACAATAATCTAGAGGGGTTTCATGAGAGCAGAGAGTTAAAATCACCTCCTTTGACTTTCTGGGATGCCCAAACCCTTCTCAAAGGAGTACTAGTTTAAGTTTAGGCTCCCTATGACACTGTTCAGGCAAGTTTTGACTCTCTCTAAGGATGGAGAGGTGAAGCAAAATGGACAACCTGTTCAAGTATTTTATCAGATGTGAATTTTTTTCCCCTAGGCTCTGCACCATAGTAAAGGTAAAATAAATATTTAATTTATTAAAAAACAACATTATTTATTATAAACAGTCAGTATTTAAGAATAGGAGAAGAAACATATTTTCAGAATCTGAAATCAAATAATTCTGTCGTGTCATTTTGCAAATACAATCTAGTAAACAAATTTACCAAAATAATCAATGTAAGAAACACCTATCTGAGCCCAAATTAGTAATAGTTTCAGTAGAGTGAAATGTGACATGCAAAGAAGACACAAGAGAACTGAACAGCAAAAAAAAAAAAAAACAATTTTTAGTTACATATTTATGGTATTCTCCTCCGGGTTGGTAGCTGTTCCTCATTGTCAGGAAACCAATGAGAAGACAACCTTGAAAATAAGAGAGTTTTTCCTAAGACATGTTTAATACTCATGAGATTTCAGGAGAGCTTTCACAATTTGTTAAAATGAGTCAAGAGAGAGGAACATGAAAGGTGATGGGGAAGATAGTGCTTTACACTTCCCAATTTATCCTTGATAGTAGAGATGAAACTTAATCTAAACATTTCATTATAAGTTGCAAAGGAAAGAGGACTTGTTCATTAGAAAACTCTTTAGGCTGAATTCTTAAACAACCTCTAACATTTTGAAATCTTAGTGCCCCATAATTTGTACAGAGAAGACAAAAATTATGTCCTTGGGGTTTTTTGTCTAAATCTCACATAACTTGTGATTCCAGTAAGAATCTAAATGTCTTTGAATAGCTGACCTGAAAAAATGTACCTGATATCAAACATGATGCTCATAAAAACTAATTCCTTATAATCAGAACTTTACCTGGAAATGGTGATCCAGACACAGACATTGTAGAGCTGTGATTGTTACACAATCAGCCTCCATCACTGCTATTGAAGCTGGCCCACGTCTTTCAAGGAATGGAAAATTTATATTCCAGGAATTCAGGCAGTGAACATGCAAGAAGAAACTTGATTAACACACCACATCAAAGAAATTAGTTGACTAGGACAGAAGGAAGGTAAGAGGAATATTTGCTCCAGAGTCTGTTTATGCATTTTATATGGTAAAGGAAAGAATGCCTGAGGTGGTGCAAAAACAGCAGAAACAGAGACAAGAACCCAGGGCTATCATTATCTGTGGGAAGAGAACTAATGCAAACGTGAAACTTTTTTTCCTGTTACTGTCTTGGCTATGCAGTGTTTCAGGCTGTGGAAATGGAAAACCTAATTCTAGTTTAAATGCCTCAGTGAGGGTTATAAATTCTACTTTAACAGCTAAAAGCTTAGATTCTGTCTCATGCTATACTCAGTGCATCACCCTTTTAGAGTTTGGGGTTTGCTGATTTTGTCTAAATTCTGCTTTTATTAACAGTATTAAGTCCACTAACTATACTTCCTTCCTTCCTTCCTTCCTTCCTTCCTTCCTTCCTTCCTTCCTTCCTTCCTTCCTTCCTTCCTTCCTTCCTTCCTTCCTTCCTTCCTTCCTTCCTTCCTTCCTTCCTTTTTAAGGAATCAAAATCCAGGAATAAACTTAGCGTATCTGTTATTGCTATTACTGTAAATGCCAGAAAGAACCTGTAGCAAAGAACCAATTATTTATATTCTAGGATGTATTAGAATTTATATTTAACGTACTGACACATTCAATATATATTTCAGATTATTAGAGCAGATATTAACTGTTTTCTCTCTTCTGAACAAGCTAAATCTTACTCTTACCTCAAATTAAGTTTTACAAACAGAGAGGTTGGTGCTGCAGGGTTGTACACACACTCCCCCTCCCGCCCCAGATATTTAGCACTATTCTTGGCAGGTTTCTCTTGTGAAAAATGGCCCAGTGCTCAGAACCTCTGACTGAGGATAGAGCCACATGACAGTGAGGCTACCTGGGAAGCAGCAAAGGACAGGGTTGATGGAGACGACATAATATTTTGGCTCTGTAATATAAGGAAAAGCTCCAAAGGTGTAAGGCAAGAAGAAAAGACAGGATATTTTAGCACTGAAGAACCCTCAGCACTATCAATCTTCTTTTAAGGTTTTTGTATTTTAAAAAGCCTTAAAGGAGGAATTTTAAAAATTCACTTCAATCCTGGATATAGAGGATTAAGGATGAAGGAACTTGTCATTTTGGAAAGGCAAGTGATAACTAAGTGTCCTGAGAGATAGAGGGTTTCCTAAGTTATTCAGTGGTGTCAGTCAATCAGCTCATAATCATTAAATTCAATATGAAGTAATGGTTTAGATCAATTCCTCAGAAAACTTTGTCAGCCGAAAATTACTTCTATCTCATCTACATTTATTTTGTATGAATCTTTTGCAGACAAATTTTAATCATATGGTTCTG
Organism: Camarhynchus parvulus; assembly: GCF_901933205.1. NCBI lineage: Eukaryota > Metazoa > Chordata > Aves > Passeriformes > Thraupidae > Camarhynchus > Camarhynchus parvulus. Next base: position 80,385,414 of record NC_044573.1, on the reverse strand, counting down.
TGAAGGAGGCATAAAACTAACAATTACCTGCATTGCTGTTGACAGCAAAATTAATGGCTTATTATTTTCTGAATAGAGTTAATCTGTTTTTTGAATAGGATGAGAGAATGCTACTGAAAATGAGGTAAGCACTACTAGGACAGAGAAGTGATTCCTCATCAAGCCTTCCAGAGGTTATTTCAGGGGGAAGATTTGAACAATATGCTGATTATCTTACAGTTGCCAGTACTGAGACTTCTGTACTAAACTCATTGCTTTGCTCTCTATTTTAATTAAATGGTAAGGCTTTTGCTGTACAAACTCTGATTTAGAAGGGTGGTGGGGGGAAGGTTTCCATGTTTATTCTTTGGAACTTTTGTAATGGAGAACATTGAACTGCAGCAAAAGATAACACCTCCTTCAGAGTAGGCTGCAGAAAATCTCACTGCACAATTTTGAAGAGTAGATTGCAGCAAAAATTTGTGATGAACCAACACGACAGAATCCAATCCTAACTTCAAAATCATGATGGCACTTTTTTACAATGAATCACATCTAATTTGATTTATTTGTTATGTAAAATTATACCTTTGAACTTTCCTTATTGCCTATAGAGGCCTGTGTGGTTTTCTAGAGAGAGTTCACCTAAATCCCACTTTGCATGTACCTGGTTTGTACCAGTCTGCAAAGTGTGTAATCAGTTCTTGTATACTAGGTCTTGCAAGTTGTAGCATTCTCACTCTGTACAGATCAGTTGCTGCAGCTGTAGGATCATGTTGAGAAAATGGTACCTTGTATAGCATCTCACTTATTAGCAGGGAAAAGCTAATTAAAATATTTGAATATTCTAATAACATTTTAATATATATAACGAAACAAGTTTGTAAAAGGTTCCACAGACTGCCCAGGGCTTGATAAGTGAGAAATAAGAGATTGATATTTTATAAGAAAAACTTGTCCATATATTTCATTGTCACCATTGTGTTCCAGTCTGAATCCATTTTGGCTCGTACAACAGTTTGAAACAAAAGCTAATGGTTTACTTGAGGTATTCCTGATAAATCTGTATTTTTAAACCTAATAATATCTTTTTTGTTGTTTTTCCAGAAAACATGAGTGAAACTAAGGAAAGGCAACAGAGAGGAAAGGCACAAAAACATCAGTGCAATGAACAATTCCACAAAGCAAATTCAATTCAGGGCAATAATAGATTGACCTGCTAGGTGACCTGCCTTGTGAAGAAAACAGACATGCTGTCAGGTACCTACAAAACAGGCAGAAATACACAATTCATCCAAAATGGGAAAGTATTTCTATCTGCAGATCCTAGATAGTTGTCATTGCTGGTAACATCTCTCCTTAATTTTCTGCAGTCTCCTGAGAAGAACTGAAAAAGCAATATGAGACAGAGAATATTAGAAAAGTTGATAATACTTTTAAAGATTAGGTAATGCAGAGAAACTTCCATAGAAAACATGATGCCAGAAATTAACAGAATAATAAGTGGACTCAATACAAATTTTAAAAATCTAAATTTGTATGATTTTAGTAATGAAATCAACCAAAAAGATTAAAATTAAGCATAACAGAGAAGGAAATTTTTAGGCATGTATTTTCAGATTTGAGAAACCACAGCTATTCTATTGGTTCCCTCTGATTAAAATATGAGAAAAAGACCAAACCTCACTTTTCACACATTAAATCTCATGTGGAAAAAGACAGACCCTTTGGAAAGTATTTGTAATACTAAGAGCTAACCCCTGCCAAGATTAAAAAAGTGAAGCTGAGAAGTCCATATTTTTTTTTAGCTTTCAAAATACATGGATAGAATCTCATTTTACAGCCTATTTAAAGCTAGATGGAAGAAAGGAAGAAAAATTTTGCTGCACTAATGATCACATAGATCTTTCCCACCTCTGGTTGTATGACTAGATGATTTATCATAATGAAGTAATGATAAATGAGAAAGAAAAGTAGGAAATATAGTAGTTAAATGTCAGCTGCATAGAGTGAGCCCAATAATGCAGTATGCTAGTATGAAACTATTTTCCTGAGAATTTTGGTTGTTGCCAGAAACATAGCACTGCTATTTAGTAGGTGCCATAAGAAAAGAAAACTTTTTTGAGTATTTGACACTAATGAAAAATTATTTTCTAAGAATATGAAATAAAATAATCACTTTTTTTCTCTTGGAAATAGGAATGGACACTGGATTGCACAGTGATATTTCTACTGAACCATGGCACTGGAAATTGTTCACCAGCAGTCAGCTTTCTTGGATGTGAAGCCCCACCAGAGTAGCACAGTCCTGATTGCTATAGGACATAGAAAAAGAAGAAAGCAAGAATCAGGAACAGAAAGATATTGACCTGGGTCTGATCCACTGTTGGTATTGTGGCTCCCTGGATAAGCATATTTGCTTATAAATGTACACATTTATGGATGTGTCTATATAAACATGCAGACCAACTCTAAGGTTTGGCAATATTTTGCAGGTGAATAAAGACCTCAGATTTTTTGTGTTAAGGAAACAATTTATTCCCCAGAGTCGTAAAAAAATATTTCTAAAGAAATATTTTTATTGTTTTTTGCACATTCCTACAGCTCAATAATAGAAGTTGCATTATTCCTGGCATTTTAACAATACCAGCATAGGATTTAATAGCAGTAAGCTTTTACAGAAGACAGAAGGTAACCTCTGTCTTACAGTATCTGAGTTATGAAATCATTCGAATCAAGATTCACTTTCTAGAAAGTGGAGAGTCCATTAAAGGATTGAGTTTATTGCCAATTCCATACATAATACAGTATTTCAGCTGAAAAACAAAGTAATTTTAGGGTGGGGCAAATCAATAACTTTTTCCCATGTCTTGTGTCATGTTTCATTGAAAAAATAATGGAATTTGGATAAGTAGACAAAGAATCTGGCTCTCTGAGGTCAGCTGAAAGACTTAAATTAAATCAGTGTCTTCACTAATTTTGAGTATTGACTAAAATAATCTTCTTCTTGATATTTACAGGAACTAATAATACTATATGAGATACTGAGCAGAGAGGTTCCTCTTGTGATTTTTTGTGAGAACTGAGCAGAGGTGTTCATATCAAAGAAATCCTGCCAGTTCAGCAAGGGCCAGCAGATGGATACACGAACAGACAACATGCTTTTGAAATTATTTTGGGTGCAAAATATCAAATCCAATCACAAAGCAGAAATGAAAATCACAAGCACCCAAAAGAAACCCGCAAAAATCCCAACAAACCAGAAAAGCCATCCTTTCTTCGCTGATTCTGTAATTAATGACTAACTTTGAAAATTGAGCAAAGTTATTGCGATGCTTTCCATTCTAAAACAGATTTTGGCTTATTTTGCATATCCTGTGGCATAGCAACATGAATATGAGTCAGCACATTTAATTGTCCTTGAAGAGTAACCTCTGGTAATAGAAATTATTCCTACTCTCAGATACTTTTCCCTTTACTTCATTTGGGCTACTGCACATATGACAAAATCCCAGTGTGCCACTCCCTTACATTTCCTTAACATCTGACCTCACACAGCTGTTTATTATTAAGACACATTTGCCACTGCTGTGCATGTTGCCATACACTGTCTTTACAGTCGGGATATTTTTATCCCAAATACTTGAATTTACAAATAAGCTAGAAATGAATGCCTTGCATCAGCTTTAATTTTAAAATGCAGTGACCCATTCTACCACTGTGTAATAACAGGTCCCACTGTGACAATTAAAACAAATCACCCTACAGAGTATGTCATTAGATACATTCATGCCTCATCAGTAACTGAATTGTCTTTTATGATATATTTCAAAAAAAGGTGTATAACTTCAGCCTGGCTTCCCCAAAGAATAAAATGATTTATAAAAAACCTCGCAACTCCTTGATTTATTATGAGAATGAAATAGGCATGAAATGAAATAAAAACTTTAATTAAAAATAAAAGGACTGTTGGCCACTAAATAAAACACAAGTGTGTAGATGATTTTGAACCACTAACAATGGATCTAATATGAAACTAAGTTCCCAGGCATCACTGCACCTATTTTGTCTTCTATTTTGAAGAAACTCAAACTAGAAAGGAGTAAATGGAAAAATGAGTTTTGCTAGCTTATGTTGCAAGCTGATAATTTTTCCTAATGTGAGAACCTCTTTTCCAATGCATTAGGTCTAAACCCATAGGGGGATGATGTTACTGTGACTGTCAGAATGGCACATACTTCCCCCAAGCCTCATCCCATCTCCATGACTGGTGCTGTACTTGTGGCAACAGTGCTACAGGAGCAGCAACACTACTGTCAACCTGTCAGTGCTCTCTAAGAGCAGCTGAACTATTTTTCTGACAGATCTTTACAGTCTCACTTCTGGGAACACTTGGAATTAGTGTTGTAACTGAACAACATTTTCATTCATATGTTTATTAAGATGCTACCAAACTCCTTTTCTATTCCTGAGTGGGTAGGGCACTTATGGTTGAGATTCATCTCATTAACTTTAGACATTTTCATTGTAGCCATCTACATCTGAGCTAGTCACTTGAGACTTACTTTGTAGTCAACAGAGAGATATAAACGCTTTTAAAAAGGGATTCAACTGACCTATTTGAGTCACTTGGTAGCAAGGCATCCATTAAAAGAACCAGTTCATGATCAGATGAGCATATTTAGGTATCTCTGCTTGGTCAGATTAATCCCTCTGGGAGTTCAAACCCTATATCTAGGTGCTTATATAAATTTGTCAGTGGGGAGAGGAAGTGATGTTTTGTTTCCCTGCATCCTGTAACTTGCAAAACTCAAGTTGTGCACTGTATCTTTTGGCTTGTTTTGTTTGTCAGAAACCCATACCATGCCAGTAAGTAATCATGTGCTTGCCCAATGGAATGGTCCCTGGAGTGACTCACAGATAAGTTTGCCTATTGCCTTCACAGGGCAATATCAAAGCCTGACAGCATTTTCCTGGCATGCCTTTTATTGTTCCACGAGGTGGTTCCTGACAATAGTTTCATTTACAGACAAGGAAGTACAGGCTGGAGTCACACCCGTATTTCCTCACAGTCTAAATGCTTTTGACTTGAACATGTAACATAAAGCCAAATAATCATATAATGGCTTTAGTTTGAAGGGACTTTATAGATCATCTAGTTTCAACTCCCCTGCCATGGGTAGGGACACCTTCCACTATACCAGGTGGCTCAAAGCCCCATCCAACCTGGCCTTGAACACTTCCAGGAATGTGGCATACGCACCTTCTCTGGGCAACCTGTGTCATTGCCTGACTACCTTCACAGTCATGAATTTCTTCCTAATATTTGGCTAAACCTACTCTCTTTTGTTTTAAAACCATTCCTTCTTCTCCTGTCACTATATGGTCTTGCAAATAGTCCCTCTCCTCCTTTCTGTAGTCTGACTTTAGGTACCGACAGTCTGCTGTAAGGCCACCTCTCTTCTCTGTGGAGCAGCTCTAGCTCTCTCAGCCTGTGAGAGAGGAGATGCTTCAGGCGTTCATAGGTGCTTCAGCCCTCCTCTGATCATCTTTCTAGCCTCCTCTGGACTTGGCCTGCAGGTCCACATCCTTGTGCTGGGGCTGCAGAGGTGGATGCTGCACTGCAGATGGGGTCTCACAGAAGCAGAGTAGAGAGGAACAATCTCCTCCCTCAACCTGCTGGCCATGCCTCTTCTGATGCAGCCCAGGATATGATTTGTTTTCTGGGCTGCTAGAGCACATTGCTGACTCATGTCCAGCCTCATCCCCCACCATCCCCAAATCCTTAACAGCAGGGGTGCTCTCAATCTCTTCTCTGCCCAGCCTGTGGCTGTGCTTGGCTGAGCAAGTCATGAACTCCCAGACCACATCCCTTTCAATTCTTGACCCTGTCTCATCTGTCTCATCCAGAGTTCATGTCCCTACTGTCCTATGTAAAAAACCTGTCTGGCTCTCATTACTGCTCTTCAATGATGTGTACTGCAGGAAAAGGGAAGATGGAGGACAGAACTGGGGTAAATATATTACGTCTTAATTGGAGTTACTGAATCACATAATCCACAACCAATGTCACTACCTGTCTCGCTTGCGGCTGCTCCAATGGATATGACAGGTCTCCTGAAAAAACACTCACACTGAAGTAAAATGGCATTACAGTCTTTGTCTTTAATTGGGCTTTTCCCACTGGGTTGGATTTCCTTTCTGAGTACAAAGCACAACACACCATGCTGCAAAGACTGAAAGTAAGTCAAAACTGTGACACTTTTCCCCTTTCACATCTGTGCATCTCTTACTCTTCCTGAAAAAAAGCAAACTAATGGGTAGTCTAATGCTGTCAAATGGCCTAACTAATAACTGGATTTACATTTCTGTACCTTTGGATAGATTAATTTAGATCCTTTTAAAACTCTGATTCTTACTGCAGATAAACCATCAGTGTGCTTAGCAGGATCTTAAAAGTAGAAAGCAAATGTAGAATAGGAGGTTCATTAGACAACACTTTTTCCAAATGTGGAAGCTGAACACCAGATGCCGTTTTGCATAATAAAAGCAGTCAATGATTAGCCCTTAGAGGTCTGTGATCCCTGAATAATAACCCATTTTTCAACCTTGTCTGTTCTTTTTCTCTCTTACACTAAATTTTCAGCTTTAGAACCAGTCCATTTAAATATTCACATAAACAAAATGTGACTTGTAATTCCTTTTACTCTTTTAAAATTGGGATTTTCCAGCAGTTATTCAAAAGGGGGAAAATCCTACACTAGAAAATTACTTTTAGAGTAATAAAAACATTGGACACATTGAAAAAAATAAAAAATAGGAATAAAGTTCCTAAGTGAAAGGAAAACACTTGGATGTTGGGCTACCCCATCTGGTATAAATCCAGCATGAATTAAGAATACACAATCAGTGTCAGGTTCTCTTGACACTTAACTCTTGGCTTTGAGTTGAAGCAAAGAAAAATGGAGAATACAGTTTTTTATCTCCAGGAAAGATGTTGTAATCATTATCCTCCTCAAGTTCAAAATTAAGAGTTTGGGCTCATGGACCTATATGAAGAATGGTGGCTTTCTAACTTGTTCCATCAGCTTTGAGCCTGGGAGTAGGAAATAGCAAACATTGCATGATCAAACTTGGATGATTTGACTCTTAGCACTTATATCAGCTGCTGAGCCTCCCCAGGGCCATCTGTTGATTGTAGATGCTTATTCCACAGCAGATCTCAATCTGACTCTCCTTCTGCATGAGAACTAAAGTGACACTTCCCATCATAGGTGGGGAAATGGTGCCTGTCCTCAAAAAGAGCAAAGCAATAGAGTGAGTGCAGGGGGACAATGCAACAGAAGTCAGGCAAAACCCCAGCCTTCAGGACATGGAAGTTGCTGGGATACCTCTATGAAGAACTTATATTTTAAAGTCAATTTGTCTTGTCTGCCACTTCTAATGAGCATTGCTCACTTTAGACTGGTGCCATGCAAGACAAACAGTGTACAAACAAAGACAGCAGAGCACAAACTCATGGCCCTGGAGAACCCTATTATGATAACTTTTCAAGCTTCTGCAATTACAAGAACTAAAGGTTCAGTGCAATTATGGACAAACAGAAACATACTGCAGCAACAGATTTGGTACAATCATTCAAAAGCCAATAAGTATTTTGATTTTAGTGACAGCTATCTGTAGTCTGTGGTGTCTGCAAGTTGGTAGCAAGACACAAGAACAAACTTACCAGCCCATCTGGTGCCTAGAATGAATTATTTTTGTGCTTCATGTTATTACAGAGAAGGTTGAAAACAAGAAAACCTCTTGGGGTTCAGATGATGCTTCCATGTGGAGTCAATAGGTTTGTTGAGTTAGCAGGAGTTTTAGTACCTTTTTAGTGGCTGATGTTAATTTCTTGCACATGTTTTGTGTGTGTGCCTGTGTATGTAGATATACATACAATAAACATATAAGTGAAACATAAATCCAGAGTAATTGACTTGAGAAGGAAATCACCTTTGCAAGAGGAAATTTATAAAATTAGATTTTATAAGTAATGGGTTTTTTTTATGCTATAGTGTTAGGCTATTCCCTGGCTTGGGATGATTTATACTGAAGGTACTAGAGCATGATAGTTAGCTAAAGCCTGAGTTTTCAGCAGATACTAAGCTTTTGCTGAACTTGTTCACAATGTGATTTCCCTCTGGAACACTTTGCCAGTACCTCTGTTTGAGTTGCACACAAACACCTATACGATTTTGAATTGGGAGTTAGATATTAGGGCCTGTAGTGAAGATATTACAGATACTAGGAATAAGACAAAATATAATTTTGGTATAATAGTTCTATCTATAATTTACACAGTCTCAGAGATTTTACTGTATGTTTTCAGTCCAATCTAATAGCAATTCTTTCTCGGAATAATTAACAATTAAACACAATCTCAGTGTGAAGCATAGTCAAGCACAGTCAAAATAAAATGCAAGAGGCAGTTGTAGTGGAGTACAAGGGCTGAAACAATGTATCATTCTATAGTTAATGTCATAAAACAGGTTGATCCCTATTAATTCTTTGGCAGGATTTTTTCAGTCCATGTTAAAGCTTTTATTTTGGCAGGTAGCACCAGGTGGCACTGTTACATAATCGTCTACTTTTTTTTTTTTAATTATTATTTAATTTTTTTTTTGAGCAGAACAAGGTTCCAGTGTTGGGAAGACACGCTTCAACTAGGGGGACAGTGCTAGGCTTTATAGACGGAAAAGCTAAGGCAGGCGGCAAAGAATCTTGTTTTGTATCCACACTTCCCTTTCACTGCAATTTTTATAATCAGATTTACCCCCAGGCAATAACAGCAAATCAAGATTCCCAGAAAAGAACATTTCCAGTTTGCTGTTTGTAAGTAAACCTGTTCAAGGAATTGTGCATGATTTACTTAGTGCTTACTAGGTTACCTCATCACAGCATTCTGCATTTATAGTCAGTTTTTCCAAAGCCCCAGGTATTTTATAGTGCTCAACAGAAAGATGAGAAGTGGAATAGAGGTGTAGAAGGAATGTCACAATGCGATTATGGGATTAAATCTGTCACTTGGAGACATGTGAGCACCAGAGTGTTTTGTGGTACTGGGTACTGTGACACTGAATAATTTCAGCTCCCCATTCCTGAGGATTGTCACAGCTCCAGTGTGACAGTTTTGCCACTTGCACTTACATCACTTTTATCACAGATTTCAGTCAGTAAATATAAACAAAAATTCCTTTTAAAAAGTTTAATGCAAATAACATCTTTCCTAACATTAGAAAAGAGCAGGGCTTAAGGTAATAGATATTTACTAATATTTATCTCTCCCACAAGGGTAGAAAGAAAAGCTCTCTGTCTTTCTATTATCTGTTTCATAAATCCTTCAGGTGCTCTTACAGATATTCAGTTCTTATGCAAATTTTTCACCTTAGAGAAGGCTTCAGTCTTATCTTTAAATCCTGGGTAGTTTTTTCTTTCTCCTTTTTCTTTTTCTTTCTTTTTCTTTTTCTTTTTCTTTTTCTTTTTCTTTTTCTTTTTCTTTTTCTTTTTCTTTTTCTTTTCTTTTTCTTTTCTTTTTCTTTTTCTTTTTCTTTTTCTTTTTCTTTTTTTTTTTCTTTTTCTTTTTTTTTCTTTTTCTACAGTTTTATTTCCATCTTGTCTTAATAGATGTTAGTTTCATAACCATGGTCTACCATTTAGCCTTATGCAGACCATTACAAATGGTGAATGGTGGCGAGTCTCTTCACATGCAGAATTTTTCTTTTCCTTCAACACCCATAGCCTACAACAACAAGCTATGCAGCTGTGGGATTTATATAATCCATACCTGATCTTAGCCCCTGCATGAGAGTGTATATTGTAATATTTATGGGTTTGAGTTGGTATTGACTTTGGGGAGCCAAGGCTAAACATCTCTTCCATTAGACTATGACAGGGATACCATGCCTCAAATGTAAAGTAGGTATGTCATATTCTCATATCCTCTTTACTTTGTACATGCTTTAATAAAGTCCTGTAAATTTTTGGAACATTTACCTTGAAATTCACATTTTTTCATTAAATATTAAAATAATGAATTTAGGAAATCAAATAATACAACATAAATAATAACATGACATTTGCTTGAGTCAACCACTTAACCAAAATGACAGCTCAGAAAAGGGAAGAATACAGGTGTCGTAGCTGCCTGCCAATGTGTTTCTGAGACCCTGATAGGTACAGGGTAGTGATGGTCAAATTAATAACATGCAAATAATTTTTTCCCCTTCTTTAATGATGTGAGATTCATCAGCTTTAAGGAAATGATGTAAACATGCAAGTGCTACTCAGGCTGGAGAAAATACAGTCAGCCAGTCAGGGTTTTTCAACTTTTCATTTCCATCAGCAGAACCAAGGCTTGTCTTCACTGCATTCTAGATTTACAATGGCACTATTAAAGCCAAGAAGTTGGGCTAGTGGGGCATGCATGAGTTGCAAGAAAAAGTTTGGTGTTTAAAATACCTTCTAGTTGTTTATAACAGCGTCTGTGACTGAGTTTATTGATCTGAAGGCAAAGCTAGTGGAAAAAAAAAGATGTGAATATTTCTCAGATGCCTTTCAATCCCCTGGTAAAACTTAAGCCTTATGTTAATGTTAAATAGATATTCAAAGTTGGATTCATGGCAGTCTTTTAATTAATTTGTTGCAGTTTTCCAGCACTACTGTATTTCTGAAAGAATCTATGACCTGATAGAATGTATAACACACAAAAACAATGATGGAGAGAAATTGGGGAACACACAAAAAAACCCAACAAACAAACAAACAAACAAAAAACCAAGCAAACAAGCAAAAAAAAAAAAATCCAAACCAAAGCAAGCCAAACCAGGCCAAAAAAAAAAAAAAAAAAACACAAAAAACCCCAAAACCAAAAACACACATACAAAATAAAACCAAACAAACAAATAAAAAACAACAAACAAAAAAAAGAAACATGAAGGCAAAGAAAAATCACAGTTAATGATTCCAGGAAGAATCCCAGTCCAAGAAATTGAATACCTCATATCCTTCCCATGGCTTCAGACCAAGGTTTCTGAGAACTTTTCTGCTTGTCAGACATAATCACCCCTTTAAAATATAAACAGACATCATCACTGTTTGCCACACTGGAAAAACACTGATATCATTAAAAGTCTCTTTTCTAATATTCAATGTAGGAATGCAGCATAAAAATGTAAATAATGCTACAGATATTTAATCTTCTTTCCCTTTGCCCAAAGCTGGAATTCACTTCATGAACTCTCAGTTGTTAATATTCTGCTAAATTTGATCATGGTGTAGGAAGTCTAGACTGATATGTAAATTCATTACAAGTTGTACAAGATGAAAGGGTGGATTGCTGTCAGAATCTTCTCTTTACAGAATGGGTGTATTATGCAGTTACACAACAAATGCATGACAGGACCCATGGGTATCTGTCCTTGGTCACCCTTTCCTGATTTTTCCTTTCCTGATGTATCTCCAAACAGGCAGAATGGGCAAAATTGTGAGAGAAGCTGATACTTTTTGATTTCAAGTCTGCTGGCCTGTCTCCTAGATCCTAGCACTGAAGCTGTTATATACCTTTATTACTGTAATGCCATTGAAAGTATTGAGTGGCTGGGAGGGAAAGCTGCATATGGGAAGCGTTGCACTGGCAAATGTCACCAGTCAAGAGGAGGAATAACCGTTTCCTGCAGTACCTGTTATTCCTTAGAGCTCTCTCATACATGCTTAGCACATAAAATCTGACAAGATTAAAACCTCAGGTGGTATGGCTTCAGGCAAAGCAGAAATTCAGTTACCTGTCAGTAGTAATAATAAAGAGATGACTGAAACCATCACAACACTATCTTTCCCCTGGATTACCTCTGTTTTAAGTTGCCTGCATTGAGCAGTTATTCCCCATGTCTACTGATGAAAGAATAAGTTAATGTTGTGCAGAGAAAGAGCAAGCCTTAAATCTATTTCATGGGTTGACTGTTTCTTTGAGTATTTTTATGACATTTTTACTTTTCTGTTTGCTCTTTTTTAAACTGATATAAAAAACGAACAGCTTCCAATGTCATTAGCAGGTATGTGATACTTAAATGCACTCCTTACTTTTCTTTTGAGGCACATTCATCTTATGAGGCAAATTAAAGATTTCAGCTGAACCATAAATATGGCCCACTTCATGGCTCCCACCAAAATCAGTCTCATTATCATCAGTTATTCCTACATCAATATCTATTTCCTTTTAATAGAGACTGTAGTCTACTTTTCTGATACAGTGTGCTGAAAGTGTGTGACAGCTATCACTTTCAAAAAAGTTCACACACAATTAAGGGAGTGCAGATAACTATATTAGTACTATATATTTTAAACTCCTTTTGCACTGTGTCTTCAGATTAAATTATTTTTTGATTTTCCCAATTAAATACTCTCTGCATGTTCTGATTCTTACCTAGTTAGCTGTGAAACACATCCTTTCCCATCAAATGAATCAGAATTTTTCTCTGAAGTAAGAACAGTAGAAAGTAGATTTTCTCCTGTAGATGGCTTGATTATCCTAAAAATTAAAAACAGAATTTTCAATCTTTTGGAATAGCAGTATCTTCGTGTTACAGAGTTTATTGTGATTTTATTTTCTGTATGCCTATAATGCATCACTGACTGACAGTCAAGGAATTGAAAATGCAACAGCCATATGACTGCTAGAGTTCATTTACAAACCCTTTGAAATGAAAGTTGTTTTGCAAAATCTGGGGAGAAAGATTTAAAGCCAGAGATCCATTTAACATGTCCCTACAGGAGGCGAAAGGATTCCTCCAGGTGGAATTTGACACATATCCAGTCAAGTTTTTAAATGGTAAGTCTGGTCACTTGCATAGCAAATACACAAAGATAAATAGGACACATCTTTGATGTAGGCCTTTAAAAAAAAAGACAGCTTGTGGGCCACTTAACCAGATGCCACAGGGTCTACACAAGGCCTCTGTAATCTTGTTTTTTTAACTGCTGCATCTATTAAAAAACGAACAGAGGCCAGAATGCTTGTAAATGAGAACATCGTCTTCTCAACACAGCCTCCCTTTTGGAAGCTTTCCATTTGCTTGTTAGTGAGTGATATCCCTCAGTCATCAGTACATTACATTTTACCAAGGTTTTTTTTCAGTTTCAGGTTTTTTTCAGTTTTTTAGTTTAAAAGCTCTTTTTTTTTTTCTTTTGTGCTTTCTTGTTGGATCCCAGCTAGATATTTATGCTATTTCTTCTCCCTGGAGTACAAGTAAAGTCTTTGATTCTGTGGCCTTAAGAGCCATGTGAAAAAATGTGAGTGCATTGTACAGCATTTTGGTGGTAGACCTTCTAATAGTGTTAGATGAACATAGGTGAGAAATCCTGTTGACATTTAGACTAACATTACAATAAGTAGTTGTGCTGTGCAAAGCCTTGGCTAAACACTTCTTCAAATGTATTGAATCGTGGCAAAACTGTTTTGCAACTGTGTTAAACTAATTTGTAGAAGTCAGCAGAATTTTAAAATACACCTGGTTTAGCTTGTAGGCTATATGGGTTTCTTCGTCTCCTCAATGAAATCACAATTTAGCTTTATATATAGCCATTTGGGGTTACAAAACTCAATAAATAAATAGTTATATGTGTGTGTGTGTGTGTCCATATGTGTGTATATATATATATTACAGATTGATAGGATTCATGCTAGTAATGAGAGACTGCTGAAACATTGTCTGCTTTCCACAACTGCTGCAGTACAGTCTTGGCATGGCTTCCACTGTCATTATTAATCAGACATGATGGTAGATTACATCATTCAGAGTGGATTTCTTCCCTAAACATGACTTAAACTGTAACACCTATCAGTTTTGCCATTTATTTTTCATCATGGGAATTGAAGGGACTTTTCCACTTCCAAAATATAATAAAAGATTGATTCTCTTCACCATTTATGTGTGGCAGCTGCTTTCTCAAAAGAATTTTCATGAAACCTTCATTACTAAGTTAAGCCTGTGGTTCATGTTTGTGGAAACTCAGCCATCAAGTAAGGTACCTAAACAATATCTCAAATTTACTTTGCTAACCTTTCTAGGATATGGGGTAAGTTCAGTTGTTCATTTGTTGGGATCTTTGACTATGAAGTACCCCTAAAGCTATTGTACATTTAGGCAAGGGCTAAAAATGTGACTTTTTTTTTTTATTTGAAGCCAATGGCAGAAGAACTAACTACTCAGGATCTTACTTAATTCACATGTTCTTGAACAATTAAAGAAGCCATATGGTCCAAAGATGAGAACCTTTGGCTGCACTTAAATGAAATCAAGTGCTCCAGGAGACACCAAGACTGGGATGCAGTAACTGATGTAAGTGCATAATCAGTATAGAAAAGTCATCAGGCATTATGTTAATGACATTGGCTCCCTGAAAAATCTCTAGATAAATGAAGGTGTGCATTAATGTGATTGACAGAAGCCAGGAAGCACAGCAGGGATCACCTGAGCTAAGCAGGAAGAAACACTGAAGGAGGGTGTCTGTGTCACTACCACCCAGAAACTTTATGTCAGAAATGACAGCTTAAAGATTAAATAATACTTGAGTTGGGATGCAGAAGTCCTAAATTTGAATCTAAAGAAACTTAAACCAGTTGTCATTCAAACGACTCACTATAAAATTATAACTCAAGACTTTATGAATGCTTCTTTCTATTAATTGCATGGGGAATCACACCTGTCAACCGCAGAAGCAGATGATTAAGAAGTCATGTATGCTACTATTCTGAAGTCCACTAACAGGATAAATCTGGGAAAATTGCCCAATAGTGTTTACTTACTGCACATGTGTTTGGTACAGAGTAACTCAATTCTTTCTGGGGGAAACTAAATTGGAAACTGCTTGGAAGGTGCCTACAAAACACATTGTCAATCCTTAAAAAGGCCTGATCCACTGTTTGGTCCTCTGGAGAGTTTCAAATCACATGTATGATGGAGATGTTAGATTCAGGTCACTACACTAATTCTCTTCTAGGTAAATGAAGAAAGATAACTCAGCACTGACTATTGGTGTGCTGGTGTAGTCCTGTTGCTAAAAAACGTTTTGTCGTAAACTTTGCTCTTCTTGGCTCCCTTGAGTTGTATTGCCACAGTAAGTTAAAAAAAAAATTGTCAGGCTTTGTGAATGGTCTAACTGCATTCTCAAAATCCTTGTTTTTAAATCTAGTCCATAGTGAGTACTATTGGAGAGGATGCTGCTCACAGATACTTCAGTGATATTCAGGGACTTAGCTAATAAGGTGAGTGGGCAAAGAGGGCAGATTCTCTTGTTTTGTTCTTAGTGAAAAAGAAGAAAATACTGTTGCCTCTCATGTACGAACAATTCAAAGGGCTTGGTTAAATCAGAAAGCCCTAACGCTGGTGCTGCCATTAATGCTTTGTGCAGTTCTTGTAAAGCAGCCTGGCACTCAGACATCCACACCAATTGTCTCCTCTTGAGCTTCATAAAGAAGCTTCACTAAAAATCTGTAGCTTAAAATCCACAACCTGCACAACCCAACCATTCCTAGAAAGCCTTGCAATTCTTGGACACTGTGTGGTTCCCAAGAAACAAACCACTGCACAGTCTAAATGCATCTCTTTTTTCTACTTACATGTAAGGTTTATTTTCTTCTCTACAAGTGTTTCACCAATTACTTCATAGACAAAAACAGATTTGTATCTTTTTCTAAATTATTTGCTGGATAAAGTTCTTTCTTTATCAAAGGCAAAAATAACATGAAATGTCTCATTTTCAGATACTTTCCAATAAAAAAAAAAAAAAAAAAACTGAACCAAACCGAAATTCAGGGGAAAGCTCCTATCTAACATAACCAGCCTTCAGTTTTACATGTGTGTAAGAATAAGCCATAAAAACTATAGCTGAAAGATTTCCAGGTGTTATTTAAGTAGATAAAAAATAGTCAGGTATTATCCTTATTCAGTGTCCTGTGTTGCCTAAGAATGAAATAACTAGGGCAGAAGTACAGGCTATTTTTTCTGACCACTCTTTTGCTTGGAATTGGGAACACAAATTAGTGCTAATTTTTAATAGTAGCTCTTGTAATTTGCACATCACTTTAATTGGTCTGAACTAAGATTTTTAAGTTTGTGGAGAATCTTATTCTTCATACCGCAGAATCTTTCAGACAATTCATATTTGAGCTTTATTTCATCCTGTGGTATTTCAATTCTTGTTTTTCATTTGTGTTAGAAAGATAATAAGTCTCTTTCCACTTTTAAAGGCTCTAAAAATGTTCTGAGGTGTTCATATTTTCACTCTATGTATTATTTTTATTGTTTGCTACAATCAGACTGTCTTCTCAACTACAGAAAAAAAAAACCCAACCCTGGAGTGATATGCTTTGAACAGCTTTTACAGTAAATGAGGCAGAGAAATCAGCAGGGAGGGTATTACAGGAGAATGAATAGCTGCAACTTTCTGTTTGAATTGTGTTCATGCTAAATTTCTCCCCAGGATTGGATTTGACCCTTTTCATGGTCAGCTTGAATATGTTTTTATAGAATATAGAATAATTTCATTTGGAAAAGGCCTCTAAGGTCATCAAGTCCGACTGTTAACCCAGCAGTGCCAAGTCCAGCACTAAACCATGTCCCCAAGGGCCACATCTATATCTCTTTTAAATACCTCCAGGGACAGTGACTTCACCACTTCCCTGGGCAGCCTGTTCTAATGCTTGACAACCCTTTCAGCTAAGAAATTTTTCCCAATATCCAATCTAAACTTCCTGCCTGATGCAACTTGAGGCCATTTCCTTTTGTCCAACTGTTGGTCACTTGCGAGAAGAGATCAACCCCGACCTTGCTACAATTTCCTTTCAGGCAGCTGTAGGGAATAATAAGGTCCCCCGACCAGGTTCCTCCTGGCTGAACAAGCTCAACTCCCTCAGCTGCTCCTCGGAGGATGTATGATCCAGACATTGCCTCAAATTTTTGCCCTGTTCTGGACTCGCTCCATCCCCTCAATGTACTTGCAGTAAGGAACCCAAAAATGAAACACAAGATTTGAGGTGCAGCCCCACTAGTACAGAGGGATGATCACTGCCTTAGCCCTGCTGGCCACACTATTTTTATACAAGCCACAATGCCACTGGCCTTTTTGGCCACCTGGGCCCTTTGCTTGCTTATGTTTAGCTGCTGTCAAAAATGTCCCCAGGCCATTTTCTGCTGGGCAGCTTTCCAGCTGCTCTTTCCCAAGCCTGCAGCACTGTGTGGGTTTGTTGTGACTCAATTGCAGGCCCTGGCACTTTGCCTTATAATGTATCTGCCATTGTGGTTGAAGTCTAAGGTCTCTGTATAACTTCACCTTACAAAGCCTGGCTATTCCAAATACATTTGTCATCCTAGTCACAGGTAGGGTCTTTATGCTTGTATCCATTAACAAGGCATTCTGTATTTCTCCCATTTTTTGGTCATAGGTAAGACCGCTGCCACAAATCATAATGGAAAGCCAGCCTTTTAGGATTGCTTTCAGATCATGAAACATGGATTTTCCCTGTCATCAAGGCTAATTCTTGCTTTCTGATTATATTGGTAGTGGTGTTGTTCCATTTGAACTGAGCAGTGTCTACTGAGTCTTGTCGTGTTTCTTGCCAGAACCTTATTCAGTCTCCCTGGCCAGTCTCCTTTAACTGTCCTGTGGAAATACATATTTTAAAAAAGAAAAAAAAAAAAAAAAAAAAGGAAAAATAGTTACTTTCTCATTATCCCAATAGAATTTGCATACCATTCATCCCAGTTGCATAAGGGCTTACTAGCCTTTACTTACCCTGAGTGTAGCCTTGGCTTTGCTGCTTCTCCCTCTGCTAGGCTCAGCAGGCAGGCAGTGATTCCTCTCAATGCCTGCTGTAGCCAGCTGTCTCCTGCCCTTTGGCATGCACAGGCTTTACCTCTCCTCCCCAGAGCTTCGGGCCACCGAGCCCTGGGCAGTGCTTCTCTTTCAATTGACCAAGCTGCTTGGGGAGTCATGTCAGAGCTTCAAAAAGCTTCCCACAGCTTTATCACAGTGACGCTACTGCTTGGCTTGGCTTTCTCCAAGCGGCTGCTTCACGGCTCCATTTCTGCAGCTGTCCATGCCCTACTGAGGCACAGCTTGCAGCCTTCTCTTCCTCTAGGTTGTCTGCTTTGTGATACTGCTCCCAGCTGTGTTTTTCTTCTTCTGACGGCTGAGGTCACAGGAAAAAGCATTCTTTTCAGATGTGGTTTTATTTTTTAATGCTTCCAACTGAATACACAGTTAGTCTCTCTGAAAATACAGTGTGAAAGTAACTGAAATTGCATACAAATTTCTTAGGAATAATTGTGCAAAAGTGTAGTTAGAACACAGGTCTTCTACGGCTGCAGGGAGAAAACACTGAACAAAACTGCCACAAGGAATAAAGTCTGACAGCCGCCAATGATCCCAGCATGGAATGTAAAAAAAAAAGAGGCTTTCTTGTGCCTCTGTGTTAAAGATCTAGGCACTATTAAGACAGCAGGATTTATTTTAAAATACTTTTTTTTAGTTTTCCCTTGTTTCTGCTAAATGCTTAAAGGAAATTCTACATTCATTTTCAGTTTCACTCCTTACCAAATTAAATTAAATCAGTTATATACTGACCAATAACAAAGCATTTCTGCTTAGGATCAGCACATTTGTTCACTGATGTTTTTCATAGGTGGATGAATGTGACTTTGTTGCATGGAATTTTTAATTTGTGTTTGACCTGGACATAGCTGGACTATTGCCCAGTTCATTTTGAGTATGGCTAGACTAAAGTTTTGGTTTATTAAAACAAACAAACATGACCCAGAATAAAATATTTTAGCTATTTCTATTAAGATCTTTTCTCTCTGTAATGTGCCAGATTACAGATGTGCATTAATGTTATAAATTCATGTACCACTATATATATTCTGGTTTGTCCATATGATGGACAGTACCTTCAATTTCAAATCAAGGATCAGATTTATGATGCTTGCTGAGTTACTGCTAAACAAAAATGCAGCTAATGTGTGCTTTTTGGGATTATGTGTGAGAGTCCTTACTGTTAATTTTTTTATTTCCTGACATGGCTTTGGCCTCTGCTAGCCAAGCACTCTTGCAGGAGATGCAAGGTAGATTCAAGGCAGGCAGTCTGGACAAAAGCAAGCTGGGCACAGCTTTCAAAGCAATTCAGATCTATTAAAATTAAAGAAAAAAACACAAACAAAAAAAATCCTGACTCAACCAAACAAAACCAAACTTACAAAGAGCGTTCTCTTCCCACACTATCAGAAGTTTTGTCTCAGATACCTACTCACTGTGGATGAGAGTTTGTGACAAAAAGGTATCAATGATCTTGTCATTAACAAGTTGTTGTAGACAGAGTATTTTTAAGAAATAAATTTTAAATTAAACAGATACTAATTTTACCTGTATTTTTCCATTTCAAGGCTATTTAAACACAGTCAAGAGCCTGTTAAAAATACTGTAATTAATGGAAGTAGATATAGGAGAAAGGAGTTTGTGCACAAATGAGGAGGGAACTGAGGGATGGAAACTATTATACAAGCCACAGTAATCCCTCTTGCCTTGTAAATGGAAACCTGGCCAAAGAGTTTGTGAACAAGATGTTTGTGCTATATGCAATGCAAATTGTTTGATACTTGGTTTTATTTAATCTGGCAACAAATCACTTCTCTTAGGAAATGTCTGGGATTTATTTATTACTACTTTCCATTTACCTGAAATTATTACGGTAACAGTCTGAGATCAGCACCAGCCTTGCATCTCTTTGGCAAGCCCAGAAATTACTGGTTACTTGTGTTAAATTCAGAGACTACATTGGGCATCCCACTTGGATGTAGACTACTTTGAATAAACAAAGTTCATGCTTTCTATATCTCCACAATCAGTCACTTTTTACAATTACTTACGTCAGTATAAAGTTGTAGAAAACTATCAGAACTTCCTCTATATGTTTTGTTGTGGCTGAATTAACAATTTAAAGTGGAAGAAAACTGCATTTGCTCTGTAGAGAAAAAGCTTATTGTAGATTATAATTAGTGTGTTCTATTTTAGGACTCAAAATGAAACACTCAAAAGCAAAGACAACAAAGCTAAATGAAATACCTAGCAAAACCACTATTTTGTTGATTTCAAAGACAAATAATTATAGAAGTAATATATTTAGAAGGTTCTTGTTCATTTTTTTTCCCCATCCACGTATTCAGGCACTGTACAAATTACAGTTCTTTTTTGTCAGTAGCACTTTTTTGCTATCATTTTGCCAGCTAGGAAATTTCACAGAGTGATGAAAAGGACTTGCTTTGTTACACCCTTAGTCACAACCCCTGAGTTATAGTTGTCAGCTGTGTCCCCCATTCTACTTCTATAGAACTGCTGCTTGTTCCACTATTCCCTGTCCTACTTGCACGGTTACTCTTGAAGTACAAAGTTTTCATTTCTGCATGTGAAACTTCATCCTGGTTTTTGCTTCTTTCTACAGCATGTCAGGGTAGATGAACTTCTAACCTGGCAGCTCTTCACAATATGACATATTTTTCACTTCATGCAGTATTTGTAGTCTACTCAGTCATCTAATGAAAATAGTGACTAAAACCAGACCAAGCTTAGACCCCACATGCCACATCTGTTGGCTTGCAGCAGTGATAACTGCTCTGCAACAGCTCCCAACAACTGTGCATTCACTTTACAGTAGATTGTTTTCTAAACTACATTTTTTCTGCTTTTATGAGTGTATTGTCTGAAAGAGTGTAAAGCCTGAGACACTAATGTATGACATCTGCTGGCTTTCTCCTGTCCATGAGACTTGTTATCCTGTCTTAAAAGTAAATTGGCTTGTTCTGACATGTGCTTTTGACAAGACCACCCTCGATGCTATTTACTTCCTTGTGGTCTTTTAGTAATTTCTTTTTTTCTCTCTGTTGAAAAGTTCCTGGCTTTTTCCAGGAACTGAAGTTAGGATAACTGTTCTACAATTTCCTGGCCTAGCAGTCTTTTGAATTTCTTCTGTCTTCCACAACTTCTCAGAAAAAAAGTTTTACTAATGGCTCTGAAATTACTTCAGCCAGTCCTCTAAGTATGCTGGAATGAATATCCATGAGTGATCCCATTATGAAATAATTCAATTTATCTAAGACTTGAATTTTTTCTTTTCTTTTTTTTGCCTTGAATTGTCACCATACTTTAGCTTTCTGTAGTGCATTAGAGGAAGAATGTACATGAAAGAACAGGTTTCTGAAGACTAGATTCTGCCAATTTTAATATGCTTAGTTTTACCCATGGAAGGCTGTTCCTTAATACAGTGTACCTTCTTTCAAAATAAGGAAAGAAAACCTTTGAAAGAGGTGGAGGGACAAGGACAATGACACAGATAGCATTTGCAGGGGTACACCAAGCCAAACAATCAATAAACATACTTCAGTGGTAAAATATGAAATAAGGTTATAAGGATACATGTGAGAGAGCACAGATCCTTTGCAATACCTGGTTTAATTAAAAGTGCCATTACTCTTGATTCATGCAGAGGTACACCAAGTCAAACACAGAAGGACTCATTTGTACACATGAATATAAACACTTGAAAGAGTGAGGAAAAAAAGTAGTTGCCTGTAAAAGAACACAAAACCCAGGTGAAAGGACAGAAAAATGTGTGCAGTCTACACGTTATAGATTACTTTATCCTGACTGGCTAGTTTGTACCACTGAGTATTTGAAGAACTTCCCATAATGACACATTTTCTTTGAGCATCATCAGGGAGACAGAAATTTAGTCTTACCTGAATTTAGGCATTTTTTAAGGCAAATATTGATCCTTGACACTGTTCCCTTAAGCTTCCTTTTAGGCAATGGGAACAAATACTTATGGGACTGGTACTGTGCTTCTGTTTTAGCCATCATTTTAGTGTTCAGGTGAGGTGAATCATGTTCATCCGTCTGGAGATGGGGAGGCTGAGGCTTCCTCACCCAAGCCACCAGTTAGCCAGATAGAGAGCAAATCTCCCTCTTCTGCAGCAGCACAGGGCTAAAGGCCATTCTCCTCCTATGTTACACACACACACCCCTATATGTAAATGGATATACAAATGTCTTATTGTGTTTAAAGAATTACTTTCCTCAAACAGGCATACGTATACTGCTCTTAGCGATGGAAAGTACTCTCCCTCTGTCTGTATAAGAGCTTCTGCTTCCATCAAGCCTCCTGTCAGCACAACAGAACAGGGAAATCCTCAGCTTCAGGAGTCAGAATTATTTTCTTCCACAGTGACTTTTTCCACACTGTCAGGGGTTCCTTATTTAATTTTACATGGATTCAATGTTATTGATATTTTACTGGGAATTTCAAGTTTTAAACATAGGCTTAGTCAAATCCTTTCCAAAACATATATGGTAAACATTCCCATTTATGTTTTTGGGGGGGATATTTTCTTCATTCCCCTCTCCTCTCAATTTCTTCATATTAAACCAAAAATTGGCTCAGATTAATCTTGTAATATCATGTGTTTTGATTAAAGTTTCTACTTGTAACAGACATGAAATCTAACAAAATATTCCTAGAATCTGTCCTGATATAGATACTTTATGACTTTGAAATAGATGAGCTTTGCCTCTTGCTTCAAATAAGCTTAAAAATATTACCAAATGTGTTTGTTGCTCATATTATTAAATACAGTCTATAAGTCCTATTAAACCTGTCAGGGGAAGATACCTCAAAATCAAAGAATATCTGCTCATCAAATTCACTAACGAGCAACAGAATTGCAGAGCTTTGTCCGCTTCAGTCTTAGTCCAAGCTGAAACATCTCTTTGAAATTATTCCCGAAGAAACTACTTCATATCAGCATGCTTTTAATAACATTAAGTGAAACCTTATCCATGTTCAACTTCAATGCATTAGAATCAAGAGTAATGCCACTTTTAATTAAACTAGGTATTGCAAAGGATCTGTGCTCTCTTACATTTATCCTTATAATCTTATTTCATATTTTCCCACTGAAGTATGTTTATTAATAGTGGTATAGAGATTTTGGCAGCAGGGCTTCTTAGATCTTCTAATAACCTTTTGAGCCTAAGATTGCTTCCTTTCATACTCAAGCAAATCCTCTACCTTTAAGGAATGTTTCACTTTATTCAAAGCCTTTCTTTTTTCTTTGACTACCCTTTAATAATTCTTCTCCTAAAAAGTACTGATGAATTGCTTTGCTCCACACACAATCAAGAAATAGTCGAAACAGGCCACAGTCATACCTAGAGAAAAAGCTTCTTTGTATTGTCAGTGGCAGTTTCCATAAATTCTTTAAAATAGAGAGAGTGAAAGGAGATCCAGACAACCTTTTGAACTCTATCTTTTCTCTACTGCTGTATCAATTTAGAAGGCAGCTGTAGATGAATAAACATTGGAAAATGGTCACTCCATCTCTGGTAAAATCGATTTTATACTGTAAAACCAACCTCTACTATTTACTTTCAACTTTCTGTGAATTTGTGTGATGCATGAGTGCTTAGCAGTCAAACTGTTAAAACTACCCCCTACTCACCATTTCAAGTGGATCATATAAATAACCGTCCACTATGGTTTTTCCCTCAGAACTTTTTTCCTATGGATACTTTTGCACACAAGCAAGAATTTCTATCTAAATTTCTCACCCTAGCTGCCTGTTGTGACTTGTATTTATACATTTAGAGATACGTTTATCCTGTGTGTAAATTAAATTTATTTCTAAGGATTTGCCCTCTTAATAGACAGCTTCTCAATTTGAATTTGCTTCAATGTAATCAAACAATAATTTCAATAATGTTTTAATATTTCATAATGTACATCAAAATAATTAAATATATTTGTAACAAGTATTGAAGGTATTGACTTATCAGTATCTATTTATAACAATATCTTTATTAAAGTATGATTTTTTTTAATCTAGTCTTTTCCCATTATAAAAATTCTACAAAATGCCAATTTACCATCTGTTAAGCATTAAAATCTCAAATAATTATATTTAAAAACTTAGATGAGCAAAATCATGAGCAACCTGGTCTGATTTAAAGGCTATCCCTGCTTTGAGCACTGGTTTGAAGTAAAAGGTATTCAAAGGTCCATTTCAGCATAAATTATTCTATTATTCCATGATCTTATAACTTAGACATTTGTATGCTAGTATCCAGAAATACCTCCACTAACCATAGCATAGGAGTGCCATCCCTGGATTTTGTAATATTATATTTCTATTAACAAATGGTTCATGCAGCTACTCTCTGTTTCATAGCAGCATCATAATTCATTTTTTACTCTTCTTTCAAACCAGCCATGCCCTGACTCCTGGGAGAACAAGAAAAAGGTATAAAACTTATCCAAAAGAAGACAAAGTACAAGATTGTTACTTGAACTGAGAATCTCTAACTTGTCTCTTTCTGGGGTTTAGAAGTATTACTGAGATGTTCCTAGAAAAACTGAGGGAATTTTCCACTCTCACAAAATTATTTCTAGGCTCATCTGGCAAGATATTATTCTCCTGTGTATTCTAATTTTTTTTTTCATAACATTGAGGTCCTGGCTTTAGCTGAAATGAGAAACACTTATTCACCTTCCAAACAACTGAGTAATGACTCCCTGAAGGAATCTCTCCAGGATAATTTCAGCACGAACAACATGTTGGTCATGTTGTACAAGTTTCTGAGCTCACCAGATATGAAGATCCCTGACCCTGTAGTTGATCTCTTCTTAAGTAAATGAAGATAATTTGATATGTGTTTGGTGGGTTTTTTTTAAGTTTTATAACAAGATATGTTAAAAAATGGGATTTCAGAAGAAACCTTATTTTAGGCCATTAAAAAGTTCATTAGTTTTTATGCCAGTAATACAGTTATCCCTTTTACAGGAAATTGGATCCTTGTTTCCTTGAACTTTCTTTACCACTTATTATTTTTTTAAATCCTCATTCTCAGAATAGCTGCATTGCAGCAGAATCTATAAAGGTGCTGATTCATACACAGGATTTTTATCTCTTCTTTCTGGAGAGTAAAATAGGAAAAGGGAAAACATCCTGAAGTATGTTTTAAATACGAAAGTTTTCAAAGATAAGAATGTAGAGTGCAGAAGTCACGAAAATATCATGTCATCCACCAGCTGCTCAGATGTCTTAAAACTTCTGAAGCTCTTGGCTTCAGGGCTTGGAAAAGCCAGCCCAGTCTCCAAGTTATTTTACTCAATAGAGAAACACAATATTACCCAACTTCAGGGCAGAGAGTCAAGGATCAGGTCTGTCTAAGGCATGATCTGTTGCATCACTTTCCAGCTTTTTGTGGCTCCATAAACCTTCCAAACTTTGGTCCTTTTTTACTGGGAGCTTGTCAGTACGAAGATGGTAACCTGCTATCATTCTTCCCAGTGCCTGGCTTAGTAGGGCACTGATTTCAGCTGGGTTTTCTTGACACCACCGTTCAATGGTAGTAGGAATGGTAGTTACACTGCTTGGCAAATAAGTTTCACATGTGTAGAAATGTGCCCATCCAGCTCTTTTATCCCACTGCTCCACTATCAGTTGAACAATGTCTGAGCACACGGCAGAGGATAGTATAACACAGGAAAAAAATGTGTGCATAAAATGTACCCTGACAGGCTTCTTACACTGGTTTAGGAAGGAAGAATGAGGAGCTTGAATTCGATTTGAGGAGGAGATGATTAAGGAATCAGTAGGGTTAATGTAAAAGTGAATGAATGAAAAAATAAAATCAGGAAAGGTAAGTGAACATTTGCAGCAAAGTAGAATGAGGACTTGTCATTCATATAGCACTGACAAGTGCCAAGGCCATTGGTTATGGCAAGGAGCATTCATTTAGAAAAGAAATTTTGTTTGGCCTTGATATTCCTAATGAGTAAGTAAGAAATATTAGAGGAGATTATGATGGTAGGAGAACTCTTAAGAAGGAAAAAAAGACTGCATAGATTCCTACTGTATTTATATGCTTTATATTCCATGTGAAACCATGAGCATGCAAATTTGATTATTCATATAATAGTCAGGTGAATTGAACAATCTTAAGACTTTTAATGAGTTACTTCCCAGTATAGTAAGCCTGGGAAGTACCTCTTACTTTTAATTTCTGCAGGGAAGGTAGCTGAGAACAACTTCTACAAATCACTGATATCATGTCAGCCTGTCAGAACTTGTCTATGTGGGAAATTAGTTCTCAGGAAGTACAGGTGAGAATTTACTGGAAACTGGCTACACTGAACTAATCTCTGTATTTGTGTTTGGGCACTTGTGCAGTGTGGAACATGCAAGATATCCCTGCTTCCAAAGAAGGATAAGGTAATTCACCAAAAATCTGTCCATCTATGCTAGTGTAGAAGATTTAGACCAATCCGTCCTGAAGGAGTGAGATACAGACTGGAAATCTTGGGCAATTGTTTTAAAAATAGAGTAAATATATCTACTAGAAAAGTAATATAAAGGGTATAAAATTATTTTAGGAGAAGAATTTATGTTTCTTCTCTAGTTATCCTGTTTCTACTATGAGAATTCCAGTCGGAGACATCTGCAGGCTAGAACTTGTGTATAAATTCACAATGCAGATTCAGGATCAAACTCGTGTCTTAACTCAGTGAAAACACTGTGGTTTTGATGTCCTGTTGTCTTTGATACTTAGGAAATGAAATTCAGCAGTCAAAGAATGAAGACTCTTTTGCTGTTTGCAAAAAAAAGAGGCAGAAACTGCAAATAAAAAATAAGAAATAAGCAATTGGAAGAATCTAAATGACAACACAAAGATGAAAATGTAAATATGAGCTCTACTCAGCTCTTTTATAATGTCCTGTGTAGAAGAGATTTATTTTAATAGTATATTGTTGCATGTATATAACTTTAATATTGGTTAATAGAAAATTGCTCTATTTAGTTACAAGATCATCAGCATTTTTGGCACATAAAAATAGGCTATTGCAAATGTATATATGAGACTTCATCAGCTGTGTATTCTGAATATGCATTCACTTCTCTAGGCAGATATTAGCACTCTGTACTTCATTGCAAAAATCAAATACACTTGAAACTGAGACATGAAGCTACATCAGGCCGAAAGAGAAAGCAAATTTTGTTCTATAAAGACATCTAAAATAAATTTTGCCTGATTTTTTTTTAAATTGGGATGGTAGAGCAATTGAAATTTTTATTTAATTTGAAATATTTCTACTGTATTTGAAAGTAGCAATCTAAGTGGAGGTTTGTTTTTTTCCTAAAACTGAAATTTTTAAAATTGTCATTTAATTAAATGTCAATTAATTAAACTATTTTTAAATTCATTGTCCAGTAAATATTTTTATATGGCATTTTCACAGTAAATGCCAGATTTTTATGGATTTCTGCATAGTGGGTCGATGTTTGGATACACAAAGGAAAGAAAACCTGTTATATACATCTATAAATATTGCCTAGAATGATATTATTAGTACAAATATAGTACTTCAGATTATACAGCTCCACTACCTTATTCCTAAAAAATTCTTAATTATGGCTGCAAGGAAATTCTGGGCATTTGAGATCAAAGAACATGGAATCATAATGGAGTTTCCAGAGATCAGAATGGGATTTCAGTGAGATCTACCTGCCAAGGTTATTTATTTTTAGGTGATACCTCGAGCACACTGGCTGTGCCTCCAGGACCAGGATCCCACTGAAAAAAGTGCAGGGCTTTCATGTGATAAGAAACAGTAAATTATTTGGAAACAGTTAGTTATTTTACCTCCCTATTTTTTCTTCTGCTTAGCAAAAAAAGAAATTACACAAAGAGAATGGAAAACTTTGCTTTTCTAAAAATGTGGATCGGTGGTACAAGTAACTGTGGTTGGTTGCTTTGTTTTTATTTCTAATTCTTCAAAATGATCTAATAAAGATGTAAGATAATGTGGCATTACACTTGCTATGAAAAGAATAGTTTTTCTACTGTAGTTTGCATTAGGCCTGTAGAAACTGAGAAAAAAAATATTATCTTAGTCTGTATTATTATTCTGTTCCTTTAGGGGAACTGGTCTGTGTTTAAAATATCATATTTATTTGGAAATTGCCTTAATGGTCATCGTGAAATAAGTACTTTTAGAAGGAGACAGTGAAAATTATTATCTATATGTGTATGTATGAATCTAAATGTACACAGTGTTTCTAAAATAACCTATTTGTGACTAGAATTTGGATGCTGGATGCTAGTGTGTGTTCAAACTATAGTAGATAGATTCTCTTTTACCTAATTGTAAAATGCTCCCATTTTTAACTGTGTGATGTTTTCAAGCCCATCTACTTTTAGGCTGATTTTTGCTCTGAAGCCCTCAGGTCTATATCTCATCTAAAAATCATTTTACTCTCTCTAGTGGAATCATGAATGTTCTCATTATCTGTATAAATACTGAATGCAATTCAAAGCCTGCAATGCTTCTGGCCTCTGCAATTTAAAACCATAACACAATTAATGAGAAAGTTACTCACTTCCTTTGAAATCGTTGATCAGCTGGGTATTCTTTGAGTGTGGTGGGTTATGTAGACACAATCATTTTCTTTTTTTTTCCTTCAGATGGCAATATTTTGGTGGTAATTATATTCTGTGTAGTTTATTATTGACTGACTTTACTTACTTTTGATATACTAATTTTACTACAGGGTACTTTTATCTGTTCAGAAGTTTATTCATTATTTATTGTTATATAGTAGCATGGTTGGAATTACATTAATTAAATTCTATGGTTCTTATAATAAATTCAAAGTTTTATAATAGAAAGAGGAAACACATAGCAGTAAAGCATTCCACTAGACTAGGAGAGTTAAAATTAAACTGAAAGTACATTGTTCCTTAGTGTCTAATCTGATGAATCTTTAAGGTTTGGGGTTCTTTTTCCAGACAGTTTGGTTAAAACTTAATCCATTAAAAGAGGTGTACTTCAGAAACTTACCATTAGGCAGGATACTGGTGTTAGTATATACTTATTATTTTTTGCAGTTGCTCTGTTTAAAGCTCCATTTACTTCTTGGACAGAGTCTCAGATAAGAATGCAAACATCAATAACTGATAGAGTTATGGTTTCAACAATAATTGAATATGGTTTCAACAATTTTCAACAATAATTTATTGGAAAAGAGGAATATTAATAGACATATGAGGATGTTAAATATTACCACAAAGTTAATAAAATCAATCACAGCTTTCCAGCTCCCAGTTTCTTTGTATAATTAAAACTTTCAAGACACGTGCTCACTCTTTGTCTCAGTGGGCACAGACAAAAAACCCAAAGAAGGAAAAAAGTATCTTGTTTTGATTTCTTTGCTAAATGATTGCTTCATTCAGTGCAGGAATGTGGAGATCTAGGACCAGCTGGAAGATGTTGCATGGGGAATTCCTTTCTCAGGCTCTCCTCCCTTAGAGAGCCTGTCACAGTAAGTTCTCTCACAAGTATTTCTCCCCATGACACTTGGTTCAGTAGTTGCCTGCAAATGGGTGAGAGCTGGTGTGTAAGGCCAAGTTGTGGCAATAGAAGGGCAGTGTCCAAGCAGATTTAGCAGCATAAAACCACATCTGTACCTGGTCCTACAAACCAGAGTAACTCCTGCATGTATCAGGCAGCAGCAGCATGGCTCTGCTGGTATGGTGCTGTGCCTGAGAGGGTGAACCTTACCCCTTACCTGCTGCCAGAAATGCACTGAGTTTACTTTCAAATCTGACTGTTATACCCAGAATAAATTTGTGTCACCCTAAAAATGGCCTAGTAGCTGTATCTTACTGAAAGCTTTTGGCCTGTTGGAGCTCTGGAGATTAGAACATTTCAAGAAAATCGGATGTATGCTTTTGTACTAGTGGAATGTGGTGAAATAGATTTGTGACCTTGTTAATAGCACTTAAGTTCAAATCCAGTTATATGATGGTAGATGTTATTTTTAATAATAAATGTCTGGTTTAGTTTGAGACTTGAGTGTGTAAGCTCATTTTAGAAGCCTCAATTAAGTAGTTAATAGTAAAGATGATATTTTTCTCTCCTCACTTGTGACTATGGGGCATAATGAATGCAATTATGTTTTTCCAATGAAAAATGCATGCTTACATGTTTTGAAGTCCAGGATTCTTGTCAAAATCATAACTGGTATATTTCAGTTAGTATTGCACAACTACAAGCAGTGTTTGTATTCAAGATGGGTACTGTCTATTAAATTAAGACTGTGATAAATCTGAAAGCTAGATACTTGATATCAAAAGTGTGCTTGATGCAAGAAAGAAAGAAAGATAAAATTCACTGAGTTGAGAAGACTTCAATGGTTGCATATATAAATGTATATATTATATAAAATGAAATTCTGCTGATTTGATGGCAGTTTTAAAAAGGACAGATTTAATTAATTTTTTTTAAATGCTTTTCTCTTTCTAATGACTTTTATTGTCTTAGGTTATATTTTGCATTGTTGATATAATAAACTCTATCTCCAGTTTAAAGCGGAGCTTTTAGTAAGCAGTAAGGATCCAATATATCAATTTTTCTTCCTGGAAAACGAGGAATTTGGGATTCCAAAAGTTTTCCTTACTTGAAAAAATAAGAAATATTTATGGATTCTTTTTAAACTATAGTTTTAATTATCTAACTCCGTTCATAATAGCCACTGTTTCCAGCAGAAAATCTGCTTTGAAGCCTACTCTGAAAGGTGATAATGAATACCTGATCCCAAAATGAAATGTTGTGTTTGATTGCATCACAACATTGTGGTTTCATTATACTCAGAGAAGAAACAGGGTGCAGTGGCATACAACATCAAATGAGAGCTAGCGGTGTTTTTCTCACTTCTCCCTATACTAGGTTAGGTCTGTGGTACTGTTGTAGTCAGAATAACTTCAGGAATCACCGGTTCCAATCCTTTTCTCAGGGACAGAACTAAAGCAGAGAGTCAGCTGTGTGCCCACAGTGCCCACGTTGTGGTGACTCTGCGACGAGAAGTCCAGCAGTGCCCTCGGGTTTGGCATACACTCAGCAGGGTCTCACTACTCATGGTCACCCTCACTGCATGACAAAGATGCCTTTGAATTAGAGAGCCATATACATATTTTATTAAAATACCTCCTCTGCAATTATAGAAGACAATAATCATGACATCTGACGACGGATTTCAGATTTTTATGTGCATTTATAGCATTAGCCTCTTCAGCGTTTTTAAGAAGGCTTCTTGTCTTTTGTACAGGACACAATCTGATTCAGGAAGATACCATGATTTTATACAATAATCTACTTAGATCCCATTGGAAAAAGAGCTATGCTGTCAGTTGAAATTTACAGTTTATTTAAAGGCTTACTGCAAAATCTTAGGGAAAGGAAAAACTTCAAACTTATTTCTTTTCTGCTGCCTTCCATTGCTAAAATAGAGAGAGTAAAGTGAATTGACAGCAGAAAACTGTATTTGACTGAAGCATTTTATGGGATTTGATTATCTGTTTAATCCTGGCACTTTCTTGCAAAGCTCAATCTAGAAGACTTGATCTTTCACATTGTAATACAGTTTTGTGGAGGAAAAGTTTAGTAGAGGTCATGGATTCTCAGATATGCACTTCTGAGGAGACAGAGTCAGAGAAGAGATGGTATAAACTACTAAAGGTGTTACAAAGAGTATGCTTCATTATATTCTATGAAACTAACTGAACATTGAGGGCACACATCTCTCAGCAATGGAGAAGAGTCTCCCTCCTTCTGTGGGCAATACTTTGATGGCAGAAATTTATCTCAAGTGACAATTTGATTTTTTGAGTGACTGATTAAACATGCTTTGCCCACTGAAATGTTCTAAAAGGTGGGTTAGCTATACTCTCCCCATTTGACTGACTCATAAACTGAACAGCTCTGGGATTAAATCTGTGCTCAAAAATCTTCATTTTACAGACCCTAAAGCTCAAAACTCAGCTGAATTTCAATTCTCCACAGAATGTATTAAGCTCCTTAGAACAAGAGAAACATTGTCCCTGTAAGCAGAAATACTCCTCAGGACAAAATATAGCATGAACTCAGAATAAATTTTATACTTGTCAGCAGATCAATTTTGGCTTTGATTATCATTTGTCTTTCATCTTCATTGTACAGTTACAGATAGTTGTGCCTGATACACCAGTGAGGCAGTCACACTCCTGTGGAGCACTCAGCAGATTGCTCCAAGTATCTATTTCCCATGGCATAAATATGGGCGAGGAGCTAGACTGGTACAGTGTTTTGAGGCAATAGCACACTGATCAAACACACTGATAAAACATCTGGGGGTATAGACAGAAAAGGACCTTACTAGGAGATGCTGTGGTTTAGATGTGCATGGATGAATTCTGGGTCTGACTACCAGGCAGAAGAAGATGCTGAGGAAAGCATACAGGTTATTTGACAAGACTGAGTAGTCAGCTTCTCTCTCTGGGTCACTATCCCTGTTTATTTATGGATACACTCCAGATGATACATTCTCAAGCTTTGCTATACCAGAATAATCACCAGTTAGGGAGAAAAATTATTGAAGATAAGGGATACTTCTGGTGCAGGAGCAATGGGTATGAAAATATTGCACTGTCAACCAGAAAAATAAGAAGCAAGTCCCTAACTAGTACAAGAGTGATGTGCCAAGACAACTTGGTTCCTCCCACGGGAGGAGAAGGAAAAACCTAACTCTGTGTTTAACTAAACTTGACAAGTTTATGAAGAGACTACATGATGCAAGAGCTGGGCACTGAGTTTAGCTCTATCCAAACTCACTTCCAGTCCTGTGTTCATGTTATAGACCTGAGCTACAATACTGTCACCAATCATCAAGAGAGCAAAGAAAAATTTAGCTCTGGTTTCTGATTTAGTTCTTAATTCTTCATTAGACAACAACAAGAGAGAAGGAAGATCTGTGAAACCAAATGATAGGGAAAGTTCATACTAGCCAGTATAAATTGCATTTTAGCAGTCCTCTGACTTTGGTTCTTGAGGCTTCTTATAATTTGTAAGCTTGATGCCATGTGTTGTTTTCAAATACTGCAAAAACACCTTTTTTGCTCTAAAATTATCTGTTATGTCAGCTACAACATAAGAGATAAAAGGACCATCTGATTGAGTGCCCTTTCTTTGATACCAGAACTCCCTTTAAAATATATTAGGAAAATGGATACTAAAATCTTGTCTGGCGTGAAAGAATCTTAGAGACTTCTTTTTCTTGGCTTATATTTGAAATTAAGGTTATTTTTCCTTTAGTGTTTATTTTAAAGACAGACAGAGCTTTGATTTAATGAAATACATAAAGTATTTTCATAAGATTGTTGTAGAAAAAAGTCTAAGTAGCAGTGAAACACAAATAAAATTATAAAATATTCAGGATATTGAATTTCTGTAGAGGATTATCAGCCCTAGAAAAGACCTGGTTTCCAAGTGCTGGAAGATTGCAAGATGCTAGAACCAGCTCTCCAGAGATGAATTTTCAACACATTTGACTCACAAATTACTATTGAATTAGACTGCCAATCCCTGCAGCAACTGAAAATTACATTAGCAGTATTAAAGAAGGCAAAATTATACCTTTAAAAATAATTCTGTACACACAGCCTTAGGTTATTGCCATGTGACACCTTGAATTGCTCTATAAATCTATGCCAAACTGATTTCTATGTGTATTCAGGAGATTGATGTATCTGAGAAACTACTGCCATGTAATGCTATAAGCAAGGAGGTCCAAAAGCAAAAGTGAGGATAAATGACCAGAGGTTGAAGAGTTTGTGAGAGTTTAAAGACATTGCTTCACAAAGGTGAGTAAACTAGGCCTCTGCCTTGGAGGATGTCATCAGGCAAGACAGGACCTGCTCAGATTGCCCTTGTTTCCAGAACTACTCAGATTCAGCAATTGCCCCAGGCTATTTTAAGGCATATAGAAGAAACTCAGCTTTTTTTGCTGCTGTGAAGAGAAGGAAGTCCTCACTAATTTGCTGTATTTGTAGATTTCATATTAAGAAAAATCTTTCTAAATTCTTCTAAATATAATTTCCAACTAAAAGCCATATTTTCTTTTTGTACAGATTGTGGAGTGAATTCTTATCATCGATTGGTGTAGCCAATTTGGAGAGGAAAATATTAAATTAACACTTGGACCATTAAAAGCTTTTTTTTTTTTTTTAAGTGGCCCATTGCTCCAAAGTGAATGATTTTAAGCATGTAATGGTATTCAAGGGAATTAAATGAATTATCTTCAGAGGTTATGTTTTAAATATATATATATACCGGATAAAGAATTCAGGGAACACCATTCTGTATTTAATATAACTGTACTTACTATACAAAAGGAAGTTCCTACTAAATCAGATGTAGTCTTTTTGATAACTTCAGTCATAACAACATTTTGCCTGCATTCTCTAAGCTGATAGGTTTATGGACAATAAAATAATAAGAAATAACACACTGTCCTTCTTATTCTAGTGCCTACTGTCTTCACAAGATAAATCTCACCTCTATATAAAATTATTGCAGGAGTGACATATTGAGATACATACCAGAAAGATGGTTAAAGTTTCACCAGCATAAGACAGAAAACCAATGGAACTGCAATTTGAATTTGTGTTAACCAAGTTGATGATAATAAAGAGATTTTTTTTTAATTGTTGAGCAAGGCTTACACAGAACCAAGGCCTTTTCTGCTTTTCATATTGCCACAGTGGTGAGGGGGCTGGGGGGGGTGCATGGGAGGTTGGGAGAAGACACAGCCTGGACAGGTGATGTGGTATAAAGTCCGTAGCAAAACTGAGGCTAACACTGGGGAAACTAGAAGCCCAGACATACATCTTGAGCTATTTAATCACAAGCGTATTCCTACATCCTGTGTTCCTGACTATGGAAGTGAAGAGCATTGTTGAGGGCTAGCTGATGAATACTCTGTCACAGCTAGAGATGGCAAAAAGCTGCCAGCAAGAATTTTTGACAGCAAGAATTTAGGGAATGTTTATTGTTCAGGTCTGAGAAAGTTGATTTGTTTCAGATATTGGAGGGGCGACATTTGAGCAAATAGTTTGTGTAGATACATCTTTTAGCCACTTTGATTTTGGTGTTTCCTGTTAGTCCCAGCCATCCCACTGGTTTCTGTGTGACACTACTCGCTGAAGAGCTGATGCTGCCTTGGTTCCTGTCTCTTGTGGATGACAGTTGTCATCACACACCACATCACACAACAGCTTGCAAACATACAACACACCTTTTTCTGTGCCCTTAAAGGGAAGGTAGAGAGTAATCCCATTTTCTCAATCCTTCCTCAATTTTATAATCTCCTACAACAAAGAAAAACAGTATTCAAGGGTCAGACCTCAAAAGCATTGTCAGAGGGCTAACAGTGACTAATCATCACTTTCACCTACAGAAAAACTTCTACTGCCTGTGTGATTGCCAAGTGATTTTGAAACCTTAAAACATTTTTATTTTAATTTCTAGTGGGAGAGTAGGATTTATGTTAGACCCGAAAGCTCTGGTGATAGTTTTATGGAATGATACAGACCCATTTACTTTTGTAAGTTAGAAGCCGAGCCTCTGTGCTGCCTCTGTACCCAGAATGTGGCAGGAAGATGTGTTAATGTGATGGCTGATTGGGTAGCTACAACCCATCCTGAGTCTTGCAAATTTAGAAACGTCTGTAAGCAAACCAAAAACTGTACTACAGAATAATCCCACATGTAAGGTACTGATAATTAAACCCCTCTGACAATTGCATCACACGTTATCAGGATTAGCCAGATCCATTACTCATCACTGGTGCCCTGAACAAAACAAAGCTGGTTCACTGGAGACTGGCAGCTGAGCACATGCTCCTGTGGAAGAAAGCAGCCAAGCACTGTTTATGTAATATGAGCTGCAGCATGCTGCAGAAAGATATTGCTTCAGCTTGCACAGTGTTCCTGGAGTTTAGAAACTAGAAAAGGCAAAAATCTGAAAGCACCATATTGACTATACCATATTTGAATACCAATTTATTTGCATATTCTGCTCTCTGCTATAATTATGCTTTGATTAAACTTTTTTTTGTGTACATAAAGCACACATCTTTGCATTTCTCCTGTTTATAAAAATTAAAGGCAATAATCCACAGAACACAGAGGAAAAAAGATAAGTGTTTTAGGCATTATAAAAGAATACTATTTAATTGCAGGAGTTTATATGAAAGACTGGAGTTAAAAATAAAATGTATAGAAATATTTTTGCAAGGGCTTTGGTGTTGGGGTGCTTTTTTTGTTTGGTTAGTTTTTGGGAGTTTGGGCGTTTCTTTGTTTGTTTGTTGTTTTTGTTTGGGTTTTGTTTGTTTTATTTTGGTGTTGTTTTTTGTTTTGGTTTTTCTAAATTGACAAAAAAATTCCAAAATGGGGTTTCCTGCAGATAGAAGTTCTTTTCCTCACCCAGCTCCCACTACCAGTTTCTTGCCCATGTAAAAATGTGGAAGGCAAAAGTCTGTGCATAATAAGAATATCCTGTTTTCATAGTGTTTACCTGGTGGTAATTGCCCTAAGAGGTTTTCATTTTCTGAAACAAAATATTTTATCTGAATGCTTGGTGAGGACTATGACCAGCTGAGGAGTGCTCTTCAGAGGCTAACAGCATTTAAGCATCCATATTTAGAGATGATATCTTTTTCTGTCCCAGAATGATGAGACTGCAATTCTCTTCACAGAGTAATTGAGGGCTTCAGAAGAAGTGTGTGTGTAGTGAGGGTGGCCTTTTGGGTTTGGCTTGGTTTTTTTATTTAAAGCAGTTTTCAGATACCCTTAGTCCTTTGGGCTTCAAAAAAGTTCCAGAGATATGTAGATATGCTGGTGGGAAGTCTTGATATACATTAAGGTGCAAGCTAAGGAAATTGGGATTTATCAGAAAAATTTATCATTGGACACTGGGAGTTTCAGGGTATATTCTCTCTTAAAATTTGAAAGATAT
Organism: Camarhynchus parvulus; assembly: GCF_901933205.1. Taxonomy (NCBI): domain Eukaryota; kingdom Metazoa; phylum Chordata; class Aves; order Passeriformes; family Thraupidae; genus Camarhynchus; species Camarhynchus parvulus. The sequence continues at coordinate 80,348,459 of NC_044573.1, read as the reverse complement.
TTCAATTGGAAACTTTTCAATAAAGGTGTGTCCAGGACTATAGTGTGTAAATCTTTTAATTCTGATTCACGTGTTCCTTTTAAACTTTATTCTTTTGTTTTCTATGGTGTGGTGGTGATAATTGCCACTGGCATGTGCCCCAGGAGTGACACTAAAAAAGTCTGAGTAGTCTGGAATGTGGGCTTCAGTTAGTGATTTCTGCCAGTCTAAAGCCTCTTCATCCTGTGCTGGAATAAAGCTGAGAAGCTTTCAGGTGCTGCAGTTCTCAGCCTGGAGTCTTTAATGGAAAACCATCTTAAATCTGTATGTTAAACTGGCACACTGTGAACTGTGTTGGGTGGAGTGCAGCTTCATGCTTTATTTCATCTCCACTTCTCTGAGGGTGATAATCACTGGTAGAAACACGGGGTAAGGAAATGGACACAGTTTTGCCCTTAACCATTGTGCTTTGGCAAAGAGCTGCATTTACAAAACCTCAATTCTTCTATTATTGAAACATGCTTTTCAGTCATCCACTGTCTGACAATTACTATGGAGCTTTCTCCCTGCTTACAGATGAAGTCACCATGCTCTTAAAGCTAAAGGAAGCAGATGGAACATGATCAAGTACTTCACTAAGTATAGTGATATTTTGTATTCATGATTGCAGGGCCTTTATTAACTTGTTGACAAGATTATTGTATTATTGTAAGGTAAGTATTATGCAACAGTGTGCTTATACTGCTTTGCTTTAAATAATCTGTTAACAATAATACAAAAGAATAAGGCAAAAGAAGGAAATTTGCTTTGTCACTCCATAATGAGTCATGTTATCTGTTTGGTCTTTTTGGTGGTTATTTTGATTACATTAATTCTGGCTGTAAAATATTTACAGATACCCAGGACCATAATCATGTAGGATCTGATCGAGGATGAGTGCTCATAGCCAGAAGTTTATAATTGTAGCTATTCAGCTTTTTTGGGTTTTTTTTTGCTTACCCAAATTAACCTTAGTTCTTTTCCTGCATAAGCTGTGCTCTATTTCCATTTAGGGTTCTGGATATATGCCTGGGAATCAGTTACACTAATGTTTCACAAGATCCTGCTGTACATCAACACTGGCCCTATGATTTCACACTCTTCTTTGTTTTCATAGTGAGAAAATGCAAATATAGAGACTGTAGAAGGATGCTCTGTCATGTGTTTCAGATACAACTTCAGATGAACCATTGATGACCACAGACCTGACTCATGAAGGAGAACAGCACACAAGCTGAGTTTACAAGCTGAATACATTGAGCAGATCAAATAAAAGCAGAATAATTTCAGCTGGTTTATGCCAGGTGTGCCAGCCAAATTCCATGTTTACACTGGCAAGAGGAAAGCCTCTGCAGAAAGTGATTCTGGCATTCTAGAGTAGGATTCCAAACAGCAAGAACAAGACACTCTCCTGTATGTGCCCCATTCACTTCACTGACCAGAGATAAGTTTAGATGATGAACTTAAACCAGACAAATAACTTTAAAACCACTGTTAGGTGGGGTAAACCATCTGCAAATTATTGTGTTGTTGTGGAAAGGTAGCACAAAAGAAACGAGGCACTTCTGAATAGTAAGCTACCCTGTTGACTTAACTACAAACCTTCAAGGATTTGGTCCTCGAAGGCCATTTTGTGTTTTGAATCCCACTTTGCAGATAAGGATACAGAGGCCTGACGTAATTCTGGCACCCAGGAATATTCTTTATGAGACTGCTCTTAAATTTTAAGACCACTCTTTTTCAGAATTGGGAATGAATATTCAGTGAGCCCACAGAGCCAATAAAAGCAGCAGCATTGCTGCTGAGAAGCTGGCTGCCCTGAGTTCCCTGGCTCACTCTGGGAAGTGGCACCTGACACCTCCCGTGTGCCAAGGGCAGCCTGCAAGCTGAGGGATGTCTAGAGAAGTAACACACTCTTCCTTTGTGTCCTCAGCTTGTTCTGTTGCTTCCTTTGTGATTTCTAGCTTGATAGAAAGAAGGATTTTTAAAAGGTAAGTATAGTTCACATAGATTTCCTGGGGCATCTTTCCATTCAAGCATGACTGCTGTGCTGTGTATTCACATGCAGCGTGAGTTTATAGGCTCATTACTCAGCACAAGCTATGAATAAAGTCAGCTTAACCAATAGGTGTGGGAAGAAATGCATTTTGAACCCTTGCTCTTGCTATGGTGGCATCCCCTGAGGAAGAATCAAATTGTTGTGTTTTTGGGAAGAACAAAGACAGAAAGCATTCCCCTGGCTGTTGGAGGTACTCCCATGCCAATGTGTGGCAGTAAATGGCACCAGCCGACTGTAAAAAGGGTCTTGGCATCAGCAGAGCTCTCCCAGAGAGGGTTCCCCTGTGCTCTGCACCTCAGCTCACCTAGGGCTGTGCTTACCAGACAGTCAAGCCCAATTAAAAACATGACTGGAGGGTGTTGCCAGAAAGAGCAGTTTAGTGACTGCAATTAAACTGGTTGCTAATTATGGGGTAGGATTTCTGTTTTTTCCCCTAAATGGATAATTTGTTTCACAGAATGTAGACTATGAGCACGTGTGGATGCTTCTGTGTGTGTAAAGAGAAAATACTTCTCTAAAAATACTTTCTTTGTTTATTAGCTATTTCTTTTCCCTCCTTCCTTCTCTTAGTTTTCAAACTGTAAGTTATACTTATTCAACAGCTCCATCACAACTCAAACTTACACCAACATTGCTCACCAAATTTTTAATTTCTTGCACCAGGACTGCTTTAATCTTCTAGTGCTCATCTGTGGAGGTCACTGAGGGCCTCACAGTCATTTAGCTGCATGTTAATCTTGAATCCTTCAGCAGACTCTGGACTGCTATGGATAATTTTCTTTTTATTGTTGTTTTTTAATTAAACAGAAAATGATAAATTGTTTATGTCTATTGTGCAGTCTACAAATACTGGCTTCTTGGTTCATTACCATTATTATATGACATATGAAAAGAATGGAATGGGGTAGATTAATGAAGCTGCATGCTGATCACAGTTTTGCTCAGAAAGCTCAGATATCTTCAATCTGACAGCTATTTAGAGAGTGCTATCTGGCCTGATCAGATGTCTCTAGGCTGGACCAAAATCCAGTGGCTTATTTCTTTTAACATGCTTTTCAAAATTATGCATTAAAGATATTGGCAATTGCTGTGCAAAACATAATGAATTAAAAAGTCTACTTGATTCTAGTAATGTGAAAAAGACAATAAAATGCAGAATGAGATATTTTTAAAAAGACAGAAAACCAAACTGCCTTCTACAAAGCACACTAAACATTAGTCAGAAGAACTGCAGCCACCACCTGAAATTCTACTTTTTCTGATATAGGAAGAATGTGGGGAGCAGCAGTGATTGCTGGACATTTGGGGCTCTTTGAAGGTGATTTCCACAGTCAGAAAACTTAACTGCATCCACTTACCCACTTTTTATTCTACTTTTAATTTTTTGCCTTCACTTCTATCAAGCATACTCTGAGCCTTTTTTTTTTATCTGTGGATGAACTCCTGTTGCTTAGTTTGCTCTGACTATTGAATCACTAAAGTATATACATAATTTTAAAGGGAATATAAATGTTACTTTATGACGAAAAACTTGATCATGCTTGTTTCATCCTTGTGCAAATGACAAAAACGGAAAACTTTTGCAAAATTAGGATTTTTAATGGGAATAGCATATATGTGCAATGACACATGCTTTACTATCACGGGCAGTGACCTGCTTTTCTTTCATCCTTTCTCTGTTTTATAAAAGTATTTTCATCACTAATGTGCCCCTGTTTCAGGGCCTGCCAGTGGCAAATCCAAACAGTCCATTAACTGTGAAGTCAGTTGTCACTTCTTCTCTCCTGCCCCCGTTTTGGCACACTTCTGAGTGACTGGCTTCATTGATTGCACAGTGATTCTGCACTGCAGAAATAAACCTTGGGTCACATATCTTGAGGTTGATTCAAACTGCATAATAGCTTCTGTCTGATAAGTTGGCATATTTATTCAATAGAAGCAAACTTGTAGCATACACTAAATTACAATTTGCTTTAATAGCAAATGTCCAGATCTAGGTTTAAACTGCAATGGGCAAAATAAAGGTTAGTATTATGCAGAAGGGCATATGCATTCAATGTGTTATTTTGATCTTAAGGGACCATGATTGTTGGATAGGCATGTGATTTTGTTGTGCAATTGGAAGATATAATATGGTATATTTGATTCCATTTTGTGGCTGTTTAGTGTTTATGGGAATGATTCTTGTTCCTTCCCTTACATCTTCTCTACACAGATCCATGGTGCAGAGCAGCACTGTTTCTTACATTTATAGTAGCTTACTTGAGAGAATTGACCCCTTCTCTAGAGTTGGTAGAAAAACAAAGGTAGTATTTGCTATCAGCGGACTCCACAGTGATTTTTTCCTTTAGAGGGTAGTTCCTTCAACTTACTGATTTTGCACTGCTTTTAAACTTCTTGTCTTTCTACATATTTTGAAAGTGCATCTGTATAGGTAGGATGAGTCTTCTCTTCTTTTTTTTTTTTAATGATTTGTAAGGTTATTGCATATTTTCCTCAGTGCAGCACAGAAGAGACGGAATTCTTTCCTGGTGAAAAATGATTCCTATGTACGCTTTGTCCTGCAATTCATTATTTTTTGTTCAGTTTGGCTTGTTTTGCACTCTAAGCTACTGTACTCTTGATTGCTTCAAGCTTGCGAATTACTCAGTTCTCAAAATCCACACTAAGTGAACAAAGAAATAAAGACAAGTAAAGTCAGGTATGGCATAAGGGCTGGGCAGAAAGATTTGTTCCCTGATAATGGTTAACAGAGATACTTTTCAATAATCAGATCAGGATTTGATATTGCCTGGACTGTCTGTAAATCAGTTTGCATTGCCTAGTTTTCTCAAAAACTTTTAACATAAAATACTGAACTTTAAGTGTTATGATCTTCTCCCAACATGTGTGGGAAAGCATATGGAAATCTTTGAAAAGCTGAAAGATTTTTGTATTTATAGCTTCTATGATAAGTACAGAAGACATAGTTATTATGAGAAAAATATTCACATTAAAACAAACAGACAAGAATACTTTTCCTCTATCAGTTATTTTTACTTCATTTCAAGTACTTGTATAAACATAAAGAAATAAGCAAAGAAATAAGCAATCTCTTCCACTTTTAATTAGAAATTTTAAATATTATTGTTATGGTTATGTATTTTATATACAATAGCAGCAATGGCAGCCTGTTTAGACTGCTGTGGTTATTCTTCTCATGTTCATGTGTCATGAGGAAAATGTGCTCTAATTTAGTTGGGAAAAATCTCTTTTCCCTCTTTTCTGATGATAGCAAGATTTTGGAAAATGTCAAGTAGTTAAGAAGAGAAAATTCACTCATTGCTCAAAAGAATATTTCAGTCCTCTCCCATGGACTTTCCTGTTATTCCTACTCTGTCTTCCCACAGGATATTCCTGTCTCAAAGACTTACTTTAAAATAAATAAATAAGCATTATTGTTAATCTTCATTTGAAAAAGAATCCATGGAATACAAAAATGCATATTTATTTAACAAGACTCAGCAGCGCACTTCAGGTTATTTTGATCCTGCATACAAATTTTGTCATTAGCAGGGACACTCAGATCATGGAGGTGTCACTGCACAGTGCTGTGCACAATTGATTACATAAATCTGCTTTTGAAAGTTAATACAATTCATCTACCTGTAAGCATTGCTCAATGATCTACAGACAGAATCACTATAGTTAAAAAAAAAATACACCTCTTAATAAAATAAATTATTTTGATGTGTCTTTCTGTACCAAATTTTTGTCTGCTTTAGAAAGGCTGTTATAACCCAAGATATTAATGGGTAACTGAGATACAGAGAATGTCACACCCAAAGGTGCACCTCTAAAGGGTTTCCTTAGGTGCTTTTCCATTTTCATTTCAGGTAAATTGCTATATAGTTACTCCAGAACTAAAATAAAAACTGGTGGAGAGAGGGTTCCAGACATCTATTCTTAATTCAGGATGTATTTAACCCAGGTGAATATATGCAGCATAGTTTAGAGGAAGACAAAGAAGATATGTTTTTTCCTTTGGATTCAATAATTGAAGATTTAGGAACTAAAAAAAAACCAAAACAAACAAACAAACAAAAAAAAAACACCAAAAAAATCCCTCCAAAAACAAAACAAACAAAAAAAAGTGAAAAAATCTCCTCTCCTATTTATTGCTTTTTATTATGAATGCAAATTTCCCTTTCAATATGCCTGAAAGGTGAAATTATGAAGCAGAGTCCCTGATGAAGACAGAAGTATACCTGGAAAACAGTGGTCCTGTAAATGATAAGGATGTCTTCATCTTTTCTGTGAAGATAAATTTGCACCTTTTTTGTTTCCCATGGCCCCTTGTTTTATTCAAAATTATGTGTCTTGCTCCCGGAGTCAGAATTTTCCTTGTGGGAATATATTGAAAAAGCTAAATGGAATAGTGATTTCTTTTTGTCATTACACTTAAACGGACATTTTTCTCCAGAGTTTTGAGAAGTCCTATTTATATTTCTTCTCCAAACAATTTGATTATTTTGCTCTGCTATTATTTTATACATAATCCATTTTTTCTCCTCTAAAACACTGATCCATCACCTTAGAAGAAAACAATCTAAACCCTCTGCAGGGAACATAGAAAGCAAATGACCAGTTTTTCTGTTATTGTCATGATAGAATAATCTTATCACACATGGTTTTGCTAATGCAGAAAAATTGCAGAATATGAGATAATAATGCAAATATGTTGTGTGAGAATTACCCATACTCTAAATTTTCTGAACAATAATATAATTTAATTTAGTTATAATTAGATACACTCAAGAAAATAGCACTATCAATGGAGTAGATAGCTTTTGCTGCATCTTCATGAATTTTCAGAAAATTTTATTAGAAGAGTTTATTCTTGCCTGACAGCACAGTTCTGGCGCTGATACATAGTTTATCTACATATGTAATTTATTTTGTATAGGTGTGATTCTAGGTTATGGTAATATATGCAAAATTAGTTCTAACTAATTAGGTACAAAGATGTAGTGTTCACATGTGATGACCGTAGGTTCAGATTCTGGTCTCCATTATAGTTGCTGACATATTAATTTTAATGAAGATAACTAGGTATAACTGAGGATAGAATTTGTCTTCCTTTTTTTTTTTTTTTTTTTTTACATTTTCAAACACTAAGATATCTATTAAAATATAGCTAAGCTTATTAGTGCAAGGCTATATGCAGTGTACTTCAGATAAAGCATGGGGGGAGATGCAAAGGAATAAATCATGGTTTTTTCTACATGACCTGGCACCTGCAGGTTTCAAACCTGGTTAAAAGGTTTAACCTGTTTTATACCAGAGAGTATTGTGTAGGTCCACTGTGGTCACCTACAGTGACATCTCCTATAATCATAGAATCCATGAATTAATCTTCTTTCTGTCTGAATACTGTCTCTAAAACTAGCCAAACGTCTAGCCTCAATTTTTCTTAATAATCTCATTTTGAGGTAGTTTTATAGATTCAGGAGTCTTCTTTTAAACTTCTGCTCTACATGAACAACAGAAAATTAATAAGGTATATAGAATGTGACCAAGGCTTTATCTTTCAGTTCTTTAAGTCAGACTGATCATCTTTTGATTTTGCAATGAAACATTTCCCTTTTTAATGTGTTCTTGAAATTTTCCTGTGGGATCTTTGAGACCTGTAACATCTCTGAAATGTGCTCAGACGAAAGGAGCTAGCATTCCAATGCTAACTGCTGCCAAATGGAGATGCAATCTGACCTCCCTCCGCTGCTTCACCTTCTGTAATTATACACCCAAGGATCACCTTTTTGACCCTTCACTTGCAATTGCCTCTACCATCAGCAATTCCTTTTCAAAGGCTACATCTAAGTTTAACTGCAAGGGAACACCAGGAGATACCCCAGATCCTGCTTGCTCCTTGTATAACGAGATCGTGTGCTTAGATTTCACCTGCACAGAGACAGGGATGTGGGAAATGGCTGCTGGCTTTCTAGATAGCAAGCTAATGGAAAGCCAGGATGAAGCAGGGGTCAGCGCCTGTAGCTGGGAATTCAGAAATACTCCTGGACTGTAGATTACAGAGATAATCAAAAAAGTTTCTTCCTGCTGGTGCCTCTTACATTTTTTGGTTCTGAGTATATTTCCTGAACAACAAGGTCTGGAGTTTGTTCTCTGCATTATTTACTTTTATGCTGTGTTACTGTTTACCAACGGAGATTTTCTGTTATAACTTCAAAAATTTCTCTGAAATGCAAATATATAAATAAAATACTCATATTTAGTAGGAATTAGGTAGCATGGCTCAAAATGTAACAGAGTGTAGGTTTTAATCTTGTTTTTTTTTGTATTGCCTTGCCAATTTCATATTTCTTTAAAATGATCAAAAGATCCAGCATTGCTAAGTGAGATGCTGGCAGAAGCACCAATACATATGCATTTAATAACATAACTTTTAATCTTTTAGACAAAACCAGCAAGTAAGTTAAACAAGAGTTACTTGTATAAACCTTTGTGAATTTTCATTAATTGCCTTCCAAATCTTTAAATTTTTTATTACCCTGGTACCTTTTAATTTATCAGATTATTTTGCCTGCTTGTTTCTGTCTTACAGCCTGATAAGTAACTTAGGTTTTACCACCTAATTAGTGGCACATTTTATCTTTTTATAGTTTTTCAGAGCTTTCAAAGAAGTACTAAAAATGAGCACTGATGGTCCAGAGAGCTCCTTTGTACAATATTTCTTTAGAAGTTCTTTTGCATTGATTTTCCAGACCTGCTGATCCTACATGTTTTTTTAAATTAGTGTTCTATGTTTGGTTATTAATGACTGAAATAAAACTCGCTATCAATGTTTTCCCAAGGGCACAAGAGATGTATTTACTGACCACTTCTGGCCTCCCTAAGATCTCATCATTATTAATAAGAATTCTACCAGCTCTAATAATGAATTAATGCCACTATTGGAATTATTTTTGTTTCTAAAATGTCCCCTCCATAGTCTCACTCTTATCTCTGCTGACTATAGATTTTTTCATTAATTATTTTCTTTCCTTTACCCATTTTCTACAAATCCAGTTTTCTGATTTGCATTTGCTACTAGTATTTTTGTTTTTTTCATTTTGTTAATGTTTAAAGCTATTGTTAATCCTCTTTATATTAGATTGTGTTAATATTTTTTTAAGTTTTCCTTTGTCTTCTGAGTGTTTAATAAAGATCCAGCCATCATTCACGCATTTCTGATTATTTTCCATCCTGTCTAATGATGGTCCACATATTTGTTTTAAGACCATGTTATTTATTTTATGTAGAATGGCAAACTTGAGTATTACTGATAAGGGCTGGTGTCTTCATGTGATTATGACAAGAACACAGTACTGAAGATATTACTGCTCTTTAATTTCGTGAATTTTTGAGCTGTTATCTAAGCCAAGGCAGTTTAAATAGTGTTATTCCATGGCTTGTTTAGGAAGTCATCAATATTGTCTGTGGTATGTCTAGAAACAATGGTTAAATATAGATCCAGCATGTGCCATGCTAACGTGCCATCCTAAGGTACTGTGTGCTCCTGGAATCTTATTCAGGACTGACACAGCACTCAAAGGTCCCGTGGCCACAAGGAGCTTGCATGGGTTCGAGAGAATCTCCTGAGAGCAAAACAGGTGAATATTGGGAAGGTGGTGAATTGGCACATAGGCTTGTTCTGATTTTATTCTCCTGTATTTATTCATTAATCCACAAGAGAAATGGACCCTTTATTGCTGGATCCTTACAACAGTGTAGGTCTCTTCGATTATGTCTTAGAGGTGGTGAGGACAACAATCAGTATCTTTGTTTCATGTCATCACTAATTCCTATCTCTCATATGAGAATTCATGGTAAAAATCTGACTTAATTTCACCTTGATCCTACACATATTTCTTGAAAGAGCACATCTTAAGTATTTGCCAGCTCTCTTGAAAATGCAAATACATTACACAGTGGACATAGAAGAGGTGCTCTTCTCAATGTGCTCCATCTCTGGGGAGTGATGCATTAATTCTTTGTGGCCAAAGGAAAACTAAGTCCCATATCCATATATCTTCCTGCCAGTATTTCTGGTTTTGTGTGCATGTAGGACATGTACTTGCGTGGATATGAATGCACACATCACTTGTCAAAATGGGACTTTTTTTTGCCCATATTTAAGAAGTCTTTAGAAAATCACTGCAATTTCACACATTTCCAATGCACTACTTGAGGAGTAAGAACTACTTAATGTCATGCAGATTAATAGACCTGAGCTTTGTAATGAGCCCATGTTAATAAGAAGGGAATCAGCGAGACCCATTATTCTGTGATTATGAATAAAAAGCTGTTCAGGACTAGAAAAATAGTTTATTTTACAGTTTTCCTTTACCATCTTTAGAATAAAATAGGCATGTAGGAAATGTTGTTACTATTGACCAGAAAAGTCACTTACCTGGAAGATTTCCTTTTTGGAATTTCTGCCCTGCAGAAACTTGTTTCCTTGTCAAGTGGCACATCTCAAACGAGTTCCTCATCTCCTATAGCAAATTTCTATATGTACTGGAAATAGATCTAGATTGGTACAATAGAAAGTGAGATGCCAGCAACGACCCAATTGACCAGATCAATCTACCTGCTCCAAAACTGCAAAACGTTATGGAGTTGTTAAAAGAGAAGTCTCCAGGAAGTAACTAACCTCTTCCTTCTTCTCCCATTTGCACTCGCTTTCTTAAATGTTTCTTGTCTAACTGATGTCAGAAAGGTCATAATACTGTTATTAGAAGCTTTCCCTTAAAAGGAAAAAATATATATATTATCTATGAAAATTACAGCAATTTATATTGGTCTTTCTGAACTGTTCAAAAATTGTAAGTTAACTATTTCCAGTGTTCTGTGTCTATGATTAACACCTCAAGGAATACTAATTTTGATGACTCTTTTCCAAAAATAATCACTTGATATTTAACCATAGTAAATTGGAGCATGTCTTTATGGGAGGAAAATGAAAACATTCACACAAGCTTCCTGAATTCTTCTGTTCAGTGCTGTAATATGGATTGGAGATTTGTGATATGCTTGTACACAAACAGAACACACTCACAGAAATCATCACAGGCATGTCCCTCTTTTCTTTACATGCGTGTACACACAGGAGCTCCTGCCATGCTTCACAACTCTGCCCTTCTCTTTGAAAGTTCAGACTGAATGGCGATGTACTGATCCAAGGCTAACGTGAAGGGATTAATATCTTTCCTGAGTTTTGACAGGGAGAAGGAAAATCTATGTTCATAATAAGCTAAACCATATATTTTACTGGAAATGACAAATGTAGAATGATTTTATAAAAATGAGTCTGCCATTCTTTTCTGATGAAGATCACTATCACAAGGCATCAAATTAATCTTTTGTAAATATGTGTTTGTGGCATTGACTTATAATGATTTGTGGTTGTTTTCTTACAATGAAGTAAACTCCTGTGAAACAGAGAAATGACCACGAGTGTTACCACCACAGAGTCTAAAAAAGTTCTGCTGCTTGGGACTGACAGTCTCACCCTCGGGTGATTCTTCTGGGTCAATTAAACTGTGTTGGCAGTCATTCTTTCACTGCCATGTGTCTGCTGACAGCTAACACTGATTGAATCGGTTGCACCTAAAGGAAGCCCATCAATGTGAGTCCAGAAACTCAGATGCTCAATGGGAAACCTCTCTACAAGGAAGCAGAGAATCCTCTTAAGAACATATTTTCATTTCTCCATCCCTCTTGAAGTCTTATGGACTTTCACTTGGAGCAATGAAAGAGATTAAATATCTGTTTCCTCAGAAAGACTTGAATAACACACCACCTTTATATTTACATTGTAAGTCTAAATTTGGGTATTCTTGTTTGGCAGTTTGTGTATTATTCTCTATTATTGGCCTCTCCATAGGACAGCTATTCCATCACCTCTTGTGACAATCCTCACTGGGAGAGTGTCCTTGAGAGGATGACAGAACCTGAACTCCACCAACTCCACAGAGCCATGCAAAGATAGTAATATCACGAACAGGTAAGATAGTTTGTAAAGGTTGTTTAACTTTTTTGCAATAAAGAGGTTTCTACTCTTCTGCTAAATCATCTCCCTTCTGCCCAGACACAGACAATTCCTTGTGAAGGGAAAAGCAGGAGGGTAGGAAGCAGAGGCATCAGGAGCTCTTAAGTTTTCAGGATGGCACTTACACAGCACAAAGCAAAATGCTTGTCTTCTGGTTTTGTGCAGGACATGGATTCTTCTTTCCCACTTTCAAGATCTGCTGAGTGCAAAACAAGGGAACCCTGCTTTGGCCAGGACAGGGTTAACTTTCTGCAGTAGCTGGAAGAGGGCATGCCCTGATGGTATTTGTTACCATCTCACATCATAGTCAGGGCAGGACAGGAAACATGGCAGGGAGTTTTCTGTGCAAATTGTTTCTTTATATATAGATATATATAATCATGTACCTTTTGCTATTAATATTTTTTCTGTTACTGTTGTTTTCTTATCTCATTGCTGTTTCTAGTAAATTGGTATTATCTCAACTTATGATCTTTGCCTTTTGTGCCTCCCATTAGTGGGAGAGTGGCGTGTGGTCCTTTTAATATGAGTTCTAAATTGGAGAATACCATACCTGAACCAGGACAATACAATCATCTTATCAAGGAAATATCCTAGGGTACCCCTTTGTAAGAGGTAGCTTCTACCCCTATAAAAGCAAAAGGCCTCCTATTCCTGTTAAGTGAGTGTATTCTTAGTCTGTGGACCTCTGTTTTCAGGGAAGGAGAAGCAAATGGACTTGCTGTCAATGCTGTTCTTCTACATCCTCAATGCCTTGTTTGCACTCTAACTGAAATCTATGCCCTGACTGATATTCAGAAAGATCAAGAGTGGCTTCCTTAATAGTTTTTCTCCCCTAAACACTAGGGTGGTAATTTTCCTATTCAGTCACTGTCCAAATTGGACTCACTTCTGGTTTTTTAGCTAAACATTGCAGTTCAAAATCAAAAAGGTTGAAGGGCTAAATTTTTTCTGTTTCCTCAGAAGTGTTATTCTTTTAACTCAATAAAATATTTCAAATGTTATGCTGCAACAGTTATTAGTAAAAAAAAAATCTTTACACAAGTATCTTGTTTTTCTAGATAAAATCAAGTGTTATGACATTAAAAAATAACAGGTTTGTCTCAAAAAATTGATATAGAGTTTTGTCGTTTTAACAGTGATTCAGAGTATTCTTTTAGCCCTATTCAAAAGTAATTTTTAATGCATTTAGTAATCCTTCCCACAATACTTACAATCAGTTTTAAAACTGCTAATTCCAACAGTTTTGGAAACCTAATGTAAAGTGCTCGAAGGACAGATTAACAGCACTAATCATATAAATCATGCAAGGACTAAATGGTGCATATTACTGCAAACTGTACTTACAAACGATATCCTCATCTGACATAACCGATAGCGTTATGATCACTGTCATATCATATATCCCCCATCCATTGCCTTCTTACAATTTATCATTTCATTCTCTAGCCTGGCATCCCACCTCATCAGTACTGACTTCCTTCTGGCTGCATGAGTGAATTCCTTGCACATGGTATCTTTGCCCACAGACCAAGTCCTATCCCTTCAAGGAAGTGTGTTGATCAAGCCACAAAGTTCAACAGACACCTTTGAGCTCAGACTGTGCAGATGGGGAAGATACCAGAAAAAGATAACTCCTTCCAAATTGAGGGCCAAATCTTCATCTTGCCATTTAAAAAATATTTATATTTGTTTTTCCAGAGAAAGTATGCATTTGAGCCTGACTGATATCTGTGATTTTATACTATTTGATTATCATTGTACTCACAAGGCAGGGTTTTGACTTATGTCAGCTGGCATTTTCCTAGGTTACGGCCAGAAGTGACACAAGGACTCTACTCGCAGGAGGCAATATGAACAACATTGCCCTTCTTTGAAGGGTGAAGGAAAGGGGCGTTTCCTATGCTACTTTTTTTTGCAGGGTTTGCCTCCTCCTCTTTCTTTGCTGGCATGGGGGTAGTTGGCACCCAGATAAGTCTTTCTGCACAGCTCTCTACCCTACAGTGTTCAACAAAGGCAACAGAAGAAGAAGCAATTTTCTGCTAGGTTGAACAGGAGAGGAAACAATTTGCTACTCATGCCATCAGCCTTTTCTGGAGCAAAAATGTAGTGGGATTATGCTTGAGGCCTCCTGCTGCATAGAATAGATCATGCTGGGTGTGCACAAACTTCATGTAACAACTATCTATCTTCTTGCATTGTGTGGGCTTCCATTTTTTTCCTTATTGTTGTTTTATTTTGTATAATTTTATTTAACTTTACATAATTGTGTCTGATTAACCCCTTTGTGCCACATGAAAGACATAAATCAGACATTTCGATACAAGACGGGAAAATTCATAATTGTATTTCATATATTACATACATGTGAATACTTATGTTGTAAAGCTGCTATATTTACATTGTATTTTAATTAAAGGTTACTTTTTAAGTTATTTAAACAGATATCCATACATGCTTCCTCTTGAGATTACTTACTTTTATTATTTTAAGCATGTTGTAGGGCCAATTTATAAAAGAACCCAGTGTTTGGCTTCTTTCTATTCCCTTTGCAATCCTGGTTTTGAAAGTCATTATTAAAGAACTGTTCAGCTTAGTGCCTTTACAGTAAAAATAACAGTGCTGTTGAGAGAATAAGAGATTTATTGGAACCACACTATAAATAAAATATTATTGCCACATTTGGTGTTTTTCTAAAAGCTTTGTCTATACTTGTTGTCATTATATTGCAAGAGCTCCATTGTCATTACATCGCAAGGGTTCCATATTGCTAGAGTTTTGTACCTCCTTGATGTTTCTCGTAGGCAGCTCCTCCAGGCACTGACCCTTCCTTGTCCCCACAGCAGCCAACTGACTCCAGTTCCCCTCAACCAACCAATCCACTCTTTTATAACACTCTTCTGATTGGCTACAGCTGTGGCTTGTTAAAATCAGGCCTGCTCCTAATCCTTAATAATTGGCTCAGCTGCAACTCTTTAGGGGGTAAGATTACTTTTTATACGACCTTTATTTACTTGTATTCTATCCCCCTACATATACTAGTAAATAAAATGGTCCAAAGATTATTCTCTGTCCCTGAGGACAAATGATACAGCGCAACCCACATTTATACAGCTAAACTCTCCTAATTCTCAAAACAAGGGAACTACATCCATACTATCCATACTACCTATTGGGAGCAATCCTTGGAGTGCGCCACCCTCCACATCATGGTCCAGGACTGTTTGTGATGGTGTTAATTGGTTTACATCCAAAAGTCTGCCAGGAGCTAATCTGACAGGGTGGATGCTTCTGTTCATGCACAGACTCTGTTGCTTATTAGTGTAGTCATGGCTATATTTCTACAGAACACTGATCTCACAGTGATTGAGGGCTGTGGTTACCATTTGTGGCACTGGTTCAAGTTGCAGCTCAGTACTAGGACTTTTAAATCAGAACAAAAAGATGTTGTATTTGAATACTGATATTCAAAACAAAACAATTCCTTGGTTTACAGAATGTCTTTGGACAAAGTGAATTCATTTTATGTAGCTTGAAGATGAGCTGTCTTCAAAAGATGACTAAAAGCAATGGATAAAGAGAAATTAAAAACTACTGGGCTCTAACCTTACTAAAGGAACATCTTACTAAAGGAAAACTTTTATTTTTATATTCTAAACACTCTTAAGGTAGTCTGTGAAATCTAAGGCTTTTAAATGCAGCATGGCTTTCATTGCCCTTTAACCCTTAAACAGGAGACGAATCTGGTTGGAGCTCCTGCTGAGGCAAATGGCCCTTTGTGCACTTGTTGAGAGCTAGCTGAGGTGTTTCTGCAATATGGTGAGCTGTGCAGCACACATGAACAAGACATAAATACTTCCCTTCTCACCCTTAACTTCAGGCAATAAGCAACTTTGGTAGCATCAGCCTTGACTCTGTCTGGCAGGCTGAGCCAGGGCACGCTGAAACATCGAGGAATGAAGGTCAGGGAATGCCCTTTGTCTCAGAGCTCAGGTGACCAGGGTGCCAGGTGTCACATTCACAAAAACAAGACAATTTATAGGGAAGATCATTGCCTGCAACTCAGGAAAGCGCTGAGCATGTGATCAGTGTTCAGCATGTTTGCAGCTGGCTGTATGAAACACAATTTCAGTGGTTTCTTGAGTTCTGAATGTGCAGAGTAAGAAAGATCTCTTGAGAAGGAAACATAAATGCACCAGGGCAACAGTAAGAGGACAGCTATGCCAGCTTTTATTTTAAAACACTGGGCTATAAATGTGAACAAGAGCAAAATGGAAAAGCATTTCAGAACACTGGAACAGGCAGGCAGCCAAAAGATTTGTCTGAAAAAGCAGCTTCCTTGGTACTCTTGGGCTAAAATGGCTTGTGTTTGTACCTTGCTCTGAATGATGGTTGACTTGAACAGGATTTTGCTTCTGCAGCAAAAGCAGCCAAGACCTAGTGGATATAGTACATTTTTTGCCACCTTCTGTTAAAAAAATATGTGGCAGTTTAACACTGCAAATTCACATTTTGGCAAATTAAAGGCAAAATAGTCTGTCTCTACAGTATTTCTGATGGATATGGATTTTGTTGTTATGCTGGAGTTTTTCACAGAGAAAATTTAAACTTTTGTTCTGTACATTTTTATTTAAATTGGGTATGGATCTATTCAGATGTTTTTTCAGAGAGCTAGTCCAGCAGAAAATCTTCAGAGTCTTTCCAGATCTGGACAGACAGACAGGGATTGTGAAAAGAGTGGCAGCCACAAAGCCTGAAGCTAGCAAAAGCTGTTGACTTTGATGCTGGCTACAGCCCTGTCTGGTGCCTCTTGGAGCTATTGCTAGGACTGCTGATGAGTACTTGTTCTCCCAGTGGTGAAGAAGACATTTTGCCACAGCAATTAGCAAATTAGCTGGACATGGACTTTCATCTGTGGAGTAAACAAAAAGGTTACATGTTGGCCACATGTTGAAATGAAATTCCAACTCTATACATACAAAAAAGTGTCAGGAGGCAGTACAGCCTCTGTCTTTTAAGATTGTTTAAACTTGATGGGGCAACACTCTTCATTTAGCTTTGAAGTTGGCCTGTTCTGGGCAGTAACTTGGACTTACATATATCCCTTCAGACCTAAATTATACTCAGGTTCTAATTTTATTATTCCATAGAAACTTAGCAAAGAAATGTAAAAATTACTAGATGTCATCTATACCTTTCTAATCTACTTTATTTTTAATAAATATTATCTTCATTTAGAAACAAAAATCCTGGTATTGATACTTCAATATCTACATAATTTCTAGAAGTCATGCAGATATGGACATAGCTAGATGCAACAATCTTCAATTAGCATTTTACTGGCTCCAGAATCTATTTAATATTTTGTGTATTTTTTGTGGAAGATTCACACAACCATGCTTTCTAAATTGCCTACATTACAAGGTAAATTACACCTAAAATGTTGGGAAATTATGCTGGACCTCAGAGAGTTCCAGTAGTTTTTATACCACAAACTAGACAAACTATGAATTTCTTTTTCAGCTTGAAGCTTTGAGCTTCAGGTTTCAGCAAACTCAAAATTCAAAGGAAGATTAAGGAAAATTACAATGTTTTCTCTGCTTCTTAGTCAAAACCATTAATGCCACAGATGTTTTCATGGCTACCACGGTACAACAGCTTCTGCACCAAAAAAAAATTTATGAAATCAATGAAAAAGTAAAGACAGACCATGAAAGGAAAGGGTTCTTCTTTAACAGATTTGCAATATAAATATTAAGATGAAAGAGAACCACACATATACAGGCAGAAAGCAGGCTGAGTTTGTAGCACAGCAAGGCATTTCTGAGCAGCTTCATTATCAATTGCACTTCATTTAAATGGTGTCGCATCCTCTCAAAGCAGTATGGAGAAGTTCAAGTTTAAAGGTGGCCCTAGAAGATGGTGAAGATTTCTTACGGCGAAAAATGAAAAGAAAATCACGGTGATTAGGGCAGGCATTTATTCATCAGGCAAATGGGGGGACTTACAAGTTCCCAGGCTGTTTTTAGCATGGCAACAGCACAGGACTCACACTACAGCATCACCCAGGCTGTGGGGACAGAAAATATTTTGGCTGAGTTTTGTGAAGGAATCCAGTCCTTAATCATGAACAGTCTTGACACTTTCTGTAAGCAAAAAATTGTCTTTCCTGGGACCATGTAAACATTTAAGCAGGCTCTGAAATGTAAATAAGTGAGTGAATGTGTCTATGTATGATAAAGGTACAGAAAAAGTACATTCAAGGGAGAGAATGTATCTAATTGGATTAAAGTATTTTAGGTTACTGGGTAAGTGCGTATACATATATATGTATGTATGTATGTATGTATACACACACACATACATATATATATAATCTTTTATCATTGCACAGTCATTTTTTGCTGAAACCCAACATGCAGATCTGGGCTTCTATTACTATTATAACAGCTTTGTGTGTAGTATTTCTAATTTGGCTATTTATGCCTGCTAAAAATATGACCCTTATTATTTTAATGTTAAAATTTCAGAAGAATTTCCTCTGCTCATTTTTACATTTAAATGATGACAAATATATTTCTTTTTTTCTTCTCTCCTTTCTATAGAGCAAGGTCAGCTTTCTGCATGGTTCATGGCAAGCCAGCATTGAAAGGCACTATCATCCATCATTAAGCTGTGTTTCCTCAAAAGCTGCTTGGGTATGGATGTTGTTGGCTTATACTTATCCCTGAAAACTTCACCAGGTGAGGTTGGCCTGTCTGATTCTGCCCTCCTAAGTTTCACCCTCACTTGAGGAAATAAGAAATATTTACATTGCTAGAAAATATTAATATTTTACCTTTAAACACAATCTTTATGCTCAGCACATGCTGCCAGTCGTAACTAAAGAAATTCACAAAAATTATGTTTCTTGCTCAACGCTTTTGAGGGCTGATACAAAGTGAGTGACACTCTACACTGGCATCTTGTTCAGTGAGTCCTCTGGTTTTGGCAGTATTAAGCTGTTTCAGAAAGATTCAATGGTCTTTCTCAATTGCTTTAGTGTAAACACAAAATAATTTTTAAAAATAGTAATAAATAATGACATTTTGATTTTTCATCTGGAAATATATTTATTGCTATTACTAATTAATTTAATTTTCTTTTAATTTCATTTTGATTTTATTTTTAAAACTTAAATGCCAGTTTCTCACATTCAAGGTAAACATTGTGGTTCAGGTACAGGAAAAGATTATTTTCAAGAATCTAGTTCCTAGGAAGTATTTTCAGCTATCTTATTTTAAAGTATTTTTTAAAGCTATTAAATCTACTTTTATTTTCCTTAAATAAAAAAAAAGAAGCTAGCAGCGCAGCTTTAATCTTAACAGGGTCTTTAGTAATAAGGGCAGCTGCTCGTTAGATAAATGACTTTCATTTATTCACTCATTTCATCTTGGACACCTGATGTGATTGACAAATGTGTCTATTCAGGTTTTTCACTTGTTCTGACATCCTAGTGCTGGCAGAACTTCATTGAATTACTTGAGAAAATCAAACTGTTGCCACAAATCAACAGGTGCAAATTTATGAATGTCTTTTGCACCAAACACTGCAGAAATAATCTCAAGAGAATAATTGTGGGAGAAGTGATGATGGGTCTTTCTAATAGAGAGCCAGCAGACAAGCATGTATAGTTTGCAATGAATTGCTGAAATCTGACTGTCTGCTCAAAGCCAGTGATGGAGCGTGATAATTCTGCAATGTCTCTGATACTCAGACTTGAATGGATCATTTAATTTACTCAGACTGAGTTGATTAGGTTCCTTAATTCTCAGGCTCTGAGCACCTTTCTGGTGCAGTACTTCAGGGCAGTTTGGTCAGATAGCCTGTTAGTGTTTCCTCCCTGACCACTGGCAATAGTCCTGATGATGTCCAAAACCTACGGATTGGTAATCCATGGAGTGAAAGAATGTAAGTCTGAGTATTTAACTGTAAAATTTTAACCACACAATTATAGTTCTATTTTCACAAAAATTTCTTTCTACAAAGTAATTTCAACAGATCAGTCATGCATTTTTCTTTATCCAGGATATTTGGGGCCCCTTGTATTCCCTATAGCATTATATTTCACAAGCCATCTGCTGAGAATCAAGGAAAACCTTTATGCTTCCATCATTCTACCCTTCCTCTTGCAGGATAACACAGGCACAGTAATAGCTGAAAAACCCTGGATAAAATCTCCCTGTTTTCTGTTCCTCTTCAACTCTTTTATGACCCAGACCTCTTCTGATACTTGACAATACATTCATGAGCTACATTCTAAAACAAAAATAGGTGACTAGTCAGGCAGCTAAAGTGGTTCCCCTTTTTTGTATAAGAGGTTTTACTCCTAGAGATTGTACACTCCCAGTATAGAAGTTGTAAGAATTAATTTGACAGAACTCTTACACTAGGCTATTGAAAAATACAGAACTATCAGTAAAGGAGCAATTACTGAATGGTGTAACTAATGACAAAATATTTTTTTATTTTCTTATTACTAAATATTTTTTTCCATACTTGATCTAAAAATCATATAATCGCTGATGTTGGAAAATATCTCCAAAATTGAGACCAACTGTTAGTCTAGCACTTCCAAGTCCACCACTAAATCATCCATGTCCTTAAATGGATCCATATTTCCCATTCAGTGCTCTCCTACATTGTATTTCTGCTTCTCTTGATTTTCATGGGAAGTCTCTCATCTGCTCACCAGACAGACCTGATAGCAGGAAATTTCTATCCTCACCATTGTGGGAGTACTTAGACAAAGTCTATGAGCTTGAAAAACGTAGACATTGCAGAAGGTGTTATCAGTGATAGACAGTGCCAGAGATGACAAAAGCATTTAAACCAGTGGAGAGGATGAAAGTGTGGGAATCTGTGTTTATATAGTGACATTAGTTTTTTAGGAAGTAGATGAAGCAGGAAAGAAGAAACAAGAGACATTAATCAGAGTACCAGAGCAGTCACCACACCTTGCTGAGGATAAGATTAAGCCCTCCATCTGTGCCTGTTAAGGAAACGCATACACTGCGTGATGTACATGCTTGTCTGCAGGAAAATGTCTTAACAAGATCTGTAGGTTTTCACTGATTTCTGGAAGGAATGAAAAAAAAATCACTTGTTCTGAGTAGCAGAGAACTACCTTTACTGAGTGGTTATGGACTGGCAAAGCCTGGAAATAAATTATAAATGCAGCCATGGAAAGAGTCCATATAGTGTTGCAAAGAAATGGTCAGGTGTCTGTATAATTGCTTGCTTGAATTAAGTCTAGTGAGCTGTATTTCTTACAAAATCAAGCCACAAGGTAAATGAATAAAGCAAAGGTGTCCTTAAAATTACTAGTGTCAATGTTGAGGTTTTGTGCATCATATATACAACTTATGTAAACAGTATAAAAAGGACTGTCTCTAGGACAAGTCATTTATATCATGCATATTAAGCATTTTCTCCTTATTCAGCTTGCTATCAAAGATATTATTCAATTTTAAACCATAATGTTTAAGTAATTACTTATTCTAATTACTTTAGGCAATGAAATATATTTATACCTTTTTAACAGCCTTTTCTTAATTTGCATATTTTCATTAATTTAAAAAATTGAATCATGTAGAAGCACAGTAACAGATGAGTTACACTAAAAGACATTTTTTCTGTGAAGAACAGTTTACCCATTTTTCCCATATATAGCACTGGGCAGCAGCCCAAGAGCTTTGGTGTCTACACTGTGGAAACCAAAGGGCTGCAACATCCTTCAGTTGGCTCCTTTGCTGTGGATCTGTTAATAAAACAACTTCTGCTGTTTCCAGATTACCCCAGCTATGGCTGATCAAGGCCTGGTGCAAGTGAGAAAAGCCTCAAGGCTGCTCTAAATTATGAATGTCATATGGTCCCCAAAGAAACCCATTACACAGGGTAATGTCTCATTTGCAAGGAGCCAGAGCTCTGTGAGGCTGTGGATGCCCTCTCCCACCTTTTTCTTCACTGAACACAAGGGTGGCATGTTCAGATCTAGGCCAGGTGGAAAAATCCAAATTCTGAATTTCATAGTCTTTGAGGTAGGTTTTGTTGCACTTACCACAGTGAAAGTATGTAGCAACTTGTGTTACTGAGCTGCTGGAGCACATTCAAAGAGGGGCTATGAAGGTGGTGGAGAGTCTGGAGCACACATCTGGTGAGGAGTGGCTGAGGGAACTGGGGGTGTTAGCCTGGAGAGGATCTTATCACTCTACAACTACCTGAAAGGGAGCTGTAGCCAGGTGGGGGTCAGTCTCCTCCCAAATAACAAACCATAAGACAAGAAGAAATGGCCTCAAGTTGTGCCAGGGGATGTTTAGATTGGATATTAGGAAAAATGTATTCACTGAAAAGTTGTTAAGCACTGAAATAGGCTGCTCAAGGAAGCAATTGACCCAGCATCCGTGGGGAGATTTAAAAGCTGTGTAGATGTGGCACTCAGGGGCATGATTCGCTTGGCAGTTCTGGGTTAATGGTTGGGATGCCTTAGGATTTTAGCTTTTATATTTTTCAAATCCTTACTGCTTTAGTGTATAAAATTCCACATAGAGTGTTAGCTACTATCTTCATCTTGTCAGGCAAAACAATTCATCTAGGCCTAAAGCTCAAGGACACCTTACTGTCTCAGGCTCTGAAAGTATAAACAAAAGTGAGTTGGGGGCAGGAGAGCAAACTGGGGATATATGATTTCATTACCTGAAGCTGTAATTGCAGGATTAACCCCTGATATGTAAATGGACCAAACTTACAACTGTGGGGAAAACTCAAGACCATTGTCCATCTTGGGTGTACCCCTTAGTGGCTTCTGACTGCCCAAGGTGTGCCTATTGAAGGCCTCCAAAAAACACCCCCTTTTATTCTCTTAATTTTGTCTAGCCTCTGTTTCAGGTGGCCATTCCAAGGCATCAGCTGGATTTGATAATCCTAGAGGACTTCAGGGGGAAAAAGTCAAAATAGAGAAAACAAGACTGTTTTGACCTCATATACATGATAAAACAATCTTGTGACAGGTTTGGCCACTTGTGGAAAGTTTAGAGATTCATAAATAGAACATATCTGGGTGATAGCATGTCCTGGTATGGAGCATGGCGTACAGTTCTCTGCAGAATTAGTGCTTTCATTATCAACCACACATCTGCTGAGCACTGTACTGGAGTTAATTCCGGGATTTCTACTCCACACTCCTCTGCATAGCATAAACCATTGCTCCGAGTCTAAAGCAGCAGTTAAGCACTGTTTAGATCAAACAAATGACAGGATTCAGCCCATAAATACACACATACTGTTGCGTAGTATGTGTTATCCTTAAATC
Source organism: Camarhynchus parvulus (assembly GCF_901933205.1). Classification (NCBI taxonomy): domain Eukaryota; kingdom Metazoa; phylum Chordata; class Aves; order Passeriformes; family Thraupidae; genus Camarhynchus; species Camarhynchus parvulus. Next base: position 80,324,942 of record NC_044573.1, on the reverse strand, counting down.
TGTTATCTCTACGTTTTAGTTGTAAATCATATTCCATTTCAAGAAAATGGATACTCCACATGCTTGACATGATAGTTCCATAGGAAAGAATGAGAGTACTGTGAACACACAGCAGGATCTTTTATAACCAATGCCAGAGAGAAATCAGTGCACATTTATGCCATCTAAAAAGCCAGCCTATAAAATTTTATGAAATAAAAAATTAAGAAAATTGGAAACATAAGGGTACAGGTTCTGATTAAACTGTTCTATTGATAGTCTTGCAGAATGTCATTGTTCTTGATTTCTCATTTGTATAGTTTTAAATAACCAGGATACATCATTGACCCAAAATTACTGCAGATTTACCCATGTATTTTTGGAACTGGGAGTAAAATAAAATTGGAGTTCATGTAGATCTGCAAGGATCAAACTGAAATACTCTGATTCAGCAAAGGCTATTCTTTTTTGCAAATAAACTCCAGATAGAGTATTTTATATGCTGAGATTGTCACACAGTCAGTGCAGCTGCTTGCTCAGGCAAGAAAAGTGTTGCTGTTAAAACATCAACAGTGAGATGCTGTGTATTGGAATAGAAATGTTGTAGTTGAAAGAGCTTTATCACCTCCAGGACTGGTATTACATAAAATTACAAAGTTCCTTGACTGCTGCAGTTGCATGCAAGCTGCCAAAAGTGTTTTGAGTGGGTCATTTAACTCAGAGAGGTTTCTTAGCAAGGACTCCATATTGTAGGCAAACCTTCTGAAGCTTTCTTTGTGTCACTGGTCAGTTGGTCAGTGTAAAGTATCATAGGGAAAAGATGAGAAGAGTAAAAATTATTGCTCTTCCGCACTCTAGACACTGAACTGCTTCTGGAAACCCAAAAAGCAAGTACTTAGGACAAGAGGGCACGCATTTTTCTCTCAATTGTAGTTCAAAGTTAGTGAATAGACAAAATGGATTATGTTTGGATTTAATGGAAAAGTAGCTTCCAGACAAGGAAAGTGGATGCAGAGATCTTCTTCTCCACCCCAACCAGTGAAATACCTAAACAAGAAAATCAATTTTGGTCCAGAAACTCCTCAAGCCAACAGTTTAAAGATATTAAGTCAAGAGCTTGGTCTATCTCCATTACAGGAGAAAAAATAATTTATGTAACATAAAGAGAAAAAAAAATCGTCAGATTTCTTTAAAATGACATCTGTTCATCATGCATTATATTTGGTGACAGAAAGAACAAGCTGTAAAGCACCAAATGATAAAACAGAGGAAGCATGGCTTCCAGTTTTGGTACCCTTTGGGTCCTGCATCCAAGTCATTTAAGGAGCTATTGGAGAGCACAGGATCGAGGATGGAGTCCTGCAGAACCCCACTAGTGATGGGTCACCAGTGTGATGTCACTCCATTCACTGTAACCCTTTGTGCCCAACCCATGAGCCAGTTGCTCACCATCACATGATGTGTTTTGATGTGTTTATCCAGCTGTGTGAAGGATATTTTATCCTGCAAGGTATAGTGAGAGACAGTATTGAGAGCTTTACTGCACTGGTAATTAACAGAAGTGGCTTGTTGATTGTCATCACATTCTCCTGTAGGTCTTATGAACCTGTGATGTCCAGCAGTTACAACATCTTCATGTAGCAGAATATATTACAACATTATTTGTTTCCTGTTACCAAAACTGTGATAGTACTGTCACAGGACTCAACCATAATAAAAGGTATCTATGACTCTATTATTACTAGAATCATAGAATCACAGGTTGGAAGGGACCTTAAAGATCATCCAGTTCCAATCCCCCTGCCATAGGCAGGTAGTCTTTTCACTAAATCAGGTTGCTTAGAGCCCCATCCAACCTGGCCTCGGACACTCCCAGGGACACAGTGTCCAGAACTTCTCTGGGTAACTTGTTCCAGTGCTTCACCACTCTGACACTAAAGAATTTCTTCCTAATATCTAATCTAAACTCAGTGTTTGAAGCAGGCTTAATGGCTACTGTTTTAAGGCATTCCTGCTTGTCCGGTTGCTACATGTCGCTACATGCCCTTATCAGTATTTTCTCTCCATCTTTCTTGCAGGCTTCCATCAGGTACTGGAAGGCTGCAATTAGATCACCTCTAAGTCTTCTCTTTTCTAGGCGGAACAATCCAAAATCTCTCAGCCTTTCCCCATAGGAGCAGTGCTCCATGTCTAATTACCATGGTGGACCCACTCAAACAAATCGATGTGCTTCCTGTGCTGAAGACCCCTTTAAAATGTTTATTTTCTAAATTATAAACAAAATAGTGTCAAGCTGTTTGCATTATTTGATGGAAGACTATTCTTAATAACTTGTGGATGCAAGGAGAAATTCTTATCTGTCATTCATTGTGGTGCAATGTGCACAGTAGTTTATTAGTACGGGTAAGATTTTTCTCCAACAGTTTTCACAGAAATTTGCAATTCTCCTTGCCATTTACATCTGTTAATGAAAAATTATAAAATAAGGAAATGATAGGGGGAAACTTAAAAGAATTTTGAAATAAATATGGATTCTTAATTGACTTATTCTTTCTTTGCATGTTTTGTTGAGTTTTTCAGTTCTCCTTGAGATCCCTGTTTGGGTGCTTATTTTCCTGGTTGGTTCCAGGGTGGATCCCTGTATACATCACATTACTCCTCTCCTAAAGCAAGGAGCATTCTTGGCACTTCTGGTTAATTGTACATTTTAGAAGTGTGTCTAGCAGAGCACCAAAACCATTGACATAACTGCAACATAAAGCTCTTCACTACAGGTCTTACCGACTGCCAATATTTCTGTTTTCAAAGGTTTATAGCAAATTCTGAAATGAACACTTACTTCAAATAAACGTGGAATCATAGTCTTCTGTTTTCAGACAGAGGTGTCCCACTTTGCTAAGCCACTGACCACTTGTACTAAGAGATGTTCCTAGTCACACAAAAACTGGTGTGTTTCCTACATGCCATTGTCTTGTTTGGGCTCATGAACCCAGCTCCAGTGGTTAAGATGCTCATTCTTTGGCTTAGAACTGATTATCAGACACTTGGTTATCAGACAGAGAAGTCAAACAGGCTGACTTGCAGGGCAGACCACAGAGGTCCAAAAATACACCATTGTTTTTAAGGAATAAAAGAAGGCAAGCCACTCTGGTACAAAGTAAAAAGATCTTCCCTCCCCTCTTTGAAAACCTGGGGTCCCAGTGTCCCTAACTTATTAACTGGGCCAGAAAAACTGACAAAATACTCTAGCTGCATTTTTCCCTCAGCTATATTTCACAGCTATATTAAACAGCTATATTTCACAGATGCATTATTGCTCTCAACACAAGTGATACTTTTCTTTCATGAGAGGTTCTGTAAGCCATAAAGGCAATCAGCTGTCATTGTTTTCAGGTCTCTTTGAATCTGTCATGAATTTTACAACTCCAAAGTTCCTTGGTTTGCAAGAGAACATCTCAAATCATATCTCTATTTGATAAACATTCTGAAAAAAATAAAGCAAACATGGAAACATGTTCCAAGCTTTTACTCCAGTTTTCTGCTGGAGCTAAGAGGATATCCTTGCTCAGTCAGATAATAGGCACAAATTAACTGAAGCTTTACAGCAAGTACAGGGTTAATCATGCTCCTCATCCTTAGTCAGTGCAAACCAGGCCTTGGCATTGTAAAAGGGAATGTGTGAGAGAAGCTGCTCCTCTGCAGTGAAGGAAGAACATAGAAAAGGGAAAAGCTCTGGAGATAAAAGAGCAGGGTCTATCATGGCACATAGAGAAAAGAGCAGGAAAAGGAGGAAGCAGGTTTTAGATTTCAGTTGAAGTGCAGGATAGTTCAGTGATCTGTGAGAACATTTTAGTACTTTTCATGAGCCTGAGAATTTTTGCACTTTGTGTTTGCTGCTTTTACATCTCATTGGCATGCATGATGATCTCTGAGAAGCAAGAATATTCATCTTTCAGGACAAATGTTTTATGATTGGTTTTAAGGTAAGGGAACACTTGTTTATAGATTGCTTGTACAGTCTAGCCAGTTCGAGTGGTTTCTGGAGCAACTAAAGTAAATGATCTTATACATATAGAAAATCCAGGAAAAAAATATTAATGGCTTGCCTGGGAACAATCTTCATAAACATATACAGCACTATAGTTCTACCATCAAAATGCTTGGACCCATATGTTGCAGAGGATCCAGAAAGGCCTGTTGCAAAGGTTTTGTATCTGCAATGAAAGGTGTGTCTGCAAGTGTTTGTATGTTTATGTGTGTCTGTATATACAACTCAGGTTCTCAGTCCTAAAATTATTTCCATCTTAATATTTGTCCATTGACTACTGTATTTGTATCTCATTTTAAGCATTTGTCATGCTTCTCTTTAGTTCATCTTTTGTACTTCCTGGGAAAATGAAGTTCTAACCCTTGAGTAGCAAAAGAGCAGTGTGCCATGGTGCTTGCACCAGCAGGAAATTTTCCCCAAGACCACATGAGTTTAATGGAAATAATGTCAAATTTGAATGAATTTTTGAGAGCAAACATCAAGGCTGCAAAGCAGTTCTCAGAGCACTCATGGACAACTGACAGTGTAAGTGAAGCTCAAATGGCCTTCATTGGGAGAATTTAGCAGATCTTTCCTGTTCACCTCCAACACATAATCTTTTGAGATATATATGTCTTGCTTTTACAATATAATTTTTAAAGAAAGATTGTCATAACAGGTATCCAGACTGTAAAGGACCCATTTTACATAGGACTCATTAAGAGAGCTCCCTGATTGCAAGAGTACCTTTAGCATCAAATCTTCAGCAGCTTATAATTATGTGGATTCAAAGAGCAATCCAATTTGTTTATGCAAAAAATTATCTCCAGACTGTTGAAATGGCTTCAACTGTCCTTCTTTATTTTTTTTAAGACTGATAAACACCTTGTTCTGATATTTGAAAGTAATTTCTTTTTAGGCAATGGATAAAATAACCAACCAAGTACAAATACACCAAGAAACTAGCCCACCAAAATACCATGTTTTAATCTGGATAAAATCCGAGTCTTTTCAAAGGATGCAGAAAGTTGCTTTATTTGATTTTTTAAAATATATTTTCCCTTCTAGTTTGAAATGAAAACTTTCAATATATTAAAAGTGCATGCTATGTTTACAACAAATTTTCCTGAATAATTTACATTATTTCTGTTCTACTGGACAATTAATGTTCAGGTTAAACTAACATGCAACTGGTGTAAAGCCATAAACATAAGAGTTTCCAGCAGTATTTACCTATTTTGTGACTTATTTGGTTTAGGATGATAAGCATATGTTTTTTTCTCTGAGAGCAAGAGGGATCTGAGGATTAGGAAATATGAAAATTCTGCAAGGAGTTGCTGAGAAATTTTTCACCTGCTCTGAACTTTCTTGAATCCTAATCTTAGGGGAGGGAGGTGAATCCATCAGCTTTCTTGTTACCAACAAATCCTCTATACCTTTTATCTCTTTTGTGTTAGCTAAGGCTAGTCTAGCCAGCTATATATGCTGAAAATTAGTCTTTGCTTTAGGTCTGGGGTTTTTTAAGGAAAAGCAAATTTAACATTAGTTTGAAAACCAATGTGGCAAGGGTATAATGAGAGGGCAAATACAGAGGTCACACAGGAGCTACTTGGAATGCAATCTCTTTTATTTAAGCAGTGAATTTGCTCTGTAATTTAAAAACTTGCAAATTTACCAGTCACTAACCTGTATTCTTACTATTTGTGTTCTACGAATGTTCTTTACGATCTGCAAACATTTCTCTTCAGAAGTATGTTAGTTTCTACATGCTGCTTCTAAAATATTCAGGCTCTTATTAGGAATTGATGATGGTGTCACGTTGTGCCATGTTGTGCCTCACCACACCTGTGCCTGCTTGGATGTGACCTAAAGTAACGTCTTGTATTGTGCATGTGTCACGGCTGTGTTAGCTCAGTGTGACCAAGGCTAAATATTGAAACTTGGCTTGGCAAGTGCTTGTCCAGCTAACAACCATTTGCAGGTGACAAAGACACGGCATGAGGACACCCATTTCAGACCAGCTGTGATGTATGTTTGATGGGGCCACACGGGAAGGGTGAGCATGGCTCAGCCTTTGAGTGAAGGCAGGTACAGCCTTCGAGTGTCATCATTTGCCCTGATGGAGAGCAGAGGAAGGCTGAGGCAGACACCTTGCTGAGATGGCCCCCAGGACCAGTCTTGTGCCACTCCACCATCCTCCATATTTCTCCGTGCCTTCATTCAGTGCTCTGTTTATCAGGAGAATGATAAAATCTGCTGTGTCATAATTCTCTCAAATGCACTCTGGGGTTCTTCTGAAAAGCTCTGGGGTTCTTCTGCTCCACAAGCAGCAGAACTTCAGGCGTTTTACTGCCTGACTCTTTTCCATGTGGCTGCTCTTGTCTCAGACCTCACCTCTTCTTCAGTGAACACTCTAATTTGTCTGTCTCTATTTCCTCTATGGTACGGTATCTACTTTTAGGAACTAAGTAGGAGTTTAATACCCTTGAACTTTTCCCCTTCCTATCACAGTCTGTTGAAATTGGTGAAAAGGTCTGAAGCAAAGGACAAACTAAGAGATTGGCTTGAAGAGGTGTAATCACATATGCTTTTTTCCTAGAAACAGGTTAAAATAAGCTTTTTCATTTTGTTCAGAATAAGTTTTCAGTTCTTTTTAAGTTAAGGTGGTGAGAACATTCTTGAGGTACAAGATATTACTGAGGTCTAAATGCATCAGAAATTAAGTCTTAAATTGCAAGTACCTTTGATTCAGTCTTTATCATCAACAACAAAAAAGTATATTTTTTATTACAGAACATTAAAAGGAATTATTTTTTCCATTGTTTATGTATTGTGAAGAGTTTAATGTAAAGCAAGAGATAATAAAACCACAATAAAATCCGGTGTAACACATGCAGTGCCCTTCCAAGCACAGACAGCTGTCACTCACAAGTAATTGAGAAGTTTAATATATGATATTAAAATTGTCACTGGTGCTTTATTTCATTGGTGGTGTATGAAGTTCATTATGAAAGAACAACTTTAAGTTAAAATGCAGAAATTTGCATAGAAGACTTACTTTTTATGAAGACTACTTCCAAAACCATTTTCCAAAGCAGTAGAGAAGAGGCTGGTGAACAATACCAAAAGAGAAAATGCAATTTGATGCCACTGGTTGGTCTAAGTTTAAATTCTGGACAGTCAGAGAAGAAAGCAGAAAGGAGGATTCAGATGTGGATTTCATACCCCATAGTATGCCAGTGTTTTCATTCAAGTTATGATTTCTTCAAATAAATAGAATACTTTTGTCAAATTTAAGGGCTTGATGGCAATACAGCTTTTGCATTTAACATTTTGGCTCTGGTTTCAGTCAGTTTTACATTGCTTGAAGTTGCAACTCATTCTATTAACGATTTTGGGGTTTGTGTGTCATGAGTGCAGTATTTCCTGTGTTCATCAGGTGGGGATAAGTGCTGGAAGGGCAAAGACTCCTTAGCTCTGCCAAGAGGGGTGTGCATGTTTGGTTATGCATTGTCAGCTCAGAAGTTTATTGGCAATAGAAACACGGAATCATTTAGGTTGGAAAAGATCTTTATGATCATTGACTCCAGCCATAAACCAATGCAAAAGCATAATTTTATATGCCTGTCAATACTCTTAGCCACTGAATTGAGATATGCTGTGGGGATGCTTTATTTTTGCTCCTGCATTTGTTGCTTTCAAAGGGTAAAATTTATCTTGTCCAAAAGGTGCAGAAAAAATTTTTTCAAAGTGTGTAAACCACAGAGGTGAGTTGGGGTGAAGTGGGCAAATGGAGCCCCTCAATCACAGCATGGGAAAGGCTGCAAAAGAGTAGGATGTCTGTGCACTGGTGGGAGGACACTCAGTATTGATGCAAATCCTGTGGCTCCCCACTCAATGCAGTTTGAAGAGAGGCTGTGGCTGCTCTCTGAGAACTGTAACACCCCCACCACTTGAATAGCACATTCAATTTGCTGTTACTGTGTTTGTGCCTGTGAGAAAGTTGGATTCCCACCTCACTCCATCTGCTTACAGGCACAAGCATAGCTACAGGGAATTCAGTTTTTCATTTAAATGAATACTGGTGGGAGCTCGAGGTATTTCACTTCACTCTGGTGAAAGCCTGGAAGCTATTAAAAAAATGGAGAAAAGTAAAAGACAGAGTCTGTCTCATTTGGATTGCTCTTCAAGGAAACAGGAGCTACAAGTAGATTAAAACTGTGATGGTAGGGTAGGAGCAGATGTTCATTCTTGAGGGCAGTGATGGAACAATAATTATAGCATATGTTGATGTCCTGTAGACAACAGAAGACTTGTACCAGTAACTGTAACTTGATAGATCCAGAAAAATATGTCAGTACTGCTCATCTATATGTTCTAAAGCACCAGGAACAAAAGAGAAAAATAGAGACATCTCCTCTCACATACATACAAAATTTCTTAAGAAAAATGACATATTTTAAGAAAGGCAAGACTACTGTAATAATTTTTTTTATTGTGACAAAGAGGAGAAATTTGATAATTAGTGTTGGATGGGGGGCAGAAGGGGAGGCTTTCGTGAAGGTATTACCTTTCAGTTATCTGGGGAGAAGGGAACTGGGTGAATCAGAGAAGAGGTTAGGTTGCATTCCAAATATGTAAAGAAAATTGTTGCCTGTAAGTAAAAAGCCTAGAACCAAAGAACTGGAGAAAAGAAAATTCTAAAGCAAGAAGATAGAGTCTGGAGAAAGAAATTTACACTGATCAGCATTTACACTGAAATTTACACTGATCAGTAAAATCATCTTTAAAGTACAAGCCAGGTTTAACATGCATAGCAGCAGTTTCTGGGCTTCTGCTGGTAATTCCCACTTCTGGTTGTGATCCTCACTTGGCTGACTTTGACCCGTATTTTCAGAACTACTGATAGAGTAACGCTTGATGTGCCTGATGCAAATCATCAAGTATGTGCAAGTGTTTCAGTTTGCAGTTTGTCATGCTTGTTCTAAGATTTCAGCAGATGTTATTTATTTATTTAATCAAGAGCAGATTTTATCTAACTTTAGTGGGAAGCTTCCAAGTATGCATATATACACACTCTATAAAGGAACATTGCTTTCACTGAGGGACTTGAGAAAACTGAAGGCAGTTCCTGCTGAAGGCAGTCATCTTGTTTAGCAAAAAGGTAATTTAGAAAGCTTGATAGAAATGGCAGTAAGCAAGAAACATTGCCCCTAGCAAATTTATTTATAATTTCACCATTTATCTCAATGGAACTGAGATACTCTCTGTTTCCTCAAAAAAAAAATCTTACTTTACAAAAGAGGAGGTACTGCAAAGACTTCAAAAGGCTAGAAAGTATAAAAGTATTACCTTGATTTTCTTAATACACCTTGCTATAAACCTTTCATTTGCTGGGGTTTTTTGTATCATTTTTGTATTATAATCTATGTGGGTCACTGTGACAGAGCTCAGGATTTACCTGGGGTGTGAAAGAGAGTAATGAAAGTGAGACATCCAACTTTATTTTGCAGGAAAATAATACTTTCCCTGCACTCTTCACACCAGTTGGCCTGCAGGTCTGTCATTAAACTGTTCAACAGTGAATTGTGAGAGAGATCAGGACGAATTGAATAGGAATAAAAACACTATCAGGAATACCACAGGATGACAGATTATTTATAAAAGATCTATTTACTTTGGTTTATAAACACATCATTCCATGTGGAACTTATAAATAATAATTTTTTTTCATTGAAAAGTATCAAGGTCCAGTTTATTCAAACACAATGAATTAAAAAAAAAGAAGGAAATTAATCAAAAGCAACGAAGAAAAAAGAAGAACTGTATTTTCACTGCAGTGTTAGAAATTTTATGAAAATGTTTAAATCTACTCCAGCCTCTGGTTCTTCATTTGCTCACAGGGTTCATGTTCGACCCCTGAAATAGCTGAATTATTTCAAGGTTGGTAAACACCTAGGGTTTGTTTCACTATAGTGAAGACTTGATGTTTTGAACTCCTAAAAGTTCTATCTTTAGATGATATTACAAAAATTAATTTCCTTTTACCAATTTCCCTACTGCCTCCTCCCTCTTGCTGTTTGTAGCTCTACACTGCATTTTATCAGAATACCCTCTGCATCCCTCTCAAAAAATGGCACTCTCCTCAGTGAAGGCCAGAAAACCGCTGCCAGCTAATTGAACAATGGCAAGATTATCCAGGCAATTTTCACCTACCTCTGGCACAGAGACAAACAATGATAAAAAGAAGACTGATATCTGTGGTTCCTGTTGCTTTTGTGAAATTAAGTGTTCTGCGGCTTTGTGGGCTCAACATCATGTCTCTGGTCACCGCCACCTCAGGCTGCCTGGGAACAGAGCAGGGCGGTGACCACTCTGCTTTTGGGACTGAGCATAGTTTAAATGCACAAAGTGAGCTGGGCCATTCCATCTGGCTCTGGAGGCAGAGAACAAGGCACACTAGCACAAACAGATCTCTAGATCCTCAATTTTACTGCTTAATTCCAAACTGGGCTAAGACAACATGCAGACAAATGTATATCTTTCTAGACATCTTTGTTCTTTTTTAGCATGAGAAGTGCAGAGTTGTCTAGAAAACAATGGGCACACTTACAGACATTTCTGTATCACAGTTTCCTCTCAGCACTCCAGGAGTTTTGGCCAAAGACAGCATCCTTTCATGGTTCCCTGACTCCTCTTCCCTATAAATGTTTTCTTTTACATTAAATCATGGCTTTCACTCCCTTTCTTTGTTGTAGATTACTTTACTTTGATTTTGGTTGGTCCTGCATTTACAAGAGATTATTTTGTAATGAAAATATACATCAGGCTTCCTGTCTCCCATTTAAAGCTTTCTGACCTGCTCTTTGAGACTCTCAAAATAATATCTGTGATTATTCTTTTTATTCAGCATTTGGGTATTTTCTACTCTCAACTTTTTCGGCAAAAATTTGGAATTACTGATTTTCCTAGCCCAGTTCAAGAGAGTCTTAACAAAATTAGATGTCAGCAACCTAAATATTACCCTGTTCTTTGAGACCTCAGATAAAGCAATGCAAGTAACTGGCTGGTTCTACTGTGAAGTAAATTCATAACTAAAACCAGAAGTAATGTGTTTTGTTACTTCCTGTGAAAAGAAAACACAGTCTTTTGATACATTTGATATACTTGTGATATGCCCAAATAATCACTTTATTCACAGTAGGTGAAAAATGAGGCCTGACATTATAGGATGAGATGATAAGCTTTTTGAAGGGAAAGAGTCAGAATATTTATAAGACTATTTATAAGAAACTTAAGAATAATTTAGAATGTTTTCAGAGCTCTCCAAGAATCCATAAAGATCTGACCACTGCAGTCACTGAAGCCTAGAGAGCAATTCAGGTGAGTCAGTACTATAAGGTGAATTGAATTCCCCTTACCTGTCCCTTTCCTTTCCATATTCCCTTTGTCTGCAGCTGCTCAAAGCTCACATAGAAAACCATGCCATGAACAGGTAAGTTCAGGAACCTGAGTTACTCACCTATGCTGAACTGTCTGGCACATACTGAGATTGCACGGGCTGCTCCAAGACACATCGGACTTATGAAGATCTTGTGTCACATCTGTCAGCTCCACCTCAGAAATGAGCTGTAGGAGGTTAAATGAGTAGAGACTCCTGTCTTTAGGCAACCTATAAATGAGCAGTCACACACTGGAATCTGAAAAGAAATTTCACCACTTCTTCTGACTAGTCAAGCACTTAATTCTGGAGAAATGAAAGGTACAAAACTCACATTGTGTTTCTCCTTGTCCTAGAGTTAGTACAGATTTCTATTTTCTTGAAGGCATGACTGGATAACTAATGCTTGCTACATTTTTCAAGATCTTCCCAGGAAAGAGAAGCAAAGCAAGGCTGATGAGGCTGATTGAGAGGAGCCAATAGAGCAAGGCTTTCTGTCCATGTTTTCCTACCCTGCCAGCTTTCTCAGGCATAACACCATCTCATTTAGATTCTCTCACTTTCTTAGCTAAATGTGTATAAAGTAAAGATAATGAGTCAGTTCTGCCCTTCCATTGACCTGCTTGGCTCTCAAGGGCCAGTCGTATCACATTTTTGCCATTCAGGGGAGGAAAGGACTTGATAAAAGCCATCTGGTGCTTTGTTACCTGAGGACTGATCATTTGAGAAGCCCCTTAAGTGGGATAGCATGGAAGTGGGGACCAATATAAGTGTAAGGTAGAGCAGAATGTGACATTTTACTTGGAAGAAAAGGCATCAAGATAGTTTAGGATCAGCTCTGCCTGTTCATTTGTTACATTTGTGACTTACTCCTTCTGCTGAGAATTTGGTTTTAGTTATTTTTGCAGTGAAAGAAATGCCTTTAATTTATGAGTAGAAAATCTTATAATTATGTAATGCTGTGCTAAATGTGTGAGAAGTAGTTAAGCTCCTGAAAGGTGTCAGGACAACTGGTAAAAGGGGACCCAACATTGAGGGATTCATCATAATCTTTCAATCCAATAATTCCTGCACTTGCTTTTACTTTGGTTCAATTTTTTGTTCATCAAACTGGAAATTGTCAGGAGAGCAATTAATGTTGTGTTTCTAAATCTTTATGTATGACAAAAGGAAATCACTCATCTGTATCGGCAGCCCTGGGGGAAGGGAGAGCAAAATCCAGAGAGAATCTAAATTCTCTTAAACTGCTGTAGCAAAGACTATTGGATCAATTAGTGTGACTGTGTGAAAGTGCAGCAGGCCCTCCTGGCAAATTGCAGCTCTCAGTGTGGGCTGAGCTGCAGCTCGGTGGTGGAGGGCTGCTCCTGCAGAGCAGGACTCCTGCTGCCTGCTGCACCAGAATGGGATTGCTTTCACCCCACAGAATCCCAGCTCTCTAATTGCATGTCTTGTGCTCTTGTCATTTTTCTCTTCACATCTAGCATCACTTCTTTGCCTGGAAAAGTTCCTGCTACAGTCATTACCGCTTTCCTACTGATGCCACTCTGCATTTAACATATTCTTTAACATGGGCAGAATTTTACTTGTAAAACAATGCTATGAACCATTGCATCCAGTGCAGTGTATGGAAGTTGTTACTGTTCTGAACAGGTGCACTGAAACAGTGCATGGAATGTCTGGTTTGGCTCTCAGCACTGTTCTGCAACTCTTTTGTCACTTCATCTGCCCGAAGTTTCAGTCATTCCACTTACACACCACTCTTATACATTCTCAGCAATGCCCTTGCTTTCACCTACATGTTTCTATTGAAGTCAGTAGTAGAGCTGACAGTAATAAGTCATTGAAATATTTTATTCTCTGGAAACTGCTGATTTAAATAAATAACTGTCTTTTTTGTGGATTTTAAAAAAAAACACATTGGTATGAACAATTCTTATAAAACTTGCATGTTGTTTTTGGTAGAAATTCTTTCACCTTTCTTTTCAGACATCCCTAGTCAATTTAATTATATCATTTTTTAACACCAGGTTGCTCCCTGATGTCTGTTGTTTGGAGAGGTTTTTTTCAGTGAAAGCGGTAAACTCTTTCATTTTGACTAGAGAAAGGAATCTTTTAAACGTTTTTAAAAAGCAATGAGCTCCAAGTATTGACTTCTTACTATCTGGCTTCAGGAACAGACATAATTGAATGCTGGTTATGCTGGTTCAAGTTCTAGACAAAACAGACTAGGCTTTTGTAAAAAGTGGAAACATAGGAACACTTTGACATCCAGTTTCAACCTGGATATAGATTTTTTTTTTTAATGTAAAGGATTTATTTACCCAAATGATTTAAATTTCTGGGGTTTCAAGTCTAAATTCAGGAGTTTGCATCTTGAGTCATCCATGGTTTAGCATAACTTCTTTATTTTTGAGTGATCCTTAATCCTCCTTCCATGAATTTGCAAAGTGAAAATCAAGCTCTTTATGATTATTGCTATTATTATTAATAATATGTAAAATATGTAATAATTATATTAAAATGTGTGTTATTATATTATTAATTATATTATTATTGTTACAACAATATTATAATAATTATGTAATAATAATATCTATTAATTTATGTGGTGGAATTGCACAGAAACACCAGTCACTCTGAAGTCCGAATAAAGTAGCGGGGGAAAGGTGCAGGAAAATATATACTGTTTTTCTAGGCATTGACAAATGTTGTTATCAGCAAATAATTCTCAGCATCAAATCTTCCCAGCTTATTTAGTATTAGTAGTTAGGGTTCTCACAAACATTCAGAAATTTTAAATATAAAATAAATCATAATATTCATAATGTACATTATATGCCTTCCAACATGCATTTTATTTATTTAATTTAAGAAATTTACATGTGAAAGAGTATAATTCAACCTTTGGGTATAGTAATAATTCCTTTTTTTTTCCTTGTGGTTTATACTCAAGGGTTTTTGGTTTTTTTCAATTGGTTGGTGGGTTTGGTGTTTGTTTGTTTCTTTATCTCATTTGTTTTCTTGGAGGCATTGTTTTTTTGTTTTATTTTTAATTTCTGAGCAAGATAAATCATTTAGGTAGGTGGTGTATTTTATTTTCCTGGATTGAATCAAGTTGATTTTAGTCTTGAAGCTATTTAACTGCATAAACAATACACAAATGATGCCATCCAAAAGAATGTGAAGCATGCAGACTTGTCTAGTAGGCATCTCTGAAAAAACATATGTCCTAAAAGTCAGCTTGCTATCACTGGGGAAATGGTGACATGTCTGAGGCAGTGCTGCTGACATTGCATGAGGTTAATGAATGACAGTGCCAAAATGCCAGCACTTACCTTGTCACCGCCAAAGAGCTACAATTAAATTGCCCCTTAAAGAACTGACAAGTGACGAAAGGGGTTTCAGTGAAGGTCATGAGTATCTAAGATTTCTATTCCTTTGAGCACTGCTGTAATTTCTGATTTGCCACAAAGAAATCACAAGACAAATATCCTCTATAACCCAGCAGTCTTCCCACAGAATTATTAAATTACTGGGGCACAGTTAGTATTAAACCTGCAATATTAAGACATATTGTATGGCACCACAAGTTTACACACTCAAACTGTTCTGTGTCCTAAGTCATATTTTTTCTTGACCAGCAATATCCATAAAAAGGGAAGAAAACCCTCCAAAATGTATTAGACTTTTCTTTTTGAAAGAGCACAGAAGAGTTTTTTCTCATAAGAAAGACATGATTTGTATCACCCATATGAAGGGAGGATGGGTACCATTTAACAAAGGTTTGTCTGTGCATCCACTGACAACAGAGGATGGAATGAATGTACTTCTTGTGCTGATATTAATATGAGCAAAATATTTCAGTCTTTTCTTCTTTCATTAATCAGGCAAAAATCCTATCAACAGAGGTCACAGAATCTGGTTTCCAGGGTTTAAATGGACACTTTCATATGAATCTCATTTTTTAAAGCCTGCATTTTTCTGATAGCATGGCAAAGGTAAAACACATTCCTAAAATGTGAGTCAAACTCTATTTCCATATTTGTATTTCAGATAAATAAGTGAAAATGTTTAGAAAAAAATTTATCAAGTGTAGGAGTCCTTGCAATACTGTAAATTTATTTTATTAATTTGAGGGAAAGGTAGTTTTATTTACGATTTAGATATTAATTAGGAGAACACTTTGGACATAAGTAATGATATAAACTCAAAATGGAAAGACAGAAGAAATAAAGATAGTATTAGAAAAATGGTAAGAGAAATATTTCTGTCTGAACTTTGAAAATAATGTATGTAGTGGTCTATAAAATGGAGAAAACTGTTTTTTTCCCTCTCACATTGAAGAGGTTACAGAAAACTGATGTGTCCACACAAAAGCAGTGGGTGGAATGAGGAGATAGAAAAAAGCCACTCCAGATGAGTGACCGAATCAGGCAAGAACCAGTTAAAGAAAAGAGCTAGTCCATGGCAAGCTCTGAAATGTGAAGAACAGCTTTATACCTTCCAGAGGTCCCCTGAGGAACACTGAGCATGGGGAGCCTAAATGATGAGTTTCCTGAACCTCAAGCATTCTGCTTCAAATGTATATAAATATACATTTTTTCATTTTAGTGATAGTACTCTGAAATACTGGACACACTTTTGCCTGGTCTTGGGGCCCTGCTGTAGCCTTGAAATTAGAGACCACGGTGCAACTGCTATTGAGGGTGTAAATGCCCATTAAGGTGGAAGCTACACTATGACTTTATTATAAATAAGAGTTGCAATATTCTTTTATTCAGACTGGCCTGGTGTTCGCAGCATTTGTACATAAATTAAAAGTCTCTCCTCCCCATAATCCCAAATTCTTCTTTTTTTTTTCCTGTTTTCATTTGTTCAGAGTCCTTAAGTACTAAACAGCTAAGAAGTTTTTCAATCAAAGATTTCAGTTTCAGACATCCCACTTTTGGAGAACTGGCATTTGATTTATAAAGCCTAGCTGTCACAGCATCATGGAATGATTTAGGTTGGAAGAGATTTCTGGATGACACCTGGTTCCACATCCTGCTCCAAACAGGGAGATATTAAGTTGCTGGAGCATGTCCAGAGAAGGGCAGCAGAGCTGGTGAAATGTCTAGGGAGTAAGTCATATGAGACACAGCTGAGAGAGCTGGGGTTGTTTAGCTTGGAGAAAAAGGGAACTCAGGGGAGACCTTATCCCTCTACAACTGCCTGAAAGGAGGCTGTAGTCAGGTAGGTGTCAGTCTCTTCTCTCAGGCAACCAGTGACAGGACAGAGCTTCAAGCTGTGCCAGCAGAGGTTCAGGTTGGACATCGGAAAGAATTTCCTCACTGAAAGTGTTGTCAACCTTTGGAGAGGGCTACCCAAGGAAGTAGTGATATCACCATCCCTGGACATGGTTGGAAAAACCTACTCAATGTGACACTTAGTGCTATGGTTTAGTTCACAAGGTGGTGTTTGAGCAAAGGTTTGGTGGACTGGAGGATATTGGAGGTCTTTTCCAACCTTACTGATTCTATAATTCCATGACTTTATTCCACAATTGCTCTTGGTAACTTATTCCATTATTTTACTTAATTGTCCTGAAGGTTTTTTTTTTTTTCCACAATATTTAATTTTGATTTATTTTGGTGAAGCTTATGTCCATTGTCCTTTCTTCTATTGATGAGCACCTCGGAGAGGAGTCTGGGTCCTCCCTCTCTAAGCACAGCCCTCTCTGAAGCACATATGCGGACATTGGCATCCACACAGTATTTGTGTCGAAACTCTCTTGGCAGCCCAGAGTTGTGTAGTCCTGCAAAGATACCACTAGGAGTCAATTTTGTCCTTGCAACAACATTCATTTTGAATTCTGATCAACTCCAAGTTCTTTCACAGTATCAGAACAAGTCACTCAAGATGGCTGCAAGTGTAGAGATGTAGGTGCAGGCTGCCTAGGTCAGACACAAGATGCTGCATTCCACAAACAAGATGGGGAAATCTGGGTACTTTCAAAAAGCTGGTGACTTGTGGCCTGCCCTGATAAATGATGACAGAGGTGACCCAGGAGTGAGCTAAATGACTCTCTCAAAGCTAACTAACATGAACAATATCAGCCATGACCTCAGCCATGCCCTCTGAGCCACTGCTGCAAAGGGCAGGGATTCAGCCATGATACCATAGCAGTATAAGACACAGGAATGTAAGAAATGATCCAGCTACGAAAGAATGGAGGCTGTTTATCATACCTAAAGCCAAGCAGCAGTTCAGTCTTTGCTTCCCAGTCAATCTGATTACCCCATTTACAATATGCTGTCAATCTTTCTGGGCCACCCTTGGTGTAAACTAGAACTTTGCTTCAGAGAATAATTTATTTCTTATGTCTCATATGTAGGAAAAGTGATACATATCTCCAAATTAGACTAACCTTAATTTCAGAATCTTGCTCATTAATTTGCAATAATGAGATGTAATGAATATTTATAGAAGATTTTATCTATACCTATTAACTTACCATCAAATGCCACTGATATCACTGCATTTTGAGTTAACAGCACAAGGCAGAATTAAATGGAAAGCTGATAAAACTTCTCTTTGCCATGTGAGGCTTGGATATTATGTTTAAAGGGTAATATGTTCTGTAGAAATGCGAGTTCAGTGTGTCTCTAAGTAGTTCACTGCCTACATTATTCAGAACTCAGTGACTCGTCAGATATAATCTTACAACTACTATGAGTCCTTATTTTTTCCCTTGTATTTTAGGCATAAAAAAAACCAAACCAAACCCAACACCTGTATTTCTGCACTTAGTAGAAACCGAATGTTCTCACTCACAGTGATTATTGTGAGACTTTCAAAAATCTTTCACCTGGATGAAAGATCAAAGGAAAAGCTGAGATTATAACTCATGGTTTTCACCGTCGTCTTTGATGAAAGGCTTCAATCTCAGTCACCAGTCGTTATATATCAACTGCATTAGACTAGTTTGGCAGTTTTCACCCCTCTTTAGTTGTGGCTTTATATATTATTTCCTTTTTTGTGTAGTTTCTAAAAGGAGGTGTGGTTGATTAGAAAGTTTCAACTTAATTTTGTTTTATAAAACAATAATTGCAGAAAATTCTTTGATGTACTCAATTTGTCTCATGAATGAGTTCCAAATGTTAAAATGTGAATAGATGTAGACAGAAAAATGGCGACAAGAGAGAAAAACTATGATCATAACATCTTGGGGGGTTTTTGTTTGTTTTCTGTTGTTGTTGTTTGTTTGTTTGTTTTTCCTATGATCTAGAGATTTTCCTTGGGATTTCTAGTGGTTGAAGATGTGAAAGCAACTTCTGGTCTTCAAAGCTCACCAGCATTTTATATTCTGTAGTTGTGCTTTTCACATAAGGAGGCAATTCTAGCTAAATCACTTAAGCTCACTAGATTAAACACTTTGTACAGTATAAATTTTTCTGAGTTTGAACACATTTACAAAGCAATTCTGCATCAAAAATTGGTGTCTAACATGGTTTATTCTTGCTTGAACAAATTTAATAATAATAATAATAATAATGGTCCTTTATTGTAAACCTAATTCAATGGTTTTGTCTCTTACTAGAAAAATACATATACTGAAATGCCCAAATGTAATGCTGACCATCTCCTGCTTTTGTTACACTAGAAATTTCAGTCCTAACCAGGGCTTTTTGCTTTATTTTATTAATTCTCTATCTGGTTAATTTTTTACTCTATAGACTGTCAATCAGTGCTAGCAGAAGAATTTAGGTTCCATTAGACAGCATTCTGAGAAGGGAATCCTCAGCTTGTGAGAGCAAATGCCTTTCTATTGGGAGCTCTGGTTACCGAAGCCAGACAGAAGGACCTGAAAAGGGCCTCCTGGAGGCTGGGGCAGGAGAGAGAGGCAGTGAGTGATGGTTGGGTTTTTTCCACACAGTTTGCAAAATAAAATAGCCTAGAAATAATTTTTTCTGCATGGGCAGCTACACTCCGTCAGAATTTTGAAAAACATACTGTTTTTCTCTCTGAAGGCAAGGGGAATGTGAAAGTAGATGACAGCCAGATAGAAGCATAGCTACTATCAGAGCATAAACAAATATACTTTTGCATCAAAAGTACCTATACTGAAGCTTTGGGTTCAGCTCAGCTTCTCAAACCTTTAGCAAAACTTTTCTGAATACTGATTTGGAATATAAATGGCTTCTCATATGTTCTGTATTTATGCCTCTTTGCTAACTACCAAAAGCTTTCATAATGTTTTTTTTTTGCTCATACAAAATATTAGGAGTACGTCTACATCCATCTTTACCTGCAGACTTGAGTAAAAGAATGTTCAAAATGAGGATCTCACTATTCATCCCTTGTCTTTTGCTCATGTCCTGTCTTACAAGTCTCATTTCTCAGACCTGAAAACAAAAAAAAAGCATGATGACCATGATAATCAATCATGCAATCAAGTGGCAAGCAGTCCATAGCTCACACATAAACAGCCAACATGGAAACACAGGGAAATTCAATGTCTAGCTACCATTTTGTTAAAATCAAAATTGTATTGCCCTTCTTTTTCCTTTCTACAGTATCCTGCAATACTGAAATTCTTGTAATAAATCCTGACTTAATGCAATCTTTTCTTGCCACACTTCAGTTTTCTTATACTTGTACAACTCATGGACATAATTTCTGGTGATGATAGAAAACCAGTTTAAAACAGCTCCACCTAGGTTTGGAGGGTAAAGATAATCAAGGTTGTGTCTCATTAGACAGAAAGGCAGAAGAAGATGCCCTTACATGGCAGGGCCATAGCAGCTGTTTGATTAGAGGTGTGTGGCTGGCACTGTGGTGAACTGGAACAAGGGCAAGGACTTTGTTTTAGATCCTGATTTATTTCTGACTCTGTTGGTGCCCAAAATGATGCACACTGGAATGCTGAAACAGAGATATTTGTTCCAAGTGAAGACATAAATAATTTCAAGTTAACAAGAAGGTTTGTGGGGTTTTTAACCATCTTTGAGTGGTATGTTGTATGCTCTATAGAAAATAGTGCAGAGATTGGGGAAGCTTAAAGGGAGGATGAAGACATCAGCATTAAAAGAAAACACTGACCAAACCCTTGGAAACTGACTGGGAGAAGCAGAAAGTTCCATGGCTGAAAGAGCATTTGGATTAATGAATAAACCGTATACACTGAATTTTGCTGCATTCAGAAAATAAAGTTTATTGAATTCCTGAAAGCAAATAATGGTATGTTCAAGCTACCTTAACCCAATCAACAATCATTTTCTCTTCCTAATGACACTAAAATTGCTACTCAGGACAAAACATCATACTGGTACTATAATGAAATACTGAGCTCTGGTATGAATGAGACGCTCCTTGCCACCCCAAAAAAAAAACCCCGCAAAAAAACTGACAAAACCAATCAACCTAGCAAGCAACAACAACAACCAACCAACAAAAAAAAATCACACACACACACACACACAAAAAACCACAAAAAACCCAAAAAACCCCCAAACAAAACAAAAAAAACCAAAACAAGAACAAACCCCAAAAATACACCAAACCAAACCATAAAAAATAAAAGCAGGTGTTGAGATGAAACACATGTACTAAATGAAATATCATCTCTGTAAATAATACTTTATGTTAGACTGATGTGCTTGGGCCTAGCCTTCAAAATTGAATATCTTGAGCAATGCACTTCTTGAGTAATTTCATGCATTTTCTCAGCTAATCTCCCATCACCAATATCAAGCTTGTCATATTGATTTTAAAGGGGAGGCAAAAAAAAATGGCAAGGTAGTTTGCCTTTATCAATCCTGAACACGGTTGCCAGGCAACTTGATGACCTGACTTGGGATGGATTGTTACAGTGACCTGACTGAATACCCCCAAAGCACCCAAGAATTTGTGAAGACAATATAGTAAAGTGGAATTACTTCTGCAATAATAAGTATTAAATTTTCTGTTTGCCTCTATAAAGAAAAATATATACAAGGTCTTATTGTTATATAAGGGAAATAATAGTCTTAGTGTCAATGAAAATCTGGTTATATAAAAGAGAAAGAATCGGCTGTTTGACCCTGAAAACTCTTTGACTTGACATTGTTTCAATTTAGTGTGTTAAAATTGAACTATAGAATTAATTTAGTATAACCTTCTTTTTACAAATATGGACTGTTTCTTAGATTTACAAATATTTCTTACACATGCTATTCCAGAAGACTGGCTAGGAAAGATGTGTGCAGACTTAGGTAAGAAGATTTAAAGAATATTTTTGAAGTGCTGACTTATTTGACATTTTTCTTAATTTTCCTGCATGTAACACTTTGTGTTTTCAGACTGGCACTCTAAATTAGTTACACCAGGTATATAAAACCACTACTAATATTATTTTTTTTGTCATAGTCAGAGCCTGCTTTCAATCAAATTTTAACTTTGCCAAATACTAAAAATACTGATACTAGGTGAAAACAGATGATTTTTTCCTGAAACATGTGCTGAAATCCAAAAGATAAGAGGCAACAGGCAGAAACTCATGCACAGGGAGATCCACCTAAATATGAAGAAGAACTTTACTGTGTGGGTGACTGACCACTGGAACATATTACCCAGAGATGTTGTGGTGTCTCCCTCACTGAAGATATTCCAGAGCTGTCTGGACACAATCCGGTGCCGTGTGCTCCAGGATGGCCCTGCTGGAGCAGGGAGTTTGGACAATATGGCCCACTGTCGTTCCTTCCAACATGACCCATTCTGGGATTCTGTGAAATGATCCAACCATTGTCTCACATACCTATCATGTCAACAGTGCTTGAATTTCTGTTTGTACCAAGTGCAAACAGAAGCAAAGCACTCAGCCTTGTTTCTAATAACTTCTTGTTCTGAGGCACTTGATGATTTCTTAGTTTTCACTAAGTCATGAGGAGGCAATTCTTGACATTGTATTTCATTGTGAAGGGTACTGTGCTCTTTGTATTGACAGAGATGTTTCTTACCAAGAGACACATGTAACAGTTGAAAATATAGAAGGCTTTGTGAAGGTGAAGGGTATATTTTGCAATTCCATTAATTTATAGGGGCCTTGATACAGTTATGGTTAGTTTGTGAAACAAAACACTTTTAGAAAAGTACATTGAAGGATGCAAAATTTACCAGTCCTAAACTCGGTTAGAAATTGCTGTATAAGAGCATTTCAGACTGAAGATTCCGCTGAGCAATTTTTACATGAGTTTTTTACAGTCAGAAATTTATGAAAAATTATCTTCTACAGAAAGACGTATGGAGCTCAGAATGATAATTCTTCAAATGACACAAAACCAATATATGGAAATGCACATACTGAGGAAAAGGCCCTGGACTTTGCAATTAGGTGAAAGTATCATAATGGGCTGTATTACTTTGCAGTAATTCTTTTTTCAGATGTTAGCAGGCACTGGAAAACTGTGCTTGAACTCAGCAGGTGATTCTTCTCTAGGCAAGACCAGTGGATAATGTTCTATGAATTTATGGATGAGATACTAGTCTTAGTAGTAACAAAATTTCTACCAATGGAAAATAATGTGAATGGGATGGTATGCTGACTAGGTGTCACTAGATCTCAATAAAACTTAGTGGGTTTTGTTTCATTTTGGGTTTCTTCAGAGCAAAACTGGTTAAGATGAAGACTTAGATTAAGCAATTTAGTTGAGTGTGAACAGGTTTAATGTAAGAATTGTAACAAAGAACTGTTTAGGGTAGGCCTGAGTGGACTGTACTGAAAAGGAGTTCTATCAGAAAATAGAGGTATCCTGCAGAGAAGGATTCTGGGGTCAATACTTATTAATGTTGCAGTAGTGACTAAAGCAAAGCTGCAGGGAAGCAGCCCTGGTTGAAGGAGAGACTGTAGCCAAAATAATAGAATGCTCTTTGTGTTTAGTACAATCTGATGGTCCATCCTAACAAACAGAGATTGACCACCTTGTGAGCCAGTGCAAGGGAAATGTGGTAAAATCTTACAGTGGAAAAAGAGAAGTCAAAATTTTGCAGACCAAGTATGAGAAGAAATTCCATTTCTAATACAGAAAGAGAGAAAAATGAAATTAAATCAAACAAAACAATCAAACAAAAAGCAAAGATTATAAAATTGGTCCTGGAGATTCAGAAATTTCATAATCATAACATATCCACAATTTTCAGAACTTCTTAAAAAGAGTGCTGGGGACCTAAATAATTTCAAGGTGAAGATTGCTGTGTGTGTAAATGACACACTATAGGGCATTTGATATGCAAAATAAAATCTTAAAGATGAGACTTTCTGATATTCTTGAAAAGAAGTTTAAAAGAATGTAATAAACATTCATAACCATATATTCATACTGAAAAAATATTTTTTCATATTTTTGAAATACTATATACTTTAGATCACATGTAAGAAAATGAAGAAAAATGAGGGAAATAATATTTTTCCCTCTCCCCATCAGCTGGTTTCCTTTCTCAGATGCAGTGAGAATTATTCACAAGACTTTAGCTGTGTGCAGTGCTCTGAAGTGCATCATGGTCCTGGGAAACTCACATTTAGCTGGTATGTCCTTCAGGTGCTCAGTGTTGAAATGATTGCCAGATGCTGGAGTAGGATGCTATTTTCCCAAGGTCAGAGTCTTAAGAACCACTTTTTTTCCTCACTACCATGGCTGTAGTTCATGTGTTCAATCATATCTGATGTTCTTCAGTGGTGTACTGAGATTTTTTGAATTTTTGTTTTGAGTACCTAAGTTTGTAAATGTGGTGAATGTTATTTGTTGTGCAAAGGAAGGCAGAAAATGGAAGTTTATTGTACAGGGACATATATAACAATGATCTGAACTATGCAGTTTAGATAGATTTTTTTAAGGCACTTCATTTGTATTACTGGATGAGCATGAGTTGAGACAGGGTTATTATCACTATGCAGATGACTGAACACTGGAACACGTTGCTCAAAGAGGCTGTGAAGTCTCCCTGCCTAGAGATATTCAAGAATGGTCTGGATGCAATCCTGTACAATGTGCTCTGGGATAACTCTATCTAAGCAGGGAGGAGACACCTTACCCATTCTGTGATTCTGTGATCATCAAGTTGGGTGTCATTCATCAAGAAATAAAAGTCTGTAGAAAGTGTAGTTTCCTAGAGTAGTTATTCCTCAATGCATTAAAAGCCTGAAAGATTTTCAGTACTTAATCTACAGATTTCCTTTTTCAAATTTTGTCTGTGTTAAGGAGTAGAAATCATAAAGGTCAACCAAATAATTTCAGGTTGTTTGCAGAAATTATTTCTTTTCATGATTCCTGTGGAGTGTTCAATAACAATCTGGCATTTGCTTAACAAGACAACATCTTTTCTGTTCACAGGTCTTTTCTCAGAAATTAACAGCGTACTAAAGATAATGAGCTCCGTGAATTTTATTAAAGCAAGTTACAGCTGACTGACAAGTAAGTACTTGGCTGTCATGTAAAGTAATCACGGTGTTATAATTCAATTAACCATTGATTTTAGTAACCCATACTATATTCTAACTGCTGCAGAAAAAAAACATTCAATATTTGTAGAATTTTATGATTAATACAAATTATATCAGTCCCAGACATTATTGACCTCAGATATTATAGAAATGTGTGTATTTTGTGTTTAATAGGAGTGTTGTTTGTTTTCATGTACTACTATTAATGTATTAGCTATGAGCTATACTGAAGTTTCTTCTACTCAATCAAACTGATTATACTTGGAAATAAAGTGGGCTCTATTTGCTGTTTATTTAACACCTGTGTAGATCTGATGCTTTATCATTTGGCACTTGTGCAGTGATTTATACCTATGCAAAATGAATGTAAAACAGGCATGAAGCCTTATTTTCCAGACCATCGATTTATCTACCCCTTTGGACTGTCGTAGATGACTGCACAAATGGCAAAGTGTGTTACTCTCAGTCATGAAGACAGAGTCATGAGTCCAATTACAAATGTTAGGCTGAATTGCCAGATGCACTACTACTTCAATGAGTCTCAGGCCACTCTAATAGTTCTTTTACACCAGGGTCTTGGGAAGGGGAAGGTGAGAGAGAATTTCTCCCATTTTCTCAGCTATGGCTTCTTTAATTTCTTACTGAAGGTAGTAGTCAAGCAGTCAGACTGGTGGAACCATTGGTGCTTTGCTCTTCCCAGCCATGCCTGTAGCTTTTTTAATAGGGAGAAGCATAGGAAGATAGATGAAGCTGTGTTTCGTTTTTTCCATCGCAGGTAAACAGTTTAATGAATTTGACTAAGTCTGAGGAGGGAAATAAAGAAACAGCTAGGTCACCCTAGTATGTACTCCTTACACCCTGGCCTAACATTTTAAAAAGAAGAAATAGCTGTTGCTTATTTTATGATGATTCTTGATGTCATATCAACAACTGCATATTTTCAAAAGTATCTACTATATTGACTACTTTAAGGCAATAATCAATAACATTTCTTTACTGACTTTCCTAATTAAGTTTAGGCATGAGAAGTGAGTTAAGAATGCAGTCATAAGAAGGCATAAATGTTGGCTACCAGTTCTTTTCATTTGATTAGATGAACCCACTCTATTTAAAACAAAAAAGTCTTGTCTGCAGGTAGGTCTTCAAAAACCACATCATTTTGAACTTGTGTGCCAAAAGTTCAACTTCAGATCTAGGTGCTTAATTCCTCCTTTTTGGGTGTGGTCCATCAGGTTACCAGTGCCTTCTTGTCTTGCTTGGATTTTAGCTCATTCTTCATTTAAATTAACTGTACTTATTTTACTTTAGAATGTATATTTCTAGTAGTACGAAAATCCACCATACTCTGTACTGTGAAGCTGGTTACACCAGAAGCTTCAAAACCTCAGGGTCTTTTACTTGACAGATTTATCAATCTACTAAAATAACTGTGCCTTGCCACTTTGACTATATATATGTTATACTAACAGCCTGAAAAGTCCAGCAAATAATACAAGTAATTCAAGGCAAGAGCCTTTTATGACTATACCACACAATTTACATGTGCAGAATAGTATATTAAAATGACTTACTAAAAAGAAAAGCCATTGCAGAGAATTACTTTTTAATGTCATTGTTTACCTCATTTCTTGTTCCAATATGGCTCAAGCCCAGGCAATTTTCTTTGTCATTGGCACTGCCAAAAGACACAGGCGGTAAGTTGAATGCAATAAGCAGTCTGCCTACTTTTGGGAAAGTAATACATTGTCTCATTCTCACAAATGGCCAGCTATCACCAGCCCCTGTATATGACCATTTTAATATATTGGCATCTTGGCTGAAGAATGCTTCTCATATATAGTCTTAACAGAAGCAGTTCTTCACCATGACTCAATTTTGCTCTTTTCTGAATTCTTTTCTAAGGGATATATCCCTGTAACAGATGAAAGCAGTGCAGGTAGGGAAGCCTTCTACAGCTTTCATTTTGCTAGTGTGACTGACACTGAAGAATTGGTGGCAGGGGCATCTCTTATGCCCCATAAAATTCCTCATGGGATGCCTGCTAAGCATGTTGACAGATTGCTAGCCCATGAAGCCATTTTGCTGCAAGTTTGTTCCCTAAGATACATATATAAAAGCAGATAGGACATGTCTGTAGCTTTTACTGGTTTACTGCATGTTTCTCATAGAGCTTTTCATTGATACTGTCTGTGGAGGGTATCATTCTTTGATGGAAAAAAGTGAGTAAAAAAAGGACACATTTTGCTGTTCACAAGTTGACATGTTTTCTTTATTTCTGTTTAGTTAGATTTTTGAGTAATAATAAAATATATACATCTTCATTGAATTGTTCATTTTATTCAATGTATCACTCCAACTGCAACAAGTAAAATAACACAATAGGGTGTAAATACATACAAAAGGTGTTTTTAAGAATAGTAGAGAAATATACAGAAATATCCTTCCACCTACTGTGAATACCCTACAGCATTGTCAACCTGCAGTTAGTCAAAACCAATGTTATTACACAGATAGTCAAACCTTGTTGAAAGTAAATTCTATTTAAGGTTTTAATTATGACAGGTTTTATTTGCAGGAGAATCACTGCAAAGCTTTTAGCACAGGTGAATTCTGTCAGACCATGATTAATCTAAACCTAATAAATCTGGTATTTCAGTAGAGCTTCCTGGGGAACCACATTTTGTATGTTGTTGCTCTGCAAAGCTTGTCCCTCAGCAACATGTGGCACAGCCATAAAAAAGATGTGGCCACATGTTAGGATGCCAGCTGGTGAGGATGGAGTCCCTGCAAGGAAATATTCCTGCTTCCCATATCACTCATTCTGGGCAAGTGTTCTCTAGGTAAAGGTCCTGGCTATAAAGATTCACTGTTTCTTCTCACAAGAAACCCTGTCAAGGTACCATGGTATTTTGTGAGTTATCCGGTTCTGCTGCTTGGGAAAGAAAGAGGTCAAGATTTGAATGCTAGTATTAAAACAATTAGACCTAAACAACTTGCTTGAATGCATCCTGTTGTGGGCATACTATTCCAAAGAGCCTAAGAAACTAAGAGAGCAGCCCCAGGCAATGCTGCAAGGGGCACATGTGTTATTGCAGAGATTTTAAAAACAAAGCTGACAAGCAGACTTGCCTAAATTGGTTGGATTGGTGCTTGTTCAGAGTTGTCACTAATTCAATGCAGATTGTCTGTGTAATATGAGTGCTTAATTTCAAAAGAAACAGGGTGGAAAAAGTGTGTGCAATCCTCAGGAGATTCTGATTGCAAAAGGCACGGTTGGAGCTGATTAGCCTGTTTACCCTGTCAGTTTTCACACACAGACAGGCAATCTTATGCATTTCCTCAAGCAGATTTTGGAGAAAGCTGAGGAAGAAAATGAAATCCAGTTTCAATTCCATTTTTTTCTCACCCTTTTGTTATAATCAGGGAAAAAACTTTAACTGGAGATCTCTTATCAGATATGGGAAGAAATGGCTAATTTTTGGGACTATCGTTGTAGCAGATCAGTAGATCCTGAACTTATTCCCTCACCTTTGCTTACAAAGAGTGAGATTTATTAATCACTGGCATTAGTGCAAAACTCACGTGCTTTTTCTTTCAAGTATTTGGTTCTGGGCCACAAAGTGACTAATTTTTTCAATGTGTTTTAAGTTGCTTACATCATTTTCATTACTTACAAAGCCTTTTTTCCTCTTTCATACTTGCAGAGTTTTTAAGTTAATGACAGGAACAGAAGTCTTCCTTTCTAAATGGTTCCTTGTGCTCTCATGATTAGAAGTCACAGCCTGGCTTCTTCCCTGGACAGTCCCATGTTCTTCTCCAGTCTCAGATGTTTGCATAAGCATACTTGTATTATTGGTGTTCTTTAACTGAACAAGGGTTTTTCTTTTCTTATTTTTATATCCCTATGTCTTTCTCCTTAGGATAAGAGCATCTCAAATGCAAGAAATCTTGAGTTTTGAATTTGGTTCAACCTATCGCATGATTCCAGGGATCCAAAGATGTTGTAGGGAGACCTGCATCACCTCTGAGGAATTCTCACAATTTGATCTGATCTTCCTGAGGATACCTAGGAAAATTTTAGGAACACAATATTTATAGTCCTTAAGTGTGCTGGGTTTGGCTGGGGTAGAATTAATTTTCATCATGGTAGGTGGTATGAGGCTATGTTTTGGATTTTCGCTTTGGAACACAGGGATGATAATGTTTTGGATTCATGCTTTGGAGCACAGGGATGATCATATAGAGGTGTTCTCATTATTGCTGAGCAGACTTTACACTGGGCCAGGGCTTTTGATGTTTTTCATTCTGCTGTGCTGGTGAGGAAGGTTAGGAGGAGACGCAGCTGAGAGAGCTGACCCTAATGACCAAAGGAACATTCCAGACCATGGGATATCATGCTCATAATTTGTAAAATGAAGGGAACAAGGAGGAAGGGAGGCATGCAGAGTGATGGTGTTTGTCTTCCCAAGTCACTGTTACATGTGATGGGGCCCTGCTTTCCTGGAGATGGCTGCACACCTGCCTGACCTTGAGAGGCAGTGAATTCATGCCTTGTTTTGCTTTGCTTCTGTGGGTGGCTTTTATTTCCTCTGTTGAACTGTTTTCATACTAACCCACAAGTTCTCTACCTTTTACCTTTCCAGTTCTCTCCCTGATCCCACTGGTGGGGGAGTGAGCTAATGCTTATGTGGTACTTGGCGGCTGGCTGGGGTTAAACCATGACATTAGGATGAGTAAAAAATTATGTTCATTTTTCATTCTGTTTATAATTGGTAAATAGTGGTAGAGAAATTACATCAGTAGCGTACACATTACCAAATTTCAGACATTAAAAGTTTAAATGTCAGGTTTAAGCTATTTCAATAAGTTTCTACTCTAAGTTACAGAGATGGCTACATTCAGACGGCAGTTTTTACCTCCTCTTAGGATGCTTCTTTCATTCTCTCAGTGCATCTCACTGGGCCCTAGGAATTAAAACCTTGGATTAAACAAAACATAAATTAAGAATTTGGAATGAAAAAAAAAGCCATCAGTAGGATACTGCAGACCAAAGAATCAAGCCTCTTAGCTAGGAGATCTTTAGGCATTTCACAAAAGCAAAAGAGAATGGCAGAACAAGCACAAAACCAGTAGGCTGAAAGAACACCCAGTTCTGATTACAGTAGACTGTTCTGGCACAGTAGAAAGGATTGGTAGATGGCATAAATAAAATCTACTCCCACAGAAAGGACCTTTTATCCCTGTTTATTTCAGATTTCTTACAAGTCAAATTGAAGTTCAGTAAAACCGAAAACTTGGAAAGATGTTTGTTTTTAATGACAGTTTATTTGATGTACTTGTTACAAGTTAAAGAAAAGGATTTTTTCTCAAAACAAATTAGTCCAAGACAATTTTGGTGCCTTGAACTGATAGTTTAGAACAAATGGGCAGATATAGAATTCTTGTTCCCTGAGTAATGTACAAGTACACTTTCAGAATGGTATTTACTTCAGCATCAAAAGTATCCTTTCTAGAAATAACATCGTTATGCAAATAGTGCTGTGCCCAAGTTTTCAAAATAATGATTCAATAAATTGTATGAGTTAATTATGTCAGTGATAATATTTGGGCAATCTCTCATCTCTGAGCAAAGAAGCTTAAGGCTACATCTGTAGCATGGACACACTTATAGCACAATGGGGGAAACCCACATGACCACCTTGGAGGGAACTCCAAAATTTTGATTTGTAGATGCATGTTTCCACCAAGATCCCCCAGTGTGGTCTGCCTCCTAGAGAACTGGATTATAGGATTATTTTTGTGCCTCTGAAAGTGACATAAAGCCACTTTCACTGTAGGGAAATACTTAGCTTGAGTATAACCAACATGCAGGCACTGTCAGCTAGTTGGTAGGAACAACTGCAGCTATGGGAGAACCATCAGTTCTTTCTACTGTCTAGGGGCTGCAGGGAAGGTTGCTTTTCACTCTGGGTCATTTTGTTGGTCTCTGCAATTATGACTGGTTAAAGCAACATAGGGCAGTGGTTGCACTCAAGCTTTCCTGGAACAAGCATTTCCAAGTTCTGGCGGCAGGACCTCACCTGGTCTGTTTTACCAGATGATGTAGCATTACCAGCATGGATGTGGAATAAAATAGCTCCAAAAGATCATTTTGCAAGTCATTTTATAAGAGATGGCGAACAATGTATAATTCATAATGCTCACTTCTTTAAGAGGTCACAGAAGAAGAAACGAACAGACAAAATCCAGGCAGGAATGCGTGTATGCATGCTGAAATACCACTGCATCTGTAATTACAACCTAGTGTATCATACAGGTTTGAGAGAAGAATGTTTTCTAAATTCTGATTGCAGAGCTATTTTGGACTTCTAAAAGCAGTAAGGACAAAGACACACATTCTGGTTCACAGCTAGCTAGCTAGCTTAAGGATGTGCCAAACACCTTCTGATCATCCTTTCCAGGACAAAGCAAATCCTGAGCATCTACAAATGTGTACCTCTAGCTATTTTGGGAAATTAAGAGTAAAAGAGAAAAATACAACTGATTTTGGAGTTCAGACTTCTCAGGCTTCAAATGGCTGTACCTCATGTAAGGATTTTCATACATCTTTCTATTTTAGGTATCAATGTCTTCTCTGGTTTAAATTCTTAATTGTCTCAGCATCTTTGTTTGAGATCTGATACACTCAACCAAATTATTTTAAGTTATATACCTGTATTGATCAGCAAACTGTACTAGGCAGTTTTGCTAAAGAAGCTGCATAGTTTCCTATGAAATATTCTTGTGTGGAATATATCTGTGCTGCACATCTAATTAGAAATGCCCAGACTAGCAGTTTTGTTCAGTTTTGTTCAGTATCCTCAAAAGGTACAGAAGATGCTGACAAATGATGTTCAAATACTTTCCCATAGGCAGAGGATGGCAGTCATCTCAGTATTCCCAGTATGACATACATTTACAATTCCCTTACATCATTCCTCCAAAGGTTCCACACAGCACTGCTGACAGGTAGCGAGGCGCTTTGAATATGATCTTTTGCATTTCCGTATTTTCACTGCTTTCTAATAACCAAAAATGGGGGATAGCAAGTACAGGGAATTTTTAATCACATTCCAAAACATTGAGTAAATAATCTTGTCAGAGACTTCAGCCTGCAACTGCAGATGCCTTCAATTTTTCTGATCACCCGGGGCTTCAGACACAAGTGTAACTTAGGTTTTCTCAATTGAGAACAAAAGTACTTAGCAGTCTTGTGACTTTTTTTGTTACTATAATGTCATCAGATTTTTCAGAGCCTCTTTCTTTTCACTATGCTTTTCAAATAAATAAGAAGGGACCATAATTTGGATCTTTCAGAAACCTGTAAGATGAAGAAGACAACCAAAGTGGGCCATCTGGTGTGAAAGAGTTCACACATGCTTTACACTCTGATATGTAATCACAGAAGGTTCAGGACCTCAGTAAATACAGCCTGACCCATCCATGATACTGCTTTATCTGTGGCCCATGCACCCAGCTTAGCTGTCTGCTGCTCTGGTCTTCGTCTGACCATTTTGGTCAGTTTTGGTGGGACTACTGAAGCCATGCCTAATTCAACCCTTTTTCTTGCACACCTGAAATGCTACAAAACAGATAGGATAAAAAGGGGAGGAGCTTAGAGCCGGCCTTTCCAGCCCAGTAACTCATTTGTTCATGCAGAGGTCCAGGCTCCCACTGAGGTCTGCGCTCAGAGGGAGTGGGGAGTCTGAAGGCACTGTCTCACAGCCAAACAAGATATTGCCTTTTTGGCACTTAGTGGAAAGTGGTGAGGCACATCATGCCTCTGTGAGAGACAGACTTTCACTAGCTTCCTGTGGTTTTAGTAACGCAGTTCTTTCCCAAATAAATGTTGAGGTGCTTGAGCTGCTTTTTCTTTCAAAATAACTTGTCATACCATGTTTTCATTGCATAGTCTTCCTCTTTAGCAATGAACATTGTTGTCCTTGAAGGCACATGCAATCCATAAACTAAAGATTTTTGGGAGAAGCATTACTGAAGTATCATCTCCCATCTACAGATGCTGTAACTGTAATAAAATCTAGTATGAATCTGGAATTTTTAAGATGCTGCAATGTTATCAAACACTTCAGAAGGCTTGATAGGGTCTGAAACATATTTATCTGTCTGACAAGTGTATGAAGCTCTCTAGAACTGTAAGATTCAGTCCAAACAGTTCAATTTTCTGAAACCTGCTCTTTTCTAAGGAAAAAAATAATATACAATAATTTCCTAGAACAGAAGAAAAAGTAAGGGTGAATATATTGTCTTCCAAGAGCAATCTAGATATTGCTGGTGTCCTGGACACAGCAGTCCAAAGGAACACTGAACTCTATTACTGAAGAGATGTGTATCTTTTAATTGTCTAAAACAGTTTATGTGCAGTTTAATAGGATCAGTATTAGCAGCATTAGCACTGATACTTAAATGGGAGCTCTGATCCAGCCTTAAGCTCTGTGAGTCCTGAAGACAATACTTATTACAGCAACATAAGTATCCATCTTCAATGCCATTAAAATTAAATACGAGTACACATCAATTTCAGTGTCAGGAGACATACTGTAAAGATCAACAATAATTCTAGCTGCAGATCTCTCTGGAAGCCCATAAAGCTTGAATACCACAGTATGAACTATACAGAATTTAGAGCTGTTTGAGTAGTACTTACAGATGTAGAATGCTCTTATTTTTTCTTTTACTTTTATAGAACATTCCTGCAATTTAGCAATTTGTTATGTTGGAGTGAATCTCATCATTGTACACAAATGAGAATACTTGAAAAGGCTTTAACACTGCTATTTGTGATCTGAACCCAGGTACCTCAGATATCTCTGTGTCATATGAATGTTTTCAAATCAGTTGTGAAATTGTGCAGTTCTGTGAATGCTGAAAAACTCAGAACTGGTGTAGATGAACTGCAATGCTAACATGACTAAAGAGTGAGATTAACTGGCAAGTCTTGACTATTTTGTACCACTCCAGTGGTGCAAGGAAACAGTAAGTCAGTGCTGT
The DNA here is from genome assembly GCF_901933205.1 of Camarhynchus parvulus. Lineage (NCBI taxonomy): Eukaryota > Metazoa > Chordata > Aves > Passeriformes > Thraupidae > Camarhynchus > Camarhynchus parvulus. The sequence goes on along the minus strand of NC_044573.1, from coordinate 80,290,991 downwards.
CTGTTGTGCTGTGACTGATCAATAACTGCTTTACAACTTCAGGCTATCACACAGTAGATGAAGAGTATTCATGAATTTGGCTGAAAACATTTAAAATTATACTTTCTTGCCTTCAACCAGTTTGAAGAAAATATATTAACAACACCCACAATATAATAAAACTAACAGAGTTTCCAGTTCTGAACCAATAATTCTTTTATTAAAAGGTCTGGCAATAGTTCTTACCTAAAAGTGGTACTCAAAGTGTTCACTTAGGCTCATTAAGGGACTAATGCTGTGGGAGAATGAGTTGCTGCAAGTCAGCTGGTTTGCAGGAGGTGCCTGTGCTCTGTCTTATTGTAAACACTTCTGAATCTGAGCCCTCAAATCTTTCATAAAAAAGTTAACATCATTCAGGGCCTTCCAGGCATTGTTCCTGCAATTCTTGCAACAGGCCCTCCAGCACAGGCCCATCCCCAGCAGAGGATCTCTGGATAAGTCCATCATTCTACCCTCCTTCTTTCCTTAAGAGCAACATTCCTTCTTGTGCTGGGGAATGTAAACAGATAGACCTGGTCCTGACAGCATTTACATTTTCATTTCCCTAATTGTGTGTCCTTTTGCATCTTTTATCTGTTGATATTTAGATGTAAGATGAATTCCTAAGAAGGTTATGTTTGCACAAGGTCACTAATTCAGCCATACTTCAGCTTTTGCAGGTTGGGCTCCTAAGAAAGGAACATCTTCACTGGGTGAAATGGACTTTAATAGTATGTGCTTCTAAAGAGCATCAGTAGCAAGGCTCATTAGGGCACAGAAATGAAGGAAAGTTAAACCTGTGGGTTAGGAAAAACTCTGTAAGATCTGTGGATAGTAGTGAGGATCTTGGTGAACTTAGGAATGATGTTACTTGAACGGGAAGATGGCATGCCCCAGATTTGAAGCAGGAGAGCAGAGTGGTTTTGACAAAGGTGTTAAGTCCCTGGGGTGGTTGTTATTTTAGAGTGGACCCATAAAGTGAAGCATAGCAGATTTGGAATGGGAAATGTTTCAGAAGGTAAGATAATGATTAGGAGATCTTTGAAAGAAAAATGAAAAATTTAGTGTAGAGACTTCATAGAGGCAAAGACAGAGCCTGGAGACACTAGCAGAGGACCAGAGAGCTTAGCTCTGATTAAGCCACTTAGCTCTGGCTAAGTGACTTTATTTTTCAGGCAACCTATGAACAAGAAACAGAAAGGTTCTGTATTTCCAGGAGCTTGCCATCACTATGTTGTGAGCAATGTATCAGTTTAAAGCTGGAGACGTACTCATTGACTGTTTTCTCTTCTGCTTCCAGTTAAGTGATTTGCTACGCTCCCACCACAATGCAATCCAGTAATTCAGCTCAGAAAGCAAAACACACAACACAAATGTCTTTGATATCGGTTCCAAGGCAGTGTTTAGATGAGGAAGGACCCCTAATGTGGTCAGGGTTAACACAGATAGTCAGATTTGTCATTGTTCAGTGAGGAATTGAAAGGAGTTGGTGGCAAATCCAGTTGTAATTCGGAACAGCTTTGCCCACATGTACTCCTTAATACTGGCTGCATTGTTTGTTTTGTCAAGGGTATGTTTTTTCAAGTATCTTCAACCACCTGAAAGGTGGTTGTAATCAGGTGGGGGTTGGGCTCTTTCACCAGGTAGTGACAGAACCAGAGGACACAGGCTGTGCCAAGGGAAATATGGGTTAAATATTAGAAAAAAGTTGTTCATGGAAAGAGTCATAAAGTTCTTGAAATGCCTGCCTGTGGAGGTGGTGGAGTCACCATCCCTGGATGTGTTTAACAAAGATTGGATACGGCACTTGGTGCCAGGGTTTAGTTGAGGTGTTAGGGCATGGGTTGGACTTGATGATCTTTAAGGTCTCTTCTAACCTGGTCGTTCTGTGAATTCTGTGAATCTTTTCTTTATTTGTCTTTGAGCTGTTAGTAACCAGTATTGTTACTAATGAGAAGACAAGAAAAATTCCTCAAAGGCCCTGGGTGGGCTGGAAAGCTGAAGACAGAAGGTTCTTTCATGTGTCTTATCTACTTCTTTGTGCTGTAATAGGGCTTGCTTGGCTCTTTGTCATAGCCAGGACATTCCAGCACTAACACAGTGTCAGGAGATCTCTGCAGGTGCTTTCTGCAGACAAACAGATCACCTCTACCACCAGCCTGGATTCTGAGAGGATTCAGAGTACTTACAATGCATGATGTGAGAAAAAAATCCCTTGCCTACAGCGAAGACTTTGGCAAATCCCTTCTCAAGGAGAGTCCACTAACCTAAGCGAGCTAGTTGTTTTCATGGATAGCCTTCTATCATATTAGAGGTGGTGACTGGGGAGTTAATCTTTTACACATGCAAATATGACAAATGTCTGTAAGATCAGTGTGTAAATAAGCAGTATTTATTTATCTCTTTTCCATCAACCCATTAATTCACCCTTCTTATATATTAATGAAGCATCAATGCATGTATTAACAAAGAGTAAAACCCCAGTGAAATTTTCTAAGGCAGTAGCATTCTTGGACTAAGGATCACTAAAATAACTTCTTAAGCAACAGTCTCCAAACTATCCCACAAAGCTACATCCTTCTGGAGTTCTAATAAGTAAGTGTTTATTCATCCATTTCTAATGTTACACACAGTGTAACTCCAGTTACTGTAACGTCATATCATGGGAAACGACAAAAGCTCTTTCTAAAGACCTGAAAGCAGATTTCCCTAAACACATCTCACAGCAGCTAAGCAAATTAAATTTATAATATTCATTCTGATATCAGGTGAAATGAAAATTATTTTACTACCTTCTAGAGGCAGAGATTTAACTTTTGCTGGAGAAGTAAGTTTATTACCAAAAGTGTACGTGTCACTGATGGGAGGTTTAACAAGGCTCATAAATGAGAAGTGCAAGTTGTATTCTGTACAGGGTTTTGCTCATCAGAGAGGTTTGACATCTCTGCTGATGTCAGCTGCCATGGTAGACCCTTGTCATTTGTGCAGAAAAACAACACCTCATTACAAAGGGTATCATTTTTTCCATTCTCTTTTAATCTCATTTCACACTCACAGTCTAACTAAATGGCACTTTTTTTCAAAACATGCTGAATTGTGCTGATTTGGGATCATACATCAGTGCAACTAGAACAAGGTTGAAACTAACAGCTAAAAAATTTTCATACGTAATCAGAGAAGTAACATGAAACCTGGGAAAGGACCTCTGAATAGGAAAGGATGACTACTGCCTCTTTTACAGTGAGTGAAATGGCCTTGGCATAATATATTATGCCAATTTGTGTCCAGTTTATACATTTTTAAATCCTTGGAATGTAGATCTCTGTAAAACAGCGGCTTTTTTTTATTTATTTAGCTTGGTAAAAACAACATTTGTTTCTCTCAAGAGTGTTGTACATTGAGAACATAGAAGACAGAACATGAACTTAACATCAATGAAGATGATGTAAGGGAATTTTGCCAAGTTTATTGAGTTTGCAGGGTTGTCAACCTGCAAATGGACAATAACTCACTTCTAATGTTATTCCTTAAAACCTTTTCCAGTCAGGGGTAAGGACATTTCCTCGAAGGCTGACTTCTTTAGCAGAAATTCTGTGACCATGATTCTGTGTATTCTGCATTGAGATTTTCAGTAACGCACTAGTCACACTGGGAAACTAGTCATTTCAGAAAGTCGTTTAGGTTGTTAACACTGAAGGACAGAAATAAGTATTTTTTGCAGTTTGAGGGAAGTTTATATTGTAAAAGAAAACGTTAAAAGGAAATCCAGCTGTTAGAGCCCCCTAAGCAAGTCCACTCTACTTATTGGGAAAATTGATTACTTCATTTTAACTACTGCTGATTTAATTATGAAAGGTGGTGCAGTCTGCAAACCTGGAGCTGTAGAGCCATGGTCACCAGTCATGGAGCAGGAGAGTAGGTGTTTGTGCATGTTGCAATGATGTAGAAGTGAGCTCACAGAAAAGGGAACAGGACAGGGACAGCATGTTTGAGGATGATGGCTACATGAAAAGATGAGTTGTACTTCCCAAATTATATATGAAGAAGATTAAAAAAGAGAATTATATTTTCTTTCATAATGGATGACAGGTTTTAGAGATTCCACTTACAGCTTTAAACAAGGAAAACAGTTGGTCTTTTTTCAGCTGAGCTGAAAGTATCTTCAGTATCATCTTGTCCTTCCTAAGTATTCCCCTGTATATATGGCTGTCCTGGCTGATCCCATTTCCCTTCCAGTCATCTTCTCCTTAACTCGTACTGGGACAGTTAAAGCAATTGTACAAGCAGAGTAATTTTTATTGTGACCTGAACCTGGTTAGTGCTTGCTTTTGACTCAGAGACAAACCTCACCCAATATATCTGCACACTGGGAAGTAGCAGCAAAACTTAAAGGTTATAGAGAGATAGAGAAAAAACAGATATCTGAAGTAGAAGTGAGAACAGGAGAGAGTGAAAATATTGAATAGGGCTAAACTGCAGCAAAGTGTACACAGTAAATATTTGAGGCAGAACAGGGAGATGTAAACATAGGTAGATGTTTTTCTGCTTCTTTCCCTGGATCCTGACAGTAGCACAGGATGATTTCAGGCATCCACACAAACCTCCCTTCCAGCCACTCCATTAATCATTTGCTGCTGCTGCTGTGTGTGAAACATGGAGTGAAAAGGGTGTTCTTGTTAGCATGTAACCATCCTTCATTTCAGTTCACAATGCCAGTCACATGCATCAGTCTGAACCAGCAACGCTCCAAACCTTAAGGAAAAAAGCATGAGTCAGAAAAAAGAAAGAAAAAAGTCTTTCTGAGGACAGTGGAGGAAGATAATAGCTGACATACTGCTTGCAGAAAAGACATAAAGCAGGGGTAAACCTCAAATTTCTCTGCAAAATGGGACAATCTATTCAAACATTTTCTGCTGAAGTCATGCTTAAAATTACTCAAGATGAGAGTTTTTTCTTTTTTAACCAAACTTGAGTATTACTGAAAGACACAATAAGGCCTGAGAGCTCATTATTTGTGAGACACTGTCTTTTCATACAGATGGCTGAGTCTTGCAGGTATTTAAAACTGAGATGCGGCCAGATTTCCTGTATGAGAGGCAGAAGTTCAGAATTTGAATATTAAGAGTTGTGAAGAAGAGAACTAGATGTGGCATCTCAGGAGTACAAAGGTCTTGCACCCTTCCATGAATCAACTCTTATCGTCTTAATGTCATCTGCATTAAAATTTGTAAAGCTGCTGTGCTGTGTATGGCATGGACAGCTGTGTATATTGTACTGACATGAACAAATGCCAGTTGGTTGATGCTCTCTCCTGCTGTGGCTGTGCCAATCTATGCCATTATGGTTGGTGTCTCTGTTATGAAATAAAAAATAGCACCCAGAAAATTAGAATAGGTTTCCAGCGGGGGAAAAAGTATTACTGTTTAAAAAAATAGGTTAGATAGTAAATGACCCTTTTATTCTCCCTTCATATAATATATGAATCTATGAGTACTTTTTCTGCATATATATCTTTTGTTCTTCATATCGTCAGGTCCATTTCATTTATTCTACCTCTAAAACCTCAAAATACCTTTGCTTTTTCCCTTGATAGTGAAATTTGTACACTACTAACATATATGCCTCTGAGTTGAAGCAGGCTAAAGAAGTTTGAGAAATTAAAGATAGTTAAATTCTTTTTTTTCCCAGTTAAAATAAAATATAAAACTTTAAAAAATCTTTCTTCTAATAACCTGAATTTCCTTTTCACTGAGGATGCTTTATAGAATTCTGGCAGTGTAGAGTGGTTTTATGTTGGATTCAATTTGTGTCTACTTGAAAGACAAGCACCACTCTGCTTAAATGAGGATGACAATCTTATCCAATACGTGTGTTTATTTTGAATTTTGAACTTATAAATGAATCTGGTGAGAAGCACCAAGTCTCAAATGGTCATGCCTCAATGACTTCATAATCTATCTTTATGTTTTATTATTTCTGTATCTGAAGTACAGGCACTGGTCATCTACCAATATTGTTTATTTGTCTTTAGCATATTAGCATCACCAAGCAAAGTGATGCTAAAACACAGAATAAAAGTAATTGAAACTATCACAGAGACCTTCCACAATATTTGAACACACAGTCCTAATTTCACTGTAGTTTTTAATGAAAAACTGTAACATATCCAAGGTCCCTTTGAGTCCAAGGGAGCTTCTGCTTTTATTTCAACTCTTTCAAGCAACCCATTAGGATTGCCATGTTTTGCTCATAAAAGGCACCTTGCCCTTTGAGTCTAGTTTAATTATTTCATTCAATGATGTATTAACAGAAATTCTCTTTTTTTGTTCTTTCTATCATCTTGTTAATAAAAGACTGTGTCTTACCAATAGGTAAATATCCTAATTGATTTCAAATGGGATTTGTGGGTTCACAATTCGATAGCAAAGTTCACATTTCAAATTCCAACAAGCTCCAAAATTAAGGTTGTTGGTTTTTGTTTTTTTTTTTCCTGCAGCAGCTAATGAGAGAGTCATGGTGTGGAATAGAAAAATAGCAAAAAAATGAAATTTGTGTTTACATGACTCAGTGTGACAATATTCATGTTCACAATTCAGCAAAGTTGAGAAAATACCTCTCTCCTGACCCTGACACAACATGTTGGCAGCTTTAGTATAAAATGTGCATTCTTGAGCCTGCAGGTGATTCTCACTATGGAAGACCTTGTATTCACAACTACCCAGTAAAACCTGAGAATTGTTAAAATGGAGGATAAAATATAACTTCAGAAGAATATTCAAAGAAAGCTACTAAAGTCAAAATCCTCAAACTAGATTTAAGTTTTTGAAGTGAGGCAATTCACCTCAAATAGGAGCAAATAAAAGATACTTTAAAAGCATAGGATTAAAAAGTAGACATAAAAGAACAGTGATACTCTCTTTTCAAGTAATAGAACAAACTATATTATGAGCAGCATTTTGAAGTGTACATCAAACCGATTTTCTCCTCTTTATCCTTTTTAATCTCCACCAGATGCAGTTTCTTTAAATTCAAGTTTTACATTCCTAGCCATAACTTGTCTGAACACACGGAGAGAGCATTGAGAGACATTAGTGGCATTCTTTTTCTCTTTCTTTCTCTGTCATTCTATTTGTTACAGCTGCTGAAGGCTTATCTTCTTAAGTCATTCAGTTTTATAGACTTGGTTTGCTTTATTTTCATCTATGTTTTTAGGCTCCAAACAATTCCATGCCATTCTTCCATGGAATTTTTGCAGTGAAAAAGACACACAAATACACAAAGATACTAACTTATGTAAAAGCCTACATAAATAAATGTGTGTATGTATATGTATGCATGTATATAAATGATCTCAAAGAAAATCTGACATGATTGTTACTGGTATGGAAGAAAAAATCTTTACAATTATATTTTAAAACTTAATTGACAGAACGTAGCATGATTGAAATCTCAGAATGGAAACGCTGCAGGAGGAAAGAAGGCTTTTCATTAAGACACACCAATATTCAGCAGCACTTTTTCTCAGTTGATCCCTCAGGGTCATAATTTTCTCAGGAATGATGAAATACAGTTTCCTTTCCCACAAACACGTAATTTTTTTTTGTTTGTTTCTTTCTTAAGAGATTGTCAGTAATGAGTTTCTCCTTTATTCTTTCCCTCTTCTCTCTTATACCTCAATTAATTGTGGATAAGAATGGATTTACAATTTTCATTGTTTCCTCTAATTAGAACTATATGTATGTGAAGCAAACTGATCTGTTACTAGGTGTTTGGTTTTTTTCTTCCTGTACAGGAAATACCCATGACTAACATCCTGCAGTAGCGAAGTCCCTAGAATAGTTTTTATTCATTAAGGCAGTATGATATGTTTTAATGGTGTTTAACAGAATCAGCACAATTTCAGCAAGTCTGTCTGCTGACCTTGTGCTGTAAACATAGGTTATATTACAAGTGTTACAAAAGACAGCAAAAAATTATTTTATTTTTCTTCCTGGAGGTAAAAAATGTGACTGCTTGTTATTTATTTTGGACCTGTTCAGCTGGATGGACAAGAATAATTGCATTTTTTGACATTGTTAAATCCACAAAACATCAAAGGTGCAATGCATATAATGCTGGAAACAACTCTCAGTGAGGAAACTCTAGGATAAATGGTACAAAATAAACCCCTCATACATTTGGTTAATCAACTCTATTCCCCTTTTCCCCTCATCTTTCAAATTCACAGGCAAATGACATTTGCCTTTCCCCAGCATGCACCTCTCCTTTTAACCAGGGAGTTTGCCTGGGGCCATACCTATATATCTGATCCATGCATAATGAAGCATGAAGCTGCCAATTGTAGGGAGCGTCTGCTGTGTCAGAGACTGATAGGCATTTCATTTGCTGAACTCCCAAGGGCCCTCACGCTTCTCAGGTTTCATGTAGTATTTATTTTAGGCACTCACATTTCTCATCTGTGAACTTCACACCATATGTAGAATGAGTAACACAAGCCCTGCGTGAAAAAGCTCTCCAGGTAGTTTTAAATGTAACTTGGTGGACTGGGGGCATTATGGCCTTGAAAAATAGGCTTGCATGGGAAATGAAGGAATATTAAGCTTTGTTCATACAACAGCTGTCTGAGTCTTTCACTGAATAAGAATGGTCGTATTCTAATAAAATCACTGCTCTACACTTCTAGCACACAAATTGTTTTGTAGTGTGCACTGTGCAGATCTACATTTTTCACAAATTATTGCTACTCTGCCATACTGTCTACAAGGAAACGTTCATTTGCTGTTTCTAAAGTGCACTTTTGTTAGGTCCGAGGCTCACAGTCAAGCTGAGCTGATGGATAGCAAGCTCATATGCCATGCAGCTTTGAAATCTGAAGGCTGAATAAAAATCCTGAAAACATTGTTTTAGTTCTCAAAACCTGACCAGGCAGAATTACTGAAGCAAATATATGTCTCTTGTTTATTTTCTCTGGTAGGGATCTAGAAAATATTTCATATGAAATGCTCTCTTATAGCATAACAATGAAAGAGAATAATAGAGAGGGATAAAAGAAATGCTTATTCTCCATTGGTGTCTTTTCTGAATAGGTGTTTCTAAGCATAACAAAACCTTTGGCATTTGCTTCTCAGTTTGCAGGTGAGGGGATTATGACAACCTTATGAAAAATCCTCACGTAAGTGTCCATAGGGGACACACTCTCTGGACTTGCAGCCGAATGATGTAGACTAGACAGTAAAACTGACATTCAGAAAACAAATCTGTTTGACTGCTTGGCAGTTCAAGCTTGTTTCTGGGAGGAGACAAATACTATGTTCTTGATCAGGAATATTGAAATATGCATGCAGTATGAAGCATTTCACTATTTCACTCGTTGCAATGGCAGATTACTCTTGTAGAATTGAATATGCTCACAGGCACATGCTGCGCTGAGGGAGCAGACCCTCTGCCAGTCCAGAGTGCTGTAGTGGAGCAATGTCAGTTTAAACAGAAGCATTGTTATCCTCCACTTCCATCTTTATCTGTTTGCAACACTCTGCTTTCATGAGTGCTCTGTGTCCAAACTTCCTTTGGCAATCAGCTATCTTGATTTTGTCCTTTATTGAAGGTAATTCTGGGGGTTTCATCATTTAAAAACAAACAAACAAAAAACCAACAAACAAAAAAAAAAGAAACCACTTCAAACCCTTTTCTGTGAGCTCTACACGTCGTGTACAATCTGTAATAGGCAATGCTGTGAATGAGACAGTTCACTACTATAAAGCTAATGAAATACAAAGTGTAAGTGGTTTCATTATGCCAGCAGCAATTCTTTCTTATATTTCGTTGAAGTACTTATTCCATGGTACGCTTTACAGTAGGAAATTCTATTGAAAATTTTTTCTTCTTATTGAATTTGAGCTGTAAAAAGACATTGCAGAATTCTACTTCACATATATATAATCTTCAAAACAAAGTGAATGAATAGAGTTGCCTGCATGGAATTAGGGTATTACAATAATGAATGCAATCATGTTGTGAAAGGCTTTTTATGTTGTTCAGACTCACATGAGAGTGCAGCAATATTTGTTTGGCAAGTAGCATTTTGGTATTCTCTGGCTTTCAAATTCCTAATCACAATCTACCTTAATGTAAAGGTTTGTTTTTTTTTAATATATCATTTGCATACACCTATATACATGTGCCAAATGTGTGTTTTTTTTTTTTTTTTAATGTGTACAGTTAATTAGCATGGCTGAAATCAAGCAGATGTTATTGACAGCAGAAAAAATTGTGCAATGGTGAATTCAGCTCCAGATGCTATAGCAAAGCTGTTCTTAAGCTGCTTTACATGGCACAACTACATGCATGTGCAGGTACCCTCGTTTGTGTGCACACACAATACATGGATAAAAGCAGGTACTGCATGTGTGTTTGGAATTGGCCTGTGTCCATGCGCACTTCTTTTCTCTAACTGCGACAAGCAAAAACTGTGAGGCGCGAGGAGGAAGGGCGCAGACATCTCCTGATTCATGTGTCATCTCCGACGCAGCTCACTGCATTGCAGGTCTTCTGCTGCCAGTGCAACTGAACCATGATGAGGAGGGACCACCCTCTAATGGAGAAAAACAGTATTTCGGTTTCGGGCCTCATTTGAATATTGCCTTTCAGCTGTGCCTTTGTGGCGGGGTTGCAGTGCGGCGCAGGGAAGCAGAGACCACACAGCGCCTCGGCACAGAAGGGGCAATTTACAGACAGCTGGCCCAAAGTGTGTCAGCTGCTTTCCATTCAGATTCCTCCCGTTACTTTAATCCTGTGGCAGAGAACCTCCTCTCTGAGTTTAGTTTTCAGTCAGTTTGTGTTTTGTGAGTGTCAACAAACATTTTAGACGTGTAAATCCTACTGGCATAAATGGACATTTCCCCTCTGAATCTCACCAAGAAAAGCAGTGTTCTTGGTTGAGAGAATTCTGAGTCCAGCAGTGGTGGGTGAGAATTCTATTTATTTTTGAAGCCTACATGCATTTCAGATTAGTTTTGCAGATGAAAAGAAAGACAATTTATCCTTCTTGGAAGCTGACTTCAGCATCATGCATGGAAAAGCTCTAGCTCCACAAATACATGCCTCCAAATTAAACAAATATTTCCTTCAACAGTTCAAAAAGTAAATTTCCACAAGTAATCTGTTTGTTCACTGTTTGGTTTTGGTTTTTTGTGTTTTTGTTTTTTTCAGTTGATATATTAATTCAGAAATATCTGTTAATGCAGTTCAGAGGGATATACAACAGGAAATACCCAAACAATCTCTCAGAGAAGTGACATGAATGTTACACTGTATGCGCACATGACCTCCTGAATTTTTGCTACTATTAGGTATTTCTTTAATGAACATTGAAAACACTTAGCCAATAGTACTAATTCACTTAGATTCAAACCACTACAAGTCCATAAGCATAAGATTATGTGTATTATCTTTTTAGTTAAGGTTAACCTTAAAAGGTTATAAGCTACACTTTCCAGTCAGTGGGAAAATTCAAAATTCATACCTGCAAGAGTCTGTAGAGCTGTTGTAATGAAAGATAATTGTCAAATGAAATTAATGAAAGCATTGTTATCCAGTTTGTAAAAGATAATTACATTTCATCTCTCTAAAATCCTCTGATTGCTTCAAGAGCAAATGAAAACTAAAATCCTAAAATGCTGTGTGTTACTATAACATATTACTGAAAGCAGAGGTTGTGAAAAATTCTCTAGTATTTTATTATTTCTTTTCATTTTAAATGATGAAAGAAAATGGAAGAAAATACAGTAAATATGTATTTAAGTAAATACAGTAAATAAATATGTACAGGTACACATACACACACATATATAAACAGACATATATGTGACCTTCTTGAGGATTATTATGGATGGGTTAGAGGGGAAATGATACCAGTATACAGTAGAGAAGATTGCTTATGCACTCCCCTGTGCAGGAAGCACTCACTTGATGTCAAATAAAGCAGCATACAATATTTTGTCTTTTTTACCACTTCTCTGTCCAGGTGGTATATGTGTGCAATATTCTTTGCAGTCAGAAGATAGCATGGACTGCAACTGGGAGGAGGGATGCCTGGGGGGAAGGTCTGGCCCTGCATGTGTAAGAAAAGCCAGCTGCAATCTGGTTCAGAATTTCTGCTTTCTGTTCTTAAATTTGTGAAGTACTCTAGGATGATACTATGTAAACAAAATATATTTAAATTCTCATCTAAATGTCTCAAACCTGTAGAAGTAATTGAGAAGAGAACAAAAAGAGAAGAGAGAATAGTCTGAGTAATACACTTTCACAAATCAAGAGCTGCAATAAATAATAATATATAATATTTTATTTATTCAGCTGAACCAATCTCTGAAACAATGCTTACATTTTTTTATTCCATTGGCTTAGAAAGTTGGTAAAAAGGGTCATCTTAAAGAAGTGAGATGGTAGAGTTTACTGACTCAGGCCCATGCAGCTTTGCATTTCAGCTATTACTTTTCTGCCTAATAACTTGCATGGCTTTTATCCAGAACTAATTTTGTGCGGATGGAGGTGTCAGTAGCTGTGCTAATACACTAATGCATATTCAGTTTGTAACACACTGGTCTATAGAGTTCTGCAGTCAGTCTTCCTACTGCCACTACTTGATCTGAAAACTAGTCTGGTATTTATAAAATAGAACTCCTAGAGCTCCTAAGGCATTGGATTTTTGGATTATTTTTCGCATTTTGCCAGGAAAGCAGGGAATGTTGTGCATTGCAATCCCAGCATGCTAGAAATCAGTGACCAAAATACAGTATGAAGATTTACATTATGAGATTAATTTCCAAATTTAGAAGAGGTACATCATAAAGACATTGACTGAGGAGTTTTTGGATGATGTCTGCCTCCATTATATTTATGTGAACCCCAAATGGAAGCTGGTTTTCTAAAGTGCCACCTCTAGTTAGAGTAATTTTTTATCTCCTGGGAACAATTCACCCTACAAGTCTCAGATAGCTGATCTGTATCTTTAGATATCTGTACCTTTAGAAGGTGGAATCATTCCTTTCAAAGCATGTCTCTCTTCTTTTACCACAGTGGGAGCATGAATAATAAATTTGTCTTAAATACCTAATTTTCTGTTGTCTAAAGTAGGATGAGATCCACATTACACAACCAGATTAGCATTTAGACCCAGATTAACCACACAGAAAGCTAGCTACAAAGCAATTGGGGAGCAGTTGGGGAAATCTATGCTAAAACTTTTATATATGGGCAATAGCCCTTCATGTGTCTTCATGGAGGTTTAAAACAATGCTGATGAAATAGCAACCTCAGAGAGCTATTGTGTGTCCTCACACACCTGACATTAAAAATAGCTTTGAGAGGTTATAGGTAAAGAGTTTGTAGAAATGTAAATGAAAATTCATTGTGTGGTAGCGTGTTGCTCACTTTCTTTGTCCATTTCTTTCTTTTTTAAAACAAATTTGAATTGAAAAAATGGGAAGAAGTTACAAACAGAGGGAAGGAGGAAGGGAAGAGAGGGAAAGAGGAAATGGAAAGAGAGAGAAAAAAAAGGGAAGGAAGGAAGGAAGGAAGGAAGAAAGGAGGAGGAGGAGGAAGGAGGAAGGAGAAGGAGGAGGAGGAAGGGGAGAAGGAGAGAAGGAGGAGAAGAGGAAGGAAGGAAGAAGGAAGAGGAAGGAAGGAAGGAGGAAGGAAGGAAGGAAGGAAGGAAGGAAGGAAGGAAGGAAGGAAGGAAGGAAGGAAGGAAGGAAGGAAGGAAGGAAGGAAGGAAGGATGGGGTGGAGGAGTGAAAAAATATTTTATCTGGAACACAACCTTCATACATCCTCATTAGTGTTTTCCCAGCTTTTTCCAAGTATGGGTATCCTGTTCCTTTGAAATGTTGCTGCCAGCAGTGTTATTGGGTGCAAAACTACTTACCTCTCTTGGCTGCTTTGGAGTCTTGTGCATGTACTTTGTCTGAGATATTTTGCCATTGTCAGAAAATTTCCATTTGATTTAAATACAGTGGGTTAAATCAGGTGGCAGTAACATCACACAGTCCTGGCTTCTAAGCAACTTTCAAGAGTATAATTCTAGTCAGAAGAGACTATTCAATTTTGTTTTAGCAGAGCACAGCTCATCTAATCCTTTTAAGATTTAGAATCAGTTATCCATGTTCTTATTTACTTGAACTATCATACTAAAGCACTAAAAGTGCTTTATCACCTGATTAATTAGGAAGCAAAACAGAAGCAAGTTGTCTAATCAATTCCACATTCTTCTTTCTCACCTGTCAATAATGGGCTACCTAGCTCCACATTTTGAACCAGCACAACACCAATTTCTTACAGGAGAAAAGATTAATCTGGGAGAAATATTGCACATGTTCACTGGGAAAACTTCCAAAGATAGACTACAGGTAATTCACTTGTCTTCTTTTAAAGAACTTTGGGGCACAGAGGACTTTGCATATGACAGGGTCTGGGACATGGTAATCAGTTAGAACATCCCAGCAATGCAGATGAAAAAGTTCAGAATCTGCTGTTCTGAAAGCACCTTTCTTCCAGGAAAAAAAAAATCCAGGGTTCATTAACAAAGCTGCATCTCCTGGTTTGCCCCAACTTCCTCGACACAGCATCATTGTTTGCTACCCCCGTGGACTGTTCTTAGCCACACAGTCAGTGGGAGGACACACAGCTCCATGTCACTGTTCATCAAATGCTTGTGATTGTCTCTGGTGTTTTCTCAAGGAAGGCTGTTATTACCCAGCCACAATGATTTTATTTAAAAGCAGTTCCTGCTCTATCCAGCGGTTCACACTGTTGTACATATAGACACAAACCATTATGGTATGCAAACCATAAGTTTCTCTACTGACTTTTACCTTACATTGTCCTTCCCTTGTCCAGTCTTGGATTGTATAACCATGGTTTTATTTTGACTTAGCTTTTCAGAAATCCATGTAAAAGAGTGGAAAATATTGTAAAAAACAGAACTTTTTCTCATTTATACAATATTTAGAGGCAGATATTATTCACATAGGCCCTGGAGCCAACAATTTAACTCGATCTCCAAAAGGAAAAAATAATTTGAATAGGATGTGGTGGTCAATAATGCCATATTACTATGCTTTTCTCCATGTGACACACTAATATATCAATATACAAAAAGTAAAACAGTTGTTAGTATCCCAGAATCTCTTGTACAGTTTCTAACTACAGGCATATTTTTCATATGTTATCACTCAGCATAAATCTGGGAGTAAAAGGCCAAAAATGCCTTCCCATTTCACTACTGTACTGAAACACCATAAAGTTTCTACTCTTAAAAGTCTGTCAGGTATGAATGAGGGTCAGAGGAATACAAAACTCTTACCCATGAGGTTAGGAAAAGTAGATCCTTTAGCAGGAGAAATGTTGCAGCACGGATTGGGCAACACCAAACAGAGAAAAGCCACAGGGAGTGATGGTGATGCAGCTGTACTAAAGGCTTCTATGAGTGATGGTGCCAGCAATGAAATTGTCTGTAGTGGAAGTAAAGGACAAAGCCAAAAAAATAATATAGGTCTATCCTGAGAAAAATCATGGTGGTTGCCTTTCTGTTGGCAAGAGGACAGAGAGACTTGTTGAAAACAATTTTTGGTGAACAGTGACCTTTATAGAAACATAATTTGGGAATAATTTGCCTTTAACCAAACTACCTTTATAAAACATAAAATTGAAGGATTTAAATACAAGAGGAAGAAGGGACTAAAAAAAATGGGCAAATATTCTTGGGTTGCTCTTTGCCCTCAAAGCTCTGTTTTTCTTTTGTTTGTATCCTCAAATAAGGTAGCAATTTTCAGCAACTTGTGCTTTATTCAGAGATCAAATTTTGAGTTAATTTTGAAGCAGTTTTTAAAGTGCAAGCCATGAATATGCTGAAGTACCTAGCTCACCAAACAGACTTTTAGGCAAAAGTTTTGCAGGTTATGTTATACACAGTATTTGTGCAAGCCTTTTATTTTCAAGAACATGCACTTGCCAGCATTTATATCCAAACAGTTACATGGATGTAGATGTTCTATGAAGCAAAATTTGTGTACCTAAAAACAAAAAAGCAACTTTTTGGAGCCTAAAACATTTGATTAATTTTAGGCAAAATCTCAAAAGGAATTATTTCTTATTTTTTCTATGTACGTGCTCACACAGATCCAGGCTCCACCCCCTCATGGCTACTGTGAAAAAAATTAACACTGTCCTAGCTGAAACTAGGCATAGATGTATGTGGGGGAAAAAAGGAATGTGGTATTGATTTGGAGTGATTTAGTCTCCTCTCAAATAAGCCATATGACAGACAGAATGGGTTGATATTCTTTTCAAAGGCAGCCATAAAGCAAAAAACCCAGCCCCAAAAATAAACAGAAAATTCATATTGGAAAAAGTAATAATAGTAAAATGAAAAACTCATTTTAATAGTGTGAGAAGTGTGTATAGCTGATTGTGTATTGAAGGCCTACCTAATTCAAGGCCTACCTTTGAATAAAAAGACTTAAATTTAAATCACAAAAAAAATATTCATCCTTTGCTGTTGCAGTGTCCCTGAAGTCTTAGGAAATCCATACCAGTTTAAAATATTAAAACAAATTCTTGTTAAAAAGTAGATATACAAATTACTATAACATTTCGTTTCTAACATTTTCCTTCAAGTGCTGAATACCTTATAACTGTTTTACCTGATTAATACAAACATAGTGTTCTTAGTGACCACAAATGAGAAAATTGGGCTTTTGTAAATCAGGGCACACCATTCCCAAATAAGGGTGACATCTTAATGCCAATATTTCCTGCTAGATGCTCTGAGAATTGGCTATTTCAACCACCTTTGTATCGTTACCATTTGTTGGTTATCCAGTGAAGTCCATATTTGCTTTTGTTGCCATCTTGTTCTGTCCCTTTCACAGATTGGGAGCCATCAGTCACTCTGAAGTCTTCCAGGTTTGCTTATTCACTCCTCTCCCCTTATGTTCTGCTGTCTTTTGTGCTCACTCCCCCTCCCTCAGTCTAGTCATCATTTATCTTGTGCCATCACTTAGGTGGCTGCTTTTTAATTTTAAGGGCTACTCTGTCATTCAGAGGGATTTTATGTCATTTACAGTAGGGTAAATAGTGATCCAAGCTGAAGATCTAATCTAATTTGCCCCACTACACAGGCATAGAGCATGTTAAACTGAACTGTGCAGCAGTCAGGAGCTAACAGGGTTCAGCATGTACACTCCATTTCACTCCTTTTACTTTTTACTTTATCTTCTTTCTTTCACCTTCCTAACTGTTTAATAATTTTTTTGGTAAAAAGGAACATTTTTAGCAGTCCTTATTTTGATTTGGCCATTCCTCTAATATATCTGGAATATGCCACAAAAAAAAAAAAAAAAAGAATATTTTTTAAAACCCCGAAACCAACAGTAAGGACACAATAGGATTTTCACCTTATATACAGCTCCCTCCTCCACTCTGTGGAGTCACCTGGGCAGGGAAAACTGTAGTTCAGAATCTGCTTCTGTTATCAGAGCAGTGGGGGTGTGATGGGTTTTGTGATCATAAACCTGCAGGATTCAATACACCAGACTAATTCTGCTTATAAAGGGTGTTTACATATTGGCATGATACAGCTCAAATTTCCATATGAAAATTAGAGATAAATTAGACTAAAGTTACAAGATCCTTTCTCTTCAATAACATTTTATCCTTAGAATCAAATAGCTTTGTGGGAGAGTAAGGGGCAAAATGCAACCTTCAAAAATAAAAGATGGATGTGTAATGTGTTTGGGGTCATTATTTTGGAAACTGGTCTTCTTATCTGCAAGAGGCTTGACATGGTCTGTCATGGTCCTCCTGGTTTCCTTTGGTGCATTCCAGACCCATTCCTTTCTCAGCCTTCTTTTTGTTTTCAATAAAGCAGAGCGAGGCTACTTGCTACTCTTTCTCTTCTCCACATAAATTTCTTTTGTAGAACTCTGGACAAATTATATCATTAATAAAGAACTTGAAATAATGTTGACCTCCCTACGAATAAATTGACTGTGTTAACATTTAGCTATCAGTCCTTCTAGGCTTGTGCTTTTGATCTCTTTTTTATAAATAGCCAAGAAGGAATGCATTTGAAGTCCTATTCAGTTTGAATGTGTTGCCATAATCAACCTTACACTCTATTATTACTTGGAAAGTTTTGACTGATCTAAGTGTGTAATCAGCTATTGATTCATGTTTAATAACAGCCATATCGGGATAGCAGTCAAAGCTTTATTATTTTGCATTTTTTGCCCTTAAATCACTTGCATTAATCATGTTTGATGACTGCATATTCAATACTTATGGCTTTCCTTTCCTTTCTCCTCTCCACCTCCTTCATTTCCCACTTCTATAACTTTGATCTTTTATTGTCAAGTCTAAAAATCAAATAAGTCTTGTTTTGCCTTATTCATTTAAATGTCAAAGGATCAAACTGTCAGTATCTGCTGCAGAGTCCCTAACACAGGCAAAATAGCAGATATGCTGTACAAAGACGAGGAAAAGAAGAGGGATAATCACTCCTGTATCAGTGGAATACTGTATCTGTGCTTTCTATTCAATCTCACTATTCCATCAAACTCTACTGGGTTAAATTGAATATATAAATAAATTGAACCTTAATTCTTCAGATTTAAATTAAGTCTAGGACCCAAGGTCAGAAAAAATAATGTTCAAAAACCCACATCTCTGGAAGTGAGATGCTTCTCTGTGGGAATATTTGCTCCTTTTTCATCCCAAGATGAAAAATGAAAAAGATGTCTATTTGCTTTTTCACAGGATACAAAATTGGATGAAAATATCACAAGAGATTTTTCATTTTTCTTGGTACTCTTAGTGACCAATATTGCATTTACAATAGTAAGACACAAACTTTTCTAAAATAGTAAGCTTTGCCTCTGGATTCATCCCAAAGACAGGGAACACAAGGGTTAATACTTACAGTCATAACAGAGTTCCAGGGAGGAATTTGCCTATTTTCAGAATTAGAAATTGAAGAAACTACAGAAAAGAGACTTCTCTGCCTGAAATTATTCACCTGTCCCAGGATTCTGCCTTTTTATTAAGAGTTGTCTTCCCTTCAGTTTGAATGCCTGTAGTTTCAAGGGTCCTGCTAACTGCAATTTTGGTTCCCTTACTCTGTGCTGATGCTGAGCTGGGGAGTTTCATCACTGCTCTGGATGCAGCAGGGTCAGAACTCCTTGCAATCAGCAAATCTTACTTTCTTGGGTGAGTCATACCTACAACAACATTTTGCACTGCTCCCTGAGCCTGTTCTACCAGCTGCTGACCACTCTTCTCAATGAAAATCATCAAGATTGTCTAAAGTAATAACCTGTCTTACAAACTCAACACATTCAACCCAATGGCAAACACTGGGAAACCCCCAATGTTTAATAACAGTGGAATCTGGTAATTACTCTTTAAAATAATTAATCCACCATACATTTCATTTAAGGAATGTAGAAAGATCAATATTAATTCACCAAATATTAATGTCACTATGTTATACAAAATTACAAGAGCCTGAGATGGCAACTGACTTGATGGGGGACCATTTAAAGAAACATTTCTCCTGGTAAAACTCTTATTCCAGCTGCCTTCTCAATACATCTTAAATACTTGAGGACAGTTAATTATGAGAAAAATGAAGATCGTGTGAAGGAAGATGTACGTATAGTATAAAAAAAGTTAATATTTTCATTAATTGCAC
The DNA here is from genome assembly GCF_901933205.1 of Camarhynchus parvulus. Taxonomy (NCBI): domain Eukaryota; kingdom Metazoa; phylum Chordata; class Aves; order Passeriformes; family Thraupidae; genus Camarhynchus; species Camarhynchus parvulus. Next base: position 80,271,227 of record NC_044573.1, on the reverse strand, counting down.
TCCTTAAAGTAAATATCTCAATTCCAGCACTTGAGAGCAATGATTATTTCAGTGAAATAAGGAAAGATAATATTTTTTATCTTCTTAATAGTTACAGTCAGTATTTATTGTGGAATAGAAACAGTGAAGACAAATGACCTGTTTTTAGAAACCTTGTGGTTCTTTTTCCCCTCTTAGGTTGACTTCTCTAATTGGAAAGGAAAAAAAAAACAGTCCTATCATGGAAATTATCCAGTCAATGGAGCTGGAGATGGAAAGAAACACCTTGCAATAAAGAACCTGTCTGCAAGGGATGAACTTGCCTGTGCAAAGACATATTAGAAATAGGTGCACAGGTATATACCCAACTCTATACTGATAACAGCCTTGTTACAGAAGGGAAAGGTCAATAATGTATTACATCATCTACCAGAAGTAATAATCTCTGAGAACTAGAAATCAAACTATGACTGGATTATTAATTCAGTCAGAATGAAGATGCACTTGAGTGTTCTTTAACCTAAAAGAAGAATCTTCTGATGCCAAGATTCATAAAGGCAAAAGAAAATCAAAATGCACTCCTTGAGAAGAAAGTTATTAGCAATATTGGCATTATCTCAGCAAAGGAGCTGCATTGATCTTAAAGTCTTAAACACTTAAGGTTTTCTTAGTTTTATATCTGTTCTTTAACAAAATTTTATAATCAGAGAAGTTATAATTATAGACTTATGATAGATCAATCAAAATATTTTTGATGTGCTTCCGAATCATGAAACACATTTTTCTATTGCATTGTCTCTTTCATCTGGCTTTAGCCACTTTATCCCCATTTACTTGAAGTAGCTCTTTACAGATGTCTTCTATGTATTAACGGACAGAGAGCTTCTGACTCAATCTCAAGACCCCCTGAAGAGTGATACATAAGCTCTCAACCTCTGACCTGGATCCTCACCTTCTTCTTAAACTTCCCATCTGCCAGGACTTGCAGTGGTGGCTCTGGTGGTGGCAACATGACTACCCTTCTGAGTTCAGCATACCCTCAAAACCAGTTCCCAAAAGGATTGCATTTCCAAGTCCTGAGTCTGACTACATGTCCTTTAAAGTTCATAATACAGAACTGATGAGTCCATCACCTGGAAGATGATACAATAGCAGCCTTCAAGGTTAGCCCTTTTCCTGTCTCAGAATCCTTTGCAAAAATATACCAATGCACTGACTTCCTACACTTTTTTATTGCCCATTAATAATACAAATGACAATTCTGTCTGCAAATATATAGCATGTCAACCATCTGTGAGAGAAGACGAGTGGCTTGACAGACCCTCATCTTCTAAATCCCTACAAGTACTCTTTGAGCTTCAAGAACATAAAACCTTTCTGAAGGTTTTTAGTTGCCCTCAATACAACCAATGCTGGGCTCAGTATATTGGGTAGGTGAGATGAGAGACAAAGTGCTTCCTTTTGTGACTCAAGCAAAGTTATCTCAAAGCTACAAGGCACCAGCTTTCCATGGAATTTTGACTTCTTCCTACCTTCACAGCTAAACATTACACAAGCAAATTGACCTGTACTTCTTCATGATGTTCAATCCACTTCTTATTTCAGACTGCCTGATGAGAGTACAATGGCTTGAATGATTTAAGGTTAGGAAACAGGAAACATTAGGAAACAGGAAATTAGGAACAGGATCCTAATTCTAATCAAAATTAGTCAGGATTTTCTGGAGATCTGATAACCTTAAAGTGACTTGTTGACTATCCTTAAGAGGTGAACAGAGGGATCCTAACCTCTAAATCAGTCTCAGAACCATCCTAAACATCATCAAATCCTACCCTCAACTACAGATATCACCACTGCCAGCACTCCTCTCCAGCCTGAATAGGAGACTATCATATGCCACTAATTTCACCATCAGTATGAGCCCATCAAATGATGGTCACTGGCAGAATTAGAGCTGTAAAAGAACTGTCACTGTCATCTTTCTCGGTGTGCTTTCTCCATTACTGTGAGCATCCAGACTGAATTCCAGCACTGCTCTCACCTAAACCCTAAGACCACGGTGAAGGGATCTATCCTTCTTAAAGAAGATCTCTTCTCAACTTAAAGAAAGTTGAGACCATGGTGGTTATGAACACTAACTCTATTTTTTCATTCTGCAAATTCAGGTATGTTGGTTAAGTGGACCAGTGAAGCTTGTAATTCTCAAACCCTGTAAGCTTGTGCAGGGCCCTCAATAAAGGGCCATAAGGAAGAGGATAAGTCTCATAATGAAGCCAGCTTCCTAATCCATTGAAGTCTGCAGTATATGCCAAAATAAAAGCTCCCAAATGAATTAGAGAATCAAGTTGCAATCATAACACCCTTAACTACTCTCACAGTCCTTATAAATGCCCATGCCTGTGAAGAAACTGACTTCCTACATGACTGCAAGTCCTTGCAAGTCTCACTAGTAAACTGGAAAACACAGGTTTTTCAAGCCCTTTTTATCCCTAACCCTATCCTTACTATAATGGTAATTAGAGCCAGGAAATAAATCCCTGTGCTAAATGAGATCCTATTATTTCAATCCTATTAACACTATGGCCTCTTCCTAGCCCTGTAGGCACTCTTGAATCCAGAAGTAATCATGGCTCTGAATGTGTGCATTCTCAAATTCTAACCCTAGCAACACCCCTGAATTCTAACCCTAATTAAACTTAACGTTAATTATTGAAGTACCAGTTGTATCTTAAAAGAGAACATGAGTCATTGGACCTTTACCTAATTCTGTGGGTCCTTCAGTGACTGTTAATAAAATGGAATTTTGAGGGTTTATTCCCAAGTCATTCCCCAAACTCACACTCTACTTCAGCCTCTACTTACAGCCTGCAGTTAATGAAACATATGGTACTCTCTTCTGTGCACAGCATTCCCTTTTCCAAACTTCTAACTCTGCAGTAATGAGCTGAATTTTTGAAGCTTTATATTCCAAAATACTACACAAAATAGCAGCCCTAGCTCTAAAGTTAATTGTAGCAGAGAGACCGGTTCTTACTAGTTTTACTAAACCAAAATCTAATCCAGACACCAAATCTAATCCAAATATGAGGATGGATTGGTAACCATATAATAAAAAACAAAAAAAAAAGGTGGGGGGGGAATGGACAGAGAAAACCAAAAAAACAAAACCAGAAAGAAAGTTAATAACAAAGCAGAAACAAAAAGCAGCTTTGATCTTCATCAACTGTCTCTCATTCCCTTTCTCCAAGGCCTGTAAATGTTAACAATAGATTACAGGAAACCAGCAGGTTTTAGAAGTTCTGAATACCTATTTCTGTCTGGTTCATGGGCCTTAGAGAACCCAGTAACAAATTAGATAATTAGAGGCTGTATTCCCAAACTGTAGTCTAATCTGGAAACTTTTTATTATAGTTACTAATCTCTACACAAAAAGACAATCTGACAAATTTTTTGCACCATCTTCCTGTCTAACTTCTTGAACCTCAAAAAATCCAGCTACAGATTTGCTTTCAAACCAGTAGAGACCAGATCCTTAATCCCCAGCCTTAGTTACCACCAAAAGCCCAATCTATGCAATAAAGAATAATGAAAAGGTGTTGGCCTAACCCAAGCAAAGAATCAGGTATTAAGGTAGCCTCTTGGTATTTCCCTAGATGTAATCTTGATTTGAAATATTCCTTCTCTACATGTAATTAGAAATAGAGCTGAGACACATTCTGACATTAGATACAAATACAGGGGAGTAGAGATGCTGCTGACACCTCTTTCCACTTTTCCTTTCTTTATAACATGAAACAATCAGCACGTGTGACACTGTTCAGTTTATAGCATGAGAGTCTTTGCAAATTTTTGATAGTGAAATGGTTTTAGAAGACTGTGTAGGGTGAAGGGAGCTAAAACAAGTATGGAATTTTCTATTCTGGGTAATGATAGAATCAGTCTAGTTCAAAATATTTTCAGAAGTACAAATTTTGAATTTTTTTTTGGAAGGAACAAGACAGCTCATTGCAATATTGGAGATAGAAATAAACTAAGATTTGCTTAATGTAGGCAAGTGGAGGACCAAAACCTGGTAGTAATTTCCACAGTTAAATTCTAACAGCATTATGAAATATGTTTGTGTGGTACATCCAAGAGGAGACATCTCCCTCCTTTCCTTGTCCGCTAGCAGTCTAATTGCAGCATCCATTTTCAGATGTAATGCTCTGTTTGCAAGCAGGGAGAAGGAAACTATATTTACCTTGATTTTATACTCTTTCCCTAAGTATCTATTCCTGACCACTGCATAAAACAGATTTAATAATCCCTGGTGTTTGAGGCAGAACAAACCCCATGCACTAACCCAAGGCCAGACCCTCAGCTACTGTTAATCTGCAGATCCACTAAAGTCAGTTCATAACCTGAGGCTATGGATTCTCAGTGCACACTGAGAACTGCAGGATCTTGTACAGGTTTTGAAGGTTTCCTGATTATTTTAAAAATAATTCACAAATCCTTATCCCTAGACATGTATTGTATGTGTCTAATTGATGCACAAACTCAGAGGATCATTTGCCTCATACTGTACCTGACACATAATTTCTCAAAGAGAGATTGCTATTAGTCATCTCTCTTCCATGCTTTGCACAGGTCACTAAAGGAGCATCAATCTATACTAAAATAAATTTTAATCTGATTACAGCTACAGTGGTGTAAATGCTTCAGTTCAGTGGAAAATCACCTGTAAAATAGATTTTCTAAACTGTTCCTTCCCCTTTGTTCCTTTTTTATTTGCAGAAAAAAATAGAACAATCTATATTTGAAATAAAAGAAAACAGTTCATAAAAAAAATATGTATTGTAACTTGGTTGTTGAAGGATTGCAAATAAAAAGGTGCAATGAACAAAACAGTGTCACCCTTTTGAATATTAAAAAATCTCAGAGAATTTTACACACTGTTAATTAAACCTTATGACACATTAACAGTAATATGTTAAAAAAAATATATATAGGCTGTATTTTAGCAGTATATAATCTGAGTCATATACAGACCCTCCACACTGTAGGAGAAAATATTTGCAAATGTCAGCAGTACATCTGTGGGATCCAGGACACAGGACTCAGTTCCCCATGCAGCTGATGATTTCTTGAAGTAATTTGGGGCTGCATTATCAAAACAACTCTATTTTCACCACAACAAGGCTGTTTATTTTCAGGCTTATCCAAAGTCCAATGCTTTTTCTCTTCCTATTCCTTTCTTGTGTTATTTACTGATGAGCTTGGAGAGGACTATATATTCTGTAAGCTTAGCTCTGTAAAAGGAATTTATTTTGAAACACTAGTTGATTTTCAAAACATGTCAGTCACTCATCTCACACTTCCTTATTAGTTAGAAGGAGGTATTACTGCTTCCTTCACCTTTCACAGCAATCTCTTTCAGAAATAACTGTTTATTGCTTTGTGCAGTGTATCAGCCAGAGCACAGTCTACATCTACACTTGCAGGTGTAACGTACCTGGGGGCTCAATACCAGTTTGCTGGGCTGCAGCCAGTGGGTGACAGGGAGCGCAGCCACTCCTCCCTTTCTGCTGCCCTCCAGAAGAGAGCCACAACATGCAGGCTGCCATCAGGAAATAATTCCAAACTGCCCAACTGAACTACCTGAGAGGATATTAGGTGGCTTCACTCCAAACACAGTGGGAGACTGCTCTACCACCTCGACACCTCCTGGTGCAGACCAGGAATAATGAACAGACCAGGAAACTCATACCCTGTACATGTATAGAGAAACATGAGACACTTATGGAAAACAGGCTCTGTAATGCATTGCTGCTGATAATGACCTTGTGCTGGTTTTGGCTGGGATAGAGGTGATTTACTTCATAGTAGCTGGTATGGGGCTGTGTTTAAGATTTGCGCTGAAAACAGTATTGATAATTCAGGGATGTTTTTGTTATTGCTGAGCAGAGGTTGCACAGTCAAGACCTTTTCTACTCCTGATATAACCTTTCCAGCGAAGAGGCTGGGGGTGTACAGGGGGCTGGGTGGGCAGACAGCCAGGAGAGACCACAACTGACCCAAGGAATATTCCGTACAGTGTGATGTCATGCTGGACATATAAAGCCAGCTGAACACCTGCCTGCCTATGGAAAGGGATGAAATTTCATGGTTTGCTTTTGCTTGTGCATTCAGCTGTTTGCTTTACCTACTAAACTGTCTTTATCTCAACCAATAGATTCCCTCATCTCAGTGGTAGCTGCATCCAAAACGCTGTGTTCAGTCCTGGTCTAAACAGACGGAAGAATAAAAGGTAGTATAGGGAAGGGTGGCAAGGATGATTGAACCTGTGCAAAAAACTCATAGCATGCATAGAAAGAAAAAGATAGTTTATTTTAGCTAGGAATTATTATTGTTATTATTAGTATATTACATTAAGTGTATCTCATGAGACCATAAGATGATGTGGTCTCCTTGCTGAATGATACTGAAACCTAAACACACCTCAGAGTAAGTGATCTTTATGGCAAGAATATCCTGTACTTTGACATGAAATATCAGGGTTTACATAAACTGGTATCATGTCGGGACCCAGGACACACCTCTGGCTGTCCAGGACACCAGGACCCCTGCTAGGGGTCTCAGAGACCCTGTCACAGAGCCCAAGACACCTGTGGTTTTGATTATGACCCATGGAGCAAATTACCAACCTTATATGAAGATCAGCAAGCCACAACAGTTTAGGTAGAATAATAGTGAAATTATCACGGGCTGGAAAAGAAGATTTTGGGTTTTTTGGTATGGGGGTTCAGGAGGCAAGATGGAGGGAACTGGGTGTGTCCAGCCTTTCTCCTTCTTCTTCTTGGCCTTCATCTTCTGCTGTGATGTTAGCACTTGGGGATTGGTTTAGAATATAGGTGCATTGTCTAACATGGGTGATAGGTATTGGAAGGTAAAGGTAAATATGATATACGTAATTTGTGGTATAAGAGACGGCGCAGCCTTGGGAGCGGGCGGAGAGCGTCGTGGCTGCCTTGCTGGTCAGACCTCTGTCTGCCAGGGAGAAAATTTTGTAGATAAGACTTAATAAACAACCTGAAGACCGAACAACAGAGAGTCCAGTCTCATTCTTCAGAGCCTGGGGTCGCTCCCTGGACCACCCAACTCACCTCGGGGGCAGAGAACAAGCAGCCGACCCCGAGAGTATCAGACATGAAATTTGTACTTTTGTGGACCTGGGAGACACTCTGGCACCAGGTGATTCCTGACTGCCTGCTCCTTTTCTGAGCTCTGCAGCCATAAATTAACGCCATGTGAAAGTGTTGGATATACAAGGGGAAACTCCTCTCAGGAAATCTTCTAATATAGAAGCATCTCTTGCCCTGGAGAAAGGGGGAAAAATAGGGAGAATACAGCATAAGCATAAGTCTGCTGTGGAATTTCTGGTACCAATTAAACATTACACAAGTTACTGTAATATTGCAGTTGCGATGTTTTTTCAGAGCATTTCTTGAGTAAAATATGTTGTTTGTCTCCTTCAGAATTAAAAATCTGATTTTTTTTTCACATAAAGGATAATAATCTCCTTAACTGAATTTTTTTTCATCATTGGAACTTATCTGAAAACTGTTTCTAAAACCTTCGTTCTTATGATGCCTCACTCCTGGCTAACTAATTTCTCTACATTTCCTATTCTATTCCCAATTATAGTTTTCTTTCTCCTCTTCTTTCTCAACAATTATTTCCAAATTCTTACTTATAAACATTGTCTCAGTCTGTTTTTTTTTCCTTGTATAAATATCTTGCACCCTTATTTTCCTCATATCTCTCAAGTGTTGTTTCCTCTTTTACTAAGTCTGTCTGTCCCCTATAGTTATTTTTATGGCATCTATCCTAGATGTGTATCCCCATTTTTTTTTTCATTTGTTGTTTCCCCTGCACAATTCAGCAGGTCTGTGTAGAGCAGCTACAACCTCTGGGAAGATGAGGGAAATTGATAGTGGCCATTGACAGATGGCCTCTTTTTCCATCTGATAATCATGCTAAAATTGCAATGAAATCTTAGAATCGTCATAAAAAAATACAACTGTCCAACAGCATGAAAATTAAGTCCCAACCAGGTTTAACCAAACAGTAAAATTATAAATCTCTCCAAATAACTCTAAAAACAAAAACAAAAAAAATATGCATGCTAAACAACTATCTCCAACTTTTGGTCTTGCCAGGAAAATGTTTAGGATAGGAAAAAGAGGAGGCTACAAAGTGGCACAGATTGTGAACTATGGGCTGTAGATAGAGCTTGACAGATGTCCAGTGTTTGACAGGCCTCTAGCATTCAAATTACTCTCAGATTAGCCAGCACATCTCCAGTAATAAAAGAGAGTAATGATTTCAGCTCTCTTATTTATTCATTTTACACTGAGTCTGAAAGCCATAAAACACTGCACTGATGGATGTAAATTGTCTCAGACAATTAGCTCCTATTGTGCAAAAGCAAATTTGAAGTCTCTCCAGTTTAATAAGCAAGATGCCTTGGATTGCATTTCAAATATTAGGGAAGTAAACAAAAAGAGAAAAAAAAGGCTTATAGCGGGCAGACAGATGTGTAATGTCCAGGGTGTGACTGGAAAGCACTGTCGGGAATATAAATGTGCAACAGGGCCACTTCAGCTGCTCAAATGCATATTTGCCTATACTTTCTGTAATGTTGAGTAATAATCTGTTCTTAAAATTATTAACATTTTTTTCTCTTCTCTTTATAGCATTTTTTGTTTTGATTGCTAGGTCTAGACAGAGTCATGATGTTTACCATTCCTTCACCAAACAGTTACTCAGTCTCTTCAGCTCAGAAAATCTCTCTGCAGTGTCTGTCAGATTTTTCAGTAAAACTTCCCCCAAAAGACTTCTACCAATGATCAGTCAGCAAAGTCATTCAAAACAGTTCATAAAATTTTCCTCCTATGGTGCCAAAGACAAGTCAGTCTAGACACTTTCAACCTGAATTGTGATATTTCCCAAGGTCTATTTTTTTTTACAATTTTAAGATTTCCTGGGAATGCACCATGGATTTGAAGCAAAAGAATGCACTGTAGACTTGAACAAAAAATTCGAAACCTAGCAAAGTGATACAAATTCATACATTATTGTTAATTGATTATTCATTCCATCTTTGCCTTGCTGAAATTTATTTCTCTTGTTTGTCCTGATAGATTTGCATTTGGAGGAGTGTTGAGCCCTGGTCATTCAGAAACAAATTTGAAGGAAGTGTGGGAAGTGATGGCTTAATCAGCTTCAGATTTAAAATATCCTTTATCCTTATAGACATTAAAAATTCATGGTTGCATTTATATAGATGAAAACCATGACAGATGCAGAGCAAATGTAAGGCATCCCATAAGCATCAGAATTGTCACCCTTTTGCTGGACTTGGGGAACAGGTGACACAGTGTCCCCAGCGTGCCAGAATGATGCTGTTGAAGCACCTAGCACCATCTCCTGTGCAGCATATCACAGCAGCTCAACACGTCCTCCTTCAGTTGTTTCAGGGCTGTCTGTCTGGTTTAACTGTCTTAGCTTTGAAGTTATGTCAAAAGGCTCCATGAAGCTGACACTAAAACTGAAACAATAGCAAAGGCTGGAACTGGATGGTCTGTCCCAGTTTCTACAAATCAGATGAGAAAGGTAGTTGGGATCTACACATTTCCACCTCACTGCAGCACTGATAACTGTTCTTTTGCACTCCAGCTTTGTGTCATTTCACATCATTGGTCCCAAACCAGCAAGTAATTTTTTCAGTGTTGTGAGGGAAAATGTGAGATTAAAATAAATAATATGCTTAATATATAACAAACAACCAATAGAACAGAAAGAAAATCATCCTAGGATATCTTTTGGTGACCCTGACCTTTGATACCTAAGAGCATACTTCATCAGTAAAAGAGGGCTGCAAGGGTTGTCAATTAGTTATTACAAGGAGACAGCGGTACCTGAAGACAAAGAGGTGGTTTTCCTTTAGCCTAAGGCTTTTTCCACTGCACTAACAGTGCAAATGAACTTACATAGTATGTGAAAATTGCATTTGCAGTTGTAGAACATCAAAATGGGCTATTGTATATATATGTGAATTGGATTCTCTCTCTCTTTTTCCTGCGTTCCAACACTTCCAACTGCTCTTAAGAGGAAAAAGGTTCTGAAGGATAAAAATGTGGGTGTTAGAATGGTAGGTGCTGCTGCCTATTTCTAGTCCCCAACAAACCACTCCTGTCAAAAAGCAAGCTGAGTTAACATTCAGGCAATGCAGTCAAACCTCCACTCAACACTCACCACAACTGGCTCAGTGATAGAGGCAAGAAAGGCTCTTTTGCAAGGTTTTATTCCAGCAGAGTAACACAGCAGCTGAAGAAACACCCTGCTAGAAAGAGGAGGAACCACATGGAGCCGGCAGCTTAAAAAGAGGAAGGGGTGGAGGGCGCAGCTGAGGACTGGGCAGAGGGGACTGGCTTCCAGGGAAAGGGGGGTGGCTACTAGGGATGCCAAGCCAGTGAGGAGACAGGGGAAGGACAAACCAGAGGAAGTTGTGACACAAACGCTCCATTTGGGAGTCAGTTTTTCCCCTAGGAGAGCTAACTCTATGGCGAGTAGTTACTGATGTTCCCAGGGCTGAGGGCTTAGGGATTGACCAAGGGGAGAGAGTTCATGGGATACTACAGAAGGACACACTTTGTGTATTAACAGCACAACTGTGGTCAGCTTTTCCCACAGTGATTGTCTCAGCTTGCAGTTGGGCCCAAAACAATAGCTGTCTAAAAAGGGATGTCTCTGGAGGTTAATTCTTGGAGGTCAAGATAATTAGATGAATGTTTTGTTCAGCCAGTGAAAACTGAGAACAATGTATGTGACTTTGTACGTACAAGTACAAATTGTGTGTTTAGACCATAGACTCTCATGCTTCCTCAAGCTCCGAACTGTGTATAAACAGGCTATAGTCCTAATAATCTTTTTCTGGTAAACCAAATAGTAATGGCATTTGTTTCTTATATGTAAATTTAAATTTTTATTCAGTACATGTTATCTTCCTGCCTTTAGCAGATCTTCTTGAAAAAGTCCTTGAGAGAAGTCCCAAGAGGAACTGTTGACCATCTCTATAAAATATACACTCCTGTATGGTAGTCTTACCTGCTGTCTTTTCTCCTTTCATCTATGGCTGGTCAATATCACATTCTTGTTCAGAAAACAATGTTCAGCACTTAAGAGTTTGTTTAAGGAAAGGTTGCACTTTTTTGTCCTGTGTTGTTTACCTTATGCTCTTAATTATTTTGTATTTCAACATTCAGCATAAGCTTTACATAACTTTACATTACTCCTCTTTCTGAAGAATCATCCAAACCATGTTTCTTTTTTAAGAGGAAGAAAGGACAAAATCTTTAGGCAGACCTGATGGTGCTAATGTCTTTTTTTTTCTCTCTGTTCTGTTTTTGTTTTATAGAGCTTGAGATCATTTTAAGACTTATTTTAATTTCATTTGCAAAATCTAAATCAGCTTGATCATCTCCATCAATGTTTGGCAGCCTATATTATTACTATATTTCCTAAACTTTAATCTGCAACTTTCATTACTGATTAATATATTTCTCCATTTCCTATAGGCACTCTGCTTGCTCCAAATATCCTCTTTAAGGTGATATTAATTGAGCATGAGATTACATAATTTTCATGTCTGTGCAAAGTGGTTTTGAAATCTCAGAATTTAACACATTTCTTTAAAGCCAATATTATAGTTTAGCAAATGTGGGTATCTATCAGCATATCTGCACAATCCATACCAGTTGGTGTCAAAGTAGTAATTAAATACAGCGCAAAAGCAAATCAGGTCCTCCAAATGTTAATCTCATTATCACCTTCTCAGCCCCGCTTGCCAGAAAGTTAACAGCCGTTAAAGCTCTGCTGCTCATCCAATCAGAATATTAAATTAATCAGTATGGCCTGACACAAATATTGCCAGTGGTGTTAATCCTTTGCTTTGTACATAGAAAATGGGGAAATAAGCGTCAGTCTATGGAGCTTGATGAATTCCTATTAATATTTCAAATCTGCAACACGCTTTGGAATGTTTTATGTTATGGTGTGCAATGAAAAGCTTCTCAGAGACTAGAAAATGCACCTCGTGTCTGGTTCCCAGGCTCTTTGCCTCATCTGTGTTCCCCTAACACTGCTCATAGATAGATTCCTCTCTCTTCCCTCTCTCAGGGCAATCATATGACTTCCTGGCAAATTTTTAAAAATGTGCCAACAGTGTCTGAAATCAGATATGATTAGATGGATGAACCCAGACAGGCTTCAGGATTCAACAGGCATGTGTTGCAGGGAGTCATCTGAACCACAGTGTAACATTGTTCCTTTAAATATATTTTGGGTATCACAAAAGCTATATAGTAAATCTCTTTTTTTTTTCCATAAGCAGACAAACATGAAAACAGCAGCTGAAAGAACCTCCTATGCTGTAAATTTTGGCAAATGAAAGTCGTCATGTTCCCAAAGCCTTGGATACTGTTTGGCCGAGGCCTTTGCCCTGCCTTTGTTATGATAGTTGCGTCTAAGCCATGATCCTGTCAGAATTAATCATAGATAATAAAAAAATATTAAATGTACATAATTCCACCTTTCATGTAGATGCTTCCGCTTATAAATAATGCACATCTATAATGAGCATGTTTACAACCTTCCAGAATTACAGCTGTTTGTGGATATCCCTATGTATGGATGGATGTATATACATGAAAATGTTCATATATGGGGAACCTGTATACATGCACATCCATGTGTAGAGAGCTACCTAACATTTTTACATGTGCATATTTATATAAACACAAAATATACATACATGCATGTACTCATGCTGCAAGAGGGATAAATATTCATTGCTTATTTTAATAATTCATCATAATAAATATTTATATAACATACACAGTGATGTGTTGTGGTATAAATGTTTTAGTGGCATGAGTTGGGGCTGAATACATTATTTATAAGTGACAAAGCCACAACTAAGTCATGCAGGTCAGCAATAAAATCTTTCCAATTCACTCTCATGGATTTCTTGCATACTATCAAAAGAAGAAGTATTTATCAAATGTCTAGAACTGTTAAAATTTTGCTATTCTTGGGTTTTTTCCTCTATTACTGCTCCTCTTTCTGCCCAGAAATAATAAAAAAATCCTGCAAATATGTACATAAAATTAACATTTTCTACTTTTATTTTGGTAAATATTAAGTTAGTTTCATTCATGAACAGGGAGCAAAGACAGCATTGAAACAAAGGCTTTATTCACTGCAGTTACCTCTAAGTTTTGAAAGTAAACCTGTGCTTCTGATAAGAAGGGCAGAAAGAACAGAAAGAAAAATAAAATACAATCACAACAACTTCTCCAAGATTTAAAGTTACACATTTTGGGGTTTGATAAGTGCTGAAAAAGGTCATAGGGAACAATCTCATATGTGGTAGTATGATTTTCTTTTTTTCTTACTTAACAAACGTTTGTCTGAAGCTGTGTAGAGGTGTGGGATAGTCAAGCCTCCTCCTTAGGAGGAGGATTAGTAGCAGGAAAAAGATGAGACAGACAGAAGTAACTGATAAATTGAAGAAGCATGAGATAAATTTTATTTATATCATGGTTTAACAATTTATCACACAACTATACAATTTATCCCATTGCTTTGCCATTACTAGTGCAGTAATGTGCATTTGATTCCATGTTTTTACCTCTGTCTTTTCACTAGTTTAGGGACGAGGTGCATTTGTTTACGTCTGTAAGATAATATAAAAAACATATACGGTATCTTTTCCCATATCATATAATGCCATGGCAATGACAGGAAATGGCTGATATAAATACAGATAATTCTGAATGAAAATGCATACACACCAAAAAGTACTCAACCTAGGCAAAATAGGCGGGTGGGATTTTGAAAAATCTGAGTGCATGGGGATAGCTTGAATAGAGATCTGTAGTGGTGATTGTCCAGAAAAAAAATTATTTAAGATTGGAATAGCATGGACTAAAAGCTCCTCTGTGAATAATGATTCTGTATACCTTCATTCTCATACATACCCCTTTTTTAAATTTTTATTTTTTATACATGATCTCTTAAATCTCTTACTTGGAAAAAAATGAACAAGATTGTACCAGGCAAAATAATATTTTTTCTCTACTACATTAGCAAACAACTGCTGATACCAATACCTTGCACCCCCCTGCAACATGATACCAATATCTCCTCTTCCAAACCCCTAAGCTTAACTGTGCATATTTTCATTAATTATAATTTGGAGGAGATGGAGAGTTTCTTTGAGGTGACAGACAAACAGCAGGATATCATGAATATGTATTACATGTCTGAGAAAATAAATTAACAGGGGCCATCCACTCTGGTGACCCACTTAGGCTGTCATTGATGAGTGTGACAGGAAGGTTCTGTAAGAACTGAATTTGCATGACAGACTTTTCTCCTGATCAACTAATTTACCCTATGCATTTAGATTATTTTAAGCACTACACAGCAGTCAGATAATTAATCACTAAATCACCAATAGTGGCATTAAGGTACAAGCTATACGTTATTGCTGATTACCACTTAAAACTCAGTCTTGTAACGCTTCATCTCAAAAATTGGTGTAATCTTACACTGAGCAATAAAATATATGATCTGATATGTTCATAAGGGTAGATGTTTGGGGAAATAGGTTCATACTCTATAAATAAATGCATTTTCTTTTCTTTATGACAAATATGAAAAAAAAATATGTAAATTCTCACAGAGGTACCTGGTTGCCACCAGTTAGTGGGTTATTCTATTAAATACAGGTTCTATTAAAATTAAATGTCTTAAAATAGCTAGTGTGAAAATGTTTGTGTGCATGCACATATATCTGCATACACATAAGCGTATAAATATATGAATGAAATATCATTTTCTGTGGCTCAGACATCTTCACACAAATATGCACACTTTCAGCCAAACTAATGTAATCCTTAAAAGAATATAAACAGATATGGAATTATAATAGAATGGGTCTCTAAAATTATAACAACATTATTGCAATGTATGTTTATGTGATGCATCAGAAACATACAGAGAACATCTTCTTCCTATGCTGTACATTTTTACTGATTCTTATTAACTTGGTTCAATGCCCGTACCAACATATGAATCTTCAGATGCTTTGTTAGTAGTTGAATTTGGCCCTAAAGTCATATCATGAAGGCCAGATATAAACTATAATGTATTTTAACAAATTCCTCAATGAAGACATGTCAAAAAGTGAGGCAAAAAAGGCCAACTTGTCTCTTAACAACTTGAAAATTAGGAATAGAATTTTAAGTTATTTTCTATCAGACATACAAAATGTTCTCAACTCTTAAAACTGATCAGGCATCCTCAATCATATTAATTACATACAGAAAGCCAACAGCTTATAAAACTTTCTTTTAAAAATTGGGACAAACCTTGTGGTGTTTGCCTGGTTTGACTGACTTTAGACCACATGTTTTTAATAACAGCAGAAAGCTCCAGCACCAAATTCTTTAACCCAAGAGGCCTTTGACACTTTTGGAAACTTAAGCTTCTTAGTTGGAGGATAACAAATCAGTGTTTGAGACCTGCTGTCTTTAATCTTCTATGCTTACTTGCAATCAAAGAAACAAGTCAAGTTTGGAAGGCTTATTTATCCTGAGGTGCACCTGGCAAATCACTTGTTCTCAGCTCCCTTTTCAGCTCTCTCCCAGGAATTCATCCATCTATGCATGTGCCTTGGGTGCCTTTTGGAGAAATCCACCTGTTGGGATGTAATAGACTGGAAAAAGCATAATCCATTTGGTAGCCAAGGTAATTCTCTCTACATATAATTAATTAGTTTTCTTTCCCAATCAAAAGCTGCTTCTGATTATTTTTGGGATTTTTCTATGCTTACTGAAGAGTTTTCAACAGCACTGAGAATTCTCCTGAAGCAAAGTTCTGCAGCTAATATCTTTTATAAATCCACCTTGACTCCTATCACTCTGCAATTTCTTTGTAAGCTGAGCTGCAATTGTATCTTAAAGGCTTATTTCAGTTCCCAACTAGCAGCTGAGTTTAAGTGACTAGAGGAGCACAGCAAGAGATGAGGCCATTCAAGTCATCAACTGAAGTACTCTGGAAACTTAGAAACTGTGTGGGGCTGTTTTGTTCAGAAACACTATGAGGACAGCTATTCACAACACACTCTGCAGGCAACAGCGCTTTTCCCAGAAGTCTCTTAAAGTCTGTGTTTAATACATAAGGCAATAGCTTTCTTGTGCCACCAGCAGAGAACCGGGAATGCTAATGTCCTAGGAAATTGAGCCAGGCACCTCAGGCTCTGCACAGTGCAGAGTCCACGCTCTGGGCTATGGAGGTGAGAATACAAACAGTAACCTCAGTAACTGCTGATCTGATTCTCTGTACCTACTTTTGGAAATTGGGTTACCTCAGTGTGCGTCAGCAAAACAAATTTGTATGTATTTAGAGGATAAGTCCCCATTTCCTAAACTCCGAACTACACCTATTGTCTCATCCTTGGACATCTCGTCTGAAGTTCAGATTAAAGCTATGAATATCAGAAACTTTGAAAGTTTTACAGGCAATGCTAATGCCCATAAAAAGATACAAAATCCTTAACCCAATCTGACCAAACATATTTTAGATCAGAAGCAACCCAAAATCCATCTTTGAATAAACAGAAGTTTGAGATCTTGGAAAATATTTGTTCACATCACATATGTTACCATGGCAACAAAAAAAAAGTGGTTGAAACTTAGACATCTTGTACAAAAGAGTTCAAGACTAATTCCAATAGAAAAGAGGGGGGAAAATGGGAAAACAGAAATCTCAAATCACAGACTCATATGTACTTTACCCATATGTAAGTGTTTCAAGGGAGATTTTATACCTCATGCAAGGTAGGTTTTATCCTCTGCCCCAAGTCCTTTATGAAATACAGTGTGCATTAAATATACAGAAAATGTATCAACAAGCCTTTACTGGGAGGAAGAATCCAGGTTTCATGTGCCATCTGAGTTTGTGAACACAAGTCCATGTTTAAGCTCCTGGTCTCTCCCTGTACATTTACAGCAGGAATGAAGAGTTTAGTTCTGTGCCAGGTGCTCCCCTGGCACTGCTCACAGGCAGGTGGAGGCTGCAGAGCAGCCATGGCAAATTCAGTCCCTGTCAAAACAGGTAGAATTGCACCAGCTATTGCTGAAAGCATGTGTCTCTGATTGCAGCTTTTCCCCAGCAATAATGCCATATTAATTCTCACTAGTTTGCCTCTCCAATATCTGTCAGTCTGTCAGCTGAAAGAAAGGAATTGCACATTTCCTAGAGAGCAGAAAATAAAATGGAAATCCCTTACAACCTTATTTACTTAGATAAAATGGTGTTATTGACATTCACTCGAGGTTTGGAATGCTACCATAAATCCTCCTATTTTAGTGGATTAGTGGGTAGAGTTCTCACGTACTTCAAGAAATTTAATATGTACAATTAACCAGATTTCAAAGTGAGAAAATGGGATGTGAATCATTTTCAGAGAAGAGTGGTTAGTGAGCAGAGATGTAAGAAAAGAAGCATGTTGCATGAGATGTAAAAGCTAGGAAGTTCTTTCATCATTTCAATTTCTTTTTTTTTCCTCTTTATATTACATGGTGCCTCAAATAAAGTTATCTGTTCCTGGAAGGATATTAATTTTCACCAAGTAATTTTGAACAATGTCATATTGTTAGAACTTTTTTTTTTTATATTATTGTGTTC
Organism: Camarhynchus parvulus; assembly: GCF_901933205.1. Taxonomy (NCBI): domain Eukaryota; kingdom Metazoa; phylum Chordata; class Aves; order Passeriformes; family Thraupidae; genus Camarhynchus; species Camarhynchus parvulus. Next base: position 80,253,449 of record NC_044573.1, on the reverse strand, counting down.
AAATGTATTTTTCTTGATTTATATATTTACTTGAGGATTTTCAAGACCCATCTAGAAAGATCGGGGCCATGACCAGCAAGTAACTTAATGAAATTCTTCCTGCAGCTAATTTGTGTGGGGACAAAGGCCCTTTGTTACCACTGTTTCTCATATCTGGAGTTTAAATAAACCCACTCACACACACCCACACACAAAAAAAAAAAAAAAAAAAAAAGAGGGGTTGTTTTCTGCTCATAAGTCAATATCTTTTACTTACATTCAATGGAAACAGTGAATTTTTCAGCCCAAAGGTTTCAGGAAGAAAAGGAGCTCTTCCATTTCCCAAACATTAGTAATGTACGAACTGCAAGTGAAAAGACTTATTTGCATGCTTAACTTAATCATGTGAATAGGTCTGTTCAGTGTGTGCATGCCTGTTTGCAGAGTGGAAGCCCAGAAGACCAATCTTAGTCCCGGTGGAATTAGGAAAGGCTTTACCAATTATTTCAGCAGAAGCAGGATCATGACATTACATATGAATGAGAATTGATGGTTTAGAGACACGATTGTTTTCAGAGCAACTGTTTTGTACACTGCCAATTTGTCCAGCTCCCTAAGGTCTGTTAGTGAGTCCCACAATTTCCTATCTTCTCTGGGAAAGATACATACCTCTCCAGTCTTACAACAAGCTGTGAAACTAGCCATTTAGTTTGGGAAGCAAGGAGTTATTTCATAATTCTTTGCAAAAGAATTTTGCTTAATAATTGCATAAAGTGCTGGATAGTAACAACTCAATATTAAACAAGAATAGAACAAGAAACAAAGTGCGATTACCTAACAGCTGACAACTAAAGTGCTGTGAACATGTAGATAATTACATAGTCTACAGGGCAACTCCCTCATCAAATCATTATTTAATATTTAGTAAACAATTATATTTAAAAGACAATTTATGGGTATAAGAAGAGGAATTTATAAAATGCAGCTGTCCATTTATGTGAACTCCTAATATTTTTATAAGAAATGTTTAGGAATAAAATTAATTTAAATCCGCAATGACAAATACTCTGGTCAAAACTCCAAGTTTACAGACACTCACTTCATTCTCCACCTTCCTTTTCTCATCTCCTTCTGTTAGGCCCTTTTCTCTTCCCTGAAGTCAAGAAAAAATAAAAAAAATGAAAAAGAGAATGACTGCAACAATGAATAACCATGTAATTAGATGTGCATATTAGTCAGACCAAGATTTCAGATAAAAATACAGACTCCAAACAGTCCTTTTGCCAAGATAAGGCAGGTTTCTTCTTCAGGTGCTCATAGATTTCTTAGCACTTAGGCTCAGGTATAGGATCCATTTATTTGCTCCACCAAATCTTTTGCCATCTGTGTTATCAAAGCATTAACAAATGATAAGCTGACTGACCATGAATTCAAAAGAAATCACTAATTTTCTTTTGAAAAAGCTGTGGAGTTGCTTAGGGAAAAGACTGGAGGACAACTTGTTTGCTTTTCTGTGCCATGTCTCTGCCAGGGTTTTTCTAAAAAAAAGATGCTTAGACAATAGAGTTGTAGTCTTGGAAGGATACTTTGACGTTTTAGTATACTTGATGCAGTTTTTTATCATTTGGATAAAAATCGAGTGAAATCTGGATGCCTTAGAAGTGTTTGTTTCAGGCTGATTTATTTTCACTGGTGATAGAAGACTCTTCTCAGGACCAGCTTGTTCTGTTCAAATGTGCAGACAGCTGTGCATCTCCTCCTCCACTGTGGCTCACTCTATAGCACCTCAGTTTTCACTCTGAGACAGAAAGCACATTCCCTGCCAATATCTTTCAGAGAATAATTACCACTCCCTCCCCTTCCATCCTGCACTTCTGCAGATTCAATGCATCACAGATGCCAACTACTGCAGCCTGAGAGTTTGCTTAAGGTGGACAGCACATCATCTGTACTGCAAACAGCTCCTTTGGCATGCCATGGCCTAGACCTGCACTTGTGGCTGGCTTCCCATCAATCATGTCTCTGAGAGCTGATTAGGCACATCTGGATATGGAAGTGTTTGATGAGGAGGTAGGAGAGCAGATATCATCTGTGATGGACAATTAATGGCTAGGGTAAGGGTCAATGACAGCACTGAAGAAACAGCCAGCTGTGTCTACTCTTTTCCAAACAGTGCATATCATGGTATAACAGCTGTGGAGGGAAAAGAAGACAATTTGTGGGGACCAAAACCACAAACTTCAACAAGTAAGCTTATAGAAATTTCACAGCAGACTTTAAGAAGATGAAAACACCTTGATATCTGACATAATTATGAAACACCAACATTTGTCTAAATATACAGTTTCCTTTCACTGTGTCTGGTTTGCTAAGAAATATTTGAAACCAATGTATGTAGCCTAATTATTGCTCTTAATTCAGTCTAAATTAATTTTCATCTATATCTTATAAAATGTAGAGAAGTCCCCAGGTTAAAATTATTTTTGCTTTTATTGACCTTAGTCACGCAAGATTTATAATAGAAACAGTAACATTCCTAAAACTTAACATGCAACTACAAAATTTACACTACTTTCTTAATGGACTGGATTAAATCAGTCCAGACAACAAACTAGTCCTCTCTGTGTCTGAGATGATTCCATCTCCTGCAGAGCCCTCTGCAGCTTCAGGAATGTGGAGGTAGTCATACAGTTATCAAGGAAAAAGAAAATTATTAGAAAATAAGCTTTTATCAGAAAATTTTAGAAGCAGAAACCTACAAATTTGCAGACTATAGAACTATGTAGACTGATGATAGAAGGAGATGGGGAGGAGAATCTCTATTTCCAATGCAGAACTGGCCTAGAAGCACAGTTATACATAGCATTTGCACTCTCCTGTGGGAACTCTGCTGTATAGTATATGCATAACACTGTTTTCACATTCTTGTTCTCCAAATAGGCCAAGGCTGAAGCAGCAAATAAATGCATACCTGGCAGGAGGCCATGTCCCTGTGTTCTGGAAAAAAAAGTGTCATGTAACATCTGATCAAGAATTATGCAGTCGCTGCAGATAGGAAGATTTTCCCTTAAAAATCACGGGAAATACCTAGAGTGCTGGAAGCAGGGAGACCTCATCTGCCCATCAGTGAGGAGGCAGACCCCAGTCTGCCATTCTTGCTGCTGCTGCTTTACCCCATCAGTCCTCCCACTACTCCAGGCATTGTGCTGTGGCTCAGCTCTCACTCATCCCAGGAGCCCAGCTCATCCAAGCAGACGTTTGACATGATGTGTTCCTTTACAGGTGCACTGCTATAAATCAGGAGCAGGTCCACAGTGGTTGGAGGCTTAGTATCAATATATAAGCAACAAAAGCAAAAACAGGCTCAAACAAGAGTAAAAACTTTGGCCACCTTTTTGAATTTATACTGAATGACAGATTTATGGAGCAGATTATAAACTATTCAAGGCAGACTATCATTTTTTTCTCCAATATTCCACATACTAAGTCTTGAAGGCTCCAGAGTATGAATAATTATAGGTCTATTATAAGGAACATTTTTATTTTTAAACATGAAAAGCAGCATTGTCAGCAAAGCATAAATATATATTTCGGGAAAGACAGCTCACCCATCTACAATCTTTAGTAATGGCAGAGGGCAAAAGGTCATCTCCTAGAACTACACTCAACGCGTATCCCCAAACCTACTGTATCTAGTATAACACTGACGTAGAATGATTGTATTTTCTTTCACTCTTTTTGCAGTGTTTCTAGTGCTTTTAGGGCTTTCCATCGCAGAGTTTCACTGCTATCTCTGTGTGTGTGTGGATGGTACAGGGACTTTCCATATGCTCAGGATGACTTAAATAAACTCTTCAGCCATTTGAAATGTGGGTGTTACTGTTTAAGGGGGAAAAAGTAGATGGAGGGGAAATGACAGATGTTTTTACTCAGCAGTGTGCTCCCATGATTTTAATCAAGAATTTTGATATATAAATAGTGCTTGCAAGGCTAAATATTTTTCATGTGGTATTCAGCTGTAGCTTTGTTGTTTTTCTCAGAGTAAAAGTCAGCTGGGAAAAAATATATATGATACGGTATTAATATAGATGTATATGTGTCTTTATGGTTCTGTAAAAGTGTATGGTTCTTTAAAATGAAAATAAAACCAGAGTAGGAATTAAGGAACACTAAAATATTAGAAACTTGAACCATCCTTGTGTGTAAGCAACTATGTTTGCAAATATCCTTACAGGCTCCATATGGTTCCAGCAGCTGGATCACCCCACCCAATTTGGGACAGAAAAGTTAAATTCTACACTGTACATATTTAACAATGATGTCAGTCCCACTCAAGCCCCACGTAATCAGGTACATGTATAAATGCATATCCTCAGAAAGATTCTTTTGTACAAGAAGACTGAACAGAATAGTCACAAAATTTGGGGTAGATTTGTAGTATATGAAGTTTACAGGCAATGTGCCATTCTCTTAAGCTCTAAATATATACTCAAAAATGGGTCCAAATGCTGGAGAACTGAGCTGTTTTGAACAAGAGTCACATAAACCAACAGGCCTTTTCTCCATTTTTAAATTACTTGAACATTGTATCGAGGCTGAAGTTCTTGATTTAGGATAGCGAATGACCACAGGCCTGAGACCATCTTTCTGCAGCAAAATGTTTAAATTTAAACACATATCAAAAGTGCTTTTACTAAGTGAATTTTCCTTGATTTCCAAATATATATGGAGAACTTGTCATGACATCTCCCAAAAAGCAGATATTCAAGACAGAGTGAAGATCATTGAGAGCAGAGGGGTGGCCTACAATGGCGAAGACAATGTTTCATCTTCAGGCTCTAGGTCTTGCTCTGAAAAGGAATCTTTTCTAGTCCTGGGCAAGCTGGTAGGGGCCAGTCTTGTGCTACACCCATGCCAATATATTATGCATGGTGTTCCTTTTTTATGCCTCATTAAATTGGTGCTATCAGGAAAAGTAGCTCCACCCTACCCACCTGCTATGGCTGCTGCCCATTACTTGCCTTGCACCAGTGTAAGGAAACATTGCACAGTCATGAAGAATGTGTCATTGCACGGTGAGATGAAGAAGGGATTTGACCTGACTGAAAACTGATCATTTTTCTTTGCTGTGCACATTTTAAGCTGGGTAACATCTCTGTGTTTTTTCCATACAGTTGAGTTAAATTCAGGCCAGGCAAAAGGGAATTGTGAAGAACACACAGGCAGAAAAGGGGGAGGTTTGAACCATCCTTTCAGGCCCATCCTGTGCTGTGAAGTCAGCCTCCAGACTTTCAGCCCAGTATGTTAGCTCTGGTGCAGCATGTGGCTAGAATCGTCTGGATCAAAAATTGAGATGCAGACGCCTACGTTGGTGCCTTTTCCCATCATATTTCCAATTCCAATACCAGCATGGGAAGACCAAGCTCAGATCGGCCTGTACCTGCTAATGTACACCTACACACAGCTTCTGTGCATCTGCTCTTTGTCTGGTAACTTGGGGAAAACTGCATTACCTTAAATGATAGGGGAACATATTCCAAGCAAAAATGCTTTCACAGCTTGTGAGGCTTACAAGCACTGAAGTATGATGTGCCAGTCAAGCATCTTGGGCTACTATGCCAAAAATATGCATATAGTTCCCAATCAGAAAATTATTAAGATGTTGAGAAGGAAATATTTGTATTTTACTATTCTGCTCTGCTCAAAAGCTGTGCATGTTTTAAAGTGGTTCATTTGGGTATGGGTCTTTCTCTTATTTTCATAGAGTGAGCTGGTTTTAATCCTTCATCAGAGCACATTGTACAATTATTGAATACACACATAGCCAGCATGGCTCAGGGAAATTGATACTGATATTTCAACAGTTTTGTTTAGTAACTGATTTAATATGTGTTTATTTTAAGCTTGATGATGCAATACATGTTGTAAAATAAAGACTGATAAGTAATTCTAGTCTGAATAAGACTCAATCACTGAAGAAACACTGCACACTTCTACTGGTTTTGCTCAATTTGAGAGCTGTAGCAGTCCATACACTGCCAATGATTCTGGTTCATATTGAGAATATTGAACAGACCTTTTTATTCTGCATTCTTATTAGCTTTAAAAAAATAAATAATTTAATTTTAGATATGAGTTTATATATCTTGAACAACTCTGTTACTAAAACACCACATTCAATAAAGGGATCAAATGTAATTTTTTTCCATTTACAAATGTGATATTGTTTCTGTTTAGAAAGGAAAACACATTGAAGTCATTATTGGAACCAGATTGCCCAAGTGCTTTTTTAAATAAACTGTATGAGAGACTTTGATCTAGTTAGCTGACCGGTATCATAGTTCTATGCATATGTCCTTCCCAATTTTATTGAAAACTTAATATAATTTCAGATCATGTGTTACAGTGCCAATAGGTTAGGTTGCTAGAAGTTGAAGCCAGTAGTAAAATTTCTATAAGCTAAAAAATATATCTATTTAACATTACTGAAGTTTTTTATACAAATTACCGAAGAGGAATTATTTTCCTTCCCTTTTTTCTAGACACTGTATAAAACTGTGGAAATGTGGAAGTGGGGTCAATCAAGTCATCATCTTTTAAACATAAAATCGTTTTGGGTCCAAGCTTCTGTAATATGTACTGTGTTTCCAAACCACAAATTGCTGATTTTGGCTGTGACTGAGAATCTATCTCCAGCTGACACGTGTGTTACCTCTCTGTGCACGGCAGGGTGGTGCAACATTTAGCACGGTGATTTATCAGTTGTGCACAATATCATGTCACGAAACACTTACCAACCTCCTGAAGACAGTCAGAACAATATCTACCATAATAAAGTACAGTTCTAGTAGGCTCCAAATTACATCTTAGATATTTTGTTACTTGTCCTTTATCAAGCACATGTAAAATTGTAGTGGGGTTACTGACAGACTCTATAATTCAGCTGTCTGCTGCTTTATCACAGCTCTCAGTAGGTCTCTAATGAATATTTCTGTATGCATGTTTCCGACTGATAATCAAACTAAGAACAAGTCCTAACTGGGTTTTCCAGTGCACAGAAAAGTGCCTATCTGCATTGGCAGATATCCCAACCAGTGTTAAATTAAAAGTGCAAACATAACAGACATTCTTTTACAATTTTTTTAAGATTCAAATGTGCACAGAGTACAGAGCCTTGTGCATAAAGCTATATGGTGCCCTAGAATAAAAAAAAGGCAATGAAGGGGTTTGCTGCACCCAATGGAAGTATATAAATCAGTGACTATGGGTCTGTTTCTTCAAAGAATCACACAAAATCTAACTAAAATGTCAGTAACATGGTGGAGATCAGATGAAGGCTTAGAACTTTATCAGACAAATAGTGTAATAATGACTAGTTTTTTGGAGCCAGATCTGCATGCTATCCTATTCAGGTAATTTTAAACCATTAAGGATTTTGATCAGACTTGCAGTTTCAACACACCTTTTTTTAAAGTATACACAGCATTGGAGTCAATGGAAGTTACACCAACTCACAAACATGAAGCCCATTTCACCAATTTCTCCATACGTGATTTATGCAACTCCCTTTAGCTCACAGTGGAGGATTAGGTGAGTGACACAAGAAGAATCCACCTTGTCTCACAGAATCACAGAATAAACTGGCTTGGAAGGGATATCAGTAATGATATAGGATATCAGTATTCAAGAAGGCAAATTATGGTTATGTATAGCCAGACAGGATACCCTTCCTTAGCCAGTACAAGAGATGTGATCAACATATGTCTGTGGTATGCAGTGACATATATACAGCAGGTAATGATCAGCCTTACATTTTTATATATCTTAATCCAGAACTTGATCTCCACTGTATAAATTGCATCTGGACTACTATATATGGCTTCATTTGCTTTAACTTGAATTCCTACTTGTATAACAACTTACAACCCAACAGGTTTCAGTTACTAGAATCAGAATTGAAATATTTTCTTACTTACTAGAATTACTTTTCAGTCATTTGTGGCGTCTAGTTTTCTCTAAATTAAAATATATATGGGGAAAAATGTTAAGCTAAGATAGGCTGAAGAAGGATCCAGCTGATATAAATAATTGGGCAGTGCTTTTTCAGAGGTACAGGTAGAAGGATTTCAGGTAAGAAGAGAGTTCAACAGGCTATGCAAGCTTGGAGTCCTAAATTATCTATAGCCATAGACAGAAGATATCTAAGTACCACAAAGAACAGGATTAGGTAATGTTATTCAGAGTACAGTTATAGTAAAACAGGTGGGCAAGGTGCAACAAAACACAGCACAGAAAAAATCATTAAACGCTTCAATTAGGTCTTTAAAAGGACTCACTTCTTTCTTCCAATAATTCCAATGCATAGCCCACTTCCAGTTCCAATTCTTTCATTTCTTACAAAGAATTTTCCATACTTTCAGAGCCTTATTCCTCACTTTCCTAAAACTCTCTGCGTAATGCTTAGACATGAAAGTGGAAAGAATAGGTATTACAAAAGTTGGGGATACCCACAAATACTAGTAATGTTAAAATACCAAGAAGCTTCATGTGAAAAGGTAAAGTGCAGAAGCAGAATAGCTATGGTCTCTTTAAGGACATAATTTTGAGCATCTCACTACCTTCCCCCTAGCACATTGTCAGTGAGTCATTCTAGTGGGGGCAGAGAGAGGTAATAGCAGCTGCATGATTCATGTGCATGCTGCTGGCCCCTGTGAGCCTCAAAATGCTCAGTCTGTTTGAGCTTAAGTGAACTCCTGACCTTCTCAAAGACAGACGCAGAAATTTCCCATTTTATTTTCCCATTCTGAACAAGGTGGAATTAAGACACTGAGACAATGAATTAAAAAAGCTGTTTTTCAAGGCTAAATCATGCCTCCAGCAAAATGCAACAAGAAATAGATACCAAATGAAGAACAGGTACTGTCTTTCACTCAGGGCAGAACTGAAAGTTTCATTTAGTTCTTAAGACATATTTCCTCTTCCTGTGAATTATCTTTACAAGCCATGACCAGAGGCAAGAAAGTGAATAAAGGTGGAGTATTCATTTCATACATTTGAGCATTCTCAATTTTATATGCCTGACTTCAGATGAAAGTGTTTTCTTAGAAAGATTGTTTTCTAAACTTCCTAGACATGGATTAGGTTTCAAGCATATTAAAAGTCAGAATTATTATGAAAAGGAACAGGAGCTAATAAATTTATTAAAGATGTTGTGGATTAAAGATCTTGTGGAAATGTTGAAATTCCTTACTGCATGCATATTCCTAAGTATACTTTAGATGCTAAAACCCTAACTTAAGGAAAGATGCTGTAGCTTGAGACTGTTACACATACTAAGACAACCAGTGTTGTTCACAACATGCCTAGCCAGCCCTGAGGGGATTTATAACTTCGATTGGCAGAGGCCAAAACTCCCCACATCTGCTTTATAAAAGTAGTTCTTAAAGACCAGATATCTAATTATTGTCAAATCCACTGTGCAAGTTTAGGGTATCTGATCTTATGATTACAGACAGGTGCACTTAGAGTACAGAAAATGTTTCTAATTCAATTTCACTAATGAGATAATCAGGACTGACTTTCTACTAAAGCCATGTACTCTGAAGCCTTGAACTTTGTTTTCTGTGCCGTTAATGGCCATCCCTCTTGTGTTTTGTAAAGCAAACTAAGAAGTCAGCACTGGAATTGAAGGTATGTCACCATTATCTTAGGGAAAAGCAGACTGGGTAGACAAAGTAAATAAATAATTATATGTTACTAGTAGAAGTGTGTCTTGATAGGAAACTGAAGAACTTCAAAGCTAGTTCATCCTAGTAAAATGAAAACCAGGCCTGATCTCTAACATCCAGCCACATACTTCTAAGGTCCAGAAGGTAATTATTTATTTATAGTCTTGTAGAGCAAATACAGTTTGACTGACATAGTTTTGTTCTTCTATAAAATTTTTAGAAAAGAATCGACCACAGATAATCTCATGGGACAATGACTTAAGGAAACTTTAATCTGTATTGCACACAAAAGTTATCCACTTCTTTTAAACAATGTTGTTGCTATTTAAAACAGATGTAGAATCCACAGTGGATCTGGGTTTTTAATCAAAAGCTTCAGGTAAGATTAACCTCGCAAATAGTGAAAGCACTGGAGCAGTTATTAATTATAAAGATAATAAAATCTTTTCATGTTGTGATGAGTTACACTGAAATTTGATATGAGCCTATTTGTGTAAGATGCAGCTGAAAACTCCTCATGCAATTGATGAATTTGTCAATTGTTATGGATCTAGGGATCACAACACAGAAAAAAAAACCCCACCTTTATTACCTGTATTATAAACAAAATGTCTCTTACTGCCAATATTTACCTGTATCTAGTTCTAAGAGGATCCAAATGAGACAAGGTTGCTGCTCTTGGTACAGTGCACTTGTGAGCCCAGTCCTTCCACCTGCTGTCTCCATAGGATGTAACCATTGCTACTCTGCTAAAACAATCTATATACATGTATATCTGTAATGTAAAATAAATGAATAGTTTATAAAATGTATGGCTATCTTTTTCTAATACAGCAATGTGTGCTTGAAAGAATCATATCTAGCAAAAGCTTAGCTGAGAATATTCTTAATAATTCTGTGGATTGTGAAGCCACAAGACCAGCCAAGTTTTTATTTATTCATGCAAAGCATTCCCATTACCTGAAGGTCATCACCCACTCTCTCAGTGCAGATTCCTGCAATCACAGATCTCCTTTGTTGTGTTTGTAACCCAGACTCTTCTACTGCCATCTCTATTGTTGTTCTTTCCTGCCTGGGATAAGCATGTGGCTGACAATTTAAATTTGCTGTTGCTAGGGCAGGATTTGAGAGCAAGCTGAACCACTCTCCTGGAGGGTATCCTTGGAATAATGGATTAATTCATATCCCTAAGTTTCTTTCTAAGAAAACAGGAATGGGTGACTCATAGGTTCAGTCCAAGGTAATGTAAGATTTCTTGAACAGGTTTGGCAATTTTTCTCTCTCTTTAATAGGAGAATTTCTGTCAAGCATGCAAGCAGGAAATGGCATTTAGACACATGAGAATTCAGGAAAGGGATAAGAACCAGAAGGAAGACAGAAACTAAGCATGCAGCAGAATCTTGAGACATCTTTTTGCTCTAAGTATTAAACCACCAAGTGCTGTCACTACTCTTTCACCCTGTTCCTTGCCTGTAGGATCAAAAAGCACTCCAGAACCCTGCTGCTTTTGCTGAAGTGAAATTTTAGCAAAATTGAAATTCATGCTGACCTGTGGTAGGAAATAGGAAGCCCTGAGGAGGACGGCAGTCTGTTTTATTGCAGGCTACACAATCTCAGCCTTGAGGCTTCAATTCTCAAATGAACTCAGTTTATCAGAGAAATTTCTCTAATTTCACAGCTTGTTGCCAGGCTGTGACATCTTTACTATAGATGATTCTTCCTCCACAATCTGACTTCAACAAACATTTGCCTTTTGATAACATGTCTGTAAAATGGTTACATTTTGCTACATGTTTTCTTGACTTCTTAGACATTACAGCTTCTCATTAAATAAAAGCTATCTTGCCATACATTGAAGATTATAAAAGTAGAAATAATTATAGCTATTAATAAAGAAGTCATAAAATTCTCTCAGCCAGAGAGCACTTCTCTATGTATTTTACATGTTTTTAAAAACTGAATCATAGGGAGGTAATCTGACCTTGCATAGATTCCAGGCAGCTCTTTCTCAGCTCTGTTTGTCACTAGTGTTGAAAGTACTTCAAAGTGTAATAAAATGAACAGAGTTCAAATGCACCACAACTTATTTTTGAAGCATGAATCAGAGATGCTTAAGTATCAACACTAAGCTGAAACTTAAGAACAGCTGATGTGTTAAGCCCTGTCATACAGATAGTGGTAGATAATACCAAAAGATTGTGCTAGATAATATCAAAACTGCTTATTTTTTATGAAAAAAAACATTTACAGGCAAAACTGGCTCTTGCAGGGGATTTCCACTAAAACGCATTCCTAATTTCCTTGTGGAATTAAAAAACATTTACATAGCCAGCATGACAGAGCATATAATATGCAAGGACATTTTTAATTTATAGGCAGATTATGCCACCTTTACCTTTATTGATTTGAGCAAGACTACTCAAGCATCAAGAACAATACTTGATATAGATAAGGCCAGTCAATAGGTCAAAGATAACTATATTAGATGTCTCAGGGAAGCAAGGGAAAATGTTTTAAATATTAACAAGGAACTGAGGTCGAACTACTGTATTACTTAAGCTGAGATGGAAAGAAGGATTTTAACCTAGCATTGCATGATTATGTGCAAACTACGCAGAGAAGCCCAGGGTAAGGGCTTTGCACTTACACTTTCTGTTAGTTTGACATAACTTTAATCCTACATATGGAAGTGCTTTTCTAGCAAACAAAGGGATCTTCATCCATCAGCATACCATGGACGATAGTGGTTGTCATGTTACACAGTCTCAGACATGAGCTAAATTAGGGTTTTAATCTATGTCAATTTTTCCTGCAGCTAGTACAGAGGGAGAGAGAGCTTTGGTCTCTGCTTTGTATTGCTCCACAAAAGTATCCAGCATTCCTCTTTGGCTAAGGAGGAAAATCAATAAAAAAATTAATGCTGTGAAATGCTCCTGCGAGGCACTAAAAATGGGCAACTAAAATAAGTAATATTAGGAAAAATGTATATATATATATATAATAAAACTTACAGATTTTGCTTTATAATGATATATTTTATTAAAATTGTATTGATATTTTATTTATATATATTTATATATATATATATATATATATATACCTTATAATAATTCAGTGAAAACATCAGATTAACACTCATCAATGGCCAAATAAACTCCAACCCAATGTTAAAAATTATTAGGGTAAAAATAGTGAAACAGAGAATAAGTCAGGGTATAGTTTAGCATAGATGCATGTCCTTTTTTAACTGCTGGTTCCTTTGACTTAAAAGTGTATGGATTGACTGGAAAATATACAGAAAAAAAACTGAAAGAAAGTCAAAATACATCTGTATAAAGAAAGAATAGAGGGACTATGACCTATAAAGAAAAGACAGAAAGTGCTAAAATAGAAATATAACTAGAGAAATATAAAGTCATGAGTGTCTTGAAGCATTCAATACAGAATTTTTTCTTTCTATTTTTCCTTAAGGAAAAAAATGGTACAGAAAAAAACTTGCATAAATTAAAGGAAGCAATGGCTACTGGAACTTGTTAAATGCAAAGACAATAATTTTTCCTCAGGAGGCCCCTTAGCACTAAATCACTGCAAAAGCATTGCTACAGCTTTGCCCTGTTCTTAATCTCTTCCCTTGTTTTTGGCCACTCTCCAAGGCAGGATTTGAGGACATTTACTCTGACCTAACAGGGCTTTTCTGAATCTAATACTTCAGAATTGCTTAGGGGGAAAGGAATCTTAAAATGTTACCATGGAGTTCGCTTAAAATGATATCAAGGGCATTCTTAAAACCCAGGCAAGTGCTTTTGTACTATTTCTCTGAATATTATCAAATAGATAATTTTAGGAAGCTTTATTCTCCTGCAGATGTCAATAGCTCCTGTTAAATTCAGTCTTGCTAGAGAAAACTCATTGTGAATCATATTGCTATTCTCTTTCATTTCATGGTATCACATGCTTGGAGCTGTTTGGGTTTCCTGCCAGTTTAACAATGTGATTTTCAGTGATTTCTTTTTTCTTCTTTGTTTTGCAGCCTTGCTTAACTGTGAGACTAATGGATATATTTAACATTGGAATAAATTATAATTTATGATCCTAGCTGGCAAGAGAACAATGAGCTTGCATGAGGTGGAGACATTTAAAATCAGAGATTAGGTGCTTTGCTGAAGTTGAAGAGACATGGAGCTCCAGATGCAGCATGAAGTGATACTTGGCTTAAGCAATGGTGAGACCAAGAAACCTACATAATTGAGAATTTCTGTAGGAAATTACCAGGACTTAGGGATCAAGACCTCAGTCCCTTTTCGATGGAATTCTGCTTCTAGCATTAAACCTGTAGAGAAATGAAGAGACACTTTTCTATGTGTATGGAGGCAGAACAAAATATTCACTTTCCATGGCAAATGTACCAATGACTTAAACAGAACTTCAAGTATGGGCAGTAGAGGTGAGAGTCACATCCCTAATCATGGTTGCTCATAATGTAGCCAGTAAAACATGAGTCAGTCATGTGAGGCTGCTGAAGTAGCAGCTGGAGATTGCGACAGTACAATAAATGGATCTCAAGGCATGGTATGAGTTACGCCAAGACATCTGTATTTGATGAATTGAACATGGTCCAAATCCATTGACTCTAAAAGAATCTTCAGGTGACTGACTATCTCTGGTGGATGCTCCCACATTATAAACATAAAATAAGATGACCATAAATCACCTTTATTAAAGGAGATTTAAGGGAATCACCTTAAGGTGTTAAGCATTGTATCCATCTTTTAAAAGGGTAGAACAGAGAATCCTGGGAACTGCTAACCTGTCAGTTTCACCTTTGTTCCTGGAATAATCATGGCAGAGATCCTCCTAGAAGCATCCATAGTGGTCAATGGCCCAGAGTCCCAATGGACATCAGTGACAAGTGTTGTCCCTTAGGGGTCTGTACTGGGACCAGTGTTAAATATCTGCATTAATGACTTAGACAAAGGATTGGGTGCAACCTCAGCAAAATTGCAGATGACACCAAACTGTGGTGCAGTGGCACTCTTGAAGGACAGGATGCCATCCAGAGGGACCTGGACAAGCTGGAGAAGTGGCCCATGGGAATCTCTTGAGGTTTAACAAGACCAAGTGCAAGATGCTGCACCTGGGTTGGGGCAATCCCCAGCATCAACACAGGCTGGGGATGAGCAGATCCTGAGCAGCCCTGCTGAGAAGGATTTGGGGGTGTGAGGGGGGTGAGAGGCTGGACATGACCCAGCCATGTGCCCTCACAGCCTGGAGAGCCAAACCTGCCCTGGGCTGCATCAGAGGCAGCATGGGGAGGGGATTCTGCCCCTCTGCTCTGCTCTGCTCTGCTCTGCTCTGCTCTGCTCTGCTGAGACCCCACCTGCAGGGCTGCATCCAGCTCTGGGGTCCCCAGCACAGGAAGGACATGGACCTGTGGGAGTGAGTCCAGAGGAGGCCACCAAGATGATCAGAGAGATGGAACAGCTCTGCTGTGAGGAAAGGCTGAGAAAATTGAGATTGTTCAGCCTGAAAGAGAGAAGGCTTCAGAGTTACCTATTGTGCCTTTCTGAATGGAGCCTAAAGGAAAGATGGAAAGAGGCCATTTGCTAGGGCATGTAGTGACAGGACAAGGTGGAATGGCTTCAAACTAAGACTAGGTTTAGATTGCATATCAGGAAAAAATAATTTACTGTAGAGTATGGAATCACTGGAACAGGTTGCCCAGAGAAGCTTTGGATGCCCCATCCCTGGGAGTGTTCAGGGCCAGGTTGGATGGGGTGCGGAGCAACCTGGTCTAGTGGAAGGTGTCCCTGCCCATGTCAGGGAGTTGGAACTAGATGATCTTTAAGGTCCTTTTGAACCTAAGTCATTCTATGATTCTAAATCCTGGCTTAGGTTTCCAAGTTTGCTTATTGCAATTACTGAATCAATTACTTGTAGAAGGATATCTTTGTTGAAATCAGATGTGTCATCTAAACTGTCAAACCCACCAGGTTTTAAATATGTTTAAGGTACTTCTTTCATTAGAGCAATTAGTTATGTGTTTTAGAGCATAGTAAAAGTGCTTTAAAATTCTGTTGTAGATATATTTGAATTTCATTTAAAAAATATGAAAATGATTGGCCAAATTCCCAACCAGTATGACTAGCAATTCTTAGGGATATCCTAGAGTTACACCAAAGACCATGAAGGAAAGGATCTGAGGGATGTCCTAGTCTCACCTATATAAAGGTTGTGAAACTAATCTGAAAATTCTTTAACTGCATTATACCATTTCTGTTTGTACAGATCTTATAGCAACACAAATATTTCAAAATCTTTCCAGTGACTGAGTTATAACAATATCTTACTTATAGATAGTTCAAAATAACATACCCTGCGACCTGACTTCTGTTCAGAACAGCACACAGATTCTTTATGTAAAAGAGTCTTTAAAAAAGTTTTCTTATTAGTACCTTTTAAGTTTAACTAGGCACAACTGAATAGTTATTTTTTTAAGCTCTTATGTTTTCAGCATCTTTGTGGTAATATTACAAATTTGCAGTGAAAAATTAACAATTTTCAAATTGTTTTTTTGAGTTCATTTTCATCATCTCACTGTCAGAAATAAGTGGTCTAGACACAGAAGGATTGAAACATGATTCTCCCTTGAGTAATTGTAGAACCTCTGTTCTCTAAAACTCAGAGGTGTGGTTGCACTTCAGTCATGATCTCAGAAGAAATAATAGACCATTTCTGTACTGTCTTGTTTCAAGTTTCATAACCATTTTACCAATTCAAGGCAAAATGAAAGTAGGCTGCTGTTGGGAGGGGTTTTGTGCAAATAATTAATTTTGTATCAGTTCTTCTTATTTTTTGTTCCTCAGAGCTGTCATTTGAAACTGCCCCCACTGCAGTAAGCTAACAATGTTTTTGGTGACTTTATGGTATGATTCAGTGAAATGGCAATACTAAAAGATTTATCTGTTCATTTAGTGAAATACCAACTTGCGATGAATTAATGTCTATAATCCATTTTCTTTTCCACTCATATTAAAATTAGAAAGACCTTGTTTCAAAAGTCTATGAATTTCACTGCTTTCTGTGAATGGAAGAAAAGAGGGAGTCCATTCACTACTCAGGAGCTGCTACCTTGCAGCTTCTCTCCATGCTTGTCATGCAGGACTCAGACCTTTACCTCTCCACTTTTGTTTATTCAGTAGTAAATCCACTCACAGCAGTCCCTTAATGGTGAAGTAAGATGCAATAAAAGATAAAAAAATAAATAAGATAAAAGATAAAATAATAAAACCCACAAAGATAAATGAGGAAACAGATGAGGGCAAGCCTTTGAACCACGAATTAAGGCTTTTGCATATCTTCAGTAGCTGTAGCATGTGTCCTCGAGCCATTTGAGAATTAACATGAGAAAGGAGAATTCACCAAACACTTGAGAGAGGAAGTTAGCAATTGTTCGTTGTTTTTCTGTTCAAAGTAGTTTTAAATTTACCAGTTGACCCAAAGCTTAAGTTGAAATTTTGTTTCCTCCAACGCTGACACCTAAACAGCATCTGCAACACATGTAGGTATTTTATGTACAAGATTACCTTAAGTAGATATCTTACTTGCTCATTAACTTTTAGTTCTGAATAATTATGACTATTCTAGTGGCCAGCAGAAAGGAGCTTGTCTTAGAGAATAATTGTTGCCTACACTTGCAAAAAAAAAAAAAAGAGCACTTTTACTTGGCTTTATCTGGGATAAATTTCTGGTTAAATTGGAATTGTGGTGGTGCTCATTCAGATCAAACAAATAATTAGTAATGGAAGAGGCTAGAACTGCAGCAGTCAGATGACAGACTTCAGGTCAGCCTCAATCTTAATTCAACTCAGGGGTTAAATTTTGCTGAATTTGCCCATTGTGTCATTAAAAAAGACAGTTAACTGTCAAAATACCTCTCATGTGTGACTACACAAACACTTCCAGGACCACCATATTTTTACAGCAGGACATCCAGACATTACCGAAAAAAGTGTTTCGCATTTAAGTGCAGACTGCAATGGATTGTACATAGTGACATCCCCACTAGCCACTGAGTTCTCTGTGTAGATGAGGGCTTTAGTACTAAAAAATAAATACACTGCACTTTAACTGCCATAACCAAATACAGATATTTGAATCAAATGTAAAAAAGTTAACATAAATTATTAATTGGTGTCATTAATGATCTCATCATTTCCTTAAACAACTCCCCATGGGTTTTGGTACAATTTTGAAATGTATAGACATAGAAAGTTTTGTCTCCCTATGGTGCTAGGATGCTCCTATGAGACTTGAACATTCAGTGTCGTAACATTTTATTATGCATAATCATCTCAGATATGAGAGGAAGAAATTTTGTCTCTCATTAGACCATCTGACATAACTGAGAGAAGATCCAAAAACTGCCTGGTGGGGCCAGGGAGAGGATGGTTGCTATTGATGTACTTCCATCCCTACCTATTTGGAGATGTAAAATTGATACAATACCATGATAGCATCAAATAGAAGAATTATGCAAGATGAAGGGCCTATGACTTCCTAACTATTTTTTTAGTGCTTGTGAAGTACAAAAAGCATGGGGGGTAAATATCTTTACTGAGTCCACCTTGAAAGCTAATATTTCTCACAGCACAGTTAAATGGACTGCAAATATGCACAGGTGTGTAACACATGAATAGAGTTGACTGAGCTAGTGAAGGGTGTGATGGAAGCACTGTAATCACATTACTGTTAGCCCAAGCTAAGGAATGTCAACAGTATACAAGATATTGCAGAGGCTGCAAGTTAATAAAGAGCCACAGTGTGCCCTTCTATAAAAAAGCAGGCTTGCCTCCTTTTTTTTTTCATTGCTGCAGTGTGGTTATTCATTTGTATTTTGTCTGTACCAATTAACTACTAAATTGCCTATCTATTTATCTACCTATTTATGGTCAAAGAGAGGGACTGAGAGGTTTTCTTGACAATATTTTTTTTAAAAATGAGCTCTTTTTCCTCAGAACCAGAAATATCTATTGAAAGGGATTGAGAGTCTTAAAAATTAGCAGTGTGACCCAGCCCAAAATAAGGATTAGCAGGATTAAGCTCCATCTTAATGATTTTACACATGAATAGTACCAAATTAAATGGTTTTCATGTGTAAAGTTGTTCACCTGTTTAACGTTGAAAGTATCTTTTTGTTTTAATTCTGAGTTTTACCTTGGTAAAGATTTCAACTTCTGTTCTGCCTAAAACTGCAGATGTGATATAACTATTCAATGGAGAACTTCCTCTATACATTTACAATTATTGCAAAGCACCTTTTCAGGAGTTTGATTGCAAAGTAGAATGAATGATAATTACTAAACAATGTGTTGGCATTTTTAACAATGCTTTTCAAAATAATTCATTTGTCTTTCACCATTTCAATAAAATAAAGAGCATAATTATTATTTGAAGGTAAGGAAGGGATTTCTGATCTAGTTCTTATCTGATATGGGAAGCTGCTTCCAAACCCACTCTCTAAGTTTACATTTTAGAACAATTTATTTTTATCAATAAGTTATTTTTCTTAAAATAATTTTATACATCTCTTGATGAGATATGAGCCACAGTCCATGAAGGAAATGCAAATACTCACTTCTCTTTAAAGGTTTTGCATTGTTCACTCACTATTTGACCTGCTTGTCCTTCAAAGTATGAGAAGTGATTATCTGGTTAGGATGCCCGCAAGGAACTGCATTTCTTTTCCTGTTTTGCTCATGTTGCTTGTGTTACCACAGACATTTCCTTTATTCTCTCTGTGTATCAAGTCTTTGCCTGAGAAACTCAAACAGCAGGTGCTGTCTCGCCCCCTCATCTCTGTCTTTTTCTGCCTACCTGGAATACAAGAATCTTCTGGAGTTTTTGAGAAAGGGTACAATGGCTGCTCACAGTGTGCACTGTGAATAGAATAGTCCACAGAAAAACAAAAATAAATCTATAAGGGATCATCTACTCTGCATATATCACTGATTTCAGATTGCTGAGAATTTACCACCTATAATTATGATTTTGATAGACTGAGCTGAATTCTAAAAATACTTGAGAAGAAAAGTTGTCCTGTCAGTCTCAAAAAAACCAAGCTCTGCACCAAAGGTTAAGCAAAGGAAAAGGTTTTTCTTTCCCCATAGACAAACAATAAAAGCTATAGTATAATAGGATAACAACCTGGTTTTATTTTATTTATTTATTTAATGAATAAGGAGAACATTGAGTAAATCAATCAAACCTTTACAGCACAAATACTAAGCAGTAAGAGCTCATTAAGCCCCTTTTCCACACTTGATTTCAGCTTGAGGAAATTGTTTTATTATTAGCAAAAAGATATCACAAAGCTTGAATTAACAGTAACAAAAACAAACAAATGAAAAAAAAAATTCCTTTTTGTTGTCCTAAGATTGCACTCAGTTGCCAACACTATTAACAGCCAGAGATTAAACTTTTTTTTCCCTTCTCTCACTGCCTTCAGGGCTTTAACTGACAAGACACACAACAGTTCATAACTGAAGCTTAAATTTTAACTGTAGATAGGAGCCTCAAGACACCCTTATAATATAAGTATATATTATATAGCAATTAGTAATGCTACTGGGGCTTTCTTTGTTTAAAATTTTTCCTTTTCTTTTTCAGTATTTGGTGAAAGCCTGTTTTGTAGTCCTTCATTAGTGACATATTCCTCTAATTTTGTGTGCCCACATCCTGTTAGATCTGTTCATGTTTAGCCTACCTCAACTTTTCTCTTCTATGAAAACAGATTTCCTTTGTTCTGGACAGTCAAATGCTTTGTCTTTTGGATGGAAATCTCTGGTTGGCTGCTTGTATCTTAAGGGGAAAATCTGTTTGTCCTAGCACTTACAGAGTCCCTAGTTTAAAGCTAGCATGAAATTAATCTACTCTTTTTTTTTCTTTCCTCTTACTTTGCCCAAAGAATTAGCAATTTAGTTGACAAAGAATCTAAACATATTTCCTTCTTTGATTTATACCTACTACCTGACAACAACTTTTATCCAACCTCAAACAGTCTTAATGCAATTTCTAAATTGTCCCACACTTGTCTTTTCACATTGGCTGTGGATGAAACAGGAGGCCACTTCCTCTGATGGGACACCACCATTACATTTGTGCATTCCCTCTCACCTCAGAAAGATGCATTTTTGCTACTGCTGCTGTCCCACACATGGTGTGAATAAACCTCAAGCACAGATCTGACTGGACTATACTGTGTTGTGGTTTGAGGTCACAGCCTGAATTGTGCAGGAAGTAATTTGGTACAGAATGCTGTCAAGATGTGGCCCATGTCGGCTGCCCTTCTGTTGATTGCTCCCTTCTGGTTACTGAGATAAGAGTTTGAGGCATTTCCTTGGTGCCTTCAAGAGCACATTATATTGGCTGTGGTTGAACCTAGAGAGGAACTAAGAGGTGCTCAACACCCCAAATCACTGGGAAATAAAGTAGTGCAAGAGCTTTGAGAGAGAGCTTTGACTCTTGCCCAGATGAGATTAGAAAGGGTGCTATAATTCCAGTTTTTAACACAGGGTAAATATCACCTTAAGCTAATAAGCAGAATTGGATTTCATCAGAGACAATAGGTTCAGTCTCAGGTTTATCTTAACGTGCTGTGCTCAGAAACAGAGCTGGTATAGTTCTAGGAGAAAAAAATTCTCCAATTAAGAATCTAACAGCTGGGTGAAACTGGTTGTTATGAGCAAAGCATCTTGTAAGTTCCCCTCAGAACAAAGGTTTAACGTAAACTGTCTTTTGGGTTGAACATCCTGCTAAAACATGCTTGAAGTAAGTAATAAATAAACAAAATCTTGACTTCAAAAAGCTGAAAGTAAGGGTTAATAGAGAACAGATAAATACTGCCTTTGTAGATATGATACTTCCCCCTTATATGTTGCAACTAACTGGCAACTGTGTTGGGGTTTGAGAGTCTTTTTCCTTTTATTTTTTTCTTTTCTTTTTTTTTTTTTAAGAAGAGGGAAGAAAAGGTTTGAATTGGCTCTGATCCCATTGCCCACAAGGTGGCTGGAGCCTGGCCATCTGTCGCAGCTGCTGCTTGCCATTGCTGCCACTCTAATTGACAATGAACCCAGCACCCCGCAGTAATTGGGGCTGCACTGTGACTCGGGCAGGTAATGCACCCTTTTAGCATCCAGCAGTCCCCATCTGTGCAGCAGCCCTTGGCATGGGAGCACAGTGACCCCACTGCTGGTTTCCCAGGTGGGCAGCAGGGATGGCCTCACCTGGGAAGCATTAGCAAGGCCCAAGGGAAACCATGCCCACATCGAAATTGAAAACCTCCCCAAAAGTCACTGGAAGATTTTAATACTGCTGCCAAGGCACTCACACGTCTGCCATTCAGCTCTGCTTTTTAAATTAAAAAAAAAATCTTCAAATATTGAGCAGCTCATGGACTGCCCCAGTCAGGGTTTCTTTATTAAATTATCTCACAACAATATTTTAAATTGAGTGGTCTGGGTTTTTTCTCCATCACAAGCACTACAGACACCAAAGCTTTGGCACACA
Organism: Camarhynchus parvulus; assembly: GCF_901933205.1. NCBI lineage: Eukaryota > Metazoa > Chordata > Aves > Passeriformes > Thraupidae > Camarhynchus > Camarhynchus parvulus. The sequence continues at coordinate 80,231,178 of NC_044573.1, read as the reverse complement.
GGGCATTTAATTCAGCCGCTGAGAAGACAGCTTTGCAGCAAGTCTTTCCTCAAGGTTTAGATGTTTTGGGGAGACAAAAGCAAATCTTCACCATTTCTTGACTGCAAGGTATTGGAAAACTCATCAATTCCCTTGTGCCATGAGCATAATCTTGGTCCCAGAATATTCCATGCAGCATTTCTCTGTCCTCTTCAGTCACTGGTCTGCTCGTTATGAATTGCAAGTTACTGTTATTTGACCATATTTTGGGAGCTGCTGCTTTCTTAAGTGCCAATAACTCAGGTTTCCATGGCAGGTGCATGTATGGTGAAAAAGAAAGGTATACTCTTACATTCAAAATGTGCTCATCCAGAACATAATGAAGTAGATACAATTAAGTCATTTTATTCCAGAGAGATTCAGTCTCAACAGGTAGTTTAGGGTTTAAGGCAACATTTTGATTCTAAATCTCTGTTCTTTCTGCAGTTTCTCCACAATTCTGTATAAATTAGGATACATGTGGATGTCAGAATAAGGCCCATGATTCTGACAAGCCTAGAAGGATTGAAGACATGGATTGTTTCATAGAAAATTACTTTTGTTTTAAAAAGTACTATTTTGAGCTGTAATGATTTCTAATTACAGGTAAATTCTTCCAGATGAGACCAACTGGCCAGTGAGTCTGGCAGCTGATTTCCAGTGGGGGCACTGTCCTGTGCTGCAAGGCAGCCCCCGTCACCCATACAACTTCAGATCCCCCCAAATCTTGCTTTAACATGATTTGGATGGTACAAAGGCCTTCATTTCTTTTTTAATCATTATCAATTCAAATGTGACATTTTCAGTTTTATTACCTTACTTTTTTTTCCCTTTGCTTCCCAAAATAGAAGCTCAAAAGTGTTTCTGTTCCCTTTGTGAAACAAAACTCTCTAAAGAATTTGACCCTTTTAATTTTTAATATTATTGTTAGGTTTATATTAGAAAAGTCTGTCTGAGCTAGTACAGAACCGCTTTACCAGCTCCTGTCTCCAGAAAGGTGATTTTTCCTTCACTTTTTGGGGTGTGGAGTGATGTTGTACTAAGTAAATTACTCCAACAGCATCTTGTGGTGGAGAAATTATACTGTGTAATATTTTACAATGTTTTCAGTCCTTTACTCACATATCAGCAAAACTTCACCTGAAAAATTAATGAAACTGTGAGCTGAGTGGTGGGAATTGTTGAAAAGAGAAACACGTTGCACACGGGTTGTTAGGCAGTTGGAAATGCTGCTCCTGTGCATTTGTGCCTTATATGTGAGAAAAGACATTCCAGCCTTAGTGTACAAGTAAAGACAGGAAATATTCCTAATAAAAAAGGAAATGTCAAAATTCACATGACTAGAAAATTATGCTGATATGTGATTTTTTTCCCACAAAAATAAGCAATCATGGAGAGGAACTTAGCACATACAGTTCCACACACATGCACAAGAAAGGCCAGAAGGATGTTTCTGATCCTGACATGAAGAGCTTTAAACACTTTGTTAGATCTCTGTCTAACAGAGTTCCCTACAGCATAATTTTTGACCTGCAGATATCAGTGGACTTGTACATCATAGATATTTCTCAAAGAACTAGTTGCAAAGTGGTAGATTCTGCAAAAATTTAAGGAAATCTGTTGCTTTTTATGAAATAATTTGGCAGTAAAATTATGACTATAAAACTTCTGTTTCTAGGACTTTATGCAGTTTCATTTTAATCTGGATTATTTTATGAACCTGGTTTGCAGCATGGCTTCAAAAGCACAGAACTGAATTTATCTGTGAAAATTGTGACTTGTCACCTCTCTCTCAGAGAGAATGAATGAATAAATGAAATGTGCAATCACCTGCAGTGGCTAACAATGTTTTCTAAAGCTCTACATGATTGCGATCATTTTCTTAATTTCACTTAAGTATGTTTAAAACCAAGACACGTGAAAAGGGAAGAGCAGAGGGACGCTGCCTCTTTTTGAAAAGCAGGAGCAGCCTCTCATTCCAGACAGGCTGTGAGCTGCAGAGCCTGTGCAGGCACATCTCCTCCTCAGCTGCCTGCATAGGACACACAGTTGGACATATTTCCTTAAAGCTGTGGGCTACACTTTAGGTTAATATAACATAGACTTTAGTTGTCCAGCATTTCCTAAAGTTTAGAGCCATGTTTTCTAAGGATTACTTGTGAATACAACCCCAACATTGGAGGCAGTTATTCAAAGTAAAAAGATTGGCCATGGTCCAGCATCTAAAGAGAGATTGAGGCAGAGCTCATCTCAGATTCCAAAGGTGTTACTCCAGATTTATATGAGTGTAACTAAAAGCAGAAGGAAGTTCATTGTCTATTATGTCAAAGACATAAGGTCTTTCAGATAATGGGCTATAGATACCAGGCAAAATGTACTCATATGTTTTTCATCCTATTCATTGAAATCCTTTGGTTAGAAAACTTCATAATTTAAAATGCAATGGTCACATATTGTGAGGAAAGCTTGGAATATCTAAAAAAGAATCTGTGGAAAAGCTTTATATCAGTTTTCACACAAAAGTCTGTCCAGAGATTGAGATAAGAAATCCAGAGATACAGATAGGATTTTTTACTATTTCTAGACCAACTTTACCTGTCAAAGGAAGTGGCCTCACTGTTCTCTTTATATATATTCTATGTGCAAAATGAAGCATATCTCTTCTAGCTGGAGTGACAACTTCATGCATCTTAACAAGTTGTCCTATAACAAAGGATAAACACCTCTGTATTCATGGTAAGAAACTTTATGTGTTGGTTTGAGATATATGACATTTTATAGCTGACAATATGCATTCTCTGAGGGTGAAGCATAGCCTCTGCAAAGTTTTTATGTCTTGATATATTGTGTCTTTGGAATATCATTTTTTTTCAAGGTAGATTGTGGGGGTTTTGTACTCCTTTCAGTATTTCTTTGATTATAACATTATTTTCAGTCTAGGAATTTAAGTTTTGGATTTCTAAGAAAGAAAGAAGTGTGTGTGTGCAAGAGTGTGTGTGTTTGTGTACACCCTGAGACACTTGGGTAACTGTATCTTTCTGTCCTGGCTTACTACTACAGAGGCAATTATTCAGCTCACAGGATTTACAGAAGAATACGTTTCACAATGAAGCCTGAAGTTTCATTAGTATATTATTACTTCTTCTAGGTCATTATTAAAGATTAACAATATCGCTCTACCTAACACAGTCTTGTCATATCATCATAGTAAATAAATCCTGGTTGATTAACAAGCATTGTTACATTTCTTTTTCACATCTTCCAAGCTGCATAACTTGTTCACATGTCAGTTACACAGATGTCTGTAGAACTGTGAAAAGAAAGAAAATAGAACCAAGACACCAAATTTAGTGCCATGCACAGGAAGACCTTCAGCCATGCCTGCCAAGGGCTTGTACATCTTCTGCACAGTGGCTGAACAGAATTGTTAGGAGCAAGAGGAGGCAACTGTATTGCAACGTCTTCCAGTCTCCTGAAGTAATTTCTCACAAGGACCATCCTCAAGAATCATTAGAGTGAAATATCCAAGAGTTCCTTGGTTATTTAGCAATGCAAGTCTTCTTAAAGTCTGCAGAACCTTTACTCTTGATAAACAGTAAACACTTGTAAAATCTCTGTCATTTGAATGCTGAGCAGATTGAACTCTGTCACAATATTTTCCTCCCTGAGACATACTTTTTACTACTGATAAATGTCAAGATGGCAATATTCTTTCTTTGTAAAGCAATTGTAAAGTTGCCTGCCTCAGGAAAGCTCCTTCTGCTGAAGTCACAGATCTTTGAAGAACTGTCTGCAGAGCATCTTTAAGGTATTCAGCTACTGCAGCTTGTAAACCTGTTCCGCCTGAAGTAAAAAACCCCACACTCTTCTAGAAAATACAGGTGCTAAAAATGTAGAAGTAGCCTTCAGAACTAATCAGACGCTTCTTAAAATTTCTCTGTCAACAGTAAAAAGGACAAAGTTGCTTCTAACCTGGGAGTGGGAGAGGTGTATAGGGAGAGGACTGTATTAAGTGAGGCTCCAGGCACAAGTAATAAATCCAGGTTTATTGTTTTGGTTGAAGAGGTGACCATAATGTGGGATGGGAGCCTTTCAGCTCTGGGATTCAGCAGTGCTCTGGCCTGATAACAGTACCCACCACCTGCTGCACTTCAACTTTCAGCTCAGTGGCAGCTGCAGGCATTAATTCAGACTAGAAAACTGAGGGAACACACACTTTTATGATGTTGAAAGGTAGCTGAAAGGCAACTAGAAATGGTACTAAAGGGAAAAAAATTGCCATAGAAACATAGATTATTCTATTTGGAAGGGACCCACAGGAATCATTGAGTCTAATTCTCAGCCCTGCACAGAACAGCCCCAAGAGTCACACCATGAGCATGAGAGCATTGTCCAAACACTTCTTCAGCTCTGTCAGGCTGATGCTGTGACCACTTCCCTGGGGAGCCTGTTCCAGTGCTCAAACACCCTCTGAGGGAAGAACCTTTCCCTCATATCCAACCTAAACCTCCCCTGACACAGCTTCATGCTGTAAGCTCAGGTCCTGTACAATGATTTGGCTCTGACTGATACAGACTCCTCCTCTTGGGGTCACACTGCACCACACACAAATGTCCCTGAGCACACAAAGTTTGACTCCTAACACTTAATACTGTTACAGATACTCATCCAGCTGAACAAAAATCTTTCTGGTCGATGCCCATTCAGGGAATTTAGAATAAGAGTTAGTTTTTAGTTGATATGCATCTGTACCTAAGCTCCCTGTATGTGTAGTGAGATATACTGTGTTTCTTAAAGGAGAGTTCAGCTAGTCCACTGAAGAAATGCTGAGAAAAAAGTTGATGCCTGGACCCTACCTCAATATGAGGTTAGGAGACAGCTAAGTGGGGTTGTGATGGTTAAGAACTGTTTTGCAGTTCTAAAGTTAGAACTTGGGAGGGAAAAGTAATGGTTAGGTTGTTAAGTCTCTTTGTTCTTCAAGCTCTTTCTTCAAAGTCTTCAGACTGACTCCTGAAGTCTGTGTTTTGTCTTGTAAGTATTTACACTGTAAAATAAATGGGGACTGTTTGACATTCCCTTCTAAAAATGCCTGTGTGCATGTTCAGCTCCATTAACAATAGAGGTGTACACAGGAGAGGAGAGACCCTGACCCCAGGAAATTATTGCCTACCTGCTGTAATGGCAATTGCTTATCTCTTATTTAAATAATCAAGTTAAATACCAAACAAATCTTCTAAACTCTGTTTTTTGTTAAGCTCAAAGAAATCATGGGGAGAAAGAAACACAAATCCTGCATGAGAATGATTACAAAAAGTCCCCCAAACCCTCCTTCTATATCCTGCTGGCAAGCTATAGAAAGATTAATATTTTTTAAAATGCCAAACTAATTGTAAATATGAGATGTCCCTGTCCTCCAAATGCCAACTGAAAGGCTAGATTGCTATCTACGTAAGATTAGCAGGAAATTTAAAGTATTATTTATTGTGGGCAAGAAATTAATTTAGGATAAAAACACTTCCATTTTGAAACAGCAGGGTGAAATCAGAATTTGTCTGTTAATTAACCACCAGAGCTTCATAGGAAAGATTTTACTATCTTAGTTTTGACTTTCTAGTAACTAAAATGGCTTTTTCTGCATCTGAGTGACTGTGTAATATAGCGTATCACTGGTGTACCTCCCGATTTTATTTGCTAATGCATTTATCACATTCCTTACCGTACAATACACTAAGAACCCCACAAATCATATAATAATTCAACTTACTGGACTTCTAAGACCATTAAAACAGCTAGGTAGCATCAATAGTATCAGTAAAATCAGCTGTTTGTACAGGCTTCCTTTTTATTAAAATAGTCATAGGATTAAATCAGTATATACAGAAACCATGTGTTGTGAGATACTGATCAAACGACAGTAAAGTTCTTACAGCAGGGTAATTAGGGCTTTGAATGTGATCTGAATGGGGTAAGTGACACCAACTTACATTCCAATGGTCAAAGAGATGTGATTGTATCTCCTTTACAAAGAATTAAATAACACTCCAAAGTTTATCTGTCCATCTGAAAGAAGTCCCATAAAGGAAAAGAAACACTTTTAAATTCTTGACGCCTTGAGACTCTTTTTTCACTCAGCTGCAACGACCCTTATTTTCCTCTCAGTATTGCTATTTTATAATGATATTGCTAATATATTTTGAGGAGACAAAATCAATTTTACAATCAAAATTGGAGCAACACAGTATGGAACAACAAAGTAGAGGACTTTTTAGTGGCTGCCATATGATCTTTAATTTCCAAAGTTCCTGAACATTTTCTTAATCAGTCCATGGATTTCTTCTGGGATGCAGCCAAAATTAGAGGTTTTAGCCAGTTGCTATTTGTCTAGCCCTCAGGAGCATCAATGGGAAGAAGAAGCCTGTAGGATCCCAGCTTCAGTGTTTGGCTTTAGGGTTAAGACACATGCCCGCAGATTAAGAATTCTACTGTACATTTTTTCAATGATCAGAGTGTGAGAGATAACACTGCTGTAGGAGGCATCTAACAGAAGAGGAAAAACAAATGGAGGCTTAGAGGTAAGGTAAGTATTTAAACAAAGCAGTAACAGTTATTATGAAAGACCCACATAGATTGGTCTACTGTCCCTAACTGTCATTTACACTGGGAGCAAAACAGCTTTCAAAACTCCCAGACAATAATCCATTCAGCCTGATGTCCATGGCTACTCAGTACTCTACAGTCTTAACCTCACTTGAAACTCACGATGTTGCCTACACACGTCTGAGACTAATAAAGAAATAGAAAATGGATTCAAAAAACAAAAAGAGAAAAGAGGAATTTTATATGTCATGTTGATAGCAAGTATATTAATTTTAATGAGATCTATATAAATGGGGAGGAAGAACTGAGAGAAGTAGGAGATAATCTGAAATTAAGAATTTTTCAAAAAAAGCTGCCAGAAAATCAGGAAAAGCAGTGAAAGTAGATGAAAATAAGATGCTGAGATTTTATCATGAATACTCTAATTTCTGTAAGGGTTGAGGTGGTTAGAAGAAAATACTGAGAAGCCAGGAAGAGTTTGTGGGTGTTAAGCAATATATGAGAACCACTAGCATGAATGATGTAAAAACTCACTGTCTGTAAGGAACAAGTACAAACAAAAGGGTAAGCCAGCAACACCACAGGAATAGTGGGAATTGAGGGAAGAGGGAAGAAGGTTCTATGAATGGGATCTTAAGCAGGAAAAAAGCAAAAAGATATTTACTCCACAAAGAACTAGTTAAGTGGAGCTGGGGAGTGAACTCAGGAGAGAGAATGGAAAAGTCTGTTTTACAGGTAGATAATAAGAAACTTCCTGCTTTTGGAAAGGCAAATTCTATATAACTACATATATACATATATATATAATCTTCTATGTAGATTTGAATCAAGGTTAGATAGCAATGAGGAAGGAGTCAGAACACCATGTGTGTCCTCAGGCAGAGAGAGCCCATTCATAATGAGGACAGAGAGAGAAGGACAGTGAACAAGGAGAGGTCGGTGAGATGCAACAATGACAAAGAGCTCAACAAGGTGTAGTTAAGGAAGGAGGAAAGTACAGATAAAGCAAGTAGTTGATAATGTGACAGGATGGAGGCAAAAAAGACAGAAGCTTGAATTGAGAAAAAAGTAGGTGAGCTGAGCCATTTGGGAAAGGTAATGGTAGTGGATGTGGTAAAGAGAAGTGGTAGTAAAGGCAAGTGAATGACATTGGCACAGGTGGGCTGTGCATGAACCGGCAAGTGTTACTTTTTGAAATGCCAGAAAGATCAAAGACTAAGCAAAGAAAACTGAAGGTTGTACAGAGCCTAAAAAAAAAGTCTGGAGAGGACAAAAACTAAACCTGAAGACCTACTGGGAATGCCAGAAGAGAAGACATTATAAAAGTTCTACTCATCAGTAGTATGAATAGTATGAATAGTATAGTAGTTCAGGAACTTTCTCCAGAGCAGATAAAGAGTAGGAATAAGGGGTGTCCACAAAGCTAGGAAACAGAGCAGGGGAAGGAATAGCAAGGTGGATAAAAAAATCCATATGTTCAGATGAAGACTGGGGGAGAGCTCTGGACAGTGGCACCTCTGGTCCTGTAGACCTGGAGTATTGGGTAGATAGGAGTTAAATTTAGAACAAATTAGAGTCAGAATGATTGACAGACTGAAAAACAAGTTTGGCAAGTGAGTAGAGAGGCAGGGCATGAGAGAATCAGGATTAGGACAGGGCAAGGGAAACTATGATGAACAAAACAGAGAGCATCAGAAATAAGGTCTTAATATGGAGCAGGAGGTGGGCAAACTGAAAAGCACATGTATTTCCAGGGAGGTTAATTTTGTAAAATATGGTTTAATTTTGAGGACTGCATTTAATCTAAGCAGTTCTGCAGCATGGAGATTTCCTCACCTATCTGCATGCTTCTCAGACTTCCCAGAAATCTTTTCTCCTTTCAGGAGAGATGACTGCTGTCCCAGATACCTTTAATGTATGTAATCACCCTGTGGTGCCTTTCATCTAATTTGGCATTATGCACATTTGAAAACCTGTCACAAATGGGCCAGTTTGAAATGATGCTGTAATGCACAAAATTAGTTCTCCTGCCCTTTGGCTGCCGAACAAGAAAATTGATTTTTGTGCATTATGCAATGAATTTAAATTGTATATTTCAGACAGCTTTGTAAACATAGGACTTTTTGCAAACAGAGACACTGGAGGGATTCAAACATAAGCAAAGGCACTAGTAACTATTTTGGCAACCTATTAAATAATTTTTTACTGACTCTTGCCCATCATGCCATTGGACTAATGGGCAGACTTGTCTTTGTGGTTTATGTGTTCATTAGAAGCCCTGGTTCCAAATGCAACTGGTCACTGCCACAGCTTCCATTACCCATGATGGTTTTAAAAGGTTCTTCTGGTTACAGTACTTAGGTTGTGTATATATAGCGAGTGCTTTTGAAAAGGCAAATTCCTGTGCTGTCATCCAAGCAATCAAAACACTCTTTGTTTGCAGAGCGGGGGAGGATGGAGACAAGGGTAGACGAGAGGGGGAGATGTTTAGAGAACCAGCAGTTGCCACTCATCGGTGTGGCCGCTGCCTTCCTGTCCCTTCCCGACTGCCCCTCAAAGCTGTGTGCTAAAACCCAGTGTTCAAGGTAAGGTGACAAAGCCGAGGAATGCGGAGCCAGCCCTGGCGCTGATGGTTTCTCGGCCGGCCATCTCCTCCCCGCTCCGCTGCCCCAGTGCAGAGCCCCAGCGCTTGAGGGAGCGCTGGGACCGCCACAGGCGCTGGTGCCGCACCACCGGGATGACAAATGAAGCACTAATGTAAAACACAAATGAAACACTAATGTGTTTGCTAGAGGCTTAGCTGCTGGGCTGGGGTAGCAGATAGAGTAACCCCTCTGCTCTGTGACCTTTGCTTCTTTACTGCAGCTGGGTGCAGAGAGGTTAAAGAACAAACACTCTGCTTTTGATCAGCAGTGCGACACTGTGCTCCAGCCCAGACACCTGACGGGGAGAGAAAACTGTTGGAGCTTTCTCCTCTCTCCATGGCAATATGCTGAATGTTTCTGCAGCACAGACACTACTTTTTAAAAAGGGATTAAGAGCCTCTACCATCAGGTGCAGCCTCTTTGCACTGCATGTTTTTATGCCTCACAAATATCAGTCTCTCTGAAGTCAAAATAATTTTTTCTCTGAAAATAAGCAAGAAATTATGTATTTATTAACAATTTCTCTGACTGAATTATTCTCCTACAAGCCCTAGCTTCTCTCTCACCAAGCAAAGCAAATAAGCTATTAATTCTCTGTTTTTCCTCCGGGTATGTGCATGAACAGCAGTTGTAGAAGCTCATCAAGCTGCTGTTTGTTCCTGACAGACCCAGAATCCTTGATGAATGGTTCATTATTTTCGTCCAAAAAGGGGGGGGAAAAAGATAATTTCTGGGATGATTTACACTCTTTCAAAAGCCACTGTTAAACCCCTCCTGTTGCAGGTTTGTCTAGGTCTCAGTTCCTTTCTTCTCCACTATACCCTTTCTGAAATCTGGTACCAAGAGCTATGGAGAAGACAGCGAGGTGACTGGCTTGGAGCCTAATGTCCCCTTTACACAACCTTTTAGAGCACTAGAGTGAAGTGTGCCAAAGGCCTCAGCTAGAACAACAAATTGCTTCCCATACGAAGACAGGTCTCCATTACCCAGAGCAGATCAATTGCTCTCAGTGTGACTGATGAAGCTGAGGTGAAGGTACAAAAAACAGAATGATGCTAGCTCAATATTTTATATTTGGTAATGAAAGTGATCTATTGCTGTTTAACTAGTAATTCCAAGAACATCAACACAGAAGACAGGGTAAAAAATGTTGGTTACAACATTGTTTATGTAGCCAGATTTCAAGATGAAACTAGCTGCATGTAGTTCGCAAAACACTGGCATTTCATCATCTTTTATTTATGGAATTCATTAAAATGTGAGACTCTAATATACCAGGCACTAAAAAGAAAACCTATAAACTATTCCCTGTATCATCAAACCCATCACCCATGCTGCAGTAGATGGCTTGGAGGAACACCTTATATTCCAGTGATGAGCCCCTTGATCCCTTGTGGATGGTGCATCTACCTTGGCAATTGTTTTTCAGAGAAGGACCATTTGTTTCAGTGGCACATCAGGACAAGCCAAGAAAAGCTGCAAGTGACAGAGAGAGAATTCACCACCTGCATCTTGGCTGTTACATTTTAGATGTAGTATTTATTTTTATAAGCCCCTGGGGGAACAACTCTCCCAGATGCACAGTATCTGCATAATCACCCAATTTTAGATAGATTAAATATTCATATCAGGCTTCTTGAGTTGTGGTAATGTCCCTCTGGGGTTCTGAGGATCCAGGAAGAGCTTTGCCACAGCATAATGATTGGTGCCTGTTATTCAGACTGTCAGGGTTAGCCTCTCCGCCTTGCCTGTTTAGAGGCAAGTTTCTGTGAACTCACGAGGATGCTGTGGTTTTCCCCCATATAATTAGGTAAGATATGGTTCTTATAATACAAGGTAGTTCAAAGATAACCAGACCTGCATAAAGACTTTTGCTACACCTGTACACTGAGATTTATTATCTGTCTATTTAGTTTAGAGCCATCTAGCAACACAACTGGCTTAGAGGAGGCTTAAGTGAATAACAGGTGAAGATCATGGATATAATTACATTAAATAGAAATATCTGTGGAAAGAGTGGGAAGAATTTTCTATGAGATATGGATGGGCTTGTGTTGAAGATTGTGTGCAAGATGTTTTCCATTACCATCTGTATGGCTGATTACCTTGTCAAGTGGGCAGTTTGCCTTATCTCTCTCTTTGGATGACCACATTCACACCTTCCTCGGGAGGGGACCTCTGCTGATAGCAGACTATTGAATATTGATGCATGACTGATAAGAACTATAACAACCCATTGTGAGATGCTCCGCCCAGAGGGAGGAGCCAAGCACTGCTACCCCGATATAGTCTGAGATTCTGACACTCCAACACAGCTTTTCTCCACGGGATTCTCCAGAGGAACAGCAGCTGCCTTTTCCTCCTGGATCTTCAGAGGAAGACTACATCCTTCTCTACAGATCCTCCTTGCTCCAACAGAACCACCCCTGATACTTCAGAGGACTGCAGCCACATTTTCAATCAGACTACCACCAACACCCTGACCAACAGGGTGTCAGGTTGGGTTCTGACTCTGTCAGTGTTGTCCTAGTAGACTGCATTGTTTATTTATTTTTTTTCTCCCTATTAAAGAACTGTTATTTCCTGCTCCCATATCTTTGCCTGAGAGCCCCTTACTTTAAAATTATAGCAATTTGGAGGGGTGGGGAGGGTTTACGTTCTCCATTTCAGGGGAGGCTCCTGCCTTCTTTAGCAGACTCCTGTCTTTCCAAACAAAGACAGCTTGGTAACATCTTCCCAAAATTTATTCTAGAACTACTCTTTTCTATTTAGTCTGCTTGTTTGTTGTAACAGTATAGTAATGAATGTGATTTTTTTTTGCAATTAAATTGGTGATTAATAAATTCAATTAAAAATTTTAAAAACCCACCCTTTATCCTAATTTTAACTCCTAAAAGTTCTTTGGATTAGTTAACTGATTACATTATGTAATAGGTCTAAATATTGTTCTTGCTCTCTTGTGGTTGGCAAATTGCATTAAAGTTTTCAGGCCAGGAGAACAGCATGATTTAATGAAACTGTGTAAGCAAAACTTGCTGAAAAACTCCCATCATCTTTCTTTGTATTTGTAACTATGACCCATTCTAGCTTCTCCAAACACAAACAGTTTAAAGGGCACACATGATTGTTTTTCCATTTGTCATCACTGTTGGTGACAACAGAGGGTTTAACAAGTATCACCTTGCTTCCAGACAGGATGTGCCTATCCAAACTCAGATGCTTGAAAAACGTGTGTATCAGAGCTAGTTGCCGACAACCTCACTGGAGACAACAAAGAGGAGCCAGAATTATTCAGAATAATTCCTTTTGCATTAAATGAAGCATTTAAGATGGGTAAGTTTGAATTCTTTCCTAAAGTGTTTTTCTTGAGTTACATGTGAGGCAATGTAAGGCAGCTACTTCAGATATAGGCATCTGCATTATCAACATTTATAGTTAGGTCAAATAAATTGCATCTTATCTGTTGAAGACTATTTTTTCAAGAAATGTGGATGATTTAGAGTCTCCTTTTATTCTTTATGGAATTAAAACAGAAATGGATGGGGAGAGAGGCATCCTAGCGTGACCATTTATAAAAAAATCTTGTCTGTGTACAGATAGGCATCACATCCAATTGATATTCAGACATTCAAGTTTTATAAGCTTCATCTAAAGAGAAAACACCTATCACTCAAATGTCTGCATGATGAGGATATCACACACTGTCAGAAGAGTGGATTTTTTAGCACTAAAGAGTAAGTTCACAAAATTCTTAAAAATAACGTTTGAAATTAGTTAGTCATATACATTGCAATGCAAAAGGAAATTATGCACATAGTTCTGGACAGTAAACAGTTAACAAATTAGTTAAATAAATAGCAGTATTTCTTTGAAATGCTGATATGTTTGAAAATTTACTAAAATACTTTTTACAACTGGTAGAAAAAGCTGCAGTTTCTAAGACTTAGATGCCTAAAGCTAAACAACTAATTAATGTCTTGAATTACCATTTTTTGTTTTTTCTTTTTAAGATGCTGGCTATACTCAAGGAGTGCAAAACCTTTTAAGTATGCTTTTGAAAACCAAGCCAATTTATTTTTTTCCTGCATAAGATTCCCTAGTTAAAAAATTTGGGGAAACTAAAAAAAATACTATGCTAAATTTTAGTAAACTTATGTACTAGTAGCTTACAATGTTGTTTAAATACCTTTGTGTTTTGCTATTTATGAACAAAGTACAGCAGGTTATGACAGAAAATAGGAAAGTCCTGATTTCTTGTTAGATAACATTTTACCAGTTCCACATGATGAGATTCTGCTTGTCTTTCCTGTTCAACACAAAAGGAAACCAGCAGATGGAAGCAATGAAAAGCAGAATCTTTACTGCTGTCATTGGCAGCTAGTGCAATTTACTGACTTTCCAAAAGTATAATATGCATTACTACATCTTCCATTCTGTGCTGATAGATGTTGGATGGAGTGTCCTTCATTTCAGGACACTGAGGAAAGAAGCAAAAACATAAGTGGGCAACTGAAAATAGGACATGCTGATTCCATTTCCACAAGTCAAAATCAAATGTTTCAGCTCCCATACTTCATATGTAATTAAACTGAGTATAATTACAAACTACTATGATTGCTACTTGCTCTTTGTATGCACAGGCAAAACCTCCTTTGGGAGGAACCAGCTTAATTCTATTGAAGTAAAGGACTTGAGTTCCTGGCTCACTCTTAAATAGTGAGCTGGCATAGCAAGCCCTTTTCTGCTAAACTATTCCTGTTGTTTGAGCCTCACCTTTTTTTTTTTTTTCTTTCTTTCTTTTTTCTTTTCTTTTTTTTTTATTTAATTTGAGCCAGTAAGGCAGAAAAATGCAGTGGATAAATATATGAATACAGATTTGGTGAAAATTGGTTTTCAAATAAATCTGCTTAAAGATTTATAAAATAGAAAATAAGAAGATTTTATAATACACTTGTTAAGATTTTGAGCTCTGAGATAGATCCTCAGGTACAAATAATCTAGTTTCAATAACTATGAGACTGTAGATTTTAATCACAAATTGAGAAAGAAGGGAAACAGAAAGTTTACTCTGAAATTTTTAAGGGCAGCAGGCTAGTAGAACAGAAGACAGACTATTTCAATATTATACTCTATTTTCAGTCTCAGTGTAATTAAAATCCTCAGTGTGAATGCTCAGTTATGGCATCTATATTTTACTAGTAGCAAGTAAAACTGTTCAGGAGGAGTTTAACAAATGTTTAAAATTTATTTGAAATTCATGACCACATTTCCACCAGCTGGGATGTAGCCATGTCTGCTTTCAGTCTCACACCAAAAGCATGTTACATTGCTCTGACTTTTCTATGGGAAGCCAAATTTTTAATAATTTGGAACATATCAAAGATTGGAAAGTATTCAAGCCACAGTGACAGTGAGATGAGGCTTCATGCACTGGTTGCATTTAGAGGGGAATAGGAGAAACTGAGCAATGGGTTTGTTATGCTCTGGATCTCTTCTTTCCACCATGCTCTGGTGTACCTCATTTCCACAAAAGCCTTGTGATCACTCTCCCTAACCACTATCCTTTACCACAAGCTAAAACAAGCTGTATATTACAGCCCTGTTTATTTTTAGAAAGATTCAGAGTCCTGCCTATTCTGGTTTCATTTTCTTTAACTTTCACACTCCAATAAACTTAACCCACTTTCAACACACTAAGATAATTTAACCTTTCCATGCAGGGACTTGCTGTATTTTAATATAATGTACATATGTACTTCTATTTCCAAAAGGCTTGTGTGTTGTCAAATCTTGAGAAAAGTAAACCAACTTTGATTCCTTGATCTCTAGCAAATTCCACAAACACAACAAGACACAGAACAACAGCAAAACATCAAACATTGTTTTCTTTCCTGGAAAATGGATATTAATGTCTAATGTAATTTTTTAATTTATAGAATTTGGAATTTACATTTTAGAATGTAAAATGGACTCTTTTTCCATAGTGTTCTCAAGAGTAACATATTTCAAAATTCTTCTGAAGAAGTCCACATTCTGATAATTTCCCTGATGCAAGCTTTGGAGTTTTTTTTGTTTTTGCTGCTGTAACCAGGTTACTAACTTTTTGAAAAAAAAAAAAACCACAAAAAACTTGTTTAAATAAAGCTTACAAAAAAAGAACTAAAACGAACTGACCTCTTAGCAAAGCTACATGACTGTGCATCTATACAGTGTTATGTTTGGAGTGTAAAGACAGTGGATGTGGGAATAGATCTGGCCATAGGAGGGAATTGCCAGCATGCACTTCACAGAGGGAAAGTGTCCATGGTGTTCCAGACTTGTCTTTCCAGGTACTACTATTTCTCTTTCAATATCTGTGTCTTCCCACCAGCATTGTGTGATCTCAGATTAGTCCTTCCCAGACACTCCTCATCCAAGACATTACAATCCCCTACGTTGCTTCTTATTCCTATTTTTGTCTCACTATCCCTGTCCTGTCAGCCCATGGCTGCCAGTGCTGTAAGACACTCCCAGCTGTTTATTCATCATTGCCCAGTTTGGGAATGGGAAAATGACCCCTCTTTACATACTTTTATTACACTTTTCTTCTCTCCCTGCCTCTATCCCCAAGAGTTCTCTAGGGAATGCTTTTTATGTCAAGTACCACACTAAAAACATTTCTCAGCAAATTAATCAAATCATTGATAGTTTGTATTTGCAAGTAGTTATAAAGAAGTTTCCATAAAGTTTAACAAGGAATATGTAAAACCTTTTAAAAAAATCTGTTTCCATTTGGAGCAAAATTTTAAATTTTCCCAGAAAATGATTTGCTGTGGTTAGTAGCAAGGTAGCATAATTTATGGGAAATTTGGTTTGTTCTGGGGCAGCTGGCAAGTACAGTGGACATGATCAGCTAAAATATTTCTATTACTCTCAAATACAGTCCCAGATATTCCCTTTGAATCAAGTACATCAAGAATGAACTGGTTTTCAAATATATGTGTTTGGGTTACTTAAAAAAAGGAAAGTAAAAGAAAAGAAAACTATAGTAAAGCATGTTATGCACCAACAAGAACAAGGAGATGTGACCACATGGTGTACCCCAGAGGTGGCTGTCAGGAGAATTACAGTTGAGCTTACAAGCACTGGGCCTATAAAAAACCAACGGTAATGTTTTATTTTAATTATGGGTATGAATGTGTTTCATTTATTCTTTCAGTGGCTTCAGTCTCATATTGGTCACTAGGGCCATAAAATATGCAAAATCCACAGTGCCCTTTGTTGCTTTTGGATTACTCAGAAGGCTGCTCATAGAGTGCATTGTGCAAACAGGCCCGGTAATCTTCCTCTTCGATGAGCAGCTGTTGGTTAAAATACAATGTGTTTTCTGCTGCTGTGTTACTGTGATGTCTCATGCAGACAAGACTAAATTCCAAAGCTAATGCTCCAGCAGAAGCAGTATGCACAGTGATGTCAGCTGATACACTACTCTGGCCCTTGGCACCAAGGGAGCACAGCCCACAGGAGACCATCCAGCCCACAGACTTCGGAGACCTAAGTCAGGTACAATAATACTTGAAATGTAGTTCCCTCATCCATACAGGACTGCCAAAATTGTCTACATTTTACAACTAAGTTCCAAATCCAAAAAATTTACAGTAATAGTTGTAAAGGCAATTTGATCTGTTTCTGAAGTGGTTATTAAACATCTGCTCCAGGAAACTGGTTTGTCGGTCTTCTCTTGGGATCCAGCAATTCTCCATAGGAAAGTCTTTCATCTAGAACTGCTTGTTACTGGTTTTACAGCATGTTCCTAATGTAGGTTTCACAATATGGTACTCTGGGGTATATTTCTGGTTATGAGTCCTTGGAGTATTCATATATTTTCCTTGCAAAGAAAACAGAAACATTCACGTGACTCAAGTGAAGCCAAGGCACACCTTGTACTGGACAAATACCCCACCACTGGGCACCAGGGTCCTCCTTGCTTATTCATAGCATCATTTAGGCTGGAAGACATCTCCAAGACAATCAAGCCCAAGTGGTCCTCTGCTACAGGTCCAAGCTATGTGATAGTCACAATCTTTAATTGACAGCAAGGGGAAATTGCATCTAAATCAAAGGGCTAAGAGTAACTCCTTCTTTACAGTAATTGTAGAGGTTTGCCACTCTTAAAGAACTGAACTTAAATATTACACAAATGTTTGGGGAAAAGCTACCTTCTCAAAAGTATAAAAAACCTGCACTGGACTCCCACACAAAAAGGGGAGCCTTTGTGATCTCATGATGATCTCCTAAAATAACGTGTGAATGGCAATTCTTATCATGGAGACTGAAACCTGCTCAGACAGAGCCCTCTTCCTTGAGGCCTCTGTTGGCTGGCTCCCACAAGGTCTCATAATTCCTGAATGGCTAGGAGTAAGAAAGTGATGCTTGCAAGTAATGCAAGAATATTTACTGCTTTCCATAGCTGTTCTGCATCACTGCTGCTTCCTTGATGTGGATTTGTAGGCCTGCCCACAAACCTTTGGAGTGCATGGCCTAAGTGGTGGAAAAATAATGTGTTTGCTTATGCATTAAAGGGATTTGCTACACATCTCCTTTCCTTAATTTGAAGAAACAATTACTATTGGATATATTGCAAAGGTTTTACTGCTTGTTGTTGAAGAGAGCTATGTAAAGCCACAAATGTTGAGCAAGCCACATCTCAGAGTGACAGTTCCATGAAAAAGTTTGTAAATCTCAGTAGTCTGCTCACTGCTCTCTAGTGATTCAGATTCTGTGTGTCTGCTCTGTATATTACCATTTTAATTGCAGTACATGAGACTATATAATATATTCAGTAAGGCATGATGCAGAATAATGAAACATTTCATTACAGAAGCATAAGCCTCTTCATTATATTGTCACGGGAATAGATTTGTCCCATTATAATTGTTTTTATATTTACCAAAAAAAATTTCTCAAATATATTAAGCTTTAGTACACTAATTAGATTGTATTTTACAGTACCTGTATGTGTGATTTTCTTTCTGTTCACAGCTGGCAGATGGTGTGGAGCACATAGTTCTGCTTTTAAGAGCTAAGGAAGTTTAAAGAGGTGGGTGAACACAATGTGCATTGTTTTTTTTTCCCTTTTCATTAGGTCTGCAACATCGCCTGTCTTCTGTTATTTCTTTTTTTACTTTCTTTATTTAGCTGCTTTTACACTTTAGATCCATTGTACTTCTTCCAGTAAGTCAGCTGTAAATACCTTGACCATTGCATTGAGTTTTGCGTGCTTCAATACAGTGGATTTCCATCCATATTTGATTTCATTAACTTCACTGGATGGCAGGTACATATAAAGTTAATCATGCTGTTAAACATTCCTTTGAAAAAGCCTCTGGATGCATGAAAAGTCACAAGAGGGCAGACAACATTATGCATTTGATGGTCATCCAGTTAGTACTGTCTGATCATATACATATACTCTCCAAACAATAAACTCTTTATCTCAGTAATCAACCTTAGTATCAATTTAATTTAATAAAGAACAATGGATCCACTAGTAATTTGTACTCTAGGATACCACAAAGCAACTTGGATCACAAAAGTAACTCTCAAACAAATGAAAGGAACAATTTTAGATAGTGTTAACTTTGAATAAAATATAAATAATATACATTCCAATATACAATTTTCTGTGTAAGAGTGATAATTATCAGATAATTGGAATATAGTGCTTCTCCAAAAGTGAAGCAAAATAATAGTGGAATGGAAAATATAAGACTTTTGAAGTTTCATAGATACTCATTATAAAATGTATACCAATGTAAGTGTGTAATTACAATATTCCCATTATTTAATGAGAATTGATTCTGTGTTTTAAAATATTATCATATTCATAATCAGAATTATGATCTATTATTAATTATTACTGGTAAATATTTTACCCAAAAAAATCCCTTACAATTATTAACAAAACTGATGACATGTACATCATACTTTGAAAAGCAAGGATAATAAAAAGTAGATTTTACATTTTTAGCCTGCAGAGCTTTGTGTATGTCTTGGTTAGATTATTAAAATGAAAGAGTTCCTCCTGAAGCTGATAGCCCTGCCTACGGATGATCGTAATGAAGAAAACCAACATGGCTGTAATGCACTAAGTACTAGTTCCTAATTCTTTAAGAATAATCCAAGTCCAAGAAACAGTATCTAAGACTAGGAGGTTCAAATCTGTTTTTTTAGAGGTAAAAGGTTAAATTAAATACTCTAATGAATTAGGAATGCCAACAAGGCAGACCAGGGCACCTATTTTAGAGATTCTCAGGCCTTCAGTCAGTGTAGAGAAAGACACCTCCAGAATGAGCCAAAATCCTCACCTCATCTTCCTCTCACAGCCAAGAAGAGAGCCCAAGTTCTGTGGGGTGAGAACTGCAGTGGGTGAGCTCATGCACCTTAAGCACCTTGGAAATGTTGAAGTTTAAAATGCAAAGCCCACCTCGACATTTTTGAGTGTTGCACCTTCACTGGCTGGAATGACAGACTAAAAGACAGACTGTCTGTCTGACTGACTGACTGACTGACTGACTGACTGACTGACTGACTGACTGTCTGACTGACTAAACAAATGGTCCTTATCCATGTGAGCATTCATGGTGATGGGTGTGTTAGTGATGCAATGGTACATGATTTAATGCACAAACCTTAAATACAAAAATGTCAGACCCATCTAACCACTTTCCCTGAGGAACAGACAGAAACCCCCCTACAATGCAGTCTGCAAACAGCCTGAGATTTGTTAAAGACTGTAGTCATTCATAGGAAACTCCTGTCTCCAGCAGGCACTGGAAATACCATTAAGTCCTAGGAAAAATTATACTACTGGCTGTTTTAAGGGGGGCATTGAGAGAAGGAAAGATGCACAGGAAAATATCTCTCTGTATTTTTTCTGATGAGGTTGAGTAGATGATAAATGTACAATGTCTTTTCCCTACTTATTTTTTTCTTAACTATCCATAAATTCTTACACCCAGAAGGAACTCTCAGCCATAACCTACAACTGCAATCTTTGCAATGCACTTAAAATATTTTCAGTACTTAAAAGGACAGAAAAGAAATTAATTGAGATAGCTGGTTATTTGATTTCTTTGAATATTTTCTTAATCATTAGTGAGTGGATAAAACATTCTGAGTGTTGTTTTCTCTACTTAGTTCTGCCTTCCTCAGTTTCAAATTTATAAGATTCTGTCATAAGCATAGTACTTTCCTAGAAAAAAATGAATTTTTTTCAAATGTTCCAAATAAATCAATAGGGCACTTTCAGGTAGAAGGAAATACAACAAAAAAAAAAAAAAAAGGAAAGGAATATATAATAAGTTTTACTTTAACAACAAAAAGTCTTACTCTACAAAACTACTAAATCAACCTCCATCCAAAATATCCTGCATAACAGCAGAAACACCAACAAACATTTTCTGTAGAGAACTCTGATTAGAATGCATATTATTTCCTCTCTTGATGAATTGAACTGGCATTTTGATTGCCTTTAATTGTACACATCAAATAACTTAGTACTGTGCAGTGATACACCAATGCACAGAGGCCTTTTTAATTTAATGTAAACAATTATATCCTAAATCACACAAAGCATTGAAACCTTCCCCTTTCATTGAAACATTCCCTTCACAAGTTTAGAGAATTGTGGTTCTGATTAGGGTTCTGATTATGGAAGCAGCCTTCTAAAACAACTTCCAAGGTTTTTGACTGCATTGCAAGACAGGCTCCTTGGAGTTCTATCTGTAGATTCTGACTTTGCTACAAAACAACATTTCTCCTCAAACAAAGTAGAATGCCTATCTTCAAGGGGCTTTACAATCTGGAATGAGTAGCAATACTAAACATAATGATGATGAAGAGCATCTTGCAGGTCTGTTTTGGAGCTTTCAGTTTTATAGGCATTGGAAATGAGATCAGTCATTGACTTGGAAAAATGAGAAATCATTTAAACATGAGGAGCGTTTTGCAGTAAACAATGATGGGTTTATATCTATTGGTTATTTTCATTATTTTCTATGTATGATCAGCCAGCATAAACACATGTACTAAGTTTAAAAAGTGCAAGCAGATATGACTTTGAAAAACACATTTTAGTTCAGTTTTGTCAGATTTGGTCATTCCTTTGCACAGTGTTACAAATATTCTAATTTCTAATGTAATGCTGCACAAGGTAAAAATACTTTTCTCATCTAGATCACACAAGTATTTTACAAATAGGTATTTATCTAATTGAAATGAAAAACTGAAGATGGAGACTGAGAGATGAAGAACATGAAGATGAAGCATGACAAAGATAAGGAAGTTTAAGGCCTCAAATAAGCTGGAGGAGAAAAAGTCTGGAGATAAATCAGTAATATTCTGCAACATTCTGAAAGCCCTTCCAGCACATGTAAAAAGAGCTGTCTGTAGTGCATTTAAACTCAAGGAAGGAAAGTCTCTAATATATTACAAGTGACTCAGAAAGAAATGTTACTTTGTAATAAATAAATAAATAAATAAATAAATAAATAAATAAATAAATAAGATTTTAAAAATTTTATGCTGTCTTAAGCAGAAGTGGAACAAAGAAAAAAAGCTCCCTATTACAAAGTCAGGTTTTTAAACAGAGGGGGAAAAAGGATAAAGGAATACAGAATAGCACTCACAGCTAACAAGAAGTATAATTTTCGAAAGACTTGTTGATGCACATGGTGCATTGATAAAATTAGCCTCGTCAGATGAACCTGGTGTCCCTTTCTGGACCTGATAAGGAGATCTGTCCATATCTAGTGAGAAGCAGTGCAAAAAAGCAAGAGGCAGAAGGAAGGAGACAGTGCATAGGAGGAGTTCAGTAATGTTGCCTTTAGATGTAGGGAGGTACCAGAAATGCCAGAGCTCAGCTGGACTGGAGATTTCATAGGTACACAAAAAGAAGAGACTGTACATTACTAGGAAAAGACTGAACAAGGAATGTGTTGAACTGTTGCTGAATAAGAATGATGATTCAGTGCCAAGGGAGACACATAAGACTAAGGAACTCAGTGTCACCTTTCCCTCAGTCTTCAACTACTGAAGAGGACTTCATTCTTTTATGTCCATGGAAACCAAGATTATATTTGTATATTCATGAGTAAAATTACAGTTTGGAATTTCTTGTGATGATAGGAAACTCTTTCCCAAAGTGTTAACACCCTCCACCCCCAAATAATCACATTTCATTATGTATTTCACTATAATTCTTTAGTTATTTGCATTTGTGATGCATACAGTTAAAAACTCCTTGGCAAATTTAATCAGGACACTTGAGTTCCCTATCAGTTCCTTGTCTGTGCCACAGGAAATTAGTGAGTTTGTCTTCATATTTTTTGATGGGCACAATCATTTATATCTGAAGCTGTCAGCCGTCAACCAGGGATGTCAGAACAAGAGGTCCTGAGCACATCCAGGGCTGATTTTGGCAGTGCCTTGTCCCAGGAGCAGATGAAGAGCCCCAGTGAGGAAACCACAGGGCCCATGAAAGTCAGTGAGGAAGCACTTTCCCAGTGGATGGACATTTCATTAACACCTCTATTTGAAGGGCAAAATGACATCCTGCCTACAGTATGCTGAGGTCTTGACCCTCCTCAAGAAACCATCTAATTACTACCCTCTGTCAAACCTCCCTTTTTGGAGAACATGATTAAGGAGGCAGTTGCTAGGCAACCTCAGGAGCACCTGGACAAAGTGGGATTTTTAGCCTTCTTCCAGTCTTCATGTAATCATTTCCAGACAAGTTTTCGTAACAGTCTTAGCTTCATATTTCCTAATACTGCTCTTGGGACACTAATGAAATATTGTTTTATATGAACTCTGTTAATGTTTTTCACATATATTTCAGTTATTGATGATTCAGGTCATCTCATGTTGAGTAACAGAAGGAACATGTTATTACTAGAATTTTATAAAGAACATATGCATTTAAAATCAAATACTTTTTACTTATATTCATGAGAAGCAAAGCTCACCTTGAAGAACAGATAATGATTTTATTCATATTCATCTCCATGTTTCTTCTTAAATCCCACATATCAAATATGCAAATCCCCTAGCTTCTGTCAAAGAAAAAGAAAAACTGAAATTGTATCACCATCAGGACTTCAAATAATGAAGCCATGAATAAAAAGATCTGTGATAAATGAGTTTCTAATAACAACGGGGTTTCTAATAACAGCAGGAATCAGATTATGAGAACATAAAGGGGAAGTTTCATGTATGAATGAAAGACTGCAACCTTAATGTTTCTTTATTACTTAAAATGAGGAATGATGCAGACTGTAGCAGTCAGAAGTTCTTCTGTGGACCTGCCAAGCCTCCTGCTTTCACAGATCCTGCGGCTCAGCTGTGAAACTGTGGCTAAGAAATTAATCAAGTGCCACAAAAATCAATCAAACAAACAAACAATCTGGTAAAGAAGCTTTTCTCAGAAAACCTGCCCAAGCTGGAAACACTCTGAAATATAAAATATCTAGGTTTGTTTAAACAATTTGTTTATAAAGAAATTCTACCTGATGTGAAAGAAATGATCACTTTTCATTATATAATTAACTGAATAAAATATATAAAAAGCTTTTTGTTGCAAAAGGATGATGTTTCTAGAAAATTATTTTGCTTTGGTCCAGCAAGACAGAGGGAAGAATTGTCAATCTGGTGTTGCTGTAAGTATTGAGAAAGCCCTTTTCTTAAATTCAGACAAGTTGTCTGTGAGAAGCAGTTAAGGTGAACTAAGAATGGGTTAATAAAAGTAATGCCAGTGTGTAATTTCAGCTCTGTTGCCCTCCTGTATTGACTTTCTCTGTTATCAAGTTTCTATTACATAACCAGATTTATGCCACAGCTCCAAGCATCACAAGCATAAATCAATGAGTGGGAGCAGCCGGCAGAGTCAGACAGGGAAATTGTTTTAAAGTCCCACAGACATTTGGTTCTAAGTCTGAAACTCTAGCAATGCTCATGAACTTGTGACCGTGGAAAGTGGTGCTGGTGGGGGAGCTCAGCTCTTCCTGCAGCCTGCCAAGCTCTCCACTGCTTCAGCTGCTGATGAAACTGCAGCGAACACACAGGAGGACAGAGCAGAGCAGAGGGAAAGAGAAGGCAGCCAAGGCACAAAAGCACCATGGAACAACTCTTTCTTCTATCACAACTTCCATCATGGAGGGTGAAGTACTTGAACATTCATTATCCCCTTAGGAGACTGGCAAAGTGATCCTTTTGACTGTTTTCAGCCCTTTTTACCAATGGATTAGGTATTGAGAAGGAAACATGCTACAGAAAAACAGTTTCTTCTTTCTGACTGAACATGGAAAATAAGGCTATTTAGATAGTTTCTTCAATACCAAGAGTAGCATCAGTACAGACTTCTTTCTGCTTGTTCTTCTGTTTGGCTTTGGAGGGGTTTGTTTCAGGCACTGGCAAGATATCAATGCTTTTTGAGAGAAGCGTACAAGAAAGAAGAGCTCTATGTTTTTTCAGAGTTAAATGCGCAATTCCTATTTGTCTGTATGTTAACAGTAGACCACTGTCCACTTTTGATTGCCGTACCTTCTGCAACTTTCAGAATAACTCACAGCCAGAGGGGCATTAGGTAGATAGGTGGTCTTTCCATTCTGAAGAGCTAAAGCCCATGGACTGTTGCAGAGCATTCATGCCTGTCTGTCAGGAAAGGTTCCCTGTCCAGCATGTCCCACATACCTGGAACCCCAGCTGTAGCAATACAGAGATTCACTAGAATGCAGCTTGGCTGCAAGTTGCCGCACAAACAGGGAACTCTGCTGCAATGGTCTCAGAACAGCCCAGGGTACAAGCACATACCTGAGTCTTTTTCTACCATGAACTCTCGCGCCAGGAAAAAAGCAAGGCCTTAGGAGGACTCCTCACAGTCTTGGAACAAGTGAGAGTGAGAGATATATACCAGTAGAAAGGTATTTTAAAAGATTTCACAAAAGATAAAGAGATTTTCCTTGGACACTTGCAATTCCTCTGTCTTTAGGTGTTTTAAGCTCTTCCTGGCTGCATGACCAGTTTCCTAGCACGTTATATCTCTTATCCACCATTATCATGAGGCTACTTTCTGTCTGTCTATGAATTCCAATTTGACAGCACAGATTTCTTGGGGGGGAAAAAACACTGGTGGGGATGTTGCAGTTTGATGTTTCTTTGTTCAGTCAGTTCAGTTGTGTAAGTTGAAATTAACCCAGATATTTTTTGGGGGTGAATACACCTTCTGACAGGCCCTGAGCATAGCTGCAATGGGAGTTTTGTTTGTATTTTGCAGAGGAAGCTGTGACATTCTCCACAACCAGGCAATTGCCTACTCTGTATCTGCAACTATTTCTAATGGTAGCTGACTACTGAAGGGAAGGAGGCAAGGATTTTGCAGTTAGAAACAACTCCCTTTAAATAAAATAACTCTGGACAGTGCCTGTGGTAACTTATCCATTTTCAAGTTCAACTTGTTCCTATAATCCTTTCTCAGTTGCCAGATGTATATTCCAACTGATGACTATTGTACCCTGCCATCACTTTTTAACAGTCTTTCCAAATAAAAAGACTATCAAAACCTGTCAAATTCCTAGAGGAAGTTTGTCTTCAGTTAATTAACATTTTTCCCCACAAAGAATTTTTGCAAACATCACTTATCTCTTGTGCCTTTCTGATTTACTTGGGTAAGAACCCTAGTTATCACACTTTAGGTTTTTTTAAATTAAAGCAGCAATAAAGCATTTGTTTTTGGGACCCTTGCAGAATCCATGTAATATTTAAATCCAGAAAATGAAAAATTAAAAGTATTAAATATTTGGCCTTACATTTGTAATACTTGTCTGGAAATGACATTTTGCTTTATTGCCATTTAACATCAACTTGAAAACAGTTCTTAAAAATTAATGGCCTATGCTAAATAGATACTAAAGGATCAGTGTCTAATTTTAGCTAGACTATATTATAATAAGCAATTACTTTTTCTGATATCATGTTTATACAGCATGACCAAGTTTAAATACCTGATTTAGTAAGGTCCTGAAATGAATAATATCACTTCTTAAAGGAAGAGTAAAAAGCCTTGTGTTACTGAAAACTCATACAGAAGTTTCCTTTAGTTCATTCAGTTGATGAGCTGATAACTACACTATTACAAGGGAAAAGTATATAAACAAAGTTGTGCCTTTTAATAGCTTTTTGTACTGTTACATTTTAAAACAAATCCCTCCCTTTCCCTAGAAGCTTTAAAGGCCCTTTTTCTTTCCCAGTTTCCTGGGTTTGCTGTATGGTCGGTAAGAAAGCAGGTTACAGTGTTCTCTGGTGTCTTAGAGGGGAAGGGATGTTCACAATGACACTGAGAGCCCCTGTGGATCAGGACCCCGTTCCACTTCTCTTTCTAGATGAGTTCACCAGACAGGAAAGCTGCCAGCAGTGAGATCTCATTTCCAACAGAAGAAATGAGATCAGATGTAAAATCCAGTACTGTTCAACAGCACTGAAGGTTTCAGTATCTGTCCCTCAGACTTTTTGAAAGATCTCTTAGCATCAGATTCTCCTTTCTTCTGAAGAGGTAGTTCTTGAAAGCTGTTCTTGCTGTGGTAGTCCCCAGATAAAATGCTAAAGAGCTGGGGCACGGTTGTCTGAGCCTATATCAATAACCATTCCTTGCCAAGAAATCTAGAGCATTCATAATGACATTTTTGATCTTGTTATCTTCAAAGTGCCTGGTAACATTACTGTTTTTATGTACCAGTGCACAGAGATCTTATCACAGAGTACACCTCTATCCAAATATAGGGCAAAAAGATTACTTCTGCCCTAAGGAGATCACATCTTAATATGACAGAGAAGCAATTTACAGATATAAATAGAGGCAAAATAAAGTATTGGTGATCCTAGAAGGTTGTATTCATACAGCATTTGCAGCTTGATCACTGTTTTTGGAGGAGCAGGTAATGTAGTTAATGCAAGTATCGTTTTCCTATCTTTTCTTCATTTTCCATGTACATAAAACCCCACTCATAAGAAATGCAGACCTTGTACAATAAACTTTTCTCACTGGCATAGTTACATTTTTCTTATTTATTTTTTATTCTTTAGCAAGAAAAAAATTCATGAGTGGTAGCAGAACTGATACAAAACTCCGTAAAGATAAGCATATCACTGTTTGCATGTATAAACATATTCAGCATGTATGATGATTCATACTCACTGCAAGTGCAGTTTTTGCTTCCTGAACAGATTCCACAAGCAGTTTCATTGGATTTCCATCCACTACAGTATCAGTCAGTCCAGGCAAGTGACATTCTCAGTCTCACAGTAATGTGAATGAGATTACATGTGATAATGTCAAACAGCAAATGTTGAGATACCCAATTTGATCAGGTATAACTTGATTTTAAGAAAAACTACACTTGAATCAAAATATATGAATAGATATATAGCCAGAAGTCTTTTTTTCTTTGACTTTTTTTTTAATCTTTAAAATTATTTCAAAATAGATTAAATATACAGTAATTACACTGTTTTTGGGAAATCCAGATTTGAAACTGAGTGATATTGATGACCATGTCTAGCTCTTTACATTCTGGCTGATGCATATGTATTAATGGCATAACACTGTCGTATGATTTCTGACAAAATAATGTTATATTAAGTTCTTTTCTTGATTGCCTGAAAAAATTGGCAATAGTAGCAATGCTTTTGAAAAATTCTAATTTCCAGAAAAATTCTGGAGCTCTAATACTTTTGAAAGTCAAAACTCCAACCAGCAACAGAAGTAAAGAGTGTGAGAAAAAATGTTAGTCAGAGGAAACAAATACCATCAAAATGCTTCAAGGGGAAAATTGTATCTTGTTATTTTGATCAGTGTGAGAGAATGGTGTAGAGTTATTCATATGATGCGCATTGGCACGAGCTTTTAGAGCTCACATTAAGAATAACATACACTTCCTTTCTTGAGCTAATCCACAGTGACCAATAATGATATTTTCAAATGTGGGCATAAAATTTGTTTCAACCTATCATTCACAAGGAAAGCCTTTCTATCTATCACATGACATTCATCACAGAAGAACACACAACTTCTTTTTTTGGTTTCATGTTCTGGGATGCTGGGGCAAATGCAAAGACCGGTAAACGTGGAGATATTTTCAAAGAGGATCTATAACACTGAGAAGTTACAATTCTTTCTTTCCAGGAAGAGCCATATTAAATAATACAGCCTCAAAATTATACACAGAGAAATGATAGAAAATGTAATTTGTACTTGAAACTGAATTACATTAATATTTTCTAACTGAAAAAAAATATAAATTAAACTATTTGTATTAAACACAGCAACAATACAAAATCCTGCTTCACTACAAGCTTAAGCATACATTTAACTAGAATTATTTGTGGCACTTGCATAGCTGAGTAGATGCTATTTTTTGTTTTGCTGTCCTTTCGGTAAACTACTGTCCACAGAAGTCACATCATGCACATTCAGACAGCAGACATGGGTAAATCAATTTAACCAGTTTTGATAAAAAATGGTCAGGGGAAATATGTACACATATATATGTGTGTGTGTGTGTGTGTGTGTGTGTGTGTGTGTGTGTGTGTATGTGCGTATGTATACACTCTAGACTCCTTCTACACAAGAATTTTGAAGAACTTCTTGTAGAAAAACAGCAGTGGACACCAAAAAATGTCTGTCCATCCTTATAGGCCAGTTTTATTCTCAAATGGTAAATACCTTAAGTGAAAGAAAAGCAGCACAAGGGGACAGGAAAGTCATAAACCCTAAATGAATTGAGATTGCTATTAGCACTGTTTGTCCCCCATCTCAGAAGTGGGAACACGTTTTAATCCTTTTAAGGATGAACTCATGCAGATCTAATGATGCTGATTCACAAACGCACTGAGGTAATACACTTCAGATGAGAAGGACATTGCATCATTTCAGCAACTCTCAAAACATAAGTATAAAAGGGAATTTCATGATGGCATCAGCTTTTACTGTAATCAGACTCCAAGGTATGATTACAGCTATGCAGGTCACACAGTGGGATAGACTCACTGATGCAGTAAGATGGTCTCAATCTAAAGAACATAAGGCAGGAGACACAAGCCAATTCTCTTATTGTATAATAGCTCATAATGTTATATTATGTCTTTAAAAAATCAATTTATGTTCCACCCAACTGCTTCTGGTTAAGGGGAAAAAAACTAACATGAGGACTGCACATCATATTTATATCAAAGTTAAATACTGTGGAAAGAGGCTGCAAAATGAGATTTTTCCTTGCAGGACAGGATAAATGTCAATTAACTGAAGCATGCAAACAAAACGCATTGTTTTAAAACCTCTGCATTTTTATGTGCTATGTTACATATTTGGAATTAAACAAGAAATTCTATGGTTCTGACAGTTATTTTTAAGAAATGAACTCAGGAAGAGAAAATTGCTTATAAACATATGCCTCTTTCCTGGGGAGAGCAAAGGTAGCTCCTGGAGTTATTATGTTCTTATCTTTTTTATGGAGTCCTAACCTAGAGCTGCCACAAGCTGGTTCCACCAAGACCTCTGGTTCCTCCTCCCTCCCCAGGGATAACAGGGTGTGAAATGGAGAGTAGGGTACACAGTTGTTGTGAAATATAAGTAGTACTCCACCCAGACGTCAGGAAAAGCAAAGATAGTAAGATCTGGGTCATCCCTTCCTCCCCGTGGGCACCCCTCCAGGCCAGGGTCACAGCTCTGTGCTCCAGCATCCCTGCACTCCACCTATTGCAGTCAGTGACAGAGTCACATCCCCACCACCCAGGCAGGGGCACCACTGGCAGGCCAAGGCACAGGCAACTTGTTTGCAAGAGAGGTTAGCATGCTATTTCTCAAACACCACTCTCTCTCCTTTTATGGATCTTTAAAAATCATCTTTACTATGTACAAACCATAAAATACTCAAAGGCTTGATGCCTCTTCACTTAAGAAAAACTCCATTAAATTTGACTGACCTGCTGGCTAGAGAAGTAAGATTATTGCTTGAGTGCTTGAGTGCTTTCGTTTTTTTCCTTTTTTCTTGCCAAGTGCCTGTTTCCCCCCCAGAGATGGATGCTGGATAAATCTTGAGGAATTACAGCCAGGACTTCATAACCTGCAATATCTTACTCTTGTTGAAAACTCCTAAAAGTCCTGTGGATTTTCAATGCAATGGCTGAGCACACACTCCTCTCTACCCATTTGCACGTCATAGCCCACATGCTCACAGTACTCTGTGCTCCAGCACAGCAAGCACTGTGGTCCAGCAGCAAGTCTGAGACATTTTTGGCAGTGTTGGGCTTGCTCTGTAGGTTTGTACAGCACCAAGTAGCATTTCATAACCCTGTGAGGGGACTATCTATTTGTCTGGATTACCATGTCCTCAAAACCAGCATGTCGAAAGACTTTAAGCAGGACACCGATAGAAATTCCAACCTGTTCAAATATTTCTAACAATATTCAGGGCTGCTCTGAACTGACTTGCTGTGCATTATTGTCACCCTGATTTTTTTAAGATTTTTGAAACCTTCTAATGTTTACATTCTTGTAACACACTTTCTCACACACTTTATGTAAATAACTTATTGTTTTGCATTCTTTTATAAAAAAAGAGAAATTTGATAGACTGTTAGTTTGCCCAGTGTCATTGAAGAGGCGGCACTTTCACCCTCCAATCCACTGTCACTTTTAAAAATCTATAAATGTTACAGTAAAAAAAAAGTTAAACCCCCTTTTTAACCTTAAAAACAACAACATGCCCACGTCGTGTTGTTTTGTGTCTTATAGTGACACATTATTTATATAGACGTGAGTAAAATCTGAATCCAATTCTCTTTAGTTGCTGGCTTCACTGCCGTGAATCCTACACATGCTACCCCATCATTTTACTGGGCCAGCCCTTGTACTAACTTGTGTATGAAGTCTGCTGTTGTGATTTGAGTGGTTGGATCATGTGTCTCCTCTTCACCAATGACCCCACAAACTTCAGAGTATTCCCAGAACACTGGATAAGAGGTTTTGTTTGCATCCTCTTTTGGCACTCAGGAGCCCTTTCCTAGACAATCTAGAGTTTTGTTTTGTGTAAGTTACTCTAACATTGTCTGTAGAGAATAGAGAATTGCCCATTGACCAACTCTTCAGGGTGACTCCTGCCTCAGTAAAGGGCTCAGACAGTTTCTGAGCACTGCAACACCAGATTTGCTCCTCCTTCCTACAAAGGTTCATCTCTACTACTAGTTCGGTAACTAGGCCAATGAATAATTTCTTTTTGCCTATTCCCAGATGAAATCCATATCTATGGAAAGAAAACACTTGGTAAGTTTATATCTGAGAGAAATTTTTATTTATTTTACTCAGAAAATGAAAAATAAGCTCTCACAGCTCTTCCCCCAAACCTTCTTTTTTTTTTTTTTATTTCCTCAAGAAAAGCTCTGTGTATCTGTTTTCAAACTTTATCTTCATGAGAGTTGTCTATAAGAAGAAACTGGCCCGCTTATTTAAGCTCTGTCATTGTATACGAAATGAAAGCTTTTATTGTATCACATTACATATATGGTGAGGTAGGAGTGAGAGAGTCTAAAAGAAATCCAGTATCTACATTTGTTCATTCATTGCATCACCGTATTTAGTTGCCTATTCACATGGAACAACAACGCTTTTGTATAAATCTGATGTTTAAAATCTAGTCTACTATACAATATTTAGTCTACACTCCCCTTTTTTAAATTTTCCTAATGCTTTCTTTACACTTTGCAGAGATATGAAGCCATCTTTTGGAGAGGGAAGAAGGGCTAAAATGTTTGAAAAGAAATGTGTATGGGTGTCACTCACCCAGCACTGGTAGAAGTGACGTGTTTAATGCCACTCCACTTTATTTGTTATTAGTGTGCCAAGGTATCTCTTCTGTACACACCGAACTTCACAGTGTCAATGTATTTATCTAAGTGGCTTGTATGGCAGAGAATTACACAGTGGTAGGTACTGGTGTTAAAAGTGGATACACTCTGTGCCTGTGCCTAGCTAGAAGTGATTTTGAAAGTTTCTCCTTTTTTCACTGGAAGAATATTTACTTAAAAATAAGTCTTGACAATACCTGAAATGACTCTGTTACGTAAGGAGAGTTGCTAGATGAAAAAACACAGCAAAATAATGACTTGTTTAGAATTTTGAACTTAAAGTAAAAAGTAGCGTTGTTTACACAGCTCTCCTGCCTTCTCTGCATCATTCCTTGTAAAGCATTTGCCTCAGACTGTCTCCAGGCCTGTCCTGCCTGCCTTTCTCTGACAAGTTTGAAGTAAAAGAATAACACCATTTCACAGAGGGCTGCAGAGTCCAGAAGGTTAGTCTGGCAGAGACTGTCCTCAGGGACACATATTCCAGTTTTTAAAGCTATTTCCAGATTAAATGACCATCACAAGCTGCCTATTTTCTGCAGCATTACTGAAGTTTCAGCTACCCCAATTAGCCTCATTAAATCTGCAGCAGGTTGTCTGACATCTGAGTTGCCTCGTGTAGTTTGGTATCAGAAAACTGTGCCACAAGTTGACTCCCAAAGAAATCACTTTTTTTTTTTTTTTTTTTTTTTTTTTATCAGAGCAGCCTCTTGCCTCTGGATGCTGCCTGCTACACTGCAAACCCTCTAGCTCCTCTCTGGCATTTTTTCCTCTGAAAATCAGCTTTTGGCCTGCTGGATCAGAAGCTGAGTGGGTGTAAATCAGTGGCAGTGGCTGGAGCTGAGCCAGCAGTATTAGGCAGGACGCCTCGTGGAGGCAGAGGCATTCACCCATGAGACAAGCCCAGAGCTCAGCCGGCAGCACACCAAGGAACAGCTTCTCCCTCTTTGGGTTTTCTTCCTTGCCTGCTTGCTTTTATGGAGCATCTTAATGTATATGTAACTACATGACTTAAAGGAAGAACAAAACTCCCAAATGTTTATACAAAACACAAGCTTGAGTATTCACAGAGGAAAAAAAGTGTCCAAAAGAGCATTCATAGGTGTTTGTGAGATGTGCATACACACATCTGTGCACAGGATTCACAAATTGGTAAATGGTGTCTCTGCACAATTTCTTGTGTCTCAACATGCCAAAACATGATATAGCAGGTAAATACGCAGCATAAAACTTTATATAGATATTAAAGGATTCTGTTAAACTAGGAAAAAAAGGCTTAGCTTCCTGATAGTGCTGAGAGAGCAGCAGAGCTGAGGAGCAGATGCTGCTGGGGCAGAGACTGACAGCCCTGAGGTTTGCTGAAATGGGCTCCAGACCCATGGGCAGGGTGAGGGGAGTATGGCTGGGGGCAGTTCACTTCAGAACCCTGAGCATATGCAGCTTTGAGCAAATATCCAAGCAGAACACAATAGGAGAGACTCTTAGCAGTGGTTTGAATGATACCAGTAAATACTTAGCTTTTAAATTACCCTTAGAAAGGCATGTTGAGGGTGGGTTTTCAGGTGACCATCCTAAACATCTTGCACACATGCATGCATGAAAGAAGATAATTTTAATTATATTTTTGTGGTAGTTCTGCTGTCAGAGTAATCATAAACTCTGATGTTTCTCATCAGCTGTGCTCTGTTAGAAATGAAACATCTCAGTGTGACAGCAAAAAGATTTCATGGGCGCACCCGTCAGGTCCTGGAAGTGAGAAGGCTGGTACAACGGATTATAAAAGTGTTCTCCCTACACAAGCGTTCAGTTCTTGCTATTAAATGCATTTCACAGTGAAGGGAAACACATCATCAGGTTGTGACTAGGTGGGTGAATTAAAGCAAACCAGGGGGGTTTCCATACTCAGACAGAGCTAGGGGCTTTAAGTAAGCCTGCAATTACTGGTACACCAATTGTCACAGCCCCTCAGAAATGGAAAAATCATTTTTCTCAGATCCTGAAATCCCAAGACTACCTGTATCCTGCACAGCTCTTCATCTCTTGTTCCAAAATTAATGAAATTTAGCTTTTCTCCCAACATTTCTTTAAAAAAGCATTCAAAGTTAAGAATTTTGTGTTATATTTTTAGTCCCTTAAAAAAGCTAACAATTGGGCTGTCACTGCATTGAAAAGGACAGAAGACAGATGAGAGGTGTGTCCTTTCTTCTACCTCCTTGAGGAGAGTGAAGACCCAAAGGCAGGAAGATGGGACAGTGCAGAGGTGAATTTCAGCCACCCCTCTCCCAGCCCAGGGAGATCCCAGCCTGCAGCCCTGTGGCTGATGGTGGGACACACAACAGCAGCAGAAAGATGGTAAAATGGTCAAAAAACCCTTCCCAGTATAAATTTATTTATAACATGAGGAAAAAAAAAATTAAAGTACTAACTCAAATTTTTATTGTTCCATCTCCTTTTTGGAAGTTGCAAGAGAAAAATTCAGTAGTCTGTAACACACAAAATAGTAAGTTTGAAGTTGTTTTATGAAGGAAAAGGATAATCCTTGATTATTGGGGGGGGGAAGGGGGGGGAAGATGGATGATTCCTTGATTAAAATGGTCAAGAGACAATATTTTAAATCTAAAGTATTCAACAAAATGCTTATAGCTTATTTCCAGGTACAGAGCTTTTAGCAAAGCCTGACACAAGTCAGTGCAAAGCAAAGCAACAATAGCTCAGAAGCATTTTCTTCATATTCTCTTGTTAATGAGAATGTTATGTTTCAGAAACTCTTTGTTTCAGAAATAACTTTTTTGATATTCAGATTCTACCCTGAAAGCATAAATTATGTTAAGGAAAAAATTACTCCTGATAATAATTTTACTGAGATCAACACAAGTATGTCCTAAGAAAATTCTACTTACCCCAAATAAAGGTTGGAAAAATAGACTCCAGATTAAGTTCTTTCCTTGCTGACAATATTTGGAACAGTATTACGCACACCTCTTTTTTTCCTTGAGGTATAAAATTTAGTCATAAATGAAGTACGGTGCTCAAGTATTTATTCTTAATCTAATGTCATTTTCCTTATCATCCTGTTACACTGCTTTTGAAGTTAGCTTGCCCCATAAAAAACCGATTTCTTAAAACACAAAGAAAATATTTTTAAATCTCCTTTTTTGTGGAATATTTTTAAACAGAGGGAAGCACTTGCTTCCCTGTGCCCATGTTATTAAGCTCTTATTTCTTATATTTTGTCTGTAGATTTTAATTTAAAGCATGCATTGGTATTTTTCTTGGCTCACTCTGCTAGACCCAACTGTAACATCATTTTCCAAAATGCCCACATAGTGAAATCTACTCAGCCATAAAAGATTTAATTTAAGTAAAGTAAAGTTGATCTTAACATCAGATTTAAGGGCTTGGTTTAAATTTATAAACACAAGGAAATTCCAGGCACTCTAAATTAAAGATTAAAAAAGGTCATTCATTCTTTAATTGAGAAGTATTATAGTAATATCTGCCTATTTATTTATTCCAACAATTCATAGCTCTGAATTTTCTTCCTTACTCTCAGACAAGCAGTCACTGTGTTGTCAAAGACACTTTTGTGTGAATTAATAATTTTTTGTGAATTTTTGGTTTGGGTTTTTTTGGGGTTTTTTTTAAAGGAAAAAAAACAGTATTTGAATTCAATGAATCCTGAAAGTTTCCTGATATACTTTAGTAAGCAAACAGTGATTGCAATCTGCCACTGTCAGTGTGCTTTAATGATGAATTTACTGACAAGACAGTAACAAATCATAAATTATAAACCCCCAAAGGAGGGCATTTTCTTGGCAGCTCTGGCTGGAAGAGGACTTGCAGAACTAGGTTCCCGGCTGGGTGCAGTCTCTTGTGTCCAGGCTTTCCTGGGAGGTTTCAGTTCACAAATCATTTGTGTATAGGCTGCAAAGCCTCCCAGGGAGCTACTGCAATCTCATGGGTCAACACAGACCAGCGGGGGCTCTGTTTGAAGTAAAGAGTTGCAGAGAAAATGAGGGACTGTTTTTACTTACCCATCCAGATAGATAGATAGATAGATGGATGGATGGATGGATGGATGGATGGATGATAGAGTGTGATTCCTCAAGGCTCCTGGATAACCTGCATGTTGGCTCATTTTAAAAGCTGGCTGGAAATATTCACTTCCTGCATGCACATTGAAAATTAAATCACATATGCATGCTATACCTTCATACATCAAAACACAAACACAGACAGTTTGGAAGAAAGAAAAGTAGTGTTAATGAAGCACTTAGATCTATAATAAAGAATTTCTTTGAAATGGTATTGTCATACCAGGTTTTATTCTAGGAAAATGTTGCAGGCTTTGAAATCACAGGTCTGGTGAATCTGTAATGGCAAGGCTGACAGACACATTAGCAACTCCTTGTGCAGAAACCATGGTGATGGTCACCTTACCCATATGAATAAGTAAATAAGCTATATTGCTGTAGCAATATCTAGACTTTCAAAATATATGGGTGGCGTGGAATAACTGGTTCATCAGTATTTTAGAAAAGAAAGGATTTTTTAATAGGTATGTGTTTATGAAGAATGAGAAGCTTTGATACTTTAAAGGTTTTGAAGATTTGAAGGATGGAAAACTAATGTTATGGCTATAATAATTAAAAATAAAGATAAGAACAAATGAGTCAATCAGCTTCCTTTTGCTGAGGAATGTAATATTTAGTGCTTACACTAAAGAAATTTAACCTAAGAGTGTATTATGGGCCAATCTTCTAAAAAAGCCCTTTTAGTACAAGGTCATTAAAAAAAAAGAAGTTAACAAGTTCGTGGCAATTTCTTTAGCTTTTTCTCAGAATAGGGAGTGAAATTTCAGTTGCAAGCTAGAAAATAATCCTGGCACATAGAAGCCTATAACGGTTGCTATTTTTTTTATATCTATTTGGTTTGATTTTCTAGCATCTAACCTTTTTCATCTATGACCTTAGCAAAGCTGGTGTTCTTTCTCAGACAGGCAGAGCACAGTATGGCAACCTGAAACCTGGGTGCCTTAGCTGAAGTGTGTATGAGTAGCACGTCACACCATGATTGCAAGGCAGTGGGGGAGAGGCAGTAGAGGGGATTAAATCCCCAGGAAGGATTGCCCACAACAGGGTTGCCTGTCTCTTTCTGTGCAGGCCGGGCAGGAGCGTTGTGAGGACGGCCGAGCATCGCTGCAGCCGCGCCCGGCGCTGCCTCCCCCGGAGCCCGGGCTGGCAGAGGGGAGCCGGGCGCGCAGATCCGGTCACACTGCCGGGGTGCCCGGCCGCATTCCCAGCCTCCCGGCAATGCTCCATGACAACAAGGTGAGACGGCAGAGGTTACCCGAACAGCTGCTTCCTAAGCCAGAAATTCCAGGCATTGAAAACCATCTGTCTATACATTCACAAATGTATATAAGGGCAATCTATCAGGCTGCGGCACTGCAGCTGCCACTCCATCAGGCCTGCTTCCTTTCTCCAGGCTGAACAATAAGAGCTAGTTCTTCACTTTGTGTCACACAGAATGGCTGATTTGATTAAGTCCCCAACTCTCATTATGCTAGGTAGGGGTGTAGAATTTCAATGATAATCCATAATGCATGACCAGTTTGTCGCCATGGTAACATAAATTCAAGGTTACTAGCTCAGACGCATAATTGGGTGTGCATTGAGTGCTGAAGAAGGGCTGTTAAAATTCTTGTCATAGAAGAGTAGCATCCATCATACTGTCTGAAATTGCAAAGTACTCATAATCAGAAAGAAAAATCCTTGGAGAAAAATGTTAATAAAATAATGATTACATCTAATATAGTTGTTTAAGTTTAAAAAACCAAAGTGGTTAAAGTATTTTAGCTAATAAGAATGGAAAAGGCAACTCATTAACTGCAGAAGACTTCCTTTGAACATTCCCCACCCCCCAATATTTGCATTGTAAGATGGACCCAAAGCAGATCAGCTCTGAAACTGACTGATTAGCTCAGAGTCTAATCCATATGATACAGTAAAAGATGACGCTTCGCAAGCAGACGGCACAGCCTTATAGGCATCGTTTGTCCAGTTTGATCTTTTGTGGGTAAACATATCTTCAAATTAGCTGCACTAAGGATGAGAGGACTATTGCATGCTGATTTTTAAAATTTTTTAGATGTTGCCCTGAATTATTGCACTATACAGCAGCCATTTTAACTATCCAAGATGAAATAGGTAAGGTCAAATTGAACAGATGGAAACAAGACATTTAAAATCAGACTGAGAAAACTCTAGCATGTATATAGTAGGTAGTGATCTTACTCCAGCAGATGGATGGAATAGATGACCTAGAAAGGCTTTTTTTTTCTCTCTCTCTGTCTCATTTCTATGCATTTGTGACTGCAACATACCTGAAACCTGGCATTCAGTATATTAATGTAGTGTGGGGAGGGGATTGGGTTTTCTTTTCTTAAAATATTCTTGTGTACATCTCTCCTGTATTCCTATTATATTAACAAGATTGATGTGATGTTTGCATTGCTTATTCCTCAACAAACCTTATTTTGATGACCATCTTAGATAGCAAGGAAGAATAGGCAAATCAGATTTTACATGAGCACTTCCAATATGTCAGGGGCTTAAACCTAGCATGTGACTACAGGAAGAAAGATCATTACTAAATGAATATTTTCTTCAGCTCGAACCCCATTTCCCTTGATATTGTCTGACTTGTATGTATGAGTTTTACAGCCTTGGAAAATTCTAGCTGAGATGCTTCAGCACATGGTTTTATTTATTAGGATTTCTAGTAGAATCTGACATTATTTCAATGTATGTTTCTGTAACAATTTTAGAAGGGTTTTTTCAAAGGAATAAAACCTCAGTTTATGCCTTTTGAGTCAAATCTGTCCCTTGTTTCTGGGACTGAGCTTTTATCTAATTCTGTTGGAGATGCTTATGATTTGTTGGGTGAACTGCTTAAAAATAACAATAGAAAATTCCCATTTCACAGAAGTGGAAAGGTTCAGTAAGGAAAAGGTTATTCTACCATGTATTCTCTGCAAAGATTAAACTAATCTATTTGGGCTTTCCAGATTTCAGATTGTGCTGTTTTCTAATCTACTCTGCATTTACATTTTGAAAACATAAATTGTAGGCAACATAACATAAACATAATTCAGACTGTTAAACTACAGTGAATTTTAAAAGAATTGTGAAGTGTGTTTGGTACTGGTTACTTTTTATACTTTTCGTGTTTATTTCTGAGAAGATTATATTTTGAGACGTGGAAATTTTCATTACAAAACTGTGTTATTTTTATAAGGTTGGAAAATATGGGTGCTAACCTGTAATTTTTAAAAATTAATTTTTACAGTGAACCATGAAGCTCCTTTTCCAAACAAGCGAGTCCAACCCATGCTCTCTTGTCACCATTTTAAAATTGTTCAGGTCTGCAACTAATTTCCATGGCAGAAAAATGTGCTGGATCATAAGCCTATATGTGCCTCGTAGGCTGTAGGATTTTTCACGAGTGAGAAACGGCAAGATCAGATGCTACAGTAATGGAGGATGGGGTTGTAGCATAGTGAATTTATTTTTCTCTGTATGTAAGACCTGGTTTTATATGTAACAACATATATTACTGTTCAATATCAAGATAGGACTGTGTATTCAATGTTGTGTTTTATTTCAACACAGCCTGGCTCAATATGAAGCTTGCAAATATCGCATCTGGAGGTGTATTCTCTTCTTGATGTGCACATGTAATTCCAATTAACATTAAGAATGTTAATGAGAATATGCCCCTCTAGGGGCTGGAGAGGGGGAGGTGAGGGAGCAGGTTTGTAGTTCTGATTTAAATAACAAGTGACTTTTGTGGAGAATACCAGCATGTGGTCTCATGCACTTATATTGTGGAAATGCAGTGGCTCTGAATGAGAGTGCAGGATTTAAACATTGATGCTCAGTGATGCTTAGCCAAGTGAACCCGTTGTTGGGGGCAAATATTAAATCCCAATGTGCCTTCTCCAGGAAGGAATATTTGTAAAAATGCTTACTTCTGTATTTGTCCACAGGCATAAAAGACTCCACTGCAAGAGACTGGGCTGTGGTTTTGTGATTTAATTTTTTTTTTTAAAGACTAGCTTAGTTTGAAGAAAAGAACCGTTTAATTACTTCTTGTTTCTCAAGTACACAGAATCTATAGAAGAGCTTTCAAAGCCTTAAGCAGCAATGTGCTCCTATGCTTTGATTAATGTACGTGCTGTTCTTTTAGTGTTACAAGAAGGAAGTGCATTTAATATCAGATTTCAAAATAACAACAATATCTATATTAAAATGGCTATTAAATAAGTATTTTCTTTGAAAGTGTGATGTCACTGGTGATATTTTTAGGAATCCTGTGTAAGCAAAGAGTAAGAATAACTGTAGCACTTCCATTTCTGAAAGTGGACAGTAAGAGATTGTGGAGTGGTTTTAAGGCAGGAAGGTATGCAATACATATCTTATAATTTCAATAAAATGTCCTTAATAGATTAAATGGAATTATCATTTCATTTTAGTAGATGAAAACAGAGACAGTGTTTATGTGTAGAATATATCTCCTGTGTTTTTTCGCCAGAGGAGAGGACAAAGCCATAGTACAACAAACAACATGTTGTATAACGTGCAAAATAGAAAAAATGTTAAACATGTTAAGAAGAAAAAATAGAAACAAGAAAGACAAAATTTTTACTGTCCTAAGAAATTATTTCTCTTTTTTTTCTGATAATGATTATTGCAAGACATAAAAATGACTAAGAAACAAAAGATATTACTGTTTAATGTGCCATCTAACTCTTTTGTGATCAGTGACAGAAAAAAATATCCCAAACAATATAATTTATCTATTTTGTTAATTCTTTCTGCATAAACTTTCTGCATGCCTGTTTGATTTACACATAGAGAAGTGCTGTTCATTTCATTGATCTGACACGTCACATTTCATTGTGTTGATTTCAATGCAAGTGCTATTGCAGGATGGGCAACATGCAGCCAGCAGGATACATTAAAAATGTAAAGTGAAAATGTGTGTTCTGTAGATGTCTTTTACTGTGACATTTTTTAGGTCAAGCAGTTGAAAAGCTGTTATTTGAATATTTGTCTTGTACATTTTATGTGTTGAGTTTAGTATTTGTAAAATGTATATTTTGTAAGTACACAGTGGTATGTTTGAAATTATGAAATGCCATGTACCCTCATTTTTTGACTTGTTCAGGGCCTGATCATATAGACCTCATTACACAGGTAACTCAAGCCTTTTAACAAGACTATTAAAAACAATAAGAATTGTCCTTGTGTTTAGGAAGTAATCATCTAAGGCTTAGATTTGTCCTTCTTCCACATCCTTCAATAGTCCTGTGTAAAATTTTGGGGGTTTTATGAAAAAATTATTTTGCACAGACTGGTGTCAATGCTTACTCAGTCCCATCTCTCAGTGTGAAAAGACTACACATATACGAGAAGAGGTGGGAATTGTAAGAAAGCATGATGGGAAAACCAGAACTATTACTAGCACTTGTAAGTGAGCGAATCTGTTTAGAAAAAAGAAAGCTAGAACAAATTTTTAATTGGAGATTTCCACCCCCCATTAATTAATTTCTTCAGGTTTGTAAAAGAGGACAGTGTTCAGCTGCAATACCTCCATGTATTTATTTCATTCTTCACTTTGAAGAAAAAATCAGTCATCAAATCAGAATAAAGACATCAAAAGCAAATTAAACAGATTAAAAGGGGTATGACATGTGGACGACATGGCGACCAAAGCATCGAGTCTAAGAGCTGATTAAATGTTTTATCCATCCTACATTGAGAGGGCACACACTTGAGCAGCAAGAACCAGGGAACAGGCTGCTCTGAATTCTCATGCTGCAAATCCAAGGAAATTTCTTTAGACTCTATAGAGTAATTACAGAAAAGATCGGAATTTGTCCGTCTGGTTCTATCAGTCACATTAACTTGATTTCATTAGACATTAAGATTACTAATACCATATCTTCCAGAAAACCAGAAACATTCTCAGAAAAGCATCACTTGTGAAAAGATGTGTTTAAAATATCAAGACAAATGAAGAGTTTTCTGTAAAAATTGAGGAGTTCTTTCTTTGAGTGCCAATTTCTGATAATACACACATATATTAGCTTTTCACCACAATACAGAGGCTAAAAAAATTATTGAAATATTAGGGAAGTAAATATGGAAATATACAAAATAGTAAACTAGCATTCCCTTTAATTAAAAAACAAAACCCTGAAGAAAACAGATTTTTTTTTATTAATCAGCTGCAGTCAGAATTCACAAAAAAATACCAAAAGGAAAATGTTGTGGCACATTTACAAATTGCATGGCCTCTTGGACTGTATGCAAGAAAACAGACCTATAGATATGATGGTGGTTTTACTGTGGCTCACCTCTCACCTGGCTGTTGGGACATCTCTTTTCTGGAGCTATGTCGATGTTTCACAATGCTCTCTAATGAAGAAGAAACTGCTGAATGAGAAAAGTACCTGACAAGGATGAAATTCTCTGACCTGTGGTGTGCAGAAGGTCATGTTGGCTGGTCATAATCCATCAAAACAGTAAATGTAATACACATTCTTTAGGTGTTTCAAGGATCAGTGGCAATGTGATTTCCAAAAATTTACAGTGGTACCTTGTGTGCTGAGAAATGATCACAACCCCTCATAATATTGAACTTGTCTTGAGGTGACTGAAATGGGTCAGTAAGTTAAATACTATATCCACAGAAGCTATGAGAAAAAGGAAAAAAAAGAGAATAATTGTTTCTGCTCTTAAAAGCAGAACTAGTATCCTATCTTTGTTCTTTGGATGGTCAGGAAGAGAGGAAAGCATCTTCTTGTTTTGATTAAACCTTCTCTGAGTGTGTTCTAAGTCTAAAATCAGTGAGGTATTCACCAGTGTTGCTAATGGCATTGAAGTACTCCTGCGTTTGATCCCCTCTATGGTCCTTTGCTGCTGCTAGTGGTGGCGTTCACAGAAAAAAAGCTCAGCCTAAAATACATTTCCTATCAAAACTGCTTCCCTATCA
This sequence comes from Camarhynchus parvulus, assembly GCF_901933205.1. Classification (NCBI taxonomy): domain Eukaryota; kingdom Metazoa; phylum Chordata; class Aves; order Passeriformes; family Thraupidae; genus Camarhynchus; species Camarhynchus parvulus. The sequence continues at coordinate 80,187,925 of NC_044573.1, read as the reverse complement.
GTTCAACAGCTCCAGTTAAGAATGTGATTTATTTTTAAACATTACACACAGACCATTTGAACCTTTGCTATGGGTAGAACTGTACCATTTTATACATGTTAATACCAATATAGCTTGTTCATTTTCCTTTCTGCACTGGAATCAACTACCCTGGTATAATCACTTTATATCAGTATAGCTGGGCTTGAAAATAGGAAGATGGGATGTGACTTGCAGTTTTACTACTTTAAATGACCCTGAATATTTAAAGCAATACAAACTCTATGTTTAGACAGGGCTTCAGGCCTTGGAGAATTATGAATGTGAGTCATTGACTGTCTTTTGCACAAATTTTTCCAAGAACAAACCCCAGTCCTTGCCCAAACCCCTAATTAATGAAAACCAGCTAACCCTGATTATCATGTAGGGCACAGTAAGTGTGTTGAAGGGATTTTGCTCAGATTTTAGCTGATGTGATTGAGCACCTATAACCTTGTTTTCCCCTTGCCGAGCTCAAGCAAAGGTGTTTCATCATAATGGGAATTATTCCCAAGTCAATTTTCACAGGTTTTTGCTCTGTCTCCTTTCAATCCATATGATCACAGTTAGCTTTAACAATGAGGAAGAAAAGAGACTTTGGTTTACTGTAAGTACATTTTTTATCTTCTGATTCAGAAGTGACTGAAAATATTTTACCCTGCCTTTACAAAAATCAAGTGCTGTTCTACAGAGAACATGCAGGGAGATGTTAGATTGGAGAGACAGATGATTTAAAAGTTCTGCACATAACAGAATGCAATTAAAATGAAATAAAAATAATAACAACACAGCATTTAAATAACAATACATATCCCAAAGCACTTCACAAGCAGGTCAATATCATGATAAGCATTTGATTGCTGCTTGCTTTAGTGGGAATTGTTTAAGAATGAAAAATATTTAGCCCACTCTCCCTCTCTTTGTGGCAGTTCCACAAAAGCAACAGTTTCTATAGAACATCCTGCTGCTGAACAGCCAGGCAGGAAAAGCCTAGCCAATGCTGAATTGCATCTCCAGGTGCACAGAAATGTGTTATTTTCAGTTTGGTTTATATTAGTTTTTAGGGTATTTTTAATAATTTAAACACTGGAAACCAAAATAAAATGCAGATTTGTTATCAGCATGCAGCTTATTTTTATCATTAAGTCATTTGAAGATCTAGATGCAGCATTCATGTGTCCTTGAAGCTGCAAGATGTGGGGATGGGAGGGGTGGGTATGTGCACTCTGCAGGACTGAAGCATTAATCTAAGATATCATATAGGGAAGAGAAAGCCAGTTTTTCATACTGCCATCAGTATTCCTATCCTACCAAGAGCTTTCAATAGATGATATTTAACTTAGATAATTACCTTTCTAGCTGACATTATCTATAGGAAATCACAATTTCACTATGCCAAAAAGAAGCTAAATGGCTAACTCTATGGCACTTCATACCTTTCAACTGATTTTCAACTGATAATTTAAGGCAAAATATTCTCCCCAGTCTCCATACAAGTGTGTGTTTCTGTGTGGATGAAATCCTTCTTTTGTTTTCATTTGATTCTCCTGGAAATGGATAAAATTATATCCTTGAACAAGCTGTTCAACAGCAAATCTTTTATGCATTCCCTAGGTCTCAAATGGATTAAATTCATAGAACACATTTTCACCTTGGAGTTACACACTGTGAAGTATTTGTTTCACTCATATCCCTCTGAAAAGAAAATTCCCTAGCTGGGTCCAATTCCTCCTGCTCTGCTCAAGGACCAGAACTCTTTTGGAAGTGCAAGTGTTCCACTCTGACATGCAGATACTGTCATGTATGGCAGTGTGGACGCCACAGTCCTTCTCTGCCAACCTCTTCCTCAGAATTTGGGCTCCACTGCCTCCATTTTGTATATATCCTCAGGTTTTTTTCCAATTCAGTCCTGTCTGTACTCCCCTTCAGCACTTCAGCTCCAAGGTTCTCAAGCACAGAATATAATTCCTAGATGTTCTCAGAACATAAATGAAAACAAGCTTTGTCTTTAGGAGGACTGGCACCAGCACAGTGTGTAGCTGCTCTGTCCCTTGCAAGCTCTTTGGGGCAGGAATAAGAACTGTTGCATACCCAATGTGGAACTCTTGTCCATTGCAGAACATCAAAATTTTACAGAAAAGTAAAAACATTGTTTGTGTTTGTGTGTTCCTGTGGCTAAGCTTAGAACACACAGCCATTGGATTTCCAAATGTTGTTTCTTCTCTGCTCTAACATTTGTTATCCCAGAAGTATCATCCCATAACCTTCATAACTATATCCTGTGTATAGACCAGACTAAGTGTGTTTCTCTTCTTCTTGCTTGTTACTATGCTGCTTGGGTCTAGGGCATGCTTTAGTGCCACCAGCAAAGAATATTTGACTTTTCTTCAGGTTTGAGCAGAAGGTCTCCAAGGGAACTGCTGGTTTGATATGTAAGAAACATATGTGGGTTAGTTTGGTGTACATCTGATGTGCTTGTTACTAAAGCAGTGCTCATGATAAAAACAACTGGAATAATCCAGGATTAAGAGCCCAAGGTGTAAACTTTCCTCCATTTGTCCTTTTCCCTTTACATCATCCATTGCCTATCTCAATTTTAAAAACATACTGCTCAGAAAACAGTATAAACAGTATAAAGCAGAAAATCTGACTTATACCTGCTTTTAGCCATAAAAATGCAAAAGGAACTTTTAAAACCATAAGAGCTATGAAGATAAGTCCCAAGAAACCTAAAATTGGATAAGCACATACATTCAATGAAAGAACAGTATAACAGGCACTTACCAGATTAAAACCTGTGTATCATTTACTTTCAGTTGCATGTCTTGATGTGAAAAGAGTATTGAACCAGCTGACGTTTAGAGGCCCCTTCCAGTTCAGATTTTTCTATGATTCTATAATTGGGCTAAAAATCATGAAGCGGCAGGGCTTATTTTGGGATGAATTTCCAAGAAGACCAAAAATCATTGTTTTAATTTCCAGGGGTGTGTTTTACCTCATTCAATTTAACATGCTTAGAAGTAGTTTCCTTGCCCAAGCTGGTGTTCTTTAGCCAATAGAAGAAACATCTCCAGAACTACTTTTTGTCACCTTAGATACCTAATATGACCTGAAACAGGCACATGTTTCTCTCCAGTAGCGATACAAGAACTGCATGCAACCAATTTTCTCACGCTGAAGCCAAGAAAAAGGAATCTTACCCTATGAGAATCACCTATTTTGCATAAAAATATACCCCTCAATGAGTTATATTTTCCTGGTGATATCTTCTTGCCTTCAAGCTGACTGTATCTTCATCCAAGATTTGAAAGGAACAAATCAAACATTTGGATTGAGTTGTAGTGGAGACATTCTAGCAAGACATGAAGCCAACTATCAAAAATGACAAACCATATTCTTGTGTTAACTTTTTTCACTGACAAAACTGGAGGGGAGAAAAAAAAAAGGTAAAAAAACTTGTGAGTTACAAGCCCCAAAAGCCTATTTATGAAAATGGAAATGTTATTTTATATTACAAGTCAACGACACTGCATTGTTGACAGATCTCTCCCTGTCAAGCGCCTACTTGCATTTATTATGTTTTACAAATGCTGATCAAATCATGCAAGATCATATTGGGACTTAGTGCACAAGGTTACCATTAATAGCAGGGAATTAACAATGTGATAAGGCATTACAAAACTGCTGAAATCAACTTGCGACCTGAGTGCACTCTGGGTTCAATTAGAACATTAAATTCTTCATGCACTTAATAGCCACATGCTATTAATAACAACAAGAAATCACATCTGAAGAAACTGTTTGATAAAGAGGTTTATTTGGCAGTAGCATGTAGGGAAATCATCACTGAAGTCTTCTATATACATTTGCAGGGCACAGGATAGCTCTGAGGCAGAAAATAGCTCTCTATTCTATATTTGTAATATTAAATATTACAAAGTCTGGCCCAGCAACTACTTTCTCACTCCAGTAACTGTCATATCAAAAATGCACTCAAGGTCTTTAGTTTTAGTATTTTAAACAACTGTCATTGATTTATTTTTTTTCTCAAGCACAGAACCACAGAATCACTACAGTTGGAAAAGACCCTCTGGATCACTAAACCAAGCCTTTGACCTAACACTGCCTTGCCAACCAAGCCTGTGCTAAGCAGTGCACTCAACGAATCATCGAGTAGTTCAGACTGGAAGGGACCCATGGAGGTTGTCTGGCAGGGTCTGTTGGGGCAGCTGGCTCAGGACTATGTCCAGTCTCATTTTGGGTGATTCCAAGAATGGAAACACCACATTTCTGGCAATTTGGTTTTGTGTTCAGAAGGATTACAATCAAATAAAACAATAAAATGCTAATCTCTGCTTCAAATAGAAATTAATCCATCACAACTTGAGTTTCAGTTTGAATCACTAAGTGTAAAAGACACCTGACATGTCCTCCCTGAGGCTGAAACTCACTTTGCAACTCATTTATTCAGGGTAATCAGTCAATAGATTTGCAGAAATGATGTGTTGATTTCCCTACTTTTTAATTTAGCAATTTCTGTTAGCTGCCAAAATTAATTAAATAAGGCATAGCTCTGAGAGCTTACATACTAATCAGAAATAGCAGGTGCTTTCTCAAAAAGCTGTCAGGAGCCCAGTTTCTGGGCCCCCCATGGTCTGGGAAGGTGACTCTGCAACTTGGGCTCTCAGAGGAGACATGTGTTGCTTGGGAAATATCGTGTTTGAGAGACTGGACAGCACCAGCAGAAGAGAGGGAGGAAGCCCTCACCAGATCTTGGGAGTTGCATCAGGCCCTGATGGGCACCTGGCAGGTCAAGGGGACCTTGAGCCAGCAGATCCCCACCTGTACATGATGGAGCAGCACCAGCTGCAAACACCTCCCTTCAGCCCACCCTGCGGGACAGAAGGCCGTGACTCTCCTCCAAGGCCACCAGGAGCTCTGGGGATCCTCAAGCTTCTGTCAATTGGAAACAAACAGAAATTCATAAGGTTTGTGGATTATGATCCCGTATTTATTTGGTTGGGGGCTTTTTCCAGCTGAAGCTGTTTAAATGAATTCATACCAAAAGGTGATTGAGATAAGTAATTTCCAGCTGAAGTTTCAAATAATTCACTGTTTCCTAAAAAAAGCCAACAAAAAACCCAAGCCAAACCAAAAACAATCAAACAACAACAAAAAAAAAAGTCAAATAACAAACAAACAGAAACTCCCAAAGAACAAATAAAGCAACCCAAGACATACCAATTAAAAATCTGGCTCTAGTTAAAGTTTCTAGCACCAAGTAGAGCTCACTGAGATTATTTTAATGTTCTCTATTTTCTTCCAAACACTTTGGATAAACTCTCTAAATTTTTAAGATATAAAAATAAATTTATTCAGAATGCTGAAATATGCGACTCGCTTTAAAATTGCCTGCATTAGCAACAGTGTTTGGCCTCCACATAATACTCATATCATCTGAAAACTTCTTGTTTTGGGGGTTTTTAGGGTTTTTTTTTCATTTTGTCTGAATCTACAGACTTATCTGTGAAGTATATAATTTAATAATAATCATCAATGATGAACTAAATCTGTAATTTAAGGACTGGCATGTGAGTGTCAAACTGGCAAGTTGTTGAGTTGATTCTCTTTGAATTACGTTAATATAATGAGGAAAGTGAATTTAGCTTGTACAACACTTAGGGGTCCACATATGTATTTTTAAGGTGAACTTCTGTCTTCCTGAAGTGAATTCTCTAAAAATAAAAGTAGTGGATGACTTAAGAGACTAAAAAAATAGTAATAGTTAAAACAGTGTAAAAGAAAGAAAGAATATTCAAGGCCAGCAATACTGGATACTTAAAAATTACATCAGGCATCAAAGTAATACACATAGCATTCTTCATCCCCTGATCATTGTTTTAACCATGTTTGATGTGCAAATACCAGTTGTACACGCTGACTTCCATGGAATTTGTCCCCAGTAATAGTCTTGACTCACAAAATATGTGTTTGGGAGGGAAAACATAAAGGCTGGCATTTCAGAAGTTCCTCTTCACAGCACAAACCTGGGAGCTCCCTTAAGCTCTTCGCCTGCCTCACACAACAGAGCACCAAATACTGTCCAAATTCTCTTCTTGACCTCATCACCAATGCAAAAAAGGGAGCCAGTTTTAGCCCCACAAACTCAATGGCAGACTTCCCACTGGTATCAGTGAAACTAAATTTTTCATTGAAATCTACTCCTTACAGACAAGTGTTCCATTTGTGTATCTATTCATAGTGGTGACAATGTTTCACAGTACTTTTGAGATGCAGGTAAATATTATTCAGGATTTTCAGAGCTTGTTAAAACTGTCCTGGGTCATGAGTCCACAGCAGAACCAGCAACAGATTTCCAAAAAACTGAATTCCATATTCTCTCATTAAAAGTATGATGTATACTTCCACCCTGAGTATGATGGGGTGGGTGTACCTAAGTGTTAGTGTGAGATGCAAAACAAAGGTATGAGAAGGAAAGATTCAGGCAAAACTTGGACCAGAAGCTATGATTGAAACAGAGAAGGGGAGAGAGATTCTTCTTCAGATGGCAGAAAGGACATCCTGTGCTGCTGCCAGGGAGACAAGATTCTACACTCCTTGTGACCACTGCTTGTGAGAAAATACTAGGGCAGCAAAAGGACCTGGGATCTTTGCTAATAAAGATTTAAAGCATACAACTATCCTCAGAACCAAGGCTGATGTTCCTCCCTCTCAAAATAAATTTAAAAATCACATTTAACACCAACCTTTTCAATGAAAGTGTTCGCAACATTCAAATATCTTATTTTTACAATCATGCTCCATTGCAAAACTTACTGAAAGTCAACTAGGTTTTGTTTCATTTTTCAAAATGTCATTGCTGCTGCAATCATTATATCTTTAAAAATATTAATTTTAGCCTCCATACCACCTGAAAAATGTCCAAATAAAAGGGCCTTACTAAACATGAAGTATATCTTCATAAGGCTTAACTGATATTTATTCTGTTTCTCCAACTAAATTCTAAAATTACATTTTTTCACATTTACCCACTGGAGTCTCAGATCCTGCTTCACGTCAGAAATAATTGTCATCACTTTTGCTGTAGCTGGGGAAAACAAGAGGATTCTTTGTATATCTTTTTATTACATTGTCAATATAGTAATACAAGTTATATGAACAAACCTAAAGAGACAAAGAGCTATTTGTTATTATCCAGAGGTGAAAGCACAAATCTTAGGAAAAATCCAGTAGGGATCGCAGCAGAACAAAAGGTCTAAGCAAGGCAGGCTGCGACACGTGATTATATGCAAACCCAGCAGCGCAGCCGTGCAGGGATTCCCTTCTTCTGTTTGCAGACAAGGATTGAATGAGAAGTGGTGAGATAACAAGGAAGCGTGCAAGCTTAATGATATGCCTATTTTTTCCATCAGTTGCTAATCTGTAGCTCTGGTGATGATTACTATTTCATCTCCAGAGAGATGCTATTCAGAAACATCAAAATGACATACAATTGAACGCCTTGTGTTTCCGTAAGTATAGGGCCAGATTGCCAGGGCTGTCAGCCTCAGAAGGGAAAAAGTCTTCCCATTTCACGCCGCTCTTTTCCCCGCCCCGAGTGATGCCTTCCAGCGAATGGCGAGAGGAGGCTGAGCCCAGCCCGCTCACCTGATGTGCCGGGAGGGGCGGCAGGAGCCGCGCTCCGGCTGCGCTCGCAGGAGCAGAGAGCCCCGCGGGAAGGCAGCGTTGGCTCTTCGGTGCGCAGGAACAGAGAGAAAAGTGAAAACCTTGCCTTATTAAGCCTTGCCTTATTTTCTACTTTGCTCTTGCATTGAAACAGCACGGAGATGCCGCCCACATGCATCAGCTCACAGGGATGTCAGGGCACTTTCACTCACTCCCCACGAGTCTCTTGGCGGAGCCGCTGAAGTGAATTCACTCCCTGCTTTGTCCAAGAGCTGCTCGCTGCACAAACTGCAGCAGGTAAACACACCCTTACTGGCACGGCTGCGACTTCTAGAACTAGTCTCAGTACGGCCTTCTTTCAGCCTAGTAAACATGCAGCTGGGTGTTTTAGACGAGTAGGATGCTTTTTCAACCAGCACTACCCTTGACTGGTCCTGCATCTAGCTAGTTTGCCTCCAGATTCTGAATGTTTCCACGAGCAGCAATTGCATGTCTGAACTTCAGAGCGTACAGCCCAGTGTCTCCTCCAGTTGTCACATCAGGCTTTGCATGTGCAGAAGCTCAGATCTCTGACATGGGTACCAATCACTGGAATTGCCAAAACTTCCAGAAAACATCTGATTTAGAGAAAATTTAGTGTCGTTTCATTCTGGTGTGGAACAATTTATATAGATGATCCAATAAGGTCTGTAAATTTAAAATACCTTCTTTCAAGAAGACTGAAATTAACACAGATCTGTATATTTTGTGTGGGTTCTTGGTAGACCCATGGATCCTTCCTGCTGACAAATAAATGTTTGTGCCAAAGATGCTTTGGAAATCAAGTCTGATTGACTTGTCAATCAGTCACTTTCCTTCTTTGTGAAAGTGCTCATAACTCAGGCATGTTAATTTATTTTTTAAATTTTTTTTTGTATAGACGTCACTTCTTTGGGGCAAGAATTCTTCCCAATTCTGAAGAGCAACACATTGTTCAAGTGACATCACATACATATGTGCACTTTCATGCAAGATGCTCTAAATTCATTCTCATTGCGCCTCTTCATTGCATGGGGGACAGAGATACTGCCAGAGCTGATCCAAAAGATTTGCCCCTACACATGAACGCTTTGCACAATCACTGCACACGGAGGCAGAGTGTGCTGAAAGACTTTAGAGATGAGGATGAAACAGGCAATGCCTAATAGTATATACAGGAAAACTATTTATTCTCTGTACTAATAAAAAGATTAATTATCAAGTGGTACAGGAATCACCACTAATTTTCCTGGGCTAAAGCTTGGTAAACTGCATGAAGAGCTCATGCCTCCCTCTGAGACTATTTCCTGGGGTGCAGAGGTCTGTGTCACTGCAACTGGGCAAACCAAAACTGCTTTAAAGCTCAGTGTTACATTAATGCTGCATTGGGTGCCTGCCAGCATAAAATGAGAATGGTGTGCGACTTTGGTGTGAATTGCACATGAAGCATGGATGCTATTTGTATGTTAATAACTGTGTGGCCTTTTGCTTTCCTCATTTATTCCCTGTGCTTTGTCCAGATGCGAGCAGGTAGAGTGACCCACATTCTCCTCTGACACGTCACACGGTGGCATTGCCCAAGCTCAAAGTGTGCAATCAATTTTTCCCTGCCGCATAACAAACACAAACACACAGACACAACCTTAATCACGGCGGCTGGTGCAGGAGCAGCCTCCTCCCCTCCTCCCGGCCGCCTGGCAGATGGCACAGCAGCAGCAGCGCAGCTCCACAGCTCCAGGAGCAAAGGAACAGATGTTGGATTACCGCACGCTTTCTAGAGCTTTAATCTTCGAAGAAATTCTGGATCTTACCTGCCTTCTCCTTTCCTCCTGTCATTCACAGAGGCAGCAGAAGCCTCTGAAAACAAGATTATGCAAGCCTTTAGCACAGCCTGAAGCCACGATGTCAGCAGGGATAACGACAGTGTGGTTAATAATGGCTGAAATACGTGTAAGGGTGCAATCCTTCAGAATGAGGATTTTTGAAGATAATTACAGGGGGTGGAAAATTGGGTTGAGAAAGATTTTAACAGCAAAAATATTTTAGTTTCTTAAAATGCTACCTTGAGAAATGTTACAGTGTGAGTTGGTCATATAGATAGATAGCTACATAGAAAGAAGCATGTTAAAACCTAAAGATCATTTCCTCTCCTTCTTCTTTCCTATAGGTGACTGCCACTTTTGAAGCTGATTTGCCATTAGATTGGTTGTGGACAAAGAGCATTTTTTAACAAACCCCAGATCCAGAATATAATTTCAGTGGACAGACATGGTAGAGTAGTACCTACAATCAAATCGACAGCTGAGACTTGATTTTGTTCGTAAGTCAAATTTTACATATGTTGAGGCCAAACTGCCATGAGTGGTGTAATCACAGCATTATGTTATCAATTGAATTTACATTATCAATGATATTATTATTAGAGATCATGATCTCATTTGATCTGAAATAAATTCATAGTAACTTAAAGGAGTTTGAGCCAAATATTCCAACACTGCATTTTAGCAAATGTACTCACAGTCATGACTCAACTTTAAGCTAAAATGTTTTAACCAAGGACAGATTAAACAAATATAATACAAAAAAAAATTTGTTTGGAAGCTGATAATATTTTATTCAGTGAGATCCAAACAAGACCTAGTCCATAACTATTTCTAACATTATTATTTATTATGCAAGTCCTAAAAAAAGAAAAAATGCTCCACTTTATTTGATTTACATTTTATATTTCTCTTACACACTTCTTAATTGAAAGGGCAACGTTAAACTTTCTTTTCAGTTACAAATTACTTCAAATGATTATTGAGTTGTAGTTTAAATGAATTATTCAAAGTTTAGTATTAAAGATCTCATCCTAATATTGAGAGATTGATTATTTTTTTCTGAAGTGTACAAGTATACTCCAAAAGCATGCTGCTTTCAATCACTTGATCTTATAGATTATTTTTGTAGGGGCTGAACTTCAGCAAATGCATCCTTTCTTTTCCTGTCTTTTTACAGCTAGTGATAGAGACCTGAATAGCAAGAAACTTCTAAAGCAGTCAAAAAGAATATGTTAAAGGTCCAGCCACGCAGTCTGAATCCTGGTTTCACCCATCTACTCAGAGTCACATTTAACCAGTCTCTCTAAGAAAGTATTTTAACACATGAGAAGGCCTGAGAGTACTGCAGGCAGATGCCTGTCCCTGTTTCCCCAAATTGGAGGAGGCTGCTAACAGGAAAATTTCATTTCCTTTTCATTATGCAGCTGCCAGCTGTCTGAGCTGGCTGATACGGGGAGGATATGGGCAGGGGTGTCTTTGTGAGCTCTGGGGAAAGTGCTAACAGGATTTATACATTATCAGAAGGACACTGAAGTTCAAGAATGAGGGAGGGACACTTACACATTTGCTAATATAGGTGTTGTCATTGGTAGCAAAGACAATCAGCCATGTCTGTAGTTAGGTCTTGTGTTATTTCACTTAGGTTTCTGATTTGCAAGTAGAGACATAAATATTTCTAGACATAGATGAAGATTGGACAAATTCTTGTGGAAAAAATCCTCCCATTTGAAATAACAAACTCCTTGAACATGCAGGATGCTTTAATTTTGATGCGCATTTTCCCCCGTAGAAGTTCCATGGCTTGTTGGCTTCTACAGTTGTGATATTCTGTGATGCAGCTTTGTGTTCATTCTGGAGAAAGTGACTGCACACTTTATTTAAAGACTCTGATCTCTGCTGCATTTGGCAGTTGTTGGAAGGATAATTCAAGATGCTTAGTTTGCCTTGCTTCCCCCACAAATGTCTTCTGCAATTTGTGTGACACTCACTGGTTTCCTCACAGGTTTCCTCATGGTGTTGTCCATGGCTCCCTCCCCATGTCAGAAGAATTTCCCTTGCACAATAGCTTTTTTGTTTCCTTAATACATTTTTCAACAGGAGGCTTCCCTATTTGAAACCATGCTTCGGGTATCTTCTCTGAAAGAAAAGAAAAAAAGCAGTTGATAGAAACATAGATCTAGTGAGAATAGCTTAAATCATTGATCTGGATGCTTGCAAACATAGAAGCTATGCAATAAATGTTTAATACCAAAAGCACAGTTCACTCATGGTATCCACAGAACACTTCCCAGCACTCCAGAAACAGAATAAAGGTTGTATAAAGCTCCAAATTTAGAAGCAATGTTCAAATACAGACCCACAACTTCTAGCCCCTGCTTTACCCCATTTTATAAGTATCAGTCCTACCACAACCTGTAAAACCTGTAAAGCAAATGTTAGATAAGTAGCCTTTATTTCACCTTTCAATGACAAGGTTGTTCCCAAAGTTAAATCCCTGACTTTTCTTTGCATTACTTGTCAAGGATACCTGAGAAAGGAATAATACAAAATCATCTTAGTTTGGAACTAAGGTCACTGAGAACTCTGGACATATTGTTGTTGGCCTGATGCCAATGCTGCTGAAATAAAGCTTGTCACATTTCTTTTCCTTGTGGAAGCTGAGATCTTGCAGCACGCCACAGGATGGTTACTTTCCTCAAAGGAACTGTCTGACTTCTCTCCCTGGGAGGAAAAAGAGCTCAGAATTTTTATCTTCCAAGAACTTCCTCAGATAAAAGGAGGAAAACATAAAGATGAGGAAAGACAAGATTCAGACAGTTGTGAGAAAAAGACAAAAATGTTATACCTCAGTCATACCTCATAGCTGTTGGAATGAGAAGCACACAGCGGATAAAATTCAATTGTCTGTACATGACCACCAATCCAGGACTGCAGTTGGAAGAGCAGAGGAGCAGGAGGGCATGGCATGTCTGACCTCCTGCTTTCAATGATGCAGAAACACTTTTCAGGCTGCAAAGCTGAGAGGCAAGAGTACTGTGATCATGGAAGAACAATTGCAGTGACTATGTAAGCCTCACACAGCATTTGGTGTGACACACAAAGTCAGGGCTTTGTCCAGAAGCCCTACCAGCCTTCCAGCTCCCCTTACCCTTGAGCTACACTCAGGTCCTTACCTTCAGTATATCGGGGCACTGTGAGTATTCCTTCAAATCCAAGCAGCTTCTCAGAATGAGTTGTAGCCTCAGAAGCAACTTCCACCTTGACAAAGAATTCCAACTGCTTGGATTAAATTGAGTCTGCGACTTCCATGCTTCCTTTTCTAGAAAATTTGACATTGTTGTCTGGGGAAGGAGACTCCAGGAGAATTGAAATTTTTTTTGTTTCGTTTTTGGTTTTGGGTTTTTTTTGTTTTCCTTTGAACATGCTGAGAACTGCAATGCTGAGATCTCAGCAATTAAAGTTACCAATTTACAGTTATTTAATAGTGGATGAATTATGAGGGTGTGTGTATCAAGACAAATTAGCACTCGGTAGTGTAGAAAGGGATCTGCATTAAGTGTTGGATAAACATTCTGCCCATGCAGGAGGAGGAAGGCAGTGTGCTCACTGCAAATGCATGGCTTTCAAAGTGGAACTGATAATTTTTCTTTTGCTTCACATTACTAGCTCACTGGTGTGGAGTTCCTGACATACTGTAAACCCATACAGTTTTTAGGCTGCTCCTTTGAGGCACAGTGGCTTCCAGCCACTCCAGCCACTGGAGCCTTTTATTCTTGACTCCTAACTGCATTTTGAAGGTAGTAGTGGTTTTTTAAGTGGGGTTTGGTGAAAAGCAGGTGGTTGTTTGTTTTGTTGGTTTTTTTTTTTTTTGTTCCTGGGAGTAGGGTAAGCCCTGGAAAGGTGTGATTCAGCATCAGGCAAGGGTAACACCATGGCCTTAATGTACCATACTAGCTAATAAATGCATCAATTGAAAATATAATGAAAATTAGGTTTAATGCTAAGTAAATAAAATACTTGGCTACATGAACTGTCCCCAGTATATTTGCACCTTTTTTGTGTTTTTTCTTTTAATTGCCTAGAACCCCTTACAATATCCTAGAAACCATGAGTGTATCAAGGACACTAGCCAGGCATCCAGAGCAAAGATGAGATTAGTCCAACATCTCTTAAGAATAGTATAGAAATAATTGATTCTCCCTTGGGACTGGGGAATGGTAAAGAAGCCCTCTCAAGCTCTCTTTGATCTTGTTATCTTGTTTATTGTATTATCTTGTAGTCAGTTCAGATGTAGCACAAAAGAAAGCAGACTGTCACATATTACTTCTTTTGCTGCTCTCTCAACTTAGGCTCAGATAAAGGCAGCTAAGACTAAAATTCTTTGATTTTACTCTGCAAGAGAGATTCTTTAGGGGCAACTAAGAATCAAAGATTGTTGTTAAGTATTAGGTTTGGGGTTCATAGCCCATATTTCACAATCATAGCCTGCTGGTGGCCAAAATGACTGGGTGACTCACCTGTAAAGGTGAGAGCTTGTTCTCTCCTCTTTACAGCTGGGCTCAATATTTTGAAAAGGGAATTTTCCCTTTTCCCCATCCAGTGTTTTTCTCCAAGTCAGCCCAACCCATAAGTGGAGGAGTGTTGCGGTGCGCACATTTTTATGTTAAGTTATATTGTACGGGTTCAGTTTTTTGTACCCTATTTGGTATGTTCTACCCCCCCCCTCCCATTTGTTTTTGATGGTTCTGTCCCCAGTTGGTTCCTCCCCTGGGCGATCAAGCCCCAGCTGCCAGTCTCCCTCTCTCCCTCTGTTAAGGCCAATCGTTGTACCCTTTATCTTGTTGGCCGTCCCCTTCCACCCTGTCCGTCTTCCCTGTAGTCCGGCCCTGTTTCCAGAGGGTTCTCCTCTGGCAGGACCGTGACTGGTTCCCTGGACCTAGCCCCACCCAAGTCCCTACCCCAGAGAGAATCCAGTGGTCTCATGCTCTGCCCATCTATATGATTGTCCAATCAACACTGTACCCTCCGGTTCCACCCCTTGGGTATTTGAGCAGGCTGCGCCCTGCACTCGGTGGCAGACACTCTCTGCACCCTTCCCCGTCGGTTGACCCTTCAGCTCCCTTAATAAACCTGCCTTCTACCCGCTGAGAGTGCCTGCTGCTTCTCTCTCTCGTGTCCGTCGTCGAGGCTGGTGACTCTAATTCCCTCTTTCCGAGGGTCAAGGCGCGAAGCCTCCCACCCGGACGTGGGGGGTCGCTGCCTTAGGCTGCGGTCCAGCTGGGCTCGTCTCTTGCCCTGAGCTATTGCCCACCGCCGCTGCCGCTCCCCGAGGACTGCTGGGTGTGCTGTCTGCTAGCTGGGAATTTGGGGAACACCAGCAGGGGTGGGCTGCCTGGGTTGAAGAACCCCTTTTCTTGGACTACCCGGACCCCCGGACGGCTTTGAGAAGTCCACTGCCTCCCGCCCGCTCCCGTGGAAGCAGGTTCTGTGCTAGAACTGCGCTCCGAGATGGATCAAGCCTCACCGTGGCTGATCCAACACGGCCCACCACACGCTGTTCTGTTTCGAGCTGAGTGGAACTCTTTCCCTCCCGCCCCCCCCCTCTGAACCCTTAGGTGGTGGTGGTGTCGCGGGCTCTCTCCCCTTATCCCCCTCGGCCCTCCCCTTATGCTCACACTGTTGTGAATGAGCAGTTTCCCCCCTTTACCCCCCCCGCCGCTTTTTATCTCCCTCTAGAGGGGGAATCTTCTACAGCTCACACTTGTTAGTGTATGAGCTGGTTTCGGCCAAGCTGCAGTGCCCCTGGCGGGTGGTTCTGAGAGCTTCGGTCTTTTGTGTCTTTTGCTTTTCACGTGTTCGTTTGCTGCTGGTTGGTTTCGGGGTGGTTGTTAAAATCTAAAAGATGGGTGCACATCTCTCCACCCCGCAAAGAGAAGCTGTTCTTAAGGTTCGCAGTTTGTTAGTAAATAGTGAGTTATTGTTTAGTAAGAAAGATGTAAAAATTTTAGTGAAATGGATCTTCTCTCATCTCTCAGATGTCTCCCTTGAGAACTTCCAAAGCCTGCGATTTTGGCGGGAAGTTCAGCAAAAATTAGACCAGTCAGTAAAAGAAGGGGAGGCTTCCAGCGTGACGCTTTTATTTTGGGCCACTCAAATTAGAATGATTTTGGAGAAAAAGAAAGAGAAAGAGAAGAGAGAACATTCAATGAGCAAAGTTGTTAACCCCAGTTTTCCTGCTCCCCCTGACCCTCGATTTTATCCCTCCATCCCTGTTCCTAAATCATCCCAGCCCCTGAGGGGAGCAGCCCCCGTAGCACCGGGCAGGGAGTCCACCCTTCCCTGGCCCCTCTCAAGGGATGGGACCCCCTCCCTGCAGTGATCCAAGGGCCCGGATCGCTGCAGGCTCTCTCGAACCCCTCTTTCCAAACCCCTTACTCCCAGTTTCAATCCCACTAATCCCTTTGCCTCTCAGTGTCAGCTCCCCACCAAACAAAATGGCGCCGGTCCACCCCCAAGATGGTGGCACATGGCACATATCCCTCTTCCCCACCCCAACCCCTTCCGCCCCTGACTCCACCCCAGTCACTGTCCCCCTCCCACTGCTCCTCCCACGTGGTGTCCGGACCCTCCCTCCACGTCCGGCTCCTCCCCCAGACCTCGCTCCTCCTCCGGCATGACGTTATTAACGTCCTCCCTGTAGCCCCACCTCAAACAGTGGTCACTATCAGTCCGCCCAGCTTCCTGATTCCCACGGTCCCATTCCGGTTCCAGGGTGCTTTTTCCACGGTCCCCAATGGGAACGTTCCATTGGCAGGCCAGAGGGAGAGAAGGGGGTGAGGAAACAAAGACATCACTGCAGCCCCGTGTCCTATTTCCCCAGCTTGGATGGCCAAGTAACCACGCAATGGTCCCATTCCACACAACACCTTGCGTGAAATATGTAAAGCTCAAAAGAATTTGGTAGAAAATGAATTTAGAGGGCTCCTAAAGCCACCATATTAAAGTCGTCACCCCGCTCTCTCTTCGCCATGAATCCCACAGCCTGTTGTAGGGAGAGAGGGTGGGAGAAGAGTAGTGGAGTCTGGTGACCCAATACAAAGTGAAGGGATCTCTAAGCACATGCTGGGGAGGGGAGGTTGTCAGGCGGGCATGTTGCAGCCGAGATCCCCTTGAGATCTTGAGAAAGTAGCTACCCCGGCGGGTTCTTAGCTTCTGGGTGCCCCTCCATCCTACACTGAATATTCCAACATGAAACTGACCCTTTTCTTTATTTGTAGAACGGTACGCAGAGCAGTAGAAAGCAAGTGTTAGAAGAGCGGGGCCTCTCGTAAAGAACTAGTGTTGATGAGGGCCAAACATCTGCAAAACCATTTGCTGGGCCTTCCGGTTCACCCCAGCCGACCCTTCAAGACATGCTTGACGCCTGCCAACAAGGTGCCGCTGCTTGTGCCAGTGTAGGGCGGGAGTGAAAAGACGCGTTGACACTCTATCCCAGAAGGAGAAGGAGACCAACACTAGCATTTCCCCACCACCCCAGGCCGGCGCCGAAGTGTCTACCTGTGGGAAATCTGATTGATGCGGATGTCCCTTAAGCAGAGTTCCAAGATTTAAAAAGAATAAGAGATTGGAGGAGCCGGGAGGGCAGTCTGTTAAAAAACTGAGAGGGGCGTTCCCCCTGCTGAAAACACAAATTAGGCGGGGAAAATTACCATCAAGCAGGGGAGAGTAGGGGGTCCTAGTCCCAGCCCGCTTCCATCACAGGCTGAGACCTTTCCTCATGCTACTGGCTCTGACCTTGTACGGCGTGACCTTTGTTATCAAAACCTCACCAACCTATATTACGACTTTCTCTTTATGTTCCCCTTTCAGACTGAAATTAACTTCCTTACATCTGCGAGTCGAACCCTATCTGCCTGTCTGCGCCCAGCATGATGAGAAAGACACCTGGAACCGTCTGACCACAGGTACCTGTCATTGGGGACACAAAGCATACACCACCTGACATACATATTTGAGCACTGTGGCCTCTACCGAGACCATTTCTATCTAGAATTATATTGTGCTAATCCTCCGCTGTTCCTCCGGAAGGTATCAAAAGCAATCCTGTGGACCTCATAGATTATATCCAGATGGGGGTGGGACCCCGATGACCCAGAGGAGCTGGGCTCCCCTCTTCAGAGGAAAAAATCAAAGCCACCCACAGCAGCTTGGGCGGAAGCAATTGGTCTCGCGAAGCGGTTGTCATGCACAATGGCACATGGGACAGAAAAATAGCGGTCAGAGGCCTTCCGACACTGAGCAGATTGGATCATTCCCACTAGCGTAAATGGGATTTGCGCAGCCTCGCGGGTGTAGAATTTGCTAAACAATCAAAAGCATCGTTCAATTATGGGGCGAATGGATTTCGTCTCCATTTGTTTTAGATTACCTGATGATACCCTGTGGGGAGCCAAGATTACTTTCGCTCCCCAGGTTTTTAGTAGCGCATGAAGGCCCCACCAAAAGATTGCTGTCAATAACCAGTATGGGTGGAGCAGTGATATGGCTATGCTGCTAAGGGTCACCTTGAGTCCTTGCTTCTCCAGTTTTGATAAAAACCTATAAAGACAAGTCTTCCTCAGGTGGGTTTAAAGGTAGCGAAAATTGTTTTGAAAGTTTTCAATTTCTACCCATTTCTGGTACTTGAGAAGAGAACCACTGTTTCAGAAATTAGGGGTTTCTTGTAGTTAGACAATTTGTAGTTTATTAGTGCTGGTTTGGACCCCTTTGGAATATTGTAGTAATTAGGGGTAACTTGTATTTAGGATATATTGTTTTTTGTGAACCTTGTTATGGGGGGGGTTCTCAAGACCCTAGGTGAATTGTTTTTAATTAACTATTGATAGTGCTATAAGATTATATAGGGTTTCAATAAAAACTAAGGCTAAGTAGGTTGGTGGTGTGCTTTAATGTTATTATTGTAGTGGGTTATGGTTTTAGTTGTAGATTGGTTTTTAAACTTATTTTTTTAACAGATGGGCCAAGTTACATTTTGTATGTGGGTATTGGTTTATTTTAGTTCCAGGAGTTCGTTGCTTGTACTTAACAGATGCGTAACGCGCACTGCTGAGCGGCACACAGTCTGTCCTTTTTGGGATTCTGGGTTTGTTGGGGGGTCTCCCGGGCCCCTCTCTTCTTTTTTTGTCGTGCTCGTTTCTGGTTTTTGGCCCCACGTTGCCCAGGTGCTTCCGATTTGTTAGCGGTTGGCCCCGTGTCCTTTTTTTGGTGGGGTTTTTGATATTGAATGTCCATTTGCCTCGTCTGTCCTTTGTCCTCCCTGCTTTCTTTCGTTCAGAGGTTCTCTTACTCCCTCCCCCAGTCTAGTGGTTGTTTGTGTCCTACCCCGCCCTTGGGATGGCTGGGCTCTCCTGGTTGCCCTTCATTCCTGCCACCTCCCTCTGTGGGGTGGTGACTCTATCTCTTTCCGGGGTAGGCGCGAGGCGTGGGGGTGCTGCCTGGTGTGGTGCTGGGCTTTGGTATTGCCCCGTCCTCGGTGTGTGTGCCGGTGGGGAGGGAGTCCTGAATTATGCTGCGTTCAAAAGGGAGTCTGAAGTAGACGTCTGCAGGGTGAGAGAAATAGCTCAGTTATGCAAATGAATAGAGATATCAATGGATCTTGATGGATTTCTCTTGCCTTAAAACCAAGAACTGCATGAGGAAGGGATACAGTAAAACCCGCGCAGAGACTTCTCTGTTTCTGACAAAACATGGAGGACTGAAGTGGGAGGGTCAGGTTAAGTGTTCTGGAAGGAAATATAAAATTATTATCATTATGGTTTTAGGAAGGTTTTATAGTACTTTTGTCACTGTTGTTCTCATTGCTGATACATTGCTCATGGAAGGAAACATGAGTGAGTTTTCAGCCTGTGCTCCTGGGGATAGATATGGCAAGGGGAGAAGAGGGAATTTCAAAAGGTGTCTGCATGTCTGTAGAGGAACTCAAGCCCCAGAACTGCTTGTTGCTGCCATGGTAACTACATTTAGAATTAAATGAAAATACAGGATAACATTTCCTCTGCTTTTGACCTATTTGCTTTTCCTATGGGGTATCTCATCTCAGCAAGGTCAGACTTGCCTGTGAGCATCTCAGCCCAGATGCTTTTCTCTCTCTGCATCTTCTTGAGACCCTGCCCTCCAGCCCAGATATCTCCTCAGGTGATTTTCTCAGCTGTCTGGAAGCATTTCCACCTATGTACTTTAATTTTACTTCAATGAAATCATCACACTGTGACATGCCCCTTCTTGGCATGGATAGTTCTTGGCAATGCTTCCTCCAAGACTGTCCTTTCCTTCCAAACAGCCCAGGTTTGGAGTTTTAAAAAGCTGAAAGGAGGAAAGGGGGGATTTTGAGGCTTTAGATTTTTGCATTTGTTTAGCTGAACCCAAAGACACCAAGAGTTCACTTTTGCTAAGAGATGTTGAGGTATATCTTTACTATCAAGTTTTTCTGCCTATGCTGAGTGCAGGAACTCAGCATAGTTAGTTGAGAGTCAGCTGGGAAGAGAGGAGCAGCTGTCCAGAGGTCAGGGTGAGCATATATCTTGAGTATATATCTGCACAGCCTTTTTTTTTTTCTTTTTTTTTACAGCTTAAAAATTGGAACCTTAATGGGAAATGGGATGTCATCGTGTGGTGCAACACAGGGATGTGATCCACAGTGAGGAAGGAAGCAGAATTACTCCTCACCACCAGCAGTAGCTGTGTGCCAGCAATAGCTGCACAATATCCCAGCAGCACTGACTGGTGCTGGCACAGACAGAGGCCACCAGGAGTGAAGGACACAGGGCAGGACAGACCTTCCTGTCTCTGAGCCTTGCTGTGGGGATCTCTCTAAGGCTGTTCTCAAACCTGCCTGCCCTTCCTGTGCTCTTTCCCAAATTTCAACACCAGCTGCAATTTATCTTCTTTTACACACCACTTTGATCTAGCAATTGATCTTGCAGGCTACAGAAGACTAAGGCAACTGGTTTACAATTAAAATATCACTGAAAATCAGCATAATTACTGTCTGTGGGCTGGCTTCTCATCTCATTTGGACTTTATAACCTCAGTTTTTTACCTAGCAGATTATTGTCTGATAAGGTTGGGTTTTTTGTTGAGGGTTTCTTTGGTTTTTTTTTTTTTTTTTTGGTGTTTTTTGGGGGGTTTTGTTTGTTTGGTTTCGTATTGATTTGCTTTGGTTATTTTTCTTTTTTCTTTTTCTTTTTTTTTTTTTTTTTTTTAGTATTTTTTGAAATCTATATGTAGAGCTTGGTTTCCATTTCCAAGCTGGTGCAAAGGGTTATTTGTTCATAGCAGGTTATTTGTTCATAGCAGGGCAACACTGTTTCCTTAATCTAGGTATTTTCCTAATCAGTTTAACAATTTAACCAGATCAAATATAGTTAGTTAGCTTTCACCTTTATCAATTTTACTCCATGACATAAAAATATCAGAAGAAAATTGTCTCTCAATTTACCTACCTTATACATTTAATGTTGTCAGAAACATGTCTAAAAGATACAATGAGAAAAACAATACTGACATTCAATAAAAGAGTTCTTCAAAAATTGGAGTAACATTAACTTGTTGCATAGTTTTAAATAAAGCAATTAGAATGACTCCTGAAAGTGCTGAAACTTCATTTTGATAACTTGATAATTTATTTTTTAAAGCTGCCTGATATCTTTTATTGGGGGAGCAGGGATTATTTTCTCCTAGCTATAAGTAAAAACTGAAGGGAAATTATCAGCAGAATTTTAAACTAGGCAATGTTATCAGAGTACTCAAATGCTTGCAAGCTCAAATTCAAGCTGCAAATACAACAACAAAAAAACCCCCATGTGTTTGCAGTCACATTATGCAGACATTACTGCACTGGTTTACTGTTATTTTAGGAAAGTAATATAAACACATGGGTGAAAATTCTGGGTGTGACAGGTAAGAGGAACTTGTAGAGAGCGATGGAGCTGGGATGCTCGGGCAGAACCTTGCCGTGTTGGTGTTCGGGGCGGCGCCGCTGCTCCATTTGCCCTGCCGCTGCTCCATCTCCATCGGGCCCGCCGCTGCTCCCTCTGCCCCGCCGCTGCTCCATCTCCCTCTGCCCTGCCGCTGCTCCATCTGCCCGCCGCTGCTCCATCTCCATCTGCCCCGCCGCTGCTCCATCTCCCTCTGCCCCGCCGCTGCTCCATCTGCCCCGCCGCTGCTCCCTCTGCCCCACCGCTGCTTTCCCCTCCTCTCTCCCCTTTCCCCGCCGCTGTCCCTCCGCGCCCGCTTCCTCCATGCCCCGCCGCTGCTCCATCTCCATCTGCCCCGCCGCTGCTCCATCTCCATCTGCCCCGCTGCTGCTCCATCTCCATCGGCCCCGCCGCGCTCCGCGGAGCTGCCGGTCCGCCCAGCAGCGGTGTCGGTGCTGCGGCTGTGGATCTGCGAGCACACCGCCTTTCCTGGGTTTGGAGGAAGAAGCTTGCTGACCCGCAAGCTTTTCGGCTGACTCCCAGCTGCGGGCTGCCCTGCCCGTGCTTTGGCTGTTTTCCCACCCGGACCTGCCACCTGCCCGGCTGGGTCCGTGGCATTTCCTGGCACACCGCAGCCTCCACGGGGCTTCCTTTTGGGCTTGGGATGCTTCCCCCACAACCATCACAACAGTGTCTGTCTCTCCCAAATGCTGAATCTTTTCTGACTGCTTTCCTGCAGTTTCTTGCACATGAGAAAAGTCTTTCCCAAAACATTATTGGCACTCTTAACGAGCAAACAGATGTTGTCTGGAAATTCCACTCTCGTCAAGCCCACGTGGCTGGTTGTGCACATCTCAAACATCTTTCCTTCAGCTACAAATCACCTGTCTTCTCTGCATGGATGTTTCTACCTCCCACTGATTTTGGATACCGTTACCAGTTTTTACTGTAGTTTTCTTAAAAAAAGCATTTAGCCGTTTTCTGTTCTGTGAGAATAAGCTATTTCAGTAACACCTATACAATACAACAGTTCTTATATGAGAATTTTTTCTTCCACAAGAGGGGAGCATGAAGAAGACAATGTTAAAGAAGCTCCTCTGACCACAAATCACACTGCAGTGAATTTCTCTGTCTCTGCTCCTAGACTGGCCAAATGCACATTAATGTAATTTAACCTCTTTCTCTGAAGTTTAGATTAAGGCCCATTACATCACAAATAAAACAGACCAAAACTGATAGAGACATTTATAAGCAGTTATGGTTATCATCCAATGTCTGACAACCTCTTTTACATCCTTAACTCAATTCTGTGTCCAAACTCTAGAGGAGGGAGGCATGTAACATTTTACTTGTAGCACTAAAGGTAGTTTAATGCAATTTCTGTCAGCAAAGTAGATCTGACACACTATTTCTTTCACCTTATCAGAAAATGCACAAATTGTCAGGGAGTCCAGGACCCTCTGGTTTAAGTAATTTGCAGTTAAACTTATACTTTTCCCATTGAAGCAACTAGCTTTGCTGCTATTTGTGTGGGTTTCTGGTTTTGGAAGATGTTCCGTTCATTTCGTTGACTTTGGCAAAGGTTAACATAATTGCTTGTCCATGTTCTGAGACATTTCCATGAAGCAGTTCTTCTCTTTAAAAATTTTCGCTGGATGCTCTCACTCAGATGTACAGGACTTAAAACCACTAGTTGAATATTGATTATGGATACCACCCTGCTCAGTTTTGTTGTTGGAATCTGTCGTATGACTGAAAAACAGAGAGTCTAACATTAAAAAAAAAAAATTCACCAGCAGTACAGTAATTCACTTTTTTCCGATTATTTCATTCCATACGATTTTGAGATCGTACCTAAATGACTGTCAGTCCTTAAAATCTAAAATTCAACCCAATTCTATTAATGCAAACCTGAAAAAAAGACTCTGACATTAAATAATCTGGCAACCTGTTCCTTTTTCCCCTATTTTCAAAGTCTGTTACAAGCTCAAGCTGCTCACTACTGATCCTAAAGCTCATCACTTTAATCATTTGCTCTCCTTCACTTCCAGAGTGCATCTCTGAAGCAAACCACCTGCACTTACTGTGCTTTGGCATATTCTGAGAGAAAGCACAAAAATGGTCTCCTTTTTTACATGAAATAAACAAACTTAGGAGATATGTTGGAGAAGTACACCCCACATTGTGAGAACCATGAAGTTTTCATTCAACCTGATTAGAGCTGGTTCAAAGAAATCATCCCAAAATGTATCTGGGACAGACGCAGGGTCCTCTGCACCATCTTCTTTGCTCTGCAAACAGTGATCTGCTTGGCTGCAACTTTTGGTAAATACTGAAGAAGTCAATATTTGATATGTTTTGCTGTCCAACTGTAGATGCCAAAACTGGATATTATGTATATATGTATATATGTGTATATGTGTGTGTGTGTATATATATATATATATATATATATATATATGCACTAACCTGGCTTTGGAGATGTGGCATGAAAAACATAAAGTATGAAAATTCAGTTTCCCATTTTTGTGGGAAAACCATTATAACTTTCAATGCATAGGAAATATAACCTTATAACTTTACAATCCCTTTGGTCTTAGAAGTTATGAATTTATTTAAAATATCACTTCTCATTATATTATTAATGCACATGCACCTGGGGTTCTGAAGGTGGGTCAAAAGTATGCTGGGGTGAGTAATAAACATTTCCAGAGAACAGTCAAATCTAGTCTGACATCATCAGAAATGTATTATCAGGTGGTGGTGCAGCACTGGCTCTGGCTGGGTATTTAGAAAGCATTATGACATTACCTAATGCTATCAATGATGTTACTTATGGGGATGCACAAATGCTTTGGCCAGACCCTTGTTAGGGCAGAGCCCCCCAAATGCACAGTCTCTCTTCCAAATTATGAAATAGATGTGATGAGAATGGAAAAGGCCATGGTAAATATTTCAACAGCTGTCCAAAATGCCACAAATCTTTGGAGAAAAATGTTCCAGGATTTTTTTTAGTCTATGCTTCAGGCCTCCTCTGTAATCTGTTAATATTTCCTTCTTAAAGTATTTGAGGAGGGATGGGATATCAAGAAGAAAATGAAAATGCATTACATTTATCTGTACACTTGAATCTTTAATTATATAACATTTGGTATTCATTCCTCTTTGGCATCTTGCTAAAATGGTTCTAACTATCCCAGAAGCAGGGCCATGAAACGTGGGGAGCTGAGCAAGCAAAAGGATTAACCAATATGAACAAATTCTAATGCACTCCTCACTAATTTGGATAATAGTCTACCCATCAAATAATTTCTTTGATCAGTAAGGCTATTTTTTTTTTTTGTAATGAATAATGAGCCAGTATGAAAAGTGAAAGGGTTAAAGACCCCAAACTCTACCTGTGAGGTTATCTCTGGAATAGACAGTTTCCATCAGGGCTAACAGTGACAGAATGTGTCTTGAAGCAAATACTCAAAGTAATGACTCTGTTACCCAGAAGATTATTCCCCAAAGAGTAAGATGGACAAAAGATTTTATTGATTTTTATTTCATATTTTAATTATATGTATTTTAGCCATCTCTTCTCTGCCAGGTGAACCTCTGTCTTCTTCCTATGAAAGCGATGATATCATGTAGCAGCTATTACAGAGTAGTTGTTACTTTTCAGGATCCCAGCTGTTTCATTCTAAGAATAAAAAGATATTGGATGCCTGCCAATTAAGTAAATGGAATTGCCATTTTCATTTATTGCAATAGCTAGTTTAACTTGTATTCATAATGTTTTTGTTAATGTAGATAAAATTACAGCACTGGCAAGAGAGAGTATTTTTATGAGCAGAATATGTGTGTTAAAATATTCAGTCTTTTCAGAGGATTCACAGCTGTTTTGGTTTCAAAATGTGAGTTTTAAATGATCACTAATATTCTGGTGTTTCCTACCTATCCACTGACACCAGATCCCCCTCCCCTCTGCTCATCTTTCTGGTGTTTGGTGCAGGATGATCAATAAGAGGGAGGGCTACATGGGCATATTTTCCCACCTACTTCCTATTCCTGCCTTCCAGTTAAAATGCTGAATAGAATTATAAACCCATTAAGCAGTGTTAAAATGCACTAATATCAGAGTGCTCTTTTTGAAAACTGGATCACTTTACAAAAGAGCTACATCTTCCTTTAGTGTACATCAGGAAGGGTTACGGAAAGCAGATATGATCAGCTAGAGAATTTTTTTAAAGTACTTCCTGTAGAGAATTAAATGCTTCACAGTTTCTATTACCTACACAAAATGTCCATCAGGAAAAAAAAAAAGGATTAAAAATAATTTTTAATTTTTCCACTTATTATCAAAATATGGTGCTATCTCCAAAATGCCATAAACATCCTTTGCCAAGCTTGGAGACTCCACCTATGGAGGCCCTTTTTGGGACAGAGACATAGGTTTGTGACAGAAAATATATTTGGAGTGTAAGGCAAGGAAGTTTGTGAAGGGGCAGGTAGGTCTTGAAGGAAGAAGAATGATTCAGACATGGTGTTGTGCACTGCTCAGTGGTGTGCTAAATGTTCAGGTTATGGAAGGCATTTAAAGAAATTGTTATATTCACCTAAAGAAACTGCAGAGCCTTCCAAAAACAAAAGCCCTTTTAGCAGAGCAACCTTATGTCTCGCTACCTTTGAATGTCTTTGAGAAAGGTAAGTAACAGCAAGGAAGGGAGAAGAGAGAGTGGGTATCTGAACATCCTCCTCCACAAGCTGGAGCTGAAGCAATTGAAGAGTTCTCCACCCCACTGTGTCATCTGGTATTTGGGGTGCTTTGCTTGGCACATGCCAAGACATTTGCATAAAAAAGTGACCAAGATGCGTTCAGCTAAAATAAAGTCTATATGAACTGGCTATTTAAACCCTGAATTAGATTTTTCCCAGGAAAAAAAGTACTGTATTTCTGAGAATAGTAAGTGCATCAGCTAGGCTTCAAATGCTAAGCCACAATCAGAAAACTCAGTTTCTCGTTAATTAGAAACATACCCCTTCAGCAAAATTACAGACAAAGGCAAGAAGCAGACACACAAAAAGGTAAAACTATAAAGCAAAGCAGAAAGTAATCAATTAATGCACTTCAGATCTGGATTGTTATGTTTACCTCCCTCTGAAATGTTCATACAGATTCCTTGTTCTAATATCCAAATATCCTTGAATGCACATTTCCTCAGAGCATTTAATGACAGGCAGAGAGAAAATGGTTATCCCCATTTCACAGGGGGAGAACTCAGGCGGGAAAAACCTGTGATCAAAATGAGTTCCCTGGAGAGGCAGTCCCCAAAAAGCAACTGGCTTTCCTATGCTTCATGGCTATCAGTGGTAGAGATAAAATAAATTCTACTTAAATACTGAATTGGTTTAAGGTCACAGAATCTGGGTGGATTCTGTAAATAATACAGATTTTTAAATTTGTACTCTCACTTTTATAGCCCTTAAAATGTACTAGCTTTCAATTCTGAATGTTTTCTATGCAAATCTGAAAAAGGAGAGAGCTATAATGCATAAAATGTTATATATAATCTATATCATACATATTTAATGAAAGATTATATTCTTAAGCAAGATTGCAATTCAGGCAAGTGGAGATTAGAATGATTTAATTATACATCTATATATAAATAGTACAAGTAGAAATTAACCAAATTTTATCTATTTCTCTATGTATTTATGTATGTATGCAGATGCATTTTCTGACCTTGAAAAAAAAGAAATCTATAAAAGTTGTCAGCAGTCTTTTGGATATAGGTGAATGAAATTACATTTGAAGTAATTACAGAAATAAATGCCAACTAATCACCAATTTATCACAAAGCAATTTCTTGCTAATGTAAAGATAATATAAAAACGAGGAAAATAAAGCTAATGGACAAAAACCAATTTTTAAAGAATTTAAGAGTGGTTTTTTGTCGATGAAAACACCTTTGCTCTTTCAGTCCTGCCAGCGCTCTATGTCAGGGCCCCAGTGGCACAGCCCTGCCCTTCCCCAGCCCCGGGCAGGCAGGAGGTGGCGATGCACCAGCTCTCCCCCTGCCAGCACAGCTCCCTCCATCCCTCCCTCCCTCCCTCCCTCCCCCGGGCTGCCCGGCGCTTTCCCGGGAGCTCTGGGGGCTGGAAGTGCCTCCTTGCAGGCTGAGGGCGGCAGGAGGCACTGGAAGGAGCAGAAGGGTCTCTGCTCTCCAGACCCTCTGGCCAATCCCTCTACAAGAGACCCTTACTTCAAACGCATTTAAATAGCTGCTCTCCAGGTGTCTCCCAGCTGGCTGGTAACCCAATATCCCAAGGGTTCATGTACCTATTTTTCCTAAATTTCCCCAACTTCCCTTTCCTCTGCATCAACATCTGGCCTCAACCTAACCACAAGCTTGAATATCCCTTGAAATGCATTCAGGACTATTTTTCATTAGCAGTCAGGCTCTTTTTGAAATGGCAGTCATTGTATGCATATTTTCATGGCCTTCAAATTTCACAGGCCTTGCTGAAGGCAGGATTTTACTGGTCTTTCTACATTATTAAGATTGCTTATGGAGAACCAAACGAAAATATCAGAACTCTGCATCTCCATTAATTTCAGTAGACCTAAACTGAGATAAACACAGCCTGTTACGCCATGGCATCTCAGAGAAGTTCGCACTGTGTGTAGTGAAGGGATGAGGCACAAATGCCATCCAGAAACAGTAACCTAAC
The DNA here is from genome assembly GCF_901933205.1 of Camarhynchus parvulus. Lineage (NCBI taxonomy): Eukaryota > Metazoa > Chordata > Aves > Passeriformes > Thraupidae > Camarhynchus > Camarhynchus parvulus. The sequence goes on along the minus strand of NC_044573.1, from coordinate 80,159,685 downwards.
TGCAGTTTCCTTTCTTCCACTTCAGCATAGCTTTGACAGCACAAACTTTTGTAACTAGTGTAATGATTCTTGATGGCAGATGATAGCAAAATATCCTAGTGTGAGAAACAACTGCTCACTTTGAAAATTTAAAAAGGTTTATTAAAGGTTAACAAAAATACAACAAAAGGACTACATAAGGAAAAATCGGCAGCACCAAGAACTACCCCCACAAATACCGCACAACCAGTTCATCTTCAAGATGGATGCTCAGTCTTTTATACCCTTGGGGGTTGCATCAGCCAGTCCTGGCCCCTCCCAAAGTCTGTCAATCAGCTCATCTTTGCCATTTATCGGTGGAGACTGCTTTCTTGTAACTTGATTGGAGGTCAGGTGTTGCCGTGCCACACCCCCTAAGCACCCCCAAGCTTTTCCATTCCCAACTGGGCCAGGTAAGGGATGCATGTGCAGCCTTCTCTCTACCTGTCCTAGACAACAGTACAGAGGGGAGAAAGGGAACTATGGGGAGAACAGAGGACATCTAAACTACAATAACATAACTATACATCAATAAAGCTTTTCTTAATATTCATACAATAGTTATCTTTTAATTGCGAGAGCAAATCATCTCATTATCCATCTATAACACTAGCAAATGCTTAGCTTAATTGTTTGGTTTTTGTAAGATAGCTTTCATAGTTCGCAGACTATGAACAGTAGGTTTAAGCACACTATTTAAAAGGCTGGGGCAATGCACACAATTTCTGTGAGATGAAGATATAAAGAAGAAAAGTATCCTGGTATTTGATGGTAACAAAAATTCTAATACAAAGAGCTAGGGGCAAAGCATTTCAGTTATCCAGGTGTGTTTGAAAAGTGGTCTCTCCAGAGAGGTTGAGGTACCTCCACTTACGGATGGGAAACGTACAGTGACTCTCTCAGAATTAAATAGAAGTATATTAACATAGACACAGCTTGACATCATTGGTGTAAATTGGTAAAACAAATGCATTTGCCAAGAATTTTCAAGTGATTAATGGTTCTGGATGACTTCTAAGTTCTTTGCTTTGAAACCTATTAGGACTGTTTTCCTTAAGGTGAGAGCTGTGTGTGAGAGTAACTTCCTTTTGCATATCTGAAGCAGAGTTCTGGGCTAGAGATGAGGTTCCAGAGTCACTGCCTGTGAAAATATAGGTCCTACTCCTGAATGTTACTGGAAAGTGTTATACAAATGCTTGGTGGTATTTAGTTACACAGATTCAAACTTGCCATGTGCAAATAAGAAGTAACTCAAGTTTTCCAATTTATTTAAAGAACTTATAAGCAATCAATACGAAGTTATCATCAATATAATCTAGGGATGCCTTCAAGATATATTTTAGGGCTGCTGATTTTAGGTGTTAAAGCCAGACATTTGTTTCTTTCCTATGAATTGAAGAGTCTGCTTCTGTTCCTCTTTGAAGTCAAGGAGAGTTTTATCACTGTCTTCAAGGACGGGCAAATTAGAGCCCAAATTAGCATCTGGAACTATGTACAGTAGGGTGTTCGAGTGGTGTGCAACTTGTCACCACAATTATAGTAATTTTAATCAACCTCATTTGCTGTTGGCTTCTCTGATTTTTCCAGGAAAATTTGCTCATCTGCGCTTCAGTATTAATATCTCCCTACCCCTTCTGTTTTACAAGTCATGCTTTTATTCTGTCACTCCTGCTGCAGCTGAACCGGAGCATTTTAATAAACCTCTTGTTACCCACATCTTCTATCCATATGCCATTGACTTAAGCAGAGCAGTTTGTCAGGTTAATATTTTATACATTTTGTATTTAGACTATTACTTAGCTGATCCATAACAGGGGATTATAGTCAGGGATAGGAATATTGAGTGGCTTTTTTTTTCCCACGTGCTTGTCTCCAAGACAACTAGATGGCTGTATTTAAAAGAGCACAAAGACCAGAACGAGTAGCTCATCCAAGTCTTTTAGCAAGTGAATGCTCTGCGGTTTTGCATTTTCAGGCAGGCCTTTCACTCCATTCCCCTGACATTTTTCACCTCGGGCTCTGATGGGTGGTAATTCCAACTGGGAGCCCAGTTGATAATTGCAGCTATTAAGCTGCTGCTAGTGTAACTCCAGTTCCCTTTTGTTTCTGGTTTTATCTGGTTTAGCTGAAGAGTTTCATTCCTGATAGTCATATTTAAAAGCCACTTTGATATTCTTCCTTTTTCTCCTTTCAGTCAGTGCTGGTGATTATTAGGTACATCCTCTCTCCAGTTTAGCCTGCTTGCAGCGATTTTTCAAAGCACACGCTTGTGCTTCCTGGATTTTACACACAAAAAAACCCCAACCAACCAAACAAAACCCCCAGAAGGCGTGGCCATAAAAAAAAAGTCCCTGTCAATCATAAATTAGCAGTAGGAATTGCCATCAGCCCTGCTGGAAGCCCTCGTGCTGTAGCCTCAGATGGACCAGCAGCCAGGCAGAGGTTGCAGCTCACTATTAGCCAACCATATCTGCCATTAATCTGAATCTGCTCCTGAAATTCAGCTCGGCACTCCCTGAATTTCCTCTCCCTCCTTGGCTCTGGCAGGAATAACACCGTGCACTGGCAATGCAATGTTTGAGTGGTCAAGCTTCATTACTCCCCTGTATATTTTTTGGCCTGATAATTACATTAGGGATGTCAAATATGTAATGTAAGTTTCCTGTGAGAATTTGCTGCTGAGCTAAGTGCTATCACATGTCATGGGGCTTTCAAAGTGTGTTCAATACAAAATCCCAAATCTGTCCAAACAACGTATTTAGATGGGCACTGCAAGAAAGATTGTGCTTTTCAGCTGTAGACGAGGCACTGGGCTGCTCCTGTGGATGGCTGGTTGTGATGCCTGGGAGGTGCCAGTTTTTATTAGAACATTTCATTCCTTTGAACATGAGAGGCACAAACTTTTACGATTCAGATCACCTTTCAGGGGTTTCATATTCCGGGGGATAGTATCTTTGTATAGACTCAAAAAATCCAGCAAGCCATTTCTATCCTCTCCCTAAGATGATTGATCTTGCTTCGTTTCAAACAACTCCTTCTCCACTTAACCCTCTTTGTGAGAACAGAGTACTCCAGTCAAAATTCAGACTAGATTTCCTGTGCTGGCACTTCTGAAATTTCACATCCTCTTCCTATCAGTTAATCTAGTAGTGAAGGTAAACTTCTGCTGTTGGATACACATTGAAGACAGTTTACAGGTATGAATACTGACTGTAAATATTCCTATAAAAGGGATTGTTGTGTTTATGTGATTTGCTGGGAAAATGAAGTATTGGCAATCCTCAGTCTAGAACCTTTGTGCAGTCAAATGAGAGCCTGAGTCCTGTGTAAGGCTCAGCTGACGTTCTTCAGGAAGTTTTAGAAAGCAAAAATGCATTAATTAAATTGCCAGTAAAATGAAATAAATAAAATTAATATAAATGGATGAAAAGTGCCCCCCAGCCATTCTCCCAATCTTTTCTTTCTCTTCACAGCTAACAGTACCAGAAATAAGTCAGCAGCATCTGAATATACAAGCAGAAATAAAAATTTTGGAGGGTTAGATATAAGAGTGAAGTACTTTGACTGAAAATATATTTTGTAAATAGGTATCTTCCTGTTTTCCATAGAACATATTGCTTTTTCTCACACATATCCAGTAAAATGTGCATATCAAAAAATTTTCTTCAAACCAAATCTTTCAATCTCACTTTAAAGGGGAATAAAGATTTTAAGGAAATCCTGGGAATAGTAAACAAGCATTAAAAAATTTTCTAGATTCCTCCCATTTTGCTGAGATCATTCTGTTTGGGAATAAATATATCCTCAAAGGCTGGGTCATTAAAAAAAACCTATATAAAAGCAGATCGGTTCTCATTTCCACCAACTTCTGTTTCAGTCTTGTCCAAGGGAGCACAGTTCTCTTCTGGTTCATCACAGAAACAGGAAAACTGAAACCAAACCAGGAAGTAACTTGAGGCAGGGAAAAATCAGGTAAATCTGGTGCAGAAAATTAATTTAACCAAAGATTAAATAGAAGCCTTCCTTTTCTCACATGCTGTCTCTGGTGGTGACCTAAGGAGCCACCTGAAACTGTTGTGTACCAAAGGATTGCCAGCATGAGAGACTTCCAGATGAGTCTTGAAGCAAAGGAAACCTTCTATGTACTGCTAATTATTTTTCCAAATTCTAAGCATCTGAAGGGATGTGGTCTTCATCTTCTGCACAAGTGAGCATTTTGAAGCCCTGTCCCTGTTTTATGTGGAGTTCTGAACATATATGCATTAAAATTTGGACCAGCTTTAGTCAGTTGCCAAAAATCCCTTGGGTTTCACAATAGTTGGGATAAAAATGTGTATTCATACACACACATATTTTCTCCTCTAAATCACCAGTAAGAAAATATTTTTGTAGAAAACATCAGCATTTTCATTACCCTCTTCTGATTTTTCTCACATTTACAAAGAGGTAGGAGGATTGTTTTGTTTGTTAGAAGGTTTTACAGCTTTTGACAGGATTGTGCTGAGTAAGGGAAAATTCAGACTGAACACTGAATAAAACTTCCTGAAAGTAGATGTTATTAGGCTTTGTGATAATATCCCAAGGGAAAGGATCAACTCCATCACTTGTGACATTTAAAACCAGACTGGACAATACAGTAATAAATATTCTGTGTGGGCTATTCTGCATTGTCATGGGGCTAGATGAGGAGAAATATAAGGTCTTTTTCACATCTAATTTCTCCAGTGAGTATTGGAAATACAAATGCAAAGGAATGTCTGTTTTTGTAAAGATAATTAAATAACTACTGTTGGAAGACATGGAATGGAAAAGATCCTGGTAATTCCTCTGTAAATTAGTTTCTGTCTTAAATCCCCCAGGTTTTGGATGTCCAGGTATGCCTGTTTTAGTCATTCATTAATACAGAAAAGGATTTATTCTAATTCCAGTTTAGGTGTAATAAATCTAAACTGTAAGGAAGAAAGATTGAGAGATTGATTGATTTTGCTATATTTATCAAACCAATCAATCTGGTACTGCAAGCACAGAGTATTAATCTTATACAGAGACATAACCCCAACCTTGTCTGATCTGAGCAGGCTGAAGCAGGGACAGCCCTATTCCCAGTCCCTCCAGTGTAATGAATGTCACCCTGCAAAACTTGATTCTTGCTATCTCTTTTCTAGGCATGTGATTCCCCAGTACCTTGGAACTAATCACTCACCAGTTTTAAGTATCCCAAAAGAGAAGATGGCCTTACTGTGTTTTCCCACAAACATGTATAAAAGCTTCTGAAGCACATACAAAGTGCTCTATCAGAATGCAGGGGAAACAAAAAAACAAACAAACATATTCCATCCTTCAGGACCCTGCTGAAGAACATTTCTCATTTAAACTAAAGGATGTAATTTCAGGTACATTGGGGCAATACTAGTGATGGAATTATTTCACATGGCTAGGACTGAATACAACTGTCATCTTAAACTCTACCCAAAAATCAACTTGATGTCAGCGCATATTATGGAGCAGAGGTAAAACACATTTTTCCCATGGAAACTCCTATTATAAGAAAGGAGCCTTATTCAACAAGGAATGCCATTCACAAATGTGCCTACACTAAGCACCAGCGCAGCATATTATAGTAATCCATATCTGAGGCAATAAAAACATGCCACAAGCTCCACAAATTACAGGAAAAGCTCCAATTTTCATGAAGCAACACATAATTAAAAAGAAAAAAAGACCCCACATCATTTAAAAGAAACAAACTTGTCAACATTTGCTCCCTGAATAGCCATGAACCTGATAAAGGGGGTGGAGAGACTGTATTTTTCCTTCAAGAAAACTTAATTGTAGTTGCACTCTTACTGATTTGGGAAAAAAAATATGTCATTTCGTATTCAAGTTCAGCTGTTCAGTGTAACTGGTGGCAGTAGTAGTAATATAATAGGAACTGAAGAATAATAATGCACAGAAAAAATAAATAAATCTCATACAGAATTAGGGAGAGAGGGAGAAATAGAAATCGAGAGCTTTTTGAAAGAATAGGTAATTAATTATCAAATAATTTTTCTCACTATTTTACAGTACAAATAGCTGAAAAGGTTTATATAATCATACCATCAATGCTAATAAGCTTGTAAACTTGAGCACTGTAAAACATGGATTTGAATACATTAAATTCTACTTACATGTTTGACAGGATGCTAAAATCTGACTGTACTGCATCTTGTTATGAATTCACACATTACTGTCGGTCTGAAAACCCTGACACTAACTTCCATTGCTAATGGTAGTGGGTATGGGAGATTTTAATAATAAAGTGTGCATGCTCGTTATTTTTCAGCCACAGTCTGTGGAAAGCAATTCCAAATCAAGAAATATGACAACAAATGAATACATTTGCATTAGGAAAATATAACATCCCTTAGGGCTGAAGGAAACAGTTTCGTAAGCATCTGAAAGGAATTGTATGTATAACTTCCACAACTGTAAATGTGAACAGAAATACAAAAGATCAAAGATTTCAGTGCTGTGTATTATGCATAGCTACGCTTAACTTCCACCTAGTTGCTGAATGACAATACATTTGTTTTGAAGTCAGGTGCTCTTCCCAGAGCTTTCAAGCCAAAAGTTGCACTGAGTCAAAGACTACCTGGAAGCTGAATTATCAAGAGAAGGTTTCAAGGCTCCTTTCCCAAAGAGGGGAGCAAAATGGGAATTTTTTTTTTAACATTGTTTGTTTATGAGATACAGAAGCTAACAGATCAGCTAACTTAAAACAACACATTTTTCAGTTCTCATGATGAGAATATCCTGGAAATTGTTACCCATGTGCCTAAGGATTTTCATTCTCTAGCACTTGTGGCTTGTGTTGTGAGTGAGGCTGCGCTAACGCCGGCACCTTTCTGGTGACGATGCTTTGGGCTGCAGCTGGTGCATTTGGGAGGGAGTCAGTAAACTTTGGTTATGGTGGGTTTAAGGAAAAGAATCAAGGAAAGAGACAATCAAAGTGGTTCTCAATGGAGAAGCCATTTAGCCAATTCACCTGTCCCAAGGCAGGATGTCATTCTCCCATCACTCCCAGCCTTCACGTGCCCAATACAGCTTTACAAACTGCTGCTGGGTGCATATTCTTCAGTCTTTCCCAACTATCACTTTTTATGCTGCACTGTTTCTAGAAAGCTTTCCTGAATGTTTGTTCTTAACTTGTATCCTTTTTATTGTATTTGCCAAGGGCACAAAGAAATTTATTTTTATTTTTCTTTTCATAGCAACCCATTACACGTTTAAAAATTCTTAACAGTTTTTTTTTTCAGATTAACCAATCCCATTTATATCAGGCAATAGTTGAATATCATGCAAAATGGTCATAACTCTCATAATTTCTGCTTCTTCCATCTGTGATGGGTACTTTTTATTCCTTGCAGTCCTGTGGTCAAAGTGAACTGTTGCTTGGTTGAAGCCTTAGCTGTTCTGCAGAGAGTACTGAGAGGATTTAATCTGTTTTATAGACTATGCATGCTTCTGTTAGTGCAGTCTGGTATGACACTAGTTTTGTCCACAAGATCATACTGTTTAAATTTTCCTGACTAACTGTTCTCATCTTTCCCTGGAATATAATAGCTGAGGTCTTTGTATTCCCATGTTTTAACTCAGACAAAATAGATATCTTATGTTTTGCATTGGCTTCTATGGAAAATCACTCCAAGGTGTTATGAGTTCAGAGACCAAATCACATTACTAAAATTACCTGCCCTTGTCCGTGTTATGTTTGTTTGCACTTGTTCCCTCACTGCCAAGGAGGGACCACTGTACGTGCCTACAAACTGCAGTAACAGCGGATTCAGCTGACTAGAATAGCTGTTGCAGTAACATTCCTTGGTAATATGGATGAATTCTGGGTTGTATGAATAACTTCTGAGAGTTCTGAATCTTTTAAAAAATATTTGCTATTCAGAAATATGCAGTGATGACTTTAAACAAACAATTTGCAAATTATGAATTACCTTCAAGTTTGTTTTTTGTTTTTGGTTTTTTTTTTTTCCCATTCATTCACAAACCAGGCTCATTTGCTTGCCAAATATCTTAAGGCAGCACTTAAACATTTTTTGTCATATCCCACTGATCTGAGAATGACTTGCCACACTCAGTGCAAACCTTAGAGGATGAGTGGGAGGGAGCAGCAGCCCAACAATGTCCCCCAGAAAGGAGGGAGGAAAGCTGGTACCATGTGGCATGTACTTAGAAAATCTATCAGCCACTGCCACTGCACTGGAGTGGGCACTGAAGTGCTGTGGGGCTTGGTACTTGCATTTCCCTTCTTTACAACTTCTTTAGTTTAATCTTTCAAATGTATAGAGTCTTCAGTTTGAGTCACATGCATTATACTTCTTAAATGGATCACAAAACATTTAAAATGGAATGACTATAAATAAATAGTAAGTAGTACAGGGCACAAATAAACAAGATTACCCAAAAAGTAATAAACAAAATTAATGTTGCCAATACAGTTTTTTATGAATTTAGGAAATCAGGCACTCCACACAGGGATTTTGACACTGAATATTTTCTATTACTAAATGTGTACTTTTGCCCAAGATTATAGGTGAGCAGTGTAATTGAAATTTAGAAAAAAGACAAAAGTTTTTTTAAAGCCTTTCTTCTGAATTTAGGGAGAATCTGGATCTGATTTATCTCAGGGGATAACACTATCATTATATGACCATTTTTATTCATCTGACATGCAGAAAAAAAATAAATTACACTATGGGTTATAAAAATCACTTCTATTTTTTCAAGAGGTGGAACTGTCTGTTACGCTTTATGAATTAGCTTTGAAGGACTGACAGATTACAACTGATCAGATATGCCAAACGTGGAGATTTTCAGTGCGGACTGAATTTCCATACTCTAAGATTTTATCTGTATTTGTAATACTCCAAGAATGAATCTCTATTTGTATGCAATTCAGCACAGTAAAAGCAGACCAGTGGATCACAGCCCTGAAACCCCTGCATCTGCACCACATGCGGTCCAGGGGCTTTAATTTGCACTGAAGGCTGAGTATCACCAGGACACATGGTTTGAAGCTGTCCAAAGGCTTGGTCACTACTTTGGACCCATCAGAGGTTGGAGCAGGCTCAGTGCACCTCCAACAGCGCTTGTTGTGTCCTCTTGTCCCAAAGGAATCCCACGAACTTGCCCTGGAAACAGAACCAGTGTGTGCACCTTGGAGCTGATCAGGGGTTCCACACCAGAACCTCGCTGCTCCTGCACAGCTTGTGACTGGGCATGCAGAGCAGTCAGCTGAATCTGCAATTAGGCAATTTCAATGTGCTTATTTCAAATAATATGAAAAAAAGACAAATTGACATCTAAATTTTTAGAAAGACACTATTTGTTCAGAGGGAATGCGTGCTGCTGAAACCTTTCTGCAGATTGCATTTCTATTTTTGCTGCTACTAAAGGGTAGGATCAGCTAGTCTTAAAGTTTGAAGGTGATACCCAATGAGGGGGAATCTTTCTGCCAGATTTACCCTGGAACTGTAAACTTTGGAAGACTGACCCAGGAATTCCAAATGTTGGAAGCAGAATGAAGACCATGGAAAGAGCTGATCTTACAAGCTTCCGACCATGAATGTGAGACTATAAACTCCTTGCAGCCTGGGCTCACCCTGGGGGCTCCTGGGAGATCTAACCTTCTTGCTAAGGGTCCAGAAGCCACAGTCAAGTCAGATCTGGGGCTCATGAATTATTGAGTTTGCATCACATGTTGCCTTGAGGTCCTGAGTGCAGAGAGGATTTACCAGTGACCCAGTTGCAAGTCCATGTCACAGCAGTGCAGATCTTAGAGTGAAGGAGTCCTTTGCGGGAAGGAAATGTGAAAAAGCCCATGTCCTACAAGTTCTGCAGAAAAATCACTTGAATGTAGGAGGTGTCAGTGAAGAGTATCAGGTTACTATATTTTAGCGAAATTCACCTTTCTGATTTTTATTTTTCTTTAATTTAGAATTTTTTTATGTGCTTCTAGAATTATGACAATAGTAGGGGAAAAAAAAAAAACTAAACAAAAATCACAGCCAGGCTCTACATCTGAAACTGTTAGTTTGGAATGTTCCTAAAAGGACCCAAATTGTATATTCATACCACCCCTTTGCTACTTTAACTCCCCACCCTCATACAGTATGCCAAGCTGTTTCTGTGCAGTGATGTGTCCCTGCCTGTGCTCTGTATGTCTATATTAATACATATATATATGAGAAACGGCTGTGATGCTTGGAGCCAGGGAAGGGAATATTTGTGCCTCCACAGAGCTCTGTGGGGAGGGACTGCTGAGAAATGGTCCAGAAGGTTCTTTACGACACTCAAGTTCAGGAACTGAAATTAGTAAACTGCCATTTATGTAGTAGCAGAATGAATTATTCAATCTGCTGTGTGGACTGAAAGTCTAATTTTAAAAGTCTAGCTTGCCTAAAGAACCCTGTGCAAAACATTCATTAAATGTAAGGCAGTACCAAGTGTTACTGCCTGGCTGAATGTCTTGGGAGGGGTTGTCTGGTATGAACCACCACGGCTAATCTGTTCCATAAACTGTGGTCACAGCAGAACAAGAATCTGTTTCCCTGTTCTATGAATATTTTGGAAAAGTTATGGGTCTCCTCCTTATGCCGCATTCAGGACATTTTTGCATGGATACCACTGGGCTCCCCAGCAAGGTCAATGTGTGGGGGTGCAGGAGGGGGCTCAGCCCTGGGGGGAAAGCCCTGGAATGGACCCTGCAGACCCATGGAGGAGGTAGAGCCCCTCTGTCCTGGGACCTTGCTGTGTCCCCAGAGGCCAGGGCAGACACACGGGATTGCAAAGTGTCAGCTTGTGGCCTGAGGGTGAGAGAGGGTGAAGTGACAAAATTTCTCCCTCTCTCTTAATGTTTGACTTTGATAAGACAGCAGAGTGCATCTGAGCATCCCTTCTCATGGAAACTTCTGTCTACCTCAGCGTTTCCCTGTAAGAGGAGCCACCTCGGTGCATCAGCACTTTTCTGACACAAAAATATTTCCCTGAAAAATTTCTGACTGGCCAGTAACTAGCATGAACATCAGTAAAGAGCCCCTCCAAACCAGCAGCCAGCAGATTATGTTTGTTTGTGTCAGCCAAAACAGGTGTAATTTGTAGATTGCATGGCAGTTTGTCTTCTAGACCCTGAATATATGAAGCAGGACTTTATTAGTTAGCACCCTACCTTGAAATTAATGAAAGGTGACTTTTCTTAATGTACCTCTGTGATGTAGGGATGTTTTCTGCCACCTTCACATCATGACTCAGGTTTTTATCCTGTGGGAAATGTTGTGCAGGTCACCCTTGAGCTCCTTCCCAGGCTAGGATCAGGTTCTGCTCTGTAAGGAGGAAGTGACAGAAAATAATAAAATACTGTGCAGTACTTTCTGTTACCTTTGGCTGTGTTGTAATATGTGATGTCAATCTGAAATAACTAAAACTAAAATATTGTCATATGTTCACAGAATAAAAATACATACAGTAGTTCCATCAGCCAATTAATTATTTTCTAAGTACATATATGTACATGTAAATAAACATTTAGATTTTCCAGATGAGTAGCATGCTCTGAAAGAATTATGAAAACCTTAACTGAAAAACTGGTAAGAATCTGCTGAAGTAAAAGCTACCAGGTGCATGTGTGAGTTGCCCCAGTGAGATCAGGTTGAACCATCTTTAGCCTATTTGCTCATGAATAACTAAGTAAGGAGATTTAAATCCTCATTGTTACTTCAGTAAAGTCTAATTAACTTCCCTGCTTCCTCACAGAAAAAACAACTACCCTCAGACAAACACACTCGGATAACATCACCCAATATCCTGAAGAGCTTTGGGGATTTTCAATTATTTCAGAAGTGGGGTTGTTTCTCTCTTTCTCTGGTCTCATCCCACATCATATATCTTAGGTAAACACACAGGAAAAAAAAAAAAAAAACCAAAACCAAGCAAGATGCCATTCAGAGATGTTTGTATGGCTCACCCCGAGGAAGCACAGGAGATAATTGTCAGAGATAGACAACACTGGCTCTGGTCCTCAAGGTGGACTTCTCTTCCATGGAGTGTTGCTCGCTCTGCTGAATAGAAAACTCCTGATTCCATTTCTGGCTATCACTTACTGCCTTATGCCAGCATCTTTCATGCCAATTGCAAGTCCATCTCCATTTGAAGCGAACCAAACTTGGACCTGAAAATACTTGTGTGAAAGTACAGTTTGGCACATTTAACTGTGCAACTCAACATAAAGGCCATGGTCCTCAAATCTGCTTTCATTCTAACCTACTTTTTGTGCCAGAAAGTATCCACCTGGAAGGCAGCAGTACATGGAAACATTCAAATCAGTCTGCTTCAAGGCATTTATAGCCCGTGTTTAGCACAGTGTTACTCACCAGAGAACGTGACTTCAGGCATTGCCATTGCAGCTCCTCTTTCCCACTTTCTATTCATTCTTGTGCCCCAAAAGGATAAGCAAATTTTTGAGTTTTCAGCATGGATAGCCTCACATGTGGTCTTATATTTTACTGCTGTTAAGATCTTTAGCTGTCATAATAAGGGCAGAACTACATTAATGATCCTATTTTTTAAAATATCATTCCTTTTCATATTCCAGATATAGAAAAAATAGTGATTTTGCTCTGTCATGGTTTAAGTCCAGCCAGTAGCCAAGTACCGCACAACTGCCCGCTCACTCCTCCACCAGTAGGATTGGGGAAAGAATTGCAAAAGTAAAAGTTAGTGAACTCATGTGTTGAGATAAAGACAGTTAAATAGGAAAAGCAAAAGCCACATATATAAGCAAAACAAATCAGTTCACTGCTTCCTATGGGGCAGGCAGATGTTCAGCCCTCTCTAGGTGAGCAGGGCCTCATCATCTATAGCAGTGACTTGGGAAGACAAATGCCGTCACTACACACATCCCCCCTTTCTCCTTCCTCCCCTCACTTTATATACTGAGCATGATGTCATCTAGTATGAAATATCCTTTTGGTCAGTTTGGGTCATCTGTCCCAGCTCCTTCCAACATCCCAGGCACCCCCAGCCTCCTCACCATCATGGCAGTACAAAAAGTAGAAAAGACCTTGGCTCTGTGTAAGCCCTGCTCAGCAATAACAGAACCACCTCTGTATTATTGACCCTGCGTTCAGCACTAGTCCACCACATAACCTCACACAAGACACTATGAAGAAAACTAAAACCAACACTTGCTCTTAGTGTTGACTTGAACTTTACCATAAAAGTAGTTCTGCAAGGACATAATAGCTCAGAAAGCAGCATTTGCTTTATGATGATTGGCAGAGGTAAAACTCAGGGCTTTAAAAAAAAAAAATCCACCATCAAATTTGCAGTTCCAGCAGAGTTGGGCTACAGTTTCATTGTTGCTCCCCTTTCACACTGCACAGACATTATTAAAAAACAGAAGCAACTAAACTTTCAGTTCAACGAGTTGGACATGACCCTGCACCTGTTTATTCTGGTATTTTACAAAATATATGCCTTAAGTTCCATCATGTTAGGCCTAAACCCCACAAAGACATAGACACCTGTTTGCTGCAAAATCAGTCCTCAAGACTATTGCACAAAACGTGGGTTGGGGTTGAAACACCCGCAGCACTGACAGCAGGAATTTGGCATGCTGAGGGTACAGCTGATGAGCTGTGTCCCTCAGGGCACCTGTGCTGTGACCCCCTCCCATGGCAAAACCTGTTGACCATGTTTGCCTCCCTCTTGCCACTGTGTTTCTTCTTTAGCATCACAGACTTTTCCCTGCTCCAATTTTCTAATGTAATTCCATGTGGAGCAAAGCTGTAAACCAGACTGCAAGAGTAAGCTATACTGAAGGACTTATTTTTTAATTTTTTTTTTCCCAAAGAGAGGTCATTGTAAAAGTCCCACTTACAGTAAAGCCCACAGACAGTTGCAGGAGAGCAACTGAAAACAAATTGCAGTGCTGGGGTAAGAATGACAGATGGGAGAGGAACTTCCTCAGCCATCTGCACCACCAAATTACACAAAAAAACTATACAAAGCTGCAGCCTCAGGGATTTCTCCACCTGAACTTTTCATCACAGTGGCCCTAAAGTAGGAATCAGTGCCAAATCCCCAGCCAGGTGCTCCTGAAAACGTGTAGGGACACAAGTTGAGGAACCTTGGGAATCTTCATGTTGATCAGGAAGATTCCAACAAGTTTCAAAAGTCTCTAGGGTTAGGTAATGTCACAGAGAAGCTTTTGGTTTCTGTGCCATTAACTAGAGATTGGTGCTTAAATTGCATAGGTGGAATGGGGGAGATCTGGACCTTGATTTTTACTAGACACCACTGAAATAAATGACAAATCTTTTCATGATATCTCTGGAGCAAGATTGCACTCTCCTTGTATTGGAAAGCCACATGCCAGATGTCATATAACACCCTTCTGGTACATCAAGCACCTGCTTGACAGGTTTAAAGATTCTGTCTTTAACTCTTAATACCTCCTGGCAGTATGGTTTGTTCCTTCTTTCCTTTAATTTTTTCATGGGTTTTTATTTTGTTTTAATTTGGTTCGCTTGTGTTGGTTTGTAGGGTTCTTTATTTTCTCTCCTGAGAGTGGCAATTCTATGCTTTTCTAGCAGAAACAGATTTTGTGATGTGGGCTGATATCTAGAAAAAACTTATAGTAGACCCTTTTTCCCCTCAGCATTTTTCCAAGAGGTCCTTCATGCTAGTGTTTCTATTTGGTTTCAGATATTTTCTATTAAAATATCTTTCACAAGGGGTTATTTCTGTTGCAACACATATTGAAATATTCTGATCACTGACATCATTCCTTCCTACTGAAATCTACCTAAATTTTGTCAATATCTTTAATTAAGACCATTGATTTCTACTTCTGACTGCATGAGTCGACCGGCCTTTCTCTGTTACTTACTTTTTTTACTTGTAATAGTAATGCCAAACCTGGCTTTGACATATCAGAAGAATCTGGAGAATGCCTCTGAAGCGCTGCTCTTTTTTTTTTTTCCCAGAAAAATGAGCCTCAAACAAGTCTTCATGCTCACAGCAGTCTCTGCAAGGCTTTGCAGAGTGCTCTTGTGCATTTCATACTTCAACAACACAGTTTCTGTGTTTCAGTCTGGTAATGGGGTTGTTTTCCTGCAGAACTTTCTTCGTCCCCTACCTTCAAAAATCCTTATTTCTTTTTAGTGGCATTACATCTATGTTTTTAATTCCTGTCTTCATAATCCTTTTACCTTTGCTGGACTCAAAGTACAGACGTGTCTATAAAGATACGATTTTCATAGAGAACATTTTTGAAAGTCTAACTCTTGTGTTTCATGATTAAATGAGCTCTGAACTCTTTTGAGGACATGGGTAATTACATTGGTGGATAAACACTGAGTCCCTTTCAGAACTTGGAGAAAGACTGGAATAGAGGAAAAGAAATGAGAACTTTTACATGAAAACAATTCTATTAGTTGATCCTGATCTCTACTTTTCATCAGCTGGGGGTGAAAAAAAAAGGATAAAAACAACTGTAAAAGAGAAGAACAGTGAGAAAATTATCATTCACCTCATGAATGTGCAACACATTGACTCCCATTTTTCTTGATATCCTCAATTTTCCAAACATCATGTCTTTATGAAGGAGTAACTTTAGTAACTATAGGCTAGCATATGTAAAGAAAATCAGACACAATTAATCATATAATTATTATGTATCATGTATAATGCTTGATGCATTATTTATGCAGGTAGAGATAGATTTTTAAGGCCAAATGTGTCATTATGTGTCATTATAATTATGTAGTCTGACCTGCTTGCCTCAGTCAATACAGTCTCACCCAGTAACTCCTTTTTTAGCAGCAATGCCTGCTTGAACAGCTGTCTGCCTTTCAGAGAAGCCTTCAAACTGAATGGGAAATCTTCATGTGATAGGCAATCTACCTCATCCCAGTAAAAATATCTTCCAGTTTCAGAAGATATTAAGACAAAAGAAAAAGAAATTTGTGTTGAAAAATGGAATTTGAATGGATTTCCTTTTAAAACAATGCTGAACACTAAACTTCAAACTTGTGAAACTTTTAGAAAAGTTTAGTCTCATTGGATTTTATTCACCAACCCTGAATTGTTTCCTACATATAATTTAGGAAAAAAATTAATAAAAAGTTATTCTAACTGTCCTTTTGGTTGCTTATTTTGTCTTTTTTTTTTAATTTAATTTTGCCCTCATAAGGCAGAAAATATTTTTGAGAACTCTAGTTCTAGCCATTATTAATCGAAAAACAGAATCATGGAATAATATCTTTTGATAGGGACCTCAGAAAATTGTCTAAAATTGACTGATGTGATTAAAGAAAAAAGTAACAAACAAACCCCTTGTCCCCTTAGAAAACAAATATACCTCCTCAGTGAAGACATATTTCTTTTCATATTTGTCTGCTATCGTGCGCTCAAATTAAGAAAGTCAAAGTTACTGTGGAATTGCATATGGAAATACAGTTTTTGAATCACTACATTAAAATTTGGACCTTTGATTGAGGTAAATTATGGGAAACAATGAGAAATGGTCAGCTCATTCTCTCAGTCTCATATGCGAAGAGAAAGGCTCTTGCAGAGGGCTGTGCAGAAAAACACCTGACCTATGGCTGACCTTGTAACTCAGGTGCCTGTGGCCCCAGTTTTGATGGCAGAAATCTCATCTACATCCACAGTTTTTCTCCTGGTGATGCAATAATCTCACCAATTTGTGACCCAAGTGAAAGTTTGAGGAACAAATGGGCGAGACCCAAGAGAACTTCCCTATGAGGGAAATTTTCCTGATTGCCAGGAAAATTTGGTTTTTAAATAATTTATTTTTAAATCATATATATTTTTAAGATTTCTTTCAATTTTCCAACCACGCCTAAACTGAAATGTCTCTTGAGCCATCTTAGATTTGAATAATCAGTTCAAAGGTAAGTTTCCCTCAAAAGTGTTGTGATTCTACATGCACAGTATTAAGTTAGTACAGTCAAATACTTAATATTTTTCACATATGCAAGCAAGAAAGCTTTTGGAGACATCTATTTTCAATTCAGTTAAGTTATTGCAAAGGATTATGTCATTGCATCTATGAGCATTGGTGTGGCTTCCCAGCTGCATTGTGGGCAGCTTCTTTTACTTGGCAGTGACTGTCATAACATTGGCTCTATTAAAAATGGTGTTCAGTCTCTACTCAGGGGAGTGTATATACATGTAATACCTTCTGTCCAAGAATTTGTTAAACATAAATGGTTAGCTTCGTTTATCTTCTTGAGATAAATATCCCTGCTTCAGAAAGGGGTAAAATAAAGCACATCAGGGTTAACTGCAGAAGTTAAGCAGTATTTCAGAAAGACAGACAGAATATCAGAGATAGATACAATCAGAGATATTATGAGATCAGAGATTGTGTCAGAGATACAATCATCTCTTGGTGTTGAGCCATCACGTTCCCCTCCCAATACACAAATACAAATTAAATGAAACAGCATGTAATTTAAAAAAATCTATTTTTCCCACAGTTAAGATATAAAACTCAATTACATTTATATATTAATGTTCAGTCAAATAAAAGACAGAATTTAAGTTTTCTGGATTCTTGAAAAATGCAATACCCATTGTGTCATTCTACATTTTAGAGTCAGACATTTCCTGATGGTTACTTCCAGGCTTTTAAAAATTCAGCCAGATCATTCCCAGATGCCCTGGCACTCCTCCCCTCTGTGCTTCCTATGCATACCATGTAGAACGCTTTAAGGTTTTCAGCTGTTTTCTACATTTCTGCTGACACTGCTTGCAATACTGTTGGCTTTTTTTTTTCTTCTTCCTTTAATGTGCTGTCTTCATGTGTGAGGAAGATGAGGAGCTGAGGGGCAGCACATTTCTCTGCAGCTGCTCTTTGGGCAGCTCCTCAATGAGGCACCAGTCATGTGGGAGCATTGCAAACCCCATGCTGCTCCCCTCCTGCTGATGCTTCTGTCCTGTTGCTGAAGTGACTTTCAGGCCTGGCAAAAACCTTACTCTCCAATATATAATTGTGCATTAATACAGAGGTAAAAAAAAATATCTCTAGAATGCTGCTTACACATATCAAAACTGATGTTATTTACTATTGCTTTTTCCATCCTTCTGTTTCTGATATACTGAATTTCATGATAAGATTGAAATTTGCCTTTCAGAAACAGTGTGTACCTTATTTGCTGCATCTGAAAAGCAGGTGTTCTCAAGCCAATCTGAACATTTTGAGCAAATCCCTGCTTTGAAATGCAGATGAATTTGCAATGTCTGCATAGTTTGAGATAAAGCAGTTAACAATGAATTAATCCTTGCTTTATGCAGTTCATTATCAAGAGACTATGGCCAGGCCAATAATGTATTTGGAAAATAATAGGGTCTTGCCAAACAGGTAGAGACTCCATTCAAACTGAGCACTGACAGTTGCAGTGACTCTCATTTTTGAGGACTGTATAAAATAACACAATAAGCCTGTTATAATTTTTTGTGTTTGCCCCAAAAGCTGGTGCCTAGGTACAGTGTAGTCTTACTCCAGAACCAAAGTCTCCTGGATGGTACTAAAACATTGTCATATGAGGAATTTTGTGTAAATTTAGTCTTAAATGAGAAAAGGCTGCATTTCAGGGGAAGTGGTATTTTAAATTTAAAAGATTGTTCCACAACCACTTTCATGCAAAGTTCATGTGCTCTGAAAATCTAAATCACTGATGATAAATACATCAGAAATATTCTCTAAATCAGCTATAGTTTGAATCTTTCTTTGAACCAGGCAGTGCAGTTGGGTCAGGTTTAGATTCCTGTGCCTGATGGAACAAGGGTGATGTAGTGACAGCAATGGAGTTCCCATGGCAGTCAGTGTGAATGATGGGAGAAACAGACCTCCAGTGCAAAATCAGTAGTTCACCAGCATAATGATACTGTGCAGTACTTTATCTAAACAAAAACTGTGGCCAGTGATCTTCAGTCCTGCTGCTCTGTCTCTGCTGGGACTCTGTAGAGGATGTGATAGAGCTGAGAACCTTTAGCACTCCTGTGTCTAGGGGACACAGAACCACTGAGGGATGAAGCCTTATTGTGCAGACCTGGGAAGGACTTGCTGAGCTTGACTCTGTGGGATGAGGAAAAAAACACACAAAAAGCATGTAAGAAATTGAAATTTGAGATTGAAGACCCCTTTGTAGCCCCATTCCTACTGGGTGTGACCTCACTCCTAGCCCTAAGGCTTCCTGAGGACTGGGCTGAGCCTTAACCATGCATCCCCACTCTGTTGTAGGTGAAAAAGATCTCAGAACTGTGGTCTAGAGCTTCCCTTGGCTGAAATTTAAAATAGAAATGCACTCTTACTCCCATTCATATATGTCATGGTTCAATTAAGAGAGAACAGTCTAGATAGATAGGTGAGGGGAAAACTTTCTGAGTAGCTTGCTGGAAATGAAACTGTCTTTAACTTGTTTGCTTATTTTGTTGGTTTTGGAGGGTTTTTTTTTAACAATATAGTGTAGTTATGTCTCTCCATAACTGTCACAACTTTGTAAGGCACTGTCATAAGTGAAGAGTTTTTAAATTAAATTCTTTTGTATACTTTGGGGTTAGATAGTCAGGGGTGAGATGCTGTACAATTATTTACTTGAATATAGTAGTTTCTTCCCATTACTGCAGATTTTTTTCCTCAGTATGTTTTGATGACTTATATTCATGATCTGCAGACTGCTGAAAGGGAGGACTTCAGTTTTGCCTGTCTCTAATCACTGTAGTACATAATAACAGATGGCAGCCTTCCTAAACTGCCTTGTTAAACAAATGGTATGAAATAGATATTTCAATGATTTCATCATCCCGATTAATAATGATTATTATTACCAAGAATTGAGAATGAATCTTTAACTCCATATGCTACCTCTTGACCTACATTTTTGGGATTCCTAGGAATTCCGGTTGCCTCCATTTTTGAGCCTACAGAGGACAGACTATAAAGACTCCTAAGTTTCAGACCAAACTGAGCAACAAGTATTTCGAGATTAGGTTGCTTTAAGGGATATTATGTTAGTCCAGAAAAATAACTAGTTTCTTTTTAACATATTGGCTCTCCTTACATAGTTTGCCTTTTGTTCAGTACAGGTATTGGTGGTTTTTTCCCTTATATTTAACAGAGATGAAATATAAAATAAAAATTTGCATTGTGTTTCAAAAGAGCAAATTTGTCCATGCTTTTATCATGATGTATCTGAACAAGTTATGCTTAAAATAAAGGGGCTCATTTCCTCACCCTCTGAAGACACAACCAAGCAGAGCAGCAAGAGGGAACACTTCCTCTTTGTGCTCTTTCATTTTACTACAGTAATACACTGTGATGCTGACCTGAAGAGACTTTGGGGGTCCAAAGGTTATTGGACTGCAATCAGTATTGGATTTGAGGTCTCCTTCCAGCTAAAAAATCAGGATTCAATAAAAGTTGAGCTGAGACCAGGTCTCTACTACAGCCTCATGGTCTGCCAGAGCAATTATTCTGGTTTCAATCGCAAAGCACTCTCCTATTCTAGTATTGATACATTTTGTGAAAGACAGAGTTTGCACATTCTCTTTGTTAAGAATAACCTTTAAAATATAAAACAAATGAATTGCTTAAAAAATATTCTCATTCATGAGCTATTTCTCAAATCAGTATCTTGCTGCCTGACAGTACTAATAAGACCCAACATTCAATTTTTCAAGGTCTTGAAGACACTGTCCTCGTGTATCCCAGAAGGAAATAATCTCTTGTTTAAAAATAGATAAAGAAAAATTACCTTAACTGCTACAGTTGCTGTGTCAAAGTCCTTATCTAGCTTTCAAGAATTTTAAAGCAAATCCTTTAAAATTTTATTTTAACAAGTTTTCACCTCTGATGATAGTAGAAGGAAAACAGTTATATCAATGTAAGAGAAAAATGGCTCAGCAATGCTTCAAAAGCATTTTAAACCAAGGTTTTTATCAATATTTCTTAAAGATTCTGCATCCTTCTGTAACAGGCTAAGACAATAAGAACAGGTGAAAGAGTGGCATAGGTGGCTGTAAACAACTGTTTGTACTAAAAGGCTTAAAGGACATTGACGGTGCTGAATGTAAAAATTGAGTAAAGTGCTGAAAAATCTTCAGGCATAATTCATTTCCTGAAGACTTATAATTAAGACAGTCTACCAAATTGAGAAGCTCATGGAGCTGCCACAAATGCTGCATTAGGAATCATTCCCTTTGGTCTTCTTACAGATATATATATAAGCGCAAAAGGAACAGAACTACCCAAATAATCAATTTTTTTGGTCTATTTTTTCTAATGCAAATTTGCTTGACTTAAAATGCTCTATCATTGATTTTTTTCCCCAGTTAAACTGTCTTTCAGGATTTATCATCTTCTTCCCATGAAAATTCATTTACAATATAATCAACCCACTCTGAGTGTTGCTTTCAATAAGCTAGTCAGAACCATGGCTCTTGCAGAGCAGATGTCTCCATTTGAATTCCTTGTTCTAATTCTTATTTATTATTCCACTAATCTTTGTGGAAAACTTTATCACTAGTATCTGTATATTTAGAACCACTGACAAAGTTATTCTATAGAACCAGTTCTATAGAACTGATCCTGGCAGAACTCTTCCAGTTAGCTCTGTTTTTGATGATGGGTCACCATAGAGAGCTACATTTTCAAATGCTATAGAATAGAACCATTGAATCATTAAGGTTGAAAAAGTCCTCCAAGATTATCAAACCCAAGATTAGCATTTCTTTTGAATGAACACCAGCTTGTCAACTAAACCATAGAACTAAGTGTCATGTGCAGTTGTTTCTTCATTTTCAGGGATGGTGACTACACCACCATCCTAGGCAGCCTGTTCCAATGCTTAACTACTCTTTCAGTGAAGAAATTCTTCCTGATGTCCAACACAAACTTCCCCTGGCACAGCTTGAGGCCATTTCCTCTTGTCCCATTGTTGATTGACTGGGAGAAGAGACCAACCCCACCTAAGTTCAACCTCCTTCCAGGTAATTGTAGAGCAATAAGGTCATCCTCAAGCCTTCTTTTCTCCAGGCTAAACACTCTCAGCCACTCTTCATAGGACTCATGCTCCAGACCCTTCACCAGCTCTATTGCCCTTTTCTGGACATGCTCCAGCCCCTCAATGTCTTTCTTGTAGTGAAGGGCCAGAACTGGGCACAGGATTCAAGGTGGCCTCACCAGTGCAGAGTCCAGGGGGACAATCCCTGCCCTGGTCTTGCTGACCACAGTATTTTTGATAGAACCCAGGATGCCATTGGCCTCCTCGGGCACACACTGGCTCATGTTGAACCGACCGTCCACCAGCACCTCCAGGTCCTTTTCCACTGAGCAGCTTTCCAGCCATTCTGCTCCCAGCCTGGAGCACTGTCTGGGGTCGTTGTGCCCCCAGGGCAGGAGCCAGCGCTTGGCCTTGTTGAACCTCACACAAGATGGTCTCGGCCCATCGGTCCAACCTGCCTGGATTGAATGTCAATTTGTTGATGTCCAATTTATGGCGAGTGTCCACCAGTTATGAACTCATTTCCATGTGCTTTCTTGACATAATTCAATGCTTTATTCCTTTTACCCTAGGAAGTAAAATCCTGGCATAACTCTAAGAATGTTGCATCTACATAGGTTCTTTGTCAATCAAACTTGAACTCTCATCAAAAAATGAATTCAGGTTTTTATGACAAGACCTATTTTCTATTAGATCCTGTTGTCTGACATTAAATATATTCTGATCCTTTGATTCTTTTTCAATAAAATTCCATACAACCTTTTCTATTATTCTCCTCTCACTGATACCAGAAAAGAAACTAATAGACACCTGGGCTATCCCACTTGCTGTCTTTGATAAAATACTTGGTTTTCTTCTTTTTATGAGAAACATTCTGATATTTCTTCATTGATACTCTTGACAATTTTTCCTTCAATTTCAAGCTATTTAAGCTTGCTTTCTCTTTTCTAAGCCCTTAGCTGAAATTTGTTCAGCAATACAAACCAAAATGTAGTAACAAAATATTACATCAATATGTGGAATAAAAGCCACAAGAATTTGCAAATACTGCTTGACTTGCAAAGCAAAACACAAGGTGTCAAGGTTGACCTGTATCACCAGCAAACACTAAAAAAATTCTTTGCAAGACATTCCTACTTTTCTCACTTTGTAGTGAAACCCCCAAAGAGGTCAATTTTGTACTGTTTAGCTTCATTGCAAATGCTTCACACAACTCTACTGTTAATTCTCTACATGTTATATCCATACTGCAAAGGATTTTCCAGATTATAGATGGTGACCTCCATCAAACCTCCAATTCTGAAAATAGGAAATCCATTTAGATCTGGTCTACATGAAGAAATTTGCTATTACAATAACTTTAATCAAGAATAATTGTTAAGTTCACAATGCAGAGCAGAATAAAAATTATTTTTTATTCCAGAAGAGAGTCCTGTCCAAGAATACTCGGGGTGAGACTTCCCTACAAAAGCAGAGTCACCAGGAGCCTGGCAGAATAATGAGGTTAATAGGGTAGGATATTCATAGACTCAGACCCCATCTCAGACCCTCAAACAAGGTAAGCAGAACAGGGCTATTGCAGTAAATCTGGTCAGCTGAGAGCCCAGTGACCTCCAGGTACACCTGTAGTGGCAGAACTTAATAGCTAGCAGACATTCTTGTAGTACTTCTACCATGCTTTCAACAAAGGTGTCTCAGTGGAGAAGATGATTCTGTAGGTCAGTGTCTGTAGCTGTCTAGTGCAAGAAGAATTTAATGTGCCATGTCTTTTTGCTTGTGTAATGTGTAGCCATGTCACTGGATTTCAGTGAAGCAGCAAACTGTACCAGAGTCCTGAGCATCTCAGCTTATAGTTTGCTGTAACTAATGTTATGAGGGAAAGTCTTGGTTGGGGCTGTGAAATTTTACCAAATTTTTAAAATCTTTTTTCTTGAGCATTCTCAGGAGCTCTGCTTTCATGTGAAAATAAAAAGCATGCTTCCATCAGTAGGTAAAAAGCTCTTCCTTCTTTTTCACTGGATGAAGATTAAAATTTCAGGAACATAATTCTTTGCTGAAAAAAACCCCGTAATTTTGTAGCAGAAAATGATTTGTTAGAGACATAACCATTGTAAGCAATCCAGTTGTAAGAACTTAGTTACGACTTGTCAACAAAGATGCTATAATGGCTCATCTGCATGTTTCACCTTCTTGCAAAAACAATGTGAAACCAAAGAGGAGGTTTGTGCTAATTGATTTTATTTTACAACTGCAGCAGGCACAAGGCAAGCAGCTCACATAGACTCATACACTGTGGATGTGTGATAAGCAATAATTTGTCAACTGTGATAACTGAGTTGTTTCTAATTGTAAGAATATATCCTATTATAGTCCTTTTAATTCTGTCAGTATATTGTAGTAGTATACTTATTTCAGACTCAGGAGATTTTGAGAAAATCTGATTATTCAAAAATTCTGAATATGAGGGCGCAAAAGTGCTTTGATATTGCTCTGTGATTCACATTTTACTGGGGTTAAAGTTCTCATAAGCAGATAGTTCACTAACTTAACATTCAGGGACATTTATGGTCCAAAACTCAGGTGACTTCTCAAAAAAGTGGTGCTTTCTTGTGTCAATAATAAATATTTTTAAGATGTAAAGTAGCTTTAACTGCATCAACCTTAGGTCATCTGTTTCAATGGCAATGGCTTTCTAAATGTCTTTAGTAAGAAGATATACAAACACCTACTGAAATCCTTCAAAAAGTCTCTAAATTCATATGAATTGTCCATTGGACTTTTCCAGGGTCCTGAGGTTTTGCTTAAATTGACTATATATGGGCTTATTTGCTTGGAGAAGAGCCAAAATCTTCAAATTTGAGTCTTTCAAGGTGAGAGCTACAAAACACCAATGAAGCAGCACTGCAGCAGGTTGCTTTCACAGTTCATGTAGCACCATGAAAGTGAAGCAGGACATTTTAGCAGCACACTGGTCAGTCAAGACCAGAAACTATTTCTGGAAAACAAATGTTTTGCACTTGTTTGTACTGGGACACTAAGAGTCAATAGCTTTGTTTCCTGGTTCCACTGAGAATTCGGGTATAGTCTGTCATATTTTAAAAATGTCACACTGTTTGTCATTCCTAAACAGCATCCACTTGCCTCTGCCTTTTTTTTTTCCCTTTATTTTTTTCCTACTTTTTCTGTGGGTTTGTTTGTTTGTTTGGTTTTGGTTTTGGGTTTGGTTTTGGGTTTTTTGGGTTTTCTTGGTTTTGTTGTTGGGGGTTGGCTTTTTGTGTGGTTGGGCTTTGGTAATTTAGGTTTTTTTGGCTGATTGCTTGCTTGCTTGGTTAGTTTTTTCAGGGGTTTTGGGGATTTTTGGGATTCTTGGTTTTAGGGTTTTGTTTGTTTGTTTGTTTGTTTGTTTGTTGGGGTTTTTTGACTGCGTAAGAATGAATAGCTGTATAAATACCTCTGTGTCTATGGAGTGAAACAAAAACAAGTATCAGTAACACATTAGGTCTTCATATGTCTGCCTAATAAATTGTTCACATAAAACCAAACATTGTATCAGCATCTGGATATTTTCTTTGACAAGGGAACACCATTTTTATTTGACTATGGATTTTAAATTTGTTTGAGACTTCCTGGAGTCTAACACAGCCTGGAAAGCATCCTTATAGCAGAGGTACCTGTTTTTTTTTGGGAAAGAAAATAGTATAGAGTCTCCCTTTCTCATAGTAATCAGCATATAGAACTAATTCAGCTAAGAAACAAGAGGGTACTACTGCCTAAGCTTTACTGAATCTCATTTCTATGATTTCTTCATAGAATAATGCTATTTTAAAATCCCTGACACAGATCATGGTTTTGCTTTTTTCTTTTCCTGTATTAAATAACTACACTGATGTAGAGCAGTGTATTCTACTCCAAGCAGTAATTTGTGAAAGCAACTGCATCCATGTTATTAACAAGTCCTGTGACTTCTAGTCATGATGCATTTGTAGTGATTGAATGTGACTGTTGGGAGAAAGGCATAATATAAGTTAATATCCACAGAAAAGTTTGATGGACCCAAGGGATACATCCTGTGTGTGCAATAGGACTCAGAGCAAGCAGACAGATCAGTTTATTCCCTCAGTGTTTGCCTCTTGCTCTGATGAACAGAAACTATGAGTTAGCTGAGTTTTCTTACAAGGACTGTGTTAGCTAACAGACACATGTATGCAAGCTAATGGAAAGCAGACTAGACCTGCTGGTCTTGTTCTTTAAGGAAGATGACTTACAGTTACATCAGCCAAAGGTTTTCACGTACAAAATATTAAATCCACACAGACATTGTAGGCTACTCAGAACTCCAGTGAAACATCCACTTAAGAGTACACATCACGCTGAGGAAAAAGAAACCTTAAGTAGGGATGTAAATATTTTTTTAATCTAAGCAAAATATTTCCTAAACAAGAGACTTCTTGAGTTAATACTTTACTATAAATATTCTGTCTCTGAAATCTTTGTTTTCCTCCTTGTATCATCTCCCTCCAGCTCTGCTCCTAAAACAGAGTCAGCAGCCCAGGCTACAGCACAGCTGAACTTCTGCACTTCCTTTTAATAAGGACAGATATGCAGGGAACCAGAAACCAGAGTAATCAGTTTACCCAGCTAGAGACAGGCACTATTCTCATCTGAGAAAAGCAGCTTATTTTCTGAGATAGGTATGGTATATCATTGCTAACATTATTTTAGGCAATTTTTCTACTTCTCTGATGTTTCTATTTCTCATCTATTTCACATAACAAAACATTTACAGTTATAAATATTACCCCCTACTTTGGAATATTTCTACACATTGTACTTGTCAATATTTTAAAATCATGTGGTCTGACTTTAGTGTAAAATCACCAATGCTGAGTCACCTTGACTTGGAAGCAGCATTTTAAACAATTTTCCAAGCCCAATAATGAAACAAATATACAAATATTGCATTACTTCCATTAAGGATTTCATAATGGCCACCTCCATGAAAAAGTGATTAAGGCAATTTGAGTTAACTAGCTCTATTTATGTTGTCTATTTCTTTAATATTGAAAGAAAAATGCATGGTGTAGATGTCTATCTTTACACCAAGAGTCAAGCCCCAGGCATTCCTTAGACACTTTTTCTGGTATCTTGAGAAGACAGAACAGAAGGGTGTATCTGTGGCAGCAATTTGAAATTTGCACCCTCTGGCAGATCTTTTTCCATCCACCCACACTGGAATCATCATTTCCCAAAGTAGACATGCCACCATACAAAGTATGATAAAGACACAGCAGCAAGACCAACAGTGGGGGTGGAGACTGGGGGAAGATGAGGAGAGAAAGAAAACCCACACAACATTCTTTGCCAGTCACCATAAGAAACGTTGTCTGGGAAATCAATTGCTCAAATGCCACAAATGTTCATTCCTTGGTATTAAGGTGTGGCCTGAGCTATTTCTTATAAAAAGAACAGCAGCATAGTCTGCTCCCAGATAAGCTCATGCATATTCTTTGGTGGGAGGAAATTTGGGCTTAGATTTCTCTTGGTTTATATTGACAAAGGCCAAGCTTATAGAAGCAGGAAAATACATATGAGGACATTATGCTTCTGTTTTCACATCTTGCCAAAGACTGAAAAGTCAAAATTTGTCCAAGTTTCTGGAGCTCAGTTTACCATCCCATGAAGTGTCACCATTTCAACTTATTTCTACACCCTAAAATGGACAAATCTTGAGATGACCAGATGGAGAATGCTGCAGAACTGAGAAGTTATTTTCTGACATTCCAATGGCAGCTGTAAAAACAAAAGGAGCTCAGAGTTTCCAAACTCAGAGTTATCAACCATTCTAGATGAATTTTCATTTGCTCTCCTTTATCTATACTTTATGTATGGTCAAAAGTTGTCTCAAGTAATCTATTTTCTCTCCATGGTCCAAAGGTGGCCATTTCCTCTATGAGCTTATTTATGAGTCAAGAATCAAATCCTCCAGATCTGTTAACTGAACAAGTATTGAAGTAATACTGAGGTTTTATCTGCCAAATTATATCTCCTCACAGGCAAATACCTGTGTTCATACTACTTTCACCACAGTGCCATGGAACCAGAAAAGTTTGCAAGTTGGAATACTGGTAAGAGCAGACACGGCACTCCTTTAGCTAATTCTAAACACACAAGGTTCATTGAAATTCTAGAACTGGTGTGTAAAATACAGTAAAATTAGAAGGGCTTTGCTTTTGTGAGAATCTGAAAAAAAAGTTTGAAATTACTTCCATGCTGAATTCTCATTATCTATTTCCACTTGTTTCATTTAACATAATTTATTTTCATCACGTGTATGAAAAAAAAAAAAGCTTTCTTAGGCCTGCTTATGTGCTTATTCATGACTGAGAAATGACTTTATTAGCAATTTTTAGGATATTTTGCTTTGTTCTATCTAATCTCCTACTGAGATCAGTCAGAGTTATATACCACATTCTTAAAAAGAAGCACAGATATGATCCTAGTTTAAAATGTCTGATAACTCATTAGTGTGGGTGTCCATGCTTATAACTTCAGGGAAAGAAATAATGATTTGTCATGGGCATACCACATATCTTTTCAAGAGGCTTCCAGTGACTGCAACTTGCAATTATTGCTGTAAATATAGCACACTAATTTAAGCAGTATGTGTGCTCCTCTGTTGACCCTTACTCTGAGATAGCCTATTAATACCTTTTCTGGAGTTTCCTGCAGGCTCCTGCAATGCTGTGGGTGTGCAGCAGGTGGGAAGGGGTTGGGCATGTGGGAATGCAGCCTACTTCCCCAGAGCCCACACAGCCCAGCCCAATGCAGCCCAGCACAGTCTGCCAGGACAAAGCCAAGGAGTGACCAGGGCAGCAGCAGGCAGCAACACAGAAATAGGAAGTCCCCTTCCCATGCTGGAGTTGCAGCTGCTCTTCTTGCTTCTAGGAAGCAGGGCTCATTTCTGTAGGTGCATCAAGCGTGATTTGGTAGTAAATTTGTAGTAGCACAGGAGCTGAGAAACTGTGAAATTAATATGTTTACACAGGCTGAAAAGTGTACTTCCTTGAACTTCCCTCTTTTGTCCCAGAGAAAGGTGGTTGTATGGATAAAATCATAGCTGGATTTTGTGTGGTTATGGAGAGTCCTTGCTGAAGCTGAATAGCAGAGTTAAAATGTACCTCTGGAAAGGCAAGGAACTGACTCTACTTAAGGCTTGAGTGCCTGACAAGACTGTTTAGGAGGATGCACATGGTTTAAGTTGTCTTTCTGGTTCTCCAAAATGAGGTTTTTGAAAATAATGAGAGAAGAGACAGTGTCATGTTCCCTATTATTCTAGCCAAATAACCAAGCTTTTTTACTTAAAAGTAATATTTTCTCAATACTTTGAGTTAGTGTGCTACCATGCCAAAGCAGAGGAGCTCAGAGTGGCTGGTAGCATTTCTTGCTCCAGCTCCCTCTTTGGCTCAGCATAGCTGTGAAGATGAAATCTCACTTTTCCAGGGAACTGTAGCCCATTGCAGCACACTGGGAATGCCTGCCAGTCGCTACCCTTGGCTAGAGGCATGTGTTACAAATGTTCTTGTGTGTGACTTACAGCGGGATGTACAGAGGAGGAGCGTATGGGAGGGGTACAGGGGATCACTGAACACACTCTTTTTGTTGGATTCTACTTTTGTTGGTATTGCCTTTTTTTTCAATGTTTTCATTAATAAGGGAGGGAGAAGAACAAGGATGCTCCAGATCAGACATCTGGAGCCTTGTTTTATGCTCCCACCCAATTAACACAGTATATGCTTTAGACAACACAACAAATTATTTACACTAAGAATCAAACAAAAGACACCAGAGAGGGGGAAAGCAAAATTTTAATATGAACAAATACTATCAATTATTTTCCTTTATTTAGGTCATCATTGTACCATTACTGGAAATTCATAATGGTCAGGATGTCTTTCCTGAAGTCTCTAATACTTGTTTTATGCAGATATGGAAACTAGCTGATGCAAATGATGATATTTTCCCCTTGACTACTTCTGTTTGCAAGAGTCAAAACTATAAATATATTTCAACTCAATGGCTTGCACCAGAAATGCTGGAGGATTCATAGGCTCCGGATGGGCTCCCAGCTGGCCAGCTGTGTGATCTTGAGAAAGGCACTTTGCATCTGTTTTCTTCCCTCATTTCCTTTGCTTATCTAAGCACTGGTCTCACTGTATGTAATAGGGTGCCTCCCTTTTGGCCTCCAGTTGTTGAAACAGAACAAACTTCAGCTTCCTCTCCCCAGTTCCTTGCTTTAATTTTTATCTTTGTTTTAATCTCTAGGAAAATGTGCCTCCTGGATCCCTAAGGGTGTTTCTGACTGGAACACCCATGTGAAGCTTGTCAGCAGAATTATAGTTCTCTTAATGACATGTAAACCTGGTACAAACTCAGGCACCCCAGAACACAGCTCCACCTGGATGGCCCGAGTGATACATGGCCAGCAGCGGGCCAGCTGGAGCTGTGTACCCTGTACTGTGTGCAAAGGCTCAGGCATCAAGGACTCCTTGTAAATCTGCTGCAGATCTCTCACATCCATCATTTCACTGCTTGCAAGTCCAGGGGGATGTACTCTAAACTCAATACTCTGAAGCCACTGAGTTTCTTCCTCTTATCCCTATCTACTCATGCCGGATAACTTGAGTAAGATGAAAGCGCTTCAGAGGAACAACACAAGAATAAAGTTTCCATTAATGCCTGTTATCCTTGCAATAACAAGGAATCCATTAGAGAGCCTGTAGCAAATACCCGTCACTCCTTTCTCTTCAGCATTTCCCACAGGCTACACATTTTCTTTCAGAAGCTGGATTAATGTGTCCCTGTTTTACAATTGCATTTAAACTAATGGTGAATTCGCCATCTTCATGTGAAGAAAAACCAGGTTTTGATCTTTAGTTAACGTTCTCTGTTACAAAATAGCTTCTTATTTTGAGATTTAATTTGTTTAACTTCAGCTTCCAATCTCTGGACAGTTTCTGACTTACATAAGGAACAGCTTCCAGACGCTGGCTGAAAGTTGAGGTTAGATAAATATACATTTGTCAGAAAGGCTGAAATGCCCTTGCCTAATTATTTTCAGCTTCCAAACCTAACTGTGACCAAGTTACTTTTCATCCTTCTCTTCATCTAGCCAAACATGTTTGGTTTATTTACTCATTTATTTTCTAATCTCTAATTTATTTGTCCATATGTTGCAGAATTCACTATAGTATCTCCAGTGGACGCTATATTGGAGTACTGATGAGATGCAGTGGCTACAACCCTAAGTGTAATGATCTATTTACACAAAATATTGTTGCATTATTGTAACAGCTTATACCTGGAAAACTGTAAGGTCAATGATTAGCCTTAAAATGTTTAAAACATATTCCCTATGCCTTATCACCTGCTTCCTTCTTCTCTCAAAAAGAGACAGGACTGATTTTTGAGAAAGGCTTTCAGTTCTTGAGCCTGGAAATTCTTCTAGTAAGGGTTTACCTTTTTTTTTTTTAGTTAAAGAAAATGTTTAAGGATTTATATAGATTTTTTTTCTGTGACTGGTTTTATGAAGAATCCTACTACTGAAGTGGTTCTGTGCCACATAGTTTGGCCTTTTCATGGCAGTTGGATTAATGTGCCCAAATGTAACTCGAATAAACTGCTAAATATGGTTCCTTTATATGGTACAGTCTTATAAACAACTCCAGGTCATCTTTCTTCTTTTGTTGGTAGTAAAAGATAAGTCAATTATAGCAGATTCCTAGAAGTGGCATCAGCTACACGGTGAGTTTTTGTAACAGATTTTGGTTTCTAAAGCATTTGGAGCTTATTTTTGTTTTCTATTTTATAGCAGAAATGCTGTAAATTAAGACTTTAACCAGTTAAGTATCAATATTGGTATCCTCAATTCATTAGAGATGAAAGTAAATGAAGACATTAAAAGAAAAGAAATATAGTCCCAAATGTATTATAAATTCTATAAACTGAGCATGAGAGATTAGTTTGGCAAAGCTCAGTGAATATTTTCAGTGAACACTGCATTTACTGCCTTTCTACACCTTATTCGAATTAGTTAGTGCATGCAACAATTCTGCTAAAACAATGTAAGAGAAACAATACCAGTCACTCTATAGGTGGCAAAAATTCCAGGTGGCCTCTGTTATTTTAATTCCACACTTGTTTTCTGAATCTCACATGATGGAATATTTGATTACATGATCGAGTCCCTGGGAGATTTAAAAATATTTAGGTGTGCTGGCCTAAAAGTACAACCAGACCCTAGTTCAGAGCTCCACCTACAGAACTGGGCTACTTTTCTTATCTCCTGAGTAATTTACTCTTTATTGGTAAAATATTTTTTCATGAACTAAAGGTTCTGCTCAGCACAGACTATACTGAGTGGAAACTAGGCTGAAGACTCATTTTGTGGTTAGTTTTTTCTGCAAATTCTCTCTGTATTCTTCATCTATTGTAATTTCTCCTTTTAAACAAGCATCAGTCTTTTGGGTTTGGATTCACAGCATCTATCTTTAGTCACCTAAAAATTAGTCCCATAGTCTGAGTTTGAGGTTTAATTTTTTTTTGACACATTATTGTTAAATGATTAAAATTAATTTTCAGTGAGGTGAGCAAATACCCACACTTCAAAGCCGCCAGCAGAATCTTTTCAAATCAAGGAGTAACTTCAAGGAGGTCTTTTGTCTTCTCTTGGTCTCCATTACTGAGATGACTCTCTAAGAATCAAGTCAGATCCCTGCACACACTAAAAATTCCAGTGACTTGAGAACTGGAAACATCAAAATCTATTCAGAAATAACAACAACAACAAAAAAACAACTCAGTAGCAGGGAAGCTGGCTTGTAATGCAAACACTTAACACTTCTGCACAGCACAAAATACAAAGTTTCTGATGTTATATGAGCATGTCTTTAAACAGCCAATTCTCCAGCATGTGCTCTCTAGACTGTTTGGGGTAGTATTTGCTGTGTTAAGTAAAGATGAATCATGGCAGTGAGTGAATTTATGTATGTTGCTATTTAAGAGATAGGGAACTGCAAATGTGTTGCTACGTACAAAGTTGATTCATCAAGTAGTTAAATCATTTTCTTCCCCTTATTTAGTGCCTCTTACACACAAGAGAGCTCTTGCTCTTTCACCTTATCCCCATACAGAACTTATTATGCACACATAGGCCCCTCATTCGCTCCATATGCTCCATAGTGCTTTCCAAGAGAATTATAATAATATGGTTCCAACTATCATGCCAGTATAATTAACCCCTGGTCTTTTTACTGTATTTTGATACACTTGAAATATTACCTACATTTTAAAATCTCTGCACATTAAACAGGCCTTTTCTACAATCATTTTTCCTTTCAATTTCTCTAGTTCATTTCAAAATAATCACCAACTTATCAATATGCTCAATTTGCAGAGTTAATGGAATCTCCAAGGACTCTTGAGAATCATCCCTTTCATTATTTTTCATCAAATAAATAAATCAAAGCGAGACATCAGAATGTCCTAGCACCTGCCCAGTGTGCCCATGCTGGGGAAGAGGGAGGGAATAAGCTTCTCCTAACACAGCTCTGCAGTTCAAGAGGCTCCTCACTGGGTTTCTGGACACCTCTGATCATAAATCTCCTGAAACTGAATTTCCTGCTGCTGCTTGCAGTCTGCTCTTTTCTCCTCTAATGCGCTTCTAGAGTGCCATGATACCTGTCCTCTCCATGCGTGGATCACGGGGTCATCCCCACCTCTCCCTGCAAGGACTTTAGCAGTGCAAAAGGTCAGTGTTGATTTCTCTTACTTTGCTCAGCTTTTGCTTCCATTGTCACCTCATTCAGTCCCGAGCTCTGGTAAATTAGGCATCTGCTGGAAGGGTACTCAATGGTGCGTGCTGTTGGCACCTCTGCAAGCGGCAGCTTGGTGCCTACCACCAAGCAGTGGTAAGAAAAACGATGGATCTTTTAATTGCACTAAATAAAGCTCTGCTAAGTGCAGATTTGCTGTGTTAGGATCTCATTTTCTCTTACTGCTTTTTCAGAAAAGCTTCTATGCTGATAAAATTGTGTAGTGTAACACAAGGATTCCCACACAATGATTACCAAAAATATAATAATAAATTAATTTTAAAAAAAGAAATAAACATATTTCACAAAAGAAAATAAAACAGTGAAAAATAAGGAAAATCCCGTTTAATACCTCCACTGATTAATTAATGTAATAAATATTTCATTTCTTTAAGTGAACTAAAATTATGCCAGATTTCTTTGTTCCAGTTGAAACAGCATTTAAAAGCACCAGTGAGAAAGAGAATTTTAATAAACTGACATACAAGTCAAACTTCCTGCCCTGGATTTCTCTATTTAATTTAAAACATTATACAATGGGTGTATGTGACAAACAGTGAGAGGGACAAGGGAAAGAGGAAATACATGCAACTTATTGAATGAGTTATGACTTGATCTCGCACAGCCATTAAATAATTCTCACTGGAATAAATGGCATTGATTATTGACTTAGAATAACTCTGAGTAATTACAAAATATAGATAGAATAGAGAGCAAGCATTTTGTTGTTGCTCTTCTAAGATTGGTTTTTGGGTATTATCTCATTACATTTAGGCGCCATCCAGGAAAATAAAAGTTTCCTTGTCCTTAGAGCTCTGGAAGAAGAATGAGGTTGCCCTTTTGGTCTGATGACACTCTTAAAGAAGGAGATAAAAGGTTTCCCTGCATCATTCATTGTTTTGTTTTGAAAGGGTGGTTTGCTGGCTTATCATAGCAACATATTTTAAAAACACACTTTTGAATGTTGAATATTTTCTAGGAAAAATTCTTTGAAGTTTTTGAGGTTTTTTTAAATTTTTTAAAAATTTTTTTTAAGACAAAGCTGCAAAACAAAATCCTTTGCTTTTGAAAGCTTTCATTTTTATAAGTTGTCTGCTTTTCTACTTTTGTGGTGTGCCATTTGTCTTCCACCCTTTATTTTTGAAGCCAAATGGAAAAGATGAAAAAGGAAAGAAAAAATTAATTAAAAAGAGAAAATTTGAAAGCCAAATATGTAAACAGAAATGTCTTAACAGTAGGTAGGTGGAAGATCTTTCTTT
Source organism: Camarhynchus parvulus (assembly GCF_901933205.1). Lineage (NCBI taxonomy): Eukaryota > Metazoa > Chordata > Aves > Passeriformes > Thraupidae > Camarhynchus > Camarhynchus parvulus. Next base: position 80,124,456 of record NC_044573.1, on the reverse strand, counting down.
GTACCCCCTACACTAGTTGTTGATGCCTGGGAAGAGCTCTATGGCAAATGTTTCCCTACAGTTGGTAGACCATGGTGGAGCAAAAATCCACACTACGGACCTGAGGACCTTGTGCCTCAGAAGGTGGATGTGCCTCAAAGGAAGCTGTAGCCCATGGAAAACCCACACAGGAGTATGTCTTTCCTGAAGGGCTGCAGCCCACCAGGAACCTGCACAGGAAAGGTGGGAATGTGAAGGAGCTGCAGAGAGGAAGAGCTCTGTCTGGGCTGTAATCTCCTCCACTGACCCTGTGCCTTTGGGAAAGTGAGAGGGGTCTGGACTTGAACCTGAGAAAATGAAGAGGAAAGATGTTGGTTAATGCTTTCCCTTGTTTCTCACTATTCAAATCTATATTAACTGGCAATAAATTAAGTTGGTTTTCCCTTCACTAAGTCTGTTTTACCCATGATGCCAATTATTAAGTGATGACTTTTTCTTGACTGAGGGGTTTTCTCATCCTGTTTTCTCCTCTTGTCCTGTTGCAGAGGGGGAGTGACTGGGTGGCTGGATGGGTGTGTGGCCCTTTGCCAAGGTTAACTCATACTGCATTTTTAAAGAGGGTTTCTAACTGAGTTTATATGTCAGAACATTGTAGGGGGCAGGCATGTGCCTGGTGCATCAGCATGGACACAAATTTTTATGCCTCCTTTTGTATCCAGTCTTTTGAATTGCTCTAAGACTTCCCAGATCTTGTTTGTTTGGTATTTAGAGATAAATGCACAAAAGGGCATAGATACCTCAGGGCACAGTGCTGCCACAAGAGTCTCAGCCCCAAGTAAAATGCTGGTTTTCCCACAATGAAAGGAAAGACGTAGCTATTGGCAAACAGGAGTCACCACAATGATGTGATGAATGGGGACACACCTAACCTACATAACAAATCATGCCAAGAGGGATATGCCTTAAAATATCAAACACAGTGGGACTGACCCACCCAGACTTTAACTAAACAAACACTAATAACATCTGAACCGAGAAGGCCATTATACTCTTTCTATATCCAAAGGAGGGCAATAGGCATCTGTAAATGACAATTCATGCTACCTATTTCAATCATGTTTTATTCTCTCAATTAGCTATTGAGAAAGCCCAGATGCTTAGATTTGATGCCTAGCATTTAGACTGTAAAAATAATTTCAGATGAATTCCAGCCCCAGGGGCATTAATATTCTTAAATATGCAATAGGCTGCTTAAGAAAGACAGAGAGTCTTGGATGATATGTCAAAAATCAGAAATATTGGCACAGGGGTGGGGACCTCTAAGTGTGAAGTACTCAGAAACTACTGACACTGATGATCAAAGAAAGGGAAGTGTACCCTGGATTCCTCCCAAACTGCTGATGCTCAGGGCACAGTGTCCATCAAATGTGAGGTTGGTTGTCTTTCCGCCTGTGCCAAGCCAAGAGACTTTTCTTTCAAAGCGGTCTCTTGTCTCAAAAAATCTCAGTTTCATTACCCATGACATAGTTTATTAAAGTCTGTGTCTGCTGGAAGCCCAAATGTCACTAAATGCAGCTACATCCCCATGCAGAGCACTCCCTTTATATGTCTCCTTGCTCTTCTGGTCAATCTTTAGGTGCAGTCAAAAATGTTGGCTTTTAATTTATAATTTTCATAAAGTTTGAATCCTGGCTATTTGTCCCTTTAGCACTACAACTGAAAGTAAGGGACCATTGCCAAAATACTGCAATGCAACTGGATCCAGCGTTTAGCAAATGAGCTAATGGCCTCAAGTAAAAGCTTGCTTTTGGAACGTGTCAGTGGTTCCTCTGAACAAGAAATCGTACTAAGTTCCTGCTATTTTGTAGTGTAAACAGGCCCTTAGAATCTTCAGGCCAAGTCCTTGGTTGGCAACATCAGCAAAGCATGGCTGAGCTCTTCTTTCAATGCAGATGAGATCCTCTACTAATGTCTCTCAAATTTAATTTTTTTTTCCTGCCTTGAAATTTCTGTCATGACTCCAATAGCAACACGTTCACTGAAACTTACAGTTCTCCAGCATCTGATACCAGCTGTCAGGCTGTGTTTCATCAGACTGAACTCTTTGTCCAAGTGCTACCAGCTGGCGTTGCTTCAACCATCTGGGATTGCAGTACTCTAACCTACGGACTAACGCAGCTCCAGCAGAGCCACGGCTCCCCATCTTTTCCTACAACAGAATTTACTAGCAAAGTGAAGCAAAGCAAAAGCCACTGCCCCTAATCAAAGCTCAAATTCTCCTGTTGCTCACAATCTCCAAATATCCACCTCCATCAGAGGGAACTCAGGGCTTTGCAGCTTTCAGATGCTGGCTGCTAACTGTTGGCATAATTTTGATTCCCAGACTCTGTTGTTGGAAAACACACTATAATGTACTCTGAGGACAGTGCAACAAGACTTCCTCTATTTCCTGCCTCTCCATTCATGGTTACTTGTGTAATTCAGTATTGTTTGTCACTTTCCAACCAGCACACTTATACCCAGCAAAATTTTACAAAATTTCTACTCCTTCCTCCCACTTTTCTTTCATATCCACTAATTGTATATCACACCCCTTCTCAAGTTTCTTTTTATGCAACCACTAATATTACTTTAGGAGGCTCCAAAAGTAGAAACTTGAAAATCTGTGTTTAAAATTACCATGGAGAAAAAAGCTTCCTTCCATTCAATATGTTTTGGACATCTGGATATATGAGGAACCTTCCCCAACCCACAAAATTTTGATTCTTTATTTGATCTCATTAGTTAAATTCCTAGCAGTAATCTTGTTATTGAATGCCAGTAATATTATTGGCACTGTCAAAGAGCCTGGGAATTGCCATAGTGGATCAAAGCAGTGATCCATCTCTCCTAGTACCCTATCTCCAAGAGTGGTCAGTACCAGCTGCTTCAGACAAAGAAATGCTACATCTGGCAGTTTGGAGATAATCTGCCTGCAAGCTAAGTTTCTCTTGTTTAGCATTGCAGGCTGGCTTATGCCCCAAAGCCTGCAGATTTATATCCCTCCCAAAACACTTGCTTATGAAGTCAGGTGCTGTCCTTGCCTTGTAAGCTTACAGATTGGGATAAAAACTGAAAAAGCAGGAAAATACAAATGCTTAGGTCAATGAGGCTACAGCTCAGTAATCATTATCCCCCATGCTGCAAACTTCCCCAAGGTTATGCGGTGGACTCGTAGCAGGGGCTGGAATAAAACTTTGGACCTGCTTAACCTGAGCTGGTGTAAGAGGATGATGTTACATCTTAAAGCATTTAAGAGGTGTTAAATGTTAATTTTGTAGACTGACTACTCCTTTTTTTGACCCATTTTCCCCCCTTTTTCCCCTTTTTTCCTCTCAAGTACTCTGCAGAGGTCAGTATATTTGACTGTTTTAGTCCAAAACCACTAAACTTCCAAAAAACGGCAAATGGTAATTTTGGTAGTAATAAATCCAACCTGTATTACTTCTCAAAATCTGTGTTAATTTCGGGCTAGGACAGTATGGGAGGCCAGACCTCCCAGTAGAAATTGCTTTGGATATATAGGGGAAACTTCCGATTTCTACAGAATTATCATAAAACTATAAATAATAGACCTATACATCTTGCACCACACAAGAAGATATTTTTGAATTTTTTTTCTTAAATATTCTAAGAAGCATTTTTAAATTAGAAGTTTTTGGCAGAAAAAAGATCTATTAAAATAGAGTTAGCAAAATTACCTTTCTCCTGCTAGCACAATGAAATGTATTTGAGCTTCAGCAGATTAATTTGAAAACTAGTGATCTTATTGTCAAAACAATTTTCAGTGTCACTGGTGTTTGATCATGGGAAGAACAGGGCCCTATTCTCATACACCATACACTGGAAGCAAATCCTTATTCAAACCCTCCCCCCACACTAGATTCCATTTATTTTTCAGAATCAAATGCTACTTCATCTATGCTTCTGTTACATGCATTTAATGGTTTATGCATTGCTTTTCAGTAAATAATACATATTAAGTAACCATTCATTTCCAATATATAAAAGACCTCATCATTGCTATGTATATAAATAGAGGATGCATTTGCTGCATTAGTTGCCTTTCTCAGCCTTTTCTGCACCAGCATGTCCTTTAAATTAAGGGAATGTTCAATTAAAAACATTTTCTAGCCTTCCTTAGGTGGAAGATGTAGAAATCAATTCAATAGCTAGCTGGCTGATTCAGCAAGAAATCAGCCAGCCTCCAGGAGCCCCTTTATAAATGTTTTCCTCTCTAATAAGGTAACAAACCAGAGAAACATGCCACATGGACTGGGAGATAGGGAGAGCTTATGCAGATCAGCTGTTCTGTTCCTGCAGGCTGCAACCCCTGATTTGATGCAATTTTTATCCTGCACCCACTGCTGCCCAGTTAATTTGTCATTAGCATATACTATGTGTTTAATGCTATTCATATATTGCAGCAGGGCCTTTAAATTTTCTATGTTCCACAATGGAAAGTGTATTCAATTTCATACAATTCTTTTCAGTTTACAGTTTCATTTGCATGAGGCTTCATTATCTACATTTCAGTCACCACTTTGAAAAATAGGCACTGTAAAATTTTAAGAACTGATATAAAAAATCCAAACAAATGAAGTTATAGATATGAGAATACCAAAAAATCAGCTCCAGAAACAATACTGCCAGTTGAAGAATACAGTGTATTATGTCTGCTTTCCTCTTTTCATCCTCCATGTACCTTATAAGCAGAAAAGGATTCCAACAAACAATAAAAATTACGTAGTATTAAAATACTCAGACTGAAAGAGAATAAACATGGGACCATATCATTGAATAATGACAATTTCAGAGTTTTAGTTAACACAGTCTTGTTTTCACAAATATGATTTACTAGTTAAAAGGAATTATTTATTCCTTTTTTGAAACATTTGTATCCTTACTCAGTAAGTTGAACTCCAATCATCCACCCTGTTAGTCTGCTTAGCCTGCTTTTCATTATAGTCTCTTCTTATTTTATTTAATACAAAAATCCCACAACAGTTAATGATAGAAGATAAAATTTAGTCAATTTTTGTGTGCTCCTTTTGATTTAGTGAAGCAGCAGTCTCTGTATTACATCTGGCACTTCCATTAAAATTTAACAGGGCCTCAAATGAAAGAGAACCATTTTCTGGCTTTTGATTCATTTCTCATTTGCCTAAAAAGTTACAAGCCTTTGTAGAAGCTGTAAATCTGGCTAGAAGTGGGACTAGATTTTTTTTTCCCTTTTAGTCCATGCAAAAAAAAAAAAAAAAAAAAAAAAAAAAAGCTGTGTCTCCTTTCACCTAAGTGTGTGCTTCAGCCATTGTGTTTCCTGAATTTGGAGCCATTTGGTACAGTGCTAATTTATTTTACTGACTGAGCACATGAATCCCCACTTCAGAGGAGCACGGATGGTGCTTTGGCTCAGAAGGGAGCTTGCATAGCAAGTGGAAAAGGGGTATCACTCTGAATGATTAATTGTAGTCCTCAGAAGGGTCTCAGGATATGATCATTCTTTATAGAAAATTGGATTAAAATTTGACACTTCTACAATTTTTTTTCTTTGTAGTGAAATTTTCATTTTTCATCTGCTGGCCAAATAATTCCATGTGCAGTCATCCTTAAATTAATCTTGAATTAATTTTTAAATCCACTGTCCTCTAATATATAATTCAACATAAGAAAACCCAGAGCAGTCAATCTTTCATTAGACATGGGGTGAGAAAGGGTCAGCAGACACTCCTGCAGTACTAAAAATAAAGGCACCACATCTGGTATGGAATGATGTCTGGAATTGCAATGCATATGCATCCACTTACTCGTTCTGCTGAAAACACAAACTACAGAGTGGCTGCATGTTGAAACATGAACCAGTGTAATAGGAGCTTAAACCCTGGAACAGACTGTTTGTATATGTAGTCAGTTTATTAGCAAATGTGCAGGCCTGTAGAGTACAAGGACCATCGTTTCAAGCCGATCTGTCACACATTTAACAAGCTGTTTGTAATACAGTCCATTTCAGATAGAAGGGAAAAATCTTTCCCACAGGTACAAGAAATATACGATACTTTTAGCATATGGTGAGCTCTATTTTTGCAGGTATCTTACATTAGAAACTGCTGTAACACGTTGGCTTAACTTTTTGTTTGTTCCCAAAAATCCTCCTTTCTTTGTTGAACACTTTACCACAAAGCACGTTATAGCGGATGTTAAAAATGAGATTCTGTGCAACTTGTGTTCCTAATATCAGGCACAGCCACGCTCATTGAGAATAAATCTAACCCTGGTGCAAACAGCTCACACTAAACCTACTTTATATACCTCAGCAGGGCTGAACGGGCAGGAATCAATAGCAGAGGGGCCTCCACTCCTCAAGCACAGCTGTGCCTCTGTGCCTTTCCATCAAGGAGGAGCAAGATGCTGGGCTACCTCTCCAAAATGATACACACTGTTAGTAACCAGCAGGGAGGTGCTGGGGAATAAACACCCTGCAGTGCCTGCACCATGCCTCAGCTTCTAGCTGGATTTGCAAATCTTGTATGGGATTCAGGGATTTTGCTTGGACAGAGCTGCCACGCACCGGTGCTGCCTGACCCCACCTCCCTGCCGGCAGGGCCAGCCGGGCTCGCCCACAGCCCGGAGGCCCCAGTGCCCGCCTCACAGCCGGGCCTGCCCTGCCCCCGAGACACAAAGCACAGAGTCCCGGTGGGGAGGAAGAGGAGGGAAGGGTGCTTCCTCCATGCTGCCCAGCCTTGCTGGTGGCCAGCAGGGCCAGCCCCAGCCCTGCCCTGTGGCTGGGCCTGTGCAGGAGCAGCGGGCTCGGTCCTGCGGTGGCGTGGGCACCCCTGAGCGTCTTCCTCCCTGGCAGGGGACTCCACAAGCTGCCCCACGGAAGGACAGGGTAGGAAGGATGCTTTCCCAGCAAAGTCTCCATCTGACTCCCGCCTTGCTTCCTTTGAGAGGAAGCGAGGGCTGGGTTCCACTCTGTCCTACTCCAGCATTTTCCCAGCTGCTGTCAGGCCGGCTTCAATATATAAACTTTATTTAAGCCTTTCTGTCTGCTGTGGACAAATGCTGAGCAAGGAGAGCTGTAGTTTGCAGACTGTACCCAAGCTGGGTTTTAATTTGAAACAGATTCAGTAATTGTGCTGTGTTTCACCTCCAAGTCAGGAATTAAATCTGGCGCATGTCAGGTGTTAGTGGTTACGAGCCGACTTTCCAACCCCCGGAGGGAGCACGGGGAGCACAGCTGCTGCACAACACCCGGGGGCTTTGCTCCCCCAGGAACAAGGAGAAACTCCTCATCCCAACTGACAGGGCTCAAAGCTGTTTCCAGCACCAGCTGTACCCTGTTCTCGGCCTCTCTCCCTAGCAAAATCACTGAGAGGATTTCATCTTGAACCACATATTCCACAGTAACTACTGGCCCTTGTCAACAGTCTTAGAGAAGTAGCCAAAGGCTGCTCAGCATGACTGTGTTAGTGGGAATGTTTCCCTACATTTGAATGGGTATTGTCTCAGACCAGGAATGAACAAGCCTGTTCTGCTTCAAGTCCATCCATCTGAGGACAGCGGGTCAGCTTTGGAAAGCTACTGCTCCCAACACTGTGGAGCTGCTCCTCTTGTCCAGAGTCATTCTGTTTGTTGGCAGACATCCTCCTCCAGGTCCAGCCATGCAAGGGAATGAGATTTCTTCTCCCCGCTATGTCCCAGTTACTCTTTAAACCTGTCAGAGTTATTGCCCCCATAGTTTTGCTCGCAGAGCAGTTGCTTTTAACTTTCCTAATCTGTTTCAGACAAAATCAAGCTGTGGATTTAGTTTCCACAGCTTCCACGGATGAGCTGAGCAAGCCCACAAACTCTAGATACTTGTGTGTCTAGATCCAGGAGAGGATGTCTGCTCCCACTGAAAACTCCAGAGGATGAAAGTTTTGCACCTTTGCTACATTAATTCCTAATAAGTGAAAATAGGCAGGTACCCACTGAAAACTGACAAGTGGTGGAAATATTTAGAGAAACGTGTTTGCATGTAGTATCAGCTCAGATTATGTGAGCTGACTCACTAATCTGTTGCCATCCACATGTCACAGAAACTTGAAGGCTTCATACAGCTTTGATTACAAAAATGTGCATTTTCTCTCATCATGGTGATTGAATGCAGAGGGAATGGGTTTGTCTTTAGGTTTGTTTATTTTTCTTTTTCAGGCATAATGGAGTTTTGAACAGTAAAATTGCTTTCTGCCCTTTCATAGCTCTTTGACTATTTGAGAGAAAAAAAGACACACCAGAGAGTGCGGCACCGCTAAAGGGAGAGGTATAAACACAGTGAAAAGCAACTTTAATGAGCATGTTTTAATATTAAAGGGAAAATGTGTTTTCACTTAAACTACCTGCAAATCCACAATGAATCCATTCAAGTTAGTGGCATTACTTACCATATGTTAAAGGTGAAGAACCTACCCTTGAAATGCCTTTCTAACTTAGTACTTTAAAAATAAGTATATAACTACATTGGCCCATGCCTCTCTAAATTTTTCAATACATCCTTCATTGTTTGAAGATGGCTGATTATGAAAATTATACTTTCCGTTAAAACTGAAATCATATAGTGTGTGAGATACACTTGATGCATCCTCTGAGCAATTTTTGGTGTTGATTAATTTTTCCCCATAATTTTTAATATTTGCTTTGGGTGTACAGTTTCAACAAAATGTATTGAAGCAAGCATGAAAGGAGAGCAACTGAGGCAGAGATTATAAACAAAGCTGTTTTTTTAGGAGGGTTGCCAAGGCCTGGGGAGGAGTCTGTGTTCTTCATTTTGTTTATTTATATTAGTAAACACAAGTTGACACTTAAAATTTTTTCTCTGCAAGTTGACAGCTAAGACAATATGTGAGTATCATTCATGATGGCCAAGCAAAACCAGCCATATGTTTCTGAGACCCAGATACAGAGAAGGGGAAAAGTACTAGTGCTAGCAATTGAAAAGAACAGCTCATGAGAGGTCTTGATCTTGTGCTGAGAGCTCAGTAAACTTCGAGGGCCCATGAGAGAGGATAGGCGGAAGGTTGGAGCCATAACAAAAACTAAAGTTTTTCATGGTGTCGTCAGAAGGTCTTTCCTTGTTATATACACAAAAGTAAACAGTGGAGGGTTTTTTTTTTGTTTTTTGGTTTTTGTTTTTTTTTTTTTTTTTAATTGCAGAGCTGTTTGGGGATGATGAGGAGAAACACTCTGACAGGGCAATTCATCTTATCTGCCTGTATGTTTAACTTGCCCATGCCATCCTTCATTTCAGCTCTAAGTGTCAAGCAACCATTATGTAGAAGTAATAAAAAGGTCCTAGAAGGCATAACACTGCCTTTTGCTAGTCTTGTTTTTAGTTTCTGGGTTTTTTTTGTTCTTAAAATGCTTAAAATTACACTACCTTCCATAAATACCTGCAAGTTTTGGCTCTTCAAAGAACTGTGATTTCCATGGCATTTACCATTTTTGGCAAGGTTGGAATTTGTTATGTGACTTTCTCCCAAACTGCCACAACAAAACTGAATTCCTTTAAATCACAGTCAAGTCAATCAGGGATCTGAGAGAGAGTGAAAATAAAGCAGCAGCCAAACAGCACATTAGTTCTTGCTTTTGCTAGTCTGACCAGAAAGCTAGAACAGACAGCAGGGGATAGGCTAAAGACTCTAGGTCTGGTTGAAACAATGATCATCTTGTTTTCCTTTGCTGTGGCCCCGTAACTGCACGGCAAATAAACAACAATGTGAGTACAGCCAATTCATATGCTGTCTAGTTTTGATTTATGAAAGCAATAACCGAGTGAACAAGGGGATTCAAACCTTTTGGTTGCTTTTTAATTTTAGTTTCTTTCTGTTCTATTTTAAGCTTAATTTGAAATAGTTTTGAGGGGTAAAAGCAGCAGGGGGGCCCTCTTACATCTTCATAAGAAGTGCAATACATAGCTTTTAGTTTTTGCCTTGTGTGAGGATGCATTTTTCCTTCTCCCTATTACTTGATTAAGACATTCTCCACAACATTATGTTAATACTATAATTTGGATCTTTACCTTTTAGATATTCAGCTGAGGGACTGACTTTTCAGACTAAGAACCCATGGCTCCAATTAAAGCTTATAGGAGCTATCTGTTCTCAGTGCTTCTGTAAATCAGCCTTATGACAGATCTGTGAAGCTAATTGCAGCTCTAAAAATTCAAAACTACCATTTTCAAAAGAGCTTTGGTAAACCCTCAATCCCTCAAGGAACTGCTTATGCTGTTTTACTGTTAATGAGAAGACTTACCAAAAAAGAAAGTAAAAATATTAATATTGTCCAGTCACTCAAATATCTGTGAACATAGCTGATCTGCATTGAAAGGGCACAGACTAGATTTGTCATTGCCCTCAGTCTTGTGTGTTCATTTAAATTACTGAAGAATTTTAAATGCTATTGAAAGATAAAGCAGAGCATTCCTCATCCACCCTGTCCTGGTGTAAGCACACACACAAGATACAAAACAGCAGAAAACCTGACTCCATATATGTATGTGCAGTGCTCCAAATAACATGGAATGATGCTGATCTCAGCAAGAATGAGGCTGCCCAAGAACTGAGAGTGGCTGAGGAGGGAGGTTGCCCCCCTCAGAAAAGAGCTGTTGTCTGTAGTTGGTACGAGGCTTTATTAACTCCCTGAGCAGCCACAAATTCCAGTTTTATGTCAGATTGAGATATTGGAGATCAGTGTTTGCTTCCTGCAGAGATGCCTGCAATCAGCTGAGCAGCCTTATCTTCAGCTGTGAGCGCAGTCACCAGTGGGGCTCAGGTCCCTCCCAGTGCAGCAGCCATATCTCCATGGGGGCTGGATGACCCTGGCACTGGGGAACTGCTCCTCGGTACAAGGGGAGTCTCAGCTCCTGCTGGTTCAGGAGCCCCGACTTTTATAGAAGCAAAGAACAGCCAGCCAGCCTTGTTTTTCAGCTCTGAGAAGCCACATGTAGGGCAGACTTGCCTGCTTCCAAGCACTAGAGAAACTGGCAGCAATTGTGGTGGGCTGATAGTGTGCCCACCTGGTCAAAAAAAGGTGCCTCCAAAACCTCATCTCTTCACAATAGTGCATCCTGTCATACTAGCTACAGGCCACCTCCAGACAAGCCCGCTGCAAATAATTACTGGATAATTTCTTAAGCAAATATTTTAATAGTTCTTTGAGCATAAAATTATTTTCCTCAAATCACAGTGTGGGATGAGTAAAAATATATGTGGGTTTTAGTTACAAGGGGAAACATGCCAGAAGGACTGTACAACAGTAAGTGAACTTAAAATCAATAGGGTTAAATAAAGGTAGAATGTGACAAATCATTGCACACCAATCCCCTTTCCATGGAGGCATTTGATACAAACCTCATTCTGTATGGAAGGATGTAAATCAACATTTTATGGAGAGCACTTTGAGGACCCCTAGATCTTATGTGAAATTGAATATAAAGTTCAAACTCTGTATATATTTATTTTAAGAACAAATAAAAATTTAAAATATTAAAATACATACACATCCAGCAGTTTTTACTGATTACATGACATGTCAATGTTGTAATTTCAAACATTCAAAATTATTAGTTGGTTTTCCAAAACTTCTAAGACTGTTTTAAATATTTTTTTCTCTTTCAGGTTTTACCACTTTGTAATATTTGATCCCCAAGAGCATGGTTGTACTGTTTTTTCTTTTTGACTTTGGTAATAAAATATCTGGTTTTTTTGTTAATGTGCAGTGTAAGAGTCTTATGTAGATCTCAAGTGGAAGACCTACTTCCAAATATCACAAGACTTAGAATAAAGTAATGAAATTTGGCAATATTATTTTATGATCAAGATATAGACATTCAAGTGTACTTAGTGTGTACTCATTTATGACAGTGAACAGTATAATACAGTCAATTTTGTGCATGATCACGGTAGCCAGATTTTCATGAGACCCCAGCTGAGGACCCATCAAGCCAGGCTGCACAGATGATTTCCTCGAAAGTCTCATTTAGGGCAGTCTTAGCACAGGCTCCTTCTTAATCTGTTACAGGGGCTCAGTTCCTTGCTCAGCGAAGACCATTAATTTGCGGTCTAGCCCAGCATTGCCATTAAAGTCACTACCTATTAACAGTTATTACTTGTATCACCTCACCACAGTAACAGTTATTTTCTGTTCTCAGTTGAAAGAAATATCACAAGTCCCAAAATATCTTAGTGAGAGAGATTGAATGGAAATTGTCATCACAATCAGTGAATTCGTGAATATAAGGCTTAGGCTAAGGCAGATCAAAAAAGATCTAAGGAATTATGGCATTCCAGTGATAAATAGCAACACCAATGGCAGCATCTGCAGCACTGGGTGAAAGCCTTGGTTTCTAGGCAAGGCCTCAGAAGAGTCAGACATTTCAAAACAAGATTGGTCAAGCGCTAGAACAGGCTCTGCAGCAAAGTGGTCACAGCTCCAAGTCTGACAGAGTTCAAAAAGCTTTTGGACAACATTCTCAGGCACATGGTGTGGTTTTTGGGGTTGTTCTGTGCAGGGCTGGGAGCTGGACCTGATGATCCTGATGGGTCCCTTCCAATTCAGGATACCCTATGATTCTTTGAATCTATCTCCATTCATCCTAGACCTACCCTGTTTTGACAGGTAGTGCACACCACCATGGATGAGCTCAGGTTGTGCTCGGCATCTGGTTTCTCATTACAGGATGACAAAAGATAGTACTGAAACATACTGCATGGGTTCTTGTGGGTGACATACACATCTGAGGAGGTGACCTGAGCTGTCCTGCTGACAGCACTGTCACTGGCAGTAAGAGAATGCAGCTACACTGTCCATGACACCTTTGTTGCCAGTGCCACAGCACATGTGGCCTTGCAACCACAGTGGTCTCATGGAAAGTGCAGCCACATCCTCATCTACACCCCAGTGCCTTCTAGGAGAGTGTGTGGGACCTTCAGGGCCCCTTGCCACTGTCTGTAAGATCAATTCGACATTATATGAGAAATGGAATCAAGAGCAGATGCTGTGTGCCTTGCTGCTAAGGAGAGGAGGAGCAAGAGCCTGTCCAGTCCTTTTGGCTGAGCACTCACAAGGAGCACTCCAGGACCAGTGCAGTCTAAGAAAGCAGCCACCACTTAACCATCAAGACCATGTTGACTTCCTAATTTTTTACCATATTCTCTTTTTGTATGCTTTAAACTACTGTTATGTATCTTTCTCCTATCCATCAGAAGTATTGTCATATTGGAGAAAATAAAAATCTACATTCCTAGGAAACAGGAGGCTGACTTCCCCTACTACCCATTCTGCCTTACTTCCACATTAGTTTAAGTTCTCATATCTAGATATGGTTATCATTTGACTATTTGGATGCTAATCATTACAGAGGTTTCTTGTACTTCCACAGGCAAATGTAGGGTAGTACTAATCTGGAAGTTCTCATTATCTGCAACATTGTATTAATAAAATCTAAGACAGATCTGTATTGTATTAATAAAATCTAAGACAGATTTGAAAGCTGAATATCCCTGTTTAATTTGCAGTTACAGCTACCACAGAACTAAAAGTGTCAAGTTACAAATTCCAGGGCTTTATTTTTTCAAAGTGGGAATCTGTGTTTGGAGTAACCAAAACACATTGAAAGATCGTATTTTAAACTTTAGAGGTAATTTTCAATACTATTTACAGTGAGCCTATGGTTCAGAGTTAAATATGACTTTGAAGTCATGTATTTAGTCAAGGCCTGTGTCTTACACCTCAGGTGCTCAGGTGCACCTTAGGAGGCTCAGTTTCAGGTGTTGAATAAAGCCATTGCTTGGAATGTGTCTTCTTTATTGCCTGATACCTCTAGAAAGAGGTGGAAGTCCTGTAAGGCTTCTGGAAAAAATTAAATTAATAAAAATAATCCTATTTATTTGACTTAGCCTAAACTTTGGCAGATTAGAAATCTTCAAGGAGATGCAACAAGCTGCATTAACTACATAAAAATAATACTCACTAATTTAAAAGCATTACTTTAATTGATGTTTAGGTTTAGGGGGTCTTCATCTGTGCAGTATAAATAAGGGGAATATCTCCTTGGAATATTTTATATGGTATAAGATTATTCATGTTATGGTTGGGCCTGGCTATAACCATTTCTGCAGGGCCTACGTGATGGAAGAACTAGCTCCTCCTTTGTCGGGTGACAGATGAAGTAATGGAAGACTGTTTTCCAAAGAATAAATGCTGTCAAGAAGAAGCTATGCTATCCAAGTGGTCCAGCACTGAATAGACAAACAGTGACACTGATTTGAGTTCATCTGTGTATCTGTGTAGCTGAATGAACACAGGAAGTCGAGGAAGACCAGAGGGCACCTAGGAGATGCCTGGGATATGATGCTGAAGAGCAGCTATGTTGGTATTTGGGGGCAAACTTCCAGTTAGAAAATGTTTAGAAATTTGGTTGCAGAAAATGCATTCTCCTGTTTGATTCTTGTGATGTCCAAGGGCAAAGAGTCATTCTCAACACTATACATAAATACAAAGAAGGTTTGTTAAACAAAAAAAAAAAAAAAAAAAAGAAAAAGAGGGATTAATCAACTCCATCATTGGCTTCTAATCTTGATTGCTACAACTAGATCAGAATGGAATATTATTGTGAACAGTAAATTACATTTTTTGTTAAAAAGAAGAAATGGAAATGTTTCAAGATGACCCCATTGTTCAGATGTCTTAGTTTTCTATAGAGAAATAAATTTTTTTCTCCTTTTCTCTGGCAAAATGTGTGTATTGTGACACCATACAAACTCACAACTGGGTGAATTCCTTCCTGACATTCCTTTTCCTTTCTCCCTTCCCTTACAACTCAGAATATTCTGTGGTTCTGTGATTATCTTTGCTGCAAATCTTCAGAATATCTCTTTTATAGTTAGGTATATGACCTGTAACAAAAATGTAAAAAGAATACCAGAAAGAGAACAATTTTTTTTTTTTTTTTTCACATTCACAATGATCTGTTATTATTGCTAGTCTGATTGCCAGGATTGTAGTGCTAGTTCCTTGGAACTTGTAGATAAGGTAAAGATACGTTAACATGAGCCTGGTACATGGATATTATAATAGCAATAACAATACACTTATAATGTGTTATTCATTCAAATATCAATTGGGGAAAAAGAGAGAACCTGGTTAGTTTACTTTTTCTATGAAGGCCAAATTTCTATGTCATATATTCATGAGGTGCTTGCTAAATGAAAAAATAATGCAGGATTGCACCATATTCTGTGCTGGTTCTGCTCCAGCCCTGGATCTCTGTCAGGGTCATGAACCTTCTGTGCAGTGTAAATAATTGATTTTTCACTATGGCGGTTGAATGAAAAAAAAACTCAGATCAAACCAATTGTTGTTTTCTTTACTCCCCCTTCCCCTAAAATTTCATTTAAAAGAAATGTTCCAGACTACCTAAAGCAGAAGGGATCAAGTTCGCTTCAGAAAAGCAAAATAAATAGTCTAAAATTATAAAACTAAACAGAAATTAGAGAGCAAAAAGCAGAAACTGCTTCCTTGTGTTAATTTCAGTATACAAAAGATTCATATTAAACCTCTTCATTGGCTCCTAAAGGGAAAAAAATCCATGTCCCACTGTTGGGATTGTTCTCTGTTCCCTGGGCTAGCATGGGCTGTGCAGGAGCAGGACATTCTTGTCAGTCTCCTTCCCTGATGCTGCCTCACTCAGTGCAAGCTCACGTGTGCATGGGCTGGCACCCAGGCAGCCACATGGAAGCGACAGACTTCCATGTCTCAGTGCATTCTCATGGTACTTGTTATTTGTATCAAACGCCCTTTTCAGTCTTTTACAAGAAACAGAAAATTTCTAGGGGGAGGCATTATTGCTGTAGCATGTGGTGGTTTAGAAGATGCTCCAAGCCACAGCTAGGGAAGGAGATGACCCCAGCTCTCACCTCCTCCTTCACTTCTCTCATGGAAGTGGCTGAGCTCTGGCCAGCTGGAGCCATGCTGGGAGCTTGACTCAGACTCACAGGGGAAAATCAACTTTTGGCTGAATTTGCTGTTTTTTAAAAATATTACACAGCTCTATTAGCATGCCAGAACCACACTTGTTCACCACCCAGACAAGTTCTTGCTTCAGGCTCCCCTGTGAGAGGTCTGGCTGCTGCAGACTGAAAGCCATGAGGTTAAGGAAGCTCAGTGGGAGAGTACTGTAACAGCAAAACTTTGAAAGAATCCAGCAGACAATTCTTAGTGTAGCTATTGAACCCACTACAGTTCAGCTTAGCAACACCGATTTTTGGGGGAAAATAAGACAATTTTCCCCGTTTTCTGTAGCCTCATTCAGTTTTGAAATGCACATAATAACTTTTTTCTCTGAAAATTATTAAGGTACATTAATTTCTGGTATAACTAATAAAACCACAAATAACTATATATCTACCCAAGTGATTAATTTGTCTCACTATGAATGGACATTGGCTCACCTGTAAACTTCATCTAAAAATTGTATTTAGCAATATATACCTTCAAATTTTCTTTGCCAATACTGAGAAAAATTTAAATAATATGCCACCGAATCTTGACTAAATAGCATTGAATTTCATGAACTTGGATCCATTTGCATGCAGCCTGGATCTGATTCCTTAATAACTATAATGCATGGATGTTCAGAACATGTGGATGCAATCTGCTATATTATAAAAAGCATTTATGTACAAAGAGGAGAAACAACCTGATCACAGTTCCAGGGAAAGTCAAGAATTAGTGACTCCTGATGCTGGACTCAGATAACTGAACCGTGTCTTGGTTCAATTTCTCAGCAGGATATCAGAGATTTTCTAAATTACTCTGTAGCTAAGTGTGAAAAAAAAATTTATTCCTTTTTTGATACTTTTTTTTTCCCTGTTAAATGTATTGTCTGTTATTATTTGATATCTAAAATTAAAATAAAATTGAGGGGCAAAGTAGGGTTAAAATGCATTTTCTTGGTATGAAGACAAATTATTATACACACTTTTTGTAAACAGAGTAAGATGCACCCAGGCCTCTGAATTTGTTATGCATTAGCCTGGAGCCCTTAACTCTGCAGCCATTATGCTGACAAAGCTGCCTTCAGCTAAGCAGAAGTTTTACCTTTCCTCATGTGTTCTTAACGTGTACATATCTTCATCCAGTGTGAATGAGTCAATGTGCTTTGGGATTCAGGTTGTAAGTAGTAAATTAGATTGAAATAAGAAGCTACCCAGAGAAAGAACTCAATATAAGTGCATATATTCACAATATGAAACAGCAGCTTTTCAGTGCTGGGTTTATCTTCTATCTGTGGCTAGTTACATTAAGGCATGAACATTCATTCACATGAGATGTCTGATGCCATAAATCTCAAATTCTCTCCTTGCTTCCACTCTTGCCTCCATTGTGCTGGCTATGCTAATGAAAAGCAGGTTTTCAGTTTCATATGTACGTGCATGTGTGCAAAAGAAGGAGGGGTTTTGTCATATAGGCACTTGCCCTGCTCAGCACAGAGATAGAAGCCCACTGAAGTAGAAAACGTATAATATATGCAATAAATCTGGGGGAAAGCATGTAGATGCTTTTTCTGGCCTCAACTATTTTTATAAAAACATAGAAGCCAATATATAATTGAAAATAAAGCAATGCATTGTGTTGTATTACGCAGTGTTTACAGAAAAAAGCAAGGTTTTTAACCACGTGGCAAGTATTTCAGACAAAAAAAAGGACAAGATTTGAAAAAGCAAGGACAAGCATTAGAAAGAGAGGGGGAGGGGAAGCTGGGGACTTCCCATTTGCACATGTAGTAATGCAAATTTGATCCATCTCTTTCTTATCTAGTGGTAACAGACTTGGCTCGTGGAGCACAATAGCACCTACAGTTCTATGGCCAAAAACAATGGAGTTTAAAAAGAATTCATTTGATTATAGAAACACTTCTATAAAGCCACGTGTTCATTAGCAGATGCCTGCCACCTACCTCGGAGCCAAGGATGTGAAAAGCCTGAAAGCAGGATGTAGTCCCCTGATTTAGGGACACAGACACACTTAGGGGCAGTAAGACTCCTTGCTGTTAAATCTTTTGCTAATGCAGAGAAATGTGTGGACTGACAGCAGCAATTGATTTCCTGCTTTTCCACCTATTATCATATAGGTCCATAGTCTCCTTTAAGGCAAAACTCACTCCTTTGGCTTGTGCCAGTTTGCCTCTGTAATAGCTGGGACCCAAATACTGTTGACATAGCTGCAGAGATGGACCTGATAGATTAGTTTCCACCAAGTGTCTCTAAAAATCAAGCATAATATTAACAAACTAGATCAAATTCCTCTAAATTATCTGAAGTGATTTTTCTCCACATTAGGAGAGTTTGCCTTGTTTTAAGAAGGGTTTTAAGAATTAGACTATTGCAACCCAGGGCTGCTGAATTAGAAGACAAGGTCTCTGGTACAGATTCATCTGTCAAAACTTTTGTACTTCACGAAAAACAGTGGAGCTTTTATAAAACTGAAAAAAAAAAAAAAAAAAAAAGTGGTTTTGCCTTTCCTGTCTCATAAGCAAGTTTGCTGAGGAAAGAGAGGGCTGGAAGTGAGTATAAAATCAGAGCTGGGGATAGTGATGACAGAAGAATATACACAGCTGTAGTTATTTACAAAAAAAGAAAGAACCTGCTTTTGCAGGGATAGATCTTCAGCTGGGTAGCAGTACTGAGCAAGAAAAAGAAAGGTTCCATGGAGTCTATAAACCACTTGTAATTAACTCGCTATCCCTCTACCCTTCCATATGAGCTGAAATCAGATACAAACTAATTACGGCAAAGCAAAGAGGGCGCAGCCGCCGCAGCAGCGAGAGCTGCCAGGTGCAGCCGCGGCGCTGCCAGATGGGCACAGTGTGACTCCCCAGCTCCGAGAGGGGCCGGGAGCCGGGCCGGGCGGGGAGGCAGCTCGTACCGAGCACAGCCTGTGCCAGCGGGCATTTCATTCCCAGGGCTGTGCATGGGCTGCGTGTCCCTGCCACTTCTGTGCGCCTCTGCCGCCCGGCCTGGCCACTCCGTGCTGAGGGAATTCGGCAGCGGATCAGATGCCATGAAACTCTCACGTGCTTCCACATAATGACCTTCCCATGAGCCCTTTTTTGTACCCATTCAAGGAAACCGCTCACCAGAAAACACAATCTGCAGCTCTGCCCGTGGCCAGCCTCTCCACCAGGAAAGTTGTGACCGTGCCCTCCGCCCACTGCCCCGGGACTGCCCTGCGCCGCAGCCTCTCCCTGCTCCTGCATCCTCTCGGGATGCTCGCTGTGCAGGGCTTGCCAATACATTTTGCCCTCTTTCAGAACTGGGAATTCTTGTGCTCACTCTATACTCAATCATGATGAAAGATACTTTTGGCCTTACAACTACAGAAAACCTGAGACAGGTGTCAGCTCCCAGCTCTGTAAATTACATCAAAACTCCCCTTAATATCAGCAGAATTTCTCATTGGGGATAAGATCAGAGGATCCGCTATGCAGTTAACAATTGGGCAACAGGAGACAATTTTCATTCTGTAATTCTAGTTTTGCCTTGTAAAACTAGAACAAACCTCATAGCCTTTAATTTCATACCTACATCTTTTTTTTTTCCTTTGACATTCAGGACTAAAATGTACATACTGCTAACTCCATCATTTAAAAGGAGCTGCCCCTGTTTCCCCATTCAAACACTCATATCATATAAAATCATATCTCCCATATATTTGAGTTTGTCTGGGTTATTTCGGTACCATGTTCTGAATTTGTAGAACTGGACTGAAACCTTAGTGTAATGGAAAAGACTGCTGAAAACTTTGCTAAACAGATGATCACATTCCTGAGTTTGTTTTACTTAGTTAGCATTTTTGCCTGCTGTGAGGTGTTTTGCTTGGATGGTTACCTACAAATACAGCACTGACCTCAGTGTGCATGAAGCAGGCCAGCACAGGCAAACAGAGCCAATTGGACATGCTCTATAAATCATCACCCACATCCTTCCAGCAGCAAAAATAAAAAGGAAAGGAGGAGGGGGTAAAACAACTGGTGAGTGTTCCACATGAGGAAATGGAGGCTATTTGGTGTCACCAGCTGGAAATACTCAGAGTGCTAAAGAGAAAGGTACCAGCATGAGCTAGCTCTGTGTCAGATAAAGTACTAACATTATAAATAAATGCTATCAGCTTTCAGATGTCTTGCATGGGCAAAATAATAGACCTAAAATGCTCTCTGCTATAAAAGGCACCTATTTCAAATGGCAAGTGCAGAAATGTAATACTATGACTTATGAAATCTGACTTAAATCCAAAATAAAATGTTGTCTCAGCATAATTCACTTTAGTTCTTCACTTCTGAATGTGTCTGAAGTGATTTCTACTGCTCTGCTGGGCCAAATTCTAGACAAGCACCTAAGTTACCACCTTCTTTCCCCAATACCTGGAGCAGAAAACTCATCATGGGATGAAGCAGGTGAAGGGGTCTTGCTGCTTTTCTACCAAAACTTCAGTCCAGATAAGCCACAGAGCAGGATCTCAGCACACTCCACTGCACTGGTCAGCTTACATTTAGGCTCAGACACATTGCATTATCTGATTTGTGCAAGATAGATTATTTTCTCAGGAAAAAAGAGCTTGAGGAAAACAAAGATTTTTTTCAGGTGTTTGGTTCTCTTGACAGTGCATTTGACAAGGGACTGAAATTTGACTGTACCATGTACTTAGTGATTTTTCATTCAGTCAAGTTACAACATCAAACTTGTTCTGAGTCTAGTTCAGTCAAAACTTCTTCATTCTCTATAAATGAGTATTAATTAAGGACTGAGATACTAATCTGAATTCTTAGTCTTTTTCCTGGCTCATCTGTTACTTTGAGTTCCTCAAAAGTATTCAGTGTGACTCTTTGTAGGAAAATCTCTATCCTAAGGGACCTGTCTCAAAAAGAGGGATCACAGCTGAAAATCCCAAGTGAAAACACACATCTAATTACTTTTAGAGGTCTGGCCCGAGTCTCACTCTGCTCCTTAGCATGTCCTGCTGTATAGCTCTAGGAGTTCTTTGATCATTCTCTTTGCTAACACTCCTTTTGCTTTGAAGAGAGGGTCTTGCTGATTTCCACTTGGTGATAGAGCACATATAATTAAGGGGTGCAACAGTGAAGTCCTTTTGGCTGTGTTTCCCTTAGCAAATACAATGCACCAGTAACTGTTGTGCAGCCCCAAGGCCAGCTGCCATGTCATTGAATTGCCTTGTGTGTTCCCCACCATACTCTGCGTCCAAAACAGAGAGAGTGAATCCAAATTGCCATTGAAAGCAGTCCTTGGCTTGTGCTAACCCCTGAGTTGTGCCCAGGCACTGGCTGGGACTGCTAGCTGGCCATGGCCAAACCTATGTCAGGGATGATGCTGGAAGGGAAACTGTATGGACAGCTGTATGCCAGGGCAAGGACTCGTGTCCCAGCTCATTTCAGTTCACTCAGGTCAGCATGGTCCTTGTGGATTTGGCTTTTGCAAAGAGCCTCAATATGTTAAATTCAGCTTCCCTGACTTTAGGCTCTCATAAGTTAACAGTATAATTATGCTAGGCTCTCCATGCAGTCAGTGGAAAGACACTTTTGAGGAGAATTCAGATCTCCTTATATTACACAGCACACCCACAAGAGAAGCCCAGATAAACAAAAAAATGTTTGATGTATTGATGGGAAGAGGCAGTAAAACATCGAAAGACAAAGAATCTACCACATAAATACAGTGTTTCTGCTTCAAAAAGATGATGGATACTAATGATCTTGTTGGGTTTTGTAGGGCTGAAATGCTATCTGTGAGTAAATGTTTCTGACTCTGTCCTGGGCAGATCCCCACATCATAGCTGCCAGGTGGCTTTAAGCTAGGGGAAAGATTAGAGATTCATTCTCTTTATAAATCACTGGGTACAGCATTCCAATGCATTCACCCCATCAGCTGGTACAAGCTGAATATAAAACTATCCAAAGGATTTTGGTACAGGTCATTTTCAAACTCCTCCTAGATACACATATGAATCAACTGGGGTGAACTTAAAAACGCTGAAAATAATTCTTGTCCATCAGCAGAGTGGCTAATGTCCAGAAAGTCTCTCTTAAGAGTCATTTGTGACTTTGTCTGGTTTACCAATGGCCATCTTTGCTTTCACAAATCCATGACTATTGTCAAATTGGAGCAGTTTACAGAGGGAGAACCCTACACTACGCCTACAGGCAGAGCTCTAAGTGCTCTCACCAGAAGCCTCTAAATTGGTATTCTGCTAGGTTCAGCTCGACAAGAAATATGCTAGGAAGGAAACTCCCTTGGCTAACAGTAATATAGTAACTTATTTAATGATAAAAATTATGTCTTAAAACAAAATGTTTGGAAATTTTTGATTTCCATCTTTAAAGGAAATGACATTGTTTTGCCTTTTTAGTTTTTTCTTCCAGGAGAAGAAGTGACAGCAGAGAATAAAACCTAAAAAAATCTGTGAGCAAAATACATATTTGCTTCTTTTTTTTTTCCTCTTACACAAATTGTAAGTATAATTTTCTGCATAGTACTAGTTTAGACATTTTCTCAGTAACATGCTAAAAGCAGTTCCATTTATTATTTTGTTCTTGCAATTTCAAAACCAAAACCTTGCCTTGAAACCTGACATTTGCTATTTCAAAATCTAGCTTTTCTGCATGAATCTCTCAGATTCACTTTTGGTTTTCTTTTTCTTGAATTGTCATCTGCAAATTCTTTGCACACCATGCTTGCATCAAATATTTTTACCGTGTATTTTGTTAATAATGGTAATGACTTTCAAACATAATTCACAAAATGAAGAAAGCAGTAGCTGGTTTCACTGACTTAGTTGATAATGAAAAGTTAAAACTGTTAAATTTATTGCCAGTTTTATAACAAAAGCCTGGTCAACTGGAAATATGCTTATATATATATGTTTGTATACATATTTTATCCATATAACTCATATATAAGTATGGGTAGAATTGATGTATGGTTTCAAAACTGATTAGGCACTAAACAAAAATTACAAATTACCTCAAATAAAGAGGGAACTAAGGAGTCAGGCACAACTATTTTATGTAAAGCTTAATAAACATGTGGAATAAGTTAGCAGGAAAGGCAACTGCAACAAAACACAGAAATTAGTTGAAAGACAGTTCTGTGGATCTTTTTTCCCTCTTTTGTCATTTCTCTCTTCAATATGAGCCAGCAGTGCCCTGGCAGCCAGGAGGACCAAGCCTGTCCTGGGGGCATCAGGCCCAGCATGGCCAGCTGGGCAAGGGAGGGGATTGTCCCGCTCTGCTCTGAGCTGGGGCAGCCTCATCTCCTGTGCTGGGGGCAGTTTTGCGTGCCACAGTACAAGAAGGATGTAAAGCTGTTAGAGAGCATCTTAAGGAGAGCAATGAAGGTGGTGAAGTTCTATAGGGAAAACCACGTGAGGAGCAGCAGAGTTCACTTGGTCTGTATAGCCTGGAGAAGACTGAGGGGAGATCTCATTGCAGTTACAATTTCTTTGTGAGGGGAAGAGGAGGGGCAGGCACTGATCTCTTCTCTGTGGTCACCAGTGACAGGACCCAAGGGAATGGTCTGAAGTTGTGTCAGAGGAGGTTTAGGTTGGATATTAGAAAATGTTCTTCACTCAGAGGGTGTTTGGGCACTGGAGCAGGGACGTGATCGCAGCATCAATCCTGGCAGAGCTCAAGACGCGTTTGGACAAAGCTCTCAGGCACATGGTGCGACTCTTGGGGATGGTGCTGTGTGGCGACTGGAGCTGGACTTGATGATCCTTGTGAGTCCCTTCCAACTCAGCTTATTCTGTGATTCCGTGATTCTGTGATTCTGTGATTCCGTGATTCTGTGATTTTCATAGAGGAGCAGAAGATTATGAAGCACAGTGAAAAAGTTCTGATAGACTTAAAAAAAAGATAGACTGAAAAAAGTGATGCCTTTGATGCCAGATAACCTTTTCCTGTTCCTTAAAACATCTTATATTCTTGATAAGGGCCTCATTTTCAAGCTGAACTACAGGCCAGCAAAACCAACTTTTACTAGGGAGATAATCCACGTCCTACTGGCAGACACAGTGGCTTGTTCAGCTGAATCTCAGTTTTCAGGAAGGCAGCCCAGTCGGCAGCCTGACTCACCCTCATCCTTTCCATCCCTGCAGTGGGCTCCTTGCAGATCACAACCTGCATCCAAAACACTGAGCTGTGTCAGATGGCAAAGTGCCTTGAAATGCTCATGGTGTGGGTGCTGTGCTGATTCCCTAACTCCCACATTCTGCTGCTCATTTATATCTCTTTTTTGAGCTGGGATTTATCACCTTGTTCACAGATCCTCCCTGAGTTCTCCCTGCTTGTAGCACCTCCCTCCCCAACAGAGTTGATGTGGGGGACTTTGCCATTTTGGTGCATCATTCCATAAACTTTTTTATTGCATTCAGCACCATGTTGAGCTGAAGGTTTCTGAAATGCATGCACAGAGTATCTTTCTGCTCACAGGACTCTTCACACTTCTTATCCTGCTTAATAATCCTGTGGCAAATCTCCAAACCATGAGGCCAGGGCAGGTTTGCATTGCACAGAGAAACAGGTTCTCTTGGTTAAGTGGAGTTATCAGCTATGGTTTAATACAATGCTTTATGTTTACTTATTTGGGCATTCGTTTAGGGATATTTAAATGAAACTCTATCACTCACTTCTGCTGCTATTTTACTAGCTAATATGCTCTGCACATTACAGCTGTCAACCATGGGATCAGCAATTTCCATGGCAAGGGATGTGTCCCATACACATTGGATTCCCAGCTATGAGCAATGTAACTATGTTTGGCTAAATCACATAAAAGACTTGCAGTCTGAGTCACATTTTTAAAATAGCTGAAAGATTTTATTCTTACCACAGGAGAATTTTCACTTCTGGCCAGTTATGAATAATGATATTAAAATACACATTGGTGTAATCCTCATCACATATAAAATCTTGTCCATCACATGGCTGCCTCATTCTAGTCAATCTTCATTCTCAGGAAATCTTAAAATAGACAACACTGAAAATCTTTTAATAATATCAAAGTGATCACTGACATCTTCCAAGAGACTGGTTCAGTAACACAACAAAACGAAAATTGAAGGGCCCAGATTTTCAACTGTGGTGAGCTAAAGTATCTAACATATACAACAACTGCAAAGAAAGTCTTAGGGACATGCTGAACAGACCTTAGTGTAAAGTAGTTTCCATCCTAAATAATTTTTGAAATTCTCATTTAGAGAGACTTATTCAGTCACAAAGTAATAAATGAAGTGTCCTGTTAGTCTGTGCTGTGTGATCCAAAGATTTACCACTATAAAGTTTATTACCATGAAAAACAATGACAGCAATAATGATTTTCTTCCATTGTGAAACTCTGACTAATTTTAGGCAGAAGAATATTCTGAATTAAGGATCTCCTAATTTCAGAAACTGAGTGGTGGTGCCTCAGCCCTTGTAGCAGCAAATAAAAGGATTTTTAACCTCACATCCAAACATTTTTGTCCTAGTGTCAATTAACCAATAGTCCTGAGGAAAGTAAAAATGAAGACTTCTATAGTAGTGTCAAGAAACTGTAAACACAATCTGAAGAATTAAATTAGATGAATACAAAGCAGAGAAAAATATAATCCTGAACTCCAATTCTTTATAACATTTACTAGTCTATCCTTCCTTTTCCTGATGCCTGTTATTCTTTTGGTCTTAAAGCATTTAATAGAATAAAAAACGAACAAACAAACAAACAAACAAAAAACAAAACAAAAAACCAACCAAACAAAGCATATTAACATGAACAATAGTTCCTAAAATGAACTTGAAGTTTGGCACACCTTTTCCAGATCTAAAGAGGTCACAAAATTACTCTGGTTTTCTGACCAGTCTAAAAATTATAATTACTTCTCCCTACAAACCCTGCCTCAGGTGGGCTTCTTTAATTCAGGGTTCAATATTATTCTTTGTGAAGTGAATAGAAACTTTTCATTGCCTTCATTATAGCAGGGCCTGGCCATTACCTTGTAAAGACAGTTGTATCTACTGAGCAAGACTATTGATTACTCAGCAGCTTCATTTCTGACTTGAGAATTAGAAAGTTGATTTAGTTAAAATTTAGTTATTCAAAATGATCCTAATTTTAAGACTAATGGTGACTCTAAGATCAAATGTTCAGCCCTAGAAAATAAACAGATGATCACAGAACTAGAATATTTTAATGCAATTGCTCAGTAGCATTTTGGTGGATAAAATCTTCCCATAAAAGGGGAGAGGGGAAGGTTTCCCTCCCTTCCTCCAGAACAGAAGGCAGGAACCAGTCCCTGCATTTTTATGTGACACCAGTGTGTTCTTATACAGGGTCTAAAGACAAAGAAACAGTAAAAAACACCCCACCCCAAATAAACGCCTAAAATCAAGGCCAGGCTACCTGTAGTCTGCCAGAGAATCCAACAGGTCAGCAAAGTGCTTCTTGAAGCTCTATTTGTCTTCTGGGCCATGTAACTATGAGCTCTGAGATGGGATGAGTAGGAGTTACATATACACTAGCTGCCATATTTCCAAAGAACTTATGATATTTTTTCATCCCATGTGGTGAATGCTGCAGGATGGAGGTGCCCAAATTGCTCTGCCAAACCTGTCTCATACAGATTACTCCTCACACCCACACAGGGAAACATTTTCTGTTTGCTGTCTCAGCCTGGGAAACTGTGAAATTACATCAGTGCTAAATCTATCAGAAGCACCATTTTGCTTGTTTTAGATGATGCAGTCCTGTTTGTTCATTAAGTGATACCTGTTGGGGTTTTGGTTTGCTTTGCTATGTTATTTCCACAACTGCAAATCCCTATGTCATATTTGTGTAGTTGACTACTTGACTTTGGTAAAGCATTTTGCACTGGTCTTCAGTGACTTTCATCCATGTTTTCCCAGACTT
Organism: Camarhynchus parvulus; assembly: GCF_901933205.1. Lineage (NCBI taxonomy): Eukaryota > Metazoa > Chordata > Aves > Passeriformes > Thraupidae > Camarhynchus > Camarhynchus parvulus. Next base: position 80,097,445 of record NC_044573.1, on the reverse strand, counting down.
GCTCTCTAGTTTGTAGGGATCAGTTTGACATGCTCAGTTTGATATGTACAGAGCTATTTCTGTCACAGTCACCTTGACAAAGTGGTATCCAGCTCCCTGGTCTACATCGTCCCATTAATAACACAGGCACCCAAAAATCTACCAGACATGGGACAGATTTTTAGCGACATCCTCCTAATACATCCTTTCAGTTTAATAGCAAGAAATTGATAAATACTTGTAAAGGACCATTTTTAAAGAAATCATGCACCCAAATCAGAGAAGTCTTAGTCAGCAGTCAGTGGGGGCTAAGGCACTATTCACAAAATCCTTAAACCGGTGTTTATAAAAGGCCAAAAGAAGCTTGCCATCAAGATGCCAATTTATTTCTATTAACTATTCAGACATAGATATCCACTCAATACATTTCTAAAACTAGATAAGTGAAATTTCAGCTGTTTGCTCTTTTTCAGTTTTCTGTAACCTCATCTGTGTTGTATAAAATGGTCTCAAGCAGCCCCCTGTGATTTCATCAGACCCAAAGCAAACAGCTTATCTAGGTACTCTCTTACTCGTTTTTCTTTATTCTGGCTTGAATTCTTACCCTTTGAGTGCAAATGAGGATCATGTTATCCAACTGAAGCAAAACAGCATTAAATATTTTTGCCTCTTTGCAACTTTTGTTCTTGTCCCCTTAAATAGTGGGCCCATTGTGTCCTTTCCACTTTTTGCTTGCTGCTAATGTGCTTATGAAATGTTTTATTGTTACACATTTTATTGCTTGTTAGTTTAACTCTATCCATGTCTGGCTTTTTTGATTTTCTGATCTTTTCTAATATTTCAAGGACTAACAATTGCTGCAGTAGTTGGACTTGAAAAGCTCTGTAGGATAAAAAGGTGTCTGTTAGCTGCTACACATTGGCTGCAAAAATAATTATTTAGATAAAAGAACATAATTTAGTGTAGTTGCAAATTGATGGCACGTCCCAGTCCCACGTGCTGAGAACCTCGGCTCCCAGGAAACACTATGGAGAACTACACAAAGAAAACTGCTTCCACTGCTTGCAGTGAGATTGCCATTTGGCAATGAAGACTTCCTTGCAAGAAATCAAGAACAAGAAAATATTTCAGCTGCTGATATAAGCATTTTCTTGAAGTCTGGAACAAGCTGAAGTTTAAGCCACGATACAGCATAAGTAACTGACAGCACTGGTACCTGTCTCTGAGGGTTGCAAAGTCTTCAGGAAGGAATGTTGCTTTGGCAGGTAGAGATAAAAATTCCCCTGCAAAGGGTTGCTGAGAATTATAAAGGCAGCTATCTAGATAATGATTCTCAAGCTAATAATGGACAAATACTAATAACCTGACCCATCTTCTGCTTATAAGAAGACCTATAAAAGTTTTTGTATTTGTAAAAATTGTAATTATAATCAACAAAGAGGAAAACATCTGTTGCTTCAGTTTGACATTTATTTGCAACAACTGTCAAGGTTCACTCCTGGATGATTTAACTGTGCTCCTATTTAATAGCTGCAATTAGACTAAATCTGTCATAAAACTGTAGAGCTTAACTAGACTATGAGGGAACACATTATAGCATTTGAAATATATTTTATAAGATATTTTATGATAAATTTTAATGGTGGGATTCTCATAATGTCTGCTGTGTTTGCAATCACACTAAGGTCAATATTGCATTTAATTATACACCTGAAAATACAGATATACTGAAAGCAGACAAGGGGACTTGGTTTATATGGGACCAAGTCATAAGGGCACCAAGGAAGTCAAAACAATAAAGAGAAAGCAATAGACAAGCAAAGGGAACAGTTAATAACACTCATCATCACCTTTTTGTTAATAGTAGGTTACAAGTGCCATTCTTTTGGACAGTATTCAATGACATTTTCAAGTCACAAATCCCATCTTCCTCCAGACAGATTCCCCTAAATATACAATTCAGTCACTTCTCTTTTTACAAATGTAGATCGGGAAACATGCATTTGTTTCTATTCACATATTTCCATTAAGTGAAGAAGTTTTCTAAAATAAGAAATTCTCTTGGTTTGAGAAGTCTCTGAATGAATCATTAGATGCCAGAAAATTATATTCCAGCTCTGGGACTATTTGTCAATGCAGGCCAGTTACAATGACAATAATGGTTGTTTTTCTTTATACAGGAAACTAGCCAAAACTAAATGACATGATACATTGATTTCAAACTGGATACATGTCAGAAAAGCACCACAAAAAAATCTTTCCATCACAAAATATAAGGCTAGACTTGAACTGGCATGGCTATAGGAGATATCTTGTCTTTTTTCAGAAGAAACCCTGTTTTACAGGGTTCTTGGGCAGAATCATATAAAAAGATCTTGAGCTTCTCAAGCTAGCTAGTTCATTGTCTGCTAAATAAATGGTTCTGACTGTGAGACAAATAAGCAGTTTCATTAATGTTTACCTCTCTTGAATGCAAATAAAGTAAAAATGAATCAAGCACAAGTTCGATATTTAATTCATTTTTCCTGCTTTTTTTTGGTAGCTTTCCTTGTGTTCAGCATGTGCTTACCGTTCTCCTGAGCAATGCCTTTAGTGGGAGCAGTTACCTTTTACTGGTATTTGTAAAATAACTTGGCTTAATTACAATGAAAAATAGACCACTAAGGAAGCTGCTGCATCTGATCCTCTGCTACTTGGTGCCTACGACGTGTATCCCAGATACATGTTGAGGAGGTGGGTGCACAGCAACTCACAGAGGCCTGACAAGAGACATGAGAACAAATCCCAGCCCTGAAGTGCTTCAAAGAGATTGCTGGCAAGGCAAGTGCTGGAATGAGCACTCATGGTATTCCAGGTGTTATAATTTTGCATTGAAAATATACAGAGAAGAGCTGCACAGGTGAGGGACTGTAGCTGTAGCCCTAATAATGGGGTGAGCTCAGAAGGGCTCTTCCTGAGAATCAGCCTGGCTGTGAAAAGGTCACATGTGAATGCTACCTCTTGAAGGTAAAGCTCAGGGCATTTTTCCTCATGCACATCCCATATGAGACACTCAGGGTGTGCAGGGTTTGTATCCATGTGCTGTGACCCTGCAGATTCTCACTCACAGTCTCCACTTCTCTGAGAAAACAAAGGCATGCACAGCCTTTCCCTGACCTGGCCAGTACAGCCTGGCCACATCCACCCCTACAGCCCTTTAAACCAGGCTGCCCACACACAGACCTTCCCACAGGAACAGGCAGAGGCTGTGCCAGAGACCCTTCTCTCAAACCAGCAGCACAGCCAGCTCCTTCCCCGGGCCAGCACCTGAGCACCAGGGCCAGCACAGACACTGCCACACTGTCCAACACCAAGTTCTCACTGAAGCCAACAGGGAAGGGCGATTAACATCTTTTAGTACAAGAGCTTCCCTCTCATCTACTATTTAAAAGACGTCAAAAGTGAATTAGTAAGATTTGAAGCCTTCTTTTTACTGTTTTCTATGAATAGTCATACAGGTAGGGCCAAATGAAATACCAAAAATTACTTTTGGTGACCACAGAATACATTAATCAGATCATGGTGAATTATGATGAAATGGCATCAGAGCTCATGCACCTGACTAGCTGATGCCTAACAGAGACATGCTGTCTCCAGCTTATAGAGAAATGGCCAAGGCTATATCACTAATAGCAACATAAAGGGAAGTGATTACAGGGCAAGATAATGTAGAGGAGGGGGGGAAACCAACAGAAAAAAGGAAATGTAATATCCTGTAAAAATCAAAACAAAGCAAAATACCTTTCCAAGGAAAAGAAAGCACAAAGGGAAAGAGAATAAACAAAAGGAAGATACTATGGATTAAAAGAAAATTACCAGGCAGGAGAAAACAAATGAGACTACAGCTTGGGGAAAGGAAAAATATCATAAAAGAGTCTCCATTTAGACTCCTGGAATTGATTTTACTTGCACACCTTATAGCTAAATATACAGTATTTCTCTGAAAAACTTGCATGAGTCAGTGTAGAATGACAACAGAGCAGAAGATAATAATTTCAAATAATGGTTGCTGATGCCATTTGAGAAAAGTCTTATTTCTCTGCAGAAAATTCAGCCACTGGGCTGTCATAGGTAAAATAGAAATACTTTCCATTCGACTTTTTTTATAATGAGTTATAAAATCTACAAGAACAAAAGCCAATGCAAGGCTTATGCAAGACTGGGTGATGTGTGCTGCTCTACAGCTACTGTTGTGTTTTTAATTTTCTTCCATTGATTTGCTTTTACTTGTTCATTTCCCTGTCTATATGATCTTTCAAAAATTTACTGATACCATCCATGGGTTAACCGAGAACAGAGCCACTGTTATCAGTAGGGAAAATAGATTGTCTGAAAACAAGCCTTTTACAATCAGAGGAAATATCATTACGAAATATATGACCCAAAAGGGCTTACAGCTGTCTTACAAAAGAGTTGTTTGGTGGCCTAAATTAACCATAGATGAATCAATTTTGTGACAGAATTGAGAGATGATCTTTAAGAAGTGAGGGCTGACAGGGGACCATGGGTTTTAACAAATAATCCAGCTTCTGGACTATGGGAGATATACATTTGAAAAATTTATAGAGCAAAAGCCTCAAGATGAGTGACAGAAGATTTCAGCTCCTGCTGCTGTTTTTGTGAACACTTGAGCAGTGTCAAGGGCATGGTTCCCAACACACTGGTACCTGCCATATGTTGGCGCCCACTATGTGTGTAAAGATATTCACCTCTGGCATGAAACATCTTGGGACAATGTGAAGTGTTATAATATCAGCTCTTGAGTACAGGATTTTCATGTTACCATCTGCATTCAAAATGCAGAATTGCTTCAGATTTACAAAGAAGGTGTTTGGACCAGAAACAACACAGGCTCCACAGTACCAGGTGTGCCATTATGTCATCACAGTCCAGCACAACCAGCACAAATGGCCCAAACCCTGGCAAAATGAGCAAACATCCACCAGCCCACCTGAGGCCAAGTCAATATCTCCCCATGGAGCTCAGCAGTTTGACCCAGCACACCCTCAGTCCAAACTCACCCTTCCTTTTCCTGCTTCCTTGCCGTGACGTTCTTGCAACATCTGGATCTGTTCTTAGTTAAGGACAGGAAAAGAATGGAGTGAAGTTGCTGTTATTAGCCTTACACATCAGTGCCACGGAAGAGCACAAAGAGTTTGCCTGTATTTTTACATACTCAGTCTGCATTTTCACTGTTTTCTGTCTCTTCCAGTTCCTGCAGAACTCCCAGCTGCATATAGGCCCACAATAAATGGAACTTTTGCATCAGCCACAGCACTTTGAAACTTGTAAAACTTCTCAGACTTTCCATTCCCATATAAGCTACAATAATTCTGGCTAAACTTTGTATTTAAAATAACTGTACTCTGTATATATATTTCCCTGCATTACGTAATAGTAAGAGAGATCTGGTATCTAACACAGGGCTGAGTGGTTGGGGTTTTTTTCAGTGAGCTACAATAACTCCATATGCCAGAACATTAAAATAGCTCCAGGTTTTTTTTTGTAAGTAGGAATAAGGCATATGCAGCTTTCTCCATGTGAATTTTTAACCTGCTATCTCCCAAATTTCTTATAAGGAATGTGAGTATGTAAAGTTACTCTTGTTCAAACAAAAATTAACCTTGAGATGAATATTTACCAGAACCAGATTTTTTACTGGCCACATAACACAACAACTTATTATCATGTTTTTAATAACAAGATACCTGGAGAAATTTTTATAGTAGCAAATGTTAGAAATGGGCATGTTGATTTAGGTAACTGACCATGCAATGAAGCTGACTGAAGGTTTATTTCCCTAAGCCCATAATGCCAACAAAGTAAGGGCTTGCAACACTACTTTTCACAATGGAAGAAAATTAGCATTCTCCTAGGTGGTATGCTTAGTTATTAACTTTAAACTTATGGGAAAACAAAACACATGGAAAGTGCTGCAACTCTTAGCAAACAGTTCCTAGTTTATTTGAGGATGGGTTCCTGCTTACAGTTACAATTACCACAGTTATTTTGGCAATCAAACATGATGGAAACACTGCTGCTAATTTACTAAGCATCATACTCACACCATTCTAGACTTCAAATCTGACTGTCTGTGGTCCTGCTTACTGACTTCATAATTAATTTTCCATTTAGGATTTTGTCCTGTTCCTTCCCCAGCCAAATTTTGCTCACTAAGTATGTGAAGCCAGCTGGGAAGAATAAGGGTGACCAGAGACATGGAAGAAGGGCCAAAATAGAGATTTGTGTCCCCTAAGAGAGGGAGGTGATGGAGGAAAAAGAAGCAGCAACCTGCTGAGAAAAGTGCAGACAAACATTCCCAGAGGAGAGGAAGTCTAATTTTTGAAAGGCTTTTTAGCAGTGTGCTTTTCTGCCCCAGATGACCCTCCTTGTTAGTGTCTGCACAGTTTCCTCCTTCAGCATACATGCCTTCTCCAAGCTGCCCTCCCACACTTCATCCCCTGAGTGGCCACTTTCACCTAATTTTCAGCAAAATGTCAGAAAGTGTAAGATTGGAAGGGATCACAGTGTGTACCTGGGATTCCTGGTCAAGCAGGATTATCCTTGCACAGGAATAGATGCAGACAGTTCTTGAATGTGTCAGTGGGGGAGGGAGACTCCACTACTTCTCTGGGCAATCTGTTCCACTACATGGATACCTGCGCAGTAAAGTGTCAGTCAGTTCAAAATTGCAAATGAAGAAAGAATTCCCAGTCCAAAGCTGAGTCACCATGCTGAGATACAGCCAGACTGGCTTCCACCTTGGCTCCTGGGCTTAATTTCCCATTGGCCCTGTGCCGTTGCAGCTCTGAGTCAGTTAACAGGAAAACATGGGGAGAAGAGATGCATATGAAGAGAAGCCCTGCTGAATTTGGACAAGTTGTAGTTTTATTATGCTCTCTTCCCGTGTCTCCACTCCTCTTAGCTTTTACTTGCCTTTTGGTTAGCTCTTTGCTGTGTCACCTCTGTGTCCACTTTGGCTCCCCTCCGCTGGCATGAAATGCTCTGCTGCCAAAGCTGAAAATGCTGAGCCAGCCTCAGGGGTCTTGTGAAGAATGCTGCTCCATTGCTCCATACAATTTAGCTCAGTGTTATTGCTTGTAAAATAATCCTCTTTTAAATACAACCACCTTACAACCGCTTTACAGCCTCCCGTGGCAATGAATTCCACATGCTTCTTAAAGACGACATACTTCATTTTATTTACCACTCATTGTATTCTTTGTATAGTTATTACAAGCCAAACAGGGAGAGAGATACACACATTTATTTTACCATTCCACTGTACATTTCACATTCTTAACCCCTTCAGTCAGCCAACTTTTATCAAAGGTGACCAAGATTGCTATTCCTATTAAAAAATTAAACATCAATTCTACAATTATGTAAAAAACTGCAAAGATTCTCCACTACCTCCTTCAGATCACATATTGTATATTTTGTATGTGCAACTATCATAACTTCATTCACTGATTAGATCAAGATTTTTTATTTCCTTTTGCTGAAAGATTTTAATTACTTCTTTTAAATAATCCAAAATTTTCTTTGGAGAAATATACATTTGAACTAAGAGTGCGTGAAACTTGTACTTGGGTCACAGATCTCTAATAAATGTGCCATAGTCCTTTCACCATCTATTTCAGTTGTCTAATGTGAATATTAAAGCATTATAATTCATTTTCTGGGAAATTTGTTCCACTAAATACTTCAGAACAATTCTTTTACCAGAAAATCCACCTTGACCTACCTTGAAAGCCCCCTGTTGAGTCAATTTGAATAAATTAATATAACAGCTTGAGCTTTCATGAAAAAGAGAATTGAAATAACTTCTAATTTGACAGCATGCTTACATGTATTTATTTATTTATTTATTTATGTATTTATTTATTTATACTTACTCTCATTACATCTGTGCTCTTCATCTCCCTCACTTTAGCACATCTCATTTGGAATAGAAAAAAGAGTGCATAGGGGACCCACAAAATATGAAACCTGTCCAAATGGAAAGTTCTGGCATTTTGGCTCTTGCCATTAAGCACTTGGAGCTGTAACCCTCTGGTGAACATGCGCCAGCAGTCTCTGACTTGGCCTGTGGGCAGACACCAGATCATGCAGCCATGGTCTCCAGACAAGGTGTCCTGAGTACTGGAAGCAGGAGACACTTTAAGGCAGAGTCCTGTGGCAACAAGGATGTATGTGTACTGCCTGGTAAGGTATGAAAAGGCAGACTGTGATTTCTCTCTTTAAATATACCTGTGTGCTGCTCCGAAAATCTCAGGCGCTTGACCTGAGTTTTCAAGTTTCTTCTACTTGAATTCTTAATGCTGTTTGGTGTTGATCTTCTTGTTAAGACTGATTATATTAGACTTGATTAAAAAAAAAATAGAAAGAAAATCAAACATCACTGTGCCATACTGTGCAATTTCAATTATAGCAACAACAACAAAAGGCAACAGACATCTCACAGTCATTCAAAAAACTTTTTTTTTCCTATTAAGAAGACATTAAAAATCTTAATTCCCCACATTCTCAGTTTGCCTTCCAATAAAAGGTACAGTTGATTGAAATGCTAATGACAGAAAAAGGAGATGAACAAGGAAAGGATTTTATGAATCTACAAAGATGGCTTTGCAAAGACACAGAAAAAGCTAATTATTAGAATGTCTGTCATCAGACATTATCATGTCTGTCATCTGGTGCTACCAGGAATGCTGTGTGGTGACCTCCTGGTGTATGCTAGAAACTGTTCACTTGCCTCTACAGGAACTCATCTAAATTTCATAAAGATGAGTAAATGGTGATGGGAATTTTTATTTTCAGTTTACTATTTTTGTCTTGAATTCTAAAAAAAAAAAAAAAGGTGTAAACATTTATTTATTTATTTATTTATTTAAAATCATCACTGTTTTTAGGCTATGGAGACTGTTATGTTTAAATGTAAACAGCCTGACCTTCTTATAATTTGAATTTTATACCTGTCTTTTTGGTAGCAATAGGAATTCAGCAGGGTTTTTCTTCATGGTTATATTTACAGCACTAGGGACCTGATAATGTTACAGCTAATTGTCCTAATGACAACCTAACCCAGCATCAAACCCTGTCATTTCCTCTTAGCTCATCTCCTCCTTCTGTGGATACCTGTTCATGTGTAAAACAATGCTCATCTTTACTGATAATGCAGCCATACAAAGAGCCATCCTTTTCTGAGATTTTAGTGGGAGATCCAGGAATGGTGGCCTTAACTCTGTGTGGAAGGATAGTGTTCTAGAGACTAGCAGTATAATCTCAGGGGCAAATTATTTCCTGTATTACAGCAAAAAATTAACATAAAGCTTAATCTTTTAAAGATATGTTTCTGTATGGCTCATGAGGTTTTCATATCCATAGGAAGAAGGAAATCTTCATTCAAAGAGAATCAGTCGAGAAACTCTCGGCTTCAAAAATGTTGGATAAAAATTCTACCATGCTTGTATACTTTATATTTGAAAATCCAATTAATGCACTCCAGTTTGTATGAAGTAACTTGATTAATCTCTTATAGACCCACAGAATCCTCAAGATTGGAAGTGACATTCCAGATTATCCAATCCAACCATCAAAAAACACCTAAAGCATATACCCAAGTCCCACATCCAGACATCTCTTAAACACTTCCAGAGATGATGAATTCAACACATCCCTGGGCAACTTATTCCCATTCCTAACCCCTTTTTCAATTTTTTTCAATACCTAATCTAAACCTCCCCTGGTGGAACTAAAGGTAATTTCTCTCCTGCTTTCAGTTCATACATGACTGAATGTATGAAAAAGCCAACCCTCACCTCACTACAACCTTCTTTCAGGCAATTGTAGAGAGCAATGAGATCCACCCTGAACCTCCCTTTCTTCAGACTAAACAACCTCAGTTCCCTTACAGGACTTGAGCTCCAGACCCTTCAATAGCTTACTTTCCCCCCCTTTGGATGCTCTCTTCAATGTCATTTTTGAACTGAACGCAGGACTCCAGGCGTCGCCCCACTGGTGCCAAGTACAGGGGGACAATCTCTGCCCTGGTCCTGCTGGTCACACTATTGCTGATACAGGCCAGGTGCCATTGGCCCTCTTGGCCACCTGGGCACGCACTGGCTCAGGTTCAGAAGGCTGTCGACCAGTACCCCAAAGTCACTTTCAGCTGAGCCATTTTCCAGCTGCTTTGCCCCAGCCTGTAGCACTGCCTGGGGTTGTTGGGATCCAAGTGCAGGACCCAGCACTTGGCCTTGTTGAACCTCATACCTTTGGGCCATTGATCCAGCCTGTCCAGATTCCTGTGCAGAGCCTTCCTTCCCTCCAGCAGATCAAGACTGTCATCCAACTTGGTGTTATCAGCGAACTGATTGACGGTGTCCTTGATCCCCTTGTCCAGAGCTTTGATAAAGATATTAAACAGGACTGGCCCCAGTGCTGAGCCTTGGGGATCCCCACTAGTGAGCAGCCAGCAGCTGCTGTGGCACCATTCACCAGCACTCTCTGGGCCTGGCCAGCCAGCCAGCTTTAATCCAGCAAAGGGAGCACCCGGGCAAGCCACGGACTGCCAGCTTCTCCAGGAGAACGCTGTGGGAGATGGTGTCAAACACTTTATTGAAATTTAGACAGACAACAGCCACAGCCTTTCCCTCACCAACAAAGTAGGTCACTTTGTCATAGTAGGAGATCACATTGTTCAAGCAGGACCTGTCTTTTGTAAACACATGTTGGCTCAGCCTGATCCCTGCATGTGCTGGGTGGTGGTGCACAGAAAGATCTGCTCCATGGCCTTCCTGGTACTGAGATCAGGCTGATGGCCTGGTAATTCCACAGGTCATCCTTCCAACCCTTCTTGTAGATGAGCATTATATTTGTTAATTTCCAGTCAAGTGGGACTTCTTTGGTTAACCAGGACTGCTGGAAAATGAGTAAAAGTGGCTTGGTGAGCTCTTTTACCATCTCCCTCATTCCTCTTGGATGCATCCCATCTGGAAAAAAATTATTAAATTTATTGAATTTAATAAAGAGCAAAGGCAACTTCGGCAGACTTGTGGAATCCTATAGTATTGGTTTAGGTAGCAGGGACTTGTGAACCTAATAACAGTAGAGGCTTCAAGCCTTAACTCTTCACTGGACATGGACGTACAGCTTCCCTGCAAAGGTTTTGTGCTTCTGCAACAGACTGTAATTCCCCACTGTTGAGCCAGTGAAAACACACAATGGTGGAAGACAGAGTGACACTTTTCCCTCAAACATAAACACCACTTCTGAAAAAACTTTAAGCAGCTTAGAGGTAATAAAACATGAAACTCTGAAAAACTTATAAATTAGTCTAAAAAATACGAACATGCAAATGTGAGAAAGGAGTAAATGAAAGCTGATTTGCACACAGTCAGTGTTAAATGATACTGATTATAAATCTAGTTTGGGGGACTTACTGTGTTTGTTTGCTTGCATTATATATTTCACATCTGTTAATTCTATCCTCAGGTCTGCAGAGGTGAAATTTTTCATAATCAGTGCAAAATAAAACAGCTTTATATAAAACAGGCTTAAAATGAAAAGTGTTTTGACACTTCCACATAGGTGATAATCCTGATAATTTTATATGGACACAATCCAAGCCTGACAGTGAAACAAAAACAATGAAAAAATTAAAAATCCAAAGCAAACAAGAAAGAAAGAAAACAACAACAACAACGGCAAAACCACCCACAAAACTGTTGCACTTTTTCCTGGTATTTAGATGATTTTCTATGGCTTTACATGAAAAGTGATTTTATAGCCTTCTTCCATCTGATTGTCCATGCACTTTTAAGCATTGGCAAATGTTGAACATAAGTAAGTTAAGGGTACTCTTTTCAATCATATTTCATTTTTATGTGCAATGGCTGTATCCTAAAGTAGCAGAAAAGAAGCAGTTTAAGCCCATAGCAACCAGACGCTCTTGGCCCTGAAGGAGAACCCTGTGCTCCTCAACCTTACAGGAGATTGCTGTGCCCTGTACAAACTGCGAGCAACTAGATTTGGGAGAGGTTTTTATCAGGCAGATGCTCACAGAGGTGTGGGGTTTATACTTGTATTCTTATGTTTTCTTACATCCAATTCTGATTCTTGCAGGCCCTCAGTTTCCTATTTGCAAATGAGAAATATTACAATTATTGCAGCACTTATAAACATAACTTGAATTTTAATTAATGTCAACTTTGAGAAAGCACTGTAATGGGTATGTAACTATTCATGAAGATTGTCCTGTAAAGTAGGTGTATTCAATACCTTATAGGAATCATTCGTTGCTTTCCAGGATCAGGGCATCTGATCGATGCCCATTTCTTTCCCTCCTTTTACCATGCACATATAAACTGCCAGCCTTCTTTTTTCCTTTGAGTTTTTCAGATCCATCCAGGAGCAGAGCTCATGCATCTGGCTAGAAGTGGAAAATTATTTCTTCCAGGAGAAGCCTATCCCAATGTGGGCAGGATGTGCCTTATCACCACATGGGCAGGAGAAAGAACTGCAATTCCCCCCTGTACAGCAGAGATACTAAAATATTATACTGAAATACTGATACTGTGACTTACAACAGTCCTGCCCCAAGGGGCACTGATGCAGAACTCAGTCAAAATGACTAAGGTGCTATATGTCTTACTCCATAACTCCAGGTACTTTGCCTCAGCCAATATTGTCTCCTAGGGAGACAGAATTTGAAATGGTCTTCTAACAATGTGGAGTTAGGGGCAATCAACAATTTATATACACCACTTTTCTCTTTCCCTTAGAAGTGGTCTTTCAAAAGAAAATTATCCACTAAAGTTTCCACAATTCTTTTCTGCAGCATTTCATTTCAAAATATTTATTTTTAAAAATGGGTTTGCCATAAACAATGTTCAGGACAACCAATAAATTTTGTAGAAGAATTGCCTAAAACTTCCAACATTAAAAAAATTACAAAGTGAAATACATACACTCCCTTTTTCCTCCAACATTTAAAACCAGTACAAAACCTTGTGCTTAAAAATATCCACCTTTTAAGATACACAATGATTTTCACCTGGTAGATAAATGTACTTGGCCTTTTTGCTATAACGCTGTTTCTGCTTTCCATTAACCAAAATAGCTCTAATTATATTTTCTTGCTTTTCACAGTAACCAAACTCTATGAATAGGTGTATGAAAATAGACAGCTATAACAGACAAATGTAAAGTCACACTCAAAACCTCATTCACTTCACTAATTGCAGATGATTATCATAAAAATGTGTTAGTGCTTACTATGACCTGCAAAGGGGAAAACAGTGAATCAATCAAGATTGCAATTATGTTCTGAATACTATTAATAACCAGACTAAGAGGCATTCAGCAGATAATTAAGTTAAAACATACAAGCTTGTTGTGTTGTTTTCAACAGACCCCACAGCAGTTTTCCATCTTGTAGTTCATCACCCTTGTGTGAGCTTTCCCCAAGCATTGCTCCAGCAATGCAATGCCACTCCAGAGAATTATGAGGCCAGTAAAGAGAAAAGATTTTCCAGAAACCTCCCCAAAGCAAAGAAGTTGGTAGTGGTTTGTTTGTTGGATCATCTTCTCTCCAAATAAGCCAGACAAAAAGTAACAACCTGTGAAGAGACACTTGCCCTCTGCAACAGAGAACAGGCAGTTGTGCAAAATGGCCAGCAATGAGCTAGAAAATGCCCAGAAGCATCATCCTCTTAATAATCCTTGTGAGGGCTCTAAAGCTAAATTTAAACCTGTCCTCATCAGTGATGCTCTGAACTGAGTGGTGTTTTGCCACAGTCAGCAAAACTGTGCTTGCATCAAAGTAATGGGCTCTTCTGCAGCAGAGCACTGAATGACTGACCTCCATGGAGCTGTACTTCCTGGATGAACTTGCTCCTTTTCACAGCATTGATTTTGAGTTAGAAGAGGTTTAAATTATCGTAAACATTTCTCCTTTTATATTTTCCTTAGGTTTCTATTGAAAAACTGTATTCAACCCTGTTCTTGTTAAGCTGAGGATAGATTTTCCCACCTCACATCTCAGTTTTATTTTCTTTAACTATCTCAGGTCTTCACAAGCTTCCTTTGCTTAAAAAAGTTATAGAAAAGAAAAAAAAAAAACACAAAAGCACAACAAAACAAAGCATTGCAAATTGGCCCATCGACCTTTCTGAAAGTTAACAAAACACTGAACAGTTATTTTCAATTGCTTTTTTGTTTCATTCTTCACTTTATACCCAAGTGCAAGAAATTGTAGAATAGATGTTCAATTTTGTGTTCTTCAAAGAGGACACAAAAAATGGGAAAAAACCCCAAGTTTAAGCCTCTCTCAAAAAATGGCAAGTATGTTTGATATTAATACACTCAATACCAAAAAAACAAACAAAATGCCTGCAAAATCATATTCTGAAATTTTTAAAAAAGAAATAGCAGGTGTTATGAATTATTTAATAAAAGTATTTACATATCAATATTAATTTATAAAATCATTTAAATTGGACAATTCCAAAGTATTAATGTTTTAACCGAAAACTGAAAATAGAATTTAAAATGATCGAACAGTAATCTTGAGGCAAACCTAGTTACTTTATTATAGGCAAACAGCTACACAGAAGATAATAAAAAAGCTATGAATGTATAGAAGATCAAATTATTATTTTATTTTCTGTTTATACACATATATGAAGGCGAGTTAAGCTTTCCAAAATATTTTGTTTTGAGACTGTGTGAAGAAAAATTAATCCTAAAATTCCTGTGATCATACAATGACCAAATGAGTGGCTTCATTCCTTCTGTAGTGTGCAGAAGCCAAGAGCTCTGGTGGATTCCTCAGTCAATGAGATGGGCCAGATCTGTTCTCATTTAGATAGGAAAAGTTCCTAAAATATCTGAATTCCAGTTGTGCCTGCCTCCTTTGCAGGTGGATAAGGGCTGGACTATTCCGCTTCTCCTAACTTACAAAGTTGGTAAGCACAACAGGTGAGATTCATGCTATTTAACATAATCATTTACAGAGAATTTAATTTTCTGCTGAGCTTTAGTGATAATGCCCTCGTGCTACCCAAACGTACATAAACACATAAACACAATGTAATACTCAGGAGAGATAGTAACTTATTGGAAAAAAAACTTCCAATGTATTTTAGATGTTTACCTAAGCACAAAAACGTTAGTATTTGATGAATAATATCCAACAATCATCTACTTCTTTCTACTGACTATTAAAAATCCCTCAGTACCTACTTAAACAGGTACATTTGTACTGTGAATCTCTGAAATAACTGAATGATATTTTCAGAAGTCAAGCACTTTCTGCTGAAACATTATTTTCTTACCTCAACAAATTCACCACTTTCCAATGGAGTTTTGTCGATCATGTACTCCTAGAAGATTTGTGATGATTAATTATAAATGAGATTAGAGAAATTTAATCTATTCCATTATGAGACTATTTCACATTCAAACTGGTATCATGTTAAGATTTGCCTTGAACCACCTCAGCTGAGTATCCACCACTTGTTTCCCATTCTCCTGTGAGCATTGTCTTTGGGTAGTTTGCATAGTTTTTCTTCCTGAAGCTGTTGAGAGCATTCAGGTCTTTATGTATCAAGAGACCTAAAAAACGAAAAGGAAAGCTGTCAGTCAGCCTTTCTGTTTTGGTGTAATTCCAAATTGCACTATAATGACTGTTAAACTTTTTCAGAATGTGAAAAGGACTTGAGGGAAACAAGGTTTATGGAGTCAGTTTGGAGCACCTAAGCAAGAATGTGCTGCTGGAACTATCACCTCCATGAGATATACAACTGGTTACTTGTAACTATTGAAGGCTCCAGAGCTTTTGTTCCATTAGTGAAAATGCTAACAATGGTTTTCTATAATATCTGAGTAAAGCAATTGCACCCTAGTACAGCACACATCTAAAGTGACTATCAGGGTAAGCAAAATCAGGGATTGTGACTCTGCACTAAAAATAGGACAGCAGAGAATTTCTGTTTTAGCAGCAGGAAGATTTATGTAGGGTGTGGGTAGCCAAGTGACTCTGAATGCTGACGGTTCCACGTATATCTATGATCCTGCAGTCACTGCACACACAGGGCTCTCTCTGCCTCTGCCACCTTCCACTCTTGCCTGCAGGATAGTCAGAGCTGCCCACAACGGGTGGCTTTTCAGTAGATAGGCATAATTTCACAGTCGAGTTTTTAAGATACATGTGTATCTAAAACTCATAGGCCAGGTAAAAGATTGCATAGGAAGGGAAAAAAACCAGCCTGATTAAAATTGATAGCAATTATTTACCTTGGAGTTACACTTTTAGAACTTTAGACAAGACGTGGAAAAATTTGTTTGTACCTAAATAGCAGAGATATTTATCAACATCACTTCTTTATTTCTGTGATTACTAGTTTTTTGAGGAGAAGATTTGCAGACTAGGAATTATTGTTTTTACAGTGAATTATTATTCTGGATTAAAGCATACTCTGAAGGGCAATCAAGAACATGACAATTTTCATGACGAGTTAAACCCTTCTATATTTAACCCTTTCGTAATAATTTGCTGTAGCTGTCGTGGTGTAAAACCAGTGGTCTCAAAAAGGCTGTATATAGGTGTGATATTTTGTATTAGACCAGATAAAACACTAAGACTGGCTTTCTGGTACAGAACCTCAGAAAAGTGAAGCTGATGTGGCCATTTATTTAAATCCTGAGAGTCAATATACTTTACACAGCTACACTAGATGCAGAATCTGTATGTCTGTTCTGCAGCATATTTTTGAGAATTCTTTCCAATAAAAGCACTGGCCAGAATAGTTCTTGTGCAATACTTTGAGCTACAATATCTATTTGGAATAGTTTTTTGCAGTTTCATCTATGAACAATCAATTATGTATTACAGGGTGTTTTTTTCTGGTTTGTTTTTTTTTTTTTTTTGGTCACTTGGTGAATATTGTAAATGATACAATTATTCCAGAATAAAATAATCTGTACTTTAAAATACACTGCCAATTAAAGGAGTTATTCCAGTTTAACTACTGTTAACTTATTTATTCCACTAGAGATGTCCCTGTCCACTTCCTTGCAGAGACAAATTCAGAGACAGTGGGAACAGGTTCCAAGTACTGTACACAAATGTGCTAAATATATTTTATAGCCTTAATCAAAATTGCAGTTCTGCATTTACATTTTTACAACTTTTTTAAAGAAACATAAGACTAGATATTTGTCCTGGGATTGTTTCTTCTGGGATAGCAACTTGTTGTTAAATATTTCATGACATATCACAAGAATTGGTGTTGATGCCAATTTTTTCAGCTAGACTCTATCTCATGTAATTATATTCTGCTTTTGCAAATTACTCCTGAAGTTTCAATTTTATGTTATCCATTTTTCTTCCTTATTTTAAGGTACTGAGCTTTGTTTCTGTGTGCTGTTATATAGCTGAACTTATCTGATTCAGATTCTCCTAGTGAGTGATGTGGTTTTAATAAATACAGCTTGTTTCGAAAGAGCAATATAGACATTAGTTATTAGACTTTCACTTTAAATTCATCAGATGAAAGATTCAATCCTGGTATAATCTATTGCTATGCTGTTCTCCATAACAGCTTTTCTACTTAAGAAGAGCATGGAAAATGCTTTTCTGCCTAAAATATGTCTTCAAAATGTTAGACAAATAAGATATAGAGAGAAAAGGTCTAATATACAATATACATTGAAATGTAACATTTTTTCTTATAGAAACATTTTTAATACAGAATTGCTGTAAGTCATGCTAATGACTGTAGACTGCATTGTGGTTGACTCTTTCTTTTTTTTTTTTTAGGTAGTTTTGGACTAATATCTACAGGGACAGAGAATCTTCCTTATGAGTACTAGGAATCTTCTGACATAAAAGTTGGATTTTTTAAATTGTAAACTGAGATGTATTAACCTGAGATGCATTCACTTGAGAAAGAAAAAATGGATAGCCTTGAACCTTTTCAAATCAGCTTTTTTCTGATGTGCTGGAGCACTGCTTTGCTAATACATAATTTCAATATTTCCTCCAAATTTGTTTCATCATCCTTTTCATTACACACTTTTGTATTAATCAATACAATAGCTGCAAAAGAAGTTTGGAACCATGTTTCTGGGTTTGAAACTACATCTGAAAAAACTTGTGGTGGCATGATTAATCATCTCTGTTGGTTCTCTCAATGGAATAAAAATGAAAGAACCTGAGGTGACATTTATCCTTCATAGAAGACTGTACCTTTAAGTATCATTGAATTCTGGTTTTGATAAGTGGGTTCTCCTTGCACAACAGTGAGGTTTACCTTTAACCAAGACAAAGATTACATGGTTGCTCAGAGATCCTTTTCAGAGTAGAGTTGGTACCAGAAAGGGATGAAATGTGCACTCTGGTGATCAGCACTGGATCTCTTTAGGAAAGATGCCAGTCACCAAATCTTTCAAGATGGCATTTTACTCAAACACAAAATCAATCAATAAAAATAAGCTCCAGCAAGTAAATAATGTCTTCTGTGAGTAACTGAGTCAAGGGAATTGCAATTGTAACTTGTGTTTCCTCTTGTTTTTATCTCATATCTGTGCCATCCAAGGGCAAGTAAACAGTCTCCTCAGAGAGTGATCTGTTGCTAGAGAGCCTTGTGTTAGCAAGGTGGGACCAAGTGAATTAACTCTCTGATATTTTCCATTCCAACAACAGCAGGACAGAGATCTTGGAATCATTCCTGCTCTTAAGGGTTCCACTGGTTACTCTGTGAACAAAGCAGTGAAGAGGAGAAGATTTTAATTCAAGATCATGAATTTCATGTATTGACAGAATAGTTCTGTTTGCTGTTTAAAACATGAGTAAATGGAGAACTGAGGGATAACCAGACCTTTAAATTAGGTCTCAAGGGAAACAAAAATGTAATCCCTGTACATTGTAAATAAAGCCGTCTATTCCAGCCATTGTATTTGCTAAACCATGGAAATTATAGCAAACACTTCAAACACAATCAACTCAGACATCATAAATGATTCTTCAGAGCAATTACTCTGGGTCTGTGCACAGACATTTGGTGACTGATAAGGTTTTCTCCTTAGATGTGATATTGGTGAGCTTCATGAACTTGAATGAACTTGGAAACAGAATCCCTCAGGTTCCTTTGGGGCTAGAGGCAATTGCTTCCCCCCTTATAGAAAGAATTTTGTATTGACTGTGCAGTTATCAACTAGGATGTCTGCACTGTCATGATTCATTTCTAATTACAGCTCAAGATGAGAGAATTCAAGAGAATTTGAACAGTACTTCAGAGAAGAATGATATGAAAGTTTCTGATTTTACTCTTTAAATTTTCTCCAAGCAAAATTATTAGAAAATTACAAAAAATCCAAGCAGTTTGTTTAGTGTGGCTCAAATTACAATATCTATGCATATCTACATTACAATCCTTTTTGGGATTGTCATTTTTTGTGGCTTCCCATTCATCTTTTTTCCTCTCAGATTTTCATAATCTTCTGTCTTTTCCTGACTTCATCATGACTCTTTCTGACAAACCTTCTGGTGCTGCAAGGTGCACAAAGCATGCATATGCAAGGACCTGAGCAGAAAAGGGGCAAATTTGTCAGAAGTATGATAGTTGCCCTACTGAATGTATGTATATATGTTTTCACATTAAAAGCATGGTGCCAATCATTTAAATTCAGGTAATCAGTACAATTGTGAGAAAAAAATATGAACAACTGGCAAGGTAGTCCATGAACTTTTAAATTTTCTGTTTTAATATTGTTTTCCAAATCAAGAAAATGAAGGAGAGGAACCCCTTCAAGGACACCAGATTAGGAAGAGCTTATACAAGTTGCTGACAAAATCCACACGGAGAAAAGATTAAACACTTAAATACACTAACTCTGTTTCCAGCTTGAAATCTTTTCCTTTCTTTTGGCTGCTGGTCTCCCTCAGCCAAAACAGAAGTGTCAAACCTCTGTATTGACACTGGCACTCAAGAGGTTTGGCTTCCCTTCCACAGTGCCATGAGAGAACCAATGGCAACAACTCTGTGACTTCCCCCGTGAGAAAAGAGAGCTGCTGACTCACCACATTGTGAATCAACAGTGAACTTCTTTCTGTAGCTCTGTTAATTATTCTGAACACTTTTCTGGAGTGTACAAATAAGAAAATAATATGATTTTCTTGACATGTCTGAATGGGTTCAGTTACTGATGCTGTCTCCCTATTTCTTTCTCTCTCCCTCTGTACGTATACATGCATGCATGTTTACACAATTGCATGCTCTGAAGAGGGCTTCTTAAATACACAGTCAAAAGCTTGAGAGACACAAATGAAAAACAGTCAGAATTTTTTTGCTGCAAATTTGACTTTGATAGAAAGCTTGATAGCTACTTTCAAAAAACTAATTTTAAAAAAGAATTATTAACGCAAAAAAGTATCTTCCTTTTAGGGAAGGCAGCACATACAGTTAAATGTTTTCTTCAAGGTTCTGTTATGGCACATTTAAATTATAACCCATTTTAATTTGTGTCTACTGAATTTCTGTCTTAAACTCTGCTTTCTTCCATGCAGATTCAATATTATTAGTTATAGCATATTTACATCTCTCTAGAGCTGGAGTTGTGCAGAAGAAGAAGAGAGGGAAATTTGTGGAGGAAGAAATACTAAAATGGGATCTTTAAAATCAAATACTAAACATGACTGCATCTTGACAGACTTACCATCTTTAAAATTCACGTACTTCCATGCTCCCAAGACAATCACACAGTAAAGTAATTTATTTTTGTTCCCACTGTAGAACAAGAGACATAACAAACCATAGCAGGAGATGCTAAAAATAGATACTGACCAAAAATGTAACTTGGTGTGCTTTTTTTTGTTTTTCTTGCTTGTCTTTCACACACGTTATTTTCAGTTGCTTATTTTTGCATTTTAAGCAACACTGACATCAAAATGTTTTCCTTTACATATATACACATATACAAACATACACACATGTCTATATTGTAAATAAATCAGTGTTAGTATTGCATTACCCTCATCATAGCCTCACAATAATATATATTCATTCTTTGGGAGAATGATGTTTGGACAAAATAAGAAGAATATCTAGTACTCTAGGTACTAGAACCTGAAGGGCTCAATTGCTTATGAAAAAGAAAGGCAAGATTAAAACAAACATTACCCTGGCAATAGCCTCTTTGTATCTCCAAATGCCAGCTTGGTCTCTATAGGATAGTTCAGAATCTTAACAGATCTCACATAAAACTGATGTGGAAGAGTAGGTGTGCAATGGCATTTAACATACAGAGCATCCTAAACATGCAGCTGCCTACAGAATCAGGGTGGGGATTGACTGTCAGTCGATATGAGAAAAATGACATACATGGCAAAGCTGTTATGCTTTTTGGCCATAGAATGAAAATGAGAGGGATATTGTACTACAGCAAGGAGAAATGTGGCACTTTCTGTGGAGGAACAGTTGCTCAGTCCATTGCAATCATATGTGATTTTGGAATTAGACCAAATACAACTGAAAAGGGTATAAAGGTCTAGAGTGTTTGTTCTCATCATAGATCCAACTTATGCCAGGAACAGAGCCATGATTTTGGAACAGGTGATAGGACACCACCATCCATAATGAATTGCTGTTTTCATACCATATAGAGAAACACATTCTAAACTATTTGCCCAAAGAAACGACCTCAGGCTTGAGCCCAGCCCAGCCCTGAGGTGTTGGCCAGCTCCAGTGGGTCATGGCCTTTGCCCCTGCACCTCCCAGCTCTGCTGGCTCTTGGTGTTGCCACAGCAACATGTGAGTGTCTGTCCCCAGCACCACATACCCTGCCCAAGGAGCCACACTTGCACTGACCTCCCAGCAGTGGAGAAAAGCCCATTTCCAGACCAGACCAACATGCCTGGTAAGTGATGAAGGTGACTGACTGTTACAGCCAGTATGAGCACTGATAAATTTCTGTTGGATTTTAGGATTGCTAAAGTGGCTTCCTTCTGATTTATGCAGTGTGCATCGTTAACTTCCCTTCCCCTGACAGATGAGTACTTTTAAAACTAAACAAACACACAGTGTGTCCAAGCATGTCATCAAATGACCTTCTGCTACCATTATTGATGAGTTACACCTGTTTGCCAACAAATACCCTCCTTATCACTGTCATGTGAGTAATCAGGTAAATGTTTGAGTAAATAAGGCTGCCCAGCATGAGGCCCTGGCAGCTCTCTTCACCGGATGCAGAAGAAGCCCCTCTGGGGCTAGTGAGGAGGTAAGGCTCCCCAGTGGCAGAGAAGTTCATTGCTGGTTGTTTTACCGTGTTTCCAAAGAGCCACTGTAAGGACTAAACTAAATTTAGAAATTAGGCTTTACAGGTCACAGTTTCCTCTAATTCAGGTTCTGGCATGGCGCAAAGGAAAGGACACACACACACACATGCACACACCCGTATTGATATTCATGGGCACCCCATCCAAGTAGTCCCTGATGAGCTGGGTCAGGCTGGGAGCAGCTCAAACAGCCAGGTGGGGTGCCCCCAAGCCCAGCTGTGAACAGCAGCATGGACAGTGTTATGGCAACAATAAATTAGCCTTCTGTCTGCACAGGAAAAAGGCTCTCACATCTGATATTCACCCACCTGTGAGGGAACCTGAGACCTGGGGGCTTTCCAGCTGCTGAGGCATTCCCTGGAAATGCAGTGACCAAGGATTGCAGTGTTTGTTAACAGACTGTCTCAGGTAGTGTCAGAACTAGCTAAATAATGCTTGTGTTAAGATAGTTTATGTTTGTGATGAATGCACAGAATAAAAGAAGGATTTGAGAGCCTAGCTGAGCACAGCAAGCGGTCAGAATTTGGCAGCTCCAAGAAAACACACTTAGGAAGAGGATTGGCAAGAAAAAAGAAGTAATGGGACCCCTTCCCCACCCATCCCAAAGCATGTCTAGAACACACAAAGGAGCAATCTCTGTCATCACAGGCATTTTGTGTAGTCTTTTTTCAAATATCCCAGAGGAAGTGTGGCGCTGCCCTGCCCCTGCTTTAGCCCCTCTCTAAATATCACCACTTAGCTTAGCCTAAAAAGAGTCAAGGTTGCTCTTTTTTTTCTTTCTTTCTCTGAAAATTATTGCTTTGTTCACTACTGAAAATGATAGAGCCAAGTGTTTGTTTTGCTTACCTGCTCAAAGAGCAGGTAAATTATTATCTGAAGTTCATGCCACAAATATATTTACTTCTTATCTTTAGTAAACATTTAGTAACAGTGAAGCTCTCATTATCAACAAGAGCTACGTACCTAAATCCCTTCCCTCCCACCCTGATGTCTTTTACTCCAGAGCTGATAAAATGCTTTCAGTTACAGAGCTCTGCTCACACACAGACATGTGAAAATGTGTGTGTCAACTGTGTGGCTGAGACACTGTACATTGCATTGCATTAAAGGGCTCACGATAAAAATTGGTATGAATGATTGGAATACCAGAATGAGAACAGCTTAGAGGATACTGTTCAGTACTGCAGTATATTCTAGTGCTGCTATAAATAAAGGCTTACAGACAATTCCATATTATCAATGCTAATTTCAGGAATTTATAACCTGGATGTTAAAAGAACTGCTCCAGATAACAGTTAAAGAATACTAAGTTTAGATATAAATTTTACTGAATAAGTGCTTAGATATACCTAAGAAATCTCTTTTTGTAAATCCCTAATTTTCTATCTATCATTATTTATGTATCTAAGACATGTCCTACTGGCTTCAGGAACTCTTTCTAAAGACAGAGAGCACGCACTTGAATTGTTAGCTAATGTTTTTAATGGGAAAATTCAGTTTTGGAAGTTTGCTTTCTTTACATATTAAATCATAGTGTCATATTTAAAAAAATAAAAATTCTCATACCTGAAATTCTGGGATTCCTTGGTATGTGCCTTGTACATACCACCACCAGTGAAAATGAGCGTGTCCACTGTCTCTGTGTTGGCATTGGAAATGAGCTGTGCAGCCTGTAACTAACTCTCCTTGAAAGAAAGGTTCAGGAGTGTAATTATTCTCTATACTTTGAGATCTGGTGCTAAAGAAAAGGTGTGAATATTAAAACCAAACCATTGTTTTTAAAAGGAGGATATATATTTGAGTCTCTGGGCTTGTGTATCTTTATGTGTTCCTCTAAATTAGTCAGAGCAGCTACCATCAGGCACATGGCTTGTTACCTCTGCCCTGACTGCGCAGAAAGCCCAGGTCTGGCAGCCCATACAGTGCCAGGACAAACCCTCCTCCACAGCCTGTGGCACAGGAGTAACACCCTCTGTGGCAGGTGGGGGAGGAACTGGGCACTCAGCATCTGCTCAGATTTCAGAGCTGAAGAAGCTCTTAGTCATCCTGATGATTGCAGTGAGGTCTCATGGGAGCAGCACACATTTGTGGGGATCTCAGGAGATGGTAGCTACCATGCTTATGTGTTCTCTGCTCCTGCTTTGGCTCCTGTTTGTCTGAGTGTTTGCCACTGCTTGCAGAGGGACTAGCACTTAATCCTCTCTTTCTACTGTCCTCTCAGCCTAGTATCTGCACCCTGCTCCATAAATTCAATTTAAATCAAATGCAGAAAAAAGCACATATTAAAAATCATTGAATGGCATTTGGATTTGCTAGGTGCAACAAAGGATGCAAAGGATTATAAAGTGATGCAAAAGGCAAATGGATCTCTGCACTCTTCACTTCCCAAGTACAATGAGAGTTTTCTCTTTTTATGACTTCACACTTTCCTCAAAAAACTGTAGGGAAGTAGTAATCATCTGTAGTGGGGAAAACCTGACTGCCAGGAAGGGAATACCAGCAAATGTAGCCAGGTATGAGAATAATTTCTAAAACCAACAGAGGTGCTCATACATGCTACATCAAAATGGTGTTGTTCCAGACAAATGATATGATGTTTCTTTGCTTGGAATTTTGTGAGCATTTTGGGTGACATGTTTTTAACATATCAATTATTCAGAGCTATTATTTAGTGTAATATATTTGGCTTCATGCAACCTTTTAATAAATAGTAAGCAAAACAGAGAAACATTTGCAGTAAAAACCAAGAATATAGGATAGGCTTATTAATTCTCTTTAGACTGTCAAACAGCAACAAATCAGTGGGGAAAAAAAAAGTAGATTGATTTGAAAAAGAAAAACAAAAATAATATATCAATACAACTTCACTGATGAAATTCACTGGGAAAAAATGTGGTTTAGTTACTAGAAGTGCCCTTCATGTCCCATGTAGAGGAAATAACTGTGACTCATCAGGATGTGGAGGGTCAGGCACTCAGCAGGTAAGGTTGAGTGAGCCAGTGTCGGGTACACAAGGTGAAAAGAGAGAGGCACACTTAGCTCTGCACTCTGGCTTAAAGAGCTGCTTGTAAAGGTGTTGATGTAAATAGACATTGCTTCTCTCCATATCCTGCATCACCGCTGTGGGTAGTAGAATAAATGATTTAGTGAGAGGGGAAAAATGGTTACTGAAACCCTTTCTATTAAAGTCTATTAAGTACTGTAAAGGTGTTTAAGAAAAAAAAAAAACCCAAACCCAGAAAACCTCTGCATATTTTATCCACAGATGTACAACTACAGCTTTAGTCACACCGTCAAGGAGTACAAAAAATGAACACTCACCTATCCCAGTGACTGAATAGTATGCAAATCTGTCAGGAATGCAATATAAGCAAAAAAAAAATTGCAGATAAGTAAAATGTTTCCTGGCTCAAACACATATTCCTCAAAAACTAACATTTATCCAATATTTGGTTCAGAACATAATACTGCTTGACAATTCCACTTTTCATGCTTAGTTTTTTGAGTTTTAAAACACTGAAAGACACTTCCAAAAGACAGCTACTTTCCAATGCCTCTAGCAGGGTCTGTCCCTGTTTTGAGCATATGCTTTCCCAGATAACACACACAAAAATATCCTCAAAACACTCAAATCACTCTATTATCCTGAGAAATGTTTTAAATTAGCAACAGTTCTGCAGAAATTAATACAGCTCCACAGACAGAGCCACAGCTCACATCCTTGTATTCAGACTACATTGCTAATTACATTAAACAATTCTGTCTTCTTCCACTTCCTACTAGGAGGAGACTCAAACTGGGCATATCTCCATGAATTTTATGCAAAAAAGATGGAAAATTTAGGGGAAGAGATCATGAACTGCAGCTTTTGTTTTTTTTGGTGGGGGTTTTGATAGCTTCAATTTCATAAGCAAAAAGGTACAGATCCTATCAAATATTTATTCCTGCTCCTTGTAAGTGCTCTTCATCTTCTAAGAAGACAACTTGCAAGAGAAGAGTATTTGGACCAATGATCATGAATTTTGTATCAAAGTTATTAGTTGATAGCCTTAATGCTCAAACAGTTGTTCTTAGTGCTCTCAGCTAATTGAAGAAATATTTTCCATTTAATTTACAAAACTTGTGATTTCTGTGACAGCATCAGAAATACTCTTTTGAGAAAGAGGACTCTTTCCTGGCAGCAGAGGTACAGGAAACCCTATGGTCCAGTGACTACAGAAGCAATTTCAGGCTGGATAACATTTTCATTATTTGGCAGTTTTCTGTACGCTCTGTAACTGGGAATTCCTAAAAAAAACCCCATATAGGTACTCCACATTCAAACAGGAAAGAAGTTGAGGGAAAAAAAGAAGATAAGGAAATTCAGAGTAATGGTCATAACTCCCTCTCCATTAAGTGGAGCAAGGTTACTTCAACCACAGATGAACATTACTGCAGTACTGCAAAAGAGCTAATGCAAGAGTGCCAGACGATGCCGTCACCTTGTACCATCCTGTGACTTGAGCCAAATGGGAATGTGGATTGCAAAGGCTTGGCTTGAGATGGTGATAATGGGAAGCTCAGTCTGAAGAAACAGCTCATCCTCCTGGCTTTGTTAGGTTGGTGTCTCTGGGGATGCTGGAGGAGCCTGGGCCTGAGAGAGACCTGGAGCTCCAAGTGATTTGGCAATCCTCATGTACCCTGTGATAGCCTGAATTTGGTCACTTGGCTGGCAGAGTAATTGTTATTGCAAAAGAGTGCTGCATTAGAAAAAGGGTGTGAAAATAGATGACTACTGATTTGGTAAAGGCAGGTGAGCGTATATTGTGAAATACATACTCTAGTATGCATACTTTTGTGATAACAATTGTATTTATCCCTTAGACATTTAAGGCTTCTTTAGAAATTTTATGGTTGTATAAATTTGTACTTAGGCACCTTATAAAAGTGACGTTGTGACAGCATAATAGTCCATAAAGAAAACACAGTTTCAAGAACTGGCCTAAAGATTTTGTGGTTTGCCATCTTAATGCAGTGCCACTCAGAAACACCAAAACCAGATTTTGAGACCTTGAACAGCCTTTCATGAGATGCAACCAGACCTTCTTCCTTTCTAAAAGCACTCATCGAAAGTGGATCATTAGTTTGATATCAGGTGAATCCAGCTGCTTCCTCTCCATATATACATTCAGAGAATATGAAAGCCCTTCTAGAACATTGCCAGAAGAAAATGCACTGGGAAATTCAAAGGTTTTCAGCACACAGTTTTAGGTCTGTAATTTTTTCCCTCAAAGTGCCAGAAGAGATAATGTGTTAATCATTTGTCAAAATACTATTTTCAAATCCAAGCTCCTTATTATGTTTAGTTATTTAGTTGCATGAGGACAGAAAATGTCTTTTATCACTTTCTAAAATATTTCCTACGTATTTCAGATAAAAAGCAGATCAGGCCAAACATTCAGCAAATTAGAGGAAAAACATTCACTTTCCATTTGTTTACAAGGTGAATTTCAAACATACAAAAATATTTTTAGGTAAAAATATTGTCATTTATTTACATCTAGAAAACAGACCTGGCAGACTGCTGTAACAGGATGGTTGCATGTAATTTTGAATATTGTATTAATAAAGCCAGTTGTAAATTGGGATATTGGCTGTGATGGATAATTGCAAATATTAGGCACTAACACAATTAGTATTAAAAGGAGACGTGGCTTCAAAAATTTACTCCTGTAGTTCTAATTTGTAGGTGCAATCTATAATGAAATAATAATAACCTGAACTGCAAATCCACAACAATATTCATACTTAATCAAATGATGCTCCACTAATTAAGTTTGCCACAAAAAGATAATTCCTTGGGAAAGCTGTACAATGTTTGTAAAAAAAGCGTTATGAACACAACTCCTTAAACTTATAGCAATTTAGTCACCACTAATTTTTGAATTGTGAATGAAACAAGTATTGGATATTTATGGGAATTCCTTTTGTCCTTTCTACAGTGCTCCAAAGGGAAATTGTTGCTGGATAGGTAAATTCCTATTAAGCTTATCTGAAATACAGTAATGCAAGCAAAAATGTGTTTCTAAGTTTTTAGGTACGTGTAGTTGTTGTGTTAGGATCCTTCAAAGAATTTTTTTTTTCCTGCTTATGCTCCATTTACAAAGGGGCAAATGATTGAATTTGCTTCACTGAATTGAACTTATACAGCTTCCTGCTGGGTTCTGGGGAGCATTTATGGAACACCACCTGGAGGGCAGCTGCTCTTTTCTCCTAGGCCTGAATATCATTAAATTTCAGCAGCAACATGACACACTGTAGAAAATTTTGTTCTAAGGCTGCACTCTTCTGTGCTGCTCTTGTCAAGAGCAAAGAGAAGTGGGGGCAGGGGAGCATTTCTGGAAAGCAAGAGTGATAGATTTCGTTGCCTTGTCAGCAAATGCCCACAAACAGGAAAAGCAGAAGGACTGGAAGTATAAAAGGGACCTTTTCTTTTTTTTGATAGTGGGTGAAAAAATAGCAAGCTGGAAGAAATGTATTTCAAAACAGTGCACTGTCTTTTCATAAATATAGGTAATTATGGCCTGTGTTGAAGCATTCGCAATTTAAGTTCACATTTGAGCAGCAGAATATCTTCACTTAGAAGAGCAATTGCTGACCTTATCCTGTACCTGTGGGTGACATTGGAGCTACCCTAAGACCTCATTTTCTTGTAGCTTTTCCTTAAGCATTTCACTACCAGATGAACCTGAAGATTGCAGTGAAATGTTGTGAAGCACTGCATAATGCCTGTGCCTTCCAAAGGGACCAAGTAACTGCAGCTCAGACCCTCTATGGGTTTTACATATCTTGAACAAGCTTTTTGCATTACTGTTAAGAAAACTTTTGCACAAAGAGGAGAGGTAAGATGGGACCAGCTTGCAGCAGCTCACGTCTATTACCGTGCCTCAGGTATTTTCCCTCCTCTACTTTCCAGCTTTTAATTGCCAAACCCCAATGTGAAGAAAGGACTGCATTCCCCTGGGAATTACAAACATGGTCCAGCTCTCTGTGCTTCTTACACTCCCTCAAGTCTACAGAGGTCATCTTGCCAGTGGTTAGCAAGAAAACTGGCGCAATGATTAGAGAGAACAATCTATATTCAGTAAATGTTAGCAATGTGATTTGCCTGCTCAGTGCCTTGTTATAAAATTTTAGTATTTTTCAGTGGACTATGATACTTAGCTCCTATTTTTGCACATTTTGACCTCTGCATTTTCCTCCTTCTTTCCATGTTGCACCTTTTCTCTTCAGCCCCTTTGCCAATTGCATCAGCTCCTGATTCCCTTCTCATTCCTCCTTAGCTCACCACTAAAATGTGTAGTAGTAACACAAGATGGTCTCCAAAATGATCTTGATTATTGTAGAATTGACCACCAATTAATAGTGCTGTGCCATATAAAAGATTGACAATTTCTTCTCAAAGCAAAATTCAGAAATAATGATTTTGCCAAAATCATACTGTTAACTGAGAATGCGTTGCTTTTAACAGCAGTGACAAATTACTGTTACAGATGAGACAATCTCAATAAACTTAAAATTCACATTTCTTGTTCATGTAATTTAAAAGTTTATTTCAAATAGAACAGTTGACGGAAAGTTATATTACTTTCTTTCAAATTGAAATATCTATGCTCTCATGCAACATTTCTAAATCAGAAGTTTTTATAGCACTCTTCATGAGCAGTATTTCAACCAGCAGTTCCAGTTTTGTCTGGGTAGTTTTTTCAAAATTCACAGTGACTACAAGTGCTGTCACTTTGGGAGCAACAAAGGACCCTGGATCTGGACCAAAGAATCCCTGTGCTAGGCAGAGTGCCAGACAGAGACACCAGGTCATGGATAAATATTTTGGGTTCCCGAGAGAGACAGTGGAATGGTGATTGCCTGACTAGGAGTTGATGGCTTAAGAGAATAGTCAGAACTGATTTTCCCTCATGGCCACCAGAATTGACTAATGCTAATTTTTTTGCAGGAAGAAAAGGTATTTGAAACAACTTTAACTCTTGAGTATTAGTTGAAAAAACCAATAAAGATGAATGTTGGAAAAGCAGCTCCTATCACTGAGATTACACTGGTAGGAGCTTCAGGACCAGCACTTCCAGCTGATCCAGAAACTTAGATTTAAATAGAAAATTATTTTGTTTCATGAGAGAAACAATATTTGCCATTCTGAAAGCCAGAAGGGCCCAGGTGGGAGAGAGGCAGATTCCAAGTGGGAGGTGAGGATGCTAAACTGTCTTCCAAAAGGAAACAAGAATCAGGCCCACATTTTCCAAGCTTAGTGCCCAGGGAAACATATAGAAAGGAAGAAAACTCATACTTAGTAAAGTTTGACATGGAGTTTGTCTGTATTTTTTCTGCCACAGCAATCTTGCTGGAAATAAAAACCTGCCTACAATGAACACCAAATAATGGATTTTCAAACTAGCATTCAAATGAAAAAGATCTCTCTGGGTAAGACTAGTGTCTAGATAAAATGTAAATTCAATCTCTCTGTGAAGCACTTGTGAATAATCAGAAATGCATACAGTCACTAAAATACATTACCAGAATAACACAGAAATGGAACAACATGACAGTATTTATTTTTTCCTCTTGGAGAATAGAAGTAGATGGTTCTCCCAAATAATTATCTGTTTCAAGAGAAAACTGTTCACATATTAAAAATCTCATGCTTCCTTTTCGCATATTTCTCTCCTTGGGCTGGTTCCAGTTTTGATCTTTACCCTGTCCCCAAATGGGAGCAATTGAATGGCACAAGCTGACTTTTCAAACGTGACTCCTCAGCATACTTACTCATTTAGTGTCTCAGGACTGCAGTGAAGAGTCCATAGGACTCTAATGGGGAGAATTCCAGGGCTATTCCTGTCCTGCCAGGCTCATTGTGTAGCCTTAGACAAATTATCTTAGCACTAGTTCAGACCTTCCTTTCCTGCTTTGTTTTGTTTATTGCAAATTTCTGTAAATTGCCAAATGAAGAGCTTGGAGAGCACTCTGAACTTGTGTGTAGCTAGTTAGCTACCCACTTGCTTCTCTTGATGTTTGAGAAGTGAAGGAAAAAGGAGATGCAAGGTATTGCAGAAAGGGTTGAACAGACCTCTATTAATCTTATTCTCAAGGGAAAAGATTCTTTATTGTGAATTAACCCTGTAAGGTGAGGCATATACTGGTCTGTTTGTACCTGAATTAAGGTTTTGGGCATGTACTCAATGTGTGGGGCAAGTCTGTGCTCATTAAATGGTTCTCTTTACACACTACTTGGCTGGCAGTACAGATATTCCCCTGGGCCACACAGCCAGGCCCTTCCAGGCAAAGTAGGAAACAGAAATCAGGAAGAGGTTTCTGGCTCCCTGTACCATCCTTTTCTGACCAGTACTGTGCAGAGAGAACCCCAAAACTGCAACTCCCTTCTATAAATTGCCGATAATAATTTCTTACCTCAGACTTCACATTGTCGTGAAATATCAACTGCTGTGCAAATAGCAAGTACAATCAATTATTAATTTCTGGTTTATTATTGACTGACCACTTTGTCAAACAAACTGTATGATAACCTGTAACTCTTTCTATGACATGTATGATAACTGTATGATAACTTAAACACTTTCTATTTGCTGCTCTGTCCTAACAATTCCTAGTACAGCAAAACAGAAAAAAATAAGACCAAGTCTCATCTGACTTACAAAGATCATTAGTAACCATGTCTTGTATGCAAGAACTGGATTGGGGCCATGCTGACACAATACAATCAGTTTTCTATACTTGCAAGATGCTGTAATGAAATGCCTGATTTGATGAAGTTAGAGGCGTTATGATATTTTCATCATTGTGTAATAAAGCATCAGGAAACCTTCAAGCCTCTAATGTTATTGAATATCTTGGTGGTGCTCATATTAACACTGCACAGTTTGCAATGTAAGGGAAGGAGGAGGGAGGAGGACAGACAGTTTGGGCTTTTGGTTTATGGTGAACAATCTTCCCCAAATTAATTTGTTCTCCATCCTTAAGTGATTGGTACAGCCAGGGTTTTGCATGCACCTCAAATCTCCTAGCATATCCATAAATAAGAAATATTGGATAGAATAATCAGATGTTTCTCATTTTCACTACAAAGCAAAGGCTGTTAGGGGGAGCAGTATGCTTGTGTTTTTTTGTTTACCTGGTTTTGGTGAATATTTAGTAATATTCTTTTAGGAACTGAAAGAACACAAAGTTATTTTCATAGTAACTAGTAATGTGATTTAATATGCATATACATTTCTAATAGATTAATAACCAAATTTATAATAAATAAAATATAAATAAAATAAATATTAAAATATAAATAAATTATAAAATTATAAAATTATAAAATTAAGCCCAGTATTAACTGAAGTGCTAATTCCCCAGAGTCACATGCAGTATATTTAATTCACTCCTGTGAATTCAGTGGGGCTTTGTGTAGAAATAAAATAAACAGCATTTCTATGTGCCTTCATTGTTTAGCTACTGTAAGATTTCTTTTGACTGCTGATATTATTTATAACTAGGAGGTTTGTTTGTTTGTTTTCCATTTGAAAAAAAATGGGTAATGAAACATTTGTTAAATTTATTTCTTTTTAAAACAATGGCAATACAAAGATTTACATGGACATAACAAAACAAGGATATAAAGAGCTTTATAAAGAACTTCATATAACCTTTTTTTCTCTAAATTTATACAACCAATAGGAATATTATGTGGTTTGCTTCTTTGTTCAATAATGAAGCTCTAATTTCCATTTCCACTGTACAGCTGTTGCACTTTTGGATTTTGCTTGCACAAGCCCAGGCTCCAGCAAGAACAGTCTGGAGGGAGGAGTCAGGGCAGCCCAAAAAGCCCATCCCAGCTTCTCCAAGCCGAGCTTTGCCAAAGTCAGGCACAGGTGGCTCAGATGGGAGCACAGTCAGGGCACTGGAGGATGTGCTGGCTCCATGCTCCAAGTGGCTCCTGCTCAGGGGCTAAGGAGCCTCACAGCTCCCTGGGAAGGAGGTCCCTGTGCAGGCAGCACAGAGCACTGAGCTCAGCTCGACTCCAGGCAGAGCACAGCTCAAACCCCTGAGCTGGGCCCTGCTGGGGGACTCCCTGCTGATCTGAGAGGTCACGTTTTATGGCAATGCCCTTGGGTATACTCAATTTTCTGATCAGGAAATGGCACAGGACTCAGGTGGCATTTGGGGCAAGGCCCTTCTAAGCAAAACCCCTGCAGATTTTTGCAGAATCCTGCTCACTGTGTGAGTCCTGCAAATTAAGATCTCTCAGGCATATGCCTCGGAGTGGCTTTTCACTTACTCTATAGTGGTGTATCCAACGGGCAGGGATGAGCAGATCCCAATCCAGTGAGCACGTGGGACATGAGACTTGCCAAGTGTCTCTACTGCAGGAGGTCATGTTGCTGCCTCCTTCATGATAGCAGATCCAGAGAAAAGACCCTGTGTCCATTTCATAGGTTCCAATGTCATTTGGCTGTCACTGAGGGCTAGGCCAGCTGCAGCCCTCCACTGCTCCTTAGGAGGAGGGAAAAGCTAAATGATAAATCTCTGTGTCCGTGTCTATTCAACTGTGCACATGCTTTAAAACTCTAATGGTTAAATTGGTGTGATGCCTAATAAATACATTGTTAAGCATTTTTGTCACATCCTTGCTAAATTTCCACATTCTAAAGAGCCTGATGGACTAAAAAGACTTCCTTCCCCTCTCCCATCCAAAATAGTAAGCAAATCCATTACAATAAGTATGATTATCATTCTAGACTTCATGAAGAGAAGCTTTAGGCATATTGTGTAAATTAAGTACATGATGTAATAAATCCTATATGAGTTGCAAATATTCTGCCACTAAGCAGGTTAACTGGCATACGAGTGTGAAATATTACACAGTGAAACCTGTGTGCCCTAAGAGACTACCCTAGGGTACTGACAAATACTTTACAACATCAAATTACCCATATTAAGCAAACTGGCTCTGCAGTTTAGCCAGAAAGGGTCTATAATTGGTTCAGGGGAAAACACTTTTTCCTAAGAGACCTGCAAAAACACTGTGGATTTCAATGTCTATAGGCCAGCAATAGAAATGTATAGCATTATGAATAAACTCTGTCACTTTGAATTGTTCTGATTTCTGTGGAAGATTTGAAAGCAATCAAAATAAAACATGCTAAAAATAAGAGGTTTCCATCTAATTTTGTATAACTGGTGGCTGAATAATTAAAATTAAGATCAAATTGTGTTAAGTTTACACATTAAACTTACTTGCATCAATTTTTCAGCAGAAACAAGTAAACATTTCCATTTAAACAAGCCTAGAAACAGTAATTTCTTATATGAAATATCTGCAATAGAATCTCTTATGGGATTCTCTCCATGTTTTTTGAAGCATGATTTTCAGACACTTTTAATAAGAGACATATCGCTTCTAAATTGTTCTTCTGCCCTAAAGTGATTTGGTAAAAATGGCATGGGGGACTCTGGATTCATTATCACACTGATTTTTCTACCCAATGAGCTCAGTTTGCAAGTAAATTTCTAACTGCCAGCTGCACAAACTCAGCCTGAGTCCTGGACCCCTTCCATCTCATGCATCACCACCAGTAATAAATGTCCTATTTGCCAGAATATGCCCTCCATGGCATCTGTGCAATCCCAGTGCCATCCGTGAATGTGCACAGGTGTTGCTTGGGGCAGACGTTCAAATCAATAGGGTTACACACAAGTGGCTGAGGAAATTATCTCCAAGCAAAAATACCAGTACTACAATGATCTGTGGGATGGAAGGGACCCTGCCTCACTCACAGAGCCAGGTTTTAATCTCACAACCAATAAGAAAAGTATTTGTCTCGAAAACAAAAAACTGA
This sequence comes from Camarhynchus parvulus, assembly GCF_901933205.1. Taxonomy (NCBI): domain Eukaryota; kingdom Metazoa; phylum Chordata; class Aves; order Passeriformes; family Thraupidae; genus Camarhynchus; species Camarhynchus parvulus. The sequence goes on along the minus strand of NC_044573.1, from coordinate 80,062,198 downwards.
GAGGGGTGCAATGTACATGGAACATACCAACACTATTTTTATGCTGTTTCTTAAAGCATGAAATGGTTTTGGATGTACATGTTGCTCAAATATATTTAGAATTTTTTAATATATTTGGAATAATTTATTTAATTAAATAGTATATTTGATTTTTTAAGGTGCACTTTCCAAATAAGATGTTAAAAAAATCAGTAAGTGATGTATCTTGGTTTCTTAAAACACCTTGTTGTGTAAGAACAGCATGTCAGGGCTGAGAGGAAATGGCCTGTCCACATTGTCCCAGTGAGACAGCACCGTCATCCAACAATGCCTTAGGGGAGGGTGTTGGGGCAGCAACATACTCCAGGATGCCAGACCTGGACTCACCACATAGCTGCAAGAATAGGGCTGCTTTCTGCTGCACTTTTAAGTCCTGGATTATTCCAACCCATGTACACAATCACTTTGTCTCTAGATGTCTTTGCTGATCATGTGTTAACAAACAGTAAGCAATGTTTCTAGGGCTACCTACAGGCAGCAGGCAGCTCAAAATCAGTACCCGTGTCACAGCTCTGTTGGGTGGCCAGGAGCAGAGCTGGGCACTGGATGATGAGTAAGTGGAATACGTAGGTCTGGCAGGAGGTGAGCTAGGAGGAGCTGCTCCTGCTCCCACTACCAACTTCTCTGGGCTCCACCTAGACCCCTCCAGCAGCAGAGGACCACACTGCCTGAGAAGATGCCACAGATTGTGCTGAGAAGCCAGAAAACCACCCTCAGACTGCCCTCACCAGAGTGGTGTCTGATACACATACTTTTGACAAAATAAAAATTTTTTGCAAACAAAATCAAGGTGAAATACATCTGAATATCTTTGTTTGCATTTAGTTTCAAACTGGATGTAAATTTTTTCTAGATTATGGTTAAACTAGTTTATCCTCTCAAATGATTACTCTTTTTAGTTAAATGAGTCCACTTTACCTCTTCAGCTGAAGTTTGATTGTGACACCTGTCAGCTCTGGGCACTTTCATTTTCAAAACGAAGACTTTTTGTAAACCAGCCTTACACAATCCAAGAGCATGGATACCATGCTGAAAAGAGAGGAGAGGATGCCATTTTCCTAGCAATGACAAGGAAGTTGGCTTTTCCATGTGAATGAGTAGCTTAAGATAAAAACACAGGCAGAGAAGATTTACCAAATCTTAAAAAGCACAGCCTGTGTGCCTTTTCACTATTTTACCATGTTTAGCTAACATGAAGTAAGACCCCAGCTTATTTTTTTCCTCATGAATGCAAGACTCAAGGAATTTATATTTATTCCAGGGAAGATCTCTAGGAAATGTGTCTGTGAACTTGGGTGTGACCCCTCCATTCAGAATTTATCATATGTTTTCTATTAAAACAAAACCCTCTTGACACTGTAATTCTCTCTTCTTCCATTCTGAACACACAGCTTGTGACTGAAACCACTTCCTACACCTTGCAGAAGGTGCGTAACTCCAGCTTTCCCACACGTTCCCCAGGCAAAGTCATTTTGGGCTCTCCAGGCAAAAATCTGCAGCACAATTCAGAACAAGCAAGAAATAAATAGCCGAAAGAACACTGTACTCATAGTACTGTTTATCAGCAGAGTTAGCACAGTAAAAATCTTGGCTTTCAGTTTACTCAAATATAACACAGAGAACAGGCACTGTAAGGAGAGGGAATATCCTCCACTTTTCTAAAACACTGTTTCTTGAACAACAAACCTTTTTTTGCTCATTTTTAGTTCCTATTTGGTAGTCAAAATCTTGTAAGGACTGCGTAAGGTCAGTCTCTTAAAAACACGCCTCACTTCACCTTTCTAAGCCCAGATGGGGGTACGTGTAGGCACACTGGGCCACATGCAAAGGACCTATATTCCTGCACGAAGAGTCTCCTGCTGCTTCAGACCTCTGCAGGCACCTCACCAGTGTCCTGCCAAGGACACCTCAGTGCTTCCAGTGCCATTCACGTGCCTCAGGTCACCCAGAATAACACACCTCCCCAGCTAGAGTACTGAGAAACCCAGTGTAGGTGCAGACCCACAAAAACAGACTCCATCCAAGGAGAAAAGCATTAAGCTCTTTAGTGGATCCTGTTTTACCTGGTTTTTCCCTCTTTCTGGGGTAGCCCAGCCTCCTATTGACCTAGATAATGGGAAGATGATTATTCATTTGAATTTCAAAAGAACGAGTAGTGGGCTGTTAGCTCTAACTGCTGCACTCTAATAGGAATATACATGCACACACACAATTATTGAACTGCTTTTAGAACATAAAATTATTTAATTTTAACAGTAATATCTACTTATTCATGTACATGTTTAATCCTATTTCTAAAATCGAGACTTCTTTTTGTTTTACAGAGTGTAGCTATTATTTGTCAGTCTGCTTTCAGCTTCATTATCTTCCTAGCACTAGCCTTAAAATACAACAAAAACCAACCAAAACATAACATGAATAAGCATGAGAAAACAGTAATGCTGTTTATATTTAACAGATCACTTTTGAGGAAAAAATTGAAATGCTGCCAAGACACTCAGAAAACGAGATATAACACAAAAATAGAAAAATGGGATTTATGAAAACTACGTGATGCCCATAGCATTAATACACATCTTCACAGGGACACACATGAAGGAGTGGAAATATCCCAGAAGTTTGGTGTAATGACAGTGGATTCAAATGACACCAAAGCTTTATTAAAAATGATCTCACCTGATCTTCATGTGTTAAATGTCAGAGTCTGTCACCCTGGCATATTGAGTCCCAGTCTTATCAATATTGATTATATGCCTTCCATTGCAACTGAGTGAAAATTTTCCAAAATACTTTATGGCTTTTGTAAAATTATTTGAAAAAGAATGGGAGTACTCTGTGAAAATTCATTGATTTTATTCACTTCACAGGAAATAAAGATTCAATTTTCATTTCATCAGCTTGAATTTTATGCAACTATATGACATAATGAAATCTCCCACAAATGCCAACAACAAATTAAAACATTTTGACACTTTTCATTTTGCAAAATTACACCATTATTTCTGTCTGGATTTAAAATGCATGTAAAACTGCAGAATGTCTCACCAGGTATCTGAATACTGGTACTTCGAGAGGGATACTAAGAAGTAGGGTTAGGTGAGACATTGGTATTCTGCTGTCAACCTAGTGACGGTCCCAGCAGTATCAAAGCTGCCTTCCCCCGAGGCAGTCAGGCACCTACACACTCCCGGGACTCCTGGCCACGTCATCATTACAAGAAACACCCCCTCAATTTTTACAAAATCCTGCTGGGATTTTGTAAAGGCTCTACAGCGTGCCCAGTCTGAGCGAATCCTCACCCAGATGGGGCAGGAAGTGCCAAACTCATTCCTCTGGGAAGGAATGCCCTGCGCTGCCAACAGCCCTGCCCGGAGAGACCACAGCTGACCGCAGCTGCGACAGGAACTCGGGCACTCCCTCCCAGAGGTACTGCACCCTCTTCTCATGTGGTTTCTCTAAATTTTAACATTTTATGACAGGTTGAGAAGCCTGCCAGTCAAATTTTCCATTTTATCCCCTGTGTCTTAAAGGATAGACATTTTTATGGAGCTAGATTGTACCATGGAGTGCAGTCAGAGAGAGAGAGGTGGCAAAAGCCTCAGAGCAGAAATCATGGCTGGGCACAGTCATGGAGAGGCAGAGCACTATTTTTCAAAATCCATCTTCACAATGAAGCAACTGAACCTTCTTCAGCTGTGCCCTTTTCCTTACCTCTGCTCTTTACACCCAGCCGGGGTCCGGCAAGGAAGGTGACATAACACGATGTATCTGCCTCAAATGTATCCTTCAAGCTCCACCTGACTCCTGACAAGCGCAGCTGAGACCTGGCAGCCCTAACCTATCCCTACAGCTAAAAGAAGTGTGTGACGTGTCCAGTTTTTTGGTTTTGTTCCTGTAACAGCTCTGGCCACTCTGCAGCCCTATGATATCAGAGTCACATCATCCAAGCACAGTCATTTTGCCGTAGTCTGAGGAAAATGAACCACTGGGATAATTAGAGGATGATGTACCAGGGGACCTACTGCCCCATTAGCACCAGTTCATAGGAGGTACTCAGGCACAGGAGAGGCGGTGCTCATTCCTCTCATTGCCATTATGTCCATGTACAGACAGCAACCATCACAAAACTTGTTAAACTTTCCCTTATCTAATAACTGCAAACGGTAGCTGGAAAAGCACAAAGGAACGCATAAAACAGTATGTGAACTAATTTCCAGCATACTTTTTGCAATTAAAATGACCACAGGTGCATAGCACACTGTCAACCTTTGGATTTCAGACATTCTGTGATAAAATCAAACATGGGATTATCTGGATAGGTCTATCCACTACAGCGTCCTGAATAACGGTGCTTCCGAGAAAACAAGCACACAAACAAACAAACAAACAGAAAATCATCACTGTTCGATGCTTTCTGTATATTTTCACGCTGTACTTTGGGGAAGGTGCCTTTATCCTCTGCCTACATCACGCGGTAAGTGCCTCCAGGCGGGTGCGACGATTCTCACGTCCCTCCTGCGGACAGCCCGCGCCTCCCCTGGGACAAGGGGACCTCCCCCACCGCGGTCACCGCCGACCGGCGGGCCAGGGCCACCGAGGCACCCTCCGCATCCGCAGGGAACCGGGAGCGCACCAGGTTCTACCCTGCGTTCCCCCAGCCCCGTTCTTTACCGACCAGACACCGAAACACGCCCCGGGAGGACCGAGGCGCCTGCGGGGGTTCAGGGGAGCAGCCCCGCCGCGGAGGGGAAGCGGGCCATGAGCGATGAGCGCCATGCCCGCCGCGATCCGTCCGCATCCGCACCCGCGGCAGGGCGGCTCCGCTCCCGCTCCGGGGCTGCCGCCGCAGGAGCCGCGGAGCGCCAGCGCCCCCTGCCGCCCACCCCAAGCCACGCGGGGTTCCACGGCCTCCGGAGGCAGCGAGACACGGGGGAGCCGCCGCCGCCCCGCTCCGCCCCGCACCGTTCTGCACCGCTACGCGCCCGACGGCGGGGCGAGCGGACGAAGCCCCCACGGCGGCCCTGCCGATCCCCGGGCGGAGGGGAGGGCCGGGCCGGGCCGGGCCGAAGCCGCTCCGCCGAGAGCCGGGGAGAGCCGGCGGCGGTGCCTCCTCCCCGCGAGGGGGTGTGTCAGCGCCCGGCCGGGGGCGTGGCGGCGGGCGGAGCCGAGCGACGCCATTGGCCAGCGGCGGCGGTGATGTCACCCTTATGAGGCGCTGATAACGCGCGAGGCGCGGAGCCGGGAGTTTCGCAGAAGGGGCAGCACGCGCAGGGCGGGCGGCGGCGCCGCGAGGCCGGGGACGGGCACAGCGCGCGCCCAGCGCTCCAGCCCAGCCGCGCCCGACCCGGCCCGGCCCGGCCCCAGCGCCGGCGCTGCGGTGCGGGCGGCACAGCCACAGCGCCCGCCCGGCCCCGCCTCGCTGCGCCGCGCACACGGCAGCTCGCAGCAGGGGCAAGGTGCGGCGGTGGGAGGGGGCGGCGGCGGAGCGGCTTTGTTGGCTCGGAGGGGAGCGGCGCCTCGGCGAGAGCCCACCATGGTGCAGCAGGCGGAGAGTACGGAGGCGGAGAGCAACCTGCCCCGGGAAGCGATGGACACCGAAGAGGGCGAGTTCATGGCTTGCAGCCCCGTCGCTTTAGACGAGAGCGACCCGGACTGGTGCAAAACGGCGTCGGGGCACATAAAGAGACCGATGAACGCGTTCATGGTGTGGTCTAAGATCGAGCGGAGAAAAATCATGGAGCAGTCCCCGGACATGCACAACGCGGAGATCTCCAAGCGCCTGGGCAAGCGGTGGAAAATGCTGAAGGACAGCGAGAAGATCCCTTTCATCCGGGAGGCGGAGAGGCTGCGGCTCAAGCACATGGCCGATTACCCCGACTACAAGTACCGTCCCAGGAAAAAGCCCAAAATGGACCCGTCGGCCAAGCCCAACGCCAGCCAAAGTCCCGAGAAAAACGCGCCCGCCAGCAGCGGCGGCAGCAAGAGCGCCAAGAGCTCCAGCAAGAAGTGCAGCAAGCTGAAAGCCTCCTCCGGCTCCTCGCCGCCCAAGCCGGGAGCCAAAACCGCCCACCACGGGGACTACGCGGGAGACGAGTACGTCTTCGGCACCCTGAAAGTGAGCAGTAAGACGGTCAAGTGCGTCTTCATGGACGAGGAGGAGGATGAGGAGGAGGACGAGGACGAGCTGCAGCTGCGGATCAAGCAGGAGGCGGAGGAGGAGGACGAGGATGAGGAGCCGGGGCCGCAGCAGCTGCGGCGGTACAACGTGGCCAAAGTGCCGGCCAGCCCCACCTTGAGCTCCTCGGCGGAGTCCACCGAGGGGGCCAGCCTGTACGAGGAGGTGCGGGGCGGCGCCGCGGCGGCGGGCGGCGGCAGCAGACTCTACTACAGCTTCAAGAACATCACCAAGCAGGGCCCGCCGCCGCCGCAGCAGCCGCCCGGCCTCTCGCCGGCCTCCTCCCGGTCCATCTCCACCTCATCGGCCGGCAGCGAGGAGGCGGACGACCTGCTCTTCGACCTCAGCCTCAACTTCTCCCAGCACGGCCACGCCGCCGCCGAGCTGGGGGCGGGCGCCGCCGGCGGCAACCTCTCTCTCTCGCTGGTGGACAAGGACCTGGACTCCTTCAGCGAGGGCAGCCTTGGCTCCCACTTCGAATTCCCCGACTACTGTACCCCGGAGCTGAGCGAGATGATCGCGGGCGACTGGCTGGAAGCGAACTTCTCCGACCTGGTGTTCACGTACTGAGCGGGGGCGGCGGCCAGGGCGGACGGCGAGAGCGGCGGAGCTGGAGCGGCGCGACGCCGGCGATGATGATGATGATGATCATGATAATGATTAAAAAATAAGTCTTGTTTTCTTTGAAAAAAAAAATCTCGAAGTTAGTTCCGAGCCCGGGAGTTGTGATTTTTTTAAATTTTTTTTTTTGTGTTTTTTTAATTTTTATTATGTTTGGTGATCACAACAACAACAGCAAAGGCAAATGGGACTGGGGGAAAAATGATACAGAAGGCGCTGTTTGAAGCTTGTCGGTCTCTGATTGAAGTCTGGAAGATGGTCTGCAAAGAAGTCTTTTGGCAGCACAACTGTTACTCAAGGGGGTTTGTGGATTTTTATTTTTTTTTCCCGTGAGAGATCTTAACGAACTGTTATGATTTTTTATTTTTTTTTTTCCGAAAGGGACCATTGCAACTTTTTTTGGAGGGAGAAAACTGATGTCTTCTATGCATCCGATTCTTAACAAAGCTGCAGGGAGCTTGAAAAAATGCAGACTGTACAAACGCTTACAAATAACTGAACTGACTTAAGATCAGAGTTTACTTTTCAGATCAAATTGTTTATGGTTTTACAAATGTGATTTCTACTTGCCAACTTTTTTTTTTTTGTAACTTGTTCCCTTATACCTCCTTGATTGAATACCAGACAGCCTAGACCTCAGTACAAAAAGGTATTGAAACATTTTTGATACATAACAGACCTCAGTCTTTTTTAAAAATTAATATATTTTCAGGCGTATTTTTGTACAGTGAAAAGGGAACATTCTTGCTGTGTTTTTTCAGTAAGACTTTTCAGGCACTTCTTCCCTTTTATTTTCTTTGTTTTTCTCTGTTTTTAGCATGCAAGTTTGTTGGTACGTTACGTCCTGGTTTTAAAAGGATTAAAATTTTAAAAAATAATCCTTGCATCTAAAGGCCTTGTGGTTTAAAAAAAAAGAAACAAACACTTTTTTTGTACAGCTATAGTTCAGATTTGTTCAATATTTGTAGGTAAAGATTTATTGAAAATGGTGATATAGACCTCAGAGCTGTTATCTTAGTTTAAAAGATTGTATATGTACTGTACTATAGTAGGATTTTATGTATCTCATACGCTGTGATATGTGGATGGGGCCCCAGATGGAAGGTATGAAACTGGATTCTCGATTTTAGCAAAAAAAAAAAAAAAAAAGGCACATAGTTTAAAAAGTTTCTCATGTTGTGCAATATAATCTAAAGTACAGACCATCTGCATATTTTGTAGCAAATGATGGCAAAAGCAGACTTGTGCACTGTCAACATCATAGCCTGTTTTTTTTTTTTTTTTAAATGCTGAAAGTCTGTATCTTTACAATTTTAATAAATCAGCTGGAACTGATAGAAACTCGTATCGCAATTAGTGTCTGTAGCAGGAACGCTGGAGATGCCGTGTTGTCACCCTGGCCCGCGGAGGAGCGGTAGCTGTAGGCTGTAGTGCATGATCAGAGCTAGGGGGGAGGAGATTCAGGACTGCTTCTTTTCCTTTTTTTTTTTTTTTTCCTCCTCTCGTCGCCTTTTTCCCACCGGCTTAGCTCCGCGGGGCCGGGGTTTGCTTGCTGCTTCCCCGGGGCCGCTCCGGGCAGCGGCAGGCTGGCTGGCCCCGGGCATTTTCGGCTCCGCCGCCTGGTCCCGCTCCCGGGGCGGCCCCGCAGCCGCGCTCCGGGCGGGGGCGAGGGGCGCGGCGGGGCCGGCTGCCCGCCCGCTCTCAGCGCTGCCGGCAAGGCGACTCTCCCCGCTCTGCGTGCTCCCGGTCTCTCCCCGCTGGGCTTTTTCCTCCCCCTCTCCCGTTTGTGATGAGTAACCTGGGCCAGACTCGAGGTGGAGATGCTGAGGGTAGCGGCGCCGCCGCATCTCCTCCGCCCCGGGCAGCGCTCGGCCCGCCGGGGTGGCACTGCCGCTCCGGAGAGCCGCCCGCCGCTCCGGGCAGGCAGCGCAGGGCAGGGGAAGGGGTACGAGCTTCGGCTGTAGGTAAGCAGACTTTGTCAGTGTGCTTTTTTTTGACTTTAGCAGCCATCGGATTTCAGTGTGTGCTCTGAAATAGCTGCTGATGGCAATAAACAGACTCACAAGGTGGAAGTTTGTTTCTCAAGAAGTTTACTTTTTTATCTGATAGGCATTGGTAAATTATTACTACTTTTTTTTTTCCTGCGCTAATTAATGATCCAGCTGTTTACAGGGACAATTCACTGTGCTGGTATTTTGGTGGCAACCACTGCTACAGGCTTTCAGACTTGCTGAAATGAAAATCCTGCATACGCATTTGTAAGGCATAATAAAACATAACATTAAAACCTGCATGCATGTTATGTTTAATCAAAGACAACTCTTAGGCATTTAAGTGGTGAGATATCTTACTTTAGGTTAGTTAAACTGGTAGTAAAATGATTAATATAATCTGATCTCTTTCTAATAATAATAATAATAATAAAACACTCATGATTCTAAATAAAAGTTGTTTGGCCTAAATCTTTGCTATCAGAAAAGAGATATAGCATATCTGGGAACTCAAATTTATGTCTTGCATTGTGATAATTCTTTATGAGAAACTGTGTTTTAAAACAAACTTAATTACAATATACAAGATATCCTTGGCAATGGATAGTCCTCAATAAAACAGAGTTTCTTGAATTTTCAGTTTTTGGTCTCAAATGATTAGTGTGTTTTCCATGTAATAACTTAGAAATCAGATTGAAAACAAATGACATTTATCTCTTCTAAGGCAAAAGACTGAAAGAAAATAGTTACACTGAAGTGCTCTAGCCTAGCCATTCACTATCCTGCTATCGAAAATCCTGTTTTGGGCTAGGGTGATGGAGTAAGTTGATCAGGTTCTAAGTCTTAAAACTGAGCCAAAATTCTCTTAGTAATTCTTCAAGCTATCATGAGAGTAGGGTGACTTGTTCTTTCAGACCCTTTCTTCTGATATGCATCCTTGTTTATTAAAGTGATAATAGGCAGTGTCATTAAACATTTGTACTTTACAGATGTTCAATGAGTTATGAATGATTATGGTCAAATACAGGCTGCATTTAGTTAGCATTGTAATAAGGTCTGTGTCTCAGCCTATAAAAGTTTTGACTTGCATATATTTTTGGAAGCTGTTTTTAAAATTACCATTTAAAATATTACTCAAGGATAGCTGATTTAAATGATCCAATTAAAGAGCAGTCAGGCATATTTTAAAAGAGCAACAGGTCTACTTTAGTCAAAGAATATAATACCCACTCAAAAGTATCTTTTCTTTCTTCTAAATGGGAATTATACTGTACTATATCAGAGGAATATTTTGAGTGAAGGTATATGGTGCAGGGAAATCATTTTTTTGGCCAAACACTTGAGTTACTTTTGTTTTAGAGTTTATTATTGCATATTGTTCAAGGAAAAACTAGGTAGTGTTCTGTTTAAGCCACTGCATAGTTAGGGCTGAAGTCTGATGCTGTTGAATGCCTAAGCTCCTACTGGTCTCAGTGAGAGTAAAAAACAATCTTCTACTCATGAAAAATAGCATCTGCTAAGCTACTCTTTTTTATTTTGTCATTAATAATATTCATACCTTTGTTTCTCTTTCCTTTTTTGTTTTCTGTGTACATAGGGATCTTTGTTGATGTGCTAGAGCAGTCCTGTTGCAGGCCTGGTATCTCCCGTGGCCTTTTTCCCCACATTCCTTGCATTTGTCTCTGTACAATACTACTCTACGTGTAATAGGACTCAGTGATAGGAGGGAGGAAAATGAGCTTTTCTATGTCGAAAAACAATTTCCTTACTAACACTGAGGATGTCAACTCAATGTAAAACCTAATCAAACATGCTGATTCTTTTTATCTTTAAGGTGAACATTTTTTGCAAGCTTTTTCCCCCCTTTTGATGTTTTTACTGTTTTTTCCCTTCCTTTTAAAATAACCACAACTAAGAAACATTTTCTCTCGTTAAGTGCAGTCTTTTATAAATGTGGTAGAAAAGCTCATTCCAGGAGTCCTTTAAGTGCTACATGCTCTTTAGGCATTCACTGACATTCAGATGAAACTTCAAGTCTATTGAATGTGATTTGCATGCGTGCAGTATGATCCTTCACTCCTGCCTTTTTGAGGAAAGTGCAACTCTGTTGTTACACCAGGGGAAAACTGGTGTGGGGTCAAAGTCAGGGCCATATAAGTTTTAGGTGTGTGATAATCAAAACAGTTCATGAATTCTGTCTTACATGCTCACAATTGTTGCCTAGTAAGGCCTTAAACCTGCTCTGGTAAAAAAAAAAAAAAAAAAAAAAAATTCTCATTGAGCTTAATGGGAGTTTTTTGCCTCAAGGGCTGCTGGCAGGATAGGTGTCTTATCTCCTCCTAACCTTCATATGTAAGAATGGCCAGGAAAAAACAACAAAAACTTAATACAATGAGTTGCCTTACATTTCCCCTACTATACAGTTGTATTTCTTTGATTAATTTCCTTTCCCCTCACTCACATCCAAGGCTGTGATTGTTTTTTTTTAATTTTTTTGCACACTACCTATACCAATTAACTGCCTAATTAGTTTTATCTTCTCTACATGGATGCAGTGAATTTGTAAGAGAATTTCACATGCAAGTAGTTTTTTAGTGAGTTTAAAGTAAATAGAGTTTTAAAGACCTATTTTTATATTCAATATAAAGCACAAATGTGCAGAAAATGTAGAATGACTTACAAAAAGGGAAGCAAAAGTTCATAATATTTCATGTATAAAAGTAATACCTTCTTTGGGGTGAGATTCTCTTAGAAAACCCAATACTTATGCCAGTGCAAAGATAGGAATATTTTAAAAACTCTTAGGAAAAAATTGTGATTGACAGCAATTTAAAAGGAATGACTTCTGTAGATACAAGGAAACCCCTAAAGCAATATGGATAAGAAGGGGTGAATGGTTTTCAATGATGAACAACAACCTGGAAGTGTGAGAATGGAGGTTTCAATCCTTATTAATTAATCAAATTTCTTCTTTTGTGGTTAGTTACATCTGGATTTCCTGTGAAGTGCAATCTTGCGGGATGAAAAAGTGCAAGGGTGCCAAAATTCTAAGACTTGTGAAAGTTCAGAGGCAGGTTTGATTTAGAATTATTGAATAAAGATTTTGGTAATTCACACTTCCAGTAAAATCAAGACATTGATTTACTGCTTGAAGAAATTTGATCAAGTAATAATGATTAATCCGGGAACTCCCATTGTCACAATTTGTTTTCGTTTCCATCGTCCTGCTTATCTCCAAAACCAATTTGCCTCAACTCCTGGCAAAGCCAGGGAGAAGAGTTATATGCCATTGTTAGTTCATTTACAATTTGTATCTGGTTTTGCTCTTGTATATATGTTGGCGTTTTGGAGTCTTTACATAAATGCTGTGATACTTTTTTTCTTATTTCCTTTTGTTTTTTGGTGGGCTGTTTTAAAATGGAGGCCTGTTTTCCAGTGTGGGACTTTTGATGGTTACAACATTTCAATGATGTTGCATGATGGCCACAGGTGGGGGAAATTGAATGTTTTAGAGCAGTTTTTCAAGCATGACACTTTTAAAATATGTAATTTCAAAGACTTTTCAAGGCCACATGAAATTAGTTTTCATAGCCACTCCAGGTCTTGGGGGGAAAAGCTGAAAAGTACTTTTGTTTAGAAGTCTGAGTGATGGTGGGGGGGAAACCTTTTCTTGAGGTTTTTGCATGCCAGTGCACGGCCTATTGCTGTGAGAGAAAGAAGATGGTAAGGCTGCTTGAGGCAATGCACTGGAGGACAAAGTGTTTTCTAGCACTAGAAAAAGAAAATGCATGGCAAAGTTTTGTCTTCTAGTAGACTATATAGCATGCAGAGTTTAGTATGTGTCAAAACAGTGTATGACATTGCTGTATCAAAGTTGTAAAATTAAGCATTATTTATTGAAAACTATGTATTTTTTTTGTAAAAACCTGATCACCTAGAGGATTAATATCAGTGACTTGTGCTAGTGCTACAAACTTAACCAGCTTCTTTACTACAGTACTTGATATGCAGTGTTAATGCTCAGGGTTGAAACCAGTCCACTCCAATGTCTTTTTTTGCAAGAGTTTTTAAATAAAGGAACAACAAAATGCAATTGTTCAAAAGACTCTAATAAAAATGTGTGATCAATCTTCCTATGTGGTTTTATGTGGATTTTTCTTTTTCTGGTGTTGCATTTGGTAAATGCAATTCAGCTCTGACAGTGAATCCACTCCTCATTCTGTGGGTGCCTAAAGCTGAAAGTTAATGGGAATGTTACATCTTTCAAAAAAACCCTTGACAGGTATTTATGGTCCAGGTAGTGTGTGCTAAGTGCTGTTCTGGGCACGCCTGAGAGCCACTGAAACACAGAATAAGTCAATTAGCTTCCTTATTTTCTGGTTAAGACTCTGGATTAAAACAATAAAATATTTTATGACAAACATCTTTAACTTTGCTTTAAAGTTGACCATGAAAGAATGAAATAAAATGGATTACATGCCAGCAAACCCCATTTCTCTCTGTATCTTTTTCTACAAACAATTTACCATCTAAATGTATTTTGGCATAGAAAAAATCATTCTGTATTAAGATTCTAGTTATGAAAATGTTTTTATGAGAAACCTGTAATCAATTCTTGAAACTATAAAAAGGTGTTTTTAATGTGTTTATGTGGTGAAAGTTTGTTGTATATTAAATATTGTTTTATAGAAATGATGGAGTTACATTGTTACAAATTCAAAATTTGTAATTAATACAAGCCATCTATTGCAGAAATTAACCTTCTAGAGCTCCTGACAGTAGACATATGCTCATATCCCAGGAAATATACAAGACACATCTCTCAATTGTATTTAATGTCTGTACTTCCGCAAGCTTTTACACAGGGTTGAAAATATCAACTGATAATTCCTTCCTTTCTGCTGGATGGGGGAGGGGAAGGGAGTGAAGATTGTTGGTTACCCTTAATACCTAGGAAATAACAGAAAAATTCTGATCAACTTCAGCTGTAACTGATAGAAACCTTTAGACCTGGGAAGAGTCAACTCAATAAATAAAAAAGTTCCAGATAATTTTGTATGACTCTTGAGCACAGCTCTTCCCATTTTCCTGTTCCTTCCTTGTCCCAACAGTTAGCTGAATAGCTCACTTCTTCGAAAAGCAATTCTTGGATGACAAGTGATTTCTGCTTAACTTATCAGACCTATTAAGAACACTGAAAGCAAACGATATCATTTCAGGAGTCTGTTGTAGTAGGATGTTTTTGTGTGAATGGAGATGTGTAACTGATGTGAAATAAGGGTTTGAATGTGTCATGTCATAGTAAACATAGGAAGTTTAAGCTGATCATTGTAAATCAATGAAATAAAATCTTTATATACAGCCACCATACCATTATTCTTTCTGTACATATCAAAGAAGTTTCAAAAAGCATTTTAAGGTATTTTAGAAGGTATTGAAACAGTGCTCTGAGAGTATTCCATGATACTTTGGGTTTTTTTTTTGTTCGGGGGTTGGGAGGTGGAGGTTGTTTGTTTGTTTTAGTTCCTGTAGAGTTTTTTTTTACTCAAGTACTATCACATTTAACCAAAGACAAACTAGAAATCTTTTAGAACAGACTAAGGTCACCTCCATACTGTCTCAAATGTGTCTAGCTGAAGTCTTCTCTTTGGTTCCTCCTCAGTGAGAACAGTTATTACTGCTTTGGAAAGCCAAGCTTCAGTTCTATGTCAGTCCTAATGCCAGAGGGAATTTCTGCATGACATATTTGGAATTTTCCATATCTAGTGTTTGAAAGTGTATTTGGATTGGTAACCACAAGTCATCATATCTTAAAACTATCACTGTAGAGGTATTGAGCAGCCTGGGTGTTGTCTCAGTTTATTATGGAAGAAAGGATAGAAATATGTTTGGGGGAAAAAATCCCTTGGTATTTCTGTTTCAATACAATATTCTCAACTTTGAATGTTAGATCTAACCCTAGAAGAAATGTGTGAAAACATGGACTGTAGGTAACATTGACCCACACAGTTACCTACATATATTTCCATCATTACAGACTTAACACAGGCACATGCATATGTATTTGGATTTTCATCAAAATTTCTTGCTGTCTGAACCACTCTAAATGGCTAAAATGTGATGTCCATTAAAATCCTTTAAGTCCTGAGAATTTCATTACATTTTCATCTGTTGGTCTTAAAGTGTTGTCCCTGGAGTTTTGTACGTTTTAAGACAATCTTTTTATAGCTTAATAACATTTTGATAGAATAGTGAAAAATCCCCCAAAACCCCCCACCCAAACATATAGCAAAACCAAACAAGAAAACCACCCTCAAAAAAAATCTCAAGCTCTACAAATAATTCGCACAACAGTCAGAATAAAAAGATCTTGGCTCTTTCCTCTGAGATCCCATGTTACATTTATTGGCATTACTCCAATTTTTGCCTATCTATGGTGGATCAGTTTTTTCTACAACTCTGCCAATTCAGTTTAAAGATGATGATCATCTTCAAGCAGAATTGACTCACCTATATACTTTAAAATACAAGTCATACTTTCTCAAAATATAGTGTTAACAAATACTGAAGTGTACACAGGGAACAAAGCGGGATTCATCTGTATACAAGAACAAGATAGTCCAAGAAAGGCATAGTGAAAAAGAAAATCTAGATCTCAGTTATAATTTTCCTGCTAAGCTTGATACTAATGTGACATTTTGGCACGTACAACTAGGTGGGATTTTTCTTTCTCTAAAACATCAAATATGCATAAATAAATATGCAACTAATTTATCTTGAGGTTGCTTTCTCAAGTCAGTACTATAAGAACTTTGATTTTGTGTCTGTAAAGTAGCTTACACTTGAGCCTAGACTTTGCTTGATGAGACTCATTTTGTCTGTGTAATCTTATTGTAATAATATTCCCAAAATCTCTTTAAAGCCTGCCTTTCATTCACCTAATTTCATTCACCTTGTTCTTTGAGTTTTAGTGCTCATACTCTTCAGGAATCAGAAGCAAACATCTTCTCTGACAGTAGCACTCTTTTTCAAGAGTAGAAAAAGGGTAGCAAATCAGTGAGAAATGCCCACCTGTTTTTGCCCTTGGAAACTTCGACTACAATCTCTTTTTTAGGCTATGGGCAGCCATAACTTGAAAACAGTTTTGTTTTCCTCATCTGTTTGTGGACATTCATCAATTGTGGGTTATCAAAGCCAATAGTGTTGCAAAAGATTCATTGAATTCAACTAGATCTCTGAAAACCTCCTACTTAAACTGCTAAAACTATCTGTCCTCATTTTGCTTGAAGCTGATGTGAATTGTTCCACAAACAATGGTGAAGTGTTATTGTCTGTAAAAGGGAAAATAACAGCAAAAATACCATCACCACCTTCCCCAGATAACTGCCCGTTTGAAATGTCAATCCTCATGTAGCTGTGATGACCTGAGACTTTTCCAGCCCCAAAGAGTTTTTTTGTAAATAGACATTTTTGTATATTTCTACTATATTAGTCGGTCAGATGTAAAATATCACATTTCCACAAATGTATTTTTATTTGAAAGACAAGCAAAAATTTATACAAAGTCATATGCAAATGGAAAATATTTACAATAATGCTAAAGACATTTGAGAAACTGTGGCAGTAGTTTTTCAAAAATATTTATTTTTGCTTTCTCCATTGCAAATCTCTTGCACACATGTTCTCCCAATAGCCTTTTCCTGAGCGTGTATTTTTTTTACATAGATGAACAGATATAAATATGGATGGGTATCACAGTCTTTCATGCACAAATGCAATTAAGCAAACATTACTAAAGCTGCTGTATCAGTCATGCAAAGTTAAGGAAAACCTGCAACTTTACTGAAATCCTTTTAAGTTCATATACTACCATGAGAGCAAGTGTCCCAAGTAGTTCAGCACCTAGAAGTTAGACACCTGGCATCAGCTGCCCTTCCATGGTAGATTTCTGAACTTACCCTTTGTGCTGGATGAGCAGCTGCCTGCAGCTTCACTAAAAAATGGCATGTTTGGTGTCCCCAGCATCTAGCTCAGGATTGCATATTAGATATCTCTGTCCACTCAAGGGCTCAAGGAGTTAATAGCTTTATTCTGATGACAGATCACAAACACTTTCCATTTATATGTTATCCTGTAGGTAGAGCAGGTGCTCAGGAAACAGAAAGCACCGTGAATAGATAGAAAGCACATCTAGACTAAAAAATTAAAGCAGAGTCAGCACATAGTCCAGGCACTGGAACTCAGCTGTCTGTATTGTTAAATTGCTAGAAGACAAAATCCCTGACATGGTTTTGGCTGGTGAATGCTAGCACTCTTCCAAAAAATCACTGGAACAATTTGGAAATTAACATGGGCCAAAGATCATTCCCAACAGGCAGTTTGGATTCAGACAGTCTGTTTTGGAAAGAGAGTTTAATAGCATAGATGTAGGCAGACCATGCCAGCTGGCTTCCAAGCTAGGGAACAGACCTTGGTTTAATTTACTACAGCTACAGGTTACAAACTCTGTTTCTGGAGGATTTTGACCATAAATCCCCTATAATTTTGGAGAATACCTAAACCTCAATCCGTGGAATAGTCCCAGAGAGAAGCTGTCACCACTGTGTATGATTGGAATGCAAAAATCATGATGTTAAAGGCAAGGCAAGAAGGAATTTGCCCTAAAACCTCTTCTGATCTATTACTGACATGTACTACTTCTCATTATATACAGTGTCAGTTCTACAGCTGTGGCATTCCTGTCTACATGGGTGCTCATTCTCAACAGGGGGAACAAAGAATGAGACTGTGGATGCAAATTCTTTAAAATTCAGGAATTTCTTAGAGAATTTCAGATAGGATGAATGCTCCAGCTCATAAAAATGATAACAATTTACACTGTAGTGCCTTCACTCCCGAGAATCCAAAATCACTTTACAAATATTGTTGGCCAATTTTGTTCTTCCCTTGTAGTCAAAACACCTACTGAAATCAATTGTAAAATCACTTCTATTGAATTGCCTCCAACTGCAGAGCTGAGTGAGAATTTTATATGTTGAACAGCTATAGAACTGGAGCCTTGAAATTGCTTTTTAAATTATACATAAGAATCATGCAGTTTATGTTCTTCTAGCACTTCACAGTTAGTTTAGACAATATTTTCATAAACTGCACTCTTAGGAAAAGAAATCAATCCATCTAGACTAGATAAGAGAGAATCATTAAGTATTTTCCCTGCTCAAATATTAACATAAATTAGTAAAATTGATTTAGTGTCCTGAGAAAGGAATGCTCCCTTGGTCAGTACATCAGTGTTACGGTCTAACCTCAGTGATTACTAAATCATAAAAGTGCTGTCTTCAAACATGAAAGTTTTTGCATTTTTTCTCCCTTTTTCAAATGCTAAGGATAAGGGATTAAACTAAAGCTAAAAAAGCATAAAGGATGCTCAGACTCAGAAATCTCAGACTTGTTTGAGTTGTTTTAGTGGTATTGAATCAAAATGGTGCATCTGCACTGCAACAGATCTCATGCTTCTTTCTGATGTTCAGTGGTTTCTTAATCGAAAAATGTTCCACTGGTGTTGATGGTGGTTTTGACAGAATAAATGCCATCTGAGTATGAACTTAGACACAGGCAGGAAAAACAGTGTGGAGTAGGCTTGCCTTGGAAACAACAGGAAAAAACGAAAAAAATTAAAAGAAAGGCAAGACAGCTGTCATGAGCTGACCACTGAGCTCTGTATTTTCTGGTTTTTAGCACCAGTATGAGAGTGCTGCCTCAACAGGATAATTTCCAGTGTGCTCTGACCACTGAGAAGCTGCTTCTGCTGCCTGATCCATCAGGATCTGTCCTACTCAAACAATTTCTGAGAAATGTGTGTGCCCAGAGCACTACTCAGCAAGAGGTACTGTGGCTGCCTTGTGCCACCTCCAGCTTCATAGGGGGCACCTGGCAACTCCCATCCCCGCCAGTTTCTCATGGTGAGAGACTTGACTTCAAGGGAAAGACAAAAAGTAAATGGCAAAACTTGGATCTACAAGTGATGATGATGGGGACATGCAACCCACATCCATGCTAATCCCACATCCATGCTGGCATTCACAAACAACTCCTCTCCTGACTAGAGGTGCTTGGAGGGCTGCTCTCCACACTGAACTTGTGGAAAATGAGATCCTGAGCTGAGGAATGTTCCCACTGCCTGACACCAGACTTTTCATAAATTATGATTTCAAGAGAAAATTCAGTTATGAAAATTTATTGCAAATAAAAGTGACTTTTTTTTATGCATCTTCATACAGCTCTGTTTGATTCCCCCAATCATTTAACCAGCAAAATGTTAGAACAGTAGCAGATTTCATCCATTGTATCTGAGAGTATTCAATTAATGTGAAAATACCTTTCTCCAGTCATGCTCAGAAAGTCACTTTGTATGAAACTGGAGACAATATGTATTGAATAATGACCTGATATTGAATAAAGATTCCCACTAGTGCAGGATTAGTAGCCTTAACCATTAGCAAGTTTCACGAAATGCTAATAAAATATTTATTTGGCTATTACTTTTCTTGACCTATTAGTTCAGTTCACTAATGGATTCAGTCTTTCCAGACAGAACCTTATACATTTATCTGAAGCTTAGCTCACTATTTTCCTCAGTGATAATACATACATTTTTTGGCCAGATATATTTTTACTGTATAAAATTTGAAGTATATCTATACACATATATACATATATATATACATTATGAATATATAAGA
Source organism: Camarhynchus parvulus (assembly GCF_901933205.1). NCBI lineage: Eukaryota > Metazoa > Chordata > Aves > Passeriformes > Thraupidae > Camarhynchus > Camarhynchus parvulus. Next base: position 80,042,630 of record NC_044573.1, on the reverse strand, counting down.
AATAAAACACTAATCAATTTTAACTTAAGTATTTTCAGGCACAGATGATTTAAAAGAGATATTCACTGCTTGGTCCAACAGCCACTGGTTTAGAATATTGCATTTAGAGTCAGAAACTACTTACTGTATACTTTATATTAGGATAGACTTGTCAAATGCATATGAACTGAATAATTCCATGATTTTTTTCCCTCTATCTAAAATCCTCCTCTAAGAACCTTTTAATGCATCTTGATTCTGAGTCTCCTTGCTGTACAAATCACTCTCATTCATATTAATGTCCTTTTTGCATGTAAAAGAACTGGGATGTTGGAGGCGATATATAGCAAAAAGGCTTTTGGAGAAAAGATTCCCAGAATTCAGAATTTTTGTCTTTTGTGTGAAACATAAAGCAAGTGCTGAAATACTACGTACAAATGCGTTATTATAAAAGTTATTTTCAATTTAATTTATATGGATTGTGGTTTAAAGCAGGCACTTAGTTCTGAACTATCTATATAAGCTGACTTGAATATTACAGTTGCAGAAAAACAGAAGTTTGATTCCATCGTAAGTTTTGACAAGCTTTTAAACAGAGGGAATATCTGGTAAAGACTGACAGGGTAGCAATAGAATATAAATGTTTTCTTCAAGGGAAGCCACAGCTTTTTACTAAAGGGCAGCCACCAAATCCCAGATCATAAAAGTTGTCAGGGACTGGAAATTTTCATTGCCTCCTGAGAGCTCCTTATATTGTGCTCAGCTGGGTGGTTGATGTGTGGGATGGATTTCCCAGTGCAGTGCAGAGAAATAGGTTGCCTCTAAAATACAGAAAGTTATTCTAATCAGTTTTTGTCATTTAAAGATTTACATATATGATTTCATATACTTCATATATGTAATTAATACAAACAAATGTAAACAAAATAACATTAAAAATAACCTCTTACTGAGAAAATATCAATATTTAAGAACCTTTTTTTTTTATTTAGGAAAATAGCAGCAGTTTGTGTTTGGTGTTTTTTTTATTTGTTTGGTTGGGGTTTTTTGTTTTTGTTTTTGTTTTTGTTTGGTTGAGGGTTTTTTTTTTTTGGGGGGGGGGTGTTGAACTTTTTTGTCTTTTCCAGCCTTTTTGCTACTATTTCAACCTATCACCATTTCACCTATTTCACCTTGGCTTCATTAATCTCTCCAAAGCTGTGTTAGCCATCAGACATGTGAAGTACTATGGGAATTCTTTACAAATGAGGCTTAAGTGAATGGCACAAACAGAATAGTTTGCCTGCTATCTGAGACATCAGTAACAGAGAAAATGAATTTGAACAGGCATCTGTAATCTTCTCCTCTCTTTCTATAAATGTATATTTTTAAACAGATGCTTCAGTGACATTTGAAACAAATATGTGTATAAAGTATATGTACTAAGAGGAAGGAGAAAGAGTAAAATGTTGAATCATGTTGCTGCTGCTTTTTCCCCTGGTGTGCAGCATGTGTAATACATGAGAAAGATGACATCACCCACAGAAGGGACTGGATTCACAGACATGCTATAAATAAATCATTCAACAAAATGAAGAACCAGCAAAAGGGACAGTCAGGGTCATATTCTTGAACATGCATTATTTACCCAATAATCTGAATCATCTCCTACGGTCTTTCCAGTTTCACAGGTAAATACAATAAAGATTGTCATCTGAAAAACAAACACACACCCTGTGTCCCCCATTTGTATTTCTTTCTTTATGTTTACAGCTAATGGGTACAGAATCAATCTGAATAAATCCAACTCTATGCAGTCACTTTCTTGTAATTTTTATAGAACCATGTGTGACTACAGTTTTGGATTTGTTTTCAAGAACAAGATGGAAACACTCCTCCAGTCCCAGGGGACATGGGATAGCGTGGGCAGTAAGGACCCAGTGCACAGAGGCTGTGTGTGGCTGGGCTCCAGCAGTCTAGGAGGGAGGCAAAGCCACCACTCCCAAGTCCCCAGGCCAGAGTGAGCCCCAGGGAACTTTCCTGCCCCATGAAACTCCCCTGATGCAAGTCTCAAAAATTATTTTGGGGTTTAGATGCCTGCATCACTTGAACTTTCCAGATTTCAGGTGTTATTCAGAGTATCTACACACACCTAGATCTCTGTTGAGGAGGTAAAGTGCTTTTGGTGTCAGGAAGCTCATCACTGCCTAACACTGCGGGTAGTTAAAATCCTGTGCTGGGACAGAACATTCCTGCAGCATTGGAGGGGATGGCTACACAACCTGCCCAGCTGTGGTTAAGTGAGCACCATGGAGAGCAGATGTCTTGGTTTTCTGGTAATTCAGGAAGGTTACAGGAGAGGGGCCCTACATCAATTGCATCACTGTGTTTAGCATACATAATTTGTATGTTTTCTTCCTAGAAAAATTGCTTTTCTGTGAGAGATCTGTCTCTGGCACCTTTCTGAGGCTGCAGCTCTTAGGCCTTTGGAGACCTGCCTGGGGCTTGGGCAGATCCATCTCTCTGTTGCTGGAGCTGGACCATGAGCACTCAGCACAAGATTCATGGAGGCAGACAAAGCAAAAATATGCACAGCGATATTTACTGTCCTACAGCTATTTGTATAAATCATGGCAGCATCAAAGAAATGTGTCTTCCTCTTGGGGTGGAGGGTGATGGGATTCCTGTTTAAATTTAGTGCCTGGGGAAGTGAGTTCACAGCAGAGACCTCTGAGAATGCTCTGTCTCCTTCACAAACGAGCTCCACTGCTATTTACAGCCTCCAACCAAGTGCCAGGCATTGCAACCTGGTAAATGTACAGATAAATATGGATATGCATTTTTTTTTAATTGGGACCTTGTAGAATGCTTTTGAGTTGATCCACAGATTCTAGTCATAAGGGAGAATGAATTAATTAAGAAAATGCATGAATAGTAATGGAAATCATATTTTATTTTATATTGTACCCAATGATGCAATTTTCTTCGCGCAGCTTCAGATATGACTTTTATTTTTTCTTTGTTCTGTGTTTTTTCCCCAAAGTTTCCCCATTCTGTAAAACGCGCATTAAAAACTGTGACCTCCATTCCCCCTATGCCTTATTTTTTACATTTTCCTTTTTGCACCTCTGTAAATTTAAAAAACCTTTTTAGCTCTGGACAAGTACAAAGCAATAGAAAATTGAAACTCTATAATTCTGTCTTTCCGTAACATGTTAAATACCTTTTCCACTTTTTTGAAAAGTTATAAAGTGACAAAGTTACAGAGTTACATTTTACTCGTTTGAGCTTTACTTCTTCCAAAGTTGAGGAAGTTTTGAAAAGTTACAAAGTGTCAGAAAAAAAATCCTAAAAGTGAGAAAACATCCCAGAGAGCTTTCATTTGCTCATTTTCCCAGAGGAAAAAAAAATCGGGGAAAGAGGCAAAAAAAAAAAGTATCTAGACAAATAAGAGCATAGAAACAGTACAAAAGTTTTATTTTAAAAACCAATAGTTTTTTTTTGCTGTGAAATGTTTAAATTAAAATATTTGTCAAGGTTTAACTGATCTCTGTTGTGCTAGGCAATGATCATAGGAAACACAGATCTCTCTGGCTAAGAAATTGTACCCTTTGGATTTTAAAGATACCAATAGCTTTATCAATCCTCTGGACAAGGGGATCGAGTTCATCCTCAGTGAGCTCCAAACGACACCACATTGGACAGAAGCATCGATCTCCCAGAGGCCAGGGAGGCTCTGCAGAGGGATCTGGACTGGCTGAATCAGTGGCCTGAGGCCAAGGATGTGAAGTTCAACAAGGCCAAGTGCCAGGTCCTGCCTTTGGCCCACAACAAACCCTTGCAATGACAGGCTGGGGCAGAGTGGCTGGAAAGCCACCCTTGTCCCTTCTCTGACTCAGATAGACCAGACACCAAGTAGGTTGCTCCTGAAGAACCAGTAACCTGTCCTTCAGTGGAAAGGAAATGTCTGAGGAAAAAGGTTAGAAAGGAATGGATGAAGGCATGTAAGTGGAAGAAGATTGATACGATCCTCATGCACTTTCTGTTCTCCAAGTAATACAGATACCAGGCATGAGCTGGCCCAGACTGAGCTGTCTGAACTCAGGCTGGGGTTTGATGGGGAACAGAGAACCTTCAGAAGTACTCCCTGTTCATGGCAGTGCTCCTTGGAGTTCTGGAAGCCATGGTAGGCATAGGTTACATCAAGCCTAAAATTGTTTTTTTTTCTCTTGACCCACCACCCTCCCTACTGCCTGCCACATATTTGTGGAGCTCCTGAACCCACTAACCTTAATTGCTCACAGCTGTGACCTAGAGTTTGGAAATTGCTGACTTGGGCAGACAAACATTTTTCTTCTATCTTACTCAAGAAACAGGGCTTATCTCTGTATTCTGGGATAAATTATTTAGCTGGGATAAAATTTAGTTCTTTTCTGTGATGGTCTGTACTGTACACATCTTCCTCATATAAATTCTCACTGCATTCATAAAAACTGTGTAAAACATGGGGTAAAATGAATATTGGAATAATGCAGATTAATTGTAAATAATTCAGAAAAATATAATGTAGAGGGAAAAGACACTGAGAATGTTGCTTTAAAAGGAAAGAGGAAAAGAATTCTACAGGTTTTTAGACTGACCAAATGAGACTTAAGATGGGTATGGTAACATCATAATTATTTGCAAACCGGAAATACCATGACTGAAAGGAATGGTTTATTTTGGCACAAGGATTATAAGTAAGCATGACAAGTTGAAACCTAACACCAGACCTGTCAGCCTACTAGATGAAGGGAGCTCTACAACCACTTCTATTAAAAACTGAATTTGACAAAGAACTATTCTAGGAGAGCATTCTCTACTGGCATAAAACATGTCCAAATACACCTCTCTTTGCTTTAATTTCAACAGTTCAAGTTGAAAAACTGCTAGCATATTTGTGCAATTGTTCGTGTGTTAACACAGTACTATCAAGAGGTATAAAAGAAATTGAATGTCTGCTTAAGAATTTTCTATGACAACTTTTATTCTGAGCTTTACCAAACCAAAGAGCAGTAATGAACCTGTCAAGCTTATCAGAAAGACAGAGAAACATTTGCTGCCAATTTTTTTTTTAGAGCAGGGAAAGAGGTGATGGAGGTCAGTAGGATTGCTAGTAGGATTCCCTGTGGTTTCCAGAGATCTCACAGTAATATGCAAGTAGTATTTAAAACCCAAATGGAGTACTGGTGGATGGGAGTGGGAATGGGAAGTTCATTCTGCACTCCAGCTTCCTTAATTCTTTGCAGTGTGAGCTGATGAAACCACACTATTGCTGTCAAAGGCCAGGTTAACATTTAATAGCCCTGTAAAACTTTAAACTTACTTTCAGAAAGTCTTAAAACATTCTTATAGCTTTGATTAAAATTCGGTGGAACTATTAGGCTTAACCACTACCTTTCATTTAAGATAACTTTGAAAAGTCATTAACCTCTGTTAAAGGAGAAGGAAACTGAAGTAGTAGAAATCTCAAACAACAAAACATAAACACAAAACACTGTTCAATCTGGAGACAAATGTAAGGTGGCTCAGGAATCATCCTTACCTGAATAGGTGTATTTAGATTTTGAAAAGCAAAGCGCCAAGACAGAGGAAGGGAAGGGATTTGGCACAGCTGGAAGGGAGCTGCTGTGTGGCTCTAGGGCCACGCTTAGAGTGATAGGATATAGGATAAGGGTTTTTTTAAGCAGAAAGCTGTCTAAAAACCATGATGACTGTGAATGGTGAAATTTGTGTTCAGATTTGTCATGCTTGAGGAAACACTATCTACAGCTTTTTAAACTGTTATTTTCTTCTACATAAAACAAATTGTAAGATACCACATTTTGTCTAGTGAATAAACCCACTAATAGTGATGACAAGAGGATAATCCTTCCTTTTGATCATTCCGTCCTTTTCTCTTAGCAGAGAATAAATCTATTCAGAATTTGGCGTACTGTACCTGAATAAAAATTCATTTAAATAATTTAAAATAATTTAAAATATCAAAAAGCCACATGTAAGACAATAATTATGCTTCAGACCTCAGGTCAGCTAAGTTGGTGACAATGGTTGTGCTTACTTTTTTTCCTAAGCCACAGAACTGCTGGTACAAAATTCCTGATACAAGTGAAAGAGAGAGAGAAATTTTAAATATCAATTTGTAGATTTTCACATTCATTTTCATAAAATTAATCTGATGTACAATTTTTCTCATAAAGGAATGATTTCCCTAGACATAAGAATAAATAGCTTTTTCTAGGTGCTGAGCGTTCCATAGCGCAGAGCCAAAATGAGAGGGTCCTGTTTGTATAACTTTTGAATTTTCCACTCAAGACTTCTCAGGAAAACAAGTCCTGAACGTTCAATATTTCCAGGAATTGTTCACATGACAGTTGAAAATCTCCTCTGGTAATTGAAGTCACAAAGAAAGTACCACTGTGGATCTGTTTGCAACTGCTAAAAATTTGACCTGACTGCTGCTTACTGTTAGTCTCCTGAAGATCACCATCTCCACTACAACAATATTGCCATCATTTTAGTATTCCTAGAAAAAAAAATCAGATAAATTATTTTAATTTGTCACTGAAAGAGATCTCCTTCCAGCAGATGGAATAGGCACATACACCAGAGTCATTTTGAGCCTCTCACCTCACTGTACTGACCAACGTGGAAATAATTTTATTACTTAAGAAGCACACAAAACTGCTTTTGGAGCTATCAAAAGAAAACTTAAAATATAATTCCAATATACAGGACATATTAATTTACATATCTCAATTATGAGTTCATGGGGCATCATTTTCACTTTTCACCATACCACCACCCCTCAAAACTAAAGTCAAAATCAAGACCACCATGAAACTTCATGTCATCTGCTAACTCCCATTGTAAGAGTTTGTGATTTGCTCTCATTGTCTTCTAGTAATGCAGTGTTCAGCATACTTTCTGGGAAGCTTTAAATATCAGTAATATATCCTTGTCTGTAGATGCACTGCACATGAAGGCAATTAGGCTCAGGGAGGTCTCAGTCCTTACCACTGCTAATTCCACCATGCAGTCCAACTTCCACGTTCATTGTTGTTTTTTGTTGCCAAAAAGGGATCAAAAATTTGATTACATGATAATGTAAGGGATACAATAGTCACAGTTCTCTTCACATCTGATGTTGCTATCAGGAAGATGGGAGTGTGTGGTGGCCTTTCATACCAAGGCTCAGGGTGACCTCCTGGCTCCAGTGAGGATGGTAATGAAACTCTCAGTGGTTTGAAAGGCACCAGTATTTTTTTTATCCTTATTTTATAAACCTGAGTTTAAATGAGTTCTTTTTCTACAGGTCATCTCATCTTCACCTTTAAAGGATGAAAGGGTTGTCCCTATGGGTAGCATTCATCTCACTCTAGCAAAGTGCATCATTCAGGTTGCTTCACCTGAGAAAATGGTGCAGAGAGTCTGAATTGTCCTCCAGAGAGTGATAATGAACTCTGAGGTGACATGAGTGGGTATCTAGATATTACATCATTAAAGAAGGTGAAATTAATCCCATCTTATATATATCATGATTAGCTCATAATTAATATTAAAACCAAGTAAAACATAGTGAGCAATGAAATCTGTGTTGTGAAATATCAAACAAAGGCTGATAAATAACTAACACTATATTAATCAAAGAAAGGGAAGCTATTAGAACTTACCTTCTCAATTCAAACTCACTGATTAATCTAATCAGATAGAATTTTAATACAACTGTACCATTTATTCTGTGGAAATCTTATCATTACTGTGTACAATGGCTTCTGTTTGTTGAAGACTGTCTGACATACACCTTGCCATTCATTGCATGATAAGGCAGCTGTCAGTTATGCTTAAGTGTCTTATTGCTGTTGGCATGTGTCTAAATAATACACACAATGTGTTTCTGAAACAATCTAATGGCTCAGCTGAACTAAAACAAGATTGTAGTGCAACACTTGGGAAGTTGACAGGCTGTCTTCAGTGTGCTGGACAAGATATGTTGTAGTAACGAGGTTTTAATTTTGTGTATTTTCTAAGCACAATATCACGTGGTGGTTGAGAATCTGATGACATCCACGTATGGTAGGTACAGCAAATGAATGTTATGGTCATCAATAAACTTTTGGTAGCTTCTAGTGAAAAAGGAAATGTGCCTTTGGCATATCTACCTTTCACTTATCTGTGAATGATTAGCACAAGATCTCAAGGTAGTATGCCTTCACCTCTAAATAATATTTCTAGTTGTCACTAAAATACTTTTCAGATGTTTCAAAGTCAGACAACATTACCTCAGAATATATTATATGCTCAGTCTTTTCATAAACCAAATATAATCTCACATATTTATCTTCTTTATGTTGAGTAAGTTTTTTTTCAAATTTCTCTGGATTTGTCTTCCAAGGTCAGCAGGAGTTTGAGATGTTATGGTGGCTCTGATCTGCATGAACTTTACAATCAAAAAGCTACAGAAAATGGCATATAGGTAGAAGTGACATATAGATACACACATGTAGATAGATAGATAGATGCCAATGTCATGGCCATAAAATGACATTCTTTTCCGATTCTTTTGCCACCTCCTCTATTGTAAGGAATTTCTTTTATTGCCCTATGACATCTACTTGACTTCATGAGCCATGCAGCTTTAGAAGTCTCAAAATATGTAGACTTTTTTCTTCTTGTTTCAGCTAAGGAAAATATGCAGTATAACTAATGGTATTGGAAAACTCATCTCACAATAGGAACCTAGAGGTAAACAACTGCATTTGCAGTATATAATCTCCTCTGCAAGATTTCTAATTATTGTTATACTTGTGTAGTCAGGAAATCATGGTCTATAAAGCAAGCCTAATTTCCTGTGGCTTGCACCTGAACACGATAAAAGCTCTTGATCTCCTTTCCTTCTCCAGAGGCAAATCACAAAACTGTGACATTGCTGTTTAATCCTACAATGAGTACCTATTTCCACCCATGTAATCCTGAAAATGTTACCTTGATGAATGCTTGACCAGGGTCTCTCTGGACTTTCTGTGACTGCCTTAACGTTTCCCTGTAATAAAATGAAGATATGCAGCATTGATTTTTTTTTGTACTCTCAATAATTGTATGAGTTTGACAAAAGACACTGATTAGTTTAGGCACAACTGTTTTTCTTCTTCAGAATTCTATGGCAGCTTGGGAGGGTGCTTGTGTTAGACAGAAAGTTAATTACTACTTCTTCCTAGAACAAAGAGAAGGCTATATTGATTAGATGTAGCTGTGAAAACATTGAAGAAAAAACAAAGCCCCAGGTTTGTCCTATGTAATGTGAGCTTTAGTGCTTGTGACAGGTGCCAGATTTACAGTACTAGAGACTAAAATCCTCTCTACCCAAGGCAGGTATGGCTTTCCCCTGCCTGTCACTCAGCCATGCTCCAGTGGGAGAAGCACCAGATGTGCAAAAGCACTTCATTGCTGTTTAATCCTTTGGTGCTGACTTAGTGGGATCGAATCAGAGACATCAACTTATTTCACATGGGCCAACAAATAACATTGACTTTGCAGTCTCTGTCCGACAAAGCTGTTAAGCACATACATAACTTTAAGATCAACCATAGCACCAACTCCATCAATTCCAGTGCTTCAGGTCCTTATTCACTTCTGCCTTGGAGAGGATTTGAACTAGTGACTTACAACTAAAATGTTTCATATCCTTTCACTAATCCCCCCCAGTCGCTTCCTAACAAACTGCCTTTGGAGACATATAAACCAAACCTCACACTGAACTCCTTGGCAGTACATTCATGTTTCACAATGTCTAACTTCTAACAATCCCCTCTACCAGGGGGGGATTTATTTTGCTGGTGTTTGTAAATCTTCTCATCATGATTTTAAGTTAAGTTTCCTACTTTGAACAGTACTTCCTTATACATTTAATCCCAAGAAAACTCATTATTATTCAAGTCTATTAGGTCTGCATACTGATATCCAATGAATACTTATTGCTTTGCAAAAAAATAAATATCTTCAGCAACATATCCAATCAGATATACTAGCAACCTTTCAAATGAGCTGCTTGTGGTAAAAGGAAAAGAAAATATATAGTGGTAAATATGAAGAAGGAATGAAAACTGAAAGCAGCACTAAAGTGTTGCTCTGAAAATAATTTGGTCAGGGACCAAAATCCTATTAATATACAATTATAATTATTTAGATGCTTGGAAACTACGTATATATGTAAAGTAGCCAGCAGAGATTTCTGATTCACACCTTTACAAGCACTTTGCAAAAGAGAATATTTATTTCCGGCTGGGGGGGGAAGTCTCTCCATCTGCATCCCACATAGAGAGGATTCCTCCTGCATTAGCACCCTGTCACACTGGGATTCTGTGCCTCTGTGGCACTGAGCTACAGCTACCAGAGAGACCTCATGGGTTTGTCCTGGGAGAGCACTGGGCACAGAGCCATGGAGGTCTGCATCATGTTACACCAACTCTGCTTCTCAGTCAGCCCTTCTGGGGAGCACAGGAAGGGAAGCAGCTACTGCAGGTCTCATGAGGGCAGAAAAAGAAATCCTTCTGAGCTGAAGGCTGGAATAGACTTGCTGGGCTATCAGGTCTAGTTCCTCATATTACAAATGACCTTATATATACATATTACATTAGTTTTTTCATTATTTGGTCAATTTCCAGCTCAGCAGATCCTGCTGCTGACAGAAATTGTTTGACCACTTCAACTGCTCTACTGATTTCAAGCGTATTTGAATTTTAACCTAAAGTTATGTGTGCTACTGTTTTTTGATATTGTCACTGTCTTTGAGCTGGAGCCAGGTTCTACTGCATGAACCTGCTTCCTTATCCACACTAGAAATACTGCTCCTGTCAGCATTGGCTTTTTGCAAGTAGATTGCTTCAATAGTTAATAGTTATCCTGTGACTTGTTAATATGCCCAGGTTTTTCTCTTCCTCAGTCATTTCTAACAAATGAGCTCTTAGCCTGTAGCAGAGGCTTTTGTTATTAGTCCATAAGTGCATGACCTTGCATTTTGCAGTATTGAATTTCAATTACTCCAGCCTACAACGTCACGCGGTTCTTCCTGTGTGTTCCATCCCAGCCATCCCTTAGAGTCATATTCCCTCCCAACCCTGTATCTCTATGACATATCAGCACCACACCAACTATTTTTTACCAAGTGCATTAAAAAATGCACACTAAATCAGCACTAAGAATCCATGCCTGGGAAGAAGAGTAGGAACCTCCCTGATGTAAAATACATTACACCCAACGCTTATTTCTCATGTCAGCACTAAAAGTTGGCTAGTCCTCTTTTATGCCCTTGTCCTGTTGTGATCCCTATTCTCTCCAGTTTAACTAAAAGGTCTCATAGTATTACATAGTAGATTACAGTGTCACATGCTTAACTGAGATCAAGTAGCTGTGACACATAACAGTTTTCTAAGAAAATTGTCTTTTCAGAGGCAGAACACATACACAAAATTAACAGATATTTCAATCTAAAAGTATACAGCTATTTGTCTAGCAATTATCTATCACCTATCTCTACATATCCATAGAGAATTTATTTTTTTCCTTTCTTTCTCAATGCTTGCTTTCTTAAACCCTGCCTATCAGTTGGGTGACTAACAAGTCCGGCAGTCACATCACTTTTTTCTCTTCCTTAATACAACATTCATATGGCACCACTTCTGCTTTAGCTAGATAATTTACCAGAAATATTGGAATTATTTTGTGATTGTGCTCTCAGTGAATCCAGTAGTCTTCCAGAATTACCCATCTCCTTCAATTGGGCGGTCCTATTTTCTGCAGGGGCATGTTCTTACAAACCACCCATTTCACTTAACAGCTTCTTACATGCTCATCACTGCAGCAAGACCCAGCTACAAAGAATCCTTAAAATAAATTCACCTAGACAATCTTCAGACCTGGGGATGCTCCTGCTGGAACAGCCTCAATGGAGCATAGTGAGAGTTCTACTTCTAGAATAGTCTGCTGTCTGTACTTTGCTCACATATTTGCAGGCAGGATTATATGAGAATTTCTAAGGGTCTGCACTTCTAACAGCAGACAAAGGAATAAGTAGATATCTAAGTCTCTTTGGAAATCTAAAATTCTGTATTTCTAAACATAATTTTTAGAACCTAAAATTTAGCACCTACAGTTGTTCCAGCTATGGATTATTAATCTCTCCAGCCTTATTTTCTCTCTCTGTGTATGTATGTGTATCCAGCCCTTGCTAGAAGGTATGCAACAGGGGAAGAAACCCAGTTCACCTTTCTCTAGCCTGCCTTGCCTGCGTGGGTTGTGCCTGTGCAGTTTGCTTTAAGCCACAAATGAAGAAATGCTTATTTTTCTTACTTGTTGAGGGCAGATTTTTGTCACAGGGCTGCTGTCTGGAGCCCTTTTTTATGCCCATGCATGTATTGCACACTGCTCAGACACATACCCAGGAAAGTAGAATGCAAAGAGTAACCTGAAAAGCTATGTTTTGAGCAGGTGCACAGAGGTTATCTATGCTGCCAGATGGATATACTTAAGAGGAATGAACAGATAAAGTAATCTCTATATTTCAAGGAGTGTTTGGGACACAGTTCGATAGTTTGACAGAAGCCTTTTAATTTTCTTACATCATATATAGAATATGAATGCATCAGTTATGGTTTTTTTTAAATATATTTTATTCACCAAAAACTGACATTTCAAGAAGCATAAAATGTTATCTTACTCTTTGCCCAAACCAGTCCTTTCTTCAATGGTTCAGATCAAGCCTTTATAAGGGCAGAGGAGATGACACATAGGCTATTGTATATATTGTAATAGATCTGTGGTGCCAGCTTTGCATTTTCATTGTCTCTGCCTAATTGGATCAACTGGCAGTTCTATGACAAGGGAAAGGTTATAATTGACATGTACAAAATGCTTATTTTGCCTGCTTTCACTGATGTTCACCAGCACACAGCTCTGTGATCTCCTCTCAGCAATTGTCTTTAAATACTTCTGTGCAGTGATTAGGTGAAACCTTTAATCCAAGTTTTACTTTAAATAATTCTCTAGACAGCTCCTCCTCTCAGCTGTGAGCGTGCAGGCACCCGAGCACAGATCACCTTGCTGCTCACACAGTTTTATTTCCAAAATGCTGCTGCATTCTTGTGGTGGCTGGTATCATCCTGAAGGAAATGGGTGTGTAGAAGCTGTGCTTTGCGGCTGATGCTGTGGAGCAGCAGGCATGAGTCATTTTCAAGGCATCCCTGCTGCATGTGAACTTTGCTGTGCAGCAGAGACATGCAATGGTCCAGGCAGGAGGATGGCAGCCAGGGGGAATTTACAAGACAAAAGTAACGGGAAGAACCAAGCTGGCAGCATTTAACTGAGGAAATAAGAGAGATCATATTCAACAAAGCTCTAAAAAAATACTTTGAAAAAAAAGAATCTGGCGGACTTAATGTAGCTACTTCTTGTATTTGCACTCTATGCCCCTTGCTTGCTGATTTAATGGGATTACAAATGACTCTTTGGCTTTTAGGTTTCTTTTAAATTTATTTATTTATTTTTCCTTATTTTTTATTGAAATTAAAATTTACAAAATAGGAAAAATATTTAAGATGCAATCAAAGTGTTTTGCAGGACTTTAGGAAGACTGTTAAAAATACAGTGGCTTGTTTACAGTAAAGTAACTTAATTTATATTAATGAATTTTACTAAAGTACTCCTGCAGAGTCCCTTTTATCCAAGCATATCCTAAGAGATAAGTAAGACAGTCATGGCATGCCTATTCCTTTCAAATAACACATGATAAATATGGCAAAACATCATGAGTGAAGATATACACAGTCTCCTTTAGACTGAGTTCTGTTATAAAAGAATCATAAAATCCTGGTAAATATTTTTAATGTTCCAGATCTAAATGCAGGATGTTAAGATCAAATAATTAAATATCTTCATCTTCAATAAGAAAATAACATTTCAGTGATGTCAGAAGAGGTAAGACAAAACACCTGAATTTTATACCTGATGGAAGTCTTTTTGTTTTTCTATATTCATTCAAGTTATTTCACCTTGTTCAGGATTGGTGACTACAAAAATGTGGATATGACAATCCATCTTCTTTTTTTCTCCTAAGAATTTTTTAGGAGTTTAGTTAATATTTTCAAAACTGCCTGAAGGATGAGAATTGCTGAATGTTGTGGTGCCCTATGGCAGGAGTGGGTCAGAGTGAGTGACGCACTCCAGCTCTGAGAATGAAACAGTGACCTAATTGTTATCTGGAGAGGGAATACTACTGATGGATTCTCAAAGCTTTGGACCATTTTTGTCTTACTCAAAGAAAGATAATGGTTAAAGCAGTAATTTTGTGAGAAATTCAGTATGAGAAATGTTGGGTTCTTTGCTTCCTGAAGACATAAAATGCAACAAAAATAATGGCAGACAAGGCCAAGTATCCTTGTAAAGTATCTCAAACATGTATGTACCTCTGTATAACACTACACTTCTAACTTTCAAGGCATTTTGTTTTTCATTTTGAACCGGATTTTTCATAATTATTCTATCTACTTTGATTTCCCCAAACCCTTTTATTGCTTTCTTCACAGAGGTAGGATTATCCATACTCTCTGCTCCTGCAAGCTGGCACGCTTCCTTTGAAGTCCATGAATCTGTGCCAATTTACACCACTGCAGACGTATTTGATATTGTATTTTAACTACAGATGGGTCCCAGCTGCAAGTCTTGGTTTGGATCCAAGATCACCCCAAACTAGGGAGTGTTTAAATTCGTGATTGTGGCTTAGACCCTTCTCTATGAGTGTGTTATAACAGAAAAAGAAAATAACTTTCTGAATAGGGTAGAGGGGCAGTGCCTGTCAGGGAGGCTCTTTCACTGTGGTTAATCTGCATGAAACTGGAGACCAGTTTTTGTGGAATCCTCCTGCATAGCAGAGCTAAGAAGTGAAGAGCCATTCAAAATGAAGAAAATATACAAGAAGCTAAAATTCATTATCTGATCTAATGCAATGTAAGATAAATCTTAATCCTAATGAATTATTGGCTTACTGAATGAGGTTATATGCTGCATATTACTGTCCAGTACAAGAGGAAAGGAAAGAAAACCCCTATTAAAGTCCAGCAGAGCAATGAAAAATGCATAAAAGCTTGAGAAATTAGCATATATTTCATTCTCTCAAATGAACACTGTTAAATCCCATATTGTCTTAGTTTTTCTCCTACTGCTAAAACAGAAATGAGATTCTTTTCTATTTCATTTAGCAGATCTATATCAAATTTAAATAAATTAATAATATTTAATTAATGCTTGTTGAAGCTTTGTTCTTCTTCAGTTTTGACCTTGGAAGTTGATTAAAAGTATGTGGGATGTTGTTGTTGGTAAAGCAGAGAATTCCTGGAAAGCAGCTTTGATTTTAGGGATGACCAGGGAGGTTGCTTAAAATGCTGAAATAATTTGAGGGATTTCAAATACAAGTTTTCTTTTGACAGAAAAGTTTTTCTTTCTTTTAAAGCTCCTCCCTCCCCCCATCTTGATTAATATTTTGTGTAACCACTATTTTCAGAAATCAGATTAAATGATCACGAAAGATCAAATACAAATTTCAGATCAGACCTTCAGAAGGGTTGCCCAGTTGACATGAATGACATGTCAGTGTTCCCTATAGACCAGGAAGAGAAGCAAGGTAGACTTTGCCACATTATCTTCCCAACAGGTTTCTGTCCTGGTGAAAGATGGCCAGAAAGAGGGCCTGAGTATTTCATGTCCACTCAATTTGCTGCTGCTCTGCCAAAGGTATTAGCTCCAGTTGTGAAGGAACACCAATTTCCTAGCACAGAGGATGTGGACTCAGAGCTCAGACTCCTAAATAAGTTGCTGATGTCTAACACAGGCTAGTAATGTACCTTAACCCCTGTTTGTTGTTTTTTTTTTTTTACAGCAAGTCTTCACTCCCAGGATTCACAGTCTGTTAAGCACCATTTCAGCAGACAGCAGAGACAAAGATATAGTGAGGAGGGAGGCTTTGGTGAGCCTCAAAGTGGCACATTTACTGGGTGGCCTGTGACAGAGCATTTGCCAGGCAGTCCTGACTTCCTCTTATTCTCATGAGAGTTGCATTTACCTCTGGGAGAAGGAAAAGTCACTGCTGCATGTCTGGATGGTGTCTGAAGCAATCACTTTTATACACTGCACACTGTGAAAACACAGATGTACTTATAATACATATGTATCTTTTGTACCTTTGCAACAGCACACTGAAGCTAGTGAATAATTTGCTGCTCTGAAAAAGAAATGCACTGAATTCAGTCCTCTTTTCGATCCTGTGTGTATTTTTATATATATATATGACATTTCTTACATCACTGTAATTTATTTTTCTAGCTTCAGAGCCCTCCAAAGCTTTTGCTTCCTTGCTACTGTTCTATTGTAAAGAATAAGCATTATGCACTAGCACTGTTAACTTTTCACGAGTGAGTAGAACAAACAGGGAATCCTATCAGTCAAAAGCACACTGAGGAGACTTGGCTTGAAAAAAATGCTTACAAATTTGTAGGCAAAATAACTTAATATATACTTCATGGTTTATAAAAAGATTACAGTCAATATTTGCATAAATTTATCTTCCTAAGTGGTAAGATATGCCACTGCCTTAGTTATACTGACCTTTTCTAAAAATAAATGCTATTTCCTTAAGTTATTGCCATGCCATTTCTGTATCTTAATTAATGCATTATTAGTCAAGCATCACTCCCTCAACTGAAAGGAAGCAGTTTAAATATTTTACAGAATATTCTATTTTGACTAGCAGCTGAGCATACTAAGTGGAGGATATTTGGTAAGATGGTAATATTCTTTTTCTTCAGTAATCATTCAAACCCCAAAGGCATTTCTTCTGCATTTTTCATGTCACATGGGCCTTCCCTCCGGGAGAGCATGATATTCATGCCTCAGGTGGAGCCTAAGCTGAGCTCTTCTTCCACCAACAGAGTGAATGGCTTGTACTACCCACTACAGCACCAAAGGCAACCTCCCTACCTTTGTCCTTATAAAACAGCCCTAAGTTTGCAGATTGCATTAGGGGAATACATACATGAAAGAATATTTTGCCAGAAGCTCAAAGACCCTGTTCCTCAGGGTCCAGATCTGAAACTTTGGATTTAATTGTCCCATTATTTATGCATTATTTACACAGCATTGCCATGGATGCAATTCCCAATGTATATAGAGCTAGTGGCTGGGTATACCTGACATGGCTAAATGTTTGAGCATGACACTAAATCAATCTGCTGTGTCCTGGGTATCTCTGAGGAGCACATGTAGATCAGTTCTGTGGTGTATCAGACTTGTACACCACATGCACAAGGAGTCCAGTGCAGTCCCACTGCACATATGGTGCGGAATTGATCTTGGTTGCCTTGCTCAGAAGCTCACACAAGGCTGCCAGACCCTCAAAAATGATTTAGAAAACACAAGGTAATACCTCTAAGGTTGTGGATAATTGATAAATTTTTAGTTTACTGCCTAAACAGGCACAGTAGGATAGTCTAAGGAAAATATTTAATCAGATATTAGTCTAAAAAATTATTTTACCCAGACAATTTTAAAATTATTAATTTTAGTATTTTTTCCACACTCTTTCTTCATTTTTATGTCTATGCCTTGCTTCTTCCTCTAAGTGCTCAAATACATTGTCTTTTGTGTTTGTGAGGTATTTAGTGGTAATGCAGAGAGCTGTATTCCCTTGAGGATAGATTCTCCAGTCTCACTGACCTTTGAATCCTGAAATATCTGTAGGTCCAGTCTCAAATGTTGCACACAGCAAGAAGTCAAATGCTCTCATCACAGGAGAGCTCCTACTCACCTGTGCCTAGCTGCATAGCTGTCAATGTGCTGAAAGACGCAAGTCTGATCCTGAAAGCACTGTTCACGTGAGAAAAATGTATTCACAAGGGGCCTGACATGGCAAGGACCCAAGCAACTCTGGCGTCTATCCAAAAAAGCACTTAATGCATACCCTTAGAGCTACAATTCAGCTGCAAGTATGTGAGCAGTAGCATTGCCTTTGATTGACACTGAATCAACGAGATGTGAGAGGTGATTAACAAATTTATCAAGCAAGGGCAATATTTGGCCCAGGACTGGACTTCTGTTGTTCAGTTCCTGAATAAGGAAATAGAAACTGTTTGTAGGGGCTGCACAGAACTTCCTTGACACAGAGATTTTTCAGGCAGACATGGTGACATTAGACACAAAAGTATCCGAGCTTTCCTAATGTCTGAACAAATTAGAAATGTGAATAGATATGTTAACACTAATAAATTAATCTAGGAGCTCTGTTCATTGACTACCATAGAGGAAGTCTTCAATGAAGAAAACTGAATATGTTCTGTTTACTTGGATAATACCTTTCCCTTATGTGGATAAATTTAGCAGAATCTGTTTTTTTTCTTAAACAACACCCACTTTATAATGTGCACTGTTATATTACTGATGGATTCAAAGACCAAGAGAGAAGACTTTTTTTAGGATTTAAATAAACCACACCCTCCCAAGTTTATTCAGATTCATAAGCAAGAAATGTCTCTACTAATTTAAAGTTGAAAGATGCTGAAATTAATAGAAAATGGGCCCATTTATTCAGAAGTTACATTTTCTGATGTGGTGGATATGATTATTGTATAACTTTGCTCACAGTTCTGGAAGCATGAAAGTGTGAGGTTAATAATCAGGAAGGGAAGTGTCAAAAATGGAATTTATTTTGGAGAGAAGGCATAGAGCAAAGTTGTTTGGGATGCATTAGCCCACAAGAATGATTTTCAAAGACAAGAGAAGTTAGTGTAGTCTGAGGACTTGGATCAATCTCTTCCAGTTTGGGGGGTTTCTGAGCCTTTCTATCAATGGCAGATATTTCTTTCTGTTCTTTCCTGCAAACTGGAGTTCAGATGTCACTAAAAGACAGTTTTCAGTTATGTTTTTATAAACCTTTTCTTAAATTAGGATTTAGCAATTTTATTTTAGGTTCTTAATTTGCAGGGGAGGGAGTATGATGATGACACACAGACAAAATTGTCAGGATGGAATTTCTGTTCCAAATAAAAATGCATAATTCCCAAACTTACAGAATCCATGGATTTTCAATGTTTATACTAGCATTAGCCTTTTCTTTTTCTTTTTCTTTTTCTTTTTCTTTTTCTTTTTCTTTTTCTTTTTCTTTTTCTTTTTCTTTTTCTTTTTCTTTTTCTTTTTCTTTTTCTTTTTCTTTTTCTTTTTCTTTTTCTTTTTCTTTTTTTCTTTTTTTTCTTTTTTTTCTTTTTTATTTTTCACCCGGTTTGGTCTTTTTACCTTTTGAAAAGATTAAATTGAGCATGCACTTGAGGTTTCAAAAGAAATTTTTAGTCCATTGGGTAATCAGTTCCTTAGGTTTACATCCAAGCCACAAAATATGTATTTGTGTCAAATTTTGCCTTGCTACATGAAGTTGTTGAAAAATCTGCTCAAAATGCTGTTGGTCAGGTTTGTAGCTAAATTATATACATTAAACCTCATCTTTTCATGAATAGCATAAGTTCAGCATTTTTATTGTCTTGAGCATCAGCTTTAACTTTATAGACAGCTATTTGCAAGAGAAAGTACATTTAATTCCACAACAGTTGACATTGAGAGCATATTGTTGAAACAGGCTTCAGTGATAACCTTGTGTTTCAAATTGTTTCTGTCCTAGTTTAACAGCACAGTTTATTGTTAACCAGTTTCCTTTTTATCCCTTCTAGCTGCAGATTTATTTGCAGAAACACATCGTACAAATGATGATTTATAATAGAATCATGTTGCCTGAGAAAATGTATTGATTTAGAATGAAATTGCAGTCCTTACTACAAAGGCAGAATGAAAGAGATGAGAGTGATCTGCTTTGAGTTAAACTAAATTTCTCTAACTGCCCTATACCTGTGATTTCTTTCTCTTGTAATATTTTACATGATAGAAAATGTTGCATTAGGCATTTTTTTATTCAGTTCTTGCAATCTACATTCCTCAACATGCCACAATTACTATGATTGTCTTTGTTCAGTTCTTTCATCAGTTCAAAGTACTACAGCATTTACCTTGGTAGCACTTAAAATGAACCGATCAATAGCTAGATGTTTGCTATTAAGAATGATGAAGAAAGGTTGAGTGGGAGGCAAACAAGGTTATCTACTTTTAATATATTACCTAATTATTTTCTGTGTTGGAAGGAAGGCATGCCTTCTTTTAATTGATTTTAATACACGCACATGCAATTAATGCAGATGGCCGAAAGTGGACACTACAAATCCTGTTCATTTTTTACTGCTTTCATTTATTTTTTTAAGTTCCATGTCTTTTCTAAAGAAAATGCATTGCTCTGTTGTTTAAACTATTGTTGAAACCAGAACTTTAGGACAGCCAGGCAGCTTCAGTATATAAAAAGGAGGGGGAAAGTGTGTGTTTATTGCTTAAGCTAAGGTGTAGGAACATGTATGCCTAAGTTTGCAATAGCATCAAAACTAGAGCACTATCACTAGCCATGGCCCTGGGTCTTGTCAGACCTCTTTATGACAGAGCATCTCCTGAGCTCCATCCAGCTTGTATTCCATCCTCAAAACCACATCCGTTGACTGCCTCCAGCTTGCCCAGAAACCACGCTCCCTGCCCTCAGGCTTTCTTCTGTTTCTGAACCTCCACAGCTTCCAGAGGCTCCTTCAGCTCCTTAGAGGCCAAAATGAAGTCTGAGCACCTCTGAAATGACAGGCTGCATGAAATAGCAAAAACATCTTGAAACAGTGTCTGGGGAGCAAATTAACATATGGGTGCCCTCAAATTGCAAAGTGATGAAGAGATGTTCAGTATGCACATGATGGAAGCTGCAAATGAAGGAGGAAATTTGGTGCTAATAACACCCTGGCCTGATCCAGTTTTCATTGGTTTCTGTTATCTTTAATAGAAGCTGAATCTAGATCAAAGACGAAGAAAATAACAGTATACAATGTTGGAGAGTGACCCAACAGCAACATTCAAAACAACAAAGGGAGTTAATTTTCCTCTTGCTATTCATATGAGCCTAATGTGGGTTATTTTGCATTAAATCAAGACAAACATGTACCTTGAATCCTGTGCTGTACCCTCTGTCAATACTTGTGATCACAGTCAGAAATATATTCTACTCTTATTTCTTAAGTTGAACATTGTTCCGGCTTCAAGTGAAGTTGTAAAGGTCTTCTGAGTTTTCTCAAAGAACCTTTGCTTCTATCTCTTCTAGATAATATCTTGGCCACCATAACAAAATTATTAGCACTGCATTTTCTGTGCTTGCTGTATCTGTGCTGACATATCACAAATTCGGGCACCTCAACTGTTACCTCATTTGATTTGGAAGTAATTAAAAATCCCTTTGTATAGAGACAGTAATATTTATATGTCCCTAATACATTATTGCTAAGAGGAACAGCCACTGCTGCTCTGGTCAGTCACTTACCATATTTTCATTTTTGTATATTAAGGCCTCACTTAACAAAAAAGAACAGATTTATTTTTAATATTCCTGGCAAGAGGCAATGATTCTGTAGTAACTTGGTTAAATGTTCATATCACAACAGAAGCTGCTGAGTGTGTTTTGATAAGACTGGAGCTCTAATTCAATCTACATCAGTTATAGTCATAAGGGTGGGAAAGAAGGCTATATTTCAAATGTCTACTTCTGTTTGAATTGCATTCCTGAAAAACAAATCTCCCTAAATAAAATAATATGAATGAAATTTCAGCTCATTTATCTAGCAGAGGTTGTATTTTGGACCAGATCACATACCAAATCTTGGAACATTGAAGCCAAAGTCACAATATCTGCAACTGTGATTTTGGCTGTAATGTTCCAATATTTGGTATGTGACTAAAGACTGATAAGAAAGATAGGTGCTAATGTCTTTACAAACAACTCAAACCTGTCTTTACAACTTCTCGATTTAGGAGAAACGGGTGTTAATGTTTTTGAAATGGGTCTTAATGTCTCTACCAACCTCAAGCTTTCCAAGTTTGTTACAGAACCCAGAGTCTGACTCCTGAACTTCAGGTAATAGACAAACAGGTCTGCACAAAATCTGTTCAGAACCCAGAGAGCCTGAACTTCTCAACTTTGGAGGAAAATGACAGGTTCAAGGGAGGAATATGTGGTAAGCAGTTCAGAAATCTGTACCTTCCTAGTACTTCAGCCAATGGGGAAAAGAAGAGAGCAACATGCAGCCAGGAGTTTAGGATAAAAGGAGGCTTTGTCCTGAGGGAGAAACCCCCGGGGGTATGGACTGTCTCTCCCTTTATTCAAATAAAATTCCAGGACTCCTCTGTCTCCTTTATGGACACTGGCTTTTCCTAGTGTGATTTTCTGCACAAGATCGACTGAAATATTTCATGGCCTCAAATATTTATTCCTTGCTGCTAAATTCCTTCGTGATAACTGCACTTCAAATTTCTTCTGCCAGCTTGAACGGTAAAATGCCAGTTCTAATTATTATCCATAATTTTGATATTCTTCCCATCTACGTAAAATCCTTATGTTAGTATGGAAAAACTGTATTTTATCAATAACAGATAATAAAGGGAAGAACAACTTATTTTAGTCTCAGAGATATATGCTTCTCATCGGATTTGCTTCTGCTTAATACAACAGTGGATTAATCATATATGTTATTGATTGAATTACTCACTGTTATTATGTGAATTACTCACATACTGAGTAAGGTACACATTATACAAACATATATTATATATATAGAATCTTAGCTCTCCTTAAAGGATCATAGACTTACAGAATGTTCAGAGTTGGAAGTGACCTTAAAGACCATCTAAACCCAACCTGCTCTGCCATGGGCAGGGACACCTCCCACTAGACCAGGCTGCTCAAGGCCTTATCCAACATGACTTTGAATGCTGCTGGAGTTGGACCATCCACAACCTCCCTGGGTAACCTGTTTCTGTATCTCATAACCCTCAGACTAAAGAATTTCTTCCATATATCTAATGTAAATTCCTCTTCTTTCTGTTTGTACCTATTACTCCTTATCACTATAGCCTTGATGAGCACTTCAATGCTTAGAACTAATGAGCTTAAAGTTAGGTGAGGTCTTAAACACTCGCCTAAATCTAACACTAGATTTCATAATTCTTATAGAATTTTTATAGAATCCTAAGCCAATATATAACAGATAAAGGCACAAGGCTTACCATGAAAGCAAAAGCAATTCAGCACTAGTAGATAACATCAGAAGCACCACACAGCCTCAGTGAGGAGCTGGCTGCCAACTGTTGCCTGGAAATGTTTTCCAGTTAAACAGGATGAAGGCAGAAGTAAAAGGCACACGTAGCACTAAGTAGCAGCATTTGTTGTGGACAAGAAAAGCAATGCAGGGTATTCAAAGAGAAACTTTTGCTGTAGATGATCCCTTTAATGCAAAAGGCCAGTTTCAGAATTGTGCTGTCAAGGTGACTCTGTTGACACTTTTGAAGATTGCACTGTTTAATATATTTAATTCTTCCTTGCTACCATATTTTCCTTATATTGACAGATGAATGACAGATGAGGATCTTTTCCTGTGTGTCTCCCCTTTTGAGCTGAAGCAAGTAATGGAAGGATAATTATAAAGCAAGAGTCTATGGAGGTGATTGAGCTGCTTTGTCATTTGCTGGGATTAGCGAACGTATTCAATGAGTCACAAGATGCTCATTAAACAAAGACAAAAAAGAAGTATCACCACAGCATTTTTTATTTTATATACAAGCCTCAAAAATGGCAAATGTGTTCCCCAGGCTTTTTCCTAGATGCTTTTGAAGAATCACTAAAGGCTGAGAAGAAACACTGGTTTATTATTAGCAGCAACTTTTATTCCACAAAGGAATATCCAAGCAGCACGAAAATACAGTCCTGAAGCCAGTAGCATCTTTTGGGACTTTATTCTTCTTTTGAAAACTGACTATGATAGCATCTAAAATGGCAAGCATTATCCTAATTCCATGACTTGTTTACTCAGAGACAAAATACTTTCTATATCAAAACTCAAAGAGATGCAAGGGCAAATATTAGTAAGTTGTGTATGACATGTAGGGACTAACATTCCTCAAGTAGCTCATAAAATTATAGAACATCTGTGGTATACAGTGTATGTAGCACTAACTCTTTGGGAAACGCTGAAATATTGCTGAAATGTTGAAATTCAGAAAATGAGTGTAGAATTGCTGGTATATTCCGCAGTAAGGCAGTTGCATTATATAGCAGCACCTCAGAAGACTAAAATACTTCTGTCAACAGGGAGAACAGACTGTGCAACTGTGATGATCTATCAATTTGCTGTCAAACTCTTCTCTCAGTCTGACAGTGGTCCTCACTCTTAAAACCAGAGTGCTGGCAATCCATACAACTATGCAGAGGATTAAGGTTATTTAGGATGTTTCTGCCTTGGTCTTGATGGTCACTTAATTATTCCTTATAAGACCACTGGAAATAGTTTCCACTGGTAAAAGTGCCTTGGCACATTCAATACATCAAATCAACTACAAAGAATAAAATGTTTTATGTGGTCTTTTTATTTTTGTTAATGGAAAATGTTACAAAACAGGGCATTTCAAGGGCAGATGTTCACATGGAGCTAGATAAATAATTGACATTTTCCCCTTTGAAAATCTGCCTTTAGACCTACAAAGAGAATTTTACTTCTATATTGATATGGGCAAAAGTGATGCTCCTGGGAATCCCCAGCCCAAGTTTGCAACTCTAGTTTCTGGTATGAGAAGAGTGTGTCCCCAGTGAGGCATCCACAACCTAGATTTAATTCACTTGGAGGAACTGTGTGTGTCAGAAAGGTAAGAGAGCTCTCATGTGAAGCAAAGATTACCGGAATGAATGCCTTGACGTAAAGATGTGGTGTTGTGTATCAGGCAGCATTACAGGACTATCACACCCTATGTAGGGAGAAGATCCTTGAGTTCAATATGAACCAAATTCAGATAACTCATTTAACATCTTGGCAGGACATGCAAACTTTCTCAATTTTTCTGTTTTAGCCCTGACTTTCCCATTTCAGATTGTATAATGGGTGGGTAATAGGATCAATCACAGAATGGCTTGAATTGGAAGGGACCTTTGAAGATCCTCTCATTGAACCCCCTACCACAGACAGGAACATCCAACAGGATGGAAGTTATTTCTGCTGCATTGTGAACTGAATGTGCATAATTGCTGTAGTCCTGGGAAGGGAGCTCGAACACATCTAGACTAAGCACAGAACACAGCTGAACATTGCAGGGATGCTCTCCAGCCAGATTATCAGAGGTAAGCAGTGCTCCCTCCTTTAACACAGATAGATGGATTAGATAGATATAGCTAGCTATCTAGCTAGATAGATGTACATGTGGTGTATGCAAAAGTGTGTGTGTCAATATACATATGTGTATATATAAGCATATCTACATCTATGAGCTAAAAGTATCTATGAGATACTTTTACTTGACATTCCCGGTGTTGTTACAAACCACCAGAACTAAACCAGTCATTTGCCCAGTTGGGACAGTCTGCAATATTCCTGAAGCAGGACAGAGAGCCTGGGTCATCTCTGTGGATTTTTATTACTACAACATTTTGCCACTAAAAAAAATTGTAAGAAATTGTAAGAAACTTGGATAACTCTGAGCAACAGGGAAACAGTCTGGTGTCTGTTTATTTTCAGAGCCTTTGGCAATAAGCAACTGAACCCCATCACTTATGATCAGACTGAAACAAGGAGATGAACTGACCCTTCCAGCTACAGTGTTTAAAACACTCACCTGAGATTCACATTCAAATCTTCAGTAGAGAAATTATTTTAAGCCACATTTTTTGTTTTCTAAGAGACTGCTGCAATTACTGGACTATGAGAGAAAGTTGGACAGTTCTATTTTGTGACAAAAAATAATAAATTCAGAAAATGTATAAATAACTGCAGGTTTCTCTAGAACTTGCATTTGTTATGGAGCTTTGGATTATAATTCTTGTTGATAACAACAACAACACAGTAACAGGCACGACAATAATCGCAGCCACTATGCTAAGGAGCAAATCTGTATGGATGGGCTGCTTGAATGATCTAACATCAGATATAGCTGTCATCAGGAAACAAAATTAACAGTGATCATTTAGCCCTTAAAGTTTCTTTGGTGATGTTTGTTTTTATTTTTTCGGTTCAGTTGGATTTTTTTTGTGGTTTATTTTTCCCAGAGATACAATATCCTCCATTTTTAAAAACTGCAATAGCCCTCAAAGTCATGTAACATTGGTTGCACTTCCTAAAAATCCCTTCTTCAGAATGTAGTAACACTCCACCACTCAGAGCATCTGTAGGCAAAGATAAAACAGCCAAATTATGACAGCATTTCCTAGATGGCAGCCAGGAAGCCCAGGATATATATGAACACTTGCAAACATTCTGTACAGCTAGATATGCTAGCCAAATTTTTCACTTGAAAGCAGATTTCAAATTCAGCCCCTAAATTTGGCCATTAGATAAGGAGTAGCTCCTGGAAATAATAAAATGAGATCACAGTGTTTTTATTAAATGGTGAAACTTTTCTGATAATGATGAAAGCAAAATGTAATTAAATCCACTTGTCCACCTTGATGCAGTTAAAGGCTCTGATCTGCTTCTTGGATATCAAAAAGATATTTGACCAGGTCAGATAGACCTTCCTTTCCTATACATTGTGAAATCCTGGATATTACTTTTTTCTTTCTTTTCTTTCTTTTTCCCTGCTAAAGGTATGTGGCTTCCTCAATGATAGATTATCATCATAATTTTTTCTTCAGAGGATCATTGGACAAGAA
Organism: Camarhynchus parvulus; assembly: GCF_901933205.1. Lineage (NCBI taxonomy): Eukaryota > Metazoa > Chordata > Aves > Passeriformes > Thraupidae > Camarhynchus > Camarhynchus parvulus. Next base: position 80,015,785 of record NC_044573.1, on the reverse strand, counting down.
AATCAGACTTGCTCTTTAATTTCCTGCATTTTTAAGGGGGTTCAACTAATAGGAAAATACTCAAATTTGAAGTAACATTGATGCTAATGGAAAAAAATCAGTCATGTACACAAGCACATCTATTTTTAACCTCTAGTTTGTACCTCCTAATTTTGCTTTTATGCTTGGGGAATTTATATGCAATCTCCATACACTAAAGCTATGTATAAATTCCAGTGTTATTCAAACTAATTAAAACCATTCTTTCTCATTAGGCGTATTCCTCTGAAGTTATGAATGATTCAACAACAAAAAGATTATATAATTTTAAGACATTAAATTTTAAATGTAGAATTGAAAACTACAACTTTTTATTAATGTCCTGCCAGAGAGTTTTTAAAAATGTAATGCAGTTTCATGTGTATAAAGAAGACTAAAGTTATGCAGACTAAAACAAAATTCTGAAAGATGACTTTGGGTTTTTACTTGTTTGATTTTTTTTCTTTTTTTTTTTTTTAATAAGACAAAGATAGATATTGTCTAGGAGATAACCCTGGAATTTGATGGAAGCATGGTCCACACCATTCCTGTCCTTCTTTCTTCGTTTGATCACATCTTGTCCAGAAAAGAAGTGTAAAGACACATCTTGTCCACTCCATAAAATAAGTGTAAAGGCATAAGCTGAAGATTTATGTTATAAATCTTCATAATTCTTCATATAAATCTTCATAACATAAAAATTGATGGAATAATTATATTTTAGCCTTGAAAAATTTCTCCTTTTCACTTTTGCTCCGTCCATTCCTCCAATCCAAAAAAATAGCTGCTGGTTGAGACAAGTATTATTTTTAACTAGCAACCAAAATATTCTTTTATTGACATTTCATTTTGAATGCTCTTTTTCTCCCATCTCCCTGAATGGTTGTTTGGAATTTTAGAATTCATTAGATGAATCCAAAGACATAGGTTAGATGGGTTTCCGTGGAAATTCCTACAGCAGGTCACGAGAATAAGTTTGCTTTCCTTGCCGGCCTGCCTTAATTTAGGATTAAACAAACGACTGTGTTTAATAGACTCTGGCATGCATGACCCAACACTTAACTAAATTCAGGTAGATATGGAATCAAACATGAGCTACTTTGCACAATTTAATGCACACCACCCAACTTGGAAAGAACAGGAAGTCTTGTTCAAATGAATTTTTGGCCCTGTTTTGTTGTGAATGCCTGTGGGACCTGAAAGAAAGAAAAGAAATTATAAAAATATTTAAATATTGTCTGCTACAGTTCATTACAAAAACTTAGAGGAAAGAAAGGACAACAGTTTACTTTACATTTCAGACATTTCCTGACACATATCAGGAAATTCATCTAACCAAAAGGAACAAGATTTCAGTTTCATTTTTTGTGTTCAGTAACTGCTCAGAGGTGAGGAGACCGGCGGAGGTTGGCTTCCTGCAGGGCGGCTTTCCAGGCAGCCAGCCCCGGAGAATATGAGCTGCTGTGGAGCACAGCTGGCCCAGCTGCCTCACACCAGAGCCTTCAAAGTTACAGCTTTTCACATCATCCCCTTTCAAGTAGAAAAAAGAAAAATGAACATTAAAACTCTGCGTCCTCTCTGATATCAAAAATTTAAAGTGAAGTGGTGCTCCTTTGGTGGGAGAGTTCTAACACACCATCAGCCATCTGAAAGCCAGACCTTTTAGACTAAACCTGTAATTGTGAGCCAGTCAGTAGAGGAAGATAAACATCTTCACACTTATCTCCACCCAAAGAAGACATGCTCTTCAAGTCCCTGCTTCCCCGTGCTGCTTTGCGTACAGCAGTGTTTCTCTGAGTCTTCTGTGGAGCAACAGATAAATCTGTTCTGGGGCTCATCGGTTGTGGACAAACACTCTTACACACTCTACTCACCTTGGAAGAAAAGACTATTTTTCTCATTTCCATGATATCTTCTGAAGGAGCTAGATGTGCGTGTGTAGGGTAGCAATTTTTAGTCCATGCCTTAGCTGCACTGGGTTGTAACCATACCATCAGTTTCATTCTTGGCCTCCTTCACCAGTATTAACAGAAATGTACTAAAAATCCCATGGGCGTGATTCAATGTGGAATGACCACCCTTGGGTATCCTACAGTGTCTAAAATGGCACAAAGAACCTACATGTAAACATCTGAATTGCTCCCAAAGTCTTGGAGCACCAGGTGTTAGAAATAATATTACCTTCTGGTACTTTTCTCTTGCATGAGCATCCAGATTGCACAATCAGAGTTAAGAGTAAAGCTGTTTAGATCTTCACACTGCTAGAAGTCTCAGTCATTCAGAGTATCTGTCGTGGGTTTACAAGAAATAGGTTTTCTGGGAATGGAGTGGCTAGAGGCCAATAGGTGTTCAGATTTTGAAATTAGCACCTGTTTTGACTATTGAGGTATTTGGATACGCCTCTGAGAACACAGGGGTTAAAAGCAGAGCTTTCCCTTGGGACTCGCTCTTTGAGTTCTGGTTGGGAAAGAGTCACAACATCCCCTGCCCGGCTTGGAGCTGGGCAGGGGAGGGGAAAAGCCATGCGGCCTTGAGGTAGGCCGGGCTTTGGACAGAGAGGGGGTTGAAGGCCCCCCAAGATGGAAGAGTGGAAGAGCAAAGAGAGACATCGAGCAAACCCTCCCCCCACCAAGAGACAGAGAGACAGAGACAGAGAGAAGCACCGGGAGGGATTGGGCAGCCCGCCCCGAGAGACTGGAGAGAGGAAGCCGGTGCTCTGTGCTTGGGACTGTGCTGTGGCCTCGAAGAGTTGATATCGTGTTAGCAGCACAGTCCGCCTGCGGTGGAATATTGGGGGAGTGCAAGAGAAGGAGTCTGGCCACTGGCAGGAGCTTTTAACCCTTTTCTTGAATAATAGAAACCTTGCGAATGCTGATCTTCTTAGAGCTAAATGAGAAGAGAGATAAGAGATGAGATAAGAAGAAATGGGCCACGAGAAAGGTGGAGAAGAACCTTAGAGTGAGAAGAGATAGAGTAGATTTTTTTGCTGGACTTTTCTTGTATGCCAGGGACAGAACTTTTTTTTTCTGTGACACAGAAACTGCATCTAGGGGGAAGGCAATGGCTTAGAGCCAAGGGAGTTCAGTGTTGTTTTCTTGAGACCCCTCAGCCCCAGGGGGTGACCAAATTTGGGGGGGACAGTAGTCCCGAAAGTGAGAGACTGTGCTTTTTTGGAACTGGGCAAAGCATCCTTAAAAGAGGAACCCTAGAAGCAGGTCTGGTCCATGCACAGTGGTGAGAGCACTGGGCATGGAAGAAAGAGGTCATGACGGCAGATTGTACTCCAGGCGGTGCCACGAGTGACACGGAAACACACGAAGTTTCAATGGTGTTTCCAGGGGAAGCCTATTTCACCAAGAAGACTCCTCTTCTCATGATGAACTGAAGATTGATTGTCTGAAGGGTGGTGATAGATTGAGAGTTGAGAATTTAGGAGAGAGATGTATTGTATTGGGAGAATTTGGTGGGGGGAATAGGAAATGCTTTTTGCAAAGTTGTCATTTTCCCTGTGTGTGTCTCTTTTTATATATAGTTGTAGTGCACTTAATAAAGTTTTCTTTCCTTTATTCCTAAGCTAGAAGCCTGCTTTGCTTATTTCCTAGTCACATTTCACAGCAAACACCAGAGAAAGTGTATTTTCATAGAGCACTGGCATTGTGCCAGTGTCAAACCATGACAGTATCATCCCAATATTTCTTCTTTCCTGACTGAGAATGTGTTCCAATCACTCAGAGTCAAGAAGTCTGATAGATGCTTCATCAGAATCTGAATTTTAGATGCTGTGCCTTGAGCAACACCAGCCTTTGCCCAACACAAAAACTGACTTAGAGACTCTTAAAAATGTGGCTTCTCTTTGCCACATGTTGAAGGAGGCTGCCTTCATTAGACGTTTGTTCAGAAAAGCCTCTATGTTCTGTGAGCATGGGCATCCAGGGGTGAGGCTCTGCTTCCCAGAGCAGTGTGTGCACCTGTGGCATGCACACAGGGGTCCACCATAGCAGAGGTGGTGATTCCAATCCTCGCCTTGCCCACAGCACATATGGAAAAGCAATTCCTGTCAGGCAGCAATGGAGCTCTGCTCTTGAATTTATACAATGATATATTTTTGCTTCTAGCATGGAGGGCAGTGTGTCAGAGAGAAACACTGAAAGAGCACCATCAGCCTGAGAGGCTGGGGAAGGGAGGTTGAGTGCGGGGGTATATTGGTTTTGTGTGGTCTGGTTTTGATAGCAGAGGGGCTACAGCGTGGCTTCTGTGAGAAGCTACTGGAAGCTTCCACCAAGTCCAGCAGAGCCAATCCCTGATGGTCCTGAAGATGGACATGCTGCTGGCCAAGGCCAATTAGAGAGGTTGGTATTGCCTCTGTGATAACATAGTTAAGGGGAAATCAAGACAAAGGTTGTTGTGCAGGTGTAATTTCAGCCAGAGGACAGCAGAGATGAACAACTCTGTAGGCACCAAAGTCAGTGCAGAAGGAGGGGCAGGAGGTGCTCCAGGCTCCAGAGTCGAGATTCCTCTACAGGCCATGGTGAGACCATGGTGAGGCAGCTGTGCCCCTACAGCCCATGGGGATCCACAGGGATGCAGAGATCCACCCTCAGCCCATGGGGATCCACAGGGATGCAGAGATCCACCCACAGCCTGTGGGGGAGGTGCCCATGCCAGAGCAGGTGGATTCCTGGAGGAGGCGGTGATCCTGTGAGAGACCCATGGAGAAAGGACCCTGCTCCCATGCTGGAGCAGCCTATCCTTGGAGGACTGACCCCATGGAAGAGTGACCCATGCCAGAGCAGTATGGGAGGACTGCATGCCTGTGGGAGGGACTGACATTGCAGCAGCCCCAGGGAGCTGTGGCCTGTGGGAGGGACTCACACTGGAGAAGTTGATGGAGAAGTGTCTCCTGTGGGAGGGGCCCCACGGTGCAGCAGGGGAAGGACTCCTCTCCCTGAGCAGCAAGGGAAGCCGCGGATGATGGATGAACTCACCATGACCGCAGTTCTCAGTCTCTTTGCACCGCTGGGGTAGGAGGTAGAGCTGGAGGGAGGGAGGCATGGGGAGAAAGGTGGTTTTAAGGTCTTATTTTACTTCTCATTTCCTGCTCTGATTTTGTTAGCAATAAACTCAATTCATTTCTTGAAGCTGAGCCTGTTTTTCTGTGATGGTATTTGGTGAGCAATCTCTCCTGGTCCTGATCTCCCTCAGCTGATGAACTCTTCACTAAGTTTTCTCTTCTCTTTCCAGCTGTAGAGTGGAGTGAGTGAGTGAGTGGCTTTCATCAGTGCCTGGCATCTGACCAGTGTCAACCCACAACAGGGGACAGGCATTTCAGCCTGGGCCTGTCAATATGAGAGCACGTTGGTGCACTGCAGTCAGCTCCACCAGGCTCTGCATCTGCTCACATAATGCTGCTGCCCTGAGGGGCAAAGGAGGCCGGTCATCTCCTGGACTCTGCAGGCCCACCTGGAGCAAGGAAATTACTCACCTCTCCAACTCTATCTCATCCCCTGCTGAAGCCCTGGAGACTACCATTTGTGTCATTTCAACCTCTTCTGTTTAAAAATTCACTCTGAGGCCTGAAGCTTTTCTCGTCCTACAGCTTGCTCAAATTCCCTTGTTATTATTACCCTGCTCATCCCTCAGCACAGCCATGAGATCTCTGACTCCTGTCACTCTCCACCTTCAGCCTGGAGCAGCTGCAGTGACAGCTCTCAGGCTGACTATGATGTTTGGATAGTGAAGTTTTACCATAAATAAGATGGTTAAATACAAACTACCATTGAAGGAGCTTGCTGCTTTAGTTTAATTGTATTAGTTGTGTCTTTAATTGATTTTTATGTGTCTCTGACTACTCCAGCAGGATTAGGCAGGATAAAGAGAGGGCATACATGAGCACAGAACCAATAATGTACTGGTGTTTTGTACTAATGTTGCTCTATTTATGATCATGTGAAGCTTAAATTACATTCCATTAAAATAAATAGAGATTTTCTTTTTTACTTTGTTATGTCAGAAACCAAGTGTAAGATTTACCTTTAATACAAAAATAACCTAATTGAGCCCAAGGAGCTGAGCCAAATCCCATTGGTATTCACCCCCACACTCAAGCCCCTCTTTCTCCCCCACCCCCTGTGTCCTGTGGCTCCACAAAAGCCTCTGCTGATTTGCCACAAGATGAGAGAAGAGTTTACATCCCACGTAGTTTTTCAAGCCATGCACAGGAACTGCAATGCAGCAGTGCAGAGGCACTCCAACTAATATACTAATTGGATGCAGATGTGTTCTGCCTCTTGGAAAAATAAGACCAACTGGATGATCAACAAGAGCCAAATGGGTAATTTCTTTTTAAACAAATTGGTTTTATTAACTTTAAAATGCCCATAATCCAACTAGTCTGGCAGACTTTGGATACTATGAAACCACAAGCAGTATGCGATACCTGTTATTATCTCATACTAGTTTTGGCTGAGATCTCGCCATTCTGAATAAAAGACTAACGTTTAAGGCTGAAGTCTCCCTTAAAGAGTAGCATGTGTGAGCGCTGCCCCAGGAGATGGCCAGGAAATGAAGTGTTTCAGGCTAAATCCTTTCCTTGCTCCTTACTTACTTCAGTAGGAGTGCATTTGCACACTCTGGCAGCAGAAAGCCCAGCTCTCACCCACTCTCTAAACAAGGAAGCATGCTGTCACTGGGAAGAAAACCATGTCAGTCTTGCTCGTAGTGGAGAGGAAGGGTTTTAGTGATAGCTTTCAATGCTACTCACAATCCTATCAACCACCAATGCAGAGGGACTAGCAAGGCTAGCATATTAAAAGTTAACATGGGGCCCTTTAATCTCAGAGATGCTTCTGTCAGAAAACAAATTCTTATTTAGCTCACACCCTTGATATTGATGGGAGGAGTGTGATGTCAGTGCAAGTGGAGACGCTGCAAAGTTAAAAGGATCCACTGAATATGAGCCCTGTGCTGCTGCTTGACAGCTTTGACTTTCTGAGTGACAGAGGACCAAATGAAGGGCCAAGAGTTGCACACTTCATTGAATAATTTTCTTCCTTTGTAGATCAGCATATTTTTATTCCCTTCTGCCAGTTTTATTTCTGTGGAAAATAGTCCATCCTGTTAAATTACTGTTATGACTTTAATAGAAACATGAGCAGAAACAATGGATATTGTCCACAGTCTTCGGAAACAAAATGTTTGGAAGAGCAATACTGTCAGCATCTCTGGAGCTTGAGCATCCATCTTCTTGAACCCCCTGTCTTCACTTGACTTTTGAGTCCTGTTCTTTGGGTGATGATATTAGTCTGAGAGGGCAGCCAGAGATTTTAATTTCAGAATTAGGATTACTGACTACTCAATGACATTTAGGAATTACTGTGGGAGGTCTCTATTTTCCTGGTCAGTTTAAAGCAGGTCTTTTTCAAAAGAAAAGCATAATTCAGCAAATGAATGCAGTTCCATTGAAGCCCAGCTACTGTATCAATATCAATAAAAACTAGGTGTGCACTTTAGCCTTGGAGAGCAATGTAAAATAGTAACAATGGCCTGTAAAAATAATAAAATAATAGGGAAAGAAAAGGAGCTAAATTACCATAGAATAGAGAAACCACAGAGATCAGCTGAAAACAGCAGAAAAAAACCTCAAAAAGTTTGGTGTTTCTTGTTACTGATATGAGTGAATTTAGAAGTGCCTGTCTTACTAGCCTTGCATGAGAACAGTGGGGCATGAATAGCGGATTTGAATAATTACCTTTGAGGTGATTGCCAGTTCAGATTATTTGAGATTGCAATCACTTCAGATGTAGCTTCTTTTATTTTTAATTTGAGAAATGTGATAAATTACAGCTACGAGAAGAGTAAATAAGAATTTAGTGAGACTCAACTGAAAGATCTTTGCCCACTTTAGTTTTAATGACAGAACAAGTGGCAGTCAGAGCCAGGATGGGATGCTCAGGTCACTTGAGATTCAAGAGCAGACACTGTCCTCCTTTGAGGAGAATCATACATCATAGGCTCCATGAAACTGCATGCTCTGTGCCAGGAGATAGTGGCAGAGACCCAGACTTACCCTTCAGGTAGATCCACTTGTGTTAAAAAATACACTTTTTAAGGATTTTCACTAGAAACTGACTGGTCCGTTAAAGCCACATAATTTACCTAATGATTGATTGCAGCATCCAAATAGGAATGTCTTGAGGTCATGCTTGAAAACATGGTGTAGAAACAAAGATAACTCCAATGCAGCTCTGTAAATTTGAGAATGACCATGAAGAAAAGCAAAAATGTTCCAGTTAATAGATTTTCAGAAATATATTTAAATCACTCCTTTTCAAGCTACTCTATCAACAAAAAGAAAACTTGTATAAAATTAACTCAATAGCAATTCACAGATTATGTCAGGTTTCCCAAATAAACTTTTTATCTTCCTGGTGCGCAGATGCTTTTTCTCTGTGGGTCAAAGCACGGCGCCTTCACAAGAGCAGGAATGCTGTGGGTGCACACACACAGCTAAAAAAGTTTTATGGTTTTACTTTTTAATGGTAGACATACCTTGGAAACAGCTGCAAGATTCCTATTCCAGGTTTCATTTTCCAAAGCTGTGCAGCGGTTATTTTGGCATCTAACACATCTGGCTTTTAATCATGGTCTCATTGCTCCACAGTGTTTGACAGACTATGTGGTAAAGTTCTTGCATTCACAGGATCACTGAAAGGATCAAACCCCAGAAATATTTCATTTGGAAGGGACTTCTGGAGGTCACATCAACCAGCTTTCTTCTCTAAGCCAGCCTAATTTCAGGACTAAAATTACAGTTAAAACTTTATATTTTAAAAAAAGGTGATTTTTTTAATTTTTTTTTCAGTCTGTCAGTTTTACACTCCAGATGGTGATTCCCTGATTTTCTGTTCTCTGGTAATGTTGTCTACCTTCATCATCATTGTACTAAATATAGTTGTCTGTGTAAAAGACATTGTCTTCCAAATCACTGTGGGAAACAGCTATAGTTCACCTATCATGGCTTTGCAGACAGTCAGTGATTTTTTTTTGGTTTTAGAATGTATGGAATTGTCCATAGTTGCATATATGGCTTTAGCCTAAACAAAGTTCTATTCTCATTTGGCATAATAATAATTATGTTATAGAGTCCTTTTAAGATTATTAAGGCAGATTCAGATTAGACCTAGATACAGCTACAGGATCCATATCTTCAGGAGAAATATTTCAAACTTCTAAGGCAGGATTTGTTTTTGTAGCTTTTGTTCACACCCTTGTAATCCAAAGACTGACATGATTAAATTCCAGTCTTGTTGGAGGACTTTGCTTCTCAGATAGTAATGTCTTATGTATCTGATTTTCAGTTCTGTTTTTAATGGTTAATTTTTTCCACTCTTTTTATTCATTACTCTATGCAATTTTTGTTTATCTTTCAGAAGTCTACTCTGGCAGTATTTCATGAACTTTTATACAATTCTGACACTCTGGGCTCCAGCTAGTCAATGGCTTAGTTTCTGTTCTGGCTGTATTTGTCTGTGGCTCAGAGGTATAATCACTAATAATGTATGTAGTGAAATGATTTGCCATCATATAGTTACTATCCCAGATTTGGATCAACTTTCAGAAAAATTTACTCTGTAAAGGATCACAGTGAGATATATGAATAGCCTGTATCTTAATTTCATAGAAAGTATCAGGATGGCTTTCTGTAACAGGAAGAGTTGTCTGGCAAAACAGGCAACTGGTGTGTATAAACACATAAGTCACTGTCCTGCTGGCCTCTGAAAAGCCAGATGGTTTTATTACTCTTGCCACTTGCTGGAGAAGCCATTGATTCTGCCAGGATTTGGGTAATAGCTCTGCCCTGGGATCTGTCAGAGCTGTTGCACATCCATCTGGCAAAAGGTTCAGCAATGCATGAGAGCTCCATTCTCCTGCCCAGGGAGAGCAGCGAGCTCTGATGTCCAACACAGGCACTGTCGGAGCCGTCGTGCCGGCAGCTGATCTGTGACACCCAGGCACAGGAACCCAGGCAACACTGCTGCCCATCCATCATCTCTGGAGGCTGCTCATCCTCAAAGCTGCTAAGGCAGCAGTCTGAAATGTTCATAGAAAGACTAAGCTCCAGAATGTAGAGACAGCAGCTACCACATCATTTTGTTTGGAGGAGTGTACACCTGTCGTGTTCTTGTGTAATGTGCATTACAGTAACCTCAAAATACAGACAAATAAAATACAAGGCTAGCTTAAGAATTCTTAAAAGAAAGAAAAATCAGGGTCAGCTCTGAAAAGTTTCTAATATTCAATAATTTATATGGTTTATAGAATAGAATGTGTTAGTGGGAAGTTAAAGTTAGCTGCAAAACAGTGGGGGCTGGTGAAATGAACAGAATGATGAAATCAACACGCTTTTATAGATAGATATGATATGTAAACACATGTCCCTATAAAATAATAGTGCCATTTAAAAGTCATAACTATGCTGTAATAAAATGAAACAATAGCAGCTGTTATAAAGCTTTATAAAGCTGTTACAAAGCTTTTCATTTTCTGGAACATCAGAAGTTAGAAATTAAAACAGGAGAAGTTACCCAGAATTTAATTGCTGGAGGAAACACAAACACAATACAGTTTGAACAATGATGAAGTATCTCTGAGGGGTGGTCTCACCAGAGCCACTGTGACTGTGAGCTTTCTGAGCTTTCTTAAAAACTTCAAAAGCATCTGTACAGGGCCCAGTGTGAAAGACCTTGCCTCTGACAAATCTTAAGTACATGGATCAAAGAGTCATGGATTCAGTAAGCTGATCACTATGTATTTTTTTTTTTTAGTCTAGCTTGTGCCATTTGATTGGTGACTGAATATGAGTAGTTTTTATCAACAAGTAATTTCATTTTTTGTGTCATAAGGTCATCTTTTCAAAACCTTTCAAGAACTGTAGAGATACAAATGAAGATGCCTTATGACAAATACTAAGCCACAACTCCCTATCACCATATCAAAGCACTTCACTAAAAAATAACTTCTGATGTGATGCAACAAGTGACACTAATTTAAAGGAAGTGTCCTAGAACCACTGTGGTTTTGCTTGAAAATGGGAAATGGAAACATACTCATCTAGTACTCTTCTTTCTAAGTATTTCTCAGGCATTGAGAAAGTATCAGCAAAGGCATCCTGTGTGGAGCTAAATTATCTCCACCCTCTTTTCAATTTTCAGCTTCATCTAAAAATAAAGAGTGAGAGAAAAGAGCAGCCAAAGCATGTATTTTCATATTGTACAGTTATGCCTTATTAAAGGACAGGTTATGTTGAAAGTGTCACTTTGGTTTCTTTTGGTACAGTCATGTACAGCATTGAGGCTGACACAACCTGAGGCAGTCATTTAATGACTGACAGTCACTGTCTCCTCTATGCAGATACTTTCTGCTTTACTGCTACTTTTCTTTAAAGAAGTGAGAAAAGAGCATGCCAATGGCTGGCATTTTTCACAAATGTAAACTTTCCTCCTTTATATTCTTTTCAGAGGATGATGCACTTGGCTGCTCCTGGAAAATTCATGAATCATGGTTTCCAAGGTCTTTGTCATGGTCCCTATTGTAACAAAAGTTAGATGGACAATTGGAAATAATTTATGCAAAAGATTTAACCACTTTTTCTCTTTTAGAAGTTAACTTCTAGACAGCTGTGAGAATTACAAATTTGCTCATTCTCCACTGCTGCTTAACTCTTGAGGTGAGTGAGCAATAGTCTGAAGGTGGTTTAGTATTCCTTCTTGTAGGAATATTATTAAACCTGGGTGCAATAATAAACCTTGGTGCAAATGTTCCTTGTTGTAGGCTTTGTCCCCTGACTGCTCTACCCAGGCAGCTGTTGCCAACCTGAGTGTGCAGCACTGCATATGTGTGAGCACACTGTCCCAGCTGGTCACTTCACAACGTACACTAGCAAATAAACTCTGTGATTTTGTGGGTGTTGATTCAAACTTTAGAGATTACAAAAGCTCCTGGATGGCCCTTCACTGTTTCAGGGAAAGAATGAGTAAGCACAATGGAAAAAGAAAACTACTAAAGAGGGCATGTTGAAAAATTTCAGTATTCCGTTGTCTTCCTCTGCACAAGGAATATCCTTATATTGGCCATATGCATATCCAGCCCTAAAAATAGCTGAAGTCTTTCCTGACTTAGAGGAAGAAGGGTATAAACCATATGTATTGGCCGTCCAATAGACTTACAGCTACATGTGAATATACTTGTGTGGTCCTGGCTGTGACTGATGTCATGGTGTGTCTGTACAGACGCTTGCCAGGTACACTGGAAACAAATCAATTCCCTGCTGTACTAATAGCACTATCCTTCCTGCACAGAGCCCTAGCCAGCTTTGAGAGCTTGGAAGGGGTTTTTAAGGGAAGTCTATTGATGATTTCAGTGAATAAGTGATGTGCACACTGCAAAGCTATTTATTTATGTATAATGTACATAATGTCCTTTTCACCCTTATAATAGGAGCAGTATTTGAAAGCTGGCTTTTGTTCTGAGACTTCTTTCCAGCTACTTTACTACCCAAAAGCTTCCTCCCTTGATTTTTTCTCAGGAATATGTCCCAAGTATATTCTATCTGGCTTTTTGGATTATTCCACCTAGATGATCTCTGGATGCTGTCCTACCTCCACCACCATTGTTCTGCCTTGTCTTCTGGAGGTAACCTTCAAAAAGTTAATCTAGTGACAGAGCAATGGGTGGTTTGGCCATGTCTCCTCCATGTTCCGTGGCCAATTAGGGTATGGGCTCCTGTATTTCATCCATTTTACTTACAAAAGAATGCTTAATTACATTTTTTTCTTCGCTGAATAAAATTTTGTTCCCTTCACTTTCAAGATTTCATCCAGTTTGTACCTTAACAAGAAAGAAAAAGAAATAATAAAAGCTGAAATGTTTCCCTAAGCATGAATTTGCTCTCCAGGATGGTGAAGGGGACAGTTTTCATGGGGATACCACTAACACAGCTTAGTGTTAAGTTGTACCAACATTGGCATAGTGATGCCATAAAACTATATCAAACTGCTAAATAGAAACACATCTTTTCATCTTGTTAGACAAGATGAAAAAAACCCTAAGATAGCAGTGGATTACTAAATACAAATACAGAGGTTCTGTCAAGTTCCAGAGAACTTGACAGAACTGTCTACCTGTGGGTGGAGAGCTTCAGGTTTGGTTCAATCAGTTGGTTTTGTCTGTTTTTAGTGTATGATGAGATGCTTCTGATGATAGAAGTGCTGCCCAAATGCTAGTTTTTCTACCACCAGCTTCAGATTAAATAGGAGGGGTGTTTGGGTTTTTTTAGTAGTAAATGTAGAAATTAGTGGCAGTTTTGCATATAAGCTGGGCTGCAACACTATGTTTATTTATTAATTTAAAAAAAATTAAAAAGGATTTTTCTGTTTCTTTTACTCATTTCAGAAGACAGCTTTTTTCCCAGAATTCGTCTATCTATCTATCTATCTATCTATCTATCTATCTATCTATCTATCTATCCATCTAACTAATCTTGTCTTTCCATCCCAGAGAAAATAATACTGTTGAACTATTCATTAAAAAGAATGTTTGGTTCTAGCTGTGGATAAAAAAGGATACTTTAAAAAAAGTTTTTCCATTTCCCACATCAAATATTTCCCAAATATTATATTTTGGAACATATTTCATTTCCTTCCATGTTTTTCCTGCACATATTTTAATAAGTTTTGCTACACAACTTTTGTGTTGTACCCTTGCTATGCCATCTTATCATAAAGTTTACAATGCATATCAGTATTTTGAACTCCACCCAGTAAAGCAGACCAAGCAATTACAGAGTAACAAAAAAACCAACCCTGGAAATGAACCAAAATATACCTCCTCTGAAACTGAAGAGCCTAAGGCAAGCAGAGTGTAAAGAGGTTTAATTTGGTCCCTTATCAAATAGACCATTCCTCTGTGAGAAATAAGATCAGACAAGAAATGAGCACAAATATATAAAGCCCTGAAATTCCAGAAAAATAAATTTGATTCCTACCACTATCCAGAAGCCCTCTCTGACAGTGCTTCTCTGCCCTTTGTGCTGGACTAGCTGCAATCCCCAGTAAAGGAACTCAGTCAGGATTGACAACAGTTTTTCTGTACTTTGCTGGTACTTGCTATGATGTGAAAGAGATATTTTTTCTTACAGTCCAAATCAGGAAATATAATGTTTCTAAGTTACTTTTTATTTTTCTTAAAAAACCTTAAGCAGGGAAGGTTTGACAGGTGAGGTGATAGGGTCCATCTTGGCTTGATGCACTTCTATCTGTGTTAAAATGAAGACAACATATGCAGAGGGATTGAGTGCACCCTCAGCAAATTTGCAGATGACACCAAGCTGTGGTGCAGTGACACTCCTGAAGGACAGGATGCCATCCAGAGGCACCTGGACAAGCTGGAGAAGTGGCCGATGGAATTTAATGCATTTTAATGGGACCAAGTGCAAGAAGCTGCACTTGGGTGGGGCAAGCCCCAGCATCACATCTGGGATGAGCAGATCCTGAGAGCCCTGAAAATTTGGGGGTGTGGGTTAACACTGGTCTAAGGAAATGAGTCCAGAAGAACAAAACAACAGAAAGGCTGAGGATAGGTGAAAAAAGAAGGCTCGTCCTATGTAAGAGGCCACAAGAAAAAGGAGAAAAGCTATTTAATGGGAAATGGCAGAACTGAAAGAGAGTAGATTTCGGTTAGATATTAGGAAAAAAAATCCTTATTGTGAGGTTGGTGAGACACTGGAAAATGTTACCTAGTAAAATTGTGGATGTCCTCTCTGAAGTTGTTCAAGGCCATGTTGGATGTGGCTCTGAGCAACCTGGTCTAGTGGAAGATGTTTGGAATGAGATGATCTTGAAGGTCCTTCCCAATCCAAAGCATTCTATAATTCTGTGATTCTATGATGACTTTGTGCTGGTGTGGTCACCCTTAGAAACTGGTGTGATGTTTATTAGACCTTTGGCTCATAGTAAAAAAAACAAAAAACCAACAAAACAACAGAGAGAAAAAAACCCAACAAAACAACAACAACCAAAAAAATCAGACAAAAAAACCCCAAAGAAATGAAAAAAGAAAATCTGCTGGGACAGGGCAGAAGAGTGAAGGCATACATGATAATAAGTAATTTAAGCTTTCCTTAGCTGGGCTTTACCCAGAACATTTTCTTGGGCGGCCAGGATAGCTGCAATGCTGTAACATATAGGGATGCAATAAGTCCATATGTCTCATCTAGATTCATTCATTTATCTGTCTAGCTTTGATACCTTGTAATATTTTTATCCTCTAAGTACTCACATGTCTATTTTCCCCCCAGTATGTTCCTGAATAAAGCATGTGCTGTTACTTTTGGTACTAAGAGATTAGCCAGTGCAGAAAAAAGTGAACTCCCTTGGCATATGCTTATTTCATTGGTCTAAGTTTGTGCATTCTATAAATTATTCAGAGAAAAGATATTAGTGGATCAACAACAGCTCTGGTTCATCGGGTCATATTAACAATCTTGGACCATTACATTGGTGGGGTGCCAAAGCACAATGCAGAGAGTGAATTCACAATGCGTATTTCAGAATAATCCCTCTATACACAGTGTCAAGGTCCATTTGTGAGATATTCCTATAAAATATAATTGTCAGTGCAGCCCCATCCTGAGAGTCAGGGATGAAATCTGGGACCTTTTTTAAATGCATGATTTTCCTGTCATCCCTCTTCTTACAGCTCTGAAGATGATTGCAATCAGGAGCTACACATAGGCAACCATTTTATGTATTATCTGTTCACTTCCCCCATGCTTTCAAAGTGCTCCAGGATGATTTTTGCTGAAGATTTTCCAATCACCTTTTTCTTCCTTTTACTGGTCTGTGTAGAAAATATCTATAATGGGGTGCAATTGAGAGATTCTGATTGTCCCTCCATTCAGTTGCCTAGGAAACAGACTTGTGGATATCCAGCTTTTCCCTTCATTACTGAAGATGCCATTTACAGTTGATTTCCTCCTATGTCTCCTTTGCTGTGTATACTGTTGAAAAGGAAGGGACACAATAATCCTTGTTCTATTGTTTGGTTTGATGTTTTAAGGTGCTATTTGTTTGCAGAATATTCAGGTTATAAAGTCTGAATGCATTGTGCATGACGGATAGCCATGCCATGGGCAATACAGATAGCTGAAGATACCACATAATAAAATCCTTTTTTTTTTTTTTTCTTTAACCTCCTACCTATTGGGAGTCAAATATAAATCTGGTTAGATTCCCTCAAATACTCAAATCTAGTTATACCTGTAAAATATTATCATTGTGTTAGTTATTTTATAGATGTATAACTGAGAGCAGACTTGCTTCCTTTCACTCACTTTAATGTCTTCTTATGTCCATGGAAGTGGAGGCAAATATTCATTTTGCAGCTGGGACATGGCATCCCCCATTGAAAATGGATCTTAGTCAGTTTGAACATTTTAACCCTAAAAAGCTCGAATTTGACATCTTGTTTTGAAAAGGTGTAAATGGTGACTCAATCTACTATTTAAGTGCAGCATAAATTTATTCTCAGTAAAAGAAAATATATTAATTATTAAAAACTCCAGGTATTCATTTGGATCTGTTTTTATCATCTCTGCTTCCTTTTCTTTATTCTTTTCCTTTGTTCTCATTATTTTAGCTCCTTCTATTTCCTTTCTTCCTCTCATCCATCACTTTTATCTTTTTCATCTTCTTCCTTTATCTGTTCCCTCTTAATATTTACTCTTTGTTGTAACTATTTTTCTTTTACAAGGTCCTCCTAGTCCCACCTTCCTTCTCTTCACCTCCCAGGAAGCATCCCTCTTTTGAGAAATATGCCGTATTTAGTTTCAAAGTCATCTCCTCCCCATTTTGGTTTTAAAATTATTTATACCAGTAATAAAAAGTACTGAAGGGCTGGGTAGCAGTAGAGAGAGTTGTTTATAGGCTGGAGAGGAACAGAAAAGCACTAAATATTACCTTATTCTACCAGTTTCTCTTCATGTGCATCCCTCACTTTGCCTCCCCAAGTTTTGGATAGACCATCCCAGGACCACCAAGGTGTGCCTGCCCCCCCAGCAGCCTTCCTCAGTTGCATATCTCCTTCCTTGCCTGATTCACATTTCTGCCTACTCCTCCTCCCTGTCACAGCCCTCTCAGTGCACTTCTCTCTGCCTCTTTCTGCTCGCCTCCATTTTCCTCAGATTGTTCCTCACTCTGATAACATCTCTGTCCTTCTGACCCCAGGATGACCGAGAAGTCACCCTGGCTCTGGTATTTTTTGGTTTTGTATTTATCTTAGTGGTGCTTTTCCCTTTACTTTCCTGTCCACCAATAATTTTCCCCTATTCCTCATCTTTAAGCAACTTGTTCTGCCTCATTTTAGTATAATCAACTACCACTAGCTGGAGTAAAGCAGGTAGAGTTGGACAGAAGTCAAACACTAGGAAAAAAAAAAGCCAAACAGCAAAGACAAAATCTGTTATTTACATCAACAGGATCATGGTTCAGAGAGAGAAAAGAAATGAAGAGCAGTGCCTTTTCCTGTGAGTCGGTGCTTGCACAGGAAGGACAACAGTGACAATGATCTCTTTATTCTCTGGCCTCGTGTCTGCGCTTCCTGCTATAGTTCTTTCTTCCACAAAGAAAAGGTACCTCTGGTGTTACAACATCCTTATCACTGCCTGAGGGAGCTCAGACAACAGACTTAGAGAAGGTGAGATGATCAGAAATCATGGCAAATTTCTTCCTGGACACACTAATGGAAGTGGGAGAGGACATACTGCTGTGTGTATTTTGTGTTCTTACACTTCATCTGCAAGCAGTGCTTTGTTCAGCAGACACTGAGCTGGTAGAGGGATGATAGAGAGGGATGAACATTAATTTGTTGACGCTAATTATCAGCTGAAACTGACAGGATGTTTTTCTGATTAAATGTTTTCCTGTTTTCATCAGAAAATGCTAATGGGGAGAGAAAACCCAGGGGTTTTCATAGGAATTTATCAATTTCTAACACATTTCTGTTGGGAATGATTTTCCAGTCTAGATGGGGAGTTCTGTCCAAAACCCTCAGAATGGACATCCTGCTCCAATATAATAATTATTTCAGTAAGAAACTTTAGAGGAAATTGTTTCAACTCCCTTTTTTTCTATTGAGACATTGATTTAAATCCATATATTAAATAACTCAGATGGATGTTTCTGTCACAAAAGACGTAACTTGTCTTTATTGAGGTGACAGTACTCATTTCCATAGTGGGCCTTGATTTTACATCAATCAGGATTTAAGATTTACTTTTTATTTTGATAAGTTTCAGGGGATAAAGAAAGCTTCATTATTATACAGATATGTCCTGAAAGGCATAGTTCAGAAACCTGATGCAAATCTGTCCTCTCTTCCTCCTCCACCCACAGCACCCTCAGACATCTTTAGTTCTGAGACCCTTGGGCTCCACAGATCTCCTGAGGGGGACAAAGAAAAGGGACACCGAATACACAACATGAAAGGCAGCCTAAATAATGTTAAGGAAAAACACAGCTGAAATATGTAAGGCCCAAGTAAAAAATAAGTCTTTTTAGTAATAATATTAAATATTTTGTTAGATTTGTGCTATAATGATAATAATTAGAGAAGCTCCCTGCTATCCTCATTGGTACTTTTTGTCTTGAGTTGGGATGAATTAAAGGCCCAAATTGGAAGTGAGGGGTCTGATGTAACTTATGGTATCCTCCTTATGTTAATTGGAGTGGTCACGAACAAAATACACAAAATAAACCTCTGCTCTCCTGAATAATCCAGTGGGACCGATGCTTGAAAAGATGTCTGTTTTCTTCAACAAAGGCTTAGAAACAAGTTGTTATTATTATCTGAATAGAATTCAACTTGAAAGGGAGCCTAACAGTATGTAAACACACTAACAATAACCAAACCTTCTGGGTTGGAACATATGACAGCCATGCCCAAAACATTTGTGAGAGAGAAAAAAGGAAGAATCCTCTGTCCTTTCCTCCCTATTCCCCTCAGTCAGGGGGATTTCTGGAGGATGTGTGGTTTGGTTGCAATGTTTGGTCAGTAGGGCCACGAGCTACGGCCTGACCTGCACACAGGAGCATCCATGTGCACGTGTGAGTCTGCTCCTAAGCCTGTGCTGGCCAACCACAGCTGGAAGGAGCTGGAAGCAAAGGCTCCTTCCACTTCCTCAGAAGCTCATCACATGCATCTGTTCAAGGCTGGTCACAGCTGAGCACCACATTATTTTGCTGAATTAGGCTGCGGGGTTATTATTAACAAAATAGAAATAAATTGAGAACAGAATGGAAAACAGCTTGCAGTAGGGAGATTTATGACTTACATGTCTTGTGAGTACCCTGACTGCAGTCACGACCTAATTTCTCACCAAACATAAAAAAAAGGTAAGAAGAAAAAACTCTAGTAAAGGAGATAAAGTGAAAGGCTAATACAAAACATACTAGGTAACATTTCTGTTCCCTTTGATTAGTGCATTAGGGACTAATTTTGTTCTTTGAAAATTCTAGAGATCTGTGTCTGCTTACTGAATGAGGCTACAACATTAATATTTTGGTTTTGTTGTTCTGCCCTTCACAGGTTTAACACAAAACCTTGACAGAATTCAATAAATCCAAATATATCCTTCCTCAATAGAATTTGATAAAGCAGCTATTTCAAAAAAAGATTTGTACTGTTTCTCTGCCTTTCTGTGAAGAGTGAGAATGTTTTAGGTTTCCTCAAAAAATGCCATACGTTGCCCTATAAAGCCTTCAATCGGGAAAGCCTCCATTCAGGAAAACATTTAACCATATGCTTGACTTTAACTTTAGGCATATGCTTAAAATCTAGCATGTGCTGAAATTCTTTCCTGAGAAGGAATGGATTTAAGCACTTGCTTATGCTTTTTCCTGGATCAGAGCCCTATAAGTTATACACCAGATCCTGCTGCCCTCACCTACAGAGTTGAACTCAACTACTTGTATTTGTTATTTTAAAACAATTTCAGTTGTTAAGATGTTACTTCATCACTGAAGAAAGTAAGAGCCCAGAATATTCTATGTATCATTGAAACCCTTAGCTCTCAGCAGACCCTAACTCTTGTTACATACAAGGATTCTGCAGTGCTTCAGCATAATTTTGAGTAACATTGTAACTGACTTACATAGTAAAACATAATACTTGGCTTAATTTAGCTTTGGATTTTGTGGTCAACCTGTAGGTGTTTTAGTCATTGATGGCCTGCTTTAGGGTCCCTAAAAGGAATTTAAGTTAGTTTGACAATTTTGTAAAAAATAAATTGACTTCCCTTATTTTGGATAGAAGGAATCATAGAGTCGTTAAGGTCGGAAAAGACTCCAAGATCATCTAGTGCAATCTTTCACTGAACACCACCCTGCAAACTAAACCATAGCAGTGAGCTCCACATCCAGTCATTTCTTGTACGGTTCCAGGGATAGCGACTCCACCAATTCCATGGGCAGTGCTTTCCCGTGTTTGACCAGCCTTGCCATGCAGAAACTCTTCCTGGTGTTCACCCTGAACCTCCTGTGGCACAGCTTGAGGGCATTTTCTCTTGTCCTTACAGTGGTTGCCCCAGAGATGAGACCACACCCACCTTGCTGTAACCTCCAAAAGTGTGGATTGGTGAGAATTCTTTCACAACGGTGGACATATTTTCCTCTATTATTTTTTTTCATTTTAGAAAGTGAGAAAAAATTGCAATAACTAAGGGGAAAAAAAAACCCAAATCCACCTTTTTTTTTTTCCCCAGTAGATTCTCATATCCATTAATAACGACACAGGTTGTTATTATTAATGCTGAATGAAATCCTGTTTGAAACAATACATCACTTTTATCCTTCAGTTATTACCAGAATTTAACAATTTCTTTTCATGTTTGCTAAATTTAAAAGAATACACTTTAAAAAAGGGGTATCTGCAGGGGAGGGGGGAGGGAAACAGGCAGGCACACAAATCCCTTTATTTATGGGATGGAATTTGTTCATGCACTTCCTGCATCAACCCAAGTAAGCATAAGAATCAGAAACTACTGACCAAAACTCTTTCTTGGGAAGTCCAACCCCTGCCTTTTCCTAGAGGTCTGACACACCAGTGTTGAACTAATGCTTCATTATAATTAGACCTTCTGTTAATAGACTCTATTAACAAAATGCTTTGCAATTTGTACCTTTGTCTTCATACAATTACAGTTATTTCACACACCCTCTTTTCCTTGTTTCCTACAAATCATTAAAACACAGGATTGAGCACTAATAATAATGGTGTAGGTATTCCAGATACCAAGATATGCCAGAATTATCAAGGGAAATAAATCACATTTTAGTATTCAATCTGCAGCAGCCTATGGGTCTGTCACTGCAGGCATATCTGCAGACACCACTGCACTCTGCTTAGAGCCCTCTTAGCAGAGAAACTCCAGCTGGCAAACTCTGAAATACAGCTGACACTCTGCATATGCTGTGTCCATGAATGGGGAAATGAGGGTGTTGTGCTCTGCACAGAATCAGTTATGGGGTGCTGGTGGCAGCTCCCCTCAGGGACTTGCTAACCAGCCCTGAACCTGCCTCCTGACAGGGAGTCAATGCCACCCCCTCACACAAATTCATAGCGGCTCTGTAGGGTTTTCACAAGAGCCCCTTGGCTGCTGGCAATTGCTAGGAAGCATTTCCACATGTTTTAATGTGAATCTCATATTAGAAATATTTGCAAGGATAATGTTGTGTTTTCTCCAGGCACATTTCAGGGCAGTGATGTGGGCACCATGTTCATCTTCTTTAAAAGAAAGTGCAATTACCTTCATGGACAAGGCAAACTGTTTTTTCACCAGATTCATCTGGTCTCTGGCTTGGACTGGTGACCTTCCTGCTCAGGAGCTCCACACTGGGAGCCTCTGAATAAAGGGAAAGGGAATTTGCACTTGGAGACCCCTCTGAACTCCCTGTGAACTAACCCTGAACCCCATCCTGAACTAACTGGGGATTATTTCAACTATCCATATCTGATTTCCTTCAGATTTTTGGTACATTTGAGTTCTCAAATGAATCCAGCTTTAAAAGTAGAGGACTGGATCCATTTCCTCTTTATTTATTATCTAAGCTCTCTAATCTTCTTTGTCTCCTTGCAGTTTGCATACACTGTGTATGACGTGACCTGTGTAGGGCACTTGCTATTTTCAGTCCTGACTCAGTACCCCAGTCATTGGTTATTATTAATCTGGCTTTATCTTCTATTAGACATAACAGTATAACATTGGAGAAAGTCAATGAGAGGTCAGTGAGAGACCCTTAAAACAGCAGACCCTTTGAGAAAGCATAGGTTTAAAGTAACCTCATTTTGGTCTGTCTGAAAATTTTACTTAAGTTTTTAATTTCCTGTAGGAAAAAAAAAAGTATAATAAAAATAACTCATGTGAAGGCAAAATTATTAATTAAAGATTCATATTAATTACTCAGGTAAGTAATGTAATTTGCTTGAATCAAAGGAATTAGGTGAATATTTAGTTTTAGTCTGCAGTGAATTTTTACACTCTGCAGTCTGAGTCTGTGGAGGGGGCTCAGAATATCTCACACAAGTGACCAAAACTTCACAAAATGGCCCAGGAAGGTAATTCCACAACTGCTGCTCTTTTGCAGTTGAAGATGTTGAGTGAAGGGTAGCAAATAAGATTTCCAGCACAAGCTAACAAAATAAAATATTTCACTTCATTTTATGAGACAGTATAGAAATCACCAGAGATCTAGGTATTATCTTATAAAAGATGTATTCAAAGCTAATGCAAGCTCATCAGTATAAAATAAAAATGCATTTGTTCACACTTGGCTAAGCTATACACCTGTGTAAATTAAATGCTGGCCTCTTCATCATATCTCAGCATGATACAGAGATCTACTAGCATAAAAATCTGTTAAAGATGACTACTTCTAAGACTTCATCTTCTTGACAAAAGTGCTAAAGCATTTTACTAGAAAGAATCTTAATAAAGACTGAAAGTAAACGCAGAATTGTCAGACAGATGGAGGAATCATGCAGAGGAACAGGCAGCCAGCAAAGGATAAGAACCTATACAGGAGGGTGTAAAGCTAATTTTAATCAACTTTATTCTTCTTGCTTTGCAAGTATTGGGTTTTTTCTTTTGCTTTTTCAAAACAGTTTGTTGTTATCAAATGGGCAACTGGCAATTACACTCCCATTCCTACTAGAAATAGCTGGAATGGTTACTGTTGTTGATATTATTCACAAAACAGTAGGGCTTGGAGTCAGCCTGGGATTCCCACTGTGCAAGGGACTACACAGATGCAGAATAAAAAGATAGTTCTGTCTTAAAGCATCATTCTATTTCACTGTGTTGAGAGTGAATCTGTGTTCATACAAAATCCCTCCCCCCTGTAATGCTGGGTTGGGAAATCTAAATCTGTGCTGATTTTTCCATAACAAATGAGGAAAAGACACTGGAAGCTTTGCTGCAACAATAAGAGCCTTTGGCCCCGCCCTGCTCATCTGGCTTTTGAAATAGTCTGAGGGTCACATTTTAGAATCTCCCAATTTAGTACTTGTTAAAACTTGACATGCATGAATAACTAGTGGGCAGAGTTACACAGGGCCAACATTGCAAGGCAGTTGTCCCTCGATCCCTGGATTGCGCCCAGGCTGGAGGGAAATTCCTGAAAGCTCAAGTTGCCTCCTCTGAGAGGTGCTAAAAAATATCCTCTATTTACTGAATGAGGGGCAGGGATTTTTTACTGGATTTCATAAAAATATTTAGTGACAATGGGCCCTTCCAGAGAGTCATGTTAATTTTGATAATTTGTGAGAAGGAATGGGAAAGGGGACAGCAGAAGGAACCCCCAGTAGAAAGTTCTTCAGCAGGGTTTCAACTACACATTTTCCAGAAAACCATTTCACTTAACTCAGCCTATGTTTTAAAATATTAACAACATTACTATGTCAAAGAATTTATTGTTTGGTCATCTGAGATTTCAGTGTGTTGTTGATAACTGAACTGAACTAGAATAAAAATTAATTGAGTCTTTAAATACTGGTCATTTTCTTCAAACTGATCTTTTAAATTTTAAAATTACTTTACTGTTTTTCAGCCTCAAGATCTTAACTTCTCTGAGAGGAAATACAAAGGAAAAAATGGTTTAGCTGATAGTAAAAATCCTGAACACAAGTCTTCAGATAATGTTCAGGCTTCCTAGCTTTGGACAAAAGAACTGAGTAAACCAAAATGTGCCATTTTCAGTACAGTTTAGCTTTTTCTTCTTTATAGAAGCCCAACAAAATGTGGCAAATTACATCTTTGAAATAATATATTTTTTATCAGCTAAGTATCCTGAGGGCTTATCCTCAGTAACAATGAATTATGAATAACTCATACTTCCTAATATACCCTGGATCTCCATATTCAGCTCCTGCAAAAAGATGAGCTCTGCTCCTTTATCATCTGTGCTCCTTTTATTTCCTAACCCTGCAGTGCCCTGCTCAGTGGGTCTGACACGGCCCTAGCCGTGAGCTCAGCCACCTCCTCAGCCACCTCCGTGGATTGCCAGGGTACCCTGCCTTCTCCAAAGCCTTTCTTGGGCATCCATAACCGTGCCTGGGAACAATCAGACAATGCCCAAATGCTAAATAAAGGGACAAGAGCAAGAACACAGCTGACAGAGCATGTCCTCACACTTGGAGGAAGGATGTAGTTGCATTCCCAGATTGTACTCTGGAGCTAGGATTGGCTGCCACCCCCAACACAGTGGATTCTAATGAGGTAGTTTAACATTACTTGGCTCTCTAATGCCTTATTAGAAATTTAAAAGAAACCAGCCAGCCTTCCTTAATTTCAGGAGGTGGGTGTGACTGTGTTACATCGTTTGATGCAGGTGATGGGCATGTGGGGCCAGCAGGCCTCACCTGCCTGCCCAAAGCACAGTGGGCTGTGCTTGCTTTTGGTAGCCCTACCCACAGTGTGTACGGGGCCTGTGCTTAGCCTGCTGCTAAGCGCAGGGAGAGAGATGGGAGATCAAGGAGGAGACATTTTACCCACAGGCTTCCTGCCTCTTTTTTTTCTACATATTCTCAGGAAGCAGAGGGAACCCAAAGTGGCCCCTGAATGCTATTGGAAGTGCCAAACCTCCAGCTGTGCTTGCTTTTCATATTGTTGTTTAAAAGTAAGTAATTACCATGTGAGAAAACCACAAGCGGCGTTTGATTTTTATCGCACTCCCCTGCCGTACTTCCTTTCTTCTCCTGCTCAACCACCAGTACCACTGCTTCCCCAGTCCCCATATGAGTTCTGATTTGTCTTGTGCAACAAAAGTGCTGCTTGAAACTCAGCTAAAAAAGCTTTCCCCAGCAAACATAACCCCACAAGGTCACAAAGATTCTTGTTACTGTGCTTTGCAGGTTTCTATTTCGCAAGTGCCCAGAGCAGCACCCATGCAGACACCAAGGGATCCCCATCCCTCAGCCAGGCATCTCCAGCAGCCACTGCCCTTCCCAGGCAGCAGCCAGCCCTGCTTCTTGGATCCACACCCCATAGTGAGCTTCACAGCTCCAGCATCCTTCAGACTGCAGAATGAAGACAACACTACACCACAGTGCAAGGTTTGTCAGTGTTTTCCCATTGTCTGATTTTCAAATGGTGAGCTTAGGAGCCATCTTTTGCTCCTGCTGGTGCAGCCATTTAGCTGCACCAGCAGGAGCAAAAGATGAGCTGATTTAGCCCAGTGCTCAATGCTGGTGTTATTTAGTATAGGCATTCCTTAAAAATGTCATCTGACCATGTCAAATAATTTTTTTAAAAAATAGACTTGGCCATTCAGACAAACTTCCAGCACTGTAACATACTGGGAACTTTGGCTCCCACTGAGGCAAAAAGCTGCAACTGCAGTTTTTCCTTACAAGCCACACAAACAATAAACTTCTACTTGAAATACAGACTAGGATACTTTGCATTATTCTCACTCTGCTACAGCAAGTATCTTCTGGGAAGTACAGACCGTTCAATCCCTGGAGGTCAGCATCTCCCAGGAGGTGTTCAGCGAGCTACCGTAATCACCTATACTACTGATTGTACTTGCTAATGGGATTTGACACCTTTGCCTTCTGGCTTCAACTGCAGCCTACACTTACACTCTGAAAACACTGATTAAATTACTCACCTAGTAATTTTCAGGATCAGGACAACATTTTGAAAAACACACATTGCAATTTGATCTTGTTGTATTATATAAACTCATTTGAAAGCCTGTTTCAGCAAATCATTTAAGCCCTTGCTGAAGTACCATTGAGTGACTTCACAAAGAAATATTTTTTGCATATAATATTTGCTCTATGGCATTATCATGTAGCTTTCTGAAAGGAAAGTGGATTAGCTTCAATTGTTGTTATGATTTATTATTTGTTGAGTGCTGACAGTACACTTCAATGGAACTTGAGGAAGTGCTTAAAGTTAAGCACATTTTCAAGTACATTGCTGATCTAGGGCCAAAAAGTGAATCTGAGACCTTCTTTGTTGGAAAGCATAGACATGACACCAAGAAAAAGCATTCTTTAATTTTCCCCTGAGCAGGAAACACTGGTTAGCCATGTGGGCCTGTTTTACACATGAAAGAGTTGACTGTAAACGATTTATCGTTTTGATACTCCAGTGCCAAAGAAAAAGTGTATCAACTGTTCATATAATAAGTTAAATGCAAATTTAGGAACATGGCCAACGGGACACACATATCTTCCCAGAGAGACATGAAAGCATAGAATGTAAATACACCACCTGGGGCTTGCAACCCCCATCCAAGCCTGATGTCATGTCCTGTTCAAGGGCTCTGCATGCTCCCAGAATATTTGCCCTGGACAGACACCCAAGGATATGGGCATCTACAGCAAATAAAACACTTTGCAAAGAGCAGCCTCAAAAAATAACCGAGTTTCGTCTTTGTTAACCTACTTGTTAGAGTGTAAACACACACTAGATACCATGAGCACAGGAGAGCACTGGGCAGCTCCAAACTGCTGTAGGTGTCATGTCTTTGCTATTGCTGTGTAAGGTAGTTCTTAATGCTCCATCCAGCTAGTGTGACTGCTCAGCACCTGCTAGGGCTAGTCCCTAAATTAATTAGTCTGCGATTGTAAAATCGGTTTTTTATTACATGGGATAACAATGTCTAACACAATAGACCCTTGTCTGTGACTGCGGCCAAGAGGCTCAATAGGAACAACAACAACAACAACAACAACAACAATAATTATGCTTATATACTGCCTGAGCACAACTCTGAAACATCTGTGGCTTGTCACTATTATTGTCCAGAAGCTATAGCCTAAATTAGACTTTTTTTGGAGGCAATACAAGCAAACTCACTATGGCTCCTGAAAACTCTCGTGGAATGTAATAATATAAATGAGGAGGGAATATTCTGTGGGGAAAAAAGTGCTTAAGGCAACAGTAATTATATTGCCAAATATAGCATATACAATCTGCAGAGTGAGAATTTCACATAACAAGGGAAATGTGAAATCATACTTGGGGTGTAACTAAATTGTAATATAATGGCTGGGGGAAGCATTATTTGAGAGAGTTAATATTTAATCCCTGAGTAGCCAAGGATGCACAAGAGAGAGGCTGCTTTCAGAATTGTATTTTCTTTATTTGTGCAGGAAACTATCAGTATGTATTTGGATGTTGAAAAATCATAAATAATAATCTATTATAAACTCCACAGAACACACCTGAAATAACACAGTCCTTATGTATCTTTTCCCGTTTTTCTGATATTCCTAAACTGCTAATATAGAATCAAAAGTTCTGGTTTTGGAGAGTTTTTTCTGGGCAAAACCAAGCAGGACTTTCTATTTGTTGAGACGTCAGTCCTATCTCCACTACAGTCCTACCTCCACTGCAGGAAGGGATTTGTAAGAGTCCTTTTCACTACCAGCCAGCTGAGCAGGGCTCCTCTCTCCCTGTTGATCTCATTCAGCCTGAGTGTTGAACCACTGCACCAAAAAGAAACCTCCTCCACTCCAACAAGAAATTTGCATCTTTTTCATCTCCCTGACTGCTGCTACTGCCCTTGGTACCTCCCTTCCCCCTTTTTCTCATTAAAAATACATTTATTCTAGCTCTAGCTGTGATAGTCCTTTCTTCTCAGGTACTTCTCCTCTAAGAATCATCTGTTTATGGACATGGCTCAGACACCTCACACTGCAGCTGCATTGCCCATAGTGTCTATGGCACCCCACAAATAGTCTCTCTCCTATCCGAGGTCAAAATGGGGACAAGTACCATGAACTTGTGCTTACACAAGCAAGCCATGGCACTGAGCCAAGGCCTGCTGAAGTTATGAGGGTTTCTCCAATGCCTCTAACATTTTTGAATCATAAAACATGCATAAATGTTTTTAAACATAGATAAACATAAGAAATGTTTACTGTTTCTCCACATTTGGTAGGGTTTTTTGTGTGTGCAATTCACAAAAACAAAACTTATGGAAGAAAAAGATTATGACTATATAAACTAGGGAAAGGAAGCTTTTCTATGCATCAAGAAAATCCAAAAACCTTTTCTGGCATGGTAAGATGTTGACAGAAACACCATCACAGAGAAAACTGGAGAATCTGTGAGGAGGAAGTTGAAGCTATTCTAAATTCCAGTTTCATTCATCAGTTTCACTTTGAGGATTGTTGTGAAACTTGCACACATCAAATGGAAGTTTTCAAGATTTGGACAACATATATAGAGAGAAAGCATTTGTTTTTTCTCTTAGAGAAAACACAGGTCTTACCCAGCATAGGAGCAGATGCACAACACCATATTTCCCTTCTATTTTGATAATTATTTCTGATCTTTTATTCCTAGGTTGTTTTGACAGGTAATACAAAACCAGTTAGAAATCTCCCTCTGTGGAAGGACCTGGGCAAACTGGCACTTCACCAGGCAAGTGGCTGAGTCACCATGCCTGGAAGTATTTAAAAGATGTGTAGATGTGGCATTTGGGGACATGGTGTGGCCTTGGTGGGCTTTGCAGTGTTGGGTTGATGGTTGGACTCAATGATATTAGAGCTCTTTTAAAATGTAAATGATTCAATGATTCAAAGATCAATCAGTGCACGGATGTGAGGCTGGCATGGCAGCCACCAAGGGCAGTAGCACACATTGAGCAGGGTTCTCTCAGATGAGGGGCAGAGGTTGCCCCACAAAGGTGATGACCACTGACAAAAAGGGGGTGCTTTTACACAAGTGATCTGTACTATGAGAGTGTGGATGCAGGAGGCAATTCAAATCCCTTTCAGATTATGCAACAAGATGGTACTTCTATGCCATTTTGCCTTTTAAAAGGTATCTGCTTTTTTGATGGAAATAATTTAAAAGAAGTTTATTCCATGTATTTGCAATGTATAGCATGAAGAGGAGCATCTATGAGCCAAGACTAACTCTAAATTCAAAGCAGAAATTTCTGGTTAAAAAGGAATTCAAAATTTGGATTTCAAAATAGGATTTTAAATAAAGAAAATAATAACAGAGAAACAAAGGTTCTGAGTGGAAATTACTGCAAATGCAGCTATTCAAGACAAGCAAAAACTAAACCAGATTTGAAACAGAAACAATTATTACAGGTTGTTTGATTGGCTAAGGAATACTAATTCTTCTGAAGCCATGGATTAGAAATGAATTGTGGGAATAAATCTGTCAATCCATCAAATTTCAGTTTGTGACTTCAGTAGTGAATTGGCAGAAAACGTAAATTATGTTTCAGACAAATTCAAATTTATGGGGGTGTTTTTGAGGACTTTGTAACATTTTGTGGTCTTTCAAACTCAATGAAGCCAAATAGATTTTGAGGCCGTCAGTTCATTACTAATGAGAGTGAAGGCTTTGACAGCAGAGCTAAATATCCCCTGTGGCCCCTGCTGCCAATGTTTCTGTAGCTGTCTACATCAGAGACTCTCTACACTGGATCTAAACTCTAATTTGCTTCAGGTGCTGCTATGAAAACACAGTGTGCAGACACAGCACATGTGTGAACATCATCTTCTTTCATTTGCAGTATAGCTCTCTAGCATTTTGCCTGGAGAAAGTAAAATTCAAGCTATTTTTTTATTGATAGCTGTGGGATTTTTTTATGAATGCTTTTAAACTCAAGTCCAAGGTAATCAATTCAGTTCAACTGGTTCTCAGCAGAGAGATTTTTAAAATGACTTATTGCCATTTCTCTGTGTTGTTCCAGGGTCAACATATTTTCTTAACAAAGCAGTACTCATTGAAAGCAGTAGACTGTACAACATAAATCCTTTGAGTCACATCATCCCACCTCATATATGGTGGAACTTAGAGAAACCAAGGAGAGGGAAATGTATCATTTTAATCGTCCAAAATCTTCATCTGTTTTCCTTCATGTTCCAATATTTCTTCTCTGAAATCTCCCCCAGGTTTATTTCTGGGCCTCATTTTTTCACCTTCACTTGTCTGTTGCTTCTCCTACATTAGCCATTTTTGTCTGTCTCTAACATTTGAAACTGTAGGTTTCACCATCTCTCCTCTGTGTCTCTCAGGCTTTCCCTGCAAAAGTAATTGAGAAGGGTCAGGGATCACTGTCCAGACAAGATATTGGGGATCATCACCAACCCTTGGGTAGCTTGAGTAGCTCAGGCCAAAACTGAGGACCAACAGGAATAACCTTGGTGATTACCAGAATGCTTTGGCCTTATTTGTCCATGGTGTGATTCCTGGGTCCTGTGCAGGGCCAGGAGTTGGACTTTAATGATCCTAAGGGTTCCTTCCCAGAATATTTAGTGATTCTATGATTCTATTGTGAGAGCTCCTCACCATCAGCTGACTACATCATCCTTGCCAGAGTTTTACTTTCAGAAGGCAAGAAAGAAATTATTTGTTTCCTTTTTTAGGGAAATACAAAACACGTAATTTCTAACATTCTTTTACACCTTTAATATAAACTGTAGTGCTGAGGTCCAACATAACAACTAGTTTTGTGGTACATATATGATCCAGTTTCTTCTCAGCTCATAGCTGAGAAGCTATTTTGCAAAAGAGTTGTCTTAGTTAATCTGTGATAGCATTACTACTTTTTCTCTGTATTCTAAAAATGTCTTTCAGAAATGTGGCGGTTCAGTTAATATTTTACTATCCAAATGTTTGTGGGGAGTATTTTTTCCTAAATTAACTCATGGAAAATAATTTATATGGTTTCTCATCTCAGCAGAGATTTTCAAATTAGTTATCTTTTTATTCACATCATCCAAATTGACTTCACAGTTTTATTGAATCTAGTTACAGACTCTGGGGGTTATGAAGCTTTTAATGTTATAAACATTTTTTTCTAAAACTTTTTACTATTCTGAATAGCATGTTCAATAACTAAGCAAGCTGAGGAAGAAAATGAATATGCTTAACTTGCACAGTAAGTATGAGTTTATATTTCGCTAATCATTAGAAGAAGTTGTTTGCCTTATACACTTATTTATTGCTGCCACAAACACATTTGCTAACAGTCATTCTTCTTGATCTGAGATGTGCTTATTTGCCTATTAAAAATCTCCCCTAAAATTCTCAGACCTGTGTATTTTATCTTTTAAGTTAGAAAGATCAAAGCATAATCTGAGTCAGAAATGAAGGTTGGTAACTACTAATATGTCAAACTCTTGATGATAATGATAATTATTGAGTTCCAGATTTCACAGATCTGTCAGACTACTGATCTGTCAGCCAGATTAATTATATTAACTTTTTTAAGAGCATAAATTAATGGCTGTAGTTTGAACTGGGCATCTACTAAACAACTTCCATTTCTGTGCAGACAGATGATTCTGTGTAAGCCTTGTGCATTCTGCACACAAACCTACAACCACACCATACTTTAATAGATCTTATACTTGTATATTTCCTCAATAGAAGAAAAAATCTTAACAGGTTTGCAGCTGAGAAATAACTTCTAAGGGTTCTAAGTGAAACATTTTAATAATACATTAATTTTAGTTTACACATAAGGAAAGGGGACAGTGGTGTTTGCTTTCTCAATATTTTACTACTTTCCTAGTTTACCACACTTTTGGATTGAGGTGTGCCTGCAAGTCCAGTACCTAGCACAATGGAACATTGGTCTGGCTACCACTAACAATTGTAGTAGCAGCCTTTTTTGTTGGTGATTGTTACTGTGCATGGAAATTGCATAATGATCATATGATGAGGAGGCTTCTATGTTAATATAACATTCAATGGAACAAAGCAAAAAATTATTTTACATTCTCATTTCATTACAATGATACCAAAATGCAAAAAAAAAAAAAATGTGTAGATATTTGAAAATTTTGATTAGTTTGTTGATAGTTTTAAAGTATGATACTTGTTGTAAATGTTTCAGGATGATACTTATATACTGTAAAATGCATGATATTTGAATATTCAAAACAAAATTAAGAAACAGTATAAGAAAAATATCTTAATGAAATGAACTGTTTCTACACTGAATTAGCATTTTCAAGAGCTGCAATTTATGTTGTTCTTTTTAGGGTATCTGGAATGAAAAGGAACTTGTTTTTCAATATCTTTAAAGTGTGTAAATTTCAGACTGCTTTGGAAGTACATGTTGCTATTTTGTATATATATATAAAAATCTTACATGTGTCAGATAAAATATTCTGGTTTTCCATTCCTTGTCTATTTCCATCTTGAGTTTTAAAAGTGCCATTAGGTTCATTTATCTCTAGTTTATGTTTTGATAAATATAACCATATGTGGCATGTTCCCAGAGCCATACGAACATTAGATATTGTGTCATTGCATTTTGTTTGTATAGAGGGTGAATAAAATTTTAGAGCTCTAATTTGGAAAATCACACCACAGATAGAAAAAAATATCCAGCTTACTTAAACACAAAATCTCAAGTGTGTCGCATGAGTAGCGTCTTCTGTTTTCATCTTCATACCAATAGGCTCTTTTGTCTTTCTTTTCTCTATTTAGTTAATTTCTTTTTCTTTAGTAATAACCAGGTCAGAACTAGTTAACAAAGTACCAGACAACCAACTAAAATGATGCCATTTTTTTGGGTTGGAATTTGGGACTACCCTTAAAGGCACAATTTTTTGCTTGGATTGGTGCAAAATCCAAGACTGACTGTTCAATATCTCATTTTAACACTTCACAGTCATTAATCAATGTCACATCAACAGCCACTTTGTGTTCCCCAACATGCTGAAGCACTCTTATACTTTATAATAGCATAAATTGGGACTTCTCTCACACTGTTCAGAAACAAAAGCACTGACAAGCTGCTGCACTGTTGTAAAATAGTTCAGAATGGTTCATGTTCTTTGGAGGTGGTCCAGAGGGTACTGCAAAAATAGATTTGAAGCTCTACCAGTTATACTGACAAACACACCAGGGTCTCGCCTGATAACAGAGGTTCAGCTGCAAGAGGCAATAGTTTAGCTGAATAATCATCCTGTTCACTTAGTCCATTTGATGCAAAAAGGAACAGTTTGAGGTGCCACATGATGTTATCTTGCATGTTGTTTCCAGGGCCTTTGCTGTTGACACACCTGCTTATTTTCTATAATAAATACATGCTAGTCTAATGTGCTTTACTTGTAAAGACATGATGAGTTTCTTATTACTCCTTTCATTATGTCCATTAATGGAAGGTGCATTTCCATCCTGAGGTCACATAGAAGGCCAGCAGGGCAAATTCCCCTCATTCATATGGGGGAAACACTGTGAGGAACTGTAGCTGTAATCTCTGCTTCACCCAGCTGAGACTTCTCTAAGCTATGGCAAAGAACTGCCATCTTTCCCTCAGATTTCCCCTCCCTGTTAAATGGGATTGCTCTGATTTCTTTTCAGGTATGTATATACAGAACTCAGAGAGATTTCTGGCACTGCACCTGTGCAGTGACAGCCAGTCCCCCTGTAATGGTGGGCAATGCACTGACAGCACAAATCCAGAATAAAGTAAAAGGAGTTGATTTCTCCTCTTCTCCAGTGGCATATAATTTACTGCATTTGGCTTTTATTTCAGAGATTAAGTCACATTTTAGGAATGGTATGGTTGTACACATATACAGAGCTTTATACAATATGTCACCTCTTTTTTCCAATAATTTAATTCAATCATTTGATTCTAGACCATCTTCATAAAGATCTGAATTATGTGCAAGTTAGTAAAAATTGTAAGATTCATCCCTTGCTCTCTGTTTCTCAAACTCTTACAGGTCACAAACTTCCATAAGTGCAGTCATTCAAAACAAGTTTTCCCTTCAGTTATTAGAGGCACCTGGAAAATGAGTTTTCAATTGAATAAGGTATGCCAAGGTCATCATCTTGATAAAATGCCCTGACCCTATCCCTGAACACCTGATATTGATATAGATTATCATAAAATTAATGAAATTTATTTTAATTTTCATAGACTAGTAGTCACAACATCATCTTCTAATTCAGTTTCAGAGGTAGCCTTTGCCACCTCCCTTTATCAGAATGAAAGAAAATATTAATCTCCCCCTTTTATAACCCTGTACCCAGAATACATTATCATTTCAGTTCAGCTCTCTGTGTGGAAGCTCAGGCAGAGCTAATGTTGAACTAATTTCCCTGAGATATCACAGAACAAGAAATCCTGCTGTTCACAATCCCCTGCTTCTTGGAAGTGTTTGGGGCACAGTCAGCTGTTGCTGTGGTCACATTGGTGAAAACTCTGCATGAGAAAGAAAAAATGGAAGGAAGGAAGGAAGGAAGGAAGGAAGGAAGGAAGGAAGGAAGGAAGGAAGGAAGGAAGGAAGGAAGGAAGGAAGGAAGGAAGGAAGGAAGGAAGGAAGGAAGGAAAAGAAAGAAACCCAGTCGTTGCATTAATGATGTATTATAATATAATATGCAGTAGTGTCAATACTTCTATTTACCCCAAACATGAGGATGCTTAGGGAATCTGTTGTCTAGCTCACATGGAAGAGAATTCAGGATTTTGTTTTCCTTGTACTGCATGCAAGCATCCTGTGGATCTGTTTCTATAAGGCCTTTCTCTAAATGTCCTAGGGTTTATGAAAAAAAACCAAGGGGGGTTAAAATCATACTACATAATTATAAACTTGATAAAATTCTGCATGTTTACAATATATGGTTTAGAATTTCACAATAGGTTAAGGGCATAAGTTTACTTGATTTAAAAATACATTTGTTCATTGAGAGTTTTTTGTAATTGTTGATTCTAACTATTGGTATGATTTTCCCTCAAGAACCTGATGCTGGCCACCTTTGAGAAAGAACAGTAGACCAGAAGGATCATTGCCTTGATGTACTCCAAGAAATTTTGTGTTTCTAGTTCAAGTCTAAAATCCACTTCCACTTCCATTTTTGTCATTACTGAGGAGTTAAAAACCCAGCACATTCTTACAGAGAAATGCATATGATTTAATTTCAAATTCCATATGTGTTTAAGTAGATTCCAAACTTTAAGTGCAGTAGAATAACAGAGAGGGAGAGGAACAGGGCTTTTTTTTTTTTAAGGATTTAATTTCCAGAGAGGTCTGTTTGTAAAACCCTAATCCAGAAGAGCCTGGAAAGCAGTTTTGCATGGTTAATGTATTGCATGTGAATACATCTGCTAAGTCTGAATGCTTATATAAATCCTCCAGAGTAAGACTCTGAAATTACCTAGGTGACAGAATAAATCCATGCTGTACCAAAAAAAAATTAACATTTAGCCTCCAGCTGCTTAACCTTAGTTACTGCATCATGGTTACTGTGTGCATTCCTGGGTTTATAATTTTTTTTTCCTAGAGAGGAAGATATCTTGCGTTTATTTTCATTGGCCGTCAATTCTCTCACAGGATCAAAAAATCGCACGTTGATTAGGTATTAATCATTAATAGTAGGTTTCTGGCTCCAGAACCCTGAACATCTGTGATTTTGTAACTTAGTGTATTTTGAGCATCGATAAAATCTTTCTTTCCAGTGAAGCTTATTAATAAATGATTGAGCAATGTAATTTATCACTGACTGTATTCTTTCTTAGACCTCAAGTTGCATTATAAATTGACTCTTCAGAAAAAGGTAAACTGATTAACTTACTTCAGGTCTTGCCTTGCGTTCAAACATATGGTTCTGCTTAAATGTGCCCATGTTTGCAACTTTCAGTTGACATTTTTGGCACTCAGAATAGTGTCTTGTAATTATGCTAAGTCTAGAAAGGAGGATTAGCTTTTATAGCAGAATTCATAAAATAAAAAAAAAAGTTTTAGTCAAATTTATTGGCTGCAATGAGCCCTCCAGAATGCAGACGTCTGGTCTGGTGGAACTCAATAGATTTCTGTTTGCTGCATGTGCACGCGCGTGCGCACTCACGCACGCACAAACGACTGCTCTATGAAAGCATTTGTGTGCAGTAAAATGTTAAATATTTTCACACTTAAAATCAGCTTCCCCACCTGCAGTGATTATTGTCAAACAAGCTTCATTTGATATGTTTTGAAAGCCTTTTTCTTCCTCTTTTCTCCCCCACACCTTTCTTTCTCTCTTAAAGTACTCTATATATTTTGTATCTGCTGCTTTGCAAAGCCAGTTTTCTGAACACTGTCCAGGTTTTTCCATAATTCTCATCCTGGTGCAGTTTTGTAGAACAATTTGCGAGCGCTTCATTATTGATTCAAAGCCCCAGGAGTTGTAAGAGTGTGAACTGAACTATCTTGCAGTATGTTGTGTGTAGAAACCATCACTTATCAGTCCTGAAAGGCACATTCCTGATAGCTGAGTGTTGGAATGAAACTCTGACTTTTATCTCTGCACCAAAAGGGAAAGGTTTCATTTGGGTTAGCAAAGACCAGACACCTATTTCCTCTGCAACAGCCTGCTTTAAAGTGAGCTTTAATTCCCAACGATTCCACTGAAAGATCAAGCTCACACACATCCATCAAACAAATCTCCTCACCCTTGAGGATCCTCAACCCTTTTTGAACTCTCTTAGGAATGAAAAAGCCAATAGCAACCTAGCTGCCATGCCTTGTACATTTTGAATACAAGCATCTGCATAAAGTTGTGTTCTGTGCTGTTATTGATTTTTTCTTCTTTCATCAGTTTACCCTCTCAAATGTCCCTATTAGACACTGTAGGGCAAAATCAGGAAGATTACCTTGAGTTATCATAGTCAAGCATGAAATACTATCTCTCCCTCTGGGAAATAATTAATTCACAATTTTTGACAGTTTAGAGGGAAAGACTAGTTCTTTCAAGGATTAAAAGCCTTCCTCCATTGCTTCCTTCCATTAGAGCAGACCTTTAAAGGATGATGAATTCAGGTTGTTATGAGCAGCTATCACAACACAGTATTTTCCTATTTAGCATCCACCAGCTGCATGCAGCCCTCAAGCTGGGGACTCCGCAGTGTGGGATCCCTGCACAGGCTGCAAAGCCGGGCTGGCACCTTGCAGCTGCCCTGCCTTCAGCAGCCTCTGCCTCTGCCATGGCCTCTTTCTCCTGATCACCTACACAGGATGCAAGGCCAACCAGGCTCCTCATTTCGATAACACACTGAACTATCTGTAAGGAGGTTGGATTCATCTAGGCCATGGTTTCTAGTTGGAAATTAATGTAAAACACTGAAAAGGCAGAAGAAATACACCTCAAGTAAAGGAACACAAGAAACAGGAACTACTCTCCTGACAGGGGAATCCTTCTGTTCTCTGCTGCAATTGTGCAATATCTGGCAATCATCTTGGGCAGTGTCATAAAATGAGATGGGATTGCTTAGGTTACACATAAATTTAGTCTCTAAAAGGTAGGTGTTCAATCCAATTTGGGGGCTTAGTCTCTGTCAGTAATCAAAGAGGAGAAGCAGACACCTCCCCAGGGTGATATTTCCCATTTGAAGGTAAGTGTTTCAGAGAGAGCAGGCAAATAAATTCCCCAGAGATAACTCTGTCATCACTGGAGAAAGAAAGGTGTCTCATGCAACTACTTCAGGCTACTCAGCTAAATTTTAGATTGTTGAAGTTGAGTGAATCAATTTTTTCCAAGTCCTTGGATCCCGTATCTCTAGAGGTACAGGAAATTAAGCACAGGTCTGTTCAGCCTTAAAATGTATCCTCTCACTATAACTATTTTTAACATTAGCTCTGCATTAGAAGCTAATAAATGTTGCCAGTACCTTTTAAACTCTTAACTGTACGCTACATGTGTTGGGTTTTTGTTGGTTTTTTTTTCTCTCCCTGTAAAACTGCTAAACATATGCTAAACCATCTGGCAAGCAACAATCAAAACCAAACAAACACAGTGTTTGAAAGTTCAAACAGACAATCAGTCATACTTCTTCACAGATTTTATATACAGGCCTGAATAGTAGCACAGTAAGGTAGAATGAAACAAAGTAAAAATTAATTAACATGCCACAGTAGGTAGTTTAATGCTCTCATTCAAACTAAAGATCACATAAAGGAGAGAAGTTTCTCTCTGCTTCCTGTCCTGCTCTGTACATATTCTGGCTGAACTATATCTCTTCAGGCTGTTAGTCTTATCAGTCATATGTTACCTTTGTCTTCCCTGTCTTTCCTTTCTCCACTATTTCCTGATTTT
This sequence comes from Camarhynchus parvulus, assembly GCF_901933205.1. Taxonomy (NCBI): domain Eukaryota; kingdom Metazoa; phylum Chordata; class Aves; order Passeriformes; family Thraupidae; genus Camarhynchus; species Camarhynchus parvulus. Next base: position 79,977,144 of record NC_044573.1, on the reverse strand, counting down.
CTGCTTCTTTTCACTTCAGCAACAATCTTAATTTTCAAGATTCTATGCTTCCTAGCACCTCTTTATCTTTCATCACTGTTGTGCCAGCTTCCTTGGTATTCTGTCCTGGATCTCCTGATATTCCTTGCTTATTTCAGAAGCCCAGTCAAAAACCCAGAAGTCCTTCTCACAGTATTTCTGAGACACAGAATTACTCCATAGATATCTGTGTAGGCATGATCTTGTGCTTTGAGTCACTGTTTTGTATTCCAAGCTTTTACACAAAATAACATCTAGCGGAATCCTGCTGCATGTCCCATGCACTGTGGCCATACAGACAGGTAACAAAAAAAACCAAGGGTAATAAAAACAACATTAGCTGATATCTCCTGCTTCTCTGCATAGGAGCAAAAGAGGTATTAGGGGGCAGGCAATTCCATCAAACTTTTGCTGGCTGGGTTTCTCCTAGGCTAAGATCCTGGCAAACTTTGATAGAGTAACATATTCCTATTCAAGTAGTTGCGATAAAATCAAAGAAATGTTTTTAGCTTTCTTTTGAGGAATTAGGACATGCAGTTTGGAGGGTGGTCAGAATTTGGAAAAACAACGTTACCAGTACAGGAAGGTGTGTGGTGTGGAACAAACGTTCACTGCTGGTTCAAAAGAACGGCAGATTCGGTTTAAGGGGCATGCATTAAAAAAAAAAGCATAGACTTTGAATGAAGAGTGCTAAAACTGAAACAGATTCAGACCTCCTAAAGTCATTAGAGTGTAATATAACTTTAGGAAAGCTTTTTTCCTGTTGCTAAGAATGAAACATACACCAATAATTTCACACCTTCCTGTGAATACACAGAGCCCAGATCATTTTTCTCCTTGAGCCGTCCAGCTCTGCAGCATTTGGCTCTCCAGATTTATCAATGTAAAGCAGAGCAGATCTAAGCATGGTCTTTACAGGAGGAAATCCACACTCATTTTCTGACATTAAGAAATCAGAAAAGCAGAAAGAATAAAAGTAGATTCATTTTGGTTTTGTTTGACTTTTCAGATTTTGGCCTTAGAGTAGGAAAACAACCTACATGGTTTTATGGTTTGAACCCCCATCTTCACCTGGGTGCTTGGACTTCATTATCTTTTACTTTTCCATTGGCGCGTGCTGCCTGCCCAGGAGCTGACGCTTTAGGTGTGTGTCCTCAATCAACACTCTCCTTGCAGGCTTATTGCTAACCCTCCCTTTCTCCCTGCCTCTTCTGCCAGGGAGGACACAGCAACGAGACAGCATCTGAGGATACACCTATCAAAATGATGCATGATGTGAAAGATAAGTATTGATAGTCACAAACTCCCTTCCTCTGCTGTCAGCCAGTGTGTTACAGTCTTTCTTGACTAAGGAAGTGTCCATCAGGATGTCTCTTTTGATGGAGTTACAACCTGAGCAAATCTCTGGTGGAGACCTTCAGAAGGGGTAAAACAGAGCCTGTGCTGTTGTGATTTATCTTCCTGTTTGGCACTGGCTACTCATATCAGAGTGAATTTGTCTCATAGAAGTGCTGCACATCTGTCTGTGTAAGAAATGTGCACGACAATCTAGGAGGGAGCTGGGGGGATCTTAATCTTCCACAAGCTCTGGCTCTGTCTGCATTTACCCAGAGCAGGCTCTGGAGCTTGGTTAGACAGAGCCCAGCACAGCAGACTAGCATGGGCAACTAGCTGGTTTTTGGCATCCAGGACATAAAGTAAACTGATAAAAATTCACTCAAATAAGTTAATTTTGTTCTCTACCACAACTTTATAAAGAGATATGGGCATTATAATGTTGGGTACCACGGTTTCTGCCAATCATTTCCTGGTGTGTACCAAGAAGTTTTCTTTGCTTCACTTTTCATGTATGAAAATTATGTTAAAAAGGAATTATTCACTTCTGAAAAACAAGCAAAAAACCCCAAAGCACAGTAATCCAGCTGCTGGCAAAAAAGTAGCAACATGATTTAGAGCAGCCTGTCTTCCAACTAGCTATGAGATTAAATGCAGCATTATTTTTTTATTGGCTTTTCTGGTTCACTTACCATGATTTGCATATAATCTAATATTGTGGAAACTCTTCGAGACCCCAGTAGAGTTCTTCCTTTTGCTGGATGTATGATCCCTCTCCCAAATGCTTATCTAAGAAGTAGACACTGAATGCCTTGCACACACTAATGAACTTTTGTCCTCACAACCTTCCTGATAGAGAGTTATTGCTTGATTTACCTGTGGGAAAATAAGATTAAATAATTGGCTCCAAGTCAAGAGGAAGCCTGTGGCTGAGCTGTGACTAGCACCCAGATATCCTGAGTCACAGTCCAGTGCATTAACCACAAGCCAGTTTTGTTGCTGACAGAATTTTCTTGGTAGCAAGCCCACATTTCTGGAATGTATTCCCTGCAGAAATGCAATTAAGTATGTACTTGGCTACTTTTAAAAGAGCTGCAAGCCCCACCCCTCTACCCAGGCCTTCCACTTACTAAATCCCTGCTTCTCAGTTTACTAGTAAAGCTACAGGTGGCCAAGAGGCCAGTCTGGAGCTATTTTTATGGTTGTTATGTCTTGCTGAAAATAAACTAATTTTACAGAGAAATCAGTTCAATTAAAAGCAATGCATCTTGACATCAGAAAGTCTTGTCAGCATTGTAAGTGTCAGCCTGTGGTGGGTGTTGACTGGACACAGGATCAGAAGCCCACCTGACCTCACCTAGGATGTGTCAGTGTCTAATAGGCAGCTTCTATCAGCCTAACAAAAAATATCTCCTTTTATTTTCATAGGAGTCAAAGCAACTGCCATGATATCTTAATTTTTAGAGGATTTTTTTTTGGTGGAAGACCATTTTTGCACCATTTTGATATTTGATGATAGGTTAATCCCTCAGAACATGGGAATAGTCACAAGTTTGAATTCCTGTGCATCAAAATCTGTTTGATTTTTATGAGAGAAAAGAGTAACTTGCTAAATCAAATGTGTATGTCCCTGTAAGAACTAAAATTTTTGCTTCTGTGAACAAGGAATGAGATACGCTCCTGCAGTTGTTGTCCAGTCAACTCTCCCTATCTGTATGGAAAACAATAGCATCTTGAAAAGAAAATCTATTTTTACTAAGCCCTTTTGGACACGGAACTTAATGTAATATCTTTTGAGTAACTGTTGTTCAAAATACCTGAAAATAATTGCAACACTCATCAGAGAATATCAATGTGCCAACCTAATCAATATTTTGTTCTAATTAACCCTGTGTTTTATCTTTGATATACTTTAAAAAAAAAATCTCCTGCACATTTCACAAAACTAAATCTCGAGTCTGAGCAGCTTTATTGAAAGTTCACGAACATAAAGGATTTTTGGGACCTGCCAGTTCCTTCAGCCATCCTTATCCCAAGTACTTTTCCCAAGTAACCAATTTTATAGACACAAGCAAAGATAAAACTTCATTTAAAAAGACAAGTGCATACATGCTTATTGCAGCCCTCCTGTATGCACTGCTGTATTTGTGAGCAAACACGTGCATGTAGAGGACTGACATGCAGCACATCTGCTTTCTGTGAGCATCACATAGGAGAAAATATATTTAGCAAGTAATGAGTAGCCTTCCTCTGCAGCTAACATAGCAACTTCCATCTGTGATGAATTAGAGGCTATTCCAAGAAAGGATCCTGCACGAGTTTTGTCAGAAGAAATTCGTTTGGTGTGTTGTAAAATCAAAACCAGAATGAGATGTGATCGCTGCCGAGTGGCTGGGTCACTCCTAATGTTGCCTTGATTCCTATAAACATGAAAAGGAACTTTGAAAAAAGAGACATCACAGCTCTGTGCAACTGTGCTGCTTTCACTGTCATAAAGCAGTATTAATCAGAGTTCACCCAAGACAGCCTAACCCGGGTCAAGGGATGCTGGAATGGCACAGCCACATCTGCCAGCTCCACTCCTGCAGACAACAGGCCCCTTGTTTGCATGGCAGCTCAGGGAAGCCAGCAGCTGGGATGTTGTTTAGCAGTGCCAAAACACAAGGAATTTTGGGGGGCTGAAGTTTTATAAGAAATGCCTGTTTTAAAAATCTTCCATTAGGCATTGTAGCCAATAATATTGATAGATCTACACAACGTTCAACATTCTACACAAACTATATAAGACTACTTAAATCAGATTTCTGTGGTTCTGTATATATAACATTGTGTGCCCAATGACCATTTGTTCTGCAGTACAAAGAAACGGAGGACTTTCAGATAACATAAAATATGAATATTGCTAGTGTTTCTCATACCCAGTGCTGATGTCAGGTACAGTCACAGCATTTACTCTTGATTCCAGATTTAACAATTTTGAAAATATGTAATCTGCCCTTGCCTAGGTAGAATGATCTGTCTGGGCTTCCAGATAGCCCAGGAAGAGCTTCCTGAAAGTAGATCCTCTACAGTCCCTTCAGGCATTCTTTAGGCCCTGAGCTTATCCCACAAGCCTAATGGATTTCTTTGTCTAAGAGTTTGCAAAGTCCCTCACTGCCTGAGGAGCTCCTTTTTTGATCCCCACCAATCTGTACGAGCCAGCTGAGAGCTGCAATGAGTGTGAGTGTGAAAGATTACAGAAAATACTTTTACTTCAATATTAAATTAAACAGTGCAACAGAAACAGAGTTCATTACTAACATGAAGTAGATTGTTAATTTTCATCTTGAATTCAAATACATTTCCATGAACAGCTGCAAGCTCGGATCGAAAGAGAATATCGAATTCAAATATTCTAAATGAAAGAGATGCATTACATAGCATTAAGGGAGGAATTTTCACAAGGGAAGATGTATGGACTTGTGGTTAAAACTGGACTTATTCTTGTAGCTGTAATGGACTTTGTGCCCTGACACAGAAATTTAGTGTGACCCTCTCTGTGTCACTCTGTCTCCCTGTTCACTCTTTTGTTATCTGCGATGGAAGAATCTCCCTGAACTTTGTAGTACACCAGCTTTTTAAGGAGAGCCTTAGTCCTATAAATGTTACTGGTCTTTGGGTATTTGATGTCTTCTTTTTCAAACTGAAAAAAAAATGGATATTTTAAACAACAAAACAATTTTGAGTTTTGTTTTTAAAATACAGTTTTGTCCCTCACACATCCTTTTTTTGTCTTCTGAGTGTAATTACAGGATTAGCTGCATGGCTCCTCTCTAATGGGAGTCTGAAAATCTTGCTCAATAAAAATTTAGAGGGAAGGCAAACGTAAGAGAGGAGGAAAATGCAGTTTAAATATTTGTGCTAATGCATTTATGCAACAGCTCAGATGTTAAAATCATGTGAGGTTGCTAACAGCATATTTGCACTTGAGAGGAAAATTGTATGGATTAATTTGGACAGTAGTTTGAAAATACAAAATACATTAGGGAATAGTTTTTGAATCCAGTTTTTTTTTTTCAAATCTAAGCTTCCTGCAAGTGTGTTAGCCTTCCTAAAGGTGAGGGGAGCCATAATACCACTTTGAATATGGCACAAGGATGAAGGCGAACGTTGAACTCTTTAGCAGTGGTTCAGGAAGCTCTCTGCAGCAATGCCTTGCAGAGCAGCCAGAAGTACAGCTGAGATGGGGTGAATACACCTGGGAAAGCTTTCACTGACTTGTCCAGCTGCAGACGGCAGTCCAGCCAAAATCTGGGTTTCTAAGGCATGTTTAGGGTCACAAAGGACCTTCAAAACCCCATAGAAAAATCCTGCTGCTACTACAATATTAGCAGCTGTGATAAATCTTCTTCCAGTGCATTTACATGCAATTAATTTACACCTTTGTCATGTACGTACTGCATTCCTTTGAAATTTCACCTGAGTGGGATATTCTGCTCCCGGGTAAAGCTTACCTCACTGTTGGTGAGTTGCCCAATCCTGTCTATTAAGAGCCAGAACGATCTAAAAATGTAAAAAAACACGGACTAAGACACTTCTCAGTGGCCTTTTTGAAGGTCTGCATAAGCATGTGGTGAACTTTAGACATGATCTTGAGTTTCCAGCATGTGTTTGAAGTTAAGGGCTTTATGCAGCTGTAACAATGTGACTCAGGAAGGAGAAATCTGGCCTTGAGTAAACTAGTCAGGTTATGTTCCAGCATGATGTCAGGAGGGGTAGAGTTAAAATCTGCATTGAAAGCAGCCAGAAACCAAGTAAAAGCTGTGCCCTAATGGTGACAGGTCAGCATTTTGGATTTTGAGTAAGATGTGGTTTCCCACACCCAGCACTTCCAAGCACCACTTTTTTTTAAATGGGAAAAATCTAGTCAGAGATCTTTCCTAGACTATTATTGAACTTGAAAAATATGTTTGCTAAATACATATACGTATGCATATAGCTCTCCCTATATAACCATAACCCTAACTATATAATTCATTTGCAAACATATACGCATATATGTGGATATGTCTTTACCAGAAGTGGTAAAAAACCCTGTTGTACTCTGAGTCAGCATCTAAGTTATCAGCAGGAAACTATTTGTAAGCAGGGAACTACCAGAAATGAACCTGAGCTTTCTGAAAGTATGTATCTCTATAGACTTATCAGGTGGTAGGAAGCATCTAGAAATTACCTCATCTTGCATCTTGCATTTAACCATGAGTTCAGAAATTTCTCCTAACTATGATCCAAGGAACTGGACCTTGTTAAAAGTAACCACTTCTGGTTGTTCAAACAAGCACAACAAACAACTTAAAACATAATAATAGCATTTAAGTCCAAATTCGACTGTTATTTATATTCAACATGACCCTAAAACTGATCCTGTGGTTGAAGCAACAGAGTGTTGCTCCAGGTATGCCACACATTTCTGGTGTGACCTGGAGCAGACAGGTTTTCCCCTGCATCCTATCTCTAAATCAGGGAGGAGCCAGTGATTTTCTCACACAAAATTTATCTGTGTAGGGACTGCCTTCTCCTACTGTAGCATGCAGTGTGATGAGGCCTTCATCACAAAGAGTGGTTCTAAAGCATGCTGTAACATACTAAGACAACCTGTTCTAAAATTGGATCTTCCCTGTTGCAGGAAGTCATCTGACACTTTCACAATCGCTTTCTGAATTCTGAGCAGGGATGACGAGTCAAAGAGCATAGATTTCTCATTGAACACTGTCCTGGTTTAGGGCAAATTTGGGAGAGAAATCTCCAAAGGGGGCCCCTCCAGAAAACAAACCCACACAGCCCCTCCCCCCAACCGGTTCGGGAAGAATTCCTCGGAGAGAAGTGGTAAGAACCTGTTTATTTAACAGGCACAGTACCCCCCAGCACACAAAATGAACAATACCAGGTGACACCACTCTGAAACAGATGACAAATTCAGAAAGTCTCTCTCGGGGGGTGGTCGCTCTGTTCTCAGTCCCTCCGGTGCCGGGCAGCTGCTGCAGCCACAGGGTGCAAACGCTCGGTGTTCCCAGGTCCCAGTCCGGAGCAGGTTCGAGATGGTCAGGAAAAAGAAGAGGATACACAGTCCAGGAAGAAATTTGGACTGTTTAGCTAAACTAGCTAAAGAGCAGAAGCAAAAGCAAGCAGAAGCGAGAGAGAGCAAGCAAAGCAGAAAGTGAAAGTAAGAAAGCCAAAACAGCCCTAAATACATCTCTGTGTCCCTGATAAGAAAAACCCAAACAAAACTTCCACTCTCCAAAGCCAGTCTTAAAGGCACAGAACATAATATCCTGCAGAAGCAGAACATATGAATGGGGATACAAGCATCATAACGTCACCCTAGGACGTTGTTTCAGCTTAGGCTTGTCAAATAATGCACTTGTAACAAAAATCGTCAGACGTTCGGGAATAATATTCCAAACACTCTTCTTTAGAGGCCAAATAGATTTCCTGAAGTACAAAAAGGTCATTATGAGTCAAGATTAGAAAGAAAGATCATGAAGCTTCCTTATGAAATTTTATGAAATATTGTCAGGGATTTATTTTCACCCTCCTCATCAGAAAATATGAACTCTTTGCCCATACATAAATTTGTTTCCAGGGGGAAAAATATGGAAATATCCTAATAGAAAAAATGTTCATGAGTTTATTCAGAACAATTTTAATATAGTGAATCTGTAGTTGCATAAGGTACAAAGAGATATAAAGCAAGAATCTTAAAGTCTCACTGTAGTCTGGCAGTTTTAGAAAACTAAATAACATTTTAGTACCTCTGTGAAAATATCTTTGCTCAGCTTTATCTGACTCTATGGACTGTGATTTATTTATAATCTTTCAGAATACTTTTTTCAGCTGTCTTTTCTCTTCTTGCCTATGGGTATCCAAAGTATCTGAATATCCATAATGTGCACCCTCTTGGCCAGCACAGAAGGATTCCTAGAAATCTTGGTACTAATAGGAAGCTTGCACATGGAACTGAGTTGTGATCACTGAAGCCAGAGTTCCATCCATCTCACCTAGCTGTACCTTGTAAAAGTGATACGTCCAGTCTAAATTACTCCTGGAGGCTCCCTCGATAATTAATGAGCAGACACAGGACTTACAAAAGAGAATCTGTCCCATCCAAAGACATATGTCAGAGACAGATGGGATAAACTATGCTCTAGTGATGCTGGTCTCCTTTGACCGCAAAGCATGAAATTAGATGTCTAATTTCCACACAGTTAAAAGTAGGGGAGCGTAAAAATCCTCTTTGGTCCCCAGTCTGTGTAAACAAAATATAAACCTTGAGGGAAAGAAAGTAAGAAGAGGCTATGCACCACAGGGCTCCTGTGGGACATTTTTCCTGAGGTGAATTTCTATGAACAGTGTCTGATTTTTCTGCACTCATTGCATCAGGATGTTTGGGAACTGTTGAAAGGGCTGAGTCTTAGGAGCCCTGGAAAGAGGTGCACGTGGCTGCTACTGGGAATGCAAATATTGATTTTCTTTACGTCACACTATGTACTGCACAACTTCTGCCATTCAAAAATTCTGCCTTTCAATATATTTCTCCAACTGTGATAGCAGTCTACAGCACTTTTACTCCATATCTAATGGTTTGATGTATTCTTTGAAAATGAACCCATGACAATTCACCGACAGTTTTGCAAGATACACATATTCTGTCTCGTTCATGATAAACAGCTGGAGTGAAACACTTCCAATAAGCTTGGGCTTTGACATAATAGTGATAAAGAAGCACAGAAAATGTGATTTTCTCTTCATGCTGAACAACAGATTCTTCCTACTTAGGAAAATAATATTTTTATATCCATTAATCAAAGCTTTCCAAATTAACTTGGGAGTCAGCCACAAAAAGTTCCATTCCTTTTACTATTTTTAAAAAAAGAGCATGTCAGGAAAGATCTCGTATTTGTTATTCTCTTATCCATGCCTCCTGATCTACAGCGTGGGCAACCACTTAGGATATTCACTTCATCAGATTCCACTTCAATCATAAGTGGTAATAATGGTAATTTCTTGCTGTTCATGCTCAGAATGAATCAAACTCTTCAGGCAGATCTTTTATGTGTTTTTTTCTCAATCAGTTTTCAGACTGATATGGAAAATATCCCAAGGCCTTAGTCTTAAGAGTGTCTTGTCAAGAAGAGAAATGATTCTTTCATCAATTTTGGATATGTCACCTTTAAGTTTTAACTGAAGGCCCGTTTTCCCTTTCCTTACAAGGGAAAGTAAAAAGCCTACTCTCTGTTCTCCTCTATTATCCTTTTTCATTTTTATAGAGTTGTACAAAACACTGTTATCTGAGTGTTTTCCATGTCGAATTTGTTAAAAATAATGGAGCACCTAGAAGCTTTCCATAGTTTTCCTCTTTTCAGGGTGAACTTTGTATTTTGAATAAACTTTCAGTATTTAAATTGACTTATTTCCTTAAACTGAGGGAGAACTTGAATTTGTGTGGAAAAAAATTACATTTTTTAATTATATGATTGAATCAATAAAAATATTAGAGAGAAAATACTATTACTTCTAGGTAAAACAAAGATACAAGGCTCTAAAATCAGAATATCTTGATTACTTTTCTTTGTTTTAAACCAGATGCCTCTGCTTTTCAAGATACTGGTTCCTGAAGCTTTGACTGGCTGTTGTCATAACCAAATTTTTTAACCCTGGAAAATATCCAGTTTTCTAAATACCTTTGCACCCATTCCAACTACTTCAATTTAGATTTTTGATATTTTACTTATTTGATGATGTAAGAGGCACCACAGGGAGTAGAAGGAAAAGAGAAAAAAGAAGGAAGGGCTTTACTTTTGCCCATTCCACCCCATCACTGTGCCTCAGTGTCATCCTCAGCTTTCTTTCTCCTATTCCATCAATATCATGTTCAAGCCGTAAAATCTCCCAAGAGACTTTCTCCATCCATACACTTCTGTTGCCTTTAAAAAATTCCATCCCTGGTCTTCCATTAGGGCTTCTTCAGCCTCTGCTGATAATTGGCAAATGAGTCTTGCAGGTCTTTGCAGTCATTGATACTTCTGAACAATAAATAGAGTGGAAAGGAGTTTAAGCCACAGGACTCTTACCATCTTTCCTTTGTGGCTCAGAAATTAGTGAAAAATAGTAGATTTTCTTCATCCATGGGATATTTAGGAGACTTTGAAGAGTAAAAGCAAATTATTTTTACTGACAGATTCAAAGCAGTAAATTAAAGGAAGACACAAATAAGATGGTGACATTATGAAGGAAAGTAGACAAACTAAATAAAATAATGATAAAAGACTAACATATGCAACACTAAAAGTGCCTATGCTTGGTAGCCACTGGGCAAGCAGTAAATCTCAGGAAGCAGGCTAATGCTTCAGTATAAGAAACTATACTGTTTTATCAGCTAAGACATGGAGCTCCACATCCACAACAAATGATGAGTCAGGAATTTGGCTTACACGGGGGAAGGTTACATGGAAGACAAGGAAAATGATTCAGTGAAGTGACACATTATTCAATGAAAGTATTAAACAAATGAATACTTGAGTGGAGATAATTCCTGCAAAGCACCAAGGACAGAATTTAGCTTTCTAGAGTCCATTTCCACCTGGAATTTGTACATAAGTGCACGGGGAGACTGCTTACATGAATGTCTGGTGCTATATTGGCATCTCAGATCACTTGCATGCTGATATGATTGTCTTTTAACAGACATGAATCCTTTCTTTGAGAGCAATAAAGCAGACACAAGGCTATAGAGTTGATATTTTCCAGAGAAGTTGGCCAGTTGGCTACATCTATATCATTCTGGTAGTCCCTCCTATTGTCCATGAGTTGACTTCATGAGAAATATTGTGTTTGTAGATTGATTTTTCTCAAACTACCAAACACAGCATCCATAAGAATTTATGATGGCAGTCACTCCAGCTGGCTTGTTTCTGCAGTACCAGTTTGGCTGGATGCTGTAGCAGGAGAAGAAGAGGCAGTGAGGGTTTTCCCAGGAAATAAAGCTTTTCTCTTTCTGAGCTCTCAGAGAATCATCTGCAAATGTTTTAGAGGTGATATGTAGTTTGCCCTTGATGCTGACTATTCTGATGGGATCCTGAAGATCTCTTCTGCAGCTGCAGGTAATAAACAATTTGTCTGGTCTTTGGACCAAGCCTATTGCCCTGAACTTCTCAGATGTCTACAAGGGCATCTGAGCCCTTGCAAGTAGCCCCTGAGAGCACAGAAAGGTGAAATGGGAATTGCTGCTGCTGTCTTTGCCTTCACCTACATGACCAAACCCACTGCCAGCTTGGACAACATCCTCTCTCTCCCCTGGAAAATCTTATTCCTCTGCCAGGAACAGTTTTTTTTACCATTTTGCAGGTATCTTCTGGCTTTTTAGTATGTGAAATATTTGGTTTGTAGGTGGTTTTCTTTTTTTAAGCATTATTATTAAATGAAAGGCAGCTGCAGGAAAGAAAAGCAACCAGCAGCATCTTGGGGGTACCTTATTTAACCTATAGGAGCCTGTTTGAAAAGCATGTGTATGCTGGAACTGATCTCTGACACAAATAGCAAGGGCAGATTGGAAAATTGACTTTGACTCCATGCTGATATGCTGCTGGAAGGTTGTTTGCATAAACAGAAGGCTTGAAGCAGTAGTGATATCCATCTCTTTTCTCTGTTTCTCTTAATTCTTTTCCCCAGCATCTGGCCATTGAAATACATCTCATGAAAAGGAAGATTTTTATATTACTAAATAATTTGGAGTACCAGAGCCTAATGATAGAGTAGCAGGTAAATTGGCAGGCTCATTTCTTGCTACATTAGTTGCCACTACTTCCCACTCCTAGTGGGCAGACAAATTTGTAAAATCAGAGGTACTGTTTAGACTCCATATTGCTGAGGGTTAAAAGGAACATGCCAAGGTAAAATAAGATTGTAAGTTAGTTGCTATAAGGGTTAAATCAGTCATTCAAAAGTCAAAAATTCACAAGTGATGTTTCATTGTGAAGCAGTCTGATTAACAGGAGAAAAAAAAAACAAAAGGAAAAACATAGACTTTTTATCGAGTTCACAAAAAATCTTAAATTTTTGTACTTGTTTACAGTGCTGCGCTTCTGTGTCCCTTTACACTTATTTTTGTGAGAGTGGCTATCTAAAAGAGATGATAAATCAAATGTTCGAGTTGTATCAGCAAACATATTCCTAAGTTGTAAAAGGTGATATGTTTGCTTAAGGGTGTTTTCTTTATGTTTCTTTAAATTTCAGCAATGTTTGTCTGGAAATAGTTGAAGCTAAAAATCCCTTCTAATTCTAAAGTAAGAATTTCCACATGGAATTCATCAGCCTAATTAAACTGGCATCATTTCCAGTTACATGGAAAAGTTGTCAAGTGTGCTTACTTTTCCATGTATGCGAGTCTTTAGGATCCAAAACTTATTGGAAAACTTTTCAGAGGAAATGTCTCTATCTGATAAAATAAATTCTGCAGATGTCTTTTACCTAATAGCCACCAACCTAACTCCTTGTGCTTGCAAAAATTCAGTCTGTAGCTATGATGGGGACTAAATTAATTATGTGGGGCAAAATTCATCTCAGTTGTCTGTCATAATTTAAAAGTTAGGTGTATAGCCCAGCTAGTTGTTTAGGTGCACTCTGTAGTCAATGAAATAAGGCAGCATTATTCCAGATGGTGACTCATCCTGCTTTTCTGGGACATCTGTTTTAGAATTGGCTGAAACATCCTTTAGATGTGTTTGTCTTCTCCAAATAGAGACAGAACCTCTGTGCAGGACTTGGACATACACCTGAGTTTGAAGCGACTATACATGAGCAGGAAAACTGACACCTAAGTTCAAAATTTAGATATCTCAGATCGGCAGATGAAGCCTGTAAACTTTATCTATTATACGTAATGCACATAAAAATATTGCAGTTCCATAAATGTGTCCTGATCAACAGAGACTGTTGCCTCAAAGTTTGTTGTTTTTCCCAGAAAACAGGCAAAAGATACACTGCATAACCACATTTTTCCATTTTTTATGTATTTAGAAATTCAAAGCACTGTTTTCATATTCTGTAGGATTACATTATTAAAAAACAACGGACTTGCTAAAGCTTTGACTTTTCCATTTTTGAGCTACAACAGAGAAGAAAAATCACAGAAGAGATAAATTCTCCTTGAACACTTGCTTTACATGTTCAGAAATCACATCATTCAATGCACTTGTAAATGATGTGGAAAAGACCATAGAGGGAGCTAATAAAACTGTAAATTCTATAAACTGACTTGGAAGGGTCAAACATAGACCTGATTGCAAATAGCTGCAGTTAAACAACAAAACAAATCCAATAAAACTACACTTGGTTAAATAACAAAATAGCAGATGAATACACACATGTATGCAGAAGAAGTGAATAACCCCACTTATAGAAGTACAAGGAGTGCTATAAATTAACCTAGGTCAGGGATGCATAAACTTTTGAAAGCACTGACTTAGTGTTTGGCTGTAGCCAAAAGACAAACACAAACCTGACCATGTAAAGAAAGAGAAAACAGAAATCATCATTATGCACTGTTTTGCCAATGTCTCACACACCGTGTGTATTTCCAGTCATCTTCTCTCCAAGGATATTGGAGCAATTGGAAAAGTAAACAATATGATAAAAAATATACAGTGATTTTGGTATGGGAAAAAGCTAGTAGATGTAGAAAAGAGGTGACTGGAACACATTATTGCTAAATAAAATCCTGAAGGTGTGAAGAACTTTACTGGAGAGCAGCGGTAAGAGAAACTAAGGCATTCTCAGGTGGCAGGCTGAAAACAAAGGAAAGAAAAGTAAATATGCTGTTATGGAACTCACAGTGGCATGATGTTGCAGGGTTCAAAAGTACAGAGGGCAAAAAGGCAAGAAAATGTCACAGAAGATAGTTTTTGCATGAACTTCTTAAATGAAGCTCTAGATAGAGCTTGTAGTTCAAGCTTCTAGTTCCTGAAGATACTGACCCAAAGTCTGATGTATTGAGTCTAGAGCTCCTCTTTTAAAATGCTATTTCTTTGGACTTCTGTATGCAGTGTATTGGGCTAACTGGACCTTTCCCTGATCTATGTTGCAATCCTTCACAGCTCACACATCCTTACAAGTTGTATAAATAGAAACCTCTCTTTCTGCAGGTTATTAGACAGAGCTGGTTTATATGGCTACAGACAGACTTGTTGAAATAACTTGCTTTAGATCATATTGAAAAATATTACACAGCACTTTGAACATTTTTCTGACTTTCAAAACCAAAGGTCTGCTGTAATGATATTACTTCCCTGGTGGCATTAACCCATACAAGGGGTTCCCAGAGAAGACCCAAAGCAAAGGAACTGCCTCTTTTACAGATATGTATACCACAAAAAGTCAGCTCATCTTGCACCATTTCTTTCTCACACAGCAGATGTAATTAACCTAATTTTTTAGGTTTTTAGCTTAAATGTCATGCACTATATCACATTTGTAACTTTTAGAAGCTTCATCTGGCATTCTTGGGCAAGATCTGTAGATACCACATGGGGGAAAATAACTTTAAGCACTTATATTTGTTATATCTTGTCAGAAGGGATTATTCTAAATCCATACGGCACAAACACAAATACACACTCTCAGTGGCCCAAAAGCTGATATATTTTTAACTCAAGCCATTATATTATCCTAAAGAGTATCTATAGACTATTGCTACTACTTGTTGTATTATGAATTCCTGAGTAGGAACTATGTAAGTTCTGAGTCTGATATGGGAGCTATGTCCAGAATATCTTGTCACATTTTAATAGGAGGACCTCATATTTCTTATTGTATTTGTCAGAGGTAGTCTTAACAATAGGACCTGCTCAGATTTAGTGGGAAGTCAGTCCATCCTTAAAGTGGAAAATATACTTGAACTTCAATATTATCAAAACCAAAGAAAGGTGAATTTTTATGGAAGGTTGTGACCTCTTGGGCGAGCTTACATACAAACATGCATTAAGGATTTTTGTCAGATTTATACTCAGTTTGTAAACTTCAGTATATTCAGCAAGAGTATTATACAAAAATAGCGTTCTTCTAATGGATTCAAAATCTTCAGGGCAATGTTGCATTACATCTAGAGAGCTACATTTTACAAGGTCTGCATCATACAAAAAAGTCAAAGAGAATTATTGTTGAAGATTGCATGCAAGATGTTTTCAATTACCATCTGTATGGCTGATTACCTTGTCAAGTGAGCAGTTTGCTTTATCTCTCTCTTTGAATGACCACATTCACACCTTCCTCAGGAGGGGACCTCCGCTGATAACAGACTATTGAATATCGGTGCATGACTGATAAGAACTATAACATCCCATTGTGAGATGCTCCGCCCAGAGGGAGGAGCCAAGCACTGCTACCCCATATACTCCGAGATTCTGAAATTGCAGTTTCAGTTTATTTTCTCCACGAGATTCCCCAGAGGAACAGCAGCTACCTTTTCCTCCTGGATCTTCAGAGGAAGACTACATCCTTCTCTACAGAACCCCCTTGCTCCAACAGAACCACACCTGATACTTCAGAGGACTGCAGTCACATTTTCAATCGGACTACCACCAACACCCGGACCAACAGGGTGTCAGGTTGGGTTCTGACTCTGTCAGTGTTGTTCCAGTGGACTGTATTGTTTATTTTATTCTTTTTATTTCTTCCCTATTAAAGAACTGTTACTGCCTGCTCCCATATCTTTGCCTGAGAGCCCCTTAATTTAAAATTGTAGCAATTCGGAGGGGTGGGGAGGGTTTACATTCTCAATTTCAGGGGAGGCTCCTGCCTTCCTTAGCAGACTCCTGTCTTTCCAAACCAAGACAATTATATACTGGTATTTCATTTAAATGTTAAGAAATCCTCTAGGCTAATGATATAAACACAGGATTCCATTCACATGGTTTTTGTCCATATGTACCATTCAAATCTAAACATGTAGGGGCTGTAAATGACACATATATTCTGGGTTTATGTCATCAAGTAATTGACTTCTGAAAAAGTCCCATACTGGATATCTATGCATGTAAAATGAGGATTATTATAACACACACACATCTATCTGTAAAGGCATATGTGTGCATAAAAATGTCTATATTTACCCAGATACAGCAATTCTAACAATATGCATCTCTTTTTAGAAAGAGAAGGAAGGAAGGAAGGAAGGAAGGAAGGAAGGAAGGAAGGAAGGAAGGAAGGAAGGAAGGAAGGAAGGAAGGAAGGAAGGAAGGAAGGAAGGAAGGAAGGAAGGAAGGAAGGAAGGAAGGAAGGAAGGGTTCCTCTAGTTACAATAACCTGGGAAGAGAAATTAGGGATAAAAATAAGATTAGAAATAATTGGATAAAAACTGAAAGATGAGATTTATTCTATAGAGTCTAGAATGAGAAAGGGAAAAACTTCCTCCAGCATTAATTCTTAGAGGCAGATCTTCTGAAGAGGGGAAAAAGGCACATGATGAGAACCTTTCGTCTCCCTGCAGAAGAGACTGGTCAGGTGCTGTGTGGTGTGTTCCTAACCAAGGAAATGTGCAGCCTCTCCCCCCAGACTGAGGCCAGGTCTGCACTGAGCTCTCCACAGCTCACCCTCCCTAACACTCTGATGCTTCCAAGTATCTCAGGTCACTGGCTTGGTGCTTGTAAATGCTGCAGAGTTGCAGCCCTATCTTTCACCACATCTGGTAGATAAGGACCTCTCTGTCCTTTCTGGCTGAGGCTGGAGCTTGGGTCAGTCTCACACGTTTGCACTTTTCTTCCATCTGTTGTCAGTTTATTCTCTTCCACTAAATGCTTTGCTTAGATTAATTATGCAAATAAGGATATAATCCTTTCGTGTCACGTGTGTTTCCTCCAATACTGAATCATGTCCTCCAATACTGAATTTTGACCCCCTTCTATTTAAGGGGGCCAAAATCCCACAAGAATCCTTGTGAGTGTGTTGATCTATATACCCACATCTATCTCACCATCTATTAATCTCCACATACAATAATGTACATGCAGATATGTATATGTATATATATGTGTATGCATTCTTTGTATATGTAGACATGCATATGTGTGAGCGAATAAAATAAGTAGATTTCTGTTGAATTGCGGGTGTGTGGTGTGATTGCAATGCATAAGTACAATATGTAATTTTTCAAATACTCATAATGTGATTATCTCAAACCGAAATTTCCTTCCTGCCCTAAAAGATGACCGTTTTATCATGGTAAATGGTATTTATTATGAGCTACTGCAATTCAAGATGTGCTCATTCAAGAAAAGGTTGGAAAGACAATAAATATTAGTTTTAAATTCACCAAAGTGGAGTGGAAAATCCTTTATTCAAACTTTTCCAAAAGCTCAAACTGCAACAAAATTTCAGTATAGAAAATAAAATTAATTAAAAATATCAAAATTATATTGGTATCTGGAATAAATGTAACCATAGCAGCACCTACTCCTGCTTTAACTATAAGTATTTTCTACACAGGCTATTTGTAATATCAAATTTGAAAACATCAAAGTATTTTGTAGAGATACAGATTAAAGTACAATTAAAATGCAGCCAAGTCTGTGGTGGAACATAGCACCTGCTGTAACAGGGTATTGTGTGGTGTTACATGGAGACAAGTTTGTGGAGGATGTGTACATATGTATCTATGTATACACACACACATATGCACAAATTTATGTTGCTATTAATATTGCATTCACATTTTCTATATGTATGCAGTGTAATTGGAATTGAAAGCCCCAATTACACTGAAGTGAAAACCTGCTTATTAATTGACAATAGGCCTCAGCTAAGTAGCAACAAAAGAAGTGCTTTGTTTGGCAACCTTTGTTTAAAAGGTCCTTTGAAAATTCTGTAAGAATACCATGAATAGAGATTGAACAAACCTTTAATCCTCTTCAGGTCACATATGTGCTAAAGTGAATAATACTGTGAGGTCTTTTTCACCTTTTGAGTTCTTTTAAGCCAGTAACCTAATTTGAAATAAGATAAAGAAAAGGCCTAAGAAAACATGAAAAGCTCTAACTTGTACTCTTCTGGTGTATTTATTCTGCTGCAGTAGGCCAAAAGATGCATTTCTTGTTGCAGAGATGTATAAACATTCACTATTTATAATTCCACTCATAATTTGCTCGGTCCCTGACAGTTATTTCCCTTTTATTCTCTTCAAATGCAATGAGAACCTTAGAACATTTTTTTTCGTTTAATGCTCCTGTTCTTTTGTGAGTATCAGTGTGAAAATCTTTCCTTCGTGCTACAGTCCCTTTTTCCTATTCAACACTAGACTGCACACGATAATTAAACCTTGGGGGCTTGGAGATTTTGGACTAAAGCTTAAAGAAATGCAATAGTGAGGCCTCTTCTCTCTCAATCTTCTACCACTTGCTGTGGGGATTTTCTTTAGTTACACATGGCTTCACAGGTAAACAACCTTGAAAAAAAAAATCAGAGGCAGGAATAGAATCAACACCTTAGCGCTCCTTATAATGAACCAGTTTGCTTAATTAGATGATTGAAAAAATTATGTTCTAAAACATGACAGGTCACAGACTGAAGTCTCTATTCAGGCAGAAGCCCATGGATCTACACCAGGGTGCTTGCAAGGCAAACAGCATCCCAAGCAAGACTAAAATTGAATGTGAAAATGCTGAGTTTCAACCTGGATTAGGCAGGATATTTTTTAAAATCAAATATAAAGAAAATTTTAGGGCTTTTCTTATGCTTTTGCTTATAAATTAAGCTCTTCAAGTGTCTCCATGACTTTGAAAGTAAGCTTGTTAAGATATAGGTCTGAGCAATATCGTTGCCTCTGAACTAGGTAAGAAAGCCCACAAATTAATTCATTGAGCAAAGGACAGAGAGGCATTGAAGCCAACACCTCAGCCAGGGCCCAGCCCATGGTGAGAGCTCCCCAGGCACCTCTAGCCAGAGTCTCAGGGCAGGCAGCAGCCAGCTGCACCCCAGGATGCTCCCAGAATCAGAATCTGGTCAGGTCTTGATGGAAGGACTGGAGAAAAGTAGAATGGGCAAGAATTTTGAGGCTCTGGGGTAGCTGGAGATGGCAGGAAGCAAGGGAAGAGATAGGATGTAGCAGTGCTTGAAATCAGTTTCCACTATTTGGTTGCCTGGGGCTCAAGCCATTTCCAAATGAAAGCAAGCATGCTTAAATGTTCTTGGGATCCTACCTTGGCCTTCCTGCCAGTCCCATCTGTAAGAAGGCATTTCAGACCAGGGAGAAAGTGTAATGTCCAAAGAAAAATCCTATCTGACACAAATACTTGCAAGTCTCCTTGCCTTTTCTTTTCTTGTACTGTGTATGGAGATATACCATAATATGAAAGGCTTTTTAAGCATGCATGAGGCTGCATAGTGAACTACTGCTAACATCAATCATAAATTGTTTACTTTCTCAACATTAAAATCAGTGTAACAGTTAAACACCAGCTGCTTCCAAAGACAAACACATTGTTTAAATCAGAACAAATTATTTACAAGTAGGTTTCAATATTCAGGGTCTGAATTCTGCAGCATGTGTGCAAAATGTTTTTGTGCAGATCTATCAGCTGCAACATGTACTTGATCACTTATGCTGAGCAATCTGGGAAGTCAGTAATTGGCATTTCTCTGAGATACTGCTCTGATCATCTATAATGATTTCTGGAGCTCCATAAGAAAATCCTGCATATTTTTAGCTTCACGGTGAAAGCAGGTTTTTGCATATATAAATTCAATTTCTTTCTCTGTTTCAGTACCCAATGCTTTACAGGGGGGCTGCATTCTTCTGCAGATGTTTATCTCTTAAGGTGTTTGTATATACCACTGCCTGCCATCCCCTCTGCAGAGGCAATCACCAGAACTATAAATATTATCTCCAGTGAACCTAAAAGTTGCCTGCTGCCTTTACTGTGAGCATTTAGATTTAAACAGGACAGTGTCTTAACTGAGCTCTTAAGGAAATTAACTTTTATCTCAAAGACAGCTAATTTAGCTCTCACCACCTTTTCTTCCACTCCCAAATACCTTCTTATCTTGGGTAATCAGGATGCAGGGATTCCCAATCTATCTCTCTTTATAGCTCCCTTTCAGTGGTGTTACTGTTTGAACCTCATAGCCTGGATTAAAGGGCCAGCACACCAGCTCAGGAAGCGGTTCTAGGTATGAGGTAAATATGCAAGTTACTTAACAGCCCATCTATGAACTCAATTACATCCTTCATCTCTTAAGATATGAATAAAAAGGTTTGGCTTTGATCTTGAATTAAGCAATCCCTACATAGATCAATGTACCATGCAATTATATTAGCAGCAATAATAAGTGGTTGGCTAACTTGCAATGAATACAAGGTTGGAAAGCTTTAAAAACTGGTGCCAGGCTGCGACATATTTCTCACATATATTATCTGAATTACAATGAGGATGCCTTTATTTTTTATCAGGGAGGTACAGTGAAAGTATGCAAAAGCTGTTTCACTAAACATGATACATGAAATATTCAAGAAATAAATACATGAAAGTATTCAAGAAATTCAGGATACATGAAAGTATTCAAGAAATAAAAGAACGTACACGGGTCATTTCTAATTACTCCGTCCATTTATTTTAGTCTAATTTCAAAACTAAATCTAGAATAAAAGTTATGGTGTCTGTGTGCTAAAATCGAAAGGCAGCTGTGTACATTTAAAAAGGAATACAAGTAGGCACCAGAAGTTTATTTTTACTGTAAACACTCTTCATATGTTCCCATGTAGAATGTAATATCTGAGTAGTAACTTCTCAAATGTCTAAATTCCCTCCTCTTCCCATAGTGCAGAACAGATGTTGTCCTGCTTTTTATTATGTTAATTTATCAATCATACTTAGGCTGAATTATGAAATCAAAGTGATAGAAAATGTTACTTAAGCCTGGCTTCTATTTCTCTATCTTTAAAACCTTTCCTACTTCTCTTGGAATGATAAATCTTTCCCTTAGTTGCAATGTCAGATTTCCATTTGCAGGTTAAGATGTAGCTGATCCAAAAAAGTTCACATATAAAGAGCCAGTTTATAACAAAAACTTTGCATCCTCGCAGAAGCTTGAGATCCATAAATTCAGCCATGCTGGGAAGAGCTTTTTTGTTTAAAACATTGAGTTAAACAAAATGCAATTAAGGCTAACAGGACAAAAAGCATCCCTCTTGAGATTCATATATACACTCCTGGGAGACCGGAAATAAAGAGAAAAGACCAATGTAATTCTAATTGTGTCTTGCCTAAGATGACCATTTAAACAGATAACTTTTCCCAAAGTAAATTAGTTCATCCATTTCATGCTTTTTTTACCCTTACTTGGCCAAGTGAAGTAAATGAGAATTTTTCTAGGAGTAAATCAAGGCATTAGGTACACAACTTTTATTCTGCTTTGATGACAAATTGTGATTGGAGTTCTTCAGAGTATTGATAACTACTTCTGCTTCTAAATAAGCCCCATGAAATCATGTCAGTGCTTTAGGAGAGCACAGTTTCTTTGCCTTGCTTAAGCAAGATTGGAGAAATTTGAAAGATACTAACTTAGTAATTATACAAAACTGTGGACATCGCTAATGATCTTTGTATCTTTTCATGCTCTTAAATTTTTACATATGAAATCCTTTGGGAAATTTGTGTACTTTCCTATTTATTTTTTGCCCAGTAATCACCTAGATTATTTCAATGTATCACATTACATTGTATGCAATTTGATTTTTTAAAAGTGCTTTAATAATAACCCTAATAATCTCACACCCATCTGAACTAAATCTGCTCTGACTTCTAAATATGTTAGTGCCATCAAGGACCATATTAATGGTCCTTGGCAGTGAAATAATCACCAGGAGAGAAACCTGAAATGACAGGATTTGAAATGCGATTCCTAGCTGAGGTGGGAAGACGGAAGGAATCAGCTTTGACCCAGGGTGTGCTGGCTGGGCCAGAGATGGTGTGCCTGACAGAGAGTAGTTCCAGCCAAGTGGACCTGGCTGGGGGTTCCTACTGAAATGCTCTTTGATCAGGAGAGACCAGCTCAACAAACCCCAAACTTATCAACTCCAGCCTTCACTGGCTGAGGTTCTGGCTCAAGAATAGAATTCTCCAAAATACTACGTTTTTGGAATGCGGGCATTTCTTTTTAAGAAAATAATGTAAAAATTATTGGCTTCATCCTGTATAGTCTGGGAATAAACTATGGTTTGTATAAGAATGTTTCTTACCTCACTGCACTTGGTAGCTCATATGAAATAAGTAGAATAAGCCACTAAATTGGGACATGATGAAACCAGAATTGCTCCCAGTTTTATCTCCGTGCCTCTACAGAATAGAGGTGATGCTTACCTGCTTCACAGAAATTAAATTCTGCAATGTACTTGAGATACTCAGATAAAATAGTATCAGACAAGGATTTACCATGGTAGATAAAGATTATAGAATGGAACACTCTTGATGGGAACCAAAAAGAAACATCCTAGTTTCTTTCTCAGGATTAATCTCCTGAGACTCAGGACTAATCTACGGCTTTGGAAGGCCATAGGCCGTATGTCAGTAGAGCCCTACTTTCTTACACAGGGTATACAATAAAGCTCCCAAATTGATCCATCCATATTCCTGACACTCCACAACATAGCTCAGCACAGATGTTAGGCAAGAAGATGTTTCATAGCTGTCTGGATCTTTGCCTCAGGTAAACTAAATTTATGACTGTAAATATTTGTGTCAGAGCTATACATGCTCAAGTTATTATCATATGTAGAACTTCACTTTCTATGCTTACTAAGAACGTAGCAGACAGTATTAAAGAGTTTCTTCCTAAACAGGAGAACCTGTTTGAAAAATCAGTAACACAACTGGAATGTAATTATTATTTAAATTTAAATACTGCTACACTTAACAATTGTGCAGCTATTCTCATTATTTTGGGTTTCATGAGTATAGATGTGGTATGAATTTAGTTTTGTATTTGTGAAATCTGCAGCAAAATTTTCCCAGCTACCCACTGGATTTCTAAACTTCATTTAACTCCTGAAATAATGTATTATATCCTCAGGTACAAGAGGCATTCAAGAAGTGAATCATAAATCTGAATCTTCAGGGTTTCCAAATTTATGTTTCCTTTTTTCCTCCTCACTTTCTCCGTTTAGTCCCTTTTTCCTTTTTTCCTTGTGGCTCAACATTTCCATTACACATTTATTAGCAAAACAAGTACCACTAGGAGAAATGTAAAGGGGAGTGGAGCTTTTTTCATTTCATCTGAATACAGTCAGTCACTCATTCGGCTCCAGCCACAATATCTGCTTAAGCTAATTATCATTTACCTAATTCAATTTGCAATGCACTGCTGAGGTGTGAGATCCAGATGTGTTTCCCCACACTTATCAGACCATTATAACGTGCAGGTGGGTGGATTACAGAATGCCCCAACTGTTTTCAAAAAAATCAGGTCTTCTCTTATATTCTATTTTGGTTGCTGCTTCAGGAAAACAAGCTACTTTTAATTTTAATTGTTGTTACTGCAGCAGCACACATCGAACATGGTGACCAACACCAGCAGATGCAGCTTTGCAGGAAGCTTGCTGACTGAGGATACAACTCCCCAGATAACTCCATTACTGTTTAGTTTTTCCATTTGACTCACCTTCTGTAAAGACAAGCCAAATTTTAGATTGTCATTGCCAGCACTTCTCTGTATGAGATTGTGGTGCCCCATCTTTTGTGGGGTGTAAATCAGCTCTAACTCATACACACATTTGTCTTTGCTTCCTCATCTTAAATCCACTTGCAGGTCAGTTAACTACAAAGCCTTTGCAGTACATCTCTATGTCTCTCCTGTTATAGATATAGTCCCACGTACATTCAAGCACATAGAGCCTATATCTTTGTCTCTCAGAGAATATTATTCATGGCTGTACCTTGTAATGAACTGAGGATTATTTTGGTATGCCCAGATGTATAGAAGAGCAATAAAAAGATGCAAAGTATGTTCCGCAATTCCATTTTCCTAAGACTAAGGTATGCAGTCAAGTTCAGAAAGGATCAAGATTATTGCAGTAAAATTGAAGAGAAAAATCAGTTAAAAATATATTCGAAGGCTTGATTCTCTACTGGGAAATTTAATTACTTCAAATTCAGTATATGTGACAATTGGTCTGCTGTTCTAGATAGTATTTGATTCCGCAATCATGCTGCATGACCAGTGATATGTTTAAAGTACATGTAATTCTACTTTATGTAACTGTCTTGGTTTGGAAAGACAGGAGTCTGCTAAGGAAGGCAGGAGCCTCCCCTGAAATTGAGAATGTAAACCCTCCCCACCCCTCCGAATTGCTACAATTTTAAATTAAGGGGCTCTCAGGCAAAGATATGGGAGCAGGCAATAACAGTTCTTTAATAGGGAAGAAATAAAAAGGATAAAATAAACAATACAGTCCACTGGAACAACACTGACAGAGTCAGAACCCAACCTGACACCCTGTTGGTCCGGGTGTTGGTGGCAGTCCGATTGAAAATGTGGCTGCAGTCCTCTGAAGTATCAGGTGTGGTTCTGTTGGAGCAAGGGGGTTCTGTAGAGAAGGATGTAGTCTTCCTCTGAAGATCCAGGAGGAAAAGGCAGCTGCTGTTCCTCTGGGGAATCTCGTGGAGAACAAAACTGAACTGCAATTTCAGAATCTCAGAGTATATGGGGTAGCAGTGCTTGGCTCCTCCCTCTGGGCGGAGCATCTCACAATGGGATGTTACAGTTCTTATCAGTCATGCACCGATATTCAATAGTCTGTTATCAGCGGAGGTCCCCTCCCGAGGAAGGTGTGAATGTGGTCATTCAAAGAGAGAGATAAGGCAAACTGCCCACTTGACAAGGTAATCAGCCATACAGATGGTAATGGAAAACATCTTGCATGCAATCTTCAACATTATCCACCCCTTTTCCTATTTCCATCTGTATCACAAACAAAAACCAAAACCCAAACCTTACACACAGTCCTCACTTAAAACTAGGTTTCCCTGTGGCACACAACGGCTTTCTCCATCTTTCTGCATTACCCACCAAGTGCAACCAGGTCCTTGAGCAAAAAACAATTCCACGGATGGGTTTATCTTTGCCTGAGGTGGGAGTAATCCAAACAGTCTTTCCTAAAATACCTTTCATGTGTACAACAGGGACTTTATCTCCATCCACTGTGTGCAGTGGTTCAGACTGGGCAGGACCAGCTCGATTTATGGACCCTCTGGTGTTGACCATCCAGGTGGCTTTTGCTAGGTTCATTTCCCAATTTCTAAAAGTCCCCCGAGTGCTTTCAGGGTAGTTTTAAGTAGTCCATTGCACCGTTCAACTTTCCCGGCAGCTGGTGCATGATAGGGGATATGATATATCCATTCAATGCCATGTTCCCTGGCCCAGGTGTTGATAAGGCCATTCCTGAAATGAGTCCCATTATCTGACTCAATTCTCTCAGGGGTGCCATGTCTCCACAGGATTTGCTTTTCCAGGCCAAGGATGGTGTTCCTGGCAGTGGCATGAGGCACAGGGTGGGTCTCCAACCATCCAGTGGTGGCTTCCACCATGGTCAGCACGTAGCGCTTGCCCTGGTGTGTCTGGGGCAGTGTGATGTAGTCAATCTGCCAGGCCTCCCCATACTTGTACTTGGACCACCGCCCACCATACCAGAGGGGCTTCACTCGCTTGGCCTGCTTGATGGCAGCACACGTCTCACAGTCATGGATAACCTGTGAAATACTGTCCATGGTTAGATCCACCCCTCGGTCTCGTGCCCACTTATAGGTGGCATCTCTACCCTGATGACCTGAGGCATCATGGGCCCATCGAGCTAAGAACAACTCCCCCTTATGTTGCCAATCCAAGTCTATCTTTGACACCTCTATTTTTGCTGCCAGATCTACCTGCTCATTGTTTCGGTGTTCCTCATTAGCCCGACCCTTGGGGACATGGGCATCAACATGACGGACTTTCACAGGTAGTTTCTCTAACCGAGCGGCAATGTCTTTCCATTCATCAGCAGCCCAGATCGGTTTTCCCCTACGCTGCCAGTTGGCCTTTTTCCACCTCTCTAGCCATCCCCACAGTGCGTTGGCTACCATCCATGAATCAGTGTAAAGGTAGAGCTTTGGCCACTTCTCTCTCTCAGCAATGTCCAGGGCCAGCTGAACAGCTTTGAGTTCAGCAAGTTGGCTTGATCCACCTTCTCCATCGGTAGCTTGTGCAACTTGTCGTGTGGGGCTCCATACAGCTGCTTTCCACTTCCGGTTCATCCCTACGATGCGACAGGAACCGTCAGTGAAAAGAGCGTAGCGCATTTCCTCTGGGGGCAGCTGGTTATATGGAGGAGCTTCTTCAGCACGTGTTACTGGTTCTTGTTCCTCTTCGTCAGTCAGACCAAAGTTCTCACCTTCCGGCCAGTTTGTAATTATTTCCAGAATCCCAGGGCGATTTGGGTTTCCAATACGGGCGCTGTGTGATGAGAGCAATCCACTTGCTCCATGTAGCGTCAGTGGCGTGGTGGGTGGTGGGAACCTTCCCTTTAAACATCCACCCCAGCACCGGTAGTCGGGGTGCCAGGAGGAGTTGTGCTTCCGTGCCAATCACCTCTGAGGCAGCCTGGACTCCTTCATAGGCAGCCAAGATTTCCTTCTCTGTGGGAGTGTAGTTGGCTTCGGACCCTCTGTAGCTTCGACTCCAAAATCCCAGGGGTCGGCCTCGAGTCTCCCCAGGCGCCTTCTGCCAAAGGCTCCAGGACAAGCCATGGTTCCCGGCTGCAGAGTAGAGCACGTTCTTCACCTCTGATCCTGTCCTGACTGGGCCAAGGGCAACCGCATGAGCGATCTCCTGCTTGATCTGGGCAAAGGCTTGTTGCTGCTCTGGGCCCCAGTGGAACTCGTTCTTCTTGCGGGTGACCAGGTAAAGAGGGCTCACAATCTGACTGTATTCAGGAATGTGCATCCTCCAAAAACCTATGGCACCCAGGAAAGCTTGCGTTTCCTTCTTGCTAGTTGGTGGAGACATAGCGGTGATTTTGTTGATGACCTCAGTGGGAATCTGACGCCGTCCGTCTTGCCACTTCACTCCCAGGAACTGGATCTCTCGGGCAGGTCCCTTGACTTTGCTCTTCTTGATAGCGAAGCCGGCTTCCAGCAGAATCCTGATGATCTTCTCTCCTTTCTCAAATACTTCCATTGCCGTGTTTCCCCACACAATGATGTCATCGATGTACTGCAAGTGCTCTGGAGCCTCACCCTTTTCCAGTGCAGTCTGGATCAGTCCATGGCAGATGGTGGGACTGTGTTTCCACCCCTGGGGCAGTCGGTTCCAGGTGTACTGCACGCCCCTCCAGGTGAAAGCAAACTGGGGCCTGCATTCTGCTGCCAGAGGAATGGAGAAAAATGCGTTAGCAATGTCTATAGTGGCATACCACTTTGCTGCCTTGGACTCCAGCTCGTACTGGAGTTCCAGCATGTCCGGCACAGCAGCGCTCAGCGGTGGAGTCACTTCATTCAAGCCACGATAGTCCACAGTCAATCTCCATTCTTTGTCAGACTTGCGCACAGGCCAGATGGGACTGTTGAAGGGTGAGTGAGTCTTGCTGACCACCCCTTGGCTCTCCAGCTCACGGATCATTTTGTGGATGGGGATCACAGCATCTCGATTCGTCCGATACTGCCGGCGGTTGCACTGTTGAGGTGGCAATTGGCACTCGTTGCTCTTCCACTTTCAGGAGACCTACTGCGGATGGACTTTCTGATAGTCCAGGCAAAGTGTTCAACTGCTTGATGTTTTCTGCCTCCACAGCAGCTATGCCAAAAGCCCATCTGAGTCCCTTTGGGTCTTTGTAATAGCCGTTCCGGAGGAAATCTATGCCCAGAATACACGGGGCCTCTGGGCCAGTCACAATAGGATGTTTTTTCCACTCTTTCCCAGTCAGGCTCACCTCGGCTTCTAACAGGGTCAATTGCTGTGATCCCCCGTCACCCCGGCAATGGAAATGGGTTCTGCCCCCACATGTCCCGATGGTATTAGGGTACACTGCGCACCAGTATCAACTAAGGCATTGTACTTTCGTGGTTCTGATGTGCCAGGCCATCGGATCCACACCGTCCAGAAAATCCGGTTTTCCGTACCCCTCCCTGGCTAGAGGCAGGGCCCCTCTAACCCTGGGTATACATGGTAGAGGTACCTTCCAGGGGATCTGACAGATCATACTCAGCAGCTCGGTCATGGGAGGTTGAGGCTACCTTCACTTTACTGGAGTTCCCTCGATTAGTGTTTCCCTCCTTGAGTTGGCGCCCTCGTGCTGCCAGGACAGAAGTGGGTTTTCTATCCCACCTTCCCATGTCTTCCCCATGATCACGCAGGAAAAACCACAGGTCAGCTCGTGGGGTGTACCCTCTCTCTGTAGTTGGGGAACGTTGGACTCTGACTCTGGGGCCTGTGACTCGCACTGGTGCCATATGGGAACTGTTCCTCCTCACCTCCTCCCTCATCTCCCTCATCTCCTCTCTGAGTTCTTGGACTACGGCAGAGACATGAGCCTGCATCGGGCCATTAATCATACTTTCATAATTCCTAAGCTTGTTGGCCACAGAACCCACTGTCTCTCGGTTGGTGTCAGCATTAATTGTTGCAATAAAGGTGGTGTATTGGGATGGCCCTAGATTTGCCAGGCTCCACAACATTTGCCCCGTGCACCTGACTTTGTCGGGGTCATTATCATGCTGTCCATCCCTCCCAAAAAGTACCTCCAACACTGCCACTTCTCTCAGCTGTTGGATCCCTTCCTCAAGAGTCTTCCAGCGCATTCTATGGTGGTGCTCCTGCATTCTTTCCCTGTGAACAAACCTCTCTCTGACACTTATTAAAAGCCGCTCCCAGAGGGAAAGGGACCCTGGCTCCCTTACAAAAATCTGATTGATACCTGAGTCCTGGGTCAAGGGTGCCAAATTCCTTGCCTCACCACCATCCAGCTGGACACCTGTACCCATAAGATCCCAGACCCGAAGTAGCCAGGTTGTATAAGCCTCACGTCCCCGTCGTACAATGTCTTTGTGCAGATTACGGAGACTTTCGTGCGTCAGGGACTTCGGTGATGATCGCAACCTCTGGTTCCCCTGTGGCTTGTGAGGGCCCTCCCCTATCTGGGTGCTCTGCTTTCATCTTAGATCTCCTTGTTTCTACAGGGGCAACTGCTGCTGGCTGTGATTGCCTTTGCAATTCAGCTGGAGCCTGGACAGTTGTAACATCTGTGGGTTCTGCTGCTGCTGCACTGTTAGACTCTCCCTCTTCAGGGTGGGGGGAAGGCCTCTCACCAGCTGGGGAAGTGTATTCCTTCAGCATCTGGCCTATCTCCTTCACCAAACCCCCCACCCAATCTGGGTAGTTCACATCTGGAGTGGGTTGTGGGGCAGGGTCAGGCTCTGGGGCAGCAGCATCCCTAGACTCTGGTGGCGCATTAGGTTCTGGGGTAGGTGTCATGGTAGTTATCCAGGTAAGTCTCCCCTTCTCTCTGAATGCTAAATAGAGCAGGCCTATCAGCAACACCAGCCACTGTATGATATCATTAATATTTAGAGTGGATCTGAACCCTTCAAAAACTGGTGGGGCAGACCCAAAGAAATGGCTAAAGGGTTGGGAGAAGATTTCGCCTGGGGTCATTTCCTTACAGCAGGTGCCATTATTAAAGTAACCCCAAAAACACACACTTAATGTGTGATAGCTGTGAATCCATGTGCCTGCTTTCCAGAGGAAGTTAAAAATCCATGAATTCCTCACCTTATTCACCCATAACACAAACCGGATAACAGACACAGTAGCCTTGGTTATAGGACCCATGTTTAGATAAGGGCCTATAAATGGGAGAAATACAGCCACAATCACGTGCCACCCAAACCGGGGCAAGTTGGACCACATGGTGTCGCTTAATGAGGTTTCTATAGCCACACACAAAAGTTAGATTACTCAAGAACTGTTATTCCCTTTTTGGTTTCTGTGCCCTCGAGCCCCACGTTGGGCGCCAAAATCTGTCTTGGTTTGGAAAGACAGGAGTCTGCTAAGGAAGGCAGGAGCCTCCCCTGAAATTGAGAATGTAAACCCTCCCCACCCCTCCGAATTGCTACAATTTTTAAATTAAGGGGCTCTCAGGCAAAGATATGGGAGCAGGCAATAACAGTTCTTTAATAGGGAAGAAATAAAAAGGATAAAATAAACAATACAGTCCACTGGAACAACACTGACAGAGTCAGAACCCAACCTGACACCCTGTGGGTCCGGGTGTTGGTGGCAGTCCGATTGAAAATGTGGCTGCAGTCCTCTGAAGTATCAGGTGTGGTTCTGTTGGAGCAAGGGGGTTCTGTAGAGAAGGATGTAGTCTTCCTCTGAAGATCCAGGAGGAAAAGGCAGCTGCTGTTCCTCTGGGGAATCTCGTGGAGAACAAAACTGAACTGCAATTTCAGAATCTCAGAGTATATGGGGTAGCAGTGCTTGGCTCCTCCCTCTGGGCGGAGCATCTCACAACGGGATGTTACAGTTCTTATCAGTCATGCACCGATATTCAATAGTCTGTTATCAGCGGAGGTCCCCTCCCGAGGAAGGTGTGAATGTGGTCATTCAAAGAGAGAGATAAGGCAAACTGCCCACTTGACAAGGTAATCAGCCATACAGATGGTAATGGAAAACATCTTGCATGCAATCTTCAACAGTAACAAATATCACAGCTAATATCACAAAGTACAGAAAAGGGTTAAAGAAATTATTATGTCCTGGAATTGGGAATTTTTAATTAGTTGAGTATAAAAACATATGTAAATTTAGGTGGCTATGTAATGTGTGCCCCACTTGCACATATTACTTTTGGTATTCCAGGACTCATTCACAGTAAATGGAAAAGTTGCATGCGCCCATACTAATGCATAAAAATTGTCTATAATTGGAATCAGTGATAAGAAGCTATTATCTTTAATCATTATGTGTACTTTTTCTTGGTTAGTTTTCCACAATTGACACAGATTATGTGAACAGATTATTCAATTTCTCAGGCAAAGAGTGTAATGGAAGGCTCTCTTCTACCATTTTTGCTTTGGAGAAGGCAATTTTCATTGACTTTGCTTTATTTACAACAGGATAAATTAGATAACTTTTAAGAGCTGATGGTAGAGAAAAAATGGAAGATTTTTCTCCAGTGTGGACATTCACTGAGATTTCAACCATCTCTTCAAAGCATTTTCTGGACTAAGTTGAAAAATTGCAAGAAAAGCAAGAGGGATTTATAACAAAATAATTAATACATATTAACCATCTGTCTGTGAAACCCAAGGGGGAGGTGATTGAGAGAGCAAGTTGAGGTGAACTGTAAATCCCTTTGTTCGTGGTTGCCTTGCGCACTGCTTCGGGCTACATTGTGAATGCAAGGGCTCTGCATTTCTACCCCGGCATTCATGGCAGTTACAGAAAATACACAGACCTGGATGGATGAAACTTAGGAGTGGCTGGATGGATGAAAGTTAGGTGTACCATCATGCCAGGCTTTGGATAAACTTCTAGTAAAGGTGTTGTCCTCCCATAACAAAACAAAACAAAACAAAAAAAACCCACAAAACCCCCCAAAAACAAAAAAAATCCCAAACAAAAACAAAACAAAACAAAAAGAGAAAAGGTGTTAGAATTTTGATTAATTATTAATTGCATTTTAACACGTGTAATGATCAGGTAAATGTAAGCTGCTAATGGTTTAGGATGGGTTGTTAGGACAATGTCTAAACTCAGTCTGGCTATCACGTTTTCTCCTAGATTCCTGAGATAAACACTTCAGGAACTTATTTTAGCTCTTTTTTTCTATGAATCAAGATAGGAACTTCAGTGTAATCATCTGGCAATTGCTTGTGGCTGGTTAGTCTGTGATGGCATCTCTTGAACCAAGCTGCTTATCTCAGACTTCATCTTAATCCTCAAGTAAACTGGACTAGCATTACAGAAAAATTAATGAGTCATCTTTTTGGGCCAAGACACCACACACATTCATGAACCTCTCTCAAGGTTGCCGGTTGTCACACAGGAAAATGACAGATGTGTCTCCCAGTGGTTGGAGAGCCTGGTGGGAATGATATCCCCATGCACAATTTGTTAAATAGACTGTTTTCAATTCCATAGCTACAGTTTGATTTGGAAAGAAGTTATGGTCTGACGAGACCAAAATCGACAATGATCAATGGAAGATAAAATAGATTTCCACACTCCCTGTCTCCTGTAGATCTGGTGAGCCACAAGTTTAGGTTCCATCTACTCTGTAAGGGGAAGACAGGACTGAAGCGTGGGGGTGCATCTTGCAAACCCAGCAAGAGGCCCTAACAAAGGCATAAGGCTGGTGAAGCCATCTGCTTGTCCAGCGCGTCCCAGCTGAGCAGCAGCTGCGCTGACACAGCTCCTCCAGTGGGGCTCCAGGGCTGGTGGAAGTCAGCCTAGGAATGCCTCTCCCTAGAACTGAGTAAACCTTTCACTGGGGGGAAGAAGCACCTTTAGCAGGAAATTCCCTCTACACAGGGTAGAATTTTTCTTCTTTTCTCATGTAAATTGGCCACTCAAGACTCATCTAATCACTGAAAGAAAGAAACAGGCAACCTGGAGGGTGATTCACCACACCTTTACAATGAATGCCAGAAACCATTTGAAGTTGGTTACTGGATGGAATCGTATATATATATATATGTATATATATATATATACATATATAGCGTTTTGAAGACTGTGGTACACTTCTTCATCTACAGTTTTGCAAGAATAATGTAAAGATTCCTTGAATTACAAAACAGCACTAGTGAATACTTTGGTGATAGGGCAATTACACAAATAAACAGTCCTGCCCTTAGTCTCTAATGCAATCTTCTGCTTAGAGATATGCTAATGCCTCTGAATCAGTTTGCCCTGCCTTCTATTAATAAACTTATCAGTAATATATCCATTAACTGATTTCGTTGGTATGCAGGAAGTTAATTATGCAAGGAGACATGGCAGGACTGTGTTATAGTGAGATAATGCACACCTCTGATGTGGTATGAAACACCAGGTGGAACCAAATAATTTCAAAAACCTGAACGGTATGTTAATTTGCAATACTGCATTGTGTGGTCTCAAGAAGTGCATTAAAAATAATAATTTGAGAAATCTTTAAAGAAAATTTTTTAAATTACTAAATCTATGTAAGACAGCTACTGAGCTATTCTGTGGCTAACTCATTAATTGTGCTAGCAGCCATATTCTGTACAAAATGTGTTAACAATTTTTGTGTTTCTGAGTGGTAATTTCAATGAATCAGTGAATGAATAGGTAATTCATTTATTCATCACAAACTTCACCGATTCTGCTTTAGAATATCATCCTGTCCTTCTTTCCAAGTGAGAAAGGTTTTTTCTGTTGTTGTCCTCAGTGAAATGTATGGCACATCATTCATGTATGAAAAACAATCAAGTCCCCAAAACTCAAAAACTCATACAAATTCTGTCCTCTCCTATGCCATGGGAAAGAGGAGAGGTAAGGCTAAAGCATATGCAAAAATCCTGTCACTGCATCTGAATGAGAACAAAGCCTCTGGAACTGCTGCTTACACTTCTGAAGCAATATGCTGATTTTATACATGAGCATCAAAGTACTTTTCAAAAATAAACTGTTGGATTTTGCAAAATCACTTGAAATTATTGTTTCTTCCATTTTACTCATACTGGGCAGAAACTCAGTGTCAAAGAGATAACCTGATACAGAGCCAGGGACCCTGACTCCTAGATCTGTGAGGAAAGGCTACAAGACCATTTAAATTCTGCCTGTGCTGTTAACAGATAGCTCATTTCACTTTCACAATTTATTTTCCTAGTTTAATAGCTGGAGTTCATATTTTTAAACAAGTTCCTAACAGCTTCTGTTCTTTCCATTTACTACAAACTTCCCCACTGAAGTAGCTGCAGAAGCTAATACTAGCTGTCCTACAAAATATCCTCCTACCTATAGGGCCTAGGCATTATATCCTGAGAAGTATGAGGATGCTGAGCAACTTTGACAACAAACCCTGGAAAGTAAGAGTCAGGGAAAAGAGAGATCTATTTTTACTTTTGTTGTCACATTAACATTTTCAGTTACCCTGCCATGACATGCAGAATGCAGGAACAGACCCCAAAAGAAACTGCTGGTGTTCAGCATTGTGTCCACCGAAGTAGGAGCAGCAAAGGGATGTCTTCCTGCTGAAGAAGAGACTGACCCTTTAACCTTAGCTCTTCCCACCCACATACAGATATAGAAATGTAAGCTACTCAGCATGATGCCAGTTAATTTAAATTACCTAACATCCCAAAGGGCAGCTCCCTGCTGAGGAGCCTTTTCTTTTCTTTTTCTTTTGACCTTTTAATACAGAGTAACTTTTCACAAGGATAAGTCAGATGGTCAGCTTGGAAGTATTCACTTTCTGTGGCCTTTGGAGGTTCGTGCAAAAGGTCACCTCGGACTGCATTCTGCTGAATAAGGGATTGGAAAATTTCTAAGTTATACTGAATGGACAGATCCTCAGTCCATGTAAAATGATGGAGCTGCACCATGGTAGCAATTTTGCTCCTGCAACTGAGTTATGCAATAACCAAATCTAGAGGACAAATTTCCTTCTTCATGACTGCAATTAATTTTTTTTCATCAAACAACCAAAGTGCTGTCAACCCACAGAAGTTGCACCATCTTAACCAAATCTTTCTAATGTTTCCTGCTTCCCCATATTAGATTATGCTGGGCTGCCTGATGTGACAGCACTGAATTTGCCTCTTCAGGTCATAGGGTGGAGCAGGACCTTTGGGGCACACTAAGTGCATCCTGTAAGGCTGTTCTGCAGCACCACAATATCTTCCCTGCTCTGTGACCTTCCATGACAAGCTGTTGTCTGGCACATTAAGGGATCTCAAACCCCATGAATACACTGCAAACATAGAAATTATGATCATCATTACAAGAAATGGGACAAATTTGAGAGATTAATGTTTAGGGATAATCCAATATATCTTTTTGAAAGATATATAAATAATGAAACCAACACAAACTAAAGGGCTTATGAAATGTGTTTCCATTTTGTACATGGGATTTTTGTCTAGATATGACTGTGTCCATAATGAGAGAATAGTAATGTTTTCCCTGTATAAGTAAAGCTGAATTGATGTTTAACAAATCAAATATCCCATGTGTATTGTAGACCTGCATTAGTTTTCTAGATCCTCTCAGCTCTGGGATTTCTGCCCCTTTTCTTTATTTTCATTATTTACACACATTTCTGTTTATGCCCCAGTTTAGATTGCCCTGAACTGGCAGTCAAGACACTGAGCAGACTCATCTTTGCTTGAACAGCTAACCTCCATTTCTAGATTATCAGCAACCTGTGGGTCTTGCTGCTTGATATTAATTTGCTGAAAGATGATTATTGCTTATTAGTCATCTCTCTGGCTCCATACTCTGAGCTGATGTGGTTGGGGGGCTTTGCAAACTTGGTGATGCCCCTCCAGCACCTCCTTTTCTTCTGGTAGGTGCCTTGGGCCACTCTGGTGCAGCTCAGACCCTGGGAAGTTGCACCTCTGGTGCCTCCTGCAAGCTGATTTTCTACCACGGAATTCTCTATAGAAGCCAGTACTCATTTCAGATGAAATACAAAAAAGGATTTAACTCATTTTTCTAAGGCTTCTCAAGTTTAATACATTATTTTATTTGTCAAGAAAAGGACTCTCTCTTTTTCAGTTAATTTACACAACAGTCCTGCCTCATCTTAGTGGGGCCTATGGAAGGTGTTAGGTAGCATTTGAAGCTCCTACACTAATAAATCCTTAGGGGCTTGAATCAGACAGCAATTCTATATTTTTTTGTTAAGGATCCACATGGCGATTCCATCTTGGGCTGTTGGGAACTGATAGTAGGAACTATGTATTTAAAGCATATAAAACATTCATATAATTTTTGGCTAGAAAGGGACCTTTCTTCCTGTATATTATGCTTGTGAAGAAATCAGTTAAAAAAGTATTTTCTGCTTAGTCAGGTGAACAGATTTTTTTTGCTGGAAATTATAACCTAAATCATAGCTATCTACTTTCAGACTTAATAAAGAAGGTATGGATCCAGGATCAAGGTGGGAATCAATAATATCATGAGCTCTGGGCTAGTGCATCCAGTTTAAAAATCTGTGCAAGAATGTGCCAGAAAATTTTCCTTATGTCACTTGTAGATGATTTAATCATAGGCCTCTGAAGAAAATAGAACATGTTTTATTCTTCTCTGCTCATGATGTCCTACCAACTGATATTTGCCAGTCTAGTTGTGTCTGAAGTTCCTCCCCCCAATATTCTATATGAATGTTCTAAAAACTTTTTTTTGCCCTGAAGGGAACAGGCCATGTTGGACCTAGGGCATTCACTGGAGAAACTGAGGCACCTCCTCATAATGATATGGGTTCCATATGAATTATCAGTATATTCTGAATATATCTGCTGCTAAAGCTCATCCCTTTGAGGAAGGACCTTTGGTGTCCTGACAATGGGAGGTCTGCACTGGCTCTGTCCATGGCTATCCCCACTGAAACTGAACTGGCTGGATCTCCAGCACATCACTTGACCCAGACCTCTCCTGTTTGCCATTTGGCACCCATCTGTTTCCTCAGTTCAAAGTGCTTGAAGTAAGGTGAAGACTGCATTACAGCTCCCAGGGCAATAATCTATATAACCACAGCCAGTCTCCTCTCAGAAGGAATGAGCTGGTTTAATCCTAAATATAGCTCAAGAGGAGCAGCAATCAATAGATATAGAGCATGGATGGTCAGGGGAGTAGTACCTATGGAGAAAAATGCAAGGAAGGAAATTACTTGGCACTGGTATTTAAACCTGTGCATTTCCTCTCCTCAAAGAACTTTATTTTGATCAGTCAGGGTCCCCCAAATCTGAACCCCAGGTGGCCCAGCAGTTTGCAGTGATTTAGTGATTTAGTGAGGTTCAGCTGGCGATGGGCAGAAGTAAAATCATAAGTTCCCCCAGCACAAACTAAAGAAGCAGAAAGCTGTGATCAGGGATTGAAGCAACTCACAATTGCTATGGGTCTGCACAAAGGGGGCCCCCTAACACCCACTCACCAGTGGGTTACACCACCTTGCTACCCCAATTTACATCCCATTTCAGAGCCCTAAGTTGGCTCTGAAGTAAAGTTAAAGTTGAGTTCAAAGCAACGCAGCTGCTTCCAGGAGCTGCTGTGCATGGGGCAGGACTGTCAGGGGAAATAGTGATTTCTCTTTGAAGTCCTGCTGCTAGATGGATGCTGCTTGTCTCATGTTACTGTAAGCATCAAGTAACTTAAAAGCAAGCTCTCAATTTACTGAGCAGAGGACAACGGGAAAGGCAAAAATATTTGTCAACTGTGCTAATGACTTTTCTGTAAGGCCCACAGAAAAACAAAGAACTGCAAGTAAAATTGATTTCTACAAATAATTTTCCAAGAAAACAGATGCACTGACACTAGGTACCAATCAGATTATTGGCAAGACAAAGTGAAATAAAAACCATTTGGGGTTTGGGTTTAATAAACCACTCAATTTTTAATCTGATATGTATATATACATATTTATAATTTAATACATTTATGTATTTATATGTTTATGTGTTATACAAAGAGAATGTTATACACACTATACATAATTGTTTTACTAGGATTTAACTGAAAATATAATTATTAATGGAAAGAAAGACTTAATAAGCACAAGGCTTGAGTTTTTAATCAATGCTCCTCTTATTTTCCTCTCTGATCAGTGAAATAGCATTATATCCAAGATATATTCTTGAGTGAATAGTTTGGAGCCCAGGTTCTACAATTCAGCTGCGGCACTAGCAATTTGGGAATAGCTCATTGCTACTCAAGCTATTCTGTGATATGTTTGCAGCTGGGAAAGTACAGAGCAAATAAGACTGATGTGCAAAGAAGTCTGAGGTTGATCACATGACTGATAAGATTCTTATCTGCCCTCGCTTCCCCATAAATTAGCTTCTCTTTAGCAACATGCATCATCCTAATATGGTTCAAAAACTTGACTGGAGGTCGAGTCTCTTATCTC
Source organism: Camarhynchus parvulus (assembly GCF_901933205.1). Lineage (NCBI taxonomy): Eukaryota > Metazoa > Chordata > Aves > Passeriformes > Thraupidae > Camarhynchus > Camarhynchus parvulus. The sequence goes on along the minus strand of NC_044573.1, from coordinate 79,938,644 downwards.
AGTGTCTGAGGCTACTGAGACTGGCCAGAAGGACACACCAGAGTGCAGTAAAGTGTGAAGTGCGTAAAGCTATGATTACACAGATTGCACTGTATGAATGTGCTTGCAACTATAATCACATCATGCAAACACTTTTGCTAATAACGTGCATCAGCATTTCCACAGGAGAATAAAGTCACCTGAAAATATGTTCTATGATATCATGGTATATGACATTGATTAAAGGGTCTTTCCTCTCAGAAATGTCATTTGCTGCCAAAGCATGTCTATGCATCCTGCTTATATATTGGTCATGCAAATTATCTTCCCCAAAAAATATCTGAAAAGAAATAGTTTTCTCATAATTCTTATTAAAGTGATGAACTGTTAGCACATACACTGAGTTTATATAACCAATGACAAAAAAGTTTGATTTTTCTGGAAAGATCTAACTCTAATGTCATCATTTAAACTAAAATGAGTCTTTCTACGCCATTATTTCTCACTAAATACCTAACCATTGTTTGTCCTCCACATTTTATATATTAAAAATTTATTCCTCTACTGTGGGAAGGTCCCAAAGAAATCAATAGATACCTGAAAATTGACAATGTTCTTGAACAGAAATACATTGCTCTAAACTTTTACTAAATTAAAAATTATATGGAATATCTGAGCTATCATCTGAGGGTTTCTTGATTACTACCCTTTAGCACTCTATAGATATATTTGTCAGTGGTAGCTGCATAGTATTATGAAATGAGGGTGATGTAAGAATTAGAATAAAATAGAATGGAACAGAATCAGAAAACAGTTTTCCAGGAGGGCCAGGCTGTAAGTGACTTGGGCTTGCAAAAATTCTGTCATCAGTAAAGAATAAATCTGATTTACAAACACAATTTAATTTTAAAAAGTCAACAAAATTAAACTTCTTGTAGAAATGCATTTTTCTATGTCACTTGTACAGTGCTCTAAGGACTGTACAAATGACATGTGCATAAACACCAGGAGGTCGTTTTTATCTTTTAAATTGTCTGGTTTGGTTGCAAAATAATGAGTTTTGTTGGATTATACTTGTAATTCACTTGACTGCAGAAGGGTGCTTTTTCTCTTAAGTGCTCTGACACTAGTGTTGATACCTGGTGAGTGAATTTAACTGTAGTGTGTTCTGTATCTTGAAATACAAAGTTTCTGATGTGACCCTTGATCTCTATAACTTCTGATCTCCATCATGTTGGTTAGAAACTCTAACCAATATATTTGAACCTTCCAAGAACAAACACCTATAACCTGTCAAAAACCTCAGGCTTTCATGTAGAAAAATCCCATCTCCAAGTGATATTTAAGCAGCTAACTAGCTACTAGCTTCCCTCTAATAAGCAAGCTTTCATCACCCAAAGGTGCAGTTTTTCTTCTGAGAGTGATGTAGGAGCAGGTATAGTCCACTGGAATGGCCCCTGAAGATGCAATGAAGAAATATATTGAATATTGTTGTAGAATGGCTAAAATCTAATTGAAAGAGTCTTTACTACTTTTCATTTAAATTCCACTAGGTTCTTCTATGGATGCAGATAAATGAAATATTTTTTCCCAAATCTAAAGACTTGTCTAAGATATCTGAGTTGGGTAGAGCATAGTACAAATAACACTAACGTTGTGGGTTTGATCCCCAGATGGGTTTAACACTTAAGAGTGGGATTTGATGATCCTTCTGGGTCTCTTCCAACTCAGCATATTCTGTGATCCTTACATCAGGCAGAAAAAAAAATGCTGTACTTCCCTCGGATTTTTGCTGTCCATCAGGATGAATGAATGTATGTGTGCAAATATGTGCATGCAAGAGAGAAAAACCAAGCTGCAAATCTCAGCTCAGAAACAGCCTGCAGAGGAATTACCAACATATCCTGATTATTCACAACAACACTGGCCCCAAGAAGGACCCTGAAAGAAGCTTTGAAGGGTTCGGAGAAAAGGGGTTTGATTCCTTTGGCAAGGAAATGGCCTCTTGTTGCTTGAAACTCTGTTTTTGAAGAAAATAGAACTGTGTACATTTTTTGTTGACAGAGTAGCATCAATAGCTTCCTCCAGAAAGAATAACCCTCAAGACCTCAAATTTCCAGTCAGCTAGTAAGATCACAATGGAAACAGCTTTGTGTAGGGTTTTCCACTTCAGCGACATTCCCTGGACACGGGTGTCTGCTGTGTGCTGAAAACACATTGATCTGCTGTACATTTCTGGTCAAACATGGTTCTAACTGAATGTTAGTCTTGATGACTCATTATCTTGCAATTGTTTGTGTAATAAATTTACTAAACCCTCATTCAAGCCGTGTTGATAAGCGGGGGGCCCGCGGGGGGCGCCGGGGGGGGGGGGGGGGCCGGCCCGCCGGGGGGCCCGGGGGGGGGGGGGGGGGGGGGGGGGGGGGGGGGGGGGGGGGGGGGGGGGGGGGGGGGGGGGGGGGGGGGGGGCGGGGGGGGGGGGGGGGGGGGGGGGGGGGGGGGGGGGGGGGGGGGGGGGGGGGGGGGGGGGGGGGGGGGGGGGGGGGGGGGGGGGGGGGGGGGGGGGGGGGGCGGGGGGGGGGGGGGGGGGGGGGGGGGCGGGGGGGGGGGGCGCGGGGGGGGGGGGGGGGGGGGGGGGGGGCGCGGGGGGGGGCCGCGGGGGGCCGGGGGAGGGGGGGGGGGGGGCCCCGCCGGGCCGGGGGGCCCGGGCCGGGCCGGGCGCGGGGGGGGGGGGGGGGCGGGCGGGGGGGGGGGGGGGGGCGCGGGCGGCGCGCGGGGGGGCGCGGCGGGGGGGGGCCCGGCCGGGCGGGGGGAGGGGGGGGGGGGGGGGCCCGGGGGGCCGCGGGGGGGGGGGCGGGGGGGGAGGGGGGGGGGGGGGGGGGGGGGGGGGGGGGGGGGAGGAAGAAGAGGGGGGAGGGGGCCCCCGGGGGAGGCGGGAAACGCGAGCACAAACCAAGCCAAGCAAAGGGAGGCCAAAGCACAGAACTCTTCAAACAGTGCTTTCTTTAGCCCTAGGCACAGGAGTGATGCTTTTATGGAGTTTGGTATTAATCCCTGCATGTAATTATGACAGTAACATCCTGTAACAATGTGTCCATAACAACTAGCAACAATTACTATTACTATTACTACTACTACTACTACTATTGCTACTACTACTACTACTACTACTACTATTTTAAAAAATCCTCTTTCAAACACTTCCCTTTGTGGTGATTATTTGAATGAACAATAAGATAGATGAATGAGGTCTTGCCTACTTGGAAAGATTAAAAATCATTTTAATTCCAGGCTGAAGTCCTCTGACAGCCAGCTAAGATAGAACAGGCTCTCCTGGACATTCACTGAAGTCCTCTCTGAAGTACCTATTTAAGTGTAAGATAAATCACCCTTTTCTGATATTTTATTTATTTCATACTCTTTCTCATGTAAGCTGATAAAATATCTACTTTTAAGAAATCTAATCCCTGTATCAGAACTGATACAAAGTATGAAGCACCTAAATTCCCCAGGTACTGATTCAAAGCCCAGTGCAGCCCGATCTGTCAGGCCAAAAGACTATTTCTGTATTTTTACAGTAGGCAGTCGTTGGAAAAAATGCAAGAATAGACCCAGATGTACGTGCTGAACATGAGGAATCCCATGCATCCCTTGGATAGTACTTGGAATCCTTATGGCTGGGCTTTAAATGTGGTGTCACTGTCCTCTGCCAGCATGACTCCTGCCTTTCAACTGGAAAGTGAAATGCAATTTATAGAAGATCCCATGATTCGTAAGGGATTAAACATTCAGTAGAAGATGAGTCTAACGGGCTGATTTCAGTTTAACATATTTATCAAAAGAATTTGAGTTTCCAAAGACATTTCAATGGCATTTCTATATTGTGAAAAGAACAATTAAATAATTAAAAATAAGTAAATAATGGCAACTTCAAATAAAAAACAACTCCTATTTAAAGGAATCTTCATTTTTTAGCAGCTCTCATTTCTTTAATGTATATTTTCTGGACCAATCTAAGCAATTCCCCAAAGAAATGGAAGATTTATAACATTTACAGTCATATTTTTGTACCAAATGTTTTTTGTCATAATCCATACTCTGAAATAAAGTGCTATCAACATATCCACCTTCTAGTAGTCACTCAGTATCAGACTAAAGCATAGCATTTATTTGGATTATGATTCTGTAGCTCCATAAAAAATGATGACATACAAAACACATAGTAAGAAAGGAAACCCTGGAAGCTACACTCCTCATTACATTTGCTGTCCTCATTTAATTCTATAAACTTTTCAATTATCCTTAAAAATTTGTGCGAAGATGTGATTGTTTAAAGGACAGTCCTATTTTTGTTTTTACAAAGCAATGTCTAGAGTCTAGTTGCAATGATTTTGAATGCTAGCTTGGTACAAAGCTTATGAATTCTCACAGATTATTGGGTATTTGGGGAAACTGATCCAGGCCCAAATTGAAAATACATTATGTAACTGTATCTGGCAAGAGAAGAAATTAGATTTATTGATTAGGTTTTTTATCAAATAATACTTCACACGGAAGTGTGAAGCTCTCTATAGGATATGCCTGATTGCAATCATGGACCATTAACAAAGGAATAAACTGGCTTAAGCACATTAAAGCATTTACAGGATATACTGAGCAGTGTTAAAATAAAGGATGTCATAAATTGTGTGGCACAGCAATTTTCAAACAGCCAGTCACCTCTGCTGTGAACCGTACTGTATTTTAATTGTCCAAACTGTACTATTATAAATCTCTTTCTCTAGGAAAAAACTCAAGCTTAGCCAGAAGTTATTGGAACGCTCAATGTTTTTTTAAGATGCTTGCCATTGCCTCAGCTTATACAACAAATTCTGCCTAACCATAAAATACTAAAAACCCTGCATATTTGCCTAATGAGAAGTTTTCAAGCAGTCCTTATGTGTTGATGCTTATCCACTAAACATAAAGTGGGAACAAACCCTGACTAATTACTCTTAAACTATTGTTTCATCAATGCTATTTTACTGGGTTTTGTTGAAAAAGTAATTTAGAAGCACTCCTTCCCATTGGTCAGGTGTCATTCACATTATTGAATTGCACATATTCCTATTATAAACTGCAGGTGGAAATTTTAATTTTCTTAGGCAATATTATACCTTTATTGCCTTTCTGTATGAAAGATATCAATACTCTAAAATTGTTATCATATTTTAAAAAAGCCATTAAAAATAGCTCTTTGTACAAACACCTACAAGCAGGAGAACTACATTGCTCCTCTTCAGTGACAAAAGGCCATGTGGCAACAATCTACCTCTACCTATAGGTAGCTCTAACTGCACTTCAGTAAATTCAGGGTTTGACAGCAATAAATCTGTTCTATCAGGGGTGTCAGGTTCTTGGAGGTCTTCAATGGTGCTCTCATAGGAAAAAATGAGTTTGAGTGCGCCACACTGCAGTCACACCTCCCCTGCAGGTTCAGCTTGGCTTCATCCAGGCTTGCAGCATATGAGCTTGCATGAGCTGTGACTTCATGGATATCTTTTGTTCTCAGGTACCTTGGAGTACATGTCACAATATTCACCTGGTGCCACTGTGCTGTGTTACAGTTTGTAAGATCTCCTTGGTGTGTTGTCCAGATGTGCCAAGAAAGAGGAGAATTTTCCAGCCTTATAATGCTTTCCTCTCAATGAGTTTTTGGGTTAAATATTGTAGCTAGCACTTCAGAAACCTCACTTTTTACTGCCTCTAAATTTCATTGTACATATTACAAGATGTACACAATTTAACACTACTTATAAGTAATGGGATTCTTCCTATTTTGAGAAGACCTAAGAAAATAATAGAAAATTAAAAATAGTTGTATTTATACATGATTGTAGAATAATTATATTTATAAAACAATATATATGTATAAAGTAACAATAGTAACAAAACAACAATAATTATTCCTATTATTCCTTTATTACTATTATTATTATTATTATTATTATTATTATTATTATTATTATTATTATTATTATTATTATTATTATTATTATTGCTATTGTTATTATATTCAAAAAGGTATGTCTGTATTTTAAAACCCAGAGTAATGAATTAGGCAATTGTGCAATCTGTTGTTAATTCAGTGGATGAAGGCTTAGGAAACACCACAGCTGCTAAAATGAACAATAAATACAATGCAATAGAAATGCAGATAAATATTTACATCTAATTAAAACTACCAGCTGGATTCATACAGATGCATTAGTGTAAATCTGGAACAATCCTGTGTACAATTTGGTAGTGGTAGAATGCGGAACTGCAGCAGTTTCCCTGAAAAGTTCTATTCTACTTCTTATCTTTACATTTATAAGAAAAAAGTATTATTAAGAGTATATGCTCTTGACTGAGCGCCAAAACTAAAATTGTTGAAATGAGCTATGGGATTTCATTTTGGAGCCAAGAGATTAAACATGGTTACTTATCAGTCACCCAGCAGCTTAGTTTGTCACTCATCTGCAGTGAACTCCGTAGTCCAAAATCAATATACTGCAGTTGCAGAATAAATACAATATATGCCCTTGGAAGAGCAAAGCATGTGGTGTGTAAAATGATAGGGATGATGATCAAAGTGAAAATGAACAATAGATTTTTATTTTCTTCTTTACTATACTGTTTCTAATAAAGAGGAGTGAGCGCTGTAAAATGGAAAGTGTTTTCTCCTGTATATATCCATTCTACATCTCTCTTGCTGCACCTGTGAATACAAAAAATGGAAACTCTTGGGTTTTCTAAGAATATGGTTCTTAATTCTGTCCAAACAGGGATAGTGTGCATATACTTCCACACATATTTTATTATTCCCCTATACACACATACATACACTTAGGCATCTACCCACAGAGGCATGTCCTCTATGTACATTTAGAATGAAGAAAAAAAAAAAGGTATAAATCAAATTTTTGCATGCTTATTTGACTGATAAAAATACCAGTTGTTTATAGATGAAATAAAAGTTTAATTAAGTGAAAGTATGCAAGGAAGTACTCATATTTTAAATGTCTTATGAAGATTATCTAATTAATCTCTACAACTTCTCCAAGTCCCTTTGTAATATTTCTCAATTAAGATGCTATTTACTCCCACTTCTGGATAATTAATGTGGATGCAAAAGAAGAACAGACCAGTCCCTCAGGTCACAGCACATCTACCTGCCACAGCTCATTTTTCTGCCATCTATCATCATTCTTTATTTATAGGTCTGAGGTGATTTTAAATCCACATGACTTTGGATCCTTTTCTGAAGGGTACTTAGATAAATAAAGATGGAGATAGATGAGACTTCAAAATACCTTTTTCTGATTTCAGAACCTGCTTTAGAAATACATAAAAATGCTGTGTGAGACAATCCTCTCTCCCAAAGAGCTTTAAATATCAGCTGACAAAATCTTATCACCTCCTGTTTTTGACACTTTAACATATTTTTCTGTGTTGCTTGTTCCTGTCACATATTTGCAAAGCCATATCTCCTTTCTCTCCCTTCCCATGCATGTTTACCTGGTTACGTGTTTGCCCTTCTGCTTTCTGTGCCAGTCTGTAACATTCGAACACTCAAGTGACTGCTATGATGTCAGATCACTTTAATTTTTACAGAGATCCATGGCCATGCTTTCTCCTGTACAATTAACTACATTAACTATAAACCTTTCTTTTGCCCTCTGCAATAAAGTGCAATTGTTGCAACCATTTAGCAACACAGGCTACTAAAAGAAACAAAAGGAAAAGCAATGCTGGATATTGCCCTCATACTAATTGTGTCAAAAGGAGAGTGGTTGAAAATAGCCAATGAAAAAGCTGTATAAAAACTGGGCCTGTATTTGCATTGACTTTTACAGCTGACCAGGTCACTCAGATCCATCATATTGCACCTTCATGTTATCCTACACTATGACTGTGTGACACACCTTATTTCTCCGGTGTAACTTTGAAGCACAGGCATCCTAGGTAACCGCCTCTGGAGCTGCCAGTTACTCCACTGATGGAAAAATTATTCCACTTTAATTCCCAGACATAAAAAATACCCCAACAACCCACAAACCCTGAAAGAAGACCAGCTCTTTTCCAAGAGACAGATCAACATGTGAATCAAACTTAAGAGCAAGAATAAGCAAGCATACTAAAGGTCTTCATGCTAGATTGCCATGGGAAGGCAGGATTTTGTAGAAGAAAGGAGGCTAAAACCCCAATTCACATTAAAAATAAAATCCTGGAGCTCCACCCTACATTTGCTCCCACCATCATTTCCCAGCTTGCCCCTGCTCCTCTGCCATAGCTGTCTCTCCACTGTAGTGGCTTCTCTGCAGCTCACAGCACAGAGATGTCTCCTTCAAAGAGGTTGCAGAGAGGCTATCACACAAAAATTACTGTAGTTTCAGGCTTCATTAACCTTTTGTGGATTTAGTACTGATGGCCTGGTAGGCGCTCTGCTTACTAAACCACTTCATTTATTGGACACTATACCAGCTAACACAATGAAATATTTCGCCAGGCACCTCTTTCAGAAAAGTTCAACCTAGAAGAATGAATAATAGGTTGAAGAGATGCAAGTGATTCAGAAAAGCTTATGAAAATATTTTATGTAGATTTTGTTTCCTGAAACTAGGGTGTTGATAGTTTTATGACATCCTTCTGTTTCTTTCCTTCTACTCTTGAAAGATGGTGGTAGTATATGAGCAACCAGACAAGATGGACCTTAGGTGGATGATATTAAAAATATGTAAAGAAAAGCAGCTCCTCCAGGAACAAATATATCTGAGTAACCTCAGAACTTCTCCACCTCTCACCATCAGTTAGTAGAACTGGACTGCCTAGTCTCACAGAGCCATAACACACTGGTTACTTGCAGGAACCTCAGCCTCACTATATTGCTCAGGCCCATTCCTTCCCTCTAGACTGCTGGAAGAGTTCTTGGAAGCTGTCAGAAGAAGAAATAATTAAAAAAAAAATCCCCAAACCCAAAAAAACTAGCCTCAGCTGTTTCTTAATTAACAAGGGACTGAGAATCAGGCCTCAGACTTTCAGTCTGAATGGGTGACTTGCCCAGTCACAGCCAGTGGTTGCAGAGATGCTCTGTCTGGATGTATGGCACAGTAAGGCAGCCTCAACCAGCTATTGGAAGCGCAGCCAAACACATGCTCATGTCAAAAATAGAAATTTGTCTGAGTAGTGTGTTGGCACTGCTTTGACAGGTATACGATTTATAAACTATTCCTCGAGGGGAAAAGGAAGGCAAATTGTTTAAATAAAAGTGTCAGTACTTTCATCACCCTCTTTCCTGGGCAGTGCTTTCTGACCTGTGGCTGCATTCCAGCACTCTCCAATACTGAAGCGCTTCTGAGAAACTTCTGTCTCTGAACAAAGTTGGGGGTTGTGTTTCTGGAAGTTAAATTATAACTATAACTTTAAAGAGAACTGACCCCCCCTCCCCGTGCTGACAAAACAATATGCCATAATAAAAAGGGAAAGACACAGCTACACTTTGGCTTGAGTTTCCTGAACTTGGTTCAGTTGCCTGCTTTCAGTGGAGACTGTGTATCACCAGTGCTGGTGGCCAGCAGCAGCTCAAGCACTGTCCCATGGAGGAGGAAGAGGAGGTTTGACCTTGTCTGCTCTTCACACATCATCTCCTGCCTGCCTGCAGGTGCTGGTCTGACCCAGTGGGGTGGCACTGGCACCCAGGAATGACTCAATATGGGCAACAGTCCCAAATGTTCACTTCACTATTCAGTGGCTTGCTTCTGCAGAGGGCCAGGAGCTGCGCTCCTCTTTGCTAGAGATTGATTTGGCTTGTTTTTCAATTAAGGATCTTCACTGGATACACACACAGGAGCTGAGCTTAAGCGACCATAAGCACTGCCCTTTGACCACAGTGGAAGAGAGCTGGGAGCCAGAAGGATCATCCAGCTCCAAAGAGAGCAGTCAGACTTGTCTGGCAGCACTTGGAAACTAGGCAGCGCTTCATGGCTACATTTAGCCTTGGGATTCACTGTTTTAGATCCCACTGGGTGAACTAATTTTTTGTATTTTCTTCTTTCACATCTTGTGGGTGTTTTCCTAGTGCCACATGACAAGGCCTTGGCAGTGAGAGGAGGGATGGACCTGGCTGTTTGCTGAGCACTGTGCTGCCTCCCAAAGTCTGTTTGTCCCTTGGAGGGAGTGCACAGACACACAAACGTGGCTGATAGGCACAGCCAAGCCCAGAGTGTTCTTGTGAAAGACTTGCCCTCTGCTCTGAGTGTGAAAATGGAGCTTCCCTGCAGAAGTGGAATCAACCTGAATCAGCCTGTCTTTCACATTTCTCTACAGTCAGTTGGAACATAAAAAAAATCTGCAGTGGTGCTTTGGGACACTCTTTCCCAAGGCAAAATGGATACCTCAGAGATAATAAACATTATGCTTCATCCCCCAAGCAAACAGATCTAAACAGCAGCACATTGTAAAACATTGACTTCTATTGTCAAGGTTGCCTACTGTAATTCCAATTGCCATCAAAGAGCTTTTGACATTTTATCTCAGTCAATGGAGATAAACATTTTGTGCCAATTAACTCAATTAAAATGTGGTGCATTACAATAACAATTAACAGCTCCAGTCTCTGCAAAATCCTGTTTACAAAAGCATTTCTTTGCTAATCTGTGACTATTCTGAGGCTTGAAGCTTGTCACCTTGTGCTGCACTGCCCTCTTTAGCCTCCTTTCAGTGAAAAGTTAGGTTGTTTCACAAAAACATGATCAACTTGGCATGCCCTCTGCTTCAAACATACAGCTGGAGACATCCATAGAAGATTAAGGGATATAGGTCACAATTTTCCAAAACACAGAAGAGATTTAAGAGTCTTTCATCAAGACTAAGACTTCTAGATAACTTAGCTGCATTGGCAAATCATATCCGTACTCAGAGAACTCCATTTAACCCCAGTGGCATCTGAGCCTCTGGTGCCCCAGTTGCGTGAAAAGCCTCCGGTCACGTTTAACGGGATGTCACGTGTCTGTCACCTCTGACTGCAGGATTATTCATGACAAGCAACATGATATAAAGCAAAACTAACTTAATCTACCCTTGGATGGGTTTCACACAGGACAAGAATACTTAATGTGTCCTAGCACTGGCAGAATTTTATAAATTATGTAAACCAAATACAAGGACTTTGATTTGAGGGCAAAATCTTTACTAATCTATAACTTCATTGACTATGATGGGAGCCTTGATTAGGAAATAGCTGTGATTTAAAGAAGTCTCTATGGATATATCTGGTTTTAATGAAGTAGATGGTCATATTCATAGCACCTAACCAGTCACTACCAAGCATTAACTCTTGATTTTGCTGCCTGCTCTGAAGGGATGCACCGTAAGGTGCTCCACTTCCATGGTCAGAGTGTACTAAAGGGGCCTACTACTTTAAAAGTATTTTAAACTATAATCCATATGATTTTGATTGAAACTCCTGCGTGTGATTCATGAACAGAATCTACCACTAACAGGACATAATTTTACTTACATGTGGAAAGTAAAACACTCCAAGAAAATCTCTGAAAGATCAGAATGTGATAAAACCAGTGGGGAGAGATGTGAATTGCCAAGAAGAAGTCAGATCAAATTAATATAAAAGATGATTAAGTTTTCCACTCAGTTTAAATACACATTTTTAAACTATGGACTAGTTAACACGTTTATATACATATATGTATATTATCAACAGAAGGAAATTGCACATTACAGATGAACAGGAAGTAGCTGATTGGGACAAAAACTTAAAAAAGCAAGAGACTTAAAAAGTGTCCATTAGCCTTTATCTTAGCAGTTCAGTTACACATTCAAATAGGAACAGTTCCAAAAGGTCTGATAATTCAGACATATTTAATTCAGCTGGATTCATCTTTAAACAACTTTATTTATTTGCACCTTCTAAATGATTACCATTTATATAATTTGCAGTATAGTTTCCTCTGTACTATCTCACCCATACATAGAGCAGTTCCTTTAATTGGAAAGCAAACAAACAAACAAACAAAAACTTCATAAAACCTTATTTGTATTTTCACTGCCATTTCCTCTGAGCACTTCCCACTGTTCCCACTATACTGCTGTGGCAAGTCCCCTATAGTTACCACAGTACTGCCACATTATTTTCTACATCCTGTGTAGATGCAAGGGGGAAATAATTCACATTGGCTGCAGCCACAGGCTCACATGTGCTTAGCATTAATGTAAAATCAAGGACACATAAAATCATACAGTATTAAACTTAGCTGTAACATACAGCCATTTTCCAATGTTAATATCCACTACATGTGCCTAACATATTGAATTAAAAAATATGTATATATTTATATGTACATAAACAATGTGGAAGACATATCTGAGCATATATTTGTACATATACATGCTGACAGATATTTATACACGTGTATTTATATGAAAATATACCCACACACGTAAAAAGTGAGGTTGTAGAATTTTACTAAAAACTTCCTAACTGGCTGCATTGTCAAGCATTTTGCCGAACTCTGCCAAACAACTTTTCCCTGAAGAAAACCCAAAAGAGATTGGGGTTAAAGGGAGGAAGGTTGGAAAAGTAGTTAAGGCCAGTTCTGAATGAAGGAATGCCTAAGGGTATGAGATTCATTTGTCTTTGCACTAATGGGTTTATGGCTTTCTTTTTAAACAGCCAGCTGGGGCCGGGGAAGGGGTGGGGAGGTGAGGAGGAATCGCTAATCCCGGTTCCTGCCCTCCCCATCTGCCGTGGGCCAGCGCGGGGCTGCGGATGAGGGACCTCTGCCTGCCCCGCTGCCTGCTCCTCCGCCTGTCCCCTTCCTGTTCCCTCTGCCCGTCCCCTCTGCCTGTGCCCTCTGACTGTGCCCTCTGCCTCCTCCTGATAGCTCCCCTTCCCACACGGCTGCCCCGCTGCCTATCCATGCCACCCCGGCCCGTCCATGCCACCCCTGCCTGTCCCTGCTGTCTGTCCATACCACCCCTGCCTGTCCACGCCACCCCTGCCTGTCCCCACTGCCTGTCCCCGCACTGGACAATCCCGGCAGAGGGCCGTGGGAAGGCCATCGGTCACAGCCGGGCAGGACACACGATGACATGTGCAGAAAAGCATCTCTCTGGTGATTTGTGACCAAGGGGGGAATATGTGAAATGCTGATGTCTGCCAGGTCATGGGCGACACAGCGTACCCTGCTCAGCAGACAGAGCCCCAGCTGACTTACCCTGGAGTGTTATCTTCCGATTTTTACATTTTCCTTCCCTACATTCACACAGGGTCAAACTCACCCCCATTCTAAGCACTGCTTTGCCTATGCAGGCTGTAAGCATGCTGTTTTGCTAATCCGCATGAAAGTGCCTGGATATGGAAGGGAAACAGCAAGACATCTTATCTTTGAAGGGATCTTGAGGCCTTTTGAGCTTACTGTTGTTGCAGTCATTATTGTTTAGCATATCCTTGAAGGTTTGGTCTGAGGGACAGCTGGTGGGAATGCAATTTAGCTTGTTAAAATGCAGCAATTATTTGAATATACACCAGGCAGGAAGGCAGAGGCAGAGTGAATTTCCTCAGTTAAAGTGTTACAATATGGGTCTTCCTTAGGGAAAAAAAAAAAAAAAAAAAAAAAGAGGAAAAAGAAGAGCAATATAATCTGCAGAAGGAGCATCACAAAATAAGTTCAAGTACTTTCTGGCCTGGAAAAAATTTTTTTGTTGCTGTCTACAGTTGTTCAGCTACAGCTTAAATCTAGTTTATTTTTAAAAGTTCTGTGGTAGAGAGTGAAGTTAAAGAGAAGCACACAAACAACCAACCCCCAGTTTGTCAGGGGGTGATTGGCAAAATCTCTGCTGTAAACATGCATGCTTCTGGATGTTCTTATTCACTTGGGGAGGTCCCAGGGGTATTAACCCGATGTTGACCAGCATGGCGTGTCAGTACTTGCAAACACTATTGCAATAGGAGCAAATCACATCCAGCACAGATCTCTACCTTGGAGTGACCTTTATAGTTCAGAATTAGAAACACGGATGCCACAAGCAGCAGCAGTATCACAGTGAATGAGTACAGAGCACAGTGCAACGCAGTTACAGTCCAGTGATTTCTAATCCCGAAGTCACACTCCACTGGCAAGGCTCAGTACAACTACCTCACCAAAAATTTTGGCTGCGAGCTGTGAAGGCTGTGGTTCTGGGGCTGCAGAAACAAGCCAGAACCATGGCTGTAGCCTCTTGAGTGTATTGGCTAGAGGAAGATGGGGCTGTCAGCAGAGTATCCGCAGGCAGGGAGAGCAGGCAGGGGAGGCTGAGCACCGGGGAAGTGTGAACACTGCAGTTTCCCTGAGCCAAGACCTACAGGCACAGGAGACACACTGCACTTGGCCTTGCACAATCACCCTCAAAGGATATGGAAATTATGTCTTTCCTGAATGCAATGTATCCGCTCTGGTGGGATTAGAAAATGAGTGGAAGGGCTGCCTTGGCGCAAAAAGGCTAACACATCCTACCAGTGCCTGGTGGAGCCTGTGCCGCGCCCTTGAGTGCGTGCCAGCTCAGACGCAATGCCTACCCAAACCCTTCCTGAGAAGGCCAGTAGCTCGGCTGGCCTCCTTACACTGGGAGGGAGCCAAATGCCACAATTTGGTTAAAAGTATCAAGGAAGTCCTCCTATGGAGCTGATTACTGAAACCCAGAAATATCCCCAGAAATATCACTGCTATGGAGAGGGCTAGCTGTTACCAGATCAGCAACACATATCTGCTAACACTGCACATTTCTTTGCATCAGGCATCATTGACATTTTATCCACTGGTTTGTAATAACTCTTTCAATGCCACAGGTCTGTCACAATTTTTTCACTTACACCTCCCCCAAAAAATCAGGTGCAAAAGCAGAGGCTAACATGCTAGAGCCAGTGATACCCTTCCAGAGCTTGTGGTATTTCCTGCCTGTAAAAGCATAGCAATCTGCCGCTTCTCAATGGCATTCCAGTTAAATTACATCCCAAGCAGCTTGCCACAAAGGGGTTAACACTGCAGCAGCCGTGCTTGGTGGATCAAATTCTTGTGAGAGCAAGGCTCTCCTTGCTTTGTTCTTTAGTGGGATGCATTCAGCAAGAGCAGCCTTAACACTGGGATTTGTTGTCCTCCTTCCACCAGCATCCTTGCTCTTCTCCCTGAATTCAAGGCAACACAGCTTCAGCAGGGCTCCCTGTTTGCATATCAGAACAATTTCACTCTTTCACGTTGTCTCAGCAGCAGCTTCACTCCAGTAGACTCTGCCCCTGTGGGGCCCCGGGTCAGGGACAGCAGCAGCCACCGCCACTTCTGTGCTGTCAGGCGGGACAGGAGGAATGTGCCTGGCCTTGTCACAGGGGAGGGAAGCCTGCTCTCTGCAAGAAATCTGAACAGATGCCACTTAGCTGGCTCAGAAATTGCTCTTCAGTTGCTAGCTATTGCCCAAGCAGCCTTTCCAGGCATCCAGTGCTCATCCCAAATCCCTTGCATACCAACAGCTTTGCCTTTTGTGATCTTGTGCACACTATTGGCATCTTTATTTAAAACCTCATTCAAATATTATGTGAAAATGGTCCAGATCATTCTCTGGCACTGGGTCCAGCAGGCAGGGGATAGCCTGCAGCTGTGCCACAGAGCTCTGCCAGCCCCAGCCCTAGATGTTCACATCCAGCTTGTCACCAAGACTGCTCTCTCTCGCCCACTCTGGCTTCTTGACATTTCTTTGCTATTAAAACCACAAGAAGAGACTTCCTGAGCAGTCAAAAGTATTCTAATATTTATCACTTGGAACAAATTGCCTTCAGCTGGAAATTTCTGCGTCTTATGGCATGTCCTTTTAAATGTAGAAGTTAATGACATCCTATCCCTGAAAGTGTTCAAGGCCAGGTTGGATGGGGCTTTGAGCAAGCAGGTCTAGTGGAAAGTGTCCCTGCTTATGGCAGTGGGTTGGAACTAGATGAACTTGAGGATCCCTTCCAATCCAAACCATTCCATGATTCTATATCTTTGCATCTATGCCAGACAGAAGATGGTCTCTGTGGAGAAGCTGTTGGTAAGCTGAACCATAGCTGGGAGTAGAAGGTGCCTGGGATGTATCCCAAAGCTTCAGTGGTGTCAGCATGAGGCAGGGGTCCTGGAGAGGCCCCTTGGCTGCCCAGCCCTGCTCTGCCAATCTGATCACTGACAGAACATGGAAGTTAATGCTCTCAGCAGCAAATACTTTCAAAACTTAACATACATTCAGTTATACATCTGGCCAAATACCTGAAGTGTTGCAGTGAAGGATGGTTAAGGACTTTAAAGCACATGGAAGTTTGCAAAATTGAGGACTTTTTGGGAGCCCACTTTGAGAAAACAGACTACCAGGCAATTTTCACATATAGACCCCCTGAGTAACAAAATGTGCCTCAACCGCCTCGATGAAAGGCACTGAAAATGGCCCCTGCAATGGCCCACTCTCCTAGGTAAGCAACTTGGATTGTCTTCAGAGAAGCAGAAGAAAGGAAGTGAACCACCATAAGCTCACAGAACCGTGCAAACACAGCAGGGCTGCGACATGGGAGGGGACAGTCCCACTCCCCCTTTCCATTGCCTGCTGCTCACCTGCACTACATCAGGAAGACAGGTCTGTGTCGTCTTTCAGACCTGCTCAGGCCTCAAGAAACCTGTTCAAGGTCCCTGGTGTCAAACCCCAAAGTGTTTAAAACTGCTGGCTTTGCTTTCTCCCAGGCAGGGGACAAAGGGGGGCTGGCAGCACTTTGGCTCTGTCCTGAAACAAGCCCTGAAGACAACATTTTAGGAACCCTGAGGCATTGGTCTGACAATCAGATATCTAGGCTAAGCCCATTTGAGAGAAATGGGGCAATAATCACAACGGTGTCATCCATATTCCTTTGAGTGTCCAAACCCATTTCCTTTTGCATCCTTCCTATTAGCATTCATTTGCTGTGAACATTCTTGTGAGCTTTTAGTAGAAAATGACTTGTGGATTGGCCAATTTTAAGCAAGTATTTGAGTGCTTTAACTTGAAGTGCATTCTGAACTCAAAAGTGTTTGTCTCACACAAGCCTGACAGAAGTTCATAGCAACTAAGAGTCCATGACCAGTCAGAACCTATTCCTGGCATCACAACCAATGCCTTATGCAGAAGCTGAAGGTGATGAGGAACCAGCTGCAGAATTGTCTGATGAATAATTCATGACCCTGAGCAAATTTAATGACACATATCTCATCCACGTTTAAATTCAAGTCTGAATAAAGCAAAAGCATTGCAACTGGGTACATGTGGAAAACAATTCCTCTTTAGCAGGAAATTCCATGCTTTCAAGCTAAAACCTAAACATTTTCACAGCTTTCAGGAGAAAGCTAGATTGGCTCCCTAAATTACTGTCTTTGCTACTCAGAGGTGCATTTTTCAACAAAAAAAAACTCTCTTAAGGAGGTAAAAAGAAGGACCTCCTATATTTCAGCAAATTCAGGATCTTTCTTTAGACTCCAGAATGATCTAGACACAATAATGTAAGTATCTATTTTTTCGTCGCTTCCTGTAACAAGCAGCCCAAGGCTTCCCTCAGGCCCATCAACTGAATATGCCTTGAAGTCTCGAGGATGATCAATTGTGCCTGCCAGAAGTATGAGGCAGAAACCTGAAGGGGTTAGACACCACACCAAATCTTTGTTTTCTTTGCATTAGAGCTTTGACTCTATTGGGTCTGGAACATTTTTACCCCTTTTTTCATCAATTGCTTCTGATGAATTTAAGATTCGCTATCATGCAGGCTACAGATTTAGAACAAATAGCCCTTTCATTTAGTTAATACCAGCAGCATAGCTATAAAGCTGTAATAGTTTACGGCTTTCAGGACATAACCTGCAACCACAGACAATACAAATTATATTACACTGTGTTTTATTGCTCTTTGAGGCCCACTAAGAGGCTCAGTGCTGTTTCATAGACCAGAGTAGTGGCAGTTCTTTACTCTTTTTAACACACAGCTGAAAAATACTCTAATTCTGTTACAAAATGCTGTGTTTCCTTTTTTTGTGAGTCTGCCCTCAAAACCACACTTACTCCCCTCACTGCAGGCTGCAAACAGCGCTCTCCATGCAGTTAAAGGGGAGCATAGGTGCACAGGGAGATGTGTTGTCTTCCACAGCACTGTCTGTACAAAGAGAGTCTCCATTTTGAAAGAGAAACAACAACAAACCACGCTATGATAATCGTTTGCAAAGACACGACATCTGAGAAGACAAAAACCTCGGGAATTGAAATTCCTTCCTAAAACACCCCTTGTTTTTTCAGGTTGTGTGTTCGGATGCTGAGAGAATCATAAAGGCTTCTTAGCCCTGCCCCTTCCTCCCTGGGCCTAAGGCTGCACGCGGAGCGAAGCAGAAAGGAGTAGCCATCTTTTCTTTAAATGGAGAGTCTAAATAAAAAATGAAGGCAATTGAGCTTCAGGAATTGCAAAGGACCAGAGGGAGTGGGTGAGCACAAGCCAGCCCTGCCTTTTAAAACGTGAAGAGGCCATGTAGTTGTTCCTGCTGCACCTGCTGCCCGTGCAGCGCTGTGCTATGGCAGAGGCCGGCAGTCCGATCTGCATATCAAATAGCTGATTTGTAGATGAGGTCATTCATTTTGTGGCCGTATGTTTGCTGTGGTGGGGATGGGCTGTTGCCTAGCAGTGGGCCACAAAGTCCCAGCAGGTTTCTTGAGTCAGCAGCCATCCTCTGCTCCCCTCACCACTCCCCTGCCCTCATTGCCAATTCAAACCCAGTTTTGACCTTAATAAATAAAGCTCCAAAATGTTTGACTCGTTCCTAAGTTCAAAGCACGGGTGATGTGCTGTGAATTGACAGCTCCCTTTGATGATGCATTGGTTTGGTGACTCGATAAGCAAAATACAGATCCAGAAACCTTGGTACCATGTGAATAGAGGAATGACGGATAGTGCCTGGCTGCAAAAACACCCTCCGAGAGGATGGGGCTGCCTTCTTTGGTGCCTGGGTAGGCTGCTCCACTGCTAAAAGATGGAAGAGGGGATTAAAAGATCACCACCACATTTATTTAAGTATTTGAACACGCCAGAAGTGGTTTTGTAAAATTTAAGCTAGTTTTCATGTATGACTATTGAAGAATCAATTACGCCTTTCCTGTTAATTTTGACAGCCACTTCACATTGGGCAACACTCGTTTGAAACATTTTAAAGAGGTGTTTTCTTCTTTCAAAAGCAGCTAAAGATACTTACTTGTTATGTGCAGCGCACCAAGCTGATGGAAACAGAAAAAGAAATCAGTCACCGTTTCAAATTAAAAAGAGGGGGAAACAAGCAGGGCAAAGATGAAAACGCTGGAGTACAAAGCTGCCTTTAGAAATTGCAATACATATATGTTGTCACCCATTGGTGTCTGATAAGTTGGCAGAAACTGTAGTTTAAGTGCTTTTATTTTAGGAGTGATCTGCTGACAAAAGACACATGTGCAAACCATGCCATTTAGATGAAGGAGTCATATTCACTTTTTGCAAAGTACAATTTATTTATTTTTTCCAGATTATAATGTTTTCTAGGAAGAAAGGAGTACAAAGACCCCTCAGCCCTAAAACAAAACCAAACATCTCAGCACAAATTGGAGCCTTGATAGCTCAAAGCAAAAGCCTCACAAACATCTATTAGAAGCAGGAAATGTCTAATGGAAAACTTACAAACATCTGATACATGAAAGGAAAGGCACAAAACAGGAAAGCAGAGGCATGAGCAGCTAATTGCTGTAGATTCCTCACAACATTCGCTGAAACACAGCAAGACACATCAGCCAGCTCCTCACTGGCTCCACTGGGGTATACAACCACCATTAAAGTATTAGTAAGAACATTTGGAAAACAAACGCTTAAAAATGCTAATAGTTTGGACAGAATGAAGTTGATTATGCTTGTGGCTGAATTTATAAAGATGTTTTGAAGGTGGCCAGAGGCATCCTGGCATGATGCTTATAATTTAATCCCAAATGCAAAAGCTTGCAAAGAGAATAATTTTTAAAAGTATGATTGTTATTCACACTGAGACCTAGGTGTAAAAGCAAGCCTTATATCTTGCCAGATATTCCATGCATACCCAAACTTGCAGCTGAAGCTGGTCTTTAGTTTTGATAAGCTCTGGTCTAAGAAAAATATGAAGTTTTGCACAACGGCAATGCATTATGCTGGAGCATGGACATGCAGCAAATACACAGCACCTATTCTTGCCCCTTGTAAATGCCTGCTGCTTGTCTGATTTGAATAAAGTTATGCCTACTACTGTCAGAACTGAATTTGGCTCATGGTCTTCATGCAAATTGCCACTTGCCTGAATGTGTGCACCATATTAAGAATGCAAATATGTTTGGACGAGATGATTGTTCCTTTATTTGCTGCACACCCTAATTCACAAGGAGCTGAATCAGAGTAGTTTTGGTGTGTGCAAGAAGGCAGACTCAGACAAAAATACATTAAACTGTTTGCAAATAAGTTAATTATGTCAATAGATCTGATCTTAAAAGCAACCCTCTCTGATGTTATATATGTTCTTTCCTGAACAGAGCTAACAGGAAAAAAAAACCCCGAAGTCATCTTTAAAAAAAGAAATTATTCATTTTTCAGGACATGAAATGAAGTACCTTTTCCACACATCCTGCAAATGAGCTTATGTCCAGAATTACAGTGTTTCCTATCTCTGATGCTTTCAGCTCTGAAGGCCAGAATGTACCATTTTATTTTTGTCTGAATTTCAACTCACAGATATTCTGTGAAGTTAATCACTTGTATTTATCTATTGGAAAGACATCCAATGTTGAGCTGAAGACATCTGGAAATCTAAAAAACAATCCCTCGTTTATACGTTTATAATTTGTTCAAATGAATGATAACCATACCCATTAAAAATGTATATCCTATTTCTCATTTGAATTTCTGTGATATACTTTTTCATTCCTTCTCACTTCCAGCTGTTATTCTGGAACTTTGCCAACCCCTTCTGTGAGGCACTTCAAAGAAAAAGAGAAAATTAACATTTGAGAAAAGAGAAATTCACCCCCCCCAACACACAGTAGCATTTGCTAGATTTCAGAAATAAAACGTAACCACAACTACAAGATTAATTCAGTGAACATGTATATGTTAATTTTGTTCTCAATTTATCTTGTGCATGTTTTAAAAAATATTCTAAATTTTTAGAAGGAAAAACCCTAAAAATTAATTATACTCTATTTCCTACTGAAAAAAACCAAACAAGCAAAAAGGAAAAAATACAACCCACAACAAAACAAACTAAACTTAAGGAAAAAACCAAAAAATTTTGGCTATATTTTCAGAGCATGCTATTCTTTCCTGTGGGAAAATTCACACATTCCATACACTGAGATATTAAGTTTGAACTTTCAGTCATTTAATTAGTTCTCAATTCAACAAAGCATTTAAGCATGTTTTCGAAGCACAAAGCACTTAAGCACATTCTTATTCTGTCCCTGAATAGGGGCAGAGTGCTGAATCACACTGGGAGCTCTGAGAGCAGAGCCCAGGGCAGCCTGACAGGGCCACAGAGCTGCAGGGCTCTCGCTGGTTTCATTTCCCAAGAAGGGATACGGTAGTGATTGCATCATAACCAGAATTAAAGCCAGGCCTAGCTTGAAAAATGTAAAACTTTTTTGCAATTTTATATAATGTCACAAATCTATGAGACAAAATTGAAAACACACATATGTCATATAAAAAAAAAAAGACAAAAGAATCCATTAGGGGTTCATATTTGCCCACTTTTGACAAATATAAAATAAATATATTAGGTAACAATCTGATAAAGCCTTACATTATAAATGTACAACTAGACTTGCTCTGTGTTTTGGATATCTGTAACATGAAAATGTAGGTAAATTGACTTGCATACACCACCAGACAGAAAAGTACACAATTTAGCCTTTTAAAATCTTCAGCTGCAAGGTAGCTGAGGGATACATGCCCGTGCAAATGCACACACACATGCACACTGACACACGTACAGAGGTCAGGTGAATCATAACAATGTCTTGGAGAATCAAGTAAAAAGGCGATGCTATGTACCAAACAGATATCACAAACACATTTTCAGTTAAATTAGCAATAAGATTACCTTTTCAGTAATATTTTCTATCTTTTACAATTTAAGTTTATATCAAGAGGTCTGTTGTTTCAAACAATGTTTTCCCTTTTTACTTCATCATCACTGGGTGTTGAGAAATATTTTAAACTTTATATTGTATGTTGAAATAGTAATACTGGCATTTCTGGTTATTTAATATGATATTTGTGTCTCAAATAAGCCTGTCTGAAATTTAGACAGTCCGCCTTTTGCTTCCAAGACTCCCTGTGATATCAACAAGGAATGTAGGCTTGACCCATTTCTGGGTAGCCTTTTCAACAAACACCTTTAGCAATGCTAGAGGTAGCAGTCATTTCTCTTTAGAGATAAGCACTAAGCTATTGAAGAAAGCAAAGAATTAATGGGATTCCTAAGAATTTGGGACCTGCCTCCCTGCCACAATGCCACGCTGGTTTACGCTGCTGTAGACTTCTGTAACCCCAGAATAACAAAATGTTCAACTGGGCTATTTAGTTTTGTATTCACTCTCTGCATGGCAATTCTTTAATAGTGTTTCTTTGTATAGTTTCTGTGTAAAGCTTTAAGGATTGAAAATCAGTCTTACTTTCTGCATATTGTTTCCAGTTTTCAAGAGCCAAATTCTAAAAAGAATAGATTATACCCATCATACTAGGTAATGTTCAGACTGAGCAGAAATATCAGGAAGCAGATAAATACTGTTTTATATTTTTGCAGAAATAATTTTCTACCATGAAATTTAAAACACATATAAGGAAACACTCTTTGCAACTCAAAAAAGGGATTCCTAATGCAACCCAACTGCACAAGTCCATTTACACATATTGAAATTCTCAGTTTCATTTTAACAAAATGGTAAAACAATTTTTTAAAAGAAAAGTGGTTTAAAATACTGTGAAATTCTACCGCAGAATGGCTGTAAGCAGTGAGGAAGGAACCCCTGCACATTTTGTCTAAGCAGGGCTGGGGAAGGCCGGGGAAGGGGGAATTGTGCTTACACAGAGGAGGACGCCCATCATGCATCCGCGCGGGAGATGTCAGCCATTTTTCTGCACCCTCTCCCCAGGCACGGCTGGAGCTGCCCTCACTCCACCATGTCCGCCCATCTGCTTCTCTCCTCACCCCGAGAGCGCCTCCACTCAGGCAAACATCCTCTGCCTTACTACAGGCATATCAAAAATGTTTTCTTTAGAAGAGAAGCAAATGAGGGATAGGGAAAAAAAAAAGATCATATTTTCCAAAGAAGACAAAGAAATGCGAAGCTCATCCTGCCTGCCTTGCTTGAGAGAGCTGCTCTGCATTCAGGGGTTAGCCTGGGTGGAGAATGATGCTGTTGTCTCACAAAGGACTCATGTTGAGCTGAATCTTTGATTACAGGACAAGTGCCTGCATTAGGCCCCTCATTGCACTCACATTCTGCTCCTGCCATTTGTACAAAATTTCTGAGTGATCTCTTTGTGAATACGGACCCCAGCTGAATCAAAGATGAGCTCCGTCCTTGTTGTGTGTGTCCCCCCTTATTTTTCCATGAGCACCCCTTTTCTCTTTCCCTGCTCCTCCTCTCTCTGATCCCCCTCTCCCTCTCTCCTTTCACCTTGTCAGGAAAAGGGACCGCTACGGATCTAAAATAAGATCTAATGAATGGCAAGCCCTGAAAATAGAAGTAGTGGTGCTTTTTGGTGTGTTTTAAACTTCCCCCTCAGATTCAGTCATGTTCCCTACACGAATGGTGCATAACCTCTTGCTTTTCTTAATAGGATTTATGCTTGTCTTCGCTCTGCACACCCTGCCACGCCAGAGCCGCAGCCGTAACCATGGCCACTCCTCATTCCCCACTCTTGGCAAATTTCTCCTGGTGTAAAAGACAGCAGGAAGGAGAGATGCACCAGCAGATGCACAAACACGATAACCCTATGTCTCTCTCAGCAAACCACCATATGCCTAAAACCCGCTGAATTTGTAGGTACTAACTGAGAATGCTCTTTTAGCACAATCACCTCAACATGTGCAGCATGAAAAACAAAGCAAATATATAATCAACCTAGATTAAAACCTGGCTTCAGTCAAATGTCACGCAGGCTTCACGCAGGCTCTGGAAGCTGGATTTTTTATGCATCTGCCCAAATTGAAAAGGTTATTTCTCTGTCTTCAAGATGACTCTTGAGCTGAAGGCAGAGTGGAGGGTTGCTGCCCTGAAAGAAGGGGAGTTGCTAGGAGATAAGTCCAAGATTTCAGACAGCATTGGTTGGAGTTATCTCTAATTGACAGCTGCTTACCCTAAGGGTCTAATTCTAACCTTGAGACCAAAACTATAATGAGAGGGCAGCTTTCCTTCACCCCTGTTTTCTAGCCAGGCCGAGGAGATTACTGCAGGCCTGTTTTTCTCTGGTTTTTGTTATGCTTCTTTTCGTGGGGCAGCCCTGTGAGGCTCAGGGCCTGCTGTGCTTTCTGAGGCTATAGTTTGCATCAGTGAGCTCTGTCTGATTCATACCACCTGAATAAACTTGATCTTACAGTTAAGATGGTCTCACTTTTTCTCTTTTTTTTTTTTGAAAGGGGGAAGGGTGAAAAGAAATTCTCTTAAACATAAAATGATTTAAAGACCTATTTTTTTAAGCAGACACTTTTAGTGTGCAGTCTGTGTTTAACCCTTTTTCAGGGGAACTTGCACTGTCATTGTTAGTTTTAAATCAAGCTCACGCTGTTAGCAAGTTGCAGTTAGGACTCAAAATCAAACAGAAAGAAAAATTCAGAGAAAAGAGATTAACAGAGTCAGGAAAATAAAGTGAGGCAGCTTTGTTGCATTTTTTTTGGGTTGGTTGTTTTTTTGGGATTTTTTGTTGTTTGTTTGTTTCTTTAACTGACTAGGCTTGCTGGGATATTGATTTATAAAAAAAATCTCTTTGAAAACTTCAACTCATATTTTGATCAGAACTTTCCCATGTAGAACCGTATACAAGAGCCCTAAATAAAATTTTCTTCATAGTTGTAGAAATAAAAATCTGGCTTCTTCCTCTGAGCTCATTGGAGCTACTCTGGATTTATACTAGGGTGACTGAAAGCATGATTTGACTAAATATTTCCAGGGAGACAATTAAGGGTGGGGAATGCAGTCACATTTAGTAACCCATGGAAAAAAAAAAAAAGAAAAAAAAGAAATTATTCCCAGATTAATTTATTTTTAGAAAATGAATGAATTCCTGAATTCATGCTGTGAATTTAATTCCCACAAATTCTTGAATCTTAATCACTTTCATGTCCAACAAAAAAAATTACATTTTCTGCAATTTTTTTCAAGTAGGTAAGATCAAGTGAAAATGTATGTCTTTTGGGGAGAATGTAAACAGAAGCCAGTTAAACATCACTACAGGAATGTCTGACATACTCTGGGGCTGAAGCCCCTATAGCTGAACCCATTTCCCATCCCTCTGCATGAGACCAGATAGTCAAGTGGTGAGCAGAAGTATACAGCAGCACCACAATGTCTTTCTTGACAGGGGGAGAGGGCAGTCCCAGCCCCTTCATCCTCAGCCTCCAAAGCCTGCCAATTCTGGATGACATTTTGGGCATACAAATACCCACCTTGAGAAATATGATGAGACTACAGACTTGCTTCTCAACAACTAACTGCTAGCACTGATGTTTTCAAAGTTAGCAGTGTGATCATTTGGACTGTATTCTGGTATCCTTATTCTGGAAGCAGAATCCACTGAGCAACTTAATTTCTGAAGGAATAGCCTGCCAGCCAAAGGCCATAACGAGAGTATTGCCAGTGAGGCAGAGAAAAGTCAGCAAGGGAGGCTGGACAGTGGTGAAACAGCAGAGAGGGAAGCTCAGGCCTTGGCATGACTCTCATCTCTGCTCTTGAGGGAGTGCATAAAAAAGAGAAAAGACAACATCCAAAGCCCTTAGAAAAATATTCGTTAGTGAGTCCCACAGAATGAACTCAGAGGAAGGGGTTTTGTCAAGGGTGGAGGAATTTGAACTAGCAGAGACAACCAGCCCAGTAGTGCATACAGGCATACCATAACTGCTGGAAATCAGTAAGTCTCATCTTCATCTTCTTTTTTCTTTTATTTTCCTGTGTAAACTGTTAGGAATATTGACCTATACTAAGTCCACTTATGTATTGAATATGACTATTGCCTCTGGAAGTCAGAGACTTTTATATCACTTAAATGGCATTTGTATATCCTTAAGGCTTCGAGTAAAAACTAAAAATATTGTTCAGTGGAATATTTCTAATAATGACTATTTCTGCAGCAATTTCACTTATCATTTAATAAGCTGCATACATTTGAAAGCTAATATTTGTACTGTGTCTGATAAGCAATTTAAATATATGCAGCAATTGCTGCAAGAATATTCACAAGAGTTGTTCTCCTGCTCCACACAGTAACTATCTTTTCTTGGTAAAGTTACCTAAAATATTTGCTTCTTCATCTGAAACTATGAGAATAATGAAAATCGATTGCTCCCACAATAAACTGTGATCCTCACAGCAGAAAGCAAAAAAAAACAACAAGGCAGCACAGAAAAAGAAACCTATTTTCTCAGCTTCCAGAACTGAAATGTAAAATTAGGAGAGCTATCATACAACTTCACAGGGACATAAAGAGATGTAAAGCATCTAAGCTCTTTGCATGTGTTGCTGTAATAAAACTCTGCTCCAGAGTTAGGAAATCTTCCTAAATTTTTATCGTGTTGTGCACTTCACTTTCCTCACCAAGACAGCAGGTTGACCTTGGGGAGAGAGAGACAAGATGCTCTACAAATCAGGCTTGTAAAAGCTACTGGCCTCAGGAATAATAAAAAAAAAGATACTGAAAATCTCAGGAGTCTGGGACCACATCCTTATTGTCTGAGCCACCACAATGCAGGTGTTTTCACCAAGCTGGTGTAAGGATTAGATACCTCTGTGCAGTCTCTCATCCATCAGCTTATGATGGTCTTTCTCAAGGCTATCTAAAAAAGATTTTGAAAAAATCAACTGTGTTTAAAACATAAAAAATAAGAGCAGTCAGAGAGGGTTTAATTCTTCCCACCCTGAAACCAGTGAGACTACTGCAAGGCTCCCAGTTTACACCAGTGGAGGTCCCCTACATACCACCTGTTGCAATAGTTGTTCACTGATGCAAGTTTTTTTCATTTTTAATAAAGGAAGGTACAAACTTTAACAAACTTACAGGAATAAATCTGTGAATGTTTAAATCAGGAAACTATGATTTTTAGGTGGCAACAAGCTCTACTGTAAGTAAAATTTTCCTCTTCTACAAGTTTTCAGATATCAAACATCTTCACCTATTCCTTCCAAAAACATTTCTAGCTTACTAGATATATGTAAAAAAAATTAAAAAAATAAAAAATAAAAATTTTACATGGTAAAAAAAAAATTACAAAGTCTGCAAATCCTGGCAATGGGGCCAGCATCCTTTAGATAATCAGCAAAACTAGGTCTGACCATTGATCATAATGATGTTGCTCTTATTTTCAAAAGTGACTAAAACATTTGAATGAAGTTCCCTGAAGAGATATTAAAAAACTCTTTCTTCCTAGCACAATCTTTTTTGTTCTATCAGTCATTGAAAAATAGTTTATGCTTTTCACAATGTTCCATATATTATTACATTTATTCTTCTTCCCCGCCCCCTCCCCCCCTGCCCAGTTCTTAGAAGTCCTCCTTGATGTACAAAACTGTGCTTTGAAAATTAACATTTTGCCTCCTGCCAGAGACAGTAGATATGCCAGCTGGTAATAGCTGGTTTCTAATTTTTTCTCTTTATGCTACAAGGAAGAAAAAGACGTAAAAAAATTTGCTGACTTTAGGTCTTAGCCTATCAGATGAAGACTTGCTGGTGCATTAGAGGCCTATTCAAAACAGGGCTTTTCTTGCAACAGGAGCCCCTAACAATTGGTAATGAGGACAGATTCCGAATTGTTTGTGAGCAGCTGCTTAGTAGGTAAGAGCTTGTTTGGATTCAATTGAACAGTGTTTTTAGAAGCAGTTACTGACCCCTGACCCTTCCTACAGACTGGGTTGATGGGATTAGGGAAAGCTAGCGTTCAGCTTACACTTGGCTATAACAAGCTGGCAAGAGATAACATACTTTTTAATTATCAAGTTACACCTCTGCCAAAGTTTGTCTGTGAATTTACCAAATGGGTCAATGAACTATAAGAAATCAAGCCAGGCTATGGGATAATAGTTACATAAGAAAACAGTCTTGGTGGAGATATAATTAATACATTTCTATAGGGGTTTTTCCCCTTTGGAAATATTTCACATTTTCAAATCTTGTTCTCCATGGCACTCATATGTGCTGCAGAGGCATATGTTGCATGTGGTATTTATGCCAATGCAGTTTAAGGTAAAAAAAAAAAGAGACTTGAATTATTTCTAAGAGTTGCCAAAAAGGTAGCCAAGGAAAAAAGAGCCAAACATGCAATACATGAAATTTAAATTAAAACAACAAACTGAATAACATTAAAATTTGAAGCTTGATTTGTTCTACCACTCTGAGGCTGAAGCAATATAAAAATACTTACTATTGGCAAGAAACCAACTTGCCTAGCAGTTTACAGTCATAAGAAAAGGAAACAATTGTAGTATTATTCACCTGAAACAATAAAACATAATTTCTGACATATTATTAAAAATTTTCAAAGGCCGTGGTGACTTTATATCCTAATTCTAATTAATTAAAAACAAGCAAAAATTATAAGGTTTAATTATTTTGAATGATTCTTTATCTGTTTTCTTCCATGTCTGAAGCATGAAAAATTCTCCAAGTTATTCAGGGTCCATAGCTTTCTTAGTTCTCTGCACTGTCAGTACATGTTATGTCTGTTAAGGGAGCAGTCAGTTCTGGGAAATTCTTGGTAAAATAATCATAAAATTTATGCAGACTGATCCTTTCATGGACTACAGATCTTATTGATAAAATAAGTCATAGTGAACAGTGCCACTGGGTGAGCAGTACAGATATGCTGAAAGCCATAGCATGGGTTGGAAGCTGGGGTGGATTTGTCAAGGATGCTTGAAGCACTCGCTGTGTCCTCCTTTGCTGAAGGGTACTACAGACCCAGGAAGCTTCTCAGAGACCCTTGGGATTTCTCGTGCTAGTGCTCTCAAATCTCTTTTCTATTAGGGAATGAGCATCTAACACTCAGGTTTCATTTCTAGTCACACCAAATTTCCCATCTCAGCAGGACTGAGTCCCTCATTACTTTAAAACCGAGAGTATGTTTTGGGATGGAGAGCAGGTTTGGGCTGGATGAGACACATCTGCGCCCTGGAGTCTTCCTTTTATCATGGGAGTTAACACATGCAACATTTCATGAAGTGTCTCATTGCCTTCTCAGAAATGGCTATACATTTTCTTTCTTACACCCCTCTCAGAACCTGGCTTCTTAATCTCAGTGCTCCTACGGTCAAACACAGTTTAATTTTCATCCTAAAGCTATTAACAGCTAGTCTATAGCCATTAGTTCCTTTGTCAGTAATGCCTTTTAGTTTGAATACTGTCTTCTTCTCCCTGATTTTAACTTCCCTAATATGTTCATGTATGGCATTCACTTCTTGCCTCAAACTTTGTTTTGCTAGAGCAAATAAACCAAAATTTCAGCCTCTTTTGAAAATGCAATTTCTCTGTCTTCCTGATTTTCCTATAAGCTTGTTTTAGCCTATTTCTATTTAAATTTTTCTTTTGTAATGTGAATGTCCAGAATTGTATGCAAGGTCTTAGAGAACAACTCATAAGCATCTGCTGCTGTGTTAATAATTCTACCTATATATCTCTAGGTTACATCTGCTAAGCTGCCTCCCTGCTGGTTTCCCAGACCCTCCTCCCATTGGCTAAATAAAAGGGGTCTCCCAGTTTATAAAAAGAATGCAACTATTGAATTTTGTGCTACTGAATTTCATCCTATGTCTAGTCTGCAAGGTCATTTTGCTTTTCCTGTATAATAATCTAATAATGCATTGACAATGCAAGTGGAGGGCACAGAAAGGAAGTGTAGCAACAGCAGAGGTGTGTGTGTGTGCTGAGACCAGCTTTAGTCTAGCTACAGTATAGCAAAATTAGGCTTTCCAGGCTGCCTGTGAGGCAAAGGGAAGGAGAAGAACTTACCTAGGAGTCTAATTGCAGCAAGAGTTTCATCACCTGGTATGAATTGTGCTTGCTGGACTTAATCTGTCATTTGCCATAGGAATGTCCCAGAGAAATTATTTCCACTGCAGTTAAGTCAGTCTTTGTGAATACCCCAAGCTTCTCTTTAATTTATTTCCTCAGCAGTATGATCACACTGCTTGTCTTTTACTTGTTTGGGAAATATTAAACAGGATAAATGTAAACTTACACTTCAGGTGGTTCTGCAGGAGTTTTTCCCTTGCCCCACACTTTGTCTGCAGCCTGGTGCTGGTAACTTTATTGTCAGTCCCTTCTGTGCCATACTGACCTTCTGCTGATCCCAATTTCTTAAGCAGACTATTTTTGCAGAGGTAGTGTTGGCATTACCTGGTTAAAAAAATACAAAACAGGCATCAGTATGTAGTACAGCATAATTTACCTGTGAAAAAACAATATTACAAGATCGTTGAGACCCTCAGGTCTAATGTCACCAAAATTTGCACTGCTGAGTTCAGCACACAGGATCCTGTAGTTGCTAGGATGACTAGTCTTAATCCAAACACTGCATTTGTGTATTCCTGTTATGAGGACAGCCACCTGGTTGATTCCACCAAATTCCCACCAGCTAATTGCTGTGGGGATTTGGAAATTTCACTCACCTATTCTTCCAAATTTGTAAGATCGCAGGTTATCTGAGGAAGCTCAATTTTATTTTAATAAACAATTTGGGTATAATAGTCACTTTGCTTCCAGGTGAATCCTTTCCTATTTGCTTCCCACATTCAAAACCACAAATTTTATTGGAAACTGAAATAATATCTAGATTTTTAGCCAAATATAAGCTGACTCAAATCAAATGTGGAGCTTTCATGTGTATCTCATCCTCATTGCAGTCTTTCAACTTTCTGCCTTTTTCTCCATCTAAGCACACACCTAAAGAAAACTTTAACTATTTAGCCTGATTTCCTTTATGAGGTCATATTCAGTTTGAGTCTCATTTTTGCCAAGTCTCACTTTAAACCTGCATTTCTTGACTTTGAAGTCATAGTTTTCTTTGGTGATCGGTCCTTTTTTCCATTCCTTGTAGACTCCCAACTTATGCTTAATGTCATTTTCAAGATGGTTATTCTTCCAGTTAGGTCTGGAAAGTTCTCATACAACATTTTTTTCTCCCTGCCTGGCATACAGATTCCAGATAGCTTTAGCACGTTTGACATGGAGACATTCCAGGCTGCCTCCAAAATCTAATCCCCAAGTTCCTTAGTTCAGTTGGTCTCCCTAAATAGTTACCTTGGGCTGAATCCAAACTTAGCAGCTTGTGCACCCGGCACGGTGCCGGCAGTCCCAGTTGCTGATCTCCAGATAGGGCACAGTGTCAGAGTGAGGTGCCTCTCCCTCCTGACTCACGGGCCCAGATTTCCTTCTCATCAAAACCAAAGTTCAACAAGGGAAGGGAGCAGACGTGTGCCAAGGCTTTGCCCTCATTCTCTTGGGAGATGGCCAAGGCCTATTTCCACATTTGGGGGCTTGGAAGTACTCTTGGAAGTACTCTTACACCTTACTTTAGGTGAAGTGCGGCCTTTTTGAAATGAAGAACTTTGAGCAGTTTTTACTGCATTATTTTCTTCAACCTTTTGTTGTTGTTCTTCTTCTTTTTAAAATAAATTAAATGCTGCACACTGAAGGCTTTGCTAGTTAACAACAATTCTTATTCAGATGGGTGCATCAATGCTATTTGAGCCAGTAGGACATTTTCCTCACAAGATAATTCTCTGTTATGCATATCTGTAAAACATATCTTTCCAACCAAAGTGCAGTAATCTTTTCTCATATCCAGATTAGATTCTGGGATCAATAATAAACTCCTTTCAACTTTCCAGAATTCCCACAATATATTTTAGCCTATTAACACAGGGTTTTTATCCAAAACCAAATATTGTTTCAATTCCTTCTCCCTTGTTTCTTTACATCTTATGAATGTACCTTTCTGGAGAAACACTTTTACTTTGATGCCATTTTTTGTCAGCATATTACGTCTACCACTACAATCACCGTTACTGAAATTTCATTCAGCGCTTCAAAATACACATTCCTCCACGTTGTTCCCCAGGATTCCCCATTAGAGTAAGAGCCTCTTACCAACTGCACCTGATTCCACATCTAAATTGTACACTTCATGGCATTTCTACCAACTGCATCCAGCTGCTCACATTAATATTAACCTTTCCCATGACTATAGGAGTTAAGACCTACATTGTCCTGTATCATGAAGATCATGCTCTTGGACCTTGTGAAGGGAATCTTCAGTATGAGTTCCTTTACTTGTTTTAAAGGTGTTGACTGTGTGAAGACATGTCTATTTAAAAATACTCTCCATCTTCTAAGGCCAATCACGCCCTAATGAAGAATTAAATTTTGCATCAGATTGACAGATATATTTCTTATCAAATAAACAATGTTATATTTTCAAATTGCAATGTGGATCTCTACATCACTCTGTGTAACTGGGTATGAAGAAGTGTGAAATATTAGCTAAGAGGAGTCTGTATGACCTCTTTTTTCAATGCATACACAAACTGTGTACCATAAAGAGGATAGGGGAGAAATAAGGTTGATAAACACAAAACACTGGATAAGAAACCATCCTGGCTCCAAGGCAAAGACATACATTTTTTTTTCTCTACACTCACTAATACTTTACTGTAGATTTGCACTACCAGACCAAGGCTTTAGGTTCGTGACATGAGTTTCACCAGTGAACTTCAGCCATTTAGTGTTAATTTTACATCCACAGAGAAGTCTGGCTGTTAGCTAGAACACAAACTCTGCTGATATGGTGAAAAAAATTGTTACTGGAGGCCAGGTTTGATGGGGCTTAGAATTGCTTGGTCTGATGGAAGGTATCCCTATCCATGGCAGGGTGCTTGGAACTAGGCTAACTTTAAGGTCTTATTCAAATCTGTGGTTCTGTGGAAACTTATTTTATTAACGGAAAAGGGAAAATTTTATTAATGTCTATAATACTGAAATAACAGAGGATTTCCATCATAGTGCAGTTCCTGTGACTCAAGGTTTTCTGTATGCAGTTTCATATAAAGTTAAATGCTTGTGTCAATTCTATTTCTCTGTATTGATATGCATACAAATCCAAACACACATATAAATGTATAGATATATTAGGGGAAACCTTAGTGATATCATCCCCACACATTCTTGGGTTGCTGCTTACATGTGCTTTCAAAAGACCCGCCAGTGGTTTTAATTCAGTTAAATTGTAGAAAGTAATTAATTCTGGTGTATCTTTTTAGCTTTATAAGATGTGAGTGCGACAGAAGGAAAGAGACTGCTGAAAGCACAGTGTGAAAGTGGTCCAGCATTAATGTTCCAGATTAAAATAACCAAGAACAGTCCTATGACTGCTAATTAAGATGCATATGTAATTTCCCCAAATACTTAATCACAAATTAATATTAATTGCTAAAGAAAGTTTCCACGGGAAAGAAGTAGCAGCATATTAAAATT
The DNA here is from genome assembly GCF_901933205.1 of Camarhynchus parvulus. NCBI lineage: Eukaryota > Metazoa > Chordata > Aves > Passeriformes > Thraupidae > Camarhynchus > Camarhynchus parvulus. Next base: position 79,904,848 of record NC_044573.1, on the reverse strand, counting down.
ATCTTTTACTATTGTTTACTGTTTTGTGTTATTTTTATTATCGTTTACTATCTTTAACTATCATTTACTATGGTCACTTTCAAGACAAGTTAAGTATATCTACAGTTGTAGACATTATAGGAACAACTCAAGCTTTTTGGGATTTTTTTCCCTGTTCAGCCATATGGATTTGAGATAGTCATATTCATAGAAACATAACTTCTATCCATAAAAGGTAGAAAAGAATCATACAATAACTCTTAAGCTATGTTGTTACATCGAGACACATTTTGGGAACTTGCAGGCCTATTAATATAGAAGCATATTTTATTAGATGCATAGTTTATTTGCAAAAAAAAAAAGATATGGTAGTACTAGACTTACCGATGAAATGTAGTCATTTGTTTGTCTCAATTGTTTTTAAACTTTTATAAATCACGATTTTTTTCACAATGAAATTTATATGAATTAAAAATCTTACCACAGATTAAAAGCATTAAAATGAATTTAAATAATTTATTTGGTTATCTAACACTATCCAAAAAGGTTTTTCTATAAATTTCAATTAACTAAAAAGTTATTTATTTTTCCTTTGCAGTTATTCTTTTCTTTGATAATTGGAGAAAATTGTTAGTTGTGTGAAGCTTTTCATAAATGTCAAAAAATGGAACATTTCTCATTATTTACAATATTGTATATACAGGTGAATAAAAAATGTGTAGAAATTTTCTAGAGTTTTTTTGTCAGTGCAGAATGTGAATTCTAGTTATTTTACATGTCTGTGGGAGTCAGAGTGGTCCCACTCCACCGGAGCACATTAGAATGTGCTTCACTTAAAGAAGTAATATACTGCAATGGACCTGTTCAGTTGTCTAAAATTAAGCACATAATTTTTCTCCCCAAAACCAGGTTAGGTGGTGCATAGTAGTATCTTCTGTACTTGTTTACAATTTTTAAGTCTGTAACTGAAAACTTTTAAACTGTATGTGGCTTAAAGTCTCTGTAAGATGAAATAAGCATAAAACAGCTTCTTCTGGACAAGTTATATAAACTTAGGATGTGCCAAGTCATATTTTCTTGTATTGGTGGTATAGGATGAGGCATCTTGACATGCAATATAACACAACACAAAGAGTTTGAGCTAGTTTTTTTTTTTTTTTTTTGTATATGCACTACTCCTGAGGTTTTTCCTTCAGAGTATTTATGTGACTGTCTAGAGGAAGTTTAAAAATCGGCATTTTGAGGCCAGATTTTCACAGGTAGCGTCTACTGAAAGTTGTTTACTTTTTGTAGTATTATACATCTGATACTAATGCAACAAACAGGGAGGCTGAAAACCGAAAATATTATTAATAGTGACAGGAACCTTTTAGCCTAGCTGCCTATGTGGTGACAGATATTGTTTATCATATTTTACTTGTTGCTTTAAGCTTTCCCAGTCAGAATAAATCAGTCATATAGGAGAAGAAGAACCAGATAACAGACAATGTGATTTGTCACATAGTAAGTTCTCCTAATCAAAAAACATTGGGGAAAAAAAAAAAAGAACAGATAAGGGCATATCTATTTTCAAAAAAACTGCACTGTTTTATTCAGGTATCCTTGAGAATATTTTGCAGCTTATACAATATACAGCAACCTGCACAGTAATATCAGGGGTTAAGCCAGAAATATTTTAAAATAAAATTTAAAAATCAGTTGATTATGATTTTGATTAGCTTTATTTCTTACCTAGATTCCACCCCCTTTATTCGGATTCCTCCCCCATGGCAAAGCTGTTGCACAAAATCAAAACTCTGCTGTAACCACTGCTCTGCCACAACCAAACTGTGTTTTTATTTTTGAGTTCTTTATGTGTTTCCAACCTTTGGTTTGACCAAGTAGTATGAATTAACACAATGAAAAATGACAGGAAAAGGTCTGACAATTTGTGGTTGAGTTTTTTTAGTTGAACATTTGCAATAATAAATGCTTAAAAAATCTTACAGAACTTAGACAGAATTTCTTGTACTTGACCCAAAAAAATTTTAGTAGATGCTTAAAAAGTGATATAGATACACTTTAAAACAAAATTTCATTTTTCTAGAACACATTTTTGACAATGTTGCTATGTACAGTTTCAAAATTAAATGTTTATAGTCCTTAATTTTTTCAGCCTCCTTTCCTAAAGCATATTACAAATTTCACTTGCACCTTTATGAACATTTTTTATCAATTTCATCTGACATATGTGAGTGAAGCAAAGATTTTTTTCTTTCAGCTATGTTCCTCCTGCAACAACTGATGTATGAGTTTTGATAAACAAGAACAAATTCCTCAATTTCTAAACTTGAGATGAACTTGAAAAATGTATTTTACTATTCTTTGATGTCTGAGTGTTTTCTTATTTTTCACTTTCTGTGTGCTCCTTCACTTCCTCATTTTGATTGAGACCAGGAACTTTCATCGATACGTTCTGAGCGCGTTAGTGTTTCACAGAATCACAGCAGGCCTGAGTCTCTGCAGATCATCTAGTCCACCCCTCCTGCTAAGGCAGGTTCACCCAGAGCAGGTTGCACAGGATTCATGTCCAACAGGTTTTTAACATCTACTGCAAAGGAAACACCACAGCCTCTGTGGTCAATCTGTTCCAGTGCTTGGTCACTCACAATGTAAAGAAGTTTGCCCTCATGCTCCTATTGAACTTCCTGTGTTTCAGTTTGTGCCTGTTGCTCCTTGACCTCTTGCTGGGCACCAGTGAGAAAAGTCTGGCCTATCCTCTTGACACCTGCTCTTAAAACACTCTATGCATCCCTTTTCAGTCATCTCTTGGTGGGGCTGAACAGGCCCAGCTCCCTCAGCCTTCCCTCGTGAGCGAGAAGCTCCAGTCCCCTCATAATTTTCCTAGCCTTCTGCTTGTTCTGCTGCAGGATCTCCATGTCTCTCTTGTCCTGAGGAGCCCAGAACTGGACACAGAACTCCCAGTGTGCCTCACCAGGGCTGAGTAGAAGGATAGGATCACCTCCAGTGACCTGCTGGCAAACCTCTTCCTAATGCACCCCAGGATACCTTTGGCCTTCTTGACCACAAGGACACACTGCTGGTTCGTGAGCAGCTTGTTGGCCACCAGGACCCCCAGGTTCCTTCTCCACTGAGATGCTTCCCAGCAGATCAGTCCCCAACCTCTAATGGTCCATGGAGTTATTCCTCCTCAGGTACCCTGCCCTGGCCTTTGTTCAACTTCATTGGGCTCTTTGTCCAATTTCCCAGCCTGGCCAGGTCTGGCTCAATGGCAGCACAGTCCTGGTCAATCTGGTGTATCAGTGTTTTAGTTCCGACCAGGAAAGTACTTTTGAAATACATCTCCCAGCAGTCCCTACTTGGCTCACATCATGCAGATGTTTCTGAGTGCCAAGCTCAATTCATTTTGCATGAAATTATACTGGAAAATTTGCTCCAGAGGCACACCCACTGCACTCCAGCCGCAAATAGGCATGCAGGCTATGGGATCAGAGTAGAGTGAGTCTAACAGTAAATAAAAAGCTCTCAAAATGTGGATGTTAGGTACCAAAGACCATACATTTCTGCCTAGAGTCTGCTCCTCTTGGTCAGTTCCACTTGCTGAGGCAGACATAGCTTCCATATGATACCAATTGTATCAAATAGATGATAAAATAAAACAAATTTTTGTCATGTTGTGATCAACAGCTAAATACCTATTCATGTCAGTTAATTCCTTATTGAAAAGCTCTCTTCACCACATATGCCTCTCATTTTGCAGAAAGAGGAGATGTGGATAAATAACAGTGACCTTTGCAGTCAAATTCAGTAGGAACTTGGGAATTTTTGTGTTGTTCACATTGAATAAACTTTAAATGGATACACATTGCTATGCTTCTCAGTGCTAGTATATTGTCTACAAGCCTATTCCAAAGTAGGACACATGATTATGTACAATAACGGCTCAAAAGTGATTTTCTTAGTAAAGCTAATGTAGGTCAAGTAATTTTTTATACTGGTTAAATATTTGCCTTAGGGTGAGGATGCACTGACACTTGTTTATTAAGTTCTTGCACACAAGGATTTGGGAGTGCAAGATACAGATTTTTAAAAATCCACATTTGTTCTGACATACATAATCCTACATAATTAAATATTGCCTACTTGCTATTTGTCCCATAGAAGGTAGTTCAAGGTTTTGTGTTTGATATTTGTGTGAGCAGAAATAGGCAGTGAATTAAATATATATTTCCTAACTATGGAAAATATCTTGGGAAGGAAGAAAATAGTTCTCTCAGATTCAGTAACAAAATTGATCTTGAAATATCTGTTTATAGATTTAATAGATCCCTTAGTTTAAACCACACCTGTAATATCAGTTCTACTTAGATTTGCCAACTGATTCAATTGCTACCTTAACCTAATAGCAGTAATTTTGTTTACACTTTATGTTATTCCATGGAGCTACTTCAGTGTTTTTAAAGAATTCTCCTGCTATTTAAAATCTTTTATTTTTTAAGCATTAAAAAAGTATCTTTCAGTTCAGCAGAGATCTCTCTTCATATCTAGTCCCATCCCTGTAATTTAGAACCAAAAATACATTTCACTGCAGGTAATTTTCACTGTTGTCCATCCTGCTGAGCTAAAACAGCTAAGACAGAGTGAGTTGAGTCCTACTTGTTCTTATGCAGAAATCACAGAATTAATTCCTGTTAGAGGTCCAACCTGTTATACCTGTGTAAACCTACAAAGGGTAATGGGGTTGCACAAGTGTCAGTAAAGGCATAATAGGTTTAATCAAGCATAACAGAAAGTAAATTGCTCTGCAAAATCCTCATTACTGTAGACGAAGTGTATTCATCTGTCTCAACTGTTAAGCCATAAGCTGTCTGGGCAAAGGCAGCTCCTCCAACAATGATTCTCATTTCAAGTGAAACCTCTAGGTGACATAGTACAAACAAGTAATGATTATATGATAATAACCTGAACTGACTACTAGACAGAGTATCAGTTTACTCAACACAGCTGTTTAGGTACAAATGCCCTAGGTATTCTAGAAATTGCACTGAAAGACAATTGGTGAGGACAGCAAATATATTGCTTTTAGTTACGTTTCCAACAAATGTTGAATTATGTAGGCATGTTCTTATTCAAGTATGAAGAGTTAAGAGTAAGTACTTTTCCTCCAACAACAGAATACTTTATATTACAAAAAAACCCCATCAACTCATATTCAAACATTTTTTTAAAGCTATTAAAACGATCGTTGTTGGGTCACCAATATATAAGGCTATGTCTAGAGAGTGTGAATAAAGATTGGCTTAAATAAACTAAATCTCTCTGTTCATCATTTCACTTGAATAGTATAAATAGAGGATTAACAGTATATTTGGAGAGATGAGCCATAGTAGACGGTGATATTATGACAAACTATGACAATGCAACAGAATCTAAAGTATAATCTGAGAGCACATTCATGTTTATGGAGAAACCATATGTCACATTTTGTTAAGACTAGCAGCAATTATGTGAGAATTTGGCCTCCTGGCATCCATGTTACGCTGAAAACTTATTTCTGTACAGATTGGTAGGGTTCAAGGTCTGGAGGACCACTGCAGTCACCTCTTCATTAACCACAATGCAGGCAACAAGGACTGCCCTCGTTTTGTCTATTTGTGCCTTCCAGTTACTGGATTCCTTGGCCTTTCCTTTCTCAACGTTGTTGAAGTTTCTTTCCTCACAATGATGTTTCTGGACGAAACACTTCACATCTAATGTTTCTTTTATGTATTTTATTTTTTGATAAAATTGAGCATATTGAACTCTTTTTCTCTGGGATGTCATGACTCTGCTGTCATGACACACCACCAGGAGTGCTGCATCCAGCTCTGGTGTCTCCAGGCAAGAAGGACATGGACCTGTAGGGCTGAGTCCAGTGGAGAGCCATGAAGATGATCCAATGGCTGGAACACCTCTCTTAAGAAGACTGGGTGAGGGAGCTGAGTCTGTTCAGCCTGGAGAACAGAAGGTTTTTGAATGGTCTAATTGTGGCCTGCTAGTAAATGAAGGGAGCCTGCAAGAAAGATGGAGTGACCTTTTACAAGAGCATGGAGAGACAGGACAAGGGGCAATGGCCTCAAAATTGAGCAGGGCAGGTTTAAATTAGATATTAGGAAGAAATCCATAATGGTGAGGCACAGGAACAGGTTGCTCAGAGAATGCCCCATTTCTTGGAAGTGGTAAAGGTCAAGTTGATGGGATTTGAGGAATCTGGTCTGCTGGAAATGTGTCCCTGCCCATGGTAGATCTTTAAAATCCCTTCCAATGAAACAATTTTATGATTCTATGGTTGCATTAAGATACTGCTAATGTTATGATGGTTTCACTATAAAACAGAAGAAATGTTTATAAAGGGAAGCAGTATCCACTATTGGGCCAATTTATGTGGTGTGAAAAAGCAGGTGAATTTTTCAATCTTCTCTATTATTCTAATGACATTTCCTCAAATCTTTCCCATTTCACAAATTACTGACAGGGTTTTCCACAGCTTTGGTTCCAGTGCTGAGTAATTCTAATGGATACTTCCCAAATGTCCAAGGGACAGTATTAATATTTTTGGTCAGCATGTTGCTTTCAGTAGCATGTTCAGCTGGCTGTCCTTGGTGACTCCCAAGCTCTTTCTGAGTTATTTTTATATAAGTGGATTTCACCTAACTAGCTAAACAATTGCTGGGATCCTTTCTTCTTTTTGCTCTTTGTTATTCTTATTTTGACGACATTTGTGAAGTTCATCAGTAATGATTTTAAAGTTGTTGCACAGACTGTGTGGATAAATTTTTTAAGCAGTGTAAGTCTCCCAGAACCAACATAATTGCTTAATGATAATTCTTCATATAAGTTTAAAAATTAACACTAATCAATAGCTTGTTTCCAATCTATATGGTATGCCAACTCAGTTTTATATAATCCTGAATTTATTGCCAAATAAAATGTCACGCAGTACCAATCCTGGGCATAAATGTATTCTATCAGTCTTTTTGCCTCTACAAACCACACTTCCTGTCTAATCTGAAAAAGTAATCAAGTAAGCTTGATCACATCTGCTTCCCAGCTTACTGGAGTTGGTTGTGTTTCCTTGCATTAATTCTTTATGAGTCAATCCTCATAGCACATTCTCCATTATTTTGTCGAAGATCAATGCTGGGTTGACAGATCTGTAATCACCTGGATCTGCTTATTTCTGCTTTTAGACATATTCACACAGCACTGGCTTTGTCCAGGTGTCTATATTACTGTTTCAAATGTTATTTTCAGATAGTTGTACTGGTCTGGAGAGGGCTTGGTCAACTCTTTCAGAACTCCTGAATGTAAGGTGTGCAGATTTATTGATGCTAAATGCACAGCTTTCATAGCAGGCAACTGTACTTTTAGGATATGCCATAGAAAACTCTGTAACCCTTACCAGTAAGGCTTTTCTTATTCTCATCCTTCTGGTAAAATTATTTCTTTTTCTTAAAGCCTGAGCTATATTCTGACCCATGCCCAGGCAATGTCACAGACAATAACTGTTGGTATGGGTTAAAATCATACAAAGGAATATGCTAAAAATTAAAGAATTGTAGAAAATTACTCACCACTGCTCAAATCTCTCTCCCAGCCTTGTTTTGTTTGCCCGTATAAACACAACCCTTGGGTCTGAACATTGTCCCTGAAGGACTTCAGAAAGTCCTATGACTTCCTATCCTTCTACCATGACTTTCTTTCATGGTAGAAACATGGTGGTACAGTGAGGTCTAAGAAGGTGATGTCCCTTTTCATCCTGCAGCATACCCTTAGGCCTCCCTCATCACACTATTCATCTACCTGCAGATCCTGTGTATCCCTCAGAGCTCTGCTTGGAGAACAATAATCCTCTCTCCAGTTTGTCCACTCTACCATTCACGGATGAAGGGACCACGCAGATGAAATTGACTCAGAGTACGTGCAGCACAGGCAGGCAGTGTGTGGCACGGACAAGGCCAGTGTGGTACAGGGTCTCACTGCCCTGGGTACTGCAACAGTGCAGGGATCTCAGAGCAGAAGAGTCTGAGGAGTTTTGTTAATATGCAGATAAAGCAAAGAGAACCACTGCAGTGCTGGGCTGGACTGGCATTTGTCTATTACCCACATTATCTGCCACATTTTTTGACAAACCATCAGTTTGTCAAAACTACTGAAGTGTATTTTTGCCTATCAGCTCCCAGTGTGAAGAATTCCTCAGCCTTCTGTGCCTCTTGCTGCCTGCCTGGGATACTTCTGAGAAGCATTTACGGAGACCCCTTCCCAGGAAAGCTCTTTCAGTATATATCAGGACAGTAACTAGATTGTCATAGATTTTGAGGTGCTTATGGCAGTCTGTTTACTTTTTTAAGCTCAACAACATCATCCCTAGGTTCTGGGGTGTGGTTTTTTTGTTTATTTGGGTTTATTGTTTTGTTTTGGGTTTTTGTAGGTTTTGCTTGTTTGTTTTATTTGTTTGGGGTTTTGTTTTTATTTTATTTTTGTTTCATTTTGTTTATTTATTTGTTTTTGTGGTTTTAAAAATTATTTTCATTTTTATTTTGGGGGGTTTTTTGTTTGCACTTTTTTGTGCAGGGGGTTCTTTGTGGTGTTTTTTTTTGTTTGTTTGTTTGTTTGTTTTTGAGAAGCAAAACAAAGAAATATGGAAATCCCCTCCATAAACAGACCAAACCAAACTAGAATGAAAGACAACCTTGCCCTAATCTTGGAGAAAATCATGCAGCAAAATTTACCACCACGAAACGTGTGGCAATACAATTGCTCCTTACTACTTTGCCTGAATGTACAGGATGGCTGTTGATCTTGCACTGCACTTTCTCCCTTGAAAAGGAAAAAAAAACCAGTATCAAATGTATTCTCCTTTGCTTAGAAACTTGAGATTTTTACATAGCAATTGGTTTTCCTTTAGCATGGAAATTTACAGTTATTCACTTAGCTGACCTTATTGATAAAGAAAAACAAAACAAGATACAATTCACCTGAGACCTGGGAAAATTTCTTCAAAAGTAAAAAAATCACTATAATTTTAGAAAGTATTACTGATTAAGAGGTTTGAATAAGGGAATGACGCCTTCGTCAGGGCTGACAACTTATACCTTTAGGACAGCATGTAGCAGCACAGCTTTGTTGCACTGTCTTCCCTTTCAGTGGGCAGCATTGTGTTTCTCAGACACTTGTGAAAAGGGCTGAGGGACTGTAGCCCACCATTAATCCATTCTGTCATCCGCAATATGGGGAAACATCTTCTGACCTTGCAAATTGGAATAATCCACATGTTGAGACTGGCATCCATGATGTGCCCTGCTGACAGTCAGATGTTATCCACCCCTGTCCAGAGCTTCTGCAAATGAATGTCTGGAAAGGGAAATGCATCTGGCATGCCATACCTGAAAGGCTGCTAGAAACCTCCTGCTTAGATGTGGATGCATATTAAATAATTCTGACTTAAGATACACTGCTCATAGCCTTTGGAGAATTGTTTCCACATTGTGATTAAATAACAGGCTTGGAAGAGGAGGCAACTCAGTCAGCTGAGGTACAAATTCTTTGTAAACAGCAGAAAATGATAAAGTAATACAAGAGTCTCAGTTTTCACATCTGAGAACAGCACATATATATAGATATAAAGTCACTATATGATAGAGGGTTCTTCTGAAATAGAGTGTATTAATGTCTATAAAGCACAGTGGGATTCTTGGATGACAAAAATGTTCATAATGTTGTCCTGGCAGGTTACAAAAATTTCCCTTGGGGAAATAGAGGTGGGTTTTTTTGTCCTGGAAAAGGAAAGAATGGGATTATTAGCATACTTTAAACCATGTAATTTTGATGGAAAGCTGCTGTTACCTTTCTCTATGTAAAGAGGTGTCTGTAAGGAAATACATTTTCTCCAGTTTTCTGAATAGCTCTGGAAGCAAAAGATGAATTAAAGAGCACTGCAGGGTCAGTCTCTGTTACAAAGATGATACTGTGATTGTTAGCTTCTGAATAAGAAAATCTAAAAGGTAAATGAAAAATCTAGCAATATCTCGTCTCTTGCTTCTCTTGTTGTCGGAGTTACTTCATACCCCTCAGCACAACAGAGTGTGAGAAATCTTCAGTAAGTTACTTATGCTTTCTTAAAGCCAAGCAAGTGACAGTCACTGATCCTCAGCACTACATTCCATGCAGTGTCCCTATATCCTCTTTCATCATGGGGTCCTGGCCAGCAGAAAGTTGAACATGAGCCAGCAGTGCCCTGGCAGCCAGGAGGGCCATCCCTGTCCTGGGGGCATCAGGGACAGCATCACCAGCCGGGCAAGGGAGGGGATTGTCCCGCTCTGCTCTGAGCTGGGGCAGCCTCACCTCCAGTGCTGGGGGCAGCTCTGGGTGCCACAATACAGAAAGGATGTAAAGCTGTTAGAGAGAGTTCAAAGGAGGGCAACAAAGATGATAAAGAGCCTTGAGGGGAAGCTGTCTGAGGAGTGACTGAGGTCACCTGGCCTGCTCAACCTGGAGAAGAGGAGACTGAGGTGAGTTACAGCTTCCTCCTATGAGGAAGAGGATGGGCAGGTACTGATCTCTCCTGTGTGGTGACCAGTGACAGGACTCAAGGGAACAACCGAATTGTGTCAGGGAGGTTTAGGTTGGATATTAGAAAATGGTTTTTCAGCCAGTGGCTGGGCACTGGAACAGCCTCCCAGGGAAGTGGTCACAGCACTAACCTCAATAATTTGTCAATTATTGACAGAGCTCAATAAATGTTTGGACAATGCTCTTGGTCACATGGTGTGGCCCCTGGGGATGGTGCTGCGCAGGAGCAGGAGTTGGAGTCTGATGATCCTTGTGGTTCTCTTCCAAATCCAGATGTTCTATAAATCTGTGATCCTTGTGGGTCCCTTGCAACTTGGGATATTCTAGGATTCTAGGATTTCTTGATTGACTCCCATCTGTAGGGTGAGGCATTTACAGATATGTGGAAAGAGAGCTTTTTTCAGAGCAGGTTCCTCTGCTCGAGCTGCCTCTCTGGCTGCAGAGATCCTGCAGGATCATCTATTTATTTTGGCAGGGAATCTACTCTGACACTTAGTTAAATTAATCTTTTCCTGAATCACCTTGCAATACTGATAGAAGATATGCAAAGAGAAGTTGTCTGAAAAATGTACATTTTGTTCTTCCATATAGGCTTTTGAATTCTGCTGCAAGATGCAAAGGGAACCATTACTATAAAATCTACCATGTTTCTCCAGGAGTGAGAATCCCATGTGATTATTGTCTGAGAAAGTGACTCTGGAGGATGTCAGTCAGAACAACCTTAAAAGGCAAAGAACTTCTCCAGAGAGGAGCCATACATTCGTATATTTGGTAAAAATTAAAATTCACTTCATATACATTATAAAACCCTTTAAGCGATGGAGATCTCTGCAGAACATTCATAATTACGAAACAGAAGCTACAAAAGTGATAAATATAGTCCTTGAGAGACAAACTTCAGACAGGTGTTTAGCAAAAAGCATTTCTAGTTTCACTGACTTCTAGAGAAAAATCATTGCAAAGATAATTAGGAGGAAGAAGGACATACAGAAATATAATTTCTTAGAAGAATAACGTAATGACTTAAATGTTTCCTTCCCAATTAAACAACCTGGAAGACGAATTTCCAAAGAATATTTGAAAAAATAATTCTTGTCTTCAAAATCAGAAGACCTTAAAAGTTCCACTTCTTAACAAAGCCACTTTAAATTTCAGAGCCTGCAAAATTCTCATGTACCCTAAGTGGAAAGGGAACAGAAAGGAACTTGATATAAAAAACTTTCTGAGCTCTCTGTGCTTAAGTTCTACCAAGTACTCTCTCTATGTCTCCAAGAAATAGGATGATTACCTCTCTGTCCAAATTAGATACAGACACTTAAAATCTTACAAAGGGATGTATCCTTTTTAATTAATGTGTGATTTGCTGGGTTTGTTGAAAATTAAAAACGGGATCATATCTTCCTTCTTGTGCACCGTGTAGTGCTTCTAGCTGTATTCCCACTGCAAATTCTTGACTGTCTAGGCTTTTGTTTTCAACCTCTCAGCTGAAAAAATATATTCCAGATTTAAGCTCAACCAGTTCTGTGTTCCAAATTTTGCGACTTTGATCAAATCTATTGTTGCAAAATTTCAGAAAACAATGGTTTAGAACCAAAAGCAATCTGTGGAGCCAAAATGACAAAAGGCATCAGGATTTTCTGCAAAAACAACAAAAAATTAATACAGGATTCAGAAAAGAAACAAACCCCCACATTTTCAAGATCTCAGAATCAAGTTGGTGGTTCTAGAATTGCCAGAGAAAGGAAGATAAATTGTGGAGAATTTCTTACTTGTCCTCTCTGGCTCTCTAGCTCTGTGCTCTTTAGGTGTTTTTCTTCCCATTATAGCAGTGTCACTGCTGAGGATGATCTGATAATGCTGAGAATGGTGTGATAATGGTCTGCTAATCCCATAAAAATAGTTCCTCATAGTTAGGAAATTTTCACTGAAGCCAAGAGAAATTCCACATTAAGGCTGTGAAATGTTCTTGGAATCAGCTGAAAAAGGTAGGAGAATAAGGGCAGGTAGTTTCCACCCAAATATGTAATATCTACTGGAAACACATATCTGAAGAGTTCCTCCCGTGTATGATTAGGACTAATTCCTAGCCTGATGGATTCCTTGGTGTCTGAAAAACACAAGACTTTTTGTTTGATAAGTACAGGATATATCTCTGTGCTGAGAGGTAAGACCTGTTCTATCACTTGAAGAGTCTTAAGATGGAAAATTTCCTCCAAAGCCTTTTCTGCTGAAGATTATTCCAAAGAATCTTCTACTCTGTACATGATTTGTAGTTGAAAAAGGCAGTATATCTTTAGGGAATACATTCTACAAGAATCTTCTTTCTATTTGACTTTGATATCTTGCTGTGAGCTGGGCAAATCCTGAGTCTTCAGGCTTTTACAGCATTCCTCCTGAGATTGCTGGTGTCTGTGGTTCAGTCACCTTCCCTGGAAGTATTTCAAATGCAAACACATATGGCACTAGAGGACATAGTTTAGTGGTGGACTTGGCAGTGTTATGTTAATGATGGACTTGATGGACTTAGATGTCCTTTCTAATCCAAGCGATTCTATGGTTCTGGGACAGGGAGTGGAAGAGATGAAGGGGTTGGAAGGAAAGTCCCTGAGGATGTTCCTGCTCAGTTATTCTCTGACTGGTCTGGTACCATCACTTATGTTCCCTTATGCGGCCACAGTCTCCTGTGGGAAGACTAGCCATGTCTTGTGCAAATGACAGGAAAAAAATGTAGGATTCTGCATAGGAGCATGAGCATGTGCGGATGAACAGTTAGATTAGGTAAATTTTGTAAAAATTGTAAAACAGAGGTAGGAATTTTGAGATAATCTTATTTTTAAAGAATAATTTGAGTCAGATCCAAGGACGATTGGAATATAAAAAATTACTCCCAAGAGTTGCAGGTCTTGCCTACAGAATACCTATTCCTTACTGGAAATGCTCTGCATGATTGCTTCCCATTTATGTATTTAAAAGGGTATTTATTAAAATAAAATTTATTTTTCAAAGGCTTTTTGACTCATTCTCTTACAAATGTCCATTTATTTGAATGAGTTTATTTTTGTTAATGCCTCTAAGGACTTTCAAAATTCCAGCCATACTTAATTTCAGTCATCTGCTTCAAACTACAAAATAACTCATGTAGGACTGTCAATATTGGACATCCAAAATCCTTCACTTCATGCAAACTATGGATGTGTAGCAAAATTGGGGGAGGGTTGGTTAGTGACCAGCACACAGCAACCCAGCTACAACCCAGCATTTGTTGTGTGAGACCAGAAGACAGCATGTGAGCAGACAATGCTGTGTTTTTCTTTAAGCTTTCTCTTTTTTTTTTCCTTTTCCATTTGTAATATCAGTTAAAAAGCAATAAGTATGCTTATTACTTTTGTAAGATTGCTATGAATTATTTAGCTAAGAAATAATTGAAGGAGGCATGGTTGGGAAAATTACCCACAAAGCCAGCAAAACTGCAAGTCAACCTGCCGTCATTGGGCACACAGTCATCATTAATTTTAATGAGATGTGGGAGTTTGCAGTTCAGCAGGAGGAGGAGAATGCAGGCACTTCTCAAAAACCTGCCTGTCATGGAAGGCTGGAGGAATTTTACTAGTAATCCAGATCGATAGTGGAGACAGCAGTCAATATTAGTAGACCTCACAATCAACATTAATTGAAATCTCTCAACCTTCGGTTTGCATAACAAAACAGCTGGTGCCTTAATGAAGAATGTAATATCTTGCAATTCTGACCTCCTGAAACTTCCTCAAGGACTATGATGGCTGAAATAGAGGCTGTATCCTCTGCTATAAACCTCTCTCTATATCCCCAAAAATGCCACACACGTGCCCCACACACATGTACGCATGCTCCTTATATATCAGTGTTACGTAGGCAATTAAATAATACCTAGAAATTAAGTATCTGAACTCAAATAAAGTGAGTCAAGAAACTTTAAAGTTAGCAGCAGAAGGATACAAAATAAACTGCCAAAGAGCCTCATTTTAGTTAAAACTGAAAGTATGGGTATTAGAAAAAATACAAAAAAATACGTAAAAAGGTAATTTTCAAATTTGAGATTGAAAAGTTGGAGATAAAAAAGAGATTTTGAACTGGAACAGCTCAAATTAAAGCAAATTTTCTGGTTTCTCTCTCTCTCTTTCTCTCATAGAGAGTCATTTGGAAAAGATCAGGGAGGCTAAGACATAATAAGAATCATTTGCTAGTTTTCAGCCTAAATGTGAGGATGATTGAAGCCTGCAAGTGTTCTGTCCTGCCATATGTTAGTGTCTGTGTAAAAGAATCTGATGAAGATGATGAGATAACAATTTTCTGGCTGTAATGAGTAAGGGGACTGGGAAATTGCTGGGGAAATTGTGGGATTAAGGCCCATTTATGCGAGAAAATTGCAAAGAACTCTCAGAGCAAATGCAGGAAGGT
Organism: Camarhynchus parvulus; assembly: GCF_901933205.1. NCBI lineage: Eukaryota > Metazoa > Chordata > Aves > Passeriformes > Thraupidae > Camarhynchus > Camarhynchus parvulus. Next base: position 79,889,821 of record NC_044573.1, on the reverse strand, counting down.
AGTGGCTGAAGTATTTATTGATTCCACAAATCAGTCATTTTTTTTAAAGCCTGGCAAAAAAAGTCTTACAAGTCTTACAGGTCTTACAATGCAAACCTATACTCACAACAAATACATTAAAAGTTAGTTAATTTCACCACAACACTTTCATTCTCCCTATTCTCCTCATAAAGAACATTATTGAGTAAAATTCTCAGGAATAAATCTCTTTTCTATTCCTGTTTACTTAACTACTTTCTGCTTTTATTTCATATGAAAGAAGAAAGTATCGTGTCCCTTCCAAGTTTCTACCATCTCTTGTTGAATTGTTGTATTTGATAGTTATAATCACATATAATAGTTCTCATGACACTTGTTTGAAAGCCTGAAGACAAATATCTGATTACAGAATCAGAGATAAAAGTCCAAATTCAAAAGGCTGCAGTTTTCCTTTTTTTAAATTTTATATCTTGCTTCTTGTCTTCATGCATTCAAGCCTTCCACAACTTTTCCTTTTCTATTTCACTATTTCTTTCTTTTCTCTTTCATCCATTCTTTATTCTTCTCCTTGTCATTCCGTAAGAAGAAGTGTAGCATTTGTCCTGGGTCACATTGCTTTTGATCTCTCACTTGCCTCTCCTATAGATTCTTCTGCAGTGGTTTCTCACTTATTCAAGATTAAATATGAGAAATAGCAGACACGATTTTCTTGAAGCTGAGTTAACAGAATTGGGTTTACTCAGATTGAAAACTTTTTTTCACTGTTATTGTTTTTCATCTTCTCAGCACAAAAAGCAATCCTTGCATAACTTTTCTGCAGAGAAACCAAGAAAGCTGCTATGCCCAAAGAGCCAATATCCCAGCAGATCAGATGCTCAGTGAAGTTGGTCTGTGGGAATGAAACAACAAAGTGACTTCAACCTAATTTCAATGACTTGAGGCTTAACCTTCTGCTAAGAAAATTGATAGTTTAGCAGTTTTCTCTGATAGTTCTTTATTCTAGATTTGACCTGGCATTACTAAACTAAGAATTATTTCTAATCAATTATATACATACAAGTTCACAAATATATCTAATTCTTTTTCCTAAGGTTGTCAGTGAATCAGCACTGAGTAATGAAAAATTGATTTTGGTGATACATTTTACCTGAGACTCAAAAATTACCTTGGCATTTTTCAAGGATGCTAAATTATATTCTTAATATCCTTCTAATTCCTGTATAGCAGGAAAGAACTAGAAAACCTAAAAACAAGGGAAAATTTATATAAGAATGACTTGATTTTTCCTCATTTGGAAATTTCCTGTTAGAGAAAATAGCTTCATTAATCTAGGACAGGGCAGCCCTTTTGTCTCTGTGGACATGAAGCACCATGATCCCAGGCAGACTTTGGGGAGGAAGAACAAGCTGGCATTTGTTCAAATATGCATAAATGCAGGGGCTGCCAAAAACTGCAAAATTGCAGAATCTACTCTAAGGGTAACGATAAGGAGAGGAATTAACCATTTTAATTCTTTATTATTCTGCCAAAATGATGTAATCCATGTCCTTTCAATGTTTATGTTGAGAACAAATACATGTATTCCCATTTTTGTTACTTTTGGTTTTTACTTCTATCTTCAGTCACAGTAATGAAGTGAGATAAAATTGTAGTGATTAATATGGTCCCAAAGAAAAAAGCAGGCTGTTGAACTGGTTTGGGGAATGAGAATTTCTTTTCATTGAGAAAATTTTATCTTTTTATAATTTTTCTTGAATAAACTGTAGGCACTAGTTACTTCCATTTTGCCAACAAAACACAGTTTGATTAGCAGTGCTTTAATTTCTGTGAAAGAAGATCATGGAGTCAAGGACAGTATCCAGCATTACTGCAGATGCTGTCGGCCCTAGAGAGGGAATCAGGCTCCAGAAGGAGTCTAAGCAAAGATTTTTATTGGATGTAGTTGTAGATTTTTGTCTGAAAACACTTTGTTGACACCCTTTTTTGGTGCTAAGGTGTTTGCTGATTAGGTTTCAAAGAGATTATTAGTTTTGCATAGCAGTTTTTTATATCGAAAAACAAACAGAAAACTTGTACTTTTTACATGTCCTCTGTATGTTACATATCTTCATGCGTTCAGCTTCAGAGGCTTGAGGATGCATTCATGACCTACTTTTTTCTTTTCCCAGTGAGTCATGCTAACTACAGTATGCAGTGGGGCTGAAGGATCTTGACCCCCATGAGTTACTTTTACCCTCTGAATTAATGAGATTACATGAAAGGTCTGCTCAAAGATCCCAAGCTGCCAGGGAAACAGGTAATTTATTACATAAATAATCTATTTTACCTTCCTTTTAATACAGATTTTTTTTGGTTGAAAATATTTTTGTTCTCGACTAATGTTCATGTAAGATTAAGATTTTTTCCCAGCCTTAATCAATAATTTCTGATATGCAAATTTTATCTGCAACTACTTCTAATAAAAAGTTTATTAAAATGGGCTGACTAAAGAAAGAGAGATAACTCAGAATAAATGAAATGGCAAAAAAAAAAAAACACAACTCCTTAAGATGACTCTGAGCAAAAAAGAATTTTTACATAAATGTCCATGAAGACATTTATGAATAACATTATTTTTTGTCAGTGACCAGATGTAGTACTCATTCCACCAATATTAATATTACTTCCTCTATTATCTAAAGCTCTGGCAAAAGTTCTGAGAGTGTGCACCAGCACATTACAATTATGATCATGATAATGGCAAAATGTCACTAATAAAATGAGTTAACATTGGTGGTCACAAACATTTTTACATTTCTGCATGAACCCATATATCCCATATTGCTTCACTGAGGGCAATTTTTTTGTGTCAGAGCTACTATACATTGTGTTCAAAATTAATTAAATTAATGTCCCTAATTTTAGCTTTTTGATTTTCCCCCAAATGTGACTAGTTATAGTTACAGGTAATTTTTGGTTAAATTTGCTGGCAACCTTTACAGAGGAAATGACTATATTATTTTACCTGAAAAATAATACCTGATTTTACCTGAAAAATTAATTATTTCTTAGCCTTGCAATTAATCTAATCAAGGCTTTCATATGGAAATTTATTTAGGTTTTAAAACACAGTCTTTCACTGGACTATATGTGCTGATATGTGCAACAAGCTGCACACAAGGTTTATGGAATGAGTAGGTGCAAAAGCAGAATAGGATCAGAAGGAAAAAATGAGCCAAAGCCCTCCATCCATGGAGCAAGCAGTGGTCATTGCGCAGACATTTTCAGCAGAGGTCAGCCCATTTGTTTGCTACTCCCTTCTCCTTCCTTCTCTTTCCTAGTAAAAAGTGCAAATTGCAGTCTGTCATCTGTTAGGGGATAATCTGCATGCACACAAGCCAGCTCTTTGGAACTGTATTTTGCATTATTTTAATCTCACTTTGCTCACAGAGCTTTACATTATGCTCAATACCAGTTTCCTTTTTTCTACTCAGCACAAGAGCTGTAGGGTTGGTAACTGCTAGCAAAACACTGAATGAGAAATATTTGTCATCCAGTATTCTGCACGTGCTGTAACAAGAAGAAAAGAAGAAGAAGATACACTCAGTGAAAAAAAAAACATACATCATTAATGAAGGCTCTGAAGGACTTTGAAAGGGTTGCTTTGCCATTTTTCTTTTCAAAAACCCAATAACAGGTTTCCAACAAGCACATAATTATCAGGTTTTGTCAATAAAGTTTCATGAAAACACAGTTTCCTCTTATGACATATTAAAAGTGTTCATCATTCAGTGTGTCGGAACTTACCTCTGAAGAGAAATATTAGTTGCATTTTTTGACACATTAATTAATTGAGATTTTCCTCCAGAAAATGTGAGGGTTGATAAAGAATACACAGTCACATCAGTTGTGCATCTAGTGAAAAAGTTTTAGTAGCAGAAAAGATAATTTGCAGCAATCAAAGCAATAAAAGTACGTAGCCAGCAGTTTTCATTGTTTTTCTATAAAGGGTGGCAGCAAGTTTAAAACTTTCAGTCATAAATATAATGCAAGGATTGGTTTTGCCTGCCATACTGTCACTTTAAATTTTAAAGAGTTTTTATAAATGAAAATACTTTTTTTTCTTTTTTTAAGGCAAACATGATAAAAAACTAGATAGATGTCTGCTCAGGATTCAGGAGGGTCACTGTTTTGTAAATAGAGCTGCTTGAAAGTACTCAAAATTTATTTTGATTCTTTGACATTTTTATACTCAAGGTAAAAGGAAATTATGATGTCAATCCCATTTGAGAGGCAGTGATTCTCCACTGCATCTGACATTAATTAATTCTCTTTTTAGCAGGGTCACCAATCAGAACAAAGACCAAATAAGTCAGGAATATCTTTGTGAAAATCGATGAATTGCACAGAGGAAAATAAGCATGAGAGCAGAAAGAACCCAAATAAATGTAGTTCATTATTCATTTCACTTAATTGCTCTGGAAAATAAGTGCCTTTGAACTTTCTAAGCCATTAGCAGAAGACACTCAACTCCCATCTTAAAGAGAAGGGTGATTAATACTTAAGTGTTTCTCTGTATCCTGAAGACATATGAAATGATGGTCCCACCACTGGGAGCTTTCACCACTGGACAGCAGTTGAACTCTTCAAAAGGATCAGGTGGGAATGAGGAAAAGACATGTTTCCTGGAATTCAGAGTTAAAATAAGGCTTTCATTTTGCAATTAGTTTGCAAGATACTAAAAGACTCTGCAAAAGAATATCTAAGCTGCAAATAAATTCAATTAGCTGTTACTGCTCTCCTCAACTGAACAATTTTTCTACCTGTACTGAAAGTCTTGTTCTTCTCCTCACTACCACTTACTCAGGTCCACCTTTGCCGTTTGCCACAGGCTGGGGTAGACCTGATCCTCAAGACATGCAGCTCTTAGACAGACCTGGACCCTTGAAATAAGGTCTCTCACATTCTGAAACCAGCATGCAAATGCAAATGAGAAGACATTACATACCATTATCCAGTGCTATTTTTAAAATCTGGGACACATTGTTATAATGAAGATATTCCAAGTTACTGGTGAATCTAGACTCTGAAGGAAAATTTGTTTTCAATCAGTGCAAAATTAAGGCAAGTTCTTTGTTATTTCATGTTTATCAAAAAATCATTTTCAGTAGAAACGAACTGCCCTTTATATGGGATTGCCACCAGTATGAACTTGAGGAGATGGTTTTAAAATATTTAATTTGATTTCTGATATCCCTAATCTGGTTTTATGTTCTTTAAGTTTTCCAGATGATTTAATTGAAGCTATTTTAAATATTTTTACATTAATAATGAATGTGTCTTTGGGTCCATAAAATTTGAACTTGCATCTGAATATCTGTAAAATTCTTTAATGATTCTTTGCATCTAAATGTCTTTAAAATGTCTTTAAAATTAAAACTATTGTTCTACTTCTGTACTAGGAGTTATTAAATCCATCTAGATAAATATGAAATGCTTCTTGATTATTCATCAAAACTATAATTTGTATACACAACACACCCATCTTAGGGAAATTAAACAGGTCATAGGTAGAAATTTTTCAGAAATGAAAGTTTTCCAATGTGTTAAAAATATCACAAGCCCACTGCAGGTTATCAGTGTTACACCATAGTTCTTAAGAACAACAAAAATTTAATAGCCATTTATGGCAATTAAAATTTTTCATGCAGCATTTGACAATCCACATTCACCCTCGGTCTGTTGGAGGGCAAACCAGCACAGAACACAAGAATGTTCAAGGGCATCTACCTGTACTGCAGGACAATTTAGAGAAGAACAGTGATACATGTGCACAATTAGTAATGTAATTTCTTTGTTTTACTTCCATTAGTAGAAACATTGACATAGACCATCTAGACCAAGTGAAACTTAATTTTTTAATTACTTTTCTGAACGCAAAATATGGGAGTTAATAAGTAGCTGAAAGAAGATGGGAAAAGACGGATTAAGATGCCCAGCTGTCTTCTTTTCCTGCTGTGTTAAGTATTGGTCTGTTTGAACACCAGCATAGCATGCAGGCATAAATCAACATTTTTTGACCACTGTTTACATTAAGAAGGTTATGAGCCTTAAACAAGAAAAAAAAAGAATTTTCTTCAGAAAAAAATCACAGAATGATAAAATCATACCCCTGCTTAAAGAGGGGTCGCCTACAGCATGACCATATCTTGCTCAGGACCATATCTGGTTAGGTTTTAAATATCCCCAAATATGGAAATTCCACAGCATCTCTGGGCAAGCTTTGCCAGTGTTTGATCATGCTTACAATAAAAAAACTTTTTCTTGCAATTAAATGGAATTTCCTGTATTACAGAAAATTGCATTTGAGAGAGTGCAATGGAGCAAGGAATGTAAAAAGACTGTTTTCTAAGATGAAGTATTTTTTGGACTAGGATATAAGCAGTTTGTAAAAGGAAAACCATAAACATATCTGTGATTCAAGACTGATATCTACTTGTGGTTATTTAGATACTTGTAAAACATCCATTATAATATCTTTTTAGTGTATGTGTGTCTACACTATCATAAAAGTCAGCTCCCTTCTTTATTCTGATCTCTTCATCATGCTCTCTGTGTATGTACTTCACACCTTACTCTCTTTCAGAGTAAAGCAGTTAGACCTTTCTGGAATGAAAGCTGGTGGCAATTCCGAGAACATTTGCTCTGTTGGGTTGTAAAACACTTCTCACATAATTTCAAACATCTTGAACTGGGAAAACAAACAAAAAGCCAGACAACCATTCAACCAAAACAAACAAACAAACCAAACCCCAACAGGTGGGCTAGCAGAAATCTGGCTCAAATAGTGCACACTTTAGATGCAACCAGTTTGCTCTTGAAGCAGTTAGCAACAAGGTTCATGGCTATGAGCCATTCAGAATCACAGAGTTTGGGGATCAAGGACTGGGATGAATGACCCAAGCAGTGTGGGTGTAGCTGTAGAAATATTAGATGATCAGAAAGCTTTGAGATCAGATATTTACCTCTTATGAGAGTAACAATTCTTGCTGAAGTCAAGGAGCTTTTCAAACTCTTATGTTCTGTAGGGGAAGATAGACCCAAACAGGATGAAGGTAAAGTCCTTTGTGCAAACTGGCACATCCTGTGGGGTGTATGACCAAAGCAGGAAAATAATATGAAAGAGAAAGATTGAGGAGGAGCAGTTTTGATATATAATTCAAGATAATTCTGTTCCTATGCTTCTTATCACCACTCCTACCGGTTTCCCAAGGATTATAAATTTTAGTTTCATGCAACGATTGTTTAAATGTCTTCTTTACCTAAGTAACATTGCCAGCGAAATATTGCTAGGTTTCAAAGAACCTGAGACTCAACAGTTGTTAGTTGTGGTCACTGCTGACAGATATGTGCATGGACTTTGCTGTCAAAGACAGGTGGGTTTTCATTTAGGAGCCATCAACATGCTTGGACTATTCCAGAATAAAGGCAACTGAGAAGGCGAGACACTGCAGCTTCATCACAAGACATGATCATCAATGTTACACTATACTACACTATAGCTCAGACTCTTGTTGCATGATTGATTGTAAAACAAAAATTAAACCATGTCTTTCCAGCTGTTTTGCTTCAGAGCAAGGCAATATGCCAGTTGCTCAAAGTGGAAAAGAAACCTTTTGAGCAGGGAACTCAAGACTTATGTCTGTAGAGTTATCAAAGTGCTACACTTGCAAAGTCATTGCAGCACGTAATAATAATCTGATAATACGTCCTTCTCTATTCCCTGAATTCTGTTGCTTCGAAAGCTTTTTCATAGAGATGTGAAAGGTGGTATTGTCACCTAAGTTTTGGAATGGCCTGTTTTTCCTAAACTTGGAATCTTTCAACCTGACCTTCACTGTTTGTCTGAGGCTAAGGATGGAGCTGGTTGGGTTTACCAAACAGTCACCAGAAATAAGCAGCTGGAGATCTTCAACCTGCATTGCTTTCTTGAAAGTGTTTCCTTTTTTGCTTTGCCTCTATGAGGTTAGTGGAGAACATCAGTTATGTGTCTAAAATTTAGTGCAAGTAAGCAAAGTTTTGGAAGGGAAGGTGTCAAGAGGATGGACCAGGCTCTTCTTGGTCACACAAAACAAAAGGACAAGAGGCAATGGGCAGAAACTGGTGCACAGGAAGTTCTACCTGAATATGAGGAAGAACTTCTCTACTGTGTGGGTGACTGAGCACTGAAACAGATTGCCCAGAGGGTTTGTGGAGTCTCCCTCTTTATTCAAGAACCATCTGGACACAATCCAGTGTCATGGGCTCTAGGATGACCCTGCTTGTGCAAGGAGGTTGGACTAGATGATACACTGTGGTCCCTTCCAGCCTGAACCACTGTGATTCAATGATTCCAGTTCCCCCAAACAAGAGCACTCCATTTTATAATCTGTCCATTCTTTCTGGATTGACAGCTCTCTAAAATTACCTGCATGTTATCCTCAATGCTATAAGGTGAACAAACTAGTGAAGTGGCAGTGCAGAAAGAAATTTGGGGAAAATCTATCAATGTGCACCCTCTTGCCAAAAAGATGATTTTCAATAAAAAGCAATAGAAACTCTCAAACTTCCTAAGTGATTTTGAATTAAAAGAAAAATAATAAAAAAAACCAAACCAAACCAAAACGGAACTTGTAGAGAAGTTGTGGCTTTTGGTTAATTACATAACAAAACAGTACTTTCTTCAGACAGAATTGGTATTTCTTACTTCTAATACAATTGTTTATTGGGGACCAAAAATTTTCTGCTTTTACTTCAGAGAAAAGTGAGTGAAAGAGATCACTTTTCAAAAATTAAAATTATTTTGTTTCTCTTCTATTTTAATAACAAGCAATTGTGAACAAAGTCTGTATGCTTTGGTGATTCCTACATCCTTTCTGTGTCCTTGCCTTAAGCCAGACTAGCAGAACAGAGTTAAATAAAATTTATCCCATTTCCTGTTATGGCAGACGAAACAGGAGCCACTGCCTGTTCTAGTTTTAGCAGCCAAACTAAAACCAACAGTGAAAACCGTGGGAGTATTTTCATTCACCTGTGTAGGCACTAGATGGTGATTAGGATCCACATCTATCCCAGGCTGGCCCCTGGTCTATATGTCTCCTTCCAAAGCTGTCCCTGCCATCTCTGTATCTTCTACTACTGTATTGAAATCACAGCAATATCTCACTTCTATCGTCATGTTGAATCAAACAAAACAAAAATTGCCCAAAGTGGAAAGTAACACTGAGTCAAAGCCAGTCTCTCCGTGTGGAAACAAGTAGCTCTATAACACAGTGCCCTGCTTGGTGTAGTCTGTGTGTTGAGGGTGCTGGGGAAGGCTGAGCAGCAGAGGAGCTGAGAGGTGCACTCTGCCACAAGGAACGGTATTTCTAAATGTTTGGTGAGTAACAGGGAGAAATCCTGCTTGCCTAAAAGAACTGCAAATGTTTTGAGTTTGAAGTGCTGTTTAAGAAGTTTAATTCCCTTGAAGTTTTGAGTATTCTCTTCACTGAAGCTCACTTCCTAAGATACGGTATACACACAGAAGAATCAGATGTTTATACATAGACTGGGAACAATTCTTGTCTAGCATCACCTATGGCCTGATTGTCTAAAAGGTAGTCACAAGCATATGCAAGAATTTCTCCAGATTCACTGAAACCTGTCTGTACCACTTGGATTTAAACAGAATAAGAATTTTAAAAGTGCAAATTCAAGGAAATTCAACTTTCAGCTTTCCATAACTCTGCAGAATGAAGTATCCAGGGGAGTTTCTTGTGGGAGTTTCAAAAGACTCAGAACTGCACATTCATATGTTTTTTCTACTTCAACCATACCCTGAAGTCTTCACTAAACACTGGGATCCTGTAGTGTCTGGTATTGAAGAACCTCACAGGAAGGTATAGCTCATATACTGTACTGTTCTATCTGTCCAGTCTGTAATTAGCTGTTCAACCCATCTACTAACACTTATTAAACCAACGGGTTTTTTTGATTCCTACACGTTTCTAGAATTGCCAAGATTGCAGTAAAGGCTGTGTGAAAGAAATCCCAAGAAAAAATGAAGCCTCAAAATGTGCTTTTGAGCTCATTATCAAATCTCAGAGTAATTCTAAAAGCTCTAAAAGCTCCCAGAACAATGATGTCAACAATAATGTTCTGTGAACCCTTCGCTGGCTCTTTGTAGCTACTCATAAGAGTGCAGAATAATGCATCATCATTTGCTATCGCTTGGATTTCAGAAGAATCCACAATGTGCTAAATGTTTCTGCTGTGCAGGTAAAAACACACTCCTTATGCAGAAAAAAGGGAAAGAAGAGAAAAAGACAAAGGAAATAGTGTGAGATATTTTACTTATTCTTAAATAACTTCAACTCTACCTGGACAATCTACTTTTTTCTTTCACATAGAGTCTAAGACACTTTCACTGGGCCCTTTTTCACTTGTATCCAATCTCTTTTTTCAACTTGTGTTCACTCATGGGATAAATGAGACCAATAAGCAAAATGGATTAAATATCATGGTCTGAACTCCACTGAAATCAATAAAAGACTTTCTGCTAAGTCCAGTTGGCTGCCGACTATGGTTTAATCCGCCAGGTGCATTTAAGCGTCACCATTTCCTTTAAATTAATTTTAAATATAGATAAAGAAAATTATCGTAATTGGCCCAGATTCTATTTCTGGGAAATCCAATCTGAACACTACAGACTGAAATACCTCCCTAAAAAGAGATGAGGTTTTTGTGCATGGGAAAGAAATGGGAGTCAGACAAGCATATAGTTCTGCTGATACTATTAAACTTTGTGCAGTAATATTAGCTATCTGTCTCTGAATTCTTCAGTCTATTAACTGCTTGTCCCCATACACTTCTAAAGCAATTACTACTTTCCTGACACTTTGAATTATTAATATTATTGTTGTTACTAATTCCAAACAGTGGCAAAACAAACTGGGTGTCCTTCATACAAAAAGTGAGGTATGTGTTTTTAGTGTCATGAGTGGAGCCTTTTGCTGTGCTTGTGATTTGAAGTGTAGTATTGATACCAGCACAAATACCAACACCAATGCTGCTGATAATTATTGTGATGGGCAAGTGTCACATCTGGCAAGTGAGGGTAGACCTTAGCTCTGCATATAGAAGAGCACATTATTTAAGGTGTTATTTTATGCACTATGTGATGCTGCAAAATTGTAACTGAACTGTATGGAGAATATGTGCATCACCTCTGAGTGCACTCTACAGAAATCCTTCAAAAGAGAGGAAGAAATTTTAAGATTCTTAGGACTAAGTGAATTTCTGAGCTAACAGAACAAGTAAAAAATGCAGGTCGTCCTCTCTCATTCTCATTCTGGCTAAAAAACGCCAGAAACTCAAATAGACTGGATCCTTGGCACCTTCCTTCCCTGCCTAGAAGTACCATAAGTCAGTCAGTCCACATCATAGGATATATTTTCTCAGAAAGATCAGAAACAGGCATGAATGTCTGCAATCCTTTGGAAATCAGAATTATATCTGACAGATTTGCCTCTAAAACAAAGTGTGTGTGGTGTACTAGGAATCAGATATCCTATTTACTTTTTTCTTTATGGAGACAGGAGATTACCAATATGCTTTTTACTTTTCAGCTTGATCATCTTCTTTTCTTATTTTTTGCACCAACAATGATATTTTTACTCACTCTACTTCTAGAATAAAAATTCCTGTATGACTTCAAACCGTGACCGGGATGAGTGATGGATTCTCATATTGCCAATAACATACACAGATTAACATATCTATCAAATGTCATATTAAAATCCTACAAATAATAGTTTCTTCTTCTTGTCACTCAAAAAGCCAGCAACTATGATTTTGTATTTGTAAGTGTAAGAAGTATATTTCTTCTTCTCATCCTCTCCATGCTCCTCATCTCCTTTTGCTTTGGTAGGACAAGCATAAAAGTCTGAAGGTACAAACCATTCCATTTTGCAGTATCTTCTGTCTCATTCTAGAAAATGCATCTTGCTGCTGCACCTTGAATCTTCTGTCTATCTCATCTGAGGATCATTCCAGATGGGAAACCATGACTCTTAGAAAGAAAGAGAAATTGAATGTTCTATATGTGGACTATAGGGGATAGAACAATATTAGCACACTGTCACTGTTAGTGCCCTTGCCTTTTTGAACAGATAGTGTCAATGTCTATCTGGGATGGATGACTCAAGCTCAGTGGGTGTGCAGATGACAGTTCAGGCTTATGTGCACAAAACACCTTTTATTCCATGATTCAGCCCATCTCCGGTCTGCCAGTGTAGCTGTGGCTGCAGATTCTGCCACATCCTTCTCCTTAGGTGATTTCCCCTTATGAGGTCATGCTGCTTCTGTTTAAAGAGGCATCACAGAGAGATGTCTTCACTCTTTCTGAAGTCCCATCTTGGCCTGTGTTCGCCCTTAAAGCCCTCACAAACTGTAAAAAGAAATTCAATTTTCACAAAAACTTGTGCATTCAGGAATCCACTCTGGAAACAGGAGGCAGTGTCATCTTTATCTTCACCAGTCACAGCAGTCTCACATGGGCTCCAGGTAGTGTCTGTCATTGCAAGGCAATTGCTGACAATCATTCAGTAAATTTATGGTCAAATAGGAGATGGCCACTGAAGTCACCAGTGCTGATTCATAGTAAATCTGGTGGCCAGTCACTGATTTGTCCTTTATGAGTCAAACCAGCTTCAGCCAGAAGGTGGACATTTGGTTTGTAATTATTCAAGGCTAGCCTGCAGAGGGAAATTCTCAAAACTTCTCAGTCATCATTTTTAGGCTATTAGTGTCATCTTTAACAGCAGTGAAGGAACTTCTGTGTTAAATATTATGGCATTAAGCAGAAACCTCTTATTTGAAGATGCTTGCATTGCAGGCTGCAGGCAAGGGTTTTGCCAGTGGTATCTGGTGTTCCCATGATTGAACAGGAATATAAACCTGTAGATACATGTCCCACAGACAAATATTGAATTACCCTACTACTGTGTGCCTATTTAATGAAACATTTACGACTTTGGGACCTGACAAATTTTATCCATGATTACTTCAACACAGGTTATATGAAGAAAATAAGCTGAAAGACAGAAATATGCTTTGGTATTTATTTTAATTCCAGAAAAATACATCTGTGCTAACCAGAGAGGTATCTTCCAGGCAGATGTTCAAATCACGTGGCAGTTCACATTAGCTAAATGCAAGATTAATGTGCTCACATTATGAGTGCCAATGAAGCACTCTTTCACTCTTTCATGCCAAGGACTAAAGGCGCCAGACCTTCAATGGTAAAGCTGAAGCTCCACCATTCCTTATCTGCAAAGGTTTACTCCTGTGGGATTTTTCATAGATTATATCACTGATTCATCAAACAATCTGTTTAGCTTTATCCTTTTCGTGTAATAGCAAAGGGCTTAGCCCTTTTCTCCGCACATAGGCAAAACTCATAATTTGCATGTCTATGTATATGGCACCATTGCAGAGCATTTTCATCCTGCTTCTGATGAAGCACTAAACAGAAATCACTTCTCTTAAACAAATGAGTACTGGCTTGGTTATAAGAAGTGACATTTCAGTCTGCACTGGATAATAGACCAAGAGTCAATTCAGTGTCAAAAAATAGCAAATTGCGTGCCATATGAAAGGTTTTTAGTTTTGTTTTCCTTCAGTGGCAGGCAAGCTGGCTGAGCTTCTATCTCCACCATGAAAAAGGCCTCTATTTTGTCTTATTAAATGAAAGCTGAGCTTATCACTGACATCACAGGCTAGGCCTAATGACTCTTACAAGGGCCCTAATGGCCAGCCTGAGACACTCCCTGGGCCACATTCTCAGGCTGTATAAACTAATGAACAACTGGACCCTGCATTTTTAGTACTTCTTTTCCTCCATGTGCCATTTTCCACCCAATAGTAAGCTACAGCATAAAGTTGTTTCCTGTGTCTGAGACTTGGCCCCACAATTTTCATACAGTTATTAATTTTAAAATAAGTTCCTGCTTGAAATGTCCAATGTCCAGGTTCAGACGGTCAGATTCAAGGTGTTTGTGAGTATAGCCTGATCTTCTTACTCACCTTTGCCTTCACCTATTTGTAGGGCTATGCCTAAGTGTGATTTAGGAATTTTCTCCAACAGCTTATCATTGGTTTTGTGGAGCCCAAATTACCTTCATTTTCTTTGAATTTTATGGAAAGGAAATAAAACATACTAAAATATTGTTCCCAAAAGAGCAGTTGTGTAGTATAATCTGCATTTCTCTTCTATCTCAGGCTGCCTCTTGAGGACAGTATGTTGCCGAGGTTATACAGCTATAATCATCATGTATTTATGCAAAATAAGAACTATGTGATAGTGCAACATGAAACATGACAAGACTATTTTTAAAAGGAAAATACAAATGAACATAAGCCTTTTCTTCTAGTCTTTCCTTTTTGTAGGAGTTCAAACAGAAGCTTTAGCCAAACACCAGCATGTATCCTTTTCTTTATTGCTTTACTAGTGTTGATAGACTATGGCATTTAGTGTCTTTGCATGTCTATTAAATACATCAATTTTTAGGTCACAAAATGCTCTTTGTGAGAAACTCAAATAAGCTCTAAAAGGATCTGTATTTTACAAACACACAGTGATCAAGCACTCGAGAGGTTATAGCTGGCACCAACCACACCAAAACTACTGTTTGGATGGATTAACCTGTCTGTGTAGTATCTCCTAAAAAATATCAAATTCCCCTAGCTTCCAATCAGTTACAGAACAGAGCCCTTGACTGTTATCTTACTCCCTAAAAGTTCTTCCTGTACAGGGAAGGAGGAGGACTGGACTTCCAGATTCACTGGTTCCCATCTCTGCTGGCTCCAGGGACAGGGAAGCGCCCCTCTCTGCTCCCTAGCTCGGGATGTGGATGCAGGTCCACACTACTCTCTTGTAGATACAATGGAGATGCTGCCTTGTCCATGTAGAAGCAAAACAACATGTAGGAACACAGGGGCACCTCCCAGTTTAGACAGTTTTGTAGTGCTGCAGAACATCAGAACGGGTGCGCTGAACAAGGTCCAAACCCATCCCGCCTGCTACTCCACCTCTGGCAGTGACAAGGTGTCTGCCTGGGGCAGTGCAGAGGAAGGTGGAGGCGTGCACTGATATTTCCCCAAACACACTCCACCAGCTGAACCTCAGAGGCCTCCTGTGCCAAGTTTGCTTTCTAGGTGTTTCCATTCCTAGATTTATTTTCTTTTTTCATTTTCTCCCTGAATCTAAGAGAGCTTTGAGCACCAAAAACATCCAGCAAGCAGCAGCAAGTTTCCCACCTTGGTTACATACAGTGAGAAAATGTACTTTTTTTTTGTTTGTATTCAGCTTACATCTCACTCATTTTGGTGAGCCACTATTTTTTTACTGGGATGAAATGGTGAGCAAACCATCCTTATGTACCATCTTAACAACACAAAATTTCTTGAGCACCTCTCCTACCCCTCTAGAATTTTTCCCTCTCCACAGTGCTGTCACCTAGTTCATTTTCTTCTCACCTCCATGGAAGCTTTATAGTCCTTTGGTTATCCTTTTTGCTCCTCTCTAATTTTTTTCCTTTTTTCTGACACCTGTTTTCAGATGGGTAGGAACAGAACTGCCCTTGTAAGTAGAATATAAAATCTGCCATGCCTAAATGGTCCTGAGAACAGAAAGTGAGGAATCAGCCCTTGCACAAGTCTCAACATCTCCATGCAGGTTCTATCAGAATCTGTTATCTTATGTTTCCAAAAGCAGTAGTTATGCAACAGATTTGCTTGCCTTTAGTCAGGTGTAATGTGATTCCTGAATGTATATTACTCCACACACCCAAGAAACCAGGCTGAGATACCACATTATAATTTTTCAAGTTGCAAAGCCAGTTTAAAAGCAGTCTTCCCCACCTGTGTTGGTACTCAGATGTGGCAATTCAACTCTCTGGATGACCATACTAAAAATTGGTTGAGTGGAATGGTCTAAGCTAATAGACACTCTGTCCCACCCTTCTTCACATATTGCTTTTCTTTGTTTATTAGCCTGCATCACTCCAGCTGTCAGCAGCAGTACAAATGAACCCATTATCTTTGCTGAAGGACTGATAAATTTTCCCACCACAGGTGGGGTAGCAGAGAAAGGAATGAGCAGGTAAGAAGGAAAAATGGGATGAAACTTCTTAAATTGACTTCCCACCAGCAAAATCCTCATGTTAAACCATGGTCTCAGAGGTGATGGGTAGCTGCACTGAATTTATTAATTGTGGTTTTGTCAGGGAGGGATTCTACAGATGAGGGGGTGGGGGGAGGGATTTGGGGAGTTCCTGGGCGAAGAGGCTTTATGTTTGTGCAGGCAGCGATGCTCTGAATTGTTTGTGATTTCTCAGGTAAAGGCCCACGGCCTGAAGCAGCTGCCTTACAACATCAACAACACATCATAGCCCTCTATCTCCCCCTTAACAATAAAAGTAAATGAGCAGATTGACAGATAGAGCATGGAAGGATGGATAATATGGGGGTGTTAAGGAGCAGTGAAGTGGGAGGCTGCTCTTGCGACTGGGACAGCAATCAGAGTTTTTAAAGTACTAGTCAGGAGGTTTAAAAAGACAGCACTGGAGAAGGCAAAATAGGAAAATGCAATTCCAAACTCCCAGTGACACATTTAAGTAGATTCTGCCCTCTTTAAACTTCGGATTTGCTGCAGCTTACATCACTAATCCTCACATTCCTTAAATGCCAATCTGGCCTCTCAAGGGGGCACTTGGGCAGGGAGGTGGTCTGGGACTTGCCGTTCTGATAAGCAGAAAGCACTTGCACAGATATTGGATCCAGTGTGCCTTTGTGGCTGTCAGACAAACAGCAGCAAGTCCTCAACCAAATGTGCTCAGCCAGGTCCTCTCCAAGTGCCAACCTATACCTCAACTGAAACTAATTTATGCCAGGGAAGCTGTGGTCAGATAAGTTTCCAGTTTCCTCAAAAATTCTTCAGTATACAAACAATATTTTGAAGCATTTCACACTCAGAAGGTGGTTGAGCTGTTTTTTGGCATTTTTCATGAAAATTTCTGTCACAGTTTAATCTATCTAATTTTTTTTTTTTTTCATGTATATCATAAATACCACATTTTTCTGAATTTAAAAAAAGCCACAGAACTGCTAGTTCATAATTTATTTCAGTACAAAAGCTCTCAGTATAAGCACATACAGAATCAGTTTATCTATATGAATATTCATGTTAATACTAGACAATATCAAAAAGAAATTAAAGAAAAAACACTTAATGATAGACTTAACACTCCTTTATAACCTACCAAGCTAAAATTGCAGTGAACTTTGATTTGTTAAGATATTTTAATAGCCAAACATTTTCCTTGCAAGCACATGTTCTTTGAGGAAATATATCAGGTTTAAAGAGTTTATGTTAAAAAAAAGACATCTTAAACAAAGGTTAAAAATTACACCATGAAAAATGAGATCTTTCTGGAGACCAGGTAACTAAATATCACAGGAACATGTTATCTTCATGGAGAAAATCTGAGTTTTAAGTGAAACCAGAGGGGACCGGGTCAGTCGGTGTGACCCTGCAGGCATGCTAAACAAGCCTAACTCCATTTCAGACTCCGTCAGTGACTGCTGCAGCGAGGTGCTTGAAATGGGGCTCTGTAGCTCGACAGTATTGTTTTTCCGTCTCCATTTTTCACAGGGAGCCCAGATGAAACCTCAACACAGAGAAATATAAGTATTTGCACTTAGATGTTTTTTCTTCTTCCTCTGGAATTAACTATCTGAATGTTTGGTGTTTTGATAAATCAGTGCAGCCACTGTGCATTACTATCTGCTCATGCTGATTAGTTCAATTAGATCTAAAAGTCTGCATTAGTTAACGTAGTTAGTAGATTTTAAATTATAAATTTATTCTTATAAATTTTAATAACCATTACGTTTCTTTATTCCTAAATGTTTCTCATAGTTTTATTTCATTTGGTTTTCCTTTACTTTGTGGTTAGTAAGATTTATTCCTTCATTTTGAAAGTTTTTTTCCTAAAGTTTATTTTAGTTACTTATTTTATAGTTATTTGCCTTTCTTTTTTCTGTTTTATGTCAAATCTGCCTAGAGTTTAGGGAAGGGATCTTTTAAAAACAGTGTTTGTAGCTCAAAATAAATATTTTATTTTAAACATTTATTTTATTTGTAGCCATCTGTGGGACTGAAGTAACACAATAAATTGTATACAATACCTGAATGTAATTTTCCAGAGTTCACTATTAGCTTTGCCAAGATTTTGAGGGTATTACTCTTTTTTTTTTTCAAATTGCTTTATGATTGCAGCAAAAGACCAAAGACACTTTATAGCACATTAAAATGTTTTAAATTTAGATGTACATCAACGTCTATCTTTGTTGTATTTGCCTTCTGAAGAAAAGTTATGAGAAAGGAGAGTGAGCATAGGGAGTCAGAGCAGCCTGCTGCATTGTACACATGGGTGCAGATGTAAAGCTGGATACAGACTCATGTGGCCAGGCACCTACATTCAGTGGAGACAGCCACAAAAATGCAGTCACTGTGTTTCACTAAATGCACCTCTAAGGTACAGGAGAGAGTCTCTAACAGAATTTAGAGTTGTTGGGGCTGCAGGAAGGTAGCAACTCAAGGCAGGAATGGGATGAGACCAGCAAAAAATTGTCAAAAGGACTCTTTCACAATGATAAGTTGATTATTTGCTTTGAGTTCTTTATGCTGCTATTCCAAGTGGCTGCAAGCCATTTGAAAAAAAAAAAAACAAAACTGAGATCTGTTCCATTTTCTGCTCTGGCCCGTGGATCTAAAAATCCTCGGTCCAAAGCAACCAAATGTCAGTTCTCATAAGAAAGCCAGTTGCCAGATGTTGTAACAATTGATGGTCCAGATGACAGAGGTCACCATTTGTTTTGGGCAGCTGTCCTTCAGCGAGCAGTGCCCTGGAGGATGGCGGGCAGACGCCAGATGGCTCTGGTGGGTGCTCTGGCAGCTCCAGGGCCACAGGCTCTTGGCAGGGTCTGGGGGGGCACAGCAGATTCCCAGAAAGATATCAGGCCCAGGAAGCGGGATTTAAATCAGAACCTTTGAAGTCAATATAAGTTAATATGAATGAATTTGAGGCCAAGTATAATAACCGCTGCCATGAAGGGATGGCAGTAGCAAAGCTGGCTCCCACAGATCATCTAAATACCCAAATCATTTAGCTTCCCTGTGACCTGTATATCCTAGGTCAAATTCATATGGAGGCTACAAAGCCCATAGGCTAAATTATATATTTGAGGACCCAGCTAATCAGCCTCGCCTAATAAAACTACAAGAAAATGCATGTTCCAAGCTGACATCACCACAGACAAAGTGCATGTAAAAGTACACTGTAAAACAATGAGTCTAGTGCTCTCCTCTCTAGCCTCAAACTGGGATGACTGGAGGGGAATCTGATAGGGAAGCTGTAAAATCATTAGTTGAAAAGAGAAGGTGAATAGGTAGCAATTGGTCACTGTCTTTTCGATGCAAGAGTTAAGAGTCATCAAAGGGAAACCAGCAGGGCTGCAATTCATGATAAACCAAAGGAAAAACTTCCTCACCAAGTGTTGATGTATGCTGCAGGACTGCTTGCCACAGGATAAGGGTGGGACTAGAGGTTTATTAGTGGTCAGGAATGGCTAAGTCAATTGCAGGCAAATCTGTCAAGGGTGCCTGAATACAAAAAACTGTGTGCTTTCCTTGTGCTTATATTCTTGTTCAATTTATTTATTATTGGCTATGCCAGGTACAGGCTGGTGAGTTTGGTAGTTACTTGGCTGAGCCACTGTGGTCATGCCACTGTGGCCTTCAACACTGTATAATCATAGCAATTTAGAGAGGGAATGCCTCTATTAAAAAGGGTCCATATGAGGTATCCTATCCAGGTTAGCTCAGCCTAAGGAAAATGTCATACAGCCTCCTAAGCTGGCTTCTTGCAGAATGTCTCTGCAGATGTGGTGATTTTCAGATTGCTTTTCAGCTTTGCCCCCTCCCAGCAGGAAAACAGGCTGTAATGGAATAAACACAAGCTCATAATAAAGAGATTTGCTTTAGTTCCTTATCTTTTCTGGCTGTGTAGAAGTAATCCATCAGCCACTAGAAGCCTCAGGTTGAAAATCAGCAGTTACTGTCCTTGGGAGGTGGATTGCAGTCCTGGTCCCCATTCCTGCATTCCTTTATTTTCCTGGGTAAAGCTATACAGTTTAGCAGTCATGTGCCATAATCTCATGCTTGCTGCATGGCAGTTTCCAAGGAAACTCGCAGGCTGCACATGCTAGGAGTGATCCTGAGGGGATGTCAGCTACAATTGCTTTGGTTGGAAGCTTTGCTTGGAGTTGAAGCTTACACAAAGTAGAGGCTGGGTTTGCCTTCCCAGATTGGGAATTGAGTGTTGGAATGTGTTTAAAACAAGCATGGATTGTTTCCCAGAGAGATACAGGATTAATTTAATTTCTTTAGTGTATTTTTTTTCAGTGGATTTTTTTTCAAACCATGTTCTACCTATTTCTGTAGCCTAATATTTGTGATCTGTGAAAGCTTGATTTCTTCATTGAAACTGTTTTGTGAAGACTACTTAATTTAAAATGGAAATAACTATGTAGGGAAAAAAGGGGATTAGGAAAGTACAGGCTAAATAAAATATTTTTTTTTCCTGGAAAAAAGCACAAGTATTTGAAAAAATTTTCTATGTTAGAAAGGAAAAAAAAATAGTTTAAAGGACAAGACAAAGGTCCAGCTGCTAATGAGAGTTGCACCTGATATCTGCATATACATGCATCCAGTACTACCTGAGTGTGCTGAATGTTACCAGGCTGCAGCTTTTCAGCCTCTGAGATTAAGTCTGTCCATACTACACAGTTTCTGTACACCCAAATAGCATGAACTAGGTTTATAGGGATATTTGTGGAAGTGTCTCTCCATATACATACTGTTCACTTACTCATTTGTCCTGAAGTTACACAGAACACATATTTTGGGAGAAGATTATAGAATTATTTTTCTCCTTTTCTTATTTTCTTTTTTCTTTTCTTTTCTTCTTTTTTTTTTTTTTTTTTTTGGTTGATGTTATTGTTGCTTTTCTTTTGCTTTGAGATCATAGGTAAACACTAATTTTGGCCCCCCAAATCAGACATTTGTGAAACACACAGTGAAGTACAAGGGCTGTGACAAAGAAAACAGAGTACATGTATCTCCTGGCTTCTAAATACTGGAGGAATGTTTGAAAGGAACCAGTGTATCATTTAATAAAGATTTTTATTGTCCTTCAAGAACTGAATCTCAGACCATAAAGCACCAGGGTTTAAATCCAAACGTTTATTTCTGCCGTGCTCTTTGAGACACTGAACAGAAAAGCATAGTGATGATGAGGAAGTCAGGAACAGAAGGGAGAAGGTCAAAACTTGTGTCTTCTTATTCTAAAACAGAAAAGTAACGAAAAGAAAATAACCCCTGCCAAGTCCCTGCTCTGCATTAAAATACACAGAAGAGAGAATAAAGGTTGGAAGAATAGAAAGCTACTAGATGTTACCAGTTATTTTAAACTGTTTTAAATTAGATAGGAAATCAGTGCCATTTTATCACACAAAATATACTGTAGAGGCAGAAACACATCCCTAATTTTACCAAAATGCATTTGTTTCATAACAAAAATATGTATAAGAAGGAATGCGTATCCAATCTGGAAGCATGTTAGCATTTAACACTCTTTTCATCTTTGTGAAAATACTCCCCTTCTGGTATCTTGCCAAGAATGAGAGATTTTGACAGGCTGACTTCTTCCAGGGATACACTTCATGCCTAAACCCAGCTTCAGCTATGTCTCTTTTTCTACTGAATAGTAGCTAGTGTGTGATATTCAGGTTGCTTTTTTCGGGGTTTTTTTGGGTTTTCTTTTTTTTTTTTTCAAGTGGAAATCATTATTTGCTTTTGAACAAGAACACTCTAATATGTTATCTTGCAAATCTGAATTCATCATGTATTTGGTAGCTACACATGTACAGATAGTCTGCACACTTTCAATCTATAAACAGTGACAGAAAACACACTCCATTTGTAAGCTTCTGCAATGCAAAATGTAACATGGAACAAAAAAAAAAGGGAAAAAAATCTTCTTTGTGACATTTCCTCCCATTTACAACACTGAGATAAAAAAAATAAATTGACAAACAGGAAGTTGCTTCAAAATTATAGCTCCTTCTATGAAGCTGACATTCTTGGGTGCCTGCTCTCTTTGAAGAAGAATAATTGAACAGGCTCTAGTTACAGGGGCCAATCCTTTTGAAAGCAGAGCTCTCTAGGTGAAGGTTATTCTTTACTCAGGGGTTAATCAGGGACCTGGATTTCAGTCTCTATAATACTGCTATGAGGAAAGGATTGAAAACAAATTCCTCACTTCAGAGTTGCTCAAGATTTCAGTCTCCAATGTTGATTGGCACTGATAAGAACATCTCTGGTTTTCTTTCTCTCTTTAATGAAAGCATAATAGATTATATTTTCTTTTTAACTATTTGCTATTAGCTTCTACCTCTAGATAGTCTAATGATCTATGAAATATCAAATGCTTTCTCTAATCTCTAATTCAGCAAGTCACTCTAACATGTGTGATCTTAAAACCTGTGAGCTGCTCACACTTGTGGTGTGTTGATGCCGCAATGTTACAGATGAAGATAATGGGAAAATCTGACAACATAAAAAAGTCCTTGTATTGCAGCCTGAGCCCAGATTTCTATTCCCTGACATATGGAATGATCTGAAAGTCAACTGCCACTTCAGGAATCCAGTGTGGTAAAAATGCTCATCATACACAAAGAAACAAGAAAAAAAAAACAGTTGAAATGGATCAGAAATAGCCAAATAATCTGGTGGCAGAAAGTGAACCAAAATAGAGTTGAGAGTACTGCGGGAAATCATGTGGAAGGGAAATCTGGGTTTTGGTCCCATGTCTAGGAGGGGATGAAGTGAGGAAAGGTACACTCACACAAGTAATTTGAAATGTGCTGAGGCTACAGACGAAATTAATTAACTGCATCTTTTTAGTATCTTCTACAATGTCTGCATCTTCTTCAGTCAAGAGAGAAAATATCTTTTTAAAATTAAAAGCATTGACTATGGAAAAATTACACAGGTGATGAGAGATATTTCCCCATCAAAATCGCCATTGCAGTACATTATTGCCTTCCCTGCTCTAGGACTCAAAGCAATCAGGCAACCATTCTCCAAGTAGTCAAATAAAGCAGACTGGCCCTGCTGTCATACTTTTCTCTAACTCCATATGTAAAAAGAAAAACAAAAAACCAGCCCCCCACCCTCCCAACCCCCCGCCCCCCAAATGAAAGAAAACTAAACAACCCACAAGAGAGGAAAAAAAGAAACATGAAAAAGGTGAGTAAAGATAAGTCCTTGGTTCATCTTTGACAAATGAATTTTCCTTTTATTGCTGCATAGCTGCCCAGCTGAAAGTTGAGTTTCTAAACTCTAAACTGAGTTAAACTCTAAACTGAGTTTCTAAACAGCAGATGATTTGGCTTCATATTGAGCTGGTGATGTAACATCTGCCTAGTGCCTGAATTTATCCAGACTATTTAATCACATAAAACATACTGGACACTGCTTATTTTAATTCAGTGCTTTTACAAATACTTTTTTGTATTTCCAAGACGGTGGCTGCCTGGCTGTTTTAGCCACTTTTCTTCCCTTATGCACCGCCAGCATTCTTTGCTTCTGGCTTGGAGACTTCCTTAAGAGTCTGTAATGTTCCAAAGAGAGCAAGGAATAAAAACACGAGCTGCCCCAGTCAAGTGCAGCGATGCTACCGAGGTGCATCATTCCAGGAGGGAGTACTGCAACACTTTGCAGTCCTGGTTTTATTTATTCCATGGGGTGGGTTCTTCATACACAGGGAAAGTGAGGAAGGAAAATGGCTCCCATAGGTTACCGAGTGCTTCACGAGGAAGGAGTGACATTCCCGGCTTCCCCTGATCCTGTGGAGCTATTCAGCATCATTGCGGGAGGGGCTCGGCACCTGCAGGCAGAAGCCCTGAGCAGCCACTCCGAGGTCAGGGGACAGTCCGAGCGCTCCGGGGCTCCGCTCCCAGCTGTCAGCATGGCTGCCGAGCTGTTCACAGAGATTACCTGTGCCCTGCCTGTTCACAGCCCTCCCCACTGTTTGTCAGTCCCGGTTTTTGACATCTCATTTAAAATTAGATCCTAATTTTGAAACCTGATCCGCGCCAGCTCCGCTCGGCAGCTCCGGCAGCTCCAGCGCGAGTCTGCCTGCGCGGCAAGGGGCTGGGACGGCAGCCAAGGCTCGCAATGCTGGGGCTGGGCACGGCTGCCGGCTTTGTCCCGCATCCCGCCGGGATCGCCCCTGGCACAGCCCCGAGCCCGCGCGGTGCGCGCCCCCTGCCGCCCCCGCCGCGCCCGCGGGGCCGCGCACGGAGCCGCTCCTGCTCGCGGCTCCTCTCCCTCCCCTCCCCGGGGCAGAACAGCAGCAGCACATCTGCCTCTTGCAGCTCGGCACAAAACCAAGGCATCGGTGGAAGTCGCAAGAGGAAAGTCCCCCAGCCTCTTCCGCTAGTTTTGCACGGTTGCCAACACTATCAGGGGATATTGGTCGCTTATTTGGTTTTGTCCCTGAAGAAAAAGCTGAGTTATCTGAAAAGACCTGTCAGGAAGAGAGGGTCTCGGGACTTTAGCTGGTCAGAGTGACCCCGAGATACGTTACAAAGTCTCTTTTCCCAGCCTGGCGGTCGAAGAAGGAGTCAGAACTCTTCATTGCTCAGTCTCAATGTTGTTTACTGCATCTTATCTATAAAATTCTTTCTCCTGTCCAGCTGAGGTCTGCTCAGCAAGACAGTCCAAGGCACTCTGCCTGCCCTGGTAGTGGCAGATACCACCTGGGTGGTGGTATCTTTTTATACTAAAAACTACATGTACAATATTTACAATTACTTTCCAATACCTATCACCTATGTTAGACAGTGAGCTTCTACTCTAAACCAATCTGTAAGTGCCAACATCACAGCAGAAGATGGAGGCTAAGAAGGAGAAAGGCTGGACACGCCCAGATTCCTCCATCTTACCCCCTGAACCCCCATTCTAAAAACCCCAAAAATCTATTTTTCACCCCGTGACAAACTAATTATTATTCTACTTATACTTTCGTGGCTTGCAGATCTTCATCTAAGGTTGGTAACTTGCTCCATGGGTCATAATCAAAACCACAGGCATCTTGGGCTCTGTGCCAGGGTCTCTGAGCCCCCTGGCAGGGGTCCTGGCAATCCAGGACAGGCAGGGGGATGACCTGAATTCTGACAAGAGGGCCCTTTAAGAAATGGCGTGTAGCTTTTTTTTTCCTCGCAGGTATTGTCCATGTAGGAATTTGCTCATGTGGGATCTAAGAGTATGTCTGAGCAGCAGGGCAATAAAAAACCATCCAGATGTTTATTTTAGTGCTAAGAAACCTCTATTCACCCACAAAACTTCAGCAAGAGTAAAATAAGTCAGTGGAGACTGTCATAAGCATTCCTATCTCTTATGTGCCAGTCTGAAAGACAGATATACCAGAGAAGATCCAGCCCACTCCAATTCCATCTACTCTGGAGTGTTAGTACCTAAAATTAGTTCATGTTCAGAATAGGGTTACAAATTGCTTAGCTCTGCAGACACAAAATTCATAAGATTCTTCCTCATGACTGAGATTATCATACCCTTTCTTGGTCACACAAGTTCAGGGGTATTGGGTGCCTAAAACCCTGCTACATGAAATTCATCTGTGTTCACCAAAAAAACCCTAACCAAATGAACAATCAACCAACGAAAAACAAAAACAAAAACAGCCACAAATAAACAGGACCAAACACACTAATTTGAACTTTGATTAAGTCCAAAATTAAGGCCTTTAAATGTATTTGTTTGGAGGCACAGAACATGTCTGACTTCCCATTGTGGTCAATAAAAGCAAAACAATAATCAGCTATTTTTAGCATAAAAGACTTAGGGTACATTTAACCTACCTAATCATCAGTATCTGGTTCCACATGGGGGCCCCTTGTGGTTTTTCCCATTCAGAATGTGTCCATCTTAACTGCTGTCCTCATGTGGATATATTGAATAAGTCTCAAAATGAATTGTCTTGTGAGACACCCCAAGTTCAGGCAGCTTGGACTGAGTTCCAGGGGCTGAACCTCTATGGAGGCTCCAGTGACTGCAGTGGAGACTCAGGCAGTCAGTGAAATCCTAAAGAGGGAGAGTTCCTGTAGACTTCCATACCAGCATTCTGCTATATTTCCATGGAAGTTCAGAACAGTGGCTAACTTCAACAGGCACAGAATCACTGAGGTTAGAAAAGACCTCTAATGTCAGTCTAACCATTAAGCCAGCACCATCATATGCACTAAACCATATCCTCAAGTGCCCCATCCACATGTTTTCTAACACTTTCAAGGATGGTGATTCCACCAGAACTGTTCCAATGCCTGAGCACCCTTTCAGTGAAGAAATTTTTCCTAACATCCAATCTAAACTTTCCCTGGCATCACTTGAGGTCGTTTCTTCTTCTCCTGTCACCTTACGTTCCATGTGGAGGTCTAAGGGCTCATACAGGCAAGAGAAATCTTGCTTTTGAGTCTGCACCTCTAGACAGCATCTGATATTACAATGCAGACAGTACAGGAAAGGCTCCTCACCACAGTGATAGTAATGACCTCGGTCCTGGATTGAGAGGATGAATCTTGAAGTCTTTTGTGCTGTTGGAAACTGCCTAAAATCCAATTGCTTGGGATCTTAACAGGGACAGTGAGGAAAATCAATCCAAATGCACTGAAGGTGTAAATTTAAAGTGTTAAAACTGAGTCTTAGTGTAAGAATAAAGACAATTTATTACTAAATAAGGGGATTCTCAAAGAAGCTTAACGAGGTTTTGATAATCCACTTAAAGGAGTGAATCTCTCTTGAATTTCCCCTATGGACAAACCCTTAATCTTTTGTCATAAATTCACTCTTTTTTCTTGTTTGCATAAGTTTTATAAAGCTCATGGGGTCAATGCACCAAATAATGTCCACCTACCTGCTGCTCAGCCACACACAGTCACACTGGAGCTGTGTGAGAATATATTACTGACTTTTTGTTGAGTGTATGCAAACTGCTATCACACTGGATTCTCTCCATATTTTTAGCGATTTGATTGAAAAAAAATAAAAGTGATTAGTTTTATTTACATGTTTTTTTTTTTTTCCTGGAGTTGCCAGCCCTTTCTGAACCTCTGACAATTCCTTACAACTGAATATTGCTTCTCCCCACTTGTAATCCAGAAGCAGGAGCTTAAACTCAGGCCAGCACGGCAAGGCAGCAGAGTACAGACTCATTAAATGCAGGAGCTGTTCCCATTCCCATTAGAGATTGGTGTTTAGTGCACATATCAAGAAAACACAGGACAAGGAATTATTTGTTTCTTCCTCATGAGAGGTTCTGAACCCAATTTTTCCACTTGCTCAGAATGCCCAGCTCAGCAGGTTTCTTTTTTTTTATTATTTTTTTCTTTTTCACCTTCAGGAATCAGGAGACATTCAGTGCTAACTCTATCTATGCTGAGTTAACGTGTGCAAAGAAAAGGCTCTCTGTTTTTGGGAGACACCACCATGGGAAGCCGGGGTTTAACAGAGAATACGAGTGCCTCGGGGGGAAAAAACCCCAAAATGTAAAACCCCAGACAGAAATCCTGAGCGTTTCTTGCCTTTTGGCAGCGCAGATCCCGGCCCGCGGTAGTGTCCCGCCGTGCCGCCGCAGGGCCAGGAGAGGGAGCCGTGGGCCCCGCATCCCGGCCCCGCATCCCGGCCCCGCATCCCGGTCCCGCATCCCGATCCCGCATTCCGACCTCAGATTCCAACCCCGCACCCTGGTCCTGTATCTCGGCCCCGCATCCCGAGCCCGCATGCCGGCCCCACAGCCCGGCCCCTCCCGCCGCCTCCCGGAGCGGGGTCCCGGCGTGGCCCCGCGGCGAACACGGGGGGCTCGGGGGCTGCGGGGAGCCTGCGGTTCGCACGCACGGTGTCGAAGGCGGGGATTCGGCTGCGGAGACCGTGGATGGTCTGTGGGGATGGCGGGCTGGCAGAAAGGGACAGGATCTACCTGGATGGGGCAGCAGAACCATCAGTGTTCACAAGCTGGGCAAGCTGGGGTGTAGAGATTTACACTGGGAATGCAGAGGAGAGGGGATGAAGGGAAGACTTTAGAGAAGGTCAGCAGGGAGATGCAGGGGTTGTGGACTGGTTTTTTACCCCATCCCTGGGGTTCAAGGTCGGGGTGAATGGGACTTGGTGTAGTGGGTGGCATCCCTACCCATAGTGGGGTTGGAATTAGATGATCTTAGAGGGCTCTTCTAATCCAAACCATTCTATAATTTTTGAATTTTCAGCAAAGCATGCAGGGTGATGTGGGGAGGAAACAACTTGGAAACAATGAAACAGCCTGCCTGCAGCACAGGCTCATCAATGCTCACAGGGTGGCCCACGGGGAAACTCCCATGCCCTTTGGGGAGTCAGCACAAGAAAGGCTGGGTCCTAAAGGCCTCCATCTGCAGCATGGGGAGCATGCAGGGCTGTGGTTTAGCTGCACAGACAAGTGATGGGACGGCTCATGCAGATGGAGAGCTGTGATGGAAGGGTACAGGCTCTTAAGGATAGGTTGGGATGGAGAGGAGGAAGATTTGCCCTTTATGTGTGCGAGCAGCAGCGATGTGTAGATCTCTACCTGCAGACATGTGATGACTGCTGAGAACCTTCTCCAAACAGCTGGAGGAAGCCGCAAGGTTGTAGGCCCTAGTCCTCATAGGAGATGTTAACCACCCTGTTATCTGATGAAGTGACAATACACTAGGCTCCTTGTCGTACTGAGGAACACCAAACTGGACACAGTACTCCAGGTGTGGCTCACCAAAGCTGAATAAAGGTGCAGAATCACCTCGACCTACTGGCAAGGCTCTCCCTAATGCAGCCCAGGATACCACTGCTCTTTTTTGCTGCAAGGCCAGGTTGCTGGCTCACGTCCAATCTGGTGTCTACCAGGACCCCCAGATCTGCACATCTGCTTTCTAACTGGATGGCCCAAGGCACATACTGGGGCATGAGGGTGTCTTTCCTCAGGTGCAGGACTTCTCCTAGTTGAATTTCAGGAGGTTTCTGTCAGCCCATTTCTCCAGCCTGTTGGGGTCCCTCTGGATAGCAACACGACCCTCTGGTGTGTCAGCAGACAGTGCTGATTTGCTGATAGAACACTCAATCTGCTGTGTTTGACCCTCCTTTGGGGAGGGACTGGGTGATCTCCAGAGGTGCCTTCCAACTTGTGTGATACTGTAATTCTGTGCTACTCAGCAGTTTTCATACCCGAAGTAAATTACCACAATGAATAAACAAGGGAGAAATAAAGTGCTAGTATGGGTGCAACACTGCACAAGTACAATCAATATTCATCAAATAGAAAAAGAAAAAAATCAATAAGGTAAAAATTAAACAGTAAAAGAAAAAGAAATCTTCTCTTTCAGCAAGCAGGCACAACTGATCTCCACTGCCACAGACCATGGATTCTTTCTTGTTCTGTGCATACTTTCAGCTAATGGATCCACATACACAGCAGGGACACTTAAGGCTACAGGGACAGTAATTTCGGAGTTGTTAGGTGAGTTGCCTTCAAAATCTGACATTGTTTCCACATGGTGACTTTCCCTTTATGTGCATAATAGGCACCTAACATATATATGTAAATGAATATCTATATATACACACATATACATTTACACATATATATGCATTATCTCCTGGGAAGTGTAAATATGCCCTCAGGGCTGAACAGTGGATATTAATAAATCGCTGTTGCTCTCTCTGTGAGAACAAACATCTAGGAAATCAACAGGAAATAGCTAAGGCAGATATTTCAGCCCTAATATGTAGTGCATAGATGCTCTCCTTACAATTTTTTATTAAGACAAAAAATGCTGATGAAGTTCAGGACATGTCTTTTTCACACGGTGAGTTCTGGTTTTTCCTTGCACGTTTGTAAGGGGTTAGGCACATAGAAGTTTCACAAAGGAAAGTGGGGTAGTCTGGAGCTGCCTGTGGCCATAACTCTGGTGCTCTTCCAGCTGCTTCTGGGACCCTGACAGGGCACAGAGATGGTGGGGGGGTGTGGAGCTCCCTTCATCCACAGCTGTGGGGACCCTCTAGCCACACACAGGACCATGATGTGGTACAGAATGAAGATATGTGTGTTTCCTGAGGCTTAGGTTGATGTTCTAGCACAAGTTCTCTGCAGTGCTCTCCAGTTGAGTGGTGGAGGAGGGAGGGGACTGACAACGGCCACAGTCTGGTTGTGGCTCTCTCTGGGGTGTGGCTGTCAAAGACAGCAGAGTGAACATATGGAGCAGCCATCCTCTGTCAATATGAGAAACCCTTTCCACCCTGGAAGTCCGAGGCTTTCCCAGCCTCACACCAGGACTGTCCAGCCCATATTTCCCTGTCAGTTACAAGAGCCTCCTCCGGGGCCAATCATGTCACCAGCCCCACTCTAACAGGGGCCTCCACAATCATCCTGCCCTCTGTGACATGCCACTACACTGTTAAGGCTTGGTTTCAGGAGCTCATCTGGGAGCCCAATCCTCGTCCAGGCAGGGAGAATCGAGCTTTTCCTATAATTCTTTTTTTTTGTGGGAAGCTTCCAGACCCCCATAAAATGATGACAGGGTGCCCATTTGTCTTGTAGAGGACTGACAACTTTCTGACTGAGTGGCACAGGAGAGAGAAGGCAGGAGCATGCTATGGTCTGGTCACATCCCTGTCTGAGTGTCTATCTGCAGTGTACAAGAGAAGCAAGGAAGGAGCAGCCTTCCTCCATTGCCACAGGTGGACCTTGCTTTCCTACTCTCCCCAGTCCTCCTTGCCTTCTCCTTTCAGGCTTCTTTCACCTGTGTCTTCCATGGTCATACTGGGCTGGTGCAGGTCTTTTAGTGCCCATCCCAGGCAGACCAAGATTCTACTCCCTCTGACATGGCTGCAGCAGCACCAGGGCTGGTGCCCAGAGTTAGTGCTCTGTCACTGAGACACAGCTATTATCTTCCTCCATTCAAGCAAGACAAAACAAATAAAAATAGTAATAACCAAACAAAAATGACTGGTAATGCTGGGGAGAGAAATTAAATAGTTGTAGGAGCAATTTAAAGAACAGCAACTCAGTAAAGGTTAAAGGGAATTAAAAGCTGCAGGTCTTACCCACTACGTAATTTCAAAATTCTTTGTGGTAATTCATGCTGAGATGTGTGAGCAGAGGTGTTAATTCTGGAAGAAAAACGCTTGTTGAATTGAATAGATGTAATATTTCACAGCTTTGGAATTAAAGATGTCTAATGCCAAATATGGAACCCATGAGTGGTTGACATGTTTCAGGATGTTTCATCTTGAACTGCAGGACTTGTGTCTTTCTTTCTCACAAATGATTTTCCAGAAACTCTCCTGTGCCACAGAGTTTGGTTAGACACTAGAACAAAACCGTAAATTAGCATCCCTGTTCTTCATTCACCACAGGCCATTACAACCTCTTTAACTGGCAGGACCAGAGGCAGTGGGTCCAAATTGAAACACAGAAGCCTCTGTGTAAACATCAGCAAACAAGTTGCTATTGTGAGGGTGACCCAGCGTGGGCACAGGCTGCCCAGGGACCTTGTGGAGTCTCTGTCCTTCGAGATACTCAAAAGCCATCAAGATGCAGTTCAGGACAACTGGCTGCAGATGGTCCTGCTTGAGCAGGAGGGTTGAACCAGATGTCCTCTAGGAGTCCTTCCAACTTCAACCATGTTGTGATTCTGTGATATATATGTATATTGTAGATTATAACAACCAGAAAATTTCCATTATACATCCCTATATAATTTCCTGAAACTTTTAAGAGCTTACATGAAAAATTTCCATGCTTTGCCTTAAGATGGAAAATGTTTTCTAAAGTATTTCAGTTATTTTTGAACACAGTTATGCAAACGTAACTAGAGTGCAGGGCTTTTTATGAGAAGGGAAAACGGAGGAAGTTGTGTTAGGAAAATGTTAGCAGTCTTTTTCACCTACATTAACTTCTATGTTGTATTCTCTCAGGAGGCTATGGCAGCAACATTAACACAGCCTGCAGAGGAGTGGTTCCTTGGAATAGAGGAAGGTGACAGGTATGACAGAGGCTTGATTCCCAAAACTGAAGCAGGGTCAGGCATCCCAAGAAGTAGGACCTGGAGGCAGTGTGAAGTGGTAGAGCTGGAGCACGGTCTCGGGTGCTCCTGCCCCTCCTGAATTTCAGCTCTGAGGAACAGGTTGCACTCCCATCACATGACTCACGTCAAGGAGAGGGGGTACAGCCCCATTTTCACAGTGAGACTGGCTCTGTCCTGCACTCCAATGTTAAAGCACTTCTCATAGTCTTTTCATGGAGAACCGTTTGATGCTGGAAGCCTTGCCTTCACTGTTGACTAAAAGCTGGTAACAGCATGAGAACGATGTCTTATGTTGTCTCGGTGTGCTGTCTGCTCCAGTATGCCTAAATCATAAGCAACTAAAATATTTTGGCTTGTTCATGGTCTTTAAAGATATCCTGAAGGTGACAGCTACATCTTCAAAGGTTTCTACTGGCCTTGAGCGTGCACCTACTCCTGTGTGCCAGGATTTTTCCTGAGTCATCCTTGCCCTGCAGTCACACAGCATTTCTGAACACTTCCCAAAAGCAGCGCCCACAGTGCCCTTGGGCACGTGAGAAGTGTTGCAGAGATAGGGATGGGAAAAGAAAAAAAAGGAAAGTAGCTTGGAGGAAGGATAAATGCAGCAGCTGCCCAAAAGCAGAAGAAAGAGCAGGAAGAGGCAAGCAACAGAACAGAGGGCAGAGCTACAGAAGTTCAGGGAGATCAAGCCAAAAGTCCCAAGCAATAGACAGGAAAGTCTGTAAGCAGTAGACATTCTTGTTCACATCCTGCAGAGTTGAGGTGAGTTATCCCTTGCTGTAGGACAGCCACCCACCAAAGATGCTCTATCACTGCCTTCCTCATCTAGGCAAGAGAGAAGAAGAAAGGAAAGGCTCACATTGAGATGAGGATAGGGTGAGACCACCAGTGACTCTCACAGGCAAAACAGACTCTTCTTAGGGAAAATTAATTTTGTAACAAAAAATCAAAGTAGTATAATGAGAAATTAAACAAAATTTGAAAACACCGTCCCCAAAACTCTCCCCTCTTTCCAGGCTCATCTTTATTTCCAGTTTCTCTACCTCCTCTTCCCCAGTGGCACAGAAGAAAGAGAATGGGAACTGTGCTAAGTTCATCACATTACATTTCTGCTGCTCCTTTCTCTTGTTGGGTCGCTCCCATGGAAGACAGTCCTGCACAAACTTCTCCAACAAAAGTCCATCCCACAGGCTGCAGTTCTCTGTGAACAGCTCCAGAACAGGCCCCTTCCATGGGGTGCACTCCTTGGAACAGCCTGCTTTAGCATGGGTCCCTCATGCAGTCCCTCATGGGGTCCTGCCTACTCGAGAGTGGGCTCCACTCTCCACAAGGCCACAGGTGCTTCCAGAAGCCTCCTCCAGCATGGGCTTCCCATGGGGTCACAGATTCCTCTGGGCGTCCCCCTGCTCCAGTTTGACGTTCTGCACAGGCTGTGGGTGGATCTCTGCTCCACTGTGGAGCTCCATGGGCTGCAGGGGCACAGCTGCCCCACCATGGTCTGCACCACGGGCTGCAGGGGAGTCTCTGAGAACCTCCTCCCCCTCCTTCTGCACTGACCTTGCTGTCTGTAGGGCTGTTCCTCTCATATATTTTCACTTTTCTCTCTGCTGCTGTTGTGCACTATTTTTCCCTCTCTTCTCAGTTATGCATTGTGGTTTAGGACTGGTATTCTCCAATTTAGTAATCCTGCTGAAACCACACCACTACTTGCTCCCCCTTCCCCTCCTCCTTCCTGCTCTGGGAGGATGGAGTTCAGAACTGGAGAAAAGTAGAAAATCACAGCTTGAAATAAGAACTATTAACTGGAAACAACAATGAGATAAGAGGACAAACAGTAACAACAAAAATATTACTAACAAAAGGTATGAGGCAAAGAAATTATTTACATGGAAAGCTGGCAGCAAATGCTGACCAGCTCTTCCCCCTATTTCTCCCCCCTGGAAAAGGATGCTCTTCTTCTTGGAAGGGAGAGAGTCTCTTTACCCATCCCTGGCAATGAAGTGAGATAGTATTGAATAAAATCAGTATCTGGCCATGCCCCCTCAGCCACGTTTCTTCTCAGCTATTGCAAACAATTAACCTTGTCCTAGGCTGAAACCAGGACGCCATTACCCCAGAGGTGCCACCACTGTCACTGGTGGGCTCAGCCTTGGCCAGAGGTGGGCCTGCTTTGGAGCCAGATGCCATTGGCTCTGGTGAACACAGGGGAAGCTTCTGATCAGTTTCTGATAGAAGCCACCCCTGTAGCCCCTCTCAAAAGTCTTGCTATGCAAACCCACTACAAATTCACATAAATTTCCTAACTGTTATTAGATAATTCTCTATTGTTTTGATATTCTGGAAATGGCCAAAAAAAGGTGTTAATTCTGCTGCAGTATTAACCACTGCCATAATATATTCTGTCAAAGATAATAGAATGATGCTCCTGCAGTTTCAGAACTGGCAGGTGAAGTTATCTTCTAATCTCTGGTGATGCCAAAAGGTAGCATTTAGCCTTGTTGTAGAGTGCTGTCTCAGGACCCAGGGTATTCCAGATAGTTTATGTAAATTTCCAGTGTACAAGTCAGGAAATGTATACTTAAAGTTAGGAAATGTCAACATATCCTCAAGAGTACTATTTTCTTTTCGCACATTAGCATGCTCTCTTACAATGCCAAAAACCCACAGTGCTATCTCTCCTGCATTTCTTGTGCAGTAAATTGCTTGGTACTGTGGTGCAGTGAAATGAGATGCTGTAGCTGAGTGGTTAAAGAAATGTGCAATATATCCAGCAATGTCAGTGTGTGCCCTTGCTCTCTATGAGTTCTTGTTATGAGTGTTAGCTTCCTTTTACCTAACTGAAGCAGCTAGGAAAAGCTTTCTTCTTCATTTCAGCTGGGGAATCAAAGAGCACTGAATTTTTTGTTAGCCACATTGTTCTTTTATCTGCCAGTGGCTACTGAAATTGGAAATATTATGCATCATAACACAGCAGGCCGTATAGCCCTAGGTGAACATACAGCCACCACTGTGAGTCTGTGTATTGATTTTATTACCAGGCTGGCTTGAAGAGCTGGTCTTATATCTGTCAGCTGCCAGGGACCTCGGGTGATAATGACTTGAACTTTGTGGGTTTCTTATTAAAAGCCTGTGGCACTCAGAATGTCATTTTGCATTTAATTGATATTTTATCAAATTTCTCCCATCAAATATTGCTGATTCGTCTTATTGAATTGGCTACTGATGTAATCACACAAATGCAAAAACCAAAATGTGTGGTGGTATTTTCAGTACTGCATGTGGATCAAGAGCTCTGGTATCTGACAGCATGCATCATAGGTACCAGTGAAAATTTCTTTGATCTGTCGATACTAATAAATAAAAGAAGGCCACAGACCACTGTCATAGTCTTAGGGCCCAAGGGTGCTATGGGCATCCTCTGACCCCTGTAACATCTACTAAGTTTTAAAATATATTATTATTATTATTATTATTATTATTATTATTATTATTATTATTATTATTATTAATTTCTTTTTTTGTTTGTAGGTTGTGAAAGGACATGAAGGCTGTTACCTACCATAGTAAAGTTTTTATAGCATGAAGCTGTGGGAATGTGCTGCATGAAGTGTCTTGTGGCAAGAGGAGTGTTTGAGGGTACAGCACTGCCTGCTGCCAAGTTAAGTGTAGGGTGGGGGACACCCAAACCACCACATTCTTCTCCCTGTGGCCTTTTGGGAATGGTCCTGGCACAAGTTATCCCCTGAACTATGCCCAGTCATTGTCTTGGAGAATCTTAACTGGGAAAGGCAAAAAGCCAGCCAGGGAATATGCTAGCAATTATGCACTGCACAAGGTTGGCGGTCTCATCCAGTGCTGAACTTCACTGCCTGGCACTTTTTCATTTAACAGCACAGATATGTGCTGTGTTTTATGGAATGTCTTTCAAAAATATTATAGGATTAGGTTATAAACAATTCTCCTACCTCTAATTCTTCCCAGTCCCCCATATTTTTGTATTGCTTTCTCCAGTGCAGGACCATGTCAGCATTGCCACTTCAGCTCAATCAGTGGTGTACTTTCTCTCTGTTAATGGCTATTACTATGTTGGCCCTTTTTCCCTTGAACAATTCAGCTGTCCTTGCTGTTTGGAGGCATTTCTCTAGCTGGGTCTCCCTCAAGCATGCCTCCTGCAAACTGGACTATTTTTTCCCAGAGACAATCCTAAATTCAATTATGGAATATCTAATGTCTATAAAGTTACATATTGTTTCCAGTTCTGAATATATGTTCAGTCTTTATTCAGATTTTCAAATTTCTGGATAAAATGAAAGAAAACAACAAGGCAAAGCAAAAATATTCTAGTAGTTCTCATTTTTATGTAGTCACAGTATAAGACCTTGTAAAACAAATGGAAGATAACAAGACTTCAGAATGCTTCTATCTTTTACTGTAACAGTCTTCATAGAACAGATGTGATAGAAATGTTTACTATAACCACCAAATGCAATATCTATGTACTAATTCTAGTGATGTGATACAAAAATGTGATGGAATTTTGCAAGAAATGCAGAATCAATAATAATTGGTTTAACTACAATAGTGTGATAGTGCTTTGCTATACTGATTAAAGATTGATGCAGATTTAAGTAAATACAGTTTGCTGCCTTTATACACAAATACAAATGTCATTAAGTAAAGTATTGGAATATTTCCAGTGTAAATAGACTTAAAATAAAAGTATGGAAAATATCTGTAAGGGATGATTTCTCTGAAAGTGAGATATAGTAGTTATTGATGGTGTGACCTTTTTTGTAAAATTAGGAATAAGGATTTAGAAGAACATATATATAAGATTAGGTTTATAAGAATGATTTTTTTATATTCTGCATATATATGTCTTCTTCATATATGAGGCTAGGTTTTCCTGCATTTTTCCATGAGATAGTGCTGTTACATCAAGGAGAGGGGAAAACCTTTAGGTATCTGCATAGGTAGTAAGAATGAAATCCAGAGGTCAAACCTTATAAATAACCATGCTGTGACCTAAGGCACCAACCTGATTCAGTAAGAAATTGATTAGTTGATATTTCTGTAGTCTCATTCTGTCTGGAGTTATCAAAAGTCTTGCTCAGCTGCTCCATGCTTCAGGCATTTTTTGCAACAACAATGTCATTCTCATATCTTTTATCTTCCTAAAGCTAGGATAGTTAGAAAAAAATTACTTCAATTTCAAATTTTTTTCCCATGACCTTCCGCTATTTTTCCCTTCTGGTTTTGCTGTCTGAGTTATGACTTTGCTTGCCTGTACAAAAAGAAGAGAAACTCATTGTTTTGCTTAAAATGGAATAAAGCTTTCTGGCTCTTTTTACTTGCCTTTTTTATTTAGGAACCCTGGGGAAACTGTAAGGCTAATTTTTGACCATAACAATAAAAATCCTGCTTTTTACTGTAATAAAGCATGGGATTATCTTAGGAACTCATAACTCTGAGGTTTTAGTCTTTAAGACTAAGCACTGATTATTACTAAAACTCAAGATAAAAACAATTCTGGTGATTTAGAATAAGCTCTGCCCTTCCAGAGCTGCACAATAAGACTAGTAAGCTGAATATCAGCCAGCAGGAATTACTACAGTTTTGCATATATAGAATTATTTAGTTTATCTTTTGAGATGTCTTCATCTTGATGAAAGAAACTGCAATTAGTGTTTCATAAAACTTAACAAATAAGCTCCCTTGCTGGCCTCCCCACACTAATTGTGTTTTCCTTACCCTGTATGCTCTCTTTATATTTCACTGAGTCTCTCCAAGCCTGTCTTTACATATCAGGCTTTTCTGCTTCAGCATATTCCAGGATTCTGCCCACTGGAGAGGCTGAGCCAGAGAAGCAGCTAAATGTGCTTCCTTCTGATGTCAAATGTAAACGGGAATGGTCTTGCCGTGTTTATTCTTAACAAGTCTTGACAGTGGCCCCTTGCAAAAAGACAAGGTTCTCTTAGTAAATGTGTTTGTGAAAAACTTGTTTTGATTGACAACAGCGACAATGCCCCGAAGGGATGTCACACTGTAATGGAGCTCTTGCCTCCTTCTCACACAGAGCAGGAGTAATCTGTGCTGGGGCACCTGAGTGGATGCTCCTTTCTTTCTAAATAACTTTGGGGAGGGGGGGTGGTTGGGGAGTGGGTTGTTGTTCCTTTTTTTTTTTTTCTAGAAAGCATAAATGTGGTTATAACCTGCTTTGGAGAGAATTATGTGAGATGCTAGAAAATATGTAATTGAGATAGCTCTGTCATCTGCATGTTTGTCTTTTTCTTCTTTAAATAAAGCACAATTCCTGCTATTGCAGGTTTATCTTTTGCAATATACATTAGTTAGTTGCTTGTTCTTGCAGCGTGTTGTATCAATACATCATCAAAAGTGACAGTTGTGTGAATCTGTCACAATACATGTAGTAATAATTGTATTATTGTCTCTGTTGTTCAAAAGTGTTCAGGACACAGCTGCAGCATCTCTACTTCTGAAAAATCATCAAACATGAAATGTCTTATGACTAATAAACCCTGCAGACAGCTTATGTATGTGGGTCCAGTACATGTGTATGTTACAGAGACATGTATTTATAGTAACATGATGTAATTATGGCAAAAATTCCGTCAGCATTTCCAGAGCAAACATCATTTTCAGGATTTGTTACACATCTATAGGTTAGATCTCAGATAGAATTTGGCAAATGAGGCCTCAGTCTGGGTAGCAAACCTTCTATAGATTTCTTTTTTAAAATATTGCTTCATAATGCATACAAACACAAACAGAGACAAATGTTTTGCAAAGTTTTTATTTGTGATGCTGTAATTAAAAAGCAGTACAGGTTTAAGAATAAATTTGCTTCACAGAAATACCTAACTTAAAAAAGAAAAAAAAAATAAAAGGGGAAAATAAATTAATGACTCACCTTGCCCAGTATAGCCTACTTTTTTACAGTGCCCAGCATAGTCTACTTTTTTTCAGCATTTTGTTTTTTTTTTTCCTTTTGATAGTGAGGAAATATCATGTCTACTCTTTTATTCTTTGGCTGTTCTAGGCTTCCAGGAGTCTGAGAACTGCAAGAACTGGTGTACTGCAATCCCTGGTGATATTGGAATGGCATCTGAGATAAGGTTTCATGAACATGTCAACACTTTGCAGACACGGTAGGGAATATGACATGTTCCTGTTGGCACTTGGATTTAAATGATCAGATTCTGTTTTCTTCTTGTGTTCCACCATAGCTGATGGAAAGACCCTTATGGACAGACCCCAGATGGACATGGCCTGTGAAAGAGTTTGGCTGTGAAAGATGGGGTGCCTTCCCCCTTTTAGGCAGATGTCATCTGTAGCAAATCTTCCTTCAGCTCTTTCTATCCTCCTCAGAGACTCCCTACTGCCCCCTGCTCCCCACCTTGCTGCTCCAGTACAAAGTTGTTGGGCTACTTCAAGATGGTTTTATTCTCATTTACTTTTCCCACTTTTAGACTTAGGTAGATAGATGGGGTTTGGGGGATTATTTACTAGAATTAAAAAAAAAAAAAAAAATTGGTTGCAATTCTAGATACAAAAAAAGAGAGATGAATTAAGAGTATTGCAGAAGAATGACCTGAACCTGTTACAACAGGTCCATAGGAGTGCTACTAAATTGGCCAGAAGGCTGAAACACCTTCACTGTGAAGAAAGGTTGAGAGAGTTGGGTTTGCTCAGAGTGGAGAAGAGGCTTCATTGCAGCCTTTCAGTTTATAAAGGGTGCTTGTAAGAAAAATGAAGGACTTTTTACTGTGGCCTGTAGTGACAGGATAAGGGACAGTGCATATTCACATTAAAAGACAGCAGGGTTAGCTTGGACAAAAGAAAGAAATTCTTTACTCTGAGGGGGTGAGGCACTGGAACAGGTTGCCCAGAGAAACTGTGGATGCTCCATCTCTGGAAATATTCAAGGCCATGCTGGATGAAATCCTGAGTGCAGGGATGAGCCCCTGTGGCAGGGAGTTGAATGAGATGATCTTCAAAATTCCCTTGCAGACCAAACTGTTCTATGATTCCAAAATGAAGAAAATCACAATTTTTATTTTAAAATGGTCAAAATGAAAGATTCTGCTAGTTGAGTCTCTAAGTGGAAAAAAAAAGGAAAAGAAAAAGAAAAAAATATTATCACATCAATCTTTGTTTTGCAAGATATTTCTGCAAGAAAATAATTCCACCTAAAACCAATGAGATAAATTACATTATGTTCCTACTCAGCATAGCTGAAGTTTGAACCCTATCAGCTTTAACCAAATACTAATTTTATTCTCAATGTCAATGAAAAGATCTAAAAATATGTCAAAAAAGATAACATAAAGCTACAAGTGTATATTGTCAGGTTGACCTAAAATTATATGTAAGATTTCTGTCCTCTTTATGTACAATTATGTATACAGAGAGAAGCATGATATCAGAGAGGTCATACTTTAAACTGGAGTTGTGTGTAAAAAAGGGCCTTTGAGGCTGGCTTGTTATTGTCACTTTTGGTACTGATGGCAACTGATGGCTTTAAACCAATTGTCCAGCGGCAGCCAGGGTTTTGTGGAATGCCTGTATGGTGGATACCTGAAACACTAGAGCACAATTAAAAACTTTGTGATTTTTTACCAAAAAAATATATATCTATATACACACAGTTAAATAGATGTAAAAAAGATCTTACGAATCTTTGTACAGGCATGTTATATATGAATGTGATAATTATGGAATATATTGATTCAAAATGTAGATTTTACAGATTTGCCTTTATGCCATCTGATGCACTAATATAGGTTGGTCATTAAGTTTAATAGAAAAGGTAGGGTGGAAAGCACTAATCTCCTCTTGTATTACAAACCTTTTTGAATGGAAGGTTTTCCTGTCATATAGCATGAGAATTCTGGGACTAATGCCCTTTAACTAAAACCAACGCCACAAATTTGCTCTGATTAGTTCAAGAAGAACAAACAAAGCACAGCTATGCTCTTGAGATTATAATCAAATTTGCAGGTGCTTGCTTTGAAACTGTAGCAATGAACAAAACCACAAACAAACATTATTTATTATCCATACAATAGAGCGGCTTGTCAAGTGTGTTTCATGGTGATTAGTCTCCCTGCTTCAAGTTAAGAGATCTGGTATGTTCATTTATGCAATCTTTATGAGTGGAGAAAGGCAAACTACCTTGACAGTAAAAACTGACCTTTTGGCTATTTTCCTCAAATCTGAACTATCCATTTGTCAGCTATAGTGTGTGAACCAATTCCTTTCTATCTATACTAAGGTGCAGCAAGCCTTCAGTTTGGAAAAATTAAGGTGAATAAAGGTCATCAAATCTCTTTATCTGATTGTAGCCAAGAAAATTGCTGAAAGCAAGCAAGTATGCTGCAGGCACAATGGTGATTTTTCACAATGCCACTGACTAGAACCTTCAGATTTGGTGCAGTTATAGATCATGGACCAGAATGCACACACAAGCACGCACATAAAGAAGGTTAAAAAAAAAAGAAAAATAAAATAGAGAAAATTCAGATTTCAGTGAGACTATCACCTCACAGGACACCCAATGACTGAGGATTTGGTTTTGTTTGCCAATTCATCATTTTAGTCTTTCAGAGTGTCTTATTTTGTAATCTCTTCCTAGTCTTGCTTTATTTTTATACATTATTATGATTGTATTTATGTATAGCTAAGCTGTATAAAGACACTCATAGAAAAGTTATAGGTACACATAAAATTAATTAGATTTACAATTCCGAATAATGGCCAGCAAACAGCATAGCAATAATCCCACAGAGAGAATAAATTAACTCAGCTAGCTATGTTTTCATTTTGACCTTCAAGAAATAAAATCTGAACTTGCCCAAATGCTTTATCATATAAATGACTCTTCAAAGATGCTCAGAAGGTCATGAAGCTTGACTGGGTGGTCTGTTTCTTTTTTTTCATGAAGAAAATAATTAAATACATCTTTAGTTTTTGTGTATGTTATGTGTCCCAGAAGGTATGACCTTGTTAGCTATCAAGACTCAAATATCTCTGATATCACTACTATTTATCGCATTCCAACTGAGAAAATAGCCACCTATTTATTAATTGGTTGACTCATTATCAATAATTACAATTTTGCCTGTTAGCCTCTACAAGACAATGGATGATGAATAATTGAATATTGCAGCTGGGAATGGGTGACCAAAAGCTAATGTTCTATGTCAAAGTACAGGGCAAAAAAATTATTTCTCACCATCTAATAATAATGCCATGCTATAACCCCAGGTAAGCTCCTGGGTAAAGGGACCATCATTTGCTTTATCCACCAAAGAAACAGGGCCCTGATCTAGTTGACCTCTATATCCCAAATTTACACCATCTTGTTTTGAGCTCTAAGTGTCCTGCATCTCTTGAAAGCATAATGTCCTCCCAACGTGGTGTGCCTCCCATTTCCTATCCCAGAATAGCCAGACAGACACAGGTATCTATAGAATGTAATTCAGACTTAATATGTGTCCAAATACCAACATTTTTGTCAATTGCTATTTTGTACAAGGTGTTGTGAGTTAGAAAGAGAAGCCTTGGTTTTCTTCAATATAAATGTTACTACCAATGAGAAAATGTATAATATGTGCTATGGAAAGCAATGTAACTAGTTTTTCTTTTTTTCAAGGTGGTTTAAGACCTACCGGAATTACTGTCTCTTCTTGTAATTTGTCAAATGAACATTTGAGAACAAAGAATTGACATTTAAGGCAAAAGTACATCTTCACTGACCCAGGGCCTTTCTTTTTGATTCAAAACATTTGTGGCAAATCTGAATGACAAAATTTTCCAAGGTTAATAACAAAAAGTGATAGCCAACACTGAACTCTGTTTCTGCTTGCATGGATGGACGGCTATCCAACCGCAACTTGAATACGATTAAAAACATAATTTGACTTTGAAATCCAAACGTATCTAACACCTTCCTCCCTAGAGGATCAAACCAGATGTGCCTTGTTTTTATCCTGCTGGCAGCTAAACATAATTTCCTAGGTAGACATCCACAGAAATCCTGTGATATCTTAAAAAGTAAATTTAATCAGGGTAAACACATCTCTAAAGCATTAGACCAATGAAATTTTAAACCCCATCTCACTAAGTTATATTTCACAAA
Source organism: Camarhynchus parvulus (assembly GCF_901933205.1). NCBI lineage: Eukaryota > Metazoa > Chordata > Aves > Passeriformes > Thraupidae > Camarhynchus > Camarhynchus parvulus. The sequence goes on along the minus strand of NC_044573.1, from coordinate 79,846,389 downwards.
AGTGGAAAGCAGTTTTTATTCCTTTTTGCTGCAAATTTTGTGAACATATGGTGTAATGTGGAAACATGGATAGTCAGAACAGTTAGCAGTTGCTGTGGTACTGCTGGCTTATTTCCACTTTACAAATTCATACGAAGCTAAAATATCACGCTGGTGACATATGCTTACCGGCTCTCCATTTACTGCCTGCAGCTATGGGCTCCTGTATTCTAATGGTAATTCTACAATCTGTTCACTGACAGCTCAGGGGGCCAGATGATATGCACACTACTGACAGGGACATCACTTTCATGAAACATTTACTTCTCTGCACCTGAATATTGGAGTAATCATATAGAGAGTCGACACACCATGAAATAGAGTTAGACTGAAGATTCTGAGAAGAAAATAGCAGACTGTCACTCAAAATAAAGTTCATTTTATACCCAGCAGAGCTAGGTTAAAAGACATTTCCATACACTGAAAATGCTTTCCATCCTTAAAGTCGCAGTTTAAAAGAAAAATGTTTTCCCCATATTTTTCTTCAGTGGCTCCGGGGATAATTGCACTCCAAGACTTGAATTTAGGAATGAAGTCAGAATTATAGTGGGTGGATGGGCACTTAAAATTCAACCCTGCCACCTTGTCAAGAGCACCACTAAGCCACCCCTGGGCAACTCCATTTTATCTGCTGCCAGGCTGGCTGTGAGGTTTTGAACACATGAAGCCCATTTGCACGAAGCCATGCCTCGGATCAGATCCTCCCACCTGACTGAGGCAGCAGCACAGGTGCAGCTGAGCTTTCACTGGTGGATTGGTCCCAAAGAAATGCACAGCCAGCATGGGATTAGGTGGCTGGTGCTGGGGAGATACATCCATGAGCAGCCAAAGGATTCAAAGGACTCACTGCAGGATTGGGATCAGCTACTCAGAGTGAGAACTTCTGGACTGCTCCTGAGCAGGCACAGGCAGGGTTGATAAGGAGCATATTCAGGTGAGACCGGGCAAAATGCATAATGCATTGCATAAATGCTACGTTTTACAGAAAAGGTAATGATAAATTCCAAGGCAAAATGTTAATTTAAATATGAAAAAAAATGCAGAAATGTCTAGAAGGCCAGATAATATCTTTTCCCTTTGTCATTCCCACCAGAAGAAAACAACCAATTATCTCATATTCTGAAAGGGGAACAGAGCAGTAAAATAAAACAAAGATTATTCCCTTGTTAATGTAGATCAAAGATAAAAGTGCAATGAGCCAGCAGTTGGTAAACATGGAAATCACCTTTCCAGTATCCATATGACCTGTGAATAGAAGTACAGTGTTGGCATTAATGTACGTTCTATGTCTTGGCCCTTGTGAAAGTAATTATGAGCAGAGATGGCACTGGAGAAGAAATTTAAACATTACTAGGCAGATGGGAGTAAAGTTAAAAACTGGACTGGAAGGCACAGAATGAAATACTATCTGAAAAGAAAAACAATCATGAAGAAAAAAAGCTAATATGAAATCTTTCCACATTAATGTACCACTAAACATGAAACATCACATTAATTTAGAAGGAAAACACACAGAAAGCAAAATGGACATTGCTGAGAAGTAAAGCTTGTGATTGCCACTGCTGGTGATCAAGAATCCTCCCTGTCAGTCTCTTGTGATGGTCCATTGAAAATCTGATTTTTGCTCCAGCAAGGAAAACTGCCTTGATTGTGCTCTGTTGGAATTATCATATGCTAGAACAATGAAGTCTGATCAGACTTCATCAAAACGTCTTATCAAATATCCATGTATGTAACATGAATCTTCATGGATACTTCTGCAATAACTGCTCCTGTGGTTATTTCAACCATTTTCCAAATTCTGATTTTCTATGTATTCTCAGTAGACAGGTTGCATAAAATGCAGTCCATGCTATTAATGTCAAGTTACAAAGATTTTTTTCTATAATACCTGGTGCTCTTAAGGATTTTTCTCACAATATCTCATTATAAACTCACATATGCTCCTTGTGACCAAGGAAAGGCTACCAGAGGTTGTTTTTTTGGTTTTTTTTCCTAGGGGATCTTTCAGCTTGTTTCAGAATGACAACTGTCATTGCACTATTTGGGAATGATTACATGGATCACATGTCCTTGAATATCCTGTGTTCGAGATTTAAACAGCTTTCATTTGTGTTGTAAAGACATAGTGCAAGCAATGTACTTTGGGTGCACTGATTAGAACTTTTTCACCAAAAGGTGAAAAAATGCAAGGTTTTTGTATGAAATGGCTTGTTTTGTAGAAAATGGAAATGTCTGGATTTAGTTTTTGAAAAAAAAACACTTTGACAAAAAATTTTAATATAGCTGAACAGTTATTTTTAAACAAAAATTAATTGGAAGTATAAAAAAACCTTCTGTAGTTGTTTTTGCATTCTCTTACTCAAGCAACAATAAAGTACATAGATGAAAAATTGAAAAAAAAATTTCCCCAAAAAATACTTTAAAAAAATAAAATACCAAAAAAAGAGTCATAAGAATACTTAAAAGATTGAAAGAGACCTACTTTTTTAGTCTATTTCAACAATTCAGAGAAAATATACAGCATTTTCAACCAAGTAGAGTAGCTATATTTTATAGGATTACCTGGAAAATTTCTCTGCTTATACAACAGCAGGGATGGCTTAGGGCAATGTTACCATGTGGCTGGAGCCTGTTACAGAATGTAGTAAAATGGGTATACATATTTTATTTTTTAATGGAACATTTATTTATACACCTCTTGTTTTTCTTTATCCAAATTTACAGTAGCATCTTAAAATTTTATTGTAAAGAGTGCATTTATCTTATAATAAAATATTCTCTACTTGTGTTGGAAGATGAAGAAACAGAGCACAAAATCTATTCATTATTTTTCCCCAATTTTAAGTTCTTTCAAACACACTGCAGTGCAATTTTTTAAAAGCACTTTCTTGCAGTGCTTCCTCTAGAGTGGGGATGCCATAAATGCAAAGAGAATGGGTGAATGCCATGTAACTGCTGTCCCAAACCTGGACTGAAGGGTAACACTGTGCCTGTATTTTTATGAGGTAACTAATTTTACATCTCCATTGTATCAGATTTTAAAAAACTGAATTGCAGCTTGAATTTCAGGTATTAATATACTGAAGTATAAAGTGTGCAAACAAGATATTTTGCTGTGTTGTTAAGAAGATTCAGGTGGATTTTGAAGAGGACACCTCTCTTCACTCCAATATCCCTGAGACACTGGAGGAAAACACAGATTTCTACGTAAAATATACAGACTGTTCATATTTGAAACTTTTTGCATTTTCTTCTATGATATGACACACTTTTTTGGGATACTTCTGTTAATTTGTTGGACAAAACAAAAAGTAAAACATATGACACAAAAAATAATTCAGGGGCTAATCCCTTTAACAGGCACTCTCAGAAACCTTGAAGCAACCCAGCTCTTTGCCCCAAACCTCCCATAAGTGATGAAGCCAGAGGGTGGCATGTGGAGGAAGTTTGTTTGTACCTAATATTTTGCTCTGATAGGTCTCTGCTCTGTATATTTGTCACTTGCCGTGACTTTTTCGGCTGCTTTCTCATCCTCTTCTTGCAGCACTGGAGCTTCACAGACTGCAATTGAACTCACTCAGGTGCAGCCAGCAGAGGCTTTTCCCTAATGCTGTCAGATGGCAAGTCCCACACTGCCCCTCTCCTCTGAAGGGGAACTGATGGAGCTGCTCTGTCCCAAATACCATGCTTGGCAGCTCCTCTCTGCCTAAAATTTTCCCAGGTCACGCTTGCACTAGCAAATGTTTTGGGCTGATGACTTCACATCAGTGCTGCTCTGAGGCTTCCTTTCCAGCACTCAGGCCTTAGTGTCTGGACAGTGAAGCTTGAGAATGGTGCCTCATTTACAGTCTGCTTTTTCACATGTATGCTCTGGAGTCTCTGAAACTTTCAGGCTTTATCACTGCTTTTATGGAAGTGGTAGGTGGGTATGGCTTCAAAGAAAAGTCACCTATGAAATGAAGGCACCTGTTGTTTTTATGCCAGGGAAATGTAAAGTAAACATTTTTTAATCAAGTAGTACTGTTAAAATAATTTTCTAAGTCTTCTTTCAGAAAGGGAATCAGTGATAAGAACAACATATTTGGATCCTAAAGGTTACATACAAAATGAATGCTGCTCTTCATTTCTGCACAAGTTGCTGAGGCTTCTAGGTGCCTTGGTTGTTTTGCAGAGGACAATTTGGCCCTGATGTTTCATGGCACAAAACACAGTTTTTACCTCTGCTCTGGGGCAGGCAGCCTGTGAGAGCTGGGAGAGGACTGCCCATGACTTTTGTGAACAACCCCTGCTGTGTGGAAGTACAGACACCAGACAGGCAACGCTGGGAGTTGCCCATGGTGAAATTTGGCTGCTGCCTGATTAGGAGCCCAAAGACATCATTTAACTTCCAGGATACACTAACTCTGCATTCTAAATAACTTTGCACTACCACTTTGATGCTTGAATGTCCTTTTTGTGTCCTATTTAGGTCACTACAGATCTTTTTTGGTCCAAACCAAACAGCACCTGACCAAAGGTATCACAAACGTTAGCAGGGTTAAATGGCCCATCCTGTTCATCCTGACATCATGAATCAAAAATTACTTTGGACATGGATAAAGCAAGTAGACCTTTAAAGCAGGCAGATACTAAAATATAAAGTTCAGTTAAAAGCAGTAGTTCCTTTACTGAGTGTTTTCTCAGAGTATTTTAGATTGTTTGGAGACAGCTCAAATGCTCAGTTTGTTTAGAGTTTTTTTACCAATGCTTGGCTGCTGATCCAGTGGTGTCAAAGGAGCTATTTTGCAGGCCAGGGATTATGATGTCTCATCACAATATTTATCTTCCCATTTCTGCTCAGCTTCCTATTTTCCTTTAGCTCCAGCTGTAGGTCAAAAACATCCAAATATTCCTTTTCCTAATGGTGAAATCCTGGTCTGTGACATGACATATGTATGGCACCCTTATTCACCTGCAACTGAAAGATCTTTCCTCTTTTGTGCCTTCCTTTCTGGCAAGTGTTGCCAAACAGCAAAACAGCATTAAATACTCATCTCTTTTCTTCCAGTGCTTGTAGTAGTAGCATGCATTTTTCCTCTTTCCCTTTTTATTTCCATTAGAGATTTCTGCTATTGTTTTCTCTTATTTATCCCCAGGGATACCTCTATATGTGGACCCAATATTTGTCTTTTTTTTTCCTGACTGTACAAACTGGATTTCTTCATGTTTGTTTTTTGCTGATTGGAGAGTGGTACTAATCCTCATTTACTCCAGTTCTTGGCTTTGCTCTTGTATCAATTATACTATTTTCCTTACTGACAACTTCACTAAGTGCAGCATCATTTCACTGAATTTCATGTTGGGCACAGCATAAAGAAAACCCCTCTTTCCTTATAAAGTTAAAGTGATTATTTTTTGACAGCACACATCAGAAAGACACTACAAAATAGTGAAGACCCAAACTGACCTCTTCAAATGCTTCTCCAACCAATTTAAATTTTCATATTTGGGTAAAAAATGATAATAAAACAAACTAAGTTCTATTAATTTATACAAGAATCTCTACTTTACAAGCTTCATCTCTGATTCACAATTCTTCCTTTTCTCAAGACAAAAGTTACAATGAAGAGAGGCTTTTATGAACCCGCCTACTCTCTGCAAGTCTTTCTCCATCACAAAACCAGAATGGATACACTTTCTCCAGCATTGCACTTCTCAGTTCACATCATCACTTGGATGAGTCAAGCTAGGCTGCTCTGACTACACTGGATAGTCCTGTTATCTGTTCTGGAGTTGATGAAATCTCTGGGAAGTTCCCCTTCAGTCAATCCCATCACTGCGTTTAAGACGCTTGCTGTGATGGCCCCAAAAACACTTCCAGTTTTCTGGAAGTGGTGTATTATTTACCTACCTATTATCTGCTTGCTCCTAATCAAGTAAAGAGTAGGTTGCTGGCAGCCCAGCTTTATCCTATAAGAGCAAAATGAGTCACAGGACTGAGTCCTGTGTGAAGGAATTATCTACATGCATGGCTGTTCATGTTTAGAAAAAAAAGTTGTACAGTCCAAAACCTAAAACTAGAACTGATAGCAACTGATTTAACAGCTGGTTTTTCTTCACATTTCTCTAGAAATTGCTTGAGGTCTTGACAGAAAGATGGTAACTACTGATGGACTGAAGATAATAACCATGGGAAGAGAAAGGACTTGTAATTAGCTTCCACTCACAACAGGAGAAATCAAAACTATCAATCCCCTCAAAATGTAAATGTCCTATTTGTGTGTCTGTCCCTATCACTGCCTGTCTGTTTTTATGTTTTACCCTGCAATCCCATCAAAGCAGATACCTTGCCTTCCCCTCCATTCAAACATTATTAGCTCTGAGATGACAGGAAATTGTAACCGTTTTACACAGTCTAAAAGAAAATTTTCTTGTTTAGTCTTAGATCTGTCAATTCTGCCTTTTCTGTCTTCTCTCCAGCCATGGGCCTGGGAGGTGTCAGGTGCCAGCTCAGAGAGTCACTGACTGGTAACTTGTCACTTGGAAGGGCTGCTCCCAGGGCACAGAGTCCAGTGACTTCGCTGTCACCTTCACCTACTGCTCACATTATGGCTCATCCCAAATGTGGTAGTGATGCCTCAGGCTTTAGCTTTTCTATTTTTCAGATTCTGTACTGCTTTAGTGTGTACTTCTGAGCTTCATATTTGGGGACAGTAAGCTCTCTTCACAGAGTAGGGAGACAAAACAATTCCTTCTCTAGCTGGGGACCAAGGACAACTGATCCAAATTTCAGACCCAAGAGCATAAACAATGGTGAACTGAAGAGAGAAAAACAAGAAGGACGGGACTTCATGGGCTAAAGCTGTAATTGGACAATTAACTCCAATATGCTAATGGACCAGAACTTATAAAAGTGAGAGACCTCGAGACCAGTTGTGCATTTTGTGACCATTTTGGGTTCACCTGCAGTGTAGCCCTGGCTGGGCTCTTGTGCTGCCCAGGGTGTATCCATTGAGGCCTGCTAATAAATCCCTACTTTATTCTTTAGCTCTGTCTCGTCTCTGTTCTAGGTCAGCTTTCCCAAGGCGTCAGTAGGGCCACTGACCTGCAGGAAGGTGAAGCCCCTGTGCACAGGGCTCAGACCCCTCTGTGGGTGTGCTGCAAACCCAGGCCATCTGCACTGAGACCCCCATCCACGGGTAGGTAAATTCCATGTGGAGCAGGATCATTTAGATGTGTAGCACCGAGGTTTTAATTGGAAATGTTAATGGACATAGAAATAAATAAACGGCAGTAGATTTTGATGGAGCAAGAAGTTAAAAGTAATTCTGGGGCCACGTGGCTGCTACAATGTCATCCAAATTCATTACAATTCTGCTGATTTCATTACTAGTATATTTTACAGAGAGAAATAATTTCAGACTCTGGCATAGTACTTTAAAGAGGAATAGCTCTTCTTGCAACACTGTGAACTGATGCACTTAATTTAGAACAAGGGCATATTTTGCAATTAAATCTAAAATAAAGTAAGCAAACTGAATAAATTAGGATTTCTCTAAGAAAAATCCTTTAGGGAGTTAGTCAGGTCTGGCCATTCCAGAATGGTTCCTTCTACAGAAAAACTAGTATCAGGTGTGAGTTTTGATCCTAGATTGGGTAAGATCTTGAGCAAAGTACTCAAATTCTCAGTTACACTTCTCTTTTTAAGAATTTTTTTTCTAAACCCTTATTGTTTCAACAGCTTATACAGTAGATGGCTTTGAGGCTTAGAAAGTTAGTATTTTAAAATAACTGCTTATAATATACATAATAATTTAGGCATTTAGGGCTTGAAAACCATTCCCGTTGGAGCCCTTGAGAGAAATGTTATATATATGCAAAAGTGCAGATGTTAGTAGGAGCAGCATGCACATATCCAAGAGCAACATTTGGCCCCCTTAAGTCAAGTGAAAAAACTTTCACGCTTACATGCACACTCACAAACCCACCCTGCTGTGAAACTAGATATCATTTTCTGATTAAATGCTTACTCAGTCTGCCTGTACCACAGAGTGACTGCAATAGTAATAAAGCTCTGATGTGGCATAGATTAAACCTTGAGGACTTTGTGGTGGTGTATTTCTAGATAATTATATAATCAATAAGAACAACACTTATCTCTTAGAGACGAACTTTTATCTTAGTATTTTAGTTTGCGCCAGCATGCACGGTTTAAATCTGAAAACAAAACAATTCAATTTAGTGGAAAAATGCAGTTATCTCATGGAAATGGACTTTCTGCTGTGTTCTATTTCTTTTATGGAATTGAAATTACGAATGTCTTACTCTGTGCAAATGAAGGTGATCCTCAGCAGAGCAAGCGTAAAGGGAGAATGCAGAGATTGTGGGTGAGGCCACACGTACAGACTCGTGGCTAAAGGCAACTCCTGGGTTCTGCTGAGGCACAAAGGGGCAGCAGAGCGGTGAGGAGCCTCCTATCTGCCCCCAAGCCTGGATGCCGAAGAGTCTGCGAGCATTCCAATGTGCCTGGTGACTGCAGGATGAGGACAAGGGAGGAGCTCCTTGGTCTCTCTGGTCCCCCTCGTCCTCAGCTGGGCTATGAGCCATGTACTGAACCCTTCAGAGGGTGGTGTAACATCACTCCCCAATGTCCTGGGAAAACGTGCCCTCTCATAGCACCTCCCTCTGTGCCCTGCAGAGCAATCTCCTGCAGGCAGAGGAGGTCTCAGGACAGTCAGTGGAGTTTTCCTGGAAGCTGGACAGGCACTGAGATGTGGGTAGTTTTCTGTCTGGTACTTTTTCTTAGCTGATAGCTTCTCTGGTGCTTGTGTGAAATTCAGAAATTTTATTTGCATGTTTTCCTGCTGGAGAAAGACACTTTAGGGGATGATTGAAGGCAAAATTTGTCAGTTTTAATACTTGCAAATTCAAATTTTATAAACAAAGCTTTTAAATTCTCTTAGTCCTACACATTAAAATGAAAGGCTTCAAGACAAAATTATGTACTGTGTCTAGATCTATCTTTGTTCTGAAAGAATTAGACAATCAAAAGAGTAAAAATATATTTATTTTAATTAATTAAAAAGGATGAAAAATAGTTTCATTTCATCTGGTTTATTTTTTTCAAACAAGTCATTCACATACTTTTATTTCCCCTCTAATTTTGAAGCACTCTAGATAATGTTATAGTTAGAAACACATTTGCCCAGCTTTATTAAATAATATAGAATATCAAATACTCTTCCAAGCCCTTTCCCCTAGGTATGGACTCTTCCCAACCCCAAATCCATCTCAGGATTAAATCTCATCTCCTCATGTTCTAATCTGTCCAGGAAGAAGGGAAGGTCCCTGGTGTGGTTGCCCATTTTTCACTCCTCCCTGGTTCTGGCCCAAGGTCAGAAAGGGTCTGGGTATGTTTCAGGCTTCCACATTGAAACCTCTTAGGGACCACTGGGATCTGTGTGAGCTGTGACTTGGGCTGAGAGCATTTATAACACATGCAAAATGATGACTGAAAAATGATGATAAAATGTGATAAATGTGATAATATGATACAATTAGGATAAAGTGACGGTAAAAGGGAATTATAAATGCTGTCCTTCAAGAGTGAAACAAACAGCTCAGTCACAACTCATCAGCTATGCCTAGGAGACATCTTAAACTGGATGTTTTGACAAAATTTCACTAATATGGTTATTCTCAGTGACTAGCAGAGACGCTGATATAGGATTTTTTGGGGCCCATCTGGTTCGTTTGTTGGTAAAAAAAGGAGATAATTTTATCTCTATTATTTTGACAGACCACTAATTTGCTTATGATATATTTTATATTGGCTCAGCACCAGTGAAACTTTATTAAATTTAGGGGGAAAAAAATCTCCTGGCTTAAGACACTGAAAACCAGTTAAGAATCAAGACTACAGCTATTATACTGGGATTATCTGTCATTGGTTACAAGAACAAAATAGAATAAAAATATTTATACATATGGATTGCAATGTGTAATGAAATTCAAATCAGAAGAATTAATGTGTCTTCCCTTTAAATTATAATTTAGAGTATCTGAGCAAAACGTATGTTTTTATAAAAATGAAAACCCACTAAAAACCAGGGAGGAGCAAAATGTGGGATTTCTCACCACAGCAGTTTAATTATTAATTACACTTTAAAAAGGAGGCCAGTTTCCAATATTCTCTAAGTTGTGAATAGAAAAACTGTTCAAAGAGTGAGTCCAAATTATGATGATTTTCTGGAAGAAGCACTTCAAGAGTGGCCTCTCACTCTCCTTTGACTATCAAGGAAAGTAAATTATATTCACCTTGTTAAATTTAAGGTATACCTCTCTCTTTCTCTCTTTTGTCTTTCTAGGAAACTGCCTCTAAAATGTTAGATGTCAAGAATCTATGTTGTAAAAATTCCCTAAGACTTCCCCAAAACTGTCAAGTAATGACTTCCAAATTGACAGCTTTTATTTGATGTTCCATAGGCAGAACTCCTAATAGCCTTCCAATGGAAAGAGCTTGTGGAAATAGAAACCCTAGGTTTTTTGATTGGTTGATTAGTTGGTTTTTTTACCCAAGGAATTTTATAGCAAGGTCAGATTCTTAGATTGCCATGCTGAACTGCCTGTTGAAGTCTTGTTTGTCCAGCAAAATACATCAAAATTAAAACTTCAAAAGAAATATGCTTGTCCTTTCATTCTGTTCTTGCTATCTCATTTTTGCTTTGGGAATATAAAAATAATTTCGAAATATTTGATATGAACAATTAATGTAAATTATAATTAGTTACAAAATGCTAAACCAGCTGTCAGGAGGAGCAAGAAACTATGAATATGGGTATTTCAGGGATGAACATACAAAGTAATTGTCCAGGTTCCCAACATGCAAAAATCCCAATCAGACCAAGAAGGCACCTGGAAAGTACCTGGGCACATTGGTAATAGGAGAGACTGGGGGCTGTATCTTGCCAAACACCAAGTGAGTTCATGAGTTACACCTCATCTGGAAGTGAGAACAATACCTTTTCAATTCTTCAGAGAGAATGAAATTGCTATTTAGACTGGAAAATCCCCAGTGCAGAAGGAACATATTTTTGGTTTAGGATTCAAATGTATGAATTTTGTGATTTTCAGAATGCTAATTGCTATTTACTAATACTGATTCCCTTAATTACACAAATTGTTAAAGGAATTGAGAATATAAAAATATGGAAGATTTTTCCTCAGCACCAAACACAAAAAATGAAGCCACATTATTGTGCTCTTGAAAAAACCTATACTTCTACTACTGTGTTAGCTACTGATTTCTGCTGTGGGCTATTTCACAGAGATATAACACTTATCTGTTGGCAGTAGGTGTCTGGGTATCAAAAGAACAAAGATGAGAAACATACTGCTAGCTAGCTGCTGTAAATATAAATTCAAAATAAAAATGAAGTCAAGTGGGAATGCAATTAAATTACATATATTATTGAAGGACATAAAAGAATCAATTCTTCTAATTATGTTCAGGCTCACAGAGATGAAGGATAACATCAGAGATGATCATGAATGAAGAAAACTAATTTGACACTAGACCGGGGAGAAATTCTGAGAAAGAATCATAAAGAAGGTCTTGACACATCCTTATAAATGAGAATTTTCACAGAGGACAAGAGTTTTACTTGCTATACTATATAACCCAGGTGTTCTCCACTGAGAAACTCACCTGATTTTGCCCTAGGTGGTTTAAACTGCTGTAAAAAAATTAGTCACAAGAGATCTGCTCTCGTCTATATTCTCTATAGAAATTGTTTAATTAATTGTTAGAAATATGACATTTTAATTAACAGTGGAAATTCTTGGGGGTTGGGTTTTCCAGGAAAATTCTAATATTTCTTGTGATAGACTTTATAAAAGATTTGCAGCTGGCACAAGAAATTAATAAAAACCGCTAAAATGAGGAAAGTCAGTACAACCATGATATCTGAGTCCTGTTTTTTTTTTTTCTTTTTTTTTCCCCACAGACACAAAGCACAGTTCCTCTTAAAATGGAACAGAGACAGTTCTGCACAAACCGTAGAGGTAAAGTCTCCTGACACACCTTTATCATGTAAATCATGGGCAACTGTCTGAACTTGCAGAGTCCTTCACATCCAATTTCCATCCTACTTTCAATTCTCAGAAATAGGATTAGACTTTCACCACCAGTCAAATGACAAGGCCCTTCCCAGCCCTTAGTATTTCCAGAATATGCATTTATTCTTTCTCCATCATGCACACTACGGAGGAATTGCTTTCCACTTTCTCAGTGGAGTGCTTTTGTAGTAGAATTCAGGTTTTCTCCTGCCCGCATCCTTTGCATTTTCCTTGGGACAGGAAGCATCAATTCCTGGGTGTAGGTGAAGTGCACAGCACAGCAGGAGCCTGTGCTTGCAAATGGGCCTTTCTGCTTCAGATTCCCACTCCATGATCCCATTGACAGAGGAAGTTCAAGAGGGTTATGCTGTCTGAAGCTCCACAAGGGAGCTTCTGGTATTGAAAGTTTTGCCCCTCAATTGTGAGTGCAGGCAAAGTTTTGGGTAGCAGGATGGACATAGTTCAAGACAACAGTTGTATACAATAAAAACTGAATGCAACAACAGTAAAACTCTTGTTGTTTTAGAAGGTCTTAGTAGCTTTTAATGGTGGTATTTTTTCTCAGGGATGAGCATGTCAAAAAATAAAAAAAGAAAAAATCTCCAAATATCAAACACAAAGAAAGGAATAAAACAACCAGAGGAAATAAAGTTTGTACTGGTTCCCACAAATAACAGTGAACACTGTCTAAATCCTTAAAAATTTGTTTTAATCATCTTTATATTTTTACCAGTTTCCCATTTCTAAAAAGCTGTTATTACAGCTTTTATGTATCTGCAACATGTGGATTTTTCTGATCTTAAAGTTACTGACTTAAAGGCAATGACACTAGTTCATGAAATGGAGACATGAATTAGCTGCAGTCAGATACTGATGGGCATATGTATGTGCCTGTAGAAAAACAAGAGATTATTTTCTCAGTGCATTCTTCTTAGATAGCCTGCATCTATTTTCATCCTTTCCTGTTGTAGTCACTTGAGCACATGTACACTGGTGACTTGCATTATCATGAGATATTCTCTGGCTATCTTGGGAGCTGGAAAGCACTGTAGAGGGAACCCTCCCAAATTCCTCAACAGCTTACTCAAGCTGTTTGAGAATGAAAATGTGTGCTTTCTGTATTGCAAAAACACTGTCACAATGCCTGACATTCAGCCTAACTTTGGTGTTCCCTGATTTTCAGAGCCCACATCTATTGCTATAATTAATGTGGTTTCAGTCAAATTGTGTCAGCAGAAAATACAGTCCTCACTGCAACTTCCACCTTGTTTTAAAATACTGATACATTTAACTTTGTAGATATTTTAAAGGTAAAAAAAGAGAGGAAAACACATCAAATCTGCATGGCTTAAAGAGTTTATGATTTGTACCCACAATCTGGATTGTCCAAAGTTTTCAGAGGAGTTTAACACACCACTGTTTCTCTTTCTTCTATATACTGACCTAGCTTTGCCATGACAAACCACTTATTGACTTGGTCTAACCTCCCATGCTCCAACTTACTCCCCAAACTCTCTATCCTTGAATATAATTTCAAAGCAGTTTGTGGGGCTTTTTTTGTTTGTTCGGTTGGTGGTTTTTGTGGTTTGGTTTTTGTTTTTTGGGTTTTTTGGTTTTTGTTTGTTTGTTTGTTTGTTTGTTTTTGTTGTTGTTGTTGTTTTGGGTTTTTTGTGTTTATTTTTTTGTTTTCTTTTTTTTTCTTTCTTTCTTTGAATTCACCTTTTTGAGTAATAAACTCTTCAGTATAGCACAGCTCCTTCTAGCCACGCCCAAATGTTTGGAGAGTAATGGCTGGAGGCTGTTTCATTGTGCTTTTTCCTTCTGTTGTCTTCAGAACTGAGGTCTGAGAAAGCCTCTATTACCAGATTTACTAATTATTAACTAATCCTGATTTATGTTTGAATTGCATTGATTTATATCTAGATCTCCTTATACAGAGTCTGAAATGAATGGTCATACATTGATCTTAATATTGATTTCCTTTTTTTTTTCATTGGGACAGTAATAGTGTCTTTGAGGGTTCATGTCATCATGATCTAAAAAAAACCACTTATAATCTCAGCTTTAACCTAGTTTGGAGTAGTCCTAAAAGAAAGTCCGAATTTCTAGAGGTTTCTTGAGGCAACAGGTTTTCTGAAGTATTCTATTAGATCAGAAGATTTCTCTGAGATTTTTGATTAAAATTACATTCATCACTCAGGGCAGTATAATATATTGAGGTGAAGAGCAGGTAAGCTGATTGCTGTAATTACAAGTTCAAAAAATTAAAATTGAACAATCTGCTGTAACTTAGAAAGTTTAATGTGATGCACAAAATTGTATCTTTTATTTGAAGGCCAGATTGCATGTAGAGACATGCAATTAGAAAATCAGGATTTAAAATCTGAATGAGAAGAAATTGTACCATAATTGTTTTCCCATAAGAGAACAAAGAAGTAGTAGAAACACCTAATGCATCTCTGAAGATTTTGAGAAACTCTGAGTAGAGCTGCAGACTAGCAAGGGAAAACTACTGATACTGTTTATTTCAGGCTACTTAAAATAATAAGTTTTACAATTCACTGAATGCTTTTTTTCAAGCAAAAAGTGAAAGATACCAAATGTTTCCAGATGCAAATGTTTGGGGTCCAATTTACCTTCAGTAAATTTCTTGGGGTTTCAATGAAGTTGCATTATAGATGAATGTTGTCCTTGCTCCTTTCAGTTCCTCCACACATCCTTTTATGAGCCTGAAATCCAAGATTTCAATTAAAACAAGTTTTCACTGCTTTAAAGAACTTTCATTTGTGACCTAAGGTGTCTCTGTAGTTCAACAGAAAAAACAAATGCAGAGCACTGTCTGCCACCTTCATTTACCTTTCTGTGTGCAGCCCTTCTTGAGCCACTTCGCTGACGGTGTCTCAGTGACAGACCAGCCCTTACGAACCTCGAAGCGCCCAGGCATAGGTGCCTTTAAAAAAACATATATAAAAAAGAGAAAGGAATGTGTACTATATGGAGTTTCTGCTATATCTGCCCAGGACTCTGGTGATGCTCTGAACTGATTCACAGAGAAAGGAAAGGGATTTTACTTCTACTTCTGCCTGTTACTGTGATACTGGGAAAATCCTTTTATTTCTCTGTCTTTTTCCTTTCTCTTCTGATGTTTTTCTTATTTGTCCTATTTGTTTAGAACATGGTTGCCTGTCTTGACTATTTACTTTCTTGCCATATGCAAAATGATTGTGCACTGAACTATTGGAAGACCAAGAGCACACAAAAATCTGAGCCGGAGTCTAGTAACAGCTCCTTCATGTAGGTGGGATCTTCAAGCAGTCCTCACCCATTTTATATGTTGGGTTAGGGTGCAGGACACTGAGGCTTGAGCTCAACTGGGATTCTTACAACTATGCCAGTTAAACTGGGATAAAATAAAAAAAAAATGCAGTGACAGTCATAAAAAGGCTTAATAGACAAATGCCATCAAGGCATCAAGGTCCTCTGTCTTTTTTTCAAAATTTTTTCTTTTTGCATTGTGATAAACACTGAGCACTAGGAAGCCTCAGCAGGCAGTGTTGTTTGTGTTTGGAGCAGTCATTGCTGTAAAGACTGATTTAATGAAAGGGTTTTTTGTTTTTTGCCTTTCAATTTGCTCACAGCAGAACTGCCCCCAATCGCGAGAGTTTTACAGAAAATATGACAGATCTGAATGGCTTTTGTGACCATTTTTTGGTTTTAGAATCATGTTTATAGGTACCTAATTCAATTTCCTCTTGCCTACACATGAAGAGATCACATCACCAAGTTCATACTTAGCTTATATATGGTGTCTTCTATCACTGAGTTTTTCCCTTGGAAAATTTGACTACGAGCTCCCAATACTCCTTGACAGAGTTGTTTGCACAGCTAAGTACCTATAATACACTCCATACAACCCTCCCTCTGGTCTCCTTTTTAACCCTTACAGAACCAGAGAGAATGAGATCTTTATGGCCTGGTCCTGTGATTTCAACACAAAATGTGCATGTATAAAACAAAAGTCTCTGAACATCAATCACTGGCCTGCATTTAAAATCCCTATGCAAACTGCTTCAGCAACAGTAGGCACCTTTCTACTTGCAGGAGGAGATCCTTAAGGAATTTGATGCTTTCATTGATTCTCTGTTGTTTTCCTGCTCAAAGGAGAAAATGCATATATCTGCAGTCCAGATGAAAGGAATGCTGTATCTCTGCCTGTGAGAAAACAAAGAGACCTTGAAAAGTTAAACTTGAGAGGAAGTAGTACCTTCTGACCACTTTCCCAAAGTCCTATTCAATCATCTTATATATATGTATAGAGAGATATACATACATATATGCATACAGAATTTGAGAGAAAAAACGTCTTTAAGGTTATTGTGACATTTTCCACATCATTTTATAAATAGATGATGGCACTAGTTCAAAAACAGTATCTCTGACCTTAAGCAAATCACTTCTGACTGGCTTCATCAGCTTAGAGCTGGGGCTGTGCTAAAAGCCTTGCAAAAAGGATATTACCATTAGAAAGAAAACCATTTAGAAAAAAATCTTGCATGGGTGAAATGAAAAGACAAAAAGATGGAACGAAAAAAGATGCACTATTTCTATCCAGTTCTCATTTTGTTCTGAGACTTATTTTTTAACAAGAGATAAAAATGTTTATATAGATTTTTTTGACACACTGACATCCTTTTCCAACAAGTTATTGCATGAGGAAATATAGACATTTTTCCTACGTTTTGTTGTTTCATATTTCTTTGTAAGATTTTAATTTTCAGAAAGAAAATTAGGGTTACATGTACAAAGAGCTGGAAAAGACCTGGAAAAGTACATTTGAGGTAATACCCATATAGTCAGTGGCATGACTGCAGCTTGTGGAGAGGGACTCATGTTGGATATAGATTTGGGTGCTCAGCTCAGGAGGTGCCTGTCTACCAGGTACCAAGGTACCAAGGCTGCCCCAGCACACATGCCAGCTGCTTTCACCTGTCATAAATTTATCTCCACAAGTGAGAGATTGTGCTGTGCTACTAATTTAAAAAATGTTTCTTCTTGGTGACATAATGAATAATATATTAGAGGAAAAGGAAAATGTTCCTTTTCAAGTGTCTGGCACAAAACTTTTAGCTGAAAACTGAAGTGAATACCAACTGGATGAAGTTAATCAAACAGACCAGATCCTATAGATGTGAAATACCAAAATCTAGGACAATCCCTAAATAACTTTCATCATTTATGGCATTGACCATGGCACCATGAGAATTAGAGAGATTTGTCTCATTGTCTGACCGTCTCCATATCTTTCAGCAGCAAATAGATCTCAAGTGAGAATCAAGGTTACACCATATAAAAAACATAATGCTTGAAAATTACAAGCTGAACCAAAAGCCAATGCATGAGCAATGGTTTTGAGGTTCAGACATTTATATTTTTAGTTACATATCAACATGTACATTGAGTAAAAAAAGACTGAAAGAAAAATGAAATCAGCTATTTATTCTTTTTCCACAGGAACAAATTTACATCTATTGTAAATATTTAGAGTGTGACACACCAAATAGGAAATTAGAGCACATTATAAGTACTGAAATACCAAAGGACATTAAGTGATCTATCCTCCTCCTCCTAGGTAAATGGGCCCAAAGCTCTGAGCTACTAACCAGTGGCAAGGGAGATGTATCTCTTCCAATCTGCAAAGCACACTGTGCCAAAAGAAATTCAGGAGGACTAAAGAAAAAGATAAACTCAAGCCAAATAAGAAATAGAGTACATATACTGCCTTGTCCCCTTCCCTCCCAGCTCCACAGCTGTCACAATGCAGGCTATTAAACTGTCAAATATCACCTCTTCATCCCTCATTATTTCTGTGTTAGAAATGGTCATAAAACTCACCAAATGCTTCATTTTTTAAAAAGTAAATATGGGTTGTGGGGTTTTTTTTCATATTATGGATTACTCAAGCCTAAACCACCATAAATGTCCATTTTAGAAATTACTTTGGAGTCCAGCTTTTTGCAAAGCCAAGTGAAATTTACCATAAATTCTATTTTCCTTGATTATTGTGATTGTGATACTAGAGAGCCCTTACCCATTTTTCATTTCTCTCAGTCTCCCAGAAATTTTGCTATACTACCAAAAATTATTTCACCAGTCCAAATAGTGGACAATCAGGAGTAAGAGGTGGATTTTCCCCCTCCATGTGCCAGGAGACCTGTACAAGATACCACGTTCAGCATGAGGAACCATTTAGTCAAGGCAAGCTTTTAGCTTATGTATGGGATACTGTTGTATTTTCTGGGACCCCTGTCATTGGAAGGAAGGAATTAATCAGACTCCATGTTCTTAGAAGGCAAATTTATTATTTTATGATATATATTATATTAAAGAATACTAAACTAAACTATAATAAAGAATACAGAAAGGATACAGACAGAAGGCTAACAAGATAATACTGAAAACTCGTGACTCCTTCCAGAGTCCTGACACAGCTTGGCCCCAACTGGCCAATGAATGAAAACACACCAGAAACCAATGAAACAATCACCTGTTGGTAAACAATGTCCAAACACATTCCAAAGCAGCAAAACACAGGAGAAGCAAATGAGATAATATTGTTTTCCTTCTTCTCTGAGGCTTCTCAGCTTCCCAGGAGCAAAATCCCAGACAAGGAGATTTTTCAGAAAATATGACAGTGACAGGATATTTGACAATGAGGCTGAAAACATAGTGGAGAATCATCTGAGAAAGACCATCTATGGAAATTTTATCAGAAGGAGCATGTCTTTATGAATGTTTGGAGAATGTGATATTCAGACTGAGACTAAGCATGCTGAGAAAGAAAAATGTCTTTGAATCACTAACAAGACACTTAAGACTCATAAAAGGTCATCTGAACAACACAGACACTCAGACAAGAGTTTTAGTGTTGGTTTTGGCTTACCCACACTGTCCTCCCTTCCCCATCACCCCGCCCCAGCAGATCTAAATATATCCTGAGCTATTTAAGTCTGCCCTGTGTGTATATGTGTGCACACACCACACTTGTCATCAAGAAACAACAAAGAAACAGCGACAGAGGCCAGCATCTCTGGTGTAAATTAGACATTAGAGAAGCCTACCACATTTCTTTTTCCCTTGGCAACAAGTGTGCCAAGTATGTGCTTTGCTAGGCTGGCAGGCCTAGATCTTCCTGGAGCACAGCAAAGCCAAAGGCACCCAAAGAGTTTCAGTTTGAGTTTCAAGGAGCAAGCTGGGGAGGAAACTGGTCAAAGTTTGCAGCAGTAACAATTGCACAGCTTTTTCTTCAGCCATTTCTTCTGCTATGATAAAGTATAATTAAAATACTAGACACTGCGTGTCTGACACAAATTCCGGAACTCTCATATTACTTGTTTTATTGTCCTTTATTTTTTTTAAAACTTAGCTTTGTCTACCAAGCTTTTGTAAGTTGTTGCTTCATTTCTCCTACCTTCCATTAGATGTCAACTCTAACCTTTTTGCATCTTACTATTGGAAGAATGAGGCCTATGACACAATTGCTTTTCAGGTGTGTTTGAAGAGGAGTATCTCTGGTTTTAACTTAAAAATTACAATCACTTATGCAGTCTGGGGTTGGGATGGAGAAAATACTTGTTTTTCAGAATCAGAGTTATAATCATGGATAAAGAATGCTTCCTAGACAGTAAGGGTGACTAGAGAAGTGAGGTTGTAGAAAAAAAAATAGAGTTGTATTTTAAGGTAAAGACCTTTTTAATCAAAGGGAAAAGGAACAGACAAAAATAATCCATTATAGTAAGCATTAAATCCTTAAAATAATGAATTGAAAGTATTGTAGCTATTTTTTTCTCTTTCTTGACATAAAAGAGTGTCTTTTTCAGCACAGGTTGGAAGGACATGCCTGTAATAAGTGCAACAAGAGGCTGTAGAGTGAGTAATTATAAACAGAGTTTTATAATAAGTATGGAGATGAATCCATGAAGAAGTCCACTCTTGGGATCTAAGATCATTACTGGCAGAAAGCCTCTTAATGGATACTTAACATATGTATGAGAACTACAAGGGCAAAGCAAATGCAAATTATGACTGTGAACACAATTAAGACAGCAAAGGTTTACCTTAAAGAAAATGTCTTTCTTTAAGATGTTTCATTATTTTTCCTTAAAATTAATTTGAAAAATTGTTTTTTTTTAAACTATGAAAAAATGCATATTCCTGGTTCATGTACTGAAAAGTATGCAGATCTTTAGTTCTGATATGCTGCAGTAAAGATAAAAAAAGTATCTTTGTCCTACATTGCATTATATCTAGTCCTCAAGCATGTTTTTTATGTAAACTGGAACAATGTCAACCAGTGTGCAATTAAAATCTCCAAGAACATGAGTGTACAAACAAAAGAAAAAAACCTGACTTGATTAGAATTATATTCTAAAGCAAAAGTTAAAGTGACATTTCTGCTAACTTGGTGCTTGCATTTCACTATTTCTAATTTAGCTATTACTGTTGCAGTTGTCCATATTCTGTGAATGATAGTGACTTGTACCTGACCCATTTTTTTAATGCTGTGTGAGATGATCAGTCAGGTGTGAATCTTTCTGCTTTTCAGACTGAGCTGAATCAGACTCTGCAAGAATTTGCCTCCCTCCCTTGACTGCAGGAGTTATGGGGGTGGCCAGCAGAGATCCAGACACCTCCAGTGTAGATGCTGTAAAGAATGACACCCCACATAGTGATACACAAAGGGAACAGGCTAAAGGCATTACTAAATTCTTCCAGAGTTCCACCATCGGTCAATTTGAATCTAAATCTTATTTTTCTGAAGATGCACTAGTCTTCACAATGTTTGGGGACAGTGATGTGCAAAATGGAGCAATTTGAGAGCAGCCCTCTGGACTCCATGTGCGCCACGTGGAGTGGCATGTATTTATTGGAAATCCCATTCAGTGATGAAAGTGAGACCAAGTATTGCCCTTGTGTACTTTGAATATTAAAAAAAATAATATTTGGGATAAATGAAAATAGTTTCTAGCTTTTCTGTAGGAGGAAGAATCTGATGAGAAGGCAGTGGTTCCCACTGCACTGACCACAGAGCTGGCAAGTCCTGCAAAGAAAAACACAATTGCATCTGGAGATAAAACTTATTTAATTTGTTGTGTACAACCATTTTTCATTAAACACAGAAGTATGTGTTGATCTTCCTTGAAGTGTCCAGAAGGTGAAATAACAGCAGACTCACACAGAAGATTGCTACACCAACTGACCCTTCAACTAGAGAGACCAGGTACTTGTCCAGGAATCACTTTGAAAATAAAAGTATTTAAAGAACAAAAGAAAAAATAAAGTACACTCTCTAGGAGATTATTTTGCAGAAATATTTTGTTTCTGGTGCTAGAAGGAAAGAAAACACCTGAAAGGAAGCAGCTCATAATAAAAGCAGGATACTTTAGTGAAGAGAGTACTGATAAATCTCATCAAGTAGGGTCACAAGTAGGGTAGCAAGAGAAGGGCCACATCTTCCTTAGATTTCAGCTTTGCTGAGGAAAGTCACAAGGCCTCCATTGAGCACAGGCAGCATTTACACACTTCATGGTGGGCATTGGTGTAAAGGAGACATCCTCACTCTCATGCAGAGACTGTGTGCGGGCAAAGACCTGAGCCCTCCTTTTCCTGGGAAGTTCCATACAGCAGCCAGCTGACAAGGAGGGGAGTGAGCTGGTACAGAAGGGCTGCTCTCTGAGAGAGGAGAATCAGCAGAGATGGAGGAAAAAACTGATCCTTCATTGTGTCAGCAAGAAAAAAGGCAGGACAGGATTACTTTTGAATAAAATCAACTAGACCCTCATTTGAATGGAGAGACAGGTAAAGCTCAGAACAAAGTGAAGTACCCATTAAAATTAAAACAATGTAAAAAAACATCCTTTAAGACCCACATAAAAACCCACATTCTATCCAGAATCAAAGCCCATGATTTAAGAATCATTGGTATTTATTTCTACACACCACAAGACATTTATTTAATTAGAGAAACGTGCTTTCATTGCATTTTGAGTCAACTAAATGGAAAAAAAACCCATGGGTTTTATATATTTTGAGGGTTTTGTGAAACCGCCACTCTCTCTGGGTTCTCTGATCTTTAACCTTACTAATTATGTACTTTGTTTTCATTGTGAATACCATTTAAATTTCACAATCTCCTTTTACTCCTTCATTTCCAATGCCATGTAGCTTTTGTGCACGATTGCCCTGCTGTCAGCTCTTCAATGCATCCCCTGCTCTGACTTTGGCCACACTGAATCACAACTTTCTCTTGCACTCACTGGACAGACAAAGCCCTGTGGATCAGGAAGAAAACCATGTCAGCTGATTGTTCATGAGGGGTCACAGGGATCCCTTCCCATTATTTGTCCTGCTTGATTTGGGG
Organism: Camarhynchus parvulus; assembly: GCF_901933205.1. Taxonomy (NCBI): domain Eukaryota; kingdom Metazoa; phylum Chordata; class Aves; order Passeriformes; family Thraupidae; genus Camarhynchus; species Camarhynchus parvulus. The sequence continues at coordinate 79,823,834 of NC_044573.1, read as the reverse complement.
ATGGCCAAAGCCTTGGTCTGCTGCAGCACCTGTGCTATGTATTTTCAAGCAGAAACAAAGCCAGCCCTCCTGAGCTTTGCAGGAAATGAAGCAGCTAACTACATGGCTAATTTGCATGCATTCATGTAGCATTCAGTCTTTCAAGCTCATAGGATAATGTATTGAAACAAATGACTGCCATTTTCTGTATCATAAATGTAATATTTAATCTGCACTATTTGCTCAGACAAATTTTATTATGTACTTGTCTTATACAAGGTTTTAATAAGCTGTGGTGGAGAGCTGTACACATACTTAATGCATGCACTGATATGTGTAAAATCTAAGATCAGGGATGACAGTACGTATTTATAGCAGTGTCTGGGAGATTATATGTAATGAATACATTATACCACATACACACCAGAGGCAGAGTTAAGGATGCTCCTGAATCCTGCAATGTGGCATTTCCTAACTTCTGTGTGCTCAACCGTTCAACCTTAACATTCCCTGAACATTCTCCAATGGAATATCTATCAGCCCACATAATCAGCTTGCAAGTTACTCCCACAGAGAAAGATATTTCAGATTGTCCTCTTCCAAGAGACATTCATTAATGCATTTTCATTTTGAAATGCACTGCTTTCCAGCCAACATGTTCTCATGATGTTTAAAAAGCTTTAAATCTTTGTGGAGTAAGGCTCCCCAGGAAGGTTAAAAAAATACTCTCTGCATCCCATTTCCTTGGGGCTTCTCTGTTTTGCCCTTCCACTATAGCTATTATGCACCGCTTGAATTCTGGGAAGACATGATACTGTTGAAATACAAGTAATTATATTATTCTCTCTCATTTTTACCAACTATTATTTTCATTTTTTTCTCTTCCTTTTAACTTTTTTTTCAGCTGTCTTTATTCTGCTACAAACATCACTTGCAGGTTATTACTTGCAGAGAAAATGCCAGCTGAAAATTGATGACAGATTGGTGAGATGTAAATGATTGCATATTGGGGCGGGGGGGGCCCAAACGACAAAATAGCTATTTTGGTAACCAATTTAATCTGAATTCTTGCATGCTGGGCAATTCCAAAGTATTTTAGGAGGTTTTGTTCAAATTTCCTCTATGAAATTACACCTATAGTGCATTTTTCTTTATTAAAAGCATACAATGCAAAGATGTGAAAAAATGCAGCATCCTTGGTAGAGCTAGAAAGAAGTTTTGGCACCACAGACCTTGTAGTAAAAGCTTACAATTAAGGAATTGCAATTGGATGTTAGTTCCTGACTCAAATACTGCCCTGGAATAATTAAAGATAGATCTATTAATTTCTAACAACCAGAAAACAAAACAGATCAAGAAAGCTGGCATATAAATTCATATTGTAATACTTTATATTATGAATAGGGTTTTTTTGAGAATTATGAGTATGTAGTTCTTTGAAACAGAAAAATCAGTTGCCATTGCAGTTTAGATTTTTGCTATGCAATAAAAATAATAAAAAGAACATTGTGCTGCCTTTTAATTGTCTTTTTTCTAATAAAAGGAGTAAATTGTTGAAACCCACTGTTTTCAGAAAAAATGGCACTGGAGAGAATACGAAATGGTGAAGCTAGATTTTTTTTTTAGGCCCTGCATTAAGGTAAAAATGGCTTCAGCAAAAGTTCAGCTAAGAAATCTAAATGTATACAAGTTTGTAGGCCAAATAAGGATCCAGGGAGTTACATTACTGATTAATTTGGCCACCTGTGTTCATAAAGCTTCCAAACCCTAACGAATAGAAGTAGGTAGTAAAATAAAGATTGAATATTACAAGCTGTAACAGCCTCAACAGCAGCTCTTGAGACTTGATCTGGTGACATTATTGCCTGAATTAAAAGTCCTCCATGCTGCTTTGGTTGTGCAAAGATCCAGAGCTGGACAGAAGCAAATGCCATGGAATAGGAACATGAACCTCAGCCAGAGTCCGTCCAGCAAGCATCATCTGCTGTCACAGACAAGAAGGTTACATTTTAACATGAGACCATCAGGGCTGACTACTGGCAGCCTGACTGCTCTCAGTACACTGTCTCAAGGGGGTACAATGATCAGTTAAGCCATTTGACAGCACCAGTGAGACTGCTGAATGAAATGGGGCTGGCACAGATCAGAAGCAGAGAGGTGAGATCTGGGCAGTTAAGGTTTCTGCCTCGTTGTGTCAGAAAATTCCGCATAATATCTACTATTATTATTTATCCTGAAGAGCATTTTATTCTTCTGGCTTAAGGTGTTAAGAGATATTGGGGAGGAGTACAGGTTGACAAGACACCTCCCATAATTGCCAGGAGATTTCCTTAGGGAAAAGATGTTTTGACCATGTTCGAATTTTCCTCTAAAGATGAATGTGTGTGATTGTTTTAAAAGGATTAAACTGATACTCTTTGATGTATCTTTACCAGGTTTTATGAAAGCTTTGACCAAACAGTGTGGGTGATAAATTCATTAAGGGTGATAAACTCATTATAGTGATAAACCTGGTATGGGTGATAAACTCATTACAGAAGAGCCCTAGTATGGCAAGGTTGATGCAAGGCTTTCTATCACTGTCAGCAAAATTGCAAACTATAAAACTTCCGCTCACATAAATGATGGTCTTGGCACACTCCTCTCTTCCATCTCACCCTGTTCAAAGGGTTAGACATTCACAGAGTTTCACTTATTGTTTTCAATCCCACAACTCACAAATCCCTACATAATCTTGTTAACAAGTCCAGGTTCTCAGCTGATGTCTGACTTTTCCTCATTCCAGAGGCAGACCAGAAATTCCCCCCTGACTTCATTCACATTTCCAACCCTGCCCTTTCCACAGATATTTCCACCAGACCTCCTCAGATGCACATGATGCACAGATGGGGAAGAGCTTTCCTCCCTCTCCTCTCTGATCTTGCTTAAGGAAGGGCTGTTTGGTCCCACCACCATGACCACCTTGTTCAGACTACCATCCCATTTCTTCTACAGCCTTCATATGAACCTCTGCTGAGAAAATACCCTCTTGAGATCCTTCATTCCAGATGCATTTTTGCGCTAGCTTGACAAGAAATTTCCACCTTTAATGGCCCAGTTAAATGCTAAAACAAATTACTTGTAACATGGCTACTGCTCTAGATCTTTCCCTCCATCCCTCCAGTACCTGTAGGATAACATGGGGATACATACTGCAAGAAAGGTCATGTGAAGAAGAAAAGTAGTGGCATAATTCTGCATCTGGAAAACGTATTAGTAAAAAGAGCTCCAGGTCTTTCAAGATGGGACATCCACTACAGATTGCACAGTCAAGGGGTCTCCTTGACTGAGAAGTTGAGCATTTGAACATGGTGTCCTCAGCTGAATCCAAGTCTCATGTTCACTTCTCTACTTGATGTCTTTGCTCATCTGAGACCTAGGAGCTCCTCTGGTCCCTATCTGCAGACTTCAGACCATGTATTTACTAGAATATACAGGGAATTGAATCTTGAAGAAACACTACAGTCTGTTGAGATCCAAGTGTCTTTAGCACCTGCAGATGCTTTGTCTCTCTAACAGAAAGAAGATATTAAGACAAGTAAATAAACCATCATGTTTGATAGCAAACATACTGCATGTGGCAATGCTGTCACTTGGTAACATGACAGAAGTATATTTGAAATGGATTAAGGAGGTAGGATTGTGGTGCTTTTGTTTTGGTGCCAAGGTGATTTTTCTGAGGGATAGTTTAGTGATTAGCAGAATGGCTCAGTGCCACAGAAAAAAATTTCTCCCAATTCTGTGCATTGAGCCGTTGTCTGCTAAATTAATTAGTTGAACAGATAAAAGATCTTACAGATAGCAGAAATGGCACAAAGGAGTTGTGGGAATTTACCTTTCCAGCATAAGAGCAGGACAAGGAGAGCTACAGCACAGGGTGGCAGGGAGAAAGCAGCCCCTTTTGACAGCTCTGTGTACTGTTGAATCAGTCACAAAGATACAATTTGGGCATTTAGATAGAAAAATTTAAAGAAAAAAAACATTTAGAGTCGACAGGATCTCTCTACAGGGTAATATTTGGTTTCAGGAAGTTTTGTTTCTAAATGTTTCCATCTTAACTTTTATTGCTTTTCTGGTGATATTGCAACAATATTTACAATGAGGATCTTCTATACAGTATATTGTACAAATTTGGGAAGATTATCTCTGTTATAGTCAGCCTAAGCCCCATGTCCTCAATATGCAAATCCCTGTATATGAGAATGCAGTATTCATTTATCTTTATATGCATCACTACAGGCTCATAGTTACAAAAAATAGAGTTAAAAAATTAAGTTAAAAAAAAAGTCTTACAAAAAATTTGAATTTCAAAAAGGAGAAGAAAATAGCACTTGCAATGGTATGGCCAGCTGGTGACTGTTTCATAACAAGGCCTTTTTTCTTCCTCCTTTAAATATAATTTACTGGAACTTTACTTAGACATGCAACAAATTAGCAGCTATTCATTTTGTAATGAAGAAGGCCTCATGAAATCTAAGCTGTGAATAGGCAATCAGAATTTATTTGGATATAAAGGGTTATTTACCAGGCTAATATTTCAATATTGAACTCTATACTGCTATCAGTACCATCATAGACCATTCTATGCAGTTGTTTTAAATCCTTACATCATTGTATTGCCTCTGATTCTGCACAGTACCTGTAGCTATTGTTAATTCCTGCATGAAAGACCTCCAAAAAAAGACAAATTGCTTCTTCTTTGCATAATACATAAATTTAACTCATCTCCCCACAGGTCTGAACAGTCAAAAGGAAGCTTTTATTACACTGGAATAAAGTAAGTTCTGTGGACTCACCAATATGCATGGGATTGCGTGCAATCTTTACTTAAGTTCAAACAACAATTAAGAACACCAAAGAAAACCAGCCTTGATTCTTTTAAAGCAACTACAAAATATGAACAACTACATCAGCTCAAACTGCCAATCCAAACGCCTTCTAACATTCAAATAATTTTGCATTTCCATTCCATCAGTTAACTGTTAGGTGGGCCACCAATAGCTCATTGCAGTGATGTTTTCTATTATATCTAGAAAATGTTTCCCACTTGGCAGGGTACTAGTGATGTCGGTTGGTAAAACAAAGGGCTGAGGCTTATGAATTATGGGCTCTTGTTGTTGCTATGCCTCTTCTTTGCCCCTGAGCTTCTTTCTCTGTGTGCTCTCTCTTTCTCTCTCTCCCTATTGTTTTGAAGAAATGGTGGCCAGTTAGATGGGCAATTGCCTTATTGGCACTAAGGTTTCTGCAGAGTTTTGGATGAAATTTGTGTGAGTGCAGAACACAGTGTATATGGGCAGCAAGAACGGGTGTGCTGTGCCAAGGCAGCTGGAAAACAGGTATCCTGGATCCCGAACAACAGTATAAAACTTTCAAAACCCAGAACAGAGCTTTTAATTGTTCTAATCTTTTTCTCATTTCACAAAGACGTGTGTGGGGAAATTTAGGTGTATGAGACCCCAAGAGCCTTTGTGGTGTCTGGCATTCTTTCCTCTCTGAGGGTTGTCTGTGCTTAATAAAATAGTGACTATGCTCAAAGGTATGTAGTTGCCTAGTTTTGGATAAGCAAAATTTGAAGTCTCAAAATCTCAGCTTCCAAGAGGAACCTATGCCTATGACCAATTTAGGCATCTAAAAATTAGAGTCAAAGTGGGAACTAACCACAGAAAGCTCACATACATTACAGAAAAAGAATTACTCCCCTAAGTTAAGAAACAGGTATCCAGCTGAATCTGACAGATCTCTGGAAGTAAGCTTTTTTCTCCGGTGCCTCTTTTGTTGCTAGTACATGGGATAAGGAAGACATTATGTCTTTTTGGGCAACAGGTCCCTTCCCACATCCTGAAAAAGTTCAACACACTTTAGAGCAAGAGAGACATGGTGCTCCATGTTGTTATTCTGGCCAGCAATAGCACAGATGGGGCAGCACAGAGGTCCTGTGGTGGTGCAGTTTTCTCCCACATGTATTTTTATCTGTCTGAACTGCTCTGCATTAGGTTTACTCCCAGCTGTAGCTGTACTTTAGTCTGTGGCTCTCTGTACTGGTCTTTCATTGCAGAAGGATTATTATAACTGTGCTGGAGTCCCAAGGAAGGGGCTATGTGGGTATTAGGTCATGCATTTTCTTAGCAAGTTATACACATTATGTGGGTGTGTAACACATTCCCATGAGCAACAGCCTCACTTCTCGTTTGTTTTAATTACTAAATAAATTAACTGTAAGTATCAAGAAATATTTTTAAGCAATGAATGTACCAGATCAGAGAAAATGTTCAGTAGGTATGAACGAAGTGAAAATAAGTTGAGCATGTGCTTAAGTGTTTTGCCACTTTTGCTGAGACTGATTTTTCACAGCTATGCATTTATTTCACTCTCATTCATCACCCTGCCCTCACCCGGGGACTCAGGGTCCTGCAGAATGAGAAGAGGAGCCCTAAATCCCTGTCAGCCAGCCAAAGCCATGCACCCTGCATAACAAATCTCTTGTCCCCAAAGGTGGCCTCAAATAATTTTAATAAATCTTTAGTAATGCATTTCAGTATCTGAAACACATAAAGGTCAGATGGTGCTATTCTGACTGACCCTGACCCACAGCTATTTTCTCCGTGCCTGTAGCAGGATTGCTCAGGAAGTGATATACAGCATTGGTGACAAGGAGAGGCAGTGCCTGGCTGCTGAGTCTTTCTGCTGGTGCCAGGAGATGGTTCCTGCCCCCCAGCCACGCTGGCTTTGCTGTGCCCGGGGGAGGAGGCTGCTCCTTGCCCCCAGGGTCCAGCATGGCCCTGCCAGAGCGTGCTGCTCACACTGCTTGTCTGAGGATTTAATGGAGCTGCCTCTGGTTCAGCCAGAGCTTTTTTATACCACTGCTTCCTGGCTCCCCCTCAGTGATTTCCTTGTTTAGCTTTAACATTTTAATTTTGCCAAAATGTTAAGGCAGCGCTTCACCTGCTGACTGGGTGTAAAAGCGCCACAGCAAATGGAGGAAAATAAAAAAGGTGCTTAGCTCAGCTGAAGTCCCTCTCTTGCCGCCATAAAATTAATTGTTATCATTATCTAGCTGCTTTCTGGAGACCATCAAGTTACCTGCTACACAAACTGTAACGGCAGTAACAGCAGCTGAACCTGACATACAGCCCTGCCCTTGGTGTATTAAATCATTCTGATGTAATGTCTCACAAACCACATGACTCACCTATTAAACCTTTCCAGGGGCATGTGCTCTGGCAGGAGGAGAGAGCTTTGTAATGAGGCCAAAGGCACAAAGGATAAAAGGAACATATTATGAAAACAAGCTATTGAAGCCATACATGCTAATTTGAGAGAATGCATTTGGACATGCAAGAGATTTGCTGCTTCTGTGTAAAATATTTCCAATTCCTTACTTCCCATTGCAAAGCTGATTGAGTCAGCAGCAGCTTGCCACTTGCGTTCCAGGTGGCGTGATATGTCTCCTCATGCACTAACTCATATAGGTCATTAATATGCTAAATAAGTTGTAGCCAATTGGCTCCCATGGTGACAGCTCCAAAAGCTTCATGAATAATCAATGGAGCACCTGGAGGCATGAAATTTTCATACAAAGAGTTTCTAGACTTTGCATTAAGCTCTGAGCAGGGACAGACAAGTGATAGACATGACTGGCACTTTGAGAAGTTTCAAAAATAAGAAATGTTATTTTAAAAGAAAATAGCAATCTTATTTAAATAAGAATAAATCTAAAACTCCATCTCCTGGAGCCTTTATAAAAAAGGCACCTAAAGTGGTTCCCTTGCCATCTTCTGGACAGAAGCATGTTATAGATTTGATGAGGGTGAGTGGGAATACTTCAGCTATTCTATATAACCTTCAATAAACTCATCACAGAGCAGTAGGGATTCACTGGTAGAATTAAACACTGGCAACTTTAGGAAATTAATAAATGATTACTGCCTTTACCTTTTCTTTCTGTAAAAATTGATATGCCTATAGAGTTTATGAGTAAAAATCATGTAATCTGAGTACCACTGATGATTATTATGAGCAGGGTCTCAGTTCACCCACTTAAAAGTTGGTATCTTTCTGACATTATTTCCTTTTTAAGAACTAATGTATAATCTCGCAGACCCTTTCAGACAACTTTGTTACTGAAATAAGCATACCATAGGCAGGACATATTTCACTCTTTGATTGAGCTGATCAGAAAATTATTTAGGCCTCCCATAGGAATTGGGACGATGGTAGGTATAGTCCTGCCCAATGCTTTCCCCAAATCAGCTTGTGCCTCACATGTTCCCTGTGCTGGCAAAGAAGAAACTGGAGATGTGCAGTGCAGTCAGTATCATGGGTACAGAGATAGCTGTAAGAAATGAGGCAGCTCCAGTATTTCCCCTTCCACGTGAGGCTGCTGTGTGCAGGAGCCTTTCTTGAAGGGGTCTAGTGCTGAAGGAGTTGTGGGACACTGCCTCTCCCAAACTTTGCCCTGCTGTCCATTCTCTGTTGTGAATATTGATTTCTCATGCAGATGCACTGGGTGGAGCAAGAAACTTCAAGGTACTTCATCTCTGCTTGACAAATTTCTCACATCACTGCTGAGAAGACAGCAACAGACACAGTCACTTCTTCTGGCATTACTGCCGGCAGTTTTCCAATCACTTTCTGCAGAACCTAAAAATTACGTGTACTTCAATCTCAGCTATATTTGGCATGTTTCAGATGAGATCCTCAGCAAAATATTTGTGCTCTTTACCATCTGACATAATGGTCATCAATACAAGGGTTGGAGAGTTCAAGCTGTGGAAACACCATGAACAGCACCATGATACTCATGTGCTGAGTATTTTGCTGGTGATGAAAATCTACAGATGTTGGAGTTAATCAGAACGGGCACAACTAGTGCTGGTAATTTAAACATGTTCGGTTTTCCATCTTGAACACTTCTATAAGCAATAAAAAAAGAACATGGATATATCACCAACATGGCCCCTCATGAGCAGGGGCAGCCCTTTGGATCAATGAGGTCTGTCCTTATCAGAGTTGTACAAAAGTTGCTATAACCTTTCTTTGCTGTCTGTTTTAACAGTGACATGCAGAAAGAGTATAACATCAGAGAGGCAACCTATAGGGTTACTAGAAGGTAATATGTTACTGGGAAGTAACATGGAAAACCTCAAAAGGAGCTTCAACAGCTTTTTTCCCCACTAAAATTTAACTGAATGCCCTACAGAGCTCTTGTGCATTTGTGTGTTCACACAGCAGCAATTGTGCTGGCTCACTCAGGAATGCATTGATAGGCAAAGCTTGATCAAACATTAAAAAGTTAAAAAAAAAATAAAAAGAGGTATAAAAGAGAAAGAACAAGGTATTTTAAAGTACTGGAAGGTTTTTAATGTTTTCTAAGAAAAAGAACTACATATTGTAATTTTTTAGTATTATCTTGAGGATGAATAAGATAATTTATTCACCTGCTCTCAGTTTGTACAACGTTGTTCTCCTAAATATGTGTCATTATATGCTCTGGCTTACAGAAAAAGTTCCCACATGAAAGTGCACTCACACTCACATGCACACACACCAGTCTACCACACAGCTTTCTCTTGAGACCAACCTCAGCTAGAAAGCACTGAAGATGTCTTTGCAAGTGTCTTGGCTTAGACAAAAATACCCTGAAATCCTCTAGTTCTTTCATTCATAAAGGAACAGAACAAAGTATTTTCCTGATCAGATCCTCAAGGAGAAACTTGAAACCTTCACCATCAGTGATGGCATCGACTTCTGTGGGGTGTAAGAGTTTGCTCAAGTCCTCCAAAGACAGTGATTTCCAAGGCACTGCACAATTACCAGGCTGGTTAACTCTGTTCTTCACGAGGTGAAACAATCTGACAAAAGTACAAGTGATGCCCACATTATCTTGCAAACGTCCTCACACAGCATTGTATGGTACCATCGTTATACTTTGTGCCTACAACTTGGGTGGAGACAGCTTGATGCAGATGTGTACTGGGCAGGATAATATCATCATACATTTACCTTCACAAAAAAGGGATTATGCATCCTCAAAGACTGTGGGAAGTGGGGAATAAGAAGTGGGGAATAAAGCTGGTGAGTCACAGGATCTCTGCATCTGTATCAACTTTGGCCAAGGTGCAATGTTTTGGATTTGTGATTAAAACAGAATGTGTTAATAACCCAAAATTTGTCCAATTTGCTTTCAGGATTCTCTGCCTGATTTATGAAGCTTTGCAGCTTTGTAGTCACATCCAGAATACACAGCTTGGAATCCCACATTGATTGTCTGTTTAAGAAATTAAATGCCACACTATATGTAAATATCTTTTCATTTTAAAATAAAGGGCACAACTTAGAGTAAGGACAGTAAATATGTGCAATGACTGATGGAAAATTAGGGAAGTAGTGCAATTCAGGCATGGCTTGTTATGACTGTAACATGTTAAGCCTTACAAATATGTACATGAAATAACACCTATAAAGCATGCTCGCTTCTGTTTAAACTTAAACTCTACACTGTGTGAATGAATCTCATATAATTACTAACAGGGATAAAAGCTTGACTTTGACATTTTGAACATGCATCCTTCTAAATTCTGTTAGAGTCATTTGTAGTATCTAAGCAGCTATAAAACAGATTGGTGGCATCTCTTCTGACATATTTTATGTGTGCAAGTCCTCTGTGCTGTAAGAATAATGCTACTTGTGCTGTTTTAATATCTTCCTGGATCACAGCTGAAAACTTGCCCCCATAGAAAAGGACAGAAATGCCATTGAATTTAGTTACACCAGAATTTCTTCTTATATATCTGTAAAACCTGCTCTGATTGAGGGTTCAGTGGAAGTCTGAAGATAACTGTGTTGGTGATTAGTCTGTCAATTTGAATGATATTTTAAAAATATATCTGAGTAGAAGAATTTCCTTCCACAGAAGAACAGCAATATCTTTGGTGCTCTGCCAGGCTTGAGTCTTGGGATCACCTTGAATAACAACCTGGAAGGTGCAATTACTGACTCAAGCACTGGAGCTGGGACTTGGCTGAATCTGCTCTCTGGCTTTGCAGCAGGATGAGGCCCAGCCATTCCCATCCAGAAGCCACTCCAGAAAGTTCTTCAGCCTAAATGAGCTGAGGATCAAGGCAGCAAATCAGTGTAGAAGTAAATAACATGGATCAGCAGAGGCACTGCTGTTGACCTTGACTAGGTCTGACACTCATTTTCCCTATTACAGATCAAAAATTCCTTTATCTCTTTTAAAGCTTTTATAATTTTGGACAAAAATAAAAACATAGAAGAAATTTTAAAAATCATCTTTATAGTTTATTTGATGCGGAAATTTTTTTTTTTAATCGTGAGGACAATTTGCTGTGTCTGTTGGATTTCATTATCCTCATTGTTCCTCTCGGATTACTATTAAGAAAGAAGCATAAGAAAAAATATTAAAAACCTGTAAGTGTGTTTTTAAAATTCCATTTCAACAAATTTCAAGAGAATCTCTCAGGAAATGAAACATATCTTGCTGTCGTGGGGGGCTCAGTCTGCAGTCCTTGTGTTCCATCATGAGGCTACTAAACACTCTGAGAATTTTTCTGCTTTTACATTGAAGATGAGAGCCTTTACACTGCTTACCAGAGTGCAATCTGGAGCTCTGGAGTTTCCTTGTGTCCAGAGGTTTCAGAGCTCACTGTCCACTTCCTCCAGAAATCCCAGATCCATAGCTGTTTTCAGTAATTACTCAGCTGATGTTGCAGGTTCTCCTAAGTAAGAAAATCAACAACCATATTTTATATTATAGAAGGTAAGACTTTTAAAACTGGTAAAAAAGGAGTGTCTCTTTTGTAAAGCAGCCTCCAGCCATCACAAACATCTTCATTCACCAGGAAGTACTGATATATGACACCTTCCATTTTGATTAGAGCCTCTTCTGACTTGGAGCAGGTTTCCACTTTCAGCCAGCAGGTTCATTGCTGCAGGTTTAATGCCTGCCAAGTACTGCATTTGTGGGGTTCACAAAACAATTATTACATTTTTGTATTACTTTGCACATAGTAAAACTTTTTTTCAGATATCTCACAGACTCAATCCCATAAAAAACCCTGAAATTTCATTGAGCTTTCCATTTTGTTCTGGAAATATATGGGGAACTGAAGTAGGAATAGAATATTTGTTATTTTTGGACAGTTACTGTCAGATGTATTCATGCAATGGGTGTGTCAACAGATATATTTCTTAGGTCCTCTGTAAATTAGTCAAAGAAAAACAAATATTTTAAGAATATATTATGAAATATTTTAAGAAATAGTTTAATATTTTAACCACCCCAGATGCATGCTTAAGGACAAGGTCAGTCATCCCTTAGTTCCTTTTTATTGTCTCAAAAGTGGTCAAAGTTGAATAGTTAAGCTATCGATACCTAACATAAACAGCTATCTCCCATGTGGGGAGATGAATCCTCATTGCAGAATCCAGCACATTTTATTAATCAAAATGTCAGAAAAATCAGTGTGATGCAGATATATGGATGATATATGTACATTATTTAGGTGGTTTCAAAACATCATCTTTCTTAATTGCTTAGGTAATCATACTAATACTATGTTGTATTGTGATCTTTTCGAACATCAATGTAAATAATTGTGAAATAATATTTGAATTTGTAATAGCTCTAGCAATTAAGTGGAGTTGAATTCTAAATTATAGAGGTACATTTTCAAAAAAAATGACAAGAATATTCTAGAGCTTTGTCTCTGGTACTGGTTATTCCTGGATGTCATCTTATCCAATGTCATAAATACTGCTCTTATAACTGTCATGTAAAAAAATCTTAGATATGCTTATCTAAGACTTTTGTCAGTTGCTTGTTTATCATTATTGACTATTACAGCAAATGGTATTTAAAATCTACTATTTATGGAAAGCACTTAATCTTCTGAGCTTCAAAAGGTAAATAATGTTCAATAAGAGGCATCAGAAATCCTAACCCTGGTAGCAGTTTCTCTCAGAATCTGTTACTTGGTCTGTTTGTTTGCTTTTTTAACACCCATATCTGAATCAGGAGGAAATGGCCTGGATCTGTGAAAAGACTCAGAGTATGACACTGAACTGATTTGATTCAGTCTGGCAGTTTGCACGTAGAACACCAGCACATCGTGGGCTTCAGAAACCAAAGCAATCACAGCCTGCCATCCCATCTGACCCTCTGCATTTCAAGTGGTCTTCTGTCACTATTCACTTCCAAGACACGTGATAGTTCAAGACCACATAATTTTTCAGTATTTTTTCAGTAATTCCTGAATCTGGTCCTCCCCTTTATCAGTACTTTTTGCTGCCTCTAACCAGCAGACACGGGTCTGCTGTGCGCAGGTTGGTTGTTTTGCACATGGGAAACAGAGGCCACCACAAACCCTCTACTGAAGGCCAGTCCACAGTCAGCTCTCCACAGACAGATGGCTCCTCCATTCCTTCACCATGTTTTGAGGCAGAACAATGTGTCAATTTCCAATAGACTGGCGTGGTGTGTGGCCACAGCTGGAGGAGCCTCTTGAAGCAGTTCAGGTGCCAGGAGCTGTCTCCATGCAGGGCTGGAGGTCTGGAGGCTGTGCTGGCATCCAGCAGGAGAGACCAGCGTGCTCTCTGCTACCTGCGCTTGAATACTTTGCCCTTCAATCTGAGTTTAGCTGCCTCAACATGTTTTCATTATGTCCTGTGTTTCAAGCAGTAATTTTTTACCTGTAAGGACATTGCATCAAAATGTCCAAATACTCATATATGTTTTTTATCAAATTCTGTAGAATTTTCTCTCATCCTTCAGTGCACAATGACTCAATATCATATTTGCTGCATGTCCTCCAGACTCAGCTGTGAATTTAGACCTTGGGAGCCAGAAACTTGAAAGGCTTTATTGCCACACCAAACTTCTGCTCCCCAGATGATTTGCTCCCCTTAGGGTATTGCATATGGCCCTGACAGACGAGATCCCATCAATAGAGGACACAGCAATGCAAAATTATTGTGAGGCCTCAGGAACCTTCATCTTCTCTGTCCTGTGTCATGTGCAGTGTGGTGTCACCACAGCCTCTTTCTCACCTATTTGTCCCTCATGACTCTCTGATCTCTGTATGTACACATACACAAAATTCTTTTTGTCGGCATTTACCTATCCAGCCATACACGTAGTTCTTGGTTAGAAGGGGACTATATTCCACTTTTTAGTGTGGAATGCATGTAGTGAGCCTGTTCTCAGCAGAAGATGTGAAATGGTATGGGTGCATAGCCCACATGTGTGCACAGGGTGTCCATGTTCACATCAGGACCTGTTTTGGTCACCACTGAAGCAGTTTGGCCAAATATGCTAAAGGAAGGTATAATTTCCAGAATATTTAGCTCCAAATCTTAACTGACCTGAGAGCTTTACCGGCTTTTAGGATTTAACAATATTTGATTGGCTTCTCACATTTGCAGTAAAGGTCACTTTTGTTTTACAAATATGGCCTCTTTGTCAAATTGATAAATCACAGTGGCATAAGAGATGCTCACCAGAAATTTTCAGCATGAGGAACACAATGTATTTCCCCTCAGCCTTTTTCTCAGACACAACTAAATTCTATTCTGACATTCACTCCTCCCTCACCCTGCTCCTTTCCAAAGAAACAACCTGCTTTGGAGGTTTACCATTTTCTTCGCTTGATGAGAACTGTCAAACAATCCTAAAATAGGCACTATTATCAACATCCATTATATCCAAGGCAGCTTACTCCAGTAATGAATAAATATCCATTCTCCTACCACGCACAGATACACACCTGTCATTAGTGACAATCACAAACCATGCGACACATTTCCGTGGGCAGGACCTTAATTATTTCCCTCAGTTTCCCCATTGCATTTCCTTAGAATACTTGCCAGTTTAGTTGTGGCTGAGTTGGAAGTGTGCTGATTTGGAAGGAAAGAGGTTGTTAAAGGGTGTTGTAAGAGATCAGGCACACTGCAGGTGTAGAGTTAAAATGAATGGCATCTGTGCTGAGGTGTGCAGTAGCTGCCACAGCTGTGACAGATGTGGTGCAGCTGCAGACTACACAGGGTGCAGTCACCCTGTGTCACGTGTCTAGGGCATGTGTCATCCTCAGCAGCTTCATCTGTGCAGAGAAAAATGCCTGATTCTAAGCCTGTCCTAGCTGTTGCTTGAATCCAACTGGATTGAGAACCACCCCTAAGGTAATACAGTTTTCTAGTAAGGTCTAATTACATTCCAAGGAAGAAAAAAACCCCACAGCATATCTTTAATGTTGAGAAATTTCCTTGAACTTGTCTGAGCACAGTGACATCAGCGGTTTTCTGGCCTGGCAAAGACTATTTTCTCTGGAGCTCGTTACAAAGAGGGGCTGGGTCAGCAGTAAAGATGTGGCTTTATGTAAAGACTTCAGAGAAGGGAGTGCAGAGGAGTTGCAAGCCAGCTCAAGAAAGGCACTCAGTGTTAAGGGGCCACTGAAGAAGAAGCTGCAGAGACAGTTGCAAAAGAATTTATCACATAAAAATATGTGTGATGCTACACAGAGCGTGTGTATGTAATATTCATAAGATCATCTTTTAGACACTCTTCCTCTAGATTTTGAAGCTGTCTGAAATCTGCCGAGTTTCAAACCACTTAAATATAATAAAGCCTGCACTGATTATATCATGATTGCTGACATTTGGTGTCTGTCAGTCTGAAATAACTTTTCCTCCTTGCTATAATTTCCTCTAAGAAGCAAAGCAGAGTCAGTGATTTTCCACAAAATGCTCTCCAAACAGCTCCTGCCTGAATATCTTGATGGTTTATTTCTGAGGTCAAACCCTATTGCCCAAAAGCTTTTCTTTTCTTCCCATTTTTCATGCATTTGTTTGTCTGGTACTTCTGTGTCTGATGCTCTTGACTGACAAACTGCAGTGCTACCTGTGTATAAAAGAATATTATTAAAAATCTTAAAAAGACCCCATTAATATTTTATTAGCATTTCTTTTCTTTCTGAGACTGAATGACAGCTTACCCAAGATAGCTGATTTTAATTATTTTTTCCAACCTGTATTCCTCTTGTCACTGTCTCTTCCAGCATAAATCCAGTCAGATGTTTTTCTTTATTATTACCATAAGGCCTCAACAGCCTATAATTACTCTAAAGAATTTCTTATCTTTTATTTCTGAAGCATAGATTTTTCCCTTCTTTTCATTTTCTTTTTTTTTTTTTTTCATATATTTTGGTAAGATGTGTAATTAACCTTGCAGCTGTTGATAGTCTGCTGGAGGCTGTAACTATTACATTTCATGTAGCTTCTTTCTGTCTCCCCCTCCGCCCTTTTCTTGTGTGACTGCAGGTGAAGGGCTGCTTGCAGTAATGATATTGCTGTCTTCAAAGCAGTGAACAAAATGTATACAAAAATTCTTTCTGGAATTGCTTTGAAAAATCCATTTTTAATGCTAAAATGATTAAAACCCTGCTCTTAATAGCACACAGTGCACATTTCCAGACATTTCCGACCTGCAGTTTACCTGCATTTGCCAAGAATGGGCAATGCAGAGGAGGTGGCTGCATGGTGGTGTCTGTGTGGCAGCCTCAGTTCCTCAAGAAGAGAAGGATCAGGAGCCCTACACCACAATTTTGTCTGGTAGGGGACCATGCCTGCAATGACATTGATCTAATGTAAATAATTGCACAGATCACATGACTGCTCTACTTTCACTGGAAATGGCTCTGCCTTCTACTCAAGGGGTGGAATTACCAGAAATAGGAGAGAAACTGTTTCAAATCTGTGATGAAAAATACATAAGGCTATTCTCAAGATACATTGCCTTGTCATTAAATAAAAGGCTTCTTTCAAGATACTGCATTTCTGAGAATTATGATTTGTAAGTAGAGTAAATTCAGATGTAATGTTTCCATGATAATTGTTCTTTCTTATTTTTTTTACAGAGGTACACTTCTCTTGGGCAGACTGATTGACATCACAGTGCTTGCAACATCCCCAAGAGATTTCTTTCTGAAAATAAGTAAACCACACCCGAACAGAGCATGTTAGAAACAAATTTAGTGAAGACATTGTTTCAGCATTTTAAGACTTCAATTTAACCTTTTCCATGGACTACTGAAATAAAGTTAGTCCTCCAGTGATGGAGAAAGCAGACAGAAATTGTTATAGATAAATCTCTAGTGTCAGTACTCTCCTTGAAGTCTTCTAATGTCCTCCACCATGACATGCAGAGGACACCTATTTTATGAGTCAAAGCTCATTCAGACCTTTCAAAACCTCAAGTGTGAATTCCTGAAAAGGGATTATGGATTTTGAATCCATGCATGTCATGATTTTAAGATGTGCCCCACAACACAAGGACAGAACTGAAAGTCCATTTTTAATTTCTCCTTGTGTAATACAAAGGATATGCAGCTCTTTGTGTGTTGATTGCTTCCTAAGGTTTAGAGCTTATAATAAAAAAAAAGACACTATATAAAAGACATTTTTAAAAGCAGTTATCATGCTACTTGTATGCTAACCAAATTCTTTATCTGTTTCACTGGTTGAGTATCAATATCTTTTAAGGGTTCTTAGTAAGGAAAATCAGAACTGGGAGAAATTAGAGCAAAGGACAGAAGTCACCTTAGCTACCTTTAGCTGTTTAGCTACAATGGAAGGTGATGACCCGAGTTCACCCTACTGGTGAGGAGAAATGGGCTTATTAAAGGATCATCCAGACCTAAGACATGTACCCAAAAGTGATGAGCAAATTTTTTTTCTCCAAGGTTTCATGTGTGCATCTTGTATAAGAAGTACAGATTAAAAACTTTTTAGCAGGTAATTTTACATGTGGTAAACCTTTTCCATGCAAATAAGTGAGAAGCAGTGTTGAAATTCAGTTGGACTGTCGGTGCCCAAGCACTTATGTCACTGATATTTATATATTCCTGAGACAAAAATAGACATAAAAATCTCTCAGTGAACATCTGTGAAGTCTTTTGAAAAGTGTCCTAACCAGAAAAAAAAAAAGTAAAAATAACCAAATGTTGCAAAAAAGTTCTTTTAAAATTGTTATAAAAAGCAGACAGAGCAAAATCCAAGAGCTCTGTTTGAAACACAGCAGCTCTCTGAGCATCATTTG
The DNA here is from genome assembly GCF_901933205.1 of Camarhynchus parvulus. Classification (NCBI taxonomy): domain Eukaryota; kingdom Metazoa; phylum Chordata; class Aves; order Passeriformes; family Thraupidae; genus Camarhynchus; species Camarhynchus parvulus. Next base: position 79,805,707 of record NC_044573.1, on the reverse strand, counting down.
CTGTACTCAGCAGTTTGTTTCAATGCACACAGTCTTTGGGACTGTAAAATAAAAGAGTAATATGAAAACTCCCACAATATGTTACTTTACAACATGTGTCAGGCAGTGCATTCATTAGTCTGGTTCTTCCTTACTGTATCCTAGGGAACACGAGTCAGTCTAACCGTATGCAGGATCACAATAACCTGCAGTGGAGATAAACATTTCTTCTACCTCAGTACAGACACAAGTCTACACTACATTTCATTGCATGCTGCTGCTCAACTAACAAATTTATCTTTTCTCTCCCTCCTATCTGGTTTCTCTCCACAGACCATATAAAATTCCAAGATGTGCTATGGCAGTCAAATATTTGAATTCTCTCCTTGATGCTGGACCCATACTGGGTGTGAAACCATGATGTTCAATCATTGCATTTTCTGGTATCAGGCAACTCTCCAATCTGTAGCAATGGTATGTAGTGAACAGTGTCCTTGAAACTAATTGTCAGCTAACAAGAAGTAAGCTCTTAAAGAAAAATATAACAAGATGAGGAATTCCAAATGGCAACTGGCATGTATTTATGTCTTGCTAGATTCCTTCCATATTATCCTGGTTATTAGCCTAGGTACCTCTGTCTCACCTCTCTCAAATTGTTATCTCTTGGAAAAAAACCACTTTTTTCAATTCAGGCAGGCTTCTTTTCTTTGCCTGCACTGAAAAAAACTTTTCTACTGGTTTTAAGAACAGATGATATCAATGAAAAAATTGTCAAAATGAATAGTTTTGGCATTGTCAAACAAACAGGTACAGTCAATGAAATTATCAGGCAGCAGGTTGAAAATAAATTAAAGTACTTTTTCTATGTGTATAATTAAATTGTGGAACTTACTGGCAGAGGTTGTGATAAAAACCCATAGAATAAATGTTTTTAAGAAGAAACCAGCCAAATTTATGGAGGACAGTTTCACAGTGGGCCACTGAATGCAAGAGCCAGAATTGAACTTTCCCCAAGCACTACTACAAAAGCCAGCAGCAGCTTTCTTGGAGTGGGCAGGTTCTAATTCTGGCTCAGCATTGTCAGTCCCATTTTCTTGAATCCTTGAATTGTTTAGTGTTTGATGAAATATCACTATCCTGAGATATTCTTTTCCATCAATTTTTTCTAGACAGACTTTTAGTGGGTCTAAACCTATGCAGAAAGAACATCGTAGGTAACATATGTATCAGTTTTGTTCCAATCCACCAGTTCCCCCTTTTTCTTTTTAGTAATTTCACAGTCCATTCATTGAAGTCTTTACATACAAGCTCTATCCTAAACCAATTCAAAAGATTATTTGCTAGGTATATCAGTAAATATACAAACAATAATTTGAGGTCTCACATTTGGAAGAAAGATATATCTCCTTGATTTACCAAGATTACAGAAAATATATTAATTTTAATTGCAATGAAAAAACCCAAAGTTTGTATTCATGCAGTGCTAAGTTTCAAAGAATCAGAGATGGAAAAGATCAGTTAAGTTTTTGGCTTCAAGGCAGATTCAATGTAGGATCCTCGAAGTTAATTTTCCCTTGTTTCAACCATTTCTACCGGTGAACTGCTTTGCCTGCAGAAAACGAAATGAGAAGGAAAAAAATTAAGTGCTTGAATCTGTTACTACACAGACATTACAAGATGAGGTTTTAGTTGTTTTAGAAATACTAGTTTTATCTCATTTGGCAGGAGAATTCTTTGGAAAAGCTGAAGAGTGGATGGAGACTAATACAGCTCAGTTTCCTGAGCCAAGAACTTCATTTTCTTGACTCCAACGTTCAGAGCCATAAGGAGATAGAGTACACTGTCTGAAAAAACACTGCTGTCCAATTTTGTCATCACCAGAACCCCAATGAAAGTGTAATGCATAATAATTACTTACTGATTACAACACTGACTCACTACAGTAAAGTATTCCTCTATGTGGCTTTTGTAAATATGTGTCCTTAGGGAGTTTGATGATTCCTAAGTATTCCAGGTTTTCTTTTAAAAGGAAACACTAGATAAAGAGTACAGCTCCCAAGACAGTTCCTGTATCTTATATATTATCATTACTAATGTTGTTGTTAACCACAAAAGCCCAGAGTCCCATTTTTGGGGATTTCTAATCCATCTCAAGAAAGAAAAAATCATATTCTCTCTCCTAAAGATATTGCAAACTGGTGTGAAATGCAAAAATTTGAGACAGGCAGAGTCCATATAATACAGGTGAGTTTTCAAGATGGTGGAGAAGGACAGCAGCAAGAATGCAATCCTGTAGTTACATACATTAATTTTGCATGCAACTTGATTGTTGATATAATATAGGTTTTTTTTTTTAATTTCAGCTTTGTTTGTGGAGTTTTTGTGTGCTTTAGTAAATAAGTACATGCTTCGTGTCTCTAGGGGTTTTCTGCTTTAGTGTATTTGTGAGCCTGGGGTAGGCACAGCAGATGCAGTGAGTTCTTGGGGAATCCAAACTGAGCAATGGACTTCTGCATTAGATCTATGATTAGTTTCTTTAAAAAAAGCTACATTTGTGAAGTTTCACTCATCCATCTGGATAGATTGAAAATAACTGCTTCTGCTTCTAAGCGTCTTGTTATAATTCTAAGTGTCTCAGAACTATCACTCTATTTTAAGCCTCCTTTAAAAATTAATTTGGTTTTCATTAAAGGCTTCTTCCTCACAGCCTCCTTAGTGAAATTTAATTGTCTGGTTGCTTTCAGAAAGTTAAGGATCATGATAGAGCTCTTACCCTACCTTCTGGAATTTCAGCCATTTTACCTTACAGTGAGAAATTAAATAGGAGATCAGCTGTCACAATATTTTGTTTTGTTTGTTGGGTTTTTTCCTCTATTCTTGCTGATATAGGAAGATAGACTCTGATTTTGTACACTTAGATTGACATCCACCATGTCTTGCAAGAAAACAATTATTCTGATTTTATCTTGGCTAAATAAAACCAGAATTTGGAAAGATAGATGTTATTTTTGTTAATGTTTGTTTTTTTACAAGTCAACATGGGTTTCAGTCACATGCCCACTACTGTTTTATTATTGTTCAGTCACATGATTTTCAGATTTCAAGTTTATTATCCTATTTCTGCAAAATGATAGGGTTTTTTCTTGTCTCTTTCTCCAATGTCAGAGCAGTTCCATTAAAGTCTTCTCCATACCTGAGCGAAATTTCTTGCCATCAGAACGAAACACATGAGAAAATAAAGGAAAATTTGACCAGATATTATTTCAGGAAAGCACAACAGAAGGACTTAATCTGTTCTATGCTTTGCTTTACTGATTTACGGTGATTTTCACTCTTTTTCAACTAAATATTTTGGTTTTAAGCATGAATCGCTGAAAAACAAATGTAAGCTTTCTGATAATGTCCTTTTTTTTCCCCTCTTAGTTACCTCTCACATCTCTCAAGAAACCACTCCCAGACTACTGGTAGATTACACATCAAAAATTACTTTTCTGTAAGAAAGATAAGCTTCTATAGCAGTGTATTGCTGTTTGAGAATTTCACTTTGTTAATCTTAAGCCATGCTCTAGGTCCTTTTTCCACATGCTTAGTATTTAAATAAAACCCTCTCTTGGCTTCACAGACACTTCCATTTGTGCTAGTACTTGTTTGAAAATGATCAGGTTCCCACAAACTCCCTTCTACAGGAGTGCTGGTGTATGACATGGCAAGGGCAGAAGTTCCATGCTCCCAACTCTGAACTGGAAATCAGGAAGGGACAAAGCCAAAGGGGAATGGTGTTGGGAGAGCTGTAACTTGCTCAGTTTGAGCACTTCAGCTGGACTCCTTAATGATATATTCACAGTTCATCCCCAGGCTCCTTCTGTCTTTCTTACATTTTCTCAGTAGAGCAATGGTGACATCACTCTTCTCATTTTTTTTAATGTGAATCTTTGCCCACTCAGTGCTCAACTGAAGTACTTAATATTTTTCATCTGAAAGTCTCATCTAGTGGTTTGGGGATTACAGTTAATTCCTCTTTTTTTTTTTCTTTTCCCCAAGAAGCCATCAAAAGATAAAAAAACCAAACCCAAACAACTGAGAGAAGGAAAAAAGTTGTACTCTAAACACGTGTTGCACATGATAGTAACAGCTGCAGCCCTGTTGACAATATAATACCACTGCAATCCCCAGGATATAACTCAGATACTGAATTTCAGACTGCAGAGGAATGGTGCTTGAGGATCCTTGAAAATAATTATGTTTGGAAGGGAAAAGAAAGATTAAGTAAAACAGAGGAAGTATGCTGGTGGTCCAGTGCAGAAACCCCAAATAAATATTGTTAAAAAAGAGAAAAGTTAGTACACCCACAATAAACACATTTAGCTGATATGTACATTTTCCCCACTATAATCTTAAGTTTCAGGATTTGTTTGTTTTTAGTGCTATTAGGGACTGAAGCACATGGTGAAGGCTGTTGCTTTTGTATTGATATGATGTTAACAAGAGATGAACACATGCTAATAGAGCAATGGCAGGAATAAAAATTATATCAATTATGAAAGATATTTAGAGAAAGACCCTTTATTTCTCTTCCTTTACAATAAGCAAATAAGCAACATCAGTTATGAGGCAACTTTTAATCCTTTTTTTCTTCTTTAATTACAGAGATGTTTGCCTTCAGAAAGAATTGATTTCAAACATACCTACTGCAAGAAAGAAAAACATAGACCTTGTTCTAGTTTCTACTGTGAATGAAAGTTTCTACTTTGCTTATAGTTCATCCCCCCAAGAAAAAATAAATCAAAATTATTTGTTTACACTCTGATATCTGCTTCTTCACTTTTGCTAAACCCATTAGCTTTATGGCATAAACAGTTCTTTGGGAAGATAAGGGACTCTGTATGAAGTCCTTGTCCCCAGCAATGCTGGCTGTGCTCAGTGTCCTCATTGCCCTTGCTCAGGAAGAGCCGACACAAGAGCAGAGCCCTGTCTGGGACCAATGCCTGGGTCCCCACAGCTGAGCAAGGACCAGCCGAAGCTCCTCATGGCACCTACCTCCTGGGCCAATCCCCCAGGGCTGGCTCACAGTGCCAAGGGAGAAGCTCAGGTGCAGTCTATTCCCCACAGAGCACTTTAAGCAACACCTCCTTGTCCTGTGTGTGTGCCCTGGTTTTCCTGCGCGTGGTCTGATGGAAGTTCTGTCACCTGCTCACCACAGGCTGGTCTGAATAGCCTCTTAGCAGTTTTCCATTGACCTACCAAAGGACAGGCAGAGATTCTGGAAATCTTTGTTCAGCCTTCCTACAAGGGAGATGCAAGCACATCTGGTGGGATTTGTATCAGCCTAAATCTGAATTCTTGCAGAGGAATGAAGTCATAGCAGAAGGCTCTTGTTAGAGCTATGGGGAGAAACAACCCCATGAGTTGTAGAGCATTGACTCATTTAACCTACTTTGGTGTCTAGTTTAGGACTAAGTGAATCACATCATGGAAATAATATACCCTGAAGGTACTGTAAGAAGGTTTATCCAGCCACTAACATCAACATTGTAGGTTTCATCATTGGCCAGATGGTTCTATGCAAGAAGCTAGGCTTCAGGATTTTGTTTCTTCACCAAATGGGAGGTGTAGCCATATCCAGAGATTTACCTCCCAGTTTAAGCAACAGAAGTAAAAACGCAGACAGAGGTATGTTTAGCAATGTAATGTCTCTGTGCAGGGTTCACTGCTCTCCCATCAGTGAGGATATTCTTTACATAGCAGTGACAACAGGATCCAGAGTGCTCCCAGGCAAGAAAGCAACTGATATTCACAAGCACTTGTGAAAATACTAAAACAAAATTGTATGTGACAGAAAATCAGGACCTCAGAGTCAAGCACTACGTTCAGTACATTCAGATATCACTGACTGTCAGACTACCCCATGTTTGAAAACACTTTTCATATGTCATTACACATGCCTCTGCCTCACTGCTCATTTAAGTTCCATGGAACAATCAAAAATGTGAAAGAGGATAAAAGGAAGGAGAAAATCCACTGGAGGTTTCTACTTTTCCAAGTTAATTTGCTTCTAACACAAGAGTACCAGAGTAAGACAGGAACACCTAAAGATACCTACAATCAGTAGTGTTTGAACAAAGTCTGTCATATTTAACACAAAAATAGACTTTCAACACTCACATCACCCGTCCCTAGTTTTAACTGAAGGACAGGTGTGGACAGATGAACTGGGCTATACAGAACATTTTTTGGATGAGGTTGACCTGCCCTTTCTTTAGAGATGGGCAACCCTATAGATAACCATGCTGACCCTGAAAACAGTCACAAAAAATTTGATCAATGCTTGGAGATATATTACAGATTAAATACATGTTTATTTTTAAAATTGTGTGTGTGTGGGGGGGATTTGTTTTGCTTTGCTTTGCTTTGGTTTTTTTTTTCCATTTTTCACTTGCCACTATTCTCCTTTTCCTCCTGCTCCAGAGAATGGTCATGAATGTTCTTACTGAAACACACTTCCTGCCCTCTTGGCCCACTTAGAGCAATTCCAGTGGAAAATAAGATAGCCAGCACATGATCCTTCACATCTCAGCTAGGTCAAGTTACTCAGACAGTCATAATAAACTAAATTATTCTTTTAATCCTCAGAACTGTCAGATATTTGAAGCCGTGTAGCCTCCTTTTGTGTATGCCACTCATATAAGTGGATAATTTTTCTAAATCTAAATGGATAGCAAGTGTAAGCAAAAATAATAATTATATAAGAAATAATAATACGACAAATCAGCTCTTATTATTTCATGGTACTTTGACCTCCAGTCAATATTACCCTCCAGTATTTATTTTGATTGGTATCTGAGCCTGAGCTTGGATTGAATAGACTGCAAAATCTTGCTCAGACATGGTAAATTCAAACATAAATGGTTGGGAAAATGCTTAGGCAAACTTAAGCTTGTCCTTTAGAGAAGAAACTTTAAAAGATTGAACTTGCTGAGACTAATAATGTTCATCTCTTCTTGAATTATATTTCCTTCCCCCCTTCTTTTTCTTTTTTTGTTTTTTTTTTTTTTTTTTTTGTTTTTGTTTTTGTTTAGTTTTTCTCTTAAATTTCTCTCCCCCAGAGCACTTAAGCTGCAAATTTAATGATTTTAGTCAGCTTCTGGAAATCAGTATCAGAACATTATTTACATTTTGAAGCCAAGCCGTGTCTGGAGAATTTCAATCACGTCACTTTTATGAGGTTCTACAAACCGAATGCTGAAAAGTCTACTGTGGCACTTTTTTTAAAGCCAAGTAGGAAGCAGAGGAGAGGAAAAAACTCAGAAAAACAGAGAGAAACTTTGCACTATAAATGCATGTTTCATTTTTTAGTATTAATAATTCCTCAGTTCATCTGTATTAACATGATATTGTTGCTGTAGATTTGATTTAGAACAGCTTTATATATAAGCTATGCTCTGATACTGAATTTTATTTCACAGAATCCATGCTTAATCTGTCCTTAATGAAAAAGAAATGTTAGCAAGAAAACAGTAAGATATACAAAATATTTTTCACAGCTGTGGAGGATGTTTCATGCCTCATACACAGCACAAAGGAGAACAAAAATTTGTGTTCACTGTAAGCAAGCATGGAATCTGAACTATAGGAAATGGTCTCAAAAATGTAATTTAAGAGGGAAAGCTGGTAGTATCATGTTGATGGATGTAAAAGAGATACAGCAAAAACACTATTAAGTTGTTGTTTAACATAAAGTGATAATTCTAATATGAAGCATTTAATAATTGACATAGCAGATCTGTGCCACAGCCACCCATCATCATTTACATTACTTGAGTGAAAATAATGGCTAACAAACCAGTCAGGCAGAGACAACAGCTTGAGAATGTCCAGGTGCTTTGCCATTCCTAAAGAACTTTCACCCTGTATTTTATTAAAGTGGTACGGCCTGTTAATGGAAAAAAGATAAAAACCACATTTGCTTCTGAAGTAATCTTTCCAGTCTCATTAAAGTCAATGGAACTGCATGAAGCAATGAAAAGCAAAATTTGTCTTTATATATTCCTCCAGGAACAACCTATCCAGCAGCAGAAATGAAGTCCCAGCAGACATTAAAGTTGTATGTCTTTTCCCAGTAGGGCCTGATTGGATGGATTCAAATTAAATCTTGCTACTCCTGTTTTTTGCTGTTAAGCTGTTTGACTTTGAGGTAATTGATAAGCCTGTCTGACCACTGATATATTGAAAATGGCAGCGATATCTAAGAATGGGCTTTTTTTTAAAGACTGATAAAAAGTAATCACTGTAAGTGGATGTGATTAAAGGTTAGAACAACAGGAATCCCAGTCTATCTTAACAACAATAAGCATAGAATCACAGTCCACAGAATCCTGGCCCTGCACAGCAGCATCCCCGAGTCACACCACATGCCCAAGAGCATTGTCCAAACACTTCTGGAGCTCTCTGAGTCCAGTACTGTGACCACTGTGACTACTGTGACTTCCCTGGGGAGACTGTTCCAGTGCCCAACCACCCTCTGGGTGAAGAAACCTTTTTCTAATATCCAACCTAAACCTCGCCTGACACAACTTCAGGCCATTCCATTCCTGTCACTGGTCACCACAGAGCAGAGATCAGTGTCTGCCCCTCCTCTTCCCCTCCCAAGGAACCTGTAACTGCAGTGAGCTCTGCCCTCAGTCTCCTCCAGGCTGAACAGACCAAGCGACCTCAGTCACTCCTCACACAACTTCCCCTCAGGGCCCTTCACCATCTTTGTTGCCCTCCTTTGAACTCTCTCTAACAGCTTTACATCCTTCTTGTATTGTGGCACCCAGAGCTGCCCCCAGCACTGGAGGTGAGGCTGCCCCAGCTCAGAGCAGAGCAGGACAATACCCTCCCTTGCCCAGCTGGCCATGCTGGGCCTGATGCACTCAGGACAGGGCACTGCTGGCTCATACCCAGTTTGTCACCAACCAGGTCCTCCAGGTCCCTTTCCATGGCACTGCTTTCCAGAATCTCATTTCCCAGTCTGTCTGTATATCCAATGTTGCCCTGTAGCACGTGGAGAATCCAGCACTTGCCCTTATTAAACTTCATGTTCTTTTTGATTGCCCAGCCCTTTAATTTATTGGGGTGTGTCTGCAGAGTCTCTCTGCCTTGATAATTTGTATCTTCAGTCAAAACATTGCACAAACATGAATAAGTTTTAATTCATTATTTCACAAATAATGAATAATCATTGCAGCCATGTTCAATTGTATTTGTCTTTTTTATAGTTGAGAAAAGCAGAATACAAACAAGCCATATATTATGCTCAGCATTGCAGCACCCAAGGACATGTAGTGATAGGACAAGAGCTTCAAACTGAAAGAGGATAGTCCTAAATACAAGGAAGAAATTTTTTACTGTGAGAGTGATAAGGCTGTAACTGCCCAGAGAAGCAGTGGATGCCCTATTCCTGGAAGTGTTCAGGGCTGGGTTGGATGAGTCTTTAACAATCTGGTCTAGTGGGAGGTATCTCTGCCTACAACAGGAGAGTTGGAACTAGGTCCCTTCCAAACCAAATAATTTTATAAATGTTTCCAATGTTTCTAGATGACAAGTCCTGATATTGTTCACACCCATGCTACAATGCCTTTCAGTTTGGATTTTCTGCAAGTTCATGTGGAGCAGGGAAGAGAGGAGTTAATGCAGCTATACCATTGGTCCTTTCTGCCTTTGGTGCTTGAAAGTCACAAGGTAGATTAGCAACATTACTGTCCTCCAACTTTGTTGTCTAATCTTAAGCTTGTAGATTTCTTAATTTTCTGATTTACGACTCACCATGAAGTTCTGCCCTCAGGTACACAAAAACCATGATGCTGGCCTACAGCTCATTTAATTCTTAGGTTGTATGACAGTTTTTCCTGCCTGTGTTACCTGGGAGGATTCACACGGGATTGTGAAGCAAACATCTAATTTAGGTAACCATAAATAAAGTTACGGTTTTTTTTGCTGATGGCAGGAAAGAAACTCCTGGGAGGCAGGTGATGGACAACAGTGCAACGTCCTGCGTGTGTCTAGGTGCTGATTCCCTTGGTAATTTTACAGATACATCTGAAGATGAGATCCTGACCCTAACTACCATTTTCTGACACTGCTGATTGCTACCCAGCAGCATGGCCACCATCACCCAGCCAAATTTTTCTGGAGGATCTGCTCCACAAGATACATGATCATACAAGCTCATTGACACACATTTCAGCTGCCAGAGGACAAGCTGTGCAGAGAGGAAGCATTATTTTGATATTTCCTTTCAAAAGAAGCAGAAGGGAATGGACTGGCACTTGGTGTTGGTAGTCCTGTTAGCTTTTTCTGCATCTTGACTAGGATGTTACAGAAGGAGGTCACACCTTTCTTATGATGAGTCCATCTTTCCCCTGTCCTTACTTTCCCAAAAGTTCTCTTGACCCAATGCTACCCCCAAATAAGATACCATCTCTTTATCCCAAAGATCAATTTTGCCATTATGCAGCCTTGAACAGAGAAGATAGAAGCATATACTCCTTTTTTTTCCCTTCTTTTCAGTCAAAAAAGTGCCTCTTCAGCACACTGATGAGCAGGAGAAGGTCTTTCTTTAAATTAGGGTCAGGATGATCACATATGTATTTCTACATTAGAGTGGTTTCTCACTTAAATGATCTCATATATGTCTATTTTAAAATAGATATATTTCTGTTGATAAACTGGCCCTCTACATGCCCATCAGAGGTTGGGATCCTTGGATATTTTTGTCTCTCACAGACACAGTATGGAAGACACAGACTGTCTCAGTGTCTTATATCTAGGTACCAAAATTATGGGAGCGTAACAATTGCTAGAAGTTTCTGGCTATTCATATGAGGAATTTAATTGTTTGGCCTTACAGAAGCTTTTCCTTTTGCTTGCTTGACTCAGTAGTAACACCACAGATATTATAGATGAGAAAGACTCATTTATAACTCTCACAAAAGTAATGGATGCTTTAAAGAGATATCATTGTTTATTGCACACATGGGTGAGGGAAGAGAGATGTGAATTCATGTATTTATTTTTTTAATAGCTGTGAGAATTGGGAGAACTAATTTACAGTTTATCAGCATGGTATTTTATAGTAGGGAAATATGAGAGGAAAACACAAGAGAAACATAATTCATATTTCTTCATTTTCTATGTAAGAGAAATTGGAGAGTAAGGAACTTTATCAGTAGTTTAGCCGTTGTGAGGAAGATTTCAGAAAGGCATTTTTATATCTTATGCATCATATTTGTCTACATTGTGTTTAGTAGCTGTTTTGATGGCCATGAGGGTGCAAGTTATGCTTCTGGCTATACCACATGCAAAAATTTTACTTTAGCACTGAAGAGCACAAAAGAAAGCCTTTCAGCATGTATGGCATGAAGTGCCCTAATACAGAATGTGCCGGCATGGAATGCATACATGGGACACTCCCACCACCAAAAACTGTGGTAGGACACAAATGTAGAAATTACAAGTGCTGTGAAGGCTTATGTGCAGATAGACAAAAAAAAAAAAAAAAAGGGCTACGCTATAGCCATCAAACAAAGACTTGTGACATGAATACCCCACATAAAGAAAGAGTTCATTCCAGAAGGTAAAGTCATTGAGCAGGACACATATGAGATGCTCTGACTGCACTAGGGGCTAGGGGTTCCCTCCTGGTATGAGAGTGAAGGCATATCCTGAATGCCTTCTAGGTTTTCGTGTTATGGGTGTATGAAATTACTTTTATAAGTCTGTGTCTCGGGGATTCACTCATCATCACACAAAGGTCCTTCAGAGGTCCAGACACAGAAAATGTAAATTAACACAAGAAACACAAAGCTGCTCTCTTTCACTCCATTTCACATGCATAACCATAAATCAGAGAGTGAGGAAAGTCACTGGAGGCAGAAACCCTCATTTGGCTTTAAGTCCAGATTTCAGCTCTTTTCTGTAAATTTGTTATTGTATCTGTCTTAGTAATATGAGCTGAGAAATCCATGAGGGGAAGCTCTTCCAAAAATGTTTTATTCCTTCAGCCTTTTAAACAGCTGGTTTCTTTCTGAGGAAAAGCTGACAACTACACCAGACTCTGTTGAATTATGTATTGTACATTTGGGGAGCAAGCTGCAATATGCAATGCAGTGAGCAAAGCTTTCCATATGCATTTGTCTAAGGATAAGACACAAATCCAAGTCCAAGAGATGATAAACCCAGTGGTTTGTGTTCCAATCTGTTATAGCTGTGCTCAAAAATAATACCTTGTAAGTGCACATTAGGGGCAATGGAGCAAAAAATTATACATGCAAATGTAACTCAAGAGACTGAGCCTTGTTGCTAGAAAAAGATTCTTATCTATTGTAAAAGAGCACTGAAGAGGAGAGCTGTTTGCAGGGTTACTGTGCATTCTGTCTTCTGAATTATGATCGTTATTGACAAAGAGAGCAGGTGTAAGAAAGTTGGAATTCAGGTAAAAGAGTGAGGTGTAACAGTGTTGTAGGACAACATTGAACCAGAAATTCTTTGGCTACAAAAAAAATCTTCCTAATTATGAGAATCACTCTGTAAATGGAGAAAAAGTGAAGGTTAGGCCTTGGCATTAGTAGTCATGTTCCCCAATATTAATCCCAGCTGCAATTCCAATAACACAATATTGTACAGGTGACATGGTTTCACAACAGCCACCAGACATACCCACGCAGCCACCCACTCACTCCCACCCATGGGATCAGGGAGAGAATTGGAAGGCAAAAGCTGGAAAGTTCATTGACTGGGACAAAGGCAGCTTAATAGGGAAAGCAAAAGCCACTCACAGAAGGAAAACAACACAAAAAGGAATTAAATCACTACTTCCCAAGGACAGGCAGCTGTTCAGGCATGTTCAGGGGAGCAGAGCCCTATCACAAGTAACAGTGACTTGAGAAGACAAACACCATCACACTAAAAATTCCCACACACACTTTCTTCCTTCTTTCCCCCAGTTTAAATACTAAGCATGATATCATGTGGTTTGGGATATGCCATTGGTCAGTTTGGGTCACCTGTCCTATCTGCATCTACTCCGAACTTCCCATGCACCCCCAAGCTCCCTGCCAGGATGGGAGTATGGAAAACAGAAAAGGCTTTGGCTCCTGTGTAAGCTCTGCTCAGAAATAACAAAATCATTTCTATATTATCAACCCTGTATTCAGCACAAATAAAAAACACAGCCCCATACATACACAGTCCCAGCCACTGGGAAAAAAATTTACTCCAGCCAAAATGAGCACAACAGGTGGCAGGTTCAATGTCAAAACCCCAAGAAATGACTAAAAGAAGAAATGCTTATGCAACATTCCCACTCCACCTGAATGGAACCCAAACACTTGGTAAAATATGAAGCTAAGCACAATAGATTTGACAAAGTGTTGGGAGAGAAGAACACTTCTGCAAGGCTCAGGATCTTTCATTTACACAAACAGATTCACAGTGCAGTGCTCCCATACCTTACCATGTAGACAGCATGATTCCCTGCCATGAAACATCTGGCCCTGAACTTCCTGACTCTAATTAACATTCTATTTCCACTAGCTATTTTCCCTCACCTAGAGCACTTCTGAAATAATTTGCTACTACTTCATGGTAAATGTAGGTCCTTAATACTTATAAAAGTGCCTGGTAAATTCAGCCTCTGAATATTCCCTTGAAAGGTGTTGTTCAGGTTAAGCGTCTGCTCTGTAGGTGGTTAATTAGCAATAATCAAGTTGTCTCCTGGATGCTAACAGTGATAATATGTTAACACAGTTCCAGAAAAACAAAAACCACCAGACAACTACTTAATAGAAATTGTTCAATATTGGAAATTTATTATTACCAAAACCTTCAGATATTTGTGATACAGATGTCTCAGAATGGCTGTAGGCTCTGCCCTGAGGAGCAGACCGCAAGCCCAGGATTTTGTTATTGACAGAAGCTGTTTGTGTTCATTGAATTAAGAACACAGCTGACTCTCTTAAGAAAGACAAAAAGAGAGTGATGATTGACCTTAAGATGGGAAAATGGTGCAAAATATGGGTGAAATGACAGCAAAAGCATTGAAAGACTGACAGCAGAAGAAGAGATGAGATGCTGAGGAGACTGAGATTATGAAAGGACAGGTCTAACTGTATTCTGCTCTTGTGGACTCTGGATTACATGCTGACCCAGAAATACTAAAACTGTAAAATTGTGGAATTATTTTGGTTGAAAAAATATCTTCAAGATTATCAAGTGCAACCACTAACCCAAGACTGCCAAGTCCGCCACTAAACCATATCCCTAAGTGCCACATCTACATGTCTGTTACATACCTCCAGGGATGGTGACTCTATCACTATTTGAGCAGCCTGTTCCACACTTGAAAACACTTTCTTTTAAGAATTTTTTCCTAATATCCTATGTAAAATGACACTAGATAATTTATTTTCTATTTTTACATTTTCTTTGACATTACATTTGGAAGTATATACCTACTAATACAGAGGAGTTTTGGCACAAGGACAAGAAAGATTTGGAAGGCTGGCAGCCTGGGATTGCACATTTAAGTTCTGCAGAAAGATAAGAGTCACTAATAGGAAGGCAATTCCTGGCTGTAGTCACCTCTAGTGCCATGCAGCTGTTACCTGAATAGGGTTTCATTTGTGAGGATAAAAATTACCAAGTCTGACAAATGAACATGAATATCAAAATAACAGATACGTACTTCAAAATTTTTCTAATTTTTTTCCTTTACAGAGAGAAAATTTGGAAGGGCTTGTTTTAGGAGGTGGGGGACAGCTCCTGCAGATTGAGCAGGATGTATGGGATTGCACTAGCAAAATCCCTCCTTGAAGCACCGGCACAAGAACAACAAGTGATTCTGAGAGGGTTAATGACATTTCAGCTGGGAGAAGACAATAGAGGTAAAATTCCACTAGATGGAATAGCTGAAGCAGATATTAACAGGCTGTGTGTGGAGAGAGAAGTTTTGGGCCAACACATCCTGTTATCAACTTTACTTGGAAGAAGAGCAGAAACACTCAAAATACACATTCCTACTCATGCTTGGGAACAAGCAGAAACAGAACTTTTATGAAGTCTTCCTGTATCAAAGAGAGCATTTTTACCTAGGGCTGTCCAGATTTAGGCCCAAATAACTAAAATAGAATTTTAGTTATTTGATAATACAGTAGTATTAGTTGCAATAGTTTTATAGGTATATTAAATAAGAAAAAAAAACAGATTGAATAACTTTTTCTTTAGTGAATTATTTAAAGTACTAATAGGCAAATATTCTGTTTTGCTGTGACTTACTGAGCTACATGAGCCTGCTTTGCAGTGGTGACATTAGGTCCAGCCATGTCTCCAGTCAGAGTGGAGTGACAGACTAGAAGCCTCCTCCATCAGCAAGAATGTTTATCAAAGTACTCAGAAGGTCAAGTAGACCCGGCAGGATAAGAGCTGTGTTGACAGGGAACTCATGACTACACTTCAGTGCAAAAATGCAGCAAAGGTGGACTACAAAGGAAGAATTTAGAAATATTGCATGGTTGTGTGGGAATGGTGGTAGAACAGTAAAATCCCAGCTGAAGATAAGACTTGTAAGGGATACTGAGGGCATCAAGAGCTTCTATCATTGTATTAGTAACAAAATGAGGAACAAAGGAAGTGTGGGACTATTGCTGAATGGGGCAGGGTGAAAGTGGACACAAAGCTGTGATAACTTTGGGGCGAGAAGAATAGGCTTTGAGTTAGGATGAGGAGAAATAGCCTCAAGCTATGCCAGGAGAAGTTTAGACTGGATATTAGGAAAAAAAATTATCCACTGAAGGAGTTATTGGAACAGGCAGCCCAGGGAAGTGGCTGAGTCACTATCCCTGGGGATATTTACACTTGCAGATATGACACTTGGGGACATGGTTTATTGGTGGAATTGGCAGTGCAGGGTTAAGAGCTGGATTTAGTGATCTTAGAGGTCTTTTCTAAACTAAACAATTCTATGATTCTGTGATTCTACTTTTAAGGCTCTTCAGTTTCAAAATGCAAACACTGTTTTCAATATTTGTGAAAAACTGAAACAAAGTATCTTACTGAGAGATCTTTTTCTTGAAAGCATTTATAAAAAACATTCCAGTACTTTCAAAACTTTCTTATGTTCTCTTTTTTCTTAAAAATGTTTACAGAAAGAGAGAGAAAACTTTGAAGACTTGTTTGCTAGGTGTTGATGGGCAGCTGCTACTTACTTGGCAACTACTTTTTTTCTGTTTAGTACATTGGAAAACATTTTATCCTGCTTGAGGGCAAAGCCCAGATGTGTGAGAACTGTGTCAGGGTCTTGACTCTCAGGGATAATTTCAGAAGATAATACTGGGGTCACCATAGGACTGTCTGGGGAAGTACAGAGAATTCCTTTCACCAGTTCCCACCTCCCTCTGAAAGCCTCCCGCTTTCCACCTTTTGTTGCTGGCATATTTGACACAACATCATTCTGGAAATTGCAGCCCAAGGTTTCTGTGGTAAGCAATATGTCTCACTCCTTTGTGCACCTGGTCAATAGTCTCTTATGTCGCTGCACTCAGGGCACAGATGGTTTACATAGCTGAAAGATCCACCACACTCCTACTGCAATATGACCCACAGCCGGGATTTGGTTCCTTAGGCAGAAGACATTAATTTTTATTTGGCAGGATGACTAAAACACCCTAATGAATTTCAAAGGTCCATTAAAATCTACTTAGAGAATATAAATATATTCTGGATATTTGTTATAATGAAAAAAACTTTTAGAACACTAATGCATATGTGTTCCATAACTTCTATAGAAGAAGCTTTTGTTACATCACAGCAGTTTTTCTCAAGTCTGGATTTCCTGGATATCATTAGAGTTTTAGAGTCAATAAAAGATGTGAAATTTACTGCAACGCACATTAAGTCATATTTATTCTACTGTTCTTAGAAGTTGACCTGGTGGAGAGGCATTTCCAATAACACTCAATCTGAACCCAACTCCCAGTTTCATCACTGAAAGTCATACAAGTATATTAAATGCATAAATGTCTTCCTGACCCAATTATTCCTAATGGAATATATGTAGTAAAAATCAATGTCACCATCTTTTGAGTGATGCACTCAGAATGCTTGAAAATTAACCTCTAGTGCATTCATTCATTTTCCAAACTTTTGCCTACTTATGTAACTTTTGCCTTTGTGAATTAAGGCAATCAATTATCACTGGGTAAGGAGCATTCTTCTGCAATGTCTCAATGAGTAATAAGGAGATAGGACAATTGCACTACAAGCAGGGTTGTCACATCTCCTTCAGGAAGTGGTCTGAAACTGTCCACTTGATGCTTGCCAGGGCTGAAGATTGCTTAGAGGAAAGCAAAATGCCTTGAAACAAACTGAAAGTCAGCTGTGAGCACTTGTTTTAGGTGTTTCTGCCCTTTCCACGTTGTGTCAGACCTTATGTCAGATTTTGATGAGTAGCAGCACTAGCCACAGTGATTTCCAAGCTGATATCTGAACTTGCATTACATGGGCAGAAGTCAGTCTGGACAAGGACACAGAATACAAACAGGACTTGTTAAATGTGAACTCAAATCCTCCTATGCCACCATTGTGACAAGGATGGTAACTTCTGGCAAGCTAGTGGAACAATTAGAGATAGAAACCACTGCAGAGAAATTTTCTGAAGTCCATCTAACAGACTCCTAAATTCTTTCTCTCCATGTGGGAAACTGCCAGCTGCCAGCTGAAAAAGGACATTTCTGATATCTCCAGCCATAAACACTTGCACTGCTGTTGCTCACCTCCTTGGCTGTTCACCTTTACGCTCGCCAATCTGCAGGCACACAAATAGTGACATCTCTAACCAGTCAGTGCAGCCCAGTGTTCCCAGTTTCAGACAGCATTTCCCTTCAATGGTTTTGCAATCAGTTTTGTCTGACATTTATACCTTTACACATTCACTTCAGGTATACCATGCTTCCCCTGAAGAAAAGAATTCTGGATGAGTAAATATTAATAATATAATTATTTTTATTGTTTTTATATATTTTTGTGTATCAGTTAAAAGCAATTTTCACTTCAAATCATTGATGCGGGGGTTTTCTTAGACAAACAGAATTTAATTTTATTTACAATCAATCAATGCATAGTTTATTCCACTCAGGTTTTCTTAGATAATGCATGGTGACTTGCAGAACAGAATTTCACTGCTCCAATTCTTTCTTCAGTTTTACTTTCTTTTTCTCTCTCTTTCTTTCCATCCCAATTCTGATGTTCAGCAATCAGATCTCATTAATAGCTTCAGAATATTCACTCTATTAAACATACACAGATGTTGACACTGATGTTTCTGAAGTCAAGTTTCAAAATTATTCTTATGGGAAACATTCTTGAAGATGATGAGTATTACAGTTTTTGCAGAAACTTTCCATGACTTGATGTTCACCTTGGATAATTATCATGACCTCCTACTTTTTTACAGGTGTTTAATGTTTCTCAAATAATAAGCTGGAATCCATACAACATACACTAATGTTTTTCAGACAATTACTATAATTTGTGACTCTCATTGTGACCTACTTTTTTTACATATAGCCAACATTTGGTAACAGTTAAGAGTGTATTTATATATACATATGCTATCCCTTGTTACAGGATATTTTCCTAACCATAAAGGGTGTGCAAATCTAGACCTGAGAACCCATCATGTCTCATCCAGAAGCTGAGCTGCTGAACCAGGAGTGGAAAACTCAGGGCTACAGAAAAAAAGACAGACAAACTCCAGCCCAGCTACACAGATTAGTAGCAAGATTGCTAAGATAGAAGGAGACCTGAATCTCCAAATGCTAAACCTTGAAGTATTGCCATTTCTTGATTGCTGATTGCGTATTGAGAATGCAATGGTTAGGAGGCAAGAAACAGAAGTTTATAGATAGTATAGTCAGTGGATTTATGATCAGCATCAATTCCATGTACAGTGATAATTCTGAGAGTTAACTTTATTCTTCATTTCAGCAATGAAATCTGTACAAAAAGGAATAAGAAAGTAAAATGTAAGTTTTTTTCAGAATCAAACAACTACCCAGTGTTTTTCAGATAAGGGTGCTCTGTGCATTAACTGCTAGTTAAAACAAATTTTCCTCTGCTTTAGGCATAAGCCTGTGATCTCTTTTCTTTCCCTCTTTTAAGCATTTTAAATTTAAGGATATTAGCAGTGCCTGATTAATTGACTCTTAATTTTAGTACTATAGCAGAATAATCCTCACGGTCTGTCCAAGAATAACACACTATAAAATACTGCTTCTTAAAACAGAAAAAAATGCACTTGAGAGTATGTTGCTTTTCAATTTCAGACACATCACTGTTTATTTAAAAAAAAACAAACCATCAATTAGTTAATAACAAACTTTGCCAGGTGGCTACCCATTCATGAAGATTTCAGAGAACAAAAGACAACCAAAGTAAAACCTCAGTGAAAACAGCCATCAAAGTTTTAGAATAAGAGGAACACAGTCTTCAAAATCCTAACAGACCTGTAGGGTAGGTGTGAAAAAAGCAAAACTAAGAAACTGAAAAACAGGTCATACCAAAAGTGGAGATGGAAGCTGGGTGGGATTTCATGCAGTGGCCCAAGCATCGTATGCACAGTAGTGCACACGGTAGTGGTATTTTGCAGCAGTGGCAAAAAAACATTTAACACACTGTAGCTTTTGTTTCCCACTACAAAATACCTGGGATTAACATGAATATGAGTATGTGTCATCCTAAATATTAATTAAACATTTGGTGCTCACTGGCTGTGCTGACACACATCTCAGGATATGCAATCATCGGTGCCTGAGCTGCATAGCTAAGAGCACACCTCAGCCAGTGCTCCTCCAGAGCTTCCTCTGCCTTTCCTTTGCTGCTGCTGAAGTGAAGGATGTGTTTTACTAGCACTTATACATCTATCAGCAGATGTATTTTACCTGGCAGTTAGTTCTGACAGTCTGATTAATTAAATTCTTCTGTTGCTCCAAATCTGTTCATTTTAAGTACATTTTAGTCAGTTTCTTGATCTCAAGTGCATTACTGTACTTTCCAGCCTTTGTTTTATTCTTCCCTCTTTGATGATTTGGATCATTTCCAGGTTAAACTCAATGGGACAGGAGCCCTTTTATTGTACATGTTTGCTCAGAGGCACCTGAATTCTGACTGACATATCTACATACAACCACAACAGAAACACACTGGTGTTTGTTCTTTCTAAAAGAAGAAATTAATTTAAAAACACACTTCCATTTTTACTTAGATAAAAGCTTGCAAACTCAGATTTAGTTTTTTAAATTTTCCCTATCCATTCCAATACAGAGTGATTGAAAATTAAAGAAAAATATGACTCTAGATTTCCTGATACTGAAGTTATTTGAGTTAGCCAATAAAGCATTAGATCCACACCACCTAATTAGACCTGCAATGTAGCTTCAGGTGCTAACAAAGCACCAGGACTAAAATAGATGGAGATCTGTGTCTGGTCAGCAGATATCGCCAAGAGAAAAACCTGTTGCAGAATTTATACAAGACAGCCTCTCAGGAGAGAGTTCAAGAGCACTTGCCTTTACTGATTAAATAGTATGTACTTGCTTGTGGAAGATGGGTTCTCAAGGCTACATACATACACTCTATTAGATTTGTTTGGGACAACTTTCTGTCACTGAAGCTGATTGACAGGGCACAGCCTGTGTGCAAGTTGCAGTCAGCTCCCCTACCCTCCAAAACTGGATAGCTTCCTTTAAAACACCAATGGCAATTTTTTATCCCACTTAGGTTCTGCCATCATGCAAATTCTTCAACGGCTCTGTTTGAAAAAGCGTTAGCTGTCAGAGGAAAATATTTCTAGGATCATTCTGCCAATTAAACTCTATAAATCTTTAAGTCCCAGTACTTAGTTCCTGTCCCAGGCTTTTTAATTTACTAGCATAGGTGTATCCTACGTCTTCAAAAAGCTGGAAAAAGTTAGGCAAACTGGATCCTACATAAAAAGCCTACCCCAGGCACAGACTTAGCCACATCCCTGAAATCAATACTCTCTTCTAGAATACTGAGGAAGGCAAGAAAAAGGTGTGTAGGCTGCAACCTAAAAAATGAGGGGAGTGCTTTCTTTTTATAATTCTTGTACTGGTATTTTGAACACTGAGAAATGGCTGCTTGGAAAAAACTTGGTTAGCTCAGGTCATTGCAGAAATAAGAACAATAAATCAAATATAAATAATAAGCACATAATTCCAAGAAAAATTAGGTTTAGCAGGTTTCAAAAAAGTGTGACTATCCAGTTATACTGGTTAACATTTAAATGGAATGTTGGGAGTAATATAAAACCTGATGTTTCAAGTTGTAAGTACATCTTAAATTTTAAAGATTAGCATGAGATCTTCCTGGCAAGTAGATGGGCAGAGATTATCCCCCATGTGACTGCTGTGGAATTTCCTACATGTTTTCTCTGAAGCATCTGGCACTGGCAAGCATCTGATCTGAAGTAGGCAAGACTGAACACTCCAAGGTTTTCTACACCTCAGTCTTCCCCAAATGACACTTTCTGTGCTTCCAAAATGAGATGGAGTTGATTGCTTTTTGCTGATTATTTTCTCCACACCATTCTGCACGTACACTGAGATTTATGATTTCTGGGGTTCCTTTTGGTTGTCATTTTCCGTGGTTTTATTAAAGTGTTAGCTCAGGGACCATTGCAATATGGGTTACAATCAATAAATCTTCGGCTGTTTGTGCTTGCTTTACCAGAAAAGTTATATTTCTCTCTTTCAGTCCCCTGATTCCTAGAGCTTATTTTTCCTACAGCTTTTTTTTTGCGTGCTTATTTTTCCATTGTTCCCTCTTGCTTCTTCAACCAACAGATGTGAGTTTCTGCCAAAGTGCAGGGAGCTAACAGCAATCTCCCTCTGAGCAGCACCGCTTGCATAGCTTCTGCTGCTTTAAGGAAACACAGGCTCAGTATTCTACAGCAGAAACCAGATCATTCCCTGAAAAATAGTCCCACAATCTCTTATCAATTTGTTGACAGATATGAGGATCTGCAGCCTCAGCAGATAAATATTCAAAAGATTTGTTGGGCTCCCAGATTACCACTATAACTTCTTGATTATATTGCAAAGAAGCAATCAAAGGGTGCACTATGTGATGAAGAATTTTCCAATAGGATTTGCAATAGCTGCTCTGGGCTTCCTATATCTATACATTGTCACCTCACATGCACAGAGTAGAATACATAGACCAAGTAGAGGATTAAAGACAGAAATGTTGCAGGACCTGTCACTTTGGACATATAATTTGAAGTAAACAGAAAGCAGAATAAGAGTGTCTGAGTTAAAAAAGAAAGAAAAAAAAGAAAAAAAAAAGCTAGAGGGTTGACAGCAATACTGGAAATTCTACCTCCTGGTACATTTCCCCAGTCACCTCCGTGCCTTGTGTATTCAACCACCAACTCCAGCAGTTGGTAACAGTTTCAATTGATGACACCTAGTTAAGCATTTTGGATGGAACATAATTGGATTCCACAGAAATTACAATATGTAGTGAAATTCCAGCTTGTTCCTCCTTGTACTTCAATAGCAGTAATGTGGCAGTTTTGTTTAGCATTTCTACTTACTGGCTGTTCTAATACAGCCACATGCATGCTCATCCTTTTTAAGTAGGTGAAAGAGAAATAAGACCCAGAAGATAAACCCAATTGATCCTGTTTCTTTAGGTAAGATCTTAGGCTCATGAAGTGATAAAGCTTTGCAGTGGATTCAAGTTACACACAGGAGCATTAAACACCCTCTTTGGGGGGTTTACTCTTGGCTTCTGCAGTCTCAGCTTCTCAAAATACATCATAACCCCAAGTACCAAATGCAGTTGTCAGCATTTGCCAGTTTTCCAAATTTTCAACAAATGAATGGGGTGGCAGCCTGCTGACCTGTTATCTGATGGAGAAATCAGAAAAGCACCAGCTGGTGTCAGAAGATGTATTGCTACTAGACTAAGAACCTGGGGAATGCCTTGAATAAAAGACTTACCTGAATGTTTGAGGTTTCTACAAATCAGAGTTGATAAAGTATCATGAAATCAATCTTCTGGTTTGCAAAGGATTTGCAACCAATGACAGCATGTGCTTTGCACACTGTAAAATGCAGCTGAATAAATCATAGAATGGTTTCAGTTTGAAGGGACCTTAAAGATCATCTCATTTCAAACCCCTGCCACTAGCAGGAATATCTCCTGTTAGAGCAGGTTGCTCAGAGCCCCAGCCTGGTCTTGAACACTTCCTGAGATGGAGCATCAACATCTTGTCTGGGCACCTGTACAAGCATCTCACTACCCTCACAGTAAAGAATTTCTTCCTAATGTTTAATCCAAATCTACTTTCAGTTTAAAGCCATCGCCCCATGTCCTACAAACTTGGCACCCAGAAGGGCTGAGACCAACAGGTATCACAAGGTACAAATGTCAATCTGAATGTCCACCACCACCAGCGCCATAACAAAAAAAAAAGGTTAATAATAAAAAAAAATTAAGTTATCAGCAGGCCTGTAAGATTTCCTCTCAAATGTGCGTTGCATTTTGTTGCATTTTTATTACTGAAATGTCTAAAAATATTAAATGTGTAAATAATAAGCAAAAGACTATTAAAAAGGAACAGAATTAATCAATACTCCAGGTGGGAGTCTGGGTGGGTCTCTACCACCTTAGGTACTTAAACTGTCCAATTCTTAGGTAAATTCCAAAGGTAAGGAACATGTTATCTTCTGATAACACCTACTTATTTCTGTCCATAAGAAAAGGAATTTCTGTTTGACTAAATTAGACAATTTACTCAAAGGCAGCTAAAATTAGATGAGGAAAATCCCACTTTACATGACCATGCTTCTGAAGTAAAATTAGCATCTATTGAACTGTGGAGATTTTTCCAAAAACAAAAGGGAAGAAAATTCTTTCCCACAGAAATGCTCAAGAAAAAAACACTACAAAAAACATCTTCTGTAAGGCTTTTACTTCAGATTTCCAATGGACTACTGGCCTGTTTTCGAAAGCTGGGGGCTACAAGAAGTCAGGGTAATTAAACAATGACTTTGTCTTGGCAAAGAAGAACATCATAAAAAGAAAGTGACCCTTAGAAGCTTCAAACATAGATGGTGGAAGTGAGAACAGATTGATGAGTTGAAAAAACAGAATATACCAGCTGAGATTTCAAGGGTCTTTAAGATCTCAGTGCTACCAGCATCTCACTGGAACATAGTTAGCTGAAAAGTTAGATTTTTATTATTTTAACACTTCTTAATTTTTTTCTCAGTGTTTCTGTTCCAAATACATTGCTGTAAGGAGATTGTTGTTTCTCTGGCTGTAATTGCTATTGCTCCCAGCATGAGGAGTCATCCAGATGATGGATATGCCAGAGGTGCTGGGGTAATTTCTGTAAGGCTGCATAGGATTTCAAACTCTAGATTTGGCCTGAAAATAGGAGAGCTGCGTACAGCTAAAGTGATGGTCAGACCTCAGAATATGTTACACTGTATGAGACCAAAACGACAATCAAGTGGTAAAACTCTCCAGTCTTAACTGGAACAACAGTAGTTCAAGTATGCAAAAAGATTACAGACTAGTTCTGAGATGTAGAGAGATGTTTTCCCAGTTATTTTTCAGACTAGTCACTTTGCAAAATCTTCAGTGTGAAGGTAAGAACACGTACTGCCTGCCTCAGAACTGGGAGTCTTAAAGATGTATCTGGACACAGCTCTTTTGAGGCCTCATCACACTGTCAAAGTGTTTACTGATAGCAGCCATTTAGAAGAACATTTCCAGTTGCATTTTCACTTCGACATTGGGATCTTTCCCTGTCATTTTATCCAGGTGACATTCTCAGAATTTTTTCCTCTCAGACGCCATGGTAAAACCAACATGAATTACATGGAGTAATTGCTTTTTCTCCATGTGCTTTTTTCACTGTTCCTTTGATATAATTTCCAGGGCTTATACTTTAATGATAGTTCAAACCATTCCTTGTACTTTTGGTAATCTTACAGAACAGATCTACTCTTGCAGACAGCTCCTCTTATTTGTATGCCAGCACAATGTTAAACCCTTGCAGCCTGATTTGAGTGATTGACAATTTCGGTTCTTTTGAGCAGTCTGGGAAAACTGATTTGCCACCGTGGGTGTAACTGCTTTCTTTCCAACACTGCTAATTTACCAAAAGAATTGTGTTCTTGTGCATTTACTGAGAGTAACAGAATTTGGGAGTTAAAATTATGTAGTTCAGTTGCAAATTTACTCTGAATATTTCACTTAAACTGTTTTTTATCATTGCAAAAATAGACTCCATGTCCTGCCATTAATTAAGATTTAATTTACACAAATGAGTGTCATATTTTTATTTTTAAGTAAATAAAAAAATCCACCTCTGACATCTAGCTAATATTCATGGAAAAATCAGTACTATAGCAATAACTTCCTGTGTGTCTTTTATGATTGCTTTTCTTATTCTTCATTCTACGTAACTACAAATGAAACTGCATTAAGTATTTGCAGTTAGCCCAGGATTAATTTCAAATTCAGGATTTAACTGAATTTACATTGAAGGAAAACAAGAGAAATTTAGACATAGTTAATTACTTTCATCTGCTTTATTTCAACTTCTCGTTTTTTGGTTGTTTTTTTTTTAATTTTATTTTATTTTTTGGTTTTTGTTTTGTTTTGTCTTGCTTTTTGTCAGAAGCAAGGGAGATATGACAAATAATATAATGATATATTGAAATGTGAAAACAAATGTTACATTAAGTACAATATGAGCTTGAAGAGCTCTCTGTGGCCTTGCTATGCTCAATATGAGCTCTGTGCCCCTAAGCAAGTAGGAGATAACTTCCTTGCTTTGCAGTATGACTGATTTGAAATTAAGCAAGTCCAGTTGCAGATGGACTTAAATCTTTGTTGAAAATTCCCACTCATCAAAACCAAAACTGTTTTCATAATGGATTGAATATCAAGGTTTTCAGTTTTATAGAAAAAATATGATAGATTCTCTTTATTTTTCACATTTGCTATAATTCCTGTAATTTGGTAAAGACATTCTATTTCACAATTTCACATTGGTTTCTTATGTACTAACACTCAGTTGTAGGAAAAAATACTCCTTTTTAGATTGGGACTGAAATTAGATATGGAAAAGTAATTTCTCTTCCTGATTGCTCTATATTTCAAAGTTACTCAAAACAACTTTAGATTACTATGACTTTAATTTCTTTGTTATTGTACTGTGAAAACATTTCCCCAACTTTTTTCTTCTTTTAATCTTAATTTAGATTGAAAATTTATTTTAATTTCACGTATTTTTCATTTTTATCCAAGCCTCACTTTTAGCATGTCACTAAAGGAGTAAGAACATTTACTATAAGAAATCCCTGCTGATGTTAGCAGAAGTAGTTAGTGTACAACTGCCTGAAAGAGAGAGCAATAAAATAACTTCTTTTGATATTGCTAATAGAAAAAAAGTTGAATAGTGAAGAAACTAACCAAACTGACCACCTAACCTCCATATATAAATCATGCCTCATTGAAGGACCAGATGAATGTTTTAAAGCAAAATCTAAGAAAAGTTTTAGTGTATTCTTAAGGTGTAAGTTGAGAAGAAAAGTTACAAGAAAAGTTTTAGTGTATTCTCACCTATAAAACTGCTGAGGAACAAAAGGGAGAAATTTTGCCATGCTCTTACTATCAGTGCTCTGCTGAGTCCATTGATGTAAGTGGGGAACTGGGCCTAAGATGTTCATCCCTTCCAGGCAGCTCCTCTGGCCAACATCTGCCAAGCACAGTGCTCCATCTTTTGAAGACATGCAGATGTGGCACTTGGGGACATCGTTCAGTGCTGGACTTGGCAGTGCTACATTAACAGCGGAGCTCAAGGATCTTAAGGGTCTTTTCCAACCTCTTCCAAGCTATTCTATGGCTCTGTGATATCCCAGAGAGCACACACCTAAAGGCAAGCACCAAGTGAGGGTAAATGTATTTAAACCTTGCCACTGGTGGCTGCTGTGAGGCAGGAGGGTGAGCTCCAGGAACATGGCAAAAGAGTTTAAGGAGCCAAAGCAGAATTACTCAGCATCAGGCACCCTAGAAAACACAGCTCAGTTAAAAAGTAACTCTACAGCACAAGAGAGGAAGCAATTTCAGGACCCCTGCAAGCGTCCCATGCCGGGAGTTTGCGTTGCCATGTGTTCGCTGTTACCGTCAGCCAGCTCACAAGATAACAGTGACAGTTTGCTTTACTCTGGGATGCAATTCCCTGTCTAAGCAGGACATGGACTCATCTACTCCAACAAAGGAGTTGCATTTACTCTTCCTAATCTCTGTGGTGTTGAAGAAGGTCTGTCCCAGTGCCTGCTGGGCTGGCAGCCCACTGCTAAGTGAGCAGCATTTCCAGGATAGTGGCTATGGGCAGTTGCATCTCAGTGCAGGGTCAGTTAAAAGGCACACAGCAGAATGTTTTGAAATGGACATCTGGCATGCAGTAAATGCATTTAGGAAGCAATAAACAGCTCATTTTGAATGACTTCTGCAATTGGTTTCAACACAAGCAGTTGGTGGAAAAACAAGCTTTTAGAAAGGTCATTTATTTCCATACATAACCCATCTCTTCCAGTTAAATTGCTTAGCAATGTACAAAGCAAATCCCAGCCCATTTCTGGTCTGATAATTAATAGAGTCTTCTACTCTAGCTGGAGTTGCACAAAGAAAGTGAATGTTGTCCTTGTTATCCTGACTTAATAATTCACCATTTGAGTTGTCAGGGTGTCTTTGAAAGAAGCTGATTGTTGAAATCTAAGTGCAGTAGATGTGAAATATTGTATATTGTATCTTCAAGATGAACATGGAATTCACATTCTTTTAGTCAGTAATAGATTACTGGCAGCCCTTGGAAAAGAAGAACATATTTTTGATCGTAAGGCATAGCACTGCACTTTTCTTGCTGATGTTTTGTTCAAAGATTATAAATAAAATATGAATTCTAAAGAATTTAATTTTCTAACCCTTACTAGAGCAAGGTCTTCTCCTCCCTTTATTTATAATTGGATGCAATAAATGAACAGTGTGAGCATTGCTAATGTAGGTTTCTAGTGAAAAATAGAATGATTTGATTTCTAAACCGGCCAGAAAAGTTGACAGTAATACACAATTATCCTGAGAGAGGCTGTTAGTTCCCAAAATAAGTAAATACATTGGAGTTACTAAGCTGTGACTTCTAGAGAACATTGATTCCACATGTTCCATAGTCAAAACTGATCATCTTTACTCCTGAAAATCAATATATTCAGTTTGATTTTTATATATCAAGGCTGTACTTATATAATTGAATGCAAGTAAATCATATTTCAAATTGTGCACCAAAATTGCACTGCCCTGGGACAGGTTATTCTGATGTTTTTGTGCTTGTAAAATTGTCATGAAGAGAGTTTAGTGATATGTTTCAGATTATTATTTTATTAACTGAAAACATTATGATCTCAGCAGCTCTTCATTAATCTACTCCATGGTGAATAAAAACAGCAAAAAGGGAAGTGAATTTTGGAAAAGTTTTATATTCTTTAGGGAGAAAACATAGTGCACAGTCCTGCCTGGGCCTGGCTCAGAAAGAATAATTTCATTTTGCCAAAAAATCAATATCTAAGACTTTTTTTTCCATTTTGTAGAGCAAGGCTAAGAGCTTTCAACATTTTGATTAAAAAGTCAGGAGAGCAGTGCTGTGTCATCATGGCATTACCTTGATCCTTCCTCCATCTGGTGTAAGGACAGTGGAGTGTTCCTGGGCAGCCTGGCCCAGCAGCCAGCCGGTGCCTGCCATGCTCCAGCTGAGACTGGGCTCAGAAAAGCCACTGGTCCCTCTAACCTGGGCATCTGAGAGAACCGCACTGTGCTAATTCTAGGGTGGTATTTGCTGTGAAGTGGTATCACAGTGGATGATGTACCTTTGTAGTGATGAGCAGAAATAGGAAGAATGACAAAGCCTAATTCTGTCTGTGCCCTTCCCCCATTCCCCAAACTGCAGGAGACTTCTGCTGAAAGCACCTGTGAGGGGGTTGTTAAAGGTGACCTTAAATGGTCATAAATAGGACTGTAACTTAATAAGTTATTGAATCCAGGAATTCCGTCTGTATTTCTTCAGAAACTGCTATTCAAAGTCATCTGTCTCTGAATCCTGCCACAACCTCACATAAGGTATGATGGCACTTGTGGCTTGTGTAGACACAGCCAACCCTAATCTTGCTATTTCACTGCAAATAACATCAGAGAGCTCAGCAAGGACCAATCAGTCAGACATTCACTCAGGCTGGCACTTCAGGCTGTGGTCCAGCAGAGCCACAGCTACCACCCCTGGCCTTCTAAGCAAGGTTGTTCAGGGTAGGACTGTAAAGCAGAGACACCACCTCTGCTTCACAAGTCCTAAGAGTCTCACATTGCTGGGACATGGGACTGCACACTGCACACATGTTTCTCTGTGCTAGTCAGGGCTTCATGGTCCTTTTGACCCTTTTGGTTGGTGGTGGGGCACAGCACTAGCTGGAGCTGCTCGCTGTCTGATCTTCTACAGAGGTTCTTGAGTACTTCCCTGGCAGACATAGCTCTAAGAGCATCCAGCTATGGACAGACATATGAACCTATCATCAGAGCATTTAATTTTCTGATGAAGCTCTTAAGGGCTTCAGTGTGCCAACAATAATATTTATCCCAGCACAGATCAAACACTAGTGTGCATACAAACAGGTTATCTCCTTTCTCCTTGCTTATGCCTTAACACCACTTTAATAATCGTTACTTCAATAATCATAGCCTGCCACACTGACTGATGAGACACAAAGCTGAGATGGAGCATTCACACCAAACCCCTTGCAGAGAATTAGTGCTGTTCAGCCGCTGGAGACTGCCAATGAGGGGAAGATCACCTGTCTTGTTGAAAAAGTTAAATATCTCACTGAACACAGAGACTGGAGAGTGGTGCCTGACATGCCGGTGACTTATTCATACCTAGCTGAAAGTTTATATGCATTAAATCATCCTGCACTTCTCCCACTTAGAGGAGAATCAGGTTGGGCTGGATGCTTTTCAGAGCAGAATGTATATTTCTGACTGTAGCTTAAGATTGTTCTTTCTTGTTAAATCAAAATTTGAAATATTGAGAGTGCACTATATATAATAAGGGCACAGTTAAGGATCACATATGGCCACTCCAGCACCTTTGAAATTTTATGATACCTAAATTATTTAGCTGCACAATGGATTTGGTCGAACATAAAATAAATTATATTTTTAAAAAAAGCTGATATAAAATTGAGCAATATTAGAACTTAATTGTAACAGAAACTGTAGAACAAAATATTTGTAAAATAACAAGGTGTAGTTTTATAGGACAATTTTGCTTCTTGCAGCCCATTGTTGTGAGAGCAGCACCTTGATTCCAGCACTTGGTTTCCAATGTTTTCAAAACACTGTTTGTAACAAGGGAATTTGGAGAGGGGAATGTGGAGGCCAGCTGACTTTTGTCCTTATTTGGGGAGGGGCTACATATATACAAACATACATATATGCATGTATACAAACAGGTTGTATTCAATTTCCAGATAAAAATATCAGCCTAAGGTACTAATAGATCAAATTATCTGAAGAAGTTATCAGCATTGTGATGATTCTGTGCCAAACATTTTATTGACACCTCAAAAGTTTCAGAAAGCATTTTGGTTGGAAAAATGCCTGATTCTCACTTGAGGAAATGGATGCAGGTAAACCAGGAGTGGCATAGATCTGCTAAGTACAGTAGGTGAAGGGAATTGAGATGGAGTCCTTGCACAGCAGGTTCTCACACTAATTACGAAATGGAAAAAACGGGTGTGAGAACAGTTGACCTTTGAAAAAAACAGCTCAGTTTCTTCCGCTCTGTTAACTCATCCACATTTATGACTCCTCTATATCTTCGAAATAAATAATAATTTTATGCTTGAAAAATAAAAATCTTATTACTTTGGCTCTCCTAGGCACTACTGTTGCCCAATCCTCACTTAGCACCAAAACAGCACAAAATAATCTCTTGTTATTCAAAAAAAGCCAAGCTTTTAAAATTGACCTTGATCATTTGAGGGAGACCTTTCCTCCAGAAAACTGGCATCATTCCTTACCTTCAAGAATGGAGTCAAGGAGGCACATAGCTGTTATCAGAGCTACAACCAGCCTGAATTCACTATCTGCACATGACAAAGACATGCAGGAATAAATATCTTCTTCAAACTGGGATGTGTTCGCCACTCCTCAGACACCTTCCTCAGCAGAAAGCTGGGGAGAAAATCTTACAGACCTGACATGAGGGATGGTATAAAATCATAGGTCTGAACTGATTTCAAAAAGAAAATTAAGGTACAGGGGTTGTATTCATATGCCTTCTAAAGTTGTCATGCCCCAATTTTTTATAAACACTCTAAGCAAAGAATAAACTTAGAACAAACTTTCAGCATTAAAGATGAGCCTGCAGGGACACACAATTCAACGAGAAGTAAAGCACAGAGAAAGAGGGCTTTGTTCTCAGTCCAATCCACACAAAGCTGTCTCCCCTCAAGAAACAAAGCTCTGCAAGGCACTGATCCCTGATTACACACTGACCCCCTGGGCAGATGTCACAGTCGTCAACATACTGCAAGTGGCTCAGTGTGCAAATGAACTAAGGATGCATCAAGAATGTGAGAAAGGACAGTACCAGTCATATTGTAACTCTAGTTAATGATTTGATGGCACTCACTGGTGTTCTAAAAGTTTAAATCCTACATCATGTCAATAGCCTAGGGTGATTGGCTCATTGTCCTGTGGAGGGACATTCAGACATGCTTGGCATACACACACAAGGCTTGGGATGCTTCTGGCCCATGGCAGATGTCCTTAATATGAGCTACCAGTGTCTCAAACCAGGCATTTGACTCTCACTTAATAATCAAAGAATAAAAATTAGCCTCTTTAACATTGAATTTAATAAAAAAGAAAAAAAAAAAAAGAGGCGTAGCATTAATCAGACAAGTTATTATAAAAGGAGACAAGCAATACTCAGAGGTTTTGGCTCCTTGATGCAGAGACAGTGATTCTCACCATCAGTGTCTGGGTGCCTGGGCTTCCCAAGAGTGCCAGATCCAGCAGATCTACCCAGCATGGAATTAACTCACATGTAGGGCACTCACCTGGCTACAGAGGGCACTCAATATATATACATGGTGGTCACTCTCAATATATATACATGTCGGGAACTATGAGCAATGAGACCACTTTAAGCCTAGAGAATTGGGGCCCAATGATGGTGCAGCTTATCAGCAATCCCTCTCCCCACATCCTCAGCACTAACCTTTGAACCCACCAGTCAGTCACAACTGGGTAGTGTGTGGCCACTCTCAGCAGCAGCTATCCTGTGAGCCTTGGTGCTTTAATGAATTAAGACACTGTTTTAAATATTGCTCCTGCTGTCAATGCAGTCCCAAAACACTATTTTTTAATGAGGGATTCTCATTTCTCTTACTTGAAAGCACTTTTTTTCCCCTTTAACTGCTGTCAGAGCTCACAGAGGGATTGCTCTGTTCCTCCTTTGGTCTTCAGGAAGGGCACTGAAACAGAGGGTCTTCAGTTCCTCTGCTGAGTTACTGGAGGAAAGATGGGGAAAGGAGAAGAGAAGCAGAGAGCAGAGTAATTAAAATTAACTGCAGGCATATATGATTAATGTTATTTATATAATAGCATTTAACCAACAGCAGTACCCTCATAACAATAGGTGGTTTGAGAGAATGTTGTGGCAAATGGAAGGAGCTGCTGTTGGTGAATAATAATGTGCTTCTGCAAAAGGCTCTTTTTATGATTCATGTTTTGGAATTGCAAAAATAACAATAAGGGGGAAAAAATAGCTCCTGGGTGCAAATAGAAGAATGCAGCTGAACCTAGACAGCACCTTTATGAATATTACAAGGACATTGACATCACTGTTGTATTTTCTGCATAACAGTCTTCAAATTGCTAATAGGAGTACAGGAAACTAGCTGCAAGCTAGTTTCTCTCTCTGTATCCTACTTCAGTACCTAGACTTTATAAAAATCACCAAATAGTGCTTCAAGTGTTTAAGCCTGAAGATATTTTGGCAGAATTATCTTTCTGTACTACCTTTTCCAGTAAAAAATGCAAGCAAAAGAAAATTGCCCCAGACTTTTTTGCCGAAGTCTAGAGAAACAGACAGCTTTTATTCTAAGTGCTTGCCCTGCTGTTCCTCTGCAGCCTACAGGAAATCAGGTCTGTGAGGGTCACATCCTTAAGTCATTTTTCTATGGCCATCTAATGATTTGTTCAAGTCGATTTTCCATGCTGGTCCTGGGGAACATTAGAAATGTTCTGTTACACAAGCTGTGGCTCCAGCCCTAGTGAGACATGTGTGATTTGCTAAATTTAACCCCCTCCAAGTCTTGCTGGCTCCAATGACATTATTCATTTGAGCAGAATAGTTCACAAGTGTTGTGATTAACCAGACAGGCAGCTAAATATCACCCAGCCATTCACTCACTCCCCTTCAGTGGGATGGAGAAGAGAATCAGAAAAAAGGTTAAATTTTGGGTTGAGATAGAGACAGTTTAATAGCACAGAAAATGAAGGGAAATAATGATGAAAAAAAAGAGGAAAAAATAATGATGATAAAAGGGAAATAATAATGATAAAAGAGTATGCGAAAAAGTGATGAAAAATGCAATTCTTCACCAGCCACTGATGCCCAACCAGTTCTTGAGCAGAGTGCCATCATCCCCAGCCAACTCCATTCAGTTTTGTTGTTCAGCATGATACCATGTGGCAGGGAATATCCCTCTGGTCAGTCAGGATCATATCCTCTGGTTGTATCCTCTTCCAGTTCCTCATGCATCCCCAGACTCCTCACTGGCAGGGCAGCATAAGAAGCTACAAAGTCCCTTGTCTTAGTGCAAGTCCTGCTCAGCAACAACCAAAATATTGGTGTGTCATCAAAGTTTTGCTCACCCTAAATCCAAAGCACAGCCCTCTTCCAGCATGCTTTAAAAATCTTATGATGTGATTTAACAGAAACACATGTGAGGCAGGGTTCTTCATTACACTTCTGAACTTTGGATTGTACCCAGATGAAAAAGAAGCACAACTATAACCACACAAGGCAATTACATGGTATCTGGAACAAGAGGGTCAAAATAAATAATACCTTCACAGAAGCAAGCAGCATGATTTCATTTCTTCTGCTGTGTACAAAATTGACCATTGTGCATGAAGGCAGAATTTCCAGCTGATTTTGCTGGCAGCAGCAGACGTGTTTTGGGGCTATTTTGTTCACTTCACCATCTTTCAGGAGGAAACAGCAGATTTCAGAGGTGAGAATCAATTGAGTTGTTGGAAGCAACACAGGTTTGTAACATCCTAAACTCCTTCAGTGCTTGGTTCCACCCTCTCTTACAGCTTGCAAATACATGGATCATCTCTACACTGAAGACATTTATTCATTAAGAATTTACTTCAGGAGTCACAAGAATGACTTTTCAGTTTTGAGCCAGATGGGATGATGGCACTTTAGACAAGACTTGGTTCTACTTAATATTTCTATTAGAAGTTATGATCACAGTGATTTTAGAGAAGAATTTTTTTATATATAGATGTTTTAGAAGGGAGATTTGTAATAATATTATTTTAAAAGAATTATTTTCTTTCAGTGTAAATGAAAATGGATTAATTATTTTCTCTGTAGATTTCATTATTATTGGCTGTTCTATCATCCACAGGTGTGTACAGTTATTTAAGTTTTTCTTTCCTTGCAACAAGCTTATATAATTACATGAATAAATTAAAATTTATTCTGCAAGACAAGTAACCCCCTGCTAAGAGTTTTTCAATGTCTAGGTAAATTTGCTGTTGTGACTGTTTCTAAAAAACAAATGCAGTATTATCTGCAATCTCATCTAAATGCCAGAGAATATTGATTTTATTTAGAGGATTGCTTGTTTTCTGGTATTAAGCATGTTGATCTGTGGATTATTTGAATATTTTAATTGTATATGACAGGTTATATTTTCTATATTTATTGTGGAGTCTATCAGTTTATTGTTGATGGACCACTACTGGTGTACCAATTTTTTGCTGAAATTAACTCTAAAACCCTAATTTGGAATTCAAATGCATCTTAAGAACAAATAGTTACAGAACTATCTAAAAGGATCTGGCTTTAATGGATCATGGGAAGAGTTACATAATGAGTCTAAATCAGTTCAACACCCAGTTTTTATTGACACTGGGGTGTTGTCCCACCAAAGGTCGTTTTCAGGTTTGCATGGGCCCTCTCCTCAAGCCAATTAAGGACCCTTTGGATGGCATCCCTTCCCTCTAGGAAATCAGCTGCACCACTCAGCCTGGTGTCATCTGCAACCTTGCTGAGGGTGCATTCGACCCCTGTCTGTGGGGTCAAGTACACCCTTGATGGGGATGTCAGGTAGGAATGGTCCCAGTATGGACTCTTGAGAGGCATCCCCTTCATTGCTTTTTTTTCACTTGGACACTGAGCCATTGACTGTCACTCATTATCCATCTAAAAATCCATCTATAAAACTCAAATCTCTCCAGTTTGGAGGTAAGAATGTTGTGGGGGACTCTCAGGCCTTACAGAAGTGTATATGGATGGCATCCCTTGTCCACTGACACAGTGACTCCACCACAGGTTAGGCCAACAGAGCAGTCAGGACTTCTACATTCTAGGATGGGCCTATGACTTTTCATGTTTCTGTAATGAGGATATCACAGTTATTTGTGATAGACTGTCCTATTCTACTTTATTAAATTTGAGGAGCAAGTAAAAATTTCATATGGTGGGAGTACGAGAAATGGTTGTAGGAGACTCATACAAAAGGACTATGCTGACCTTAGCAAGATAAATGAAAATACAAGTTAAATGTTTATTCTGATTTGATTTACTTTTCCTCTGTGCTTTAAAGGTTGCAAAAAAAAAAAAAAATTAAAAATAGAGTGTTATAGAATTAAAGATCACTACATAAGCAAAAGGAGAGTGCTAATTATATGTGTCAACTCCATTCTGGCACTGCATAACTCCTGTATATTTGGTATTTTTGCAACTGTGAGTTTATATTTGCAACTTTCTGTACTTAATTCTGGATAGTATGTTAAGAATGCAGTTAATATGCTCTGCAGAGCATGACTTAACTAAGAGTAGCTGGTTTAAAACCTGAAATTCAAAACTTCATCATACCTGGAATAATTATGACAGGAGGGATAAAGACACACCTTTGACACCAAGACAGCCTTTTAGTTTTCCAGTTCCTCCTCAAAAGCTAAGCCCTCTTCAGGGTTTTCAGTTTAAACAGTCATAGAAAATACTTCATTTAAAAACACAGGGTATATGTCACTGCAAGAAGCTGCCTTTTTGTTTTAACTGGGATTTGTTTGTTTGTCTGTTTGTTTGTTTGTGTCATTTTGTTGTAAAATCAAGCTGTGGCAGACACAGAAAAATTTTAGATGCAAACAGACAAAGTCATAAAATTTTAGGAACTTAAGCCTTTCTATCAACATATGGGACTCATAGTAGGCATCACAACCTAACTCATAGTACATAGACAAGTGACCTTTCAGTTAATTAAAAAAGGCTAAGCTTCAAAACCAACACATGTATTTTAAATTATAAATTGTGCAATTAGACTGGGTAAGGCATCACCATAGGGAATTGTTAATGTCAGATTCAGTAAAAATTCAGAAAAAAAAATTACATTCAATAACAAGGCTGCTCAAAATTAATTATAGTATCCTATCATTTTAAAACAGGGATAGAAAGATTCAGGGATGGGGGTTGATATCTACCAAATTTTAACCTTCTCTTTCTGTATAAATATCACTATTGATTACAGGAAAAAAGTTTGGTGGCATCTCACCCCTTACAGTAATTGTCCTGCCGTAAAGGACTGGTCAAGATAAATAAAGTCAGTAAAATACAAATATACTCCGTCCCGGAACTTTGAAGAAATTTTATGGTAAGAAATCAGAATTACTAACTTCCCCAACATGCATTCAAATACTATGCCGGGAGGAGTTGCACTTATTAACCATATTTATTAAGAGCTTTAGTTCTTGCTTCTAATTGTACTTGATTTACTGAGAGAGCTTAGTCTTCTTGCAAATATTAAGACCTTGTAGATATATACTAAAGGTGTTTAAACCAGGAAGCCCTGAGCTCCAGGCACACGGCAGCTGTGAACGCCATCCCAAGGCGAGGGCAAAAGTGCCACAACATCGCACACTCAACAGCCTTTACCTTATCACGATCCCAAAGCCTAGGCTGATGTACCCGCCTGGGGTAAGGGTTAGACTTAAGCCGAGGACTAGGGATTTTTAAATAAGAAAGCCTTGAGATCCAGTCATATTACGGCTGCAAAAGGCATACCAAGGAGAGGGCAAAAGTGCCACAACATGGATGCCTCAACAGCTTTTTACTTGGGATCATCCCTTAGCCTAGGCAGATTTACCTGCCTAGGGTTAGGATTAGGGCTCACCTAGGGTTAGGGTTTTTTAAACCAGAAAGCCCTGAGCTCCAGGCACAGTACAGATGCGAAGGGCATGCCAAGTGGAGCGCAAAAGTGCCACAACATGGCTGCCTCCTCAGCTTCGTCCTTGGGACCATCCCTAAACCTAGCCTGATTTACCTGCCTAGGGTTAGGGTTAGGGTTAAGCCTAGGGTTAGGGTTTTTGAAACCACATAGCCCTGAGCTCCAGTAACACTACCACTGCGAATGGCATACCAAGGAGAATCCAAAAGTGCCACAACATGGCTGCCTCCACAACTTTTCCGTAGGAACATCCCTAACCCTAGCCTGATGTACCTGCCTAGGGTTAGGGTTAGGGTTAGGCCTAGGGTTAGGGTTTGGGTTTCACTCAGGACTAGGGTTAGGGTTTCTTAAACCAGGAAGCCCTGAGCTCCAGGCACACTGCAGCTGCAAAAGGCATCCCAAGGAGAGTGCAAAACTGCCACAACATGGCTGCTTCCACAGCTTTTTACTTGGGACCATCCCTTAGCCTCGGCTGATTTACCTGCCTAGGGTTACGGCTACGATTAAGCCTAGGGTTAGGGTTAAGCCTAGGGTTAGGGTTTTTTAAACAAGGAAGCCCTGAGCTCCAGGCAAACTGCAGATGTGGAAGGCAACGCAAGGGGAGCGCAAAAGTGTCACAACATGGCCGCCACCCCAGCTGTTTCTTTGGGGTCATCCCTAACCCTAGGCTGATTTAGCTACGTAGGGTTAGAGTTAGGGTTCAGCCTAGGGTTAGGGTTTTTGAAACCACATATCCCTGAGCTCCAGTCACACTGCAGCTGCGAAAGGCATCGCAAGGAGAGCACAAAAGTGCCACAACATGGCTGGCTCCAAAGCTTTTTCTTTGGGACCATCCCTTAGCCTAGAGTTATTTACAAGCCTAGGGTTATGGTTAGGGGTCACCCTAGGGTTAGGGTTTCTTAAACCAGGAAGCCCTGAGCTCCAGGCACACTGCAGCTGCAAAAGGCATCCCAAGGAGAGTGCAAAACTGCCACAACATGGCTGCTTCAACAGCTTTTTACTTGGGACCATCCCTTAGCCTCGCCTGATTTACCTGCCTAGGGTTAGGGCTAGGATTAAGCCTCGGGTTAGGTTTAAGCCTAGGGTTAGGTTTTTTTATACGAGGAAGCCCTGAGCTCCAGTAACACTACCACTGCGAATGGCATACCAAGGAGAATCCAAAAGTGCCACAACATGCCTGCATCCACAGCTTTTTCGTTTGGACCATCCCTAAACCTAGCCTGATTTACCTTCCTAGGGTTAGGGTTAGGGTTCAGCCTAGGGTTAGGGTTTTTGAAACCACATAGCCCTGAGCTCCAGTCACTCTACAGCTGCGAAAGGCATCGCAAGGAGAGCGCAAAACTGTCACAACATGCCTGCCTCCACAGATTTTTCCTTTGGACCATGCCTAACCCTAGCCTGATTTACCTGCCTAGGGTTAGGGTTAGGGTTAAGCCTAGGGTTAGGGTTTTTGAAACCACATAGCCCTGAGCTCCAGTAACACTACCACTGCGAATGGCATACCAAGGAGAATCCAAAAGTGCCACAACATGGCTGGTTCCACTGATTTTCTTTAGGACCATCCCTAAACCTAGCCTGATGTACCTGCCTAGGGTTAGGGTTAGGGTTAGGCCTAGGGCTTGGGTTTCATTCATGACTACGGTTAGGGTCTCTTAAACAAGGAAGCCCTGAGCTCCATGCACACTGCAGCTGCAAAAGGCATCCCAAGGAGAGTGCAAAACTGCCACAACATGGCTGCTTCCACAGCTTTTTACTTGGCACCATCCCTAACCCTAGCCTGATGTACCTGCCTAGGGTTAGGGTTAGGGTTAGGGTTTGGGTTTCACTCAGGACTAGGGTTAGGGTTTCTTAAACCAGGAAGCCCTGAGCTCCAGGCACACTGCAGCTGCGAAATAAATCCCAAGGGGAGCGCAAAACTGCAACAACATGCCTGCCTCCACAGCTTTTTCGTTTGGACCATCCCTAACCCTATGTGGATTTACCTACCTAGGGTTAGGGTTAGGGGTCACCCTAGGGTTAGGGCTTTTTAAACCAGGAAGCCCTGAGCTCCAGGCACACTGCAGCTGCAAAAGGCATCCCAAGGAGAGTGCAAAACTGCCACAACATGGCTGCTTCCCCAGCTTCTTACTTGGGACCATCCCTAACCCTAGCCGGATGTACCTGCCTAGGGTTAGGTTTAGGGTGCAGGGTTAGGGTTAGGGTTTCAGTCAGGACTAGAGTTAGGGTTTCTTAAACCAGGAAGCCCTGAGCTGCAGGGACACTGCAGATGTGGAAGGCATCACAAGGAGAGTGCAAAAGTGCCACAACATGGCTGGTTCCACTGATTTTTACTTTGGACCATCCCTAACGCTAGCCTGATTTACCTGCCTAGGATTAGGGTTAGGAGTCACCCTAGGGTTAGGGTTTTTTAAACCAGGAAGCCCTGAGCTCCAGGCACACTGCAGCTGCAAAAGACATCCCAAGGAGAGTGCAAAACTGCCACAACATGGCTGCTTCCACAGCTTTTTACTTGGGACCATCCCTAACCCTAGCCTCATTTACCTGCCTAGGGTTAGGGTTAGGGTTAAGCCTAGGGTTAGGGTTAAGCCTAGGGTTAGGTTTTTTTATACGAGGAAGCCCTTAGCTCCTGGCACACTGCAGCTGCGGAAGGCAACGCAAGGGGAGCCCAAAAGGGGCAAAACATGGCCGCATCCACGGCTGTTTCTATGGGGTCATCCCTAACCCTAGGCTGATTTACCTGCCTAGGGTTAGGGTTAGGGTTAAGCCTAGGGTTAGGGTTTTTGAAACCACATAGCCCTGAGCTCCAGTCACAATACAGCTGCGAAATGCATCACAAGGAGAGCGCAAAACTGACACAACATGCCTGCCGCCACAGCTATTTCGTTTGGACCATCCCTAACCCTAGCCTGATTTACCTGCCTAGGGTTAGGGTTAGGGTTAAGCCTAGGGTTAGGGTTTTTGACACCACATACCCCTGAGCTTCAGTCACACTACAGCGGGGAAAGGCATCGCAAGGAGAGCGCAAAACTGCCACAACATGCCTGCCGCCACAGCTTTTTCGTTTGGACCATCCCTAACCCTAGGCTGATTTACCTGCCTAGGGTTAGGGTTAGGGTTAAGCCTAGGGTTAGGGTTTTTGAAACCACATATCCCTGAGCTCCAGTCACACTGCAGCTGCGAAAGGCATCGCAAGGAGAGCACAAAAGTGCCACAACATGGCTGGCTCCAAAGCTTTTTCTTTGGGACCATCCCTTAGCCTAGAGTTATTTACAAGCCTAGGGTTATGGTTAGGGGTCACCCTAGGGTTAGGGTTTCTTAAACCAGGAAGCCCGGAGCTCCAGGCACACTGCAGCTGCAAAAGGCATCCCAAGGAGAGTGCAAAACTGCCACAACATGGCTGCTTCCACAGCTTTTTACTTGGGACCATCCCTAACCCTAGCCTGATTTACCCACCTAGGGTTAGGGTTAGGGTTAAGCCTAGGGTTAGGGTTTTTTATACGAAGAATCCCTGAGCTCCCGGCACACTGCAGCTGCGGAAGGCAACGCAAGCGGAGCGCAGAAGAGGCAAAACATGGCCGCCTCCACGGCTGCTTCTATGGGGTCATCCCTAACCCTAGGCTGATTTACCTGCCTAGGGTTAGGGTTAGGGTTAAGCCTAGGGTTAGGGTTTTTGAAACCACATAGCCCTGAGCTCCAGTCACTCTACAGCTGCGAAAGGCATCGCAAGGAGAGCGCAAAACTGCCACAACATGCCTGCCTCCACAGCTTTTTCGTTTGGACCATCCCTAACCCTAGCCTGATTTACCTGCCTAGGGTTAGGGTTAGGGTTAAGCCTATGGTTAGGGTTTTTGAAACCACATAGCCCTGAGCTCCAGTAACACTACCACTGCGAATGGCATACCAAGGAGAATCCAAAAGTGCCACAACATGGCTGGTTCCACTGATTTTCTTTGGGACCATCACGAAACCTAGCCTGATGTACCTGCCTAGGGTTAGGGTTAGGGTTAGGCCTAGGGCTTGGGTTTCACTCAGGACTAGGCTTAGGGTTTCTTAAACCAGGAAGCCCTGAGCTCCAGGCACACTGCAGCTGCAAAAGGCATCCCAAGGAGAGTGCAAAACTGCCACAACATGGCTGCTTCCACAGCTTTTTACTTGGGGCCATCCCTAAACCTAGCCTGATGCACCTGCCTAGGGTTAGGGTTACGGTGAGGGTTTGGTTTCCACTCAGGACTAGGGTTAGGGTTTCTTAAACCAGAAAGCCCTGAGCTCCAGGCACATTGCAGCTGCGAAATAAATCCCAAGGGGAGCGCAAAACTGCCACAACATGCCTGCCTCCACAGCTTTTTCATTTGGACCATCCCTAACCCTAGCCTGATGTACCTGCCTAGGGTTAGGGTTAGGGGTCACCCTAGGGTTAGGGTTTTTTAAACCAGGAAGCCCTGAGCTCCAGGCACACTGCAGATGTGGAAGGCAAAGCAAGGGGAGCGCAAAAGTGCCACAACATGGCCGCCACCCCAGATGTTTCTTTGGGGTCATCCCTAACCCTAGGCTGATTTACCTGTCTAGGGTTAGGGTTAGGGTTAAGCCTAGAGTTAGGGTTTCTGAAACCACATAGCCCTGAGCCCCAGTCACACTGCAGCTGCGAAAGGCATCGCAAGGGGAGCGCAAAAGTGCCACAACATGCCTGCCTCCAAAGCTTTTTCTTTGGGACCATCCCTTAGCCCAGAGTTATTTACAAGCCTAGGGTTAGTGTTAGGGGTCACCCTAGGGTTAGGGTTTCTTAAACCAGGAAGCCCGGAGCTCCAGGCACACTGCAGCTGCGAAAGGCATCGCAAGGAGAGCGCAAAACTGCCACAAAATGCCTGCCGCCACAGCTTTTTCGTTTGGACCATCCCTAACCCTAGCCTGATTTACCTGCCTAGGGTTAGGGTTAGGGGTCACCCTAGGGTTAGGGTTTTTTAAACCAGGAAGCCCTGAGCTCCAGTAACACTACCACTGCGAATGGCATACCAAGGAGAATCCAAAAGTGCCACAACATGGCTGGTTCCACTGATTTTCTTTAGGACCATCACGAACCCTAGCCTGATGTACCTGCCTAGGGTTAGGGTTAGGGGTCACCCTAGGGTTAGGGTTTTTTAAACCAGGAAGCCCTGAGCTCCAGGCACACTGCAGCTGCAAATGGCATCCCAAGGAGAGTGCAAAACTGCCACAACATGGCTGCTTCCACAGCTTTTTACTTGGGACCATCCCTAAACCTAGCCTGATTTACCTGCCTAGGGTTAGGGTTAGGGTTAAGCCTAGGGTTAGGGTTAAGCCTAGGGTTAGGTTTTTTTATACGAAGAAGCCCTTAGCTCCTGGCACACTGCAGCTGCGGAAGGCAACGCAAGGTGAGCGCAAAAGTGGCAAAACATGGCCGCCTCCACGGCTGTTTCTATGGGGTCATCCCGAACCCTAGGCTGATTTACCTGCCTAGGTTTAGGGTTAGGGTTAAGCCTATGGTTAGGGTTTTTGAAACCACATAGCCCTGAGCTCCAGTCACACTGCAGCTGCAAATGGCATCCCAAGGAGAGTGCAAAACTGCCACAACATGGCTGCTTCCACAGCTTTTTACTTGGGACCATCCCTAAACCTAGCCTGATGTACCTGCCTAGGGTTAGGGTTCGGGTTATGGTTAGGGTTTGGGTTTCACTCAGGACTAGGCTTAGGGTTTCTTAAACCAGGAAGCCCTGAGCTCCAGGCACACTGCAGATGTGGAAGGCAAACCAAGGGGAGTGCAAAAGTGCCACAACATGGCCGCCACCCCAGCTGTATCTTTGGGGTCATCCCTAACCCTAGGCTGATTTACCTGCCTAGGGTTAGGGTTAGGGTTAAGCCTAGGGTTAGGGTTTTTGAAACCACATAGCCCTGAGCTCCAGTCACACTGCAGCTGCGAAAGGCATCGCAAGGAGAGCACAAAAGTGCCACAACATGGCTGGCTCCAAAGCTTTTTCTTTGGGACCATCCCTTAGCCTAGAGTTATTTACAAGCCTAGGGTTAGGGTTAGGGTTTGGGTTTCACTCAGGACTAGGGTTAGGGTTTCTTAAACCAGGAAGCCCTGAGCTCCAGGCACACTGCAGCTGCAAAAGGCATCCCAAGGAGAGTGCAAAACTGCCACAACATGGCTGCTTCCACAGCTTTTTCCTTTGGACCATCCCTAACCCTAGCCTGATTTACCTGCCTAGGGTTAGGGTTAGGGTTGAGCCTAGGGTTAGGGTTTTTGAAACCACATAGCCCTGAGCTCCAGTAACACTACCACTGCGAATGGCATACCAAGGAGAATCCAAAAGTGCCACAACATGGCTGGTTCCACTGATTTTCTTTAGGACCATCCCTAAACCTAGCCTGATGTACCTGCCTAGGGTTAGGGTTAGGGTTAGGCCTAGGGCTTGGGTTTCACTCAGGACTAAGGTTAGGGTTTCTTAAACAAGGAATCCCTGAGCTCCATGCAAACTGCAGCTGCAAAAGGCATCCCAAGGAGAGTGCAAAACTGCCACAACATGG
This sequence comes from Camarhynchus parvulus, assembly GCF_901933205.1. NCBI lineage: Eukaryota > Metazoa > Chordata > Aves > Passeriformes > Thraupidae > Camarhynchus > Camarhynchus parvulus. The sequence continues at coordinate 79,761,533 of NC_044573.1, read as the reverse complement.
CTGCTTCCACAGCTTTTTACTTGGGACCATCCCTAACCCTAGCCTGATGTACCTGCCTAGGGTTAGGGTTAGGGTTAGGGTTTGGGTTTCACTCAGGACTAGGGTTAGGGTTTCTTAAACCAGGAAGCCCTGAGCTCCAGGCACACTGCAGCTGCGAAATAAATCCCAAGGGGAGCGCAAAACTGCAACAACATGCCTGCCTCCACAGCTTTTCCGTTTGGACCATCCCTAACCCTAGCCTGATTTACCTGCCTAGGGTTAGGGTTAGGGTTAAGCCTAGGGTTAGGGTTTTTTAAACCAGGAAGCCCTGAGCTCCAGGCACACTGCAGCTGCAAAAGGCATCCCAAGGAGAGTGCAAAACTGCCACAACATGGCTGCTTCCTCAGCTTTTTACTTAGGACCATCACTTAGCCTAGGGTGATTTAACTGCCAAGGGTCTGGGCCAGGATTAAGCCTAGGGTTAGGGTTAAGTCCAGGGTTAGTGTTTTTTAAACAAGGAAGACCTGAGCTCCAGGCACACTGCAGCTGCGGAAGGCAACGCAAGGAGAGCGCAAAAGTGCCACAAAATGCCTGCCGCCACAGCTTTTTCGTTTGGACCATCCCTAACCCTAGCCTGATTTACCTGCCTAGGGTTAGGGTTAGGGTCACCCTAGGGTTAGGGTTTTTTAAACCAGGAAGCCCGGAGCTCCAGGCACACTGCAGCTGCGAAAGGCATCGCAAGGAGAGCGCAAAACTGCCACAAAATGCCTGCCGCCACAGCTTTTTCGTTTGGACCATCCCTAACCCTAGCCTGATTTACCTGCCTAGGGTTAGGGTTAGGGGTCACCCTAGGGTTAGGGTTTTTTAAACCAGGAAGCCCTGAGCTCCAGTAACACTACCACTGCGAATGGCATACCAAGGAGAATCCAAAAGTGCCACAACATGGCTGGTTCCACTGATTTTCTTTAGGACCATCACGAACCCTAGCCTGATGTACCTGCCTAGGGTTAGGGTTAGGGGTCACCCTAGGGTTAGGGTTTTTTAAACCAGGAAGCCCTGAGCTCCAGGCACACTGCAGCTGCAAATGGCATCCCAAGGAGAGTGCAAAACTGCCACAACATGGCTGCTTCCACAGCTTTTTACTTGGGACCATCCCTAAACCCTAGCCTGATTTACCTGCCTAGGGTTAGGGTTAGGGTTAAGCCTAGGGTTAGGGTTAAGCCTAGGGTTAGGTTTTTTAAACCAGGAAGCCCTTAGCTCCTGGCACACTGCAGCTGCGGAAGGCAACCCAAGGGGAGCGCAAAAGTGCCAAAACATGGCCGCCTCCACGGCTGTTTCTATGGGGACCATCCCTAACCCTAGGCTGATTTACCTGCCTAGGGTTAGGGTTAGGGTAAGCCTAGGGTTAGGGTTTTTGAAACCAGATAGCCCTGAGCTCCAGTCACACTACAGCTGCGAAAGGCATCCCAAGGAGAGCGCAAAACTGCCACAACATGCCTGCCTCCACAGCTTTTTTTTGGGACCATCCCTAACCCTAGCCTGATTTACCTGCCTAGGGTTAGGGTTCGGGTTAGGGTTAGGGTTTGGGTTTCACTCAGGACTAGGGTTAGGGTTTCTTAAACCAGGAAGCCCTGAGCTCCAGGCACACTGCAGATGTGGAAGGCAAACCAAGGGGAGTGCAAAAGTGCCACAACATGGCCGCCACCCGCAGCTTTTTCTTTGGGGTCATCCCTAACCCTAGGCTGATTTACCTGCCTAGGGTTAGGGTTAGGGTTAAGCCTAGGGTTAGGGTTTTTGAAACCACATAGCCCTGAGCTCCAGTCACACTGCAGCTGCGAAAGGCATCGCAAGGAGAGCACAAAAAGTGCCACAACATGCCTGCCTCCAAAGCTTTTTCTTTGGGACCATCCCTTAGCCTAGAGTTATTTACCACCTAGGCTTAGGGTTAGGGTTTAGGGTTACCTAGGGTTAGGGTTTCTAAACCAGGAAGCCCTGAGCTCCAGGCACACTGCAGCTTAAATAAAGACATCCCAAGGAGACGCAAAACTGCCACAACATGGCTGCTTCCACAGCTTTTTCTTTTGGACCATCCCTAACCCTAGCCTGATTTACCTGCCTAGGGTTAGGGTTAGGGGTCACCCTAGGGTTAGGGTTTTTAAACCAGGAAGCCCTGAGCTCCAGGCACACTGCAGCTGCAAAAGGCATCCCAAGGAGAGTGCAAAACTGCCACAACATGGCTGCTTCCACAGCTTTTTCTTGGGACCATCCCTAAACCTAGCCTGATTTACCTGCCTAGGGTTAGGGTTAGGGTTAAGCCTAGGGTTAGGGTTTTTAAACCAGGAAGCCCTGAGCTCCAGGCACACTGCAGCTGCAAATGGACAAGAAACCAATTTTTTATTAGGGTTTTTAACACCCGGCCAGGCACACTGCAGCCAAAGGCAAAAGGAGCGCAAAAGTGCCACAACATGGCCGCCTCCACAGCTGTTTCTTTGGGGTCATCCCTAACCCTAGGCTGATTTACCTGCCTAGGGTTAGGGTTAGGGTTTAGCCCTAGGGTTAGGGTTTTTGAAACCACATAGCCCTGAGCTCCAGTCACACTGCAGCTGCAAAAGGCATCGCAAGGAGAGCGCAAAACTGCCACAACATGGCTGCCTCCACAGCTTTTCCTTTGGGACCATCCCTACCTAGCCTGATTTACCTGCCTAGGGTTAGGGTTAGGGTTAGGTTTTTGGGTTTCCCTCAGGACTAGGGTTAGGGTTTTTAAACCAGGAAGCCCTGAGCTCCAGGCACACTGCAGCTGCAAAAGGCATCCCAAGGAGAGTGCAAAACTGCCACAACATGGCTGCCTCCACAGCTTTTTTTTTAGACCATCCCTAACCCTAGCTGATTTACCTGCCTAGGGTTAGGGTTAGGGTTGAGCCTAGGGTTAGGGTTTTTGAAACCAGATAGCCCTGAGCTCCAGTAACACTACCACTGCGAATGGCATACCAAGGAGAACCCAAAAGTGCCACAACATGGCTGGCTCCACTGATTTTTTTTGGGACCATCCCTAAACCTAGCCTGATGTACCTGCCTAGGGTTAGGGTTAGGGTTAGGCCTAGGGCTTGGGTTTCACTCAGGACTAGGGTTAGGGTTTTTTAAACCAGGAAGCCCTGAGCTCCAGGCACACTGCAGCTGCAAAAGGCATCCCAAGGAGAGTGCAAAACTGCCACAACATGGCTGCTTCCACAGCTTTTTACTTGGGACCATCCCTAACCCTAGCCTGATTTACCTGCCTAGGGTTAGGGTTAGGGTTAAGCGTTAGGGTTTGGGTTCACTCAGGACTAGGGTTAGGGTTTCTTAAACCAGGAAGCCCTGAGCTCCAGGCACACTGCAGCTGCGAAAGGCAATCCCAAGGGGAGCGCAAAACTGCCACAACATGCCTGCCTCCACAGCTTTTTCGTTGGACCATCCCTAACCCTAGCCTGATTTACCTGCCTAGGGTTAGGGTTAGGGGTTACGCCTAGGGTTAGGGTTTTTAAACCAGGAAGCCCTGAGCTCCAGGCACACTGCAGCTGCAAAAGGCAACGCAAGGAGAGCGCAAAAGTGCCACAACATGGCTGCCTCCACAGCTTTTTCTTTGGGACCATCCCTAACCCTAGCCTGATTTACCTGCCTTAGGGTTTAGGTTAGGGTTTCACGCTAGGGTTAGGGTTTTTTAAACCAGGAAGCCCTGAGCTCCAGGCACACTGCAGCTGCGAAAGGCAACGCAAGGAGAGCGCAAAAGTGCCACAACATGCCTGCCTCCACAGCTTTTTCTTTGGGACCATCCCTAACCCTAGCCTGATTTACCTGCCTAGGGTTAGGGTTAGGGTTAAGCCTAGGGTTAGGGTTTTTTAAACCAGGAAGCCCTGAGCTCCAGGCACACTGCAGCTGCGAAAGGCATCGCAAGGAGAGCGCAAAACTGCCACAACATGCCTGCCGCCACAGCTTTTTCGTTTGGACCATCCCTAACCCTAGCCTGATTTACCTGCCTAGGGTTAGGGTTAGGGGTCACCCTAGGGTTAGGGTTTTTTAAACCAGGAAGCCCTGAGCTCCAGTCACACTACAGCTGCGAATGGCATACCAAGGAGAGTCCAAAAGTGCCACAACATGGCTGCTTCCACAGCTTTTCTTTAGGACCATCCCTAACCCTAGCCTGATTTACCTGCCTAGGGTTAGGGTTAGGGGTCACCCTAGGGTTAGGGTTTTTTAAACCAGGAAGCCCTGAGCTCCAGGCACACTGCAGCTGCAAAAGGCATCCCAAGGAGAGTGCAAAACTGCCACAACATGGCTGCTTCCACAGCTTTTTACTTGGGACCATCCCTAAACCTAGCCTGATTTACCTGCCTAGGGTTAGGGTTAGGGTTAAGCCTAGGGTTAGGGTTAAGCCTAGGGTTAGGTTTTTTTATACGAAGAAGCCCTTAGCTCCTGGCACACTGCAGCTGCGGAAGGCAACGCAAGGTGAGCGCAAAAGTGGCAAAACATGGCCGCCTCCACGGCTGTTTCTATGGGGTCATCCCGAACCCTAGGCTGATTTACCTGCCTAGGGTTAGGGTTAGGGTTAAGCCTAGGGTTAGGGTTTTTGAAACCACATAGCCCTGAGCTCCAGTCACACTGCAGCTGCGAAAGGCATCGCAAGGAGAGCGCAAAACTGCCACAACATGCTGCCTCCACAGCTTTTTCTTTGGACCATCCCTAACCTAGCCTGATTTACCTGCCTAGGGTTAGGGTTCGGGTTATGGTTAGGGTTTGGGTTTCACTCAGGACTAGGCTTGGTTTCTTAAACCAGGAAGCCCTGAGCTCCAGGCACACTGCAGATGTGGAAGGCAAACCAAGGGGAGTGCAAAAGTGCCACAACATGGCCGCCACCCCAGCTGTTTCTTTGGGGTCATCCCTAACCCTAGGCTGATTTACCTGCCTAGGGTTAGGGTTAGGGTTAAGCCTAGGGTTAGGGTTTTTGAAACCACATAGCCCTGAGCTCCAGTCACACTGCAGCTGCGAAAGGCATCGCAAGGAGAGCACAAAAGTGCCACAACATGGCTGGCTCCAAAGCTTTTTCTTTGGGACCATCCCTTAGCCTAGAGTTATTTACAAGCCTAGGGTTAGGGTTTGGGGGGTTTCACTCAGGACTAGGGTTAGGGTTTCTTAAACCAGGAAGCCCTGAGCTCCAGGCACACTGCAGCTGCAAAAGGCATCCCAAGGAGAGTGCAAAACTGCCACAACATGGCTGCTTCCACAGCTTTTTCGTTTGACCATCCCTAACCCTAGCCTGATTTACCTGCCTAGGGTTAGGGTTAGGGTTGGCCTAGGGTTAGGGTTTTTGAAACCACATAGCCCTGAGCTCCAGGCACACTACCGCTGCAAATGGCATACCAAGGAGAATGCAAAAGTGCCACAACATGGCTGGTTCCACAGCTTTTTCTTTTGGACCATCCCTAAACCTAGCCTGATTTACCTGCCTAGGGTTAGGGTTAGGGTTAGGCCTAGGGCTTGGGTTTCACTCAGGACTAAGGTTAGGGTTTCTTAAACCAGGAAGCCCTGAGCTCCATGCACACTGCAGCTGCAAAAGGCATCCCAAGGAGAGTGCAAAACTGCCACAACATGGCTGCCTCCACAGCTTTTTCTTGGGACCATCCCTAACCCTAGCCTGATGTACCTGCCTAGGGTTAGGGTTAGGGTTGGTTGGTTTCACTCAGGACTAGGGTTAGGGTTTTTAAACCAGGAAGCCCTGAGCTCCAGGCACACTGCAGCTGGAGGCAAAACATCCCAAGGGGAGCGCAAAACTGCCACAACATGCCTGCCTCCACAGCTTTTTCGTTTGGACCATCCCTAACCCTAGCCTGATTTACCTGCCTAGGGTTAGGGTTAGGGTTAAGCCTAGGGTTAGGGTTTTTTAAACCAGGAAGCCCTGAGCTCCAGGCACACTGCAGCTGCAAAGGCATCCCAAGGAGAGTGCAAAACTGCCACAACATGGCTGCTTCCACAGCTTTTTACTTGGGACCATCCCTAAACCTAGGCTGATTTACCTGCCTAGGGTTAGGGTTAGGGTTGAGCCTAGGGTTAGGGTTTTTAAACCACATAGCCCTGAGCTCCAGTCACACTACAGCTGCGAAAGGCATCGCAAGGAGAGCGCAAAAGTGCCACAACATGCCTGCCTCCACAGCTTTTTCTTTTGGACCATCCCTAACCCTAGCCTGATTTACCTGCCTAGGGTTAGGGTTAGGGTTAGGCACCCTAGGGTTAGGGTTTTTTAAACCAGGAAGCCCTGAGCTCCAGGCACACTGCAGCTGCAAAAGGCAACCCAAGGAGAGCGCAAAACTGCCACAACATGGCTGCTTCCACAGCTTTTTCTTTGGACCATCCCTAACCCTAGCCTGATTTACCTGCCTAGGGTTAGGGTTAGGGTTAAGCCTAGGGTTAGGGTTTCACTCAGGACTAGGGTTTTCTTAGGGTTCCACTGCAGCTCAAAGGCAAGCAAGGGGAGTGCAAAAGTGCCACAACATGGCTGCCCCAGCTTTTCTTTGGGATCATCCCTAACCCTTAGTACCTGCCTAGGGTTAGGGTTAGGGTTAGCCTAGGGTTAGGGTTTTTTAAACCACATAGCCCTGAGCTCCAGTCACACTACAGCTGCGAAAGGCATCGCAAGGAGAGCGCAAAACTGCCACAACATGCCTGCCTCCACAGCTTTTTCGTTGGGACCATCCCTAACCCTAGCCTGATTTACCTGCCTAGGGTTAGGGTTAGGGGTTCACCCTAGGGTTAGGGTTTTTAAACCAGGAAGCCCTGAGCTCCAGGCACACTGCAGCTGCAAAAGGCAACTCCCAAGGAGAGTGCAAAACTGCCACAACATGGCTGCTTCCACAGCTTTTTACTTTTTGACCATCCCTAAACCTAGCCTGATTTACCTGCCTAGGGTTAGGGTTAGGGTTAGGTTAGGGTTAAGGTTAAGGCTAGGGTTAGGGTTTTTTAAACCAGGAAGCCCTGAGCTCCAGGCACACTGCAGCTGCGGAAGGCAACCCCAAGGAGAGCGCAAAACTGCCACAACATGGCTGCCCTGCCTCCACAGCTTTTTCTTTGGGACCATCCCTAACCCTAGGCTGATTTACCTGCCTAGGGTTAGGGTTAGGGGTCACCCTAGGGTTAGGGTTTTTTAAACCAGGAAGCCCTGAGCTCCAGGCACACTGCAGCTGCAAAAGGCATCCCAAGGAGAGTGCAAAACTGCCACAACATGGCTGCCTCCACAGCTTTTTCGTTGGACCATCCCTAACCTAGCCTGATTTACCTGCCTAGGGTTAGGGTTAGGGTTAAGCGGGTTAGGTTAAGCCTAGGGTTAGGGTTTTTATACCAGGAAGCCCTTAGCTCCAGGCACACTGCAGCTGCGGAAGGCAACGCAAGGGGAGCGCAAAAGTGCCACAACATGGCCGCCTCCACGGCTGTTTCTATGGGGCCATCCCTAACCCTAGGCTGATTTACCTGCCTAGGGTTAGGGTTAGGGTTAAGCCTAGGGTTAGGGTTTTTGAAACCACATAGCCCTGAGCTCCAGTCACACTACAGCTGCCAAAGGCATCGCAAGGAGAGCGCAAAAGTGCCACAACATTCCTGCCTCCACAGCTTTTTCGTTTGGACCATCCCTAACCCTAGCCTGATGTACCTGCCTAGGGTTAGGGTTCGGGTTAGGGTTAGGGTTTGGGTTTCACTCAGGACTAGGCTTAGGGTTTCTTAAACCAGGAAGCCCTTAGCTGCAGGCACACTGCAGATGTGGAAGGCAAACCAAGGGGAGTGCAAAAGTGCCACAACATGGCCGCCACCCCAGCTGTTTCTTTGGGGTCATCCCTAACCCTAGGCTGATTTACCTGCCTAGGGTTAGGGTTAGGGTTAAGCCTAGGGTTAGGGTTTTTGAAACCACATAGCCCTGAGCTCCAGTCACACTGCAGCTGCGAAAGGCATCGCAAGGAGAGCGCAAAAGTGCCACAACATGCCTGCCTCCAAAGCTTTTTCTTTGGGACCATCCCTTAGCCTAGAGTTATTTACAAGCCTAGGGTTAGGGTTAGGGTTAGGTTTGGGTTTCACTCAGGACTAGGGTTAGGGTTTCTTAAACCAGGAAGCCCTGAGCTCCAGGCACACTACAGATGCGAAAGACATCGCAAGGAGAGCGCAAAACTGCCACAACATGCCTGCCTCCACAGCTTTTTCGTTTGGACCATCCCTAACCCTAGCCTGATTTACCTGCCTAGGGTTAGGGTTAGGGTTGAGCCTAGGGTTAGGGTTTTTGAAACCACATAGCCCTGAGCTCCAGTAACACTACCACTGCGAATGGCATACCAAGGAGAATCCAAAAGTGCCACAACCTGGCTGGTTCCACTGACTTTTTTTAGGACCATCACGAACCCTAGCCTGATGTACCTGCCTAGGGTTAGGGTTAGGGTTAGGCCTAGGGCTTGGGTTTCACTCAGGACTACGGTTAGGGTTTCTTAAACAAGGAAGCCCTGAGCTCCATGCACACTGCAGCTGCAAAAGGCATCCCAAGGAGAGTGCAAAACTGCCACAACATGGCTGCTTCCACAGCTTTTTACTTGGGACCATCCCTAACCCTAGCCTGATGCACCTGCCTAGGGTTAGGGTTAGGGTTAGGGTTAGGGTTTGGGTTTCACTCAGGACTAGGGTTAGGGTTTCTTAAACCAGGAAGCCCTGAGCTCCAGGCACACTGCAGCTGCGAAATAAATCCCAAGGGGAGCGCAAAACTGCAACAACATGCCTGCCTCCACAGCTTTTTCGTTTGGACCATCCCTAACCCTAGCCTGATTTACCTGCCTAGGGTTAGGGTTAGGGGTCACCCTAGGGTTAGGGTTTTTAAACCAGGAAGCCCTGAGCTCCAGGCACACTGCAGCTGCAAAAGGCATCCCAAGGAGAGTGCAAAACTGCCACAACATGGCTGCTTCCACAGCTTTTTACTTGGGACCATCCCTAAGCCTAGCCTGATGTACCTGCCTAGGGTTAGGGTTAGGGTTGAGCCTAGGGTTAGGGTTTTTGAAACCACATAGCCCTGAGCTCCAGTCACACTACAGCTGCGAAAGTCATCCCAAGGAGAGCGCAAAATTCCCACAACATGCCTGCCTCCACAGCTTTTTCCTTTGGACCATCCCTAACCCTAGTCTGATTTACCTGCCTAGGGTTAGGGTTAGGGGTCACCCTAGGGTTAGGGTTTTTTAAACCAGGAAGCCCTGAGCTCCAGGCACACTGCAGATGTGGAAGGCAAAGCAAGGGGAGCGCAAAAGTGCCACAACATGGCCGCCACCCCAGCTGTTACTTTGGGGTCATCCCTAACCCTAGGCTGATTTACCTGCCTAGGGTTAGGGTTAGGGTTCAGCCTAGGGTTAGGGTTTTTGAAACCACATAGCCCTGAGCCCCAGTCACACGACAGCTGCGAAAGGCATCGCAAGGAGAGCGCAAAAGTGCCACAACATGCCTGCCTCCAAAGCTTTTTCTTTGGGACCATCCCTTAGCCTAGAGTTATTTACAAGCCTAGGGTTAGGGTTAGGGGTCACACTAGGGTTAGGGTTTCTTAAACCAGGAAGCCCGGAGCTCCAGGCACACTGCAGCTGCGAAATAACTCCCAAGGAGTGTGCAAAACTGCCACAACATGGCGGCCCCCACAGCTTTTTCGTTTGGACCATCCCTAACCCTAGCCTGATTTACCTGCCTAGGGTTAGGGTTAGGGGTCACCCTAGGGTTAGGGTTTTTTAAACCAGGAAGCCCTGAGCTCCAGGCACACTGCAGCTGCAAAAGGCATCCCAAGGAGAGTGCAAAACTGCCACAACATGGCTGCATCCACAGCTTTTTACTTGGGACCATCCCTAAACCTAGCCTGATTTACCTGCCTAGGGTTAGGGTTAGGGTTAAGCCTAGGGTTAGGGTTTTTTATACGAAGAAGCCCTTAGCTCCTGGCACACTGCAGCTGCGGAAGGCAACGCAAGGGGAGCGCAAATGTGGCAAAACATGGCCGCCTCCACAGCTGTTTCTATGGGGTCATCCCGAACCCTAGGCTGATTTACCTGCCTAGGGTTAGGGTTTTTGAAACCACATAGCCCTGAGCTCCAGTCACACTACAGCTGCCAAAGGCATCGCAAGGAGAGCGCAAAAGTGCCACAACATTCCTGCCTCCACAGCTTTTTCGTTTGGACCATCCCTAACCCTAGCCTGATTTACCTGCCTAGGGTTAGGGTTAGGGGTCACCCTAGGGTTAGGGTTTTTTAAACCAGGAAGCCCTGAGCTCCAGGCACACTGCAGCTGCAAAAGGCATCCCAAGGAGAGTGCAAAACTGCCACAACATGGCTGCTTCCACAGCTTTTTACTTGGGACCATCCCTAAGCCTAGACTGATGTACCTGCCTAGGGTTAGGGTTAGGGTTTAGCCTTAGGCTATGGTTAGGGTTTTGAAACCACATAGCCCTGAGCTCCAGTCACACTACAGCTGCGAAAGTCATCCCAAGGAGAGCGCAAAATTGCCACAACATGCCTGCCTCCACAGCTTTTTCCTTTGGACCATCCCTAACCCTAGTCTGATTTACCTGCCTAGGGTTAGGGTTAGGGGTTAGGTCACCCTAGGATTAGGGTTTTTTTTAAACCAGGAAGCCCTGAGCTCCAGGCACACTGCAGATGTGGAAGGCAAAGCAAGGGGAGCGCAAAAGTGCCACAACATGGCCGCCACCCCAGCTGTTTCTTTGGGGTCATCCCTAACCCTAGGCTGATTTACCTGCCTAGGGTTAGGGTTAGGGTTAAGCCTAGGGTTAGGGTTTTTGAAACCACATAGCCCTGAGCCCCAGTCACACTACAGCTGCGAAAGGCATCACAAGGAGAGCGCAAAAGTGCCACAACATGCCTGCCTCCAAAGCTTTTTCTTTGAGATCATCCCTTAGCCTAAAGTTATTTACAAGCCTAGGGTTAGGGTTAGGGGTCACCCTAGGGTTAGGGTTTTTTAAACCAGGAAGCCCGGAGCTCCAGGCACACTGCAGCTGCAAAGAACATCCCAAGGAGAGTGCAAAACTGCCACAACATGGCTGCCTCCACAGCTTTTTCTTTTGGACCATCCCTAAACCTAGCCTGATTTACCTGCCTAGGGTTAGGGTTAGGGTTAGTAGGGTTAAGCCTAGGGTTAGGGTTTTTAAACCAGGAAGCCCTTAGCTCCAGGCACACTGCAGCTGCGAAAGGCAACGCAAGGAGAGGCGCAAAATGTGCCACAACATGGCCGCCTCCACAGCTTTTTCTATGGGACCATCCCGAACCCTAGGCTGATTTACCTGCCTAGGGTTAGGGTTAGGTTACTAGGGTTAGGGTTAAGCCTAGGGTTAGGGTTTTTAAACCACATAGCCCCTGAGCTCCAGTCACACTACAGCTGCCAAAGGCATCGCAAGGAGAGCGCAAAACTGCCACAACATGCCTGCCTCCACAGCTTTTTCTTTGGATCATCCCTAACCCTAGCCTGATTTACCTGCCTAGGGTTAGGGTTAGGGTTAGCCCTAGGGTTAGGGTTTTTAAACCACGAAGCCCTGAGCTCCAGGCACACTGCAGCTGCAAAAGGCATCCCAAGGAGAGTGCAAAACTGCCACAACATGGCTGCTTCCACAGCTTTTTACTTGGGACCATCCCTAAGCCTAGCCTGATGTACCTGCCTAGGGTTAGGGTTCGGGTTAGGGTTAGGGTTTGGGTTTCACTCAGGACTAGGCTTAGGCTTTCTTAAACCAGGAAGCCCTGAGCTCCAGGCACACTGCAGATGTGGAAGGCAAACCAAGGGGAGTGCAAAAGTGCCACAACATGGCCGCCACCCCAGCTGTTTCTTTGGGGTCATCCCTAACCCTAGGCTGATTTACCTGCCTAGGGTTAGGGTTAGGGTTAAGCCTAGGGTTAGGGTTTTTGAAACCACATAGCCCTGAGCTCCAGTCACACTGCAGCTGCGAAAGGCATCGCAAGGAGAGCACAAAAGTGCCACAACATGCCTGCCTCCAAAGCTTTTTCTTTGGGACCATCCCTTAGCCTAGAGTTATTTACAAGCCTAGGGTTAGGGTTAGGGTTTGGGTTTCACTCAGGACTAGGGTTAGGGTTTCTTAAACCAGGAAGCCCTGAGCTCCAGGCACACTACAGCTGCGAAAGACATCGCAAGGAGAGCGCAAAACTGCCACAACATGCCTGCCTCCACAGCTTTTTCGTTTGGACCATCCCTAACCCTAGCCTGATTTACCTGCCTAGGGTTAGGGTTAGGGTTGAGCCTAGGGTTAGGGTTTTTGAAACCACATAGCCCTGAGCTCCAGTAACACTACCACTGCGAATGGCATACCAAGGAGAATCCAAAAGCGCCACAACCTGGCTGGTTCCACTGACTTTTTTAAGGACCATCACGAACCCTAGCCTGATGTACCTGCCTAGGGTTAGGGTTAGGGTTAGGCCTAGGGCTTGGGTTTCACTCAGGACTACGGTTAGGGTTTCTTAAACAAGGAAGCCCTGAGCTCCATGCACACTGCAGCTGCAAAAGGCATCCCAAGGAGAGTGCAAAACTGCCACAACATGGCTGCTTCCACAGCTTTTTACTTGGGACCATCCCTAACCCTAGCCTGATGCACCTGCCTAGGGTTAGGGTTAGGGTTAGGGTTTGGGTTTCACTCAGGACTAGGGTTAGGGTTTCTTAAACCAGGAAGCCCTGAGCTCCAGGCACACTGCAGCTGCGAATAAATCCCAAGGGGAGCGCAAAACTGCAACAACATGCCTGCCTCCACAGCTTTTTCGTTTGGACCATCCCTAACCCTAGCCTGATTTACCTGCCTAGGGTTAGGGTTAGGGGTCACCCTAGGGTTAGGGTTTTTTAAACCAGGAAGCCCTGAGCTCCAGGCACACTGCAGCTGCAAAAGGCATCCCAAGGAGAGTGCAAAACTGCCACAACATGGCTGCTTCCACAGCTTTTTACTTGGGACCATCCCTAAACCTAGCCTGATTTACCTGCCTAGGGTTAGGGTTAGGGTTAGCCTAGGGTTAGGGTTTTTTTAAACCAGGAAGCCCTGAGCTCCAGGCACACTGCAGTCCCAAGGCATACCCAAGGAGAAGCCAAAAGTGCCACAACATGGCCGCCTCCACAGCTTTTTCGTTTGGACCATCCCTAACCCTAGCCTGATTTACCTGCCTAGGGTTAGGGTTAGGGTTCAGCCTAGGGTTAGGGTTTTTGAAACCACATAGCCCTGAGCTCCAGTCACACTACAGCTGCGAAAGGCATCCCAAGGAGAGCGCAAAAGTGCCACAACATGCCTGCCTCCACAGCTTTTTCCTTTGGACCATCCCTAACCCTAGCCTGATTTACCTGCCTAGGGTTAGGGTTAGGGGTTCACCCTAGGGTTAGGGTTTTTAAACCAGGAAGCCCTGAGCTCCAGGCACACTGCAGATGTGGAAGGCAACGCAAGGGGAGCGCAAAAGTGCCACAACATGGCCGCTACCCCAGCTGTTTCTTTGGGGTCATCCCTAACCCTAGGCTGATTTACCTGCCTAGGGTTAGGGTTAGGGTTAAGCCTAGGGTTAGGGTTTTTAGTTTAACCACATAGCCCTGAGCCCCAGTCACACTACAGCTGCGAAAGGCATCGCAAGGAGAGCGCAAAAGTGCCACAACATGCCTGCCTCCAAAGCTTTTTCTTTGGGACCATCCCTTAGCCTAGAGTTATTTACAAGCCTAGGGTTAGGGTTAGGGGTCACCCTAGGGTTAGGGTTTTTTAAACCAGGAAGCCCTGAGCTCCAGGCACACTGCAGCTGCGAAAGGCATCCCAAGGAGAGTGCAAAACTGCCACAACATGCCTGCCTCCACAGCTTTTTCGTTTGGACCATCCCTAACCCTAGCCTGATTTACCTGCCTAGGGTTAGGGTTAGGGGTCACCCTAGGGTTAGGGTTTTTTAAACCAGGAAGCCCTGAGCTCCAGGCACACTGCAGCTGCAAAAGGCATCCCAAGGAGAGTGCAAAACTGCCACAACATGGCTGCTTCCACAGCTTTTTACTTGGGACCATCCCTAAACCTAGCCTGATTTACCTGCCTAGGGTTAGGGTTAGGGTTAAGCCTAGGGTTAGGGTTAAGCCTAGGGTTAGGGTTTTTTATACGAAGAAGCCCTTAGCTCCTGGCACACTGCAGCTGCGGAAGGCAACGCAAGGGGAGCGCAAAAGTGGCAAAACATGGCCGCCTCCACGGCTGTTTCTATGGGGTCATCCCGAACCCTAGGCTGATTTACCTGCCTAGGGTTAGGGTTAGGGTTAAGCCTAGGGTTAGGGTTTTTGAAACCACATAGCCCTGAGCTCCAGTCACACTACAGCTGCCAAAGGCATCGCAAGGAAAGCCAAAGGCAAACTGCCACAACATGCCTGCCTCCACAGCTTTTTTCTTTTGGACCATCCCTAACCCTAGCCTGATTTACCTGCCTAGGGTTAGGGTTAGGGTTAGGGTTAGGGTTTGGGTTTCACTCAGGACTAGGGTTAGGGTTTTTTAAACCAGGAAGCCCTGAGCTCCAGGCACACTGCAGATGTGGAAGGCAAACCAAGGGGAGTGCAAAAGTGCCACAACATGGCCGCCACCCCAGCTGTTTCTTTGGGGTCATCCCTAACCCTAGGCTGATTTACCTGCCTAGGGTTAGGGTTAGGGTTAAGCCTAGGGTTAGGGTTTTTGAAACCACATAGCCCTGAGCTCCAGTCACACTGCAGCTGCGAAAGGCATCGCAAGGAGAGCACAAAAGTGCCACAACATGCCTGCCTCCAAAGCTTTTTCTTTGGGACCATCCCTTAGCCTAGAGTTATTTACAAGCCTAGGGTTAGGGTTAGGGTTTGGGTTTCACTCAGGACTAGGGTTAGGGTTTCTTAAACCAGGAAGCCCTGAGCTCCAGGCACACTACAGATGCGAAAGAAATCCCAAGGAGAGCGCAAAACTGCCACAACATGCCTGCCTCCACAGCTTTTTCGTTTGGACCATCCCTAACCCTAGCCTGATTTACCTGCCTAGGGTTAGGGTTAGGGTTGAGCCTAGGGTTAGGGTTTTTGAAACCACATAGCCCTGAGCTCCAGTAACACTACCACTGCGAATGGCATACCAAGGAGAATCCAAAAGTGCCACAACCTGGCTGGTTCCACTGACTTTCTTTAGGACCATCACGAACCCTAGCCTGATGTACCTGCCTAGGGTTAGGGTTAGGGTTAGGCCTAGGGCTTGGGTTTCACTCAGGACTACGGTTAGGGTTTCTTAAACAAGGAAGCCCTGAGCTCCATGCACACTGCAGCTGCAAAAGGCATCCCAAGGAGAGTGCAAAACTGCCACAACATGGCTGCTTCCACAGCTTTTTACTTGGGACCATCCCTAACCCTAGCCTGATGCACCTGCCTAGGGTTAGGGTTAGGGTTAGGGTTAGGGTTTGGGTTTCACTCAGGACTAGGGTTAGGGTTTCTTAAACCAGGAAGCCCTGAGCTCCAGGCACACTGCAGCTGCGAAATAAATCCCAAGGGGAGCGCAAAACTGCAACAACAGGCCTGCCTCCACAGCTTTTTCGTTTGGACCATCCCTAACCCTAGCCTGATTTACCTGCCTAGGGTTAGGGTTAGGGGTCACCCTAGGGTTAGGGTTTTTTAAACCAGGAAGCCCTGAGCTCCAGGCACACTGCAGCTGCAAAAGGCATCCCAAGGAGAGTGCAAAACTGCCACAACATGGCTGCTTCCACAGCTTTTTCTTGGGACCATCCCTAAGCCTAGCCTGATGTACCTGCCTAGGGTTAGGGTTAGGGTTGAGCCTAGGGTTAGGGTTTTTGAAACCACATAGCCCTGAGCTCCAGTCACACTACAGCTGCGAAAGTCATCCCAAGGAGAGCGCAAAATTCCCACAACATGCCTGCCTCCACAGCTTTTTCCTTTGGACCATCCCTAACCCTAGTCTGATTTACCTGCCTAGGGTTAGGGTTAGGGGTCACCCTAGGGTTAGGGTTTTTTAAACCAGGAAGCCCTGAGCTCCAGGCACACTGCAGATGTGGAAGGCAAAGCAAGGGGAGCGCAAAAGTGCCACAACATGGCCGCCACCCCAGCTGTTTCTTTGGGGTCATCCCTAACCCTAGGCTGATTTACCTGCCTAGGGTTAGGGTTAGGGTTCAGCCTAGGGTTAGGGTTTTTGAAACCACATAGCCCTGAGCCCCAGTCACACGACAGCTGCGAAAGGCATCCCAAGGAGAGCGCAAAAGTGCCACAACATGCCTGCCTCCAAAGCTTTTTCTTTGGGACCATCCCTTAGCCTAGAGTTATTTACCAGCCTAGGGTTAGGGTTAGGGGTCACCCTAGGGTTAGGGTTTTTTAAACCAGGAAGCCCTGAGCTCCAGGCACACTGCAGCTGCAAAAGGCATCCCAAGGAGAGTGCAAAACTGCCACAACATGGCTGCCTCCCACAGCTTTTTCTTTGGGACCATCCCTAACCCTAGCCTGATTTACCTGCCTAGGGTTAGGGTTAGGGTTACGCCTAGGGTTAGGGTTTTTAAACCACATAGCCCTGAGCTCCAGTCACACTGCAGCTGCGAAAGGCATCCCAAGGAGAGCGCAAAACTGCCACAACATGGCTGCCTCCACAGCTTTTTCGTTGGGACCATCCCTAACCCTAGCCTGATTTACCTGCCTAGGGTTAGGTTAGGGTTAGGCCTAGGGTTTGGGTTCCTAGGGTTAGGGTTTTTTAAACCAGGAAGCCCTGAGCTCCAGGCACACTGCAGCTGCGAAAGGCAACGCAAGGAGAGCGCAAAAGTGCCACAACATGGCTGCCTCCACAGCTTTTTCCTTGGGACCATCCCTAACCCTAGGCTGATTTACCTGCCTAGGGTTAGGGTTAGGGTTAAGCCTAGGGTTAGGGTTTTGAAACCAGATAGCCCTGAGCTCCAGCACACTACAGCTGCGAAAGGCATCCCAAGGAGAGCGCAAAACTGCCACAACATGCCTGCCTCCACAGCTTTTTCGTTGGGACCATCCCTAACCCTAGCCTGATTTACCTGCCTAGGGTTAGGGTTAGGGTTAGGGTTAGTCACCGCTAGGGTTAGGGTTTTTTAAACCAGGAAGCCCTGAGCTCCAGGCACACTGCAGCTGCGAAAGGCAACCCAAGGAGAGCGCAAAACTGCCACAACATGTCTGATTCTGCAGCTTTCTCTTTGGGACCATCCCTAACCCTAGGCTGATTTACCTGCCTAGGGTTAGGGTTAGGGTTAAGCCTAGGGTTAGGGTTTTTTAAACCAGATAGCCCTGAGCTCCAGTCACACTACAGCTGCGAAAGGCATCGCAAGGAGAGCGCAAAACTGCCACAACATGCCTGCCTCCACAGCTTTTTCTTTGGGACCATCCCTAACCCTAGCCTGATTTACCTGCCTAGGGTTAGGGTTAGGGTTACGCTTAAGGTTAGGGTTTTTAAACCAGGAAGCCCTGAGCTCCAGGCACACTGCAGCTGCGAAAGGCATCCCAAGGAGAGCGCAAAACTGCCACAACATGGCTGCCTCCACAGCTTTTTCGTTCGGACCATCCCTAACCCTAGCCTGATTTACCTGCCTAGGGTTAGGGTTAGGGTTAAGCCTAGGGTTAGGGTTACCCTAGGGTTAGGGTTTTTAAACCAGGAAGCCCTGAGCTCCAGGCACACTGCAGCTGCAAAAGGCATCCCAAGGAGAGCGCAAAACTGCCACAACATGGCTGCCTCCACAGCTTTTTCTTTGGGACCATCCCTAACCCTAGCCTGATTTACCTGCCTAGGGTTAGGGTTAGGGTTAGGTGCCTAGGGTTAGGGTTTTTAAACCACATAGCCCTGAGCTCCAGTCACACTGCAGCTGCGAAAGGCATCCCAAGGAGAGCGCAAAAGTGCCACAACATGGCTGCTTCCACAGCTTTTTCTTTCGGACCATCCCCCTAGCCTGATTTACCTGCCTAGGGTTAGGCCTAGGGTTAGGGTTAGGGTTTGGGTTTCACTCAGGACTAGGGTTAGGGTTTTTAAACCAGGAAGCCCTGAGCTCCAGGCACACTGCAGTTGAAGGCAAGGGCCCCCCTTTTTTATCCCTAACCCTAGAATCCTCCTAGGGTTAGTAGGTTTTAAACCAACCCGCCCGACACTGCAGCTGCGAAAGGCAACGCAAGGAGCGCCAAAAGTGCCACAACATGGCTGCCTCCACAGCTTTTTCTTTGGGGCCATCCCTAACCCTAGGCTGATTTACCTGCCTAGGGTTAGGGTTAGGTTAATTCACGCTAGGGTTAGGGTTTTTTAAACCAGGAAGCCCTGAGCTCCAGTCACACTACAGCTGCCAAAGGCATCGCAAGGAGAGCGCAAAAGGCCGCAACAACATGCCTGCCTCCACAGCTTTTTCGTTTGGACCATCCCTAACCCTAGCCTGATTTACCTGCCTAGGGTTAGGGTTAGGGTTCACCCTAGGGTTAGGGTTTTTTAAACCACATAGCCCTGAGCTCCAGGCACACTGCAGCTGCAAAAGGCATCCCAAGGAGAGTGCAAAACTGCCACAACATGGCTGCCTCCACAGCTTTTTCATTGGGACCATCCCTAACCCTAGCCTGATTTACCTGCCTAGGGTTAGGGTTAGGGTTAGGTTGCACCCTAGGGTTAGGGTTTTTAAACCAGGAAGCCCTGAGCTCCAGGCACACTGCAGCTGCAAAAGGCATCCCAAGGAGAGTGCAAAACTGCCACAACATGGCTGCTTCCACAGCTTTTTACTTGGGACCATCCCTAACCCTAGCCTGATTTACCTGCCTAGGGTTAGGGTTAGGGTTAAGGTTAGGGTTTCCTAGGTTAGGGTTAGGGTTTTTAAACCAGGAAGCCCTGAGCTCCAGGCACACTGCAGCTGCGGAAGGCAACGCCAAGGGGAGCGCAAAACAAAGTGCCACAACATGGCCTGCCTCCACAGCTTTTTCTTTGGGCCATCCCTAACCCTAGCCTGATTTACCTGCCTAGGGTTAGGGTTAGGGTTAAGCCTAGGGTTAGGGTTTTTGAAACCACATAGCCCTGAGCTCCAGTCACACTACAGCTGCGAAAGGCATCGCAAGGAGAGCGCAAAACTGCCACAACATGCCTGCCTCCACAGCTTTTTACTTGGGACCATCCCTAAACCTAGCCTGATTTACCTGCCTAGGGTTAGGGTTAGGGTTAGGGTTACGGCTAGGGTTAGGGTTTTTAAACCAGGAAGCCCTGAGCTCCAGGCACACTGCAGCTGCAAAAGGCATCCCAAGGAGAGTGCAAAACTGCCACAACATGCCTGCCTCCACAGCTTTTTCTTTGGGACCATCCCTAACCCTAGCCTGATTTACCTGCCTAGGGTTAGGGTTAGGGTTAAGCCTAGGGTTAGGGTTTTTTAAACCAGGAAGCCCTGAGCTCCAGGCACACTGCAGCTGCAAAAGGCATCCCAAGGAGAGTGCAAAACTGCCACAACATGCCTGCCTCCACAGCTTTTTCGTTTGGACCATCCCTAACCCTAGCCTGATTTACCTGCCTAGGGTTAGGGTTAGGGTTAGGCCTAGGGTTTGGGTCACCGCTAGGGTTAGGGTTTTTTAAACCAGGAAGCCCTGAGCTCCAGGCACACTGCAGCTGCGGAAGGCAACGCAAGGGGAGCGCAAAACTGCCACAACATGCCTGCCTCCACAGCTTTTTCTTTGGGACCATCCCTAACCCTAGCCTGATTTACCTGCCTAGGGTTAGGGTTAGGGTTAAGCCTAGGGTTAGGGTTTTTTAAACCACATAGCCCTGAGCTCCAGTCACACTGCACTGCAGCTGCAAAAGGCATCGCAAGGAGAGCGCAAAATGCCACAACATGGCCTGCCTCCACAGCTTTTTCTTGGGACCATCCCTAACCCTAGCCTGATTTACCTGCCTAGGGTTAGGGTTAGGGTTAAGCCTAGGGTTAGGGTTTTTTATACCAGGAAGCCCTGAGCTCCAGGCACACTGCAGCTGCAAAAGGCATCCCAAGGAGAGCGCAAAACTGCCACAACATTCCTGCCTCCACAGCTTTTTCTTTGGACCATCCCTAACCCTAGCCTGATTTACCTGCCTAGGGTTAGGGTTAGGTTAAGGTATCACCCTAGGGTTAGGGTTTTTAAACCAGGAAGCCCTGAGCTCCAGGCACACTGCAGATGTGAAAGGCAAACCAAGGGGAGTGCAAAAGTGCCACAACATGGCCGCCACCACAGCTTTTTCTTTCGGACCATCCCTAACCCTAGGCTGATTTACCTGCCTAGGGTTAGGGTTAGGGTTCGCCTAGGGTTAGGGTTTTTGAAACCACATAGCCCTGAGCTCCAGTCACACTACAGCTGCGAAAGGCATCGCAAGGAGAGCGCAAAAGTGCCACAACATGCCTGCCTCCAAAGCTTTTTCTTTGGGACCATCCCTAAGCCTAGACTTATTTACCAGCCTAGGGTTAGGGTTAGGGTCTCACCCTAGGGTTAGGGTTTCTTAAACCAGGAAGCCCTGAGCTCCAGGCACACTGCAGCTGCAAAAGGCATCCCAAGGAGAGTGCAAAACTGCCACAACATGGCTGCCTCCACAGCTTTTTCGTTCGGACCATCCCTAACCCTAGCCTGATTTACCTGCCTAGGGTTAGGGTTAGGGGTTTGGGTTCCTAGGGTTAGGGTTTTTTAAACCAGGAAGCCCTGAGCTCCAGGCACACTGCAGCTGCAAAAGGCATCCCAAGGAGAGCGCAAAACTGCCACAACATGGCTGCTTCCACAGCTTTTTCTTGGGACCATCCCTAAACCTAGCCTGATTTACCTGCCTAGGGTTAGGGTTAGGGTTAGCCTAGGGTTAGGTTAAGCCTAGGGTTAGGGTTTTTTAAACCAAGAAGCCCTTAGCTCCAGGCACACTGCAGCTGCGGAAGGCAACGCAAGGGGAAGCGCAAAATGGCACAACATGGCTGCCTCCACAGCTTTTCTATTGGGACCATCCCTAACCCTAGGCTGATTTACCTGCCTAGGGTTAGGGTTAGGGTTACGCCTAGGGTTAGGGTTTTTTAAACCAGATAGCCCTGAGCTCCAGTCACACTACAGCTGCGAAAGGCATCCCAAGGAGAGCGCAAAATGCCACAACATGCCTGCCTCCACAGCTTTTTCGTTTGGACCATCCCTAACCCTAGCCTGATTTACCTGCCTAGGGTTAGGGTTCGGGTTAGGTTTGGTTTCACTCGGACTAGGGTTAGGGTTTCTTAAACCAGGAAGCCCTGAGCTCCAGGCACACTGCAGATGTGGAAGGCAAACCAAGGGGAGTGCAAAAGTGCCACAACATGGCCGCCACCCCAGCTGTTTCTTTGGGGTCATCCCTAACCCTAGGCTGATTTACCTGCCTAGGGTTAGGGTTAGGGTTCAGCCTAGGGTTAGGGTTTTTGAAACCACATAGCCCTGAGCTCCAGTCACACTACAGCTGCGAAAGGCATCGCAAGGAGAGCGCAAAAGTGCCACAACATGCCTGCCTCCAAAGCTTTTTCTTTGGGACCATCCCTTAGCCTAGAGTTATTTACAAGCCTAGGGTTAGTGTTAGGGGTCACCCTAGGGTTAGGGTTTCTTAAACCAGGAAGCCCGGAGCTCCAGGCACACTGCAGCTGCGAAATAACTCCCAAGGAGAGTGCAAAACTGCCACAACATGGCTGCCCCCACAGCTTTTTCGTTTGGACCATCCCTAACCCTAGCCTGATTTACCTGCCTAGGGTTAGGGTTAGGGGTCACCCTAGGGTTAGGGTTTTTTAAACCAGGAAGCCCTGAGCTCCAGGCACACTGCAGCTGCAAAAGGCATCCCAAGGAGAGTGCAAAACTGCCACAACATGGCTGCTTCCACAGCTTTTTACTTGGGACCATCCCTAAACCTAGCCTGATTTACCTGCCTAGGGTTAGGGTTAGGGTTAAGCCTAGGGTTAGGGTTTAGCCTAGGGTTAGGGTTTTTATAACGAAGAAGCCCTTAGCTCCTGGCACACTGCAGCTGCGGAAGGCAACGCCAAGGGAGGCGCAAAAGTGCCAAAACATGGCCGCCTCCACAGCTGTTTCTATGGGATCATCCCGAACCCTAGGCTGATTTACCTGCCTAGGGTTAGGGTTAGGGTTAAGCCTAGGGTTAGGGTTTTTGAAACCACATAGCCCTGAGCTCCAGTCACACTACAGCTGCGAAAGGCATCGCAAGGAGAGCGCAAAACTGCCACAACATGCCTGCCTCCACAGCTTTTTCGTTTGGACCATCCCTAACCCTAGCCTGATTTACCTGCCTAGGGTTAGGGTTAGGGGTTAGGGTTTCACCAGACTAGGGTTAGGGTTTTTAAACCAGGAAGCCCTGAGCTCCAGGCACACTGCAGCTGCAAAAGGCATCCCAAGGAGAGTGCAAAACTGCCACAACATGGCTGCTTCCACAGCTTTTTCTTGGGACCATCCCTAACCCTAGCCTGATTTACCTGCCTAGGGTTAGGGTTAGGGTTAGGGGTTAGGGTTTATCCAGTCACACTGCAGCGCTAAGGGTTAGGAAGTGCCACAACATGCCTGCCTCCAAAGCTTTCCTTGCCTGCCTCCACAGCTTTTTCTTTGACCATTTTTACCTGGGGTTAGGTTTCACTCAGGCTAGGGTTTTTTAAACCACATAGCCCTGAGCTCCAGTCACACTACAGCTGCGAAAGGCATCCCAAGGAGAGCGCAAAACTGCCACAACATGCCTGCCTCCACAGCTTTTTCCTTTGGACCATCCCTAACCCTAGCCTGATTTACCTGCCTAGGGTTAGGGTTAGGGGTCACCCTAGGGTTAGGGTTTTTTAACACAGGAAGCCCTGAGCTCCAGGCACACTGCAGCTGTGGAAGGCAACGCAAGGGGAGGCAAAAATGCCACAACATGGCTGCTTCCCCAGCTTTTTCTTTGGGACCATCCCTAACCCTAGGCTGATTTACCTGCCTAGGGTTAGGGTTAGGGTTAAGCCTAGGGTTAGGGTTTTTGAAACCACATAGCCCTGAGCCCCAGTCACACTACAGCTGCGAAAGGCATCGCAAGGAGAGCGCAAAAGTGCCACAACATGCCTGCCTCCACAGCTTTTTCTTTGGACCATCCCTTAGCCTAGGCCTGATTTACATGCCTAGGGTTAGGGTTAGGGGTCACCCTAGGGTTAGGGTTTTTTAAACCAGGAAGCCCTGAGCTCCAGGCACACTGCAGCTGCAAAAGGCATCCCAAGGAGAGTGCAAAACTGCCACAACATGGCTGCTTCCACAGCTTTTTACTTGGGACCATCCCTAAACCTAGCCTGATTTACCTGCCTAGGGTTAGGGTTAGGGTTAAGTTTCCTAGGGTTAGGGTTTTTTAAACCAGGAAGCCCTGAGTCCAGGCACACTATTATTAGAGTGCAAAACTGCCACAACATGCCTGCCTCCACGCTTTTTTTTGACCACCCTAACCCTAGCCTGATTTACCTGCCTAGGGTTAGGGTTAGGGTACCCTAGGGTTAGGGTTTTTTAAACCAGGAAGCCCTGAGCTCCAGGCACACTGCAGCTGCAAAAGGCAACCCAAGGAGAGCGCAAAAGTGCCACAACATGGCTGCTTCCACAGCTTTTTCTTGGGACCATCCCTAACCCTAGCCTGATTTACCTGCCTAGGGTTAGGGTTAGGGTTAGCTAGGGTTAGGGCCTAGGGTTAGGGTTTTTAAACCACGAAGCCCTGAGCTCCAGTCACACTGCAGCTGCCAAGGCAAGGCACGCAAGGGAGAGCGCAAAAGTGCCACAACATGGCTGCCTCCACAGCTTTTCTATTTGGACCATCCCTAACCCTAGGCTGATTTACCTGCCTAGGGTTAGGGTTAGGGGTTAGCCCTAGGGTTAGGGTTTTTAAACCAGGTAGCCCTGAGCTCCAGGCACACTACAGCTGCAAAAGGCATCGCAAGGAGAGCGCAAAAGTGCCACAACATGCCTGCCTCCACAGCTTTTTACTTGGGACCATCCCTAACCCTAGCCTGATGTACCTGCCTAGGGTTAGGGTTCGGGTTAGGGTTAGGGTTTGGGTTTCACTCAGGACTAGGCTTAGGGTTTCTTAAACCAGGAAGCCCTTAGCTGCAGGCACACTGCAGATGTGGAAGGCAAACCAAGGGGAGTGCAAAAGTGCCACAACATGGCCGCCACCCCAGCTGTTTCTTTGGGGTCATCCCTAACCCTAGGCTGATTTACCTGCCTAGGGTTAGGGTTAGGGTTAAGCCTAGGGTTAGGGTTTTTGAAACCACATAGCCCTGAGCTCCAGTCACACTGCAGCTGCGAAAGGCATCGCAAGGAGAGCACAAAAGTGCCACAACATGCCTGCCTCCAAAGCTTTTTCTTTGGGACCATCCCTTAGCCTAGAGTTATTTACAAGCCTAGGGTTAGGGTTAGGGTTTGGGTTTCACTCAGGACTAGGGTTAGGGTTTCTTAAACCAGGAAGCCCTGAGCTCCAGGCACACTACAGATGCAAAAGACATCCCAAGGAGAGCGCAAAACTGCCACAACATGCCTGCCTCCACAGCTTTTTCGTTTGGACCATCCCTAACCCTAGCCTGATTTACCTGCCTAGGGTTAGGGTTAGGGTTGAGCCTAGGGTTAGGGTTTTTGAAACCACATAGCCCTGAGCTCCAGTAACACTACCACTGCGAATGGCATACCAAGGAGAATCCAAAAGTGCCACAACCTGGCTGGTTCCACTGACTTTCTTTAGGACCATCACGAACCCTAGCCTGATGTACCTGCCTAGGGTTAGGGTTAGGGTTAGGCCTAGGGCTTGGGTTTCACTCAGGACTACGGTTAGGGTTTCTTAAACAAGGAAGCCCTGAGCTCCATGCACACTGCAGCTGCAAAAGGCATCCCAAGGAGAGTGCAAAACTGCCACAACATGGCTGCTTCCACAGCTTTTTACTTGGGACCATCCCTAACCCTAGCCTGATGCACCTGCCTAGGGTTAGGGTTAGGGTTAGGGTTTGGGTTTCACTCAGGACTAGGGTTAGGGTTTCTTAAACCAGGAAGCCCTGAGCTCCAGGCACACTGCAGCTGCGAAATAAATCCCAAGGGGAGCGCAAAACTGCAACAACATGCCTGCCTCCACAGCTTTTTCGTTTGGACCATCCCTAACCCTAGCCTGATTTACCTGCCTAGGGTTAGGGTTAGGGGTCACCCTAGGGTTAGGGTTTTTTAAACCAGGAAGCCCTGAGCTCCAGGCACACTGCAGCTGCAAAAGGCATCCCAAGGAGAGTGCAAAACTGCCACAACATGGCTGCTTCCACAGCTTTTTACTTGGGACCATCCCTAAGCCTAGCCTGATGTACCTGCCTAGGGTTAGGGTTAGGGTTGAGCCTAGGGTTAGGGTTTTTGAAACCACATAGCCCTGAGCTCCAGTCACACTACAGCTGCGAAAGTCATCCCAAGGAGAGCGCAAAATTCCCACAACATGCCTGCCTCCACAGCTTTTTCCTTTGGACCATCCCTAACCCTAGTCTGATTTACCTGCCTAGGGTTAGGGTTAGGGTCACCCTAGGGTTAGGGTTTTTTAAACCAGGAAGCCCTGAGCTCCAGGCACACTGCAGATGTGGAAGGCAAAGCAAGGGGAGCGCAAAAGTGCCACAACATGGCCGCCACCCCAGCTGTTTCTTTGGGGTCATCCCTAACCCTAGGCTGATTTACCTGCCTAGGGTTAGGGTTAGGGTTCAGCCTAGGGTTAGGGTTTTTGAAACCACATAGCCCTGAGCCCCAGTCACACGACAGCTGCGAAAGGCATCGCAAGGAGAGCGCAAAAGTGCCACAACATGCCTGCCTCCAAAGCTTTTTCTTTGGGACCATCCCTTAGCCTAGAGTTATTTACAAGCCTAGGGTTAGGGTTAGGGGTCACCCTAGGGTTAGGGTTTTTAAACCAGGAAGCCCGGAGCTCCAGGCACACTGCAGCTGCAAAATAACATCCCAAGGAGAGTGCAAAACTGCCACAACATGGCGGCCCCCACAGCTTTTTCGTTTGGACCATCCCTAACCCTAGCCTGATTTACCTGCCTAGGGTTAGGGTTAGGGTCACCCTAGGGTTTGTTTTTTTAAACCAGGAAGCCCTGATCTCCGCACACTGCAGCTCCAAAGGCATCCCAAGGAAGTTCAAAACTGCCACAACATGGCTGCATCCACAGCTTTTTACTTGGGACCATCCCTAAACCTAGCCTGATTTACCTGCCTAGGGTTAGGGTTAGGGTTAAGCCTAGGGTTAGGGTTAAGCCTAGGGTTAGGGTTTTTTATACGAAGAAGCCCTTAGCTCCTGGCACACTGCAGCTGCGGAAGGCAACGCAAGGGGAGCGCAAATGTGGCAAAACATGGCCGCCTCCACGGCTGTTTCTATGGGGTCATCCCGAACCCTAGGCTGATTTACCTGCCTAGGGTTAGGGTTAGGGTTAAGCCTAGGGTTAGGGTTTTTGAAACCACATAGCCCTGAGCTCCAGTCACACTACAGCTGCCAAAGGCATCGCAAGGAGAGCGCAAAACTGCCACAACATTCCTGCCTCCACAGCTTTTTCGTTTGGACCATCCCTAACCCTAGCCTGATTTACCTGCCTAGGGTTAGGGTTAGGGGTCACCCTAGGGTTAGGGTTTTTTAAACCAGGAAGCCCTGAGCTCCAGGCACACTGCAGCTGCAAAAGGCATCCCAAGGAGAGTGCAAAACTGCCACAACATGGCTGCTTCCACAGCTTTTTACTTGGGACCATCCCTAAGCCTAGCCTGATGTACCTGCCTAGGGTTAGGGTTAGGGTTGAGCCTAGGGTTAGGGTTTTTGAAACCACATAGCCCTGAGCTCCAGTCACACTACAGCTGCGAAAGTCATCGCAAGGAGAGCGCAAAATTCCCACAACATGCCTGCCTCCACAGCTTTTTCCTTTGGACCATCCCTAACCCTAGTCTGATTTACCTGCCTAGGGTTATGGTTAGGGGTCACCCTAGGGTTAGGGTTTTTAAACCAGGAAGCCCTGAGCTCCAGGCACACTGCAGATGTGGAAGGCAAAGCAAGGGGAGCGCAAAAGTGCCACAACATGGCCGCCACCCCAGCTGTTTCTTTGGGGTCATCCCTAACCCTAGGCTGATTTACCTGCCTAGGGTTAGGGTTAGGGTTAAGCCTAGGGTTAGGGTTTTTGAAACCACATAGCCCTGAGCCCCAGTCACACTACAGCTGCGAAAGGCATCACAAGGAGAGCGCAAAAGTGCCACAACATGCCTGCCTCCAAAGCTTTTTCTTTGAGATCATCCCTTAGCCTAAAGTTATTTACAAGCCTAGGGTTAGGGTTAGGGGTCACCCTAGGGTTAGGGTTTTTTAAACCAGGAAGCCCTGAGCTCCAGGCACACTGCAGCTGCAAAAGGCATCCCAAGGAGAGTGCAAAACTGCCACAACATGGCTGCTTCCACAGCTTTTTAAGTGGGACCATCCCTAAACCTAGCCTGATTTACCTGCCTAGGGTTAGGGTTAGGGCTAGGGTTAGGCCTTTATTAGGGTTAGGGTTTTTTTAACCAGGAAGCCCTTAGCTCCAGGCACACTGCAGCTGCGAAAGGCAACGCAAGGGGAGTGCAAAAGTGCCACAACATGGCCGCCTCCACAGCTTTTTCTTTGGGATCATCCCTAACCCTAGGCTGATTTACCTGCCTAGGGTTAGGGTTAGGGTTAAGCCTAGGGTTAGGGTTTTTAGTAAACCACATAGCCCTGAGCTCCAGTCACACTACAGCTGCGAAAGGCATCCCAAGGGGAGCGCAAAAGTGCCACAACATGCCTGCCTCCACAGCTTTTTCTTTTGGACCATCCCTAACCCTAGCCTGATTTACCTGCCTAGGGTTAGGGTTAGGGTTAAGCCTAGGGTTAGGGTTTTTTAAACCAGGAAGCCCTGAGCTCCAGGCACACTGCAGCTGCAAAAGGCATCCCAAGGAGAGTGCAAAACTGCCACAACATGGCTGCCTCCACAGCTTTTTCGTTTGGACCATCCCTAACCCTAGCCTGATTTACCTGCCTAGGGTTAGGGTTCGGGTTAGGGTTAGGGTTTGGGTTTCACTCAGGACTAGGCTTAGGGTTTCTTAAACCAGGAAGCCCTGAGCTCCAGGCACACTGCAGATGTGGAAGGCAAACCAAGGGGAGTGCAAAAGTGCCACAACATGGCCGCCACCCCAGCTGTTTCTTTGGGGTCATCCCTAACCCTAGGCTGATTTACCTGCCTAGGGTTAGGGTTAGGGTTAAGCCTAGGGTTAGGGTTTTTGAAACCACATAGCCCTGAGCTCCAGTCACACTACAGCTGCGAAAGGCATCGCAAGGAGAGCACAAAAGTGCCACAACATGCCTGCCTCCAAAGCTTTTTCTTTGGGACCATCCCTTAGCCTAGAGTTATTTACAAGCCTAGGGTTAGGGTTAGGGTTTGGGTTTCACTCAGGACTAGGGTTAGGGTTTCTTAAACCAGGAAGCCCTGAGCTCCAGGCACACTACAGATGCAAAAGACATCGCAAGGAGAGCGCAAAACTGCCACAACATGCCTGCCTCCACAGCTTTTTCGTTTGGACCATCCCTAACCCTAGCCTGATTTACCTGCCTAGGGTTAGGGTTAGGGTTGAGCCTAGGGTTAGGGTTTTTGAAACCACATAGCCCTGAGCTCCAGTAACACTACCACTGCGAATGGCATACCAAGGAGAATCCAAAAGTGCCACAACCTGGCTGGTTCCACTGACTTTTTTTAGGACCATCACGAACCCTAGCCTGATGTACCTGCCTAGGGTTAGGGTTAGGGTTAGGCCTAGGGCTTGGGTTTCACTCAGGACTACGGTTAGGGTTTCTTAAACAAGGAAGCCCTGAGCTCCATGCACACTGCAGCTGCAAAAGGCATCCCAAGGAGAGTGCAAAACTGCCACAACATGGCTGCTTCCACAGCTTTTTACTTGGGACCATCCCTAACCCTAGCCTGATGCACCTGCCTAGGGTTAGGGTTAGGGTTAGGGTTAGGGTTTGGGTTTCACTCAGGACTAGGGTTAGGGTTTCTTAAACCAGGAAGCCCTGAGCTCCAGGCACACTGCAGCTGCGAAATAAATCCCAAGGGGAGCGCAAAACTGCAACAACATGCCTGCCTCCACAGCTTTTTCGTTTGGACCATCCCTAACCCTAGCCTGATTTACCTGCCTAGGGTTAGGGTTAGGGTCAACCTAGGGTTAGGGTTTTTTAAACCAGGAAGCCCTGAGCTCCAGGCACACTGCAGCTGCAAAAGGCATCCCAAGGAGAGTGCAAAAGTGCCACAACATGGCTGCTTCCACAGCTTTTTTGGGACCATCCCTAACCCTAGCCTGATTTACCTGCCTAGGGTTAGGGTTAGGGTTTTTAACAGAGCTGTTAGGTTAACTCTCTCCTAGGTTATAGGGTTTTTAAACCACATAGCCCTGAGCTCCAGTCACACTACAGCCCCAAAGTCATCCACAAGGGGGCAATGCCTGCGCCTGCCTCCACAGCTTTTTCTTTGGGACCATCCCTAACCCTAGCCTGATTTACCTGCCTAGGGTTAGGGTTAGGGGTCACCCTAGGGTTAGGGTTTTTTAAACCAGGAAGCCCTGAGCTCCAGGCACACTGCAGCTGCGGAAGGCAACGCAAGGGGAGCGCAAAAGTGCCACAACATGGCCGCCTCCACAGCTGTTTCTTTGGGACCATCCCTAACCCTAGGCTGATTTACCTGCCTAGGGTTAGGGTTAGGGTTAAGCCTAGGGTTAGGGTTTTGAAACCACATAGCCCTGAGCCCCAGTCACACTGCAGCTGCGCAACAAGGAGAGCGCAAAAAAGCGCCAAAAAGTGCCACAACATGCCTGCCTCCACAGCTTTTTCTTTGGGACCATCCCTAACCCTAGCCTGATTTACCTGCCTAGGGTTAGGGTTAGGGGTCACCCTAGGGTTAGGGTTTTTAAACCAGGAAGCCCTGAGCTCCAGGCACACTGCAGCTGCAAAAGGCATCGCAAGGAGAGCGCAAAACTGCCACAACATGGCTGCTTCCACAGCTTTTTCTTTGGACCATCCCTAAACCTAGCCTGATTTACCTGCCTAGGGTTAGGGTTAGGGTTAAGCCTAGGGTTAGGGTTAAGCTAGGGTTAGGGTTTTTAAACCAGGAAGCCCTTAGCTCCAGGCACACTGCAGCTGCGAAAGGCAACGCCAAGGGGAGCGCAAAAGTGCCACAACATGGCCGCCTCCACAGCTGTTTCTTTGGGGTCATCCCTAACCCTAGGCTGATTTACCTGCCTAGGGTTAGGGTTAGGTTTTACCTAGGGTTAGGGGTTTTTAAACCACATAGCCCTGAGCTCCAGTCACACTACAGCTGCCAAAGGCATCGCAAGGAGAGCGCAAAAGTGCCACAACATGCCTGCCTCCACAGCTTTTTCTTTTGGACCATCCCTAACCCTAGCCTGATTTACCTGCCTAGGGTTAGGGTTCGGGTTAGGGTTAGGGTTTGGGTTTCACTCAGGACTAGGCTTAGGGTTTCTTAAACCAGGAAGCCCTGAGCTCCAGGCACACTGCAGATGTGGAAGGCAAACCAAGGGGAGTGCAAAAGTGCCACAACATGGCCGCCACCCCAGCTGTTTCTTTGGGGTCATCCCTAACCCTAGGCTGATTTACCTGCCTAGGGTTAGGGTTAGGGTTAAGCCTAGGGTTAGGGTTTTTGAAACCACATAGCCCTGAGCTCCAGTCACACTACAGCTGCGAAAGGCATCGCAAGGAGAGCGCAAAAGTGCCACAACATGCCTGCCTCCAAAGCTTTTTCTTTGGGACCATCCCTTAGCCTAGAGTTATTTACAAGCCTAGGGTTAGGGTTAGGGTTATTTTCACTCCTAGGGTTAGGGTTTCTTAAACCAGGAAGCCCTGAGCTCCAGGCACACTACAGATGCGAAAGACATCCCAAGGAGAGCGCAAAACTGCCACAACATGCCTGCCTCCACAGCTTTTTCGTTTGGACCATCCCTAACCCTAGCCTGATTTACCTGCCTAGGGTTAGGGTTAGGGTTGAGCCTAGGGTTAGGGTTTTTGAAACCACATAGCCCTGAGCTCCAGTAACACTACCGCTGCGAATGGCATACCAAGGAGAGTCCAAAAGTGCCACAACCTGGCTGGCTCCACTGACTTTTTTTTGGGACCATCACGAACCCTAGCCTGATTTACCTGCCTAGGGTTAGGGTTAGGGTTAGGCCTAGGGCTTGGGTTTCACTCAGGACTACGGTTAGGGTTTCTTAAACAAGGAAGCCCTGAGCTCCATGCACACTGCAGCTGCAAAAGGCATCCCAAGGAGAGTGCAAAACTGCCACAAC
This sequence comes from Camarhynchus parvulus, assembly GCF_901933205.1. Taxonomy (NCBI): domain Eukaryota; kingdom Metazoa; phylum Chordata; class Aves; order Passeriformes; family Thraupidae; genus Camarhynchus; species Camarhynchus parvulus. The sequence goes on along the minus strand of NC_044573.1, from coordinate 79,730,225 downwards.
ATGGCTGCTTCCACAGCTTTTTACTTGGGACCATCCCTAACCCTAGCCTGATGCACCTGCCTAGGGTTAGGGTTAGGGTTAGGGTTTGGGTTTCACTCAGGACTAGGGTTAGGGTTTTTTAAACCAGGAAGCCCTGAGCTCCAGGCACACTGCAGCTGCGAAAGAAATCCCAAGGGGAGCGCAAAACTGCCACAACATGCCTGCCTCCACAGCTTTTTCGTTTGGACCATCCCTAACCCTAGCCTGATTTACCTGCCTAGGGTTAGGGTTAGGGGTCACCCTAGGGTTAGGGTTTTTTAAACCAGGAAGCCCTGAGCTCCAGGCACACTGCAGCTGCAAAAGGCATCCCAAGGAGAGTGCAAAACTGCCACAACATGGCTGCTTCCACAGCTTTTTACTTGGGACCATCCCTAAGCCTAGCCTGATGTACCTGCCTAGGGTTAGGGTTAGGGTTGAGCCTAGGGTTAGGGTTTTTGAAACCACATAGCCCTGAGCTCCAGTCACACTACAGCTGCGAAAGTCATCCCAAGGAGAGCGCAAAATTGCCACAACATGCCTGCCTCCACAGCTTTTTCCTTTGGACCATCCCTAACCCTAGTCTGATTTACCTGCCTAGGGTTAGGGTTAGGGGTCACCCTAGGGTTAGGGTTTTTTAAACCAGGAAGCCCTGAGCTCCAGGCACACTGCAGATGTGGAAGGCAAAGCAAGGGGAGCGCAAAAGTGCCACAACATGGCCGCCACCCCAGCTGTTTCTTTGGGGTCATCCCTAACCCTAGGCTGATTTACCTGCCTAGGGTTAGGGTTAGGGTTCAGCCTAGGGTTAGGGTTTTTGAAACCACATAGCCCTGAGCCCCAGTCACACTACAGCTGCGAAAGGCATCGCAAGGAGAGCGCAAAAGTGCCACAACATGCCTGCCTCCAAAGCTTTTTCTTTGGGACCATCCCTTAGCCTAGAGTTATTTACAAGCCTAGGGTTAGGGTTAGGGGTCACCCTAGGGTTAGGGTTTCTTAAACCAGGAAGCCCGGAGCTCCAGGCACACTGCAGCTGCGAAATAACTCCCAAGGAGAGTGCAAAACTGCCACAACATGGCTGCCCCCACAGCTTTTTCTTTGGACCATCCCTAACCCTAGCCTGATTTACCTGCCTAGGGTTAGGGTTAGGGTTAAGCCTAGGGTTAGGGTTTTTAAACCAGGAAGCCCTGAGCTCCAGGCACACTGCAGCTGCAAAAGGCATCCCAAGGAGAGTGCAAAACTGCCACAACATGGCTGCCTCCACAGCTTTTTCTTTGGGACCATCCCTAACCCTAGCCTGATTTACCTGCCTAGGGTTAGGGTTAGGGTTAAGCCTAGGGTTAGGGTTAAGCCTAGGGTTAGGGTTTTTTATACGAAGAAGCCCTTAGCTCCAGGCACACTGCAGCTGCGAAAGGCAACGCAAGGGGAGCGCAAAAGTGCCAAAACATGGCCGCCTCCACAGCTGTTTCTTTGGGACCATCCCTAACCCTAGGCTGATTTACCTGCCTAGGGTTAGGGTTAGGGTTACCTAGGGTTAGGGTTTTTTGAAACCACATAGCCCTGAGCTCCAGTCACACTACAGCTGCGAAAGGCATCGCAAGGGGAGCGCAAAAGTGCCACAACATTCCTGCCTCCACAGCTTTTTCGTTGGACCATCCCTAACCCTAGCCTGATTTACCTGCCTAGGGTTAGGGTTAGGGGTTAACCCTAGGGTTAGGGTTTTTAAACCAGGAAGCCCTGAGCTCCAGGCACACTGCAGCTGCAAAAGGCATCCCAAGGAGAGTGCAAAACTGCCACAACATGGCTGCCTCCACAGCTTTTTCGTTTGGACCATCCCTAACCCTAGCCTGATTTACCTGCCTAGGGTTAGGGTTAGGGGTCAGCCTAGGGTTAGGGTTTTTGAAACCACATAGCCCTGAGCTCCAGTCACACTACAGCTGCGAAAGGCATCGCAAGGAGAGCGCAAAACTGCCACAACATGCCTGCCTCCACAGCTTTTTCGTTTGGACCATCCCTAACCCTAGCCTGATTTACCTGCCTAGGGTTAGGGTTAGGGTCAGCACTAGGGTTAGGGTTTTTAAACCAGGAAGCCCTGAGCTCCAGGCACACTGCAGATGCGGAAGGCAAACCAAGGGGAGCGCAAAAGTGCCACAACATGGCCGCCACCCCAGCTGTTTCTTTGGGGCCATCCCTAACCCTAGGCTGATTTACCTGCCTAGGGTTAGGGTTAGGGTTAAGCCTAGGGTTAGGGTTTTTGAAACCACATAGCCCTGAGCCCCAGTCACACTACAGCTGCGAAAGGCATCGCAAGGAGAGCGCAAAAGTGCCACAACATGCCTGCCTCCAAAGCTTTTTCTTTGAGACCATCCCTTAGCCTAGCGTTATTTACCAGCCTAGGGTTAGGGTTAGGGTTAGGTCACCGGACTAGGGTTAGGGTTTTTAAACCAGGAAGCCCTGAGCTCCAGGCACACTGCAGCTGCAAAGGCATCCCAAGGAGAGCGCAAAACTGCCACAACATGGCTGCCTCCACAGCTTTTTACGTGGACCATCCCTAACCCTAGCCTGATTTACCTGCCTAGGGTTAGGTTAGGGTTAGGGTTAGGTTCAGCCTAGGGTTAGGGTTTTTAAACCAGGAAGCCCTGAGCTCCAGTCACACTGCAGCTGCGAAAGGCATCCCAAGGAGAGCGCCAAAGTGCCACAACATGGCTGCTTCCACAGCTTTTTCTTGGGACCATCCCTAACCCTAGCCTGATTTACCTGCCTAGGGTTAGGGTTAGGGTTGCGCCTAGGGTTAGGGTTTTTGAAACCACAGTAGGAGTTTTTATACAAGAAGCCCTGAGCTCCAGGCACACTGCAGCTGCAAAGGCATCCCAAGGAGAGCAGTGCAATCACAAACATGGCGGCCCTCCACAGCTTTTCTTTGGGACCATCCCTAACCCTAGCCTGATTTACCTGCCTAGGGTTAGGGTTAGGGTTAGGCCTTAATTGTGGGTTAGGGTTTTTTAAAACCAGGAAGCCCTGAGCTCCAGGCACACTGCAGCTGCGAAAGGCATCCCAAGGGAGAGGCGCAAAACTGCCACAACATGCCTGCCTCCACAGCTTTTTCGTTTGGACCATCCCTAACCCTAGCCTGATTTACCTGCCTAGGGTTAGGGTTAGGGTTTCGCCTAGGGTTAGGGTTTTTAAACCAGAAAGCCCTGAGCTCCAGGCACACTGCAGCTGCAAAAGGCATCCCAAGGAGAGTGCAAAACTGCCACAACATGGCTGCTTCCACAGCTTTTTCTTTGGGACCATCCCTAAGCCTAGGCTGATTTACCTGCCTAGGGTTAGGGTTAGGGTCGCCTAGGGTTAGGGTTTTTTAAACCAGAACCCTTCAGCAATATAACTTTTTACCTATTCCTAGGGTTAGATTGAGCCTAGGGTTAGGGTTTTTGAAACCACATAGCCCTGAGCTCCAGTCACACTACAGCTGCGAAAGTCATCCCAAGGAGAGCGCAAAATTCCCACAACATGCCTGCCTCCACAGCTTTTTCCTTTGGACCATCCCTAACCCTAGTCTGATTTACCTGCCTAGGGTTAGGGTTAGGGGTCACCCTAGGGTTAGGGTTTTTAAACCAGGAAGCCCTGAGCTCCAGGCACACTGCAGATGTGGAAGGCAAAGCAAGGGGAGCGCAAAAGTGCCACAACATGGCCGCCACCCCAGCTGTTTCTTTGGGGTCATCCCTAACCCTAGGCTGATTTACCTGCCTAGGGTTAGGGTTAGGGTTCGGGCTAGGGTTAGGGTTTTTTGAAACCACATAGCCCTGAGCCCCAGTCACACTACAGCTGCGAAAGGCATCGCAAGGAGAGCGCAAAAGTGCCACAACATGCCTGCCTCCAAAGCTTTTTCTTTGGGACCATCCCTTAGCCTAGAGTTATTTACAAGCCTAGGGTTAGGGTTAGGGGTCACCCTAGGGTTAGGGTTTCTTAAACCAGGAAGCCCGGAGCTCCAGGCACACTGCAGCTGCGAAATAACTCCCAAGGAGAGTGCAAAACTGCCACAACATGGCTGCCCCCACAGCTTTTTCGTTTGGACCATCCCTAACCCTAGCCTGATTTACCTGCCTAGGGTTAGGGTTAGGGGTCCCCCTAGGGTTGGGGTTTTTTAAACCAGGAAGCCCTGAGCTCCAGGCACACTGCAGCTGCAAAAGGCATCCCAAGGAGAGTGCAAAACTGCCACAACATGGCTGCTTCCACAGCTTTTTACTTGGGACCATCCCTAAACCTAGCCTGATTTACCTGCCTAGGGTTAGGGTTAGGGTTAAGCCTAGGGTTAGGGTTAAGCCTAGGGTTAGGGTTTTTTATACGAAGAAGCCCTTAGCTCCTGGCACACTGCAGCTGCGGAAGGCAACGCAAGGGGAGCGCAAAAGTGGCAAAACATGGCCGCCTCCACGGCTGTTTCTATGGGGTCATCCCGAACCCTAGGCTGATTTACCTGCCTAGGGTTAGGGTTAGGGTTAAGCCTAGGGTTAGGGTTTTTGAAACCACATAGCCCTGAGCTCCAGTCACACTACAGCTGCCAAAGGCATCGCAAGGAGAGCGCAAAACTGCCACAACATTCCTGCCTCCACAGCTTTTTCGTTTGGACCATCCCTAACCCTAGCCTGATTTACCTGCCTAGGGTTAGGGTTAGGGGTCACCCTAGGGTTAGGGTTTTTTAAACCAGGAAGCCCTGATCTCCAGGCACACTGCAGCTGCAAAAGGCATCCCAAGGAGAGTGCAAAACTGCCACAACATGGCTGCTTCCACAGCTTTTTACTTGGGACCATCCCTAACCCTAGCCTGATGTACCTGCCTAGGGTTAGGGTTCGGGTTAGGGTTAGGGTTTGGGTTTCACTCAGGACTAGGGTTAGGGTTTCTTAAACCAGGAAGCCCTGAGCTCCAGGCACACTGCAGCTGCGAAATAAATCCCAAGGGGAGCGCAAAACTGCAACAACATGCCTGCCTCCACAGCTTTTTCGTTTGGACCATCCCTAACCCTAGCCTGATTTACCTGCCTAGGGTTAGGGTTAGGGTCGAGCCTAGGGTTAGGGTTTTTAAACCAGGAAGCCCTGAGCTCCAGGCACACTGCAGCTGCAAAGGCATCCCAAGGAGAGTGCAAAACTGCCACAACATGGCTGCTTCCACAGCTTTTTACTTGGGACCATCCCTAAGCCTAGCCTGATGTACCTGCCTAGGGTTAGGGTTAGGGTTGAGCCTATGGTTAGGGTTTTTGAAACCACATAGCCCTGAGCTCCAGTCACACTACAGCTGCGAAAGTCATCGCAAGGAGAGCGCAAAATTGCCACAACATGCCTGCCTCCACAGCTTTTTCCTTTGGACCATCCCTAACCCTAGTCTGATTTACCTGCCTAGGGTTAGGGTTAGGGGTCACCCTAGGGTTAGGGTTTTTTAAACCAGGAAGCCCTGAGCTCCAGGCACACTGCAGCTGTGGAAGGCAAACCAAGGGGAGTGCAAAAGTGCCACAACATGGCCGCCACCCCAGCTGTTTCTTTGGGGTCATCCCTAACCCTAGGCTGATTTACCTGCCTAGGGTTAGGGTTAGGGTTAAGCCTAGGGTTAGGGTTTTTGAAACCACATAGCCCTGAGCTCCAGTCACACTGCAGCTGCGAAAGGCATCGCAAGGAGAGCGCAAAAGTGCCACAACATGCCTGCCTCCAAAGCTTTTTCTTTGGGACCATCCCTTAGCCTAGAGTTATTTACAAGCCTAGGGTTAGGGTTAGGGTTAGGCCTAGGGCTTGGTTTCACTCAGGACTACGGTTAGGGTTTCTTAAACCAGGAAGCCCTGAGCTCCAGGCACACTGCAGCTGCAAAAGGCATCCCAAGGAGAGTGCAAAACTGCCACAACATAGCTGCTTCCACAGCTTTTCACTTGGGACCATCCCTAACCCTAGCCTGATGTACCTGCCTAGGGTTAGGGTTAGGGTTAGGGTTAGGCCTAGGTTTAGGGTTCGGGTTTCACTCAGGACTAGGGTTAGGGTTTCTTAAACCAGGAAGCCCTGAGCTCCAGGCACACTGCAGCTGCAAAAGGCATCCCAAGGAGAGTGCAAAACTGCCACAACATGGCTGCTTCCACAGCTTTTTACTTGGGACCATCCCTTAGCCTCGGCTGTTTTACCTGCCTAGGGTTAGGGCTAGGATTGAGCCTCGGGTTAGGGTTAAGACTAGGGTTAGGATTTTTTAAACAAGGAAGCCCTGAGCTCCAGGCACACTGCAGCTGCGGAAGGCAACGCAAGGGGAGCGCAAAAGTGGCACAACATGGCCGCCACCACGGCTGTTTCTATGGGGTCATCCCTAACCCTAGGCTGATTTTCCTGCCTAGGGTTAGGGTTAGGGTTAAGCCTAGGGCTAGGGTTTTTGAAACGACATAGCCCTGAACTCCAGTAACACTACCACTGCGAATAGCATACCAAGGAGAATCCAAAAGTGCCACAACATGGCTGTTTCCTCATCTTGTCCTTAGGAACCTCCCTTACCCTAGCCTGACTTACCTGCCTAGGGTTAGGGTTAGGGTTAGGCCTAGGGTTTGGGTTTCACTCAGGACTAGAGTTAGCGTATTTTCAACCAGGAAGCCCTGAGTCCAGGCACACTGCAGCTGCAAAACGCATCCCAAGGAGAGTGCAAAACTGCCACAACATGGCGACTTCCTCAGCTTTTTACTTGGGACCATCCCTAACCCTAGCCTGATTTACCTGCCTCGGGTTAGGGTTAGGGTTAGGGTTTGGGTTTCACTCAGGACTAGGGTTAGGGTTTCTTAAACCAGGAAGCCCTGAGCTCCCGGCACACTGCAGCTGTGGAAGGCAAATCAAGGGGAGCGCAAAACTGCCACAACATGCCTGCCTCCACAGATTTTCGTTTGGACCATCCCTAACCCTAGCCTGATTTCCCTGCCTAGGGTTAGGGTTAGGGTTAAGCCTAGGGTTAGGGTTTTTTAAACCAGGAAACCCTGAGCTCCAGTAACACTACCACTGCTAATGGCATACCAAGGAGAATCCAAAAGTGCCACAACATGGCTGCCTCCACAACTTTTCCTGAGGACCATCCCTAACCCTAGCCTGATGTACCTGCCTAGGGTTAGGGTTAGGCCTAGGGTTTGGGTTTCACTCAGGACTAGTGTTAGGGTTTCTTAAACCAGGAAGCCCTGAGCTCCAGGCACACTGCAGCTGCAAAAGGCATCCCAAGGAGAGTGCAAAACTGCCACGACATGGCTGCTTCCTCAGCTTTTTACTTGGGACCATCCCTTAGCCTCAGCTGATTTACCTGCCTAGGGTTAGGGCTAGGATTCAGCCTAGGGTTAGGGTTAAGCCTAGGGTTAGGGTTTTTTAAACATGGAAGCCCTGAGCTCCAGGCACACTGCAGCTGCGGTAGGTAACACAAGGGGAGCCCAAACGTTCCACAACATGGCCGCCACCATGGCTGTTTCTATGGGGTCATCCCTAACCCGAGGGTGATTTACCTGCCTAGGGTTAGGGTTAGGTTTAAGCCTAGGGTTAGGGTTTTTTGAAACCACATAGCCCTGAGCTCCAGTCACACTACAGCTGCAATAGGCATTGCAAGGGGACCGCAAAAGTGCCACAACATGGACGACACCACAGCTCTTTCTTTGGGACCATGCCTTAGCCTAGATTTATTTACATGCCTAGGGTTATGGTGAACCCTGAGTCAGGGTTAACCCGAGGGTTAGGGTTTGGGTTCACCCTAGGGTAAGGATTTTTTAAACCAGGAGGCCCTGAGCTCCAGGCACACTGCAGCAGTGAAATAAATCCCAAGGGGAGTGCAAACCTGCCACAACATGGCTGTGTCCACAGCTTTTTCTATGGGGTCATCCCTAACCCTAGGCTGATTTACCTATCTAGGGTTAGGGTTAGGCTTAAGCCTAGGGTTAGGGTTTTTGAAATCACATAGCCCTGAGCTCCAGGAACACTACAGCTGCGAAACGCATCGCGAGGAGAGCGCAAAAGTGCCTCAACATGGCTGCCTCCAAAAATTTTTCTTTGGTACTATCCCTGACCCTAGAGTTATTTACCCGCCTAGGGTTAGGGTTACGGCTAGGGTTAGGGGTTTTAGAATGAGAGAGCCCTGAGCTCCAGGCACTCTGCAGCTGCGAAAGGCATCGCAAGGAAAGCGCAAAAGTGCCACAACATGCCTGCCTCCACAGCTTTTTCCTTAGGACCATCCCTTACCCTATCCTCATTTACCTTCCTACGGTTAGGGTTAGGGTTGCACATGGGGTTAGGGTTTGTTAAACCAGAAAGGTCTGAGCTCTAGGCACACTGCAGTTGCGAAAGAAATCCCTTGTGGAGTGTAAAACTGCCAAATCATGGCTGCCTCCACAGCTTTTTCTTTGGGACCATCCCTAACCCTAGCCTGATTTACCTGCCTAGGGTTAGGTTATGGTTGAACATAACGTTAGGGATTTTTAAACTAGGAAGCCCTGAGCTCCAGGCACACTACAGCTGTGAAAGTCATCCCAAGGGGAGCACAAAGGTGGGACAACATGCCTTCCTCCACAGCTTTTTCCTTGGGATCTTCCCTAACCCTAGGATTATTTACCTTCCTATGCTTAGGGTTAGGGTTAGACCTATGGTGTGTGTTTCATCCATGCCTAGTCTTAGGGTTTTTTAAACCAGAAAGCTCTGAGGTCCAGGCACACTGGTGTTGTGAACAGCATCGCAAGTGGAGCGCAAAAGTGCCACAACATGTCTGTCTCCACAACTTTTTCTTTGGGACTATTCCTAACCCTAGGCTGTTTTACCTGCCTAGGGTTAGGGTTAAGGTTACGCGTAGCATTTGGGGGTTTTCAACGATAAAGCCCTGAGCTCCTGGCACAACGCATTTGTGAAAGGCTTCGCAACGAGAGCGCAAAAGTACAACAACATGGCCGCCACCACAGCTTTTCCTCTGGGACCATCCCTAACCCTAGACTTATTTACCTGCCTAGGGTTAGGGTTAGGGTTCACCCTAGGGTTAGGGTTTCTTAAACCAGGAAGCCCTGAGCTCCAGGCACACTGCAGCTGCGAAATAAATCCCAAGGGGAGAGCAAAACTGCCACAACATGGCTGCCTCCACAGTTTTTCTTTTGGACCAACCCTAACCCTAGGCTGATTTACCTGCATAGGGTTAGGTTGAAGTTTAGGGGTCGGGTTTTTTAAACCAGGAAGTCCTGAGCTCCTGGCACACTTCAGCTGCGAAATAAATCCCAAGGGGAGCGCAAAACTGCCACAACATGCCTGCCTCCACAGCTTTTTCTTTTGGACCATCCCTAACCCTAGTCTGATTTACCTGCGTAGGGTTAGGGTTACGCCTTGTGTTCGGGTTACAGTCATGCCTCGGGTTAGGGTTTTTTAAACCAGGAAGCCCTGAGCTCCACTCACGCTACAGCTGCCAAAGATATCCCAAGGATAAGGCAAAAGTTCCACAACATGCCTGCCTCCAAAGCTTTTTCTTTGGAGGAGACTATGTGGAGACCCAGCTGTGGCAACTGTCCGCAGCTGACTGAAGCATTTGTCATCACTCAGGACCATTGTGGATGACAAAGCCCTGCTCTCCTCGAGATGGCTGACTACCTCCCTGCTTGATGTGAAGTATTGCATTTATTCCTTATCTGCTTTGTGTGCTTGACTTGTGCTTTACCTACTGAACTGCCTCTAGCTCATCTCACCAATTTTCAGGTGGAAGTGAGTGAGCAGCTTGGTCGTGCTTAGGTATCACCTGGGGTTAAACCACACTGCACCAGAACATTAATTCCTGCTCTTCTGCACTTTGTGAGAGCTCTGGCTCCATACTGTGCAGCTGTTGCAGTAAGAAATGTGTGAAATTACTTCTCAATCCCTAGCTTCATTAATTGGTTTTTTTAATTGTCTGAATTTTTAAATGTATGTCATGAAATGATGGAGGATTATTAAAGATGTTTAAGTACAGACCAGTTTTGTGACTTGGGGAGTGTGTATGTGTCTGTGCTCCATCATCTATCTCCAGGCACAATAGCCATGCGTCATCCAGCCCTGAGGTGACAAACCTAACCTGTAGGTATTTCTCAAGGAAGCATGAAAAAATTCCTAGGAAATGAAGGAACACTTCAGCACAGACTCACACAAAAATACTCAGAATGTGTTAAGAAATCAGAATACATTAAAGAATGCTGATTTGGACTAAGAGGTTTGGTTTTGGTTTTTTTAAAATTTCTTTTTATGTTTTACTAAGAGAAGTTTAAAGAACAACAGAGGAAATTAATGCTTTCCTGAAGAGAAACCTAACTATTACAGATCTGGAGAATTCCAGTAAAACATTCTTTATCCTCTCCACTCCAAATGCAATTCCTTACCCAAGGAGATTTACTCCTTCTTGCAGTTACACACAGTCATTCCCAATATGATTTCTGTTTGGCCTCTGTAGTAATAATAACAACCATAATTACATTGTGCCTTCTGACCCCAGTTTAACGTCACACATTTCAGTTCACATACTAAGTAAAATGTTTAATCACGAGTGTGCTGAGGGAGGAGCAGGTGTTCTCAATATCTCACCTCCAAATGCTTGCCCTTTGGCTGGTTTCCTCTTACACACCCATTTATTATAGAGCTGATGGAACTTGCTGCTCCTGCCTCTCTGAACTTCTTAAGTAGCACCTCCGGCGTCAGCATTATTAAAAAATAAAATCAAATGTGAAGAAATAGGGCAACTGGATGGTCATAAGGACCTGGTGCTATTTAGATTACACAGCTCCTTAGGTATGTCCTTACCTTTAATGATGAGCATTTGGTACCTGCAAGTATATAATCACCTAAGCTCATGTCATTACTTGGTTTAATAGCTAATGCTTAAATCATGGTTCATGATGGATTGACAAGAGAATGCTTTTCCTTTCCAAATAAAAAAAAGGAGAGGGATCCAGGTTTCCTTTTTTTCTGAGGGTTTTTAAAGGCTGTTACGTTCCTGAACCTGCAAGGGCTAGTCAAGGGGTTTCATGTAATAATGTGAGAAATGTACTTGATGGAGATCTTGTGTCATTCTGTGCAGAAAGATAAAGCAAAGATCACTTTCATTTTAGCAGAGCAGAACTATTCAGTGCAAAATTAAGCTGGATTCTCATTCTGCATCTCTGAGGCTCGAAATAATTAAAATGAGGTCCTTGAAACCTTATTAAAACCCCATGGAGGCAGATGCTTGTTATGCACAACTGACATTTTGATAAGAATTCTTAAGAAATTGCTGCCACTTGTATGTTTGCAATATACTTGGAGCTTTCCCAGTGCTGACCTATATTTTAAGGTCCAAAATTACTTCCATCCCTGCTACCTTAATGTACAACACGACACAAAAAGGAGAATATTGATTGGTAATACCTGAATAAAACTCATAATTCCTGGTTAGATAGAGCAGCTGTCTTTTTGAAATCTATCCTTTGTTCGAAGAACTTAAGTGATGATGAATGCATAAAATGCTTATAAAATTAACTGCTGAGAGAATGCATTTTTATTTAAAATTCCATCATTCCAACTACTAAATTGTATGTTATGTGTTTGGATGAAGAGCCTTTTTCACTCAAAAACAATCTCTCAAAGGCTGTACTTGAACATTACAAACAAGTCACCTTTTAGCCCTCCCTTGGATGCACTAAAGAAATCAAACTTTTTTATCCTCCAGCTGAAAACATGTTTTTCCTGGATACAAGTGGGTTTTATAACTCTTGTCAGCCTTTTCTAATAACCTTTAACACAGACACCAGTACTGACAGTAATGCTCTCATTAATGCCAAGGAGAGCCACACTACTACTGTTTTATAATTTTCCTTGTTTCCACTTCAAAAGTTCCCATGGGGTCTTTCCATGCTTAATAGTGCTGGAAATGGGTGCTCAGCTGATTGGCTACAGTGACCCTGTATCATCTGCAGCATCACTGATTTCTAAAATAGAATCTTGCCCTATAAATATGACCAATTTCCTTGAAGTTGAATATATTAAAATGTGAGTTGGTAAGTACTGTTTATAATGAATCTCAGATCACTCTGTAGAACTGGCCTCGTCTTAGCATTATTTACTGTTCCCCAGATTTTCCTTCAGCTGCTAATTGTCTATTTTGTTCAATTAAGCATCAATGTCCCATTAGTTACCCCTCAGACTATTCCATGACCCATCTGTTCACACCAAAAGCAAGTTGTATTCATCTTAGTCGTTTTTCTTTCTTAAGTTCATCTATTACTTCTATTAATATTCCTTTGTGAAATCTGAAGTCTTTCTTCTTTCACTCCAGGAAGCCAGGCTTGAGTGCAAAGACTGGCAAAGGCAGTGATTGTAATGGGTGCAAATCTGTTTTGTTTATTTTTAACTTGCTTTTTTCCCCTCTGCAGCTGTTCCAACTGATTTGGGAATGACCTGCAGGCAGTCAGCAAGCACCCCCTATCCCTATCCATCATAACTTGTCCTTTCTTTTATTCTGTCTCATCAAGTCTACTAAAGCATTTTTCAAAGGATCATTCTTTTTATTTCCAAGTATTTTCCACATGGCAGTGCAGTAATAAGGCTGGCACAAGACCCACTGCAGGGAATGAAACTTGTCCTAAACCCAACTAAGCCGTTTTCACAGCCCAAAGCCTAGCCAAAAATTTATTGTGAATCCTCTCTGCTATTCCATTATCTGCACAGTTTACTGTAGCCCCTGTATCAGGAAAAGTCTTTTCCCTCACAAGGGAAAATAGCATGGACTGAGAGAGATGCTGTTTTGTACAGCACAACAGGAGTACTTGGAGATGTTCCATTTCTGTCTGTAGTGTAACACTCTTTGTTCTAGCCAATAATGTAGCCTTTTACTAGACATTAGCCACAAAGGGATTTTTAAACATCACACTTGGGCTACTGAGAAGTATTTGACCATGTGTCGACATTCAGACTGCAGCATCTTGCTCATATGCCAATGCTCTCACACTTGGCTGAGCTGATGAGCTGATGCTGCACCTGAGCTGAAGCCATCCTTGCCTGCCCTCCTCAGCTGTGCTCACAGTATGCCTCACCTTCCACAAAAAAAAAAAAAACCAAACAAACCCTAAACAAACAAAAACACCAAACCAAAGAAACAAAAACAAAAAAAAAAAACAACAAAAAAAACCCAACCAAACCAGCCAACAAAGTAACAAGCAGAACACAACAACAACAAAAAAAAAATCAACAACCCCCCCCCTCCAAAAAAAATAACCCAAACCAAAGCAAAATAACCCCAAACAGTTGGGGGATGTTTTTTCTTATTCTAGAAATTGAAAAATTCCTGGTTTTGAGCAAAGAATTTGATTCCAAATTACGACAGATATTTGTAAAAGTCATCTTCTGCAGGGCTTCTTTAAATGTCCCTTTAAGAAGGGGCTGGTGCTCTCATCCTCATTCCCAGGAGGAAGTTCACACTCCTGGTTGTAGCAGGGCATCTCCCTGACCTTCTGGCAGGACTGCCCTTCTAAGCAACAAAATATTCATAGCTTGTGGAAGGGACCCAAAATGATCAAAAAAGGCCAATTCCAGCATGGAGTCTATACTGAAAAAAGTAATCCAGATATCTGATCCCTGCTGAAGGGGAAACTCATACATGGTATTTGATGGGTTTTGTGTAAACTGCAGAAACAAGAATGTAAATCATTAATTTTGGTAACACTGGTCTGCAGTCTGTAGCAACTGTAGGTGTCTTTCCTCAAAAGGCGTTGAACTACGGGAGGTACTAATGCTTGCCTAAAGTCCTTACTTGAGGTATTCAAATACTGAAAAAGTGACAAATTTTACCCCTCTGTGCTGAATATTTCTCTTCATTAGCATGTAAGTGGCCCTCATTCAGTGTGCAGAGTTTCTATTACTGTTTTTCATTGGTTTTCCTTTTGAGCAATTCTGAGCTCTGGATGTTGTTCTGGGGCCTCAACATGCTTATAAGGTAAGCACTGCAGCACTGACATGGTGAGAGCTGCCCAAATCCTGTGCTAACTCCATCCCCAGTTAAAGCAGGACAAGTGCAGGTCAACGAGGGGTAGTGGATCTGCCTCAAATTGGGGAAAATGATGATTATGAAGGGAAAGTCCCTCCAGCTGGGATGCATTAGGGCAGAATGATGTAAGGATGAGACTGAAATGGATTTTTTCCCAAAGAAGGAATTGAGACACAGCAGGAAAAAAAAAGGTTTCTTATTTTAAATCTTTTAAAAGTCACAAAGGGGCATAGTAAGGACCTAGGTAAGAGTATCTCTCATGATCATATAGTCATCTGAACCACATAATGGTTTCTGACAAAAAAAACCTCCTCTTTTCTTAGTTTGAGGTGGTCCAGGGGTCAAAGTCTCTTCTGTCTCCATAGTCCTTAAATGGTTCTTACTGCTTGCTCTCTCTTCACTCTTTTTGTTTATCCCTAACAAAGCCATCTGGCCCAACATTCACAAGGCTGCTCAGTACCTCTCTGGGTAGGGCCTCATACTCCCTTATTCATGTCAAGTTTTTTTGTCAGACACCATTTATAGGGCTTTTTGCTTATAAAAATTACTGAAGCTTGGAAACAATAACTGGGGTTTTTTTAAATGTTTTTGCTATTGTAATAAAAATAGCAGACCACAACAATAAAACCACCCTATTTATTCTTTAAATAAATTAAAGAAAAACAGTTATGCTCTAATTAAAACATGGGGAAAGGGAACTTTAAACCCAGGGCTGAAAATGTCTGAATCCAGATGATTTGACTGAGACTGAGTTCATTCTTTGTATTAGGGAGCCAGAATCTTTTTTAAAATGTCTCCAACTCTGAAAAAGAAGAGAATCTGAGTTTCTTGGAATTTGCATTCTCAAAATGGTGCTTGGTATTTTGACCTTAAGCCAAAGGTGGGTTTAGCTGACCTTGAAGTGCAATAAATTTCTTTGGCACAGTAGTTTCCTTCCAAACCTCTTCCCCTTCCCAAAACTTCCTTTACCCCTGTCACCCCTGGCTGCATTTGTAGAGGTAAATAAAACATCATGGGATTGCTTTTGGACAAATAGTATGGAAAGGCTCACATCTACAGTTAACTCTCTTAACTCATCCTCAAACTGCCCATGGAGAGAATTTCTGGCCTGAGCTGGCTCCCAGATTGTCCCCATTGTAGCTCTACTTGGCTGAGACCAAAACTGTGTGAAACTTTTCACAGTATGAATGGTTGCATTCATTTTATACTCAGGCCCATGTGCTGACCTGGTTTAGTTTATTAGTTTCACTGTAACCTTTGTGGCCACACTGAATTATCTATTGGCTTCTTTTGGACTTTAAGTTTGTTTTATCTACTCAGCCTTGGATGTGAAGTTGCCTTAAGTACAGTCCTGCAGTCGATCTTAAAAAAAAATACCAAAGAAATAAACACATAGGAAAAAAACCAAAAAAATAAACCAACCAAGGAAACAACCTCAACCCAAATCCTTGATTCAATATATAATTCAAGTCTTGTTGGTTTTGTTCTGGGTTTTTTTTTACCTTTTTATCCTTTTGTTTTAATGTTTTAGAACAAGACAAAATGGCCTCAAGTTGTGTCAGAGGAGGTTTAGATTAAATTTTAGGGAAAATTTATTCACTGAAAGGGTGTCAAACATTGGAACTGGCTTCCCAGAGGAGTGGTGGAATTGCCATTCCTGTAAGTGTTCAAAAATGTGTAGATAGGATACTTGGCAGTGCTGGGCTAATTGTTGAACTCAATGATCTTACAGGTCTTTTTCAGCCTTAAAGATTCTATTATTATATGATACAATCAATGTTTTAAAATTTAGATCCTGGAAATCAGCTGAAAAGAAATATCTAACCATTCTAAAAAATACTTAGTAATAAATACAGGTGATACATGAGGGATTAATAGTCTTGAAAATAGGAAAAAAATATTATCTGTTATATGAAGCATATTAACAAATAAAACCCACTAAAGATTCATTTTTCCTTGATTAGCCTTTGACCACTCCAAACTGAGTCCCTGAAAGTTCTGTTGAAATTACCACACAGGATATAGCAATGACAAAAACTACTTTCTGTCTCACCAAAACTTAAGGAGAGATTGTTGTCAGATGCTGAAATTGGATTTTCTTCCTTATCGGCAGAACTGGCTTCAGCTTCAGGAGTGATATGACACCTGCTGAACTGGGAGGTGGAAAGGCCAAGTGGACAGAATCAGCTTGTATCATGGAAGACGAAGCTTGATATGACTAAAATTGCTACAACTTTGTTTTTACAAATATCAGGGTTTTTTCCACTCAGTCTAAAAGCAAAATCTTGTAGCACAGACTCCCATATGTAATTATTCCTTCTATTTAAACAAATATTGCTAAGAGATTATTTTTCCTTTTACTTTTAGTATTTCCTTTGAAATGGAAAATATTAGTACCTGGAAAAAGAAGAAAAAATGTGGCAAACTACCTTGCTGGGTATGGATAATGTGATTTAAAGTCCTAAAAGGCTTGGGGAAATTTGATTTTCTATATTGTGGGGCCATTATTTAATTGATATGTGAGGATATGAAAGCCACAGAAAAGGTACTGATACTATTGCTTCCTACTGCAGTGCAAAGCAGTTGTGACCCTGCGTGAGGAGTCTGACAGCTTGCTCAGTACTTATTTTGGGGGTGTCTCTTTTTCCTGGAAGATATCTTGCCCTTAATTTTAAAGACTTTTCATAGAAAGGTGTGCCTGCTCTGGAGAGAAGTAATTTTCTTATACCTACAGCTCTTTTTCAGTTCAGCAATAGAAAAGCATCCATCAAACCTAACCGGTGTGCTCCCAGTGCAATAGCCCAGGGTCAGGACAGGTGCTGGGCAGTTGTGGGTGATCTGGTCCCTTTCTGTGGTTTCTAACCACAAGCAGAGGTGATGGAGAGAGGGCGACAGACTTTCCTATCCTAGCCTCATCATCATACCTTAGGTATTTTGGATCAGAGCAAAAGTTCTCCTCAAACCTATGTCTCACACTGCCCAAGTATTGCTTAAAATATTATTAGGCTACTTGGCTTTGCAAATGTGCTTTGGGAATCCTTTGTGGCCACCTTCAGAGAGATGGTGTCAGAGCATGTCAGCTACACCAGGTGTGGAATAACCCTTCTCAGTTTATGAAGCCCAGACCTGAAGTGACATAGCAATAGTGTATTCCTGTTGTGCTGTGCCCTTGAAATAATGATGTAAAATTCATAGCAGATGAAATAAGCAAGTAATAGTCATTAAGTAAATGCTGCTTTGAAGAGTGATAAGGCTGCAATACACTAGCGAGAGCTTTGACTATCATACAAAAATGCAGAGTTAACTATACTGTTATTAAAAACCAGACCATATTTTCCATCCATTTTTATTTGTGAGGTCTCCTTGAAATGCCTTATAAAACTTGGTAACCCAGGCAGCTTTTCTCTAGGGAATGTAAAACTATAGCAGCTGATACTGGTAAAATATTTTATATGGAGCCTTAGAAATGACTGCTTGATTTGTCCAGTATTTATTGCCTGAGCAATGTACAGACACAGTAAAACAGAAAAGCACAACTTCCCATCTGTGCTGCATTATGCCATACATAGGAACTATTTTTCATTTCAAATGGTGGTATCCCTGTAGGCTTTCTTGCTTTGATATCCTATGCTACCACACATGATATGATAGAATATAAACAGACTGACAATAAATCTGAGTCTTTACAGTTTTGAAAACTGAAACATTCCAGCATTCACTTCCCACCAAACAGGCCTCCTAACATGTAGCCCGGGTCAGGTGTTTGGATTTTTTGTTAAGTGGAGGCAAAGGTTGTTACACAGAAACCTGAAACCAGCTAAGAAAACAGAAAAAATTACCAAGACCTTGCAAACAGAAAAGTGTTCCCATCTGGTATACAAGGTGCACAGCCCAAAATCTCACCAGAACATAAGGGAAGGGTTTGCTGTTTTAAAAACACAGCCTTCAAGCATTAATTTCCCTTTATTCTCTAAATCTCTGCTCATAAGTTTGCACACCTTAAATGCCACCAAAGTGTGAACCTTTGTGACACTGGAGGAACACTCTCTGCCTCTATTTCTACCCATTTGAAACCAGAGAGACACAGCATGTTAGAACAGATGGGCTGGTAGTCTTAAAAGAGGTCAAAGTTGTTGTTTAGCAGGAGGGATCAATTTTGGTGGGAGTTTTTGGTTTTGTTTTGTTTTCTATTGCATGCTTTATTTATTTAAAAATAAAAGTCAGAACTCCTATAACTTAACTTTCTGGGACATGCTAAATTTTGTGAATTAAACAGTTCTCATTATTTCAACATTTCATCCTATTTTTTCTGACTTGAATCTTATGTGACTTGATATAAATATGAAATTGGAAACAATTTCTGGTAGTGGGACACTTTGGAACAAAAATTCTTCTGACTGGAGTGAGGGGGGTGGAAGGATGTGTGTCAGGCATTCTGAATGAAAACCTTCTAAAGCTGACAACAGAATCTGTGTATGGAGCCTAAATTAAGTAACTATAACAAAGAAGAAGCCTTCATGTGACACTTTTTCAGCAGGAACAAATGCAACCTCAACAAATCTCACTAAAGAGATAAAGAGAAGGCAGGAGTTGGTGAAATCCAGATGCTTTGACCACAATATCTTGTAATTTCCTTGAGATATTTTAAATTCCCTTACTGAAGGAAACTGAGGAGGAGTGGGTGAAGAGGCTGTCATGTTCAGGGGGACCAGAGCAGTGGGGACAAGGTGTATTCCTGGACTCAGCTGTGGCAGGGGCCATGAGCCCATTTCCAGCCATCTCTCCAAGAGAGCTGGTGCTGGAAGGAACCAGGTCAACCGATCCACCACAACCAAGCTGTACATGTGTGTGCAACAGCCCAAACACACAGGCACAAACTTAAACCACAAAACTTCATCTTGTACCTTTACCAAGAATCCAGGTGCTCTGGAGAAGAAATCCTAAGGGGACCCACCAAAAAAGCTTTGAGAAGCTACTGCATATTCTTAAAGATGTGCAAGTCCTGAAAATGCTGAAACTTCACGGAGAAACAAAAAACCCCAAACATGTGATTGCATCTCCTGACCATTCTGCAAAAAATTTGGAAGAAAATGTGTTCCTTTTTTGGAGTTTATTCTACAAAACTATGTTTATTTCTTTCCTGAAGAACTTTACTGTGTATAATTTTCATTACAAAGGAAGCACTGCTTGGTATGTTTATGAATCATAGTGAAAATTCTTCCTTGGATTGACAGGTATATATGTGTTATAAATGGGGTTTTCTTGCACTCTAGAGTATTTATACATATATATATGTGCGTGTGTGTGGGTGTGTATATATATATATGTACATGTATGTATACATACATGTATTGATACTATTTATAAAATGGGGAAAAAGTTGAAGGGAGAAAGTTATACTATTTGTGACTAGCAAAAGAGAATTACTTTGAGATCAGAGAGGTTTCAAATTTTATAATTTAGTTATTTAAGAAAATACATTTCCACAAGAAAAAACAGGAAAAAATATCATCCTCATGCATGTAGTCATTATAAAGTAGCCCAAGGGGATTCCAGATACACATACTGTATACATTCTAGGTATAGTGGAATTACAGCTGCTTCATGTTTTAAATTTAATTTAATTTTAGGGTTGTAAATTTAATTTAATTTCAAATTTTTATAGAGAATAAAAAAGATGTTTTGCATGGCTGAAGCCCAACAGCTATGTCATTTTAGACTTCTAAAAACTTTGAGTGCTGTAGAAGCCTAGAAGATGAAGAGACTAATGTGCCTGTCTCAAACACCCATACCCAGATAGCTATGGAGCCAACCAAGGATTATTAGAAGTGACATGCTGTGAGAAAGGACGGGATGTGGCTGGAGAAGGGGCTGTGCAGAGGTGAGGCAGCACTTTCTTGTTCTGGCTCCTGGAGATAAGCACAACCCAGTACCAGGCAAGTGCAGGAATGAGGTCAAGAAGTGGGCATGGGCTGCTGTCCACGGAGAGAGACAAGATGGAATTGGGTTGCAGGCTCTGGGATGTGCCTGCAGAGCGCCACAGCCGTGCAGAGGGGCTTGTCTCTGCATGGCCCTGGAGGGAGGAGATGCTGCAGGGTGGATGCCCCATGGAGAGGAGCCTGACAGACACCTGGATGGTGCAATCACCATGCATAAGGACACTCAGAGAGTGAGTTACTGACATAGCAGTGTGTGATAGGTCACTTAGTGAAAGATACCATATAAGGAAATACCATGTCTTGAAGAAGTGTATAAAAGCAGCTTTTTGTTTCTTTGCATAAAGGTCTCAGACTCCCTGCCAATCTGAATCCATGCCTCGGTCATTACAGGCTCTTGACAAAAAGCCAGCCCGGAAGAGGGTAACCAAGAGCACCAATGACCCCTGTAGTCCTCTGAGCCATTTCCAGAAAGGTCTAGAAGAATGGACTGTACATGGTAACTAAATTGCATAGAAAACAAGTAACTTATCTCTAGGGTGGGGAAAACTTATCTATAAAATGGTAATCTCAAGACGCCCAAGAGCCTGTGTACCCCACAAACTCCATCAGCTGGGTTAATGTTGGAACCAGGACTGATCTTTCTTTCTGCTTTTCTTCCTTTCTCTGTCTATCCCTCTTTAATTCATCTCTCTCTCTTTTCTTTCACCCTACCCCTTTACTTGAAACCCACTGCTGTTTGCTTATACTAAGAGTTAAGGGACTGATTTATACCAATTTCCATACCAAGTGTATAATTTATTAATAAAACTTCTTTAAGCTTTTGCACGTCCTCTGAATTTTGTCCTTTCAACCATGAGCATCTGCAAATCTTAGGTGCTTACTTCCACTTAAGTGTGGGACGCCATGAGTGCCCACTTAATTAAAAAAAGGGGGGAAAATTGTCTTTTTGTTAAAATTTGTTAAATGTTGGTCTTTTTTGTTAAATTCCCTTATTTACTCTGAGTCCTTGAGTCTGGAGGAAAGTAGTCTGTTCCTTCCCCTACTTTCCCCAAGACACAATTTCTTAATACTCCAGATATCATCCCCGAAACTGGCTGTACTGCACCAGATTTTTATCTCACGTTCAAACAAACCATTCCTTTACACCCAGTCCCAATTCTGCAATCAGTTACTAAAAAGCTGTAGCAAAGCTTCCACTGAATGCAAGTGCTCTCACAACCAAATAACCTCCTTTTTACCAGCAGTTTCTCATGATTTCCATTGATACAGAGGGTACAACAGAGCCTTCTGCACACCTCTGCATGAGACAGGCAAATTCTGTAACTTCTTTGTAAAGAGGAAAAAAATTGTCTTCCTGAGTAGATGAGGTATGCCAAGTTTTTATAAGCAGTAGTGTCACAGGCAGATGTTTGACTTTGCTTGATTACTTGCACACAATTTAGTGAGTGGAGGAGAGAAATTTCCAAATTTGAATCAGGTTGTTTTGTTTGCCTTGTCTGCTGAAGCTGTGCATGGTTAGTTGGATTTATTTCAGTGCAGGTGTCTACCCTGACTGCTGGGGTGCTCCAGAACTGGTCAGGATCCCTCCTGCCTCAGCTGGGGCCCATCTGCACAACCAGCATGGCCAGCCTAGCCTGAGGGACGGTGTTAGGTGGGATCCTGCCAAGCTGTGGAGATGGACAAGCCTTGGTGAACATCCCAGAGGTGCACATGAAGGACACAGGCCTCAGTGCTCGGCAATCTCTGCAACACCACTCAGAGGGGAGTCTCATACACCCAGCACTACTCAGCTTCATTGCAGCTATCAAGGAAGTGAGGGAGAAAATGACTGAAAACTTAATGATCAAGAAAATCTCACTACTTCCTATGTCCATTCCACACTGTCGCCAGACTTCACAGCTTGGATGGATCAGACAGACATTTCCATTGTTTAAGGAAACACGCTAAAGCATCCCAAAGCCTAGCATGGCTTTACATGCATACATTATGGTTAATCTTTCCCCCAGAAAACCTTTTTCTTTGTTACTTGAAACATGCTGTCACTGTTACAACTCTGGAATGATCCTGTAACTTGACTAATCAGCTTTCAGCCCCACATCCTTGTCAGAAACAGAATATTTTCCCTCAAGTCTCTCTCATCTTGCAGTTTCTTGCAGATCATTAACTAAGATCACTATGGTATATTGAGCCTGGCAGTCCATGAGGATAGGCATCAGCTGCTTGAACTTGTTCTATCTCATAATAAACTGTCTTACGAATGGTCCTCACATTTACAGAGCTATTAAAAATCAATGTTCTTTAAAAAAAGAAAGAATTTGTGATACGTGAACAAGACTAACTGCAAGACATCCTTTTCTCTAGAAATGTAAGCTTTCACATCAGAGCTAAACCACTAATATCTTGATTACCTAACATGTTTGACTTGAGATATTACTGAAAATAATATGAAAAAATGTAAAATATGATGTGCCATGGCAGAAACAGATGTGCTTCTAATTTGGTTCTAAACTGATAATTCAAAATGCAAGTTGTTCAGAACATGATAACTCTGATTAATAAGCAATTAGGAATCAATCAGTAATCAATGCAGTACTATCAGCACAAAAAGAGGTGGCATAATAATAGTTTACATATTTTGCAGTCATGAAGTATACATATGCTGCATCCATTAAAGCTGACTTCAGTTACTTAACATTCAATTGTGCATTTTGTGGAGTGAGTCAATAGAGTGAATCACTAGCCCACTGCAGCACCATATGGGAAACTTTCCCTCTCCCGAGCAGATGGAGACTAAGAATGTCACAGACAAAATGTGTTTTGTCTCTGGAGAAAGGATGTTGGCTGCTTTGTTCTTAGACTCTTCTACATGCCAAGCCTTCTGCTCACACTGGGAGTCCTACACTTTGGGTCTCATGGATATTTCAGCATATCTCTGAAATGCTGACCTGCGAAACATAGAGAAAACCAGACTATCCAGAGGCCTGCAAGTAAAATATGACAATTGTGTGCAATCCAAGATTTAACAGGAGGGAGAAAGCAAAAAAAATCACCTTTGCCATCCTTTTCACACATAATCCTCTCTGAGGGAGGCAAGTGCTTTCCATTTCCCTGTGGAAGACTTAGATGAAGGGTAATTGAGATGGTGTCACACTTTGGCAGGGGACTGAGGCCACAGAAACCCTATTTTCTATTCCTTTTGGCTCCATCTACCTAGAACTTAATTTTTTTCCTCTTCCTTTTTATTTTTGCTGCTGTACTTCTCATTTTTCTATGCACATCCTTCTCCAACTGAAGGATGATTACATCCATTTGAATTGTCTGAAAATAGCAGAAGGAAAATACCAAGAGGCATTACAATTTTACTTTCTTTCTCAAAGAAATATACTCCGGACCACATATATCCCCCCTAAATTTTTTAAATCAAAAAGGGTATAAGGGATATGAATCTGATTCTGCCACCTGTCAGTGAGTAAAATGACCAGTTAGCCCATGCAAAATATAAGTGAACTTCTGAACATATCTACAGCATGCTGACCATGCTGAAGCTTAAAGCAACCCCTAATTTAATTGCATCTGGGGCTGTGTGAGTCTGAGTTTATGTGCAAAAAGTTTGAGCCCACACTTGACTAAATAGAATTCCTTTACAGTTATTTCTTTACCAGCATTCCTAGTTTCAAGGAGTGCATTCTCTGTTTTTGCAGTGTCTATCACAGAGAGTCCCAGACTAACTAGTCTCTTGATTACAAACTCTATGACTCTTACCAGATGCAACCCCAGATGGGCTTTGGCTTTTCCAACCCCACCTCTGCACACTTACAGAGGCAGGAAAGTGCCTCTGTATCCCTTCTGAGTCATATTTCTCCTAGAGAATCACCAGCTTCAGTTCAATTGTTTTTGATATTTAAATTGAGAGATCTTTGCTCATCCATGAAGGTCTCCTGCTGTCTTTTTTTGAACACCCATAAGGGTGGATAAAACTTGAGCTTGTCAAAAAAAATCCTTTAAAATCAATGAGCTCTACATGACCCTTCTTCCTTCTATCCCGTTTTCAAGGTCTCTTCTACCAGCCTTTACTCCGTGCCCTATTGCCAATCCAGTCCACAACCTGTTCAATAGGGTGTGGGTCATCGCCATCTCCCCTTCCTGCTCCTTTATTCCTAGTTTAAAGCTCTCCTCCCCAAGCTGGGCAGCCTGTTGCCAAAGATAATTTACCTCTTGGTACTTGCTGCAACTGGTCATGTAGATGATATTTTTATCACAGACAGCATCCCAAGCTTGTGAAAGATTATCCCTGTTGGCAACACTGGCTGTACAACAATTTATTGACCCATGGGGTCCATTCATTTTTCATCAAGTCCTTCCTGTCACTGGAAGAATCAAGGAGATGCCAGCTGGGTCCCTGGGCCCTTGCCTTCTCCCTCAAATGCAATGTCATGCTTGCTATGGTTTGGGTATCCCCTCCAAGTGCTGGCGCCCACAGAGGAGGGCAGCAATGGGAGATAATCTGAGGATCAGACTGGCAACCTAGTGCCCTGGATCCAAATTCCTGACAAGCCACAGACATCTCTAGACACCAGGTCAGACCAGGAGATGCTGGTGTCCATCCCTGGCAGCAGGGAATTTCCACAGCTCATACATCTGCTGATGTTCCTCCTGATGCTGCTGCAAGTCTTAGGCTCAGCCTGCCCAGATGCTTCACTGGACACAGTGGGGGTGAGGCAATTGCAAGGCGTTTTCATGGTGAGCCTGATACCCGCTCCTATCTACCTAATTAAGGTGTCCAGGGCATCTACACTGGAGCACGGATATTAACATGTATATACCTAGCAAAAACTAACAGTAAAGTTAGGACTAAGTCTTTTGTCCTTGGGTGTGTATGGTGGCCATCTTGACATCTTCAGTATCATGCTTTTTATAAGCTACAAGAACGTAAAAATTCGGTGGATGGTTGGTTGATGAATTATGATCATGGTTTATTTTTGGTTGGTTGGTTGCGGGGGTGGGGGGGTTAGTTCTGTATGCAACCTGGGCACTGAACCCACACTGCAGCTGACAGGAGACCTGCAGATGACACAGGAGTTTCTTCCCAGTTTTAGAAGCCACAGGATTCCAGCCTTTATCATCATGGAAATCTATAGTAAGCTCAGACTTGGTCTACTCCTTTCTCAATGCAGCTAGATCTTCGCACTTGTTAAGAAGATCCAATCAGTTTTTCTCACCTCTGTTGCTACACTGCCTGGTGACCTCCTCCCACAGCTGCTTTATTTTACTGCAGAGCCCCTTCCCCAGTGCACACCTCCTGCAGGCAAGGAGCACAGCTTCCCCATCCCAGCAAGCCCAGGACTCAGGGCTGCATCCTCCTTCCGCAGCTCAGTTTTTGTTCAGCTTTGGCACACCAGGCAGAATTCCAGCAGTCAGTGGGGAACATGCTCTTGAGCACTTTACCTTCATCAGCATCAGCACACCCATACACTGTGTACAGCAGAGCTTCCCCCACCCTTCCGTGCCTATTTCTGCAAAGACACTTATAGAGGTCTCTCCTTAGCACCTACTGGGAGGGTTCTTGGCTCTTCAAAACCAGGAATTAGCAGCAAACAGAAAAACATCTTTCAATCAAGAACATCTGACAGAGCTTGTTAGAAGTGACAGGATCTTGCTAGCTAACTCAGCTCACTGTTGCTACTTTTTCCCAGTGGTAGTAGACACCCCAAAATTTCTCAAAAAGTTCTTAGGAAGCATTTCGGAAAGGTCTGGGAGCAGAAACCAGAAACTGCTGCATCTACTTGTTGTCATTATATTGCAAAGGTTCTTTTACATTACATTGCAAGGGTTCCATATCGCTAGAGTTACATACCTCCTTGATGTTTCTTGTAGGCAGCTCCTCTAGGCACTGACTCTTCCTTGTCCCCACAGGAGCCAACTGACTGCAGTTCCTCCTCAACCAACCAATCCACTCTTTTATAACACTCTTTAGATTGGCTACAGCTGTGGCTTGTTAAAATCGGGCCTGTTCCCAATCTCTAATAATTGGCTCAGCTGCAACTCCTTAGGGGGTAAGATTACTTTCTATACTACCTTTATTTACTTATGTTCTATCCCCCTACATCTACTGGTTACCTAATACCAGAAATCAGGTTTTTTATTACTCTGATTTACATCAGACTGTGTTTCTGAAAAGGTACCTTCTACAGAATGTGTTCAAAATGTATAGACATCAGAGCTGACAGCTGTGCTTGTATTGAGCTTCCCAAAGTTTAATGAGGCTCCACATAATTTTTTAGCTTGAAATATGCTATTGCAACTCCAAGGTTAGAAGTTGTTACCTTGTGGTCAGAGACTGGGATCAAAGAAGTGCAGCTGTCATAAGTTTCTTTACCTTCATCAAGAGGCACGTTCACAGCAATTTGCAGTTGTGTTGCATCTGGGGAGCGTGATTCCTCCATCCTGCATGTGAATGACAGCTTTAGTGATGAGACAGGACCAGACTGAGCCTTCAGATTTCGCTTACATCACTGTCACCCATACATATTTGCAACAGGAGAAAATGACAACTATGGCTAATCAGAAAGTGTTTTCAGAAGTTGCCTCTTAGCATAAAATCTATCAGTGACATCACACAGAGGAAAGTAAGAATTTTACTTAAAATCTGCTAACGAAGGATCCAGATTTTAAGTGACTACCATAGCTCCTCAGGGAGGAGGGTTTTACAGACCATGCATTTGTGTGCACCCTGTGAGCAAAACAGGTCAACTGAAGTCAAGTAAACGGTAAATTTTTATAGCTAGAATTTTAATTTGTAATTTTAGTGAAGGATTGAATGGACACAAGTATAACACATTAAGGTGCCTAACACTGTTGGCACTTTTTAAATATCCACACATACTTTATAGTGAAACTATTAGAAAAATATAGAATATAAGTTTATAAAAGTGACATATTTGAGAGTCTCTTAAATGTAAATTTTTAAATCCATCATTTCCATAGAGCAATAAAATAAATATTTTGTTCATTTACCCGGCCAAAATTTTACACTCAAATGAGAAGGGTAATATTCTCCAGCCTAGAGAAAATATCTGATTGAGGAGTACATTAAAGCTGGAAATAGGAATACAATTGTAAAATCTCTGAAATGAAAATCCATAATCTCATTGGCCATCAAAATACTTGGAAGAACAAAAAAAAAGAGACATGCCAGAAATCCAAAATATGATTCATTAAATGAGCATCTCAACATCCTCCTTCCTAGTTGTCTTTTTTTTTTCATTATTAAGTAATTGTGAGATTCTATTTCAGCAGCTTGGAGGCAAACTCATTCATAGCATGGAAAATTATATAGATTTCTTCCCTAAGATGACATAGGTTATTCCTTCCACTGTCTCTTTCCAGGAATTCAGAACTTAATTCAATGAATATTAAAGCACAAATGTGGTAGACATCAAGGTAATTTTTGATTTATGGGTTTTGAATATTGCTCTTTTCTGCTTGGACATTCTTTACTGCTGATTTATTTGGCTCCAGTTTACTGTTTTACACTTGGTTTACATTTTAATTGAATTTATTATTATTCTTTAAGTTTCTAGTTTATGTATGATTGGTACAATTAGATACAAAAACAGTGGGCACCAGCAAGCTGTAAAGGAGCTCGTGTATTCATGAGCTGATTTGTTCAAAGTAGAACCTAAACTCTGGGAATCAGCAAGGAAGCCCATGTGAGATTAAAGTCGTGGAAGACTTTGGAGGAAGTAAGTGACACTCAGGACTTGCCTCCTTACATTTGCCATGAGATCACAAGCTTGTTTCAAAAAGAATACACAATTGTTTGAATTGCCCTAAAATTTCATCTCCCTGAAACTTTTTTCACATATGTGTTTGTTCAAAAATCACTTGGGAATGTCGGAAATGCTTGATTGCTCCATTCAGCACAAATTTCTAGATACAGTTAGATTTGTAGGAAAAGGGAATCTGGCGCCATGTCCCTGCTCATTCATAGCCAAGCAGTGCTGTCTGGGAGCAGAGGTGGGGCAGAGACCAGGGCCTGGCACAAGGCTGGACATGTCACAAGCAGACAATGTTATTTATTCAGAGTGCATCTTCATCATAACACCTTCAGGGAAAGTTTGTTAGCTTTGGCAGACTTCTCACATCCCTCCACTTTGATCTCCTGGTATAAGTTGATGACAAGATCACAAATGATTAACATAGACAGGAGTTTTCCTGGTACTTGGCAAAAGTGGCAGGACTTCCAGAAGAGTTATTCTATTAATACAGAAAATTCTCCTTAAGTGAAAAATGTGAATGACTGGGTTAAAACTGTCATTTAAAATTCATACATCTATTCACTAAGTTTTGTTTTCATCTCATTTTTAAATTGTCTGGGACCAGCCAGGTCCTGTCTGTCCAGCCTGGCTGTCACCCCAATTCCTAGCTTCCTTGCCCCTGTGGACCAGATCCTGCAGCTCCCAGGATCAGGTTCAGCACCCTGCGGAGCTGGTGGCATGGTGTGGCCACTCCTTCCTGCCTACACTGACCACCAGAAGTGTAGTCATCTCAGGCCATGCATGCAGGAATGACTTACCTAAGTCTAAGCTTACCAAATAAGAAAAAGGACTGCTAGAGAAAAAATCACCCCTTTCTGGAACAGGTGACAGCAGGAGAGACACTGTGGAGGTGTCTCCATCTCTCCTCTGAAAGAAGGGCTGCCAGCTCAGATTTAAACTATTTTTCCTGTAAGTTAGGTGAGATGAATCCCACCTCCAGTGCTCAAATTAGGAGTCACAGCTATTTGTTTCCCACCAGCTGTAGTGGAGGCAAGATCTGGCAGGCCTGGATCACTCATCTCACTCTTAAATTTAAACACTATTTTAGTAGCAATGCCTAAATTAGGCATTTAGAGTAGGTGGTTTAAATATGGTCCCTGATCATAATTTCATGTGCTCTTAGTGTGCCTGGAAACACTTGGGCTCCTTTCCAGACTGAAACATCCAAATACTATTGCATTATTAAGATACCATGAATGATGTATAGCTCTGCATCACAAAGTAATGCATAGCAATTTAATCAATGTTTACTTTTTCCCTGAGTTTCATCTGAATGTCCCTAGCAAAGCTGCTGATGTTAACTACAACAGTGACCAAAGTATGATAGAACCATTGAGAAAGAAAGAAAGAAAGAAAGAAAGAAAGAAAGAAAGAAAGAAAGAAAGAAAGAAAAGAAAGAAAGAAAGAAAGAAAGAAAGAAAGAAGAAAGAAAAAGAAAGAAAGAAAGAAAGAAAGAAAGAAAGAAAGAAGAAAGAAAGAAAGAAAAGAAAGAAAGAAAGAAAGAAAAGAAAGAAAGAAAGAAAGAAAGAAAGAAAGAAAGAAAGAAAGAAAGAAAGAAAGAAAGAAAGAAAGAAAGAAAAAGAAAGAAAAGAAAGAAAGAAAAGAAAGAAAGAAAAGAAAGAAAGAAAGAAAGAAAGGAAGAAAGAAAAAGAAAGAAAGAAAGAAAGAAAAGAAAGAAAGAAAGAAAGAAAAAAGAAAGAAAGAAAGAAAGAGAAAGAAAAAAAAGAAAGAAAGAAAGAAAGAAAGAAAGAAAGAAAGAAAGAAAGAAAAAGAAAGAAAGAAAGAAAGAAAGAAAGAAAAAAGAAAAGAAAGAAAGAAAGAAAGAGAAAGAAAGAAAGAAAGAAAGAAAAGAAAGAAAGAAGAAAGAAAGAAAGAAAGAAAGAAAGAAAGAAAAAAAGAAAGAAAGAAAGAAAGAAAGAAAGAAAAAAGAAAGAAAGAAAGAAAGAAAGAAAGAAAGAAAAGAAAGAAAGAAAGAAAGAAAGAAAGAAAAGAAGAGAAAGAAAGAAAGAAAGAAAGAAAGAAAAAAGAAAGAAAGAAAGAAAGAAAGAAAAGAAAGAAAAGAAAGAAAGAAAGAAAGAAAGAAAAGAAGAAAGAAAAAAGAAAGAAAGAAAGAAAGAAAGAAAGAAAGAAAGAAAGAAAGAAAGAAAGAAAGAAAGAAAGAAAAGAAAGAAAGAAAGGTTATTTTTAATCTATGATTATTCCCTTTTTCTTCTCATTCTCATTGTTGAAAGATATTACTCCAGACTGACCATTTCACTTCATTCTAAGTTTTAGCAGACAGTAAGAAGATCGGGGAGCAGCAAGTTAGCCTTATCTAGTTGTTCAATGAAAGAATGTGTGCTAATTTCATGCTGAACACAATATTGTCTGCTCTGCCAGGAAAAAGTAGTCTCTAATTCAGTACCTTGCTGGCTTACAATTCATTTAACAATGGGGAAGATTATATGGAATTTAATATAAGGCAGAAAATGTGAGTTCACTCAGCTCTTTTGGGAAAAGAAATATTGGGGGCCAGGATAAAGGAAAAAAAATTATGAAATCTTCAAAGCAGAAAAGATTCCAGCTTATGGGACTCAGGAAAAATGGATAGATATAAGTCAAAAAAACATGATTATATGTCTGTTTTGTCTGTTTTTGTTTTAACTTGCTGGGTTTTAAAATTTGTTTAGCTTTTCTATTTGCAATAAGGGGACACTTTTTAAAATTAATTGAAAGAAATGCAGAGATGATTCAGAAAGTACATTGAAAAGGCAAGGTATATAGCTTTTGTAATAAATATAGAATTATTGTACGTGATTCTGTGCATATTTATTCATATAAGACTAGGGAGGAAGGCAACTTCCTATATCTATGCCTTCCAACTATATCCTGCTGTCTGTTACATAAGTCTTCTTTTTATTTTAAGGTAACTGAGAATGAGCATTCACTGTGGACATTCTCCAGGTCTTCCTGAAACTCTGTAAATGTGGGTTCAGCTCTCAAAGGAGGAACAAAGTGAGCTAAGTGAGACACAAGTCTTTGAAAGTCTAACCCCCACATATGTGTTCATGGGAATACTTTATAAGATGGCACCCAAAGTGCATTTAGTCTGTGTCTTTCTTTTTTCTCCGTTAAAGATTATGTCACCCTCTTACTGGCAAACTGATCCTTGAAGGTAGATGCATTGAGAGGCAAGGTGTAGAAATCTCTCTCATATCCTGCATGTTTTATATTATTAAACCTTGCAGAAACTTCAGCATGTCCCTTTTTATACAAATGGCTCGAAATAAAGTGGCATCATTCATTCAAAGCTCCTCCACTGGACCATTCCTATGACATTCCCATTAAGACTTTTCATCTGCTCCCAGGCAGCTCAAAAAAAAAAAAAAGGCTTCAAGCCTCGTTTTAGTCCTTTGGCATAAAATATATTTACATATCATGGAAATAACATCTCACAGATGCAGACCACAGAGGGTTGTGCAGAGTTTCCACCAGTGCAGGGACTCCTTAGAACATAGTTTAAACTGACTCCAGGAAAATGTACTTGCAGATGCCATATGGGAGAAAAGAGGATTCTTCTGCTCAGATAGGTCTTTGAAACAGAGCCTTTGTGGGTTGCTTTCCACTATTCTATCACAGAAAGACCAAATATAATCTTTTTCATAGACAATCTCTGGATGAAGGAGGAAGCTGTAATCACAAGTTCAGCAGTTCACAGATACTCTCAAGTGTTTAAGCATGACTTGGGATTTACAGCCACGATGATTCTGTAGTCACTGCAAAAGCTAGACCTGGGATGTCACACAATGCACTAACAAGCTGAGAGACCTTCGAGAACATTTAGCAAGTGAGAATCTGACAGCTTCTCAAGGTGAGGCCAAGAACAGGCAGTGCCGCTAGAAACCCCTTCAAGTAAAACTGAACTACACGTTTATATGAAAGGAAATTCCCAAGGGTATTTTTATTTTTAATCTTCTATTATTTTCATAAAAAATATTTTTAGGTAAAAAGAAAATATTCTTGTAGAAACACAAAATGCACTTTTATGGAAATGATTTGAGAAATATTTTCACTGTCTGATGTGATATGAGAGACCTTACTTCACTCAATATGCATAAGTGAAATAATCACTATTAGCTGGGAAATGTTTGATGGTTTTTGCTATGAAAACATTGAAATTAGATGCTGTGTAGGTTTTTTCATACATATTCTGGCATTACCCACCATAACAATACCTGTATATGTAGTCACCATTGGTCAACACCGTCAATTGAAAAACCGTGTTTGAAGTACTCATATGTATTTTTTTTAATTTTAGTAACAAGATAAAATTTTCCTTATTCAGAGGTCTGCCTTGGGCTCATCTAATAAAAAAAAAGGTTTACAAAACTATTTAGATGATGTTTTTGAGACCAGGATAAAGGCCATACAGATAGTTGTGTCCATATCAAGAAATTCTAACAACCTTTTTATTGAGAAGATGTATTAATATAATACTTTGAAGCATGGACCCAACAATAAGCAAGGGATATGAATATTGTATGGGTGTCAAAGATGCCATTATTTGCATAGAATTAATTGACTTTGTAGCAAAATTCTCTGCATATTGTCTTTAGTAAATGTAACTTATATAGTAATGCTGCCATAAAGCAGAGCAAGGTGCAGAATATTGCATATTGTATCTTCACTTGTCTCAATGGGTCAATTGTTCTTTCCTTGCTTCATTCTTGGAAATCACCCAGCCATTTGAAATTTAAGGATGGAAAGAAGGAAGCAAGTAGCCTGAGGCATGTTGTTGATCCTTAACTATTTGGGTTAAAAACAACAGAGTTACAAGTAAGACCTTTCAAGGAAAGACAAAGGAACTGCTCTGCATGGGGACAAATGCTCCTGCAAATATGCAACATCAGTGACTTGCAATGACAGATATTGCTTAAAGATGAAACATCTTGGGTTATGTACATCCCATACTACATCACATTAGTCCTTCCACATGGAAAATAAAACCATATCAGACCCCAAAGCACAACTGGAATTAGAACATTTTTCAAGCATTGCAGTTTGGAGGAAGTATCATTTTACTGCATATTTCATGGTTGAGTAACAGAAACCAAACACTGGAAGGAGAGCTGTTCATGCTGTGCCATATGTCTAACCAAACTGGAAAACACAATAACAGAATATCTCATGAGATCGTGTCTTCATGAGATTTCCAAATCTGAGAAACTGTTCAGATCAGTATATGAAACCTTGAATGTTTGAATTTCTGAATCTCGAGGGATTTGAAGCTTGACAGTTATTCCTAACATATGGTTTAGCTAATTTTTTATGATCTCAAACTGTTTGAAATTCTTTTGGTTTTCTTTTTATTTTGGAAGGGGGGAAGAATCAGTCGATTTTGGTTTTGGATTTGGGGTTTTTTTCCTTGTTCTATTTTTTTTTTTTAAGGCAATTTAGAGCTACTGTTCATGCCACCACTGAGGTCAGAAACTTTTATAATAGCAGAGAGTGCATGACTTTCAGAAAAGCTGAAGCATTTTATTTCCTTGTAGGAATAAAATGAGCATGTGGTATATTTGATGTAGAGCTTCTAATCATGCTTTTAGAGTAAATTAGATCTCACAAAAATAAATATTCCTAGAGAGCTAAGGACTTTTCCAAATATCCCATAGTACATTAGCAAAAATCTTTAATCTTTTTTTCAACCTACTAAGCTTGACTTAAATTAGAAATGAGTTAGATTTTGAATCAGTCTCAAAATCACTTGCATCTCTAATTCTAAAGCTTTTTTTTTCTGAAAATCTGGCTGTGATTTCTCAGCCTGGCAAAAGTGTGACTCTATTCTGAAATTGATTGTATAGGGCCCAAATACCAAATGCAAAGCTGCTGTACTGATATAACAACAGTGGTCCTAGTCAAAGAATACAGTCCCAAGGCCAAAGGCTACCCAGAAAATCAGGAGATATGCCTGGAATCTGTAATTTCTTTCTTGGCCCTTTCTGATAGATTCCTGGTCATTCCTTTCAACCCTTTTGCTTCCCTATTTAAAATACTTCCCTCTTCCTCAAGACTTTGACAAAGCTGCTTCTGAAGCCCATGAGCCTTGTACTGCTGGTCCTGATTTGTCACAGCAGTGAGTCCTGTGAGGTGTGAGCTCATCAGCGTGAGCTCTGTGGAGCTTCAAGAACAGGCAATTTTTTGTTTCTCAGTGAGTCACAGCTGCTAAGAATGATGGCATAGCAAATGGGGGAAAGCTGGGTAGATGTCTGGGACAAATGCAGGCTGTCGAAAACATTTTTTGGTGCTTCCCAACACCTAGTGGTCTTAGAGGACCATAAGAATATTATAATGGAAAGACAATGAGCTGTGCAGTGCAGGTGATGTTGTGATAAAGGTGCTGCACTGGCACTGGATATCCCAGCTTCTCTTCCTCTTTTGCCATCAGCCTGTTCCTTAATCCACCTGTCATCTACCAGCTTTCATCAGTTGTGCAAAGTTCAGCTGTAAATTCACTGTGACCTGAACATTCACTGTGGAAATTCAGTACTTCATATGCTTCTGAAGTATCTCAGCACTTCCTTAACCCAGCTAGTAAGAGTCTAGGCTATGCTTCAGTTTTTAGAGAAGAAACTGCAGGGGTTTTTAGCAAAAAATCTTCTCACTCTCAATCCCCAAATGAAATCTCAACAAAAAGCCCACAACTCTGTAAGAGAGCTACAAGCTATTGTTCCAAATGTTTCTATTGTTTTCTTTCTCTTGCAAGTTTGCCTTTTCACCCTTTCTCCAGAGCTTTTCTTTCTCCCCTTCTGTTCTTGTCCTCCCTCTCCTTTCTCTCCTAGACTGTTGCTCATCTGTCTTTTTCTCCTTCCTTCCTTCTCTGAGAAGGGCTTTGGGTCAGCACTGCTCAGCCATGCTTCCCCCAGGCTGATTGGACACTTCTGTCTCTGTTTGACAGATGAAATTCCCAAAGCTCCTAGTTAATTTTAGGGTGTTTGGGGGAGGAAGGAGCCTGGCACTGAACCAAACACACATTTAAATGTGCCAGAAAATTACACAGCGGTCAGAAAATTGCAAAATCTGCAATTTTTGTGCAGCCCACAATTTTCTAGAGGTCTTGATTATCATCCAGAGTTCAGTGTTTTACAGGAAGTGCAAGAGGTTACATTTCCAGTGATTTTTAAGTGACCCCAAAACTATTATGCTGGAAAAATTCATAGCAGTATTAACTATTTCAATGAATGTCTATCCATTTCAAGAGCAGTCAGCATGGGAAAAAACCTTTTCTTCTGAAACAGATTATAGTTTTGAAGGTGATTATTCCTAGGGTCTATATCAACAACAAATTATCTAAGCAATGGTAGATCTAATACATTTTGCCTTCAAGGAGATCCAAATTGAGAGTTCTGCTGCAGGAGTGTAGTTTTGTGCACATATGCATAACACAATGGAGATCTGAGAGAACAATCTCTTACAAAACAAGAGCAGAAGAAATTATTAATTTTATAGATAATGCTGACAAGATGACAATCTGTAGCTGTTGACTCCTGAAAACAGAAAAAATTAAAAAAGGATGTTGCCTTGTGATTAATCTTGTCATTTGCTCCAATATGAGCAATTTGCTATTTATACTGCAAATACAGCAATAGCAACCCAAGCTGCTAAGGCACCAGCAAAAACCCACTGAAGGTGACTGTGCAGGTGATGAATGTACAGAGTTCTGTAACGTTTTCCTGAAAAAAAACCCAAAACATATCTGTTTCATTCAACTTCAACATTAAATGGAATGCAAAACCACAAACTTATATAATGAATTCTCACCATTCAGCTCACAAATGAATTGTTGGGACAACTGGCGTGCCAGGACAATCCAATGTCCTGCTGTGTGCTGCTTAGGCAGAATTGCTACAAGTATGTCCCAGCTTTAGGAATATCCAGTGGAATTCTCACTCTGGATATTGCAGAGACACAGCACAGCATGCAGTGGACAAAATGTGTTGCTTGCATTCAGTGCAAGAGAAAAGGAGATTTTACTGCGGGCTGACAAGGCCCCATGACCCCTAAGATATGCAGCTGTGCCCAAGAATACCTTTAAGATTTTTCTTTGAGCTTTCACATCTATCAACTTTTTAATTCCTGTCAACAGACGGTTGTAAATGTTGAGACTTGCAGAGATTGTCTTAACTTGCAGAACCTGTCTTAGCCCAGAATAAAATTTATACAGTTGTGATTACACTGTGCTGTGCATCCCACAGCCCTGACCCCTCCATGAACAGCCTGTCCAGTGTGGCTTTGTGCAGGGGTATCAGAGGTCTCAGCAAGAAAGGAGCTGGCATCTTCCTGCTGGTTTCTCAATCTGGGCAACCCTCAGACTCTCCCAAATTGAGGCACAACCATCATGTACACAATCCTTTGATTCAGTATTTATACAGTCCTAACAATTAACTATAATATCTTTTAGTTCTATAAGTTGCAACATGTTCCCATTACAGAGCAGTTCTGCCAGATTTGGCCCTTTGTCTAGGAAAATCTCTAGAACTAACTGACTTTATGCTCTCCTGCAAAGTGTATGATAAAGAGCAACAGGAGTGGGCAAAGAGGTTGCACCCCACCTGATTTGCCACCCACCAAGATTTGCAATCTGACAGATAGATACCTGAGCTTCACAGGTAGGAAATGGAGATAGGATGAAGCTAAATGAAAAAGTGACTGCCTTACCTTGCTGTGGTCCCTGCAGGTTTTTATCTCCTGAGCATACAAGGCCTAACGTGCATTAATTTGATTTTGTACTCTGGAATCAAGCTGCATCAATGACTTCAGCACTGATACATACACAGGGGCTGTTTGGGGTCTTCCATTGAGCCAAGGTCCCCTTAGGTGAGGGATGTCCTGTGTTGGACCAGTAGACTGGTAATTACAGTTAATTTTTAGTAAAATATTTCCTTGTATGGTGAGAACAGTTTGGCACAATACATGTGTGAGGGGCAGCCCTTCATATGCACAGTCTGGTCTTCAGCATGTGAAGTTGTTACATGAAGAGTCATATTTGACCTACCTATCTTGAGAAAATCCTGCAAAAGCTGCATCTTGCTCCTTTGTGTCTTAAGAGGAAATAATATGAGATTTACCAAACTATTGTTACTTAAAAGACTGGTATCATCTGTATAATGAAATATCATCTTTCTTACCTATTGACATGCTTCCTAAGCTGATAGTTAGGAACAGCATCAGAGATATGTGTTCCTAACCTTAGTTTTTCCTATGCTAGCTCTCATAACTTACAATCATACATCAACTTACAATTGTGCTCCTTGACACTGGAGAAATTATGATGACTGTGACTTTTTTATAAAAGACTAATAAAATTAAGCAATAATCTATAAGCATGAGAAGGTTACAATTTTAAATATCATCTCCTGCTGTGAATTGAATAACAAGGTAAAGGTTTTAGCATTTATAAATGTCAAGGCAACACACATGTTCATTTTAACAGCATGACATGCATATCGCTTATAAACTGATTGCACTTAAAGATTACCACTATATTGTACAGATGGTTTCAGGATACGACTTAAAATTTTAAGTGGTTCTGAATTTTAGGCCTTTGTTGCAATAGCTGATAATTCTACTAAATGTCTTATCACTAAAACCAGGAATTACAGTAATGCTATAAAAAGTGTCAGACACTTGCATGCTATTAAATTTTTCAATGAGAAAAAAAATCCTAAACAATTTGACTACAGCTCTTGATGCTGTTTCAAATCTTCACATTAAAAAGCACTACAACTTGAACTGGACAGAAATGTCATTTATCTCAAACAGTATTTTCTGTCTGCTTGCTGTCAAGAGGCACAAGAAATGCTAGAATTAAATGGTATGGATTCAGACTGACATCAAGACACTGTGCTTTCAAAACAGTGATGAAATGAATTTATTTAGCCAGAAAGAAATAAGGTTGAAAAAATGAGAGGTGTCATGTCAGCACCTTCAACTGGGAAGTAAGATGTGGTCTATTTGCCAATTTATTGCTCTAATCAGGGACCCCGACATTTCCCTTCCCTCTCCCTTCCTCCCATGCTCCGACCTGCTTAGCTGAAAAGAATGATGAAAATGCACCATGGTGGTTTCTTTCAGGATGCCACTGCCATTTGATGATCTAATTGGCCCCAGAGGGCCTCTCCACCATTTCCATCAGAGATAAGAAAGATTTTCTTCCTACTGCTAGAGACAGATAGGAGGCATTAATTATGCGAACAGCATCCAAGAGAGCAACAGTCATTCTCAACTAAATCAACATGCAAAACAGTCATTGAAATTGTCACATTATAACAGCAAATGGCTATGGCAGGAGGGAAAAAAGCAACAAACAACCTCCAACTTTTTATAAAAAAGAACCATGAAGAATTTGGTTTGATGTGCAGGTTTTAAAAAATACAAAATCTTGTTCTTAGTCTTTTCTGTTTCATTAGAGATGTGACTTAAAATAGAGTATTTCCACAGTTTCTTAAAATATATATATTGTAATAAAAGCCAGACAAAAATTATCAAAACTTTTATTTCTACTTCTTAAACTATTAGAAAACAAAAATACATTTCAACCAACCATAATGGAATATAGTTACTTTATAGTAGCACTCTCTTCCCTGCCCTAAAAAACTAAAAAAATAACAGAGGAGAAAAACTCGTACTCCAGACATCTCTTTCTCAGAAGACATGAATCTTTCTCAAAGGGTGAATTTAAAATCCTGGGACATGAAGAAAAAAAGAAGAGGTGTAGGACAATGAAATCTGTTCCATTTTCTAGAACAGAATCCTTCTCCTTTCAGGGAAAAAAAAATATATATATATATATATAATTTAGAAGTGGGGAAGGGAGGAATTATTGCAGTAAGAATATTAATGAGAGAAAACAGGGCAAACAGACAGCCCTAGTTGTACAGAGTACATATATATTGCAGACAGCTGCATCATTTACTCAGGAGAGAAATGTCACACAAAGCTGTTTCCAGCACCACAGCGAGCTCCTTTGAAGCAAGCTCCAGCCCCCTGACTCTGCACTATCACCCCCACAGAGATGCCCCACTATCCTCTCTAAGAAGAAGAGTCAATCACTGGAGAAAGCTCTCTGCTGTGCTATCACCTGCCTTCTCTGGAGGCAGGACTGAGGTGCAGGCAGGCACTCTGCATGCCTGCTGCTGCAGCACAGATCCCCAGTGGCAGAGCTGTGACCTCAGTCAGCGTTAGGCAGCAGCATGTAGAACACATGCTGTAGAATACAGACCCATGTGCTGGCCAGAAAATTACAAATATATGCACATAATAGCTGGCAAACCCTCGTCATTTGGAAAGGGTGAGTGAAAGCAGCATAGAAAAGCTCATGCTTTGAGGTGGAGTTTGTTTCTCTCCCATGCAGCTGCAGAATGCCAGAGCACTTCAGCTTCAGCCAGGAATAAGTGTTTCAGGCCATGGGCAAACAGTCTCTGCTCTTTCTGAGCCAAAGCACATGGTTGAGTCCCTGAGAAAATTTGGGAGACTCCAAATCTCTCTTGCTTAGTGTGTGCAACCATTGAGATGTAGA
This sequence comes from Camarhynchus parvulus, assembly GCF_901933205.1. Lineage (NCBI taxonomy): Eukaryota > Metazoa > Chordata > Aves > Passeriformes > Thraupidae > Camarhynchus > Camarhynchus parvulus. Next base: position 79,690,905 of record NC_044573.1, on the reverse strand, counting down.
TAAGTGGATTCCCCCTTCTCCCATTTCTGGAGCTGTAAAAAAATTTCTGGCCCAGCATCTGGAAATCATCTCTGTGAGCCAAAAAAAGGTTCAAGCCAACATTATACATAACATTACTAGACAACAAGCCTTAGTCTGCTGAGCTGAGCTCTTCCCTGCATGGTTGTACAGTCGTCCAGGAGCACTCCTCCTAAATTCCCAGCAAGAAAATCCCATTATCCCTCGCTGCACAAACAAGACACATTAATTCTACTCTTGTGAATGTTTTGGGGAAAAAAGAGTTCACCAATGTGACATGCCTCATGGGTCTTCCCTGAAAAAGGAGCAACTTTCCTAGTAAGTCAGGTATTTAGAGGATCAAGCCAAAACTGTTGAAAATGCTAGCACAGTGCCCCACTGTCTCTGTTCTGCTGCTTTTACAGTGCTTCTAACTAGAAGTATCTCACTATTTGCACAAGTGTCTGTTGTCAATCAGACCTCACAAATTGGCATAGGTAACTGTAGGTTAAATCACATCATTTCACAAGTCACAGGATTTTATGATATCAAACACTTTCATGATGCCAGCCAATCTGTCATCATGAGAAACGGATTCTTTTTAAATTAAGAGAAGATGGTAAATGTAGCTAAAATGGTAATACAACCAGTGGAACCATAGCATAATAAAGTCAACATTTTACAGTATATCTGGACTGTACAATATACACAGTGTGCTGCCTGCTCAAGAGAATGTCTTATTGCAGCTAGTGACCCCTAAAATGACTTTCTGACTTAGCAAATCTGTGTCAGCTTGAAAGGTAAGGGGTCTGGGGTGTTTTGCAAGCAATCATCTTTGCATAACAGGTGCTGCCCAGTCCTGAGTCAATGGGCTCTAATGCCCATCGACCATTGACTGCAGACACTGGGACGTGGTGCACAACCAAGTGTCTGGTGTGTGGCAAGACTGACATCCTGGTCTAGTTAACCATTTAATTAGAAGCACCTGAGCACAGTAACACTGGTTATGTAGGAAAACTGATCATTGGTTAAGAAATATGCCAGATCAAAGACCTGATAGATTTTTAAAAATGTGATGAAAATTTTTTTCTACTTAACAAGCATCAGTGGGTGAAAAGTTGTGCTCCTTCCGCTCTAGACTCTTCCTTTCAGGGATAGAAGCAACTGTTTCACAGCTGGAGCTGATTTTTTTTTTTATCCTAAAGTAAATTTTCTTTTAATTGGCAGCTAATGGAAAAGAGTGTTCCTTATTTCTAAAGAGAGGCAGGAAAATGTAGGGCTGGTTTCACTCTGCTGTAATTGCAACACAACAATCATTTGTCAGACCTGCGGGGAAGCAAGGATGAAATGGTAGCTTGCAATACCAGTGTGTGTGCCACAGATGCTATCCAGGGATTCAGGTTAATTACATACCAGGCATGCTTAGGGACCACCCATGTAAAACAGCTGGCAGGATGGAGGCTTAAAATTGCTCCCTGCTGCTTCTACCATTGCACACTGCCCTCTTCAATTCACTATGAATCTCTTCATCTGGGCTAATTTACTTCAGCGAGCATGAGTAACTTATCTTCTCTCCCAGCCTCGCTGGCTTTGGAACGGCTCCACTCCATTCCCTACCTATTGCTTCAATTGTCCTGACCTAAAGAGTTTATTGATGTGTATGGGTAAAGCTTTCCAAGTGCCATAAACATCACTGCAAAAGCCAAAGGAAGAAGGTATTAATTTAAAAGAAGAAGTAAAGGACCTTCTCCAGGATGTGATTCATTGTTCAATTCCATATCCTTTTGTTGTTATACAAAATATTCTTTACTTATCTTTCTTTACTATTCTTTACTTATTTTTTCTATAGCACTGAATCATCTGAGATGCCGCTGAGGTCATCCCGTCATGTATTAATTCTGCATTTCTAGACTCTTCTGGCTTTTACCTGAATCATGACAATACTTAAGGATAGGTAGGACTTTGTGCTTTGAAAATAAACGACATACTATGAGCACTAATGTGCCCATAAGTGATAGAGAGTAATGTGATATGTTTGTAGCGATCCTTCTCACCCAGGTAATGAATTAGGTTTAGTTTCTTATGCCACTCCATAATTATAAATTAAAATGGTGATAAAATGGCTTTAGAGATATCAGCTGAAAATGACCATCATTCTCAGGATAGTTTTATCATTAAATGGTTTTAAATGCTATACAGTAAATATGATATTTCAAGAGGGTGGTTATTACAGACTGGGTATTGTCAGACAGTTTTTCCTAAAGGATTTAGTAAACTGATTGCAATGTGCAGTGCTGATGGATGCATTGCATTGTTCACTCTCTCCTTTTGCTTAGTCTATGGAAAAGAGATTTTTTCTAGATACTACATGACAAACTGCCTGCAAACAAGCAGCAGTCTCTAACAATGAAAACACTGTGCACACTTTCACCCTTCCATTCTCCCACTGCAATGTCCTTTTAGCACAAGTTTGCTCCTTGAGTTCAGTTTACTTTTCTACCTCAGTTTTTCAGCAGGGAGTCTGAGACCTAACTCTGGCCTCAATAACCAGCAGTCACATTACCAAAGACCGTACTCCAGCAGTTGTGTAATTTGAGTAACTGCTGGCACTTGAAACTCAATCCACAGCCTACAAAAGCCGCAGGAGAGACTGTCACTGATTATCATAGGCTATGGAATGGGATGTTAAGCACTGCTGTGTGCACTAGTTCCTTATACAAGAGTATATATATATATATATATATATATATAATGTAACTCAGCAGTAAATTTGATGGTGATGGACAAGGTCCTGTGAAAGGCATCTGTCCTGAAGTTCTGGTGTATTTTAACTCATATCAATAATGTAATACCCTTAAATGTATTAAAAGGTAATGTTGGTAAAGAATTGTCATTTAATAGCAAAATGGTGAATAAATTTTGAAACAGGACACAGCTGAGGAATATGAGAGACATCCAGCAAGCAGGGCTGTGGGAAATTATTTCCTTGTCCAATGACTGAAATGAGAGATTGAATCATGCAAAAACTTCTGAAATCTCACCTCTTCCTACAGGACATAGTTTGGGAGTATGAGCTGCAGCACTCACTGCTGAGAATCACAGGAGTATAAGACATATTTACTTGCATTAAAAAAGGTGTTGGCCATTGTCCACTAGGAGTTACCATCATAGCTCTGCTTTTGCCCAAGTCTTTTCTTGACCTAAGCAGGCAGGGGCCATGCAGGATCAGAGCATTGCCTAGAGCTCCTGCTCAGTATGAAGGAGGGCAACCATGGGAGGAGTGACTTTGACAGGACTAGTTAAAGCCAACTGTGCACAGTAGCTCAGTACCCTGTAACACAAGTCACTAACCACATTCAAATATGCTACTGGGAGGAAAGGGAGAGTTTATACCCATCTAATATACCTGTTATAACTCCCTCTCCCCTCATTCCTGGCATCTGACCGCAGCCTACCTTGTGCTTTTCCTGAAATCAAGACACAATATAACGAATCTATTCCATTTATATGTGTGTCTGTCTATAAATATGTACAGTATTTATAGTCCATCAGTGAATTATAATAATAGCAATCAAAAGAGTTTTAATGGGGTAGAGGCATGACCACCCTGCATTATAATTGCAATCATACCTACCCTAGCATCCAGACTCTCATGGTGGCAGTGTATTTTCAGGTACTGGAATCCAGTAGGGAAGGATTTCAGCTAACTTGGTCTGAAATCTAGGCTGTATAAGATTTTGTCTCTCCTCTGAGAACATTGTGATAACCAAGTTCTGATCCCAACTTCTGTGGCTGGCAACAGCCTGGCAACACAGCCCTTATGCTGTGAAAGTTATTTCTTATTGCCTCTTTTGAATTTCTTACCTTTAAATATCACTGATTGTTCCTAATTTTTATTGTCATTCAAATGGTACAGCCAGTTTCTGACAATTTCCTTAAATATGTTTTAGCTGTATTTGAAAATATGGCTTTATCTTGAATCTCTAATAACCAATCTCATGCTTTTCATAGCAAAAAAACCCATGGAGCAGGGACTCCTGGGAGCACAAAATGAGTATTACTCTAAATGCATCTGAATACACCAGCTTTAAGAGAGAAGCTCATTCTTTGCAAGCCAGAGTGCATTTTAAATTGGTTGCTCTGTGGTGGATTAGATCCAATAGTCAAAGCATTTTGTTACTGGGTGACCTCTAGCCAGGCGGGTATAAAATCTTCCTGAGAGATTAAATGAAAATGCTGAGTTTCTTCAGTCTAAGGGAGAGAGGCTGAACCAAAGTTTTCTCCTTCTTCAACATATGCCTTACTGCAATGCAACTGCTGAACGTGGGAAGTAGCAGGCATTTTAAAACATATGTGATGCTGAGTCCTTTCATGATGCACAGCTCAGCTCCCTAATTTCTAGCAACAGATCTGAAAAAAACTACATGAAAGAACATCACTGACTTTATTTATTTGTTTATTACTTTCCGTATTTTAAAAGTCCATTTATATTTTGTATGGCTTTTCATACTTTTAGACTCTGACAGCGGTGCTCTGTAAACGCCTGTCAGATTAGGCTGAATTTAGGTGTAGCTCTGGGCATATCCAAACCAGGAGTTTTAGATGCCTGAAGACCATTCATGTCAAGTGAAAATCATCTGTGAAGCATTGGTGCCCCCAGGAATGAGCAGGGATCAGGAGGTGCCCAGGTCCTTTTATCATAGTGGCGTAATTTCGGTTTGTCATGGACTCATCACTTCAGCACCTACCACAACCTCCAGAGTCATCTTACAGCACCTAAATCTCCACTGCTTTACAAGCTGCTGTCAGGAATTTAGTACCTTAAGGCTGACTTCAACACCTTTCTTTTATGTTTTATGTTTTTTCCAGTTTTATAGCCATTACACAACTGCAGTAAATGGCAACAAATCAAGTGAATGACTTAAAGCACTGCAGAAAAAAATCCCTTGTCTGCCTGTGCTGCACTCTCAAAAAGAGTTAAGTGCTTATTAGAGTAATGAGTAATATTTTGACCTGCAGAACAGCATGCTTTCTTCTTTTTCTTGTTGACTGTTTAATATATACAAAATAAATTGTGTCTTCTGTAAGCTCTTTTTTTATGAGGCAATGCTTATAAACAGCACCTGATTTCAGACTCCAGTCATTCCAGGTGCAGCTCACACTTGTCTCAGTGCTGTCAACATATCCTTGGAGAGGCCCTATTTCTGAGCCACAAAAATAATGGACCCCCCCAGTTCTGTCTGTTCAGGGTGTGTCATTATTTGGTTATGCAAGACCTAGTAACTTCAGTTTTTGATGTCAATGAGCTTCAATAGGGCTTTAAGATAAGAAGTACCCACTTGTCTTGTGATGAAAAAGTCAACCAGGCATGTTTTCATTTTCCCCTGGGTTTGTCCCTTGTGTCAGCCAGTAAACCAACAACCTCTTTTGTAGTTTATATTTTTTTCAAGCTCCTGGCTATAGCATATATCCACCCACAATAGACTTAAGAATTCCAAACAAAATCTCTGAAAAGTATCTGAGAACAATCAGATAATTGCAACTTGCTGTTTTAACAAATGTAAGTCATCTTCAGACAATTTCAATCTATTTAATTGCTAGAAAATTGAGCTTATCAATGTGCTAGTATAGTCCTCATTCCTCCTGTGAAAAAATTTTCAATGTTTTACTTATATATTTATATGCATGCAGAACAACATAAATTGACTTTTAAAAGACTAGATAATGTAAAAAATGTTTATATTCTGTCTTCAACTCATACTTTCCCACCAGTAGTACAAATTATTCAAATTGATCCTAAATAGAGAACACTAGACACAAGATAGTTACTGTAGCCAAGAAAACAAAAACAAATAGACGGTACAAATTAGATACAGACTGGAAAATTTTTCACCTCAGCCTGTCATAGAACACAGAAAACTTTTTTTAAAAGTCTGATTTCATTCTTCCCTCTAGACCTTGAGTCTTCATTTCATATTTGTTTACAGGTAATTGGTTTTCACATTTACAAGAGTACCACAGTGACTACCATTGATATTGTGTGAACCTGTTGGACTGTTTCTAGCCTAAGTGCATGCCTGTAAAATAAATCTGGGGCCCAAAGAAAGGGTAGTCATGCTGTTGTTAATAACTTTATCCAGATGACTTACTGCACTAGAAAGTTGGGGGCTTCTGTCTGAGGAAAAATCTTACTGCCTCACTTCTGAGGACCAAAATGCGTGGGTGTTGGGAGGTACCTGAAATGACAAGGCTGGGTAGCCAGAGGCATCTTTCTTAATTCTCTTTTTCACCTGTAAGCCTTTTTCTGATACAGAAAAGAGCTCCATTCCTCCTCCCCTCCAGGCAAAAATCAAAGCATTCCACTTTATTTTAATGGATAGTTTATATGTTTGAAGTTTTCTTGCCAGGACTTTCAAGATGTTTACTATTTGAAGGGAGAAGTGTACAAGGGAGGGAAACAAATTAAGACAAGAGGTGGGGGTGTAAAAAAACCAGTTTCTAGTGACATTTAAAAGGAACAGCTTAGTGTAAACCTTCCTTTTATCTGCACTGTTCTTCCTTGACCCAATCATAGGTATTCCTTGACCTGACTTTTCAAAGTCAGGTCCAAAATTTTAGCTGTGCAATTCTTATGACCTTTAGCTGAATCAGTCTCCTAAGACACTCTGAAGATTTAAACAATGCTATTTGTTTTAATTATGGAATTATTGATATTTTCAGTCCTTAAAAAAATGTTGATGATTCAGAACTAGCTTTGTGCTCTGCCTTAAGGGTAGGTGTCCTTATTTATGAAACTCAATAACATATGTTCTCCCAGTTATGTCTATCAGTTTCATTTGTCAAAAAATCCGCAATACTTTGTGGAAGAAATGGTATGTCTTTCTCTTGCTCTTTTATGATGTTTGTTCACCTGATCAGAAATTGACTATTAGTGTAAAACTTCTCTTTGTTTTGAGCACTTCTCTACATGTCACTGGCTAAATCAATCCTCCAGGAAGGCAGATGTGCATTTCAAGATCATCACATAATTTTCCTACTCCTGATGGCCTCTGTCTGCCCATGGGAAATGAAAAATACAGTCCAACCCCTGAGCCCAGAGGCTGCAGCAGCGGCGCACTGAAGGCAGCTGCCCCCCGGCTTTGCAATGCTGGGCTGGTAAAAAGGACAGAATCCTGGACCCAGAATTTGGTTTATAAGACATCAACACAAAGGATTGCCAAGCTCTAACATCAGCTAATACCCACAGCAATGCATTTTGCTGACTGTACAGAACTGATTGGTAAACTGTCACCTCCAACCAGTGTCTCTGTTGCGGCACATTGTGTGACCTGCCTGCATTTACATCAAAGCCAGGTTTTTAAGTGGAAAAAATGAACATGATAAGGAGTTTATATTTCAGGCGGGTCCTTTCGCATCTCTCACTGACGATGATATGTGGTCATTTGTAATGCTTCAGCTTTAAGGTATATTTTGTTTCTTTGTTGTGTAGAATAGGGTCACTATGTAAAGAACTGATTTGTTGCCATCACTCACCCCTGTCAGGACAAGCAGCATCTTAAACTGGGCATGGTTGTAAAATAGTAGATATTGTGAGATAATGAAGTTGAAGCTCCTCTATCCATTCAGGTTAGTGCTTTAGTTCAGTACTGAGCTTTAATAAAGTTAGCCATGGAACTGAGCTCTATTTAAGTGTATTGGGCCATATTAAATAATTTAGAAATCCACATATTTCTACCACAAATACAATGGATATTATAGGATAAAATTACTATTTATTGACTGCTCTTATAATTATGTCTCTCTATTGATTTTTTTTACAGTCCAGATTATTAACAATGTGTTGAAAGTCATAAAAGGATTCATATGTCTGGTGATGACAGAGTTACATTCATTCCCTGCTGATGACCAGGCTGTCTATAAACACATCTACCTGCCTGGGTGCAGAGCACTATGAGTTCATGCTGCCTCTGCTCTAAGTCAACAAGAGGTAAATCAATACTGAAGCTGTTTTGACACCTCCTCTTGAAATTTTCCTGGAGTTAATATATCCTGCCTCTTTGAATAGACATATCCTGACAAGAGCAGACATAGCCTGTATGTGTGTGTGTGTGTGTGTGTGTGCTAATCTTGGCAGTGACACTGAACACCCATATACTGATGAACTCCAGATACTTGTTCCTTTATACACAGAATCTATTGCAAACGTTGTGCTTCTTTAAGAACATCAATGGTGCTTTGAACAGCACCATTGCTGTTTTTTCTTAACAGTTGCCACTTCATTGATAACCTTCTTAAGAAGAAGGAATAAAAACAAAATCAAAGATTAAAAAAATATGAAGCCAAATAAAAACATGAAAATTTTCCTGTCTGGGTTGCCTCTGGCTGGACTTAAAATTCCATTACTGACATTATCTGTTAATCAGTTAATCTTCGACCTCCTGAGGGAGGCTGAAACTCCAAATTCTTTTCTAGATACATTAAAGCAAAACTAAATTAGGCAATATAAAAGATACTCCAATAATCATATTGACTAAAAAGGAACAGATCACTTTTTAAAATAAAGTATAAGAGATGTTTAAAAGATTAAAACTGGAATTCATATTAGAATTATCTATGGTAAATAAGAATTCTTTCGTCAGCAAATAGTTGAAAGGAAATGGAACACTATGTTCCATTTACGAGTCATGACTTTAAAAAACAATTATCCTACAGTTCTTGCAGGACAACAAGTAACACATCCCCAAGAAATGTCATATCAAATTTGGCTCTTTGACTCACTGTGGAATATGGGATGTTTCTGGGATGCTTGTCCAATAGTTAACAGAAGAAGTGAGCAGAGAATGCATCTTTGGGTATCTCCTCACTGTGGAATCTGTCAGTGGAGAGATATTTCTTTGTTTGTCATCTGATAGATGGAGGCTTCAATCAGGATCCACTCTGCAGGTGAGCCACAGCTCAGGAGAAAAGGAGTTGGCTTCAGTCCATGCAATCTCTTTAAAACTTTTTGTTTAGCTGATTCAGACCAGGTTCCAGAAACTATGTACCCATTATGATGATGTCACATGGATGACACCAAAGCACTGACACCAAAGCCAGGATGTGATTCATTGTTTTCTTACTGGAGTCACACCTGTGGTAGAAAACAACATGAATGTGTTCAATGAGACTGCAGAAACAGGAGACAGATTTATTTTCTATAAAAAGTTGAGAGACTTGGCAAATCTTCATGAAAAGTGAAGTGAAATGAGCTAAAGGTGAGTCATTAATATCAGCTGTCCTCGAGGCATTCTGGAGCCCATAGGTAGAGATGGTGAAAGAATATGGCCTTATACATTTGGGACTTGTCTTTCCTTCCTGAGGACTGCAGATCTCATGGTGGCTTTTCCCCCAGCTCAGCACTTTTTAGGAAGAAGGAGTAGATTTGTCAGCCACTGTGCCAGTGCTTTCTTTTCCTTTATGTAATCTTCCTTCAACATCCAATCTGTCCTGGGGCAGCTGCCAAGGAGGGTTTCTTGTTCTGCAAACTGTTTAGCAGTAAAAGCCTCTGATACTGAGAGACAATCTTCCAAGCTCTCTGCATATGTTAAAGATTCAAAGCACAGGATCAATGAAAAGAATTTTTACTGAAATTGAAAAACATTAAAACTATAAATTTTACTTTTAAAATACATTTTTCCTAAACCAGAGTTTGCACATTTATATAGAAATCCTTTTGGTATTTGGTGATATAAAATGATATAAAATAAAATCATGATTTATTAATAGCTTATTATGTCATTTTTATCATAGTACTTTTGAAAAATTCAGATTTTTCTTAATTATCCTAGTAATGATTTTTTTTCCTGCTCAAAATCAAAAGCAAGGAAAAATTAAACTAAAAAACCCACTAGCTCTATTGTGAGAACTTCAAAAGTCAAATATCCCAATGTTATTTCTTAACTTACCTACGTAAGTTAAACATGAGTTAAATATGGAGAACAAGTGAATATGTAGCCAAACTCAGTATAGGTTGATGGCAGAAGTATCTGCAAGTTTTGCTGCTGATAAAAGAAAGATAAATGTAGGATTTAGATCTGTATAAATCCAAAAAGAAAACAGGCAGCTCCCAGCAGTGATAAGAAATAAAACACCAGTGCCAACAGCAGTAACAAGGCAACAGGCACCACCAAGACAGCCAGAGATAGGCTGGCAGGCAGAAGCAAGAAAGAAATTATACAGACCTGACTACAGTGACAGGACAAGAGTTTGAAGTCTTCCAGCTTTGTGCAAAAGGACCAGGAGCTGTCTGCTCCCTCCCGGGGGAGTACCTGACCCACCAGGGGCTGTGGGGCCGTGCAGAGCTCTCATCCAGACTCCGTCTCCTGGATCTGCCTACCCTCTCCTCTCTGCTATGGCTCAGTACCTGACCCACCAGGGGGTGTGGGGCTGTGCAGGAGCTCTCATTCAGACTCCCTCTCCTGGATCTGCCTCCCCTCTGCTGCTCTGCCACAGCTCGGGGCCTCCCGGCTGCATCCCATGGGAAAACCAACACCAGCAGGGACAGAGACGCCATGTGGTGTGCCCTCTTTTCCAGAGAATGAGCAACAAATTAAATGGGAAGATATTCAGGTGGTGTGAGGGCATCAGGCAGGCCAGGTTCCCAGCTTCCTAAAAGCTCATGATGGAAGCGAGAAAGCAAAGGAAACACCCATCAGAATAAGGCAAGTTACATCTCATGGAAAAGTCACTTGCAAGAGCAGCTAATGACTTTTTGGGACAGATAAATGGGTACAGCCTCTGCAGGTATCAAGTTTCCAAAGAGGATGATCATCCAGTTGAGCAAAATGGAATTGCTTTAAGATGCAAGACCAATACTGTAGAAGATACTCCTGGTAGCCCACTGCTATAGTAGCAGGTCTGTTTGCTAATGACAAGTATCACTTGCCAGCCCAGTTTCCCAGGCCAGGACTCACTCTCCTACCTAATAAGTGACCTCCAGCTGCCCTTTGAAAAGCCAGTGTTCCCAGGTGTTGCACAGGAGTACAGCTATTTAAAAATCCATCTAGATCTCAATGGAATGTGAGAAGCTCTATAAATAGAGTTTAAGATGCTCTGTTTATGGTGGGAATCTTTGACATGCTAAATCTGACGCTGTCCCTGTAAATTATGAACTAAAAATAAAGCCATAACTTTGTTTTCTAAGCTCTCTTTTTCTTTATTTCAGGCAGTTCTTCAAGACAGAAAAGTAATGCCACGGCAAACGAGAAGGATGTTAACAAAGCCAGCTCTGCCTCAGTTATCAGGTCAATACCAATAGTATGGGCTGGAGAAGAGATGAAGCACATATCATTGTTACGTGGATTGCTAGTGACACCAGTCCCTTCTAACAGCAGTAACCTTCAGATCTTTTCCTGCTAGAAAAAGGTGGCGGATGAAGGAGTGATTTGGCTGTCATATAATGTGAGTTAAACTGATAGAAAATTAAATTTTCTTCTCCTTCCTGATTAAACGTAACTTACAATAGAAGCAGGAAGGTACAAGAGCATACAGACTGTCCCTGTGAGCATCTCAAGGTTAGACGCTGCAAAGCTCTAATTTGTACTTCATTTATAACATGCAGGTTGAACCCTTTTGCTCCAGACTTTTCTGGAATACCAGGCTGTGTTGCAAAGGAATGAGGAAAGCACTTATTTCTTCCATCCTGTCTTACAAAGGTATTCACAGAGAAAAAATTATTGCTTGCCATCAGGGATCATATAATGGAGCTCAGCTTTTATAACATAAAATGCAGTTATTTCAAGTATTTATTCTCTATATTTCCAAAATATATGTTTGATGAAATAAAGAAATGTTTTTTCCCCCCACTAAAATAACAAGTAGGTAGAGTACCATAAGAAAAATAAAGTATCCTAATTTGATATTGCTCCCACGTTTCCCAAAAGGGGCTGTATATGGATCAATGTGTTTTCAAACAAAGAAATATTAATAAATTACCCTTCCTAAATATTTATTACTATTCACATGTGAGTATGTCTCTAAGATGGCAGCCCAGGCAGCCCTGGCTGCAGAAATCCCCCACAACTCATTGGCTAATGCTCAAATACATTACATTTGCCAGGCTTTTAGAGTAAGAATGTTCATATGACTTGTTAAAAATGTTTTTGTTCTATTTGGAGATTGTCAGTAGCCTGGAGATGTTTGGTTTGAGCATCATCCCTGGTGTAAGCTACAGGCTGTAATGTCATGAAGCCTGTAGTAAATTTCTGGCCCTGATTCCTATCAGCAGCTGGGTCAAATTAATGTAATCGAAAAATTTTGTAACCTCACTATTTCTTTAGTAGTGAACCCCACTCCTGTAGCACTGGGGATGTGCTGGAAGACCAATGCACCAATCACCCAAGGAAGAACTTGTGGAGCAAGTCTTTCATTAGCAGGCTGCGCTAACCTTGGCCGTCCCTCGTGCCAGCATGCAAAGGGCATAGTTAGCCACACTTTGAGTCTCGTGGCACTGCAAATGCTCCATGCCCTCCATTAACAGGAATTATTATTATGGGCAAAGACACCAAACACTAATGTTTCTCAAATTTGAGCACACGTAAGAAATTGTAGTCTTTCTAGGAGATTCCTGAAATATGCTGTTAGGGTTATGACATGACTAAGCTTAAATAATAACGCATATTTTAAGTATACATTATTTCCTTCTTTTCTAAAGACCATGCATAAAACTGGCAATTTTGTTCATTATGCATATTAAGTCATAGCATAAATTATTTCTTGCTCTTCTGACTGCTAATTGCCTGTTTTTCTTTTTCTCTTTTTTTTTTTTAATTTATATTTGGCCCTTCCCGCTGTGCCACTGAGGCAATGTATCGATTGAAATCCATAACCTGGCAGGGTGTGGGAGTGCATGGGCTGAGCGTTCCCAGGCTTCACTGGTCATGTGTCCCGACCCCTGGCCATGTGTCCAAGCCCCTGGCCATGTGTCCCAGCCCCCCAGGAGGGGCGAGGGGAGCGGGACATGACACTGCCAACTCCCCAGCTGTCACCCGGTGCTCTGATTGTCACAACAGCTCACACAGATTAACACAAGTGCCTTTGACTGCCACTTCCAGAAAACTGGTTGACATCAGCGTAGTCAGCTAGGTAGATCCAAACCTGCTCCCTCCCCAGTGGTGTCCTTTGTTTGATTAATGAATGGTGTCAGCAATGAGAAGCAAAGCAGACAATGAGCCTAGTGCATCCTTTACAATCCAATTTCATCTTTTGCTGAGAGCTAATGAAGAGTAAGCAAGAAACAGAGATAAAGTGGGTTGATAAGAAGCAGAGCTTGTATAACTCCTTGGCTTCATTTGCACAAGTCCTAGAAATGTGTCTGTGGGTAACCACCAAACTAAGATTTATTTGTTTGCTCAACTTGATTAATAATTCTGCACTTTTTACTTGCTCTCACGTTTTCTATACATTTATTCAGATATTTGGACCAGATAACTAGCAAAAGACAGCTTAAAAGGCATTAAGTAGGCAAATATACAAACACACCCTGCCACATCTGCCTTGGGTTTTCGTGTGAATGACACACGTCGACCTGATCAAGGCATAGGGATGCAATGATCTGCTCTTTGTGAAATTGTTCGCAGCCATGTTTGTGTGAAAGGTTGTTCAAGTAAATTAGTTTCAGTTAATATCAGTGTGGAAAAATGGGTAAAGTGCTAACCAGACAGGTGGATCCAGTCAGCCTTTTGTGTATTTTCACAAATCTCTGGAAAGGGTCAGGGATCACATTTCCCCCTCCAGCAGTAAAAGCCACAGAACCCCGCTTGGTGGCTTTAAGAGACTCGTTCTTATGTCTCAAAGAGGGCAGGGTGTGGCCCTGCCTTGAATTAATTTTTTGGAGGTGCAGTTCATGTGGGGGGCAGCAAGTAATATTTAGAAAAAAAGTCATTAATACTTCAGTCTAACTGGTATTTTTTGAGAGCCTGTGCCCAAAGGCTTGTCTGCTTTTCCAGAAACTACCTTTCTCTGAAAAACTTGCCTGTTTTAAGACTACAGATCTATGGTGGTTTTGCTCCTGCTGTGTAGATGACAGGGTTTGTCTGTGTAAGAGAGGTGTTCAGTAAACTGGAGAACACATTCTGAAACCACAGATTAGGGTTGGACACAATAAAAGGTAGATGGTGCAAGCATTTTACAGAACCACCTTGCACCATTTTTATGTATTTTAAGGTGAGCTGATATTCTAGCCCTGGTGGATGAGCTACCTGCCTCTCCACTCTGAGCACACTCATAGACCTGTATCAGCCTTCATTTCTGCCATTTCCACCCACAGAAAAAGTGCTGGTCTTGGTGTCAGCAGAGTTTGTATCTAATAATTGAAGTCTCTGGGGATTTAAAAATCAATTCTTGGCTCCAAGTCCCACAATATTCTGTATCAGCAGAACTGTGTAACTACCCTCTGATTATAGTGGCTATAGTACAAGCTGCTATAAAAATGAGGGGGTGGAAAGGAAGACAAGCATTTCAGCTTTTAAGTCATCCTACACTTTGTTTCTGTCAGTGTTTTGCCCTGCTGGGAATGGGCAAAAAACAAAAGAAGCAAAAGAAGAAAAGAAAAACAAAAAATAAGAAAAAAAAACCCAAACAAAATAAAAAAAAAAAAAAAAAAAGAAAAACAAACAAAACCAAAAACCCAACCCAAACCAAAACAACAACAAAAAATCCCTACAGACGTTAGGTGTGCACAGCTTTGCATCTTTCCTGGATTAAGAGGAAAGATGCAAAGCTGTGCAGCACAACAGGGTCCAGATCCAGAACTTCATAAAGTTTGTTTCTGTTTACCCAGGAACTTATCTCTTTTTTTTTTCTGTTTGGTTTTTTTTTCTTTATTTCAGTGAAAGTAATTCCAACTAGACTAAAACAAAAAGATGACTGCCAATAACTGACTTTTTCCAGAGGGAGATTTCTTGATGTTTCAAGTTCTACCTGTCAAGTGCTGCCTAAACACTGTGGTTTTCTAGAAACTCCTGCACATCCTTCTTCTAAGTTGTGAAGAAAATGTCTCTCTGGTTGTCACCAACAAAGGACAGTCACTCCTACAGGAATGCAGCTCCAAGTGACTGCAACAAGCCTTTTATGTTATGGCATGACAGAGGCATTGGCTGGGGAAGATGAGTAGGCTGCATTGAGGACAGCAGCAACAAGAACACTTTGCAAGTTAGCCCTCCTGGATGAAGACTAAAAATATAATTCACATCCTTCATATCAAATTATATGAAAATAACGTGTCAGTGTCAGTTCCTCACAGTGACAGACCTTCAGAGGGATATGAGATGCTGCCCTATATCAGTGACAACTGGAATTGTAGCTGGCGGC
This sequence comes from Camarhynchus parvulus, assembly GCF_901933205.1. Lineage (NCBI taxonomy): Eukaryota > Metazoa > Chordata > Aves > Passeriformes > Thraupidae > Camarhynchus > Camarhynchus parvulus. Next base: position 79,675,560 of record NC_044573.1, on the reverse strand, counting down.
AGCCCCACAAGCTGCCCTACTGGGAGCTGTGTGCTGATTCCATCTGACTGGATGTCTCATATCTGTATCTGCAAACAAATATTCATGGTCTCATGCAAACGGATGTTTCTCATTTTCTGTACACAGCCCTATGAAAGATTTGTCAAGGTGGGAGAGCAACATTAATGTGTGAAGAATGATGAGCATCTTATCAAGTCAGAACTGAAGTTTTTATTGAAATAAAGCTATTGATTATTAGAAATAAACCCAAGCTTTTAAATTTGCTTTGAATTCAAGAGACTATAATATATTATGTGGAAGTTCAGAAGAACTCCATCTTTTTCACAACACATTTTGTACTTTAGTTGCAAGACAAGGTATTGCAGGTATCTATTATTTAAGTTACTATTCTGCAACTCATTGGAGAAAGTAATTTGGGAATCAAAATAATGACAAAATATTCTATATGTAATTGCAATATACTCAGAAAATACATTAAATTGTTCATTTACACATTTGATGAAGTATTTTTCTTTTAAAACTCTTTTCAAGCCTTAAGGGAAGTCACTGAGGAGTGCAGAAGGACAGCCTTCACTGTGACTGTTATTCACCCATAACATATTCAAAGTATATTCCAATCTTCTTTGCTATAACCTATCTAAAATTAATGCAAAGTTCAGGACTAGAGCTGAACTCTCAACAGTCCAGGATAAACTGTCAGAGTACTGTGGAGGGATTTGACCAAGCAGTTCCAGTTAATACCATACTAAATCCCTATGCACAGCTTTAAAAATTGAGCCCTGAAGGACTAACCTGTTTGCCTACATTCTTTATTATTGTTGTTACATCAACAGGATTTGTAGAAATAAGTAACATCAGTTCATCACTGCCACCACCTGGTTAAACTCTCAAACTCTATATTTGCAAATGCAGGTATAAGAAAGGTAGCAAAGGGGTAAAACAAAGAAGAAGCAAATCATGGGGGTAATCGCCCTAAGCCAGTGCTTTAATGTGAAATGGAAATGTGGAGACCCACACAAGAGCTTTCAGTCTGCCTAGACTGAAAAATAAGACCAAACCTCCAGATATGTAGGTGGCTTGGGTTGCCTTTTTTTTTTTCCCCCAAATGATTGATTGATTGGTTGTGGGTGTTTCACAAAGAGTGGCAGACTGATAGTGGCTGGTTTAGGCAAATCTGGCTAGACAATAATACACAATAATAAGAGAATAATATTATCCTTCAGATCCTGGTTGATCCATTAAACCATTCAATATAGTATCTGAAGGAAACTGATCTTCACTACCTGTATGATGAAAACTATTTGCCTTCCTAAAGAAGATGCTTAGAACTAAACTGAGAGCTGACATTCTGTCCATTATTTCCGCTCTTCCTTCTCTTCCTGATACTCAGATAAATGGCTTGGGGCCATTTCTTTCCCAGAAACAATTTTTACTCATTCTAAATCCTTAATCCTATTTTACAATGTTACCTTTCTAATCCTGCACCAATTCAGTCCTTGCCCCAGTTAGAGACCTGCCTGTTGTTCCTGGCACTGCCAGGAAGTCCTGAGTGCCAGTGGGATTGAGAGGTGCCAACCACAGCCCAGGAGCTGGCATGTGGCAGAGTGTACACACAAAGGAGTGTATCCCAACACTTCAGCACTTTTTACTTCCATAAATATTGCCAAGTTCTTCAGGTGTGTGGTGTTTTTATGCAATTTTTATCAGGGAATTCTTAGGCCAAATGGGAAGAATCTACATCAATGCTGGCTGAGAACTGGGTATTAGCTTTTGGGCTGAGTTCCCTAAAGAAGGATTCTTTGCTTCAGGCCATTTCTGCTGTTCAAGGACTAACACAATTCATGCAATTTTAATAATTGTTCTTAAAAATATACCACATTTTTAGGTCACTGGTTTCTTCCTGGTGGAAAACTGCAATGCAAGATTTTCTGCAAGCTACTGGTTAGAATGAAAAGTCAATAGAAATGTAAAAAATTAGGAACAATAATCTGAACAGTGGGAAGATGGCTGAAGTCACTGTTTTGTTGATGGTTTTATTCCAAACCACCCCCACCCCTTCCCTTAGCTTGGCACCTTTTATATAACTTACATTATCACAACTGTCTTTGTGCCAGGAGGAGTGAAGTACTCTCCTGTTCCAAGCTTCTGCTACTTTAGATAAGCCAGCAATAATTATTTCTGAGTGAAACAAAATTAACCCTCACAATAGAGCCTGAGTCCATAGCTGTGTTCCAATTTGGAAGTCATTTGTCTTGGGATACAAAGGCCCCAATTCCCCATAGTACCAAACTGGGTTCTCAGAGACTCAGAGTTATACTGGCAAACTAAAAATCTTAAACCCACTATTATAAATCTGTCATCACTGTTTCATTGTAACTCTTCTGTGAGAATTATGCATTGGAAATAAAGCATAGCTGAAGCCTTTTCCCCCATTTATTCCCAAACCAGAGTCACAGTTGCCTGGTACCTTTACAATCATAGAGGTTACGTCTGTGAGTCAGGATTTTTTGTGGGCCTGCTTTCATATGTACAGCCCAAAGCTTAAATAAGGCACAAGAGAGGAACAGACAAAGAAAATAAAGAAAGAGGTAAAAAAGAAGGGGTAAAAGGGTGAAAGAAAAGGATGAGTTGAAAAGCATGAGACAATGGGGAGGGTACTAAATGACCTCCTAAAGTCCCTGTTTCCCACAATTTCATAGCAGATAATAGAGGGTCTTGTTTTAGCAAGCTCTATTTCCAACTACACATTTTCCTTGCCTGTATATAGAGACAGTTTAATGTTTCTATTCTGATGGAAAAAGTGCAACACAGCAGAAATAAGGAATACAAAGTGTGTTCTCTAGCTTTAGGTCAACACAGGGGAATGATAGAAGTTGTCATTTAAAAGTAACATTTGCTGAATCCCTATGAAATTATAAAAAGCAGACATAATGACAGAAAAGGAAAATAACAGACAGCTCTAAAGAAAAATAAATAACTGTAGTTTTTGTGCTTTAAAGTGTTTTGTGACAGTTATATATGCCAGCATATAGTATGATATATTTGTCTCAGCCTGAGAAAGAGCAGTACCTGTGACGGACGTGTCAGGGTACACCCATCTTCATATTCTATAATCTGTTAACAAGTGCAGCTCTTCTGGCTGATAAGAAGCAGCATTTCTGCTGACCCCTCCCACTGAGGAATTCAGTAAAGCCATGGTGAGAAGCATCCTTTCCTGTATTACTACAAAGAGGCTCAGACAGCCAATAATCCTGAACCATGCATGCCAAGCTGGACATCTGTTGAAGGTGTGCTTGAAAACACAGTATAGACATAGTATAGACATATCTACCTAATTCTTCACACTCATGCATAAGTCACATTTTGCTGCTTCTGTGAAATCTAGCATTCTCCCCTTCCCAGTTATCTGCAATTAGAAGTGAAGTAGGCAGACAGATGTTGAGCAAGCACTGAGACGTCACCATTCATCATCAGGCAGCAGATACTGAACTTGGCTGACTACTGCTCTCTTAGTCAGAGAGTTTGGCACACTGTCTCTCAGCACTGGGTTTTTCACTCAGGATCTTACACTGCGCTAGGAGTTCACTCCATAAATCATGTAAAACAGGGGGATGGGAAAGGCTTCGCTTTTTGCCATCGAGCAAAGTTATAAGAATTTCAGACCTTTTACAAGTAGTGTTGCTGCTCTGTTTAAGTGTCACCTTTCATCTCTAGATAGCATCACTGTCTATTCAAAAGAGAAAAGGGCATTTGGCCAGCTATTAAATTGAATTCCTTTCCTCCATCCTGCATGTGCTTAGTCTTGCATACAAAGCATAAAAAGCAAAACCAAAGGTCTAATAGATGGGACCATAAGGAGCTTCACATGCCATCTCTGAGTGAAACATCAAACGAAGACTTTCGGGAGCTCAGAAACATGTCATCATATGTGGTATTTCTCTTGTCAGCAGCAAAGCTGTCTCTAATGCACAGCACACTTAGCAAATCAAGAATGCTTCAGGCCAAATTTAGGTAAAAGCTAAAGCTTTGCCTCCCACAGGTTTTATCTGCAGCTGCTGAAGCAAACATTTCTACCTCCCCTCCCTCACTGAAGGAGATTGTGTTTCAGAGCATTGTTTTCTGTAGACACTTATTAACCCTGTTGAATTTAGAGCAGGGGATTGCACTCAATATCTATTGATTAGCAGTGCTGCAGTAATCCTTAGACGGTGGTCATTTTAGTCTGTTGACTAGGACATAGTACACAGCAGTGCCCTTTTCAGCAGACATTGATATGCATGTAAGGATGTGGGAGAGGCAGGAGGGAAGGTTAGCGTGAAGTCAAGTGTTTATACATTACAGGAAATTCCTAGTGAGGTGATGGCAGCTTTTATCATAGCCTGACAGAGTCCAGGGTTCAAATCATACAAGCATGCATCAAATCAAAAACCTTCTCAAAACTATGTTGGAAAACAGAATCCATTATTCAGTGATTGCAAACAATAATAAGCTCTGCCTGGGTACAAAAAGAATCAAAAAATTCTTCCAAGCTGATCTCTTCCAGTTGACAGTAATATGATAGAGTTTCCTGGATCATCTGTTTTCTCTCTCTGCTCATCCTTTCTCTTCAGAACTGAATGTGTTTTGACATACCACCTATTTCCAGTAGGGAATTGCCTTCTCCAAAGCATGTCTCTTGCACTGCAGCCAAGCTACAAAGACACCTCTTTATTCAGAGTAGAGAGTAACATTTTTTTTTACATCTGTTCATTTTGTTCTTCTGCTAGCTTTCATTCAGCTTTGACTTTAGTCTCTGATTTACAGGCAGGGTTGGTGTACCTTGGGAAGACCCTAGAGTATCCTTTCTGCAGCTGCCCACCATCTTTCCCCTCCAACTCAAAACACCTGCATAGCAGACACCAAATTAGAACTTGCACAAAATAAAAAAGAAACTTCGATGCCTTTTTTATTTAATATTCCAGTCTGAAAACAATGGCAGTTCAGAACTGCTGATTCAGGAGCTGGTTTTTCAGTACATGAGCATTGACTTCCAGGAGAGGTATAGGATAGACAGCTGAGGACAGAATTAACTTCAGCTAACTCCAAGTAGGTTTTGCAGGAATGAGAGCCCTCTGAAAATCAAAGATATCACAGTGTATAAAAATACATATTTTGGTTCTTACATTTTTAAGAAAAATGCACTTAAAGAACTTGCTCCTAGAATCATTGGTATTCCAGTAATATGCAATTGTGTCTGTGTGTTTTTTCCTGAATTTTATAAGATCAGTCCAGTGGATGACTGTGATTAAATACCAGACAAAATTAATAAGGTCTGTGATTATGCAATTGATTTTCTGGTGATAGGATGTGACTGGAACAATCCATCTGCCAGGGCATCATAATTTTTTTTCATATTGAATTAGAGTACTGCTGTAATTCTGGAAAAAGAGTCATTTGACCTTCATGTTTCTGTCATCCACTCCTCTATCTTTTTCCTATGTCTGAAGACAGCTTACTCAAACACTACCTGGAAAGGAGACAGTCTAGGGAAAAAGGGCATCTGAATATCATCTAACTATGGAGCTTCTTCCCATGGACTACATAGTAACTGGGTTTTCCACCTGCTCAGTTACTAGTCCAAGGTACCAATCACTGACATGTCCCTAACTTGACTTTGTACCAATGATCACAGTCCTCTGGGCCTGGCTGCTCAGTCAGTTTTCAACCCACCTTGCTGTCCACCCACCAAAACCATACCTCATCAGCTATGAGGATGCTATGGAGACAGTGTCAGAATCCTGCTGAAGTGAGGGTAAATGGCACCCACTGCTCTCCCACCCTCCACCAAGCTGTCCATCACCTCATGGCACAAGGTTATCAGGTTCATTCAGCTTGTGTGAGAGAATACTTCCACCTTCGCATGAGTAATAGCAAGAGAATATGCTAACAGACAGAGTGAATTACAAACACAGGCCCGCAAATGCCTGCAAACAGCCTATATGTGCATATATACTCAGCGTGCACTTTTGCTGCAGCTAAATTTAATTATATTCATTGTACTCTGGGAGTCATAGTCTGGTATGTTTAGTGTATGATCCAAGAATAATGTTTGTTTTCTGTGAGGTAGTTTATGCCTTACTGGAGTCCTCATTGACAGCTTGTGGGCTTAGGGTCTCCCTATAATATACTGGGAAAAAAGAAGCACTCAGAGTATGACAAAAAAAAGAAGCAAGGACATAAGAACAGAATAAATGCGCTATTAAGTAACACAATGGCTCATCTTGTATAATATCCATTCAACAGCAGTAAGACATGGTGTTTAAGGACAGCACATGAGACTGGCCATATTTTCTTCTCTGTTGCTGTCATATTTCCCCAGCATCTCAAAATGCTGTATTAAGGAAATTAGAGCTTGCAACCTTTCTTAGTTCATCCATGTCAGAACCTGCTGTCCATAAATCTGTCTAAATCCTCTTTGGCCCTGCCATTACTATCTGCCTTACAGTCTCCTATAGCAACAAATTCCAAAACTTTTCTACCCACTGTGTAAAGATGTACTCTCTTTTATCTTCTCTAAAATGACCCCTTTTTAGTTTTATTGAGTGTTCCCTAACTCACACAGTGAGAACTGAAGCAGCAGTTAATTCAGATTGTCCATTGCTTTTGTGATTCTGTAAACTTTCTTCATATCTCCATACAGATTTCTTTCAGCTTTCTTTCAGTTCCTTTTCCCAAGACAGCTGCTTCATTCTCTTGACAATTTTAGCTGCCTCCCCCTATGTCTTTTTTGAACTCCACCATATTCCTTTTGAGATGTATTGGCCAGAGATGCAAATCAATGGTTTTTTGTAGTGTCAAAATGGTGTCTTCTGGTTTGTTCTGAATGCTTAATCTGACAATGTCCAGCATCATGATGACATTTTGGCTGCTGCTGCGCACTGAGCTGCTAATTTCAGAGAAATATCTAAGAGTGAGTCTAAGGGTTTTTTCAGAGCTGAAATTACCAGGTCTGAGTTCTGAGAAGAAAGACAGGCTAATGAGCCAGGCATGATTTATAGGAAAGTTCATCTTTAGAACCAAAACTGAGCAAATCAAGACAAGGCAATCTGTGCTATCCTGACACTCAAGAGTCTACTTCAATCCTCATCTCTACCTGTAACCCTGTTACTCTCCCATGTTCTCCTGCTTGTTCTGCTTAGTCAAAATGGTGGCCTAAGCCATGCACCGGTCCATGCCATGGTGGCCTAAGCCATGCACTTCTGACACCCCCTTTTCCCATTTCCTTACTTCTCTTATCCATTTGCCATACATCCCACTTCCCACTAGCAAGCCCTGAAAGCAGGACACATTACTGATGAAGCCTCCATACCAAGCCCAGACTCACATAAAATGCCTCCTCACCACTCTTTCCTCTTGCCGAGACGCCAGCCTTTTAGTTCATCATTTGTTCCAACCTTGGGCTGTACATTCCCTATACTTTCCCTAGATCCTGGGGCCTTCACAGAGTATACAACTCAGTGCTTGATGTTAAAGCACTGAGTTGGATACTCAGTGGATACTCAACTACAGTAGATGTTAAAGAGCATGCAGCAAAACATCATAAGAGCTATTTGTTTTTGTCTTACAGATCAAGAAGTTAGTACAAATCAGCTATTCCATGATGATTCTCTGTCCTTTCCCAGACTTTGTCTTCTATGGAAGATCGTTGAAAATTGCTTTTGCTTTTTCCATGAGAAAAGTGAGTTGCCCCCAATATGTTCCATATATTGTTCCATATATGCAAGTCATTTATCCCTGAGTCTGTTTGCACCCGTGTCTGTAAAGAAAGTAGAGAATATATTCAGAAATGGGTTGAAGTCATATGCACACCCCAGGTGATTGACCTCTTTTGTCTATTAAGTTCTTATAAAGGCAGTAGCTGAGTCACAGAGATAAAGTAACTCTTACCTTGTGCTTACAACACACCCTGGGGTTAGGGGAGCCATCCTGAAAGACCACTAGGATTGTGCTTTCCCTGGGGACCACTCAACATGCACAACAGGGAACATTTTCGAGGCTGAAATGAACTAGAAAGGGAACTGGTGGTAATCAAGATGCCAATAGCACGGCTAGGGTTAGGGAGATGATGTGGCAAAAGAAGGTTCTGCAACACTTCCAGTCTAATTAGGTAGTGAGAGAGAGTTGCTGAATCAAAGAGGGCAAAGTGCTATAACTAACAGAATTTAGCATGTTTGGACTTGCAACCAGATGTCTGAGGCTTTGTTGTGCGTTATTCTGAAGCTAACTGCTTTTTATAATACATTTTCCATCATTTTAGTGAAAGCAGCTGATGCAGTGAATTAGATTCAGACCTTTATTTCTCAGAGGTGTCAAGTAGATCTGCCTATTACAAAGACATCCTGTTTGATCCTCTTGCTAAGTAGCATCACCCTCTTTTGGGGTGGTTTGCCTGCTTTGCTCTGCTTTGTCACAAGTTTTCATGAGAAGAGAGATACCCGTGATCTCCTAGCAGTACCTATACTTGCTTCTGAAGTAGGATCACAGAGGCTCTGACTTGTGTGTGACTCCTGCAAGGCAGCTCAGCTACTCAGATGGCCGTTTGTTCCACAAACATGGTATCTGCGAGGTATAATACCTAATATCGCTGTGGACTTACTTAAAAATAGGAGAATTCATCCTTACTCAAGACTGCCATTTACTTCTTTATTGTGAGATAATAAATGCAATGGATCATGCAATGCATCTGTAATTCTCTCCTTGAGAAAATCAGAACAGTTTTGGGCATTTTTGTCAGTTCCATTTGTTGTGTTTTCTAACTCTTTTGTATACATTCACCCCTCAGTAATCTTTGGTAATAATTGGCAGGTAAGGAAGCAATGGAACTCACAGGAAATTATTCAAGTATATAGAAGAACTTAGAAATTAAAAGTTCAAAATATACATTTTTTAGGCAATAAGTAATTTTCCCCTTTCAGAATATGCCATGCTTTAGCTATTCAAGGTGAAGAGCAAAAACCTAAGTGAGAGGGGATTTTTCCACACTCCATACCTGCAGGATTCCTCTGCAATTTATCACTGAGTACTTCAAGGGACCATAGGCCTGATTTAGAATATCATTCCCGTGCGCAGATAAACTGAAAGTTAAAAGCCAGATCTCAACATGCAGTCAACTCCTACACTTGCAGCAGCAATGTTTATTTTAATACTTATAAATCTAGTGACAAGATAGTTGCAGCTTACTTACTATCTCGGCACCATAGGAAAAGTTCACATCTGAAGAGTAGAGGGATGGAAACCTAGGCTTCAACTGTGCCAAAATGTCCCAAATTCAATTTTCAGAAAGTTTTTCTCATCTTTATCTCCATCCATTGACATATCCAGAGTTTGCAGGCATTTTATTGATTCCTCACTCAGATATATGAAGTACAGTTCTTTGTACTACAAAATGAATGAATTCCAATGCTCTCAGTTTATACACCCCTAAGACTGCACCTGTTTCATGCTACACAGTAAGTACCACTGTGTGGAAAATACCACCTGACAACCAAACAGCACGTTTAGAACAACTATTATAGAAAAATCTTGCAAAAATTAATTATTTTCATTCAAGTGAAAGAAGTTAATTTTGTTTCAGAGTAATAAGACACTTAGGAGTTGCAAAGAAATCTATGCCTGAACAAGTTTAAACTGCTCCCTAAGAGGATGTAGAAAAAGGCCAGCTGAACAAAATAACAAAATAATCATTTCTACTCACAAAAAATATATCATGCAGCTTGTATTTTAAAAGTAAGCCAAACTCTCACTGCTCAGAGATTTTCCTGCTGTCTTTATTTCTCCAAATTTGAGGTTTTCTGGGCTTGGATTTGCTTTTTCAAATTCTTTTCAGCTGTTTTATTTGGTTTCTATTTTCTTTGTACAGAATGGGGATAATGAGGAGGAGATTTCATATCTTTATACTGGAGTAAATGTAGGAATGGGGACCTGGAATAAAGTTGGTCCTTCCTAGTGATTTATATCAAAGAGAAGTTTGCCTTTTTGTGAGTGTGAGCCCCAGCTAAGTGTAGTGCTGGGAAGAGCAAAGCTAGAGCTGAGACAGAAGATGGATGGTCAGTAGGCTCGCACCCCCTCCTGCTACTGGGGCTCACTATTCCTGGAATAGTTTCTTGCTACTCAGGCAAGGAATTCCTGGTTTAGGAAGATCCATTCTCTTCTCCCTTTTTCAGCCTTACCCAAAACCTCATATAGCCCATGTCAGACCACAGCCATAGTAACTGGCAGATTTTTAGGCACCTGGTAGAAGTAAATAGTGCTTTAGACTCTTCTTCTTTGAGATGGCGTGTACTGCAAGGTTGTCTTCTCCTGGGGCCAAGGTAGAGTTGCAACAGGCAGTTTATGATCCAGGAGAAATTTCCCATTGGTGATAGCTATATCTCTAAGAGACAGAATATTTTTCTTCTTACATAGGTACCTCAAATGTTAATTTCTATGGATTGGTTTTTATATGCTTTACATGTCCTTAATTATTATGCCAACTTTATGTTCATGAAAGTAAGAATTGTGCACACAGCTACTACTATTCATTAAGGGAACAGATGGCTTAGAGTATATATTAGCACTACTGGTGTAAATCCAGCCAACTGAATATAGATTGAAAGCTATTTACATCCAATACATTTTTAATGATTCCTGTATCAGTTTGATAATGATATCAGTTAATGAGCTGACTGAATACAGATCTAGTTCCTACCTCATAAATTTTTTACCCTCCTGTACACTAATTGGCAAAGTTAACAGGTTGTCCTAAGAACCCTAACTGAGTCTTGATTTTGTTGAGGTTAAAGCACTAGAAAAATCATGATGTATCAGGAGACTGAACAAAATACAAGAAGGCAGTAGGTGTGAGAAGTTTTCTTTAATTTTTGCAAAGCTTTGGATACCGTCTGTCGCAGTATCCTTCTGGAGAAAATCCAGCTAGACATGTGCACATGTGGTGGGTGGTCACTGCCTGCAAGGATGGACTAAAAGCGTTGCTGTATTGGGACAACATCAGTCTGACAGCCAGCCACCACTGCTGTTCCCCAGGGATCAATTTTAGGGCCAGTTCTTTACAACATTTTATCAATGACCCGGATAAAGGAGTTGTGTGCACACTATGCAAATTTGCTAACAACACTACATCAAGAAGAGCTGTTGATTCCCTCAAGGAGAGGGAGGCCTTACAGACAGATCTTGATAGATAGCACAGGGCAACCACCGACTATGTGAAATTTAACAACCAGATTCTTCACTAACAATATAATCCTGGTTCCTGTACAGACAACCACATACAAGAAATTTGAAAACATTATCCTATTAAATACAAAGGTAAAAAAAAATAGAAATAAATAGAGGGAAGAAAGGAAGTACTTTTAATTATTCCTTAACTATATTTAATTATTACACAGTATAATTTTTAATTCCATAAAAAAAGAAAGAGAGAAAAATACCTCTCAAATCACTTAGGTGAGGTGATGTATGCAAGCACTGGGTACGCAAAGCCTGGTCTTGGCTTACGGAAGTTCCTTTGACAAGACTTAACTGAAAGCAGAAGGCAACAAAAACAGCCATAGGGAGGTCCCTGCTTCTGGACCCTTAAACAATTGGTATTCCAGGAAATCCTGCTTCAGTTTACCTTTAAATATATTACAAATATTAATACTTCCATTAGTACCCAGGTGTTTCCTCATTGACACCCATTCCACCACACTATTCAGAGGCTGTTGATAAGGCTTATTGCTAGTAAATAACCATAAAGAAAGAACTGCATTTTTACTTCTCAATTCGGCTGTGGGAAAGAAAATTTTTAAAAATATATATTAAATGCTCCTATTCATTTGCAAAGATGGTATAAGAATGAACTTAGCCTTCAGGTGCACTCATCTTTGCAAGGGAATATTTTTACTTCATGATGATCATGCCACACTTTATAATATCACATTGTATAATTTGATATATAATATCACATATAACATGCGGTATTTGCAATATCACTTCTTACATAATCACAAATTGAAATCTGTACAGATCAACATTACTATGGTTTCTGAGTCCTGGCATATCTATTCCCCCTGTAATAATTAACTATTTGACTCATTTAATTTCATGAATATTTAGCTTTTTTAAATCTCCATTTTTGCCTCCTTATTTTCATTATAATTACACATTTATCTTCCTATTGTTACACTCATCTCTCATCCTGCTACAGATTTTTCTTTGTCCTATCCATAAAATTTCACAAGACTTGTATCTCTGTAAAACAAGTATATTTGCATATATATATAAAAATTTGTTAAATATTTGGAATAAACAAATATAGGATTTTCACTCTTTTCCCAGAATACTCAACTGAGGGAATATTGTTCCTCAATTTAATAATTTTCTAATCAATCACCTAAATTCCTACATTTTTAAACATAGTTTTTTCTGTTTCATTGTTCCTTTAGATGCATTTTGGATGTCTACTAAAAATCTACTTTCTTGGCTTTCATACAATTTTAGCTTCTGGTCAAAGATTTTGAGAAATATAAAATAACAAACACCTTGCCATGATTTCTGATCAATACTCTGAAAAATAAAAGACTGTGAATCTTTTTAGTATTTTTACATCACCACAATATAGAATATTGAATTAAATACGGGCCTTTTCCAATTTCAATATATATTTTTAACCACACCAGCCACACATTCTACAACTATTTATTCTTTTTTCATCTTCACCAGACAGCACGCTTTCTTATTGATAAAACTGATCAGTACCTATATCAATTTGCTCTGAATTTTAGTACTGATACTTTAATAAAATAAAAAAGTGTTAACCAGGGTGATTTTGAACAACAATTAAGCAAAATGCCTTGTTTTTTATATAACTGTCCTTTACAAATTTTAATTTTGGAATGCAAAGCCCATCCCTTTAATTATGTCTATTATCGAGGGATACAAAAGTGTATATTAAATTAATGAAATGGATTACCTTGGTTACACAGTGGTTATTAACAGGAAGAGCTCCCAGTTTTCATATTATGTACATCAGTAACTTTAATTGCATTAGGCCGAGCTAGGAGAGCTATTTTAGGAGCTCTAAAGCTCTCTTATTTTCAACAGCACAACAATTTCTGCTGGCTTTTTGCCTGTTGTAGCTCAGTTTCTGAGGGTTCCCTCACAAATGCTAACTTATTATTTCTGTCAGTCATGCTTTAGCAAACACAGCCTCATTAAAACTACCCTAAAGTGGCTTCGGTTTTGAAAACTCTCCCTTGATGTATCCACAAGACAACTGGTGCTGGAGGGCTGTTTCTCACATTTGGGTTAAGAGATAAGAGTGTCACAGAGTATGAATGTACAAAAGACCAGATTTGGGGCCAACAGCAGTAAAAATGATGGACTGTGATTAGCTCAGGCTTTGTAGGACAGGATACAAAACTGCCTCTGATATTAAAAGTATGAAACAAATTAGCTTTTAAATTATGGTTCGCAAGCACTGGTACACGAGTGTAAAATCAATTAGCTGTCAGCTGTTGGTTAATAGTGACGCAGTGACCTGCCTTGGTCCTGCTGGGAGTTGTGAGCCGAGGTTTCCAACAGGGAAGGCACAGTGGCTTTTTTGCTAATAGGGGTATAACCTGCTGAAGTCACTTTATCAGAAGCTCCTGGAAATAGAAGGCAATGTTTCTGAAATAAGTGAGTATTAGTGAGATCCCACACTGTAATGCACAAGGCTCTCATCTTGTGCTAAGGAAAAAAGGGGCCTGATTGAAAGGATTTCCCAGGGCTGGATTTTAAGGATGAGGCAGATTTGTCCATCATGTTACCTCAGGGAAGACACTTGTCTCTAGCTTAGTCTGTTTACATGCATGGACAGTGGCACTCCAGTGACCCCACGGATCTGCTGCATTACAACAATGTACGCCTGTAAATTTAAGAGCATTTCCCTTAGAGGCGAGTTAGGTAATGCTTTCCACAGGTGAAGGTGTGGGGGAAGAACCAGAAAGGAGTAAAATGGGATATAGCTTTGGAAATGGATGTTACTCTGGATAAACTCCTAAATTGCACCCCAAATCACATAGGATGTAAGAACTGAATTGCCCATCTACAGTTTGTTTTTATTTGGCTAGGCAGTTATACAGCCTTATTGTCATAGCATCTCAGTAAGCCAGAAGATTTAGTTTTGCTTCATAACCTTGGGTTTTAAATTGTGTACAAATGGGGAACTTGAACTCAGTTCCAAAAAACACTGAAGAAATCTACGGTGAGAAATGAGAAAGATTTAAGTGCTGAAGTTGGAAACTGCAGAAATGTTAACTCATCAGTAACTTTCAGCTCAATCTCTTTTTAAAATTTCTTTTATTCTTTAACTGAATGACAAGAGTCCTGTTACGGACCACATGAATGGCCTTCTGGGAATACTGAAAGTATAAAATATTTGTATGTGTATATACATATATATATTTATACACACATAATTATGTGTATGTGAGAAAGTTATCTACATGCATTTATGGACAGTTACACTAAATATAGAAGTACACTTTGTGATTTCTTCAGTGATATAAAAGGGAAAAAAACCAAAACAAACAGAAAACCATATCAGTACCTGTCATTGTAACCCTCCCTTTCTTCACATGTATCTGTAGAGTCTTTGTTAAGGATGTAGCTCAGGGAGATGTGTGCAGGGGACAGGTACTGATCCATTTAGGGGGATGTCAGGATGGTGTAATTTAAGCAGTGGTATCAGAGAAGGCAGGGCTGGCATTGCTGAGCCTGCATGGATGATGGATGGGGCTTGGCGTGCATGGCTGGTCTGCAAAGGAGGAAGGACTAAACCAAGGGAGAAGGATGAGAGAACAAAGAGGTTGTGCTAAGGCACTGCACTGAGGGGAAGGAATGGTGAGACACCTCTGCTTAGGGATGGGGAAAGAAGATAAATGAGCACAGGTACACAGAAAAAAAAGATGTGAAAACACTAAATAGGGGAAAAGGAGGAAGATGAGTAGGCTGAGTGGTGCCAGAAAAGTTGAACACTTTGGGTCACAAAACTTAGTGGAATCTGCCTAGAATATGAGAATCTCAGGAAGTACCGGTGTGATGGGTTGACCCTGATTGGATTCTGGGTGCCTACCAAAGCTGTTTTGTCACTCCTCAGCTGGGCAGTTGGCATTGGCTCTGTTGGACATGGGGGAAGCTTCTGGAAGCTTCTTACAGAAGTCACCCCTGTAGCACCCCCACCACTAAATCACACAAACCCAATACATACCACACCTTACATCTGTGAATCAAATCTTTAAGAATTAGCTATAAAATCCATGTTCATCACACATTATTTACATGCTTCACTCACATCAACAAAAAATAATTCCCCATACCAAAATCAGAAGAACATTATCATAATGAAGCAAAAGTGGACAATTTACCTCACCGCAATTCCAATGACAGAAATTCTCTGTTATTAATTCTCTGTTGTTATTCTACTTTTCACTCTCATATGTTCAGTCCATGTTTTGCCTGTTGCCTCTCCTAATTACTATTGTTATCTCAAACTCCTCCTGTCCCATATTGGGCAAGAAAAAGGATAGTGGTGAGTTGACTTTGGCTAGATACCAGGTGCCCCCAAAGCTGATGTATCACTCCCTTTTTCTGCAAGACAGGTGGAAGAAAATAAGATGAAAAAAATCCCTTGTGGAACAAGAAAAAAGCAGATTAATAAAGCACAAGCAAAGGACATTCATGGAAGCAAAGAAAAAGCAAAGATTTATTCTCCTCTTCGCACCAACAGGAGATGTCTATCTGCTTCCAAGGAAACAGAGCTTCAATACCTGTAGTGGCTGTTCTTGAAGACAAACAGTAACACAGTAAAACAAATGCCCCCTCCTCCTCTCTTCTTTTCTCTTAGTTTTTGTGGCTGAGCAGACATCATATGGCATGGAATATGCCTGTAGTCAGTGCGAGTTAGCTGTCCTGGCTATGTCCCCTCCCAAGGTCTTGCCCACCCCAGCCTGCCAGTGAGGCTGGGGTGTTGGAGAGGCAGCACTGATGGTTCCAGCACTGCTCAGCTGACACCAAAGCACTGGTGTGAGATCAGCACCTTTCCAGCCACCAGTGCAAAACACAGCACTGTCACGGGGAACATTACCTCCATCTTGCTAGACTCAGGACAACAATCTAGGATTCAAGAAAATCTGAGATAAAAAATTGCTTTCCAATGTAATCTTTACATTGAGAACCTTTGTTAAAAATGCTTGTCATCACTCACAAACCAAGGACAACCAAAAACAACATGACTGTGTTTTTGGATCCTCAAACTTCAGGTCTTCTTTCTTGTTTTCCTGTCCGTCTTACTAGTAATTCCAAGTGACATTTAAAACAAATTAGGAGATGACTGCTGAACAATGCTTACAGGTATTTGAGGTGTTGCCATTGTCAGAAATGACAGCATGCAGACACATCAGGATTGTTCAGAAAGGGAGTTCTTCAATCTAAAAAATTATGTGTGTTTTTAAGATGCCAATTTTGGCAGCATTAAAGCGACACTAGCACCTTTTCTTGCAACCTTTGGCAGAGGTCATATGAGGCCTCTGAATTTTACCATCGCTTTTGATAATGCTTGTAGCTGAATTTTTAAACTAAAGACAATTCACATGCAATCATTTCTGTTCAGTGGTAGAACTTATTTACTGATAGACAGTGACACTTGCATAAGAGCCAGTGACTGAACTGTCCCTGGCTTCAGTAGAGCCAGGGCTGCTCCCAAGCCTGATCCATCCTTTGGTGCTGAAGACAGGTACCACACAGCCAGCCAGATTTCTTCTAGAAACCTCAGCAACCTCTTGAATGCTGCCTGATATGAAAAGTCCTTGGCTCAGGGCGATACCTGAACTGAAAGCAAATGTCATTGCACTATCTAGTAGGGCCAAAGCTGTGCCAAGGTGCATGTTAGCAATTAAATGACATGGAGGATCTCAAACCACTGTCTGGACCTTCAACAGGAGCCTTGCTTCTTGCTGGAGAAATAGCCCAAGTGTTACTGTCTCTCATTTGACAGAATCCTTGCATGGATCAGGCTATAATTTTAATTTCTGTGGCAAGAACACAAAATCAAACACAGAGTTTAGACTGCATTCAGCACATGGGGAAAATGGCACAGTAGAAAAGAAATAAATTGTTTTGTTTGAGCCAATGTCCTGTCATGTCTGTCAGCAAAACCCTGCCATGTGGCAGATAGGAGGCCTGTAGCATTTATTTTAAAGGATAAGCCATTTTCCTACTACATTTTCTTTTCACATTTTATAATGTCTAAGGTTATATCTGAACTACAGCTAAGCATGTCATTGCTTCTGCACTTGCTTACAATCTCTGTTGTACTTTGTAATGCATTTTGGGACCCTTGGGGGATGAAAATTTCTCTATAAAAGTTCCATGTGTAGAATTCAGTTTGTTTTAATAATACAGCCAAATCCTGGAAAGAGTCACAAATAAGTATCTTCTTCATCTGATGCTTTCCCAAACTTTTTCCCTTCCTGTTCATTTGAGTAGATAGATGCTTACACAGCTTTACATTACTTAAAGGAAAGAATTAAATAAGTGTTGAGATTCCTACCATCCTATGAATTGTGGTGTTTGATCCTTTGAAGGTACAAGATATGTCCTCTGGGTTGTATTTTCCTGCAGTAATTTCAGCAGTGTTTGCTTACAATAAGGTATTTGACACATTTACAAAGCTTTTCTTTTTTGTGTTTCATTTACTAATGCTACAGGCAAAAAACATTTTGGCAAATCAGATTTACATGCAGAAATCCACTTATCAAAAATGAGTATAGGCTGATACTTCCATTTGTACATTTACAATCTATGATCTACGGGAGAATACATACCATAAAGGGTGTCTAGCAAGACAATTTCTCCATCCTTGCCTTCCAGAAAAATTGTTTATTTGACAGTGTGAACCCATGACCCTGCCCATTTTTCAGAAGATCAGATACAGGTCTCCTGCTCTCAAAAATATTTGTAATTTCTGTAAACTTGGTCATCTCTTTCCCTTGGTGGCCTATAAAACAGGACAGGTTGGTTATTGCATCCATGTGCCTTCACTCTTGGCTCACTCCCATGCACACATCCACACTTGGATGCAGACATTGCTTTGGCTAATGATTGCTCTGAGCATGACTGTGCAGGCACAGAGGCTTTGCAAATTCATTCCCCTAAAACAATCAGTGTTTGACTCCTTAGCTTGACACAGCCAGAGCATTGAGAAGAGATTATTACTGGGGCCTGAACAGGCTGAACTGGGAAATGTCCTTTTGTAAAGAAAAGCATGCTCAGTGATAATCATATTCTCTTCTGATCAGGAAGGGGCTATCACAATAGTGTGGCCCAAGAGTTAAAGAGCTTATTTTCTAAATCCCTTCATCCTTTCCAGAACCATGAGACAGTGACAGCGAGTCACTTAACTCTGTCCGGCCACAGCTGAGTGGGTTTTGCATAATTAATTATTTATACCAAGGCAGACACAGTAATTAACTTCCAGATGAATATGATATTCTGATCAGAAATGCTTTGCATTTTAGCTGTCCCTCAAGCAAGTAACTGTCAAAGCTGGACTGTTTGACAGAGTGGGTCCTGCCAAAACCCCTCCCAGACATCTGTTCTCAGACAAAAAGAACAGATTCTCAAAGCAGCGCTTGCAGACATTGCGTCGTTTCAGCAGGCAAAGAATAACCAATTCACAAATTCAGGCTAATTTTGTTGGATTTCAAGACAGTATGCCAAACCTTGCAAAAAGCCAGGACCTGTTTTTTCAGTCATAGGCACCGATGCAAATTGAGTGTTTCCTTATGCAAATCAATGGCCCACGCTGATGTCAGGCAGGTGCAGGTTGGGAATGAAGCCCAAGGGATTTAATATGAGGTGGGTTTGAAGAGAGTTGCCAATTTTTTTTATTTGCTTTGTTTTGGTGAGCAGAAACGAACAATAATCATCAGCATTACAATAATACTGAATGGCTTACTTGCTGTTACTGCTGTCTGCAGCATAATAGTAATTCACTGGAGTATGAATTTTACACTGAGGCAAATTTATGCCAATTTTTTTTTCCTATTTTTTCTTTCTCGCAGAAAATTTTTATTAATCGCTAAAGATGGTTGCTAAATGTTCAGAAACAAAGATAGGAATTGACACCCTGAATGCACACACTGCAGATAGACCTGACTGCAAATTGCATTTTTCTGTTGTAATTTCTGTTTTACTACCCAAATAATCACAGTGCTCTAATGCTGCTTGCTGACTGCAATGGAAGCCAAGATGATGGCTGCAAGAAAGAGGTGACACCATAACAGAGACAAAGCCTTCCAAATGGATGTACATATATTTTATAATGCACAGTTCACTGACCATCTAGGAACCAGGAGCGTGGCTGGTGGTTTGGGGTGTCATTTGATGCCCCAGGGTCCTGAAAGGCCATACCTTTCTTCAAGAGCAGTTTAACCTCTGAGGTAGAGGGAGGCTAAGACAGCTGGGGAAGGACAGACACTGGTCAGCCAGAGTCCAAATACTCCTGAAGTCTGTAGTTTAGCAGTAGGAATGAGATGATCAACCAAAACCAGACATCTCTACTCCACCACCACTCTAGATATTCTTTGAGATGGTGTTGGCATCCATCTGACCTTCAGTGGGCTGGGTCAGCTGGCTAAACTTGCTAACACCCCTACTGCCATTTTATATCATTGTTGGGTCAGTTCTTTACCGGTTTGACTCCTAAAACAATGCCATGGGTATCCAGCAAGTACCAAACTAAAGAAATAGAGTGAGCGAGGAGAGAGGCCTTTTTCAGACTGGTTTGTTTTACCAAGCTGGGGCCCCCAGAAAAAATGGAGAGCATCCACACACCGCCAGACTTCAGCAGCAATGGACAGAGAGACTCTACTAGGGATGCAGAGGAGGCTCTGTGGAAATGGTTTCAACCCATAAAGTCCTTGAGAGCTGCTTAGTTAAGGAAACTGGGATAGAAGGAGCTATTTCATGTTTTGGAAGGAGCACATGCATGTTTATTTACAAGTCATTCTTTAATCTCATTCAAGTGCAAATTTAAAGTTTTACCTATTCCTTGATTGTTACAGTTGCATCAATAAAAGTTGTGGAGTGCTCACCTTTAAGACCAGGAGACCAAAGCCAGCTCAGGTGTTGTTCACATTGGCCTGAGACAATTCCAGCCAGCAAACACATGAGTTAAACCATGTACTTGTTAAAATACACAAAAAGACAAAGAGAGCTAAGATGAATAAACTTGTGCATATCTAGGGATCTAGAAATCTTTCTTTAGTTCACCAAGGAGCCCAAAAGACCCTTGGATATGCATCAAGGAGCTGGAATGAAGGTCTGTGTGCAGGTTCTGTTACAGCTGCCCAGTGACACATTATTTTCCCATCCTCTGAGATGGTGGTGGTAACCTGGAATTGATGGCACAGAGTTTTATTCAGGATGGTAATTCATATGTTGCTGCTCCCCAGTCCTCCTGCATGTTAAACACACACAGTCCTCCTCTGGTGACTGCTATCCTGGACATGTCAAACATGGCAGGAAGGAACCACCTGGAAACTCTGCACTATTTAGTGACTGTAAAGCTCAATAATGCATGCTCTATTCTGTGTGACTCATTGCTAAAGACAGCGAGGACACTTAAGCTTCTCCAAAATATCTGGCAAGGTGAATAAGTAAATTCTTTAATACCACTAGCCTCAATTTCTCATCTCCAGGCATCATTATCACAGAGGATCATCTGACAAAAACACACTTGACTTTTGAGTGTCAAGCTCACATGATGGAATCTAAACCACTCTTTTCAAGCATTTGTATTGTACTGCATTTTCAATATATCCTTAAATTATCTCCAATGACATGCTTGTTAGAAGATTTGGCTTGCAAACTAAGCACCTTCTTTCCAGTGTGTCAGTCTTGTCCATTTAGAGCTAATTCTGTATTACATTATGATGGACATGGAGTACATGCCTAAATGACTCCTAGTGAGTTTTACTGGAAAATAAGAAAGTCTTTTTTTTCTGCTTTTATGATCCACATCTTACTTGAAAAGGAAGAATTTGGCCATGGAAATAATTTTTTCAACACATCTTTGCTGTTTTCATGAACTCAAATAATGTTACTTTAATGAGAATAGTAAAAGGGAAGACTTCTTTGGAATGACAGCTCTCCTTCCAGTAAATGCTCCAGCATTATCCCTGTTCCTAAAGAGCATAACAGAAGGAAAAAATCAGCCTGCTAGCTTGAAACTGTAAAGAATTTTACACAGTTTGAATATCCAGGCCAGATTCTTGTATTTATTGAAAAAATATTTAAAATCCCAGATTTCCAATACCGAGGTCAATACATACCTTGGTTGCTTCTATTTTCATTATGGAAGAATTAAAGAAACAATGTTTTTGAAATAAGACATTTTTCCAAATGTTATGTTGCTACAAGAGAATTCGCATAGATAACATCTTGCATGCTTTTGGAAGTGTGATGGTTTTGTATAGATATTTTTTTCAGAAAAAGAGCAAAGTCATACAAGCCAGGAGAAAATAGATGATGACTGATTTTTTAAAGGCTCTGGATAGTGATTCAGTTTGCTGCCCAGGAAAGCTGAACCCGTCACAGGGAATGGGGAGAACCATGTTCCAATATGCCAGTTCTCAACCCTTTTTTCTCTTTTTTGATAGTATATAACATATCTCTATAACCATTCATCTGCCCAAATGCCCTCTTTTCTGGCTTTCTTTTCAAGGCTTGCTAAGCCAGCAATTTCAGAAGCAATATCACCTGCAAATTATTCTGCATCTAGCTGTACTGCATGCAGTCAGAGCTGATGGGTCACTGAAGTGTGTGGGAGAGGAGCAGGCAAGAAGATTCTTTCACTGCCGCTTGCTCAACACCAGTGCAGTGCCAGGGATCCCCTGAAGTGTGAGGGGACAAATCATCCTCCAAGTTACCTGCAGGGAGGAGAGAAGGAAGTGGAATTCACTCTGCAGCATAAACCATGCTCATACCACGATCAATTACATAAGAAACAGATGATGATGGCAGATCAGTAATCAGGAAAAGCAGAAACTCATGGTGGTTGTCAAGTAATTTAAACACATCAAATTCCACTGAATTATCTCTAATCTGTCTCTTTTCTGAAAGCATAGGCCCTGAAGGAGCAAGTCTTTGCAAAGGAGAGCAGTACTGACTCCATTTTGTCCAAAGCATCTCTTTTCAGCGCAGAGATACTATTTTTTTCCCCCTGCAGAATATGAAAGCACAGGAGACAACAATTAATAGCAAAAACCCAGCAGGGCAGCTGTAAGCAAGTATGCACAGCATGCTCCCCTGTTGCTTCTGGACTGGCAGTAGCCTGTCAAATGCCTGGAAATGAAGCTTTCTTGAGCCTTTATTAAGATTCACAGGAAAAGCAGGCCCCAAACCCATACTTCATGCTGATGCTATCTCAGCCTCCTCTCTGCCACAAGCACAGCCAGCACATCTGGCTCAGACTCTGGAGGGGAATGAAGAAACTGGGTGGGTGTGCAAAGTGAATCTGTCAGCATTTACTAGCATGACAATCTGCCATGGAGAGTACGTGCCACGCACAATGCAATGCTCTCCAGGGATCCCTGCTACACCCTGGCTGCAGGCAAGTACACTCACATTTCTCACATCTGTGCCCAGACAAGGACTGCAAAAACACACATGGGCTTCACAAAGGGCTGTGTTGCCCACATAGGACAGAGGTGACTTCTTTTTTCCTTCCTTTATGCTCTTTTGTAGGACCTATAGCAGCCTTAAATCCCATCTCTTCAGAGACACTGCTGAAAATCCCAAACCTCTCAAGTACAGATATTGTAAACTTTGCTCCCTCACTTCTGTTTATTTGACAATCTGAATAATTATTACTGGTTCAGGTGAGTGTGTGTGCACATGCATCTGTATACTTATATAAGATTTAAGGATACCTGTGCACTAATCCATTCCAAGTATACATGCAAGCACATATTCCGTTCTGATAAACTGAACCCCAAAATAATCTCTCTGATTCTCTCTTTGCTTGCAACTTTGCATAGACTTTTAAAGCAGAGCAAACACGGTATAAACCAATGTATCAATTTATCATTTCACACAAAGATGCTTTTCACTACCTGAAGATACAAGCAGTACATTTGTGGAACATGAAAAATATACAAGTTGTTATCATGTAGAGCCCAAATAAATGCACAAGTACTCTAGGAAGTACAAAAGTCCCTTCCTAGGCTTTTTTTCTGAAGCACTTAAAGCAAGCCCAGCTCCCCATGGTCACCTCAACACGACACCAAGAGCTGAGTGGAAGAGGCAAGTGCACGCTGCTTGCTCAGTGAGTGGGAGAGCAAGCAGAGCTCCTGGATAAAAATGGATCTTTTATTCCTCACATTTCCACACTTGTGACTCTCAAATCTGGATTTTTAGTTTTAAAAAAGTGCTTCATTTGCAAAACACTTCTCAGATAATATGGGTTTGTAGTAAAAATACTGATTTTTTTGGATGATAACATTAAATTCTGCCTGTGAAGGTAAGAGCCACAGTTATTTACTGAGAACCTGAAGTTCCTGAGGCACCTGCTGTGAGTCTTGCCAGCCCTGACCAGGTGCTCTCTGGTGCTCTCTGTGCTTGCCTGGATGCTCTCAGGGGGTGCTGGAGGACAGCCCCAAGGGTTATGTTCAGCATAACCTCCAGGGCACCCTGGTGTCTGTGCTCAGCATGGCCACGAGCATGGTCAAGGAGGTCGTGAGCAGAGCAAGGGTGACCCTCCAGTGCATGGTGATGCTGAACAGAAGGTTTCTTTTTCTTTGGTACCTGAATCTTGGATTTGTGGCCCATGAGTCATTATATTATCACCCAGTGAGTCTTCTCATCAGCTGATAAACTATATTTCAAACAAAATTTCCATTGTATTAGAAGCAGTGTTTTGAGAAAGTTAGACTATGGGGTTTTTTGCTCAAATTGAAAGAAAAGTTCCACAACCCTTCATTTTTATTTAATTTTTATCATGTTAAAATCAGATCATTTCTAGTTGCTTTGACTATTAATGCAGAATTCTAAACAGTATACCAAGATTTAAACATGTTGCCTTTGACATTATCAAGATGAAATAATTCAATAATTGCATGGAAAAATATGCTATTGAATATGATGTGGTATTCAAAAACCACATTTTTTCTCTGAATCAGCAGTGTCTCACAGAAAACACACACTTTGTAGCTTGGTGTGAGCAAACATAGGTCTGTTTTTAAACAGAAACTAAACAAAGTTTAAATAATTTCCTGCATCATGGCATTTTCCCTATTGCCTTCTTGATGACATTTTTGATCTATTCAGAATTGCAACTTATCCATTGTTACCCAGGAAGCACAAAGCAGACCTTTACAAAAATAAATGCCATATTTTTCAATTTATTGCTAAATACTCGATATTTCATTGATGGAAAAAATAACAGTAATGCATTCAGTAAAATTCTTGACTCAAAATGTATGCTTGTCATATTTTTCTTAGCTTAGAGAAGAAAAATAATTATTCCATTTTCATTTTCTTGATATATGAAAAGCAGTCTTTCAGCTGATTTTTTTTTTGCAGTATGGTGAGAATGGCCCAGCTGTACCATAAGCTGAACACTTAGCCTTGCATTCAGAAATCACCAGCTTGCATTCAAAAGTCAGTTAGTCTTGTATTCAGGCAGCAAAGATCATATGAATGATAAATGATTTGTAATTCAAGATGCTTTTTTTCTTTTCTGGAGGTCAAAGGGCTCATCGTTTTATGCTTTTCCAAAATTACATTTTTCTTTAGAAAGCAGGAAATTATTGAAATCCAGTATAAAATATGTATTTTAATAAGCAGAATATAGAAGGTATGACCTCTGTCACTTGCTAAGTGTATCAACACCTTGCATTGTCCCAGTGGTATATTTTAAGGAGATTTTCATATAAATTGAGTATTGAATGTGAAGATCTTTCCACTTCCACATTTTAATGAACTTCTTTCAATGCCACAATACACAGTCAGGATCCTAAATCTGACTTACTGCTGCACTACATATTGCAAGACATGTCATTTGTGCACTGCAGTGGGGCTTTTTCCTTTGTTAGAAGAAACAGTTTGTATCTCTTTGCTTGGATGGAGTAACTTTAATCAAACCATGTATACATATTTTAATTACAGATAAAACTTTCAGATACCTAAAAGTAATCTTTAAAAAATGAAATAATAATCCTGGAAAATGGACATATTGTACAATTATAATTTAAAAAATAAAGACAGATGGTTTGAATAAGTGGCAAACTCATATTTTCATTGACTAGAAGCCTACACGTATTTGAGAAAATACTTTGAAATTAATTATTTGCCAAAAAAGATGTCAGTGTTCTGGAGCTCTGCCACGCTGTAGCATCTTGCTTGGTTGGATGAATGTGTGAGAGGAAGGCAGATATGGACTCCATAATGATCTGTCATAATTCAGAGCAGTGGGGCAGATTTAAAATTAAAGCCAGCTCCAAATACCCTGGAGGAGCCAGTTTCACACTGCAATATGTCAGTAGTTTGGGAGTATCACTTTCTTCCTCTCCAGCCTCACACTCAGCCTCACTCCTGTTCAGCCTAGTGATTTTCTTTGAAAATGCTTATTTTTCATTAACCCTCTGTGGAAGCTCATTTATTGACTATATCTTGGCCTGGTATAAAGAATCTGAATGTGAAGATTGAGCTTGTGGAGAGCCCCCAGCACCTTGCTCATTTAGACGGGTGAGATGAGAGAAGCTGAAACAGGACCTTGCTCTGCTCCTGCTGCACCATGTAAGCTTGGGCTGTGTCTGTCCCCCTGCACTTTTCTTCAGGGATATAAGCACCTTCCTCTACACTGATGGGATTTAAGCACCCATCCTATGATGGACTGAAGCTTTTAAAATGAGATGTACCATCTATGATGCAAAAAGGAAACTGGTTCTATAGTTTAACTTGGTCTACTTGTAGTTTAATTACCTGGATTCTATGGAGAGCTGTGGGACATGACCTAACTTTGGATATACTGACTAGTGCATTAATGCAAACCCCACTGCTGTCAACATACAAGGGTGCATAAATGCCCACAACACAAACAAAAACACATGAAAGTAGCAAAGACCTTCTCATACTGCTTGCAGAGCACTCAATATTGCATATCAAAAACAGTTTCCTGTAAATTACTTTAAATTATAACTAAAAATAAATGTAGAAATATATTAATAAAAGTACTGTTTCTGTTCAAAAATATCTGACATTTTGATGCTTTAGCAAATGATTCTATATAAATAACTTATTTTCTTACAATAATTCTGTGAAAGCTAGAGGCCACACTGATTTCAAATCCACACATGTCCTCTTGTTCACCCATTGAGTGCATGATGTAGATTGGTGGGGAGGCATTCACATATCCTTACATGGAGGGGGAAAATTTAAATGTTGTGAAAGGAGGGTTGATAGGTCAGGGGTATGATTCTGGCTAGAAAATAAAAAATAATATAAAAAATTCTGAGATTGTATAGCTGCAATATGTGCACAGCCTGTTCCTGGAGCTGCATTTTAAAATACTCTCATGTACACTGAGGGTTAACTGATTACTCCAACACAAATGCAGTATATATCTCTAAACAATAATCTTCGTGTAATGAGCAGCTGTTTCTGATGACAATAAAGATCCTGAAATTTCACATGCATAACTCATGAGGTGAATGAAAAAATATATATTGAAGAGAGCAGTTTATAGCAGTTGCTGCCAAACATGGTACAAAGCAAGGTAGCCCAGGATTTGTTTGTGAATGACCACCAACCTTTTCCCAAATGTCAAGCACAGATTGGAAAAATTGCTAACTTAATGTCCTTTAATAACATGCATGCAAATCATTGCCTTATCTTTTTGTTTTATTTTGTTTAATTTATTTATTTATTCATTTATTTATGTATTATTTGCTGCAGTGTGACATTCCTCCTTGTAAGCCAGAAAAGCCACATGTTCCCTCTGACCTTAGGCTTTAAGAGAGTTTGAGCTTTTTCACTGAACTTCCCCCCTCAACTCTCTGGCTAATATGTCTCATTATCTCAGTGCATAAAACTGATTATTAAGTAGCCTTAGATGAAGCAAACAGGCTTCCACTTGTCCTTTTAAATTATCTCAATATCTTTAATTGTTTAAAACTGACAATGAGGTCATTCAACTGCGGTATTCTCTCTACAGTCTGTGCTTAGTGTCACAGTGAGGTTGTTATCCAGAGCAGAGGGGGTTAAATTATCAGTATGCTGTTGCTGCTGTGATCCTAATGTAAATGAACATTTGGTGGTTTATTTTTTTTTTCCTTAGCTGCTGGTTACTATGTTATTAGCATATTTGATGTATTCCTCAGCTCAGTTAATAAGCAGTTCTGAAGGCAAAAGATTGATGTTTTAGAAGGCCATTTATAGACCATTCTGCCTTGTAACAATATCTGGAACACATCTATGTGCTATTATGACTAACTGACTTTGGGTTCAGGCCATATGTACCAGTGACAAAGCCTAATCTCTGCTCCTGTCCACTGCTTAGGTGTTTTATTACTAGATTATGACCATCCTATGAATTCCAAACATTCCTTCTTTCCTCTCTATTTTCTACTGCAACTAAATTCTGCCTTGATATTAAAGCTCATTGAAGAATTTTGCATACTTCTGTTGTATTAAAATTATCTGAATACTATTCCTTGTATAAAATACAGTCAAAGCCATGAAGTACATTTGAGCAAGTCTCGCAATAATTAAAAAAAAAAAACCCAAAAAAAACCAACCCAAAAAAAAAAAAAAAAAAACCCAAAAAAACCAAAACCAACACCAACCCTCTAATAAAATATTAAGGAAAAATATATGGAAATACAGGGAATACAAGCAGATATACTCCTATTTGACCTAGTTCATACATTAACATGGAGATCAGTGTAGAATGTTCTGATGCAGGAGCAATTCAGCCAATCCTAATGGAAGTACAGGGAGTAGACACTGCAAAAACCTTCTCACATGGAAAAACAGTGTTTTCATAGCTGGGCACAAGAAAACTGGAGGGATGTTCAAGAGGTTTTTAGGGGAGGTGGCAGCCAGTACCTGGTGCAAATGCAGAGGAAGAGCTCTTCTGGTCCAAGGGCCAGTCTTGCCAGCAGGCTGTGTGGATTCTCTCCATCTTTTTCACTGACTCTCCTCTATATTGGGTAGAAACTAACCCATGGAATTCAAACTTTCAATTCAGAAAAATAAATTCGTTTTAGCTCACCAACTGCCACTCTTCTGTCTATTATACTATTGATTTTAGTGCTGTTGAAATGCTTTGAGACCTTGAATAGCTTTCAAATCTATATTTGAAATCTGTCCCTTTGTTTGACTAGTGTCACAGGTAATGTGATCAATACAGTTAGCACTGAATCCTGCTAAACGATGGCACTGGCTCTTGGTAAGGACTTGCAAGGTTTCAAATTCCATTCTGGGGAAATAAGACTCTTCAGCCAGTTTTGTAAAAATAGACTTTTGTTGAGACAGTTTGTCTTCAGATTTTTCAAAATCATTCCATTCTCTCCTCTGCCTTTCACCCTCACCTGTCTCTGCTGTTTCAGTAGTAATCAGAAAAATACTGATTCTTACAGAAACCTTCAAGGTGAAAAAACTTATCAAAACTATTATGTCTGTGTGAAATATTTTATCTTTGGTACTGCAGGGTATTTGACAAAATGACTTTTTCTCTAAGTACTTTCAAGCAGACCTTACTAACAAGCTTGCCACAGATAAGCAATGTATATCCTAGTTTTTTTCTCATCAAGCTGGGACATTACATGCATTTTGCCAAGCCTCTTGGCAGCTAATATTTTTGTTAAATTGGCTAGTACATCTGTCAGCCCTGGGACAAAGCTAGGTTTCCTACCCTGAACCTTTCAAGCAGAACCTTTTGTAAAAGACAAAATGCTGTATCTACCTTAAAACATAAAGGATCCTCAGGGCATTGGAAGCTAATGTGCAGCTTTAATGCAAACATCCCTTGTGAGGGCTCTCGGTCCTTGTATGCTCGGAACAGCAGGAGGAAGAATACATGAATATAAATGAGCTGCACAGCAGTATTCAGAAAATGGAGCTATAAGAGTTAATGAGATGGTGTCCTGCTGCTGGACGCTTGCATGTTAAAAATTCTGATGGTTTTATCCAGCAGCAAGTTTGAAAATCCTGTGCAAAGCCAGTGATTTTGAAGAACCCCTGACTACAGAATGGTGCTCCTTTCCGTGTGGCCTCGCTACAGGCAAAGAGCCTTTGATATATCTAAATCTAACAAGGGAGAAAACAGAGGGATTACTGGAAATCATTGACCACGGGGGAACCAAGTAATTATTAATAGCATTATACGCTGAACTGCACATGGCTGGTGCCTATTTGCAGCTCTGTGCATTTAACTGCACACGGCAAATGGCAGAGGACCTTGTCACTGCAGATTGCAAGCTGTGTGTCTTTAAGACTCACTCTGTAGCAGCAGAACTAAGGGGAAGGTTCCCATTTGTGTTGGCCACAAAGGTGCTGCCCCACTTCAGAGATAAGGCAGTGCATCTCTTCTTTCTTGCAACCAGGGGTACTTTTCCAAAAAAAGCCACCACACTGAAAACGCCCCCTTTGAGCTACTGCTCACTGTATGTCTAGCACAGATCAGTCTGACCTACCTCTTCTGCGCTATTCTGTTAATTCGCAGAATTAACAGGATGCACTGCAAGGCAATAATACATCTGCTGTGCAATGAGACAGCTCTACACCACAGAGTCTCCTCTCAGTGTGCTTGGGTGAGGTTCAGACCTGCTGGGCACAGGTGCTGGTGTAATGGATTTGCTCTGTGCAGTCATGTACATCCCTACTCTTTCCAGGGTCTCCCAAAGCTGAGACACCACCTTGCTCAGGTGGGCCTCCTGCTCAGAAACACCTGAGTACTGATACTTATGGATCTGAATGCTCCACAGAGGCTGAACATGGAGAACTTAAGACTATGCTATGGTCAGATAGGATGTCCACAGGTGTTGCACAAATCTCACATCCTCATTTACCTTCAGGAACAATCTGGTCTATCAAATATTATTTTAAAAGCTTGGGGCCTGTAACCAGCAGCAGAGTGAAGATTAGCTAAGTATGGGGCTTGTTTATACATGTTCAGTGATTATCACCCAGCTGGTGCATTTTTCACTCTTGGTATTTGAGAATTAATAAACTTGCTGAGTGACAATTTTAACCTCATCTCTAATGAAATTAGTTTCCCTGGCAGGATTTGATGAGCACAGTTTTGACAGGAGCTACCAGGCATCACTCTGATATGTTTCTTGCAAGTTCTTTTACTAAGGGCTTATTGACACGCAGGAATAGTCTAAAATAGTAATACAATAATGATGATGATGATGATGATGATGAAACCGGAAGGAATACTTTTATTTTCTGTTTGTCTTTGCACATACTGAAGGTCATATGCAGGCCAGAGTTTCCAGCCACCTCTCCTGAGAGCACCTAAGCTCAGCATGCTGTAACTCTCCAAGCACACATCCAGTTCCTACCTGAATACCAGGATCTATGAGGGAACCTGAAATATCCACTTGTCAAGTATTCGTGGATCTCTGTAAATCACAGACCTCAGCAGCTGGAACTTTGCAATTCTGTGTTCCTGCTTTGCTGTCTTTTGCTTCTTGTTTCTGTTGTCAGAGACAGCTTGATTCTTAAGGGGGCCTTGGAGATCCAGAAGAGAGGTGAGTGACTTCAGTGGAGCTGCTAAGATATAGTGCATTTCTTAGTGAAGAATAGCAGTGTAAATCCCTGTTGAATAGCTGTTGCATTCTAAATTTCTGTCTTACAGAACCACAGAATAAGATGAATTGGAAGGGACCCACAAAGACCATAAAGTCCAACTCCAGTCCCTGTATGGAACCATCCCCACAAGCCACACCCGGTGCCCAAGAGCATTGTCCAAATACTTCTTCAGCTCTGTCAGGCTGGTGCTGTGACCACTTCCCTGGGGAGCCTGTTCCAGTGCCCAACCACCCTCTGGGGGAAGAACCTTTCCCTCATATCCAACCTAAACCTCCCCTAACGCAGCTTCAGGCCATTCCCTCAGGCCCTGTCTCTGTCACCACAGATAAGAGATCAGTGTCTGCCCCTCCTCTTCCCCTCCCAAGGAAGCTGTAACTGCAGTGAGCTCTGCCCTCAGTCTCCTCCAGGCTGAACAGACCAAGTGACCTCAGTCATTCCTCACACGGCTTCCCCTCAGGGCCCTTCACCATCTTTGTAGCTCTCCTTTGGACACTCTCTAACAGCTTTATATCTATTTCATAATGGTTTCTCCATGAAGAGAAAATAAACCCTAAGGGTACAAGCCTCATTCACTCTTGGGGAAAAGATATATTGCAATTAGGTTTGTGATCTGAGTATTTTTCTTAAACAAGATCTTTAATCTTTCTAAACAGACTAAATTCACAGGGCAGGTTATTATCAGGTTTGCTTCCTGAAAACCTGATAATAGCATTTTGGCTGAAATGCCTGAAAGAGATAATTGTCTAAAATGCTGTTTGTGACTATTTCTATTCAGAAACCAATTTCCCTCCCCAGCAAATCATCTGTCTCATTGCACTTGTGAATTATATACTATTTTGGAACTTCTGCCTTGTTTGTTCAAGAGATTTGGGTGACGAAGAGTATCAATTTGTTACTAGACTATGGAAATTATTAAATTTGACAATGGTTCTGTCTAGATGAAAAAACGTATTTTCTATTTTTAATTTGAATGAAAAAGTTTAAAGTAAAATGTCTTGGACTTTGAGACACTGAGGAGCTTGTTGCATAGCAATTCCTATTGGGGAGAAAAATTTTTGAGAGAAAAGGGATGATGATTATTTTAAAAGAAATGTGAACTTCTAAGCAAAGAGCCATCCTCACTCCCATGACACCCAGGTGCTCAGACCCAGGAACAGCAGCAAAGGTTCCTCATCCAGCAATACTGACTGAATCCAGCCAGTGCAGGATGAATAAAGTTGACGAGAGGAGAGGAGAGGAGAGGAGAGGAGAGGAGAGGAGAGGAGAGGAGAGGAGAGGAGAGGAGAGGAGAGGAGAGGAGAGGAGAGGAGAGGAGAGGAGAGGAGAGGAGAGGAGAGGAGAGGAGAGGAGAGGAGAGGAGAGGAGAGGAGAGGAGAGGAGAGGAGAGGAGAGGAGAGGAGAGGAGAGGAGAGGAGAGGAGAGGAGAGGAGAGGAGAGGAGAGGAGAGGAGAGGAGAGGAGAGGAGAGGAGAGGAGAGGAGAGGAGAGGAGAGGAGGAGAGGGAGAGGAGAGGAGAGGAGAGGAGAGGATTCTGACATACTCTGACTTATCCACTGGAATCCACTAGATTTCATGTGTTTTCATGTACATCCTGGATGTGATCTAAACAATTCAGGTTCCCCTTAGAGTCCACAGAGAGTCAAGTCAGGAAATTATTCACCTGTCTTCAGATATCTTAGGCAGGATGGGATGGTTTACTCCCTAAGAATACCTCTTTCCTTCTACATATTGGTAAGGGATGGCAAACACTTGTGTGTCTATGAAAAAAATGTTTACCTTTTGGTCAAATGAACTGCACCTACACTTCTGAAACCAATCATATATCCAGACTCCAAATCAACAGTTACTTTTGAGGAAAATAAAAGACAATAAACCAAATCTGCTTCCTCTCAGATCGGTAGCAAGCCTCCATTTAACCAAACCAAAACCCTACCAATTTAAGACCAAAAAAAGATGTTGGAAATCAGAAGTTTCATTATATTGAAAAAACCCAAAACCTACCCCAACTTATACAGGTATGTTTAACACTGAGATGTGAACAGGCTGGAGATGGTCTGGAGAAAGGCCACAGAAATGATCAAAGGGCTGGGAAGGCTCCCATATGAGAAAGGATTGAGAAAAATGGGTTTATTCAGCCTTGAGAAAAGAAGGCTTAGGGGAGAACTTACCACCATGTTCCAGTTTATAAAGGATGGCTACAAAAAAAAAAAAAAAAATGGAGCCTCCGTTTTTCCAAGTTACAGGAAAAAAACAAGGTGTAATGGGTACAAGTTGCTCCTGGGGATATTCTGACTGGATACAAGAGGAAAAATTTTCACAATGAGAAAAATCAGCCACTGGAGTAATGTCCCTAGACAAGTGGTGGATTCTTCAACTTTGGACACTTTTTAAAATTCAGCTAAAGAGGGTACTGGTCAATCTTGTCGAGACAGTTCTTTTGCCAAGAATGGTTGGACCAGATTACCTTTGTGGTCCCTTCCAACCTGGTATTTCATGATGGTGTGATTCTGTGATTCTGTGTTTCTAGGTAATGCAGTTACTTTTCATTCAAAACAGTTTCAACAGAGATTTCAAAGAACAGAGCTATTCAGCTGAGAGTAGAAATAAGCACATACTTCATCCCTTTGAACCTAAACTACTCCAGTGAAATTCAGCTAATGTGACTTAACATTTGAGATTCAGCATTCAAAGCCTCTCACCCAGATTTTAACATAGAAAAGCAACCAGAAGAACACATTGAAAATGCAAGGATAGAAAGAGGTCAATGAGAAGCAGTTCTAAATGGCATGGCCCCTTTTTTTTTCTCAGTATGCTCCCTGTCAGCATGCAGTTAAGGAGGCAGAAATGGAACTAAAGTAAAATAAAATTTAGAATATTTTTAACCATAAAACAAGACACTAAAGCTTTAGACAAGTGAAGAAGAAAAAAATTAATTCTTAAAACTCTTCCAACACAAAAATAATGTAGTGATTTTGGTGGTTAAAGGGAGGTTTAAATTCTCTAAGAGAGAGGTACATGACAAGGACAGAGGAAAGGCTTTTATGTTCAGCTACGCTGGTTTTGGCAGTGATGGAGTTAATTATTTCCCTAGTAGCTGGAACAGTGCTGTGTTTGGGATTTAGAGTGAGAATAATGTTGATAACACACTCGTGTTTCAGTTGTTGCTGAGCAGGGCTTGCACAAATCAAGGACTTTTCAGCTTCTGATGTGGCCCTGACAGAGGGAAGGCTGGGGGTGATGAGAGAATGGGAGGGGACACAGCTGGGACAGCTCACCCCGAATGGCCAAAGGCCATGGTCCCAGAGCATGTGGCATCATGCTGAACAGCAGAACTGGGGAGCTGGCTGGGGGTGGCAGCCACTTTCTCAGGGACTAGCTGGGCATTGGTCAGTGGGTGGTGAGCAACTGAATTGTGTGTCACTTGTTTTGTCTGTACTTCTGCCATCATTTTCCTTTTCCCTTCCTTTCCTCTCCTTTTAAAATGTCTTCATCTCAGCTCACGAGCTTTGTGTTTTTTCCTATTCTCTCCCCCATCCCACTGCAGGGAAAGGAGGGAGAAGCTGTAGGGTCTGAGTTACTGTTGGGTGAAACCATGACACAAGCCAGAAAATCACTTGAAAATTAGGGCACTCCAAATTGTTTCAAGTAAGAGCTGTAATGGTGACATCAATAAAATAAAAAAGTCACACCTAAAATCAGAAATTTCCAAGGATAGAAGCTTGTTAAAAGAAGAGTATTCAAAGACAAGAGACGCAGAACACAGTATCTGGAACTAGATTAAATAATGAAAATTTAAAATATTATCTAAATACATCTTTTGGGAATAACAATACCTCAATGTAGGAGCTTGAATTCACACTTTTTTTTTTTTTTTTTTTTGTTACTCATTGATATTCAGAACTGCTTAGGAAACCTCCTGCCTTATGAATCTCAGACATATCAGGTATGAAAACTAGTCCAAAATTTCTGGAATTATACTATCTGCAGTTTGCTCATCAGTCACCTGGCAGGGGACAATATCAATTCTTCCTTTATGAAAAATATATGGTAGTAAGGGAAAATAAATGAACGAGTCATGGTTTGAAGGCAATTAATCTAAACTATTCAACAAGAAACCCTATGAGATGAGGACACCTGAAAGCAGTTCACAGGTTAAGCCCTTTCCAAACTGTTGGAAGAGAAAGGAGTAGCTTTACAGCTGGCATTGGCCAAGTTTTGACCAGCATTAGCCTAATTTGAAGCAGCAGTTTTCTACAGGTGGCACAACTGGATGCAAGAAGTTTGCACCCATTAAAGTTCCTGTTAACAGAACAGATCCAGAATCTCAGCCACTGTCAGAATCCCATGTACAGAGGAGTGAGCAGGGTGAGAATATGCAAAGGGTCCTGCTGAGGCACATGGACTGGATATCAAAAAGGAGAAGAGGCTAAAAGGAGTCCTTAGGTCACAGTTCACTCTCTGCAGGTTGTAGAGGTTGTGCTGGGCCCCTGCTGCCCTTTCTTCTTTGCTGGGCAACAGTTCTACCCCAACAATGATGCATTAACCTTTGATCAGTAGGATTCAAATGAAACATTGGGACATATAAATGTGATATTAAAGATGATAAAGAGCATTGTTATCATGGAGCTATCTTTCTTATGGGTGGGTTTTTTCAGCTTCTTCGCTGTCTGACAAAACTCATCTTAGCCAAGTGATCTTTGTTGCCCAGGCCCACTGAAGACTAAAGTCTTTTAACATGTAATATGCAGGGCAATTACAGAAAAGCAGCACTTGGGTAAAGAAGGTTTATTTAAGAGTTTTATTTGAGTTCTATAATTCTAGATGAAGTTTAAAAGCATAAAATATAGAGAAATAAGGTTTACCAGCATCGTTAACAGCTTTGAGTATTTTGAAAAAAAAACGCCACATTAATATGAAAAAATTATTTAGATGGAAAAAAGTTTTCATAATATATTTTTTAAATAAAACTAGCAAGGAGTCAATGTCTTCTGCATTTGTACATTACAGTTTAGTAGGAAGAATGTTTGAACAGAATAGATGTAATTACTGCTCTGAGTTGGACAACAATTCTTTCTCTTAATAAGGTAGATATTGGTGTAAGAATATACACAGTAATTTTCAAATGTGACTAAACGCCCATTGTTTTATTTAAGATATTTTAATGAAAAGTAATTCAGACTACTTACTAGTTATTGTTTTGGATCAAAAACTTTATTTGCAAGAAAATGTGCGCACAAAACCTTTGCATGACAATCTTGTATAACACTCTTATATGTGTTTTTCAAAGCATGTAGCTGAGAAGCAATCCTTGCTTATTCCAAGACATGAAATATCATGGTGGTTCTTGTTAGAGTGGTGGCCTAAATTCATCATGTAATTAATTTACAAGGAATAGGGAGATTCAAGGAAGGGAAAGTATAAAAGACATTCTCCTTTGCCTTCAGTTTTATTGATCCCTGCTGTCACCCATTCTATAGTTACTTTCATTAGAAGGCAGCATCATGTTCATAATATCCTTTGAGTTAAAGGAAATATAAGTAGAAAATAAGAGATGTGCTGGATTAGCAAAAAAACCCTCAACCATTTTCTTAGCAGCAGAGTTCCCTTTCCAGGGTGGCACAGGATATGGACAGCACATGGATGACAGAGCAGAATATGTGCTACTTCTTTCCCTCCGTCACCCTAACAGCAATGACACAGCAGGACAAATTTCCAGTGATCCTAGGAACAAGGGTGTGGAAAAATGGCACAGAACTCATTTTTTCACTCCTAGAAATTTTTATTCATTGTGCCAGATAATCAAGTCCAAAAGACGTACAAACTGTGTGGTGTCCATGTTTTCTAACACAGTGATGGCCAAGGTGAAACACTTTCTGGTTCAGCAGAGTGCAGCAGAAATCCTTGGTAAGCACCTAAGGGGAATAAGGATCAGAAGGGTCTTGAACTACTAAAACAGGAACTAATCTTTCAATTTATTATTACTTTATTGTTGTTACCTGAATAGAGAGACTTATAAAGGGAGACTTATAAAACATTATATATACACATAAATTCCTAGTAACTCATGGGGAACAGTTGCCCATGAAACTTTATACCCAGAATTCAGATTTGCTTGGATATGAACCCTGCTGCCTGCATGTGAAACACACTTCAGAGCAATCACCAAATGGCACTGGTAAGTATTAGTAGGGCATGACAATGAGAGCAAGAGGGCTGCCAGCCTGCCTGGAGATACTGGCATTAGGATCTATCTTGCTTTGTCATATTCATTAACAATAGGATGCAGGATGACTAAATGGACCTCAGTGGGATTCTCATATTTCAGAAGGATTGATAGAGTGGGGCCAGCTCTGAGAAATGTATATAACTTGTGTGATGAAGGATTACCCTGACACTGCTGAGATATGAGCCCTGCTCCCTTCTCTGGCTGGGAGAGTCAGAGTCCTTCAGTAATTACTGGGAGATCAGTTCTCCTCATCCCTGGACCCTGGGGATTGACTACGGGGACCAAGTGTAAAGAGACAGAAAATGACTTTTTTTCAGAAAGTTAATTGACATCAGAACTGTTGTTTAATTAATAAAAATTATAATTACTACAAAATAAAATAAAATAATAGATATCTACATTGTTTAATTGTGTTTTTTATCTATGTAGAATTCACATATACTTTAAGACTGCAGGGTTTTATTAAAGATTTTCAGGAAGGTTGTACAGATCTGGAGAGGTTTCTTAGGCAAGCCTAGCAGTCAGCATAAAACACAGATAATTTCATAATTTAGATATTTGTAGCTATGTATAAGCATCTAGATGAATACAAAATTTAACTAATTCTAGGAAATATTATTTTAATTATGAATCTTTCACTGAATTAGTTTATACTTTTGGTTGTTGCTTGTCAGATGATGCTTTGCTCCCTTAAGCCTTCAGACATATATAATTTATGAATGTGTTTTCACCATTTATATTCACTTTACTCACATGTAAATTGCTAGCTCTGGTAAAATCCATTGTAAAATGATAGCTTAGGTTTCATTTTCTTTACCTGCAAAGCGGAACCATTAATTTTACTGTAAAAGAAGTAAAATGATTGCTCACTAAATAACACCCACAAATATCTTGATGATTCTTAAACATTTTCGAACAGAAAAGCTGCATTGTTTACATCCTCTCCACAAATACAAAGAAATAACAATTTAATTTAAATATTTCAAGAACATCAGCATGAGATGAAAAATATGAGTGAGTGAGTGAGAGAGAGAGTGTGTGAGTGAAAAATACCACCCATAATTTAGAATTATTTTTATAGTGAAAAGCTGTCCTTTCTATTCAGAGAAAAAATGTTTACTGAGAGATTAAAATAATATTGCTCTCATAAAACTAAAAGCTCTCACTTTTGGCATCTCCTGTAAATCCAAGTTTGAGACTGATGCCAAGAGAGGTATTGTTTGTCTCGATCAAATGGACATGACCAAATGCCACATTCACTTCTGAATATTATAGAAATCTCATAAAACTACAATCTCAGCTCATAAAATTGAGGCTGGCAATTTGATACTCTCCATCAACATCAGTACCACAAGGTAAATGCTCAGGTGCCAAACTGAAAACATTTCAAGGTTTTTCAGCAGGTGAGCTCTTTAGCAGAAATAAAGCCAGGGAGTCTGTGCCATATTGCTGCAAAGGACTCTGGTGCAGATGAGCTTCCAGGGTTATTGATGGGTGATGGCCAGGTGCTGCCTTTGCAGGTGTAAGCTACAGGCAGTGCTTCCCCATGCCCAGCCCCCTGGGAATCCCCCCCAAAGCCGGGGAGCCCCGCAGCAACGCCTCCACATGCTGGTCCTGGGGGAGCTCGCGCTGGTTTCCCCAGCAGAGGGGAATTCCTGCTGGCTTCAATCTCCTCTGCAGCGTCAGTGACTAGCTATGCAGAAACTGCCAACCCAGGGCCTATATATCAAGCTATCCATTCTGACAGGCAGGTTAGGTTAATCATTAAAACTCTGCCTCTCTCCCTCTGAGGGTCTCCGGGGCTTTGTTTAATGCAGCAGACAGATGGCACTGAGGAAATTCAGGTGGTGCGTGATGAGATTTGGGGTTTTTTTAATGCGGTTGCTAGAATTTTTCAAATAGATTAAGTTCAATTGTAAATCACTCCTGTTCCCAGGGTTGGAGTCTTTATTAGCCCCCCAGTGCTTGCACTGAAGAATTGATCCTTCAGCAGCAGCAGCAGCACTTGATGGGGGAAGGCAAGGCTTTTTGTTCTGACAGCTCTGTACACCATCTGTTAATGCCCTGCTGCAAGGCGGCGATACGGTCAAGTGTAACTAGCTAATTACCCAGCAAAATCTAACCTAGCTCATTTCACCACCCATATATAAATTCTCATTCCAGTTTTCCTTGTTTTTCTTTAATCAGCTACATAACCCACATAATTACTGCTCACCACCAAGGCTACTCAAATCCTGAAGGTCAGTCTGGCCTATCTGTATGTCTCCACCTAGCTTTATACCTTTTCCTTCCTTGATAGTCAGATTTTTCTGTTGGTCTATGGTTCTGACACTCTGCTAAACTAAACAGAATTTTAAAACAGGAGAAAAGGCAAGAAACAGGATGTTAACTCCCTTCTACTATGCAGTGTGCAAAGCATGGGCTCCCCAACCACAGTCCAAAAAGGACAGCATATACAAAATGCATCCTACAGGAAGAAACCTTTCCTGCACCTTCAAGCTCTTGTCATAAGTGGATTCCTTCAGCCTGTCACAGCATGTCTATTTACCCTGACTGAGGTGAACACAGAACTTCATTTTAGTATGTAGATACAATAGTAAATTTAGTCTGTAGAGAAAACATGGCAGGAAAATTATGTTCCCAAGGAGCAAGGTAAAAAATAACCCATCATGGGGAATAAAGAATTAAATGTGAACATGAGAGAATTTTATTTACAGATCAGAGATGCCCTGAAAATTCAAGAGTAAACGACGAACTGAAAGATTTCAGCTTTCTAGGAGCAAAATTCATTCCCTCCCAAAGACACCAGCTGAAATGAGATTTCGTCCTTCCTTGTGAAGGTCTACTTTTCAGAAGGATTTTACTAATCAGTGATGTTACATTATTGACTTGATTTGAAATTTTCTATTCACTTTTTATGAGAATTGTATAAACTATTACACCTTTGCAAATTATATTTCTTTGTTTCAAACGAAAAAATTTGATCCAAACCACATTTTTTCACTATAAAATAAGCCTCATCAGTGTATTGCATTTAAGCAGGTGCATTCATTAGAGGAAGCCAGTGGCTAAAATCCCAGTTCAGAATTAATATTCACTGCGGGCAAGCACTATCAGAAAGTCCATTTCTGATGAATAGCACAAAGAGAAAAAAGTAATGTTTTCTGGGAAGAATATATTCCTCAAGGAAGTGTTAGAGGCAGGAACTAGCTTCTGCAATGTTTGCTTTGAATTCCAGTATGTCTTCAGGTTTGGGTATTTTTTCCCTGATGTAAAGATTGTATCGAGGTTATCAGCTTCTACAGTGAATATTTTAACTGCAGGATACCAGTTTGTACAGAGTGGTTTTAGCTGTAGGGAAAATTTAAGGCCAGAAACTGGTTGTTGTGGATATTGCACAGTTGGATTGTGTTTTTCATTACCTTTTATGTTTTAATTGGCCTAATTTTTTCTTCCTGTTTTCTCCTGCAGGTGTTTGCAAAATATATCACTACCTTCTGATTTTGATTGTGTCCTGGGAAAAGGAAAAATAAAATTAAATTTGCACTGTTTGAGGCTTTCTTACACAGTCTAAAGAAAACTAACTTCTCCAGAAGGGCTATTGTGCTTTATATGTTTATTATTAATTTTCTGTTTTTTGAAAAAAAGCATATTTATCAATGCATTTGCTACTGATTGACACCTTGAAATATTTAATTATTACAGTAAAAGTATAAATTTTCAACAAAGATACAATTAAGATATTGAGGCTTATGTCTTTTTGACATAAACAGAAATCCAGTGTTATTTACTTTATTTAGTTAAGTTTTGTGAACCTGACATGGACTGAAGTTTGACATTACAGATTCTTCAGCGTGTCACAAAGAACCTGCTGCACAATGAGTCTTTCTTACTCAGATCCTGATTAATTTTACTACTAATTTTTTTCATGTCTTCCTCATTCTTTTGTGTCTGTTTCAATCTTGTAAAAAGGCTGAAATCAATTGCAACCCTAAGAAACAGACAATTATTTCTGATGCTGCAGTGGGGCAGGAGACAGGATTAGATGTCTTTCCAAGCTGTCCAAACAAACAAAAAAAAATGCCCACATAAAAAAAAATGGAGAATTAATTTTGTCTATAATCCACCAAGTGTTGAGAATATTTCCTTGACTAAAATTACTTTATTTTACAGCAGACTCTTCCTGTAGGGTAGGAATAGGGAACATTTCATTTTTAGCCTGACAGTGGGGCAGTGGCAGAAAGAGTCAGGTACCAGGAGACACTGGGCTACCAGGCACTGCAAACAGTTTGCCATCAGGTTAAAGTTTATGCATTACGAGATTATAAATTGTGTTCCTCATATCCAGAGG
The DNA here is from genome assembly GCF_901933205.1 of Camarhynchus parvulus. NCBI lineage: Eukaryota > Metazoa > Chordata > Aves > Passeriformes > Thraupidae > Camarhynchus > Camarhynchus parvulus. The sequence continues at coordinate 79,634,105 of NC_044573.1, read as the reverse complement.
ATTCACTCACTGGCAAACAACATGGCAATTTTATTTCTGGAATAATGTCTTTTTCAGAAGTTTGAGAGACATTAAACAGCCACTGGTTGTTCTGTGGATTTTTCCCTGTCCCTCAGATGTCACTAAGCCTCCAGCTGCTCTTTCTTATTGGAAAATCACATGGTTTATATGCAGACAGAGGGCAGCTCATATACAAAGAATAATTTGGCTTTTTGTCAGCGTCCTGTAGAATCATTTGAAAGAACTGTCTACAATTTCTGCAAAGCTTTTTAAAAAACAAAATTAACAAAACAGCAGCCACATTGCAGCTCTGACTTTAAATTTGTTTATACTTTATTTTCTGCTTTTGCTCATGAAAGAACAATGAAACATGGGAAAATGCAGAACAGTTGTCTAAAACATTTCACAAATGTCATATGAATTTGCTTTGCTGTTATTTTGGACTTATTTGCACTGGCATGACTAGAGGTCAATGACTAGAGCCTCATCCATTGGGAATCATGAGGTGCTTTATACTGTGAGAAATAGTACTGAAACTGTTATTGCAAAGCTTTTTTTCTGACCAAGAACTGACCAGCTTCTCCCCTGCTAAGTACAGCAAGGCCAGGAAGGCATTCTGGTTTGTTAGACAGGATGTGATTCAATGAGAACTTTGAAAGGGATGTTCAAATTTTATCCGTTTCGAGATTTATCAAATTACCGAATCGTTTTTTCATCTTTGAGCTTCTCCTCTCAAGTAGAGCTGGTTCCTTCTGTTGCTCCTGCCCCTAGCAGTATTTCCTTGCTTATCTCCTCTCATATGTCCCTGTTCAGGATTTAATGTTTCCTGTTTCTTGTCTTGTACAGCCTAAATACATTTCTCCTTCTCAGTGTTCACTAAAGAGCAGTTTGTCCTTACTCACTGAAATGGTCATAAAGGGCAGAGCAAGACTTGCCATCATTACACTGCAGAATCAACAAAATCTGAGAAACAGTAACATTTTTAAAAATAAACCCCTGATCTCCCTTCATGAAATAGAAGTGAAATCTGTTTGATTGTGGCAATACATGGTCATCACAAGCATTTGATGTGCTTGATAGGCCTAAGTCTGACCCAGACAGATGGCTTGGATTCAGACCTTTCCATGAATTCTATGCATGTTCTGTGGTCCAAGGTGTACATACTCAGTCTACAAGGACTTGATCCATCCAAGCTAACAATTCATGCTAAGTGGCTTTGAGATTTTTCTCTGGAAGGACAGGTGAGGTCTCTGCTGAGAAATTCTCTGCATGTAAGCAATATGGACAATTGAGGACAAGCCTGAACAGCAGGCAGGGAGATGCCCTTTCCTGATACCTTCTTGGTGAATTTATGGGCAGTTTATGTTGGAAAAATATGAATAATGCATATGTTGGCATATCAAGCTATTAATCTCTTTTCCAAGTTGATTAAGACATAAATTCTATGAGGTAGTCTTTTCCTCTTTAAAGGTCAGGTTACTGATAAATATTTTTTTGCAGAGTTTCTCCCTTTTAAGAGAAATCTGAATAATATATCACAGCAAATGTTTTGAGCTAGTAGAACTGTTGATTTAAATGGAACAGTACTTAATTACAAAAAATAGAAGAGTCAAATACACGTTTTCAAAAATTTGCAGAAACTGTCTTTGTTGGTTTGTCATGTTTTTCCGAACGTGTTAGCTGCAATGAGTGAATTTGTGTTATCTTGAGTGTGATAATGTCTAGACTCACAAAACTAACAGTGAAATAGCTAGCAAAAAATGAATGGAAAACCTGGACTCTGTAATGATTTTGGTTTTGAGTCTAATAAAGAAGATGAAGGACAAATAGAGTCATTATTTCTGTAGATCAAGAAAATATATTGAAATCCATAGTCAGTCAAGAAGACACGATACTTCAGCACTTAGAAAAAAATATGACATTATTTATGGAGAGAGGTCATTGAGGCTAGTCACATAATGGCTGCAGAAATTAATATTAATCATAAGTTAAGCTAAAAGAGTAATACCTATTATTAAATTATAGAGAGCTATTATCATAGTATTTGAGTGCTATTAGTGACTTTGGTCCATAAATTTAAAAAGTTTTGATATCACAGATGAGGAAACTTGGGTAATTGAAGATAAGGTGCCAAAAGAGTAGATCACTTTGTTGCCTGGACAGAAGCACTACAGTAGGTGCTGTCCTCTGAAAGTCTGGACTGAGCAGAGATGCAAACAATTCAGGCTCTGGCCAGACTACTTCCAAAATCATGATCCCACATGGCTCTATGGGAATTCATTTCTACTGACAGGGACCATGCTCATGATCCCAGGGCCTGCTTGCACCTGTATTCCCAAGAGCCAGGGGTTTCTCCAGAGGCCATGGCAGCAGCAGCAGTAGCAGCGAGCCCGCGGCTGAGCCTCGGGCCCAGGCTGTGCCACCAGGCACAAGCGTGGCTAGTGGTGACCCCAACCCCTGTATGGGCACAAAGCTCTCCTTACAGAGCAAGATGGGCCAGGACAGCCATGAAGAACTGCCTTCCTCTTTGTTAATATGAAAACTTCCACTTTCTCTATGAAACCTCCATTAATTTATCTATTAATGCAACCAGGACAAACTGTCCAGGGAGGACACTGTGCACAGACTAATCTTCTGGGATTGGCTGTGGCCATGCATTGTGGTCCTGTCATTTTCAGTGACATTTACATTACTCTTTTTACTTTTCTTCCCCTGTTCAGGTTTCATTTCATTCCATCACTCATGTTCTTGGACCTCTTGTTTTCTTAATGCTCACAAGCATGTGCACTGTTGAACTCATTGTATGAATTAGAGGAAGGAATTATTTTTAATGTGATACTTCTGTGTGGTGCTTTGGCACAAAATATTTGCATGAAACTCCCTCTCTCGAGTCTGTTGAGTGCTGGGGGAGCTGTCTGTAAAGTGGGATTGTTTTGTTGTAGTACTCGAGTAACAACATTCGAACAAAGAACAGTAACAGGATAGTTTGGCTTTCTCAAAACTTCCCATATTTTAGAAGATTTCCCAACAATCTGCTCTTCAAAGTCTCCATATTTTTAAAAATTAATTGGATGAGTTATCTTTTATAGCTAGGTCTCTTGCTACTAAATTTGCAACATTATTTCACTGTCTGTTTATCTATCCATCCATCTCTTTGTATCTGTACAAAGTAGCCGTAGAATCTGGTGACTGTTGATAGATCATAAATCAGTGTCAGCTCTCAACAACTTGTGAATATAAATGTGATTAAATTTGATACTGTGCCCATTTTTCATTTATCAGGTTTCAGTATACAGTTCTTCAACTTCTGTTATTCTTTCACAGTTAGTACCTTAACTTCTTGTGTATCTTTCTAAAAGTCAGAAAGAAAGAAAGAAAAGAAAAGAAAAGAAAAGAAAAGAAAAGAAAAGAAAAGAAAAGAAAAGAAAAGAAAAGAAAAGAAAAGAAAAGAAAAGAAAAGAAAAGAAAAGAAAAGAAAAGAAAAGAAAAGAAAAGAAAAGAAAAGAAAAGAAAAGAAAAGAAAGAAAGAAAGAAAAGAAAGAAAGAAAGAAAGAAAGAAAAGAAAGAAAGAAAGAAAGAAAGAAAGAAAGAAAGAAAGAAAGAAAGAAAGAAAGAAAGAAAGAAAGAAAGAAAGAAAGAAAGAAAGAAAGAAAGAAAGAAAGAAAGAAAGAAAGAAAGGAGAAGAACCATTTTTAAAAAATCTGAAAAACACAAAAGAGAAAAGGAGAAAAATCTGAGAGAGAGCAGAACATTTCAAATCTTGTTAAAATTCTTTCAGACTATGAGCCTGTGTCTGTATCTGTAGATAAAGCCGACAAAATAATTCACATATAATTCTGTCCCAGTAATAGGGAGTTGCCTTTGATAGTGCCACAGGAAGTTAGATTGTGGATTTGGATATTCACCTTCAACCTTGATTGAAGTGAAACCGTATAGATGATTTCCTTTTCTAGACTGAAAGTGGCACAGGGAAACTTAGAGTGAAGAAATTAAAACAAAGATAATTTTTCAACCCACCTGCCCAAAATAGCCTGTATATCTTTTTCCCATTTGTGCATTATCAGATCTGATCTTTAAATACGTGCTACTTTTTAGGGTTTATGAACTTTGGCCTCATTTTAAATACAGGTTTCATCACGGATAATATGTCTCAGCTTTTAAAAGCTGAGTATTTTGACCACTTGGTATTCTCCTCTTCCCTTCATTCATTTGATTGTCATTGTTTAGATTTCAAGAGAGAACTAAAATTGGAAAAGTGGATAGCCTTGACCTTTATTTTATCTCCTTTTCTTCTCAAGTCCTTTGTGCATTTGTCATGTAGGCTTTTTTTTTAATATATATTTTTTATTTTGTTACTTTCTGTATGAGAAATAGGAAACAAGTGAGAGCAAGAGGAATATGGCATGGTTCTGAGTACCTGCAGAGAGAGAGGAGTGGAAATTTACTGGTTAAAGGTGCCCTGCCAAGAATCTGAATTGTAGAAACGGCAAGAGCTTTTATCTTACCATCTATTTTGCTCCTCTGCTTAGGATTCTCCCTAGATGGTACTTCAGAGGATTACAAAAATGTAATACCTAAATATTTCACACATACAAATGCATTTTATCCTTCCATAACCCTAGGGAAATAAGAAGACACCTCCACCTTACATATATGGGAAACTGGATGTTACTAGATTGTGGAATGGTGATAATTTGGGTGGCAATTAAAGACTGAGGCCTAGGTAGCTTCTAATTGGCCCACAAATGCAGAGTCTTTTGAAATATTAATATTAAATGAGCCTACTGAATAAAGTTCCCCTATTCCACTCAAATTTCCATGTTCATAGTCTTACTTTCTAGACCAGAAAGAGAACAGATGGTCTACTACTCTCAAAGCACTCCTCACAGCTTTGGTTTTCTATTAAAACCATGACTCTAAGCAAACTTCCAGCTTTAGAGCCTAAGGCTGTCAAGAAGAGTGGCAGAGAAAGAATTCCATTTCTCCAAGTTCAACTCCAAGGCAAGCTGGTCAGGCATGTTCAGAATAGCTCATTTTCTTCATTCCTTGGAGAATCAAGGATTGGCCAAAGCACTTAGACAAGATGCACCATTACTTTAGGACAGAGGTGAAAAGGCTTTAAAAGCCTGAGGACACTTCTTGCTCACAAACTCAGCTGTTTTGAAAACAGTTTTTTTCTCATGTTTGGGAGCTGGCAGGGGCACTGGGTGTCTGTGCCAGCCTGCAGAGCAAGCAATGCCTGCCTCCAGCTGGGATGGTGGGCATGTCTCACCTGATCAGCATCCTGTAACATCCCCACTGCTGCTGGCAGCACTGTTGCTCTTACTCTGCCAGAGACTCAGAGCTTTAAAGACTGGGTTTATTTCTTGTAACTACAGCAACTGGGATGACTGCAGAATCAGTGGTGTTAAATGCTGTGATGATCGTGTATGGGAAAACAGAGTGGATGACCTGCTCAGCCTTTTCTTGTTAGATGTTAGATGAGTTGGTCTTGAGCCCAAATTCATCAGACGCATATTTTTGGGACACAGTCTCATCGTGAGGCCCAAATTGTGATAAGAATTAGAGAAAGAAATTTAGTCTTGAGGTTGGCACTTACACCATAAAACTTACTTTCTTCACTTATACAGATCATAGTATATTTTAGAGAAAATTAATCTCAAGGTTTCTCGACCTCATGTGTACAAATTCCGGAGAATTCTTTCATTAGGTATGAAACTTCACTTAATTCATGTAGCTGTAATAACACAGTAAAAACCTCCACCTCCTTATGCAGTAAATGTTTAAAACAGATCCTAAGAAGAACATTCCCAAATTGCTTGTTTCTTCCCAATAAAGGAAGTTGAGAATGATTTGCTCAGACAGAGGCCTCTATCTTGTGTACATTTGCATTCAATCAAAAGAAGCTATCTGATATTTTTACTCTCAATCTTCCAGCATGCTTTGAACTTCATGCTGCATTCATGTTTGAAATCTACAGAGTAAAATAAAAATCAGTCTGTTATTTTTAAGCAGGAAAATGCACACACAAAAGAAGTTTGCAAATTCCTGAAACTCACCTAGATCAGAAGAGAATTTCAGCAATGCACCAACTGAAAGTCACAGCACTATCTTCACTGTCCATTTTATGTGCCAATGTAGCTATTGCAACTATTTATCTCCACTGGTATTTCCAGGACAGACTTATGTATGGTCTGGCAGTGCAGTACCAAAAGAGATGAATGAAAAATAACTTCTAAGACATCAGAGTCCTACAGTTTAAATTAAGTATCTATGGGGAGAGTGCATGTTACCTTATGCCATCGATGCAATAGGCTATTTAGAGCAGTATGTAGGCATATATGTGAAACAACAGCAGGATTTCAAGACAGCTAAGTAGTTTTCTGAATATGTGTAGGAAAAATGTTTTGCTGAACTGGTGTTTATACACTTGTCAGATTTCAAGTTTCCAAAAAAAATTGCCTAAGAAATAACATTGTATAAAGATAAATAAATTAAAATCCACAAGCAGTAATGGAAGAAATGCTTTCTCAGCTACTTTCTTATTATACCAGTGGCTGAAGTGTTTTCATGGTATTTCCCAAAGTTATTCTTCTTCAGTTGTTTTGGTTTATTTTTTCCAGTTTACTTCAGATATGGCAAAATTTGAGCTGAAAGGTGATAATTTGTGAAAAAGTAGAAACTGCTCAAAAGAGCTCAAAGAATGGAAAGGAAATCTTAGCCTGTCTTTTTGTGCAGTTTAATCCCAGCATTTATTTGTAAGGACTCATTTTGCTGGCCCATTCGTCTAACAGTTAACTGCTTCTGGCAAGGAGTTTTTAATGTCCTGTATACAAAGAGATGCAGGGGGTTAATAGCATGAATCCTAAATTACTACCCAAAGAAGGCTGTGATTATCCAAACTGCAATTTCAATTCCTAGCCAGCCTCCAAACACAAAAGACTTATAACCAAAGATATGCAACAAGGAGACATTTCTGTGCATTTAAACATTAAATTTAGAGTGCAAGAATCTTTTAGCAGTGTATGGCCTTTTCCTTCCAAGAGGACAGCACCTGCTGGCAGGGATTTAACTTTGCTCTGGTGTCTCAAGCATGACTGTATTTATATGTTAAGAAAAACACACAAAGCTGCAAATTAGTTGCTTGGTCACTCACATAGACAATAAAATGTACATGTACTTGCATTAACAACCTGCAGTTTTCTGCTCACTGCACACTGGCTCAAAAAAACTTGTACCCATATGTCACAATTATTGGTTTACTGTTAAGCTCCAGATGATCTGTTAAATGGCAGAAAAAATAGTGTGGGAGGACATCTGATGGGCTAACACTTCTTTTTACCCTATATCTTTTGTTCCTTAAAAATCTTTTGTCTTTGTTTGCGGTGTTTAACAAGGAGAAATAATCCTGATCCCTGCTTTTGTTGAGAAGCACCAAGTGGACATTTCCTCTGACTTGTAAATTGCTTTCTAATCCCTTTCTTCCCCATAAAGTGAATATAGCTTGAGCTAATTGTGTCACTCTAAGAGTAAGAATTAAAAATCCCATTTTCTTTCTGTTTGTCTTACTCTGTTTTATACAAATGTACAAAACAGCATAGATGTTCCTTGGTCTGACAGTCTCATTCCCCCAACATTTTGGGAAGGGATGTGTAGTAGCAACACAAAATGCCCTGACATGCCTTTTCTATTAAAAAAACAAAACAAAAACCAGCCATGAAGACACTGAACCAGTACTGAGCAGCACATGAAGAAACCCCTGTGCAGGTTCTGTCTTTGTCTCACCTTTGCTCCATTATCACAGCAAGTCCAACTTGTCCTTTGAGCTAAATAATTTCACAGCTTCAGGATTACATTCAGAAGGACTGGGAGGGTCAGCAGAGATGGTCAATGCCCTCATGAAACAGTGGATTGACTGAGAAGTACAGACAGGCAATTAATTAGTTCAAAAACATGGAGGAACCATTCCACTAACAAAGAAGATGCAGAAGTTTCACTTTGAGCCTAAACTTCTTCCTTGACTGTGCAACACCAACATGTTAGAATGTACTTTTGAAGAGTATGGGCATCTGAGCCATTGGAGCAACTCACAGATTGTGGCAGCAGGCCTGCAAGCCCCATTTACAAAATCTGCCCAAGCAGGACTATTTGCTACTGTTGGAAACAGGACACTGGCTGAAAAGCATATTTGCATTTGATTGATATAGCCATCCTTATCCTTTGACTTCACTAGAGGCAGGTGTATGGATCACTCCAGCCTGGGAACACATTTTGCCTTGTCAATTTCTGGAGAATACTTCTGTCAATCTGTACAAGGATATTAATTATTGAAATTTGAATACAAAAAATACAGAGTATTGAAATTAGTGAAAGACGAGCAATATTTAATGCATTATACAGAAAAATTTAATGTGGCATGGAGATCTGGTCTCTGGCCTCATTTTTAAAAAAATATTTTGTGTTGGCCTTAGGTCAAGATTTGTTATAAATATTCCATTCTATCTGTATGGTGAAATGTACTGAGCATGATGTCGACATTCTCAATCTAATGCAAATCCAACTTCATAGCTTCCTGTGGTGGAGAATAGAACCATTCAGATACCCGAACCAATCAAATTGAACCAATCAAATTGAACCCAGGATCAGGATAGCCTTGTGCTGTCAACTCTGCCAAAAGGCAGATTAGCTTGGGCGCTGCATCAAGCTATGCTGCTTCCTGGTTCAGGCTGGCTCACATAGTATCAGCCATAAGAGGGAAATGCTGAATTTCTGTTTATGGCATCAATATGGCTTAGTCTCAGAATATCTGCCTTTTTAAACAACTTTTGCTTAATGTAGCTCTTTATAAGTGCCAAGAGACTGCATTTTGCTCACAATACGAAATAAGCTGGCAAGGAAGCCTCAGGAAGTAATTTACAGCAGGGCTAACAAACTCTTTCTGCCATCAGCAGTTGTAGTAATTGCAGGTACTTTGATCAGCAGCAGTGTTAAATGTGAATGCCATCATCAGCACTGATGGGTAGCTGCAGCAGCAGTCAGGAACAGCACCAAGCAGCACCCGGCGCTGCTGGCTCGCTGCCACGCAGCTTCACATCGCTGGGAGCACACTAATGATGCGCTCAGTAGTTTGGAAACCTTTGACTTGCACTGCCATCATCAGAACTTAACTCCAGCCTCACTGCTTCTATAAAAACAGCTTTTTCATGTGCAGTGGTTAACAGATCAAAGTCCAATAAGAAAGAAAGATAAAAGTATACCTTGTGTAGAGAATTCCACTCTCTTAATCATTAACAGTTAAATTGACTAAGATTTAAATTCTTCCTCAGTTTAGCAAGTATTAAGTATTTCATATAATGCTCACTTTCTTGCTAGGAGGTGTTTTTTGAATCCAAAGGTTCAGGGGAAAAAGAAAAGTTAATAGTTTTGAAATATGGAAAATCAGCACTCCTATCATGAATTGTGAGGCTAAAACTCTAAGGTAGGCACAGATCTGTCATAGGTGTCTACCTTTCACATTTCAGGAGGGGAAAGAGTTGATATATGGTTAGTGATAGGGGCTCTGCCTGGCCCTCTGGCTCATGGTGTAGCACAATTCTGCTCTGGTTCTTAAAAGGAACACACAAACAAATTAGCCTCAAGTAACCAGATCCCCAAATCTCCTCATAAGTTCCCAGCTGCATGTTTACGCACAACAGTGTGAAATAAATGCTGTGCACTTCTTTTTTACTGGATACTTGGTGCACTACAGATTTGCTTCCTATTTTATTCCAGAGCTGGGACTGGGAGGCCAGACCTTCAACCTTTCTAGTGCAGAGCAGAGAGGTAAGGACAAAAAGCTGAATTCTGACTGCCACATCCCAATGTCAGTCTTTTTTTTTTTTTCTCTCAGAAGAAAAAAATATCTCTGCTTGGCCAAAAGGAAAAAAGAACTGGGTGTGGGAGGCAGGGGAATACATAGCTGCCAAAAATGTAGGGGAGACATTAGGATTCAATTAAAATAGCATTGGTTCAAGTAAAGAGGTCATCAGCTTCCAGCTGCTCCTCTTGTGTGCTCCAGAAGAATTGTGGAGAGGCAGCAGGAGCAAGATGCAGGTCTAGATCCATGTTAGGCCCGGCATAACAGGATTCTTGAGTCAATCCTTTAGGATCTGCAGAATGCTTTATAAAGCATTTATAAGGCACTTTATAAGGCACTTTTTTTTTTTTACCAGCAGGTTAGATACAGAACTTGCAGCCTTCCATCTTTGTTTCTTTTTCTCTCTTTTTCCTTCACTCCCTTTTTACCAAAAGAGTCCCTGACAGAGTGAGGCAGCTCTGGAGCTCTGAATCCTGGCCCTCCTATGTATAACTGTTCTCAGATTGTCCTCTTTAATTTGTCCTCCTGTCCTACAGAAATCATCCATGGAAGAAATCTGTACAACCGATTCAGATGGGAAAGTCTATTGTCTCCACTTGTAAGCTGTTCCAGTATTTTATTATCCCTTTACAAAGGCAATTAAAAAATAAATATAGCTCAAATTTGCATTGCTGCAGTTATACCCTTTTTGCCAATTAGCTGACACGATTATCTGACCAATATTTTAAACATTACAAAATTGTAAACCTGTTCTGCCACAGCCTTTTCCTTTGTGTATTAAGTGAGCCCAGTTCATTCAACATTTCTTTATAGGCCACCTTTTTAAATGTCCTACAGTGTTTGCTTTCTGTTTTTCAGATCTTTTACATCACTTTTAAAATATGGTGTTTTAGCACGCTGGTGGACTCCAGTAGACAACTGATCAGTGCTGAGCTGACAGCTGGTTGCCTCCTATGTTTTGCATTTAATATTCCTGTTAATTTGCTCTGAGTGACATTTGCCTTTGTTGGTTTTGGAAGGATACCACTCTGTCAAGTCAGAGTTCAGCTTCTGATCCATCATGATCTCTTTCACATGTAAAGCCCTCTGCTTTCAACTTTAGCCTCGCAACACATTTCTGCACAGCACTGAACGTCTCTCACTGCATGAATTCTCAGCCTTTGCACTGCTTCACTGCTGCAAAAAATGAAAATCTGGCATGGGTAGATGTAGTAACATTTTAACTCTCCTCTTCAACTAGATCAAATTCAGACAATGAAATTTTTAAAAAGCCTGAAAGACCAAGCCTGATCTCCTAATAGACCAAGAATCCTCCACAATTTTTTCCCAATTGTAACAGGAAAACAATTTGATTTTAGACCTGACACTTGATTTGATCAGACTGATGTTTTCATCAGAAAAGAACAGTGTCATAATGAAAAATAATACTCCAAAGAGGTGTTTTATTATCAGTCCTTTCCTGTAGTAGTTGATCATAAAATAGAGATCGGTTCAAGTTCATCTTCATGTTAATAGTTGACAAAGTACAAGATGAAGCTTGATCCAGGTCTTTGAAATTATTTTAATTTTCACCTTTCCAGTTCAACACTAAGATCCAAAAAGTGCACACTACTGTACTTTACTAAGTCCAATACTAAGATTCAAAAAGTACTCCACTACTGTAAGTGGAGAAAGATTTATATGCACATTTCTGGATATCTCATTGCACACAGTTTTATCCTCGACTTTGCTTTTTTTAAGAAGCAGAACTTTCTAGAAACAACTACTTGTTTCAATGACTGTTGAGCCCTGTTTTTGCCAGGCAGGTTTGAAAGCATTGCAATTGACTTTTCAGATCTTTGACTATGCAGTGAAAGTTCTGTGTCTAAGCTGGGGCCCCAGGACAGTCAGGACCCAGTCAGGTTCTGTGAAAACCATCCGAGATGATTAATTCCAGCACTTCTTAGTGTCCAGGATAGCCAGCTCTCCTGGTGCTGGCCTGGACCTGGGGAGACCTGATGGCCTCCATCCTGACACTCCAAAATGTGAACAGCTTTGACATCCTACATACAGAAGACCTTTCAAATTAGGACAGTTTTCCCAATATTATTTAAAGGTAGATAGCAGTGCAAGTCTCAGAAAATGCTAATTTCATCCAGAGATTGTGACTGGGAAGAACACAGTTTGCATCAAATCTGAAAACATCAAGTCAGACTTGGCTTTATAAACACACTGGGGACAGTTTTCCAACAGAACTATTAATATTTTTTTTCCTCTTCAATTACAGCAAAGCAGATTTTCTGTATGGCTCATCTGATTATAACAGTGAGAGTAATACAGAGAGGAGCCACCAAAACTGTGCTGCACAAAACTTTACAAACCCCTCACTTCTGTGTCTTGGTCACTAAAGAATCACATCTGCAGAGAACTGGAGATGTTCTAGGTAAAGGAGTGAAAAATGTTCTCTCTAGAAAAGGAAATACCTCATGCATCTCCCCTTACTTCAGCTTTGTCCATCCAAAGCTGCTCTTGGCCTGGGATCCATGAAGGTTTTTTGGTTCTCTCTATTCCTTTGGGTTTATTTCTAGTGCTGAAGCTGTTGCTAAAGAGAAAACATTCCTGCAGCAAATGCAGACTGAATGATGGGAGTTTATTATACAAATAAAAGAACTAAACATTTCTTACTCCATGGCCAAAAAATGAAGAGGAACAATTATTAAAGAGGAATTGTACAGAAAGGAGTCTGAGTAGAGGTAATGAGTCTTTTTTTTGCCATTATTATGTTGGTAAAAATTGAGAAATATAGGACAAATATTAGAAAGAAGAACTGAAGAAAAGGAGCAGAGACAATCCTTGGGATACTGCAAATAAGCATGAAATATTGAAAAAAAAATCAATCCCAAAGCATGAAATATTGAAAAAAAAAATCAATCCCAAAGCAGAAATACTTTTGACTATAGACTATGCCACTGTGTGCATTGTAAACAGCTCTGAGCATCTGTGCTGTGTTTATTATAACAATGTCTTTATTGTTGGGCTGGGGCCTCTTGGGGCTACTGGTTATGACTATGACTCTGTAGCACAGAAGTAACACCAATAAGTCAACTCAACTATAATATGTTTCTAATACTCTTTTTTTTTCACAGACCCAGAAATTTCTACGCAGCAAACTCCTGATAGTCTTGCACAGGCTGAGTAACACATCACCTCTCAAAATATCTGAGTGAGTTTGGCACGCTCTGAAATGGGGAGAAGCATTGGGTTATTTGTCCAACTATGATTTCCATGTATTCCATAATTACTCATTTAATAAAGATTCAGTTTCCCATTTGGAAATAAAATAATTTCTGCAGATGCCAGACTTCTGAGCAACCATCTGATACTTGTATCCCACCATACGGTTACCCATATGTAACCATTTTAATGGCAACAAAAATAAAGATGAAAACAAAAAAGTAAAACAGGCAGTTGAGCTGTTTGACACTAAGGTATTTCAGTTTCCTCTTCAAAGGCAAGTGAAATAGAGAGCCATACACTTCCCATGGAAATCACAGGAAAAGCATTAACAACTGTTCAGCTAAAAAATCGAACCTGTGATAGAGTCTCTAATGACTGCTTTCTATGAAAAAGTCTTGTAGATTATTAGCTCTGCTTAACCAGGCAGTTTCAAGAACAAAGACAAACAGGGGAACAAACTCTCCCAACCTATCATGCTAAAATCTTCCAGCATCTGGTGCAAAAACTATTAAAAACAGCTGAATAAGGTCATAGCAACTGCCACTCATGGAGACTTTCATGGCTCTCAACTCTTGGCTTTTTACACTATTGTATAAAAAGCACTTTGGGGCATTTTTTTTACTCTCCTGTTCTTTTCTCTTGTGGAGATGTGCCAGGAGCTCAGCATTGACCTGGGAAATCAGCAGAACTGTCCATCTACAGCCGTTCACCACTATACAAAAATGTTGCTAGGAAAAGGAGTGCAACTTGATAGATGTGGAGAGTCTGTACCTTGTACCCCAACCTGTGCTCATCCTGAGGGGTTCCAAGGGTGTGCTGAGAAAAGCTTGGACTGAGTATCTCAGACCAGCACTGATAACAAAGCGAACTCTCTTTCAGTTCAGGGACCATAGCCCTGAGGTGGGAATGGGAATGATAAAACCACAAGCACCTAGCAGGCAGCATTCAGTACAGCAAGGAGGTCCAAGGTGGAAACAGAAGCACTTTATACAGCTCAGGTCTTGTTTTGTGTCTAGAGTAAAACTGCTTCAGTGAAGTCCTGCATAATGTGTCCTACCACAGAACATGGATTTCAACTGCAACTCTACATCTAATGAAACTCAGCTTATAGTGCTAAGATTTTGCCACACCATTTCGTTACTCCTGGCAATGTCAACGTGAGTCTTCTCCTCTGAGATTCTTCTATTTCATACAAATCTGTGACATATGAATAAACAGCAACAGAAAGACTGTCCCCTAGCATCTTGACTTCTGTAAAGGTCCATTGGATTTTCCAGGGTTTGTTGACCATGGAAAGACATAGTCATTGACATTTGCGGATGAAGCACTAGTGCTGTATATTTTAACTGTCTCTTGTAAATAAGCTACCAAAAGCAAATTGCTACAAATAAATAATGTTAAAACTAAGAAATAACAGTAAGGAGGAATAATTTCAGTATGCACTACATGGTTGTATTTTCATATTGACTAGACTAGTTTATGAGCTACATGTCAATTGTTTACAAGTAGGGCTGCTTCTGTATTTAAGCAGTGTACACTACAAAATTCAAGGGACTTAAAATGCTATCTGTGTTCTGTCTCATGCACAGGGTGATAGACACCCTTAATTTGTAAGCATTAGCAAAATGAGATGCACTTGCAGAAAATATAATGGGATCATCTTTGTATTTTATGTCAGCTTGTCTAAGTGCTGTTAAAAGATGCACAATGCATACAATGCAATCTGACAGCAAATAGAGTAGCTGTTGTAGGCATGACAAATAATAGCAGACTTCACTTTTCATTGTCATTCGTACAAAGGCAATATCCAATAAAAAAGGAAGCTATAACACTGCCTAGAAACTTATTAGTTTTAAAACCTTTCCTATGTTATGTCCATAATCACAGTTCCATTTGGGAAACATGGAAGGCTGTGTCTGTTTCCAACCAGAGAAATTCTGTTTCAAACACAGTCTCATCTTCACTTATAATTACCTTGAAACTTGGAAATGTGCATCGTGAAATGATGTGAAAGAGTGTATTATGTTTTTGAACTCAATATTAGTGCATCAATAACACCAGCTAATCATTGCATGAGCTGCTATCTGCATTTTTAAGGAGCCCATTAGTGTCATCTCTAGACACAGTTGTATAATTCGAAGATTACTTCAGTCTTTCTTCTGGCAACAGCATGAGCTTTCATCCCTTCATTCGCATTGTCTCCTTACTTAAAAATAATTGACTCGAGGCAAATCAGTCCTGGGAAGATATTCCCAAGGATCACACTTCCAGATAAGCTGTTTAAAAATAGACTCATCAGGCAAATGATGAGTCTTGCGTCTCAAGCTGTGCAGGTGAGAAATCCTTCAAGGTCCAAGGACTGGGCTGCTTTACAAAAAGTGAAGAGCTGCTACTGGCTGTTGAGTGCAACAACCAAATTCACAGATCACTCTCTCCTGTCATAGTACCTTTAGGAGCAAGAAAAAAAGGAAGGTGTTCTAATTACATTGCTGTATCTCATTACATACTAGGACACACACAGGTATCGCAGTGGAGGGCACTGAAAAGAGATTATAGTGTTGGCAATGGTTGCATTAAGTAAGGAAGTCTCTTCAAGGAAACCTCCTTTACCACAACTCTGTTCAGGCAGACACTTTCAAGTTTGCCACTTCCAGAAGGTTTATTTGATTTTTTTGAATTTACTTTGTACTTAATGAATGTCTTAAAAAAAAAAAAAAAAAAAAATGTTGTCTATTTCTTTTTTTTCCTCACCAAAAGGATGTAAAACCCACATAAAGTGGGTTTGCATGGATTTTTGAGCTCCTTTTTCACAGCATTACAGTGTACCATTTCTTCTGTTAAAATATGAAGCAAATTAAAGTCATTACTTTTTAGAGAATGAGGGCTGGTATTTATAAAGAGATAGAACATAAGTAAATAAAGGTAGTATAGACAGTAATCTTACCCCCTAAAGAGTTGCAGCTGAGCCAATTACTAAGGATTAGGAGCAGGCCTGATATTAACAAGCCGCAGCTGTAGCCAATCAGAAGAGTGTTATAAAAGAGTGGATTGGTTGGCTGAGAGAAACTGGAGTCAGTGGGCTGCTGTGAGGACAAGGAAGAGTCAGTGCCTGGAGAAGCTGCCTCTTCTCCTTCTACAAGAAACATCAAGGAGGTACAAAACTCTAGCAATATGGAACCCTTGCAATGTAAAGACAATAGAACTCTTGCGCTATAATGACAACAGGAATTTAGAAAAATCAGAGGGAACAAGAAATTAGTAAGTTGAAAAGAGCGCAGACAGTTGAAAACCAAAGTTTGTTTTGTTAATTTAGCACCTAATTTTTTAAATCAAGGATGGTCTCCCTCAAAGTGCACAACACAACTGAAATCCTAAATTTTCCAATTGATTCATGAATGCAAATATAGCTTAAGACCTATGCAAGACATATATGACATTTGCAGGTCCAGTGGAAATAGGCACAAAACTATTTTTGAGTTCACCTTCCCTGACTTCACCGAAGACATAAGGATGCCATTTGCTGTGTGCAATGCACAGACAGACAAGTGTTGTTCCAATGTAGCAAGGAGCAGTCTCATTGCAGAGGGTATCTGTGCACAGAACTGACTGTAAAGCAACTACTAAAGTATAAAAAAAATAAATTAAAAAGTGCTTAATTTATCATATTTAATTTATGAACCTACAAATCAGATGAGGACTCAAAGCTATTTGGGAGTGTACTTCACTTTCAAGGAGGTACAAGCAAATGGCACTAATTAAAACACGTTTCTACCAGAATTTTGAGATCTTGAATGATAAACAGAAAAGCAAGCAGGTAAGGAAAAAATATAAAGCATTTTATCTGTATACTTTTCAAGTGCACAATGTTATTAACAGGCAAATTTAATTTCTGGGTGCCCTTGGGGATACAAAAACTTCTGTGCCTCGCAGAAGGGAGACAGTGATTATAAACTGGCTAGTGACAGGCAGATCCCAAAACACCAGACAGCTGCTTTTTATTTCAAATGTCACCAAAACCCAGACCTTTTTCATTCTGCTGATAAGCAACTAAACATTTATATATAAGAACTTAGAGCAGGAATTTCAATTATCCAATGTAGTATATACAAGTTGAGTATCCAACCCCTCAGTGTAGCCTACTTACAACTGCCTGTAAGAAAATTCATTACATTCTGTGCATTAACCTTGTTCTGCCTCTCATGATTCATTCTTAGCTGCTGTGTCGGATGACTATTAGGTTGGTGTCTTTTATCTTAGAATCAATTAATTTTCCTCTGTTTGTAGTATGTACTTATTTTACAGAATAAATGTGCCCTAAACAAAAAGGTAGAAACTTAACATGGATTTAAACATTGCCTATTACATAAAAGTAAGAAATGCAGTCCTCAATGACCACCTATTTTTTTTGTTTAGTTAGAGAGGGGCAGACAAGGATCCTGCATTGGTTCCCAAAATTGGCAATATTGGATTAAAATGAAGTCAAGAATTTTTCTCTATATAAACATACCCATTATTAAGGTTACAGAACAACTGAGCTACATTTCTCATGTTTTGAAATTATGAAAGTTGGGATTGGAACAGGAATTACAGCTTCTTCTCTCAAGAGAAGACTAAGTACAATCCAGCTCTTGGAAGGAGAGGTTTTTTTATTTGATCAGCAAGTTGCTTTGAGACTGATTTCTAGAGTATTCCCATTGGTAATTATGATTTCATTGTAGTACCATTTCAAAAAGTGAGGTTTAACAATAAGTCTTTAAGGCCGTCTTGAAATGAGCAAGTGAAACTGTCAAGGGGCAAAAGGACCTGTTCAAAACCATACAAGAGTCCCTTCATAAAAAATCTGAAACTGTTTTAGTCAGTGGGTAAACTGAAGGACAAAAGTATTAATAATTCAATAAATTTTATGTACTTTTACCAACAGCAATGGCTTTTTAAATTAAGAAATTAATGCAAAGAAATACATTTATCAGCTATATATGAAAAATTAATTCTGTTAATAATCAGAAAGGAATGAATAATGTTGGCCATGTAACATGTTCACTATATTGCCCTTTCTGAGCTTTATGGAAGCCTCACAGAAGAATAGAATTTTGAGGTAAAAAATAAGTCAGGAAGACATTCTGATAGACAGGCACTGGGACAGGAAACCTCCACAGGAAGAGGTAAAACACCAGAATAACACTGCAAAAAGTTCAAACCTGTTGACTCATGTGTGAAAATAAGAATTATTATTCCTGACTTCTAACACTGGCAGAAAAGTCAAGTATGCAAGTGTGATTGTATTTACCTGCACATCAAGGGATCAGCCAGTGAATGACAAGGAGCAGAAAAACACTGGGAACAAGGAAAACAATGCCAAGAAACATGCAATATCCCATCCAGTAATCATATTCAGATGTATTCAGATGTTAATGCAGTTTGAAACTAAACACTGCATTTAGTTTTGCATTGACTCTTCTCTTTTTCAAAACCTTCTCAGGCACAGGAATGGCCAGGGGAAAGGGAACTCAGCTCCCTGGGGGTGGAGGAGCCGGCAGCCCCCAGAGCAGCCTTTCCCATCAGTGTCTCTGCTCCCCTGGGGGTTCTGGGACCAAATCCCCTTTTGGATGAATCCCATGTCTACTCCAAAAGAACAATCTGAGGAAAACTCTGCCCAGATACAACTACTACCACATCTGATCCAGTAAAAGATTTTACAGGAATCAGTATAAAACCTGTCTTTGCCCAGCTTTGCCTATATTTACATACAAAAATATTCATGTCAATATAAGCTTTTCTTTCCTGACCAACAAGAGAGAAGGGAGAAAAAAAAGAAAAAGAGAGAGTGAAGGTGACAGCACTTACTGTTTCTTTATACATTTTTATTAGAAATCCTCTCCTCAAGATAATTGGATCATTTCTCTTTTCCACAGAGCCGAGACAAAGAAATGACAGAGAAATATAAAAATATGTCTGTGACAGAGTGTAGAAATTTAACAGAAGGATTTGGAAGTACTCTGGAGAGGAAAGAAAAAGATAGATTTAGTTATTTTTACAGTTCAGTGCTGTTAAAGTTTTACAGTACTGAGAAATAGAGCAGAATTCATGTTTATGTTGGTTTGAAAATGCTGCAAAGGGAGGCTTTTAAACTTATCATTAATAATACCTTCTTGAGGCCTTTCCTACTGCCAGTTTATTTGCCTTAAAAGTATCCTGTACCTTTAGAGTTTCAGAGACTTTCCTTCCTGGATCACCCAGACTTGCTCTGGATCACCCAGGGTATCCTGAAGTTCAGCACAACCCAGGCTATACTGCTGAGGAGCCTTCACAGCCAAATAAAGAGTCAGGTCTCTGTGACAGGGACTGGAATGGATCCCAAATGAAAAAGAAACTGGAGGAACTGAATGAACCATGAAACTGTCTAAATGTATACATTAGATTATGTGAAACAATAACTTCTCTTTTGGCCAGTAAGTTGACAGCTTTAATTCTGCCACTTAAGCCTGATGCTTTTATTGTTTGGATATGAAAAATATCTATTGAGATGGATGCCAGCAGGCTTGGGGTTTTTTGTGGATTTTATTGTTGTTGTTAATGTGGTTTGGTTTTTAATTCTGGAAACTTCCACTGCAAGTCATTTGGCTGATTCTCGAGGAGAAGGTAAAAATGAGGGATCCCAACCAACTGCCAGCTCCTGATTTCATTGCAAGTGATTGGGATTCAATGCTTCGTGGGACCCAACCTTCCTGAAATTAGGTATGGAATAAACAAAAGCAATATATTCAGACTTCCATATGCTCAAAATAATAATCAGACTTGAATTTCAGTAGTTCCACCTATTTCTGATGAACAGGAAACCTTGCAATAATTAGAAAATCCAATAGTAATGTATACACATGCCTTTTACATCCAAACACTGCTTATGCTTCCACATTATTTTGAATGAGGCTAGGCACAGTGGGGCTAAGGTAGAATTTTACTGATGTGTATAGGAAGAAGGCAATTCTGAATAAAATATTTTAAAAAATTATGGAGGTCAGTAGTCCAAATTTTTTGTCTTAGTGCCTTGATATTAGAATAATCAAATATCTATGTTGTGTAAATGTAAAGAAAGTGCACTACCTTGTGATGATAACATAAAGACCTTGAATTATTTCTTCCAATCTCTAAATGAACATAGCATTGCATGGGTTTCTAATTATTAAGGAAATGAAGACATTGTCTCCAGTGGTTTCACATAGACCTCGCTATGTATAAAACCCATGCCTTTGATATCATTGTTACTGGCAGGGCATGCAGGAAACATCTTTTTCCTATGCCTTTTCCTGAAAGGGGCAGGTGACAGCTGGAAGGTAGAGCTGTTGTACTTGACAGTGAGGACATAGGTTTAGTTATTGTCACTGGAAAGTGTAGTTAAAGAAATTATTTTTGAAATTCTTATGCATGTTCTCTTGCTTGGATACCATATGCAAAATAAACTTTGTTTAAGCAATAGAACGTAATTAGGGTTAAAAGAGATGTAGAGTAAGGATTTATAATAAAAGCAACAACTTCCTTATGACACTATCTTGTTATGGTTATTTTTCTACACCAATTGAAAATGCCCAGCAAACTGAAGCCACTAGAATTTTGTGCTGCTGTGAGAACATGTAGAATGTTTAATAATAAATAAAACATTAATTAAAGTCCAGTTTCTAGACATAATGAGCAGGCAAAGTTCCCACTAACTTCAGTAGGCACTACAGTTCTCAATACCTCTGTAAACACAGAATAGATTGGTTAAGTAAAATGTTCTAGCTAAATGCAAGAGCATATTTCAAAATTTTACCCCAATTCTTTACATATAATAGACAATGGACTGTTAGCTAGAAACCATGTGTCTGGATAAAATTTGTATCCAATAAGTTTAGATTATTCACATTGAAAGACACTGGAATAGAGAAAAAAATCCTACAAGAATAAAAAAAAATAGAAAACAAAAAAAAATACTTGAAAAATAGAAGCTGATGTGTTCCAAGAGTTTTTCCTAGATTTTCTACCACCTCTACATATGGACTGTCTGGGCAAAAAGTGACCCTTTCATTTGTCAAAGTATTAGCATAGTGCGTGTGTGATGTATGTGTCTATCTGGAATCAGTGACAATGAAACTGATAACTGTGTGGTTTATAGTGTAAGAATGTGGAAAGAGTACAAGATAGAACTGAATAGCCAGTCACTAACTCTGTTACGTACTGGTTCCTTCTCAAACCCTTTTGGGACTTTGCTAATATATAACAGTACCAGTAAAGTATGCTATAATGTGATTTGGCCTTTCTCCAGCCTGAAACAAAGAAGTCATAGTTTTGCTTAGGTCTGTAGGTTAATCTTACTTCACTTTGCTCCACAAAATTAATTCTGAAAACATAAGAAATTAATTTTGCTGATCAGTTGTGCAAATATGATTAATAAAAGACATATTTTTTTCTGTTTAAACATCACAGTGCCTTAAATATCTCTCCTAGTAGCCTGAAGACAATCCTGCAGCAGCAGTGCACAATGTGTATCTGAGTGGTTCTGAACCATTGTGGAGATCAAACTGTACTTGCATAATCCCAGTTCCCATAGAAAGCTGTTTGACATTATCTGTCAGCCTCTTGCTCTTTATGGTCACTGTAGGATGGATGTGTCAGGAGAGGAACCAACACCACAGCCCTGAACTCTGAAAGAAAGAGAGCTCAGGAGAGCGGGAAAAGAATAATGAAAAAAGAATTTATTCAGTGGTAAAAGGAGTGCTACAGAAAACAGGAATTGAATTTCATTGAATACCTGGGTCTTGTTAGAGCTGCCTGTAGTATGATTTTTCCTGCCATGTAATGTCTATGCACACACAAAAGTTATGTTGCACAGCAGGAGGTCATTGCCACAAGTTGAATGATGTGATTTCAACCAGTAAAATGTCTCATTCTGTAGTATACACTTTAAATATTTACATATTGTACATTACACTCTGCCATTGAGTTCTCATAAATGTGTTTTGTTCAGGTCACATTTTAAAGGGCCATCTACCCTCTGTGTCATTCAGAGTATCTGCAAAACAGGTCTGGAAGTCTGAGTAGAGCCATGTAAGAACAAATTTTTCTAAAATGGATTGTAATAGCATGGGGTTGCATACACAGTTGTCAAAGGTGAAGCAGAAATGCACCTCAAGAGTAAAAAAAACCAAAATGAAGGTGAAAAAGAAACCTTTCTAACAAAGTCAGGCTTCATTATTATTCTGTATTAAATGACAGTGTTATGGGGAAAAGAGCTTGGTCAATGGAACATAAAAGTGATTGGAAACATGGCTTCTCATAGGTTGGATGCTTAATAATTTCTGAAGGGTGGAAGGGATTCAAACCACAGCTTGCTCATGTTTCTGCATATGATGCATACAGTGTTTTCTGCACAAGAGGACAACAAAGACTGAAAATGCATCTTTGCCTCAAAGATAAATGAGATGGGGGAACTGTGTGTAGGAGAAAGGGTAAGAAATGTCCTGGAGGGGGGCATTTTTTCAAGGTAGCTGCAGAGATTACATATGCTTTATGTAAGGCATGATTATTATTTTTCTTTTGTTGTAAATCCTCGGCGTTGGCAGTTTTTCATCCCAGCTGATCTAATCTCTTTCCAGTCCAGTTTTTTCTCCTCTTAGCTCATCCGTCATATACTGTAAATATGACAAACAATGATACAGTTGAAACACTGAGAGCCCACAGAGGGCCCCCATCATTCCTTATAACGGGTTCATCACGCTGCTCTGCAGAAAATTGCTCAAGACCTTGTTAACTTGTGTTCAGTAGGTCGTCTGTGTCTGACATTTTGCCCTGCGAGTCCTGTTGCTTGGGAGAAGAAACTATTGCACTTTGTAAAGTACATAAATAGCTTCATTCTACCTCAGGCAAAATGCATCCACACCTGTATGAGAGCTGCCTTTGAATTAGGATGCAGCACATGGAGCCCAGTTCAGACAGGAATGTTTAAAGATGGTCTGTACTGTTCATGGTGCAAATATGGGTCATCAAGAATATCTGGTACAGATTAGATATTCACCAAAAAAGAGTAAGATCCTAGGTTCAAATTCTTGCTTCAATAAACTGCTTTGATTTCAGTGAATTATCCCCCATTCTCCAGCAAGAAGCCTCCTGGTGCTGGTTGTTAAACTCTATTCCTCAAAGCAATTCCTTCCTCCATTCCGCAGACTCTTCATCCTTATCAGATTTAGAGGGAAAAACATTTTCTTCCAGTTACCAAATCTCTGAGAGCAAAGGAGAGCACTTAGTGCTTGGACGTATACTTTTCCTTGAGAGTGGCATAAGTGAGTGATAATTCTGTATTCAGTCTCGTAGAAATAACTAAAGCAATACCCAGGCACCTCCTCCAGCAACATGGCAGATGTCTGTAACCAATCACATCTAATGCAGCAAGAGGTCTGACAATTTCAATGGGAATAAATGGGTGTTGTGAGGACCACTTCCATAAAAATCAGATGATCTCAGAGACACCATCTTGACCAAACCAGACCAAAAAGTCACCCCAAATTCAGCACTAGTTCCATGCTGTCACAGTGTCTCATGAATGGCTTTGCATTGTCCCCACATCTTCCCCTTCGAAGCCCCAGGACTTTTTCTTCTACAACTACATGTTAAACTCTTAAAGTGATTTAAATTCTTATACCATTTAGAGTTCAATGTGAGTTGAACTCTAAATGGTATAGACTTCAGTTCAAATTACTTTAAGGACCCAAAGCAGATTTCAGTTTTAAACTCAGTTTTAAGTCCAGAACTCATTCTTAAAAAGGTACCAAACCTTCACCAGTTGCCTGTCTCATGTTTAGGGTTGTAAAAGTCTCACAGCCCTGGTCATGGTCATAATTTCAAATATCTTCCATGCCAGAGTAGAACACAGTGGCAGCAGCAGCAGTTTTCTAATGCTGTCTCATTGCTAATCCTCTCTCATTTGTAGCATCCTGTCCTCATTTGGAGCATGAGTTTGACATCAAGGATATCTATCTTTTCCATAATTAGCTTAAACCTGAATACAGTTTTCATATGAATATTTGTCTGGTCAAAATGTTTTCAAGATTTTTTTTTCCCTAGGAAAGAAGTGGTTTTTTGACTGGTAAGAATTTAAGATCAAAAAGATCAAAAACTTAAAAAGCTCTTCCATTTTGATAAAGAGGAATCTGAATGTTAGAGGTAAGATCTGTGTATGTGCAGAAGTGGGTGGTTTGTCAAATATTCACAGAAAAAAAAATCATATTCCAAACACATTCTTACTAGTACTATCTGTTTGGTAGCTGAAATGTTATTAAAACATTTCCTGATCCTCCTGTTTTCAGTAACGTAGACAATTTCCCTTTCCACTGAACTCCTAAGGGTTTTTGGTGCCAATTTTGATAACATGTAGAAAAATATTTTTGCATTTTCACTGTTCCTATAAATATACATTTATAGTAATAAATGATACATAGATATAGAATTACATGTAGACTATTTCTTATAGATAAGGAATTCTTAAGCAATTTCAGCCCACTTACTAGTGATAACTAGTCTCTAATATGCATAAATGGTTGACATCCATCTCAAGTTTTGCCAAGCTAATAATTTATAAAACTTCTTTCATGAATGCATTTTTTGTTATCAAAAAAAAATGGTAAATCTATGTTGTAATCTATTCTTTTGCTGAAGGAGATACTTCAACCCTTTTCTTTTTCTGCCCACCTGCTTTCATAAAAAATTATATATGGGAACTGAATAATGTTTGAGATCTCATCCCTTTTTTCAGATACAGAAACTGAGTGAGAGATTCACAATTTACTGAGAAACTGAGAATGAGGAGGCACAGGCAAGCAGGCTGGTGCATACAGAGTGCGAGCATAAAGATGTTTTTGCATAGGGAATGAATTTAAATGTAAGAGGAGGAATATCAAATAGATGGAAGTGAGTTTGCACCCCAGCATATCATTATCAAGACTTCCTTGTGAGTGCCACTGTTCAGTTCTTGATCTGACTTCAACCCTTCTACCTTTAATATTTGTTCTAATCCTGTGGTACTTAAACAACTTGTGAAATATATAGAATATGTGGACATATACAAAGAATGTGCACCCTTGCTTTGAAACCAAGGAGTCCAAGGTATATATTTTTCTAAATTAGACTCCTCATTCAAGCATCTAAATTAGGTGGAACAAACACATTTGAGAGTTCACACAGTAAGAATATACCATAGAATCATGGAATGTCCTGGGCTGGAAAATAACTTTAAAATCATCTGGTTCTGACGCTCCATGCTGTGGGCCAGGACACCTTGCACGAGACCAGGTTGCTCAGAGCCCCATCCAGGCTGGGCTTGAGCACTTTAAGGGATGCAGCACTCACAGCTTCTCTGGGCAACCTGTGTCAGTGCCTCACCACACCCACAGTAAAGAATTTCTTCCTTATATCCAATCTAAATATATCCTCTTTCAGTTCAAAGCCATTATCCCTTGTCCTACCACCACCTTGCAGAAATTCCCTCTCCAGCTTTTTTGTAGGCCCCCTTTAAGTATAATTATGTGCTCTAAGGTTTTCCTGAAGCCTTCTCTTCTCCAGGCTGAACAATCTCAACTCTCTGAGCACGTCACATCAATATTGGCATTTTGGTAGCATATTGCTGGATAGGTGTCTGTAAGGTTTGTGGAATACAGATGCTCAGTCAGCTGAAGAGAACTTGAGATGTTGATTGGACCGTAGTATGTGGAGGAAAACAAATCTGACAGTTTTAAGGATTGTTCAGTCTTTCTCATGGGGGTGTAATGATGGCTAAGGACTGGATCTTGAGTGAGATGCATTTGTATCAAGCTGGATGATCAGGGTAGCCCATCCATATCCCCATCCAACAGGATGTATACATGCCCATTTATCCCTTTTTCCCTGGCCTTGGAAAGAATGGGTTTACTGATATTTTGCCTGGTATTCATAACATGTGGAAATGTCCTCTCCCAAGCTTCAAAGAATCACCTTAAACTGTTAGAAATATTTTTTTCTGTGAGCATAGCATTATCTGTCTTGCATTCACTGTGCTGTTTTCTGCCTTCATCTAAGAAATCCTCCCATTTGAAGAAGGGACATAGGACAAACTATATCCATACAGATAAAGAAAAGAAAAAAATCAGTGCAGAGAATTCTGCTTCTAAGATGCCCAGATGGTGTGTGATTTGCTCTTGTGCCACAATGATTTCAAGGGTCATGCTAATTTCTTGATTTTGAAAATTTTGGAGGAAATTGTTTTTTAAATTCAAGATTTTCAAAGACAATGCAAGTTGCCTTCCTCTGTACAGACAGTGTAGTTTGGCTCCTGGGGATTCCCTATGTCTGTTGTGGACATTCAGTTTCTTGCAAAAGGGGCAGTTCAGACACCAGTAGCATCATGGACTATCCTCTTCTGTATCAGTAACATACAGTTTATTTTCCCCAAATATGCTTTAACTTACATCAAATCTATACCTTAAGAAGAAGTAAAAATTAGTGTCATACAAGATCAGATGATCTTGTAGTCCTTTTAAATTAATGTAATGAAAACATACAGACAGTTTTAATGAGGACTCCAGCAGCAAAGTTAGGAGAACTGCTAAAGGTTATGAGCTAAATTTGAGATCATGGAAATATAAGCTAAATCTTAAAACTTTGCCAAAATTTTCATCAGGGATCGCAACACCAAGGATTCCAGACCAAATTTCTCCTCTTATGTAACCACTCAGAATTATGGCAAATGTTTCATGTAACTTTTCCTTTGGGGATGGTTTTACATTTTTATGAATAACCTATATGGATTTGGATCTTTCTGACTAACTCCTGTCACCTTTGTCATTACGGGAAGTGTTCAGTCTAGAAACCATAAAGTGAAGTGCCTGTACACATGGATTATTTCTGTGAAAGAAACTGAGGAAGAGAAGCTTCAAGATGCTAAGGTGTACTTTGAAAATCAGGGTTTCAGTCCTTCAGAGCCAAGAAAATCCTTCTGTAAACTGACTATGCAGTCTACTTAATAGCATTGTATGTCAAAAGAGAAAACTACTGAACTGCAGCTCAATTTTTACAATACGCTTGAGTTTCTCTTTTTCCTTGTGGAATATTCCTTTTTATTTCAAAACAATTTCCCCTGCCTAATCCAGATACCAGGTCCCTTTGATTTCTTCATGATCAGCCTCTAAACCCTGTTTTTCTCCAGTCACGTCCTTTCTACATTTCCTGAGCCTATTGATCCTCACCTACACACAGTGGCACTGATATGCCTCTGATGCTGCAGCTGACAGGAGTTAAACCTTCTGGGGTGAATTAGCTTTGGCTTCAAGTTGGCAGGTAGTAGATAGAAAATAAATGGGTTTGGGAGCTCTGGGGACATTACTGGTGCTGCTTTAGAGGAGCCAATGGAAAACAAATGCAGCTAAATGAGAGAAAAGCTATTTACTTTCCTTCTTCTAAGCTTTGCTTTTGGGCAGAAAAAGAGGTGGGATTGGAGAAGGGAGGAATCCAGGTCAGGAAATGATGCCCCCAGAGTCACACAAGATATGAAGTTGAGCCTGAGTATAATTTGGCTCCTGCATTTAACTGCATTAGGCCAATAAACCATTTTTATTACTACACACAAAGCAGAGTTGCCAGCCATCTCTACTTTTACAGAAGGTCATTAATTTATTTTTAAAATATAATGCATTCCTCCCTCAAAAAACTCTCACGAAACATAAATTTTAAGTTTAGAGATATGTAGTTACAGATGAGCATTTAAAAATAATATCCACTATTATTCACTTTTTGGCACTATTTCATACAGATATATTTTAAATGTTTAAATAAAACCAAGGAATTAGTTTAGAAAGCCTCTTTTTTTAAAGCAGATGACTTTCCCTAAAGATTTCGAAGTCAGCATTTGGAAAAATGTGGGGTCATGTCAGCAAAATGTATGCCTTGTTTCAATAAATTCATTAGCAGGTGGGTCTTTTACTCTGATGCAAAGTGCCAAGTTATAGAGGTCAATGGATTTATAAGGTTCAAAGAGGAGAATTTACAGCCCCAAAGAGGGATGACTGGCATGAAGAATTGCTCCCAGAATTGTGAGCTGTTAGAGTCAGAGCAGACTCCTGACCAACAAAAACTAGTCTGCACCAAGAAACTTTGTTCGTGGAAGGTTTACACCATAGCTACAGTTCACATAAATTGAACAAGAGACTATTATTAGTATTATTATTTTTACTATGTATTTATATTGCAGGGGTACCCAGAGGCCCCACACAAGATCCTGTTCCAGCTGTGTTTTGGACTACATGAACACGAAGATATTGTCTACCTTGAAGGCAGCTTGAAGTCATCATAAGTGATATATGAAGAGATAAAGGTAAGGTATAAAACTTAGAACAACTTTATAGTGAGATTTATACACATTATACATTTAAAGATCTGTCCCAACAGTTTGTTCTATTTTATGGGTACTGTTCTAGGGCAAATATCTAATTGTGAAGGAGGCAGTTTTCTGCTCACTGCGGGAAGGGTTTTTCTTCACTTCAGAAGCAGCACAGGAGTCGTGCGCAGAAAAGCAAAGAATTGCCTTGAACACAACTGCAGGGCAATGGCAACTGTGTAAAACCTTTGCAAGGAAAAGAAAATCAATTTCTATGGTTTGAGGTTTGGTCACAAGCCAAGAAACTAGATTCTGTTCAAGGTTTGCTGAGCTTTCCAAATCCTCTCACAATGCTAGGAGAGGTTTGCAGGGAGAGTAGGCTGACATATGGTTTACAATGGATTATGCATAGTCTTGATTCAGTTCTTCAAGTTTGAGATGAAATTCCTATTGGACTTTGAGGTTTATTCAAATCAAAATGATGGGCTGTAAACCCACTTAAGACTGTTAAAATGATTCACATGAATCTCTGTAACATGAAATCAGATAGTTGCAAAGGATAGCCCTAAGAAATTTTTGAACCATTGAGAACAATAGGAGTTTTGATCCTGACTTGATTTAGAGCAGCAACAGAGTTAAATGTGGCCTTTATAATAAGTAGAAAATGCAAGAATCACCCAAAGAGTAAGGATTACACAAAGGCCAGGAAAACATCTATTGGCAACTGTAGTCAGTGCTGGACTTTCCACCAGCTGCACAGCAATTTCCACTAAAGTATCAAAAGATTAACATGTCCTACATGTCCTTCTATTGTCTTCAGACACTTGTTCCATTCAGAAATATGATGTTTATACTTCTCAAAGCTAAACTTTACCATAAGCATAACAACTGAACTTTCACATGATGATTATTGGTCCACCATAATGAAATTTCCAATTCTGAAAAAAGGCAATCTTATACCCATTTAGGAAAAAAATTATGTATCTAATATGTATCATATATATATGTGTGTGTGTGTGTGTGTGTATGCATATGTGTGTCTATGTATATATATATATATATATATACAACCACACATTTTCAGGGCTCTCTTAAAACTCAATATATAGTTATCATCAATATAAATTAAATTGGTCACCACCACATATTAAATTATTTGCTGCTTAGAAATAAGTAAAAGTAGAATTAGGAACACTGCAAAGGGAAATGTGCTCCCAACAGCCAGTCTATTTTTTAATTTAAAGAAATTAAATTAAAAATCTATTAAAAATCCTTTCCGGTGAAAAAAAATATTTTCTATATTCTGTCACATATTTTATATATCTATTGCACTTTTGTTAAGTAACATGAGTGTATTTGTCATGGGTTTCTTAAATGTGCAAAAATGAATAGGTTTCTGATTGCAAACAATATACAGCATGAAATAAAAGAAAAAAAAAGTTGCTTATATAGCAAGGAGATAGTTTTGTCATTTCATTTTCTCCATGATTTATACAGCTATTATGTGACAATACAACTGAAAACTGCTCTTAGGGCCTGTTTTTTCTTAAAAACAATTGCTTTTACTCTGAGGTAGGAGATTCTGTGTTAGCTGAATGTTGGAATAGTCCCCTGCCTCCCACTCTGTCTATTAAGAAAGCTCACACTTCATAAATAAATGCAGCTAATAAAACAAAATCTCTTTTTTTTTTCTTTAACTTATCAAATCCAGGCAAATACAAAAAAGTTACATTTGCTATTAACACATGGGTTGTGAAGAAGTGTTTGACCAGAGCAGAGCTACCCCAGCACAGAGAAGAACTTTGAAGGCAAAGCTTTGGTTGCACAGTGCAGCCTCCCCGGGTACCTCTCTGCCCAGGCCGGCTGGCTACTTGCTGCCTCTCCCTTGGGATGCCCTTTCTGGCTACTGACACATCTGGCTCCCTCTCATCCTGTTCTGTTGGCTCTCCTGCCTTTCTTTCAGTGACTCTTCCTATTTGGTTAATTGTTTCCAACCAGCTAATCTCCTTTTTCCAACTGCAGCACAAACATATTTGTCACAGTAAAATCATCTCAGCATGCTTCTGAACTATTTAAAAATTTAACTTATATTGTTCCATATATTTTGTGTTTCCCTAGGTTTATTTTCTGCATGTAGCTGCCAATTGATTCAAAAGATAGGGCACAGTCAGCTGGGTTTCTTTATTCTCTTGACACTGTTTCTTGGTATATTACTGGTGCCCTCTACAGAACCCGTAACAAAAATTAATGTAGAATGAAAAAGATTTCTTCAACAGTGATTGCATTTCTGTGTTACAGTTTTATCACAGGAGAAAACTGGTTTCCTCATGAAATTTTGAAGTGAAATTTTGAAGTAAAATTTCGAAGGTTTTATATTGGCTTTGCTTAGATGTTGGGAAGTAGATCACATTTTTAAAAAACATATCACCAGGAGCAAGCGTAATGATAAAAAGAAACATGAAATAAGATGGAGAAAATTGCTCCAAAAGGAATGAGATGTAAAATAAAATTTTACATCTAATACAAGCTTTCAAGGCAAAATTTGTCTTTGGAACATGTCCACTAAGAAATAACATAGAAGCAGGAGCAGTCCAAATAAACTATATTTAATTTGAATTATATAAAAGACAGCAATTTTCATTTCCAGCCAATATAAGGGGTGATGGGCCTCTTACCCCATACCATCAGGCCACTGGGAGTGTCTTAATGGGTTTGCAAAGCCCTAGCTCACAAGAGTGTATGTCCACATGCCTTTTTACTTTGCATCCCCCATCCAAGCTAGAGCAGCAGCAGCATGTGTAACCAGAGTGTAACCAGAGAGTAACCAGAATGTAACCAGAGAGTAACCAGATTATAACCAGAGCCCAGGCTTTGTTCTGAGAGCAGGGATGGCTGCCTATGACAATGTAATATTTGGGACAATAAAGTGTTTAACAACTGTTTATGCTACAGCTGTGGGAACATAGTAGCACCTGAAGTACTCCAAATGTCCTAGGCTGTTTCCAAGTGTGTGTGTGGGATGTGTAAGGCTCCATTTCTAAACGTACTTCCCCTGTAACCTAAAACAATGTTCCTCCCCCACCTCACTCCTCTTTTTTCTTACATCCTCTGAGTATAATTCAATTAAGAATAAGATATGTTTTCCTACTTGCTAAAGGGAAGCATGTGTTATTCGTTAAAAAATTGGCTGGCACAAGTGGGTGGCCTGTAGATAACATACCAGTTTATACTGCATTCCTTTTTTTTTTTAATTAGACTTCCCCTCTTGTCCAAGTCTCTCTCCTACCCCCTTGTTTATCAATTTCTGCTCTATAGCTGTCTTTCCACATTTACATTGAAGTGGGATGTGAACCCAGAGCAGTAAGTGTTCCACATGGTTCAAGTTAGGTTCAGAAATGGACAATCATTTTGCCCACAAGCTTGTAGTTTATTTGTCAAGAATGACTTTCATTGTCAGAGCAAAGCCAAGGCACTGTGGAAAAAGTCTGAGGAGCGCAATGTTTATTTCCTTGGGGATCTCCTTCTCCAGCAGGTCCTGGCATGCCTTGATTGGAATTCTCACCACCTGCTTTGCTTTGTTTTCTATCATTATCACATCTGATTTTTTAGGGTGGCATAAGTACACAGCATGGAGAACAGGGCCCCTGTCTGCTCCTCATAGAATGGGCACTGCCACCAGTCCATCACATGCGGTCTCTGCCTCTCCTTCCTTCTCAGGAGCAGGATCCTTCCCACTCTTTCCCTTCTCCAGTGTGGGTCCCCCACAAGTTCACGAGTCCTGCCAGCAAATCTGTTCCAGCATGTGCTCTCCCCTCCATGAGGCCACAGGTCTTGCCAGCATCCTCCTGCAAGGTCTCACATTCTCCTTTGGACATCCCCTGCTCCAGTGAGGAGTCCCCCACAGGCTGCAGGTGGATCTCTGCTTCCCCATGGAGCTCCATGGGCTGCAGGGGCACAGCTGCCTCACCATGGGCTGCCCCATGGACTGCAGGGGAATCTCTGCTCCAATACCTGGAATATCTCCTCCCCTCCTTCTGCACTGACTTTGCTGTCTGCAGGGCTGCTCCTCTCAATATTCTCACTTCTCTCTTCCAAGTGCTACTGGGCTGGATTTACTTCCTCTTTGTAACTCTCCAAAAGGTGGATAGTTTGGATAGTCCATCACCATTGGTGATGGGCTCACCCTTGGCCAGTGGTGGGTCCATCTTGGAGGTGGCTGGCGTTGACTCTGGACACAGGGAAGCTTCTCAAAGAAGCCATCCCTATAGCCACCCTGCTACCAAAACCTTGCCATGCAAACCCAATACAGACTTACAGGAAATTCCTTGTCCCTTACACACAGGTTCCCACAGTTTCAAACCATGCTAAAGACAAGAAAAACTGCTGTTACCATTACCCTGGTAAAGGTTTCCGTTCACGCAGACAGAACTTTTAAATCTCATATGTAGTGAGCAAAGTAAAACACACTTCAGAGTTAAAGAATTTTAATCCATGAAAAGTTGAAGATTTCCTTACATGAAATGGTGTTAAAAGGAAGGGCAAATGTCAGACTGTCTTAACTAGAGTTGGTCAGGACTTCATTAAATGAGTGGCTCTCCTCAGCCTCACAGTTAAAATAAATGGGAATTTTCCTAACCCAGCTGTGATGATTGTTTGCAAGCAACAGAGCACTCCTTCTGATCCCCACTGCAAGGCAGTGGGGCATTCCCCAAATCTGGCCATGTTCCTTCACAGCAGGGTAAGCCTTCCCCAAGAGAAGACCTTTTATTATCTTGTTAACTTTCCAGTGCTAGTTAAAACAAAAACAAAAACAAACAAACAAAAAAACAAACCCAAAACAAACAAACAAACAAAAAAACCAAGGTAAGAAGAAAGAGCAGGTCTTTGATAATGAAAAATTTGCAGCAGACATACAAAGTATGGTTTTCAACTCTCTCTGTTTAAGATATTTGAAATCTGTATTGCTTACTCAATGTGTTGATTTTTAACAAACAAGTCTATTAATTGTATTGGTTTCACATTAAGCTGGTCAACTTTTCCAACACCCTCAGTTCTACTAAAGAGAGATGGAGCAAAATTATAAGTGCTCACCTTACAAAATATTTTGGCATTTTAATTTCTAATTTTGAACACATGATTTTATCAAAATATTTTATTTCTAGTGAATTGCAAGTTGTAAAATATCTGATTTAATAGCAAAAATAAAGAATATTGCTAGATTTAAGGTATTATTCTTGATGTTCTTCAGATTATTACTTTTTTGAATTTCATGACAGATAGTGGTGCTTACTGTGATGTCATACCAAAGTATTACAGAGTCTCTGGTCTCAGAGTAAGGTTAACCGTTTATAAAATATTCAATGCAAAACATAAAAGAGCTATTTTAGCTACTTCACTGTTAAATGGCATTTTATGCACAAGTGACAAAATAATGAAATAGTGTAAAAATAATGCCTATAAATTGGAAAATACTATTTCAAACAGGAGTTTTCAAATAGTTTTTAAATCACTGTCATAAGAAATACTGGGAAACACAATTCGTCATTCATGAAATGCCAGAAAAAATTATATTGTTACGGAAAAACCAAATCAAATACTTCAAATACTTATTTCCCAACACTTCTTTCAATGTAGAACTTCCAGTCAGGCATATATTGACTCACTTACCAGAGGGAATTTTTTTTTAGCATACATAAACCCAGCCAGGCTACCTTTCAGACAACGAAATGACCAATTAGAGGAGATGATCCTTATGAAGAAATTAAGAACAGTTCAAAGCATGCAGCAGAGATACAGAGGAGCACCTTTCTTAAAATGGAGATGTTCTAAGTGCACAAACAGGAGAGGGACATTTGTCAGCAAACTAAGAATCTTAAAAATAATTAAATGTGCATGTACATATACATATGCATATACATATGTTGTCCTGAAGGAGAAATTGTGTGCCTGAAACCTCTACTTTTCTCCAGGTAAATGAGGTGAGATACTAAAATATATTGTTTCTTCCTACAATCCTTGACTGAAAAGGAGAAGCAGATTTTCACTATTAGCAGATTCAGGAAACAAATTATTATATTGTTAAATTGCAGAAAACTCTTAGTAAATAGAAAGTGTTATGCCAAAAGCTTACTCTAAAACAATACAAAAATTTTGAGGAGTGATCCTCTACTCTCCCTTTTTAGTCACACCTGTGAATTGCCAAAGGAGCAGCAAATATAACTCAACTGCATAAATATTAAGCAGTCTAAGCCAGCAGGTTATTGGATTTCATACAGGACATGACTGACTGGTGAGCCCTTCTGCCGAGTGTCAGCGCCAGCAGCAGGGCTCTCTCTCATCCCCTGCCTGGCACTCCTCGTTGCTGTGCTTTGGCCTTTCCCTTTTTGCTTTCAAGGCATTCCAGACCACAACAGCAAAGCCCAAGAATGAGAACTTGCTTTCTGATAACATTCTGGAAATTCCTATTCCAGTCAATTTTTCCTGATTTTCTAACAGTGAGATTCCATTACTGATCTGAACCAGAGAGAATTGCAGGTGACTAAATCACATCAGATAGGAGACATGGCTGCTCTCACTGGTTCTTTCCACAGTGTTTAAAATAACATATTTTGAGCAGGACGGGTGTCATTACACTACAGAAAAGCAACAGGGAAAAAAAAAAGATAACTAGACAAGCAGGATCTAAACAGGCTTGCATTATTGTACAAATGATTCTCATTACTTCTCTTTCAGTATCTATAATGCTTCTTTGCAGCACATGTGAAAGGAATTTGAAATTGGGATGTGATACAGCTCATTGCTTTCTAAATCTTCAACTCCTGCTCATCTGCAACAAAAGTTATTATTTGATCAGCTTACAAGGGATTCACCTCTTTTCTCAAGCTTAAAATGTCCTGTTACATGAAAATCCAATGTTTTTAATTCTAATCTCATCCTATATCAAAGAAGCAGTACACATGAAATGAGCCAAAAATGGTACATACAATAATAAACACTCACCTAACACTTTTGCACAGCACCTTCCATCCCCAAGAAATAACCACTGATATACTCACACAGGTTAATAATGTTTAAAGAAATACAACTCACAATCTTACTCACTCTAGTCAAAACTCAGAATAAGAAGATATATATTCTCTGTGTAAATTGTCTTATTTGCACACAGCCTTTGCTTAGTCCTGTTTCTCTGAATAGAAAAAAAAAATAGCAGGCAACAGCTTCCTCGCTCAGAAATCCCAACTCCAGCCCCTGCAGCTTGCTCTGTGCCCCAAGAAGGTCTTGCTTCTCTTTTCTCTGAAGGCTATGCTCATATTCCTTCAACATCTCTGCATCCAAAACAGAGACTTTGCTAAAAATTTCATAACCTCTCTGCATGCTTCCCCTACAGATGGGGAATCCCTGGTTAGATCCTCTTATGTCAACCTTCGCATGCCAAACGGCTTGGGTTTTTTCCAAATCCTTTAGGAAAATTAAAGTATTTTTACTATAAAACCTTAAGCTCTTCACAGTCCTGGAAACTGCAGAAAGGAGTCTTCTGAGAAGACACATATTTGGAGATCAAATCCCACGTACAAAGATATTGACAGGGGAAATGACAGACCCACAGTGCATGGAGTCAGTGCTTCAACCTGCTTTGAGAAGGTAAGGGAGGATGAGGAGCTCAGAGGCATGGGACAGAGATTCAGAGAGGGCTCCAGGGGAGCTGAAATGCTGCACCAGACATCAACAGCTGAGAGATGGTCACCAGGACTCTTTTGAGCAGCAGATTTTCAATTCAGGGCCCAGCTGGGGCTTTACCTAAGAGCCGCGTACATTTAACGAGGCATACAGAGTGCCGCAGAGATCCCAGTGCTGCACTGCTGGGAAACTCAGAAACAACATTCCCATGGTCCAGGCTGCAGACAGGGCTCTACCATTCAGAAACCCTGAAACAGAGGAGCAGTGGGCAGTGACTCTGATGTCAACACACTGGAGTCAAAACCACTTGATTTCATTCAAAAATGAAGCAGCACTGTAATAGGAAGCAGAGCTTTCCCAAACTCTCCATGCCTTGGGCATGAGAAAATGGTTTGCTTAGCACACCACCTCCACACCACAAGGATAATTAACTGGGGTTGTAATTGTCTAGCAGAGCATAGCAGCTTCCTCTGGTGAACTCGCACTGCTAGCAGTGCATCCTAAGCAACTGTGCCTCTTCCTCTCCAGTTCCTAAAGCTAACACTTCACTGTTTTCAGCACAATAAAATGAATCCTTGATTTAATCCTGCTGTTCAAAATCTTTGCCTGAAATTGCAAATGTGCTGCTAATGGACCATGATTCAGGCAATGTAAAAGTTTGCCAAGACTGGAGATGGATGCTAAAACTGGTGTCAACTAAAATTTTAGAATTGTTGTCTTTCTACTGGACTTCTTGCAGGCAGACCCAGAAACTGAACCCAGATACCTCTGTTGCCTAACAATGTCTGACGAAATAGTTATATAGATGACAGAGACAAGAGGGTTAAATA
Source organism: Camarhynchus parvulus (assembly GCF_901933205.1). Classification (NCBI taxonomy): domain Eukaryota; kingdom Metazoa; phylum Chordata; class Aves; order Passeriformes; family Thraupidae; genus Camarhynchus; species Camarhynchus parvulus. The sequence continues at coordinate 79,597,153 of NC_044573.1, read as the reverse complement.
AGAACACAGCTATAGTTACTTAGTACATGTGAGCAGCCCATGGTAAAAGTAAACCCCTATATTAATGCTTTGTGGTGGACCAATTACTTCAGCCTTTATATATTTAATTGTCTTCTAAGCCAAGCTCTCAAATGATTTAACATCAATGTAGCTCAATTACATTTGTATTCAGTGAGTTATAACAGTATGTAACAGCTGAGGATCTGGTACAGTCTCCCTGTCTCACAAATACAATCAGTGAAGGCTGCTTTTAGCCTTTTTTCTTCTCCAATTTCCCTTATAAGCAATGGAAGAATTTTTGTCAATCACTTGAGAGACATTGCTTTTGGATGTGCTAATTTAATTCAGTGGGACAGACAGATCTATAGCAGCTGGCAACAGACAAAGGATGGGCTGAAGGAGGTTTTCTAAGTTAATACTATTCTTGGTGGAGTTAATTACAGACTTTTAAAAGCCAGCCAATGAGCTCAGAGAGCAGCGGCAAACTCTGCGCATCTGAGGGAGCAGGGGAGAGCAGCACTGTCTTCTGCCACAGCTCTGCATTCAGAGGTGTGTGACTCATGGGAAACCGGCCCAAGAAGTTTCAGTGGAGCCATCAGTTCCCTGCCAGAACTGAAATGTTCCTCAAGATCAAAGATTCCTGCTAGTGCTTCACTTCTAAAGAAAACTAGGGGAAAATACAGAATTAAAACTTCTAATCCAGCACCAATACAGAGTTGCACATGACACAAGTTTTGATGGATTGTGAATACTTCAGAGAAGACAAAAATGATAAATGCTTGAACTGTATGCAATAAATGAAATTAAATTAAGTACAAAATGTTTTTTTAGGAGAGAGAAATGCCTAAACAGTAAGTGAAAAATGGCAGAGTAAACAGGAGAGAGCAAACAAATCTTAACAGGTTACAAACTTATTAGTAAGTCAACCAGCTGGTGACAATAATTAAGTTATTCTTTGTTGTATTGATTGGCATATGATATTTAATAAACAGAAGAGGTAACCTGCTCTGTGCATCATTTGTGAAGCCACATCAAGAGAATTGCGTTATCATTTGAACTTCCCACATTATGAAAGCTCTAAAAAGTTATACCTAGAGAAAATAATGAGGAAAGCCTGAAAAATCCAATTAGTCCAGAAATACAATATGCGCTCTTTTTTCTCCATGCCTTTTCTTGGCAGAAGCAATATCTTTCCGAGGTCAAAGCCTTTGTTTCCTCTCCTCTGTACCTTCCTTATTGGTTTAATTTTCCACGAAGGGTTTTGGGTTTGGTTGGTTTTTTTTTCACAGAAACAGTATGTCAGCATTGAGCAGACAGTAGGAATGGCTAGTCACAGGTAAAAACACCTGAAGTAGGGATTTTTACTGAAATTATAAAGTCCTCCAACACTGCATAAGGCATAAGTTTTACAATATACATAAGGCTGTTTTAAAGATGATCAAATATTGACATTCCCACCACATTTGGCTATTATCCAAATGGCTTAAGATTTAGTAAATGAGATAGAGTATGTTAGATAAACTTCTTGCCTTAATGACAGATTAGCACAGGAACATATTATATAGAACAGGTATAAAATCTTTGTTCTCTAAGGCTGGTTAAGCAATGTGAATTGGTAGTACATGTACATGCAATTTCATTTAGGCTATGCTGGTGACTGACACACACGTGAGCCACCCCCAGGGTACAATGTGATGTAGGTGACATCACAGGCAGTTTAATCCATGTCTTAACAGGGGCCAAAGCCAGGCTTCAAAATGCAACACAGTATAAATTAAAACTTTTGAATAGCATTAAGTACTGTGTAGTACTGTAGCTCATCTCTGCTTATCTTACATTAGTCTGTAGCTCAGGATTTCCCAGGCGCTTTTTTTCATTAATAAAAGTAGTACTAGCAATGGCAAGTGGTTTCCACTCCCAGTGGCAGCAACAGCACTCACTGAGAGCCTGGGTCATCCTAACTTGAAATGGTTCATAAATCACTAATGGTTCATATATCATAGTACCCCTTTAGCTGGGCAGAGAGATCTGAGGTATTCTGTTTGAGCCTGGAAAGATGGCCAGGAATGTTTAGAAGCAATAGGAATTGATGTCCATGTAAGGCATTCTTTCTCCAGGCAATACAGTCAATGTCTCTTGAAAGATAGTCAGAGCTTTGTGCTGCTGACTGCACTGTCATTTGGGTAAAATACAAAACTGTACTGCAGTCCTGTCTGTTTGTCGTTTTAAACTTAACTTTCCTAGAGAAGCTACAAAGCCAGTGCATAAAAAAACCCCATAACATAACAGATCAACCTCACAACCTCTTGTGATTAGTGTTTTTGTTTCCAACCAGTCGTCAAAATGACTACCCAGCCACATATGTTAATTTTCATCTCACACTACTCCAGTGAAATTAATCTAGAATCCAGCACAAGAACCGTGGCTTAAAATACTAACAATTTAATTCAAATACTCTGCAGAAAAAACCCCAAACCGTTGTTAGAAGTTATAGCACTATTGAGGATGAAACCATAACCCCCTAAACTACCTTGGAAGTAGTTTGGAAGCTGAGGAGGTTCACATTGTTGCAACCTTAGCGCTTGGAACAGGAGATTTAGATTCCACTTCAAAGTTATTCTGGTGCTGGGAAGGCCCCTAATTAACACTATGTGAATAATTTCTAATAATTGACAAGCTTTATAAAATAGCCCTGCTCTCTAAAGTTTCCAATGTAGCTTTCTTTTACTTCTTTTTAAATGGGAAATAGTTCAAGAGACTGACACATTTTTGAGCTAGATTGTTTTGTGATACTGATGAGGTTTACAATGTCATTGTGACTGTATCATGGTCCTTTAAAATCAGCTGTGCTCCCAGTTTCTGAGACTCTAGCAGTCTACCAGTAGTAACAGCCAAAGTGGAATGGAATGGAATGGAATGGAATGGAATGGAATGGAATGGAATGGAATGGAATGGAATGGAATGGAATGGATGCCATCTCTACACATGGGAGATGATTTCACCAGAGCAAATACTGCTTGGGGACAGAACTCTTTGTTCTACTTCAGTGTTAAGCACCTGCAGAGTAAGCCAGATGTAACCAGCTGACCCACCTAAAGGGACTACAATTCTTCCATTGTAGAAATTAAACACCCTGGATAACCTGGGTCAATTTCAGGAGTATCATTTACAGTTTAGTCAACCTGATAGCAACTTAAAATGTTCTGTACAATCTACTGATGGAATTTTTCAGTAGCCTATTTGTTGAAAGGCAAACAATGAAAAATCTCAAAGTGTTACAAATTCAGTATTTTATGTTAAGAGAGGTTAAAATTATTTTAAGTATGGCACATTTACTGGAATAGGATCTTATGCTATTTCATCCAACTTGTCTGTAGTAGAATAAATACCTTCTGCATCCACAGAGGAACCTAAATAGATTACCTGGCTGAAAAAGTTTTATTTAGAACTCTGTAACCTCAGGCCATACTCTGAAAATCATTCTAATAAGGCCTCCATATGCTGGAAGCTCACTTGGTCAGTTTTCCAACTGATTAGATTGCTATCTGGGGTGACAAATGACTTTTCTATAGTCTGTAATTTGGCTCATTAATCTCAGGTATGTATTGATGGCATAAACCATATCATATCACAGCTAGAGGAGGTGATGCACCTACTTTGTGAATTAATTGTGATCAAATATTATTTTGAACTTGCATGTGACATAATTTGCTGATAAATGTGTGTTTTAAATTGAGATTGCAAACAGACCTGGTGTAAGTATGATCACACAGAATATGGATCACTGTTTGAACAACCAAAAATGAATACGCATATGGAAAGGTTCATTTGTTTGCTGCAATGTTTCAGACACAGCAAGTATCTGAAACACAGGAAAAAATTGGCCCACAGGGACTCCTTGCTGCCATGCTCAGACTTCTTCTAATGACTGGCTGAAAACAGCTCAGCTGTTTCTACATTTAACTTCTCAATCTGAACTGACTGGAAGAGAGCTCTCTCAAGGCACAGACAAATTAGACAGCTAAGTAGAAACTGTCTAGCAAAAGAAAGAAAGACAGGATGTTCTAGCCTTCTTTCTCCCTGATACTCTCCATTCTTGATGCTATTGCAACAGGATGGGTCAGAGTATCCAGGGGATCACAGTAGGGTTTTGAACAGCAGTAGGGAGCATCAGCAACCACACCCCATATTCTGCCCTCTGAAAGCCCAGGAAACACTAAAGGTGAATAAGAAAGGCTGAAGGAAGAAAGAAAGAAGAAAATGATTCCTGGTTCCAGGGAGAGTATGCTGAAGCTGGGCAATTCGTAAGAGAAGGGATTACTGCAAGATCTGCAGCCTACACTTTCCTATGGAAATCCTTTCCAACCACACTTCAGCTGGGTCTCCAGGCTTTGATGACAGTCTTCTCCAGGGAGAATTTTTTTTTGCAACCTAGCCCTTCCTTTGAGGGTCCTTCTCACTCCCACTGAGCAGGACCTTTTTCTTTGTCATAACCATAACACCAACCTTACCTCTACATTTCGACAACCCTCAGCTATAGGAAGTGTCTCCATCCATTGATTTCCTATACACTTTCTCCAAATTTTCAGCAGCTCCCCCATTAACTTATTCCTCCCTAGAAAACTATTCCATCATCCTCGACATCAGAGCTGAATCTTGCCTGAATAGCTGAGAAATCTTGAGGCATTTCATGGCTACCTTTGATCTGTCTCTGAAAAATGCACCTGTCAAGATGTAAATGTGTACCTAAACATTTTGGAAGTTTGTTGCCATCTGTTTTGCAGTGGATGGAGAGAATCGCAAATCATACTCATTGCAAACAGGAGACACTTCGGTTCTTCTTCAATTTATGTACAATTATTGCTTATTTGTAGCCACATTTCTCATACTTTGTAAATTACAGGTTTACCTCTAAGCTCCAAGGGACACTCAGCTGACTTAATGAAGCCTCTTCAAATCAAATTAGTGGATTTTTGTGAGGAGGAATATTCCCCTGAGAGGAAGTAAAGCCAGGAGAGAATCCCCATCTCCTGTCAAGAGCAAATTCTGACCTACCAAAAGTAACATGCTCTGTATGTAAATCTCATTGAATCCCATTGACTTCCATGCTTTGCTTCTACACAAAAGGTGTCTGCATCTTAGATATTTGCAGTGTAGCAACCAAGCATCTCCCTGGCTGCATAATTCTCTGACTGCCCCCCTCTGCTCTGCCCTCATGATTCCCTCCTGAAGTGCTGCAGCTGTCCCTGTCCATGGCAGGGGGTTGGAACTGGATGATCTTTAAGGTCCCTTACAATCCAAACCATTCTGTGATTCTGTGACCAATATTATGCATGCCATATGCTTCCAGTTTGCTTTATATAACTGATCCCTGATCTCTGATCACAATTTGATATGTTTTGGGATCTCTGAAAACAAAGTTCCCCCAAGTGTCCATACAGTGATCTGACACCCTGACTACTGATACTAGCATTAAACCTGAAGTCTCTCCTAGTAAATTGTCCCCTACAACCCACTCTTGACAAAATAAATCCTCTTTCCTCTGTTCATCCTATCTACAAGGTGCCATGGTCTCAGCTAACAAAAAGGGACAATGCTGTACACCCAACACTACTCCTTCCCCAGAATGACATGTGCTTAACTATTCTATATATAGCTTTGTAAAATGCTTATAATTGAATTGCTATGATAATTTATATGACTCTCCTCCTCAGAGATGTTCTGTGGAACACTCTGCTGAATTCCAGCCTAGTCTACAGGCTCCCAAAATCTAGGAGTTGTCTGTCTGCAGTCAAATATTTGTATAATTAAAATAATGAATTATCTCTATTGAAGATAAATTTAAATTCATCAAGAAGCTTACATAAACTGAGTTGTGGGCCAAGATTTTCCCCACTCACCCAGTTCTCAGTCTACAACCTGACTAGTCTACAACCAGTCTACAGCACCTTTTTGGTTCTCTAAACTGCTCCTAAAAATAAAAACCAATTTATAGAATCTCAAGCTTACAACATGGCACAACACCATGCCAGGGTCTCTCTTGCCCTGTGTCTATCTCTTCTAATAAGCCATTCCTAAATGTTCTCTCCTGAAACAGAAGGATCATTAGTTTTCAGGTACTTATCATAAGGTTTCAAAGGGTACCTAAAAATAGGTCACACCGATAAGAGTTTCATTTGACAAATGTCAGGCTCTTCTAATACTTCCCTTTGTAAGACAAAGGGCAAGCCAACATTTTCACAGCTGTCAAGTAACTCCCTGCACTGAAACACAGTAGAATAAAACCTGACAGTGAACCATTGCTGCATCTGAGTCCTGGTTACATAAGGTAGTATAGGAAAATGAGTGTTTTTCAGATTAACTTTTATGTCAAGGCTGGTAGCATGAATGTAATTATGGCTGATATTTTTGTGCTGCAGTCTGACAGATAGTTAGCAATAAATACATCACCTCATGCAGAAAATGAGCAGACTTTCAGTAATGGAAAAAGGAGGGTGTCAAGTACTTGCACAACTTTTGTGCATTTGCTTTCTCTTGGGTTTTATTATTGCCTTGGAAATGTTTCAGATCACTGTTTTGGTTCTCAACCTTTTCACCTCACCTTTCAGAGAGGCTTTTGAGTGCAGGTCAGATTTCCATGACCTAGCAATGCTTGTGGCATCCATCTTTCAACCGAGAAAGTGACACCTGTGATCTTCAGGACAAAAAGCATTAATGAATCATGAAAAGGGAGGTGAGCTTTAGGTGGTGTGACTGCTGCCTACATTGCTGGGCAGTGAAGTCAGCATGGCCATGGAACTGGCACAAGAGTAGGGAACTCTAGGCTGTGGGTGCTGGCTGCACAGATGGAGGGTGGCAGAGGAGTGCAAGCCAGGCGGGAAGAGTGCAAATATTATGGGTGGGTGGCGTGTGAAAAAAACACCCTTTGAGAGGATAAAAACATGTTGTCCCCTCTGCCAAAGGAACACAAGTCACACTGATGGAGAAAAAATCTACAGGGGTTGATGATACAAGACATTCTTGCCATTTTTGTTCTATATGATGATATTTACAGAAGATTGGAATGCATTAAAAATTAGAGAGCTACTCTTTTCCCTGTCCATCGTTGGTTTTTCACCATGGTAAGCTGAGAGTTTAACAGATTTTTTACCAGAGCAAAATCAGTTCATGGCAGAAAGTCAAGAGGACCCAATACCATCACACTCCTCAACCTCTCTTATCTTTATATTATGCACTTTATTTACCCACCTCTCACAGAATGAGCATTTATATTTTTAAAAGGGCTCCCTATCACCATCAGTATTTAATTCAAGGACTCTTTTAGTCAAATGGCCAGCAGAAAAGACAGGATCTAAATCTTATGCTCATCAAACTTCAGAGGTTGTTTTAATCAAGCCATTTTACATGAATGCACTACATCTATCATTTTAGGGGTTCCATGTGGTGATTTTATAATTTCTTCATTTAATGGTTGTGTAAAATTCTTCTTCCATACCCTCAGGAAATTAACTTTTAATATCATATTAAAGAATCTGCTTTCATTCTAGGGTTCAATAGCAATTTATTCTAGATTATTATTTATCAATAATATTGCTGAAGCAAATTTTAATTTCCAAAGAAGCCTTTGGTCATTTTTCTGTAGAAAAAGTCATCCAGCTAAAAGAAACTGTAGTAATTTTCACATTGATCTGGACAGTGAAAAAAATTATTAATGCGCATCATAATAACATTTGTATAAAATTTATTTAAATGAGCTACAATCTCACAAGTATTTATAGCTGTTCAGTTTCAACAAGCAGCAAAAATCATCATGCCAGATCTTCACAGGTTTCAGAATTGATGATACTGCCTTTCAGGACTGCATCTACTAAAAGTACTGAATAGAGGTATTCATTTCTGTATGAACAGTGGCTTAGAAATGAGAAATAATAGGATATTCTTGTGGTTTCATAACGTCAGTGATTGCTATAAGGTAGAAGAAACAGAACATTTAAAACATCTAGTCTGCAGTGCCATCTTCTGTGCTTTAATGCAACATAACTATTGATTTCCTTTTCCCCTATTAAAAAAATTATTACTATCTGTGGCAAGTCACCTTCTCTCAGTGTTAACACTGGTCTGGGGTCTTCATTTCAGATGTCTTTAGATTTCTGTGCCGTTAGTAGCAACAAGTATGCCGCAAGTTTAGTCCGGTGTGATTCAGTGTAGTACAGGCTATACTGTTTCAAGAAAGTCATGTTGATGACGTGATCTCTGCCTAGAATCTTCCATGCTGTTCAACACACTCCTCTTGAAATCAACCCACTATTTCACCAGTTTTGGTGGGTTGCAGTAGTTAATGGCATATAAGCATTCCACCCCACATGGACAGTTCATCCTATCAGAAGTCCTGCATGGAGGCCTCTCTGCTGAAGCGTTAATTCTCCATCAGGGTGCTGACACTATCCTAGAATTGTAGATTCACAATGTTTCACAGCAGTTTTCAGCAACAAGTAGAGTCAGATGCTATATATAAGCTACAATGATAACTGTGCCCTTCAAGACAGTTTTCACAGCATCAAGTTTGTACCTAAGCTACTCAAATAAAAGGGAAAATTCACTGAGAAGTATGTATGCTCAGCCATAAAAAACAAAACAGAACTCTATTTTGAAATATGAAAGGAAACTCAGAAAGGAGATGGGAAATCCAGGCACATGCAATGGATCCTGGGTTTGAAAGCAAAGTCTTGATCTTGGCAGCAGGAAAAATATGACACTTTCATATTTAGACTTGACTCTAAATATGCTTGAAGGAACATGATGAGGAAATTCTTTCCATGATCTGGTTTTAGACATTTTCAGCACTAAGGCAAGCTGGATGGGCATAATGGAGACCAAAGTACGTGACCCAGATGCCAAATTTTCAGCTCTGTGCAACATATATGGAAACAAATTTGTACTTGACAACTGTGTTTGGAAGTGATTATTATGGACTCCTCGTAAGAATGGATACACTGTGAGGGAATTATAAGCGCTCAGGGATGAAGAAGAAATTTGTTACATCTGACATTGTCACAATATGTTGAGATGCATCACATAAATGGCATATGAAATTCACAGAATTTGTTTTATAATGGTAAAATGGATAATGGGAATATAGAAGCTGAACTCTCCCTTGAAAGTAATATCTGTTTAAATTTGATTGGTGATGCAAATCAAGGGATCATGCGGGCACATAGATCAATGTTCTACTTAACATATCTTACAAAGAGAACCTGCCACTGACTAATTTGGCCTCTGAATTATGAGAAAGTGTTTCTTCCTAAGTATCTGCTGATTACGTGAAAGAAAAATCAAAGTGTTACAGGAACTTGAATTTGAGAAATGAAGACTGTTGATTTCATATAGTGCTGGTAAAACTTCTAAACAATCCCTAGAAATATGTATGATGATATTGTAATGCACAAGGAATTAGAGAAAAAGAAAAGGAAGATAATTTTGGACTTAATTCTGCCAGATAAAGCAGAAAAACTATGGTATTAGGAGTTGGCAGTTGCCTAGAAACTGCAGATCATGACCTCATATTCAATAAGACCAGACACTACCCCAAACATAGATGTATAAAGAAAATGCATAATACTCCAAACCAATTTATATTCAAAATCTGAAGAAATTAATGAAAATACCAATTAGAAGGGAAAATGCTGACATGCAAAGAAATTAATAAAAACCTCTGGAGTTTCCAAGTGACACTGTTAAGAATGGGAATGACCTTAGCTAGAATATTGTCTTCATTCACTGGCAAGGACAAAAGCACAACATTTTAAGGAAAAAAAAATATTAAAGAAAAAATATAAAACTGTGAACAAAATAGGAGCTATGAATTGCCAAAAGTAGTTTTGAACAGCAGTTATACAGACTATAAGAATTAAAGACATTCTAAAAAAATATTGAAAATGTATTGGGACCAAAATAAATTATAGAAAGATCTATTAACAAATGCAGATTGTAAAATTGTCAATGATGACATGGAAAGAACAGAAGTTTTTAATTAATACTGTGTCTCTATATTTGGAAAGAAGCAGAGTGCTACATTCATACCATATGAGGACAGGGAGGCAATTTCTAGGCTATTAATAAGCCTTAGGAAGAAGTTAGACAACATTTACTTATGATAAACAGTTTTGAATCAGAAGGCCTAAAACATTTGCATCAATGTGTCATAAAATGCTGGTTAATAAAATTTGTGGTTCATTGAGATTAAATTCTAATAAAGATTGCATATATATCTATTCATACCTACATTCAAAAAATGCTAGGAAGCCTCAAAACAACTAAAACAATGTCAATATAAGAAATAAAAAAGAAGAGTGGTATAACTGAAACCTGATTAATTGGTTGATCATAAGTCTCAACAGAAATCCTAAAATACCTGACTGAGGATTTAACAAATTAAAAAAAGATACCTCTTTCCAATTTATCCAACCTTGATAGTATTAAAATTTTGGTTGATAAAGGCCACACGCAGAGATTACATCCTTACTTATACTTAGCTGCCAGTGAGTCAATAATGCCCCATCTCAACTCTTTCCTGGAGTTGTAGGAATGTACCTGTACAGCTCCACAGCCACACTGATCAGTTTCCCTCTTAGAAAGAACAACCAGCCAAGGCACAGCACCATTCTGCTTTTTTCCCTGAAGCCAGCTTGTTCCATGCTGGATTAAGGAGGTCCTTACCCCATCACACCACATTAGCCCTCAGATTTTGTAGCCATTTTGGAGTGTATATCATTCAGTCAAAATATTAACATGATGCAAAACAATATCACTAAGACCTGCTAAAGTAATTAATATTTTATTCATTTAGCATTAATTGTTGACAAGTGTCAGTGCACAGTTGCTGGCCAGAAATAGCCATCAAAGGCTTTTTTTTTCACTGAGGCTACACCTGGAGTGTGGAGGACATTCATTATCCTCTTCAGTGAAGGTCTCAAAGACACTGAAATAAGTAGTTATAAAAATACATTGCAAATTTCTATCTATTTTTTCAAATTTCAGTAAATGAGATGGGCAAGATGCTAAAATTAGAACTAACTGAATTTCTTCAGGAATTGCCTTCATAACTATTTTCTTTTTTTTTTAAATAGAAATCAAAGTCATAAAGCAACAGGGAAAAGAACTCACCCTTACAGAATAAGGGGCTCCAAGCTGGTATCTAGTGAGACAGAAAATGTTTGAGATTAACAATCCAGTGCAAATCCCCCTTAAAATGTTATCATAAATAGATGACATGACTCAAGAAAAATGGAAATTATAAACAGTTTATTTCTGTGAGTTAGATATTTAAACTCTGAAAACACAGTGTGTAGAGGAAAACTGGTAGTAGATAGAATCAGTAGATGATATAATTTCATATGAATAATCAAAGGATTTTTGAAGTTGAAGAGTGTTCAAAAAAGCTATGAATTTTTTTGAGAACTGTAGAAATAGTCACCTATTGAAAGGTTCAAGGAAAGAAGATTGAGAAAAGACTTGAGGAAGTAACTTTAGAAGGCAATTATGAATGTTACCAAGCTCTTAAATATAACAAAGAAAAATGTAAAAGAATCAATATAGTAAAGTTAAGTTAGGCAAATTAAAATTTGAGGTTGAAGAGTGGATGATAAAAATTAGGATGGATAACAGACCAACCAGTGTGGTGGGTATTTTTTATAGCTTTCCTAATATTTTTGATTAAATATATGATGTCATTCTAGGAAAAAAAAAAAGTAATCTAAAAACCCAAACAAATTATGTGAGGAAAACTGCCAGTAGCAATTCAAAATACTTGATCTGATGGCTCACTCTGGTCTTAAATCTTTGCAAGCACATGAAATTATTCACTGATTCTCAGGGCTTACATAACAGCAACCACCAGTAAAAAGCTTTCTTTCCAGCTGGCTAAAAGAGTATTTCCTGGAAGGCAGTGACCTGGCCTCGGTTATTCATGCTTTTGTCATTTCTCATTTATACTGTAGTGATTCAGCGCTCAATATAAATGGTCATACTGTTTCAGTGCTTACAGAAATTCAGCTGTTGAAGAAGGCTACATCTCATTTCAACAGTGCAGTCCCCTGGAAACCTATCAGATGTATCTGCCAGGCTTTTTCTTACCTTTCCATAGACTACCTAAAGTTCAAGGATACACCATGGCTGAAGCTCAGGAATGAAAAGGTCTCCATAAAGTTTTATGATGAAAACCAATTTTCTCTAATATAATGATCTCCCTACCCCTTGCCCATAACTGTATCTAATTGACATCTTATGGGCCAGACCAAGCTGCTTCTGTACATGCTCCTAACCTGTAAAGACTGCAGCCCTTTGTGATTCCTCTTTTTATTATGTTTGGACATTGTTGTATTTACATTTGTAGAATGGTTTAAGCTGGAAGATACCTGAAAAGGTCATCTAGTGCGACTTCAAGTCAAAGCTTATCCAGGTTCAAATTTAGGTCCACTGTCCAATCAAATTTTGTGTCTCTGCAAGGACAAATATTGCAAAATCCTTCTGTGCTATCTAGTTGAGTCCTTGACCACTCAGGGTGATTTTTTCTTATCACTATATAGTACTTAACTTTTTGCAATTTTTAGCTGCTGAATGTCATCCTTTTGACGTATCAGGCTCTGAGAAATTTGACTCCACCTTCTCTATACCACGCAATTGGTTTAGCTAAACACAGCACAGTTACATTTTCCCCACAGTCTTCTCTAAGTGGATCAAACCCAGCCTCCTCAAACTCTTGCTCCTTCAACATCTTATGATAGGCAGCCCCAAACTAGACAAAGTAATTCAGGTGCAACCTCATAAATGTTGGATAGACAACAAAGAATAATCAACTTCCTGGACTGGCTGGCTGTGTTCTCCCTAGTGCAGCCCATGCACTGTCAGCCTTCAGTTCTCCAATGCTCACCCTTGAGTTATGTTCAACTTCTTGCCCACAGTTCCTTTTCTACAAAATTCCTTTATCTAATGCATCCCATCTGATCTGGGGTATCTCGTACCTGGTCACAATTTATTATGCAGGCAATTCTGTGTCAGAATCAAGTTTTCTTGGGAAGGGAGCAATCCGAGACGATGGCATTTAGGGCCAAAGTCTAGGCTTTTATAAATGTAACTGCTTTATTCAGCATGTGAAGAATAAGCCTCAAACTATTAATTACACCAGTGTTAAGAAACTTGAATGCTAAGAGATAATCAAAAGAGCCCTCAAAACATCTCCTCACTAAGAGACTTTCTTTTTCTCCCCCCTTCCACTACAAAAAAAAATAATTAGCAAAACAAGACTCTGAACACACTTTCCCCGGTGAAGAGAGAATATAAATATAAACTGCTCAGAACAGATGTTCAAAGGCTGACAGCCATGTTTTTCACTGCACTGGAAAATATATGAATACTTTAGTGCTGAGCCCAGAGTAACAAAGAAAATGAGAAGGAAAGAGTATTCTTGCTACTTACCATTTTTTTTCTGTTTGGCAAATTACATTATTACAAAGCTATAAAAGTATGATGATCTTTATGACAAATGATCTAGATATGACTAATGTTAGCAGCCAGATTAGGGAAAAAGCTTATTCTCAGAGTGTTACAGTTAAGGGCAAAAAGCACAACAGGATCTGTCATTCTGAGTAAAACAATCCATAAAACCTCATTCAGTAATTTCCATGTTCAGTGCCAGCTATATGCAACTTGAATTAGCATGTGTGTTTGGACATGTGCCACCTTACTTGACAACATGAAGAAAGAAAAAATCTACATGTCCATTGGCAAGCTGCCCTGATAGTTAAGCACATTCTTGATTTAAAAATATGCACATTATTTTCAGCCTAAATTACTTTACCTTTAATTTTCATCTGTTTGGAGTACATTTTACTGTCTGTGACTGCAGGGTCAAACAGTCTCCTACTAACTGATACCTTATCCTCGTGGAGGCACTTCGTATTTGTAATTAATTGCCTCTTAAATACTTCTTGTGCAAACTAAATAAATGGAGGGATTTTTACCATAAAATATTTTTGTAAGTCTTTTATTGAGAACATAAATTGCCTTTTAAAAATATATTTTCTTTACAGCAATGAATTGAAAGCAGGATATAACAGCAATATATTACAGTCATCAATATTTTGCTTAGCTCCTGTTATTTTACCACCTCACCCTTAGTTAAAACTTTCTCATTTTGCATCCAAGGATGATACTAACAAAACCAACAAGAGTAACAAAAATTATAATAACAGCCCACTCCCACCCCCTCAAAATCCAAACAAAAATCCCCACCAACCAACCAACCAACCAACCAACCAACCAACCAACCAACCAACCAACCAAAAAAACCCAGTTCTCGCTGTGCTGCTAGAGCTGCCATGTTCTCCAGATCCGTAGAAAAACACGTATGTACATCACCCCTTTAGGGGGTTACAGCATAACTTCATTCCCATGCTGCACCTGAACTTCATGGTGCTCTAGAAATCACCAATACTTTTAATTTTGGGGAGATTAAGAAATTGAGATATTCTCCATATCCATATTACATAGTCCCCAACATCTTGACTTGAGACTCTGGTGACAGTGGCCAAAAGAGTCAACATAATTGCATTGTTAAAGCTCTGACAATCATAGAATCACGAAATGGCTTGGGCTGGAAGGGGCCTTAAAGATAGTTTCATTTCACCTCTTTGTTGTGGGCAGGGACACCTTCCACTAGACTAGGTTGCTCAGAGCCCCATCCAACCTGACCTTGAGCACCTCCAGGGATGGGGCATCCACAGCTTCTCTGGGCAACCTGTGCCATTGCCTCACCACCCCCACTTTAAAGAATTTCTTTCTAGTCTCTAATCTAGATGTATCCTCTTTCAGTTTGAAGCCATTCCCTCTTATCCTGGCACTACAGAACTATTTATGGTCCTGGCAATACAGGATTATTTTCCCTTGTAAATAGTGTCTCTCCATCTGTTGCAGCCTTCTTTCTGGTACTACCTATGGATGAGGCAGGCCTAGGGATGCTGCCACAGGCCATGCCAGGTACAAGCTACTAAAGACATCACAGAGTTAAACAGTAATGGAGCAGGCATAAAAACAACCATGGAGCCACATTCAGATAGATCTAGTATTCCTTGACAGTAGTGGGAACATTTCCATTGGCTTCAGTGAGTACAGAATTGCCAAAAAACAATAGATTTTTTGTGGTTGTTTCTGCATTTCAACAAGCTGGATTTAAATTCATTAACATTCCAAATGAGATCGATAATGAATAGTTCAGTAATAATTACCAGGACTCCACAGAAAACTCTATAAATTATGTCATGAGCTATACACTGCATGTGCCAATTTTCCATAAACAAGGGATTATTGCACTCTCTGTTTTCTAACAATAAGCGCATTTGGTAATTGTCACTAGAACCATACATTATTCATCTGAATTTAAAGCTGTGCTCATTTATCTCTTTGCCAAAATTTTCCTTCCATTCCAATAACAGGTCTGTAAGAAACAGATTCAACTGAGGTTTCCTCCAAGGCAAAGATGTTCTCCTGAACATCTGAATTTGAGCTGAAAAGTCATGTTCTAATTAATTTGCTGGGGCCAAATGTGATCTGCCAATACCTAAATCAAGTTACTGCAAGACAACTGGGCTGCAGTCTAGAGCAATTTTGTTGCACATCTCATAGTGCTGTAGTGTTTATCCTAAGGTCCAAGCTGCTAAAGTGACTATCTAAAAATCTCCTTTAAATAAATACAAATATAAATTATTGGACTTCCTGGTCATGGACAGTGCTTCAAATCTGCAGGTAGAGAAGGGCATGGCAAAGACTTTTATTTTAAAAATTTCCTTTCATCCTATTTCATTAATGCATAATCCCTATAATATTTCTCTACATTGTAGATCAAAATCAATGGTTAAATCAGAAATCAGAGCTGAAAAGGGAGAGATTTTTAGAAAGATACTTTTATATTATGTAGAGAAATTGCCAGTCATTAATTTATTGGTGTGTTTTACTTGGTGAACACTGAATTCTCAGCAGTTAGTAAAACAAGGAAAGAATTTATTTTTAAACAGAATTAAAAAATCATGTTTACAGAAGTTGTAACTGCATTACCAAAATGATTACATGAAACTGTAATCATTTTACTGTAGTCAAAATTTAAACTGGTGGTTTGAGTCTAAATGTGGAAGATTATTCAACATATTCCCTCACAAATTAGCCTATGAAAAAATACATATGCTGACCAATTGTTTTAATATCCAATACCATGGAGCTGAAAACAAAAAGAACTCGTTCAGTCAACTTAATCCAGACATCTTTTTTGCAAGTACCGATCTTAACTGTGTAATCCTAGTCATGATTTTACTGTTTTGAACCCATTACCTTCTGTCCACTATTCCAAATGGAAATCTGCTTCAAATGAGCATTCAGTCTGGCAGAGAGTAGAAAAAAACTTCTTATAATTTTCATCTTTAGTGAAAATCATGTTTGTAGACACTATCTGAACTTACTTGTTTTTATACCAATACCATTCATCACTGAAAATACATATTTTACCTCTCAGCTATGCATTATTTTTAGGCAAACCTCTTGTGAAGTTAAACCACCCAAGCTCCTTTAATCTTTTTTTTAAACTAAATTCTGAAATTCCTTGGTCATCCCTTAGTATCCCTTATCTGCAGGGTCTCTGAATGAAACTTTCCTGACTGTAACAATCAGAAGCATTTAATTTAAACTAATGAATTAATTTCCCTGACACATCCATGTCTGTATTGGTAAATCAGCTGTTTGTGAGGGACATTAGTTGATGTGGCATGGCTCACTTCTGCCAGGCAAGCAGTCCCCTGGCTTTCATCACTGTCCTGAGAATCATTCCCAGGTCACATCATTGGTCCATGTCTGTGTCCTGTTTAATTTATTTGCATAATTGCAGTATATGAGGAATATGACACTGGTAAAAATGCTGCTCAGTTTTTCCTGGAATTACTTTTCCCAACATATCCTAGATCTCACTTTGCATGTCTGACCCTCATATATCACATCCTCCCTGAAGTCAGCTGCTGTACTTGCATTTTTCTCCATCTGACTACAGTAATCTTCCAGGATTTTACCAAGGCAAAACATTTGGATTGTCTAACTCTGACATTTACAATTTTGTTCAGTTCTGCAAGGGGTCTTCAAGATTTTCAAGATCAAAAATATGACATGTCTACTATGTAGACTAGTAAATCAGACTTACAAATTACAATAGACATGGAGCAAGCAAATTAACAACATGATGCAGTGAAAAAGGGTTTTTTGCACATGAAAGATTACACTATTTACTTGCTTAAAGAGTGCACAAGTTACTAAAATAAACAAAAACACTGGAATTTTTTTCAGGTACAGTCACTGATAGTCATATGACAATACATTCCCCCATTTCTTCAATTTCATTCCAAGGTTGCATCTGTTAATAGAACACCCTGAGAGATTTCATGTGAATCTGTTAAAACAATACCCGGAGAAATTTCGTGTGCATTACATGACATTAAAATCTCAGTCTACGCCTGTTTATCTAGCTTTCATTTGGAGACTACATGTGAACACTCATATTCTTCATCCCCAGGAAATTTATAACCAAATCAGCTTTAGTACTCCCTTCACTCAAATCTTTGATAAAAACCCCAAAGCATTCTGGTCAAATTCAAATGCAATACAAATAAAAGCAACACAGACTTTGACTTTTTATTTCTTAAATGTCTTATCTCTTAGCCACCAGAGGAAGATTATTGAGGCTATGAATAGTTGAAATAAGTGATTGATAATGAAGAGGGGGAAAAGTTAATTAAAGATTTAAAATGAGAATTTTGATACCCTATGTGTTCAAACAAAGTGCCTTTCTTAGATCCTACAAAGCCTTACCCGTATGCTAATTTCATGGAAATGAGGTTTATTATACTCTGTGGATTTTTCATTAAACAAGCAGAGACATAACCATATATACTCCTCTTTCCCTACCCCAAGCTCTCACACATTCTGTGAAAGGTGTGATAGCTACTTTCTTTTTATCAGTTTTTATCCCTTGTCAACTTGTCTTTGTTGAATCCACATAAAAGAGGCCGTTCCACAAACCCTGTAAGATGGATCCCCAGCCTGCCTGAACTCAGCATTTCTTATGATCTACCCCAGTCTTGCTCATTTCTGTTGGGCTGTAAATTGCAAACTTTCCGCACACAAACTGCTTGTTTGGAACAGTACCTGGCTCAGACTAACTATCAAACCATGCCAGGTCCTGGGCTAAGATCTTCATATTGCATTCAAAACAATCCAATTCCCAAGGCTGCTATTTTGGACATATCTTCAGCCTGCATCCAGACTTCAGATTCAGAAGATTTTGTCAGATCTTTCTTTGGGCTCTTTTCCTGAAGAAATTGCCTCTCTTTCCTCTTTCAGAGCCTTCCACCAGGCCCAGAGTGCATCCACCAGGACAGGAATATGCAGACATTTCTTTTTATTTTTCCCCTCCTACCCACAGCCCTTCATACAGTGTGTATCATGTACTGTATTTATGCATGTAGTCCTTTCACTAAAGGGCAAAAAGAGCCAGCTCAGGTTTTAGTTGTCACCAACATGCGTTGTCTCAAGCCCCTCCACAGGCCTCAGAAAATTAAACTAGACTATCTGAAAAGTTCTTTCAGACTTAATGGTGATTACAATTGCTTGGGAAACACCTTCGTACTATTTTCTGAAGCAGCTTTCTATTCATAGCTATTCATAATACCATGTCTCTGAACACACTTTACAGCTGAAAACAAACAAAAAAAAAAGCTGCTCAAATTCCCCAGTCTTCTCTGCTGCATTTACTCTCTTCAATTTTTGCCCATAAGATTAATAGCTTAGTTCACTTTTCTATGCATGCTTGATCATCCAACACTTATATCTCGCCAACATCACAGGGGAGCTTAAATACTGAATATCCAGCATCAATGTCATGCAACAAAATTTCATTGCTAAAAGCATATTTCATTAGCTAAATAAAATCATGGTAAAGAGATTTTTTTAATTTTAAACAGAGAGAAGTGTGAAAAACCAGTTCTGATGTGGACATTCTGCATGGTTAAAAAAGACTAGAGAACCACTTACATTACTTATTATTTGTTCAACCTTTTTAGAGGCTAAGTTTCTTTTGAAATCTGAGGAAGTCATTCCACTTGTTCCAGACACAGGCCTATAAAGATATATATTTCTTTCATATTTGTGTATTTTTTGTTTTCCTCATTTTACCCACAGGTATGGCAAGACACAAAGGACTCAATTACATTTTTCAGTTATACCTAGTATGGTGTAGATAGATAGATAGATAGATAGATAGGATATAATTACCTAAATGTAACTTATTATCGAACATTTGAAATGTCCTACATACTCTCCAGCTGCTGGTTGAGAAGAGTTTCCTGGTTTCATCTATGTTTCTGCCATATGTGCAGAGCCTATATATATTTTCTATATTCCAAGGCTTCTGAAGAAACCTAGACATTTATGTGTAGACACCTTAATCAAGTTCAAAGAGTTGTAATATAGGCATATAACTCTTTTGAAGAATGCTTTGGCTAAAAAATTCTCATTAAGCAACAGCATTTTTCAGGCTACTTCTTTCCACCAAACTCAGGCTCTCTAAAAATAGTATAAAGAATGCAAATTGCAGGAATTGAATAATTCCTTGATATTAGAGATTTTCCTCCTATTTTTTGTGCTCTTTGTCAGATAATTTATCATTAAAGAGTGTGGTTTTGTATTCAGGTAAAGTGCTGAATTTCAGAGGAGTTCTGTGGTCTAAACACCTCTCAGATATCCTGTAGTGATGTCTAGTAGGTGTCTTGGAGATTTTTCTAACCTAGATGTTTTGCTAGGTTATGTTGCTAGTATGTTGCTATGTGTAAACTGGTGAAGTATGTGGTTCTTTCCAGTGCTATTCTTCTTTAAAAAAATCCCATGTGGGCTTTTTTTTTATTATTTTCATAAGAAATAAAGATCTTGAAACCAATGTTGTTCAGTTTTGTTTGCTCTGAAACTTAAAAGATTCTCCCTACGTGTATCTTGAGGCATGGAAGGAGTAAGCTGTAGCACTGTAAGTAAAGGTAAATTATCAACAGTAAGAATGAAATGTAGGACCTCTGGATCCAAACACACATATTTGTACTGACAGTGCAAAGGGGCTCTATTCCACAGCAACAGGCTGTGGCAAGGTCATCAACTTCTCTTTGCACAAAAGAGGGATACAATGCTGCCTTCAAATAATTTAAAAAAAGCTTCCTTGTTTACTGCTGAACTGCACTTATTTTGATCTCATTTCTTAGAATCAAAAAACGTGACTACTTTCAGTACCATTACAATGAAAGCTTTACATATTCTACTGAGTACAGGAATTTCCTTTATAACTATATTGATTTAAATTACAGTGGGATACATAGAAAACTAATTAGGAAGCAACATTTGGCTTCCCAGAACAAATACTTACGCCAGCTCTTCAAAAATAATGGGCAAAATTATTAACCTCAAGTACATGGTACCCCATCTACTAAGGAGATGAATGTTTATTTTTCGAAGTTCAGAACATGAAAACATAAAGGCTAATGAGTAGTTAAAGGACTCCTGAGAAGAAAAGATAGGATCCTCCTCAGAACAGGGCTAGAGAAACAGACTGAAAGGTTAAGTAGAGGAAGAAAGAAACAGTTTCTATAGAAAAAGTCTAAGATGTCAGTGCCTTTCCAGAACAAGTGCATAGCAAGCTGGAGAGAAAGGCTTCATATGAATATTATGTTACATTTGCAGGTTTAAATGTTTAAGGTTTTCTTTGATGCTTTACTTCTAAATAAATTACACTTCTAGAAGGCTTTCAGTCAGTTTTTTGTGTGGACAGCACTTTGAGTGAGCTGATTCTGCCCCTCTATTCTGCTCTAGTGAGATCCTACCTGGAATTTTGAGTGCAGCTCTGGAGTTCCTAGTACAGGAAGGACCTTGACATGTTGGAGTGAGACCAGAGGAGGTTCATCAAGTTAATTAGAGGGATACAGCACCTCTCCTATGAGGAAAGGTTGAGAGAATTGGGATTGTTGAGCCCACAGAGGAGAAGACTTTAGGGTGACCTGATTGCAGCCTCCCAGTACCTGGAGAGAGTCTACGAGAAAAATGGAGAGGGACATTTTACAAGGGCACATAGTGACAGGACAAAGGGGAGTAGGTTCAAACTGAAAGAGAGTAGGTTTAGATTAAACATAAGGAAAAAATTATTTTCTGTGAGTGTCATGATGCACTGGCACAGGTTGCCCTGAGAAGCTGTGGATGGTCCATCCCTGAAGGTGTTCAAGGCCATGTTGGATGGGGCTCTAAGCAACCTGGTCTAGTGAAAGAGGGATTGGAATGAGATGATCTTTAAGGTTCCTCTCAAACCAGGCCATTCTATGATTCTGATATATTACCTTGCCATGCTGCAGGGAAAAAGGGACATCAGGCTCCAATCCTATTTGAGATCCAGCCTCTGCCTGGGAGAAGCCAGGCTACAGTGAATGATCCAAAAATGACGACATTAATTCAGGCTAGGGGAGCCATGGGATTCTAGGATACTACTGTTTTGCCAAAATAAAGGAAAATCCCAAAGCTCTGTGTTTTGCTTTACCTAATATTATGCATTCTAACTGTCCTCATCTTTACTTTTCCTAACATACCTCTTTCAGGGATAATTCTCAAGAGCAAATATTTTTTTCCTGATAATAGGGCAATTGTGTCTTCCTTGTACCATCCAGCTCTTCCTCTGCTTGTGGATCACCTTTAGCTGTTTTTTGACCCATTTGGGTTTGAGTGGAACTGTGCTACTGTTCTAAGACAATGCATGAAGAGGATGTGACAGCTTTATGACTTGGGTGATAGCACAGTGAACAGGCACATTACAAAAAGGGCAATTACTGTAGTCTTTGTGATGTTATTTACAGTACTTTGCTAACAGGAGCAGCATTGTAAAAATGTTAGTTGTTAACACTGCTAAAGCGTAATGCCAGAGTTTCCTGCAGCACAAGAAGCTGGTATACTGATAAATGACACTGCATGAAATGGTGGCCGTGAAAAGCAAATTCACAGTGAATCAACCTCAACACCAGATTGGAGTAAGAGCGTTGCAAAGCTGATTTGTGGGTTGATGTTGCCATTTAATGTGGTTTCCATCAAACTGTTCATAAAATTCATAGCTGCAGCTAACCTCCATTACTGTGTCCTTGCACATTCTTCTTGAAAATAACTTGTTTATGAAGCTTCAGCAATGCAGAAGGACATTGTATGATCTGTAGGAAATGGAGGAGCTTCGTGTAAATATGGCCACAAAGTGATGGCCAGAAGACGCATTCCTTTTATGGGATTCAAATTCTTACTTGCATGTTATGATTCTGTCCAATAGTCTTTGCAACTATCTCTGCCATGTGTGTTGAGGCCAGTCAACAGGCTGAGGCAGGTCCACAGCCCAGAGATATCTATGCAGACATCTAATCTGAGACTCTGAATCTGGAGCTGAGCTCCACCCACTGTCGCTTCAGCCAAGCTCCATTATCCTCACAGACCAATGGTGTGATCCTGCAGACACAGGAGCACTGTTCCCAAACCATGGAGGTGTCCAGAATGTTATTGCCTTCAGCTCCCTGGAGAATCCCTGATGCAGATGCCAAATAAATCTAGCACCTAATCTATTCTCCATAACATCATAACAATTTTGATGAAAACAGTTTTTTGTTTGTATATGGATGACTTCGTGTAATGTTTTCCTCTGTGTTGATAAATTTCACCAATTTCATGATCAGCTTTGTGTGATTAAATGTTCCATTTCTCCAGCCATTTTATGTGACTTAGATTCATGATGAGAAAATATCAATGTCATAAGTATAGAAAGCATGACAATAAAATAGAAAATCAACCTGCCTGTTGAAATTCTGAGAGGTAATTTTTGATTTGCTTGCTTACAGTAATCTCTTTTTTTCTTTGCTACAGTGTTTTTGTTGTTTTGTGGTTTTAGATTTTTTTTTTTTTTTACTGTGGAGTGCACATAATTTATATAGAAAATATGGTGATTTTTAAGCTGGGGAGAAAAAGAAGATCCAAATTTATTTTTAAAATATCACTGTAGCAAAGTTAAGGCATATGTCCTTTGATGCCAGGATCAGGGAAATATTTGTAAAAGAAGCATATATTGTTGATGTGTACACTTCAGCAGTTTTTGGTTTATATTTCAAGTACATATTTACACCATATATTTAGTATGTGGAGGAGAGTTTTTAACAGACGAAGAGCAACTTAACCCTTCCTCTGATTTTCCATAGAAAAGAACTTCGAGTCCTTTTCAGATCAGATGACTTTCAGACCATATGACCTGTCTAAAGGAAAATCAAACCAGAAAGTGTAGTTGCCTTAGAGCTGAATAGGATTTTAACAAAGCAAGCCCTGGAATGACTGTGTCCACTATGATACTTTTGATGATCGATCATGAACTCAGTAGCTCCCTAGAACATGAATTCTGAAAATCTCAGTATTTTTTCCATGTTGGGTAAAAGCAAAAATTAAATATTACTTGTAATGTTAATATTCAATGAGAATTTATTATAATGCTCAAATTATATGTTCATAAATATTCTAGGCTTAGTCAGACAGGAAATATTTGGAATGTTTCAATGAGATCCAAGCTTGCACTTCCCTGGCTAAACTGCTCAGCCTATTAGCTTGAAAAGGCAAAATACAAAGGGCAAGATTTTCACGACTGATTAGGGAACTGAGAGAGTCACTTTGCATTTCCTTAAAAGGGGCTTGATTTTCATAAAATACAGAGAAGCCTTGAACCATCTAAAGCTGGTTTAGCACCCCAAGCTAAACCAGCTAAATTTACAAGTCCTTTTTGCCTGTCTCCAGCAAATGGTATATTTAAATTCAGTTTCATGAAAGGAAAATATCAAAGAGACAAATCCAATTTGATCATGAGAATCAAGTCCTACTAACTTTAATTATTGATAAAATAGATCAAACCCAGGAAGGATGCAAATGCTGCTGACATCTCTCATTCCTTGTTTGGGCTACCAGGGAAGCAGTCTGAACTAAGCTTGCAACATCATGTTGCATTCTGAAACGGAAAACAAATAACAGCCTCTGCTCTGCAAAGTCCTCACCCGCAGTCAGAACGACAACAGCTAATTGGATTAAGAAATGGATTATGACACCCAGCATAGTTTGAATTGGTTAATTGGATTAAAATAGATTGAACTGGCCATTTGGATTAAGGCATAATCAAACTTCTCCACAGACAAAAGATCTGAGAAGCATGTTAAGGAAAAAAAAAAAAAAGAAAAGGAAAGAGAGAGAGAAAAAAAGAGATAAGGGACAAGAAATGCTTGTTAAAGGGGGGTATGCTACTCTTCTCTTCCTAGCTATTTTTAATGAAGGGCACATTATCTTCTTGCCTAGCAGCTGAAATAACATTGTGTAATGGAAATGAGCTCAGCAAAAGGGCTGTAGTCATTATAAAAGATAAAAATCCCTAGAAGTCTGTTTAAATGTTAATAAATATAAAAGGATAAAAGAAGAAATTAAACATTTCAATACAATGTTACCCCCTATGCAAAACTTCCCGGTCTGCATTCGCTCCCCACTACATTATTGATTTTTAAATTACATTGTCTTTTTATTTCTTTTCTCTGAATCTGTCACTGTAAGAACTGACACAAAATCTAATCAAACCATAAGGAAACCATCAATTTTATCTAGTTATTCAGCTGGTTGGTGAATAACATCACAGCCTCTGGTCCTGCTCATAGTAATGAAATCAAGCCCTGACCTGTGCTTTCTTATTTTAAAGGTTTTGCTTTGGAAGAACTACACAGCTGAAGGAAGCACCTCTTTGGGAGTGTTGTGGCACAGTATAAGGGTACAGGCTGTCACAAGGCATTGACCAAATTTTTTATGTATCTCTCAGTGACAGATCTACATAGAGATCTACATGCTTTTTAATACTTCCTGATTTATGTGCGAGCCTCACAAATTTTTTTTCATAAGTTTGTAGAGCAAAAGACACTATTCTATCAGTGCCATCCCACTGAACATCACATGGGCACACAAAAGAAAATTAGCTGGTGCAAAGACCCTTAAGCCATTGCCACTAAAAATGGGCTTCAAATCAAGAGCTGCAGTTCATTCCCATTCAGGGGCTGCAGAAAACCCATGGTGCTGGCAACATCTGTTTATCTTCTGAGCCCTTCAGGAGAGCCATGGATTTTCAGAGGCTCCAGCAGCATTGAGGGTCTGCTTTATCATCCAGGTCTCCATTTCAAAGCCAGTGCTAGCCTATACTGGTGGGAGCAAGGGATAGGGAGAGATATGAGGGAAAAAAATTGTAATAATCAGATAGACCACAGCAGTCTTTGGGCTCCTCTTTAGTTTTCCCCCATAGTCCCTGTGGCCCATGCAAGCAGCAGGGAAATGAGTCTTTGCCCTTCCAGCTGTCCTCTCTGCCAAGCAGGACAGGTCAGTTGTTTCTTTTCAGGTTTTCTTGCCTGGAGCTCAATCTCTCTGACATTGCTCAAGTGCTCTGAGTGCACCCTTCAGTTAACAAGAGCAGCAAAATGTTGTGAAAACAGGTGATGCTTGAGGTCAGAGATGGAGTTAAGTACCATAGAAGTTCAGGACTACGTGAGAAATTTTCCCAGATGCAGTTTGCCAAAAAAAAAGAATCTACATTCAGCAGCAATGTGATATGTGCTAACTTAGTGTGAAAATCCTACCTTCAATCTCAACCTTTGCAGAAGCCCCATCAAAACCCAAGTAACATTGCTGAATAATGCATTACTTAAATTAGCAGATTACTGGAGACAAGAAATGGCCATAAACTGTAGTCATAATTCAGTGTGCATTAAACTTTCCAATCACTATCTCTAAATCACCTTGGTTCTACCACATTTTCTTTTTCATCTTCTTTCTCTAGAAATGAACAGGAAATAATAAAATCCTGGTAATTTATTAACATAAGAAAAAAATCTGAGGATGGGATGATATACATTCATTGAAAGTCTCATTTCCTTCCATCATTCAGAAAATAAATTTCCTGTGTTTGGTTTGCTTTGGTTTGGTTTCAATCAGAGAGCACGCTAGGAATATTTGCAAAATTATAGCGGGACTGTTACTTTAATATCAAATAGAAGACACCTGTACTGCCCTGTAAAAAATTATAAAACAAAACTTTTTCAAGTATTACAGAGGTATAAGCACAATGCTGCTCCATGATCTGGAGTAGGTCAGATCATACCTTGAAAGCTATTTTTGCATGTAACCATCTTTATCCTATTTGTTGAATAGCCAGGACTTCTCTTCTGTATCAACATGACCATCCCATGGAGGAGCACAGACTCTTTATAGACAACTTCATTTTTGATGAAGGCATGTCTATGTATAGACATACCTTCATCAAAAAACCAGAATCAGTGTGCCTGGGGGCTTTGTGTTCAACCATTACAATTATCTGCTCTTACCATCAGCTAGAGCATACTGCACTTTAGGACAGAGATCCCACTGGATCATCAATAATAACAAATTTCTTAATAAACTCAAGAGCTTGAAAGCTTTGCTGGGGGGTCTGTGGCCAGGGAGAACCTAAACCTCAGAAGCTCTGACCCAGGTGCACTCAGCTATGCTGGTCTAGCTGGGCACACCACAGCTGTGCCAATGTTACCAAAATAAGCGAGGTAAGGTTCATCCATCAGCAGAGTGGTTGCCAAGCCAGCACCCTAAGAAGTAATTCACAAAGCAGTATCAGCTTTGACCTACCCTCTCTTGCCTCCTCTCCCCATCAGTGAACCTGTCAATCTCCAGCTTCAAGGTGTCAGAAATATGCTTCTTCCTGCTGAAGTAACCAATTAAGTTTTATTGCTTTATTGATGACACAGATATAAAATGACTATGTAGAGCATCTGTCATAAAATGCTTGCTTAAGAATCTGTTGCTGGAGACATCAGTACTGCAGCAGAAAGATGAAAGGAAGATTTAAAAGGCGTGATGTGGATATGTGTTAGAAGCTAATTACATGCAGTGGGAACAGATACAAGGATGGCTTGCCATCAGCTGTGGATTGCATCGAAGATGTGGTTATCAGTGCTAAAATGTTTTCATAAAACAATCTTATGTGCTGTCGAGCTAGTCATTTTTCTATCATGAATTGTTCCTTCTAGTGATTTTTTTTTAAGAGGATGAAAATTCAGTCCTGGTTTTCTCTTATTCTGTACAGAGTACTTTTATGGGGAGCTCACAAGTACACACAAAACATTAAATGCTGGTCCTGAACAGGGAAGTCTATTGTCAGGAGGCATCTCTTATAGCAATGGCATTAATTTATAGAAATATAAAGAAGAAATTCAGCATGAAGTATCTATGACCAT
The DNA here is from genome assembly GCF_901933205.1 of Camarhynchus parvulus. Taxonomy (NCBI): domain Eukaryota; kingdom Metazoa; phylum Chordata; class Aves; order Passeriformes; family Thraupidae; genus Camarhynchus; species Camarhynchus parvulus. Next base: position 79,569,725 of record NC_044573.1, on the reverse strand, counting down.
ATAAATCTATCATGAATCAGTTCAAATGAAAGCTGTTGAAAAGAACTGGATTGCGAATATATTCATGTAACTGCCTGTGACACAGAAAGTTTACAAAAGAAAAAAAGAAATGCTAGCAATAAAAATGGAAAGGTGTCTTTCTTCTACCATATTCTTTTATCCTTGATATATGCCCTGCTTCTGCATTTTTCATATGAAAGCTTAAGAGAGTGTTGAAATTCTCAAAAAAAAAAGTAAAAGGACTAGCTGTGCCTATTGCCTATCAGATATAGTCACAGAGGCAGTTGACTCAGATATACAGATTAGGGAATCTTTTATGCTTTGGCAGCATTGGCCCCTGCTTTTTTCTGTGTAGCCCACAGCAGTATTACCTCCTTAATTTGTTATTTTATAAATATTTTGAGTACTGAAACGTTTAAAAAGCCCCAGAACAAAATAAAAAAGAAAAAAAAAACCAAACAGCATCACTATTGTCAGTTTTAAAATGGCAAACTCAGATTCTTAGCAGGTTCCTTTGAAAAGGGAAATTGTGTATTAGGATCATGTGCACAGGGACATGTTATCAATTCTGAATTATTTTCAAGATGTAGTCTTGCCTGCTGCTATCACATTATACAGTGCTGCAAATCGCATGTACCCTTAAGAAAGGTCAAAAGCAAGAAATTTTAAATACCATGGGATTCTTCCTCTTTTTATACAAAAGGCCATGCTTTATTGAAGAGGTTAGGAAATCTGGTATTGTAAAATCCACAGTGGAGATCAATTCTGTGTCACTGAAATAGGAGGCTATGTTATTTACTACATATGTAAATACTAAAGAACTGAAAACCTATTCTAACTTAATATTAAAATACATTTTTCAGAGATCTGGGCATGGATCTAATAAATTCACTGTCTTATTTAGAAAACAAGGAGATAGAAGCAAGCATTAAACTCCCATACAAAACCTGACCAAAGAAATATTCACTGATTGTTTTCATTCCTTATTCCTTTTCCATCCTAATTTCCTTTCTGCCTTCTCTTCCTTTTTTTTGGCTATATAAATAGTTATTTTTTCAGAGTCAGGAAGGATGTATTGTGGCAAGAGGAGGAAAGCCACCTTTTAAAATTTTTTTTGTTTCTGTTTGTTTCATTCATATATTCAGACAGAAATTGTTTTAAAATAGCCTCTAAATATTGAAATTCAAAAGAATGAGAAAATTTCCATCTTTTTGACCTGACTCGATCAACCCTCATTGCAGCACCACCCAAGCATTCAACATTTCATTCAGTCAAGCTAATGGCTAAAAGATTGATGAAGAAATATTTGTTTTGCTACTTGACCATGTCCTAAAATCACTGTAAGAATAATATTTTCTTTGTGTTTATTTATTGGTCCTGACACAAATCCCATCCCATATTGATGCAATGATCTTTGTGACCACTACACATCTTGAAAAGTGAGAAGGAGGAAACCAAAGCACTGCTTCTTTAGAGAATGTGTTTCCTGCCTTGACATTTCAAGAGTCAAATGCAGATGATATATGTTTGCAGGAGGTTTAACCCCATCCTGTCAAATAAGATCAGGTATCAGGAGCAGTCTTTGTAGCAGTAACAGGAAAAAATAACTGTTATGGGAAAGTACACAGAAATGCTGCAATGTCTCTATCACCATCCCCCATTCCCCTCTGTCCCAGACCACATCAGTCACCATTACCAGGCATATCTGTGTGTACTCACTCTGTAGTTACAGTAACTTGGAGGGCAAAACCTAATTATATATGAACCTCTGCTTGAAAAACTGCACCTGTTGAAATATCCAATTGTCTCAAAAGTTACTAAATAATTTGCAATTATTTGTTTATGCTTAGTTGCTGCTGTAGAATTATTTTTGTATTTCAGACATCATTTAAATTAAAATGATCCAAACAAATGGACATTCTTCTTTCATTAGTGCTTTACACTCTCTAAATCATAAAATTTAATTCACAGCAGAGTAATAGAGTGTCTGTTATAAATATTCCAGGTACAAGATTTCTGGTGCTGAGATAGCATCCATCCAGGGCAAAAGATGGATCTATGTCATCACTATTAGAGTGTGTTATTCAAGTTGCATACATGCAGGCTGAATTCCTGTGCCACTCAAAGGAGACATTGAAAAGATGAGTTCATCCACCCTGTTCCATAGTTCCTTATCTCAAAAACATGAATAATTATATTCTCTCTAAAAGGAGTAGAAGAAGTACAAATCCATGAATGGTTGTGTAAGATTGGATACTACAGTGCTGAAGACCATAGCAAGAAACCTTTGCAACTATATTTGCTTCCAACTTTTTTAATCTTCCTTAGTCCCTACCCTCTGGGAATTCCTACAAATATTCCTTCATCTCATCTTGCCCCTTTGTTTTTTATAGCATATGCTGGTCCACCACCATGGAATCCAGCAGTGGTTAGGGTCACACTGTAAAGCTATGAAACTTAGAGCGTAATCACATGGTTTTAATGTAGATCAACCACCTCCTGAACCCTTCCTGTAATGGCAGTCTATCTTAAGATATGCATTAGTGAAGAAAATCAATTAAATTACCACAACTTAATGAACTATTGCTTGTTGGACAGTCAGGGTATGTGACTCTGTTACCACAATTGAAAAAAATAGGCCATAAAGGGCATAAAGTAGTTGCATTTCGTATCTGAGTGAATCACATATTCAGATAGCAGTGAAAAATATTGATTCTTTTTGCTTGTATTGAGTCTTCTCCTGTGGTCAAACAACAAGTCACAAACTACAATTGATAAGAAATTGCAGCAGACAAGACCTAATCTTCTCCCACTGCTCTTCCCATCCTTGAACTATACATCTTGCCTTGGACTACACCTTAGTAGGAATTCTTGGCAGAATGTTTAAGACAAGGAACTGAATCACTGTATGAATACAGGTACAGTCAAGTGTTAATTCAGTTCAGGTTAAGCTACACATTGTATTTCTCAGGCTATTTAGGATGAGCCAGTGTTTGTCCTGGTGCAAGGATTAGCATTTAGTCTGAAAACTCCTGGGTTTTTAGCTTTACAATTTCTGGTACATCTAAGGTTTGTTTCAATCACTAAGAGATTTGCAATCGTGCAGTTGCTTGTAGCTCACACTACAATGTCAGCAGTGAATGTCTTGCACAGCATTACACAGGAAATGGCCATAAATGATTTGGACCAAATTTCCCCTTTTCCCTCAAGAGGACTTCCAGGGTCAGAGTTGAGGTCATTAACAGGATGGTGTGGGGAAACTCACACTGCAGCTATCTCTCGTGTTTGCAGCTCATGGATAAACAATGGACCTCACTGTAAAATATTTCAGTCCATTAATCTTCAAAAATACAAATATTTATAATGCAGTAAGAATGCATTAGCCCTGTACACAGTATCTGCTGTGATTTGCTTCCCTTTGTGCAGTTCATTAGCTGTTTTAATACTAATACATTAGCTGTTCAATACTAGTACATGAGCTAGTTTAATACAGGCATCAGTTCTAGGGTGTGTTGTGCTCACTCTCCATCCATCTGTGAATGCACAGACTATCTGAGAATGTAGGGGTCATCTTCTGGCTTGTGGATTTTGTTATGGTGTTCAGGAGAACTTAATCTTTCCAACTCTACTCTCTCCCTCTGAGGTTGACAAGGCCAGGAGAAAGAGGGCACTTTCTCCAATTGCTTTGAAACTGAGCATAAAAAACAAAGCATAAAAAAAGGCAATCTTGTTAAAGCAGTTTTTATACTCTGTTCTCAAATTGTGCCAAGCACTCTTCAAAAAAGGTGCTGGTCCAGAAGAACCGTATTTTCAGAATAGGCTTTCTTCTTTGCTTATTTTAATTTGAACAGTTAATGTTTCATTCTGCTCCATCAATGCAAATGGGTCTCAGTACAGCAATGTACTCCCCCCACCAACGAGATCTGCATTTTGTGTCCTGCACTTACCTTTCAAAAACAGGTTCAGCATTTAGACCTGCAAAGGATGATTTTTCACAATACAGTGCATTAATAACAAGACAGTTTCTCTTGTAGAGATGCTAAGACTGACATAATATCATATTTAATGGGCCACTGTCAACAATGAACAGTCCATGAAAGAGCACATTCAGCACTGTCACTTTCTAGGTAATTAGTTTCACCATTTAAATTATTACACTTCCAGTAATATTATGGCAATGACATAGGCACATCAAGAAAAAACTGTATTCTGCCCTTTCTTCACCCATGCTAATTGCTTGCAGACCTGTGGTAAAGGCAATGGAATGAAAAAAGAAAAAAAAAGAAAAAGAGAGGGGAGAAGGCAAAACAACCCCAACAAATTATGATTCCCTGATGGAAATTACTTATCAACATTCGCTGTACATTATATGTTGCTAATTTACAGATACATAGATGTTGTTTGCATTGTTTTTACAAACATTTTCTTAGATTCCTAGTTTCAAAACATGAGCTAATGGATCCAAATCTTTTTTTGTTCCTATTTCAAACATAGAGAAATAGTTCTGCTTTCTTGCTCAATTTACTAACAGAGAGGAGTGTCTCTTCTATACAGAGCTAAGCTTTGTATTTTGCTATGCCCAGGCACCAGTGCAGATGCGCAGGACCATACAGCTCATGCTTTACTGTAGGATTTTTCCAATAAACAGCTAGATTTTTGCTCCAGCTAGTTATATGAACTGGGCAGAGCAAGAGTGTACTCTGGCACCATCTAGCAAAAACACAATGCAACTCAGTCTCTGAGTACAGACTAAAATGGGGACATGAAATAACTAAACTGCAAGAGAATTCAAAATATTGGCACCATATCTCTTTTTTGACACAGGTGAAAAAGAGCTTTAAGGATGATTTGTAAATATAAACCCCTTTGTCAAATGGCTATTTGTGCTGTCATAGCAGAATCTTATTTCTTATATTTCAAGGCAAATGGAATAGAAGATATAATCTATAGTGATGATTGATGCCTCTGCAGAAGTGGATTAAAAAGCAAAGTAATTTCTTAAGTGTAGGCTTCTGCTTTAACCTTACTTGAAATCACCAACTGAGGCAAAAACCTAGCATATCCTGAGAACAAGGTTGTTTTTAATAGTGACTTATTTACTGGCCATAGAGAAACATCCTGGTTTTCAGTGTCTCCGTATGTACAATGGAAAAAGAAATATTTTACAGGATTGCAGAGAAAATAAATGATTGCACACTTACTGGCTGTTCTGAAAGCATGACCAAAGCTGAAGCAACCATTTTCCTTCCTATTAATACTATAATAGGGCCGTTTTCAAACAGAAGCTTACACTTTTAAAGAGAAATGAAGAAATAAAGTCTGGAGATAAGAAAAGAAAATAAAAGAAAACATGTTATTATATTGATAAGAACAGCTCTGCTGTTTTTGCTTTACCTTGGGTAAGGAGGTGAGGCCGTCAGGTGGTATAAATTACACTACTTCCAGCTTCCTTCAAATGATGCCCTTTCACACTGACTGAAAACCTGGCCTGTGTTCTCTAGCAGCTCTGACCTTGGAAATCCCTTTGCTTGAAGAAGTTTTATGGAAAGCTTGCCTTCAGAACATTTATTTTTTGATATACAGAGGCACTCAAAGTTAAGTTTTTTTCCATTAAATGACAAATAATTGCTAACTTTTCTAAGTAGCATTTAGAAACACAGAATCACAGAATAAACTGAGTTGGAAGGGATCCACAAGGATCAAGCCCAGCACAGCACAGCACCATCCCCAAGAGTCGTACCATGTACCTGAGAGCATTGTCCAAATGCTTCTTGAGCTCTGCCAGGCTGGTGCTGTGACCACTTCCCTGTTCCAGTGCCCAAACACCCTCTGGGTGAAGAACCTTTTTCTGACCTAAACCTCCCCTGACACAACTTCAGGCCATAATACAATTAGCTTGACTTTCTAAATCCTGTTGTCTGAGTTAATGTTTTAATTTTCTTCTCATCAAATGACTTGTTATATAACTACTTTTTTTTCTAACATCTCACCAGTGCAATCTTGCTTGCAAATTCTGATAAGATGTTTGGGATGGTTTATAAGGTTTCCTTAGTAATCTGGTAATTTTTGCAGTCATTTTTAAGCGTCTGTAAACTTGGGGGGAACAAGGAAAAATTATAAGCCAGTGGTGTGAATTGAAAATTGTTAAAACTGTTATATTAGACATAATTCACTAAATAAATTGCCCCGGTTTTCTTAAGCACAATATTTATTTTTTAAGTGGACTTTTTCTTGTTTTTGTCCTTTTACCTGAAAGAAGGCATTTCCTTAAATCTCTGCTTAAGACTCATACTATCCTCTCTTTTCTGAACAATTCTTGTTTCTTTTCATCATAACTTCCATTAAAAAAGCTAACTTTTGGAATATCTACTCTGAAACCTGAATGCAATTAAATTCTCTCCAATACTTTACTAATTAATTCATATGCCATTATATAATATCTGTGAAACACTGACAGAAGAGATCACATTTCTGATTTTCCCACCTTTCCAAAGACACACAGGCAGTTTCCAGGTTTGAGGGATTTTCTCTTTCTGGCTTCTCTTAATCCCTGTAGTATTCTGGCTAAATGTTTCCATCTGCAGGGTGTAACCTCAAAATACAGAGCTCTCAGCTGCTTTCTGGGCCAACACATAACTGGATAGAGACATGTACAGCACACCGGGTTGTCAGTGAAGAATACACATCTATACTTTGCTCCCATGGCAAACACAGGCACAGCAGTCCCTGACACGGTGGCCTCAGCAGGGCTCCTTTCCTCACCAGCACCAGGCTCCTCCCATGGGTGGACTGTCCCCACAGACAGTGTGGAATGTCCCTGCCTCCCCAGGGACTCTGAACCCAAGCATACCTAATGGAATTCTCATTCCAAGTCATGCTAGGGAGCCATGTGGACACCACAGAACATGACCACACTAATAAACCACAGAGGAGGGGACCACTATAACCCACAGCACAGGTCTGTGCTCCTGCCGCCATTGCACAGACTGATGGGACGACTTGACCTAGAACCTCATGGGGATCCACAGTGTCAGTCAAGTGCAGACACACTGTTTTACTCATTTATTTTTAAGAGCAATGGTTGGAAACATTTTTCATCGGATTGCATACGTTATTTAGCCACCTGCATTGGCTATTCCATAATAAAGACAAATTTCTGTTGGCTTCTTGACATGAGTTTAAAATACGTTTGTGAACACAGCAATGTGGGAAACTATTTGAAAGTGGGCCTTCTTCCATTCTGCTGGAGCAATCCCTATGGCTTCAGGATAAACCAAATGAAAAGCATTTTATTTAGGATCTGGCAAGTATCCACACCAATTTTTCACAAAGTCATGATATGCTTATGCTGAAAATGTTGACATATATGAAACCTCTGTGCAGCAAAATGTCATAGTAACAATAAAGAAAATGGGCTATGGTTTAGGCCTATTTTTTTTTTGTACAGTGCCAAATTCCCCCGTAGGATAAACTGCAGAGAAATGGTCTCTGGAAAAACAGACTGATTATTTCTGGTTTCATTAACAAGCTGTCAGTGTCTCCCTCTAAAAGACCCACATACGCAAATAATGGTGTTCTTATATTTAGATTTTTCTCTATCACCTTAAAACTATCCTATCTCCCTGCAGCTGTGTCCTTTCCAAGCTGTCAGATTCGCATATTAACTGATATTTCATCAATTTGGCCTGAGCTGCATTTGTAACTGAGTCCCAAGGGGAAAGGCTAATGCATTAAACAGAACATTAGCCTCCTGGAAGTCGTATTTCCTTCAGAAGCAAAGAAGCCTTCCTCAGCTGAGCTCTACAAACCAGAAGCACCAAGATGGTGTGGAGAAACTAATATTGTTCCTTGTGAATTTTTCATGAGGGTTTCTGCCCATGCATCTCTAACATCCATCACTGACCTTCACTTATCCTCATCCACATAGTAAAGATGGGAAAGGTAAAAATGACCTGGGCCTCCACATTTTTGGAAATATTTGATACAGAATTGAGAGTATCAGGGAGAATTTGGAGCTGGAGACAGGAACCAGGTTGGATGGATGTTAGCTTGCTAGTCCATAGCCCAATGTCTACAGAATCATGCAGTGCCAGAGGTAGTTAGTTTGTAGCTGTACAGATGGTCATGGATGATACGATTTGCCTCAGGCAGGAGAGCTGTTCTTGCTTATTCCACTGAAATGTAGCCTTAGATATTTGTAGCTAAATTGCTTTGATTTTTTTATTGTAAACTCCTCAAGTTAAAAGGGTAAAGCTCAATTTATGAACAAGATATCAGAAGGCAAAGTTTAAAATGCAAGTGTCCCTAACCTAGCTTAAATACAAATTTCAGAAACAATTTCATTTGAAATACATTTAACTTGCAAGCTTACCAATCGCATCATTTCCCATACAGTTCAAATCAAGACTCGGCAGAACTTTCTCATTAATGCATCAAATAATGCAGATGTCCTTTTCTTGCCCCCTTTGAAGTGACATATGCTTCAATTTATTTTTAATCTTCTTAGTGATGTTGTAAGTAAAGCTGCCCTGTGTGACATATGAAGTTACTATTTTCTTCACTGCTATGAATCTGGAGAACGCAGGGAGTAGTGGCTAAATGCAGATTGAATCAGGCTGTTTAACCTAAATGCCAAGGAATGAAAGCCAGCATCTAACTGTGAGGACATACACAAAGGCAAATGCAATGAATGTGCCCCTTGCACTAAGAGAGAGAATACACTAAACACTTAAAACCTCACATCTGCACTTCTCTTTTACAAGGCACATTTCCACTGCCAGATGAAGTTTTTTGGCTGTAGCTGTGTGGAACAACAGTGTCATCCAGTGGTTACTTGGCTAACCACATGCTGCTCTTCCCTCCAGGCTGTCCAAAGTCTTCGTCCCAAGATTGCCTCATTGCTTGAGATAACAGCCTGAAAATGAGCTGGCATGGCCAGCCCTCTTCATCACACCTTTAGGGAATATTTCTTGTAACACAACTGCTCTCTGCACCCTCAGTAATGGGTGAGGATTCGGTTTCATGAGCAGTCTGCTTTTTGGGGACTGTGCAGAACAAGCAGCTGCTATGGCCAAGGGCATTTCCATGTATGTTTTTAGAATTTGACTCTGAGATCCCTTTAAGAAGACCAGACAGCCAAAGGAGGGCCAGATAATGAGATACTTGGATACTCTCCCTTGGCTTCTAGCATTCGCAGTCCAGGAGCTTCCCAAACCAGAGGCAGAAGCTCCATGCCCTGAGCCTGACATGTAGTTTGTCCATTTGCTCAGTAAATGTTTGATCCTTCCACATGTAAGGTTATGTGTACTTTGCGGGGAAAACAATATCTCTTTCTTACTTTGATTCCACCAACAGTCTTTTTCATTCTTTCACTGGCAGAGGAAATGAATAATTTATTCTGATACACTTTTTCCAGGCCACCACAAAGCCAGATCTTCCTTCATCCCCCTTTCCAGCTGCCAGACTTGTATTTGATCACAACAGCCACTCCACATCTTTGAGCTTCTTTTACCTTCTCTGTGCTTCTACAAGCTCTAAAATTTCATTTTTTGTGACAGAGACATGTCTGAATATTCAAGAGTAAAGATGGCATTTTTGGCAAAGCTGAAAGTTTCACTCTCAATAAAAGAAAGTCAAAATTACTAATAGATTTTTCTTTCATTTAAAGAAGATAAAGATCTTCACTGGTATTAAAATAAATTGATTTGGCTTTATTGTTTTCATGCATTTTCCTCTGACCTAAGGATTAAATATTAATATCATCCTCTATATAACATATCTAGAGTATTTAATATTTTATACTGTGATTTCCCATGGTCTAAATGAAATCCTCTAATATTACTGAACTGAAACTTTCTGACATTCTCAAAATAAAATGCAATAAGTGCTCTGATGTTTCCAAACTGAGGGAAATAATTAAAAATAAAAGATTCAGTCTGTCATAAAATTCAAAATTTCCACTTTAGGTTGGCATGAGATGTTTAAAAGAAAATATCATGGGAAAACAGTTCTATCTTCTCAAGTTTAGCTAGAAGAGTTTTCCAGATGGGAAATTATGCAGCTTCTCATGGGGATATAATGCTTTCCATATAGTTTGTTAAAGAAGGGCACATGATTGCTTTGGAAAAGATATATTAAACTTAAGATTTATGCTTTGTTTGCAAGAAAAAGGTGATGCCAGGGAGTAATAAAACCTGAAGTACATCTTAGAAGAGGCTATCTTTACGACTAAAGATTTTTTTTGTGAGATTCTAGTCTTTTTCAAAGTTTAATTTTCCTTCTCTTGAACAATATATTTAAAAGAAATTGAACAGTCTCAGAGCCCAAGATCCCTCTGCCTCCTTTTGTCCATGCAGACTCATTATTTTACTGCAGGAGAGCATTGGAGATAAGGAATTTTATAAAAGAACATAAGTGATTTAGGCACAATTAGATATGTGCTCTTAAACCTGCTAGGTGCATTTAAAAGTCTTCCCTAGACAGGTTATGACCATTTATATCCTCATTTATACGGCCTGCCAGGGCTACTTCTTTAAATTAGCTTGAAGCAGGCCAGATAAACCCAGAAGGAAGTCAGTTGTCTTTTCTTTTGGCATATAGATAGCCATTGCTCTGCTCTCAGGGCTAACAACAAACAAGATGAAGGTAGAGATAAACAGGACAAAGACTAAGCCATCTTCTTCCCGAAGAGTTCACCATGCAAGCAGCAAAATGTCAAGATGAATTGGATGAAATAGTAAACCCCAATAGGAACAATACATCTTTTGAAAAGATAGGCTGCCAGATAGCCTGAAAATGTTCCTTGGCTAGATTACCTATTCCCCAGCAAAGCTCATGGAATCATCACGATAAGCAATCACAGATAAAATGATGGGGTAATTATGAAGGTTTAAGCACTAATACTTGCACTTGGCAAAAAGGCAAGATAAAAGCTCTCTGTTCATTAGGATTATTAGGCTTCAGTTTGTGCTGAAAATCTGTGATATTTTAAGGAGCCTGGGAGCATAACTCAGCTTCAAGAGTAGTTTCTGGAAGAGCCTCAATTAAAGGAGAGGAAAGCAAGCATGGTAACATCTCTGCCAGTCTGAATGGAACAGGGTGATGGGGAGGCCAGAGGAGGTATTATAATGTTCCTCAAAAGGTAGCATTGCTGAGAAAGTTTTGGGCAACATGTGTTGAGAATCTGGAGGAAGAAGGCAGGTTTTTTATGGAAGTGACCTTCAGAAATTGTAAGCAGAATATGATCACTGACCTCTGCCTACAGCAGGAAGAGAAAGCTGTAAGTTCCTGGGGGGAGAATGGGGTCACATCTACAGATGCAGATGCAGCCCATATGTCTTTTTTTTCTGATTTTAAAGAAACTATGTAACACTGATGCCTTTTTTTATTTAACAGACTGTTTTGTTTGTGGTTTTTTTGTTGTTGTTACTGGTCTTGATGTTTTTTGCTTCTTTACGTTTTTGGCAGGGCTTGCAAAGGTGCGTATAGCTGTAGCAGTCACATGGCAGAATACATAAATACACATATGCCCAGGTTCCGTCTGAAATAAGTTTTTTAGTTTCCAAGGAGAAAGAAGTAGAAGAAGGACAGTAAAGTCTTTAGCTATCTGAACAGTAGTGCACAGAAAATTCCTACTGTGGGATGGGGAGTGAAAAAATAAGTTCATTCATAACAAGTGAGAGGCTGAAGCAGACAAAGACCAGCCTCAGCTGCAAAAAAATCTTTAAAAAATATTGGCAGTGTATATACTTAACAAATAGCGGCACATAGAGGGCTAAACCCAATGTCTGAGGCAATGTAATGGATTTAACCTCCTGTTCCCAGTGCAAAGCTCCTGTAACCAAGACTCTGCAGTTGACTGGAAGCCAGTCCTTCACAACCGAACCACGGTTTGCCCAGGCTGAAGGCTGGTGGCTGGAGGTCCCCTAATTCTCTGGGGCTTACAAAACCTAAGGAGACACCTCCACTGACTCTGAGGGGTAACAGATGTATCCCCTCCTCATCTGTCCACACTGCTCCGAACACTTCAATAGGACCATGCTTCGGAGAACAGCAGAGAGGCAGCTGAGTGATAGCACTACATTCCCATCCTGCAGCAAGTGAAATACTCCAGACCCCCACAATTGCAGCTGTAATTCCATTGAGGTTTTCTGGTGACATTAGCCAACTCCTCAAGTCTTTCTCTTGATGGAATTAGAGACCTTCTATGGTCTGTGGGACAGACATCATGTCATTAGCATCAGCACTGGTTCTGCCTGAAAAGCTGAAGCACTGAAAAGCAGCTTCTGGAAGTAAGAGCCATTTGAAATATTGCTTTAAAACAAAAACAAAGAGCTCATGTAGTTGAATGTAGTTTTCAAGATAACAATAGCTAAAAGATATAACAATATACAGAGAAATCTAATTTGCTGCTTACATTATATGTTTTAGCATGGAGGTATCCTTGTTTTTCACCTTGCCTGCACCAATATCAGCTAAAATAGCATAATTGAGGGCAGCGGGATCACATTGCACAAACCCATCAGATGTGAAGTCATGATCAAGCTTTAAGTACAAATATATTACTAATTCTAGGATTGCAACCAGACAATGGTGCAAATCCTCATTACCTAAGGGGCAGTTTTGTGCCTGGAGCTCTGTTTGCACAGGGCTTCACCTCCTATAGAAGGCTGCCTAACTGGTTTCTGCACTTTGTCATCTAAGTGGCCTAAAAATATGCTGACAATAAAAGCTTTTTTGACAGCTGTGTAGAGGCCTCTAGAGGGGAGATAAACAGAGAGTGGAGGTTCTTTATCCTTGTCCCTCCCCCACCCAGCCTAACTCTCCACCCAAGTTAGCAGAGCCAAAAATGTGTCCACCGCAGAAGCTTTCTCTTATTTTTGAAAGTTAATCTCCCCCAGAACTGGATTACCACTGGCTAATCCCTTTAACCACAGGCACATAATGCTGGAAATGGATAACTTGCTTAGAAACCTGCTCAGAGTGTGCACGTTTGAGACACGTCCACAGCCTTTGGCTGCTCGGCATCGCGGCTCAGAGCAGACACTGCCCACTCCTCTTTGCTGGCTCCTGCCCTGCTGGAAAGCCTGGCACACCCTTCCTCTGCACATCACCCAGGGGGTTTTACTGAGCTGCTCTGCCCTCCATATTATGCTGGAGCTCTGCTATTCCACCTCCTGCTTCCTCAGGATGTGTTTTATATTTTAGCTGGGGAGCTGTAGTAAAGATTTTAAATGAGTGGTTTCTGCTCATTACACAAGCTTGCTGCCCTATTAAGCAGATAGATGTTGTGCTTCTCATCCTGCTAGAGTGTTCTGCAGCAGTTCATGTACTAAGTCCCACACTACACTGCTTTTTATTTACATTTCAAAACACCTGTCTAGAGATGTGCATGCAGCACAAAAATTAAAATTACAGCCTAGTGCTGGAAATATGCTAAATATTTCTGCCTGGTTGATACTGCTCTGGAATGTGGGAGAGGGAAGATAGAAAAAAAAGCATTATTATTTCATTCAGAAAGTATATGAAGAACCAAAGCTTTTTTTGATCAGTGCTGTAGAGCTCAAAGGTTATGGTACAGGATTGATAACACATCTTGGTTGATGAGTCAGCACTGAGCCAGGAGGCAGTGACATTGTTTTTTACCCTGAGCATTGCTGATATTTGTTCCACAATTAGGCAGTATCTGGGGTATTGATTAAGTATAGATAGCAATACTGGTTACAGTCTAACCATGTAAGTGGAAGGCAGCTTCTAAACATATAATTACTTATAAAAAATTAGTCCATGCTCTGCATTGAATTATCATACAAACAAGAATATTATTAATATTCTGCACTGACACACTGGGGAAGGTAATGATGGTACAGTATATTCCAAGTCTCACATTAAAGACTAATCCAATCCTACACTATGATTGAGGGCATGAAGTTAGAGCAGTCAAACACAGTCTTACCCATCTGATAATCTTCAGTGTTCATACCTTCTTGATGTAAGATGGAAGGAGCATTTTACTCTTTCAGCATAAGCAAACCTCAAATTTACAGATACTTACAAAATGGTCATTGCATTTGCCTGCAGACTCCCTGCACTACCAGTTTCTAATCAGATTATGTATTTTCACTACGTATAATGTCTAGAAATACATTCTAAGTTACCTATGGTTAGAAAGTTTATAGCTGGTTCAAAGAGAAATGGTCATAAAACAAAATAAGGTCCTGTCTAAATAAAATATGGATAATGAAGAGGAAAGGCATTATTTCTTTTTGTCATTTTAATATTGACCAGCACTGGCACAACCAAATAAGAAGAGTTGTTAGCTTCACAGATTCCTACTGCATTGAGAACAGAAGTGACAATATGCCAGGATGCTGCATGTGCATCACTTCTCTCTCCTAGGCATAACAGGGAAGCAATTTATCACTATAGTGCGCCCAACATGTTCCCATATATCAGACAGTCCCTTCATCATATGTTTGTGCCTCCACTTCAACAGCAGGTACAAAATGCCACACTTTTCTTTACTGCTTCTGGGTTCTGCTGATGCAGCTCCTCAAAAGCCTTTGTACTACAAAAGCCAATCGTTCACCAGAGAGGACATGAAAAGAATTCATAGACTGTGCCAAGGTGGGTGTCTACATTGGATTGGCTGCTGTTGGCAGAAATCCAAGGTATAGGTAAACTGTTTTGGAAGTGGTTCAGATGCTCAGGTGAAGCCCAGACTACAACCAGCACATGAATTTCACCTGCTGTCAGGAGATTTCCAAGGAGACAGCTGGCAAGCGAGGAAGTCTATCAGCCTGTGGAGGCTCAAACATGATGCTGCCTTTTTTCATGCTTCAGCCACAGCAGCCTGGGGATGGTGTTCATCTTTGGAAGGGCAACTACCTGTAACACTGAACTTGTTTCAGTTCTGTTAAACCGAAAAGTATTTTCCATATGCCAAAGATATGTTGTTTTATTTATGATTTCATGACAGTTTACTGGGATGAAAGAGTGCAATATCAGCAATAATCTCACTGGAGCAGGAAACAGAAATTATCTTCATTTGTTAAGATAGTTAAGACTTCAAATATTGTTAATTTCTTAAAATAATTCTTAAATAATAAAAGTGAATCTACACAAGACATTTGCTTCCACTCTGTGGAACGGGGTTGGCTCTCAACGCTGCAGTGACTAAGAAGTGCTCAGATATCTCTGATGACAGAGACTGAGTAGATGTTTAAACTAATCATGTACAGAGAAACTTTGCACCTTTTAATTCTATTTTCCCTCTATGTCCTATAAAATTCAAAGATCCTTTCACTAATTGAAAGACCTGATAGTGATGCAAGATTTATAAACCTGGATTTTAAATTAGGTAATTTATATTACTTGGGATAATCCAAAGCACATTCTTAGTTTCACCAACAGATGTTTTTTTGTGTCCCAAAATGCTGAATTCAGATATTTTTCATGTACCTCTTGGGAAAGCAGAGACTGCTACCCCAGAACAGGATCTGAGCTACATCTGCATGCTGAGCTGCTGTTAAATTCTTAGCACAGTTCTGAGAATGTTAAATGGACTAATACAAAATAATTTTCTTTTCAGGAGGAGAGCAGATGACTCAAGAAGCTGTAGAGACCCCTCCTCTGGCTGTTACCAGACACCATTTGCCACTCCAACAAACAATATTTGGTATTTTCAACCTTTAGCTCTGGGGCTTTGCAAAGGCTCCTAAACTGTAACTGTTTGAATTGTACAAGCTATAGAGAGATCTTTAAACCACTGCAATGCCCAGATGAAGTCTCTGTCTCACTTTCTCCTGGAGCTCCTGGAGCTGTTGTCCATTCTCTCCAAGCTAGGCTGGATCAGCTCAGAAATCACAAATCTTCCTGTGCAGAATTTGTCCCAGAGAAAAGTTTGTCCTGCTTATCAAAGCACAAAAATTTTTCCTAGTTTGAATAAAAATCTTAGTCTTCTATTACCCTGTAAGGGCTATTAAAATGTTGCTAATTTTTTATGTATTGAACTCAAGCATTGTGGCATCTCATGCTTACCTTCAATAGACAAGAAGAAAGGAAGCAAAAGCTTCACTGCAAGCATTTAGTATGAGGAGTTCATGATTTTAAATTCATGAATTGCAAATAAACAGGCCTGTAATAGGTGATGAACTCGAACATAAGTACCAAGCAGTTTTTATGTCCATTATATACTCACCTTAGCAAATCAAAATGATTTAAAATTACTTTGGTGGCAAAAAAAGAACTGTTTACTGTAGAAGGGAAGACACTACTGCTTAAAAAACAGTATTTGTTTCATAGTAATAGGTGAAATTTGTCCAATTCACACATTTTGGCCATCAGGGGTTTTTTATAATGGAGCAATGGAAAATGTACAGTTGGGAAACTACCTTTTTTTTTTTTAATTTAAGTCTACACTGAACATCTGATATCATACAGATGAGAATGCATTGAGAGAGCATGCTGGTGAGGCACCTGGATGAAGTCAGCCTGGCCAAGATTTTATTAAACTGAGAAAAGTAAAAGGTTATACAAATAAGTGCAATAGCAGAAAGATGACAAGGTGCACTTTTTCTATCCAGAATACACACTCAGCAGAGAATACCAGTCTCGGTGTGATTAATTCTGTACTGACACATCTAACACATGTTCCAATGAATTTGTAACAAAATTACAACAGGTTACTCCAGCAATTTGTTTCTTAAAATATGTAAACTTCCTTGGGCCTAAATTATGGTGCAATTTCCAGAGCCATGCAAGGGAAAAATAGGATTCAGACACTCCATAAAAAAATATACTGTGAGTGACTGAGCTTGCCTTGTAGCCTGCTGCTGGGGCATTGGAACAGTATCCAGCCCTTTGCATGGGTTTCACAGAAAACCCACAGCTTGGCCTTGAAAGAATAATTCTTCATGCTTATATGATGCCTGAATTGTCAGCATTAACATACCAATGGTTACTTTTGGAAGTTTCATGGTGGCGCTGACTAATACAAGGGCCATATGTAAAGCAGGAATTCTGAATATTGCAGGAGAATATTTATAATTTAAGTTTTTCAAGGCAAAATTCAGTATTACTATTGTTTTCAGAGTATTGGCACAGACTGTCTTGGGGCTCTGAGGAGGAAATGAAAAACAGGAAAGGAAGGTTTAAGGGGCCAAAAGTTTCAATGAAGGAAGCTTAAGAAAGAGGGTACCCAAGGAAAAAACTGTGGCAGAAAGGAAAATCAGCAGAAGGCTGCAGGTGGAGATGCTTTCTCCACAACAGAGGCAGCAGCTTCATGTGGCTGGGAGCAGTGCATGCCAAGCAGTACCTGTCCCGTGCCCTCCCTGTGGAGGCTAGAGCCGGGAGTGTGCCAGGTGGAATATTCTGTCTCAGGGCAGCTGCCTGCTCTGAGCCTGCCTTGAGCAATTTTCAGATTCCCGGCCTTGCATTCCCTCTCTCAGACAGCCGGAGCTGCGGGGACTTGGCAGGGCCCTCGCCTTCCTTGGGCCAGCCCTGGCAGCCGGTGCGCATCGGCTCCCTGCAAGCACACGGAGCAGGCCAGCGGCCCTTGGGAGCTTTTCAGCCACACATTCCTCGCAAAACTCACATGCTGTGCTCCCCACGCCGGCCTGGCGGGCTGTGCAGCGTGGCAGGGCGGAGCCCGGACGGAGCCTGAGCCCGGCTGCAGCCCCGGTGCCTGGCAGCGCTCAATTCCCGCTGCACCCTGAACAGCTGGGCGGGCCTGCCTGCACAGGCACAGACACACAGACACACAGAGACACACACACTCACACAGAGGCACACACAAACACAGACACACAGACACAGACACACACAGACACAGACACGCACAGACTCACAGACACACAAAGACACGCAGACACACAGACACACACACACAGACATGCACAGACACACACACACACACAGACACAAACACAGACGCACACAGACACAAAGACACACACACATACACAGACGTGCACAGACACAAAGACACACTCAGACACAGACAGACACAAACACAGACACACATAGACGCACACAGACACAAACACAGACACACAGACACAGACACAGAGACACACAGACACAGACATGCACAGACACAAACACACACAGACACACACACAGATGCAAACGTACACACAGACACACGCACGCTCACACACACACACGCACACACATACCCCCACACACACAGACACAGGCACACACACACACACACACACACACACACACAGACACACACACACGAGTGCCCCTCTGAGAAGGTTACAGTAACCAGCGGTTATAATTTTCCTTAAACCTTTATGACATTTTTAATTAAAAAGGCTTTAGTGCTTTTCTAGCGTGACATTTGATTGCACTCTAGATAATGCACCCTAGCCGATTCTGGCAGCGGTAAAGCACTCAGAAAATATATGAAATATTTTCATAAGGAATTCTGTCAGACATGTTTTCAATGGGAAACAGAATTATTTCAAACCATGTGTATTCTTTTCAATAAAAAATATATGCCAGAGAAAGATAACTGAAGAAAATTACCCTGTCCAAATTACTGTCCATTTGAAACTGTTTTCATTCTTGCTGATTAGATTCACTTGTTTTTTATATAAAAATTAACTGAAATTTGTTGCACCATTTTGAAGCACTGACAGAAATTAAACCTACTACAAGCTGTTTCTAGCTTGTCTCAAAAAAAACTGTGTCTGATTCTCTTGTCATCCATACCATTTTAATTTACTTGACTTAATTCTTATTTTCATCTAGAGCAGAATCATAGATCCTCAGTAACTCAGAATTATGCTGTATTTTTACTTTTATCACTATTATATATGCTCCTTTGATTTATTCACATGTATTCCTTTATCCACTTTGGTCAGCAGTAATCACACTTTGCTTAAACATGGTACCTTGTTAATCTCTGACACTGAGCTGTAATGTTATGCTCTTTCCTGGATTTATGCAAATCTGAAAGCAGAAATGCTGCTACTAAGGACTTCACATACTTTGATGACAAGGATGCATTTACAAGATCAAAGAACAAAATTCTAGTCCCAATGTAGTCATCTGAAGGTAGCCATAGACAAAAAGAGCTCCTAGATTTTTTTCTTAAAATAATAGATCTCTTAGAGAATTATTTGGCTTGTTGTTTTGGTGGGGTTTTTTCCAATTAAACAAACCTTTTGACATTTTAAATTGTTTCCACTCAAACTGGAGGGAAAAAAAATTATTAATTCTAAGGGAAAAAAATGCTGTATAGAGCAAAGTTTCCTTTTCAAACAAATAAACCCCTTTTTTTTTTTTTTTTTTTTTTTTTTTTTTTTCTTTTTTTCTTTTTTTTTTCTTTTTTTGTTGTGGCAAAAACTGTGTATGTTTTGTCCTGAAAAAAAAATTCAGTGGAATAATTCTGAAGAAAGCTTCAGTCATGGGAGACAAATTAGTCATTTCATGACAAATTTGTCTATGGGTCCATCCCAGCAGTATATAAATGCTTTCCAAATGGATTTGTCCTCATAGCATCCTTATGGCATTAATAGTCCTTCCCCTTCTCTGCTACGGATGCTGCAAAATGCACATCAAAACCTACTCCTCATTTGTTAAATCCTGGTTTTAAATGCCCAGATTTTTCAAACAGTGTGGTTAAAATGTGCTGTATTTATGGTAGAGCGTTTCATTTACCCCCAGTACAATTTCCACTGACTCAGACTCTCCCTAGAAACTCAGCGTTGCTGCCAGCCAGGCACCAAGTGTCCCCTGGAGGGCATTGCAGCGAGGAGCACACACACACACACACACACACACACACACACACACACACACATATATATATGTGTCAAAAAGTGACCTGTGCCACTTGCTCAGGGACACGGGGTGACCTGACCCTGCAAGGGCACTGGTGCTCAGCAGGACCTGCCCCAGCCTTGGCCCACCTGCCTGTACAAAGAGAAGGGTGGAGGTGACTGGCAGGGGACAAGGGCCATGTGCTGCAGGAAGGATGTGGCTTCTCAGGGGACAGCTCTGGGGGCTGTGTGTTATCTAGGCAGATTGCTTTGAATTTCAAAAATATACTTGAAAAAATCAGTCCCACACTGGATCGGCTGTTAGCCTGTTTCCTTAGAGGGGCTGGTAAGGAAATTGCTATGCCCACACTGAGGATGGCAAAGGGTTTCACAGTCAGAGGACACAGTGACCCATCCAACCTTCCTGCGGCTGCAAGACCTTCACTGCTTTCCATTTCTATGGTGAGATGAAGGGCCTTTTTAACAAGGCATTGCTAAAACCCCATCTTGGGCCATTTCCTGAATCCCATCCACCTCCTGTAGTGTGTGAAGGGGAGATACAGAAGAAAACATTTTGTCAGGCTGAATCTGGTGAATCCTGTCTCATTCACCAGCCCACGAGCCTCAAACAGAGCAATCTGCTATTTGGTTGCATATAGAGAAGGGTCCTCTGTGGTGCACATTCAAGTGCCTAGCTCCCTGCTTTTGGGTCAGCCCAAAACGTCTTGATCCTTAGGCTGATATCATGGAGCTCTTCTTCCCAGTGAGCTGAGAGAGCTGGTGGAAGCAGTCCTGTGCCATGGTGCCTGATGCCCAGTGCTGGATGTGGGCAATGAGGCTGCAGGGAGAGCTCTGCTCAGCTCTGCCAGACCGTGGTCACCAACAGGAGGGTCAGGTTTCTTTAACAGACCTGCTGTCACTGCAGTGCAGAGGCTTACGACTTGCCCAGATGCTGGTAGGCTTTTCTTGGGTTTTGTGAGTGCTGCCCCCATGTTTCTGATACATAGTCAGGAGTGGCTCATAACCCAGGTTTCTGCTGCAGTGCAAACCATGGAGATGTGCATCCTTCAACCAAATGGTGGCCAAAACTTTCTAAAATGGGTGAAGCAGCTTGTCTTTTCCTATGTGTCATGCTGGGAAGTCAGTGCACTGGTTTTGCAATGTTTCTCCTGAATGTTTTGATAACATTTTTCCAAAAAGCATTAACTGTGCAGAAAGCATGATGAAGGCAATATTTCAACTCAGAAAAACTGGCAAAGTTATGAGAAACTAAAAAAGGGTATCTTAAAAGAACACATTTCCAACAACATTCACCATAAATACCACTATTTATATGGTTTAGAAAAGGTATGGACTTACACAATACCTGTAATCTTTGAGGCACTACAACTAATTTTTCAACAGTAAATCTTTCCCTTGCTTTGAAATCAAAATTCAATATAGCCTTACCTATGGAGCTTACAGATTATGTTGACAATGGAAAAGAACTGGCTGGACATCCAGGCTCAGTGGTGATGCATTAAGTTACATCCAGCTGGTAGCCAGTCACTAGTGATATTCCCCAGGGCTCACTTTTGGGGATAGTCCTGTTTAATATCTTTGTCAATGATCTGACAAGGGGATTGAGGGCACACTCAGTCAGTTAGCAGATGACACCAAGTTATGCAGGAGTGCTGGAAAGTGGATCTGCTGGAGAGTTGGAAAGCTGCACAGTGGTGATGGGCCAAGGCCAATGGTAAGAAATTCAACAAGGGCAAGTGCTGGGTCCTGCCCTTGGATCACAACTGCAGCTGAGGGCAGAGTGGCTGGAAAGCTGGCTGGTGGATAAGGATCTGGGGGCTGAAAACCAGCTGAACATGAGCCAGCATGTACACAGATGGCCAAGAAGGCCAATGGCATCCTAGATTGTTTCAGAAACAATGTGGCCAGCGGGACCAGGACAGTGATTTTCCCACTGTACTCAGCACTGATGAGAATGCACCTCAAGTGCTGTGTTCAGCTCTGGGGCCCTCACTGCAAGAAAGACATTGAGGGGCTGGAGTGAGTCCACAGAAGGGCAACAGAGCTGGTGAAGGGCCTGGAGAATGAGTCATATGAGGCACAGGTGAGGAAGCAGAGGGTGTTTAGCCTGGACTAAAAGGAGGTTGAGGGGTGACTTTATTGCTCTCTACAACTATCTGAAAAGAGGTTGTAGCCAGGTGAGGGTTGGCTTTTTCTAACAGTTAACAAGTGATAGACAAGAGGAAATGGCTTCAAGTTGTGCCAGGAAAGCTTTAGATCAGATATTAGGAAAAATTTCTTCACAGAAAGAGGTTTTTCCAGCATTGGAAAATGCCATGGAAGTGGTTACGTCACCACCTCTGGAGGTATTTAAAAGATGTGTAGATGTGACACTTGGGAACATGGTCTAGTGGTGGACTTGTATGTTTTAGAGTAAAGATTGGACTTAGAGTTCTTTTCCAACCTAAATGATGCTATGATCTTTAATACCAGTTATGCACATCACTACTACCATTATGTATGGCCTGAGAGATATCAGGAGAAGGATGGGAATGAATTCTATTTTTAGAACCAATTTTCTATGGAGTGCAGTCCCCTTTTTCTTAATAGCCCAATTTGGTTCAAGGAATTCTTCAAGGCATGCTTTAAAAGCAGCAGCTTCTCAACTACATATGTCAGGTTGCAGCTAATAATGAAATTTTATAACTTGTTGAAAAGTAAGATCTGCAATGGAAAAATCTGACACACCCTTAATTATTGCATTCTGAATGAACCCAGTACAATAAAGGAAACTGATAAAACTCTGGAGACATAAAAGTCACGTCTGTAACAGCAAGACAGACCAATGCTGTGTGTGCTATGCAACAGAGTTCTTGAGATCTTGATTTTTTAATCAGAATGCCTGGCTTGTAGCCTCAGCAGCATGCCTTCTGCATGGCTGCATGGAAAACCAGCCCAGGACGCCCCTGAACAAAAAATAACCTTGTTAAAAGTCCCAGTTATCTTTTGCTAGTTGTAACAATCAAAGCCTCTGAGCCCCAGGTCCCTGAAACATAAAATCTTGCACTCTTTAGTGCACTCTTTACAGCATGGTCTGTTTTTCTGAGAGGGAAAGAAGCTGCAGTTCAGACACATAGAGCAAATGGGGCACAGGGGAAATAGGGCTACAGTATTATTTAGGTTCTGCTGGTTTTCAGAGTGTTAAGTTTCCTTATTATCAATGAGGGTCTGTGTTTGGATGATTTGCACACAGTCAGACAAGGAAGAAGTGACAGAAGAGCAAACCGTACTTCAGCAGTGCTGTTGTAAAGATACATTATTGTGCTTAATTCTGTGCAACTGAGGGACTTCTTAATCACTTTATTTAATATTCTACTTTTGCCTTTCTCTTAGAGGAATGGTATAAAATACCTGTAATAGCTACATCTTTATGCCATTTTGCAGCTTATACAGTTTAGCCAGTATTGATTATATAAAGAAATCAAGAAGTAGAAAACCAAAAAAAAAAAAAAAAAAAAAAAAAAAAACCAAAAAAAAACCCAACCAAAAAACCCCCAAACAAACAAACAAACAAACAGAAAAAAACCAAAACCCACAAAACAAAAAACCCAATGTTGATTACAAAAAGAAATCAAGAATTAGGAAAAAAATATACAAAACCAAAACCAAAACAATCAGAAAACCAACACCTACCAAATGCATCAAAATGGACTTTAAAATTTCTTTGGGGTTTCTCCACCTAAAGGCAACCACATAGATTCTGAGCCAGCCCTCCTCTCCTCCTGGCTCTGGATGATGATTTCTGTGTTTGCATCACCGGAAGCCGCGATCCCGAGCTGCCTTGCTCGGTGCTCTCGCTCCCTCTGGCGGCTCTGCGCTCCCCGCACACGGGCTCCAAGAGATGGCTTCACACAAACGCTGCAGAGGACACAGATTCGTCTGATGTGCTGCAGATTTCCCTGATGCACAAGCGTGCTTGGCACACTGGGTTAAAGAAGGAGATAAAGAAAAGAGACTCAAAGAGAAGGAGCTGCCATCCCAGCTGGTTTAGGCACACAAATGGAGCGAGATGGGTGGGTTGCAGCCCACCAGCTCCTCTGCAGTGTTTCCCTGTTTGTGGGAATTTATGGCACGGTGCATTTGGAAATCAAAATGCTCACACAGCTCGTGCCAGATCTGCTCCCTGTGTGGGGAAATCTGGGCAAGCATCAGGAAAGTCTGCAAGGTTCCCTCCACGAGCCTCCCAGCAGATTGTTTTGCCAGATGTTGGCCACCGTGCAGATAAAGCCTCAGGCTCTATAGATCTCTGAGGGCGCCTGCCAAAACCCGGTCACCTCCAGCGTGTCGCTGGGCTCTGCCCTCCCTCCCCACCTCCTCACTTTGTGGAGCAGAATCCGGTTCCCTACATCTCCCTTTGGGCCCCCATGCTCCTGCAAGGAGGGGATTTCATTGTCCCGAGCCTGCCTCGGGCAAAATTCACTCTAAAATACCTTTTTCCCAGAGGTCCAAAGGGAGGATCCCAATGTCAAGAGACTGTTCCTTTCTGTGCAAGTCTCTGCACAGGTCACCATGGACATCAATAGGTCAGGCATGCAGGCAGAGAGCCAGTGATGGAAAAAGCATGCAATCTGAGATCTCTGCTCCTGTCAGTGATGGGCAGACAGCCCTTAAAAAGGACAAGGTTTGACAAAACAAATAAGCTATTTGTCTAAACAAAATACTGTTCCTTCCGTGCCCTTTTATGCTATAGAATAGATTATGATCAGGGGAAGTCCTTTGAAATTTATTTAAATATTTCCCATATGGCTCTGTTGCTTCATGTATTTGATTCTTCTTGTTGAAATGCTTGAAAATGAGTATATCTTGAGGCTGTAAACCCTTTCCACTGTCTGAAACAGAGTGAGACCCTTTCTCACTGCTAACCAACACACCAACATGCTAGCCCAAGTCTCAGCATGTGCACAGCTCCTGTTAAAGATTGGGGCTTAGTGCCCAGGGCTCTCCACATCTGAATATTAGATTCCAAATCCACCATGTGGATCCTGTTAACTCCACACTGAGAAAGAATACCAGAGCTCAGAGTGATAATCTGTAATGAGCCTAACCCAAAATCCCCAGCCAAAGCAGCTGTGACCTCTGAAGGAGCTGAGACCCAGATCCAGACTCCTGTGACTTAGCCCAGCTCCACAGGCTGTGCATGCAACATTAACACAACTGCAGTCCCAGGGGACAAAAGCAAACCACAGACTTGCTGATGCCCCAGCTGTGCTTGATTTACTGAAACTGGATTACAGGCTTTCCCTATCACAACTGGCTGTACCACTGGCATGGCTGGAAGCAAAGGACACACTTGTTTTCTCCTGCGGCGTGCTAGTATGTTCCTGCTTATTTTCGATACTGTAAACAAAAGTGAAGCAAGGTTTGATATTGAAGCAAAAGCTGTTTCTCTGCAGAGTGGGAATGAGAACAAAGACCTTGATTACAGAAATCTTTCAACTCCTCCTTCCCACTGGCCATCTCCTCACCCCTTCTTATGTCAATACCTCCAATTCTGCAGCTATTTTCTGCTCCTTAACCTGGCAGTAGGAATTACTAAAATCACTCACCTCTTCAATTTTTCCTGCGGGATATGAATCAACACTATCTACAATATATTCATGTCTTTCTCAGTAAGTACAGCTGTGAGGAAAAGAACAAAACAAAAACAAACCCTCAAACAGAGAGGTGAAACAATGGTGAGAACAAGCCTCCTGCAAAGCTTTCAAGCCTGCTGTGTTGTTATTGATGCATATCCCTCTGTGAGCAGGATATCTTACTGCTTCAGCATTTGTAGTCTTGGGTGAAGGCAAGGAGAGATAGGAGAGAAGTTTAGCTTCAGAAGTTTCTTGATCAGTTTCTTGGGCTACAATTTTGGTTTAAGAATTTTGATTTTTTCCAGAATACATCACCCATGCCTATTACTAAATACTAATCAATACTAATTAATACTAATCTCTAAAAACTAATCAACACATCATTTTTTTTTGTTGTCTTCCAAAGATGATGTCAGAAATCTGAATAGGTATCTACATTTTACTTGCAAAGTGTAGATTTTGATCAAGGAACTCATTACAGAAATTATATACAGCTTAAAGGTCTCCAAAAATATCAGAGTGAAAAGACTGAGAAGAAGGCCCTTATTAGATCCACCTCATCATCAGATGCACCGCTCACATCTTCCCAGAAGCACAACCTTGCTTTGGTGCTACCCTTCAAGTGAACAGCCTGTCCAGGGCTCACCCACCTATCTTGAAGGAACAGGGACAGAAATGCTTTTTCTGTTTACAACAGATTGACACAATACACTCCAATAAGACATAAACCACAGGTCAGTTCCTTACTCTGCCTTCAAAGGTGCAATCCCTTGTCTCTTTTCCCTGGTAAAAGTCAGGCTGAAATTGCTTTGGGAATAAGAGAGTTTTGGCTCTTGTAACCCTGTGGGGAAAAGATTAGGAAATCACAAGCCTTGTCTTTGGTATGAGAAAGAAGTCATGCTTTACTAAGGGTTCACAGTGCTTTCTGAGGATGACATGCAGTGGTTTTAGAAGTGTGCTACATGGCATTGAGGGCTAGAGAGCCAAAACTATCTATGCAGATCATTGCATCCACTGGAGCATCCCTTGCACAAATCAGGTTATGCTTGGACCATCTCTCCCCCCTGGTGAGCTCTACAGGGGAACACAGCCCTGGGAAACATCTGGGATCCACTGACCTACAGTTGCCATTTCTTAGGGATGTAAATTAAACTTCCAGGCAGGAGACACTTGGAACAAAATGCCCATAATATAACAAAGCCACATGTTAGAGACAGATGTAATTCCCTATGCCTTCCCACAGCACGTGTGTGTGCACACATACCCGCGCACAGGTACACATGTGCACAGTTCAGGATGGTGTGCATTCAGTTCAGCCTTGCAACTTGTTTTCTCCTTCAAGAAATGGCTGAGTTTTACAAATTGCATTTATTGTTCAGTAAGGGCTGAATTCATAGAATTTAACAGAATTCTTGCAAAGCTTGAGGTTCAGTTTCTGGCCTAATTCCCTAGATGCTTTGAGGACTGTAGCATCAGAGTCTTTGCAGGACCATATCCTAAAGCTAGCAAATCAATAAATTATTAAATTACTAATAGTAATAAATGTAATAATAGTAATAAATTCTTTGTAATGGCATGGGCTGAGCGCAGCACTTGCTGGTTCCCCTGTAACTCACACCAAGATCTCCCCTCTGCCTGGTGGGCTGCAAACTTGGAGCAGGTCCCAGATTGTTTTGTTTCTGTTGGGATACTTTTCCTGATTGCCTTTGTCTTCCTCAAGGGGCTTTCTGCAGCCCTCTGCAATCTTGTTTGATTTGGTTTCTAAGGCAGTGCCCCAGTGCCTGTGGGCAGGCTGGTGAATTTGTGTGTACAACTGGCTACAGACCATTCTGCTTCATTCTCTGGGACAATTCTACAGACCATTCTACAGACCGTTCATAAGCAATGGCTACAGACCATTCTGCTTCATTCTCTGGGACAATTCTACAGCTGCTCTCTTGTTTTGCCCTGAAAAAATGAGGATAACAACATCTGTCTCTTCTCATAATTGTGTAATTGTCCTGAAAATCCACACTCTAGATCCAGTGATTCTGGAGACTTACAAAAACAACGTTTTCTCTCAACAGAATTAGATTTATAGGAAAACGCTTGTAAAAAAATCAAGAGATTTCTTTCTAAGGTCAATGACTCTGAGAAAGTGAATCTATTTTGGGGGATTGCTGGCAAAGCTACATATAGGTGCTTCCTTTGAATTGCAGCTGCAGATAACTAAGTCCTAATTTCCTATGAAGAGCCCACATTTAGATCATTTCGGGGCTGTCTTCTCAGTGAAACTCCCACTCAGACAAAGGAGAGGCTTTTCACGGTGCTTTGAGAGCAGTTGTTGCACAGATGATGCATCCTCTGAGGAGGCAGCTGTAATTGTAAAGCAGATGAACTCTAGAGCTGAACTCTTTGCTGTGTTACCAGAGTCATATGGGAATGCTGCTTGGAGCTGAGCTGCACTGCCATGGGGAAGCAGAGTCACACTCACTTCAAGGCTTCTGATCTTAAATATCACAGTTCAACCTGACAGCAGTTCAGAACTGTGAACTGCTAAATAAAAACTAACTGTAAGTACTCTTCCTTTACTAGAATAACCTATGTCCCACTTACCAAATAAATCTTATGTGGAAATTAGAAAAGCAGAGCAAAACCTACATTGTTTAGGCAATACACATACATAGTACATAAACATGATACACAAACTACATTACAAATAAATGTCTGTATAGCTTGTTTGACACTTAGGTAAACAACTTTAGTAAAATATTGTTGTAGAGTGAATGAATTTTTCAAATTATAATATTTTTGCCAACCTAACAGAGAAGCATTGCATTCCATTTTGGAAGAAAACAATAAGTAGTCTTAAAATGTTTGAGGACTTCTTTTTTGGAGGCACAAGATTGGTATCAGCCATGTCTGAAGCTTGTGCTGCCACTACTTCAGAATACAGGAGGGAAAAGCAAGTTTCTGGTGGCTGCAGTCCTCAACTGGAGTATTCACCCCAAAAGTTTGCTGGCTGGGAACAAGGAATATGTGCAGCTGGATATAGACCAAACTTCAGAGACAGCAGCAGCACAATATTGTCTGTGTGTCAATACTATGAGGTCTGCTTCCATCAGCAGATGAGGCTCCCTCCTTAACCTGGTGCATAGCTCCAACCTCCTCCAAGTCTGACCAACACCAGAGTCAAGGAAGACTTATTTGGAAATGGTTAAAGAATCAAACAGTCATGGGATTGTTTAGGTTGGAAAAGCCCTCTAAGATCGTTGAGTCCAACTGTTTACCCAGCACTGCCAAGCCCACCACCAAATACCCCATGTACACAATTTTTAAATACCTCCACCACTTCCCTGAGCAACCTGTTACAAAGCCGGACAAACCTTTCCATTAGGAATTTTTTTCTGATATCAAATCTAAACCTTTCCTTGAACAACTTTAAGGCATTTTCTCTTGTCCTGTTGCTTTAATATCTGGGAGAAAAGACCAACCCCACCTCACTACAACCTCCTCTCTGGTAGATGTAGATAGTGATAAGATATCCACCAAGCCTCCTTTTCTCCAGGCTAAATGCCCCCAGCTCCCTCAACCACTCCCCATGGGATTTGTGGTCCGAATCTTACACCGGCTTTGTTGCTCTTCTTTGGACACCCTCTGGCACCTCAATGCCTTTCTTGTAGTGAGGGTCTCTCGAGCACAGTACTCGAGGTGTGGCACTTCTATCACCAACAAAAGCCTAAGCCCTGGCTCAGAAGACTCACAGTTGTGGGATGTGGTCTGAAACACCTGCAAAAGTTGTGTCTTCTGCCTTCCCAGGCAGGGAAGTGCCTACTTGCTTACAACATCTTCCATTAAATAAAACTGAAAGCCCAAGCAATTCTGCAGCCTGCACTAAGCTTTCACCGGTGCAGCTGGCTCCAGTGAGGGGGAGAGCAGCAGGAAAAGTAAATTACCCTGCTGGGATTCATTCTGTACTTGCCACATGCTTAAAGTGCAGCTTTTCTGTCTGGGTATTTTCATAAGCAATGAGGTTGCAGACATAGCATTTTTCATCATATTTCCCCTGCTTTGGAGTACATGACATGCACTGTCTTTATGGCTGAATAAAAGGTCATGACTGGCCAGCTGGTAACACAAAATGCATTTTTACACTAATGGCAAGGTATTCTAGCTTTTATTTCATAAAATTTCACTGACTGCGTATTTACATAAACCCTACATCTGTTTAGTTAAGTTAAGCCAGAGGGTGATGATCTTTGTCTCTACAAAAGAGCTGATTTAATTTTATTGAACAAAGCTTTCTATTTAAAAGATCAAAGCCAGTGCAGCCCCCTGCAGCAACAACTTAAAAGTTTCTTCAACTATTTGAATTAATGAAATACAGTAACTGGGACTGAACAAGCAGGAAAAAGAAAAAAGGAAAATAAAAATAAAACCTCCTTGGGGGCTTTGTTTATCATGAACTTTGAGAGAGACATTTTTCCTTTCATCAAAGTCCCATTGAGTGTCCTGACTCTCCTGCCTCTGAGAAGGCAGGAATTGATAGCAGAAGCATCATGCACAGTTTTAGACAAAATTTTAGAAGCTGGTAATGCTGTGGGGAAAAGGCACAGTACAGTGAAGAAAATGTGGCAAAGAATTGGCCTCTCTAGCTTCCATGTGCTAGTTCCAGGTCCTAGTGAGGTTCTACTTGATAAAATATCAGTTTGTATATAAAATTGCTGGGTAACTCTACAGAAAATAATGGTAAAAATCATGAGTTTGAAACTGTAGCTGTAGTGCAGATAGATATTTCATGCCTTCTGAGAGAGCCTGCCTATCACCTGCTAGCATCTGACTTTGTGGAAATTGTCTTACAAACTTATTTTTGGGAGCAGAATGGCTAAACACCTGCCTTACATTTCACTCCTGAAGTTTGGTATTCGCTTGCAGGTAGCTTCCTCACCTCCCAGACTGACAGCAGCCCTCACTACTGATACACTGGGTGAGCCCATGGCTATACCTCATGCTATAGCAGGATGGGGTCAAACATGCACCAAAATTCACTCTTTGTGCCTATCCATAGGTTATATCTGGCAGGCAGCCCAGGAACATGGACCAAAAGGAACTGTAGCATGTTTCAACTTAGCCCTCAGTTAGGAGACTGATGAAACTGGCCCCAAAGTCTGTTGTGACTCCAAGGAAACCTTTCCCAGAGGTCTATGTTGCTTCTATGTCTCTTCTACACAATACATCCACATTAACACTTCAGCTTGGATCAGGAGAGTGCTGTGGCAGCTTTCCTCCTGACCACTCCTCCTTAACATGCTTTGCTTCACCTGCTGAAACAGTCCTGGCATCTATCAACTGGACTCCATCCAGATAAAGCTACACAAAAAAATCTGGTGTATGAGTGCACTTATTACACTACAGCTGCTAACATGAGGCCAGTCAATGCGACCAGATTAGAGCTGGTCTAAAATAAATCTCTGAAATACACAGAGGGCACACACTGGTCCCCTGTGCCAGCTCCTCTGTGCTACAGATCATCCCTACTTGTTCCAGGCCACCTGCTAATGTAGACTCAACCCAAAGAGGCTGCGCTGCTGCTTTCTGACCCCCTCACTGTTTAAATGGGTGAATAGTGCCATTTTAGGCACCATATGGTATCCCTGCAGGCCTCCAGCTGCCACTCTGCAGATCAACAGCTCAACCAAATGTCTCGTGTCATATCTGGCAGCCCCACGCAGACATCTCAGATACCTCAGGGAGACTAACTGCTGTGGATGTCTATGTTTAGACAACTGAATACCATTTTATTTTAGCATCTATTCCCCTCTAGACCAAAAAAATTGAAGCAAATGAGATTAAAAATGAGAATGCAGATGCTTGAAATACTATGGTGTGTTTTATGAAATAAAATACACAATATAGAATAAATGAAATAATAAAAATAGTATTTCTTGAAAAATTCATTAAAACTTTTTTTAATAATCTGAAAAGTACACAAAGCTTAATCTGACAACAACAGAAGTATTGTTTTGTCCTTCAAGAAACAGCTGAATTTTACAAATTGCATTTATTGTTCAGTAAGGGCTGAATTCACTGAATTGAACAGAATAATTGCAAAGCTTGAGATTCAGTTTATGTTTGTGTTATTTACTGGCCTAATTCCCCAGATTTGAGGACTGTAGCATCAGAGTCTTTGCAGGACCATATCCTAAAGCTAGCAAATCAATAAATTATTAAATTACTAATAGTAATAGTAATAAATGTAATAATAGTAATAAATGAAACAGGCTTTGGCGTGTTTCCTGCCTTGAGGATGACTGACAGAGAGCAGCCCTTCTCTGTTACTGGCAAACTGCTGGTGTCCAGCATGGGCTGGCTGCAGGTAAGCAGGGATGCTCTCTGGGCTGAACACAGCCAGGACTGCCTGGGTGTGGCTGGTGACCATGGGCCAGCGCTGTGTCATGGCTTAACCTCCCTCACACAGGATGTCTTACACAGCAAGCACCCTCCAAAGCTGCCGAAAAACATTTACATGCCCAGGAACCGACTTCTGAATCTGCATGGAAATACTCGGAGATTACAGGTCTTTCAAACACTTAAACATTAAAATCCTGACCTCTTGTGGCCATCAAACTGTCCAGCAAAATCTTCTGTCATTTCCTAACCCAGGTGATGCTCTTGCTGGGTGCAGGATGGCCATTTGTGTATTCCTGCTCCCAGACCTGCCTGTGTGCCAGGAGTCATTGATAAACCTCACATTTGAACATCTCTGTGGATCCAGAGGAGGCCACCAATGAGATCAGAGGGCTGGAGCACCTCTACTACAAAGGCAGGCTGAGAGCTGGGGCTGTTCAGCCTGGAGAAGTGAATGCTTTGGGGAGACCTTAAAACAGCCTCCAGTATCTAAAAGGGTCTTATAAACAAGAGGGACAGTGACTTTTCACATGAGCAGATAGTGACAGATCAAGGCAAAATAGTTTTAACCTAAAAGAGGGGAGATTTAGATTAGATAATTTGAATAAATTCTTTACTGTGAGACTGTTGAGGCACTGAAACAGGTTGCTTGGATGTGTTCCAGTGCAGATTTAATGGGCCCCTGAGAAACCTGATCTCGTGGGTGGTATCCCAGCCCACAGCAGGGGGTTTAGAAATAGATGATCCTTAAGGTCCCTTCTAACCTAAGCCATTTTTTTTTTAATTCTATGATTTGTCCTAAATGTAAATAAAGTGCAGTCTTTTTAGAAACTGTGGACAAAAATCTGTCAGAAATGCCACAGAAATGGGAAGCATGGGAGTGGTTCTGCACATTAACATCCTGCAGGTGGCACAGGATTCTAACAAGGATTTGAGAAAGGGAATGTTTGTTTTGTCTGCCTTGCTTTGCTGTTCTCCTAGTCTGCATCAGTAGCTTGGGGTTATAGAAAAATTTAGCCTATGAATACATTTTGCATGTGTGCAATTGATAATATCTGATGTAAATTTTTGCAGATATATATTAACTACACCACTTCAAATATGAACCTACACTTCTAAGAACCCAGCATCAAAACCCAGAAAGTCTGGCTTCATGTGCAAGTCTGCATAAGGACAAAGGGCAAGTGGATTTTCTCAGGATGAGTGATCTTTTACCTGCACAAGTTAAGGCTACACAATATTTAGGACAGGCACATATTTGCACCCTGATCATTCACATGCAGTAGTGTCTTCTATATAAGAATTTCCTCTATCCAGAACTGAGAACCTGAATGCTTTATAATTTCTAAAATAATTGGAGCATCTACAAGTATGCATTTTCAGTCTGCACGTATGGCAAATCCAAAGGGTGCTGAAATACAAATAATATACAAAACAAAACAGCATCCATTTCTAGAATTTATAAATTTATAGAATGTATAAATTATATAATATATTAATAACACTCAAAACCATTAAACAGTGCATGAATAAAATGTATTTTTAAAAGTTTTTCTATCACCTTGTATATACAGACTGGAGATAGGAACTATGGTACTGAGTATATTATTATTTAGAAGACAGATTCATTGATAATTGCACTTGCTTAAAACAGGAAAGTAAGTAAAAGTGTTTTAAATCAAATTTACATTTTAAGATATTTTTTTTTCTGGAACTGCGGCTTTATTTCTGACCTCACAAAGGCTTATCCATATGTTTAGTTTTACACTTAGGAGTAACAATAGTTAAACTAATGTACATAAAAATAAGTTTTTGCAGACCTGAAGTCTTGACGTAGCCTGTGTTCACATTCAACCTGTTGAAACATGCACACAAGAAAGAAAAAATGAACTGAAAAGGTACAATCATTCCCATTGCTCAGAATCTCTGAGGTTTTTCATTTCACATTCTCTCAAAAGAATATTAGTTCTCATTAACAATTATTAATAGGATAAAGAAAAAGTTTTGTAAAAAATATTTTAGTGATCATTTATAAGTTTTTAGTTTCGGGTTCTCCTCAGGTCTCTGTTTCTCATTTGCTGGCATTGTCTGGGTTCCCTCTGAAAATAGCTGATATTTCATTTGAATATATAAACAGACTTTGACTTTATTACTTAGAGCCCTTGGTGTTTACTGGCACTCATTTACAACACATTTTCTTTCCAGGATGCCCATCACAGCAACCACTGCACATCCTCTATCCCAAAAAAACCCCTCAACACTGGGCACTGGATTTCCTGTTCCTAAATGTTATAATCATTTTATAGTTTTAGTGCTTATGATATTTCAGCCTCTCCTTGGGCACCTAATGCTCCTGATGCAGTGTAGCAAATTTTGGTACACAATGGATTGGGGAATAGGTTCTCTGGTGAAGAAGATGCAGCATGATAGCATCTCAAAATGTCCTGGTGTCAGAAGCACTCTGAGGCGCTTCATGCATGACGGTAGTGTTTGTTTCTTTACGAAGAATGCTGAATGATGTGAGTAGCATTTTGCCTTATACAGAAAAGTAGAGTAGCAGCCACAAAACAGATAACCTGCACAGATTACTGTTGACAGAATAAAAGCATATTCAGTATTTCTGTGAGACAAAACCAATCACTGTACATTTTCAGGTACCAAAAGAGTAGGGCAATAAAAAGTATTGTTTAAGTGCTACTACACAAAAGTTGCTTTCAAAAAGCACAGTGTTTCTTAATTAGTTGTAGAACAGTCTTGAGAACCTCTTCTTTGGAGGGGCTGGCATCAACCTCTTGGCATGCAGGATTCACCATCCTTCTGTATGACTCTTCAACTCTAAAAACAAAACAAGCGAAATTAAACTTCAAAATGCAGGGATATGAAATGAAATTAGTCATCAGTCTCAGAAGACAGCGCTCACACTGCAAAGACAGAGGATAGAAAATCTAATATGAAGCTAAGAATGAAATCTCCAGCAAAGAGCAATAAACCATTAGGAACTATTGCAATGTAAATCTCAAGCCACATAGTTTCCTTGACATTGATCCCCAGAGCTCCAGCCCTATTAACAAGACATGGCATAACGTATTTCTTTCTTTACAGCTTGTCACTGGATACAGTTTGGTATAGCAGTAGAGTGGACAGTTTGCTTCTAGCACCTGAATTATTTTTTTTCATTTTCTGCTAAGGCATCTCTGAGCTATATGGCATTGCATTGTGTAATTGTGCTCATTGACTGATCTCAGCTTTGACTCACTAGATTACAGAGTTCACATATCATTCAACCCCTTCCTCTGATCAACTAACCAGATGAATAACAGGATAAAATACAGGATGAAAACCTCCTCACTTAGGCTATAAGCATAATGCAGAACCCTCCCACATTGTGTCTTTGAGGGTGTGAAAGGGGATGTGATTATTGTCTATGTTCCCATAATGCCATTCAGGACAGAAGTCACAAGACAAATCAGGGAAGATTCTGGATATTCTCATATTCAAATTGACATAATAAACAGGCAGAAATAACTAAAATCTTACTGCCATGAATATGCAGTAACAGGATTAAAATGTAAAAGATGCTTAAATGCCAGTTTGTTCCCTAGCTAATTCATCCCTCTGCAGGTCCCACTACATGAGCTGTGTGTCCACACAGAGTTTCTATCAAAATTAAGCAATCACAGAATCATAGAATGTTAAGGGGTTGGAATGGGCCTCCAGCCTCTTATTCCCCATTAAAGGAATTACCTTTGGCGAAACAAGCTGTTAGCTTCCAACTCAGCTTCCTCCTTTGTTTTCTCCAGCCCTCGATGCTGAAGTCTCCGGACTCGTTCTTCAGGGTCAACAGTCAGGAGAAGAACAAGATCAGGTTTAAGCAGATCTTCAGGCCACTGATACACCTCATCTTGAGCTGGTGGAAGATCCTGGACTTCCCCACTTGTTTCAGTGGCAATTGCGTAGGCAGCTGTGCTGTGCCAGTATCTGTCGGGAAAACACAAAATGGAGGGAGAGAAATTTTAAAGAAAACATGAATTCTTCAGTAATATAGGAGACAGTTGGCATTATAACAACAAGTCAATAATGATGAGATAGGTGACACCATGGCTTTGAAGGGAAATAAAAATAACAGTTCTGTGCTACCCATTATTTTTTAGCAATGATAATAGTGCACTATTCAGAGTTAATGTGAACTATTAATTAAAACATTATGTAGAGACTGTTTCAGATTCTCCTATCAAAAGAAAGTCTCCTTATATATATTGAGACAGGTCAAAGAAGAGTTATAATATATCTCAAATTCCTTTACTCTGAGTCCCCTTTTTTGTGGTTCCCATCCTACTTAATGCAATAGATTTGGGAGAGAGCATGCACTCTTCACAAACATGTGAATGAACACAGGCATTACTAATGTTACTAATTTCACTTGCATTTAATATTCTTCCTACTACAAGGCACTGTGTTTGATAGATTTCAGTGGACTTGGGGCTGGTTGAAAACAGCACTCACATGCAAATAATGCATGTGTATCTGTGTGTGTTTTGTAGCAGGAGGTTACAGTACACCTACTGAAATAAGCTAGAGGGTTCAAAGTACATCTAGACTTTTTTATGAGCAGTAATATTGTAAGCTGCCTACACTGTTAGTGAAAACCAGAAATAACACAAACAAACTCAAAGAAGTACGAAGTATATCTCTGTGTTTAAATTCACAAAGAGTAAGTCTACCTAACACTCAGTCATTCCAATCCACCCATATCTGAGACACATCTTAGAGACAGCCATGACCAGCAGCCCACAGTCTCCTCTGGTTTGTCACAAAACGCTGGTTTAGCTCAGGATGCACAATCTGTGCCTTCACTATTCCTAACTGAAGATGTAACAATTTTCATGTGTCCTAAAGCTAGTTATGAGTATTACACTGATTGAAGTTCCCTATATTTCTGTTATCACAAGTGTTGCTCTTTAAAAGATATAATATTTATCTCTCTCCCTGCAGAGTGCTTCCAAAAAAACCCTAAACAAACTACAAAAAAACCCCAAAAAAAAACCCCGAAGAAACACAGAGACAACCATTGACTGTTTGCAACACTGAACAACTGTAAGATGGCACAGATATAAGAGGGCTTCTTAAATACACAAACCTGTCTATGATCACAGGTGCCTGAGTGGATGCTTTCGCTATCTCTGAAGCCAGAATGTAGTTGCCCGCAGCATAAAATGCTCTTTTAATGGGTGTTCGCTCATCATCAAATACAGTCCTCCACTGGCTGATGCAGGCGGGTGGGGACCGCAGCAGGATGCCATTCAGGTTGTCCTTAACAGCCTGGGTCACTGTGGTTTTGCCTGCATTTCATTTACAGAAGGAAACATTCATTATATTATTTACCAGATACACCTGAGTTTTAAAAACTCAAAAACGCTCCTGTCTGATCATGTGGAGTACAGGTTCTGACATCTGAATATGTAACTCGAGCATCTTGTCATAAGGTTTCCAGCAGAAAATGATTCTGAATCTGGTTGCAGGAATTATTACTCCTCTTCCTGCTCTCTGGGCCTTCCAGCCCTTCCTTTAGCCAGCTTTCAGTTTTCATTTCCTTAAATGCATCAGGTGCATGGCAATTTCTCTATATATTCATGGCAATTTCCCTATCTATTAATTTATAATATTTTTCTCGGTTGCAATTTATGTGAATGTTGCCATGCTGGTCATCCAGGTCCTTCTTTTTAGAAGGATTTTCAGTTCTCTTTAACTGACAAGTCAGAAAACAAAGTTAGTCAGAAGCAAGTAGTATTTCTCTCTTAGACAAACTGCTGGCAGTTCCCCAGACTACCACTAGTTTAGTTCACTTATTTGAAAACTCTCCAGTAAAAGTATGTTTCATCATCTGCACAAGAAATTTAATTTTCAGTACTCCGCTCTGTATTCTTTCATTTGCATAGGCTAGGAATGAAATCACTGAATGTAAATTAGCATACACTAATCTTTTACAAGTAAGAGAAGACAGATTGGCATTTGTAATTATTAATTCCATATCTGTCACAGGTTTCTGAGATTTTTAAAATTTTATTTTAAAGCCTTATGCCTAATCTATTAGGCATTTATAAGGATTAGGCAGTTATAACATAGCAGTTGCTCCTTTCAACCATTTCTCATCTGTGGTTCTTCAACCACACGTTGCTCTTACCTGTGGCATCCAGCCCCTCAAAAACTATGACGGGAAAAGATCCCTTTTTTTGGTGCTCTGGGCATTTCTCCAGCAGGTCGAGTACTGCTTCAGCCTCTGGGATCCGTTCTGCACACTGCAAGGAGAGATCACAGCATGTGTTGGGTCGGAAGGGACCTTTAGTCCAACCCCCATGCAGTGCACTGGACCATCCT
Organism: Camarhynchus parvulus; assembly: GCF_901933205.1. Classification (NCBI taxonomy): domain Eukaryota; kingdom Metazoa; phylum Chordata; class Aves; order Passeriformes; family Thraupidae; genus Camarhynchus; species Camarhynchus parvulus. The sequence continues at coordinate 79,531,558 of NC_044573.1, read as the reverse complement.
AAACTAGATCAGGTCTCTTAGAGCCCTGTCCAACTTGACCCGGAATGTTTCAAGCGGTGAAACATCCATCACCTCTCCGGGCAACCTATGCCAGTGTTGCACCACTCTCACCGTAAAAAACTTCTTCCTTGCATCTGGTCAGAACGTGCCCTCCCTTCGTTTAAAACGATTACCCCTCGTTCCCCCGGCATCGTCCCTCTCCGCGGCTCCGGAGAGCCAAACGCGGGCTCCGCGCCCGCGGTGCTGACCTGGCGCAGGCGCTGGCGGAGGGCGCCGGCGGAGGTCGGCAGGGCGCGGACCGCGGACCGGGGGCCCGGTGAGCCCGGGGCACAGCGCCCCAGCATCGCCGGGAGCTGAGAGCCGGGAGCTGAAAGCCGGGAGCCGGGGCCAGCGAGCCGGGAGCCGGGAGCAGCGATCCGGACCAGCGGCGCAGCGGAGGGGGCGGGCGGAGGCGGAGGAGGAGCCAGCGGGAAACGAAACTGGCCCGGCCGGCCGGGGAAACGCCGGTCTGCGGGGAGCGGCTGCTCGGAACAAGAAGCAGCTCCTCGGAACGCCCTTCTGCCTTCCCCGCCCCGCGTCGCTGGCAGTGGATTGAACGGGCTCGGTCCCGCGGGGAATGGGTATGTGCGCGGACGGGCGGCGGCAATCACGGGATGTAAGGTCGCAGCAGCAAAGGGTCACATTCCCACGGGCTCTCGTGGCTGAATCCTGGCGGTCTTCCAAAAAAAAAAAAAATTAAAAAATTAGGAGTGCAAAATATGCTCCACTGAGTAGGACTGGCCCAAAATGACAAACAAGTCCTAACCCAAACTGAACTACTTTGTTGAGTTGCAGTGCCCAAGCAACACTGGGCTGTCAGGCATATCAATAACTTGACCCCATTATTTGGTTATTCAGTGCACTGATAACAAGACCAACACACACAAATATTTTTGGGAGTAAACTGGACTTTTAGAAGCCTGTTTTAATTTTCCAAGCAATTTTGCCATGGCCAATTTCAGCTTTCATCAGCTCAGATGTAAGAACCAGAAGCACTGCAAATAGCAATAGCACAGACTTAGTCTTGTGACAGCTGCTATGAATAACATTGCCTAAAATGTAGTTTTTGAGTTTTCAGAAGATATAACCTAAAATGTTGCAGAACCTGCATCTCTTTAGAAAACTTCTCTTTTACAATAGTTGGAGAACTACCACTTAGAGATATCTAAAGTTAAACTTCTGACGTGTTTTTGAACTAATAGACTCTGCAAGAAAATCCTTGGAAACCTGTCTTCCTCTGGTCGTCTCAAAAGCCTGCACAAATATCTTTTACTTTGTGTAACTGCAGGGAGGGGGGGAGCAGCTGGTAGGCAGTACCAGTTGCAAATCATCTGTACTAGTTGGAAACTGCCCATCCCAAAGAAGATGATGGAAGTCTGGGCCAGAGCCACAGCTGGGAACATAGCCTTGGAAGCTCTTCAGTACAGTCCCAGCATCATGTGCCAAAATTCATTTGGTTGTTTTTAAGGCTGTTTCATACCTGAGAACTCCAGCACCATTCCACATCACTCAAACACATGGCTATGGCATCTGGATATGGATACCAGAAGACACGGGGTAAAACATGGTTCTTTGTACAGGAAGACAATAGATAGTTTTAAGACCATAATAATACACACTGATTAAGAGTAGGGGCTCTTCTCAGCCAGTATTTTGTCTGGCAGAATGACATGCTGTACATGCCTTGCTTATTCATGGTCCCTTCTCCTAGTCCTTGTGCTCTTGCAGCCTCCACAGTCACTGAATTAGGAATGCTGAACAGTACATCCTCATCTTTCAGCACCTGTTGTGGACCCTTGCTCATAGAGTTGGCTAAATGTGATACAATCTACCTCCACAAACCCCTGTGGTCTCCAATCCCAGCAATCCTACTGTTGCACAAAAATTTTGTAAGTTTTAAACATACATCTTTATTTCAACATGTGCCCCTTCTAATAATGTTACTGGTTTTGGTGAATAACAGCTCAACATTCAGTTTATTTATTACATACAGGATTTTTTAAAGATCACACAGATTTCTCTTTCAGCTTTTTCATGTCAGAAATGGCAGCCTTTATCCCTTGGTAAGGCAGCTGCTTCATCCTTCATCATGATCAGTTAGAAACAAGTATGACTTCTTTAACTGTAAGGTCCTGCTAAGATGTGGAGACCTGAACTGGACCACTAGTCAGGGTTTGGTTACACTTACCAAAGTTTCACAGACCAGGAGAGTAATGCAATCTACCTTGTTTCTGGGTGACACTAAGCTTTAAGCTGACTTTTTTTCTCTGCTTCCTCCCGCAGAGCCATTGATTTCAGGGGAGAAGCCACAGTGACTAAGATGTCCTTCCTGAGCACAAGCGCCACTGCTGAGCTCAGCATCAGGTACACAAGGTTTCGATTACTCTTTTGGATCTGCACTGCCTCACCTTTATCTATACTGAAACTTACCTGCCACTTTTCTGTTCATTTGTTTGTTTGAGGTCCAACTGACTTGCAGCCAAGTTTCATTTCAAAAGTGCTTGTAAAGCTGGCCATTTCCCTCACCGACCTCTCAGCTTTTTTTTTGTTTTTGTTTTGTTTTGGCCTATTATGTTTGTTTTTTCTCCAACAATACTGTTGCCTTTTCCCTCTCTGCTGAACAAATAGAAAGCGCTTACTTTCATTTTCTCTTTTCCCTTTTCCCATCTCACTGCCTCGATACAACCTAGTTACAACTATTCCTGAACCAAGCTGGTGGTGATTCCATAATTTATAATACGCTTATGAGATCATTCATAATAGGCATGTGATGCCTGTTCTCCTGCCTAATTACTTTAAAGTACCCTCTTTCAGGATTCAAGTAAAAAGATAGGAATAGAGAGTTGTCTTTTTATGCCCAAGATGCTTTATTGTATTTAAAATCAGTGGAGACAGTATGACTTTTTCAGCCCCTCTACAAGGACCTTTATAATTTTGTCCTCTGTATAATACGAAGCAATGTTGAAGAACAAATGTGCATAATTAGCACAAAACACTGCTCAGGAGCATTTTTACATCTTTGAGTGTCCACTGTGTTTACATAGAGCTATAGGGATGAGATACAGAGACAACAAGAGGCCATGTAAATATTAAAAAAATTTTGATCCACACAAAATGGAAAAAGAGAAAACAAAACAAAACAAAACCAAACCATGGAAATTGATTAGCCTGTAACTTAAGAATATATCTAAGTGTACAGTCCTGTAAACAGCTGTCTGATGCACAGGTAGGAAAAACTTAAGTCAAAGGACATAAAATGGGTAGGTACATGGAATAGACATAAATAAAACTACTCTTTTAATGCAAAATAAACTTTAAAGAATATCAGTAAATGGCCCTCCAGTAAAGAAAAATATTTGAGGATAAGACCGTAAGAAGACAGAAGGCAGTATAGTGTCAGGCCAAGAGAGATTCCTCTTCTGCCCATGACAGTGGCCACTGTCAGATGTTTGGGGAAGGTTATGGAAAGGACACAGAAAAATCCTTCTCTCAACATACTTTTGTCAAGAAAGGATCTGATGATCCTTGAGGTCCCTCTCAACCTGGTATTCTATCATTCTAAAAGTCTATGATCTTTTCCTAGACCATAGAAATCATCTTTTTAATACTTCCTGAATGGGAAATCACATCTACACTATTAAGGGCCCATGGTGGACTTCTTTCAAATGTGCCTAATCTGTATCTATATTCATGTTGTGTGTTTCATATGTCTTTCATAACTTAATTGCATGTGGGTTTGAGCTTTCTGTTTGCTAATTTCCCCTTGGATTTTTTCATCCAAAGGAGAGCTTAGTCACTCTAAGTACAAGGTCCTTGACAGATTTGCATTTATAGTGCTGCAGAAGCAATGAGAAAGAGATAGTTTCCAGATGAGACTAGAGCAAGAAGTAATATATTTACCAAATGCTAAAATTGCATCTGCCATTGCATGATTTGCATGAGTTATCTGGTTGTCCTTGGATGGTTTCTGGCCCTCCCAGGTGATGTGATATGACTCTTCTTTTAACCTTTTTTATGTTACTGGTTTGTATCAGTAGTTTGGTTTGCCTAGCAAAATACTGTTTGACTGGAACTGCCAAATGGCCACTCTGGAGAAAGGAATACATTTATTTCAAATATAAAATTACATTAATTCGATAAATATTATATAGGTTTTGCTTTCCTAGCAACTAGGCACAAGAGCATTATCTATGTTTATCCCTTTGGATTCTTCCATGCTAGTTGTGTACTTATTTATTATCTAGTGCACCATTAATAACATTATTCAATAATTTTTGAAAAATTATATTAATCTTTAAAGGGTTTTTAGATACAGATTTGGAATACAGAAACATTTTTATTACTGTGACTCCATCGTGCCACTGTAAGATGGCTTCTGTAGGAAGCTACAGGAAAGAATCATACTTCCTACAAATTTCAAAGAGTATTTATGCTTGCTTTTCTGAGGTTCTTCCCGAAGGCATCAGGACAGAAAATTTCATTACAGTTCTAGCTTTCAATATTTCTTGTAGATTCAAAGCTTGTGCAGCATAAATATGCACATCTGTGTTTTCTTGAAGGCCTTACCATAGAGCCTGTTGCTCTTCCATGCAAAACTGAGCTAAGACAGTTTGGGATGTAAAATGTGAGTGTCCTTCTTGATGCTGCTGGGTCTTGTATATAGGAAGGGGCAACATCCTGGTCTGGGTTTACTTTGAGAGACTTTACAGTAAAGCAGAGAGTGTAATCTGAAAACATACTTAGTTGAGGCAAAAAGTAAAAAGAACTATAATTTCCATTTTTCTAAGAAAGCATTGATAGGATTGCGAAGAACAGGAAGCCTTGAGTATGCTTGGGTGCAAAGTTCTCTGCATGTTTTGTTCCTTGAAATGGAGATCTGTGTTTTCAAAGAAAAACAGTCCAAAAATGCTAATATTTTCGTTTTCTGATTTATTGAGCAATATTTTTCTGACATGTTTTTGGAATGTTTGGGTATCAGATGTAATTCTTGTGTTGAGAGAAATTGGCAATCATCAAGGGTTCTTTACCGACTTTGGAAATTAAGTATTTTGAACCTAATTTTTCTGACCAGCTGAGGTACTAGGCAACAAGCTCAGGGCCAGTCATGAGCCTTCCACCTCAAAGAAGAGAGACTATAATTCCTACACCTGCATTGGCTTAACTTGACATGAACAAGGGATATGAATGAGGACAGAAGGGAATTTGAATTGGGGCCAGAGAAAGTAACACATGAAATAGGCATTCCTACCATGCTACACAAGGGATGTACGGAGTGAGGAAGAAAGAAGGCATATCAGAATTCTCCAAATTAATTGAAACATTGAAGCTACCAATTAGCAACTCCAATGTCAGATTTCAGTTTAAATTTGCATTGTCTTGTCCACCTCCCTTTCCAATCATATTTTCAAGTTTGTGACAACAAACTCTTTATTTATTAGAATAGCCTGCTTTTATCCTTAATCTTGTATCTCACATAAAGCTCAAAGAATTGGAAGAACATATAGTTAACTCCTGCTGGAATAATCTCTGCTGACAGCCTCTCAGACCATTTTGGAAAGCCTCAGAAGTGAGATGTTTCACATCATGCTGCAGCATGTGAGGGGGCATTACTGGAGCCAGACACAGCAAGAAGTTTCTCATCCTGCCCTAGTAGTATGAACCTGTGCCAGCAAGAAACAGCTGATAGAGACAACAATAAAAACCGTTCAAACAATAAAAACTGCTCAAAATGGTTTTTGCTGATCCAGACATTATTCAGCCAGTAGATCACCTCCAGGAAAGTGAAGGAAAGATGACAGGAATTCGACAATAGGCAATGACAAGCCAAATTAACACTTATTCACAAGCAGGTTTTGTTTCCCATGAAAATTGCACAGGATGAAGATAGTTCTACCCCTTTTTCAAAGGGGAAAAAAGGGAAATAAAAAGAAGGGAAGATGAGGGCAAGACTGCTTGGCTACATCAGCAGTTCTGGCTGGGTTGGTCAATGGAAGTGAGGGAAGCTCCATTTTAGGCCATTGACAACATGCGGGTGAAAGGTGTTAAGATTTGAGTATGACTCTGTACCTTGGCAGGTAGTGGCAACATTAAACAGCCCACGCAAGAGTGAGGACAGGCTGAGTGAAGACAAAGTGAGGCTGAAAACTTGTGACAATCCTGTTGGTGTGTCTGAACACACTGGAAGACTGAAGATAGCAACTGGTATTACCATGGAGGAGCTCCTTCTCCAGCAGTACCTGTTGTACCACCAAGGAACTGAGGAATATGGAAACTGGCAGCTTTGTCCTCGTCTCTCCTGGTGTTACCACGAGTGGGCAACCACCAATGTCTCACCTCAGGCTGCCAACTGTTCCTGGTATTAAAGCTAACCATGCGCTCAACTTGGTGCAGCAGCTTTGCTTGAGGAGCATTATTGAGACCAAGAATCAAAGAACCTGCAATTACTTTATTTTCATGTATCTGAAGTCATCAGGCTTCCTCACTTGGGTTGCTCTTCCATGCAAAACTTTTAAACTTACAGGAGCTCTTGAATTCCTGACAAAGGTGCAGTGCAGTTATACAAGCTCAGTTTTCCCCCTGCTACACGAGTTTAACGACAGGAGCCAAAGTCACTGAGACCTCACGCACCAAAAGGGGTCCCAGGTACTAGACCTGCTCAAACCCAGCGGTGCTCCAACCTGCTCCCAGCCCCGGGCAGTCGGCGGGTTCTGCGGTGGCCGTGGCCAAGAAGCGGCTCTGGAGCGTGGGGATTCTGCAGTCACGGCACCGCCTCTCGGTGCCAAGTTTCGCTTCTGGGAGAAGGGAAAACGAAACCGAGCTGTTCCCCGCCGTCCTGCACGGCGGGGCGGGACGGGCGGGGCGGGGAGGCGGTCACCGTACATTTAAGTGCGGAGCGCCGGACGCCTCTCTGCAACCTGCGAGCCGAACCGAGCCGGGTCGGATTGAACTGAACCGAGATTAGCTAACGCCCAAACCAGTCACAACCGTGCTAGCGGGTCGAAACCGCAGCGCATCCCGCTGGTCCGAGCGAGGGTCCGGAAACTGACGACGCAGACCCAAATGTTAATGCCCAGTCCACAGCAGCGCATCTCGCCGGGTCCGGCCGAGCCGAGCCGAGCCATGCAGCTGGTCCTGCTGGCCCGGCTGCTGTCCGTCGGGCGGGCGGTGCTGGCGGCGCTGCGAGGGCGCCTGGGCGCGCTGTGCTGGAGCCTGGCTCCCCTGTCCCTGTCCCTGCCCCTGTCCCTATCCCTCCCCGGCTGGCGGGACTCAGCCCCCCGGCAGCAGCGGGAGCAGGAAGGGGACGACGCGGCCCCGACGCCCACCAGCGTCAATTATCACTTCACCCGGCAGTGCAACTACAAGTGCGGCTTCTGCTTCCACACGGCCAAGACCTCCTTCGTGCTGCCCCTGGAGGAGGCCAAGCGGGGGCTGGCGATGCTCAAGGAAGGAGGTGAGTCCAGAGGAGGTGGGTCGGGAGGGAACCGGGGAAGGGGGACCCCGCGGGACCAAGTGCCGTGGAAAAAGTTATCCCGGGGATGTCCCTTATCCCGCTGCCGTGAGGCATTGATAACATTGAACAGGAGCAGGCGATGGGCAGAAGAGGTTGTTCACAGCGTCTTTCTTTGCTCCTTCTCTAGGAATGGAGAAAATCAATTTCTCGGGAGGAGAACCATTTCTTCAGGACAGAGGCGAATTTGTAGGCAAACTGGTCCAGTTTTGCAAGCAGGAGTTGGAGCTCCCAAGTGTCAGCATTGTCAGCAATGGCAGCCTGATCAGAAAGCAGTGGTTCGAGAAGTACGGTAAGGAGGGAGCACTGGGCACAGCTGCACTGGCAGGGCTGGGGAGCCTCCATGGGGCAGCCTCACCCATGGATGGGCTTGGGGGCAAGTGGGAGATGGTTTCTTAGTGCTTAATTTTTAGTAAATGCAAATCAAATGTAAATACCAGTGAAACAGTGTTATTATCTCCTGTAAAGATATGCATTATAACACAAAAACTTTTTGGTGTAATGGCATAATAAAATGATTATTACAGCATTGTACCAAATGTTTCCATATGTTCCACCTGTTTCCGTAATGCTAGGGACACACACACACACACAGACTATGTGTTTTGATGGTGCTGTTGCTGTGGCTTTTGTGGTTGATGGGATGACTCCACAGAACTGCATTTACATGGCATTACATGACAGATGACAAGAAAGTGAAAGTGACCAGAGTCCTGACAGCTTTTAGCTGATGGACTGGATATTAATCATTTTTTAAAACTTGTTTTCAGGTGAATATTTAGATATTCTGGCAATTTCATGTGATAGTTTTGATGAGGATGTCAACGTTTTAATTGGCCGTCGTCAAGGAAAGAAGAACCATGTGGAAAATCTCCATAAACTGAGGCAGTGGTGCCGAGAGTATGCTGTTGCTTTTAAAATAAATTCAGTCATCAACAGATTTAATGTTGAGGAAGATATGAATGAGCAGATCAAGGCACTGAACCCTGTGCGCTGGAAGGTAAGAAAGTAGTATATACCACATGTTTCCTGTTCAACGAAAAGTAATAATCAAGTCCTGGAGTTGTCTGAACCTCTATTGACCTGAGTCTTACCTCCAGCTCCAGCCTGGGCTGGTGTTAGGAGCCTTCTTGTCAATGTTGCATGGTGCTGAGATAAGTTCTATCGCATTCAGCACTCAAATGGAGCCCAGTAGGTCAAGAATACTTTTTTGGTTGTGTTATGTACAGAAAATTACTGTTTTGGTATGTGTAGATCTAGGTTGTTTTAATATATTAAAATTAGCTTAATAGAAAGCCTTTAATATGTTATGGTGTAGAGAAAATTAGGAAAAATTACTGAACAATGACACATTAAAGTCAATATATTGTTATTAAGATATAAGTGTGTCACTCGTGCGCCAGGGTCGGGGCAGGAACAGGCGAGAGGCAGAGAAGGTAGAAAAGGCAAAGAAGGCTTTATTCAAAAGAATCGTGCAGTTTTTATAGAGCGGTATGATAGATTCTATTCTATTGGCTAGCTAACAGAAACATCTTTCTCACGCACTGTCCCTGAGAGGGACAGAAAAACAAAGTAGAAAAACACCACCTGCAAATTGTTTCTAGTCAACAAGTTCTCACATCTTTCCAGCTCCCTAAAACTTCTCACAAGCCGCTGTGAGAAACGCTTGCCGTTTCTCTCTCTCTGTCCCATGGCATCCACATAAGTGTATATTAATTTTCTCTTACAGAGTATTAGAGATTAGTGTACACATATTATTACTTTTTTACTAGAAATAAGTTTGAAAATGGGTAGATAGAATGTGACATAAATATGGGAGAACATGTGGAGTAATTTCTCATTATTTGCTTCATGGATATTATAGACACAGAATTACTCAGAAAAAAAACAAGGCCCAAAAAACACTGTAAAGCAAAATCTCAGATAGTAAAGAAAATCATAATTTATAACATTTAGAGCTCTGTAATGTTAATTTACAAAAGATAAATCTGCACCATGCCCTTTGTAGAGTATTGAGTTATCCCAAGCTGTGTAATTTTGGCTCCACTGACAGAAAAATTAGACATTGCTACTGAGACCGAAGTCACTTATCCTCAAGGCAAGTGAAAACATAAAGCCTTAACCAGGTTCTTGCTTTGTTTAGGTATTCCAGTGCCTGCTTATCGAAGGGGAGAACAGTGGTGAGGATGCTCTAAGAGAAGCAGAAAAATTTGTTATCAGTGATGAAGAATTTGATCGATTCCTAGATCGCCATAAAGATGTCTCCTGCTTGGTACCTGAATCTAATCAGAAGGTAAAAATTAAACTGTCCCTTTGTAACTTTATTTTTAAATAATGCTAGAATATTTGAAAGGAACGAGAAACTTTCATGGCAATTAATACTTTCCCTGTTAATAGTGGCTTAGAAGAGGTTCAGTACAACTTTATCGGCAACTGCTTTTGTTATGGGGAAGCCAAGATTTTAAATTTTCCTTAAGGTTTTTCATTGACAACAAAGTTATTAGGATGAGGAAAAACCCATTGTTCCAAGTCCTGTGGACACCAATGGGAGTACTCTTCCTGACTTGGGCACAAGATCCTGAAAATTTCAGAGTTAATGTAAACACACTTTATAGTCTAAGTATAGTTTCCTAATAGAGATTGACTGTGATGTCACATTGTGCCAGTGTCACCAACCTACACGAACAAGACAGCATCCCAACCAGCGTTGTATTGGGTACTGAGGAACAGTACCTGACTAAATGCAACTTTATTGCGAGAGGGATTACTTTTGGGTAATCCCTCTCACAATAAAGTTGCATTTTTAACATTTTCTGTCTGAACTCCTTTATATTGCACACTCAGGCTCTTTCATCAGGAGAAGACACCTTGTGCTCCTGCAGAGCCTACCAGTTAACTTGATCAGCTGCTATCCAGCTTACAGTAACCGCAGTAAAGGACTTTGGTGCCTAAGGGTGCAGCTCAGGCCATTTTTTAAATGCCTACAGACCCTAAAGATGAGATGAGGAGAGTTAGAAGATTCAATGTTAGGAAAGTTTATTAACTAAGTGAAGAAGTAGCAAGTTGAACCAAGTTCAGGAATGCATTAAATCTCCCACCTTGTGTTCCTTTTCCTTTCCACAGATAAGGACTCCATTTACAGTTTACTTCTTAATGTATGTAGAGGTTAAGTGAGCAGATTGGGTTGCCTTTGCTATGTAAGACCTAAAAGTGGGGCTGTGCAGTTAGCATTTGAGGCATTTGGTGAGAGGGAGCACTCATCAGAGAAAGGATTAAGATGAGAACCCAGAACTGTTTCTACTTTTTTTTTTTTTTTTTTTTTCATAATAGAAGTCCTACAAAAAAGGCCTCCCATGGTAGGTTTGGTTCCAGAAAACTGTTTCTGATTTCTGGTAAACCTGTCTGAAAGATGAACACCAAATTGATCAGATTTCCTGTTCTATACAGCAGCAAGCCCCAGCTACCCAGAAAATTTTAAGGAGGATTTAGGAGATGCCTACTTAGCTAAGCAAACATTTCTTATTTCAGCTGTTGGCATATTTCTTTGTGGAGACCTGCGAGCTTTTTTACCTTTGACCCAGCAGAATACCTTTGTTTGGTGGGGCTATAATTAAACATTCCAGTCAAAATGGTTATGTCATTTGTTTGGAAAATGGCATAATCATTCCAGCATGCAAAACTTTAAGTTCTTCTGGTGTAGAAGTTAATAGAAAACTTGGATATTATTTAAAATACCTTTGCCCAGCTGAGCACCCACATTTCACTTAGACACTGGAGAGGTAATATTCCAGGAATTACTAATTTATTCAAGCATGAAGTTTTTCTAGTAGTTCTGTCATTTATTTCCATAAATTTCATCCAAGCTCGCTGAAATAGTGGTGATACAGCAACTGTTTCAAAGATTTGTATCAGACCTTGAATGAATAGTTGTTTGTTTTGTCCCTTCTTTTTCAGTGGAATGGAATTTTGATTTGTACATTAATTTAGTTTTTTCTTTTGATCTATTACAGATGAGGGATTCATACCTCATTCTGGATGAATATGTAAGTTTTTTTTGATACATGTTATTTGTATGCTAATATATGTATGTATACAACATTGATAACCAGTTAATGTACTCTGCATTCTATAAAACAATTTTGCCATGTAGTACAAGGAACAGATGTGATTTATGCCCATCAGACATGTTGTGAACTACAATATAGCATGACCTAAGGAGGCATTGCCATCAGCCTGCACACATAATCCTTGCATCACAAATCTTAAGGTGTAGATGTCTAGTTTTGCAGGACATCTTTGCTTTTTTTCTTTAACATAAAAATGCAGAACTTGCCTTGAAAGTTAAGTTTCAGAGTGCCAGCTTAGTTTACAGGTAACTGAAGTGACAGCATTTAATCTTCAAGAATTATGATATTCCTTTGTTCCTGCTAAGATTTGTCACATGTCTAACCATGAGTTTCTGAGCCTTCTGCGGACTAGAGTGAACCTCTTCATGCACTTACATAAGCTTTGGTGGAATTGCAGTGCAACTTGCTTAAGTCTGTAGAAAAATGAAGCTTTTACAAACTGACCTTCTAACATCTTACCATCTTATCTATCTTTTGTTCCAGATGCGTTTTCTAAACTGTAGAAATGGGCGGAAAGAACCTTCCAAGTCCATCCTGGATGTTGGTGTAGAAGCAGCTATAAAATTCAGTGGATTTGATGAGAAGATGTTCCTAAAAAGAGGAGGAAAGTATGTGTGGAGTAAAGCAGATATGAAACTGGACTGGTGACTCAATATACTGAGTTAGGGCAGTGCATTCTGTGAAAATAGGTGTATCTTTACAGGTGAGTGTATACTTGTATCTAATGCTTTTAATTACACCTGGTATTTTACACAGACTAATGTTCAGTATAACTGTACATGTGAATGTGTTACATGCTTTTTAAATGCAGATTATATTGTCTATTACTTTCTTGAGCATGACCAAATACTTTCAGAGCTTTCACGTGAACAGACCTCTGAAATAAACTTTCTAGCCCATTGCACCAAGGACTAGAAGGCAAACTGTTTTTATAGAATACTACATGAGTGCGCATGCCAGATAAGAAGCAAAAAAACATTCCAAACTCTAATTCATTCTAAATAGCTGTAATGATGGAGAAGTCAAAATTCTTATCAGGGAACACATTCTGCCTGTTTCTCAGGGCAAGATGGATTGCAGTTCCTGGGTAGATCACTGGAGGGCCAGTTGGCAGGCCTCCGGAAGCAACTTCTGCTTTTTTCAGGAGTAATAGAGGGTCAGAATCCGGGAATCACTAAGTAATAATGTATTTAAAAGAAAATTAAGGAGAAAAAATTGGCAGTTTGTATTCCTTAAGACTTAATTGTAACAGAATCTTCTCCCTCTCCTCTGTATAAACACATGATATTTGCAAAAATGTTGGGGCATATAATTTTCTGTGAAAACATATTTTTAGTCATAAAAAATATTATATTCATTCATGCTAAAACCTAGAGGTACATCTTACCTAATGATAAACAACATCATATTTCATATTGGTAATGTCCTTCAAATATTTGTTCTAACAAATATGTACAAGGAAACATTGTTTTTATTTGATTAATATCTCAATTTTCCTTTCATCTGCAAATATGGATTTATTATTTTAAACTGTTTTTGAACTGTGGGCATATAGTTCTGATGAATATTCTTTCTTAAACTAATTAATACCATGTAGAACAACCTAACACATATCTTCTGTTGCATACTAGCTTTTTATTTTGCTAAGCTATGGAACTACAAACAACAAAGTTCATATATCAAGCAACTTTGTTTTAAAGGTTGCTTATCTCGGTAACTAATTAGCTTGCTGGTTATAAACCTGCAGACTTTAAATGAAAGTAATTTGGTTTTGTGAGAGCTACCTTTGATTTTAAAAGCAGGTAGCATCAATATAAAATACAAAAATTAAAAGAAAAATCTGCAAACCAGAAAAATAATTAATATACTGCCCTCATTCCTGGTTTTCTGGTAATTGTTGTGGCTTTAAAATTGCAGGTTTTCAAATTTAACTAGTCCCATCCTCCCTCTGTCTGAAGGGCACGGGGATAGGCACTGCACAGAGCAGAAGTGAGATGGCACTAGTCATTCATCCTGTCCCTGAACTCAATGTCTGGACTGTCTCACACATTTAAATATTTGCAGCAGCTGGAAGCCAGCATGCATTAAATATACCACATAGAGAAAATGACACCTTAGTCCATTTTTCTTGGAAATGCTAGTTGATTTTTAAAGAAGTTTTTTGCATTTTTGCATAAAAGAAATGTCTTGCATTCACCTTATGCATCTTCAAAGTTGAAGGGGGAAAATGCTTAAGTAGGAGCTGGTACTTCTGTGTAAAGGAAAGTGCTCTGCATACTCAGTGAAAATGTTTCCATTTATAATTCCTTCAGTTTCCATTTTTACTATCCTAACTGTAACTATACTCAGTGGTGCTCTTTTGTCCCTTTGTATTTTGCATTTTGCAGTCACAACATTTCCCAGACACTGACATTTCAGTATTTTTTTTTTCTTGTATTAACACTAAGTGACATTTAAAATGTGGCCCACACACAGTAACCCCACAGTCTTTTGGCAGCTATTTCCCTGACCTTGGCTGGAGTTCTCCCTGGCTCTATGGGCAGTGCAAATTTATGTAACTGGGGTTTGACTTCCCCTGCTCAAATATTAAATCTAGTCTCTTCCTCAGTACCCACACCCCACTGATAGAAAAGAAGCATTTTTCTTTGTGGCTGTCTCAGTCCCAGGATGGGGAAAGGTTTAGTGCATCAATGTACCAAAAAATCTACCACCCTGCAGCTTCTGCAAAAAATGCCAGCTGTAGAACAGCACACAGATATGAGGTACACAAACTCCCATTCAGATCCAGAAATCCTGCCATTCTTTGCTTTGCATTTGACCCTGTAAATGGCTATTCTTTTGCTTCCTCTGTGCCTGCAGAGGAAACTGCAGGAGAAACAAGAAGGAGATGAAAATGTCAAAATCCAGTAAAGAATGCACAGACATTTAAGATGGCTTTTGTTAGAAGGTTCTATGTGCTTACCTTCCTAAAATGTTAGGGATTTCACCTGCATAATTAGTAAAAGGTTTCTGCTCTGTGTGATATTCCTTTTCAAAGGAAATATGAGTTGTGTATATTGGAAATTAAGAATCTCACATTACAGTTGGAGAGTAATTTAAGTTAATGAACAGCTATTGGCATTTTTATATGCAAAATTTATTGTTGTGTAAAACAACAAAAATTTGGCTACAGTTGATGAGTCTAGTTTATTTAAAAAAATTATAAACACAGTTCATATTGGACCAAAAGTGGACTTTGGGCTTTCATTATGTAGTAGGGGCTACCTTTCAGTATGGGACTAGAAAAATAAAACAGAATTCAACATGTTTACTCCCAGGCTTAGTGATTACAGCTGTGTTGTGATCCTGAAAAGTCCAGATTAAATTTAAGTCTTATAAGCACAGATATGCTTAATTGTAGCTTTGTGTATAATATCATAGTATTGCAGCTAAGCATTTGCTAAAGATGCTGAATTGGGAAGGAACTGGCACTGCATTCCACTAACAATTGTTTCTATTTGTAAAAAAAATGTAGAGAATGCGTGTTTGGAAGGATGACTTCTGAAAAAATTGTGACTATACCTTGGGTAACAAGTAAAATTGTCACTTAAGATGCACTTTAGGATGCTCTCTTTTTCAGTATGAAGGATGCTGATATATTTGAATGTTACAAATGATCAATTTTGGACTAATAGTGTCAAATAATTAGTGCTAAGTATTTCATGAGTGTGTTGCACCTTTCAATAAATGTTTCTATTTTCCTAAGTTTGTCTGTAATTTTATATTTTCCAGTAATATAAGCCATAGTAGCAGAATGTGTGGCTGCATTCACAAGAGATCTGCAATTCTGGGTGCATTTAGTCTGTATTTAGCAGGGGGGCTGCTTGCACGGTGCCAAGGGCAGCATGGAGGGCGAAATGGAGAACAATGGTGGTGATTCTCCTCCTGATGAAAGGCACTTGTTACAAGGCTGAGTGGACTGGTCTGTGCTGGGAGAAGACAGTTCAAATACCTTGTGCTGTTCAGATGTGCGAAAGGCACAGCTATCCATAAATATCCGAGGACAAAAATAAGATTATCTTCTGTAATGGTAAATAAGAGAGAAAAGCCAGTCTATTTAGAAGACTGAAGACAAGCAGCTTCTCAAACTCATCTTCCATCTTCAGGCTCGGTGTAAACTCTTGTACTAGACAACCTCAAATCGAGCTTTTCACAGTATTTGGCCGTGTGTGAGAGGATGCTTGGCTTTTTACTCCGCTTTGCCATTGCCCCGCGCACTGCGGCGCTGTGAGGGCCCCGCAGCCGTGCCGCAGTGAGCTGCGGCGTGCCCCGCACCCGGGGCTGCCGTGCTGCGCGTGTGGCGCCGGGGCGGCTGCTGGGCTGTGCCCCATGAATCCGCCACACGGCTCCCGTTCGCCTCCTGCCTGCCGCAGGAGCACCGGGCCTTGCTCCGCACACACACCGGCAGCAGGGAGGCTCGGACAGCTCCCGCAGAACAGTCGTGCCCGTCAGGGTTCCCGTGCCTTCCCCTCCTTCCTTCCCCGGCCGGCAGGACAAACCCGCCGCCTCCTCGGCACAACCAGCCCCGTTGTTCTCTGCTGGGCCCGGCCCGTTACGCTGAGGCAACCCGAAGTGCTATTGCTTCAAGCAGATGAAAAGCCTCACGGTACAAGCGGCGACTCGGCTCGGCTCGGCTCGGCACGCCCGGGCCGGCGGCGTTGCCAAGCGGGAAATCCCGGGATCCCCGCGCCCGGGAGGCGCCTCCCGCCGCCGCCAGGGGGCGCCGCTGTGCCTGGCGCGGCGCGGCCGCTTCAAAGTGGGCGGTGGCGCGAGCGCGGCCGTTAATGGCGCCCGCCCGCCGCGGACGCGCCCGCCCCCGCCCGCCCTCACCCCACCCTCCTCCTCCCCCGCCCGAGAAAAGACCGGGAGCGGCGCCCGCCGCGCACACCCGGCTCCGCGGGGGTTTGGAGACCATGCTTGGGGCGGCGGCGTCGTCCTGCCGCGGCTCCGCGGGATAGCGCGGGACAGCGCCGCGCACCGCCCGCGGGCCGCCCCGCGCCGGCAGGGGCTGCAGCGGCACGGTAAGGCGGCGGGAGCGGGGGGCGCCTCCCGGGGCGCTGGGGCAGCGGGAGGCGGTGCCGGAGTGCACGGGCACCCTCGACCCCTCTACGTGAAGGGCTGTGGCGGCGTTCCCCGCCGCGGCCGTATCCCCTGCCGCTGCCGCCCGCCGGGAGCCCCCGGCGGCAGGGCGCTGTGCCCGGAGCGGTGCCGGCTGCGGGGCGGGCACGGCGGGGCCAGGCTGCCGGCGGGAAGCGCGGCCGCCGGCGGAGCGCCGCGTCGGGGGCGTAATGACAGCGGCGGCTCAGCCCCGCGTGTGCTCTGTCTTGGGGTTTCCATAAACGAGCGAAAACGTCTGCAAAGAGCCCAGTGCCCTGGAGTGCGGTAGCCATTCTTCGGGGAGGGGGAAATAATGAGCACGGGGGTCTGTGGAGTGCCCCCCCCCAGCCGTGCTCTCAGCGCAAGCGGAGTGTGCAGCCTGGGGAGAACGCGGATCGTTTGGGTTGCAGGGATGGAAGAAGCGGGAGTAACGCTCGGGTTTTCCTTCCCGGAGCTGAAGTGATGTTGCTGTTGACTTTTTTTGAGCTGTTGGAAGAACCCATAGGCACGATAACAAGGTGTCTTCCCACCCGCTGGATCAAGGGTATCTTGTTCCTAAACAGATCAGGCCCTGCATCATGTGTTTATTGCTTCTGTAGTACTGGAACAGGGAGTGTCAGCAGGGCAGGCTGATGGGAGAAGATACCAGCTCTTTGAATTTTTACTGTGTTCTTGGAAATACTGTCCCTTCTGCCCTGGAACATAATATTCCTGTTCTATAACAAGCATGAATAATGATTTATAAATAGACCAATTTGTTTATATTGCCCCCTGTGTAGCCAAACAACTGTTTACATTGGGAAATGGATTGCTTCATTTCACATCAGCTTATCAGTGCTGTCCCAGGAGTGGCTAAGCTGAAGTTACACCACCTTGGGCAGAGTGCTGCTGGAGAGATTACATCAGTAGTGTAAACTTCTGGTGGCTGGCCTGTCTGCTTGTGCATGCTTCTCTCACAGGCATCAGAGGCTACTGAAGGGATGATTGTGGGGGGTAAGAGAGTGTGTAGGGTTGTAGTGCAGTGAGGGGGGAGATTTGTGCCTTTTAATGAAAATGTTTAATTTATACTTTAATGGGACTTTATGGTGTGGGAAAACATAGATTATTTTTTTCCTGGTAGTGAGGTATCAAGGTGTCCTGACATGAAGCTTGTTAAATACCCAAGAGAAGCAAGATCAAGTGAGAAGTGTAGTGGTAGGAGGGAAAAACAGTTCCTTTTGTCTAGCGGGGTCTTGAAAAAGACAGGATTTTCCCCACAGCCATCTTTGCCCCTGGGATGAAGTTTTATTTTTTTACTCCCCCCACCCCTTTCCCTGACCATCATGTCTCATTATCCTCTTGTGCAATCTGTGTATTATGAGGGGGAAAACCATTTGTGATTGAAATAATACTACAATGATAGGTGTTTCAATTTGATATAACTGCTTTGAATAATCCATCCTTTATGTAAAACAGAGGGTTGATTTCCCTTCATATCTAAATCACCATGATTCATATCCTAGGAGCTGCTAGATCAAACTTATGTGTTTGTTGTCTGCAGTTATTGTAGATTTTTGCCCTTGAAGCACAGTTTTGAAAGTTACACTTTTACACTATTAGAAGTAACACTTACAAACTGGGTTCTTTTTTCCCCGATTCAGTATTTTAAGGCAATAATTTGTAGGGGGAAAGAAGACTATATAGTTGCTTAAGTCCTTTGGTTTTAAGTGTGGGTTGGTTTGGTTTTTTTCCCCCCCCAATACTATATTCTAAGTATTTGTCAGATTTCATGTGGGTTTTTTTATAACTTCTGACAACTTTTCTTTCAGTTAAGCCAAGGGACAAAGCTGCTGTCTGAAACATGAGTTTTGGCTGCAGTGTCATACAGTGGGTATGAATGGCTTCAGTGTATCTGCTGTATTTACAAGAATGCTCTCATAGGCTGGCAGAAAACTCGTATTTGCCCTCCCAGTGCTGATTCAGGGAAAATAATGGCTCTGATCATCCTGCAGCCTGGTCAGCAAGCACAGACCTTTTCTCTCTCTCAGACCTGATGTAACAGGGGAGCTGGAACCTGTTATACTTACCACCATATTTCCTGTGGGTTAGTATCAATAGTTATGCAACTGAGTTAGCAGTCTGCGGATGGATTAGAAGACTTGCTTTTCATTGTGCTCCTTCTTTCATCTTGGGTTACAAAAAGGGAATCAAAAACAATTACAAACTAACCCACCACTCATTTTGAGTGGCATAGTGATTCTGCTGTGTCTAACTTAGGCTGTGGTCAGCTCTTCTTTTTATAAGGCATGATCCTTTTCTGTATTGCTTTGTGGAAACAAGCTCATAAAATTCATTTTGAAGGAGATCAGATGAAAAAATCATAATGATAATGTCTGTTTTTCACTTCTGATGGCTGGGAGGAAGAAGCTGTTGAAAATAGACTTGCTCGTCTGGCTGCTTGCTGCAGAGTGATATGTTTTTTGTATTTCCTAATCAACTGAAATGCTTACAGTTTTTCTGCATATGCAGTCAGCAAATTCTGGAGCCGGCAAAAATAGTACAAAATGTATTTTCAAATAGGTTGGTTGTTTGCTGATGGTGCCGCTTATAGTGGTAATACCATTAAGTGTCTTTTCTAAAAGGCTGAAGGAAAAGAGGAACAAAGAAAGTGAATCAGTATGCCTGGTAACTTTTTATTTACTGTGAAGACAGACTATCTTGTCAGATTGTTCTAGTCTTGGCATGACTGATACTTCCTTATTACAGCAACATTTTCACCCTTTCTTTTATAGACTATCAAGTGTGTGGTAGCTTGTTACATTGAAACACCTTGCTGTTATCCTCCAGGTATCACTATGACAGTTTAATAGAGCTTCATCCTGTTTATATTGAATGGAAACGACCTGTGATTGAAAAAAATGCACTAAAGCTTATTAAATTGAAACTTTTTCTTCTTCATGATGTCCAATGGATCATCTGAAATACTTCAGAATGTGGGCAGGTCTTGCAGGTCTGGAAAATCAAGTTCTAACTTAGCAGGTTCAGGTGTAATTTTTTCATTACTTGCAAATGTTCAGCTTTATTTGCACTGATCACTGCTTTGCTTGTGAACAACCGGATTCCATAGTTTTGGAGACTTTATTATTGAATTTCACTTGGAAATTTTACTGACTGTTCTGTTTCTGGAGTATTTGGGTTATTTCCTGTAACCATAAAACTCCAGTATGAACTACGAACTATGAAAGCTACCACTATGGTTCTTGGAGACAGTTTCAGCTGACCAACCTTTGTCTCAACTCTACTCTCTACTAAATAGATCATATATAGCATAAGAAACATATGCTGTTCTACACATCCAGTCCTTGCGGATGACTCTTATATTTAGCCAGGAATATGAAATACGAGGAATATGAAAATTAATTAGGAAAATATATTGAGGCAAAAATCTGTTATTAGCCCTTGATAATCAGGCACGAGATCAGGTTCTTCCTATGCTTATTATTTCTGTTGTTGTTCAGCAGTTGATTTGCTTCATGTTTGATCAATGATAAGGATCTGTGTGTGGGTTTTATAATCACAGATATTAATTTCCTTCTATATATATTTTTTATGCATTTGTATATAAAATATATGTTATATAGAACATTTTATGCAATGTATATATATAAATATATCTCTCTTACTTTTCATTTCTCTGATGGGGGCAGGTCTGATAGAAGCATCAGAAGTGGTTGCCTGCTGTCTTCCTACACAATGTTTTCAGTCAGGGCTGCCTCCCTGCAGTGACCACACAGGATGGTTGTGGTGGTATGGGTGAGCAGAGTCTGTTCCTTGCTGAAATGCCCCCTCCCTGGGGTGACAGGAGGGCCTTGCTGCATTCTGTAAAGCAGCTGTATTTTTCTGGGGCTGATTCTTCAGACAGTGTTTGTCCTCTTAGGAGGAAAATGAATGTTTTTTAAGTCTGGGTCTCCTTCTATTACTATGGTTTTCCCTTCATCTCTCTATTTCCTGTTAAGAAATACATCCATCCTGACAGAATGAGAGCAATGCTCTGCGACTTGTGTGGTCAGGCTCGTGTCTCCAGTGCAGTCTGGTAACAGAAACTTCAAGACCAAGCTATGTGCAGTCAGTATAGATATATTTCTAGCCTGGTTTTCTGAGAAAATAGAGATTGTGTGCAACTCTCTGTGAATGTCTAACTTTCATTGTTGTTCTTAATTTCTAAACCTTTTGAGAAATTCCAGTTGCATTTGTGAGAGGGTGGTAGCTTATGGCTGATAAACCTACACCTTTTCTGGCAGTAGGTAGCCTTGGCAGATGGAAAGATGCCTGCTGAAGGACAGATTGAAATCTGAACTCTTCCTGCAACTTTGACACACATTCCTAGGAAACTGGGTTTTACTGCCCCTGTTGCTTACAAATCAGCTTACATTTTGTTCCTATTTTTTGACACTGTTTCAAATTATACTTTTCTTTCATTACTGAGTATTTTTGCAACAGTTTTGAATATGAAGAAGAGCAAGTGTTTAGTATTTAGCCCCAAGTAGCTTTACATGACAAAAAGTGCATGATGAGAAAGGAAAGAGTCACTGGTTTTTAAAAAGGTTTTATTATTGCTCTTCATACATGCCCTGCTTACATGAATTCCTGTTTGTTAAAATAATTATTTTAACTATTTTCTTTTATTAATTTTAGTTTGTAATAGCAGTTCTTTAGACACCCAGAAATTTTCTTTGTAGTTGTATCATATAAAGATTGTTCCCCAAATGTAACAAGGCTTAATAGGATGCAAACTGAAACAGTTCAGTCTTATTTCTGTATTTCTCCTCTGTGTTTGTTTTCTGTAAACAGACTCTGTGTGAACCTTTCAGTTAGGTGATCACTTTTGCATGCTGCTATCTGTTGAATACATTTTGTGGTCTTTGTTTGTCTTGTCACGCTGACTTGATTAGTGTTGTACCATCATCTTCCTTCATGAATAATGTATTTCCCGTCATACAGTTGGAGCCTAGAGAAGACACCTACATCTACTTTCTTAGATTAATTATGCATTACTTTTACCTTTGATGTGTACTGTCTATTCTTACTCTAATGGAAAAAATGCTGACCAAAAGATACATGTTGAGGGTGTATAAGGTATGTTAGATTTGTGGAAAGGCAGACCGTATTCAAATAAAACCAACCAAACTAAGCCCCAACTTTTATTAGAGCTTCCTGGTTTTTTTTTCTTTGTACTTCTGATATTTATTGGCAACTTGTATTTTGAAAGATTTGCTGGTGATTTCTCTCTACTTCAAATCACCAGGTTTTGCTGGTGTCAGTTACTGTTTCTTAGTTGTGTGTGTGTCTAGCTTTATAGCAAAGATGTGACAGTATTCATCAGGTCTCACTGTCACTGGAAAGCTGTGAGAGGTAGGATAACCTCAGTCACAGCTGTAGGATGCATGTGCCAGCTCAAATGGGCTGTTGATGTTTATTCCATCTTGCTGTTTGGTCTCATTGATCCTCTGGACCACGCTTGGAGCCTGCTGGGCTCTGTCTTGGTCCAAACACTGAGCTGACCTCACAAGCTTTGTGCCTCAGGTAAAACAGAGCAGTTCTCTCTTCCTGTTAATCACTGAAAAGTGAAACTGATACAGGATAAGCACAACATGGTGGTGAACCTCGTAGTTGCTGCAGGAGCTGAAGCCAGCTACTTCCTAAGGGTGCAGTATGTACTGTCTGTAGTTCTGATGGTAAGCCCTTAAAGACCTTCGAAGTTTGTGGATGCTCATCCATTCATACTCACCTGCAGGACGTGAGTTTATCTCAAGGCTACAAGCTTGTTTGTTTCTCTTTACCATGTGATGTGACAGTCCCTGGCCTTGGGGAAGGTTGTGCTGGAAGAATTGGTGCTGTATGAAGCTTGCCCAAAGTAGTGCTGCTGACCCTAGCACCTCTCCATGCTGTAGGTGGCTCTGCTCTGTGTTTGGTTGTGCCCTGATCCTTGTGGCTCTGAGGGAACCAGTCTCTGCAGTGTGAGTTCATCCTTCTCTCCACTGTAGCTTTACACCTGTCCTGCCTGTTGAAGCAAATGGCTTGTCTCCATCAAACTGCTGCTGTCACTGGGCATCAGCTGTGGTGGTGTTCAGAATATGTAATGTCAAGTCACCTATCTCCTTTCTTGCATGATGTGATGTCCCACTGGGGCAGCAGCATTGGCCATTTACTTTGCATGGATTTATGTCTGAAAATCCATTCTTAAAGGTTTTACCACTGGCTTTTGTTGAGGGTGAAACATAATAGTTCTTAGTGGTTTCACCGTCTTAAGCCCTTTGCATCTGTAGAGTCACTAGGAGTGTGATAAGCCATTTCTGTCTTCTGTTCTCTTTTGTTCTAGCTTGTCATTGTCTTAAAAATAAAATCTCACTTCAGTGGGAGCAACAGGGTAGTTCTAATTTCAGTTCATGTTACATATTTAGTCAAAAATCAAGGTATGACAAATTCATAGACAACTCATGAATCCAAAGAATGTGATATCTTTTTGGCAAACTGTCAGTGCTAAATATTTGCATCAGTCACTTCACATTTCCACTATCTCCTCAGAAAGGTGAACTTCACAGATTTTAATGAAATATATTGTTCGACTGTGTTCCCTGCTTTTCAATTTAGACTACTACTTCTTATAGTTACATATGAATGTGTTTTCAGGGGCTGCTCTTTTTTGGAAAGTTTACTGTTTTGCTCTGTCTTCTCTGAAAGGTCTGCTTGGGTTTTTTTGGGAGTTTCTTTGGTTTGATTTTGTTTCCTGTCCTCCATGATTCTACTGTATTGGTCTTCAGACCAACACAGGCATGTCCTTGTAACTTTTATTAATAGGAAGAGTTGCTTTTGGATGGGATGATTCACCACAGCTGCCAGTACAAGGAAGAGTCAAAACATTGTGCCCCTTCATTGTGCTAATAATAGTGACGTACCTTTTTGCTGTCTGGCAACACTGCTGCTAGTGGCAGCTTCAGAAGGGATTGCTGCAAGGGCAGTGAGGATCTCTGCTTTTTCCCTTTTGCCTTAGGATCTTTTCTCGTGCAGCTTCATTTCTCACTCCATGACACTGAGCCCATCCTTTTCATTGAAATGACAGTGTATTTTCACTCTGCTATCAACCACTTCTGATCTTGAACTGCAAAAGGGCAAAGATGGTGCTATTTTTGGAGGGGAAAAAAAAACCCCACAAAAACCCCTGCAAAACAAAACAGTTTTTGTGCTGTGCTGGACAGGATGTTGCTAAAACTATAACCTGGAGAGTTCCAGAGTAAAACAATATGTGCATATAAGGATGTCCTATCAAAATCACCTCAACTAATGTGAAAATCCATTTGTTTTCTCAATACCAAGGGAGTTTCCATGTGATTGCCTTAATGTGGGACTTATTCAGCCCTACTGGTTATGAAGAATTTGCAGTATCTGGAGCTTTATAGGAAAGAAAGGAAATAATTTTCTTAAAAGAAAAAAAAATCTTTACAGTCAAAGAAAATTAAAACAAGCAGTATGTCTTAAATGAAAGACAGTATCCAAGCTCTTGGAAATTGCTGAAAGGCTGCAGAAGGTTAGTATCTGTCCCTTAGCAATTAGATCTTCCTAGAAATGTGTAGGAAATGCTCTTTGTGGGAGCTATAGACCTGAGTTTAGGTATTTCATGAAGTCTTTGTGTTTGCTGTCCAGCTGTTTCAGTGCTTAAGTGGGAGAAAATCGGAGGTTACTCAACGAGATTGTTCCCAGGCAATTCCCAATCAAAGCCTTGTCAGGCTTTGATTTTTTTATTCAGTGAAAATATGTAGAACTCCACTACATGAAAACAGTAAGTGCTGTAAAAAGAAAATAAAGAATAATTTTAAAGACTTGTGTTCCTATTTTATACAGACACTTAATTTTTGAATATGTGCATCAGGTAAAGCACATCATGTTTTCATGCATTTATTGAATGCTCAAAAAGGCTTTGTAAGAGACCCTTCTGTGATTTGCATCATTATGTTCTTCAGGAATCTAAGTGCCAAAGTGACTTTCTCTTTAATTGAGGTGGCTCCTGACATTTAAAACTATTACATACCTGCAGTGTTGAAAAGTCTGCAGGGATCAGAAAAGATTCCCTCATTTAGCAGAGAGATTTCTTTCCTGAATATATTGTGTCCGTATTTCTTTAAAACAAGTTACTTTTCATAATAATACAAAAAGCCCTCTCCAGTTTCTTCTCCTTCATATTCTTCTTCCTACTCGGCAGCCATTCAGTACATGGAAATAAGGAAATGAGGATATTTTGAAATAGGGATACTTTGCATAAATTATTTCCAAAAATATTTGGTGGATTTGAATGTTGACATTTTCTTTGGATGTTGACAGTTAAGGAGTATAATGAAACTGTCATATTAAAAAAGATATTAATTCCTTAGAAAACAATATTGTAAATATAGTGGTTTTCCTCTCAATGCAGTATACTTTTGTAGATATCATCTGTTCCAGGAAAGTACCACAAATGCCAAGTGTGCAGATGCAAAGAGTGGCTTTGGGGCAGTGTGTCCCAAAATGACCAAATGTTGGGCATCTGACAGTACAGCTTAAACTCTATGAACTCTTAATGTGTGAAGGCTTGATGTGCCTGCCAGTGAATGAGCAGTGCTGTATGATGGGAAAGATATGAGTTGTTCCAAAATCTTCTCAGATGATTGTCTGGTGCTAGCCATGAAGACAGCCAGGTTGAGTGGGCCTTTGGCTACTGTGGTGTTGTGAATTGCAGCATTGCATGCCCTGTCATAAATGAGCACACAGAGAAGGGGCTGGTTAATCTGTATGCAGAGCTGTATTTTCTTTTATGATAATTCCTATTTGGATCTTTTCCCTCTTTTCACTCTGTCCCTGTGTTCTCCTGTTTGTGTTAGGAGTGGGGTGTTGGTTAGTTGACTTAGTTTTGAGATTCAATGGGAAACTTGAGGCAGAAAAGTGAAGATAATTTGCATATATAATTCCCTTTTCCATCCAAGAACCACAGTCCTCTCTTAACTGATAGAGTGCCTTTGGGAAATGTCTGATATAGCGCAAGATATAGAAGAGTACTGACAGTCACCTTGAAACAGCTCTCATTCAACAGGTATGGGGAGACTGTCCCCAAAAGTTCCAGGGTTACAGGGAGTACATGCTTTGGGATAATGCCATTATATCAATTTCATCTTGCCTCCTGTTTTGCCTTTATTTTGGCTGTGCAGCTCACTGCCAGTCGCAGTGATGGAGCCATTGCCAAGTCAGTCCATCTGGCTTAGCCCATGCAAAATGCAGCTGTACCTCAGTTCACATCTGTGCCTCTTCCTGTGTTATGGGGCCACTTTGTAGCCTGGAAGGAGTTGCCCAGTGGTTCTCTTCATCCAGTACATCTCCTGTGTGGTCAAGTTTCAAGGGGGAAGGAATGTGAATCTACAGTCTTCAAAATGAGAGTATTTCCTTTTTTTTTCAGTCAAATACCTTGTGTGTTTCAATGTGTCTGAGATTACAGGCAACTTCTTTGGTCCATTTGTGATTGACTGACAAAATGAGGTCAGGTTAAGTCTGTGTTGATTTCTAGGTCAGACTGAACCTTAGACCCTTTTTTAGTTTAATTTCTCTCTAGTACTTGTAAGTGAACAATAACTTTAAAAATATTTGCTAATGAGGGAATTAAAAATGGGTTGATTTTCTCACACAACTGTGAGAAAGTTGCAGAATTTAAACTATTCTTACACCTCACTCAGATCCCAATTATGGTCAAATTATTTTAATATTTTTCCCTAGGAAATTAGACTAGCCTTGTGGAAAAAGCATTTCTTTTTCCCAAAAAATTATATTATTTTTTGAAGTGGTGTGATATGCCTACTCTACCTTTTTATAGGAAAACATACAATATTTAGTCAACACTACTGCATTTAGGGATCTTCTGGAAGGCTTAGAAAAGCTTATCAGGTAAAATGAATATGTAATTGTGATTTCATTATTTTAACCATAGGTTTTGATTGTTTGTTCTTCACTGGGGGAGAAATAAATACAGGGAAGACATTTTCCATTCCAGCTTTTTAATAAGCAAGTGTGTATGTGGTGGGGAATTGTCTTCTCACAAAGGCTCAGTTCTGTGTGCTTTTCTATTATATATATTATAATAAACTTGATAGTTAAATCCAACCATTTCTTCTTAAAAAAAAATCTAAAATGACAAATCTTCTTTAGAAGTGCATCCAAGAGTTAGTAGAGTAGTAATAGCTGTCAAGTTCAAAGCAAAGCTAGCAATTAAATCTTCTGGCCTATCATGCTAGAAATGTCTTAAATTTCCCTGTTTTCAGCACACAGTCTCTCCTGTATTAGTATGAATGGATCTATTAAAATGCCTTTTATCACTGTGCTTTGAGCTTTTCTGTCTTCATGAAATCATGTAGCTGCTTTCTCTAAAAAGCTTTTAAAGAGCTTCCCACATGTGATCTGATGAAAAGCACCTCACTGCTGGGAACCAGCCAGTCGAATAGCTGTTCAGCCGTGGTAACCTGAATATCGCTTGCCAAGAGAAAATGGTGTGGGATATGTAAACCAGAGGGAAGGAGGGGCAGGACTGTAGCAGGTGGGTAGCTTCCTACTCTGCTTCAGGGAATCCATGGGGATTTCATCTCCTGACTTGAGCAACAGCATACTTCAGCTGGCACTGTGCAGCAAGGAGCTTTACCCAGAGTTTGTAAGGGCTTCTCTCTATTCTAAGCTGTATGCTTAAATTTTGCTTAAGTTTCCAGGATGTAGCTCTGTGTCTCCTTGGCACAGGGCTTCAATTTGTTTGTGGCCTGTTCTTGCACAGCAGAATTTCCTTTTGAAAACTGTTGTGTCCCTGGCTGCTGTGGGAGCTGGTGCTGCTGAGGGATCTCATCTTTCTCTCCCTTCCCCCTGTGACTAGGGCTGACAGTGTAGGACTGTATGAAATGCTGTCTCCTGACAAAGCTAAGGAGGCTGCTGAGGATATGTTTTGCATAATCACAAGTTGTCACCACTGCAAGTGAAGTGAGAATCCAAAGCTGAAATTCCTTCTTGTGCATATAACCTGTCAAACCTCATCCTCTTTCCTGTCTGCCCTTTAGCGTTTGTCCTTGGACCCTGTGGCTGCCAGGCTGTGAGCTGCATCATAAGCTCTGACAGGATGAAGTGCAGAGAGATGAGTTCACGGTCATTTGTGCCTCCTGGCTACTCTTGGCTGACACAAAGAAACAGATGACCCATGGGCTGTCGCACAAATATACAGTAGATCCCACAGCCTTTCTTTCCACATCTGCCACTGGTCCTCTGCTGAGGCTGACACAGGTTTTTTAATTCTTCTGCCTGTCAGCTTGTGCCTTTGTACAATACAGTTTTCTTGTTGGAAACCATTACAGCACATCAGCAAAAGCCTGGTGAACGGAGCAGCAACCAGCTGTAAAATATAAAAAAGTAGATAGGTATTTGTGGGAAGTAAGCTATGAATCACAATGTTCCAGGACTGGGCCTAGGCAAGATGCCATTTAACATTTTCATTTCTAAGACAGAAGCTTAAAAAAAAAAAAGGCATTCATAAACAGCGGTTATGCTGTTTACCAGATTGCAATAATAAGTAAGCAGCCACAAAGAATAATTTATTTCTTTTTGATGAGTAAAACCAAAGGTATGTATACAGGATGTAGCTGTTCAGGTTTCTTGGTGAAAAGTTTTCCAGACATGAAGCGTGAGGGGCTGCATCGTGGAGAACAGCAGCTCTGCAAAAGTGTTGGAATCAAGCTGGATACAGGACAAGCAGTGTATCAAGCTGGATATCAGTGCACTGTTATAGGAAGGGAAGATATAGGACTAATTTAATCCTTGGTTGATGGGATTTATAAAATAAATATTTTTCTCCTGGCATGATAGAGGTGTTACTAATGACAATAATGCCCAAATTCTGTATATGATCCTAGTTTTTACATCTTTAAAAGGTCTTTTGAAAACCTTCAGGTGGATAGAAAGAGCCACAATAATTATTAGTGGCCAAAAAATTCCTGGAAATTATGTAATATGGAAAGTGTGGAGTGTGAGCAACTGCTTTTTTTTCCACCTGAATTTTTATTGGTAGTTACTGGATTCCTGTCCAGATAATTTTAATACAGACTTCATGTCATCCAAAGATAAATGTCTAAAAATTGTTGAATGTTGATAGTGAGGTCATTTTTGTGAGATAAATTGTTTAGTTGCTGATGCAGGATAAAACATCAGTAAAAATGATCAAGAGAAAAGGCTGAGAAGACAGAGAATGTTATTAAAACTATGGGAAAAGCATTTGGGGGACAGTTTACATGAATTAAATAACAATCAAAGAGTTAAAATAGCCCAGTGGCATGTGCAGGAGATGGCCATTGTCCTTTCAGAAATTCTTGAGGTTGGATTCATTTGGTTGAACCCTGAGAAAAGTAGGAAGATCTTTCAGGATAAAAGGATACCATTTTATTTGTCTAAGAGATCAGAAAAAAGGCTGCATTTTATGTACATTGTATGCATGTTCTTTCTACAGGATTTAGACGTACAGCTTCTTGTTGAATATAATCATCGTCCTGCAGGCTGGGGGACTGGCAGGATGCTGGCTATTTAAGAAGAGACTCTTGGGAAAGTCTTGGGAGGGGAGATAATTGATTTGTCCATCTGTGTAGAGCTTAACCTAGTAGCTGGATAACTCCTAGGAAATGTCAGAGAGAAGGCTTTTAATTTCCAGTTTGGATAAGGGGAGAGAGAGGGATTTGGAGTAGGAGGTAAATCTGTAAGGTCCTTCTGTAGAGAGGGTAAACTGAATTTTTGTGGTTGGAAGAGATTGCCCAGGAGCAAACAGGAGGAGTGACAAACTCTGCTGATAAGAACTATTTGTTTCCTCAGGATGCCTCCTCCTGCCTTTGCAAGATACAAGTGGGAGAGAGGGCCCCAGGAAGGCAGCGCTGGTAGAGCGGTTAGTGAGGTGCTGGCAAGGGCAAGGTTTTCAGAGGAAGAAAGAGATTAGGAGATGCATAAGTCAGATGAAGCTGATGCAATGACTGAGAGTGTTGGCCCAGGACAAGTTGTGTGCTAAAAACAAAGAGCTGGCAGAAGAGAAGAAAAACATCTGTGGTAGAGCTTTAGGAAATGAGTTTGAAAGCAACTTAAGCACTAACCATACCCTGACTGTACGAGAGACTGCATTGACAAGAAAGTGTGTTGTACTAAATTCTTTTTAAATTAATTTTCCTCCTCCTATTCAGAGTGTGATAAACATAACTAGAAACACTGTCTGAAGAGCTGCATGGAAAGATGAGCAGCTGCAGCTGTGCAAACCAGTAAATTGCCCTTCCTGCCATTAGAGAAAGTGGTGAATCTCTCCAGGTTTCCAGCCCAAGGCAGGTTGTATGCCTAGGCAGTATTTGTTATCCATGTAAAAGCTACTTATCTTGCTGTCAGGGTACTTGGAAAGTGTGTAATAATCTGTGGTGTTCAGGTTAACAATCTAATACATCCCTTGGACCTTCTGACCCCAAGGTACAGGAAACTGTTTTCTTATTTTACAGGTAGATAGACCATAATGAAAATAATTTTTTATTTTCCTCCTGAAATGACAGGATAATTTAGGAAAAGGGCAATAACAATTTTTGTCAGTTTTCCTAATTTTCAAGCAAGATTTCTTTTAAAGAAGTAGGAGGGGAATGTTGAAGTGCGGAGGATATGGAAGAAGTGATGGGGGAACCTTGTTTTGGTGACAGAGCTGTTGGCTGAATAATTGATCAGTAGCCTAGAATTTTGGAGTACATGTATCTGAGCTTTTTTCGAGCACTGGTTGCCTGAGTAACAGTAATTACTGTTTGTTTTTTCTAGAAGTAGGGTAGATATTTTTCCCATATCACATCTCCCTCTAAATGGAAATCACTGGAGAATGAGAATGTTGCAGAATGAGAATGTAAAAATACTTATATTTAGGAGTTTTAAATGTTAAGGCATACTTCAATAATTACAAATATTTTTAAATAGCATGTTGTCTAAAACTTAAGATGAATAAGGAAGATGAGAATTTTGTGTGTTTGGCTATAAACTTATTCCAAGCTGCATTTTTTAAAAATATTTGATAACAAAGGACAGGCTTTTATGTTCAAAATCTACATACTCAGTTTAAGTAAATAAGTTTTATGAGTATTTGTTGGAAAGGAACTCAGCTGATATTTTATTTCTGTGAAAAAACACTATTGGATAAATTTGAAAAATGGGAAATAGCTTGCAGCGAAAGTAGGACTCCTGCCAGTTGCTGTTTTCTGAATTCATAGAATCGTGCAACTGTTTCATTGAAAAAGACCTCTAAGATCATCAAGTCCAACTATTATCCCAGCAGCACGAAGTCCACCACAAAATTTTGTCTGCTAGGACTGTACTATCACACAATTTTAAAAGCTGCTTGGCAAAATGGAACTCTCAGTTCTGGTTTTATATGGTCAGTTGAAATAAAGCGTGACGCTTATCTTTTGTCTTTCAGGCTTGTCTAACACTACCAAAATCGTGGACTGGTTGGTGCTTTCTCATGGGATCCCTGTGACTGACAAAGGAGAGATTGTTGTGGTAGGTGTTTGCCTTGACTGTCTTGATAACACTTGACCGGGGCACAGACAGATGCAATTTTCAATGCAGCCACACTTTCATAGGACTCTTATGCCAACAGAAGCTGTGGGAGGGGAAAATTATGCCTGAGAGATGGGTTTTACAGTCTTTGGAATTAATCTTGTGGTTCCCCATAAAAGTGGAAGCCGCATAGCCTGGGGTAGTGTAAGAGGAGGGAATTTGTCAAAGTTTGCTTTTAATTATGGAGCTCTACCATGAAAAGGGTTGGTTCATTTACCAAAGAAATGTAGGAAAACAACCAAATCTGCCTTCTAGTTAGCTTCGTAGCAAAATCCAAGTCACAGGGACTTGTTTGATAGCAATCCTCAAAGCATAGTTTAATGGTACCACCTAAAATGGGCTCACTAGGCTTTCATTTTTAAATCTCTACATAGCATATGTATGTGTGTATATACACACACATGTATAAAACACAAAAATATATCTCCATCTCTACAACAGAGCTTGTTGTGCTCTCATATATGGTTTTTGATTTAATAGTTCTATTTCCTGTGTACTCCATATGTCCCACATACTTCATACTCCAAATAAGGGAGAGAGATAATAAAATTATTTCCTTTTTGAGATAGCTACTGTCCTATATGTACTTGACAGCAAATTATTGATATAATATATTGGTTATATATAATATATTGGTTATATATAATTATTGCTAGAATATATTGGTATCTGTATCTCCAGTCAAACAAAAAACAGCGCATGTTTAGTTTTAGATCTTTTAGAAGGCAGCGGAACTTGTGTTTAAATAATGAAAACTTATCTGTTTCTCTCTGGTTTGGAGAAGGTCATCCTGCGAATATCACTACAGTCACAAGTTCTGCATTATGCTTGCTCTAATATATGGCTATATGCAGAAGTAATGGCATTTTTAGCTTCTTTTATTTTCTTGAGCTTGTGACCTGCTGTTAGTAGCTATCCATTTTTCAAGCAATGCTGCTTTTGTATACATTGATATTCTGGAAATAGTACTAAAAAGTCATACCTATGGACTAGCAGGTTGTTCAATATTTTTCTCTCCTTTTCTTTGAAACTCATATTCTTGGCTTATCAAAGTGTAACGGTGTTCTTACTTGACTTGTTTTGACTACTGGAAAAACCTCTTGTGAAAACATAATCATACCCTCATTGGCTTATATTTAAGTATTGAAGATTTAATGTAACAGTCTGTATGCTCTGCTTGAGTAACATATCTTAATATAAAGCAGTATTTCTTAATTATGTAGCTAGTTTAAATATTTTAATTTTTTTTCTGCTCCATTGTGTAGTACTAAGTGGAAAGGTCTGTATTTTCACATCTTTTTTACAAGCAGAAAATCTAAATGGGAGGGGAGAAGAAGAGAGATAACATTTATTTTGAAGTCAAAATGTCTGATACTGTCTTTCATATACCTTGCTTAAAAAAAGTTGAGGTTAAAAAAAGTAAATCTACAGTTTTATTGTTTTCTTCTTTAATTTAACTAGTTGATTTAAAATTTAAATACAAAGAAACAGAAAGATTTTTTTCTTGTCCCTTGCAGTGCTATATTTACTTTCATAAACTTTCAGCTTATAAGTAATCAGCATTTTTCCTACTTTTAGAAAACTATGCTAGAAACATATCATTAATTCCTGATACTTAAAAACTTGAAAATCCTTATAAGAAGTGGGAAATGGCAAGTTTATACATGTCTATGCTTGGGGTCAATGATTTCTTGAAATAGTTCCCCTTCCATTTAGTGATGTTCTTTACTTTGCATCATGGGTATTTAGGGAGTGACTACAGCTCTTCTTGATCTCCTTGTGGGAAGCCTAGCCAAGGTCTCTCAGCCTCTCTCTCCCTTCCTTCAGATCTCCATCCCTCTCCTGAAGAGTCCCATCATAGTCATCTGCCTCTGCACCCATTCACCACTGTGCTCTTTCAGCAGTGCAGCTTCTTCTGTTCTCACCTTGCTGTTTGTTTAGTTTTCTGCTGAGGTGCCTCTAAAGATCCTCAAACTTCGCCAGGTACCATATCCCATTGTCTGAAACATGAGAGAAAAACATGTGTAACGTATTCTCAGGAGCTGTGTCCGTTGTCTTGGAAAAGCATGCATAACTGGTCAGTCTTTTTTTCATTTTCTCAAACAAGTGGAAACCTAAGTTGAGTGTGTTATGTTCCAGCAAAAGTCAAACAGCTGTGAACCTGTAGGATCTTTCCTGGCCTTTGATCAGTGTGAGGGCAGCTCTGACATCTTGTGAGCATACATGGTTAAAATGTGTCTTGGGTTCTTGAATCTTTCTGCTGCCTTCCAACCCTATTTCACTAAAATGGCTCTAAGGGATTACTGAAATGGAGCATGTCCTGGCAGAGATCTGTATTGGAAAATATTTGTGGCACACAGATGATCATGAGGTATTTGTGTAAAGAACAAGAACATACCATACATAGCTCAGATGATTAATACAAAGCAGAGTAGCATTGCCCTCTGATTTTCTTCGTCTGGCAGGCAAGATCCTG
This sequence comes from Camarhynchus parvulus, assembly GCF_901933205.1. Taxonomy (NCBI): domain Eukaryota; kingdom Metazoa; phylum Chordata; class Aves; order Passeriformes; family Thraupidae; genus Camarhynchus; species Camarhynchus parvulus. Next base: position 79,497,630 of record NC_044573.1, on the reverse strand, counting down.
CCACTCCTGTCTGTGTGATAGTGAACCTAGGGGGACAGCTCATTGATCTTTCCTAAGCATCTAAAGAGGCTTGTGCTCTTGTCATCTTCTTTAGACATGCTTTCATAGCTTGCTCCTGCTCACTAATAGGGAGAGAAGGGAGCAGATGGGGAAAGTCAGAGTTTGCCAGTAAAATGCAAAATTCTTCTCTAATGATCTAGTGTTGGCTTGAAATTGTCAGATTTTATATTAGAACTGATAATTTCTGTTCCATTGTTTATAATCTTAAAATAGTTCTAATGTTTCATTTCACTGTGGAAGGAAACAATAAAAATATTTTGGCTTTGCTTCAGATAAAGATGTTTTCTAAGTAGCTGTCTGTAACCTTAATGGCAGTTGAGACCTATATAAACTTTATCATTGTACCGTAATTTAGTGACAAGTGTGTGATCAAGATCTAGTGATACAGTAATAATTTGAATTATCATAATCATCATTATTAATTTATATCTTATAGCAGTAGCCAAAGAGACAGCTTGGCTCAGTCCAACATAGGAAACTGGTAACTAAAATAAAATTTGATAAAGATGTAAATATCTGTCTACAAATGTCAAAGTATTTTTTCAGCCTGTGACATAAGGAATTACATTGTGGAGGTGACAAACTCATTCTGTGATGTCAGCCACAAAATAAAATTTATTTTTAATTATAGTTAATGAGACAAGATGAAAATCTAAATGTATTTATTGGCCTTAGTCAAAAAAAACTTCCCTACTAATAAAGAAGGGTTTGAGGGTGGGAAATATTTATCAGTATGCAACATTTTAGAAAGTAAATTATCTCTGCTCATACTTAATCCATCTGCATTTCTTTGTTTACCTGGTTGTTTATGTGTTTGGGTCTGTGGCTAGCTCTGATCGACCTGGAAGTGGTTCTGACCAGGTGCGGCCTTCTCAGCCTTCATTGCTTTTAATTCTTAGTTTTGAATGCCCCTCTAGTGCTGCAGAAGAACTTGGCATCCTATTGAAATAAATAGCTGTAGATTGCATTTCTGAGGCTTTGTTTCAAATGTTTTTGAGTGTTTTTTCCCTATATTTTTTTCATTTTGTTGTTGCAGGCAGTTTTTTTTAAAAACCAGTATTAGCTTCTAATATAGGAATGTTCTGGGATCTCACCATATACCAAAACCTGATTAGGAGTTATTTCTCACCTCTTTTGAAGTTTGCAGAAATAAGTCTGGCTGTGAATGTTTACTTTTCGTATGGATGCTATGTGCATGTGGCATTGGTTTTTTGTAGTTTGTTCCAGGTTCTATAAAATTGATCACCTTTCTTTTAAGAGGGAATTGCAAGAGTTAGTGTGTTGGGGATGGTTAATTTTCTCCAGCTCAGCGTGTGAGAAAGGAAACAGAGGACACTGGCTACTGCAGATGTACGGAGTATTAAATGTGCTGGAGTGTACTGGCAATGCATGAAGCAGGGAAAGAGGCACAAGTCAAGACACTTGTCTGCTGTTGTGTATTTTGACCTTTATAACGTTAAGTAACCACTGCACACCTTGCAGCAATTTTTTTGTCTTATGCAACAGAATCTTGTTGCTGCATAACAGTCGGTTCCTAAGCTTTCACAAGCTTTCTTCCACTTTTTCTATTTTTTTAATGCAATGTATACAACTCCATTACAGCAGTACTTGAGAAATTTTCTTGTCCCTAGATTCAGACATTACAGTGGAGCCTCTAATTTTCTCTGAACAGTTTTTCATTCTCCTGGTAAGGTATTGATCCTAACAAGAATTGATAGCTCTTTCTGGTGTTCGTGTCATGTCAGTATTACTAAATCTTCCTCCCATCCCTAGTAGTTACAAATTCATCTCTTCCTGTTTTCTTCTGGCTTGCATTTTGCATGTCTCAGTCCAGTTTCAATTTTCTAAAAAATTTGCTGGTTGGCTTGAAGTAACACTGCAGAATAAGGACTGCCAATGGGAATGAAACTGCTAGAGAAATCTGGATCTCAGAAAGGGAAGCTTCCCACTTCATCCTTTTCTGTCATGGTAGAAGGCTGATTTACAGCTTTCCATATCATTCAGCAGTCCTTTTAATGTTTCTGTTATAAATTGAGGTGCTGGTTGCCATTTCTGTCAAGCCTTGAGCTCAGGGCTGGGGAGGAAGCAGGTTGGTGGCTGGTCTGTCAGGCATAAGCTGCGCAAGCAAGCTGGTTTTCTCAGGGGGTATGGAAAGAACTTCTCCAAACACTTGGGAGCCCTCTCAAACCTCAGCACTTTCTGTTCCAAGCCCAGCAGCTACTTTTCAACACTGCTTTCTTTAACCAAACAGCAAAGCCAGTCTCCACAGAAGAGAACATTTCATTTTGAGTGTTAGTAGGGAAGGCAGGAGAGAGCACAAACTGTCTGTGTCACAGGATAATTATATTGTCTTGTGCACTACATACCACTTTGCCTGCTTTTTCCATCTGCTAACTCTCTAACCACTGCTGTCTTTGCAAGAAGCCAGACCTCCTGGTTATTTCAGGTCACCAGCAGATATTGTAGCATCTTCTTCAAGCCAGCTCAGGTGATTCAGATCTGTGGTTAGAAGTTAAGCTCAGTTTGTTGCCCAGTATTAAAGTGTTGTGCCCACGTATGAGAGCCTGTATTGCTGTTCAGTACCTGGGCGAAGGAGTCTCTGCCCAGCACAATGAATTCTTACTCTAGTGCCATTTATCTGTGTCCATATTCATTCCTTTTATAGTCCTTCAATTTTTTTATACTTCTTTATTAGCTATTTTTACAAATGGTTGGTTACTTTTATTAGTTTTTAACAACCACATGGTTAGAAGCCCCATGTGTTCAGCTTTTGCTTAATATGTTTTAAATCTAATATTTGGATGACTCCTGGTCTACATATCCTTTTCATTTTCACTGTCTCCCATGGGCCTTCTTTAGTGGGGTTTGGGGTTTTTGTTCTTTTCAAGTGCAGATAGATTATGAATGTGCTGGTAGTTACTGACCTAGTTGTTTTGTCAGTCATATTCCCAAACTCCCTATTAACTCAACTGCATGACTTCAGCCGTTAGACTTCATGGGGTTAGAGTTTATGTAGCACTGCCTTGGCTTACAGTTGATTCCCTATGTCTGATGCTAAATCCTCCCTATTCCCCATCTAGAACAGAGTTTGTTGTGGCTGAAAAAAACCCTGAATTTATTCTGTTGCATTATAGGCTCTTCCTACACTGCTCTGCTCTAGCCTTTCCCAGCACAGTGAGTTCTGAGGGCCACCAAGCGCCTTGGTTCAAGTGGAGATGCTCTTGCTCCCATCTGTGCTCACCAGCATAAAGGAGATACACTGCTTTGTGTCTCATCGTCTTGAAGGAATGGCTTGTTCCAGCTCTTTTGGTGAAGCAGCAGCCAGCTCCTGTGCTCTTCTCTCTTGTTTGTTTTTTTAAAGTAGCACTGCTTTGCTCTTGCATCTATTTAATTGGTTTCCTGCTGGAAAGAAACTCAAGGGCTGCCTGTGCCAATTAACTAGGACAAAATACTGTTAGTAGACAATGTAGGATTTACCCAAGGATTTCAGAAAAGAAATGTGGGCTACCTTTGATGGTTCAACAGTTGTTCTGTTCAAAGAACAGTTGTTCTTTGGTGGTGGGCTGTTGTCGTTAAACATGCAACATGTTCCAGGTTTAGTTCCTTCCTGAAAGCTTTTTTTTTAATGCATAGTTTTAATATTGACAAACTATTTAATCCCAATAGTATGTCAAATTTTTAAGTCCTAGTCAAGCATTTACTGTCTTTGGTCAAAAAAACCAAACACCAACAAAACCTAGAGAATGACTTAAGGCCTGTTAAACATGTCAGTCATGTGGTAGACTATATTTAAGAACATTAATAGCCATATTTAAAATGAAATTTCTATTATTGGCCTCCTAGATTGCTAGGTGCAATAACTTCAGCCAAGAAAGAGCAGTCAGATTGAGTTTGTTACTAGGAATATCTAAAAACCAACCACAAAACCTAATTTTAAACAGTGGATTGTAATCCATGTTATTTGGTTTAGAACCCCTTCAGCAATTCTTCCCTAAATGTCTATTTTAAACCAGTCTTTTAGACCTCTGGCTGTTTTTTCACAATGTCCTGAACATAAAACACTTTGACCATTAAAGTAAATAGGAAAAAGTAACAACTTAAGAACTTTAAAAATATATATTTTTTTAGTACATTGGATTCCCTTTAAATAGAGAGGTATGTTTGAAGAGGTGGGCGGTGGTGTGTGTGCCATATTACTTGGTTGGGACCATAATGAACAACCTCATCTGTGATCTTCCCAGCAGCTGGAAAGAGGGCAGGCTTCTGTGGTTTGTGTCTTGTTTGATTTGGGAAAGCATGAGTTGAACTTGGAAAGTTTCCTACTATCTGAAATGTACACTTGACCTCTGGGAAGTGTAGAGTATCTTTGCCTACCACTTTAAAATTCAGTCTTTTCAATAATAACTTTTTAAGAAAAATAGCCTTTTTTTTTCTTTATTCCTTATTTCAGTGTTAACTTGACTTGATTGGTCTACTTTTTTTGGACTGTATACAAAGGGATGGAAGCTACAGGAATCAGAACTGCTTGGACAAATACTGTATCAGGATGCTTCCTGATGCCCAAACAAAAAAAAATGGTTGCTCACTAAATTCAGCTACTCATGTTTTCTGAGGCAGAGAATTTAGTACCAAGGCTATTACTATTAGTTGAATTGTCTTACAGCTTGTTTGTATTGATGTAAACTTCTGTAACTTCTGGCCCACTGCAGTGTGCGCCATGCAAACATTAGAGAATCTTTTCCCCAGAGGAATTTGCAGTTATTTCTGTTAATAAACTTGTTTGGGACTGTTCTGAGCACCTATATGAATATATGTCAATGTCCTGAAAAGGTTTTTTGCAGACATAACCAATGTCCAAGGTAAAAGGCTTGACACAGTTATTTTACATAAGGAGAAACGTGTTTTCAAAGAACTCTTAGCCTTTTCCTGGGTTTTGTTTTTGTGGGATAAACTTTAGTTACCTTTTTAGTTACTTTTTTGGTAATGGACAGACTGATCATTTTTACCTCTGGAAGGAGCTCATTTTATGAAGTGGCTTAGGGAAAATATTGTGCATGTAAATGCTTTTAAAATATAAGTATCACTGCTTTATTTTATTTCCTTCTTTAGGAAATAAGATTACTTAATTCTGATAATTTCACTTCTTCTAAAAACCATCAGGACTCACTGAAAAGCTCTTTGTTTACTTTTTGTTTTTAAAGCTTTTTTTTGTAAACCCTTAGAATAATAACCACAAGGTTAAGCTGCACTAAAAATGCTTTTGTCCTTGCCAGAATAAGTCTATGCAAATTTCAGTCTCTTTATGCAGCAAACCAGATCTCTCTGCTGGGAAACTGAAGAGCAAGTAGGTGTTTTCCATCTGTGTGCCCAGTGTGCTTTCTGCTAGTAAGCAGGTCAGCATTATGACCCACAAGATGTGTAGTGGGGACTGTGTTTCAGCATCCTTCCTGCCCATGTGCAGGAGCATATAAAAGTTACAGATTGAGCAAGATGTGGGTGGTTTGTACAGATACAAAACCCAAAAGTGCTCCAGTAGATGTTCAGCATGGGGTGTATCCTGAACACCAGGACTGGCTATCAGTTGCAACATCTGTGTTAATTTGGGGAAGGGGTTAATATGGTATAGGAGTGCTAGGAGATGATGCAAAACAATAGCAAGCAATTCCTCTCTTGAGTAGGCTGTCACATGCACTGCATACCAAATCTACAGCAAAGTACTCTCGTGTACTAGGTATTAATGCCTGCGCCATTGGTACCTGAGGTGTTCCCTCTTTAACAGGATGAATTATGGGAGTATGTAGAAGATGTAAGGGATTGTCTTAAGTACCTTCAGCTTTCTCTTCATAGCAATACAGTGCTATGTAGTGCTAGGCTACACTAATACACAGATGCCATGCTAAGGTACCATACTTTTTTATTTATATTTTTATTGCAATTCAAATTGATTTTGCTAACTTGATGTTAGAAAAGCTTTATTTAACTGATTTTTTGATAGCTTATTCTATTGGTATATTCCTAGAATAACTTTTGACATCTCTTCTGTTTGTGTAACTCAAAAGCCAAGTCTCTTCTGTAATAGTAAAGGTTTAAAATCCCAAAGATTGAAATAAGAGTGGGTCAAGCTGGAAGGGACTGCAGTAGATCATACAGTCCAACCTCCCTGCTCAAACAGGGTCATCCTGCAACACATGGCACAGATTTGTGTTCAGACAGTTACTGAATTTCTCCAGGTTTCTCTGGAAAACCTGTTCCTGTGCAGTTATCTCCACAACAAAGAAGTTCTTCCTCATATTCAGGTGGAACTTTCTGTGTGTCAGTTTCTGCCTACTGCCTCTTAAATTAGTCCTACTGATTAATTTATTTAGTAAAGTGATTTGCCGCTGTAGAGCTTTCAGAAGCTTGTTCTTAACATTTTGTTGTAAATGAGGAAGGAAACTATAGTTCAAGTGCCAAAATTTAATTTTTGATCTTAATTTGCTACAATTATTCATTAGTAAAAGGAGAAAACTAAATGTAAACTAGAAGTAATAAACCAGAGACCAACGCCTATTGACTTTTGAGCTGTCCTCACGTGTAGAAAGTGGTACAGAGGAAATCACAATAGAATTTCTCTGCATATGTTTCCAAAATCAAGAGGTCTGTAACTTACTGTATTTGTTACCTAGACAAGGGGAGCCCTGACGGGAGACTTTCCATCACTGTGGTGATTCTGTGCTCTTTTTTCCTTCCCTGTTATGCTTTCAGTTATCTCTATGTGCCCTCAGTACTTCAGTCTTTGGTTTTGGTATCTCTGCTTGTGTGGTTGCAGAGGCATTAGGCACGGTCTCTGCCATGTGCTGCTGCTTTCTGCAGTAAATGAGGGCTCTATATGTGTATTGTACTGCAAATGTTGTTTTAAGATAGGGAGGGAGGAGCTGGAAGCATTACTGTGCAACAGTAATATTACTGTGAAGAATTAGGGCTGGGGCTGATGTTGAGGCTAATTTATTATACCCCTGAGAGTACTGTTACATGCTGATTCTCTGCAGAGGGAGAAGTGCAGGAAAACATGTACTCAGGCAGCTAATGCACTGCTCATCCCCCCATCCTCTGCTCAGCCCATGTGGTTGGTAGGTACCATCTGAGGTGTCTGTGTGACTAAGCTGCATGAGCTGTTCAGATCTGCAGTAAGTTTGGGACAGAAGAGGTTATCAGTTGTTCCTTATAACTCTTATGTTCTAATCATCAGATTCTTTTTTTTTTTCTGCATGCAAACTTAGTGGTTCACACTGACATAAGAACTTTCCCTTGAATGTTTTTGTTGAGGCTCTTGCAAGGCCTGTGCTAAATGACTTGACCAGACCATCATTTAGAAGAGAGAGAAACTAAGCATCTGTCCCTAATCCAAGCACTGTTGTATATTAAACATCTGTCTTTAAGTTTCCTGGCCAATGTGAGTGACATATCTGTGCACAGGCATGTGCTGGCTGTCATACAAAGACGTGGAGACACATAGTTGGAATTCTGGATATGCAAGATAAAACTTGGAAACAAACACCACTTTTTTTCATCAAGGTGGCATGGCTGAGATAGTAACATAGACTAACATATAATTAAATTTTGTAGCACTGTGCTTGCCCCTTTGCCAGAGAGGAAAGGAGCAGCCAGTTGCCTAGTAGGACAGTGAGAGTGAAGAACTGGATTGGGCTACAGATGATATGATGGGAAGAGGGCAGGCTCCTTCGAGCAGGAGGAAATTGGAACAACAGGGGTTAAAAAGACAACTTCTAGGGGGATGCTGGGGAATAATCGATTGGATTTGAATTGTGCAGAAAGAGAGATTTGAATCCAGAGGCATCAAGTGTATCAGGCTAGAGATTTGTTGTAACGTGTCCTAGCTGATAGTTGTAATTTTTGTCATGTAAAGTATCAGAATATATGAATAATGATAAAAATATTTTGTTCTCTTATCTATTTTTAAATTTAGGACTAAGTAAGAAAAACAATGAGTAGCAGCTAGTGTTGATCAGACTAAATCCTGTCTGCAGGAAGTACTGAGCAGGCTATATCAATTTTTTCAGTGTTCGTGGTAGTGGGAGGGGTATATGTACTGATATATAATTCAGACCACTGCATAGCTCAAGTCATTTGGTTATTATTAGGGGACAGAATTCTTACAGAAACATGTGTGGTGGTTTTTTTGGTTTTTTTTTTTCCTGTTTGTGTGGGTTTTTTCCCCTTGACCGAGGTGCCTGGTATTAGAAACACTGTCTTCCTCTGAAGGTCTTCAGAATCACTTTCCTTCCTCTCTCTGAATAAGTAGTGTAGGCAGTTATCTGAAAATCTGCTTCTTTAGGCACCAGCAGCAGCATAACTATCTTGGGCAGTCTAAATCCCATCCTAAGTTTTTCCTTATGCTTAGTCCTGTGTGTCACACCAGCATGGGGAATGAGTGTGTATACCGTGTCATCTAATTCACAGGGTGAAACAGTATGACCCAAGCTGGTGGTTTGGAAGAGAAGCTGTCTGACTTCTCACTAGAGTTGCTGGTTTTAGGAATAGTTTTGGAAAAAGTAAAAATAACTTTCCATGTGATTGTAATGAGTGCACAAAACACATCTATAAAAATTTACTCTATGAGGACTTTTCCTGTGTTTTGGCAGTACATTCTTTCTACTCTTATTGATTAAATGTGCTCTCTTGGTTCTTCTCCCTCTTGTGGAAGATAACTCTTCAGAGCAAGGGAAACCTTTAATCTCTGAGGGGTAGATGTGGGACATGAGACCAGGAACTTGTCCATACTGAGAGCTGTGGAAGATGCTGTCTCTTACCAATACCTACCTACCTGAAATTTTGTGGTTGTTACTGAGTCAAAGGAACAAAGAGCTACAGGGAAGTTAACCATACTTCACCCCACTCTGATGCTTTCAGCCAGCAGCATATCTGCTTTGCATTTCAGGTCTAGCATAGGAAGGGACAGTGCTTGAATATGTGCTGCCTTACAGCTAGTGCAGGAGCTGTTGTTCAAACCTGAGCTCCACTGTTAGTATGCAAGTGACACCTTGAGAGCGTTTGTGGTGGGTCTTTCAATCCCATGTACTCATCTGAGGCTTGTGAAGCACAATGGAGATACAGCATGCCTTAAGCAGGCATTTTGTCATAGTTGCAAGTAGAAGAACAGTTTTGATTTCCTTTTGAGAGGTGGTCCAAGTGTCTCAGTCAGAACTAGGGCTCCATTCCCCTTGCTCATATTTTCAGTTTCACAATAACTTTGCATAGCTTTAAATGTGGTTTCTAGCTTGAAGTCTCTAAGGCTTTTCTCTTTCCCCCCAGGAAGAAAGCTCTTACAGAGCTCAAACTTGGTGTTATTTGGACTTCATGTAAACATGGGTTTACTTTTCTGGGAGAGTCAGCTGTGGAGAAGGAAAAAGCTTGTGGTATGTCAGAGCTTCAAACTGCTCCTTACTGATTTATTGCTTGTGTGGAGACAGCCCAGAGTGCATTAATTCATCAATTCTTGTAAGCAGAGGGGAGGGAAAGAATTGGAGGAAAGAAGAAAGGGGGTGGAGGGGAAAAGAGTTGGGGAAGAGGAAATAAAAACATGGGGAAATATAAGAGATGGGAGGAAAGACATAGCAAAGCAATTGATTTTGAGTGGGTGGTCTAGGGATTTCTGGAAAATAATAAAATGCTTCCCTAGAAAGCAGTGGAATTGTCTGTGCCCTTCTTATTACTGCGGCCTTTACAAGCTAGGACACTATTTGGTCTCAAGTCACTTCTGACTGCCAGATTACACTGTGGGGTTGTTGCAGCTGTGCTTAGGTTACAACTGACTTTAAGATCAGTCTGCTTTAGGTTGGCTTCATCTTGGCTCACTTTAAGACCTATTCTGTGTGCAGCTAATGTTCCCCTCTCTAAAATACTCAGAGCTTAAACATTTTGTCTGTTAGTGATTTAACCTGTGACCTCCCTCACCTTTGTATATATTTTGTATATTATATTTTATACACCTGTAGCTATACAGTAATTCACATATGGTGCCTTGGTATTTGCCTCAGTATTCAAAGGCAGTGGTTCACTGCAGTGAGGTTTTGGAAGTCTCTAATAAGTATCTAATAGGTTGATGACTCTTAAAGCAAGAAAATGAGATGGGCAGGCTTGTTCTCTCCAGACTAAAACATATTGCACTCGTGCCAATTTTAGATCCAGTTGCAAAACCAGTTCTACAGTGTCCAGACCTTTCTCCCATATTATACAGGATGGAGTTTTCCCATCCAGCAGAGATGAGGAGGCTTTAAAATGTGTATCATCTTGACTTCACTGTTTCAAATTATCTTAAGCCTTGTGCCTCTGGCTGCTGAGAGGGCTCTGAGGTGTGCAGAGGATCTAGGACTCCAGTACTGGGAAATGGCATAATGCAAGGGCTTCCCAGCTTTTGCCTGAGGTCATCTGCTGCTCCAATGCTTTTATAATCTCTTAGATAACAAACATTGATTAGACACATGAATTCTGAGCAATGTTCTTTAGTAGTTACACACCTGTCCTTTTGTTTGTGTCATCTTTTGGGAATATTGAATGTTTGGGTCATATTGCAGAGGGATTCCATTTCAATTGTTATTTTACTCTGTACAGAACTACACTACTGAGATGAGCTGGGAAGTTGATCTATTTCAGCTATTTTCTCAAGATTTCTCCTGTCTTTCCTATGTTTTCAACTGTTTTACTTATTATACCACTTTCCTTTCTATTATATTTATTTTTTCTTACCTTTGACTCTTCCAGTTCTTTCCCTTCTGCCTGTTTGCTTTTCCCATTTACAGTTTCTTTCAGATAAAATTAAGTGATTTTCTTTTTTTCTTTGAAATGTTTTCACCCTTGCCTACAGGATCTGAATAAGAGCCTCACCCAGTTTATTTCAGGTTGCTGCTGTTTGGCAGTGCTACAAGAAGCCACAGTGGCACCAGTGCTGGTGACAAACATAGGAAAATGCAAGGTCAGGAAAGTCTTTGGCTCTGTCACATTCACTGATTGTATTTTTTGGAATATGTGCAAGGATCTAGCTCTCTGGGGCACTTCTGCATGGACAGCTTATGGCATGTCTATTTGTAGTATTCTTTTGAAGGAGGAGTTTTAACAATCTCTTGTTTTCTGTATTTGTCGCAATAATATCTTTTCCTCTCTACCCACCCATGTATTTGATAGGCAATATTCTCATATCCATAGATCTAGAAACTGTCCATTGCTTTTCTAATCTTAACATCTTTTATGGTCTGTGCAGTAATCAAACTCCATTGTCTAAGGTTTTGGCAGGGGTGGTTGCTGTATATAATATTCTAATTTCCCTAGAAAACAAATAAGAAAAAATTTACCCAGATATTTAGCAAAGAAAATGGTGTAAGTTTTTTTTCTTCTTTTAACATGCCCTAAAAGTGATTTGTCCCTGAAGCAATCCACTAGATTTATTCTGTTTTGCACTCAATGTTACTGTTCAGATACCATTTGTCAGTGCAAAGACACATACTTTCTTTTTTTCTTGGCATTGGAATGTTTCCATTTAATCTTTATTTATACACTATATCTGTACACATATATACATATATGTGTGTGTGTGTATATGATACATATATAAATATTTAAAATACAGGATTTTATCAGTCAGGGAGGTAAAGCAAAGAAACATAGTGGCTACTCATGAGTGGACTAAAGTCCTTCGAATAATTGTTTCAACTGAAAGTAAGATTTTGTTTTGCATGTGCTTTATTGTCTGGTAGACTGCAGTTGTTGATAGTGTTCTAAAGCTTTTATACATGGTCTTTTATATCTTCTGGGCTTGGGCCTTGGAATAGCTTGAAGATAAGAATCTGGAGAGGTTGAAATTTGTGGTTAGTCTGTGTAGGGACTTAAAGGCTAGGTCTGAAGAGCTCACAATAGACAAAGCTGATATGACTTTCTGCACTACTCTAAGTTGAAGTTTCATACATGTAGAAAAGTTATGCCTATAAATAGCAGCCTCTTATACTGCTGGAATAAAGAATGTGGCTTTAGTGGGATTGTCTGGAATTCAAAGGATGATACCTATCTGCCGGACTTGTGCAGTTGATTGTGGATCAGATTTATGAATGAGTTTGGAGACTTAGGTAGGCATTTGACAGGTTGACAGGATTTAAGAATGTAAGGAAGGCAGGCATCAAAACTCTGAAGTTAGTAATCCCTAAACATCCATGTAAATCAGTCTTGTGTCAGTGTGACTGACACCTGTCAGAGAGGGTTATTCTGCTTTACCAGGCAGTTCTGTGAAGATGAAGACTTGGAGACACAGCTACTGCAGTGATAGATGCCAGTAACTAACTGTGACTGATAAGTGAGAGATATGGAGTCTGCCTGCCAGTTTGTTATTGTAAAATCTACCTGGTGGTGGATGTAACAATTATTTTGCTATATAAAGTGACTTTAAAATGACCTTATCTGTGATATAGTTGCATAATAACAACTGGTGCCACCAACACAAAACATTTGCAAAGTGGTCAATTATGTCATGTAGGCTTCTTTCATGTGATCCTTCTGAAGATCTTTGGAAAAGCCTTGGAGCAGTGAAAAATGGCATCAAGTTCTAGCTCTGACAGAGGGGTAGCAAATAATGCAAGCCGCAGGACTGTTGCTGAATGCCCTCAGCCACCTGGATCACGAGGGGTAGTCCCTGCTGCCCTGAGGGTACAGCCCATAGCTGTGGGATCATGTGTGATGAGCCACAGCTGTGGCTGCAGAGGAAGGCTCAAAGTCAAAAATATTGACTTAAAAGAAGTGGTAGGCATTGTCAGTTCCAGAGTGCACTGTAGTAATCTTTCTACAGATGACTGCACTTCAGACATCTGTGGGCTTCTTCCACGTAAGTAAAAATATGTAGTTTTTTGTACGGATTTATATTGTTATAAATATTAGTGGTATAAATGTATAATATAGAAACATACTTCATACATTAAAAAATCCATACAATTGTACAAACAGATGACTTTATATAGGAGGAAATGCAGTCTGTATTATATACTATTTTAATCTATAAATATTTATCCACAATACTAAAACTGTACTATAGCAGATATCTGATTTCATCTAGTAGCCCGTATTACTTTAATTGGAGTTATTTTGATAAAGAAGGACAAGAAGATTGAGACCAAATTTTAAATACCATTTAAGTCCCTTCCTTTGATTTCTGTTTTCATGCTTTTCATCATGTCAATAAATTCAGATTAAGTTAACTCCTTAAGGAAGGTGACTTAAGTGTACCTGATTAACTATCTGTCTGGTAGGAGTGGGAACTGAGGCCGTTAATTTAGAAATTAAACTCATCCCTGACCTAAAGCTGAAATTGAGATTCTGCTGAAATCTCTATTTTGAGTCTTGCTTGGTGGAAAAGACCCACCAGCAAGTGTGCTACATATGACTACTATTTATCCCTATTTTCTAGTCACTCTTCTCACATAGGCAGTCATGCATCCTAAGTGTTGATGATGCAATTGCAGTTTAAATATACAATGCTGTGAAATACTTGACTAGTGTACAATAAAAAATCATATTGTTGTATGGTTTCTTGAATGAATTTTATGAAGAAAGTTGCATTATTTTCTGCTTCCTTAGAAGTTTTCACAGTATTTCTGCTTCACTGTTTTCTGCAACTCTTTGAGGCCTGAAAAGAATTGTTCTATTCAGATGTTATCAGCCACTTGTTCTCACTAGAAAATGTAGTCTGTGTAGGCGGACCAAAAGCCGAGGGATTACTGTTCAGAAATAGTTCATATTCACTTAATTCATTAATTCTTCAGAAATAATGAAAGTTTTCTTTTCTTTCCATGCACATCTCCAGGAGTGCCTAAGAGTCACATTCGTATATATTTTGTTATTACAGTAAGAAGACTTCAGTCCCTTCTCCCTCTTTATGCAGAGGTTCCCTTTCAGTGTAGACATGCACATGATTGAAGAATTAAACAGTCATTAGTCAGGTTGTTAATTATTTATGAAAGACTGCTCTGAACAAACTCTTTCTAAAGCTATTTCCTTCTGACTTCCCATTTGCTTTGGGATGCTTTCCCAGAAAATCACATGCTATCTAACCGTATATCTTACAAATTCAGTGTTACCGTTTTGCTGACCACAGTCAGCAAAAATACATAAATGGGATTGAACTTGACTGCAGTAGAATTGGGAGTTTGAACTGATGACCAACTTCTCTTCTGATTTTCCGTGCCTCTAAGTCTGATTTGGTGTATCTGCTGTCAATATTTGTTTGGACTGAGTTTGGCAAGCAACACAATCTCCAGTGAACTACATATTTAGTGTGCTGGGGTTTGTTGAGCTGTACCTTCACTAGCATTATTTCTTGGGACCTCCTAGTAAATAGCCAAACCATGGGGCAGATTTTTCTACTGGCTGTGTAAATAGTGCTGTCATTCAACACAATGACACACCAAGATGTTTTTCAATATCTTGTTCCTCTAGAAATCCTTTTAGTTACCTTATCTTTCTTGCAATTACTTAGCATTCTTCCTGAGATATTGCACATCACTAGAAGGCATGAGAATGCAATCTGAAGCCATAAGAGGCCACAGTTGTGGAACAATAGGAGTTTTAATCTGGTTTTGAAAGAAGGTGTTTTTCTACTTTTCTCTTACAAGTTTGTGGCTTGGTTTTATGCTTTATTTTTATAAGCTTTTTTAAATGTTGTGATGTAAACAGAGAAGCTTATTATTATTATCCAGTGTGCTGGATGATCATGAAACAAGACGAGTCCATGCATTGAAAAGCTTCATTCTCTGTTCCTTTACAGGGGTACCCAGGAGAGATGATCCAGTGGGGTGTGGAGGTTTTTTGTACAAGCCTTTTTAGGCTAGGTGGCAAATTTCTTGGTCCTTGCTTTAATGGCATCAGTGACATTGTGTCCTCTCCTTGCCCCATAGTGAATGTAAAATTTCTTTATTAAAAGAAGGTGTTTGGCAAGGAGGGGAGAGCAGGAATGGCTCTGCTACCATTTGAGGCTGAATTCAGATTTTGCTCAGTTATTACCATGGCTGAATTCAGCATGGAATACATGCCAGCTGTATGGGACGGCTGATTTCTGCTGGTCTATTGAAAGCCAACTTGAAAGGCATTTTAATTTGATTGATTCTTGCTTTGCAAAAGAAAAAAGAGGAGAAATATTTGCCAGTGAGGCGTTATTGCAGTATAGTTGTTCTGCAGAAGTGGAATTACCACAGTGATCCCAGTAAGCCTCTATTGAATATCCTAGAAAATGAGGCTAAGCCTTGAGGCTGAAAGCTTGATATTTTCCCTTTGTTGTCACTTATTGACCCACACTGAATATATATATTTCTTTTTCCTGAATTGAACTATGCCATACATTCAGTGAGCTTTAGTCGGAATTGTGTCAGATTCTACATCTTAACTATAAAATTTGCTGAGATTTTGGTCTGCCTGATGTATGCAAGTGCATCCTTAAGGTAATCTGTCCTCTGTTGGTCATTTCCTGATTTCATCTACTTGGAACCATACCCATCAGATATGCAATAGACTAGGCAGGACAAGCAAATAACTAATAGCAGACAGTTCAGATGTATTTGGTCACTACTTCTCAAATACCTCATGAATCTGTGTATGTCAGATAAACCAAAGTTTGGAAGAAGGAATTTGGTTTTGCTAGTAATTTGTGAGTGAAATGAAAAAGTAGTGGTGAAGTATAGAAGCAGTCTAGTAGCCTTAGAAATCATGGGGTTTCATTCACATCACCATGTAGGACTTTCATGTTGAGGTCTCAGAAAAGGCTGCACAGCACAAGTAGTATTTTGTGAGGTGGAGCCATTATTCTTGTGCTGGTCTTTGGGGCTGTTCCATGTTTTTGCTTTGAAACAGTGTTGAGTTGGTTTGTGGGCTTTCAGAGGAAGTGCTCTAGAGCAGCTCTGGAAATGGGGTTACTTAACCTTTATTCTCTCACCCCTTCTCTCTGTTGACTGCACTAGGAAAAAATCTTTTGATTGTACTTATGTACATCATAAAAAGCATCTTCTACTGAATTGGACTGAATGGGAGGGCTGACAAAATCTTCACTTTCTTTCAAAAATGTTGGGGACCTTGGTGGAGTCATGCCTACAATTAATTGAATATCAAAGACTTGGACTTCAAATAAATGTTTGTGAAGTCTGCACATGATTTCTTGGGGGACAAAAAGCACACTTTTCTTGAACATTTGCCTAAATCTAGTCTAGTAAACATTAGTTTGTTGCAGTTCTGGAGGTTTGCAAAGTTCACAGATATGACTTAAAAATTAGCATTTCCTGCAAGGAGTAGTGGAGGCAGAGGGGAAAAAAGGAGGAAAAAAAAGAAAACAAACCCTGAAAAAACTGTAACCATGATCTGAGTAACATAACTGCTGGTGTAATGATGGTAAGGAACCACCTAATTTTGGGAAGGAGAAAGGCATGATAATGTGAACCTTTCAACAGCTTGGGATGTGAATTTTCTATGCTCAGGAGGTCAATGTCACAGTGATAAAACATTACTAGTAAATATGTTGTTAAAATTTGATGTACTCCATAAGTTACCCTAGATGTTTTGGGGGAGTGTGTGGGTTTTTGTTTTGTTTTTCTTCATGTAAAATTCATAAATTAGCTTTTCTCTTTGGGAATACATTTCTTATGTGTGAGATTTTCTTTCTGCTTAGTCAGTTGACAACACACCATCTGGGCCCTGAAGCCTAGGATAAAGATGCTCTGCATGATCCTATCCTATCACTGTCTTGAGGGTGATATATAGGTTATATTAGCCTCTTCTTATAGCTCACTTTGTGCTCTTATTTGCCCCAGATGGTTGTTGTTACAGCAAAGTTGTGCTCTCAGCATATTGAAAGGGTTGGAGGAAATTGCAGGCTAAAACTTGCAGTGTACTCAAAATATTTATTGTTCTTGCTAAAATTAACAGCAAACTGATTGATCTGTCATGCTCCTGGGAACAAAAATATCTGGCTCTGTGAGTTGAAATATCATCATGCTGGAAAAGGGCATAATAAATGCCTGGTTTATGAAAGACCTTTTGAGTCTTGCCTGAGTAGATGAGGTTAAGGAACATCATGAGAAAATTTTAACGTTTGTGAGAGAAAACTTGTAGCTAGTAATGAAAATCACAGGAATTGGAAATGGGATTTTTGTGTTTGTAATGTGTGACAAAAGCCTGTGACCTAAGGGTATTCCTGTTTGCTTTCATGTGTTTAGTGTATTGTGTGGGGGTTGTTTTTCCTTCTGCTTTCTGTATGCCAATTCTATCAGGCAGGGGATGTACAAGGGAATGCAAGTGCTGGCACTGTCAAGTTGACTGTTGCCGGTTAGTGTGGTTGTTGGAAAAAACAAACTCAACAGGCAATATCTGACATTGTGATTTTTGATGGCAGAGATGTACTGACTATCAATATAAGGAAATAATGGAGTATCTTTACTTTTTGTGCTGTTCTTCAGACTGCTCTGCAATGACTACAGCAAGATACAGGCCTACCTGGGACTTGGTACTTGACCCATTAGTGTCCTGTAAGCTCTGCCTTGGTGAATACCCCGTGGAGCAGATGACAACAATAGCACAATGCCAATGCATCTTCTGTACCCTGGTGAGTTTGTGTTCTTTATTAGGCATAAAAAACAAGACATATGTTTAACTGCAGAAATAGGGTGTTTCTGCTGGGAGGGACTCACTCTGAAGTGATCTTGTGGTGGAAATAAATACTGTTGCTGTGTACTTGACACAAAAGCTATGAAGTAAACCTTTGTTTACCTGCAATTTAAAAAATCCCAATTATTCAGCACTTCAGTATACTGTATCGTTATCTGCTTACCAAGGTTATTCACACTTTCCCTTTTATCTATCAGTGGCTTGGATCTGGGGTGGTTTTGGTGCTCCTTATGTACCTTATAAAAGGCGTCTTCTTATTAGTTGGACTGAATGGAAGGGCTGACAAAATCTTCACTTTCAGAAATGTCAGAGACCTTGGTGGAGTCATGCCCACAATTAATTGAATATCAGAGACTACTGGTGGTAGTTTTGTGATTGATTGGGTTTTTGTTGGGTGCTGAGGTGTTTGTTTTAATTTTTTTTTTAACTTTAGAAGAGAATAGAGTCTTTCAGTTGAAAGGGATTGCTCCAACCATGATCTGTGGTCCAACTGCCTGGCCGCTTTCATGGCTCATCAAAAGCTAAAGCATGGTGTTAAAAGGCATTGTCCAAATACCTCATAAACGCTGCTCTAGGAAGCCTGTTCCAATGTTTGGTCACCCTCTTTGTGAAGAAGTGCCTCCTTTTGTCCAGTCTGAACCTTGCCTGGTGCAGCTTTGAACATTCCCATGTGTCTTGTCAATGGATACTAGGGAGAAGAGCTCAGCACCTCCCTTTCTACTTTCCTTCCTCAAGAAGCTTTAGAGAGCAATGAGGTCACCCCTCAGTCTCATTCTCTCCAAACTAGATGAACCTCAGGTTCTCAGCTGCTCCTCACAGGACACTCCTTCCAGCCCTTTCACCAGCTTTGTTGTCCTCTGGAGATGCATCCAAGGACCAGTGAAAAGACACGTTCTTTCTTCTTTTTTTTTCTTGGCATTGGAATGTTTCAGTGTAATCTTTATACATGTAAAAAGATTACACCACATCCTTAAGTGGTGGGGGCCAGAACTCCACCCAGTGCTGAAGGTGAGGCTGAACTCTGAACACAGTGGGACAATCACCTCTTTTGAGCAGCTGGCGATGCTGGGTTTGGTGATCCCAGGTTGGGCTTTGCCTGCCTAGCTGCCGACTCACATGGAGCCTGCTGTTACCCAGCACCCCAGATGCCTTTCTGCAGGGCTGCTCTCCAGCCACTCCTCTCCTGATTCATACTTGTGCCTGGCATTATTCCATACCAGGTGCAGAAACTGGCAATTCAACTTGTTAAATTTCATGCCATTAATAATTTCCCTGCTCCTGTTTATCTAGATCCCTCTGCAAGGCATCTTGCCCCTCAACAGAATCAGCAGCAGTTTCCAGTTTTGTATCATCATCAAATGTGCTAATGGTACATTTGGTTCTTGGGTCCCAACAATTGATAAACACATTGAACACAACTGACACTAGAGCTGAGCTCTGAGGAACAGTGCTGGTGCCAAGCAAATGTAGTTCCATTCACTATGACCTTTGGAGCCCAGTTTTACACTCAGCTCATCTCACAGCTGGACAGCTTGTGCAGAAGGGTGCTGAGAGGGACAGTATTTACTACTTTGAAAAGCTTTACTAAAATCCAGAGAAATGACATCCACTGCCTAATCCTTAATTCCAGGCAGATGACCTTGTCATAGAAGGTTATCAAATTTGTTAAGCAGTCTTTCTCCTTTTGATCCTATGCTGATGGTGCCTGATGATTGCATTGTTCTTTAAATGCCTTTCAATAGTACCAGCATAGCCATGCACACACTTGTAACTAAAGAAGTATTTAATGTATTACAGATTCTAATTTCACTGTATCATAATTACAGTCACAAAACAGGCTTCCATTAGCATATTGTACAAATGCCTACCCAGAATAACAAGAATCTTGTCAGTTAAATACGAAACACTGGGGAACATGTGTAGTATTTGACAAAGAACATCATCATCGCAGTTAATGAATATTGCTAGTTTAGGAACAGAGGAAGCTACTAGTCAGTTTCCACCCCTAATACTGAATTTAAATTAAAATTTTAGTTCATTAAATATTGCAATGGGTGCAGTTACACCAAAAACCTTGTAATGATGGTTCAGCAGAGGAAAAATTTGAGTATTATCAGTAAGAATATAACTTGTGGGATACATGATGCTCAGACTTTAATTTGCCATGAGTTTATATGGTATTATAGACTCAGATATGGGATTGGGTGACTTTTTTTTTTTAATTTAAAAAGTCCTTCCCAGGAAAGTTTTTCTGGTGTGTGTTTTGAATATTTAAGATCAAGGATTTTCCTTTATTTTATTTTCTTCATAGAAATACTAAAATTTTTTAGTAATACATTTCATTTTTCCTGGTGGTACTGAAGATATAGGAGGCAGCCAATGGAACAGGTAGATCTACTGTGGAAGAAATGTTGCTCAAGCATACAAAAGCATATAAAATAATAGGCTTCATGAAGACTCTTCTCTGCAAGTGCTTACAGCTGAGTGTTGTGTTTCTCCCTGGTGCTTGAACACAGATAATATTTAAATGTCAGTTTTCAGTAACATTTCCTTGGCAGCAGAAGGATTGGGCTACCAAATAAATTTTTTTCATCTTCACCTTGCTCCTTTCAATGTTTACTGTCATCCTCAATCTTCTGTTTTTTGGTTAGAATGTGATTGCTGACTCTTACAGCTGTTTTGAAAGATATAACCAGTTACAGACATCAGAAATGTAACCTTTACCGATAACCTGTTCTTAGCAGCTGATATAGTAATCTGACTGATGACATGGAGTTTGCATTTTGAACTCTGTTCAGGTGGAATCATAAGCCAGTTTTTACTAGTATTTGATTGTCTTGAATAGTTTGTTCAGCTTTGTCCTGTTTAAAGAAATTCTTGTAGTTTGTCTGCCTCTTGTTTGCCACTAATACGCTTTATATAGTGACACTTGAGTGCCCTGAAAAAATTTTTTATCCTAAAACTTTCCCATGAATTAATAGATAGTATTACCCTTGCTTTCCTTGATGATGGTGAAGGAAGTATTAAGAATCAATCCCAATAAAAGCAAGAGGCAATAGCTATAAATCTGTTACAGCCCAGGCCTTCACCTGAAACCCAAGGCCTTCATCTCTACCTTCAGGCCAGCCTGCAGGATGATAAATTGCTGAAGAAAATACTCCCATGAGTCTAGCAATATTGTTTGGCCTATTGACAGTCGTTAAGGAAGAGTGTGACAGATGTATGCAGAATCCTCCACTGGTGTTCCTTCACCAGTGATTCCCAGAAACACCAGGGACACGGTGTATGAACTGTGCTTTGTAAATGGCCAAACAATCAAAAAGAGTAGCCTTTTAACTCAAGACTTTGCATGGAGTCTGTGTACAGTAGATCCGGTTCATCTCTGCTTTGTTCTTGTTTGACCAATATGTAGTTTTCTTCAGGCTTCTTTTTCATACATTAATAGTGGTCTTTCCAGGAATATGGGCAAAAAAAAAGAATGTTCATACAAGTGTGAGGACTACTTTTACTGCAGCTTTTACCGCTAGCTCTAGCCCTTCTGTCTAAATCACAGCAAGCTGAAACAACATGAGTATGTATTACAAAGAGATCTTTCAGTGCTGCTATATTGGCAGCATTTGGATCAATGTACAGGTCTCTCAATCCTATATTTCTGTCTGCAAGTCTTGACTCTTTATAATCATAGAAGTGCTGTAGTAAAGATACCATGAAGGATTGTCTCTTCCTGACACTTGTACAGTAGCACAGCATTTCCATTCAGAAAGATAGAATGGGGACACTGTTTCCATTTGCTTTCTGGCAGAGCTGTGCATGGATTAAATAGAGCAGACTGACACTCCTCTGCTGATAAGGCATAGGCATTACAATTTCCCATAGTATTATTTTGCCAGTTAGTACAATACTCCATTATTGTTTTTATCATTGTGATCACTAATGCCTAGACAATGTTGTGAGCTCTCAAGTTTTGTAGTTTTGTATATCTCATCCATTAGGAATGTTATGAGAAGGTATTTTCTCTGGTACATCAAGCAAATCCATTGTTGGATTGCTTGAGGTTCCAGAGAAACATAAGTCTAAAAAACAGAGAAAAACAAGCTAACCTGCTGTTAGCTTTTTCTTTGTTTTTCTGAATATTATCAAGGGGCAAACAAGTAGAGTCGTGTTAACAATAGGACCAATCTTAAGTGTGCTTTTTGTAAGTTTGGATCAAAACACCTAAATATCTTTTTATTAAAATTTTTCCCCACTTAAATTGCACACAGGACATAGCTAATAATCTTACATAGATAGTCACTTAGCAGTTGCTTGTCTCAGAAGTAATTAGTTTTGCATATTTTATTCAGAAAGCTTTACACTTAGAGAAGAAAAAAGAGAGTAAAGCAGAGAACACTACTTTTCTTTATTTTTTTTGTATTATTTGCTGCACTAAATTTTTTCACTTACTACTTAACCGTTACTTTTTCAAGGGAAATTTCAGGAAATAAGCAGGGAGCAGTTTTATCCAATTCCTGTCTGAAACTCAGATTATTTTGTAATCTGTGATGAAATTAACATACATCTTCATGAGCAGGATGTTTCTTTGATGTGTTACCAATTGTATATGTGCTGAAGTTGCAACAGGTTTTTTGCAGTTGATATTCTTGCATGGAAGTCAAGCAGTTAGTTGCTTGAACGTTTTCTGGTTCAGGATTTACATGTACATCTGTGTCCATAAATATGTATAATTTATACATATATATATAAAACACACACATAGATGTGTCAATGTGTTCCAAGTGCAGTGATACCACTATTACTCAAGACAGGCTAAACTCCTTTTGACCTCACATGAGATTATTCAGTTCCCTTCAGGTGATATGCACTACTGATCATTCTGTTACCAGCGGATTCATTGCTTACTTTACTTAAATTTAAAACCAAAGCCTGTCAAGTAGGCAGTCCAAGCAAGCAAATATCTAGAAGACATATGAAGCATGACAGAAAATTTGTCTTTGATGAAAAAATTTGATTATTCCTCTGTAGTCTACCTTGTTTCCAATAGAAGGAGAAACTGTGGTCAGGTACATGAAGTAGAGGGCCACCAACAGTTAGAAAATAACAAAACTAATCTTAAGACCTGCTTTCTGCTTCATGTTTGTGCTTTCTTTTTTGTCAGATAGCGCATGTGGATCAACTTTGGTGTTTGAAACTAACACTGCTTCATAGATACTCATACTCTGATTCTTGCCCTAAGCTCTACCTTAAGCACTTGAGCCAGCTGGTTAATCTTACCTGGACCTTTAGGTGTCCCTCTAAGTTTGTTGCATTCTATCCCAAGTAGGATAGTGACAGACTTGTGTTATCACTAGTCCTTTTAAACAGGATTACTGAATTTGCTTAATTGTGACTGGTTTTACAGATCTTAATTTTAATCATTCTGCTATTTGAGCTTCCTTTTAGGCTGATGATCAGCAAGGCAATTATCCTGCCTATGACTGGTATCAGGCACCCCTTTTTTTTTTCCTCATTGTCATGCTTGACCAGAAGCACATGGAGCTTCTCTGAGTAGAAGGACAGGAAAAAGTGACTTACTTAGTGTTATCCCTCACTCCAAATGAGGCAGAGGCAGCATCAGCCTCTCCTTCCCCCAGGGCAAGGCAGACACCAAAAGCAACGTGGATGGAAACAGGTGGGCTTGGCTGCCTTCTTGTTCCTGTGTAGCTTGTCTCTGCTTGCCAAAAGAAGCCTACCTTAGCAGCGCAGCACTGTGCTGACACCAGGCTATTCCTCATCTCTACCGAAGGAAATGCCTCACTTGCTTGGAGACAGGAGGGAGGGAGAAACCTGATGGCTTGTGAGGTTTTATGGAGTTCAAGGTCCTTCTTAGCAGCTGTAATGTTTCTGTTTCCCACCACCAAAGCTTAGAGCTTGGTGCTCATATACTCCAACCGTAGGAGAGAACTGATTCTAATCTTGACACGTGATGTGTCATAGAGGCTTCATGGTTAGAGGTCACTGTGTGTTTGCATAGCAGTTCACATGGCTGGCTGCATTGTCGCTTGTCTTGTAGGTGGTGGGATTGCAGAACTCCCTGCTTTAATAAGTAGGTACCACAGAACCCAGAACCCTGGGTGAAAACTAAACTTGATCCAGAGCCTTCAGCTCTCCTCTCCTTTGTGGTGTCACTAAATTAGATTAAAGTTATCTGTCTTCATCAGGCTCTTGGGAAAATTAGCTCATTTTGGTTTGCATAGGGTTTTGCATGTGAAAAGGGAAGGGCCTTTGTTTGCTGCAGGTGTATTTTCCTCCCACTCAGAATTGCTATTTTGGTTCTGAAATAGAATAAACTTTTCTCAAGCATATAAAACTCAATTTTTTGTGGTGCTTTTTTCCTTCTGAATATTTGATTTTCATCCTACGTATGTTGGCATATGAATATAAATTAATTTTTGTAACATTTGCTATGTTTTTACCAATTGCAGCCCTAAATAGGTGAGAACAAAAAGTTTGTGCAAGGTAATGGAGGGATAAAAAAATTCATAATGAAAAAAGTTTGCATGTACATCCACTTGAAATACCTATTTAAAGATGAAGAGGTATCACAAGGTATTATCCTTGTGTCATTTGGCCATTTTTTGCTGTCTGCTGCTGTGATTGATTCCTCTGAAGAAAAATTGTTCAACTTCTATAAATTTTATAGTACACAGCCATAAAAGTGTATATAAAAACATAAGCCCACCACTTCAAAGGCTGGGCAGCTGTTAGTCTTTGTTGCTTTCTCTTTCAAGATACTCAGCTGGAGAAAGGCACTTGTTTTTCCAGTGCTTTTAGTTCTGTTTGCTTGGTCTTGCTTGTGATTTCTGCCACCATTGATTGCTGTGTCTCAAAGACTATTTGCCATGTCCTGACATTTCTCAAGCTGAAGTAGTCATCAAGGCTCTTCTTTCTGCTTTCTTGATAATACATTTCTTCTTGCCTTACTTCATCATTTGTTGGCTGATGGCCTGATGGTGCTCTTCCCTGTACTCAAGCTGGTGCAGTCTCATGTGGAAGATTTGGAGGCTGGGCTCAGAGGGGTGATACAAACTTCTTGTCTGTGAGCTGTTGTTTGCATTCATTAAGAAGCATGTACCAGGGACTGCTGTGATATTTGGGTGTACTGTCAGAAAGCATTTGGACAGAGGTAGAACCAATGCAGCAAAGTCTACTCTGCTGTCCATAGGAGGAATCGACAACCACCACGGCTCTAACTACAGCAGTATTTGCAGTGGGTGAGTGCCTACTCCTGCCAGGATGTGGTCAGTCCCCATACTAAGATTACACCAGCTGCTGGGAGCACAAGGATTCTTGGACAACAATAATTTTTACGGCTCAGGGAAGAATGCTCAGATGGTTTGTCCTCAGACATGGAAGCACATGGGTTGTGTTTATTTTTCCCAGCCCTCATCCTGTTTGGCCATCATCCACAGGGAAGATTATGTGATTGTGTTTAGACTGGCAATATAGTCTATAACAGGGCTACAGAACAGCTGAGGGAGTCTTTAAACATTGACAGCATGGTGGGAAAAAGAGGCATTTACCCTTGGCAATTTCAAACAAAAAGTATCTTTAAAATAGGCCAAGTATCGAGAGGATAGAGGCAGGAAACCTGTCAAACAGGGGTCTTCCAAATTGCTTGCCACTTTGGGAAAAACATGTATCAGCTGTGATGTTATCTCTCCCTGGTTCTGGCCAAAGTCTCTCTCAGTGTGTACCTTCTTGTTCACAGCCTAAGGCTTTAGGTATTTCCGTGTTGCAGAGCTCTGGAGTGACTTGCAGGTGCTTCTCTTGGACTCAAGGGTTGGTATGCTTGTGTAGCAGAATTTTTGTCTCCGTAACAAAACAAAGGATATAAAAGATAAACATGTAAGACAGTTCTCTCGTACTGCTTTTAGATTTGAAGTACTGCATGTCAAGATAAGTGAATTTGTTCTTCCTGTGATTTATTCTTAAGATGATAAATTAGGGTTAATAAAAATTTGAGTTCTAATGGTGAAGATTTCTTTGCAAGTACATAATTATTTCTCAAAAGATGTCTGTAGAAGTGGAAATGATTGAAGTTCAAAGTATTACCACAAACATTAAACACTTCTAATGTGCATCTGTCTCAGATCTACGTGGTTTGTGAAGTTGAATGTAGCTTGTGCTTGCAGATTTGGTCAGTATAGCTGATAATTTATCTAGTAAAGAAGAAAAATTACTCCCACAGTCAGGCATTTGCCTCCAACAGATCTCTGTGATTAAGTGTGCATAGATATTTTCCAGTAAGTCGCTTGTCAGCTAAGTAGGATTAGGGTGATACTAAAAAGCTAGGCTGTAGGTCTGCTGTAGAGAATTGGGCACGCTGGAGCAGCAGTGCAAGAGTGGTTTCGAGTTGAGCCTGTTATTAAACAACAATAGATTTGAGGCAGGATTGTAACTACTTTACACAAAAAGGCCATGTAGTAAATTTGAAAGAAGCTTAAAACCTCTCTGAGGAGCCCACTGTTCTTTTTCTTTTCTTGCGCATGTTTTCTTGTGTGCGATAAGTATACCATGGAAATTGCTTGGAAAGTAGTTTTCTTTTTCTGTAAAACACTAAGATTAAATAGTATTGCTCTTATGACTGGAGTGTTGGAATGGAAGGATACAGGCTCTTTAGGAAGGGCAGGCAGAATAAATGAAGTGGAGATGTCGCTGGATGTCAGTAACCAGCTGGAGGGTGTGGAGCTACACTTGGGGACTAAGGAGACCACCAAAAGCTTATGGGTCAGGATTAAAGGGAGGGCAGGGATGGGTAACTTTATGGTGGGGTTTCCTACAGGGAGTCCAACTAGAAGGCTGTACAAGAAAATTGGAGGGGCTTTATTTATAAAGGCATGTAGTGATTGGACGAGTGGGAATGGCTTCAAACTGAAAAAGAGTTGGTTTAGATAGTAGGACGGAATTCTTTACTGTGATGGTGGTGAGGCACTGGACAGGTTACCCAGAGAAGTTGTGAGTACCCCATCTCTGGAAGTGTTCAAGGCCAGTTTGGATAGAGCTCTGAGCAACCGGGTCTAGTAGAAAGTGTCCCTGCCTATGGCAAAAGGGTTGGAGCTATATGATCTGTAAAGTATGTCCCAACCTAAGCTATGCTGTGATTCTGTGATTTGTCCTATTACAAGATAAGTGTTCCTGTTACTTTAAGAAGTATGCATTGAAATATTTAAAAAGGTAGCATATGATAGTTATATGTGGCTACAAAAATCTCTTTCAGGAATAGGGAAGGCTCTAGCCTTGTTGTAGCATTCTTCCTTTTTCAGAGAACACCCCAGATGCAGGCTGCTTGTTCTAGGGGAGTTTTTCTTCTTGAAATTGTTCAGGTTTGTCTAAATGGAAAATATTTCTAGAAAATGACATTCAGAATGAATTTGCTATTTGGACAAAAGGAAGGGAGCTATTTTTCCAAGAGTATTAGTCTTTACCCCAGAGACAGACGCTCAGATTTTTTTGTAGTGAAAGAAATTCACTCACTCTCACACATGCTGTCTGCTCCTGCCCCAGTGAGTATTGCACACTACATCACTGCACTGTTCTAATCTGAATCTAAAATAGGACATTACATCATGTTACCCAAAAGATTTACAGGCAGTTTGTCTACAAGTATAAATTCTACCTATTCACCAGACTGACTGCAGAATTAGCTTAGGGGAATTTGCACAGAGCAGCAGAATAACCTTGGTATTGCCCTGTCTTATGGAAGAAAAGATATTACCTTCTTAAAATTCATTTTAAAGCAATGTAAAGAAAAATTCCCAGTATGTAGAGCATAAAAATACTACCAAATGTAGTTGATGCTGTAGTAGTTTTGGTCATCTGTGTAGCCCCATCACATGAATTTTGAGCTTTGGCTTAGTATCCTGTTAGCATAAAAGCAACCCATAGACCAAACTGTAGATTTTTAGCTACAAGACACAAAATAAGTGCTTCTCACTCAATATCCTTTCATATTCTTCATACAGAAGAATCTTCTTACCCTAGAATGCAATGCCCAAAGGGATCTTTGCATGTACATATCCTGATGTCACTTGTAACATGGATCACAAAATACCAACCAGCTTTTCCTGAGTCTTCATGTGGTTGAATGCAAGTTTATGTAATTATAAGTGTGTGTGTATTTATGTATGATGTTTTTAGATGTTCATCTAATCCTGGTTTGCAGATGATATAGAATTTGAGACAAGCAATTTCATCTACATGTTAATAATTATCCTCTTTCAAAAGATTTTCAGCTTGAGCTTTAAAAGATCTCCCTTGTTGAGAAAGCATGTCAGCCCTTCATTGTGTTTCTGAAGTGCAGCGTACACTCCTAGTGATTGTCTGCCCAAAGTGCAGGGTTATCTCCAAGGTTAATATTTGTGCACAATAGCAACTGCCTTTGCCTAACTTAAATATTTATTGCTACTAAATACATTGTAAAAAATTATTTCCCTTTCTTTTTTAGAACTTATTAAATGCTAGATTTCTTATTTTTATTTTCCCCTCTTTCAGTTTTATCGGTGCATATGTTTTGGTTTTTTAAAAGTTGTTTTCCAATACCAGCATGTGATGATTCTGCATGTAGTGCACACTTCATGTGGTGATGGGTATGGCCTAGTGCCAGCACTAAAATACATTTGAAGGTTTAAGAAATAAATCAAATGATGTAGTGATGATATACTTCACTCTTGTCATGTGTTTTTCGCCTTTCCAAATCCATGGACCGATTTAAAAATTTCCCATATGATTTGGCACTTGCATCACAGCATTAGTGTAGTCAGAAGTCTACATTTTAACAAATTCCACCTATCAGCTGTTAAGAAAACAGTGCAGGATAATCTTTTTGTCTGCCTAACTCAAATAAAAGGTGGCATCTTGGAAAACCACTCCATGTTTGCTGCAATAGTAGCAATAACATGTTCTTAAAAATAAATTAGTTATAACTTTCCCAAACCATCTCCAAGTGTCGCCGGTTGGCCACAAGGTTTTCGGGGTGAAGGAAGAGACGAGATGGGCTCCATGATCAGAAGGCTTGATTTATTAAGTTATGATATAAACATCTATTATAACTATACTAAAAAGAAAAAGAAAAGGAGAGTTTCCAGAAGCTGCTAGCTACCTAAGAATAGAAAGTAAAGAATGATCAACAAACCTTGCTCTCTCGGACT
The DNA here is from genome assembly GCF_901933205.1 of Camarhynchus parvulus. Lineage (NCBI taxonomy): Eukaryota > Metazoa > Chordata > Aves > Passeriformes > Thraupidae > Camarhynchus > Camarhynchus parvulus. The sequence continues at coordinate 79,468,702 of NC_044573.1, read as the reverse complement.
GTGTCCGAGAGAGCTCAGTTCCGGATTGGCTATTATTTCCAAACACTCAATCTGGGCCAATCCAGAACTGACCTGTTGCATTCCACAGAAGCAGATAACCTATTGTTTATGTCTGGTTGCTGAACTTCTCAGCTTCAGCAGGAAAATCCTAAGAGAGGATTTTTCATAAAAGAAATGTCTGTGACATCCAAGTGTTTTAATTACATACACTTTGTATTGAAAAGTGACCTCAGGCACCAAGTGAACACATTTTTTCTGTCAAAGTAGATGGTAGATAAGTGTTGCCCCCCCTGCCGTGTAAACAGTGAAAGTCAAGATTCCTTTTTTGGAATTATGGTGGGGTTTATTTGGGTTTTGATGTCAGGAGAAATAAATCAAAGCACCAACATCAGAAGTAAGCATTATTATTCCTGGAATTCTTCTAAAAGAAAGGGAAAATACAAAAATTTTGCTGTGGCCCATGCAGATTTGTTAGAGCCAAATGCAGGAGAGCAAGATTGTGTTGTGGTTTTGAAATTAGGCAAAAAATAAACATTTTGATTCCTATATAGGGTATGTTGATCTTTATAACATTAAACAAAAAGATATGAAGCTCTAAAGCCGTGACACTTCAGCGGTCAGAGCACATACCTTCCTGTGTGGCACAATCCTTGATGTATAGAGGTTAGAAGTGCAACACATCTTACTAAGCTTTAAATACTGCACTGTGCTTGGCAGCTTCAGAAAGTCATTCCTTTATTAGTCATCTGTCTCTGAGGCAACAGAAAAAAAAGTGTTCCCAATTTATATAGGCAGCTTATAGTAAAACTGCTGCTGAATTGGGGTCTCAGTTGATCTTTGTGAGGGAATGGATCTGGGCCAAAACTCCTAAAAATGGATGTGCTTCTGCCCTTTGTCATGGGGACAGCAAATGTCTCTAGGATTCATGGGTTACCAGGTGACAGAAAAAGTTATGCATGCGTCAGAAAGGACAGCAGGGATGGAAGGAGGACAGAACAGGGATGCACAAGGAGTATGCATGCACTGGGAACAATAGGAGTAGTGCTCAGGAGAGCTAACTGGTCTCTTCTGACATAACATCCATTAGAGGAATAATGATGATGTTTCTCAGCATATTGGTTTTATACACGTCAGAGTACTCTTGTAACCTTACTCCAATCTCATGCCTTAGGTATCTAATTTTAGCTCCTGTTTTCTCTGAGAAAAGTTATGTAATAGACTTCATTTTGAGTGTTGTTTGGGGTGACCTACACTTCCACATTTTTTGTTCATGCTATAGAGTACTTTATTGCCTTAATGGAAGGAATATGAAAATAATTTCTTCCAGCATTGAATCAAGTTGCATAGAAAATTTGCAAAAATTTGTCATCTTTTTGTAATTGTTTTACAATGAATTTTTCATAGTATATGACTGAATACCTAATCCTGCTTTGTTGCGTTGCTTGCATGCTGCTTCATTTCTGGTACTGTAGCCAATCTTATACAAGTTGCATGTCTTGTGTCTGCTCCCAAGAGAAGCCACAGGTACCCTGCGCATCAAATTCTCTTGCAACTGCTTTGGGTTCCTCTCTCTCTATCTGAGAAGTCTCAGGGGAGTCTTGAGTGGATAGCTTGTTTTATCCTCTACCTATTTTCCAGCAATGTTTTGTAGCCTTGAGGCATTTCTCAGAAGGTGAAGCATGAGAAGTGCACTTGGCTGTGCTGATTTTGAGAAGGCAGCAGCCAATGTCCCATGAAGGGGAAGGGAAAGGCCATGGATACTGCTCATGACAGGAATGAACTGTGTAGTTTCTTGGAAAATGAGAGGAAAGGGAAGCAAATTGAGTAGGCTTTGGCAATAGTCCTAAACAGGTTGAGGAGGAGAATTAGCCACATTAATGATTAATGATAGCAAAGCTCATTCAGCTTGAAAAGTACTTTCTATGAGTGCTAAGTGCTGGCATTAAAAATGTATGCATTTTCGTTTTAATCCACACTTGGCATCTGCAAATGGAGAGGAAAGAGAAGAGCCAGCAGTGTCATTATAGCAGCACTAATACCTCAGTAGAGCTGAAATCACAGCTTGCCAAGGCACACAGCCTAGGGTCTGGGTGTTGCAGAGCTCAGCCTGTTGTGCTTAGTGATACGGATTCTCCTAAAGTGTTCCGTCACCTACCCTGCAGAGCTCCGAGTGAAGGCTTGGAAACCTTCTGCAAGTCAACGTCTACTAACTGAACAGTTGTCCTCATTAAACCCCTACTGAGGAAGACAAAGACTATGTGTAGGCTGTCACACATGGATTTCTATGCACAATTAAACATTTTATAAATATCAATTATCTGATCTCTGTTTTTCTTTAAAAAAAATGATCTACTTTCTCTAATGTGTGGGAGACACAGAGAAAGGGAGCTCTAACAGAAATGATTTCTTGTGCTATCAAGGTGGTGGCAACATGCCACCAGAAATGCTGTGGACCAGTGCAGCAGAGATTGTGTGGGCAGGAAGTACAGTCTTAGCTGCAATCAAGGTGCGAGAGGTAAAATCTAGAATAATTTGTTAATAGGGGTATCTGAAAGGAGCTGAATAGACAAATGGAGAGGCAGAAGAGGTTTGAAGTCTGAACTTTAACAGCTACAAGCCAGTGCCTGAGGGTTCTGCTGGAAGGTGCTTGTTGATGGTCTATTTGATTGCACAGGGTGAAGGAAGAAGCAGTTTTGTGCTCTGACCTGAAGTGGGGCACACCAGCCTTGGCACCATCAATGCAGCTCTTTGCCTTCCCAGGCTGGTGGTTAGTCAGCAGCTGCATACCTTTAGCAAATGTCTGGAAATGGTAACTGAAATCCTTGTTTTGAAGGTTTGCTGCAGAGTGTGTAGTCCTTCTTGCCTCCCACACAGCTGTATGCTGAGCTGGTGTTGTATCTTCATTTCACTCTGCTGTTGGTTTAGGCTAACTCTTTATTCACACATCTGCAAAGAGAGAGTTTGGGACCTTGTTCTGTAATTGTCTCCAATTTGCTTGTGCCAGCTGAGCACACAGGCAGTGTGAGAACATCACAGGGTGCCCCCATCCCCTGGGAAGCAGACCCTCATCTGCTCTTTCTGTGTAGTGCTGGGCATGGTAGCAGCAGAGAGCATCTCTTCATCACTCCCCTGTCTTCCCAGTAGACACCTATGCTTTAGCTCTCAGCTTGATGTAGGAAGGATGGAGTTGGAGGAGAGTTGTTGCTTGTCAAGAATAACAAGGTTTAATCTTAATTTGCCCTCGGTCAAAAACATACACTTTTCTTCTCTGCTTTGACAGCCATGCTGTGCACTGCTGTGTTAGAGGCTACATTTACAGTTATTGGTTGAGTAAAATGCTGTGGTTGCTAGGGGAGAAAAGTATTAGTCTTACCAATATTTATTATTTGGTCCCCATGGAAACTGTCGTTCTTCAGGGAGTCCTAATTCTCACATTTTTCCTTTCTGTGGAAAAGTTACTTCTTTAACCATGAAGTTCAGATAGTTGTTTTCCAAGAATAGATGTCAAGATACTCAACTCCCTTTGTGTTCTAGTATGCTTGACAGATGCCTGTCTGTGGGGAATTACTGCTTACTAAGATATGTTGTGGCTTCCAGTCACACAAATTTCTTTAGAGTGTGGTTAATCTAATTGTATCATGGAAGTGTTTTATTGTTTTTTTGCCTCTGCATCCTCTTTGATTAGTTCTTTCTCCCATTGTTATTTTGTAATTTGCTGCATACTTTAAATTGATTGAGAGCTATTTGGTTAATTTTGGTTTAAGTGGTCTTAGAAATTTTTTTCAACCTAAATGATTCTATAATTTTGATGAGGATATTAACTTTCTCTTTTCTCCTTAAAGGCATAACTGTGCCAAAAGCTATGAATGTGGCTCATGGCTGTAAAACGGACACACTAGTACCTGTTTTTTCAAAGTTTGAGTTCTTCAGATTTTCAGACTAAAGCTGTTAGAATACTGAGTGATTTAACCTTGGCAGAATAGTTAACTCAGTGTTTGGCTCTCTTGCAGTGCCTAAAACAGTATGTGGAACTTCTGATCAAAGAAGGTCTAGAAACAGCAATCAGCTGCCCTGATGCTGCCTGCCCAAAGCGAGGTCATCTGCAAGAAAATGAGGTACTCTTCCTGCAAAGAGGGTGTTTTCTTTTCCTTACAGGATGCTTAAATCTGTCTTGCTTTTTATGTTACAGCTTCATTGTTGACAACATATGTTTTTATTAAATCTCCAAAGGTCAAATACTCAGTTTGTTTAACAGATCATTACTGTTCCTAATTGGAATTTTTTTTCTTTTCCTTTTTTCAACAGATTGAGTGCATGGTTGCATCAGAAATCATGCAAAGATATAAGAAGCTACAGTTTGAAAGAGGTAACACATGTAACACTACCCATTGAAGGCTGTGAGAACGAGTTTGTTCCAGAGCAATCCTATAAATCAGAATCTCTGCATATGTTCTTGCAGTAGCATTGTGTGTTAATTGCTTGGTCATCAGAAAGAAAAACCCCAAAACCTAAAAAGTAATTGCTTCTGTTCTTGCCTGCATGATTCCCAGAGCTGCAGCACTCTGGGAATAAACTAAGGAAAGAAAATTGCTATGTATTATATTCCTAAATAACTAAGGGAGGGAGTGACTTCTATTTTGAGCTTTGCTGTGTAAGTTGACTACTAGTATTGTAGGGGCTGGAGAAGAATACTGACCTCTTTCGCGGAGGCAAGATTATCTCCTGGGTTAGCATTTGGTACAGAATTAATGAGCATGTGTGTGATGATACATTAAGAACATAAGCTGACTGTGTGCCTATGGAAATGTGGAATGGCGTGACCATAGAGAACTTACAGTAAAGTTTTGCTGGGGGCAGGACCCAGCCTAGAAACCACTGCAATCATTGGTAGATTTTTACTGCCTTCACTGGGCTTTGAAACATGAAATGAGTTATCTGTAAGGAGCATCCAAGAAAGAGATGAAACTATCTTAGGCTCTTGTTAATCACGCAGTTACATTAGGATAGAGGTCAACTTGAAATAGGTTCCTACTGGACAAGGCATTGTAAAAACACTTTCTGGTGGGTTTAACTGCATAGTATACGTTGTATTTAACTTCAAGTACAACTGAAAAAAATACATCCAATTCTCAGAACAAGTTTAGTTCAGTGAATGGAAGTGGGCAATTAATTGAGACTCATGAAACTCACTTTGGTTTGGTGCCTGTTTGCAAAGCCTGCCAGGTTTATGTCAATGTGGGTCACAGAAATTAAAAAGCTCCTTTTGAAAATTTGTGTCTTCAAATGCCCTGCCAGTCAACCTCAGCTGAAATGCATTGTTATGGAAGGCTGATCTTGTATCCGCCTTTGAATTTGGTTCTTTTATGTCCCTTTGCAGAAGTGCTTTTGGATCCATGCCGGACTTGGTGTCCATCCTCTACGTGCCAGGCAGTTTGCCAGCTCCAGGAATCAAGCCCACAGGACCCTCAGCTGGTCCAGTGCAAAGTGTGCGACATTGAGTTCTGCTCTGCTTGCAAATCTAATTGGCATCCAGGTCAAGGCTGTCAAGAGAGCATGCCAATCTCTTTTCTTCCAGGAGAAACAAGGTAAGATATTGAGAAAGATTAAGTATTTAGAAGCCAAAAACTCAAAGAGGCATTTTCCTGATGTTTTGTTCTAAAGCTGTTTCCTTCACTTAGTTGTTCCTGTTCTTTTAATGCTGTATTCTAAAACTGAACAGCTCTTGGCAGCCTCACTCTTTGCCAGCATTCCCAGAAAAGCACAAAAGAGCTGCTTGAGTCTTTGGCCTTTTGCCCCAGTGGGAAAAATATGACATCCAGGCAGCTCATCAGCTTCACTTTGAGATGATCTTGTTACTGCTGCTCTCCTGGACAGTGTGGGAGTCGCTAACATCATGCCAGACAGTGATTTTTAGGATACCCTGTCAATCATCCCCTCTGCTGCACATTTGCCGTATGATCTTAAGTTCTGTTTCAAGTGGTCTCTGGTGGCAAACTGCAGCCACTGAATAAGAAAGACCATTGTGCATGTGTTCCACTTCATGTCTGGGATTTTTCAAAGATTGTGTTGCACTCCAAGGCATCATTAAAGCCCTGTCCAGCTTTGGACTTAGTTACTCATACCTTGTCTTCTTTCAAGCTTTGCTGTAACAGATGACTAGCTAGGATGCTGTCATGATGAGTTCCTGATCAAATACACTAACTTTGGCACATGCTTTTCTGTGTGCATGACAAGAACTGAAGGTTGCTAAATTTCATGGCAAGGTAACAAACTTTATCTACATTTGCTTAGTGTTTTGGTTGCTTTTAGTTTTTATTCCATGCTTAATTTTTTTTCTCCACCATGTAAAAGTAAAAATTGTTTTTTCATTGTTCTTGAGCACAATGTGCCTGTTAGGAGCATTAGGAGTTTCACATACATTTTATGCATACAAAGCATTTTTTTCTAGTACAGTCACCCCTAGTGTTAATCATTAGTGTGTGTCCTTTTATCCTGCTATTGGGCAAATAAATCAATCAATCATCAGTCCTGTTTTCAGCAAACTGTTGATTCTCCATCAGTAATTCTTGCATCTCACAATGGCAGTAGCTGCAGGATTTGTCATTTAAGTTGTTAGTGACATTTTAGTTGTTAGTGAGCATAAAGACTGCATACAGTAGAAAGCCACACAAGGGAAATAAAAATTGTTCCACTGTTTCAACATTCCTCTGTGTTGCGCCCATTATATCAGGGGGTATCTGTGGTTTTGCACACATGTGCAAGAACAGTCAGTGGCGACCCTAGCTCATGAAGAGTGACTTGTTAGGAGTCTGTCAACAGAGACAAAGTTTAACTGAAAGAGCAACATGCACCAAAACCTTATTGTTCTTGATTTGGAGGGAAACTCTTAGGCAGGGTCCTCAAGGAGGGCACAGACAAGTTCTCTGTCCCTGGTGCCCCAGTCCAAAGGAATGTGGTCTGGGGTTATTGTGCAATCAAGGGATTGTTTCTTCATCTGAGAAAGAAAGGAGAGAAAAGGAAAATAATCTAGATGTACAATATATTTAGGTGTGAGCTACCTGTTGCTCATTTGGTACATTACAGGATAAAACTGTTTAATATCTATTAATATCTACATAAAAAAGCAGTTTTTTACATGATAAAGAAAAGATCCTAACTTTATGCAGACACTGTAGTCATTAAGCATATTGCTAAAGATATAGTTGAAAAGTAGTGCACGGCATAATATCTGAATAATAAAACCACTTAAATTCCTGAATCTCTAGTAATTTCTCTTTTTTTAAGCAAAAAAAGTAGGCTTGCCTTCATACACAGTTCTTAGACATTATTTTCTAAACTGACATGGTCATGCATTTTACTAATTTCTCACTCCCTCCCACAGTTCAGTTTTCAAAATGGAAGATGATGATGCTCCGATCAAACGCTGTCCAAAGTGTAAAGTTTACATTGAACGAGATGAAGGCTGTGCCCAAATGATGTGTAAGAATTGCAAACATGCCTTTTGCTGGTACTGTCTGGAATCTCTTGATGTGAGTACATGCTGTGCACTCTTGGCTCTCAGAAGCTTAGAAGTTCGTTGCTTTGCCATCCAGCTGTCTCTTTAATTAATTAAATAAATAGCTCACTAGCTTCTGGCCACAACTCACCAGGGCTGGTGCTGGGAATTTGATAGGATTTTTATCCTCTGTTTTGCTTGTCTGACCTGTGTGAATTTAGCATTTGGTCTGAGTCAATAAATAATTATTAAAAAGTAAAATCTTATGACAGTAATTTGTTTACAATCTTTACATGGCACCTAACATGGGGAAGGGTGTTGCTTTTTTTTTCAGCGCTGACTTTTCAATGTTGCCTTTCTTGAAGGCATTACAGCATGAGACTAGCAATGCTCTTAGTTTGAGGATGTTTAACAAACTAGATGTGGTATGTCACTAGCAGTCTAATTTGTTTACCATTAATTGTATTCTGTGGGACAAGAAATAGATCTGCCATAGGAGAAAGGATACAGTGTTCCCCCAACAGCAGGAATTTATTGGTCTATAAGCTGCTACTGTCATATGTTTATATTTTTTTAAATCAGCCTGTTATCATGCCCACAGATCAGAATATATACAATACACAACATCTGTTTCCATGTCATCAGTTTTACTTTATAACTTTGTTAACAATAGCAAAGGAAATTAGGTTCCTGAGAGCTACTCCCAACTATTCAAATCTTGTGGTTGTTCCATTTGAATACTTTACTAACAATCCTGAAGTCACAGGCTTCTCACAAGCTCTCACAGATAAAAAAGCAGTGTTTCCTTAGAACTAGGCCTGCTATCTTGTCTGGTTTGTGAGAGGCTGACAGAATTGATAGGGATGTAATATCTCAAAAATCTGTTTTGTCATTCTGTTCTTCAGCTAGATAAAGGAACCAGCCTTGGGAAGTCTGCAGCACAAGTACTGATTTTTCCTTTGCTCTTGCTATATGTGTGTAAAATACATGCAGTGGTCATCTTCTTGGATTCTCTTGCTAAACTTCATGCTAGCATTTAACTATGCAGCTTGAGACCCTTTGGGAGAAGAATTTGTTATATATCTATAACACACGCCAAATAAACCTGCTTGTACAGACACCTAACTGTAAACAAAGCACTTCGGAAAGGTTGGACATGGCCATATCCACTTGCTTTTATCTTCCTCTGTGATTCCTGGGTTTAAGTTGTCAGGATATAGTGTTTTGTAACTTGAAGGACTTCTGTTTATTGCCTACCTTCTCATTTAATATTTGCAGGATGATTTTCTCCTTATACATTACGACAAAGGACCTTGTCGAAACAAGCTGGGGCACTCCAGGGCATCTGTTATCTGGCACAGGACACAGGTAAAGCTCAGATCTTTGAAAGCTCTCTACAGGTCTACTCCTGTCATAGTCTCTCATTTTAACTCCTTAGAATGAATTCTGTGCCAAATGGTAACTCATTTTTGTAGCAGATAAAAAGAGGGCAGTAGCTTGGAGTGAAACAACTAGTTCTACTAGAGAAGACCCTCCTTGGCAAAATGCCCCTGAGAACCAGAAAAGGTATGTTTGCAGAGCCAGTTCAGTGCCAGTCCAGATTGTTCTCACTGAACTTGGAGGATCAACTAGGTTGCCACTGTCAGTATTATTTACAAGGAAGCTCTTTCTCCAAGGCAGTTTTAGCTCTGGTTCCAGAACTGGAAAGGAATTAACCTGAATACAGACATTGTCTTTCTGTGGTCTCTATCTGACTCTTTCCTGTTGGTTGGATAAAAATAACCCTGAAGGTTCATCAGTAGTTTCAAACACAGATTCAAACTGACAATTGCAGAGAGTGTGGGAATACCTCTTGTAGTCTAGATTCAGAGTTGCTAGACTCAGCAAGAATGCTAGTAATAAAAGAGCTCTCTGCAGCACTTTGATGCATGCAGTATAAATGCTAATGTGTGACTTGGTCCGATCTACTGCCTCTACATTCACTTCAGAGATAGGGGGACATCTGTGTATCTGAGTCATCTCTTCCTAAATTAACTGTGTGCCTGGAAAAAGCTACTTTTGAGATGAGGTACTTTTCTTGAAGAACAGATTTCTTTCCATGTGAGCATAAACGCCTAGGAGGAAGGATCTCACCCTTCTCCTTTCACCCACACCACTGGGTGTCTGAGCTGTGGACTGGCTTTTGCTTGGATTAGCCAATGGTATCTCAGGAGGTGTGTGGGTATGTGAAGTTTACTTGATAAACCTGTAGTATGAGGTGATTAATCTGATATTTGGAATCTGTTCTAAGCCACTGCAGTTTGTGCAAATATGTTTGATATATGGAATGTTTGATGATCTGTTTATTGTTGAGAAAGAAGGTGATAATTCACTACTAGTCAGGATGTAATTCTGCTAAACCCGCTGAAGCCAAATCAACGCTGCAATTGTTTCCTTGTGTAAACTTTGAGTAAGTTGTTAAAGTTCTTAGATTTATCCAAAGAAAATTGAGGTGAGTCTTTGGTTTGTTGTTTGTGGGTTTAAAAAATATTTGTTTTGGCCAGAGAAAATGGCTTGATGCCTAGTAGGGCAGCAATTTCTTCAGAAGAAAAAGAACCAAGGAAAATAAGTAAGTAATACTCAGCAGGCAGTTTTACTTAAACAGCGCCCCCCACCACACATGCACAAAACCACACCAAAAAAACAAAAACAGCAAAACAAAAAAACTGAAATTAATGATTTCTTTGATGGCATATTGAGGTTGAAAGGAAGGTGTAAATAGATGTTTTATATTAATTACCAGCAGTCAGTCTGGTCCATTGAATTGCCAACTTCTAGCTTGGCTCTGTCTGACCAGTGCACTCAGCCTGGGTTGCAAAGAGCAGCGTGGCCGTACTTGCAGTTCATGTTTTTTGAAGATGACAATTTAACTTCGGTTTCTGGGAAATAAATGCAAAGATTAGTAGAAGTTGCATCAGATTGTCAGCACCACCAGAAAAAAGAGAATGGGTTATGAAACGTGCCCACCTCTGAAGCTGAAAAAGGAATTGCTGCTGGGAAGAAATGTGAGATGGTAGGGCGAGGCAGCGGGGGCTCCCGGTGACCGGGCAGCAGCAGCCGGGGTGCCGGTCCCGCTGTGCGGGTGCGGGGCTCCCCGTGGCCGGGCGGCAGCAGCCGCGGTGCCGGTCCCGCTGGGTGGCCGGGCGGCAGCAGCCGCGGTGCCGGTCCCGCTGGGTGCGTGGGTGCGCGCCCGGAGCGCTGTCGCACAGCGCCACCTCCCGCGGGTACCGGCGCTCCGCGGCAGCGCAGCCCCACAACCCTGTGCGAGATCATCGACACCCGATTATCCCTGGCCAGCAAAAGTGCTACTGCATCCTCCCATCTATACCACGGCTAATTTAATATTCGCCAGCTAATTAAGTGGCGTATCTAGTCGTGACTAGAAGAATCCTTAATGAGTGCTGCACTCTAATTTCATTTTGCCTTCTGCTGTGAGGTTTTGCTATTGCATTAGCATTCCACTCTTGCCATCATTATTCAAATTCACACTGTCATGTGAATAAATCTAAATTATTCTCTTAAATAGTTTGTGAGCATATCATTGCAGCATCACTCCTTCAGTTGCCTATGGCAAATGGGAAACTTTCTCAGGCAATGAAGCTCAACTTGAATGTTTCTTAAATAATTTTCCAAATTTAAGCTCTGTAGAAATTAACTGCTTTGTCACACTGACCAGTTAGGTAAGTGTATGGTCCTCTGCTCATGCTGGGAAGGAGGCGGTCAATAAATGTAAGTGAAAAAGATGCACTTAGATCATGTGCCCTGAAGCAGCAGCATGAGCTCAGATCTGACTGCAAAAAGCCATTGCATATGCAAAGTCCTCCTATAATCCATCATGTTAGTAATCTGTGATTGAAATACCCAAGCTTGACTGCATGCTGGTGGTACATTGTGGGATTCTTCCCAGATTACACCACCAACACCTTGACTAATTCTTCTTGAAGCTTTCTCCAGAAAAAAAGGGAGCACCTGAAAGTGGAAGTCTTTTTTGTAGCCTTGATTTCAATATTTAGTATTTAAGATTGGTCAAGAAAAGTAGTAGTGATTTGCTTCATTAGTTGTTTGAGATATAAGAAAACTCAAAAAGGCAAATAGCCATCTGCATCACCTTGTGTGATAAAACAGAGTTCTGTGGCACAGTTCTGACAGGAACCATTAAGACATGAACATTCACACTACTTTCACTCACACTTTTCTGGTCACAGGAGCTGACTGTAGTATACGTGTGGGGAGTTCTGGCTCTGATAAGGTCAGTGGCATTTGCTGAGGTATTTCTGATGGACACAGAGGATGCAGTGGTGTAGCAGACACAGAATCTAGGCATTGCTATCCCTGACACAATGCTATCCCTTTCTCTTACAGGTGGTAGGCATTTTTGCAGGATTTGGTCTTCTACTTTTGGTGGCCTCCCCTTTCCTTCTACTTGCTACACCATTTGTTCTCTGCTGCAAGTGCAAATGTAATAAAGGAGATGATGACCCTCTACCTACCTAGACTGAGAGAAGATTGGACTCATCACAACGTGTTTTGATTTTACTGTTGCTGTTATGTTTCCCTCTTGCACTTACATTGCTGTAGCCTTACTTGCCCCATTCTGCTTTTCGTTGACACAGTCTTGATTCCAGGAACTGTTGTTACTACTGTTGTACAGATCACTTGATAACAGACAAGGAGGGTAATAAAAGGCAAGTTTGGTGCTAAAGGGAGACCACAGACCTGGGTAGCTATCTGAAATTAAGAGGTGATACTGCTAAAATAATGCAAAAGGTTGATGCTGCCCTGCTGGTGGACTAGGGACTGTACTGAATGACATCAGCAAACCAAGCTGAAAAAGCCTACAAACTTCTGCATATCTATTTGCTTCCAAATTTGGTGTCTTATTCCTGCATATGTTTGAGTGACTGTCATTTGAATCTGATAGTCAACTTCATGTGACTTTATTGCACATCTGATTTTGTTAAAGCCATCACAATGTCCTTTTTAGTACCTATTTTTTCAAAGTGTAACAAAATTAGTAAGGTGCATATAGGCCATCCTATGCCTTTCTTGCAATTTGGGGTGGATCAGAGGGACAAAGTTAGTCCTGCTGCCTTCCACTAATTTTATAAAGTCTTATAAGAAATTTGTTTGATTAAAAGCTACATTTTAAAATTAATTGATGAAGCTGTAAGGTTGAGTGGTGACACAAACCTGCTATTTAATCAAGTTTCTTTTTAAAAAATACATTGATGGTATTGCTTACCCCTGGACCACTAGTGTTTTTCTGAATTGTTATTTTTTGCTATTGTTTAGGGTTCTGCTACACTTATAGGGCTATGTAACTTCTAATCCAGGTATCTTAATCTTTTTATAGATACATATATATATATATATAAAATCCTATTTAAACCAAATGTGTAAATAGCTGTGCTATTGAATTATTTTGGAAATTCAGAATAGCTTGCTTCTGTCTTTAGGACAATTAATAAAAAATACAGGACTAACTTTACTGTTTAGCAGACTTTTGGGTTATTAATGAGTCTTTCCTTTTAAATATAAAAATACATCATGGTTATCCCTGTAGTTAATATGAAAATGCCTGGGATATTTGTGGAAGTTGTGCTTTGCATTTAAACTACTTAGCCCATTTTCAGAGATAGTATTGTATGATATGTGGTGTATTGTGCTAATAACAATACTGTGACAAAATAAGATTTTATTTGAAAACTAATCACTTGATAGTTTTGCAAGATTCAGTACTCTGTTTTCAGGGTAGTAAAGTGTGCTATTCAACATACTACATCATTGAGGTTTCTCTTTAGAAATATTTTTTTGAAAACTATTTTGCTCTATTTTAAAGCCAACAAGAATTTGACTAATAACTTCTTGCCATGAAATGTGAAGCACCTGAAACAATGTGTATGTCTGTAATATGAAGGAAAACATTCTTTTGAATGGCTTGTGGACTGAAGTTTTACTGCATTTTTTGGTCATCATTTATTTCTGCCATTAGCAATGTACTGACATGGATGAATATCTTGAAGCCAGGATAACTTTACACTGAAAATGTCTTAAGATCCTTAAATGCATCTGCTTCTCGCTGTTGTCACAGGCTGGGAATATGTTTTCATAGCTCAACCATCAAAAAATTACTCTTTATTGGCTTTTGGTTTACACTGTGTATCTGTTAAATAAAAATATTGTAGGGCACAGTTTTGAAAAGGCCAATTTCTTTTTATAAAACTATTCTCCTCCCTTATCCTCCAAGTTTAGTGCTATCCAAATTCAAATTGTATCTAACCATAGATTTTAACTCTAGGAGCTGGAGATTGCAATTCACTTACTTGGTTTGATTTTAATGAGTTTGGCTTGTGTAATGTGAATAAAAAGGATAGCTTGTTTCCAACAAATCTGAACTCATAATATCTTCAGATTGTTTATGGCAATTCACAGTTCAGATCTTTTGTTATTTGAGTATCTTTAGTATTTTGGCTAACTTGGTTGTTAAAAATTGCTTAATTGTTCAAAAATACCTGTAGAGAAGTCTGGTAGTGCGTTTGTTCCCTGTTTGCCAGCTTCCAGGGGTGTGTGGAGGACTGCTGAGTTCAGCAGGCAGGGAGGTGCTTCTCTCCCTCTGGCATCAGCTCAGTCCATTTCCCAGAGGGATCCCAAGCCACACACCTGAGTTGTCCTGAGTCATAGCTTCACTGTGCAGAATTAGTGGAAACCCTTCTGCAAAGGACAGCTTCCTGAAGGTTAGCTTGAACTATGGCCTTTCCTCCCTGGCCCTGTACTCCTGTTTGACTGGGGAAAAAAGCCCTGGACAATAGGATGTAAAGACTTAATGGGTTATTAATTTTCTAGCTGGGGCACTGAGGGGTTTTGCTGTATTGTGGCTGTGACTGGTGACCAGTTCTCCTACTGGGATCATGGTAAACAGGAAATATTCACTGGCCTGTGAACAGTACTGAGTGTCCTGGTATGAGGAGGTTTATTTTCTCTGTGCCTTTCTTAGAGAATTTATGTCAAAATACAGCAGAACTTGACTTTTCCCAAGTGCTGTGTGGCCAGTTAATAATCAATCTCAAAATTAATGCATTTCCAGATTTAAAAGAAAAAAAGATAAATAAGCTATTTGCAAATACAGAAATTTTAAAATGATAATTTATAATTGATACTCACATGTAATATTATATGCAATCAGAAAACTCTGTCAGTGTATCTCTGATCTCAACATACTTGAATTGCTACGGGTGAGTTTTATGACACAACTCTTGTTTCACATCCTAGCTGTTGAAATAGACTATATGCCTACATATATTTACCAAATACCTACCCAGTCTTTTCAGGTTTGTTAAATGTCATTCCATCTGTATTCTCGGGGATTTTTTTTTGCTTGTTTTTATGGTTGTTAATTTTTTTTTTTTTTTTTTTTTAATGCTAATTTGGTTCCAAAGTAGCAACTTTTGGTGGTGATGTATTAAGTTCAGGGTGCTTTTATGTTACAGCTTATGTTGATACTGTGACATTTAATACCCCAAAATTCAATTGTAAATACACAATTTTAAACTCTGACATTTAAACACCCTGCCACGGGAAAGGGAATGTTTGTTTCTCTGTCTTTCAAATGAAAATCTGTGGCAACAGCTATGGCTTTTTGGATTTGCACCGGAAAAATAAGTATCACTGCATGATTTCCGCTGCATTTTTTTATGGTTATGCTATTATTTAGGGTGTTTTTATTCACACAGAATCATAGAATATTCTGATTTGAAAGGACCCACAAGGATCAAGTCGAGCTCTTGAGTAAGTGGTGTGTTCATAAATGCTGTTTAATGGAGTTTGTACTCTTACATCATCTGCATGTTCTTCTGGGGTGTCATGTGGTGTCACATCTAGGGAGTGTGGGGTCCCACTCCAGAGGCTGTGCATCTCCCTAGCCTTGCCATTAGTTGGGCTGAAGCCAGTCCTGAGAGAGATCAGGAGCACAGCCCACTTCATCTTCAATGGTGGTAGTGTTGGGTTTTCCCCTATGACATCGGCCAAGTCACTTACTGCCTTTTATCTCAGTCTGACCATCTTTAAAGTGAATGGACCAGTGTTTACCTCAGGAGAGCTGTGAGGACAAATTCATTGGTTTTGAGGCTCTTCAAAAGATTACTGTAGTTTTATGTTAATATTTTAGTTTTATTCATGTTGACATTCATCCTGAAGCCTCCTACTACTGACTTTAGTATGTCAAGAAGTTAGGGTACTTTCCCCAACATACTAAGAAGCATGATCTTTCCTCAGATACTCTGGTGCGTAAATTAGGCAAAATCCCAAATAACAGCAGACTGAATCAACTCTCAGTTTACAGCTGAGCTCCTGACATGCAAAAAACAATCAAAATTAGGGAATAGCCCTTATTTATGGAGCTGACAGGATAAAATATCCATAGGTGAGAAAAATACCAAGTGGTTTTTCTTTTTTAAATATTGTTATGGGCAGGAAGATTAGAATGAAGTTCTGAGCATTTCATCTGTAGGCCTTTTACTGTATAGGAATAAATATTTTTAATGCAGGCCATTATCATTCCAGTGAGGTGCAGCATGCATAAACCTTTCTGCAGGTTTGCTTTTTTAAGACCAAAGTTTGTACATTTCATGTACATAATCTAAAAGCCTGAGGAAAACAAGTAAATTACAGTTGTTGATAACAGTGATACTAAAGACATCAAAAAAACCTGCATCAGCCCTTAATTGCTAAGGCACTTGTACTAAGTAAGGCATGCTGTTTGTGTTTAGAGCCCTGTGGTCTTCATTATTGCTTTGATTTGTGTATATCTTAAAAGAATTCCAGGAGCATTAGGTACAGGTACATGGTACATAACTGAACCTTTCTTGATCATTTTATTATGATGTATTTTAAACTTGTATAGGGATAAGCATGAAGGAGTCATGCATATGTATAAATAATGTATTTGACCAGTGTAAAAATAGTTCTGTTGATGTATTTGAAATGTAAGTGCATTTTGTGCCACTAACACTGTGATGTATAAAGGAGCTGTTGAATGCCTTTTAATGTGGTGTTTTGTACTTTGAATCATATTGGAGAGTTTAATTTGTAATTTCAATAGATATTTTAAATGAATGTGTTTCCTGTGATTCTTCATAGTGACTTTTCCCCATGCTTCTCTGCCTCTCAGGCTCTTAGAGAAAGCACCACCGCCTGTGGCCTGGAGACCTTCTGCCACAATTCTGGACATAATTGTGGTTTCTGACTCACCATCTCCCAGCTTAGCTAGAAGAGGGAATCTGAATATCTCTAGGACTAACTTGATGGATCTTTGATGGGCTGAAGCCAGTCCTGAGAGAGATCAGGAGCACAGCCCACTTCATCTTCAATGGTGGTAGTGTTGGGTTTTCCCCTGTGACATTGGCCAAGTCACTTACTGCCTTTTATCTCAATTTGACCATCAAGAGAGTCCTTGATCCAGCTCCCATTGTAGTCCATGGATGCTCTGGGCAGGTGGACGTGCTGCCCCAAGGATCACTCTGAGGTGTCTCTATGTTCTTGCACTGTGGGTTTAGGTCTGGTGCAGGTGACTGTGAGCAGCTTGTACTCCCACCTGCTGGTGTGGAAGAGAAACTTAAAAGTAATGTTGGGGTACCTGTTGCCAATTCCCTGACTTCTAGGAGTGTGGCTGGGCTCTCTCAGGGGGCTCCCCTGTCTGTGGAGACCCTCCTGGAGTGGTCTTGTGTCAGGAAAGAGAGACTGGATCTTTTCAGTCTTCAGGTTCTTTTTTGTTGTTATCTTATCTAGAGTTCTGCACGCTGTCCACGCCAGGCTCAGTGCACTGGAAAAGCACCGCAAAAATGGCAAACAATCTATCATTACAAGGTCTTTTAAAGGTAAACTATCCAATTAAGAGCTGACACCTAGATTATTTTCCCTTTTAACCCAATAACTGATCCCAAACAGCCCACAATGCGGACTTTTCCACCCAATTACAAAATGCCACCCAAACCCATGAAGAAGGAGGAATAAGAAGCACGAGAAAGAAGCCCAGGATGACACCCTGTGCCCTCCAGCTTGCTTCCATCCACTACATACTAAAAATCCTAAAACCTAAATTTCCCACCTAAGTGATACATCTACCCTACACTCTACAATCTGCTTCCCACTCTAGTGGATGCTAATCTATTCTGGAGTTTAGGAAACTTTCTCCTTGAATGAGGATCAAAGTCAGTGTTCCCCTGGGGTCAGGGCACCCCAGAACAGACAGGGACATATTCGCAGTGCCCTGGATTTCCACAAAGTAAAGCCCAATCTCCTGAGTAACAGAGCATATTTAACTCTCTGACAGTGGTAAGGAGTTCTCATGTTCTTGACTCCATCAACAAGCACTCTGCATTTTGCCTAAACTGTAGTTGAGGATGCAGACTTTCCTTTAGTTCCCACAGTTTATTTCTCATTTGTTAGGATACAATTTGTCTATACCTGTAAAAAAAGAAGAGGCACAATTTCTTCAAGGAAATTGTGTGCATAAAGAATATGTACGTATGTACTTTCTACCTGACAACTTTAGAAAAAAACATGTAATAGCTGCTACTAAATAATTTCTTTCATTTTCATGGAGCATAATGATTTTTCTCCATAAAGGTAAGAGCTAGTTAGATATTTTGTTCAATTAATTGGGCAAAAAATAGTGTCTAAAAGCCACAAGGTGTTTTGACTTCTAGGAGCAGGTATTGTTAATAATGATCTTTCTACTCGCTTCTGCTGCTCCCACATTGTGTTGCTTCCAATGAACAGGTGTTTGGTGTTGCAGTTTTCTCTTGGAGAGTAGGATTATTTCTCAGTCATGTGCAATAACTGTGTAGATTGGTGACCTTTAGCTTCTAGGCAGTCCCTCTGTTTCTCTACCAGGTTCAGCGTCCCTTGCTATAGAAGGATTTTCTGACCTGTGCCTTTCAGCTGTGTGACTGGGTTTCTGCCCTGCAAGTCTTATCAGAGAATGACAGGAACTGCAAAAATTAGGTAGAGTAACAGTCATCTGTCTAAAATTAGAAAATTTGAGTTGAATTCTCAAGTGGCAAACTTACAGCACATGCATGTTCTAGTAAACAGTGTCCAGGACCATTCAGTTGCCAGAGCTGAACCACATCCATATAGTAAGTTCTGTCAGGAGGCACCACAGCCCCAGAATAACTCCTGAAGTGTATTTGGGCATTGGATGGAAGAGTTCTGCTCAAAATCATGTCATTAACTGTCCTGTAAGAACTGAAAGATTGAGAAAAGAGAATTGCACAGCACAAAACTCTCGTGCTAGTTCTAGCATTCTGCTAGTTACAGTGGTGCTAATGGAATTGGTATTGTGTATACACACATGCATGGGAGATAGTGCTAGAAATTGCAATTACCAACTTGTGAGCACAGTGCATCTACAGCATCCACAAAGCACCTTTCTTCTTCTTCTTTTCATTTTTTTTTTTTTTAATTGAAGATCAACTGGGAAGTTCCTCATAAGAGATTTTGTGCCGTGGGTACTTGACCTGTCAGCACTGCATCTATATCAGGAGTTATTTTCGTGGGATATGTTGAAACCAATGAAACTTTCGTTGATTTTGAGAAAGACAGGTAAGGCTGTTTGGTACAAGGAAGCCTTTTCTACCCAGATTCTCTGCTCTGGGAACCAAGATTCAGCCTGTAGTATCTGATATCACTTAAGTATGAAGTGTCTTGACATATGTGTGTCTGGCCTCAACTGGTGGTAGCTAACGCAAAGATACATCTCAGTTTTTGGGACATCTCCTTTCCCATCCCTGCTTTTACTAAGGTTGTTGTCTAGATAAATTAGCTTTTTTAGCCTCTCAAGCTGCTTCTCAGGTGTGGGGTTTTTTTCCCATATGCTTTGATGACAGAAGTCTAAACTGTCCTTGTCCAGGCATTTAACTTTTACATGGCTAAAACTGAGGACAACAGTCATAGAGTGCCTTATCACAAGGACTGCTTTCAGACACCAGAGCAGAACTCGGTGGTGTGAATCAGAACCAGGTTACTTTGTATTTCCAGATGGCTCTGTGTGTGATGACCATAACTTAACACATGTGCCACATACAAAATGTTTAGATGCTGTAAATCATACAAACCAACTCACACATGCAAGCCATGGAAATGCACTTAAAATATTAGAGTCCTGTTCTTTTGTGGTGTGTGACAGAAAGAACAATGTCAAGTTGTGTGTGCTATCTGTGAATTTATTCCTATGTTCCTTGGTTTTTTTGATTGGCTTTTAAAGCCAAAAATGAATAAACACTGTAAGCCAAATAAAGAGAGCCCCTGGAAGTAAATTGTAGGTGTCCTAATTCAGTGCAGTATTCTAAAATCTGGATCTGTATATGTGTGTCTAGCTGATATGTGCTTTATTTTTATACACAGCATCTCCTTTAATGTCAAATGTGTCTTCTAGACTGTGTACTCATATATGACTACAGGAAGAAGAAATTCTATCGCATAATTTTGTAGGAAATGCAATAATTTAGCAGGCCTGACCTCCTCATACCAGTCTAAATTAAAGATGTTGGCTCAGCCATTCCTGAGATCTCGCTGCTGTATGTTACTCTTGAGAAAAATTACAAACAAGCGCATGTTTTATTTTTCCTCTTCGCTCCCTCAAAATAATGTTTTGGTGGGTGCCAGAAATACTTGAGCTGCCACAAAATCCTGAGGTCCTACTGTATTTTGAGAATGCCACTGTCATTTTAGGGGTTAGCCACAGAAGAAATGCATGAGCTTGTGCAAAATTGCATTTAAAATTGCCTCGGCAGATAAGCAGAGCGCAGCGTTTCTTTGTTTTCATGCCTTAGTGGACTCATTTTGTTGAAGTCCCATGTAGCTGTTACGAGGGGCACAGGTCGACTGAGGGATTCCTGAGGTGGAATAGGGATAAACTCTTCCAGCTGCCTTAGCAAAGTCTCGGGAAGGGACTTTCCGGGCAGAGAGCGGTGCTGCCGCCGGCCAGCAGGGAGCAGCCGCCGA
The DNA here is from genome assembly GCF_901933205.1 of Camarhynchus parvulus. NCBI lineage: Eukaryota > Metazoa > Chordata > Aves > Passeriformes > Thraupidae > Camarhynchus > Camarhynchus parvulus. The sequence continues at coordinate 79,448,166 of NC_044573.1, read as the reverse complement.
TCAGCGCAGCTCAGCGTGTGCTGCCTCGCAGGAGAAATCGCCGGCAGCCAGATTTCTACCTCGAGCCTGTAAAGTCTGTGTTTCAAAGCCTCCGCAGAGCTAATTGTAAAGATAGAGCTAAAAATAACGATGTTATGATGGGCCTGCTGACACTGCTGGGGCTGTTCTAGTCTCTGATATTAACATACATTATTGCTCCTGTTCTCTGAGGGTGTATAAACCTTTTCTGACAGGGAAAAAGACCAAGTGTTGAAATTTCAAAAGCAGATATAGAGATGTTGCAGTCTACAAATGTAAAATGAGAGGTGCAAACCAGAGGTCTCTTTCAAAATGCCAAATTCAAAAAACACTGATTTCACTGGGAGAAGAGGGGGGAACACTAAAATCAGTTGGTTACAAACAGAGTAAGATTTGGCTAATAACACTGCATCTTCTCTATATTTTATAATGGACGGATATTGTAGCTCAGCCAAATTATTTTCTCTCTTCCTACCCACGCCTGCTGTTGTATCTGTGTTCTTTAATACAGATGTTCAGCAGAAACAATGCAACTGTCCAAACAATAACTCCAGCCATCCATTCAGCAGTCATTGTGTTTGGCAGGGGAGGCTAGATGCAACGGAGAAGTTGTGAGTCCTTCTGCCTTTACCTCTCTATTTATATACATTCCAAAGTTCATGTGCCTTCCTACCCCTGCCCAGGCACCAAGTACATCTGAGTAGAGCAAAATGAAAAGTTGATTTCTCATATTTTTTTGTGGACTAGAGGTTTGTTTCAGGATCCTGCCAATACTAACACAAACTCTAACTTTTTTTAAAAAAAGATATCATGTGCAGTCCTGGTTGCCACCATCTCCCTGACAGGATTCCAGGGACTCCTGGAATTCATGCCAATTACACCCTGTTAGGGATGTGTTTGGAGCATGTTTTTGAGCTGAATCTGTTTTTCCTTTTCAGATCCTTGAAATTTTCTCAGGTGAAGCAGAGCAGTTAGAGGATTGGGGTAACATAGTGTCTCTTACCAGACCACTAACACTTTCCTCCCACCATATCCATGCATTTTGTTCAGCAAAGTTTCCCAGCCTTCAACATCAATTAGGGGGCTACAGACTGAAAATCTTCAGAGTGCAGGATGCCTCCAGCCTTTCAGTGTTCCTTGCAGTTTTTCCTGGCTTCCCAGGAGCAGGGTAGTGTTTCTAGGTGCAGAGTATTGAAGAATAGCCCTTGAAAGATGCAAATTGAGGGGGGGGAGGTGGTGTGTGCTATCTTGCTGTTTCCCACAACTGGAATCAGAAATCAGAGACATCCGGAAAAGCAGAAGGGAGAGGCTGTGAGAAATTGATCCTTTTTCTCTATCACCTCTACCTATGCTGTGACTAAAATGTACATTGGTGCTCAGTGCAATCATCCTTACCAGCAATTTTTATCCTTTCCTTACTTGTGATCTCAGGATGTGCTGCATTGCAGGTTCTGCAGTCAAGTACTCGCATTTCCTTACAACTAAGACTTGGTAAGGGAGGCAGAGGAAGGTTGTGACTCAGTTACAATGCGAGTCCCTTATGTGAGAGCTGACCCTCTGACTCAGCTTCTCCTGTGCCCTAAGACTGAAAGAATTAACCCAGATATTTTCTCTGCCATTGTGCTGTGGAAATAAACTGAATGTGAAAAGCTACAGCACCTGCAAGCAACATCCTTTTTCTTTCTGGAGACATCCCTTAAACCTAGGGCTCCTTAAACCTAAAGAATTCTGTTGGGTACAACCATCTCTCTTTTCATAGCTTTTAGCATTAAGCCTGAGAAAACGCCTTCTGAGCCACAGTGTCTGGCCAGAAGCTGCAGGGAAAAACTGTGGCTGTGAGGGAAACTGAGAAATGCTTGAGGTTGCAGTAACGTTTGTTTTGAATCACAGGATACCTTAATGACCCTTCAGGACACTCAGTACTTTAAGTCTTTAAAGTTTTTGACAGCAACTTCAGATGTGCAGCCTGTCAGCACAGCTCTGTAAGGTTGTAACACTGCTCTCAGTTGGATAGACTATGACTTTCCTTACTCCAACTCAAATATGAAGCTTGCAGAGGAGCTCCAGCTGCTATGCAGTGCCAGCAAAGCAGCTGAGAGTTATCTACCTGCCCTTTTCATGCAGCTCACAGCACCGTGGAGCACTCCCTAGCAATGGCATGATTGTCTCTGCTCAGAGATGGCCATCTCCAAACAGGTGTGGGCAGCAGCCCCACAGAAATGATTGTGGTGTTCAAGCAGCAGTCACTGGTCTTGCTCAGGAGGCTGTGTCAAGTGGGATTTGCCAGTAAAACAACTAACAATGCTCCAATTGAAGGGTTTTGTAGAGCTTTATGTATCTGAGTGTTCAACAACCACATGTGAAGCGCTAAAAACAAAGCTCCTGGATACGAGGAGCACTCAACATGTCGGTAGGGAGGAGAAAACCTTTTTCTGTTAACAAGAAAGTATCATAATCTCTTTAAAAGCCATAAAAGCAGTGACAACATGAGGTTCAGAAAAAATTTCATTCCTCTCTAGAGTATCCTCTATGTCCTTTGTGTTCAATAGGTTTATCCACCTGAAGAACTCATTCTCTCTGGGCTTCTCTGAAGAGCTACTGAAGGCTCAACATAAGGTTTGTGTGAAGAGTGTGTGGGTTGTGTGCAGTGCTCAGGGTAATTGCTGCCCCTGAAGCAGCTGGGAGGGGGTGGCCACAGAGGAATAGTAAATGAAGGTAGTCCACAAAGATTAGAAAATGTGATAATCACTTGATTTGTCAGGAGTAGAATCAGGAAATTTAAGCAAATATCTCAAATTCATTATTATTTCCTTCAACAACAAAAATTTCAAAATATATCTGTCATGTACCCCTCTCCCAGCTTAAAGAGAGGAAAACATCTCTTGTATTACTGCTGGCTTTTGTTTCACTATTTTCTTCCTATTTTAAACATAAGAAGCAAACCCCAAAATTTCAACAAGCTCTTGAGCACTGCACAATGCCTGCCTTATTTCTTTTCATGCATGGTGTCATGGCAACAGGAGGAATTCGAAATTAATTATAATGCAGGCAAGATGGGCTCTACTTGTATTATGTTTGATTTAGCTTGGCCTCCTGATTTATTTTTGACAAAGCAATATCAGAGGTGCTCTTTGCTACTACAGATTTTTCTTTGTCTGGTAAAGATCTTGTAGTCAATAATTTGAATATGTAGCAAGCTGCCAATGAAAACTGAATTATTACAGAGAGATGAGACAAAAATATTCAAAGGGAAAAGCAGGAAGAGGTAGTAAGTGATTAAGTGAAACAGATCTTGTTAAACTTTAGTAAATTCTAGGAGTAGAAAAAAGCATGCTCTTTTTAACAGGATTACTGTTAACAATTTCCCTAAAACGATTTATGACTTATTAATCAGATATGAGAATGTGTTTCATCAGAGAAATGCTCAGTACCTGCTTTGTTATGGTCATGCCTTAACCTGAAAGATGCCTTGATGGTACACAAAGGGAACCTAATAAAAGTTCAGTTAGACTTTCCAGCCTAACAAATGTTTTACTTCCTCATTCAAAGTCAAAGTACTAAATTAATTTTTCTCTTCTGCTCTGCATTGCTAAACAGTCATGTATTGTATAGTTTTTACATAGAGAGGACCAAATTCAATTTTTAACAATTAGATAGAATTCTTACACCTGGAAAGCCATTTCTGGTTTGCCAGCTCTGGCAAACCTGCAAATCTGTACCAGCAAGTCTATTTTGCACTTCCATCTGCAGGAATACTGTGCATCCTGTGAAGGACCAAATGCAGACTGAGAGACCCTGCAGCAGATTCCTTCAGCCTCTGTTCTGCATAATGCAGAAATAGTTCCCATGTGATGTGTGAGTGACCCTTTATGAAGCAGCTTCTGGAAAATCATGGGAGGTGTAAAGGCATTAATCACAAAGAAAAAATAAGTTCTGGATTATCTATGTCCAATTTTTTTGTCTTTTGAATGATAAACATCCATGTCTGCAAGTTTTCGTTCACTATGATCACCAGAACCAATGTTTTATAAAAATCCCACCAAAAAAATCAAATCTGAGATACAGCACAATCTCCAAAAGTAGGATTTTGGAATAAATAATAGAGACAACAAGGTGTTGAATTTTATTCTTTGTTTTGTACAAAATATTTTGCATGCAGCTTAGTTCCTTTATGCCAAATCATTCTGACTTACATGTTTCAGGTATAAGGTACCCAGAAACAACCTACCATTGACTAAACAGAACATTCTTTTTTTTTTCCTTTTTTTTTCTCCTTTATTTTAATGAGAAAGAAAAATGCTTTTTTTATTGACATGAAAAACTATATCTGTCCTGGGGGGCAAAAATCCCCCAACAACCTATATTCAGATGTCACAGTGCATTTAGTTCTTGACTTAGTGAGAGTAAAAAAGATCTTTAACTGGGTTGATTACCCACAGAAGTTAGGCTCTCAGCAGTCCTGCAGCTTGTGAACATCACTGTTGTTCAAGCCTTTGCATGCAGTGAGAGCTACTTGGAGGACAATTTGATCCTAAGTTTCGCCTCACTTATTTACCCCTGGGGTCTCAATACAATTTCTAGAGCTATTGTACAATATGTGCAGATGATGAAATTCCAGAAGCTAATGCCTTCCCAGACTGGTATTAGGAATCAGTGGTATTGCATAAATAACCTCTGGATATTGTGACTAATTTCTGTCAGAACAACAGCTAACTCATTGCAACAACTGAGGAACAACATGTGGGAAAAGTAGCAACAAGCACTGAACGTCTTGACATGTCCTCCATGCAGTGCTGAGGAATTGATCCATTTACCAGATGGGAGAGACAAGTCAGGCACATTTCCTGATTCTTCAGGTCCACATATGGAGCATCAAAGAGGTGAACTCATATTTTTTGAAAACAGAAAATTACTCACTTCAACAGAAATATTTGGGAGTGTAGACACTTCCCCAAGATGCAGGATGAAAATATTCTGGTATGTGATACCACTTCTGTTTCAGGTTTCTGGAGAAATTTGTGAGGTTAAAGGAGAGTGAGTAAAAGACAGGAAAATGACCAGATTTACTAGACCACAGTTACTCTGAGGAGTAGTGCTTTCCTTGTGGCTCTCTTACTGTGGCTCTCTTTCAGTGTTTTGAATCTGTACTGCCTGCAGCCAGCACTGGTTACAGATTATACTGGAGGATCTCTAACATCTGAATTTAACATCTGAATTGCTCTAGCATGTTTTCAGATAGTTCCACAACTTACTATTGCCATTTATTTTGGATATTGTTTTAAATTACTCTGTTTCTTTTATGCATGGTGATAATGAGACGCAGATTTTGTTCCATACTGACTGGCAAGCAGGCAGCAATCAAGAGTCCTGATGTGTACCAGTGAACCCTTTCTCCCAAAACGCTCCCAAAACTGTCACTTCTGAAAAATGTGGTCCCAGCTAGCAAAAGAGTGAGACCTTGCAGGCAGCTGAAGAGAGGCTGTCTGTTTAATCCATAGCTGAACAGAAGTGGGAAAGCAGTAGGAGCTCAGTAACTTCCTGGATATGAACAATGTTATGTCAGCTGAAAACTTGGCAAAGCAGATTCATGTGGGGGCAAGGACAAAAGCTGAAAGTATAAGGGGAGAATTGTCCAGCAGAGAACAAGAGGATGCTGTACTTAATAAAAAAAAGGAAACACGCTGCAGCGTAATTAAAAACAAAGCCAAACCACCTCACAAGCCCATCATGCAAATAAAACTGAAAGGAGAAAAAAACCACCAAATCAAGAAAGTGTAAAACATTTATGTGAAAAGACATGCATACTTTATTTCATAGAATGCCTGTGTAAAAAACTGCTTCTACTGTGTTTAATAAACTGTCTGTGTAGAAAAGTGCATATCAGGGTTAGTTTACTTCTGCTATGCAAATCTGCTCAAGGCAGGACTGCTGGCAGGACACTTCCCTTGATGGCAGCAGCATTCCCACCTGGCTGAGCACAGACTGACTTGCCTTCCTTCAGCACTCCAACCAGGGTCACTGAAGAGAGTCATGTTTCATCATCCTACTGGGCAAGTTCAAGGGCCAAACCTTGTAATACTGTAATTTTAGCCTCTTATAGCTTAACATTTAATGAGAATTAGATTAGCATAAAGAATGATGAAGCAGTTCCAAAGGTGTCCATGGGAAATTCTTCTCAACCACAGGGAATAATACTAAATGAAAAGAGTTTGGAAATTGAGAGGAATTTGACCTTGTCAGAAGGTGGACTGAAATCAGGGACTGGCACCCTTTCAAGGGTATCTTTCCAGTCAGTATTTTTCCTGCCCAAGTTAGAGGTTAAGCAATCCTAGTAGGAAGTTGGTGGGAGCCAGAGACACCATTCTCAACCAAACAATGTACTATTGATGAAAGGGTCAAATCCCTCAGGAGACAGGGCTGCAAACTGCTGCCTTTTGTACACTAGACATTTAGGTGGCAGTCTTTGCTGGCCTTGCTGATAGTACCTGATATGTTTCCAAAGAAATACACTTGTATTCCCCTTTGCAAAGTTTCTGACCCTGATTTTCCCATCCTTTCTAGCACATTTTGTTGTATTCAGTGTTGCAAGCAAATACTGCGACCAGTCAAGAAATTGACCCAAAAGGTAAACACAGAGGTAATTTGTTTTATATTATTCAGCATCTTCTCTTCCTTTTACCTTTTTTCTATGAAACAACTAAATCATTAAGTATCTTGAAGAAACTTCTGTTTTTTAAAAACAGTGAAGGAATCTACATCAAACAGCAGTGATGGCTCTAGTAGTGGTGGCAAAACATGCAACAAAACCTTGCAGTAACACAGCAAGTTTCCATCCCACTTTAGTCTGGGGGCTAGGATATAAATAGCAACAGTGAAAATGTGTCCAAAAGAAATATTTACAAGACACCCTTATTTCTTCAAAATCTTTTACTCTCTTCCTTTTACATGCATACATGCAAATTTCTAGCATTTACATTTGGTGGGCTTATTTACTAAATTCTGCAAAATTATTCATTCATTCCTTTCACAAAGCTGTAATAAAGAGCCCAAAACTGAGTTTCTCACACTGATTCTCACGTTTTTTATCTCACCCAAACTGGATGTCTGTGAAGTAGAGCTACACAGCAAAGCCTCCCATTACATCCAACAGACAGAAACAGTTCCCTCCAGAGGAGGCTTATCTCACAAGTTGTGCAAGTTTTAGACTTGTGTCTAGGTTGGTATCTAAGAAAAGTGAGATGAGTTTAAATGCTCTCTCTCTCAGTCCCTGATGTTGAAGAACCATAGGGGTGGTTTCCCACAGCCCAGGCAAGCCTGATGGAAGGTTTTTCTCTTCCCAAGAACCAACACTGGAGCTTGTGGGATACTTTTCCACATGGACATTTGGCAGCTCCTTGCAAGTAAGTATCACTGTAGTCACTGTAAAATTGCAGTCTGAGATGAATAAGTTTTAGCTGCTTAAACTTATTGAGATAAATTTTTTTCTGAGGAGTTCTGTATGTTTGTTTTTGTGGGACTGGTTAGAGGGTTATGTTCCTGGCTGTCTGCTACAGAGGTTGTTTTTTGTTTCTGAGCTGACAGGATAGACTCGCTGTTTTCAAGTGTTATTTCTGTGGGGGAAAAAAGTCTAGAAATCTCTTGGGGAAATGCAAACAGTGTGTTGCACATGCTCTGTATTTCAGCAATTGAATTCCTGAGGGAAGTACCTGATAGTGGAGAAATTAAAACAGTGGACTTGGTACAGACATACATGGGAAACTCAAAGTGAATTTGATTAAGAGTAAAAATGTAAATAGTTAAGCTTTTGTGCCTGTTCTGAACTGTGATTAGAAACAGTCATCTGGGTTATCTGTGGGGGACACTTGCTTAAACTCACCTAAAATACACGGAGCCATCTTGGTGACTCTTGTGTTTATAGTTGTTCATATCTACCAGGTTTGCAGTTGCACCTTTTCCACATAGCAGTTCACTACTTCATAAATCCAGGTGTAGCCCACATATTAGAAGATCCATATCAGGATGTTCACGTTTTAAATCAATACAATTTTGGGTAATATCCCTTCTTTCCATTCTCTTCTCTCTTCCAGCATAACGCAGGACACTGGTGCCAGAAGCCATATGTCTTCACTTTGAATACTTCTATGTAGTCTATAGTCCCCTCTAGTTTATTGTTTCTGAATGATTTTTGTTTTTAGAGCAATTCATCAGTTTAAAAATAGATGGGTGTGTTACTTTCAAAAATCCCAATGAAGTATGAATGCTTTGATATTTTCTTATTGAAGAATCCTAAATAATTCTTTGTATGGTGTGACTCTATAAGACTTGCTAAACACAAGTTAAGCAGTTTGGGCAGTTTGATATTGCAAAATAATAATTTATAATGAAAATGAAGTTAAAAAAATGCAGGTCAAACGAAATTCCCTTACTGTTGCCATTACTGTGTTTTTGGCAAGTCTTACCTCTGAATGTATTTTGGCTGAAATTAAGTTTTGCTTGTGTCTTATATTCACTTTTGTTTGAAAGCATAATCTCCTAAATCTGAAGGGCATGACCAATGATGTTATTTCTGGAGTAGTAAGACCTGGGATGAAACCTCTATTTTTTTTTTTAAATCTTATATTTTGTGCTCTAAGTCCCTTCCTAACTCAAAGTGACGAGGTTCTGCATATCAGAATGAAAAAGAAAATAGTTTATATTTTAGTCACTTTGGTCTGGGGATTCTATAATTAGTGGCCTTCAAGGCTACTGAAATATATGAAGTATATTTGAGAAAGGTTCTGCAACATCCCCCACCAGAATCTGAGTTGAGCAAATGAGATGTCTGGGGAATACACCCCAGCTCCTGGCTGCACAGGGAAGATTTGTGCCTGTATAAAAAGTGGAAAGGATTTCATCAGCCCTCTTCTGTTTGGGCATTTCCTTTAAAATCCAGATGATGAAAAATATAGATATTTATAGATATTTATAGATATTTATAGATATTTATAGATATTTATGATATTTATAGATAGTTATGGAGTAATTTTAAAATAGGTACTTTACATGGCTAAATCAAAGATTATCTTGAAATTCTTCTGGCAGGGGTTAATTATAATTTCCTATCAACTTTTTCCACTGTGCCAGGCTATCCTGCAATACCTGAGCTGCTTTGCTTTTCTCAGAGCAAGATGTTGAATGGTTGAAGCATGTTCTATCTGTAGTGGATGGGTAAACAGTGGCTTTAGCCTGCAAAAAAGGACAATGAAGTGAAACAAAAGTTCACTAATTGCAGAACCAGTGAAAACCAAGAACAAGCTGAAGATTTTCAGTTTTCTCTGTGACAGAAGTTTTAATAAGAGATTGGACAAATATTTCCTAGGAAGAAGATTGTTCTGGTGATGGATTGGGACCTCACAAAACACCTGAGCTCTGCTGTTCAATGATTTTAAATCCACGATAAGACTTTGTGTTATCTGTAATGATTCAGGGAGTACCTATTCCAAATTTTCAGGAAAGTTCAGACCTATGCTTGGGCAAGTCACTATGGTCACTAAGGTATTTTATAACATAGGAATGCTACTAAAATTTCGCTCCCTGGAGGCAAATACTCAAGACAGCACATGGAGAAGGCAGCCTGAGTTTGTCCTAGCTGCTGCTTCACATGATTACCAGGATGTAGTTGTCCATGTTACGATTTAGTGGGTGTTTGTCAACAAAAGAGATATCTTGCTTAACAAATGCAAGAAGCTTTTGCTTACCCTTCCAGTAGCCTAAAATGAAAGGACAGACCACCCTGTGCAATGAGGTCAGTGTTATAGAGACTTTGAGAAAAGACAGTAAGATGGAAAAATATCTGACTTTGAAATAGTTTCAACATAAGTTTGGGAGTGAAGAGAGCTCAAGAAACAAAAGACAGAGAAAAGGGTATTTAGGAAAGAACAATGGTAAAGGAAAGCCTTGTTTCAAAGGCCTGTGTCAAACCGAAGTTTGCTTATTCAGAAGGCACGATGTGATGCAGACACATTCAATAACCTTGTTTTCTTTTTGATAATCACACAGTGGGACAGTTTGGCACACCAGCTCTGCCAGGTTGACTAGATTTAAAACAGAATTAAATACTACTTTGGTTGGAGACAAGACTTGCTGTTTTTTGCAGGTATCAGCTGCGGTGCTAAAAAAAAGCTTCTTATGAGGGGAAAGAAATAGCAGGCAGTGATGTTCACCTCATCAGACTTATTTGGGAAGTCAATAGGCTAAATTTCTAGTCTCTTTGCTTTCTTATTGTTTTACTGCAGTGGAATCATCTTTAAAAGCCTGCAATATCATGGTGTTTCTGGAATCTAGAGACCCTTTCTAGACGTACACATCCTCAATGCACAAACCCGAGTTGTTCCTGCTCCCAGTTTGTGTAGATCAAAGTGGAGATAACATCCCCACATATTGATAATGTTTGTTTTCTAGATGTATACTTTGTGTATTTGTATACTTTCTTAGACCCTTTGGGCTAGCTGTGAGCTGGACAATTGTATTTCAGGACAGTGTATGCACTGAGGAGCAGCAGTCCAGCTCAGTAGTACTCATGCAAGGCTTACACTAGTTGAACTCACATAACTTTGCACATGTTTAGGAGACCTAAACTGGACCTAAACTCTCCCCTAGTCCCAAAGCAATGGAACAAAACCATATCAATGTGTTTTCCTAATGAAATGGAAAGCAAGGAAATAACTGCACTTTCATTTTTCCTGCATATTTGTAATTTAAGATGACATCAGAACTTACACATGAAGAAGTGGCATGAAAATGTGTTGTAATTTCATCTCACATGGGAAAGGAGTGATGGTGTTATTCCTCAGGTAGTAACAAATGCAATGCTGTACTTCATTTCCACCCTTACCTGGATTGTGTTGTATTTCAAATGCTGTAGAGTAAAACAAAGTATAGAGTGTGACTTGTCATGTTCCAGAATGATGTTTTACATCTGATTGTATATGTTATTACTTTACCTTGTGAAAGGAAAAAAAAAAGGGATAGAATTAAATCAAAGTAGGAAACAGAAAAGAGTCATGGGAAACAGATGAATGGTGACATCCAAAGAATGGCATGAAAAACTGAAGAAATACTACACAAAGCCAGGAAATTGTCATTTTGCAGCAATGGCATCTATCTGTGATCGTCTCCAGCACTGTTTCACCACATCCATCACTGAAGGACGCACAGATGTCACCATGAGAAATTCACAATTTGAATAAAGTTCCACAGCAAGCAGTGGAAAGACTTTGATTAACTCCAGAGGGCTTTGGATGTGGCTCTTTCCATATCCTGGCTCATTTTGGCTCAGGACCTGAAATCACTGTTTTTCTTTTTAATAACAATACTTTCCATTTCTGTGGTGAATTACATCCACAAAGCTCAGTGAAAGCTTGTAATATTTCCTTTTATGAGTTCTATTAATATCAAGCAAGATAAAAACCTTTTGTCTTGAAACACAGGTCTTCTGACCTTCTCACAGTTCAGAGGCAGCTTAAAATTGTAATTAATTTTGGTAGAAATTGTAGCATGCTGAAGATTGTTCTCATTCTGATTTACATTTACAAAACCCAATGTCGTGAAGCTGCGTCAGAGGAGGTTTAGGATGAATATCAGGGGAAAGTTCTTCCTCCAGAGGGTGTTTGGGCACTGGAATAGGCTCCTCAGGGAAGTGGTCACAGCACCAGCCTGACAGAACTCAAGAAGCATTTGGACAAAGCTCTCAGGTACATGGTGTGATGCACTCTTGGGGATGGTGCTGTGCAGGGCCAGGAGTTGGACTTGATGATCCCTGTGGGTCCCTTCCAACTCTGCATATTCTATAATTCTTTGATTTCTTATGACACAAATATTATAAAATATAATAACCTAAGAAGTTATTCACATTTTGAAATATCAAGTCAGAGACCATTCTTCAGTTTTATGTTTTACTTATGAAATTAGATTTTCTTCTTTTATGCATATGACAATCAACATCTATCATTAATTACAGACTGAAATACAAATTAATACTGCCTGTAATACATCATAATGCGATAGAAATATGGCTGGAAATCCATTTTGATTTGATTTTCTCTTTTAGATTGTGGAGAAGACTGCTGTCTAGTAGCATAGCAAAAAATGAAATCTCTTATTTTTTCCCTTTTTTTTCTCCTTTTTTTAATCAATGTCTCCTGTTTATGTTACTGCAATTTTTTTTATTATTATTTAAGGCGGGACAACACACTATGAAAAATAATGGACATAAAGTAAAAAAATTCCCTTGAGCACAAAAAATAGTACCTAAGTTGTTCTGCTGCATATTTAAGAAATGGAAAAAGTGCTTGTGTATAGCAATATGATAGTGGATTCTTCTGGGAAATCTGTCCTGGATTATACATAAGTAAAAATAAATTATTTTGAATAGGTAACCAGTGAATTGCAGACAATGAAGTTAAAATGCCTCTGCACAAATACAGGCAGCAATGAGCACACATGACTGCTGTGTGCCTGTGTGGTTAGGGGGGTCTGGAGACATGTGTGTGTGCAGGTTGCCTCCCCTAGTAGGGATTTCCAAATCCCCAAAGATGAGACCAATAGAGCAAACAATAGCACTGCTATTTTAGCAACAAGAAACAAGAAAAGAGCAGCTCCAGCAGGAGCAGCTTGATGCAAGAAAAGGGCTTTTATCTCTGCTTCCATCCTGATATCACGGCCAAGCATCATGATGAGACCTTCAGTTCCAGGGCAACAGTACACTCCATTTTTAAAGGCCAAAACGGATTCCAATGAGGCTGTCTTGATTAATTTAAAATAGCCTTGTGCTGAAGTGGAAGAGAGCTTGTTCCAAAGCCCACTGAAGTCAATAGGAGTTGACTTCAATTGCCATTGGATCTAGGCCAAGATAGAGGCACCATGAGGTCATAGTTTAACAACTTTGTTTTAAGGGACAAAATCTAAAATGTTCCAACACTTGTGAGTTCCTTATTTAACTCCAGGAGGCTTCAGTAGACAGTTTGCATTATGAATTGAATTGACTTTCCTCTTAGTTGAGAGGATGCTACTGAGTGCTCAAGTCAGAAAAGCTTGTGGTTGCAGTGGTTGGAGTTGCCACTAGAACAGGGAGGGGTCTCAGGGAGCTCTGAAGCTTTCTCCATAAATTACAGTTGTGCATCCCAGCTCCCTGCTTCAGCTGCCACCACAGATGGCCTGGGCCAGCTCAGTAACTGTGTGTCACCACAGCTGATTGCAGGGATTGTCCTGAGGGCTTACGTCAGTAGCTCAGCATCCAGCCCTCTGCAGTAGCTTGTTCACAGAAGAATTTTTCTTTTTAGATTTCCAATAAATTTGTAAAAAGATCCATAAATCTATTGAATACTATTTCCCACAGTCTCTCTCATTTTTAAAACTTTCCTCTTTTATATCTCCTGGCTCCCAGCACCATTCCAGTCCCTTGCTCCAGCAGACAGGTCTAGCAGAGCACGGTGTTGTGTCCTTCCTGTCTTTGCACATTTCCTCTGGCCATGTGAGGGGGCTCATACTGGTTTGCTGGGTAATCCTGGGCCCATAAAATGTTGCCTTTGCACTTGTCCCACAGCCATGGCGTGGGTTGTGTGTACCCCAGGACTGTCCTCACGGCAATGCTTTCCCCAGCCCAGCGATGGGTTTGCCACTGTGCTCTGCAGTAGCGCTGCTGAGATGCTGAGGGGCAGCGAGGGGGGTAAGGTCTTCTCTGGGGAATATCCCAGAGGGGAAAATGTGTGGGAAGGTGGCGACAGCTTCAGGATGAAGCAGGCAAAGTATATGAAAGGAGCCTTGCTTGAAATTAAGTCTGTTTTTGATCCAGTCAGTCAGACAGACAGTCTTGCATGGGAAACACAAAATACTTGCATCTTGTCCCTGAACATTTTTGTGAATGTTTGCTTAAATCAAGTGAGAGCCCCAAAACATAAGCTCAAACATAAGAAACATATGAAAAATCTATTACAAATGAAACAGTGACAATAGAATTGGCCCCACCTGCCTCTCTAAAGGAAATATTATGACAGACTTATTTGTCTTTTTCTTTTTCTTTTTCTTTTTCTTTTTCTTTTTCTTTTTTTTTTTTTTTTTTTTTTTTTTTTTTTTTTTTTTTTTTTTTTTTTTTCTTTTTCTTTTCTTTTTCTTTTTCTTTCTTTTTTTTTTTTTTTTCTTTTTCTTTTCTTTTTCTTTTTTTTTTTTTTTTTTTTTTTTTTTTTCTTTTTCTTTTTCTTTTTCTTTTCTTTTCTTTTCTTTTCTTTTTTTTTTTTTTCTTTTCCTTATTCTTTTTCTTTTCCTTTTTCTTTTTTCTCTTTTTTTTTCCCTTTTTCTTTTCTTTCTTTTTTCTTTTCCTTTTTTTCTTTTTTTTTTTTCTTCTTTTCCCTTTTTTTTTTTTTTTTTTTTTTTTTTTTTTTTTTTTTTTTTTTTTTTTTTTTTTTTTTTTTTTTTTTTCTTTTTGCTCCTGCATCAGTTGCAAAATCAAAAGAAACAAAATAGGACAGAAGAAAATGCTATGACTTTGGGTTGGATTTGCCTGTGTAAAAGAGCCTCATACAATTAACAGCCTAGTCCTGTGTAACTGTCTCAGGTGATTTGGCTGACATACCATCCTCATCAGAAATATGTTAAATAAATATTTCTGAAAGCATAAGGTTTTGAGAAATATTTAGCATCCTATAAAAAGAGTTGTAAAATCAAGACAGGCTTATTCTCAGGAAAGGGTGACATGAACCTTTGTTGTGATCAGAAATTTATTAATTCAACATCCCAACAACAACACAGCACCCCCCCCCACTCCACTCCCCACCCCTCATCTATCTTAGGCTTATGTATTTGCCAGCATAATTATTTGCTGTTACATGTGGTAGATATAGTCCCCTGTCTGGTTGCAGTTTGAGCTCTAGTCTGATGTTTGCTGGTTCTTATCCTTGATCAAAGCTTATGTCAGGAAGTATTTTTCACCAGTACTGTTAAAAAGGTAGCTTAAATAAATAACACAATTTTTATTTTCTGTACATGAAGTGATTCTTTCACGGACAGTAAAGTTTTTGTCCATTCTTACTGAATAAACAGTATTTTTAGTCTATTATCTCCCATCATTATTGTAATGTTACTCAATAAACTAAATGCTTTATTTGTTCAGCAGGGTGACAGTGTATTTCCTTAACAACACAACATCATTGTGTGCTTTAGGAAACAGCTGCACAAACCAGTAAAGTGATGACACATACTTGGAATTTTCTCCATCTCTCAACCACATTTTGATGAATATCCCATGAAATGAATAAAAGCTATCTGCTGTAAATGTCAGGCAGGTGCTATGCAGCTGCACACCAAACACGGAAAGGCTATTTCATGAGAATCTATCTGCTGTATCTATCTCTTCATCTCTCCATCTCTGCACTGTGTCTACCCATCCACATCTTTTTCTGTCCACTCTGCCTAAATCTCATATCTAAATCTATTTCAATCTAAACATCAGCTTTCTTCTCTCTAAATCCAGGTTTTACTTCCTGCTGTGGCTATGACATCCAAAGCCTTTTGTTAAAGACATTAAATACAGCTTGTTTTCTAGATTTGGCATTGGTTGGAATGTCCTATTAAAGGCCATTTAAGAATGTCAGCTTTCCTTTAGGCACCATTTAATTAAGTTGTTTAAAATGCTCATCAAAATGCAACTAACTTCTGAATTTTGAATATAACAGTTAACACAGTTCTTGCAGCATAGAGAAATTTTAAAAGGAGTTTTGCACTGGGTGGAGGCAAAGAGGCATTTGAATGCCATCTTCTCCATGGTTTGCTGCCAAGGTGGGCATATTTCATTCAGCTGGATGACAGACAGGATGTGTGTGCTTCAATGAACCCTGATATTATGGATGTACAACAATCTCCACCCTTCTGAAGAACTGACAGATCCAGGAGAGTGTTGGCATGTGCCACCCCTGTGCTATGCTTGGCACATTCTGGTGATCAGATTTGGGGTGGCTCACTGTCCACCATCATAATTCTCCATTGTCTGTGACTTATGGACAGGACTGACACATTCCAAAATGTGCTCTAAATGACAGTCATCTACCTAAAAGCTACTCATACCCCATGAATTTTTCAAGTACACCTCATGCATACCTATCACTGTCTATATATATATATATATATATAAATACACATATACACACCCTTACATAACACATTTATATATATAAAATAGAATAATAGAATATTTCAGTCATAAGGAAGCTACAGTGTTCATCCAGTCCAATGCCTACACACTTGTTTATATATTCCAGTGCATCATATGCATGTTTGTGTGTGTGTGTGTCTCTCTGTGTAAAGAAGAACCATCAGTGCTGTGCATAAATTCATGGTGTCAGTTTGTATCCATGTCATTGTAAAACTGTGAGGAGTGGGTTTAGGGTTAGGGTTAACACACGGACAAAACCAGGTGCTTGTCCTGCAATAAGAGACCTCAGCTAGCTCAAGATATGGTCCAGAAAGAATCTTATAAAGTTCAACAAAGGGAAATGCCAAGTCCTGCAGCTGGGGGGGAGTGACCCAGTGCATCAGCACACACCAGGGGCCAGCCAGCAGGAAAGCAGCTCTGCAGAGGCAGCCCTGGGGCACCCTTGTACACCAAGCTGACCATGAGCCAGCAATATGCCCTCACAGCAAAAATCAACAATGTCCTGGCCTGAATCAGGGGCTGCATTACCAGCAGCTCAGGGGAAGTCACCTTTCCTCTCAATTTTGTTCTGAATATGTGGAGTGCTTTGTTCAGTTCTAGACTACAAGTACACTCTGCACCCAGACCAAGACAGACATGTTCATACTGAAATAGACTCCTCACAAAGATGATGGAGGAAGTGGAGCATCTGACATATGAGTAAAGGTTGATTCATCCCAGAGAAGAGAATGCTTAGGGGAATCTTGTCAATGTATATAAATACCTGATCAGAAGATACAGGCAGACTCTTCTCAGAGACATCTGGTGAGAATACAAGAGGCAATGTCACAAGTTGAAATAATGATTATTGTATTTAAACACCAGGAAAAAGCTGTTTTTAATGTGAGGCTTGTTTAACACCATAATAGAGTGCCCTGAGAGGTTGTTGCATCTCCAGCTTTGGTGATATCTAACACCTGAGAGGACACAGTCCTGGGAAACCTGCTCTTAGCTGACCCTGTTTTGAGCAGGGAGTTGTACTAGGTGAGCTCCAGAGGTGCCTTTGAATTTCTACAATTTTGTGATTTTGTGGGAATGTGATTCTGTGGGTGGAGATGCCCAGAATTTCTTATTTGCTCAGAATTTTACCTTAGTTTTGGGTCAGATACACAAGAAACCTGGATGAAACAATTTTAATGCATTGAAAAAACTTCTAGAAACACTGACATTAGTCATTGAATGCCTGAGAGACACCAGTGAATGGACTGACTTTCCTATTATTCCACACACTCTCTCAAGTGCCCAAGTAATACTTATAATTTTTTTTTCTTTTGGTAGAGTACTTTATCCAACAGATATATAATAAAGATTCTATCATCCTCATGTTTTCCTTTCAGTTCCAGTCCCTTTGTATAGCAAACTGCACAAAGTTTACTCGGTCACACTAATCCATGGTCTTTACCATTATGCTGGTCCTGTGAGTAAGAAAACTTTAAAATCAATTTTCAGCTTAGCTAGTTCTGTTACCTTGGTTTTACTGGTATTGATTATTCACACTCAAAATCTTTCCCAAGGAGAAGGGTAGCTGAGGTCTGTTTTTTCAGCCCTCTAGAGGAAGAAACAACATTTAAGTGAACCAGAGTTCCTCACATACCACTCTCAAAAGGAAGACATTCTCAGCTGCAATGACCAACAATTGTTTGGAGCATTTTACTTATGACATTGTAAAAGCTGGATGAACACAATCATTTCCCAACTCACACTAGACTAAGCCTTATGTGTTTTGATAGGACAGATATATGAGAATCTGTGTCCCCTGAAAAGTTTTATAAAATCAGTTTCTTTAAACTTTCAATATATGATGAAATATATGTTAAAAAACCTCTGACTTCAATTGATCAGATTTTCTCTTTCACTAGTTCCTGAATGTTAAATTTGCTTTAGGCAGAATTGATAATCAGCATCCACCAAGTAGGCCTATAAGGCTTATAACTCCCATGTTTTATGTGAAATCAGAAAAAAAAAATTATCCTCTACCTAACAGAGGTGCTGAAGGCTTATTTTTATTTGAATTTTCCTCCTCAGCTAGAGAACAAATACAAATGGATGATGTCAGCTAGGTGTTAGAAATAATTTTATAAAATGATAGATTCTCTATAAAAATAAAATATCTCCTTCATGGTTTTTTCAATTACTTTTTTTTTTTTTTAAGATATCTTTTTCTTGGAGCACATATCCACAAAATACTAATTCTTCCCATACATGCATAAGAAAAATTTAAATTGGCTTAAAAGTAAGGTTTAAGGAAGTTTAAGTTTACTTATCCTACAGTAAACTGTAGGATTAAGATATGCATTAAAGACCATAGAGATATAAGACAGTTTCATGATAATTAGAATGGAAATTCAAGTTGTTTTGGGATTTTTTTTTATCATAAAGGAGACCATCTGTGTTTATTTATTCCTCACACAGAACAAGATATCAGCCTTTATTAAATCAAGAAAGCAACAGAAATTCTTCTTATCACCAGCACATAACCTGAAGATAAACAATAATGCCCTATCTGAATGATAAGTAATGGTTTGTGTCTTTTTCACCCCTCAAATGAACTAATTCTGTGCCATACTCCAAAATATGAATCTGTCTGACAACTTGTCTTCCAAGCATTTGAGATTCTTTGTAGTCTAAACCCAAGGTATCTAAAAATAACTCCCTAAATATAGGGCCATGGATGGCTCAGCTCTTTTGGGATAACTTTATGCTGTACACTGAGTCTCATCTGCAGGTGAGATGAAGTTTCCCAAAGGAGTAGCATCCCAAAGTGATGTCCATCTCAGATCTTTCACCCTTCCAGAGCAGTTTGTAATCCCAGTGTCAGGACTATTGTATTCTCTTCTCCACATTTATCTTTCTCAAGATGGATACAATTTCCAGCAACTGGCAGCAGGATTGAAGCACCAAAAAGAGATTAATATTGCCCTGAATAATTTTTTTTTCCAAGATTATAGGTTCAAAGAAAGTATGTAGGAAAAAGCCTAAAAGGAGTAACCCAAAATGCCTAAACCTAGCGCAAAATTCCTCCTTCTCTTCCTCCCTTGTTACTGTGTATAATACCTGTTCACTTAACTTGGTCAACTGACTTTGAGGATACTGTAATCATCTTTGACAAAAAAATCTGGAACTTTCTTCTCCTTACAGTGAGAAAACTTTGTGAAAGTTTCTACTGTTGCAACTTAGTAGTACTTGTTCTGTCTCCAGTGTGTATGAAAATAAAATTTGAAACAACTAATGCCAAAACTTTCTTCCCCCTTTTCAATTAACTTTGATGTAGTTGAAAACCTCTTTTAAGTCTCTCCCTCACTTCTCTTTGCACTTAAAAAAAACCCAACAAAAATCCCAACACAATGAGTTCAAGTCTCCTTGCTAGATCTTCTATGTTTCAGATTTTTGGTCAGAGTTGTCAGTGACCTCTGGGCCCTCTCCAAAAGCATCCTATTTTTCAGAAACACATTTAGAATGGAGATCTGGCTGAAGTCACACTTTATTTGAATCATCAGTTTATGTGCTGTGTTATTCCCTGTAGCCCCAAGTGCTTTACCTGTAGCCAGCTGATTTAGTGACGTATTTGTACTTCGCTTTTGTTTATCTCTCACAGTGCCATGTTTTGCACACAGCCTTGTTGAATTGTGTCCCATTTATTGCATGTCATTTACTCAATCTCATTGTCATTCTTGACATCAAGATTATGTTCAATTTATCAAAGTAATTTTGAGTTCTAATCTTGCTATCTACTACATTTACCATTACAGGATTGTACAGCCTCAGATTTCACAACTGTATTTCTGTTAACCTGTCCAAATTATTTAATGTTTAAATAATTTAAATATTCATCTAGAGACTACCAGACCATCCAAAGAACCTTGTAGATCCCATCTTCATGCATCTTCCCATCTTGATGTTGCATTTATTTTTTTAACCATAGGTTCCTAACCTGCTTATAGAATTGGGATAGGAGACAGTCAGACCTTAAAGAAACACAACTATGTCATACTTGGTTATTTCTTCTTTCCTATCCACATACCCCTTTATTCTGCCATCTAAGGTCTTCCAATGGATTCAACAGTGTTTCTTCTTTGCTAATCTATGTGTCAAATACTTATCGCCTTTTTCTTTATATTTATTAATTCTGGGGTCATTGTACTGTGGAAGTGAAGCTCCACTGGTCTGTAAATGACTGAGGACTCCTTTTCTCCTTTTTATACACATTACGCTGTGTTTTATCTCTTCTGTCTTCTGGAGCCCAGCTATCCTCCATGACTATGACTACATTTTCTGGCATTGCCCTAGGCAGTGCCTTAACTTCTCTGAGCAGAATTTAAAGAGTGTATAAAATTATTTGAAAGCAAGTAACTTATTTAGATAGCTTCCAAGGTGCTCTTTTTTTATGCCAGTGGACTTCATAGTCCTTTGACATTGATGCTAATTGTGTTAGCTATCTAATCACAGCTGGTGAAGACTAAAGCCAAAAACCCATGAATCTCTTCAAATCCATTGGCAGCATGTCATTAGCCTTCCCTTTCCATTAAGCAGGAGAGTAGATCTTACTACTTAAAAAAACTATGGAATGCTTTAATGTTGCTGTTTTTATTTTTTTTTTTAAGACAAGTGTACTGAAATTTTCTTTTTTTTTTTTTTTTTTTTTTTGTTGTTGTTGTTCTTTCTGCTGTTGGCTCTTGACATTTATGCCATTTGTCATGCTGGTCATTAAGAATTTGGCCAGTTTGTATTTTATATTAATTTCTTTTTTGAGACTGAAATACTGAAGAGGTAGCTAAAGCATCTCACTATTATGTTCAATCATTTTCTTTCAAGGAGAATCTGAGGTGGAACTTATAAGGAATATTTTTTATTTTACAGCTAAGGGGAAATTGAGAGACAAGGAAGAAAGGGACTTGTGAGGTAGTGAAAGATTTCAGTTCTGTTTCCAATGCTGCTGAAAAAAGTTAAATCAAGCCCTGCAGTGGCCACTCTTCTTTATACTTTGCCATTCATATTTTTTGTGTCTTATTTAAGGAACTGCCAGCTGCAACTCCCTTAGACTCTTTCCAATAATTGTGTTTCCTAATGGGTTCAGTTCACTAAGTTATGAAAGTCTCTTTTCTTGAAGCTCACTGTCCTGTTTCTCCAGTGTTGTCTCCTCCTCCATTTCCGAGGTGTATCAATTCTACCACTTCACTCCTCATTCTCCCTTAATTGACCTGCCCCTCCTTATTTTCAGTCATGTTTTCCTTTTTGATCAGATTCAAGTCAAGAAGAGATTTGGATTCCACTCAGATCTGTGAAAGAGATAATATTTTATTCTGATTTTTTAGCTATCTTAGGCCCTCAGTTTTCTAGGTTTCATTCAGAGTCCTTGTAGAGAAACAAACTCCTTCAGAGGCAGTTCTTCCCATCATAATATCAGTCTAGGACAGGTGAAAGGGTCTGATTGCAGTACTAGCCTACATGACTAGTTTAAATTCGATACCTGACTATGAAAAAACTAAAATAAATTTAAACATACCCTAGTTTGCATTCTCTGCATCCTTTTTTTTCCCAAAGATGCCCTTTCCTCCTCCTGTTATTACCCTGGGGAATTTTAACAGGTTTGTCTCCCTCCAGCCTCCAGATCTCAGAGTGAACATGTGCATCCTGCATCATATAAGGCAAAATACTTTACACATATCTACAACCAATTCAGTCATTTCCTTCTCATCCCTCTTATGACCCTATTATGAATACAGCCTCCCCCTTCAGGAAACCCAAGTACTCTGAGCCTCACCATCTGTACAGCCATATATTTATCTCCAGGATGTGTCTGTCCTTGCTTGGGCTTTTACCCTCTCTGATGGGATTGATAAGAACACCAGCTGAGGCTCCAATTCTCTTGCCATCGCTTCAGGATCCCTGCTGTTTTTTATGGTTTTTCCTTCCTTGTTCCTAGAGCAGTGGCATTAGCTCTGAAGCGACTGAGCCATGTGGAGGAGGTGTCAGAGGGCTGAATGAGCCTTGGCAAACTTGTGCAATAGCTCTGGTTTGGGCAAAGCCTCTCCATAAGCATTAGGTCATACCAACAAACTGATGTCTCTGCTGCGCAGAGGAGTGAGTCACCAACCACTGCCACCATTCAGTTTCTTTTGTGAGCAGGGGTCATGAACTACTAAGCTGTCAGAGCATGTGGTTTTTCTTCCTTCAGCAACGCAGTTGGTTTCCCTCTCATTGCCAAGACAGTTTACTACTTTTTTTTAAAGCCTAATAGATTGCCAGCTGAGGCTGAAGCTCCATCTGCCAGCAATAGTAGGTCACAGCCAACTTTCTCCCTGTGGAGAAATGTGTTCCTTTTCTTTTGCTGGGGCTTCTGCAGACCTCAGCTTCTTTGTTCTTGGAGTCTCCATGTCAAGTACATCTATGAAGTTTTTGCTTTCCCTCATACTTCTCAGCCCACCCTCTCTTCCTGTAGTTCTTCCATTAGATTTCTAGGAAATTGCACTTCCTGGCTTTCTGGATTCTGCTATAAACCACAGTCCCTGAAAATCCAGACTGTGACCCAGATAAAAACACCTCGAGTTGGGATCCTAGTCTGGTCATAGCTCCCCTGAGGGCAGATAGAGGAAGAGCTGGCTGCTGAGAGAGCTCCAGCAGGGAGAAGTCACATGGCCTTCTTTTCCATAGCATGTAAACTGTTGGTTTATTCCAATTTCCTTATGAAGTTCTCTCTAGCTGCCATCCGTTGCTGTTTAAGTGATCCCAAGCGTTCTATGGGAAAGGGGGCTTCTACTTAAGTCCCTGATTTAATACTTCAAAGATGAAACTGAAATTGGAGTCGAAATGTCAGCTGATGTTCTGAAAAGGCTTTTAGCCACACTTTACTAACCAGCATTTCTCCATGGTAGCTAACCCTCACAGCTGCTGCCTCTGAGCCACACGTTAAGACCAGACCAACAAGTCTGGATTAAACCTCTGTGCTTAAGGACAATGGGTTGACCAGGGCCCCATTTATTTCTGGTACTGACTTCTCCACTGAGCTCAGCAGTGTTCCACCCTCCAGTATCTCCAGGGGAACACCACAACTCCCCTATGTTGACACCTTTTTTGACACAAATGAAACAAATCAAGCTTTTGGCAGGGGACATGAAAAGGGATCTAAAATAAATCTGCAACTGAGTCTGATATAAGCCATTGCAGTTAATGGGATATTTTATACTAATTTCAATTATATTCAGAGCAAACTGATAGTCAGTCAGCTGTTATTGTATTTTCATATTATGTCAATATATATAATAGTTTTAAAGGAAAATCCTTTAAAGAAGAGCCACCTGTGAATCAGGTGTTACTTAATTGTTGATAGAAAAAAATGAACAGATATATTAAAGAAAATCTTCTGACACTATTACTAAAAAACGTGGCATAAAATTAGGACTATTATTATTTCAGTCAGTAAACTCAGCACAGTACTTTAAAAGGTTCTTAAAATCTCAGTTTCTAAAAAGTCCTCATGGGTCTTTCATCCATCATCTAAATGCTGGAGATGTGATGATAGAGAAAGATGTGGAGAGATTACAAAAAAAAAGGGTAGGAAAGTGGCAAATCTTATTTTCCAGCTTGCTGCGTGACTATTTTTCTATAGCAATGCAGAGTTATGCCCATGGTATGATAAATTTTTCAGAACAACATGCCGTTAACTCTCCTGCTTTTTTTTCCCTGCTGACATGTTTTCCTTTGTGATGAGAATTAGTATATTTTCTTCTGTTTAAGTCTGACAGGGACTTTAAAATCTTTGGTTTTTGCAGAGCTATCAGTGGTCTCAGAATAAATTTTGTTAAAGGACCAGGATAGCTGTTACTAAATGTTATTCATAGGGAGCAGGGGGAAAAGTGGAATTTGAACTCCAGAAATGGTTGCTGTTTTGGTTTTCTTCAACTTTAGAATGTTACCACACCCTCAATCTGGTTCCTCTTCTTCCTTTTTGCTTTTCTCCCATCTCCTGATCCCTTAAATCCATAAGAGAGACTAGGCTGTTGAGGAGAAATACCTGTCCCTGCTGCTTGGCACAGCGACCTGCAGCTGCGCACAGAATAAAGCAGGGCCAGCCTCTCCCACCTGGAATCAGATGACACAGTGGTGGCCTACATGTGGCACCTGGAGTTTTGAATCTGTTGGTGCTCTTGGGTCTGTCCATGGCCAGCAAGGCTCTCTGGTGTGGGAACAAGGTCCCAGACTAAATTTCAAGGCCAAGAAGAAAGAGGAAATAAATTGCAAATACAATGATATGTAATTTTTATTTTAATATTGTTCTTCACTATGTGTCTAACAGATAATACTCTTCCTGGTATCTTCTATTAGATAGCCCAAAGCCCTTTACCAGTCTGTTTCAAATTGCAAGATTTTTACAACATTTACTGTGTAATACCTGTTCTGCTATTCCTGAAACAGGCAAATAGTGGGCTGTAAAGGTCATAAAACTACTTGTTCAAGGGAAGACTTTAATCTTCGCAATCTTGATTACACAGATGTGAAAATAAAAGCAATATGTTTCCACATTTCTCATATATTTCTTATCCAGAAACAATTTTCAAAATGGATCTTGAAGTAAGTCCATTTTACGACTGTGAGAAAGTAGAGAATGAGAAGCAGTACAAGTACAGTTGCTTAAAGATAAGATATTTAAATTTTCAGAGGTAACTGAGGTATAAATCAAGACCCATCACCATGTTACTATGTACTTTCTCATTACGGAGAGTTTATTAAAAATGCTGTGGTTAAGTGCAATGCATGCCTACATCCAAAGGCAAAACACTATCTTTTCTATCTTACACTTCAGTGTTGTGAGCACTTAAAAATTATTGATGGCCTTCATGAAGGGTATTACAGAGATTTATGCAATGCTATTTCGGTTGTCATGATGTAATGTCGATAGTTGAAGCAACATATGTCCAGGTGGTTTTAATATGTAACATATGCAGTGTTTCAACATTCTTTCTCCTGGAATTTCACAAAAATAATAAAAAGAAATGTAATCTACAGCTGATGCCAGCATGACTCTTCAGCTTGGAAGTCCTCTGAGCCAGGTGTGATGGATAGAAGCTCAGGCCAACTGTGTTTTACCATTGTTCCAAGTGGAACCAAATTCTCAGCCCATTTGGTTTCTGTCTTCTTGTTGGACCGTTACATTCATGGCACAGTCAATCTTGAATACATTTGACATGACCCCAGTCTGTGTTTCAAGGATGAGAGTGTTTTGACTTTGAAGAGCTCACATGCAAAAAAGACTGGATTTCCAAGTGGAGGGTGTGCTTTTATCCATTTTGGAATTTTGAACAATATAATAAAATACAATTAACACTTGATGACAAAATACCACAAGAACATAAAATAAAGGAGATATCTTTATATCTAAAAAGAAAACCTAACCAAAACAACAAAAACCAAGGCAGAACTACTTCTAACTTGCTGCTAAGGGTTTATTTGTACCACTACAGCTATTGCTGAGTAGCACAGCTCTAAGTACTGTACTGCAAGAATTAGGTGGGCCTTCTGGAGGGTCTGGAAGCTGAATTAGAGGTCTGAAGAGCATGAGTAATGAGGAAATGATGTCATACATAGCTAAAGGAGAGGGGAGGGCAGGGCAACCTGAAGAAGAGAAACCTGAAAGAAGACAGAACAACAAAAGCTTCAAGAATGTAAAGAGCTAATGCAGAGAGCAAAAGGATAATCTGTTTTTCACATCCAGTAGGGATATCCTGAACAAGGGAACTGAAGAAATACAGAAGACATTCAGTTCAGACACTGTGGAAGGTTACTGAAATTAAAAAAAAAAAAAAAGTAGAAGTTAGTGAACCTGTTGATTGATGATTAGGAGATTTAGTATATATACGTATTAAATATTTATACTTTCAAGGCATAGTTAGTATATAATTAGAAAGTATAACTGATCTCAACAGCAGTAGGGTTTTGAAATTCCTTCAAATCCTATTTTTTTATGGTTCTGGTTTTTTTAATATGAAACAGTTCGGTGTTTAGCCACGATTCACTCATGACTGGAATAATTTTGGAAAACCCCAAGGCTACATGCTATCTTTAAAAGTGATTTTTCCATGATTCGTCTGTACAGGAGTTTACTTTCCATGTTGAAAGCACTGTTGCATCAACCTTTTGTGTTCCCCGTTTGAGCTCCTCTCTTGGTGACAGGAGATGGGATCAGCGATGCTCAGAGGAACAGAATTTGAAGCCCTTCCTCCTGAGACACCCTGAGGGGGGTGTCTTTCGCGTCATTGAGGGCACTGTTCCCTGCTCCCGAGGAGGTGCATGCAGGCCACGTTGCAATTTGGCACAAGGAAGCGAGCCAGAGCAGCGAGGACGAGCTCTGAGAGGGACGGTGCCGCCTTCCTCGCTCTGCAGCGGGAACGGGCGGCCGTGAAGAGGAGCTGCCGATGGCATCGAGGAGCAGGCGGGTTGTCCCCAGCTCTGGCAGCCGCTGCGGCTCTGTGCCACGTGCGGTGCCCGGCACTGGGCTCTATGCCATGTGCTGTGCCCGGTCCTGGGGCTCTGTGCCATGTGCGGTGCCCAGAGCTGGGGGCTCTGTGCCATGCGCTGTCCCCGGCGCTGCAGGCTCTGCGCCCTGTGCGGTGCCTGGAGCTGGGTTTTGTGCCATGTGTGGTGCCCGGAAGCGCTGCAGGCTCTGTGCCATGTGCGGTGCCTGGCTCTGGGGGTCTGTGCCATGTGCATTGATAGAACGCTAGGCTGTGGGCCCTGTGCCATGTGTGGTGCCCAGAGCTGGGGCTGTGTGCCATGCGCGGTGCCCCGCGCTGGGCTCTGTGCCATGTGTGGTGCCCGGCACTGGGGCTCTGTGCCATGTGCGGTGCCCGGCACTGGGCTCTGTGCCATGTGCGGTGCTCTAGGCTGCAGGCTCTGTGCCATGTGCGGTGCCCGGAGGCGCTGGGGTTTGCGCCATGTGTTGTGCCCGGAGCTGGGGGTCTGTGCCATGTGCGGTGCCCGGAGCTGGGGTCTGTGCCATGTGCGGTGCCCGGCGCTGGGGCTCTGTGCCATGTGCGTTGATAGAACGCGAGGCTGTGGGTCTGTGCCTTGTGTGGTGCCCGGAGCGGGGCTCTGTGCCATGTGCAGTGCTCTAGGCTGCGGGCCCTGTGCCATGTGCGGTGCCCAGTGCTGTGGGCTCCGTGCCATGCGCGGTGCCCGGAGCTGGGGCCACCCCAGGGAGCCCGGAGGCGCTGCTGCCAGGAGCGGAGCTCCGCGGGATGGAGGAGCTGCCCCGGCTGCCAAACTCGGCTGAGACTTTTCGCACTGTAAATTTAAAACAGACATGTGAATACGGTAAAAACATAAGCTGTTTCTGGATGTGTCTCAACAAGACACGGCTTCTTGCAGAGAGCAGGCAGAAAAGAGGGAAGAATTCAGTTTAAAAAAGCCAAAATATGTCTCAGCAGTGGCGCATGAGTGGTGCAAATTGTCTTGAAGCCCACTGAGCTCTGTTGAGTGCCTGTTATGCTTATCAACACTGCTGAACTGAGTTGTAGCAAAGGAAACCACTTTCCAGGGCTCTCTGAGGTATTATTGCTGGAGATCACTTTTCTAAAAGTGGGGTCTACCCCTCTGCAGATAAAATGCATATGGAACAAAAACAGGGTAAGAGAAGATTCAGCCCTGACACAAAACACCTGAACTGGAAAACAGAGCTGACCTGGCAAACCCTGTTTGTGAATTGCCTCATTCAGGGCTCCTTAGACTGCAGCTTCTGCTGTGCACCATCCCTGGCCCTGAGAGCCAGCAGGAGCTCAGGGAGGTGTTGACCAGAAACTGGGAGCAGCTCTGAGCCATTCACACTGGAGACAGCTTCCAGGCCAGAGCAGGGGATAAGCAGGAGTCATATCCCCAACAGGACTGGGAAATTGCTCTCTTAACATGGAGGAAAACCTCTGGGTTTGTAAAAAACCTTGCCTAGACAGTCTATGATCAGCTAAAAAATTTCAGTAGATATTTAGGAGGAAATCATCAAGAATCCTCATGGAAAAAGGATATAATACTTGTATTTTTATTTTTTTTGAAATACATACTTTCACACTGACTATCACTTTTTTGAAGACTATGCCACTGAGTTATAAAGCTGATTCTAGAACAGCAGAAATTGATAATGTAAATTCTCAACATTTTAAATACTACTTTGAGTGCTTTTTCCCAGAATTAGATACTTCTACTATTTTTTGCAGAATTAGTTTGATATTTTTATTATTTTCTCTCAATAAATCACTAAAATCTAACCTATTAATTTTTAGTTCATCTCTAACCAAATTTACTGTCAAATTTTATGACTCCCTTTTCTCATGATTTAGCCTCAAATGTTTGAATTTAAGGACTAAGTACTGCCTGATGGCAGCAAACTCCTATACATAAAAATTTACCTAAAAATATTATAGGTCATGGGAATCGTTTTTATTAGCTCCATATTTTGTTAAAACATTTTTGTGAAGAGAAATATATTAAATTAACCCCAAGGTAAATTTCATCTCTCTGCATGACTGTACATTAAATCAGGTCTAGAAATTCGAAATGTCTGACTTCCAGGAGATGGTGCTGTAGCACTTCAGCTGCATTCCTGCTGGCAGTCATGTTCAGGTTTCCAACTCTGACAAAAATTTTCTTTTTCACTGTGATTCCTCAGAAAAGCAGGAGCCCCTGACCTAAAAGGCACATATTTTATTCTCCTCCTGAGAAACTCTTCAATTTTTTTACACAAGAAACATTTAAAATCAAAGAAAAATAGCAGAAATACTGTCTGGCCATTACTATGGGGATAAGAAAGACAAGGATCAAAGAATGAGATGTAAGATCAACCTGCTTATTTTAGACCTGTCTCAAACCAGATTTTAATTCAGTTCTGCTGTTTTGGTTGACCTGCTTCTGAAGGTTCTGTACCTGAACTTTTTGCATGACCTGGTCCCAATTCAGCAATATTTAAATCCAGATTTTCGTTCTAGCCTATCTTTGTTCCTAGACTATCCTCAACTATTAATTAAAAATATCATCTCTGAAGGCATGCCTTGCCTTCCCCTATAATCCCTATTCCAGCAGCTCTCATGGAATGAACTCAGTGCTTGCTAGAAAAAAGTAATAGGGGAAGGGGGAAAAAAACCCCAAACTACCACACAAAATATCAGAAAGATTAAAAAGTTAATTGGAATTACTTTTTCAAAAAGTTAATTGGTTTTAAAAAATATTTATTTAAAAGCTTTTTCCTCTCCCGATTGCCAGACTACAGCCTTGATTTATGGCCCTGCAAACCCAGGCAGTACAGCCTGCAAGAGAGATAATTTTGGTCTGAAAATGAATTCTATAGCTTTGGCATTGCAGATGTGGAAAGCCTATCAGTGCTGGAAAAGTGTGGTATCTTTTTGCAGCACGCTGCCCTAACTTTTGTCTTGTAAGTGTCGCAGGAAACCAGGAGTTCTGGACACAATCCAGCATCTACATTTCTGTTTGCTTTATGCAGAACACTTGGAGCTATATTTTGAGAGTTTTCTTTCTTTTCTTTTCTCTTTTTTCCTTTCCTTTCTTTATTTTTTTTTCTTTTATTTTTTTTAGCCATAGTATTTCTGAAATATTGAAACATAAAATGGAATACTTAAGTACAAGGGTCTGGAAATCAGTACTTCCAGATTCCACAACTGGCACCAACTACAGCTAAGAGGGATGCAATATTGTCCACACAAAACACTGGAAAGACATGAAAAATGCAGGGTCTTAAAAAATCACAATTAAAAAATCAAACATTTGTTGGTGACTTGTATGGAAAAACTGAACAAAAAAGAAAAAAAAAACCATTCCCTGAGAAAATTTGCATTTTGAAAAGAGAAAAAGAGCTTTTTTATCTGTGGGAGGCTTTCAATGTACGTTCTTTCACTGGGTTAAACAGTGACTTTGACAGCCTCTGCTTGACCTTGAGCAAACCCTTCATCTGCTAGTTACCTAAGTGCCTCCCACCTGTGTTAGCAAGGTGTCTATAGAAAGATAATGAAGCTTATCTCAAGTGTTTTTCTGCAGACATGTTCAGTGGAAGGAGGATAGCTTTATCCCCTACAGCTACATTCGCCACATTGATTCCTTCTGCTTCTTTTGTGTCTCTCCTAACGCAGAAGTGCCTTGAATTTCACGTTTTACCTTCTTTTGCAAAGGCAATGCGTGCAATCAGGAGGCATCAGCGTGCTCTTCTGCAGAACTGGGAGAAACCTTTTGCCAGCCGTGTTTCCTTCCCAAGGGGCCACCCAGAACCTTTATCAGAGGGGTTGGTACCCGATTAGGTGTGTGTAGGGGCCTCATGAGCACTCACACAAAGACGTGTTGCCCGGGAAGGAAGGCTGCCTGGTGCTCTGGTGTTGGAAAGCTGCAGGGTGCCCATGAGGTGCCCATGAGGAGGAGGCTGGGTGTGTGCATGTAAACGCCAGCACGCAGCAATTCCTGGGGGCAGCTCGAGGGTGCCACTGACCACTGCTGTAAATCTCCTCACTGCTTTGTTTAAAGGAAGGGCAACTCCATTTCAGAGATAACCACTGGAGTCACGGACATAAAATAATGCGAGATCTCTGCAGAAGTCTGGGGCAGAAAGAGGGCTTGGGCCAGGACTTCCCTCCATCTGGCAGCTGCAGGCAGTGCTGGGGCTGCTGATCTCTTAAATGCAAGTGAGATTGTAGGACAAACTTCAAAAGAAAAGGCAGCAAAATTCAAGTAAAAGCTGAACAAAAAGTCAGTTTAGGGTAATTTCTATCTACTAGCTTGTTCGCTTGCTTTGAAGAAGCCATCCAATTTTTGAGACAAAGAAAATCTGGGGAATCTAATCTATCTGGCCCGCAAAGCCTCTAATTCTATGGAAACATCTGATTTCAGAATGCAGATACAAATTTTTAATTAGATTGAGAAAATTGAATTAAGACTGGAAATACAAGTGGTTTATGTATGTCATAATGAAAATCAGTTGTATTATCCTCAAAAAAAACCTTAAATCTCTGGGTCTTGAAGAACGGGGTGTTTTCAGCAGGTTGAAGAAATATTTTTAGTGATATAAGTACATTTTACAAAGTTCTGATAAAAAATAATTTTACACAGTTCTTTCCTTACATTTTTTTTGTTTGCTTGTTCTCACATTTGTTTTCTGGAGAGGTTTAGGATTTTTTATTGTATGTACCATTAATTTTTTATCTTTGACAGTTCTTCAGGGTATATTTTTAACATCCATCATTCTGGAGCTTTCTTCCTCTGACCTTGGATTTTTGTGAACTCATTGCAACACAGAAAACTATGGACACCAAAACATGGTGTAGATAAAATAAGAGTACAAACCACATTTCCCCACTTTAGTCAACAATACAGCACAGAACAGGAAACATTTTGCTCAAAGAATCACTACAAAATTAATATTTTTGTCACTGGTTATACAGTATTCACTCTTAATCAAAACCTTATATAAATGCTTCCTTATTAACAAAGAAAACTTGTTCCTAGACACACCCATTCAAAGATTTGGCCTGGGTGCTTGTGTTTTGGCTTGGGTTTTGATGTGCTGGATAATGTGAAAACAATAAAGCTGTAAGTACCGTAGCTGTTAAGTGATTTAACCAGGAGATTAATCTTGTGGATCACAAAAACTGAAGAACAAAGGAGAAGCTGACATTGAATATGAGTTTGTGAAATTTGTCATTTTTAGTTCAGCAGAGACAACATGCTTTAGCTGAACTACTCTCCATATTGCAATGCACAGGAGAGTAATTGTCATAGAGATAATAAGCTCTCTTCCCAGCATGGATACTGAATGTTAGGGAAAAGTGATAATTTAGCTCCTTTCTCATACAGCTATATCAGCACAAGTAAGTCTATTTCTTCCACCTGTCAGCAGAGGTACATTTGTTCTGAGCTGTATTCATACATGGTGCTTAAATAGTAAAGAACACTGATTCTTCACTGATTTTTTTCCACTTTTGTTCAGCCTCACTGAAAGCTCACTTGCTTTCTAGCAGTAGAATGGAAAAGAAAGCTATTCCAATCTGAAAGAGAATTACATGGAGCCAAAAAGGAAAAGAAGTGCTTTTTCAAAATATACTTCCTTTTCATTATACCTTCAGACTCATGGATTAAAGAAATTACCTATTGCTCTGGAGTTACCCACATCACATCCAGGGCTGAAAGAGATGTATCAGCCTGCCTTGCTGTTAGGAATTGCAGCACTGTTAATATTGCTGTACAACTCTAGGTGGTATCTTTGCATTGCTCTGGTTGGCACTATGTGCACACACCAGCTTAATGTGGAATTCAGCTGCTGCTGAGGAAATTGAGCACTTGGAAGGATCAGCCTTGGTTGTTACTTTGGAAATAATATCAGTATTAAAGTTGGCGAACGAAGAAAATCTTGAAACTTTTTTAAATTAAGTAAAACATCTACTCAGGACTGAGTTCCATGCACAAATACTTCACTCCCTACTTTTCACAGTCAGCAGCATCTACTCTGCAATTGTTAACTGAGCCAAGAAATGAAATGTTGGTTATGACATTCTTGATGCTCACTAGCACTACAGTTGGCTTCATGCAAAACAAGCAGCAACATGCTGAGTATCTGAGAAGTGTGGCATACAATCCAAAAACTGCCTTTCACCAGAAATGACCCTTAGATGCCTCCATCTTTAGCTTCCCAAATGAGAAATGATGGATTTGTTCTTACCCCCCTCTCTTTAAAAGCAAAATATTGGAGCAAGTTTCACCAAAGATGGAGCCTGGTGTCCACATGCAGCTTAAGCCACTATTCAGTGGCAAAGGCAAGTTCCACAGTTCTGGTGAATGGTTTTCCTTTCTGCTATAATTTCAGAGCAATTTTGTGTTTCTTGGGCAGCAACACACAGTTTGTGTAGAACTACATGAAAACAGATAATAATTTATTTTTACTTTACAATTTGAGGGCTCTTTATGTTGCCAGTTTTGGTAAAAGAATCATAGGGTGAAGGAGAATGGAGTGCATTGTGTCAGAGTGCTTAGAGGAATACCAAAAGTGTGAAAATTTGTTGGTTCATTATACCATCCTACTGGTTCCTTCTTTGACTTGGATTAATTGCAAATTACTTAACATAGTGATCATTTCTTTAACTTTGTATAAGCACTGTGGTTCTGAAGATAGGTTGAATGACATTTACATTTCCATCTTGTTACATCTCAGCAACTAATGGTTGTGCAGTTTTTCCCTCATTTCTGCTTTCAGTTTGGCCAGAAATCCTACCTGACTAGAGAAAACTCTTGCTAAAGATTTTTCAAGACTGGAATGTTCCTGGAAAAATGCTAAGTTTCTACAAACTGATATTTTCCAAGAAAAAGTACTTTGTTGAAGTGTTCTTGACTAGCTTGACAAAGAGTCTCAGCTGCTATACCTGTAAATCCTTCTTATTTCCATTAGAATTGAAGCTAGACCTGGACACTTCATCCTCAGAAGAGCAGTTGGAAGAAATTATGATAAGGTGTATAAAACGATGGATTTTTTAATAATACATACTCATAATACATTGAATAATTATACCTTAGAATACAATAACTAGAAAGCAGCCACTGGCAAAACAAATTTTGCAGGAAGAGATGCTGTATCTTTAATTAGAGCAACTGGCATAGTTGGAAAATTGTCACACTTGTACCTGTGGACCATGGTAAGACAAAGAACAATGAGGGAGAACAGTGAAATTGGCTGTCAGCAGATTAAAAACAAGCCAGTGAACCAAAAGCTGAAAATAAAAACTATGACTTTGCATTACAACAGAAAGAAGTTGTATATCTCATTCAATGAAAGTCAGTACATCTAGATTATCAGAAACTAGAGGAGCATAGCAGGGCAGGGATCCCTCTACACGTGATTTCCTTTTATTCTTTCCTGAGCATCCATGGCTCCTCACTGTAAGTCAAGTTACTAAACTGGATGAACCTTTGATCTGATTCAACATAAGGAGGGTCAAAGTCATGTAGATAGACTTCCCCTGAGAGGAAAGGTGTTGGTTTCCTATAGGACAATAAGGGAGAGGGTGGAGGTGTGGTTTTCAATACCGTTCTGATAGCAAAGGCACTAATTTTAGCATATCTATATGACTTTGCAGCTTAATGCTGGAAATCATAGCAGTGGATTGAATCCCTCGTGCCCTCCTGCACTGGAGTAACACTCTCGGTGCTGAAGTAAGGGTGGGGCAGCTTCTATTCTTGCTGCTATCTTTGGGGTAATACCCTCCCTCCAGAGGTGACTGGGTCGCACACAAAGAATGGCCCTGTTGAATCCTTGACTGCCATAGGAGAATTATTTCAATGAGGCTATAAAATCTGCCTTAAGAGGGAAATCACCTTAGTTATACCAGTAAAATGGGGTCAAATACCTATAAAGATATCTTTGCATCTTGATTTATGGCCATGTCAATGCTATCTCTAAGGTGATTTGCCCTCAGTGAAAAAAGTTTTACCTTGTGCTCCCCATTTATGCAGAAATCATCCCACCATTTCACATTTACTATCAGCCCTTTGGGTTGAGTACTTATTGTATTCAACCATGAAGAGCTGCCATTCACTCTGGATGTGTCAGAAACTGTTTCTGTCTGGAAAACTTTTAATGATGCATTTTTGTTCCCACAGCAGAATGAAATAATTAAAGTGCACTGGGGATAGGTTGATATTTATTCCTCTTGACCTAGTTGTGAAATTTTGAAAAAGTGAAATGTTCTGGCTTCTTGTTAAGGGTGGAAGGTTTCATACGCCTCCAGGGGATGACAGGGCATGTGAGCAGTTGCATTCTAGGATCTGCAGCTCTCAGGTGTCCTGCTTCCCTTTCCTCAAAGGTTATGCTCATCAGCACATTTGCCAAGGGCTGCTGTTTTGCTTTTCCAGAGGTATTCTGGGTAATCTGTAAACAGCATTCAAATACATGGATTATGTGGCAAATACCTCTGTCTGGTACATAAGGTCCAAACCCAAGAAAGATCAGACAATACAGCATGAGAATGCATAAGCCTTTTTCATTAAACACAGAAAACAACATCTGGTTTTCCTTATTTCAGGTTTACTTTACCAGATATTGATCGGTTAATGATTGTATAGCAATTTCCTATTATTATGCAGGTGGGCCACTACAGCACAGAAAGGCATTCTTCAGAGGCAGTGGAAAATGACACTTCACCCCAAAAAAACATGGCACACACACTGCTCAGGAGCTGTGGGAAGGCAGGTTCAGGGATGCCATACAAGCTTTCCTCTGGAGCAAATGGCTCCAGAGGAAATGTGTTCTACAATAAATGCCTCTGAAATTCATGCCTCTAAAATAAACTCCAAAAGAACTTCACAGAAATTTATGCTGATGTTCATTTGAGCACTCAGAGCAGCACACAAAACTTCAGAAAAAGTCATAGAGTTTGAGCTAACACTTCAGAAAACAAAGAAATGAAGTATGTTGTGTTTGTGGACAGATATGTTTCACTGTGCTTGAGAACAGAGAGGCCATAGGACAGCAAACTGAATTTTGATCATATTTTAGATTTCAGTCAGATCTTGATATTGCAAGTGGACTTCAGAAATACAATTTTTGCTCAGCAACCGTTCTTGTTGGAAATAAAATTAAACTTCCCAGCAAGCAAAGAAGGGATCTCTGAATTTGCTTGTGTTTTACAGTTCTGTATGACCATGTTAAATTATTGATGGGACTTCCTTCATATCAAGGAGTACACTTTATATGAGTGCTACAAAATGTAGACTTTTCCAACTGTTACTTCTAAAATGAACGTGCTGGTTAGAAATCTATTGTGTTTTGAGGAGAAATTGGAGAATGGAATCACCTTATGAAATTAGCTGTCTTCTGCCTAGGTCTAGGTAGCCCAGGCTGCCCATAAGCTGCAGTTTTAAAGCCCTTATGTTTCCTCTGCTACTGCATTGGCTAGACCTCAGTGAAATAAAGTGTTAATGGAAT
Organism: Camarhynchus parvulus; assembly: GCF_901933205.1. Lineage (NCBI taxonomy): Eukaryota > Metazoa > Chordata > Aves > Passeriformes > Thraupidae > Camarhynchus > Camarhynchus parvulus. The sequence continues at coordinate 79,411,975 of NC_044573.1, read as the reverse complement.
GAACAAGGACAATTAATTCTGTGTGAGAAGGCAAAGGTCAGAGAAGAACTTCATTCCAGGTTTCTCTAGGGTAGTGCATACTCTCATTTCCTAAATGTTAGTACCTGGGAAGGTCACAGTTTGGACTTCTGTCCCAAATTCCCTTCAGTCTCTGTGCATACAAGCCCTTGCTGTCATGCATTGCTTAACTAATCAGTTTATATATGGCTATGGTTAATTTCTTCTGGGATTCCATTCATATAAGAGATCTCCAAAAAAAAAAAAAAAAAAAAAGAGGACAAAGTCAAAGAGGAGAGCTATTGAGAAGAGAAAAAGAAAATCTTTGCCTGGTAAAAAAAAAAACATATTATCTTATTACAATTTGAGAGTTCCTCAGTCTAGATTTTATTATTTCCATTATTATATATTGGTTTTCTGTAAATACATTAGCCTTGTTACACACTTCAACTATTGACATTGATAGAATCTTACAAGTTAGAGATGGAAGAGGGCTATTAGATAATGTATCGATTTCCCTGCTGATACAGGACCAGTCATTGAATTACTTATGCTCATTGAAGAAGAGAGACCTAAAGGATTGAACCTGCCCTTTCAAAGGTAATTGACATCAAATAAAATCAGCCACTGTTACTGTGCTGTTTTTAAGCCTTAAGATCAGTGGTGTTTTTTTCAAGAAAAATTGGTAGAAAACAAAATAAATAATACAGCTCAGTATTGCTTCTGCAGGAACAAATAGCATACAGGAGGTGGGGTTCTTTAGAGCTGTGAGTATATTTCTTAGTAACACTAAATAATACTAAGCAAAGTCGAGTAATATTAGGTTTTTGAAAGGTGTACTGCAGGCTACATAATTGTTGTATAAGTCTTTTTACAAATAAGTGGTTTAAAACTTTAACTCTCAGCCCCTTATTTCTGCTCTTCATCTAATGTGTAATATACAGTTATTTTCTATAGATTCACTGCACTCATCCAGCAGATCAAAGTGAAATAGCAAGTGTAGTTCTTGTCTACTGGAGGCTATGGTGGCTGATGAAAGCAAGCAGTGTCTGCAGCGCAGCACACCTCTGGGAACTGCAGCGTCCAGGTCAAGGCTGAGCCCTGGTGCTCAGGTTATGCACTGGGTTTCTTCTGTCTGTTCCTGGATTGTTTTTACATGGAAACCCTAGAATTAGACATGGGGAGAGAAGTGTATCCTCCACCAGCATGATTTCTGTATGCAGTATCAGTATACAGCTGCGAGATACTCTGCCCAAGAACTTAAAAACTTCGCAGCTTTGGCAGCTGCAGTAACTATTTTTCTTGAATTAATAGTTTAAAACTGGAAGAAAAACAGCAAGAGAAAAATAATTTTAGAACAGCAGGCCCCCTCCATGCCCTCCTTACTAAAACCCCCATCATCTCAAACTGTGGATTGCACAGGTCTGTTTTGCACGCATGCCACAAAAAGGGACTGTGTAGGAACACCTCACAAGAAATTCTCACCTCCCTTCTGGAAAGACTGTTTTCATTTGGCCACTAATTCTTGATGGCCCCTTATACCCAAGCTAGTGAAAAACGATGTTAATTGCTTTGAAGCCAGGACTTTGCATCCTCACAAGATGTAGGCTGCCTATTGTCCCTTTGCAGTATATTGGCAGTTACTACAGAATCCATATCTTATCTCACACCATCCTTTGTGCTTCTCTTATAGCTGAAGTCAGGGTAAGCTGGCATGTTCTCATTATATTTATTAAATAGCCAAGCTACATGAAATATTATTAAATCGTTGCAAAACAGCCCCATCAACCATCACACTGATGTTAAAAAAAAAGATTAAATATCCTGAAAAATAATTACCAATTTTTATGTTGCTATCTCCCAACATAGGCATATTTCCTTCTTTCCTTGCTCTACTCTATTTGCTTCCCATTTAACAAGTTTTGTAAAAAAGTTTCAGCAATTCATCTGATGGCTGAGTTGCAGTTATTTATAATTATGGAATATTCTTGGGTGTTTGTTTAAAGCGTGCTGGAGAGCTGCTGGTTTTGTTTTTTTCTGGTAGGCGGCTCATTACTTCATAAATCTGTGACTGAATGGGAATTGTGGCTGGGGAGCAACTGTGCTGTTCATGCATCATGACCAAGTGTGTGTGGGAGTCAGGAACAGCACCTCTCTGGACCAGCTGCTCCATCCATCTGCAGCTGGGTCTAGGTACAGTGATCTATGGTCAAGATCTGCACTGGGAGTATTTTTATAGCTGCTTTATAGCAGCTGGTGTGAATGGCAGCAGAAAAATGAACAATCAACTTCCTAACCATCAGGAACAAGCTAAGTAAGAAAAATAAGCATAAAAATTAGCACATTTTTGTTAGTATTATAAAGTTACTATTTGAAGTTCAGTTTCTCAGAAGAGCTACTCTAAGCCTACATATTTATTGGTTTGTCACTCAGCTGAAAATTTTCTTTCTACCAAAACTTGGCACAAAACTGTATTTGAGTGGCGAATGATGTTCATAATTTCAGATGCTTCTATTTTCCCTTAAAAATGAAAAATAACTATTTAAAAAGGAAACGGTTTTTGAAGCTAATCTGTTTTTGCCAGTTTTATAGAGAAAATAGAGGCTACATGAAAAAAATGAATTAATTTAAAAATTGAGGTAGAGTGGGACAGCTAAAACTGTGGAGTGAAGGAATTTTTTTATTATCCTAGTTTCAGCAAAATATGATGAGAAATATTTCTGCACAGCTCTGACTTTTAATTTTGGATTTAAATAAATCATGAGGGATCTCAGCACATTTTAGGTTATATCTGCATCTTTCATGGTGGAGGCTCTGTGTGATGTGGCTCTGCAGCTCCTGCCAGATGAAGTACTGCCATCACATGTAAGTCCCCTTTGCAATACATCCACAATGGCTTAATGAAAAATGGCAGAGAGGGTGGAGTTGGTGGCTTTTTGTCAGAGTTCTGTTTAAAGTTAACTCAGTGATTATTTAGACTTTCATTGCAGAAAACAAAGAAAGTGGACAAAATGAAAAGTTCTGTGATCTGTGTCAGGAAAGAGAATTCTTGGTATCTCCTGGGTAGGGTTCTCTTCCATGGATAGAGGAGAGGAACCTTATTATATCTTTCAGAGCCTACCTTCTCCTTAGAATTGTTCATAAAAATTCCTCAGAAAAGTATATATCTTGAATACAGCAACTTGCACCCAGTTCAGGATCTAGCTCAAATTATGGAATATCCTTTCTAAAATATTGACAACATGTTACTTTTTCTGAACCTGTAGAAGTGCTTACTCCCCTGCTCATTCCTCTGGTTTAAGAAAACAAAGGCAGGCTGGTCAAGCACCAAAGATACCATTCTGTTCACATAAAAAATAATTTCAAATCACCTGTTTACTTCTCGGACAGATTTTTTCCTGAATGAGACTGCACAAAAATAATCATAGAATGGCTTGGGTTGGAAGGGAAACGTGGAGATATCTAGTTCCAACTCCCTTGCCATGGTCTGGGACACCTTCCACTAGACCAGGTTGCTCAGAGCTCCATCCAACGTGGCCTTGAACACCACGAGGGATGGGGCATCCCTGGGCAACCTGTTCCAGTGTCTCACATCCTCATAGTAAATAATTTTTTTCCTAGTATCTCATCTAAACCTATTCTCTTTCAGTTTGAAGCCATCCCCCCTTGTCTTGTCACTAGATGCCCTTGTAAATAGTCTTGCCCCATCTTTCCTGTAAGTTCCTTTCAGGAACAAGCATATTTGATATAGCGGACCAAATTTGATCAGAATAAGGAATAAGGTGAAGATACCAAAATAGGAGATATCTCCAAGAAGTCTCAGGCTTTGTCAGAATCTGAGTTACCTGAGCATTTTGCAAGGATCTGATTTGTGTCTGTTTTTCAGCTTCTAAATTTAGCTGAGACTTTGATGCCTTTTAAGTGGATATATATTATGTTAAGATTTATACTGCATATGGGTGCCCTATTTCTTCAGAAAAAAAATTTAACCAAAGTATAACTCTGCTCTTCAGGGAAAAAAAAATCAAATTGCTGTTATATAATTTAGAAATAAAGGATTACATTTTATATTGAATATTTTGCATCAGTCTAATGAAACATTGCTATAAACAATGCATAAAGTATTCAAAAAAGCTCATTAAAGGCTCTGTGTGTTAATACTGACAATAGGCAACCATTGCAGTACGTAGTACCTGGGAAAGATAACTATTCCCTGAATGTTCATAGTCCAGCTTTGAGAATTCAGGCAGATCATGAACTGCTCTGTGCAGAGCTGAATTCTTTTGCACCACCTGAGTTTTTAGCACTTTCTGTTCAGAGTATTTTAATCTTTGGATGAGGAAAAGCAGGGTGTAGTCACCACTTAATCACAGCCTCTCTCAGGCACTTGATAAAAAGATGTAGAATCAAATTTTTATCTCAAATTTCAGGACAATCATTTCAACATAAAAGTAAGAGAAGAGTATCCATGAGATATGAACGAGTCTAATCTAACAAAAAAACCAAAAAACCCCTCAGCTGCTCTTTCATGGCCATGCACAGCTTAGAGCTAAAGAATTAGAAAATGCTACTGTATATTCAATGGGAAAACAGGTCTCTTTAGTGTTTTCCAGTCAGCAGTGACAGTCTGTCTTCCCTGAGCTTGGTGCAGAGGGTCAATTTGAATCCTCTGAAGTGCCAAGAGCTCCATCTGCTCTTCCATCTGAAATGGGAATATTTTTGCTCTTTTTTTTTAATCTTGATTTGGTCTTTCGGTGTTTGTGTTAGAACACACAGCCCAGATGCCAATAATGAGGAAAATATATTAAGTGATAAGGGAGAAAACAGAGAAATTAAAATGAACGAGGAAGGAAAATTGTAAGTGGAAAATGGGAGCTGATTGCAATATCCAGCCCAGGTGTGGCTGTGAATTAAAGTGCTTTCCTGAGAGATTCCAGAAGATATATCCCATAATCCTACACATCTGGGAAAGTGTTGGTCAAGACAGTCCTGGAAGTTGTGCCAAAAACACCTTAAAGATATTCCACACAAAGATCCAGCTTGCTATATACTCCAGCTGCTGTTTATTAGAGATGCTCATATTTTATGTATGCTAGCATACAGGAATTCTGTTACAGAGAAAACTGTATAGATGGATTTAAATCCATTGATTGTATATTCCACTTAGACTTTATTGAAGCATTTCTCTATATTCAATTGCAGGACTACATTTCTTCAGTTGAAACAGAAACATATGTATATACAACATACACAGGCATATAAAGGAATGCTTTAATTTCCCTTATTTTTTTTTAAGTCAGTGTTTCTCCTCAGGAAAAAAATGTATACAGGAATATTTCACTTCTCTGTTTGATTTATTGTCACAGACACCTCAGGCTTTTCTAAATCCAGTGAATTCGAGAAGTTGCTATTGTGAGGTTGAAAAATTAACCCTGGCAACTGTGCTAATGTCTGAATCAGCCTTCAGTGTAGTAGAGTTATTTGACAATATTTTTCTATATTAGATCATGACCAAGGGACACCAGAGTTAAACCAAATTATTTTTATTATTTTTTGGGGAGAAATCTTATCCATGCAGCAAGTGATAAGTATCTTTTAATGCTTGTGAAAATGTTTCCTTCCTTCCTTCCTTCCTTCCTTCCTTCCTTCCTTCCTTCCTTCCTTCCTTCCTTCCTTCCTTCCTTCCTTCCTTCCTTCCTTCCTTCCTTCCTTCCTTCCTTCCTTCCTTCCTCCCCTCCTTCCCTCCTTCCCCCTTGCTTTTCTTCTCCTACCCTCTCCCCCTTTCCTTATTTTTCAAGTTAGAAGGTGCTGAAAAGTCAGAGATGTTGATGGGTTTAAGACAATACATGTTATGAAATGCTATTTGAGCTATTAACAACTTTGCTTTCAACACCAGGTGTCACTGCAGTGATAGAAAAGCCTCAAAATACTTTCTAAAACTGGTTAACAAAGCAGGATTTGCCATTAAATATAAGAAAATAATTTTAGATATAGGGTAGCAATGGAAAAATGAATTAGCTGGCATAACTTTGAAAACAAAGTTATAGATAATAAAACTTTAACTGTAATATACCATTGATAGGATATTCCAGAAGTAAATTAACCCATTTCTATGGACAATTGTCTGTAGTGTTACAAAGCTCCTTTTAAATATCATCAATTATCAAGTGATGGAAGCTCACATAGATAAGTTCATCAAACTAAAAAATATCTATTCTTTATTGGAACTGAAATTTCTGTGGAATAAGAACGATCCCACTGAATTTAGCAATGGTTTGGGGATACAAATTAAATTCTGCAGTAGATATCAAATGCATTCAGAATAGCTTTGGAAGCAGTATTTCACAGCGGTGTTTCACAGAGATTACTTCTTCATGTCAGAGAGGTTTCACTGAATTTTAACAGCACTAATCTGTTACATTTTGCATTGAATTTATTTGCTATTTTTATCACTTTTATGGTGTTTTGGAAAAGGGTTTGAATCTTTAAAAAGCAGAATACTGTTCAGAAATATTTTTTCACTTAAAATTATTTCTATTTTTAGAGCAGCTCTAGAAATAACAACAAAAAGTTCCACAGAACAAACACTTTTCTCTTTTCTCTGTTTTGGTATTTTTGATGCCTGAGGGAAAATTAGAATGGTATAAAATAATTTTGTCTAAAATGATTGCTGAAGTAAGGTTGCACTGTTGTCTATTTAAAAATATAATAACTGTAGGGTAAGAAGAAAGAAAAATATGTCATTTAAAAATAAAGCAGAAAGAAAAGATAAAAAATAGAAAAAAATTAAAGGGAATTAAAATACTAGTGAAGTAGAGATGAGCCTAGAAAAAGGGGGAGGAAAGGGGTTTTCTAAATTTTGAGGGTTTTGTTATTTACTACCTGATTCACCTGTAATTAGCAATAAATAAAATAAATTTCTCATAGAAGACTTTGTTTTGTCCACCAAAATAATGGGTAAGGGGTCTCCCTGACTATTTCAAACCATAAACTTTTTCATTCTATTTTTGTTCTTGTTCTGCTAAGGAAGGGGAGTGAGGGAGAGGCTGGATGGGTGTTTGGCCCTTAGCCAAGGATAATCCACAGTATATCCAAAGGCACACTAATGTCAGTGGTCTATTGCTTTTGCTAAAGTGCTACAGAACTTTGTTCCTTCCTCCCTCAATGCACATTTTTTACTGTAACTATAAACAGAAAGCTACCTTCCATAAAAAGATCTACCATCATCCAAATGCCTTGACATAACATGGTCATGGTACTGAAAGTGGCAGCAGGCCAACATAATTTGATTATCTGTTCTTTAGTTTTTTTCATGAGAGAAAAACTCTAGGGTGTTTACATCACAATAAATTCAATATATTAAAATGTTAACATCAGTTGAATGGCATATCCACTAAAGCAATCTGAAAACTTTTGAAATCGCTTTGCTAATAGTCCTGAAGGTCATCCAATGAAACATAGTTCAGGAAATAGAACATGACAGTTTGTAATGTGGTCTTGAATCTGTTCTCCTCAATCACCATTTTCACTCTTTCATTTTCATGAAAGGACTGGGAAGTTATATTCCCAAGGAATGTTTGATTCTCTGAGTGTGAAACCCCATGATTTTAATATTACACAAAAGAGGGACACTTAAAGCTACTATATGGCAACATCTGTAAATTAAATTAATGTGAATGGAAATACCTTTTTCATGCACTTTAAAATTATAAGAGACCAAAGGCACGAATAAGTACCTAAAGAGACAAATTCATTCTGATAATGCTCAGGAAATAAAATGTCTGAAATAGAAAATCTGACTTGAGAATTTTATATGCTGAATATTATGTCAATGTTTGTAAATAATTCAGTCCATGCCCTGGTGTCTTATCCTTTCTAGACATGCATGAAAAACAGCTTCTGAAGGGAACAGAATTGCCTTAGCTGGACTTGGGCTCTTTTTTTGTATTCTGGTGTCTAACTCTTAAACCACAGTAAACACAAGTGTTCCTACCCATCAGCCTACAGAATACCAGGTGGAAATATTGTGAATGCAGAAACCAATATAACAGAAATAAAGCACGAGTCCATGAGCAAATTCAGTAAGTAATTTGCCTTACTAAGTAATGTTGATTAGCTCAGTCACCATAAATCTTACTGTATATGCTTTTTAGTTGAGTTGGAGTATGGCCAGTTTATACAGCTTAAACCAAGAATAAGCAAGTGTATTTTGCCCTATAAAAGGGTCAGGGTAAGAACACTCACTGCAGCAATGCCATGGCTCAGGGGATGGGCCATAACTACTGCAGCTGGCTGGGGCTGAGCAGCAGTGACTGGTACCTGTGCTGCAGCAGGCAAGGTATTCATTGCTTAGTGGCGGGGTGTTTCTCTATCAAGACCTAATCTGTTCAGTGTTTTAAAACATCAATAAAACAGGACTCAGAAAAGTACTTAAGTGGTCAACTGCATCTCTAATCTCTCAGTTGCACAACCTTTTGCATGGCAGGAGCATAATGATGCTGCTCTCTGTGTAACCACCTAAAGCCACCTAAAGCCCAGGACCTGGTCTGGATTCCAGAAACTCTGGTGTTTGGCAGAGGCAAGATCAAACTTTGATTTACTGTTTCTCTTCTCTTATTTTAGGGTGCAAGCAGATCCTTTTTTAATGTGCTGTGCTTTTCAAATATCTGTTTTCCTGATTTTGATATGTCTTACTGATAAATTATAGAAACTTTTCTAACTCTTCTAGGTGTCCTTTCTTCTATTAATATTTAGTCAGGCTGTAGCCAGAAAGTAATGGAGTTTCAGATTTTCCCTGGGATGGTAGCTAAATGAAGGTAACATTTTGTTCTTTGAATCTTTATCCAAGTTTGGAACAGATTTTTCTTTTCTACATTGTTTATAATAAGTAAAAAATTATACATCATCTTGACATGTCAGATTCCTGAACCCACCATCCTTCTCTTGTCTTAAAATGGCTGGAAATTTGGAAGCCTCTGAGTTGAAAAATACTTGTTAAAAAGTGTATTTTCCCATTGAACTTGAACAAAAAAAAAAAAAAAGAGTGTTTCTATTTCCAAAAAAAGCTCTGTTAGCTTAAGGTACCTGAGAAACTCCTTTTTTCAAAAAACATATACACAACACTCCTGTCAAGCAGAAGAACACTCTAATCCACATTTCACAGATAATATACGAGGTAGAAGGAGGTGGAAAGTCAAATTTCAAACAAATGTTGATCTAATGAATTTTCCTGACTTTGGAGAAATGACACAAACCAAATCTTTGAGGCATATTCATTTTCTAATAAAAATGTTTACAAATGAAGCAAAGGTCTGCTTTTGGAAAGCTTCCTACCATCCCACCTGATATATATGCTCAGAAAGAATGTGAAGCCATATATTTTAGACTGGCAAAACTATGATTTTGCTGGCTGAGTTTGTGCCCTCTTTTCTAAATTAAAGACACTGTTTAGGCACATGAAAAGCTTTGCTAGAAAATCATGTCTATGCTAGCAGTTTGTACTGCCATAATTCTGACAGTCACACTTTGTTACAACACCTAACTACGGTAAGCCAGAATTTATTCTGCAGACCTGGCCTCTGTGTCAATGTCTAGACCTGATATACCACAGGATGGCCAGGGAAATGTATGACTGAATTCCTGATCCACAGTAATTTCTGCAGTGGCATAAGAGCACATCAAACTGTGAGCACTGCTGTGTAGCCCTGTTGGAATATTGGCCTTGCGGACGCATTATTTAACCACATGGAGGATCCATTAACCTGTGTTCCAGGCAATGGTTGTTGGGGTTTTGGTGTAGTTTTGGTTTCTTTTGGGTTTTTTTTTTGTTTGGATTTTTTTTGCCTTGTTTTGGGTTTTTTTTGGGTGTGGTTTTTAAATTTTGTTGTTGTTTTTGTTGGGTTTTGTTTGATTTTCTGGAGGGATTTGTTGTCTTTTTTGTTGTTGTTTTTGTTGCTGGTTGGTTTTGGTTTTGGTTTGGGTTGGTTTTTTTTTCGGGGGGGGAGGGTGTTTATTTTTGTTTTGAGTTTTCTGGGTTTTGTTTTTCCATTCTGGGCAAAGATGTTGACAATTCTTTGAAAGACCAAGGGCTAGCCAGGCTTTCAGCATGGCTCAACAAATATTCAATTCTCCACCATTCCCCCATGCCCAGAGAAGATAAGCTCTTCCTTATGGGAAGAGAGGATAGTTTTAATAAAGGATATATGGTTTCATGATCTAGGTCTCCTCCATAAAGGCAGAAGTCTCATTTAAAGCTCTTCAGGGTTTTCTTTTATACCTGGCATGGCTGTCTAGAAAATGAACTTGCAGGATACTTCTGGTCAAAGGAAAGATATTTGTGAATGTTGAACAAAAATGCTGGATAAGGAGGAAATGTCCTTTTGAACTAATCTGAAGTTCTTCTGTCATTTCAATGACCAGAACTTTTGCATGGCACTATCTCATCACTGAAGGAAAAACATCAGCAACAAAGCAAACCTAGAAAAATGCAGTAAAATTCTTAGAAAATCTGGTTAGGCATTATCAGAATCAGATGGCCTGAAACCATGTCAGACTTAACAAGAGACATTGGGATAATTAGTAGCAATAGTCTTTACTTTTATAAGGTTTTATTGCTTCAAACTTTCTGAACAAATTACTTCTGGAGAGACACTGAATTATGCTGCATTTTTGAAGTATGCTATCTGTAATATATTTTTTTTGTATATCCACTGCAAACCCCTTTTATTCTGCTAGCATATTATCAATGTGCATAGAATAGTGACACCAGCTACATACACATGTATCTGCAAGAAAACTTGTCACTAAAATATGCATATAGTTTTTTGAAATATTTATCTTAAATATTTGCTTTTTGATGATTGCCATGCAAAGGTGCAAAAACACCCAGAACAGATTGCTTTGCCTTTAGAAATTAAAATTCTGCCATCATGTTTCTCCAGGAAATTTTTATCTTGAAAGAAATAGTTTTGGCATTGGCCACCAAGTTAAATTGTTTGAATTAATCTCCAAAACAGTTGTATTCACAGATTCTGCCTATACAGCTAAAAAAATCGAGTCAGGAATGGACTCCTAGTACTGGAATAATTCATTTTACAGGATCTTGTAAAGAATAATTTGGTTTAGAAAAGAAAAAGGTTGTTACAATCTATGCCATCATTCCTTCTCTCTGCTGAAGTCTCACCAGCCTAAAAAGCTAAAATGGCAAGAATTCTCTCTGGAAATCACAGTGCACGGCACATGCAGCACTTTTCTGGGTATGTTCACTGCAATATAACTCTAGTCCTATCTCTACTGAGGAAATAACCACAGCTATTTTAAATATTAGTGCTTGTGCTTGCTGTCATCTGGCATGTTTTATTTGCCATTATTCATTTAAATATTGCTGGGTTTGTTTCCTATCTTTGCTGACTTTAGGCACAGGGAAATAATGTAGGACAACAAACCGCAAAAGACTGGGGTCCTGCTGATTGTTTTTCTTGGGAAAGCCAGGATAGCAACACCTCCAGCAGCTGCCCACTTCACACAGTAACCTCTGCCAACCAGCCCAGGAATCTCAGAATGCATTTTCCTTCCCAATTGTTTCATACATTTCATCTTTCCTGTAACAGAATGTGGGATTGCTACATTTCTTCTCACCCTTCAGGTAGTAAATTTCATTTTGACTACTTTTCTAGCCTTCTAACATAACTCTAAACATAAATGACATTTATTAGATCTATGTTCAAATTCAGATAACTGATTTTACAAAGCAATAATCTTAGTTTCCTTATCTATTTTGTTTTCCTTTGATTTTTTTTTCCTGAGGATTGCTACAAAAGCACATTGATAAATTGCTAAAAAAAAATAAATTCTCCTGTAATGCCTAGGAATACTGAGACCAATCACTCCAGAGACAAATCTGTCTGGAGCTATGGAAGGAAGAGATATGGGGCCAGCAGTATGTCACACTCTTTGTTCATCTAAACTGCCCAGAAAATTATGTTTTATGGGAGCAATAAAACAAATGGTATGGTGAAAGATAAGGCAAATTGTATGGTTAATGTATATTGTTTAGTCTTTTATAAATGTTTTAAATATAAAGAGATATTGCACCATCCATAAAAGAAGAATACTATTTAAAATATTATTTTACTATACAATAGTGCTTGATTCTAATGCAGTCAGAACATAGGCTGTAGATTGTTACTATGTTTTCATATTTTTGAAATGTCTATCATGTTAGCAAGAACTCTACATGTAAGGTTTAGGTACAGAACATATTTTCCCCATGATTTATACTGCAAACTCAGTCCTCATACTGATAAAATAGTGATTAAAGGTGCATACAACCGGGGATAGTGCGTTGTCTACAGCTTCTTTCTTCTTATCATTCTGTTACCTGAATACTGCTAGTTGTTTTCAGTCATCACGAGATTGTAGATATTGAGGACATGGTTGTAGTCCATTTTATGGATGTGAAGTATATTACGAATGAGAAGTGTGGAAAACTGCTTCTGGAGTAGCTCATCAGGCAGAAGAGCTTTCAAAGTCCCTAGGAGCACAGTACCTAGAGAGTGGCTGAGGAGTTATTATCTTGCCTATAACTCTTCTGATCCATCTTTGATCTATCATCCCCATTCCATTTTCTATGCATGTTTTTCATCATCTCATTTCAGAATCATAGAATCAGAGAATGGGTCATGTAGGAAGGGACCACTGGAGGCAAATTTGTCCAACCTCCCTGCTCCAACAGTATCACCTAGTGCACATTACTCAAATTGTCTTCAGATGTGTTTTTAATATCTCCAGGGAAAAAGACTCTTCCACCTCTCTGGGCAGCCAGTTTCAGTGCTCAGTCAGCCTCACAGTAAAGAAGTGACAATTCATGTTCAGGTCCATCACTTCCATTGAATCATAGAGTCATAGATCATTAGGGTTAGAAAAGACCTCCACGATCATCAAGTTGAATTTTTGATTGAATACCACCACAGCAACTAAACCATAGCATTAAGTGCCACATCCAGTCATGTGTTGAACACTTCCAGGGATGGTGACTCCACCAGCTCCCTGTATATCCCATTCCAGGGCTTAACCACCCTTTCAGTGAAAAAATTCTTCCTGATGTGAAATCTGAACCTCCCCTGGAACAGCTTGAGGCCATTTCCTCATCCTGTTGCTGGTTACCTGTTTCTGCCCCTTGTCTCTTGTTCTATTGCTTGGCACCACCATTTGTCTCCATCCTCTTGACACCCTGCCTTCAGATACTTTTGTGCACTGATAAGGTCCCCTCTCAGCTGTTTCTTCTCAAGGCTAAACAGAGCCCACACCCTAAACCTTTCTGCATAAGAGAGGTGTTCCAGTTCCTTAATCATCTCTATCACCATCCATTGGACTCTCTCCAGGTGCTCCATGTCTCTCTTGTCCTGAGGAGCCCAGAACTGGACACAGCATTCCAGATGTGCCTCACCAGGGCTGAGTAGAGGAGCAGGATCATCTCCCCCAGCATGTTGGAAATGCTCATTTCTAGTGCACTCCAGGACACTACTGGCCTTCTTGGCCACCAGGGCACTGCTGCTCACAGACAGTTTGCTGTCCACCAGCCTCCCCAGGTCCTTTTCTGCAGAGATGAATCCCAGCAGGCCAGCCCCAGCCTATGCTGGTGCCTGGGTTATTCCTCCCCAGGTGCAGGGCCCTGCATTTGCCTTTGTTACATTTTAAGCTGTCCCTCTCTGCTCCTCTCTCCAACCTTTTAAGGTCCTTCTGAATGGCAGCACAGTCCTCTATGGTATCACCTACATAGGTGGATTCCTTTGAAATGGAGGCTTCCTTGGCTCCAAATGCAGCTGCCAGCCACCAGGACAAGAGAATATCATTTTGCAAAATCTGAGGAAGCAACAGCCCACTGAATCTGAACATTAATTGTTTCTGGAGACTGTAACAACACATACAATGATCATTAAACAAATCCAGATACTAAATGGATGCTTATATTGTTACAGTAGATTCTTCATAGGAGTTAACAATTCAGTATCTTGGATGGCACTATATAGCATTCCCTAAGGACTTGATGTTTTTTAATAGAAAGAATTGGTCAGAAATTTCCTGCTGAAACAAAATTTGCTAAAAAATTCCAGTTGGTTGAGTGTGAAATATTTCACTTTAAACAGCTTGGGTTTGATAAAATTTTGCCAAATCCAAGGCAAGAATCCAACAGAAACTGTGATTCTGGCAGGCCTACCCAAGTCCTGGGAACTCTGTAAGCTACAGAATGGCCAGCCTGAAGGCAGGAGTCCCAAATGGGTCTGCATCATGGCTGGGGATGCTGGAAAACTTCAAGGCCCCCCAGTAGAAGTGAGCCTGGATATGCTCCAGACAGAGATGAGCCTGGATTTGTCCCAGCTGGGGAACTCCCTAAAGCTACTAGAATTAGTTACAGAATGTGGAGAGTCTGTAAGTCTGAAACTTAGAAAATTTCCACTATGGATTATAACAAAAATAATGGTGAGATTCCTCATTTCCAAACACTCCTAATGTTAGGTGTGTTATAAAAAACTAGGAGCACAGAGTTTTACCTTACTAGTCAAATCTTCATTAGTCCTTACTGAGGAGAGAACTAGACTCTAAAACTAAATCAGCACAGTTCAAAACATGGCCCATGGGTCACATCTGGCAGAAAAATTTCTTCCATCTGATCCAGTCACTGGTCCCAGGGTGGAGGAGGAGTGGGTGTTCAGACAGCTGATACAGATATTTCAGCCAAACAGGTTCTGACCCGGCACATAGCCCTCTGCAGCTGTGGAACCTTTGGGTTCTCTTGAAGTGTGGGAGTGAGGCTGGAGGCAGTGGGATCCCTGAGGCACAGTGTGATGTGATCTCCATGGTCACTCTGGGACCATTCTGCTCTCAGCCCTTGGTATACTTTTTATGCGTGCTTTCAGCTGAGAATGATGTGCCGTTGTTCACCTTTCTACCTGTTGATTTTCCTGTCCAGGAGCTGAAAGAAAGCTTCTCTAGAAAACAGTAGGGTTTGCCATATTTTGAACTACAATTTTGAGCGTCGGATTGTTTCCATGAGACATTGCAGGTTATTGAACTAACATATGAATGATCCCAGTGTTGCTTTAAAATGTTCAAATCTCTTTCCAACTAGATGACTTAAAAGTTTGTAACTAAACTTTAGCTGAACAAGTTTCATATGTCTTTTCAATCACAAGTACTATTATTGTTAGTGTTAGTCTCAGTTATAACAATTGTTTTAAAAATATCATGAATAACACATTGATTGGATACTTTGTTGATATTATTGACAGCTATTTCCCTACCTTGCAGTCACAATTCCTTACTTCATCCCTGTCTTGTCGCTGTGGAGCATGGAACAGGCTGGTTTGTAATTATGATTTAAAGGATTCAACATTGTTTAGAGCAGCACAGTGAGGCTGGTGGAGGCAGTAAATAGGGATAGTTCCTTGTGTGTTCTTCTGCCTACTTCAGGTTTTCTGGTGGTGGGCTAAGAAGCTGCTCTGTGGAACTTCAGCTCTTTATCCTGGATGGGGAGCAGGAATAGGTCTGAACAAATTAGGCCACCCCTGGGCTTGAAGCAGCCCTTAATTATTTTATTTCCTAGATAAGCAGTTGGAGATGGTCCCAGAATTCACTGAAGTCTTGTGAGAGGGCAGGGGGTGACAGATGATCTCAGCAGAAATGAATCCAATGGTACTTTGGAGATGAACCAGGCTCAAAAAGAAAAGCTGGAAAAGGGAGGGTTGAGTTCATTCTGGAACTGAGGCAAATGGAGAGGAGGGATGGGACAATGCATAGAGCTTGAGGAAGGGAATATTGAGGGAATATTGCTTGGGTAGAAAGTAGAAGAATAGAAGAAACATTCATGGAGTTGATCAGATTCCTGATTATGGAGTACAACAAAGAATACTACTCCTAAAATGAGATCTAGCAATAGCCAGGAGGATCCTGCTAGCATTTGTTTCTTCCATTGATCATAATGGTAAAAAGAGTGGAAACTTCCATTGAGTATTAACTGAGCTGCAGTAAGAGCATGTTTCTCTTTTCTCTTTACAGGAACACGAAAACCATAAATATTACCCTTTTAGCCCCACCACTTGGTAGGAGCAAGGTCAGAGAAGCTAAGCCTCAACAGACCTCAGAAAGTTTGTTTATATCTTAAGTTTACAGAGTAGGAAATGTCAGCCTTTTTCTTGTTGGCATATCCCCACTTGCTTGTCCACCCACGCAGAAACTGTGCATATTCTGGCTCCCACATACTCATTTTTACTTCCATTATTCCTTAATGTCTTTTTCTTTCTGGGTTTTGTTCTGCAACACATTTTTATTTTGCTTGTTTTTTTTTTGTTTGTTTTGGTGTTTTGTTTGGGTTTTTTGATTGCTTGTTTTTTTGTTTGTTTGTTTTTCCAGAACGGGTCTAGGTCAAGATTAGTGTTTCTTAGAAGGCTTCCTTTGGTGAGATGTATCTCAAAGCAGCTATCATCCATTCTTCATGATTCCTTCAGGAGAAATGTCCTGTGGTTACTGACTGCCTCCCAGAAATGAGATCTCTGATTTTTTTTCCTCCGCTACTCAGAAATTGCAAAGTAAAATTTCCAAGACACTGAGAAAATGGTTTCTTTTTTGTAAAGGAACAGCTCATACAATGAAAAAGGAAGAATTTGGAAGTCAACACTAAGAACTGTTTAGTTATCTAAATAGCTAATATTAATTAATTATTTACATGTTAATGGATTGGATGTTGACAACCTATTAGCCTGTTTAAATTGGGAATATTTTAGGTAAAATAAGTGCCCAATTCTAGCAAGGAATTTTTTCTGGCAGATTGTGATCTCATGGCCTTAAACTACTGACCTGAGACAATAGTAATAGAGGAATGGCAGCACTGGAATGTATTCAGCCCAAATCATAGATTAATTCAGTCTGAAAGAAGTCTCAGGATGTTTGTAAGAAGATGGTTGCTTTCTCTCAAATTCATCACAGAATCTGATTATTTGATCCTGCAAGTACCTGAGCTGGTTTGTCTTTATACAAGGTGTCAAGTGCAGCTGAGGGCTGAGAATCAACAGGCACAACCTTCAATACAAATTGTGAAGATTTTTAACTGTGAAGGTGAACAAATACTGGAACAGGAACTTAGAGAATCTGAAGAATCTTTGTCCTCAGAGATAATCAAAACCTGACTGGGGAAGGCCCAGAGTTATTAGACCTGCTTTGAGCATGTGGTTAAACTAGAAACCCCTGGAGGTTCCTTCCCTCCTGGTTAGTTCTGCAATCCTGAGACTTCTTAAAAGAAACTTCCTTCTCTCCATCAGAGTATGTATTTAACCTGCAATTAGTTAAAAGATGCATAAATAAAAATAACACAATGGGAAGAACAATGTTGCCAAATTGTAAGATGTCAGTGAGCAACATTTCATCAGGAGTAGAAAATATGACTAAAAATGCTTACACTAAGTGATGGGGAAAAAAAGTAGTCACAATCTTTGGACTTTCACACACTGTCATTCAAGAAGGTGACTGATCATCCCTGTTATCACCTGTTTGTTTGAGGAAGTGTGTGTTCTTCACTATAGGGAGAAAAATATTTCCCTTGCAATTAAGAAAACAAAACCATGAAGGAGAAAAAAGTCACTTTTTCATAAAGTCAGTAGAACCACTAAATCACTCTGAACATAAAACAAAAGATAAGGTCACAGAAGAGCAGTTAATCTATTTTGTTTTATCCATTCACCACAAAGGGTGATGGTGAAATATTTGCCATGGGGATAATTCATGATGACAAAAGTGGATTCTTCAGAAAACAAGGTATCAAAGACAAAAGTTAGAACAAACGGATAGTTTAAATATCAGTAGGCCTTTAAGAGTTCTTCACATACTTGAGAGCTCTACATGAGATGTTATGCTGGAGCATTTCAGTCCTATACTAGGAATTAGAAAGTACTTTACTTCTGCTACAAGAGATGTTAAAGTGCAGATTTTTTCAGGGTTTTTTAAATTTTTTTTTTCTTTTTCTATTTGTTTTCTTTTTTCCCACGGTCAATAAAATGATCCAGAAAAAAAGAAAAGTAGCTCAATATCAGAGCCTGAGATGTCTGTGATGTGTCCAGGTTTTAGTCAGTATTTTTATGAATAATTCTGAAAAATTGAAAATGTGAAGTTTCCAATGAAAACTCTATTAAGAAAGCTTACAGTACATTATTATATCATGGATATTTTTGTGGTAGAAAAATGTTAAAGTTCTACATCAAAAATTATCAAATTAAAACTTTAATATTTGGATTTTTTTTTTCTGAAAAGATGAGTGTTAAAAATCCACAGAAGCCAAATATTTCAGTTTTAACAGAAAAGTTGCCCTTTGAATAAGGAAGGATATTTACTACTTCATGTATAAAACTCATGTTATATTAAACACAAATCTAGCACACCAAACAAGTTCCAATTTCTTTGACTGTTTGCTCATAGGATTTCCTTAAGTGAAACCCAAAGGGACCAGAGAACAGCCTTTTAATTGCCAGTGGATTTCGTGTATTTAGTGCATTTATGCAAAGAACAATGTGATGGAGAGAAGAGGGAGAATCAATAATGCATAAATCTTAGATGAAGCAGCACTCTTGAAGGCAGTGTCTCTGCACTTAGAAGAGCTCAACCCCAGGCCCTCCTGCAAGGAGCTGCCTGCACGGTGAGCACTGCTGTGGCTGAGCTGGGAGTGTTAAGGAGCAGCACAGCCACCCAGCACTGTAGGACAGGCTAAAAACCCCTGTGTCGCAGACACCTTTTATGAAAAATCCTTTCCTTAGGATTTTTCTCCTGAGAAGCTGAGAGGCCTCAGGAACAAAATGTAAACAATGGTTATCTGGTGCTGTGGAATGTAACAGGTGGATCTGTCATTGGCCCATGTTGGTTGTTGCTAATTAATGACCAATCACAGCCCAGCTGGCTCGGACAGAGAGTCTGAGGCAGCTGCCTTTGTTATTATTCTTTCTTATTCTATTCTTAGCTAGCCTTCTGAGAAAATCCTTTCTTCTATCTTTTTAGGATAGTTTTAATGGAATATATATCATAAAATAATAAATCAAGCCTTCTGAAATATGGAGTCAAATCCTTGTCTCTTCCCTCAACCTGAGACCCCTGTGAACACCGTCACACCTGTGGGAATACACCTTTAACTTTTGGTGTCTGTAGTGCTGAGGAAGTGATGTAAAGTGAGTTGGAAGGAGCTGAAGAGGCATGAGATCTAGAACTCTGTTTGTGATGGGAAATTGAGGGGATCAGTCCACTGAGTCTGCTCAAGAGAAGCTTCAGAAATTATTTGATTTCAATGTTTAAGAGTCCCCCATGCAGAAAATGGTATCAGATGCCTCTTTACTGTTAACAGAAAGATGCAACAATGTACTGTGTGTCATCTGAAATCCAAATTTAAGTTTTATGTTTTGAAGTCCATGTTATCTATTGGAACTACTTGCTTCAAATAAGTTATTTTCCCATTATTATAAAGTTTTAAATCAAAATTTGTTACTTCTCTAATATGTATAGTATGGATCAAGCAGAAGATATTGGGCCAGAACATAAATTATTTCATTAAATTTGGTAAATTTCTCTTCCTGGTCAATGCAGTTTACTCTCCCAGCTCTGCCATATCAGCTTGTCAGACCTGCCTTCATGCAGCCTTAACCTTTTCACCCTCTGTCCAGATTCCAGTCTGTCGTCTCCTAAAACCCTTGGCTGGTCAGTTCACAGCTTGCATTCCATGTTTCAGTCTAGCCAGCTTTCATGGTTGGCATTTTTCTCCCACAAAATTCCCTCTAGTCCTCTGTATTCAGATTAACAAGAGCAACTGCCCAGGACTAGTGCAGAAGACTGCTGAAACCAGAGTTTTCCTATTTTTGATGGTTTGCATGCTCACTTGCCCAAGTTTCACCTCAATAAGTAATATTTTGTCAGAGAACTACCATAAATGGCTTAGGGCATAACTAGTTCCAGGATGAAAGACATAGGCAAGGCCACTGTTTTCAGGGGAAAGAGCATTAAATCACATGGATGCAAACAGCATGAAGCCATTTACTCTCAGGAAATGGCATATCCTGGATTATTTTATGTATTATTACAGCAGCAACTGATGATCATGGAAGAGAGGAGACTCCCTGCTCCATATTTACTTCTACAGTCCTGGTGTGATACATCCCACTCGGTGGCAGTCCAGAAATGCACCCTTGGGGACAAGCTGGGATGGTGCCTACTCTCTGCTGGAAGATGCTTAATCAAAATTCTCTGCAGAGAACAAGTGAACTGCAGCTTTGCAAAGGTGGTTCCAGGATGTGTCCCAATAAAATGTTTTCTGATGTGTCATGAAAGTCAAGCCTGCCCAAACACTGCTGCCTACAAGAAGGGTATTTTCTGAGGTAATGCATTTTAGAAAAGTTCGCCAAGACTCAACTAGTTTTTTTTAAATTCCCTCCAAAATTCTTTCCAAAAGAGGACAGAAGACACCCAGTTTAGAGATGTGCTTTTCCAAAGGTTAAAAAACTTGGCGTGCAAGAGGTTAAAAAGGGTTGGTAAAAGGCAGTGCTATCAACCAAGCAAATAATAAAACAGTTCAGTGGGCAAGCTAAAAAAGATGAGGTTATGGGTCCTCTGCAACTCCGTTCTTTTTAATATGAACTAGATGACACATAGTGATCTTATTTTAATTTTTTGGATTTGAAGTAGTTTGCTAAGGTGATTTAAAACTGGCTTCAAAGTGAGGCACAGTTATTGCAGGCGTGATTAGGTTGAGTAACAGGCATTGCCAAAGCCCAGGGTGTCTGGGCTAAGCCCTCTCACTTCTCCTTGGAGAAAGAGAAGTTTTTCCCTTTAGAAGACAATTTCAGGTTTCTATCTACAAACTAACATTAGGTGCTCTGTATTACCCCAAGAGGAGCACACCGCTCCCCTGATTAGATTTAGGTGGACCTTTATGACTATCCTGTCCCCACATCCCTGTTCCACACCCCTGTCCATCATTTTTCCATTTCTATACCTTCCCCAACTCATGTACTGCCTTATACTCCATAACGGGACGCATGAAGGACACAGACTTCCAGCTTTTAATTTGAGTGGTCTTTTGTAGGTTTCAGCACAGACTTCTCAAATTATCTGTTGTTTGGTTTTTATTAATGGCAAGGTTTTATTTTTTTTTTTTTAATTAGGGGTATTTTTCTGAGGCTGATGGTGTGTGAAATGGCATGCCATCCTGTACCATCAGCCCATAAATAATTCACATCTACCCTGTCTTTACCGCAGTAAGTGTACTGGGCTTTCAAAAGATTCTTGACCTCTGTTTTCTCTTTTTTTTTTTTACCCACTAGATGAAGTTATATTTCCTTTTGTTTATAGAGCATATAAGACACTCAGATTTTACTCCAATGGCTTAGGCATCAACATAAGATAGAGGACTAATTAAGGAGCATTAATGATACTCTACAGCATTTCAGAGGGTGATGTGAGTTTCATTTCATTACATTTCTTATTAAGTACTCTAAGTTCCTGTCATGTCCTATGTCCCATGATAAGTGTCAGTGAGATAAATATCACCCCTTAAAGTCTCACAAAGGCTGATGTCTACTTCGCAACTGAACCACAAGCTATAAAATGCACCCTCAACAGTTTTAAAAAGCCCCCATTTTAGAAAATCCCATTCCCATCCATTGAGAAAATTTATTTTGTAGGTAAGACAAGGCAAGAAAATTAAAATTATCCTTCAACTGCCCTTATGATTGCTTCTTTTTTACCTGAAATCCTTAAACAAGTCTTGCATGATCTGTGACAGGCTCTGACAGTCTATGGCAAACACATTCAAGTAGGATCTAGGAATGATTTTATTACTTATTATATTATCCATATATATATATGCTTATATATACTTAATTACTCTAATTACTGTAGCTAGAGATAAAAACTCTGAACAATTATTTTGCTGTACCACAACTCTGAAGTTAATAAGAGTTTCACTGTAGAATTACATAGTGGTCTTATCCCTTCAAGTTGTTGCTGGATTTTTAAGTACATTAGGACCTCAGAAAGTCAATAAAAACAAATCATTAGTCAGCTGGCCCATTATAGTAATCTTTATATAGTCAAATTTGATCCCTTGTAAGCTTGGAGAAGGAAGGTATCTGAGCTGCTGGTTATCAAGGAAGTTAGCTGGTATTAGGTCCCTACAGCAGCTTTGCATCCTCTTTTGCTCTTTACAAATACCTCAAAGTATTGACAGTTCATCTCTTTTTCTTTTTTCCTTCTAAACACTGCACTCAGTTTTGTCCAGAGTCTTCATTTATTATTCATGGCTAATGAAGTATTTGCTCAAGCTGTGTCTTAGTGATCCTCCAATCTCAGCACATATCCTCACTATGGGGCTTGAGCTTCTCTCTACGTGCACTGAGCCCCCTCATAGACAGCTTTGTCACAGGATGATTTCTGTCACTGCTTACCAAACCACTTTTACATCTCTTGTCCATTTTGCTAAGCAGAGGATGACTTGCACAAAAGAAAATAAGCACACAGTTTCAAATATAGGCAGAGTAACAGATTAATGTGATAATTTATCTTGGTAAGAGCCAGATGGATGCACTTTTAATCATGACTATTTGCCAGTGATGGCAAAGATTGCATTAGGGAAAATGAAATCTTAATAATTTGGCAGGCATGGAACTGAAATCTGACCATGGACCTGACTACGCCTGAGAAATATAAAAAGTCTGTAGGAGTGTGCTTTTTGTTGATGGAGTGACAAAACTATTTTTTGCCTCTTTAAAAGGAAAGAAGTTTATAAGTTTTTTTCTTTGATTAAGTAAAAAGACACTTAATGGGACTTAGGGGACTTTACTTCAAACTTAAGGATAGCTAATTAGATAGAAGCTAAAAAGTTTCATTTAAGCAATTAATTAGAAAATGGAGTGAACAAAGAAACTAATTGTTTTTGTAAGGTGTTTTACTAGGAGTAAGAAGGTCTAGCATTTAGCTTAGTTTTTTGTTTGCTATTTTGCTTTTATTAAACTTTTTTGTTTCTAACAGTGCAACAAAAGCTATTTTGCTGATTTTTATGCTTCTAAAAGTAGCTGAGCTATTTTGGTTTTGTTATAGGCTTCTTAGAGCATATTAGACCTAGCTTGAAGAGGTTACTATAACGTAAGTCCTCAGTCTCTGTGGAACTCAGGCCCATGCAATAGCTGATCAATTGCAGTAACCTCTCTTTAAATGGCAGCTGTACTGACATTGTTTTGCAGACTTGAAAGCATAACCAGCTTTTGCTTCAGTTCAGAGTTAGTCAGACATAACTTTTATTAAATTTATTTTTGTTGACACAAGGAAAAGCTAAATTCTGGTGGAAAAATAGCAGCGCGACGCATTCAAAGGCCAACTTTGCTATGACATAAGACTATATGTACCTTGACAAGTAGATATTTGATTCATTGCAAGGCTGAAATTGAGACGTCAGAGGGCTCATAAAAAGGAGACAGTCCAGAAGCTATCCTCCTCTTCTGCAGTGCTCATAAATTAAAGAGGCTGCATGATGTGCAAGTCTGGGTGAGAATGAGTCTGTGATTTCCAGTGACTCATAGATCTTTGATAATGAGTAAGATTTACCTGTAGAGTACATCTGGACAAACTAAAGGCAAATAACAGGAATAAACACAATCTGTTCTGACTTCTTACCGGGGATGATGTGTGAAATGTTGCTTTGAATATATTTGAGCTATGCAGACCAATTTCCAGTTACTCTGAAACTGTTTTTATGTGACCTGTGAAGAACATATACAAAAAAATAGCATAAATCTAGTTTGTCTTAAAGTTTTAATTGCACTACCCTTACTAAACCTTCACTACTCTATCTTTTTGGTTGGACATCCTTACACTGTAA
This sequence comes from Camarhynchus parvulus, assembly GCF_901933205.1. NCBI lineage: Eukaryota > Metazoa > Chordata > Aves > Passeriformes > Thraupidae > Camarhynchus > Camarhynchus parvulus. The sequence continues at coordinate 79,388,079 of NC_044573.1, read as the reverse complement.
TTTCATTAAAGGTTCTATGCTGCAACATGCTGAAAATCTCCAGAAAATTCTTTGCTTCCTGCAGCTATATTTGTTTCAAATTAAAACATGAGTGTTTAGCACCAATCTGATACCTTTCTTATGAACTGAACTCTGCTCAGATTTGCCATATAGCAAATACAGGCAGCAGTTCCCATCGCTCATGCATTTATAGAAGCAGTGAAATTTTTCTGGCAACTCTAGATCCTCTCAAGTGGTAAAACACACTAACTTATTGAGATTCCAATAGAAAACAGTACATAGAATTGTGTGAGAAAGTCTAATGCTAAATTGGCTGATGTTTGTGAAATATAACATACAATTAGCTGGTGTCACTGTGGTGCTGATACTACTTCTGAACTTGAACAATTAATTTTACATTTAATTTCTTGAGTTAAAGAAATAGTTTTACAAACGAACTGTTTGCATTACATCTGAAGATGCATTATTGCACCCTGTTTCTGCATTTTGTAGAGCAATTTTAAGTACTTATACATAAAGTGGTTCCCTGAGTAAATTAATCTACTGCTTGTGAAAATTCAGTCCAGTACTGAGTACAATTACATTTTTTCAGATGTTTTTAAATAATATATACTGCTCTGTGGAAAATACTTTTCCCTTTCTAATTTTTTCATAAATAGGAATCATTGTGCCCATGAGAGATTCTATTGGTAGGAAAAAATTACACAAGCAGTCAGGACTTCAGCACGCTCCAAGGAGCAGCCAGGCTTTGTAATCTGACCATGGAGCTCTGGCTCTTCAGCAGGGACATCAGTCTGGGAAAAAAATAGTCATTGTACCCTGGAAATGGTCATCTCAGACTGCTACAAGTAACTGCCTCCCAGATCTCTCCTGAAATGCCACTTCTACTGCCCCTTTAACTCCCAATGCAGTTACAACTCCCATGACACAAGATGACCCAAAGATAGAAGGAGCTAAGAGCAGTGGCAAACTGAGTACCAGCTTTTTGTTCAGGTAAAAACCACAGCCCTTCACCCCTGTCTTCTGGTTCAGGAGCTCAGGGCCAGCCTTCCTCTGTCAAGGGTCCAGACTGTGTTTCAACCCTGCCATTCAGGTGATCCTTATCTACATTTGAAAAAGTCAGCAAAATTCTTTCCACCTTTTTTATATCCATTGAGAAACCTCTCCAAAAGTGCACTATGTGCATGCTGTTGTACATTTCTCGAGGAACAAAGCCAATGTCATTCCAGTAGGCAAAACCAAATATCAATAAACAGTGCTGGGACCAAAACAAAAAGTAAAGGGCAGGAAAAGAAAAGAGAAATAATGAAATACCTCAGACTAGCATGTTGTTATAAATATATATAAAAATATGTGCAATTAAAACATATATATTGCAATGAAAATTCAGTCATGAATGACTTGTTAATTAGAAATCCATGTTCAATCTGAAGTGAATGATAATTCATTGTTCTCTACCTCAGACCAAGACGAAGTTTAATACTTTGTCCAGTCTTTATTAATAGTTTTCCAGTCCAGAGAGGAACCATTGTCATCACTGCCATGGGAATTAATATCTAAACACACAGCATAAGTCAACCTGCCTCTCACTGGGAGTCCTGTCCCAACCACATCAAAGCAGAGCAAATACAGCCTTTCAGGATGAGTATCCAGTTCCACCAAGCTATCTGCCAGAGAATGGAAATTTCTTTCGAGCCTATTAACTATACAGGCAGTAGCACAGATGTTTGCACATTGAGTAGGTTATTACTTGAGGGAGTGAGGGTGCTGGCACTCCAGTCTTTGAATTCTCCACGTAGAAGGAAACACCACCTGGAGCAGGAAATGATCCAGGGACAAGCAACCAGAGAGAAAAGGGTGGGTGGAAAGAAAGCAGAAGGAAGTCTATTGAAGGAAGAATTCAGTCATGTTCTTGCCAGCTGCTTTTTCTTTTTGTTGAAATGCAGGTTTGTCTCTGTTCGTGCTCATGCTTGGGGGGTGAGTCTGTGTGTGAGTAGGATCTTCAATCTGCTGTGTTTGCCCCACAGAAGGTGGGAGTCATCCCATGAAGCTCAGCAGTTCCCAAAACCATATGGGAGGCTCGGGAGAAGACGTGAGAAAAGTATGTGGGGGCTCAACCTGAACAGGAGGTTGAGCAGTGGTATATCTATTGTAGCACAGCAGCATGCATATCACGAGTCTTTATCCAATGTGCCAGAAGGCTTTTTCAGTCAGGATTACACCATCAAAGCATCTCAGTATCACTCAGTAGTGTTGATTTTGAAAAAAAATTGTGAAAATAGAACATCTGCCAGAGCAGCACATATATTATTACAAAAAGAAGGAGAAAAACAACAACAACTTGCATTGCATGAAAATCTGGCCATGAAGTCAAAGTCTAATCCAAATCACTCAGGAGACCATCTTTGGAATAAGGCCATCTCAGAGTTCCTAGACAAAATGGATGTTGTTAATTTCTGCTACGGCAATAATAAAGTTTGTAGCTGCAACAGCCATGTCGCCTTTCAGGACCTTTTCCCTCACCAAAAGCTTTATTTAATTATAAAGCCTAAAAATCCATTGTGCCTCATGACCAGAAGCAATCCATTGTTTGCTGCCTCTTATGCATCTTACAGAGAATTTCTGTGGTGGATAAAGCCATATGCCTAAAGTTTATATGGAAGTAAAAGAGTCTGATCTTCATCACAATACCAAATGTAAATGAAGGCTGTGAAGGACTGCCCCAAGGCTGGAGAAATAGCCTCGAGTCTAGGTCACTCTGTTCCCCGTTACAGGAGGATAAACCTTCCAGCCTGCAGAGAAACTCCTGTCAGCTGTGAGGAGTCCTTGCAAGGGGCTGCAAGACAGAACCATGCACTGAAGTGGGGCTGGTCTGAGAGCACAACCCAACCCACAGCTCCAACAAAAAACCAAAAAACTGTACATTTCCCACGCTGCTTTTGCATAGCTTGTGTGGCGTGTAATGAGCACAATGACTGGGTGTAGTGCTAGCCATGGATTTACAGCATGTACTAAGAGCAGAGTGCATTGGAAAAGACAAAGATGTAGACTACTCAGAAGATGAATAATGATCATTCTAGACACACTTATTTTTAATTGATATTCCTGTACACATTCTGATATTTTAACCTTAGTCAATTATTTTCTCCCCCTCTCTCTCTCTCGTACCTCTAACATACTTTTTTTCTGTCCCAACCATTTAATTCTCAGATGTGAATCCATGTAGTGTCTACACCACTTCTGAAACTTGCTTCCTTACCAGGGAGTTGGAAAACCAACTGAGATAAGTTGAATGATTTCTCAGGACTAACCAATTAAGAAGGCTCTTGAAAAGACACAATATATAAAGTAACTATGAGTGTTATTCCTACTGTCCTGAGCCTGGTCTTGGTCACCATGTGTCCATGTTATCCAGATATAACTTCTTTTTCACCTAACAGCTCTGTCCAGATGTTCTTAGATATTGAATGTCTAGAATTTCATGAAGCTAGCAGCCCAAGGAAGCAACAGCTGTAACAACACATCTCCATTTCTCTCCTCCTGTACCTAGGCAGAGCCACTCTACAGGATATGAGGAGTTGGCCAGACATATCTGCAGAGAACTGGTAGTACCCAATTTCTTTTCAAAAATTAATGCAACCTGATTTGAAATTTGCGGGAGTTCTGCACACATGAACATGATCTAAAGCTCATCAAACTAGGTCTACATTCCCTGGCAGAGTCCACTTCAGATCAAGCTGACAAACACACATGGACATATTGAAAGGTAGAACTTTGCCTACGTGCACACTTGAAAGAGCATCACCAAAAGGAATTTGCTCTCAGTCATGAGACATGCAGCTGACTTACAGTAGGAATCAGGGGACTTGTTTTGTGCAGTGAGCAAACACCAGGTATGTAGTCAGGTGTTTCTGAAACTGTGCTGCCTTTAGCACCAGGACAGCCTGAGTGCCCCCCATTCTGATGCACTGCCTAAGCCATTACTGGTATGGTCTGCTGATAGCCTGTGCTAGGAAATAAAATATGCAGGAATACTGTCTGCTTCAAGACCTGCCAGAAGTTTGTTGCTATACCATCTGGGCTGTTTTTATTTATCCAGCTGTGATTTCTTTGGGTTTTGCATTTTTAATTAACACAGTTTTGAAAAAGGGGCAACTTCTGTTTAACCTCTTCAGCACTGCCTCATGTAGGTGAGGCAAAATACAATTCAGTATAAAGGCTTAAAACTTCAAGAAACCATCATTTGTGGTTTTACTTCCAAAAAGTTATCATTGGTTATTATCCCACATGGCACAAATTCTGAAATGACAGGTAATGACTTTTTCCAATTGGAAAAAGACATATACACATGGTGAATGGAAGGCTGTAGAGATCAAGACTCAGTTATTCTATTATTAAGTTACTAACCGCAGTTTTCCCTGTCTATACCTCTCCTTTTTTCTTCCCCTCTCTTCTCAGCTCTAGGAACACATTATAAAGAGTTTGAGCTCACCTGCAAGCACACAATTGTTCATGTGCCTGCCTCAATGTTCACTGCTGCTTTAAAAACACCACGAACAGAGACTTGACAATCGCATCTATTTAGACAGGCAGCAGTGGGCTAGTACACGCAGATGGAGCCCTGCTGTCAGCAGTTACAGCAGGAAAAGACAGTGATCTTGGCAATCCCTGTACATGGGCTTAACTTGATGAGAAGATGACTTCAAATGGGCTTAAAATTTAAACATGAGAGTGCCTGTATGAATAAAACCTTTGATCATTTGCATTGCTGGATTTTAAAAAGACTCTGGCTGAATTTTTCCTTTCCATAACTCAAAGGGAGAAAATACAACTTTCTGTTACTATTTTTCATGTTTTTCTGTGGCACAGCTTTTGTGCTTGTCTCAATCTTTTCTTTCAACAGACCAAAATTATCAGTGTGATTCTGTTTCCTTTTGCACCTCACACAATCCTGCCGAGACTTCAACTGCTTCTCCAGAAGGGTTCTATACGTCTTTTGTGGGATCTGCTTGTCCCACATGGATGTCTCATGCATCCTGGGCATATCAAATGGGACTGCATAGGTACAAACAAAATTTTTCCTACACAAGTGAAACACATAGCTTTGCTTCCCTTTTTAAAGACAGATCACCCTCAGACAAGTGGTGCATGTCAGGAACAAAAATGGCAGCCCATGACTCTCTAATTTTCTCACATGCTTATTAAAATATAAAAATTAAACCAGAAAAAGATCAAACCCTTACTGACACAAACAGTAATATTCAACGGGGATGTCATGCTCCATTAAGATTACCATATTTCTCAATGTAGAAGCTATCCCAAATCATATAGAAAGCAATACTAATGTCTGTGGCTGTGGTGGGCTGACCCTGACTGGATGCCAGGTGTCCTCTAAAGCCACTCTGTCCCTGTTCTACTCAGCTATGCAGGGGAGAGAAAGTATAATGCATGGCTTGTGAGTCAAGATAAAGACAGGGAGAGATCAGTCACCAGTAACTGTCATGGGGAAATTAATTTAATTTATTACCAATAAAATCAGATAAAATATGATAATGATAAAACCAAAATTTTAAAAACACCTTTCCTCCCACTCCTCCCTTCTTCCTGAGCTCAACTTCACTCCTAATTTTCTGTGCTTCCCTGCCAGTGGTGCAAAGATTTGGGAAATGGAGCCTGTGGTCATTTCATCACACATTGTCTCGGTCACTGATTCCTCCTCAGGGGCAGGAGTCCTCACTGCCCCATTGTGGGGTCCCTCCCACAGAAAAGAGTTTTCCACAAACTTCTCCAACGTGACTCCTTCACAAAGGTGGCAGTTCCTCAGCTGCTTCAGTGTGGGTTGTGTTAACTGTCTACAGACTCCATCAGCTTCCAGAATCCAAACTGGGCAGAAACTTCTTGTAGCAGAAACTTCTTGTAGCAGAAACTTCTGCCCCTGGCTGAGTGTATGATACAGGGAATTGCAGATCACAGTAATACACATGACATTTGAAGCATTGGCATCTAAATGATGCTCAGAGTTGTGTGAGTTGGCCACTCCACCATTCTGCAACTGTTGAAAGCACGACTGGATGTTCTTTTCATAGTCCCATACTTTGTGCTGTAAGTCATGCCAGGAGAAAAGTAGATGCTTCCACTGATGATCATTTCATTGCCATCCTGCCCAGCAGTGCTCTTCACAGCACCCTGCTGTCATCAGGAATAATGTTCATGAGCCAACCCAAGGGAAAACTTTAGCCAAACAGAAGAAACTCATATCCATTGCAGTTAACACATCTGCAAACACATGCTTGGAGAAAGGCCTGGAGAATATGAATGCAATCTGCTCATTTTAGGTACCTAAATTCTAAGGTTAAATTTCAGGCGCTGTCTGTAACAACTCTAAAGTAAGAGTTTCAGTTCCCTATGCAGAGGCATAAGGGCTTTTCAAGGTTTCCAAAAAGAAGACTTACCAGAATAATTTTCAGATGGGATTTTGCTCTAGTCTTCTTTCAAAGCTCAGATAAACACTAATGCTCAAAGCTCTCATGGCTAAGGTTTAAGGAGCCAAAACCAGAGTATTAGTAAGGTAGAGACCCTAAGAACATCAAAATTTACGGGTGACTGCTAGCTCTACCTAAAATAATATTAAAAATTAACCATAAGTTGTAGAGAACTGTGTCCTCAGACATTCATCCCAGCTGATCAGAACATGACAGCAGAATACATCGCTGCCCTGAAACATCATGACTTTAATCTGCTCCTTGCACCTCCTTGGTAGGCATGGAGTTAAGTGTATGGATCCTCAAGGAAGGAAAACTCACAGAAGTCTTACAATGATTTTTTTCACTCTCTCTTTTGGGAGTGATGATCTGAGTTAGCAGGAGCTATTTTTTTAATATGCCTGAGGTTTTACAGCCTTGAAAATGCAGAGTAGACACCAGTAGACAGGAGAGAATTTAGTTACCAGCACTTCTTTCTTTTTGTTCATATTAACATTCCCTTAAATATAGGCTTAAATAATTCCATTGCTAACTGTGAATAACACTGCTTGTCTGAGAAGCCACAACAAGTTTATATGGATGCATAACTGTACAATCCAAATTTCAGGAATTAATTTTCTCAGTGTCTCAAATCTTGTAAAATGTTTTGCAGTAAATTTATTCTACTACATCTAATAAGGCTTTTTTTCTGCACTATCATTACATTTCTTCAAAGCATTTCCAATAAGAACACTCCAAATTATGTCCCCTCAGCTAGTTCATCTGTTCAGTCAATAAGCAACATTTTATTGCTTTTATGAATTAAGCCCACTTTACATCCAATCATTTTGCAAACATCTGTAGCCGATTCAGTCTAGGGAGCTTTTGAAAAATCAATCAGCAGGGAACAGCTTTCACTTCTTCTTTTTCTTTTTTTTTTTAATTTTAATAAAGTGTTTACACATGTTTGCTCCATATGAAATAGGAAAAGCACTAAGCTTGGTTGTCATATCTGAACATTACAGTGAAGCTCACCTAACATATACAGGCTTTTTATCTAAAAAGGAGACATGATGGCAGCATTAAAATGATAAAGTATTAATAATTTCTGTCCTAGCAATGAGCAGCTAAACCAGAGTATTATAGCAGCTCAAGAATATGAGTAACAAATAATGAAATTTCTAAGTTGTATAGCAAAGCTCCAGTATTTCAAATTTCTTTCTTCTACTGTATTGTGTTTGTGAGGAAACCACAGAGAAAGAAAGAAAAAAAGTTTTGAAAGAACCTAAAGGATTAATATTAGAGAATATTGAGACTTCATTATTTTTCTTTTGAAAATTGCTAATTCATTAATTTTAAGATTCTCCAAATAATGTGCTAAGTAGTATTGATGAGAATAAAATTTTTGCTTAAATTACAAATAATTCTACCCCAGATTAACCCAAAAATAAGGATATTCAGCTCAAATTATGAAAAAAAACTCCAAACAAAATTAATTTTCATTTAACCTAAGGACCTGAATCCATTTCTTACTTGCACCTAAAATTCTGGAATACTCCCAGGTTAAATGGAGGTTTTTTAACTTTGAAAGAGCTCAGTTTCATCAGATTATGCAATTGTCTAGATTTTGGATACTTTTTGATATGGGAAAATACTTTTTTTCCCCAGCTATCCTTGGAATCGAGATTTCTAGCTTGATGATTCCTAAGCCAAGTTGATTTCAGTGTGTCATTCTGTAAAACAGAGATCATTCCCCTCATTCTACACTTTTGTATTTTCTGTAAGTGAGTTGGAAATAGTTTAGGCTTGTTTGCTATATTTTTTTACAATGCAGTACAAATTAATAACAGTAAGTTGCGCCCATCTGGTGTTTCCTCTGGTTGATGTGGGAGTGAAGAGGGACATATTTCTGTCTGAATAACCTTGGAAGAAAAGCATATCAATTATGAAGCACCAGAGCAAACTGTGAAAAACTGAAGCAAAGAGCTGGAGTGGTGACTTCTAAAAGTTTACCAGTTTTAGCAAAGTTAATTATATTCACTTAAGGCAATTATCTCAATGGCCAGAATGCTTCCTGATATCAGCTATTGCTCAGTTAGTGAATCCAATAAGGAGAATTGTTGTGTGGTTGAAGGTATTTGGAACCAGGTTCTTAGTTTTCTAAAACATTTGTCAAATTATTGCTTTAATATCCATATCCATATTCCTTGAAAATGTCATTTAATTGGTTTATAAATTGAGTAAATTGGCATATAAAATACTTAATTTTACATTTTGGAGTTTAAGAAAGGACAGGTCTGATCTTTCATCTTGTTGTGAATGTTACTTTTGATATCATGTTAGGTGAATTCTCTTGGAAAGTTATATCCCTTTCACACCTTGTAGGGATTTTTACACACGGGTGGAATAAACCAGTGTTACTTCTTCTGCTGGATATTTTTGGGTGCTTTTGCTCAGGAGGTGAGAAAGCTGACACTGCAAGAGAGTGGGGGGTGATTTCTGCTGCCCAGCAGCAGAACTGTTTGATGCAGAACTGCTCTGGCCCAGTCCTTGAAACTGCTTGCAGCCCTTTGGGGAAAAAGGGCTTGTGGAAGCAACAAAGATCCTCTCCTGAAACTGAAGCCCTGTTTGGCATGAGTCAGCCTGTGCAGGAATGGTCTGATCATACCATCTTGGAGAAACTGCCAGGAGTTTTGCCCTGGAGCCACCAGGAGGGAGTGACCATGCAGGCTGCATCCAGTGCTGGGAAAACACCCAGTTCTGGAGGACAGCACCATGCAGCCCCACCCCTCATCTCCCATCACCTCCCATCTCTCCTCACATCTCATCTCCCATCATCTCCCATCTCTCCTCACCTCCCATCTCCCATCACCTCTCATCTCTCCGCACCACCTCGGGACACTTGGGACCTGCAGGACTTGGCCAGAGTTCCTTTTCTCCTGCCCTTTCTATGCACTGACTCCTTGGTTCAACACTGCAGGAAGGGCTGGTAAAATAAAACCTCTTGACTCTCCTCAGTCTTCTTTATTTTTTGTAGGTGTCTTTCTTACTGTGCTTGGTTGCTTTTGATAGGTGGTTTTGCTTTTGTTCTCTTAATTTTTTCTTTTGCCCTGTGATCCGTGGGAATAACCTTGCTGTACAATTAATGTGGGTGACCAATCCATTTGAAGATACTTGGCATACTAACTATTTTTTAAAAGACTCTTACAGGTTTTTAATATATATTGTTGGCATTTTATTTGGGAAGGTCATTTGAATATTTTCTCAGAACTGCTGAATTGATGTCATAATTAATTTTGTTACTTCTGATGTTTGCTTTCCTGGGCACCATTTCATGTAATTAAAAAAACCCCAAACAACCACAAAGAAAACAAAAAACAAACAAAAAGCCTACAAAATTAAAATATAATTAAATAAATTACTTGATTTGTTTTATGTTTGCTTTTTTCCCTTAGATTTTAATTTTAGCAATTCTTTAAAAATATATATATAAGAAATTGAATAAAGAAAGTAACTAACATATTTTTCTCTCAAATGGAAGTTTTAGATAATTGTTTGGTGTTTATCTAGAACTGGAGATTACATGTTTGCAACTGGTATATTGACAGTTTCATTAAACTTTCTCTGGGAGCTCCAGGACAAATAATGTGATATTTTAAAAGAAAATACTTAGGATCAAATTCAGTAAATCTGCTTTATTTACATGCTGAGGGTACTATGAACTTCAGTGCCCACACTGGGGGAGCTCAGGGCACTTATCTGAGAAAGTACACACAGTGTCTCACAGACAGAGCCAGTACCAGTGATGTCTGATTTTGGGAGAATGGTTACAAAAATTATAGTATTTCTGTCAGTCACTTGGAAAGTCTCTATCCCTAAAGGGACTAAACAGAAACAGTTGATTTAGCAATCACCACAACAGAAGACATAGAAAACCTCAGTGAGGAGGCTGTAGGCAGTAAAGAAAACTCCTGAAGCAGATCAGCTGTTGATATAATGGAAGTACTTTATGTTGGTAGGTGATCTGTCTAGGAGGCTCCTGTTCAGATTTCTCCCATCCTTTCCTTGAATTCTCATCCCACTTCCTTCTCTTCCTTTTTCCTTTTCCAGCTGTTCCCCACCAACCCCCAGCAGTGCTGAGTCATGTGGAATTTGGTGTTCTCACAGAAGCAGTAGAGAGCTCCAGCAGAGGCAAAGTGAAACACCAGAAAGACCGTCACACATCCCTTCGGAGCTATTCTGCAGTGTGAGGCTCCTAAAGGGCCAATGTCTTTGTACCAGAAGTTTTGTCATGCTACTTTTGGCTTTTGTCCAGCAACTGTGTAAGCCTAGTGCAAAGTGCATTTTCTTCCCTGGGAGCTGAAGTCTATGCTGGGAAAATGTGTGAAAATCAACATCATGAGCATTTGAAGTGGTGACTCCTGATACATCATGGTGCTTCTTTTAAGGCTGTCCCATAAACTAAAGAGCAACATAGACACCCTGAGCTGAGGTCACCTGAGTACCCAAGTACATCAGGTTGGTGTCACCAGGCACTGCCTTTCAGGGGAGCTCTCCGACAGAGGTGGCATTTGCACCTTTGCCACAAGGACTCTCTGCTGCGTCCTTAGATCTGATCTCTGTGTCTATTTAAAGTGAATTGAACTTTCTGGGGTGATTGCTGCACTTAGTTCAGTGACAATAGTTGGGACATGGCAACCATAACATGATAGCTGTTGGATCTGGCAGTTTACAGGGACAGCCACACCCAGGACAGAGCCACTGCAATCTTCTAAATTTGGGGGACTTTGTTGCTTTGGAGATCAGACTACAAAAGTGCATACAGGCTCATGCCTATAGCTTCCCTGATGAGCAGCCTTTTCTTGGCAGGTTTCAGCCTTCACTGATCCAGGTTTAGGCACTACCTAAGGAGCAAAGTTCAGCCTTTTTTTCAGCTGCCTCTTCTGCTCTCAGAGCGATTTGTTTTGCCTTCCCAGTTGTGTTTTAATACCTCTAAAACTTATACTTCTAACATAGTCAGCAAAAGCAGCCCTGGGATTCAGAATCTCGCAGACAAACTGTCAAAAATGAAACCAACTGTTCATTAACATTTTTAACTGCAAAGAAAAGGTCTGGGGATCTATATAGTTAGTTTTCCCATTAAACTGATAGCATAAGAAGCATAACTATCATCTACGCGTTTCTACCTTTACCTTAGCCTAGTAATGTGCGAAAATGCATTTTTTTATGTAACTAATAATCATTATGAGGTGCTAATTGCCAGATTTGAAAACACTTCTAGCCTACATAATTTCATTGTTTACAATATTAGATGCAAAAGCAAAAAGAATTGTTTGTGACACCCCTTGGACAAAGACCAGAATGTAGATTTGCATTAATGCTCCAGTAAACAAATGATCATCAAGGAAAGATTAAAACACTGAGGTGGTTTCAATTCTTCCTCTCTGTTCCCCCCTACTTTCAGCTTTGTTTCTCCTGTCATTACAAGTATCTCAGCTGCATTTTCAAATGTTTGATTATCATGTAAGCATACTCTATAAAATGGTACATAATAGCATCATAACCCATATGTTCCCTACCATGACAGAACAAAAGCGTTTCTTGTGCTTCGTTGTAGGAACTAAATAGGAACTGTTCATTCAAATTTCCAACTTCCCCAAAATGAAACACAGAAAGTAGGTGTGAGCTACAATGTTCTATGCGATCCAATGCAAATGTATGCAAATTTCTTCATATTAGAATCATTGTCTAGTTGTCATCCTCACATGGGGCACATCAAAGCCATATGACCTGATTTTGCACCTGCTGTTTAATTAAATTTACAAGGCAGACACTCTCTCTACTCCCGGTGATATACAAATCCATTTTTACTACCGCAGCTTCTAATTTACAAGGTAGGCGACTGCTGTGTTTCACTGTCAATAGCTGCCCAACTGCTCTTTGTTAAAGTGAAGATTAAAAACTGAAAACTGGCCACCATTTGAGTGTATGAATTAAAAGAAATATTACATGTGATTTCCCTCTTCACCTTTTTAAAAAATCAGGCAAAAGCAAAACTGCAGTAGGAACACTTGATACTGATTATAACAGTCTTGATTTCTTCATTCCCCCTGCTGTGAAGAGGCCGAGACACAACACTTTTGTCAAGTTATCAATAGTTTTTTTCTGTTTTGCTGAAGCCATATGTTGAAATGTAGCAATGTACTAGTGCTAGTAGCAATGATATTAACAAAGCTGTCTCTTTTCCTGGATGATCATGCAAAGTTTTCAGTATTTATGCTATTGAATTCACGTCTTGCTTGGAAATGATTTTGCTGATCTTAATTTGGTTTTTTCCCCCAAAAAACAAAACCTGTTATTTTTACTGCTTCCAGTGTGCAGCCAATAAGGCTGCAATAAGTCAGTAAGTCAGAATGCTCAGTACTATGAAATTTTTCTCCCTCTTTTAGACCAACTCATCAGCTGGTGCTCTGCTATAGCTAACTTAATTAATGCCAAAGTATTATTTAGGTGTGTGGAGAGAGCAGAAATTTTAAGTTACCAAAATGTACTAATTAACTTTTATTTCCCATAAAAATCATAGAAGCATAGTGTGGTTTGGATTGGAAGGGATCTTTGAAGATCATCTCGTTCTAACCTCCCTGCCATGGCAGAGATATCTTCCACCACACCAGGTTTCTCACAGCCCCACCCAACCTGGCCTGGAACACTTCCAGAGATGGGAGGAGCCACAGCTTCTCTGGGCAACCTGTTCAAGTCCCTCAACACCCTCCTATTAAAAGTGTTCTTTATATCCATTCTAAATCTACCTTCTTTTATTTTAAAACTCTTGCCCTTTGTCCTGTTGCTACAGGTCTTATAAGCCCCCTCCTTAAGTATTGAAAGACTGTAGTCTCCCCAGGGCCTTCACTTCCTACTGCTAAGCAAGAATACTTGAGTTTAATTAACAAAAATTATTAACATTATCTTTAACTGAAAACTATTGCTAGCAACACCCCAGATAATGGGGGCGGGGGGGGGTAATCACCCTTTGCTCACTTCCTTTTACAGATAAAGAAAAGCAGCAGTAATTGTAATACCGTATTCACAAGTGGTGAGACGCTTTCTGCGAGCCACCTTTAACTACTGAGATTAGCTCGTTCTCACCTTGTTTATCCTTAATTTAATGACACATTCTCTAGGTAGCTCTGAGGATAGATGGGAGAGGACAGGGGACCATGCTTCTGTGAGTCAAGCCGTGCTGTTAGAACTGCAAGGGCAGGGGGACATTTTTGGGGCTGCCTTTGGGTGGCAGCACACGTTCACTCTATGACAACTGTATTTGCTAGAGAAGTTAGAACTACTCCTTACGTATAAATTAAAGATGCTTCCCCCCTACACACCCCATTTTTTTTTTCATTAACTACGTGGTGCAAATAACTGAGATTAGCAGTGTTTTCTGATCTGCAAAAACCAAGCTTTGCCATGCTAAGAGGAAAAAAACCAAACAATGAAAACATTTCTTAAGACCCTGTCTATCTCAAACCCTCCTGTCAGAGTTATAATGTGGAGCAAATTATCCCAAATTCCTGAACTGCTCCCCGCAGACTAACTTGCTGTAGCTGCTGTGCCCCCCTGTGAGTGCCAGCAGCCAGTCCCAGAGCTGCCAGCAGCAGCCCAGGTGACCCAGGGTGGTGACAGAGCTGGTGCTGTGCCATGCCCACCAGCATGGAGCCACGAGGAAATTCAGCTTGGTGCTACAGGCAGGATGCGGCTGTGATGCTTCTGGGAGTTCCCTGAGAAGAACTTACTCTCAGGAAACAATTGTCACAACCCTCAATCCTGTATTTATTAGGAATGTCTCATGCTTTTACATCAGCCCTGGTTCCTGTATAATTTTCTTCCCAGATTATGGCATATATATAATTTCTGAAGTTACTTGACACAATTTTTCCTAGTTTCCTTGGGTTCTACTTCAATTGTAGAACTCTACTTCCTTGAGTCCCTTTAGAAAAGTTAATTCAGATCAAATGTCTCCAATATTTCCAGGACAATGGATGTGTACTTCCAGCACAACTTTTCACTCCTTAACTTCTCTTTTGCCCCTGAGGGTATCTCTGTGAGTGTGGAAGCTGTTCTTTGTAGTAAGGAAGTCACGTCAGGTGTGACTCCCACTTCAGCAGGAGCTGCCACAAATTCAAAGCCTCAGCAAGGCAAACTTTTCAAATAACCCCAAAAGTGCAAGAAAAAACAAACAACCCCAAACCAGAAATTAAAAGACCACAATTGGCTCATATTTGGGCAAGTTTGGACACAACTAAAAGACCCAGTGGGAGCTGACAGCATAATTTTGCCTAGTGTTTTCTCACCATGTAAATGGTTATAGGCAATGATCCTTTGTCTACCTTGGACATTTTATAATATAAATTTTAGACCAGAAACAATAATTAGGACTTACCTCTTAAATAAAATACAACCTAGTTTCCACACAGTCCACTTTAGGTTGCAGTAATACTTTAATTTTCCTGTTGATTCATATTTTAATGAGGAAACTATTATTGCAGTATCTTCATTGTTTAATTAAAATTATAATTAGATATTAAAATGCTAAAGCACAAAAGTAAGTTCTTGCTGAAGGGTGTCCTCAGGAAAACAAAGACTTATAAGGGTTTTTATGGCTTTGAGAAATTAGATGTGGTCACCAAATTGCATCTGATTTTTTTTCAATAATAATTACTTCACTAAGAACATACTGGGCTGCATAAAGAATTACTGGATTATATTTAGTAGCCTGTATAATGAAAAAGGTCATTCTTGATAATCAGTGTCGAACTTTAGGCCCTAAACTCTATAAATCAAGCAAATCAAAGGTAAAAAAGCAATTACACTTAGCATTTGCATAGTGTTAAAAAAGCACAGACCATAGAACTAATAAACCTTCAGGGTCCCAATCTAATTCATTTCCTCTCCACTACAGCGTTAACAACATTCAATATTTCATCATTATATACTGTCTAATATTTAGAGGAAAATAAAGAATAAGGTATGAAGATATAACTGCCTCTTCCAGTAAGAATATACAATAAATAAGAAACTATAGATCCAAAACCATATAATAAATAATAATATTGTAGTAATATCGATACAGATGTTAAGGAAATAATTGATACATATGATAAAAAGTTCCCAGTTACATTTCAGAATCAAAAAGCAGGATAATAAAAGCAATTTAGGGATAATCTGGTCCAGATTGGAATATCTGTGAGGTTCTAGAGCCTTTCTGGAGACTTGTTTTCTTCTGGTGCAGCAGATAGAGGATGGGCAGGATACCCCAGCATGCCTTGATATGCCAGCTTCTCTGAACCCAGACAGATTCCTGAGAGATGCCAGCTTCTCTGAACCCAGACAGATTCCTGAACATCCCTAGATGATAATGGGAGATATTGATATGTAGATATTACATTTGGGTATTTTAGTCTTGAACTTAATCTCAGGGTAAGAACCTACTGAAATGGATGGGCTCCACTTGCCTAGAGATACAGTGTAATGCCTCAACCTCCAGCTGCTCCAGAGGACAAGGGTATCCTTCTGCTGCAGTGCCACACTGCCAGGTCTTGGGGCATGTGAACGGCATTTTACTTTTCTGCCCCTGTAGCTCACACAAATATGTACATATGTTTTCAAGCAACCCAAGAAACACATTGGGAAGAAATTAAGCTTCTGGAACATGGTGCAATATCAGACATAGCATGGGCACAGAAACAGTAGTTGTGACTGAAGGCCTGCTACTGATGGGTACATGGTCCTGTTCAGAAAGCACAAAACCCAAAGCTAATGATCCCTGCAAATGAAGAGGGTTGGATTCAGTCACCCACAAATACTCCTTCTACCTCATGGTACTAGAATAGGAAATAGGGACCAATTTGTTTGGTTACTATCAAAGAGAAGGCTGGAAATTTTTTGTTGTGTGAGATTCTGGTGAGGGAAGCTACAGCCTCTTCACTGCACTTGCACCAGGGAGGAAACATGGCTTTAGAGCTCAGATTCCTTGCCCATGTTCAAGTCACTACACCACTCTGTATTGCTGTGTTTCATGACAGGCATTGACAAGCTTGACTGTTATTAATGGAAGTGATTTTATGAATTTGCATTTTAATAAGTTTGAAATTTTATTCCAGGTCATTTCTGACTGTCCTAATTGGTCGTCTTCTAAAAATGAGTATGATAGGTATTATTTTAGGCAAAGACCAAAAATTGTAAATAAAGAAAACTTAGAAGGAGAAACAGTATATGGGCCTTTTGGCATTTTTTTGTTTTGTGCATGATATGAAAATATATAAATGAGTCAGAAAGGCAGAATTTCTCAATATCCTTCCCAAGAGCTGATTTCATTTCATTTCTTGTACATTATAAATGGTCTGCTAATGTCTGTGCTCATTGTGTACTTAAAGGTTTTATCCACGCAGCTCCATGATGTAAATGCCCAGTAAATTGAGTCCAGTATTTTTCCAGCTTTGCATCAGTAGGGGGGACATTGCACATATTAGAATTTAAACTGGGTGACAGGACCACAGATAAGATTTATTATGCAGGAAACATCAGCAACAGGATTGACATAAAAGACAAATTTTAATTGCAAAAATATGGCAACAATGTCTTGTGAAGACAGCACTACAGTTCATTTCTGGCTTGTACTGAATGGTGAATATATGTTGAATTTGTCACATTATTTTGGGGAAAAACAAACAAAAAACTGAAAAGGTTAGAACTTTTGTCCTCATGCTTTTAAAACAATTGTTTGATTTTTCATATGTACTTATGTGGAATTTTAAAAAATAATGGCTGTTCCTTACAAATGCTTCCTTTTGTCTCTCTGAAATAAACACTTCATTTCAGATAGAACAAGTTGTTTCATTTGAAGGAAGCGAACATTGGAAGGAAGAGGCAGGGAGAACAAATATTGATGTTATAACCTGGACCAACACATTTGCATTGTGTTTTAGTTTGATTACCCACATTGTCTTCTCATTAACACCAGCAGCATCTGAATAGCTGGACTGCAATCTCCTCATCTATCGGTCATGGAAATCACCGTGACCGGGGTGAGCCGCAATCAGCGCCAGCAGCCGCGGCGTGACGGGGCAGGGGCAGAAGGGGATATCCATGCTGCTTCCTCACAGGGCTTTGGGTTAAACTGCTTCCTCACAGGGCTTTGGGTTAAAATGCCTCCTCAAAGGGCTTTGGGCTAACTGCCTGCAGCTGGACAGCTGAGGCCACTGCTGGCCGTGGCTTTGTCCTGACCACTGCCCATGGGGTCAGGTTCACCCTTGCAGCAGTGATTACCCCTATCTCAAGTGAGGCTTGGAGTGTGAGGCTTCCTGCTGAGGAGGTAAAACAGAGACATCCAGGAGAGAGAGCGAAACAAGAGCAGGGAGTAGAGTCGGAGCTGAACCACAGCTAGCTTTGTCCTAAGTGACTGACGGGATCTGCTGGAGTAAGTGCCTGAGAGGGCTCTGCAAGGCACAGAGCTCTTTACAGACTCCATTAGAACTCCAATAGACTCCATTCTAACTCATATGAAGCATTTTTAAAAACAATCTCATATTTTTTCTAATAATAGCTTTGTTTTAGAAAACTAACAGACTATTGTGTGCTTTGATGGGCTCTGGTCAGCTTTGTGGCGCCTCACTAATGTCAGGGGGATCCTTATTTTTTGCTGAGTTTTTGCGAGGGAAAGTACTGGTTGGGGTGGGATGTGTACGTATAGGCTGGAACCCAATTTTTTGTGAGTCATATGTAATTCTGACTGAGGTTGCAAATTACAAGCATGCAACAGTTTCAATAATTTTTAAGCTTCTTTCCATTTAAAAACATCACTTTAGAGTTGTTCATCCCTGCTGAAACTTCTCATTTATTCAGTGCTGAAAAATGGTGGAGCCACATGTGCAAGGCAATGGTAATTGAGGTTTCTTGAGGCAGAAATCAAGAGGTGAAAAAAGAGTGCCCTCTGACATGCACTCATGGGAGCTGAAATGAAAAACTCATGAGATATCAGTCAAGACATGAACGTCACTGAAGGTTCAAGGTAACAATAAGAGGAACAGCAAAAGCTCATCTTTAGTCAGCTTAGTACTGAGAGAAAGGCTGCTTTTCTGAAAACATCAGTATATGTGGCCTTCCAGCCCCCACCCCAAATCCTCTAGAAAGGAAAATTAATTAATTGAGGATGAGATTTTTGCCTAACCAGTTATTTCCAGCATCGCATATGCATGTTCCTTTATGAAAAAGTTAACAAAGCCTGGAAAAAACCTGTGACATCGGGTCTGAATCTCCCCGCTCTTACTTACACACACAAAATTACCTAATAAATATAGTTTATTTGCTCTTTAAGTTTAATAGAGTTTGAGTTTCACACTGCCATGTTTTTGGCTTTTATTAATGAAATAAAAACAACTTGTGCTTTATTTTCTAGTAGAAGAACTTCTAAACTCAGTTGCAGTAAATGCCCAAAAGTTCCTTTAGTCTGTCAAAGCCCCTGAATACATTCAAAACTGTGGTGGAAAATGGAGATATTATGCAGTGTGTAAGGTGTTGTAACTCAAACTAAGCAATTTGGAACATCTCTGCATAGGTCTGACTGGACCTCAGTTCAATCTCTTAAATTTTCTCACAGTTTAATATATATGGTCTTTTATGCAAATAGATATGTATCTTGACTATTTTGTACATTTGCCCTTGCAAATGAGCATATTTGAGTTTAAATATGACATTTTCTTTCTAAAGAAAATATAGTATATACAGATAATGAAACTGAATAATGTGCCTGTTCTAATTCTAGCTTCTAGGATTCCATACATGTGAAAATTAGAGACCACTTGAGAAGAAAAATTTGCAATATTTTAATTAATTTTATAGGTTAAAACACAAGAGTCCTGGGGTGTGTCTAGAAAAGTTAAATGCTTTCTCCAGCACTACAAGCTTCTAACAGATTATTGTCCCCACTGGTCCCAAAAATAAATACATAATAATTCATACTGTTTCTTGGGTTTAAAATGTACTTGATATCATAAAATAGATGTAAGCAAAGACAGTCTCTGCTACACAGAATAATTATCCACCAATTAGGTTTGCTGGATCCAGTCTTGTGCTGTCCTTGCCTGAAGGAGCAAAGAGCCCTTTTGATATAGCCGCCAGTTTCATTCCTTCCCCCACCTTCCTGCGTTTGTCTGGTCTTTTCCAGTGTTAAGGCTTGCTCTGGTGAACCTGTGAGCTGCTTCTACCACAACTTCATCAGTGTTTTTCTCTGTACCAGTCTCTATATAAGAGTTTTCTTTGTAGAGCTGGTAGGCAAAGCCAATGACCTCTCCCTGATAAGTTAAATTATGAACTTCTGGGGGATAATCTACAACTTGTTTGAGCCTCTACTAAACAGAAGAGTAGATAAATTAAATAAATGTTAAATATGTTAGTAAAATAAAACAAATTTGATTTTGGTATCATAAATGTAAAGGTAGTCCTCTTGGAGGAGCACATGGTTTGTAGAGTCACTGTTGAAGCCAAAAATTTGTATGATGTGAAACACAAATGGCACAGAAATACGATGCGAGTGATTAGTGGAATTTGTTTCAAACACTGTTACATGTTCTAGCAAAGGACATTGAATGAAATATGTACAGTGGAACTCTCTTCCTTGAGCCAGGAAGGGATAAAAGGCTCAAACCCTTCACATACACCGCAGGCAAGATGAAAGGGATAAACTAATACGTTATACCAGACTATTCCATCTGAAATCTGGTTTTAAGCTGTTCTGAGGTAACAAAAATGAAAGAAGTATTTTTCTATACAAATTCCCAGAACATATTTAATCTAAATGCTCATGTATAATTGTCATTTTCTGTTTTCATAGTCCTGCAGTGGCTCCTTGTGAATTCACTGCACAAACCCATGGTTGATTCACTCATTCAGCTGCATTCAAGTACTACGCCATGACATTGTACAGTCTCTCTTCTAAAAGGAAAAGTCTCAGCAAGGAAAGGAAACCTAGTAAGATTTTCTACAAAGACATTTTCAGTTTCTTAAATTCCAAGCATGTCATAGTGTCCTAGGACCCTGACAGCCTAGGGCGGTCCTTCTGCCCTGACAGCCTCTTCTGCCCTTCATCAGGCAGATGCAGTTCTATACAAATTGAATAGACTTCTGTAAACATAAAAAACAAGAAAAATAAAAGTGCAACATCAATTAACAAATTTGAAATTAAATTATAAGTAACTGAAATTAACTTCAAGGAGTTAAGGGATTTCAAGTTCAGATGTTATTTTATTGCTGATCAGACACACTGTATTTACAATTTCACCTAAATATGAAGTAAAGCTATATAGTAATATATAGTAATTAATTATAGTAATTCCATGTAGTAAAAACAATGAACATGATTATTAGGTGGTTCTGGGACTAAAATCTTCTTCATTTCAGGCTGCTGCAGTAAAGCTATTTCTCTTTCTGGCATATCAGCTAGTGGGAAAGAAAGGTGGATAAGTACATGTGTACATGAATTCCACACTGTAACTCCATAAACAACACACACACATAAAATTCTGTGTGAAATAAGAAGGTTTATGTTCATATTCAGAAAAATAAAAGATATCTAAATTCAAGTTCCCTGAATAATGTGATTTACACATCTTACTGAATCATTATTGTAATCTTCAGTTACAAACTGATTGTTTCACTTGGTGAAACCTACAAATTTCCTTTTCTTCCAAGCAGATATTCATTCCACACCACTTCATTATAGCAGTGAAGACTGAAACTTAAAAAGAGAAAAATTCACCTACAGGCTATAAGAAATGTGAAAATGTTTTTTTTTCCTGATATTAGAAGTAGATAAATTCAGTTTATTTGTAGGTGCCTTCCAGGTAAACCTATGTCTGCACACTTTGCTTTCCACCATGGCTGCCCCTAGTTTCTTTTGTTTCATCCAGAGATTAATAGCTGCTTTTGCAGCAGAACAGAACTAGGAACAATCTAACCATCAGCTTGTGTTTTGCTGTGAGTACACCAGTTTAGCAAGTGTTGTGGTTTAATTCCAGCTCAATTGCATGTAAGTGCCCACTCACCTCCCCCTTGCTGGGATGGGGGAGAGAATCAGAATAGCAGAAGTGAGAAAACTCATGGGCTGAAGTAAAACCAATTTAACAGGTAAAGCAAAAGCCATGCACACAAGTAAAGCAAAACAAGGAGTTCATTTACTCTGTTCCATAGGTGGGTGGGTGTTGACAGGACAAAAGCACATAGCCTCAAGCTGCACCAGGCGAGGTTCAGGTTGGACATTAGCAGGAATTTCTTCATGGAAAGGGTTGTTGGGCATTGGAATGGACTATCCAGGCAGGGGGAGTCACCTCTGTTCTTGGAAATGTTCAAGAAACCACTGGATGAGGCACTTACTGCTGCAGTCCAGGTGACAAGATGGTGTTTGGTCAAAGGTTGGACTCGCTGATCTTTTCCAACAAAAATGATTCCGTGATTCTGTGTTCAGCCATCCCCAGGAAAGTAGGGCTGCATTAGACATAATGGTGATTTGGGAAGAAAAATGCTGTCATTCCAGATATGTATCCTTCATCCTTCTCCACCCAGCTTTACATGTTGAGAATGCGATATGCTACAGGTGGGTCAGGCAGGGTCGGATGTTCCAGCTGTGTCCGCTCCCAGCTCCTTGTGCATCCCCACTCCACTCACTGGTGGGGTGGGGTGAGGAGAAGAAAAGGCTTTGACTCTGTGAGCCCTGTTCAGCAGTAATGAAATAATCTCTGAATTATCAAAACTGTTCAGCACAAATCCCAACCATAGACCCATATCAGCTACTGTGAAGAAAATTAACCCGCTCTCAGTCAAAGCCAGCACACTGAGCAAGATAGCAAGAACAACAAAATTTTCTTATGGAAAGAGTGTCTTTTTATGTATCCAAGTCTTTTCAGGGAAGTTTTACTCTGTATCCTTTTTTTGGTTTTTCTGAGGAATCTTTACTCAACATTCTTAAGATATGTAACAACCCACAGGGGAATGGAATCAAATATAATACTGTACTCATAAACCACAAAAAGTACTGATTAGCAAGAGAAAAAAAATGTTTGATCAGATTGAAAAATGTACTATGAAATTGCAGAGATCTGAATTTTTAAAGGCTTATTACCATATTGCTGTGCTCAGGAAAATGACTACACATCAGTATACATTTTAATTAAAGCATAAAGTTTTAAGGCTAGATTCTATTGAGTTCTTAGTCAGCATACCCAGAGGGCTCCCCTCCCTGTTTGATAAAACACATGATTTTAGTGACCTGGAAACTTGTACTTTTCTAACAATGGCAAGCAGCTATTCAAAAAAAGAGACCTAAGATATGAATTACCTGTTCAGATTTACACATTTTTATAAGCTTTTTTGTAAATTTAGAGTCCCTATAAGGATACTTGATTATTGATAGGCATATTTAAAATTCAGCTATGAAATTACGAGCCTGCTATGTAAAAAATAAAGAAGTGATGATCAAAATGCTCAAATGGATGATAGTATAATTTTTTTTTGTGTTTATTGACAACACATGTTCATCTGAGATCCTGAATATATACACAAAAAGTATATTTTTCCCTGCTTTAATACATATATTAAATACATGTATATATATACATATATGTATATATATAAACAAGATTGGAAGTATACTTTTAGAACTTTTATGAAGGAGAATACAATAAGGTGTGTGCTCATCTTAGCTTTAAATATCTATTTTGTGTGTTGGCCTGGGAGATTGGTCTCTGTAGCCTCCCTTTACAGTCAGGAGAGAAAATTAAGTTTTTCCCAAGAGAAATCCATAGTACCCTTTTCAACAGGTTGCTCTGTATTAGCTTCCACATGGAACCTATTTCTCTCTTTTTGGCTAGGTAAGTGATAAGCCTGTTAACTTTGGTCATCCTCTGTAAGCATCTAAACAAGGTAGTAGTGTCAATTCCTTGTACACAACAATTAGGCGCAGTAGCTTTCTAGTTGAAATGTCAGTAATTCGTTCTGGTATCAAGAAGCTGCTTTACACAGTAGTTTGTTCAATACAAATAATAAACCAAGAGTAGGGAGATACACATTTGGTCATCTATGAAGGACTTATTGTCTGCCATGTTCCCATACAGCTTACTTCACACAGTTTACAAATTGTTTTAGACAAACTTTCTTTTGAAGTGAAGCAAAAGGACAAATATTATCCTTATGAATTGTTTGCCACGACCATTTTACATGAAATCCAGTTTGAGCTTTTCTTTTTGTTCTTTGACATTAAAAAAAAAAAAAAATAGAAGAGGAAAAAACTTTGAAATCTGGAATCACTTGGAACCACTCAGTGCTGTCTCAGCTGAGGTGGGGTAGGTGGAGATGCTTCAATTCCCTTAACCAGTTCAGAGCTCCATGCCTCAGGCAGGCAGCACTGTCCTCTGAGGACTTTCCCTAAGTGTGTTTGTGATTGGGTCTAGTGGGACTGGATGTAGTGCTTTCAAAACTGAAGTTTTTATAGCTTATTTTTCCATTATTTGTTTCAGTCTTGGCAAGGGTTAGGGGAAGAAATATCTAAATTTTTGTTGCAGTTTGTCAAAATATAAATACATAATGTTAAAAAACCTCTGAAGTTTGAAGATTATTTTTTTTTAAAAAAGCTTAAAATTGATTATTTTTTTGTGGTTTTCTTGCAAACACTGTTCTCAGATGTTCTCTTTGGTGTCTGAGGCATGTTTGTACTGCCTTCTTCCCTTTTCATGTCCAAGATCATGACTTGGCCCTGACCCAAGATATGAATGAGGTGTTCACCCTTTTCTTCATTCCCCAGTAGTGAGTTTTGCATGGAAAAAAGGACCATGGGAGCTGGTGAGAAATGCTGCTGTGATCCTACAGCTCCTTAGTCCAAACAGTGAAGGCACCACGACTACAAGGCACCATCTGTGTTGCTTCTCTCCTGCTCACGTAGGAAAGCAACCCAGCTTACCTTATCCTGCTACACATTCCTTTATGTGCTTGAGTCAATTTAACACTGCCATACTGCTCTATAATATTCCCTAATGTTTATAGATGTCTCTGCTTTTTTTTTGCTTTTTTTTTTTTCATTAGAATGCCTTGACCATTTGACTATAATTTTGCCCATTCACACTCTCTCCTCTTCAGTAATTCTTGGATCCTGGATCCAATTCTTGGATTGGTGCTACTACACATCAGTGCAGCCCTTCAGCTGCAAATACATGGCCTTAGGAAGCAGGAGGTTGGCACATGACCTTCAGTGTCTTTCTCCAGTGGTTCACCTGGGCTATTCTGGCAGTAGCTTCATTTCAATAGCATGATTGCTGAATCTCCTGGAGAAGGCAGCTAAATTAACAGTAAAAGCAGATAGTCATGAGTAACCTGGACACTAAAGTGTTTCTGTAACTTTTAAGTTGGATAGTTTTAGAGAATGAATAGGTCACTTTCCTGCTGCACTGGTCCTAAGAGTGGGGGAAATAAGGTCTGCAGATCGAATTGTTTAAGGGGAGCAGTTTCCTCAACCAGGCCCAATTTTGTTTGGCAACATTTTGGAGAAACTTATTCTCTGTTCTTTCTTTAACTATACTTAAATCTTCATTTTCCAGTCTATCCTATACTAAAAAGAGAAAGAAAGGAGAGTGGGATAAAATGCTTCTTGAAAATGGTTTTGAAATCAGCATATGGAACGAAAATCTTGAAAAGATTTTTTTTTACCCCGGAACATTGAAGTTGCTGATCTCAAAATAAAGAAAATGTCCCAAACTAAGTGGAGATAGTGCACCTTTCCTCTAACACTGTACAAACCTTCAGAAAGGACTGTGTGAACATATATGTGCCTCAGTTAATCAATTTTAAGTTTCTTTTACAGAGAATTTTGCAGTGGTGTTTGCAGGCATTGTGGTGCACGTTTGGCAAGGAACACAGAGGGCACTCTGGCATCCTTGTGAATGGGCTGAGGATAAGCTACAATTTAAGAAAGAAAAAAAATATTTGTCAGCTGCTTCCTGTACTGCAAGTTGTACATGCTTCTGGGACCTCGTCTTCTTCAGAATGTGGAGTGCTTATTCTCCTTTCTGCAGTTTTCTGCATTTCTGCTTCCATGAGGAGATTTCTCCCATACAGTAGGCCTTCTGTAAAAAAAAATGGGGACCAAAAGAGAGACAAAGTTATTTCCTTTAATACTTGATACCTGCAGCAAGAATACAGGAGGACCTAAATCAGACACTGTTATTCAGACTCAGATAATCAATTGATGGATTCTGACCTAATTATACTGAAATCAACCACATGCCCAATGCATGGATCTCCATCTACACACCCAGTAACTGACTCCTGCAGCCTGGAAATAGCTGATCTGCAGCTGAGATGGGGGTTGCCAAAAAATGAAACGATTTATTCAATATTTGTTGCTTAAATAATGAATTTGCCTAAATAATAGCGTAGCATTTCCACAGTACCATACATATTCAAAGCAGTGTCCAAACAGGAACTCTTTAATTAATTTTTACAGTACCCCCTATGAAGTAGTTAAGTAAGTTAATGGGAGTTCACAGGCTCTCAGGATTGATTAGAGCAGGCAAGCAAGGAAGTGTTTTGCTCTGGCTGATGATGTGAAAGGATAGATGAATGAAGTGGGAGGGAAAGATTCAGCTCTTAGAGCTCTCAAATTTACAAGACAGTCTTTCAGGAACTGAAATGACTATCATCAATATTAAGTTAAAACTGTCCTTTAAGAGCCACATTATATTTGGATTTTTTACTTTATTCCTGGTGAAAGTATAATATTTCTTTTTTCACCAGAGTTAGTGCTATTATATTTTAATGATTATTTAGCCTTATTCCCCAAAAGGAATATTTTGTTTATCACATGAGCAGCAGGCTGTGAGTGGTGCTGATAACTATTCTTTCTCTCCGGTGGCTTTTAGACAAAATGGTAGCAAAGACACCACCACTCAGCAGCGGTGATGGGAGTTCAACATTTTAATTGGTGTCCATCACTGAAATGCAATAAAAAGGAAAATTAAAAATAGAAAAATATAAAACTTGAAATGAATTAGATATAAACAATGATTCAGAGTAAAAGAATAGTTTTCCTTCTTCCCCTAGATTTTCTTCATATGCAGCCTATGAGCTTAGTTTAAGAGCCTAAGAGGGTATAAAGATTCTATATGAAAAATACAAATGATGGGGCTCCTGAAATGATCAGAATATTGATAAAAGTAAAGTAATATAAATCAAAATTTTACCTATTCTTGGCTGCAGTCACCTCCCACTCAGCAGCCAAGAGCTGTGTGACCTGTGTCTGCTCTCCAGCTGGACTGACTGCTGCAGTCAGAGCTGTGGGAGGTGACTATTATCCATGGACCGAGGGGAAAAAATTGTGTGAGTAAGATGCTTTTAAAAGGATACCTGCTGGGAACCATTGCATTAGACTTTCTTAGAGAGCTCTTCAGCATCTGAAACCTGTGATGGAAGAAAAGACAGAGGGTAATCTGTAAAAGCAGGCTATTTAAGGAATGATCTTTTCTGCTTTCAAACCTGACATCATAGATTAGTGATCTGTTTCAGAACCTGCAAGACATGGCTCCTGCTTTCCTCCCTAGTTTCCTTTTCAAGGAGAAATGTTTCAGTGTAGAGGTTACTTAGTAACTCAAAGAACCTCCACAAATAAAAATGATGGAAGGTTGTTTTTTTCTATTTGAAGAAATTGCCTGAAGCAAAGTGTTTTTTGTCGCATTTGGAACTCATATGCACATTAAATTGCTGACACTCCATTCCATTTCTTTTATTTCAATCCCTGCTATTTTCTATTTCTGTTAATTTGGTTTTTTTTTTTACCTGAATCACACCATTTACAAAAGTCCATTAGCAGACATCTTTTGATAGTCTTTATTTTCTGCTACCTTAGCAAAAATAACTCTCAAGTTATTTCCACCTCCTGCAGCTTAAAACTGGTGATTAACATTTTCTGGAGATCTACAGGAAAGAAAAGCCCCTCAAAAGGAGGATATGTTGATGCATAATGCAAATATTTAAATAGGATTTTGGTAGATGTGTACCTCAGTTTTGTGGGGTGAGAGCTCAAGTGTAACAGCTGGATTCTCTGCTGTGTTGGTTATTGTCATGTCATGAGGCAAAACATGTGGATATAAAGGTATAAAAGATAAAAGATATATTAGAGGGTAACAAGTGAGACTTTCTTTGCATCCATGAAAACCACTACAAAAGATAAAATTTATTTTCCATCCCTGAGACCTATGGAAAATTGGGTCATGGTCTCCACCTTCCCTCACAAAAGGACATGATGACATTTTTTAATCATTAGAAATGTTTTCACTTAGAGGAAAGAGAAGTGAAATAATGTTCTGCTCCCCATTCCAACAGTGTCATTGGACAGGAAATGGGTACATTGTGGACAAAACTCCTGTCCTGTACATATTCTGCTCTGAGATTTGTTGCACAAAATGTTCTCTAATTGCACTTTTGAATGAGAAAAAACTATAGAAAAGTATCAATGCCTTGATCTGATCTAGGGACTTGAGGTAAATAATTATTTTCATAGCATTTGGTAGAGAGGGAGTGATGGTTGGTATATAAAGAGGCAGCAGAAGCAATTATTGCCTGGGTTAGGACTATAAAGTCATTTATACATCAAAGATTATTATCATGCCAGTTCCTTTACTGAATGAAAACCATCACTATATTTAATACACAGGAAAGAACTGAATACCAAATGTTATTTATAGTTAATTTTTAGCTATCAATTGTCTTCAGAAAACAACGACAACGAAACCAAACAACATTGATCAAAACCAGAAAAAATGAACTTGCTAAGCTCACTTCCAGTAAGATGTGGGGCTTTTTCCCTGACCAGAAATAGTGTCCATTAACCCAATGGCATAAAAGTGTGCTTTAACTACAGACTTGTAGCTAAAACATGCCATCATTCCTGCCACAGACTGGCCTCTTCTTAAAAAGGGCTTTTAAAGTGTTATCACTTCTAAGATCATAAAAAATTACACAAAGTCTACATACCACACTGTGTGACTTTATATTATATGTTCTGTATAATTCAAGAATTCTGCCATGTGTAAAAGTGTTTAGCAAGAAAGGCATTTGCAGAAAAGTATGTCTGAATAATGAAGACATATCATGGGTGAAATATGGAATCACTGTTTTGGTGCCTAAAAAAATCAAAGGAGGGATGTTTTGCAGTTTTGTTCATCAGATATTCATCTACCCTTTACAAATCAAATGTGAACCTTTATAATCTGTATTTATTTAAATAAGTTTTACCTCTAGGTGTCTTAAGAGAAGAGAACACATGATTGGAATGGGTGTAGGGGGTGGGAGCAAGAGTCGGCCTGGATCTGAGTTTTGTTTGGAGGGCTGCAAAGGAAACACCTCACACTTTAGCATTCATAAGGTCTTTTGTCATCCATTTCCCAAGGTCTGCCCTGCATGGCATGAGGGAAAATCAACATCCATATGTGACCAACATCCATAGATTAAGGACATATAAATGTTTAAGGTCACTCGATCTTTCTTGCAAAATAAAGATATACAAAGGATATATTGCTTCCTGAGGTATGGCACTTAATGGCTTCTTGTGCAATTGTCACAGGTCAAAGTAGTATTTACTTCCTAGCAGTCTCATATTTGTATAGCTGGCAAATTCTCTTTTAATTCCATTAGAAGTTATGTATGTGCATCCATGTACATGTGTATATGAATATGTATACCCCATATATAGAGATATATCCCCATTAAAACTAAAAGCAGTTGTCAGAGCCAGCAGTTCCAGTATATGTATTGTGTACAAAGTGCTCTTCCACTACAGCCATCATTGAAACATCATAATCTTCATTTTACTGTATCAGTAAAAATATATGTAGTTCAAAATTGTTTGTTTTGGTCCCCCATTATTAAAAACCCTGAGATGTCATTTGAAAAGAAATGTGCATAACAATATATATCTTATTTTACTCTGTGTTTCTCCTGCTCAAGCTGAGGAAAGCTAAAATGACATGCAGGAAGTAGCCCAGATACGTTGAAGTGCTCCTGCTGATTTTGTTTACTGCTCTTAAAAAAAAAATCTATTTCACTTTTTAAAATTGAGGCTTTTCCACCCATTTTTGCCCCTGTTTACCTAGTGTCCACCCAAAGGAATTCAGTGAATTGCAGTGGATTATTACAGATGGTTGCCCGTATTAGAGACAGCTGTATCTGCTCCCTGGCTTCTTTAACCTCAGGAATCATGGGGTTTTATCCATGCTGTTATGTTATAGCTGATGTGCATTTGTGCCAATTGCTAGTCACAGATGAAGAACTGTTTATCACCTTGTCAGTGGTCACATTATTTTTTCCTACCTGTTCCTTTTTCCAGCTTCATTTTGCCTGCTGAAGTTATGTGGGGTTTCTGTGACTTGAAATGAGCAACTCTTTTCCTCCCTCATGCAAACTGTTTGAAATCAGGGTAGGGCTGAAAGCAGGTATTTTATACATCTTTATCACTGAAGTGAAATTCTTTAATTCTGTGTGTAGTACTGGGGTCAAGACACAAAAATTTTCATGCTTTCTGTATGCATTCCTCTCATTGACTTTTGCAGATAATTCTGGCAAGCTTTGTACTTGACTTAAGATACCAAAAAAGTTTTGTGGGGTTTTTTGGTTTGTTTGGTTTGTTTGTTTGAAGTTTCAATTTTTTGTTTTTTGGGTTTTTGTTTTGTTATTCTTGAGTATGATCAGTGAATGCCATAAAACCAGAAGAAGCAAATTCCACATCAATATTTAAAGCTTTGATGCCATTTTCATTTGTGTCCAGAGTGCAGTGTCCTGAAATTGATCTTGCACATGCAGTTTATGAGGCAACTTTTGCAAGACTTATTTTTTTTCAGTGGTGAAATCAGTCCAGGATACTATTTGGGGATTTTCATAACTTCATTAGAGAGTGGAATAAATATCAGAGATGACTGGTATTTATGTAGCTTATTTTGTAAACAGACAAAAAGAGTTGAGGAACCATTTCTTGCAGTTCTGGATTTCCCTGAAGCCAGTATGATGTTCCAGTCTGGAGAAATAGAGTCAATGTTTAAATTGAAAAAAATCCCCCAGAGGGTCTCTATTACAAATTTATTAAAAAAAAAAAAAAAAAAAAAAAAAAAAACCAAAACAACAACAACAACAACAACAACAACAAAAAACAAAAAAAAAAAAACCACCAAAAAACCACCTAAAAGACCTTAATTTCTCAGCTTTATTTCAAATCCAAAGCTGAGACACGTTATTTTCAAGGCTCATAAGTGTGGATAAACATGGAAATAATTCAAAGGGCTGTAACTTGATCAAAACTAGTATTGTTTGGGGTAAACTGTGCAAAACCACATTCCTTTAATTTGCTAAAAGAGCAAAAGATTTGGCATAAAACATTATTCAGTATGAATCTACAAAATATTTGAGAGTAGGGTTACCCATTTGCCCTCTCTGAATTTTTGTATTAAAGGTAAATTCTTTTATTTTCCATTATACAATCCAAAGTCCACTGAAGCTAATTGAATTTGCATCAGATCCTAATTTAAAAAAGGGAAAAATGTTTTGCATACCAAAATATCACTCTTAACTAACAAAACACCACATGACTTGTTCAGTCTTGTTTTTTTTTCCCTTCCAGTTTCTCCATCCTGCTCCATAAGCAGATGTGCAATTGTCTCTTGGGTACCTACAATTATTTGTTTCATGGTATCTGTCATGCTCAGACATGCAGGTTTTCAGGTTGCAATTTAGACACACAAACTTTGACTCAGCAAGGTCTTAAAGCCATTATGCTTATTAGCTTGAATTTAGACACTAAGCACTGTATTAATTTGGGACCTCTTTTTGCCGTATCTGCACTGTTGATGTATATTTAAATGGCTGTAGGACAAGCACAATGTGAGATAAGTCTTGGGCTGATATAGGGCAGGTCAGTTTACATTCACCAGCCCTTTTGCAGCACTTAAATGTTTTGTTGCAGCCATAGCAATATTTACTGACCACACTGGGTGAGTAAGAAAGTCTAAATGCTGCCATTGGTGAGCAGAGTTTCATCCAGAAGGGTCCATTGGAAGCAGGCCTGCTAAAGTCACACATGGATGAGTATGTTCCTCTGCTAGAATAACCAGTAATAAACCTCAAGTAGAGAAAAAAGGAAGGAAATTTAATTATTACAAGTTATCAAGTAATAAAATAAATATATCCCATTGTACTTACCATCTCTTTTGGAGGGAGTATAGGTCATAATCTCAGAAGACAATAGTGTGAACTAGTAATATAGACTTGATTTTCCAAAACAAGTAGTAGTCAAGGGACCTGAATTTGCTAAAACTAATTATTGTCCATAATATGCCTGAAAGGAAAGTCTGTAAATAATTATTTCCAGGATATAAATAAAGATACTTCAATCAACCAGCAAGGGGAGATTTAAGCAATGAAATTTTTCATATAATTAAAAAAGGTAAGCACATTACCCCTATAACTGACCTTTTAAAAGAGATAATGAATGACTACCTAGGCAAACACCGGGATATGAAACAAGTGATAATTATGTCTGCATGTTTTGAAACACAGATGTCTCTGCTTAAATTTTTTTCTCAGAGTATAACACAATAAAGACAATTAAAAAGCTCAAAATTAAGGAGAAAAACAAAATACAAATGTACTTTCTCAAAATTTATATTATATTAAAGGACTTCCACATAAACATATACTCCTTTACATTATGTGAAGCTACATGTCTTTAAAGCTTCAAATACAAATTTCTAATCATTCTTTTCCAAACCAAATTTGCAAAGTCCATGAGGCCACAGTAAATCACTGGATCCCTTCTCCACCACAGAAGTTCAGAATTTTACTCATACAGATTTTTTCAACAGCTGCTCAAAGGTCCTCTCTCATTTCAAATTATTCTTTTGTAGTCACTCTGTTGTTCTACCTTCTATTTTCAAAAAATATGATACCACAAGTAATACGCATATATTTTTATCAACTGATATATTAGTTCTTCATAGTATTTACAGACCAATATTTTGAGCTTAAGGCGAGTAAAAGACAAGTACAAGTTCAGGATTTTATGGTTTTTCTTTAAAAAGGTAGATAGTAACCAAGAAACAGGCAGTCTTCTGTAGAAAGTCCTCAAATGACAGCCTATACTTAATAATCAGTCTGATCAAGATCCTAAAGCAATGCTTTCTTTCATTGTTCTGAATAGAAAAAAATGAAATTAGGAGCAGATTTCATGATCTAGCTTTTACATAATGAGCTATGAATTTCCTTTTGATTTGAAAAAAGGACCTCCTGAATTTAACAACTACTGATCAGTAATGCTGACTCACTACCAGCTTCTCAGACTGCAGATGAAAGGTCAAATTCCATACCATCTCTTTCTTGGTAGAGGTCTTCCATTGCTGTCAGAGGAGAGGTTCTGCTTAGGAATGAATCAGACATTCATAAGCCTGCACATTCTGAATGTATCTGTGTCTGTAGACATTGCAACACATTTCTGAATGCTTATTACAGATTTATATCAACATAAATAAAAACAATTCACAGCCTGTTTACTACATCCTTTCAAATATTACAAACGTGGCATAATAGATCTATATTCTAACATGTGAACATCATTATTTCTTTATATCTTATACCAGATGCCCAGCTGAATTGATTGATAGAACTCAACTGAAATCACAGGGGCTTGGGCAGTTACCATAAATAAGCATCTGGTTCCTGGTCTCCAGCTTGTGAAAACTTTTTGCTTTTTTTTCCCCTTTCTGCTAATGAGCTGACATTAATTTTCTGTATCTTGACAGGTCACAAGCTCTCATGCAAATGCCTTGTGTGTAAACACACCTGACTGTGTATCGGTGCAGAACACTCGAGGCCAATTGCAAAAGAGAGTCGGGAAGGGAATGGAAGTGCTAAAATTCTGGCTGGTCTTATGTGGTGATTGATAGCTCTACTTTTATCAGTAGGGTGGGAGCTGTCAGAGTGGCCTGAGCAGAACGCAGCTGCTGGCTCTGCACTCCTTGAGCAGCCTCACCTGCTGCCCTTCAGGCGAGCCAGGTGGCTCCGGATCTTTGCTGGGATCTTTGCTGAAATTCACTGACTCCAGCTTCAGGTGTGGGCCACTCTTGCAAACCTTCTCAAGGGGCATATATGATTAGCTCCAAGAAACTCTCCAAAACAACATCTGAAAAATTATGCCTGCCATAAGTGTTTGGTGATTAAAAAGAGAAAGGTGGGGAAAAAAACAGTACAAAAACAACAGCAAACCCAAACCAAAACAAGCTGTTAGGGAAAAAGTGTTTAGGAAAGCTTGGCTGTAATTGTGCAGGTGCAGAGGTTGGGAAGATGCCAGGTCATGCTGATGCCATAGGGTTTGCATTAACATTTGTCAGGATTGAGAAGTTTCTGAGGTTTAAAAAAAAAAAAAAATTATTTCAGCATTAGTCAGCTGGCAATGACTTTCAAAGTTGAGAATAAAATTCTCTGTGCAGAGCACTGTCACTGAAACCCCAGCCCAGCCCAAAGGACACTTGCAGGAACCCTTCCTTGTTATGAGTGTGCTGGCAGACACAGTAGCAGTATGACTTCTCAACAGCAGAAAGCAAATATTATATTCTGCCAATACCAAAAGAGGATTTTCAAAACATTTTAAAGAAATAAGAGTCATAAACCAATCTCCCATGAAGACAAGAATGAAAGCCCTTCTAACTTTGCTGGAGAAGACTTGAGGCCCTGAGGAATTTGGACTAAAAATTAAATGCCCATAAGATGAACATCTGTGTCTTCATCCCTATTCATTATCAAGTAGACATGCAGAATCTTGCATTTTGTTCATTTGGTGCAGCCAAAGGGAGTATAGTTTGGGCCCTCAGAAAAAAAAACCCATCTGTAGTAAAAAAAGACAGCTGGAAAGGATTGCACCAACATGTTGTTTAAAACACATTTATCTGAAAAGGGCACAAAGAAGGACAGCCATATTATCACAAACATGGCTAACTGATTTGTAGAATTATTGTGAATCTTGAAATGGAAGAGACTTCAGAGAAATTCATAGAAGCCTTTTTTAAGACAGAACATATGCAAAATGAGTAGTATTTTTGCAGATATTTATGCAACTTGATTTTAAGCTTGTTTTCTTCCCTAGTCGCACAGACTAAAGCTTTGAAAATACATAGAAGTCAAAGCCACTTTGATGAAAAATGGGCATTTTCTCTTGTTCAGAGCAAGTAGTCTCTATTTTATTACTTACTAACAGAAAATTATTTTGTTTGGGATTGTTACTAGCTGTTTTCATAATTAGCTGTTTAAAATAAAACCATAGTTCAGAAAGTAGGGCATCTGCAGCATCCTAATTTAAGATATAGCATCACAAGTTACATGTGATGCTGAAACATGCCAGACTCCCTGCTGTTCCTGCTTTCATTTACTGCAGCTGCAAATCAAGGTGCCTATAATTGAAGAAAAAGATTTTTGCAGGTCTCACTAACTAGAGCAAGTAGCTGATTCATCAAAAATGGCTTCCAGGATGGTGACAAAAATTTAGTTGTGAGAAAGCTTTGATGTTTGCTGTAATACTGTGCAGTGGCTTCACTATATTTTAGCATTATTATTTCCTGATGAAACCTGCCTTCTGGCCTCCTACCAGGACAAAATTTCTGTTTTCCCCTCCTCACCAAGAAGAGCATAGTTTTGTTTGTTGCTATGTTCTCTTTCCTCCCCCAGCTCTAAAGAAAGGTAGCAGAAAAGGATTTCTCCTTCTGGCTCAACTGCTTGGTATGAAAACTCTTAGAGAGAGAGGTATTAATGTCTCAGAGAGCAACCTTGTTATTTTCCATACCTCTGATACCTGCACCAAATCCTGTACCTCACTTGCTTGAGAGAGCAATGGAAGTGCTGCAGAGTCATGTATGCCACAAGAAATAAAGGCACACCACACAGAAATCAGCAAAGTACCTGCAGACTAGGATGAGATTGCTTCTCTGTGGTGCAAGCAAAGACAGAGAATGTGTAGTATTCATCCCATTTTATAAATGAGAAAGTCACAGAAGAGTCAAGGGTGTGTCCCAAAGTAAAGGTCTTGGTGGCACCCTGAGGGCCCTGACAACCATCTCTGAATCTTGAATACCAAAATGATGTTGAAATCATACTCCTTGTTCAGTCTTATCTGTGTTAAAATGCAGAAATTAGTTCCTACTCTTTTAACATGAATTTTATTCACAGGATGGCTTAGACCACAGAATCAACATAACTGCTGTGCTAAGCCTATGTAAAAAGTAGTGGATTTTACTGTGGTTTCCTGTGGAACGGTGAGGAAAACAAGACACAGATTTTTTCTTCAGGTGGGCATTTGTTGTCTAGCGTTATCATGGCTGTACCCATCTGGGAAACAGAAAAATCGGAAAAATTGTAACTTCCACCATTAGGATGATGAATAGATGGAGTGGAGTGGCCTAGGAAAATTTTCTTTCTACTAGTTACTTCCCAAATTTTTACTTTCAGATTATGAAGGGAGGCAAGATCAAAACCAAGGGGAAAAATCTGCAGAGGGAGTGCCATTAAAAGACTGCAGAACTCATGACAGGAGCATGCTGAAGCAGCTAAAATGCAGCATCATTCCAAGGGAGACTGGTCCTTTTTTCTTAGGGATAGCATTTAGCATATTGTATGCTGCACTTAAATATTGGTTCATATTAACGCAAGGAGCACTGGAATCAGATGAAACAAGGCACAAAATCTATGGCTGAAATCAGAACATCTCTTAGCAGGTTATCTTCAAATTTCTCATAATGAAGTTTCTTACTTCAAAATTCTTGGTAATTCAAGGCAGAATAAGATGACAACTGCCTTGTGGGAGATGGTTTGATCACCAGAGATCAAAAGTTAATTTTGAGTCAGTTTTTTAACAAGACATAACTACTGCAGAGATCTGTGAGGAGCTCTTCTCTAACTGAAACCTTTGTGTTCTTCAGTGTGTATTTGATATATTTCATAATCACAGTTTCATATACATATTTAAGATCTTTTTGTTACTCTGCAGTCCTGCTTACATTTTTTTCCTGTTTTCTGCCTGTTACAAAGAAAATACAGACTGATAACTTACTGCAATACACAGAATAATGTCTCAGAGATGTAGCAAAGTGTCTTGGTTTGAAAAGATAGGTGTCAGCTAAGGAAGGCAGGAGCCTCCTTTAAAACAGCAAATGTAAACCCCTCCCTCGAAATTATTATAATTTTGAAATTAAGGGGCTCTCAGGCAAAGATATGGGAGTAGGAATAACAGTTCTTTATTAGGAAAAAATAAAAATAATAATAAAAAAATGCTGTCATACAAAACAACACTGACAGAGTCAGAATACAGCCTGACACCCTGTTGGTCAGGGTGTTGGTAGCAGTCCCATTAAATGGTGGCTGCAGCCCTCCTGCAGTGACAGGTGTGGTTCTGTCGGAGCAGGGATCCTGTAGAAGGGTGGAGTTTTCCTCTGAAGGTCCAGTGGTAGTGTAGATGGGCCTTGTCTTCCACTGGGAATCCATGGGAAAAAGCTGCTCCTCTAAGAATCTAGTGGGAAAAGGCTGCTGTGGTGTTCTAAATCTCAGATTATATCCAGGTAGGAATGCTTGGCTCCTCCTCCTGGGCAGAGCATCACCCAATGGGATGATGTAATTTTATCAGTCATGCACGGAGGTTCAATGGCTCATTAACAGATATAAAGATATCTCCCCAGAGGGAGGATGGGTTGTGGAGGAGATAAAGAAAACTGCCCAATTAACAGAAGATAACTGCCCTACCTCTGACAGATGGCAATAGAGTACACACCCCCAGCCACATCTTGCATATCCAAACTAAGACTCAAAGGTAAGCGTGCATCTTTATAGTTCAGTTACTTGTTTAATAATGTTGTCCATTTGGTACAATTAACATTCAGGGTGTCCAGAATGGTTTTTCATCTTTCCTGGAATGTGAAAAGGGAAGTATATCTGGGTACCTCCAACATATTACATGCTTTTCTTTCATCAAATGTATCAATTTACCTTTAGCTGTAAGTCATAATTACAAGACACAAAAGCTAATTGTGTGGTGCTGATGGTTCCAGCTTTTTAATGAGGACCTGGTAAGTCAGTATCTGAGATATAATTTGCTTGTTTACTTTTACTTCATCTGCAGTTATGCAGATATTTATACAATAGAAAATCTACCTTACCAGTCTTTTAAAAGATGTTGAAAAGTGTTAAGAAACAGATCTGATGAGATGTTTACTGAGTGGTGAACAATTCTTTTTTAACTAAGATCTCCAGCAAAACAAAACTTTGAGAAAATAGTCAGAAGTGTATCTTGATTTTCTTCACACTCAAAAGAACAATACATATATATCTTCTCAAGGCTTCCAAGTAATGCTAAGAAAATGCTGTCTTCGTGTACAAATAATAGTAAACCTATGCTACTTAAAGCCGTTGTTTGAGCAGTGTTTGCTCAAACCACACTAATTTGCCCTGAATCTTTTATCCTGAGTGATTCAACAGGCTGGTCTCTATGGAACAGTCATAGCATCAGAGGAAGCTACAGAATATCCTCTGGGAAGGGCTTGTGAGACCACCATCTTCCATGGAATGGCCCTGATTAGTGAAAACTAAATAAGGAAATTTTAAAAGGGTGTTGTAACAAATATTCCCTGGTTTGAATGCCCAAAACAGACATCAAAAAACCCCTTACTTTTCCAGAACTTTCAATGTAACAACTTCATTGAAATTATATTTCATGTTGGAGAGGATAATTGATACATTTTAAACATTTTTAAACTATTTGAGAGATTAAAATAAAGACAACAAAATTATAATGTCATTTATTAATTCTGTTCCTGGGAAAACATCTATTTCCATATCCAGCACCTCACATACTGTGGCAGAAAAGAAATTGTGGTAAACACAGGCTGCTTTTGTTACTTGGAAAATCACATACCTCTTCCTGATCTCTTACAAGCTGTTAGCTACAGCTGGCCATGATAACAAGCCCTTAAAAATCACAATGCCCTTTAACATCTAAATTGCCATTGCAACATTCCTACTAAATGCTCAGCATGACTGGTGATGTTTCAGAAGCATGCACACAGCTGGTGCCGAATAAAACAGAAAAAAAAAAGTAGTAATTTGTAAAGTTCACATCCTAGTCCAAACAGTTGGATAAAATGTTCTACAAGGATTTAATCCTATGAAACAAATGGTTGCAATTAGTATTTTGGAGGGTTATATTTAAATGTTTCCATTTTATTTAGAGCTGTTTTAAATACCTCTTTACTTTTGTATTTAGCTGGACATCTTTCAGAAGTCATGTGTTATGACCCCCTGTTTTGTGGCAATCCTTTGTCTTGTGCATTAGTGGAATAGCACTGTCTAAAAGAGATGTAGAACAGACCAGTTTAGCCAGCAAGCTGGGCTGCTGTCACTGTAGTAACCTGAAGAATATTTGCAAAAGAGCAGTACATTCAGTATCTAAAAGCAAATGAATGGGGATATCACACTACTGTGTCCACAACTTTCTCTTCCCCTTTCAGTCGGACTCCATCTGCAGACCATTTGAAACACAGTGGTTTGGGACTAGCTGGGTTTAATTGAACAATACTCAAAAGATCAGAATTCTTTTTCAAACTGTAAAATTTCTGGTCAATTTATCTTCGGAGTATTTGTATAATGAGATGGTTCCCTGCTCAATGAGCCTGTATTAACTCTTGCGCTGCAGAAGAAGCCCAGTGACCTCAGCAGGGTTTCATGTGGGTTCAGGCTACCCAGAGCATGTTCATGACCATCATGCTACTATATAAATCCCAATAATTAAGACAAAGGATGTCTCTACTGAAGATATGGATTCCCATACTTTTGGGTAAGGTTCAGGACCCTAAAAGAAAGCATTTTTGTGTTTCTCTCACTGTTCCCATAAATAAATGAAAAAAAATATAGAAAACAGATCTTTAACATTTTCCAAAGGGAAAATAAAATAAAATTTAAAAAAAGACTAAAAGTAAAGAAACAAGGGGAAGAAAAAATCTTCCAGATTTCCAATGTATCATTCAGAAGTTAAAAGGAGCAAAACATCATTAAAATAATTATTATTGGGTTACCTTCAGCAAATGCTTAGGTAACTAATCATTGCTACAGCATGTTTCATAACAAGACTTTACTTCAATAAACATTATGCAGAAACTTCAGACTTTAAGCGATTAAAAGAAAAATATGTTTCCTTAAACGCTGTGGCAAGGTGTGGAGCAGTCAAAATTGAACACATTCAAAATTGGATACTAATTATACTATCTTTTAGTGATTTGAAGATATGCCCTGTAAGAAAATAGCCACAT
This sequence comes from Camarhynchus parvulus, assembly GCF_901933205.1. Taxonomy (NCBI): domain Eukaryota; kingdom Metazoa; phylum Chordata; class Aves; order Passeriformes; family Thraupidae; genus Camarhynchus; species Camarhynchus parvulus. The sequence continues at coordinate 79,348,205 of NC_044573.1, read as the reverse complement.
TCAGTTCTGCAATATAAGTAGCACTAATTAGTAAGGTATTGGTACTTGAATAAAGAAATAGCCAAATCTCCTGGGGTTTTCTTTGTTTTGTGTATTTTTTTTGTGCTTTAAAAAAAAAATCTCTGCAGTTTTTTAGGATCCTAAGAAAAAGAACAAAAAGCAGTCTTGACAAAAATATTAATTTCTATTATTGAATCATTCTGAGGAACCAAAAAGATAAATGAAAAATATTGGAAGAATGTGGAGCCATTTTCCTTGTAGAAATGTTCTTATAAAGGTTGGAGTTTAAAGCAACTTAAGGTCTAATTAGGATTATCACCTCTTTTTTATTAGTAGTGATCAGATCCTGTGTTTTCAGTGTGGTCTATCCTTATTGAACTGTAAACCAGATTTATGGAACTAAAGTAAAGCCACATAAGGAGTATCACTACACTAAATAGTTAACTTCTATCCTGGTTTTGTCCCTCCAAGTAATTATTGCTGTAAAAGGAAAACACATTAGTATAACCCATTTTTGTGACTTCATATTCAGCATAACTCAAGTTTAAAGCACAAAAAACAACAGGGATAATTTGTAGGACTTCCCAGAGAGTGCATGGTTATTCTCTGCATACTTGTATATAGCTTTATCTATGAGTTGAAACAGAGCAATACAAACCAGAAATGTCTAATTACATTTTGTAGTGGTTGACAGATATGTCTCTACATAAATGTGTATGATCTATGATTTTTTATGAGCATTATTTTAAAGAGAAAGAGAACATCAGGCTGCATAAATGTCAGTCTAGAATGGAGATATATGAGGCTTAAATGAGATCCACAGAATGAAATATATTTGTTTCAAGGGTCTTTTTAAATTAGTTTGGGATATAATCACCTTGGTGCATAGCATGTCCTTGTGTTTCTTTGTACTTGTATAGCAGGTGTGACTGAGTATTCTACAATACAGGATAAAGCAGGTAACACTTTACCCATTAATTCCTGCTGAAAAGACAGGAATTACAGTTTCTCATCGAACTGCCAGTTTGGAATTCAGTTACCTGATTTCTGTTTGTACTTAAAGGAGCAACTTATGTCTTGGGAAGAAAATTCTTATCCAGAATGTGCAGCTCTTCAAGCTCCTTCCCCAACACAATAAGGGGATCATGGAAGCCCACAATGTTCAGGAGCTGTCAGAGACTGACTGAAAGTCTTTCAAGTACTCTGTGGTTCTGGGTAGTCAGAGAAAACTTGGCTCCCAATTTAAAAGAGATAATCCAAGCAAAAGGATTACAATGGTTCTGTGTACAATTGCTTGAGATGGATTTTCACTGATCTCTGGTAAAATTGCAAGACAGCTTTGCTGATATCTCAACAAAACAGGCCAGACCACCTACATGACTTTTGTACCAAAATTGTTAGAATTTTTTTTCACAATTCCTTAACACATACACACCCATATAAGGAGATAACACTCAATATTATGTATTTTAGGCCTAAACTTTGCATCTTTACTTGTAGTTCAGGGCAAGACAGGGGTGAAGCCTAGAGGAAATTCTAGTTTTAATTTCTCTGTTTCCACACACTCTTTTCTTATCTCGAGTCCACCATTTGTGAAGGAGAGTAGCAGAAGTCATCTCGTAAAGCACTTCAGGTCTGTGAGTGAGGACTGTAAGAGAAGAGCTGCTCGATAGCTTCCCAAGAAAACAATTGACTGGGTGTAGTCTCTGTCTTAGATATTCAACCCTTTGAGGACCTTTTTAGGCTATTAACTAATCTCATTTGTGACATCCCCAAAGGCATCCCCATCCCTGAGACATCCCCAAATTAGTGGAGTGGACGAGAACTCTCATTTCTAGCAAATTGTACAAGTGTTGCAACATCCCCTGCTCCTCACCAAACCCAGGGTGCAGTTTTGGGAAAAAGTCTGCATTGCTGCCAGTCCTTGTTGCAGAAGTGTCTACTGATGAATGTTCCCCTAGCTGCCACCAAGACTTTTGAAGGAGGGTGTACCTGCTAGTTATTAACAGCCTGTACAGCACTCTATCCTGTCAAGAAAAAGATGGCCTATGCTTCCCTACTGGCATAGGTAAGTGGGTCATTTCCTGAATGGTTTTGTCATGTTTGGATAAAATAAAAAAGAAGGGCTCAGAGACATATTTTCTTTTAAGTTCCAAAACTGTTGGAAAAGAAAGCAAAGAGATTGATTATTTACATGAAAGTCAGTTTGTTAAAATCACACTTAAAATCCAACAGTTATGGTTGCATCTAATTAGAAGAATTTTCCATTCTAAGGCCTTTATTTGTATTCATCTCAGCATTTTGTCTCTCCTACTCCCCTTCTCTTTATCCTCTCCACTTAATTTGTGTAAGGTTTGTTTGCAAAAGCCATGGCTTTCTGGAATAATTTGGTTTTGTGGATCTGTGACCATGACTGATAATTATACTGTTTGTGGCAAAATGCATGTGATTATTTTATTAAGCCATAGTGAATTCCAATTGTTATATTAGATTCCACAGGAAATATATATGGATATTTGTTAAGTGACAACATTAACCGAACCCTTTTTGTAGCTGGAAAACTGGTCATGTCCCATGACACCTAATCCTTGGCATTTCTCTTCCAATGGCATTTTGAACAAGAAACTTGGGAGATAATCTCTGCTGCCCTGTCTTAAATGTCACCTAGCAAGGAAACACTGAATGTGGTCCCTTGGACACTGATGGCCAAAAGATTATTTCCTATTACTGGTTCCTGTAAGTATCACATAAAGGACGTGAAAGAAACTTGTTTTGCTTTGGATTTTGGTCACAAGAGTTGCTTACTCCTGGGATTTTATCACTGAAGTTTTCAGAGGGGGGTTCATTCTATTGTACCACACAGAAATTGCAGAGGCATTCTAAAAACAAAAAGATCCATTTGCCATTTTCAGTTTTTCTTTGTACATTCTGATGATACTCCATAGCTCTTATACAGCTCTAAGATATTTTCTGACCTCATTATCTTCTAGTTTAGATCAGTGTTCTGGCCAACTGTCAGATGGTGGTGAATGCTGTTGCTAATGAACTGTAAACTGTTTAGGGAATAAAATGTTGGCTTCACATTTAGTACACAGATTTGGAGATTTTATATATGGGATAAGAATGGTGTTATGTCTCCTTTTGTTTTTATGTTTACTAGTGTTAACATTTAAACACATTATCCATGACATGACTGAAACAACTGTATCCTTCCAAGAACATTTCAGTCAAAGGACAAAGAAAAATAATTCACAACACATGAGGACTCTTTTTGAATTCAGCTCTGTGAGAGCTATGACTTTATTTATAATGCTTTATAGTGCACCCAGCTAATACTGTTCTCCTTGAAATTTTGACTTGCAGCCTGAACTACAACTCCTGGGAAAAACACAACCTGGGCATAATTCTGCTTACCTATGAAACCCCTTCAGTATTAATATTCTTACAGTTGCATAGCTGATATGACAATTAGTTCCAATTAGATTATATCGGACTGATTCATGAAGAGTGTGGGGGGTTTGGTACCTTATTGCAATATAAAACTAAAGTGATGCCAAAAAACAGAATGGTATTTTATAGCATTTGTGAGGTTCACTTTTCTTTAACATGTTGTTAACATGAAAAAGAATATCACCCGATACACTTCTTCAAAGCTGCGCTATACAAAATATAAATTTACTTGGACTCATGTTCATGTGCTCTCAGCCTGAATCCTGAAGGATTGCATTTTGAGAGACATCTTCTTGGGAATAGGAATCTAGAGATTAATAGTCAGATTGACAATATGTAGCTAGTCACAGAATACCTAAATCTCAAACAGCACAGAATTTTGTTGACCTCATTGCTACACACACAGATGCGCACAATACTCCTGCTATTTTCTGATTGCATTAGTTAGACAGATAACAGTTACAAAGATATTGTTTTCAGTAGGCATGGAATGTCTATTATATGTGGAAGAAGCATGTAATAAAGTGCTGCCAAATGGACATATACTCCTGTCTGCTGGAGAGAGAACAATAAGCAATGGGATTACACTTCAGCAAAACAGCTGTTAGTTACCTATGAGGAAGAAGATTTTACTGCATTTATTACAGAATCATAGAATTGTAGAATTGTTAAGGTTGAAAAAGTTAAACATTGGAGTAGTTTATTTGGAAATGCCGTGGAATCCCCTTTCTGAGAAGCTCTAAGTGGGTCTAACTATGTGTTGAATATGGTTAATATGCATTCAACCTGTCTTTGACTGGATGAGTGGGTTAGATGGACTCATGGATTCAATTGGAACAGCAATTTTTTTGCTAGTAAAAGTTTTGCTAGCAATAAAACTGTCTATATTTATCATAAAAATCCAGTATCTCATATTTTAGATCATTGGCTTATCTTGATAAAATAGAAGACCTTGATTGCAAGTATAGTTTAAATCACTTAACCACATCTAGCTTCACATCTCTGTTCTTTCCTAGAAAGAAATGGCTTGTTCACTTCTGCAAGATGTGGTGCATTCCACGGATCAGAGTATGTTAGCTTGGGTTGAAAAGGATCATCTCTTTCCAACTCCCTGCTCTAAGCAGGGACACCTTCTACTAGACCAGGTTGCTCAGAGCCCCATCCAACCTGGCCTGGAACTGTTCCAGGGGTGGGGTATCCACAACTTCTCTGGGCAACCTGAGCCAGTGCTTCATCACCCTATTAGTAAAGAACTTCCTAACATCTGGTCTCAGTCTCTCTTCATTTAGTATAAAATCATTTCCCCTTCTCCCATCACTATCTGCCTATGTAAAAGTGTTTTGTATTGATTTATAACTGAGAAAGGATAATCTGAAGACAAAGCACACGTGACAAATCTATCTCTGGTATTTACCTTGCTGTATGAGGGCCTGCCAATATATACACATGATATCAAATATATCAGGCTGTTTAAATTCAAAGACGATTTCTAGGCCACATATGGATCATGGAAATGACAGTTCTCATCCAAATTTACTAACAGTCAATAAATTAGTGAGTACTATACCTCTAAATCTGTTAGTCTGGTCTATTTTAGACACCTGCTTTAAAATTGCATTTTAGATATGCAAATTCTCTCTGATGACTGTAAAAGGAATCTTTTATGACTAGAACAGTAGCAGATATTTATACTGTAAGATATTTAAGTTAGATTAGATACATCTTTTTCTGGATTATAGTCCTAATGTTGATAACTATCAGCTGTCTCATTTTTATTTAGTATCATAAGCCTCTAGGTTCAAAGTAGACTGCCTTGCACTTGCATTGAGATAGGAAAGGTAAAAGGTCCCATCTGACTGGAAGCAGGCTAATGTCCCAGTTTTCAAAAAGGGCAAGGAAAATACAGGTCTGTTAGTCTCACTTCTCAGCCTGGTAAAGTTATGATTATCCTGGAAGGTATTGAAAAACACCTAAAGGACAATGCAGTCATTATTCACAGCCAGCGCAGCATTGTGCAAGGAAAGTCCTGCTTATCAAACCTGATTTCATTTTATTATGAGGTAACTCACCTGGCTGATCAAGGGAAGCCAACTGATATTTCTGGATTTTAGTAATGCTGTTGGTACTGTCTCTCACAGCATCCTTTCAGACAAAATGTCCAACACACTGCAGGATAAAGACTCCATGGGGTGGGTGAGCAACTGGCTCATGGCTTGGTCACAAAGGGTTAAAAGTGAATAGGATGGCATCAGACTGGTGACTTGTCACTAGTGGAGTTCCACAGGGCTCTGTCCTTGGCCTTGTCCTCTTCAGCATCTTCATAAATGACCTGGACACAGGACTGGAATGGATACCAAGGAAGTTTGCAGATGATACAAAACTGGGAGGAGCTGTTGACTCCCCTGAAGGCAGAGATGCCCTGCTGAGAGACCTTGACAAATTAGAGAGCTGGGCAATCACCAACCAGAAGAAGTTCAACAAGGGCAAATGCATTTGATTCTGCACCTGGGGTGGCGCAATCTGGATATATGGACAGACTGGGGAATGAGATTCTGGGAAGCAGTGCCATGGAGAGAGAGATTCCTGGTCGGTGGCAAACTGGGTACGAGTCAGCAGTGCCCTGGCAGCCAGGAGGGCCACCTGTGCCCTGAGGGGCATCAGGCCCAGCATGGCCAGCTGGGCAAGGGAGGGGATTGTCCTGCTCTGCTCTGCCCTGGGGCAGCCTCACCTCGAGTGCTGGGGGCAGTTCTGGGTGCCACAATACAGGAAGGATGTAAAGCTGTTAGAGAGAGTTCAAAGGAGGGCAATAAAGATGACGGAGGGCCTTGAGAAGAAGCTGTGTGATGAGTGACTGAGGAGACTTGCTCTGTTCAGCCTGGAGAGGAGGAGACTGAGGGGAGACCTCACTGCAGTTACAGCCTCCTCATGAGGGGAAGACGAGGGGCAGGCACTGATCTCTTTTCTGTGCTGACCAGCGACAGGACCTGAGAGGGTTGTATAAGGCTGTCAGGGGAGGTTTAGGTTGGGTATTAGAAAACAGTTGTTCACTCAGAGGGAGATTGGGCATTGGAACAGGCTCTTCAGGGAAGTGGTTACAGCAGAATACAAGAATTTGGACAATACCCTTGGGTACACTTGGGTGTGACTCTTAGGGATGATCTTGTGAATGGCCAGGAGCTGGACTTGATGATGTCTGTAGGTCCTTTCCAAGTCAGCTTATGCTTTGATTCTGTAAATATCGCATAAAAAATCAGTCTTTATTTGATCTGATTCTAGATCCTGAGCTCAGCCAATATCCATCATCATATTCTAGGTAAAAAATTGTGGGAACTCAGCGCATCACTCCGGATGTCCAGAATCACCGAAGACCCCCTTGGGGGGCTCAGAGATCTTGGCATGATGCCTGGAACACCTGGTGGCTTGACTTTGATCCTTCTAGTGAATTGCCAAAATGGTATGGGGATTTGAGAGTTACACAAGTTTGAATGATGTATTTACAGGGTGCACACGGGGTGAAAATGTAGATTTTAGGATTTTTGGTATACGGGTTATGGGGACAAGATGGAGGGAACAGGGTGTATCTCGTCCTTCTTCTTTCCTCTTCTTGTTCTCCATTTTCTGCAGTGATGTTGGCACTTGGGGATTGGTTTAGAGTAGAAGTGCACTGTCTAACATAGGTGATAGGTATTGGAAATTAAAGGTAAATATGATGTACATAGTTTGTAGTATAAAAAAGATGACACCGCCTCGGGAGCGGTCAGAGTGCTGTGGCTGCCTTGCTGAACAGACCTCTGCTCGGCAGGGAGAAAACTTTATAGATAAGAAATAATAAAAAACCCAAAGACCGAACATCGAAGAGTCCTGTCTCATTCTTCGGAGCGCAGGGTCACTCCAAGATCACCCAACTTATCTTGGGGCAGAGAACAGTCAGCTGACCCGAGAAAAAACCCATCTTTGGGTCAGTTTGTTTTTCTTCATTTCTTAAATGCAACAGATTCTTCCAGTCAGAAGCTTTGTTTCCCCACCTTTCTAACTCTTCAGGGTCTTTTTTTTTTTTTTTTTTATCTCACCAGTTCTAAACACATGTGGTGAGAGAAATCAAACACAAATATTGTAAAAATACATTAAAATTTTAACTGAAGTCAGAATTTAATATGATGTACAATGAAAATCTTATGCTGCACCTCAGCATGACACAATCTGAGTCAAAGTTGTTCTCTCTTGGAGTTTCATTGCCTCTTTCATTTTCTCTTTTTTTCTTTCAGGCACACAACCAGTTCTTTATGGACATGTTAGTTTTTTAAGTTTTATATATTACGTCTGCACACTTGCCTGTTTTCTAGACGATAACAAGGAAGAGAGAAGAGGGACCAATAATAGAAAATAATGGTGGGAGGGGGAGGATTATGAAATACTCTTGAACCTCCAGAGGCAACATATTTCTATCGCTACCTCTGGCACCAAAAGTAGTTGGCATGAGAACAACTGTCTCTTTTACTCTTCTTTAGTGCAAGGAGACAAAGTTTCTGGTAAAATTTGTACTACCCAAGCAAATTTTTAGAAAAAGGATTGTTTCACTAATTGTCATATCTGTACTGCACAGACTTCTTCCTTATGTGCTTTTCAAATTAGCAACATGAAGCATATTAAACTGATTAATAGCTGTGTGAATTCAGGATCAAGCTGGCTGGAAACAATGACTTGCACTGGTATGTCTAAAATTAGGGGACATTGAATAATACTGGCAAAACAAGAACATACTTGAAATCAGTTGAGAATTAGTACAAAAAATTAAATGAAATTGTTATCAAATAAAATTGTATTTGTTAGAGTTATTCAGCCCAATGTTGCATCTTTTTTTTCTGTTAGATAACAGTTTTGACTTCAACCTTGGAGCATTCTAGGGTATGGGACCTCCAGAGCAATATTTGTCCATAGTGTGAGGAAGACCCACTAACACAATCCCAGAGGTGTGTGGTGCCAACCAAGGGAGGGAAATCTGAGAGTGTGGGAGAGAGGCCGTGAGGTGAGATAGTGTTTTGATTTATCAGAAATCACTACAGCCCCCATGAATACAAGGAATTAAGGCTCCCGGAATACAGTGGCAGTACAAATACCATCTGTCCCATTTCTGGGTTGAATCATTTGTATGCAATTTGTTTTACATGAAACATTCTTTGGAGTATTGTTGTCATTACAATATTCAGTCTAAGCTGCTTGTAGCTTTGTGTGAAGATAGAAATATGAAGAAATATTATGGTTGCAATACAGAAGACTTGAACACAGAACTTTTTTCTTTTTCTATAGATTCTGTACTTGATTTACATTATCTTCCTGCAAATACTTCTGCCTTGTCTTGAATATCTGCATAACAATCCATATTTTTCCAGTTGTCTACTAATGTATAAAATTTACTGCAGTTGTAAAATTGTGCATGGTTAGCATTGCAATTTCATTCTGTGCCCCACTTGCTACAGAATATAGTATATAGTTCTATGATATTAGAATTTCCAATGTAAGGAAGGGACTGAAACTTCTCCTTTTTTGAGTTGGTATCTCAAGTACAGCTTGAGTTGGGTTAATTAATCCAACAGAAGATCTGCATGGGCCTACAAGAAGAATGTTGTGTAACAGACTAGCAGAGCTGTATATGTGATCTCTGAAGCTGCACAGCAGCTTTACCCATTTGGAAGGAGCTGGGAAAAATGTGTGGAACAGGAATTAGGAGAGCATGAGATACCACAGCTGTAAGCAGGACTGTGATGAAATGGACCAAACCCAGGTTTTCTGGCCCTCTGTGCTCCAGTGAGCTGTTAAAGATTAAATGAACTGTGGATAAACCTGGTTTTTCTCCTTGCAGGCAGCCCTACTACTCTTAGGCCTTATGGATGGTATTCATCTTGCCCAACTTTAGAGTTGACAGCACAGATGTCTACAAGTACTTAACGTAGCATCTTTTTATAATTCATAGAGGGCACCTTGGGGTACATTTATCTAAACTAGAATAGGTATCTAAAATAGGCCAAAGAAATCATGTCTCAGAAGTATAATATCAAGCATTTACTGGATTTGAATTTGATCTATCATATTCATGCTCAGTATGCTATACAATAATTTGTGCATTTATAAGTATCTTCATTGCCTGTGTCATTCTGAGGAAGGGTCTTAAAAAGATTTGCAGTCATAAGGAAGAAGAACAGATGGTGTAACAGCTTCATCTGGCAATGACTAACATACACATATGAGGCCTGCTCAGGACTGATGCCTTTCCCCTCTAAGTAATTGAACAGCTTCTTAACAGGACAGCTGGAGGGACTGCTGAGCCCCCTCCCATTCTTCTTGACATGGTGGCCTGGATCTGAAACAGAACACGGGAGCTGAGTTTCCTGGCATGACCAATTTTTTGCTTACAAAATTAAACACAAACAAGGAAAAAAAGAAGTAGTAGAGTAGTAAGGTAACCAAATTTGTTTCTGTGTTCCTTTTGCTTATTACAGAAGATGGTAAGGTTTACACACCCGTGAAGAAGGAATAAATCAGAAATTGAGTTGCTAGTGAGTGAGAGAGAAGATAAACAGGAATACTCCTTTAGCAGAGAAAGAATATAGATATTTCCTCAGTGCCTGAGGAAAGTCATTCATTTGTAGGTGTCAAAGGTAAATCCAGAAAGCTTTTTTGACAGAATACACTGGCAAAATGTTTCAGAAAAGATCTTGTTAGGTAGATCATGGTTCATAGATAACGCTGAGAACCAGTGCCAAGGCTGAGGATTTCCATGTATGCAGAATGTGGGATGTTCGGTGATTTCATTACTGGGATAGAGTGAGTGAGCTCTAAAAAAAGGCTCCCTATATGCCTCAAAGAAAGTCAGTTGAATCTGAGCACTAAGTTGTCAAGAAGTGGACAAATGTCAGAGGAGGGGTGGTTTATTTTTGTAGATCTAGGATAGAAATCTACCTTTACGTGCTTATGTTGTTACATTTTTGCAGAGAAGAAGCTCTGGGAGCTGAGGGTTTTTCCAGAGAAAGAGCATAAACTACAAAATTTTATGAACAGTTGCAGACAAGTTACATTTAGAAGACAACTGTTGGAAACTTAGATTTAAAGAAAATCTCAGTGACTTTTCTAATAGAAGAAAAAAAAAAACAATAGGAAAATAATAAAATAGATTCACAGACTTTTCTGGATTGGGGCAGAGCAAGCTAAAAAAATAAAACAGTGTGAAAAAAGAAACAGAAGGCAAGATCTTACCTGAAATTTTCTAATGTTGAAGACAGACGTAGCTGAGCTCAAACATCAGTTGAAAATAAGAATTAGGGACAAAAAAAGGGAAGAGTTTTCAAATTACCTAAAAAAATACTCTCTTAAATACCACTCTTAAACTGTTCAAAATGCATTTCTTTACAAGGTTCTCCAAAGGCTAAGATAGAAAATTCAAGTATCCTGTTCAGTGTAAGCATGATGAGTTATATCAGTATTTCTTAAAACAACCACTAGCAGAAACTAGAAGTTGTCAAATTTTTTTTAGCAGATCTTTATTGTAGTCACTGCTGCAGTACTCAATTGTTGTCTTTCTGTATACCTTATGTATTTATCATGTGCCTTAGCACATGTTACACAGTATATAAACACCAGTTTATATACACTAGTGATTCAATCAGATTTTGAATTGTTCTTAAAGAAAAAGTAACCTTTTAAAACGAAAAACTTCAGGATTTTTTTTGTTTGTTTGTTTGTTTTCTGTTGTAATTTGGCTTGTTTTTTCAGGACGTACCAGTTAACAATCCATTTTTAACCTTCTTCTAACATTGTAAAATCTGAGACAGAATTATGGTGTAGACCTGCAGGAAAATTTGTAAGAAATATGAGGTCCTGGTGCTGTGATTTGTCATGAAACAAAACCCCTCTTGGGTCATTGGGCCCACCTGATTTAAAGGCTGAAGTAATTCAGACTCTACTGCAGACTTTTGCTCAACCATCAGTCTTTTACTGCCTCCAGCCCAAGCGACATTTGCCACACTTCTGTTTTTCCTCTGGCTAGGGCAGACAATACCACAGCCCTCAGGTGAACAACAAAGGCTAGAAGAAGCTATTCTATAACTTAATTATCCTTCATTGGGCCAACAAGATTCCAACTCTCCGCCTGCTGTGTTCACCTATTTCTGCTCTGACTCTTCCAAGGTCACAAAGCTCAACAAAGCCCTTTTAAACCACTCTGCAAAAAGGGAAGTATTTCGCAGTGGGACTTTCTAGATGTGGTTTAATTTGCTTCTGAGACCACCACAAATACTCTTTCCCATCCAGCTTCCCTGAGAGTGAGATATTTATAATCTTAGAGCGTGTACCTTAGGGAGAAACACTGCCAAGTTTTGCAGCTAAGACATCAGGCTGTATATCTCAAATGTATGCTACCTTACCCTGCACCAAAGGGTGAGGGGTCTGAGTGATCAGAAGGCTGAGAGACAGAAGGTGCAAAGATATATTTGAGCACCAGGGCTCAGATGCTTGACAGTGACAAGGCAAAGAATTGGAAACAAGTTTCCCTGTGGGACATGGCATTTCCTGGACATAAAGGTGACACATATTCAGTTCTAGGCTTGGGAGCATGGATTTATATAGTGCAGACAAACACATCTGCTGGATGTGTAGTCCTCTAACTTTGGATAAATCATTGTTGGAGGAGTGGGGGGAGAGGGGGAAAAAAGAGATATTTGTTGTTCCCAGGTGGTTCTTTTAATGAAAGATTGTTTCGCCACTGGAGACTGAGTTAGAATAGCTCCCAAATATCCTAAACCTCAACTTCTCCCATGGAATCTGTATGTGAGCTGGAAGAATGTCTTCATACAAAGAATTTCAATGTAAACAATAAAATAAAAAAGTAAAAGACAAACTAAAACTTCCTTCTTTATCTGGTACATGCAAGTCGAAAGAAGATTTGGCATGAATGATGAGCAGTGAAAAATAACATCCTTCCAGAGCAAAGTGCAGAGCTCTGTAAACAAATGAACACTTTGGGTTTCTCTTCATTTTATCACGAGAGCAAAGAAAGTTGACCTTCTCTGTGTCCCATCTCTTGTGGCTGAATGCCTGTATGTGGCTTCAAGATATCTAGCTTTGAGATAAACCTAAAATCTACTAAATTTTCATTAGAATATAAACAGACATCTTTAACTTTCAAAAAGAAACTCAAAACGACTAGACAAAAGCAATGAAAATAAAAGGCTTTAAATTCAGTCTCTCACTGCCTACTCTGTCTGCTGGGAAGGTCCATGTTGTCAAGACTTCTGGATATTATATTGATTGCCTGAGTAACAGAAAACTCAGTAATTCCCTCCTGGTCATTATGAAATCAGTTTTCTGTGCCAAGGCACAGCTCCCTGCAGCCCTCCTCTCAGTAGCTTCTCTACCTGGGCTGCAAGCTCCTAATTGGTTCTCTGTCTCTCCTTACTGATTGCTAATACATCCCACAGCCTTCTGTGAAATCAGTCCCTGTAACTACACAGAGAAGGGACAGTTTCCCTTCTTTTACCAACCCAATTGTTCCCTTCTTGAAGAAAAATTATATCCCAAAAAACAAGCCTATTAAACAGAACAAGCAGGTTTGTGGAGAACTGTCAACAGCCTTCAATCTGCAATTATTTCCTGCTGTGTCCTCATTCAGCAGTGTTCATGGACACCAATCTGAAGAAAACATCTGCACCAGAACACCCCACTAATTTATATAAGCTAAAATACTTACACTTAGTACTAGCCCTTCTCTATTTACTGAATGCACAAAGCCAAATGTCCCCAGGCTTCAGAAAAGTTTGCGTTTGTAGCTGAACTTTATGGCTTGTGTCCAGCTCTGATTAGCAGCCAGGCTTTCTGTGTTGGCCCCTCACAGATGATGTGCTGCAAAAGCGTCATCGAGACACTGCTCCTTTCTCACTTTCTCAAGTATTTTTGGTTTATATGTCATCACAGCTGGCCACTTTCTGTACAGTTCTGGAGGCAGATACACCTTGGAGGCAGATGTACATTCAGATTGCTTGGCAGCTGAGGATGTATTGCTGGAGCCAGAAGAACAAGATTAGAAGGTGAGATAAACATATGTTTTAATCTCTCAAATAAAGATTGGCTTCTGTTGTACCTTAACTGTGAAACTTTGGAGCATTCAAAGGGCCCTGAACTGTGACTTTATGGGAAAGGGAACTTTTTTTCCTCAAGATAAAACTTCAGGTGTTTTCTATCATTTTTGGTACTCATTGTAAATCAAATAGAAATGTGAATCTTGTTTTTATCACTCAAAACAAAGACAACTTGGAACATTTTATATATCTGAATTTTAACCAGTAATTATCAGTCAATGTTAGAGGAAGTGGTTAGTAGCCCTGAGTATCTGTAGCAAGACTATAGGATGGTCCTACTGAGTATGTTGGAAGAGCATTGACTTTCTTTCACAAACCTCCAGAGTGATTTTGGAAAAGACACAGACTGACATCAGTGCTCTGCAAAGGTCAATATGTGATTTTCTTAGTTTAAATAATGCAAAGAATGAAGCTTTCATCTTGCAACACTTGTGTTTGTTTATATAAACCAGAAGACAAATAATTTACCTTTATGAAAAGGGTTCCTTAGAGAGTGTTTTGAGATGCTTGACATGGGAGCAACTGTATCTATATATAATATGCAATTTATATACTGTGCATAGGGTCCTTTGCATCTATTTCATAACACAAATATACACACATATTTGTTTTTGCAGTCAAGTAGATGTAAGGCCTTTATCTTTAAATGTCTTCCTTTTACAGACTAAAAATGCTATATTTAAAAGGCAGTGTCAGTTGCTCAGTATGTGTAGGCAACACGTATTTGGACCCACTTCTAAATCTAAATCCAAATCTAAATCTAATCTAAATCTAAATCTAAATCATAATGAACATTCTTCCTCTTGACATATTTCTTCAGTAAAAAGTGTTGCTTTTGCTCCTGTTTGTGATCGTCAGAGCTTTTTAAGCCCAAAGGAATCTTTAAAAAGAAATTTGAAATGTTTTCATATTTTGGAATACTCCAGGACTTTTAAATGGGTATGATTGCATGGCTAACACTGAAATAAGACATAATGGTACAAAAATCAAAAAAGATAAGTCAGTTCAATGCAAATATAAAATGTTCAATCTGCAGATAAATAAAGCTTATAGCTTTACTGCTTTTTAGGAATATATGGAACTAGAAGGATCTGCAAATATTCTCCCTTGCACAGGAACAAAAAAGAAGAGTCAAAGAAAAGGACAACATACACAGTGGAAAAGCAATGCCATTTCAGAAAGCTCTAATTATTATAAATAACACATACACTTCACTTAAACTTTACAGAACTGTTATTGATCTGGTGCAGCAGTTATGATACAGAAAAAAAGATAGATTCTGATTGTCTTGATGTGGGCTTTACATGACACACATTACTTGGATAGCTGAGTGGCTATCATTCTGAATGCAAAATGGTAAAGCAGAGCACAGTCCTCTGACAATTAATTATTTATTTGCAAGTTGGTGAGTGCATGTTTTAGAAACTCTCCTGAGAAAACTTACTTACAAAGTAAAAAAATTGTGAATGGCATATCACCTACTATAGATTTTCACTCTGCACTTGCAAGAAAGGAACTCTGCATACAGCGTTTTTGCATTATAATATTAACCAACTTGCTCTTTGCAAAAAGTTCTGTAAGAGAACCAGTGTATATGAAAGGTGAGATTAGAAATTCTTGTGTTAAAGAACAAATCTACTTTTATCTAGGCTGTACAGTCTTTAGAGCAGCTCTGCTCAAGGTTTATCACAAATAAGTTCATGTCCCAGGATTAGAAAATAATACAATCCTACCAATTTATCACTCTGTGATTTCATTCTTGAAGAAGTAAAATGTGCCTTAAGGCTTTGCAGAACAAAGGGCTTAGAAATTTAAGGTTCAGCCTCAAGCATTATTGTCCTTGATAGAACAACAGGAGGTAAGGACTGCAGGCAAAATCATCATAGCCTGAAGCCAACCCAGCTGCAACAGGGGAGAGAAGCAGGAGCCAGACAAGCCGACAAGGATAAACCAGCAGCAGGACAGCAGTCTGAAAAGCTGAACCCAGCCAAAACTGGAACCACTCCATTATCAGCAATTGGAATTTGGGTTATAGAAAGGCATTGTTTGATTTGTGAAGAGGAGGTGACATAATTGGGATCCTTGCATTAATCTCACTGGGAACTGAATGCTGCAATGAGTTACAAGAAAAATGATTTCCCAGTAACACTCAATGAGACTTGCAAATAGCAACAACAAGCTGTGTTATAAGGGCATGATTAAGTTACAAGTCCAAGAAATCCAAAGTTTGAACCAAAAGCACTCAGAAGTTTGGCCAGCCTTTTTATAATCCCTTGTGTGCATATGTTATGAGATGACCATTAATTGCATAATCATTATTTTCTGGATAGGAACCCTTCTTAATTGAAGTGCACAAAATGGGTGACATTCACTGGGCAAATATTCAGAATTGTTTAATTTTGCCAAGATATGTTTTCCCTGACCTCATTCCTCTGTTCTTCAAGATAACCTAATTAGTTTGGCAAAGATTAAAAAAACCATGCACAAATGAAAACAAACAGAACAGTCAGAGGCACGTGTCCAGGCTGTAAAAACATAGTTCAACTGGTTGAAGTTTTTAAAACTTATTAGTAATTTTTAAAAGTTTTTTATAATGAGCAATAAGAATGAGTCCATGTAATAATTAACATTAGCAGCCACAAATTTTCTTGTTTTCATGGGCAATCTGTTCTAAATTCAAAGACTGTATATAACTCCTAATTTGGTTTAATTTTTTTTATAAAGACAATATTCTTACCAGAACTGTATGCAACACTGTTTCTACTTGTACTAATATGGGATATCAGAGAATGAGGGAATACTGTAAGGACTTCTAACTCTTCCTTTTCTTGGGAATCCAATAGCATGAAAAAATATATTTAATCTGACTGGATTAAGAGATGCTACACTGTTTGTGCTACAAATTGCTACAAATGCTGGCGATTTTGCCCATGTATATGCATGAATTTCCACATACTATAGGAATTCTTGTGAATTCTCTGTCTTATCACAAAATGGCAGCATAGGAAGTTAAATGCCAAGTGATTAGTTATCAATAGCAGCTAAAATACTGAGAATGCGTCTCTGGCATAAACAACTCTTGATATAATTCAGTTGTTGCTGTGTTATTCTTTGTTCTATTTCATATTTTTCTGTCTGCCTGTCAGTCTTTCTGCCTGTCTGTCTGCCTCTTTGTAGCCACCAGCCCTGTTGCCATCCAGATCACATCAGTTTACTGGTTCACTTGTGTCCAAAGCACAGAATTCATGTGTGATTTTGGATTGCAGTCAAAATGCCTAATTTAAGTCTTCTAGACACCTGTATCTGACCCAAATGGACATGTCTGAGTTTGACCTGACCAATATTTTTGTTTTAAATTTCTGTTCCTTACCTGGCTTCTGGTGGGAGTAGAAATAGACACTCCATGTTTCGTCTATAGTGAGCTTCCAATTGTTTTTATGCATATTGGTGCTGGCTTGGAAATGCAAGTGTTGGATGTGCAAATACCAAATACAATGTAAAAATTCCATTATATTCCAAATTATAATTGGAGTTATAAGGAAATAAATGTGTGAAGTTAATAAAGTCTGTTGAGGACTTGTTTTACACAAATCGGTTTTTCAATATGCATACATCTGAGGAATACTTTATTTTACTCCTTATACTTTATTTTACTCCTTATACTTTATTTTACTACTTGTCTAAAATATTTTTATGTTGTTTGTTTATAATTTAGACCTTATGAGCCGTGTTCTTACATAACTTGATTTTTCCTCAGTTATTCTACCAGTAAAGAAAGCATTAAACTAATTTCAGGAAAATTCTATAACACAAAATTCAACTTTTTAAAATCATATCTCTTTCTGTACAAAGAAACATCAGTGGAAATCACACATGAAAATCTTGGATGTGCATTCAAATTTGAAATAAAGTGATAAATTCAGGCAGAAGATGAATAAATATTTTTCTTTTACAATTTTAAAAAATCATGCTTTTGGCAAAAGCTGGGATTTATTTGAATTTCCCTGAAATGAGGTATCATATGTCAAAACAGAGCCATAGTAAATATTAATAAAAATTAATACTGGTTCTTAATGCTGTAGACTTTTATTGTTAGTGACACTTCTTTTGTGTCCCTGTGTTTTGTTACACAGGTTGGAACAAAGGTTGATCTGAAATGAATGGGCACCTGAAGATGGCAAGCAGCAGCAACAACGTGATGCCATAAAAGCCATCAGATTTCAGAGGATCCATTCCTTTCTGGAGCTTTATAATGGGCACATAACCTTTCTGTGTACTCAGGAGGAAGACAATAGACAGCAACCACAGTGTTCTCTGTCATTAAGAATAGACAGGAGGCTCCCTAGGGGAAAAAAAGTGACTCCAGATTTTCACCAAGGGACACTTTCTCAACATTTTTAGAGCACATTGTTATTAGTCCCACGGGGAGAAGATTAGCTCATCTACCATTTGTCATCTTGTCTACACTGCTCTTTTAGACCTCTTGTCTAAGTAATGGAGAAAAACAAATGGAATAATTCCTTTCCTGCAGTGACTGTCTCCCCAGTGATGGCAGAGGAGTGCCCTGGCCAAATGGCTTGTTCTAGGCACCTTATTTTTCATATTGAAAAATATAGTAAGATGACTGCTATTCCTAGCTCTTTCAAGAAACCTATATGAAACCTTATACCTGAAATTCTTCTGTGTCCATCCTTGGAAATGTGACATTCCACATCTCCCATACAGAGAAGCTGTTTCATTTTCTCCGAATTATAGCACATTTAACTTACACTCCATCATTTTCCTGTAGAAATGGAGAAAAGTATAAGTGGACACAGCTTAAATGAGTTCAGAAGAAATGTGCTATTTGATGTACTTGCAGCTAGAAGTCTTCAGTGTCCAAAACTTAAATTTTGCTAGAAAGTTGCTTCCTGTAGCATGAAGATCTAAGAGTATATACATATATTTAGGAAAATGAGCTGTTTTGGTATCAGCAAAACTCATAATACTTGGTTTCCATTGGATCTTTGCCCTGGAAACCACTGCACCCTCCATCAGAGGAGCAGCCTCTCCCAAGACTTGCTGTGATGAATGCAGGGTACAGGAGAGCAAGCACTGTGGAGCACTGTGGAGCTACCTGCATGGCACGTTCATGAATGCTGGTGGGCTCCCAGGCTGTCACCCACAGAGTGGGGGGAATCCCTGTTGTTCTGCATGTCCTTCCCTTAGGGAGACAAGAAAATTTTTTATTACCCATCCAGATATTTTCACATGCTTTCTATCTGTTTAATCACTATGAGAGTAAATATGTAAGTACTACATAATTGATAAGTACTCAACCTCACATGAATTTCTGTGAGTTTAGTAAGTCAGAAGACTTAGATTTCTGTGCCCTTTCAAAGGATGCTTGAGAATGGCCATAGCATTTTACATTGATGATTGGCCGTGTCCTCTAAATAAACTAATTTTTCACTGTAAGTATGGTGTGGTGCCAATACTAGGAAATCAAAATAGCCCAGGGTGAACATAGACAGTAAACCTGAGAAGTACTGTGGTATTAGGAAAGGATTATCTCTTTTTTATGAAGTGTACAAGACAGTGAAACTGTAAGTGTCCCTCAAAGCTGGGTAAAGTCCCTGGGTGGAGTCACTGAGTAGCAGAACTGCTGTCTTTGTCCATGAACTGGTGCAGGTCTGCTCTCTGTTCAGCTGGATCTTAATGTCATACATTAACATTATGTTAATAACTACATATAATACAGTTATAAATATAATATATATAACTATATATATATAGCTATATAGTTATATAACTACATATATACTGTATAGATTAAAAAATATAAAACCAATATATTATATAACTATTATAACTATAAATCTGACAGGTGTGTTTTCCCTAATAATTAAACTTCTCTGGCATACATTCAATCAATATTGATGGAAATTAACATATGTGGTTTTATTTTTTGGTTAAAAAAATCTAAATTTTCCAGAAAACCCAATCATTCCTTGACAGAAAATGAAATTCAGCAGCTTTCCATTCTTTTTCCCAATTTTTTTTTAATTGAAAAAATACCTTGGAGATCACAGAATACCATATCAATTTCCAATTTTTCTAATGCACAAAAAAAATGACAGCTCCTTTCAGCTCCATTCCATACCTGAACACCAGAAATGTCCATAAAAATATATGAAAAGGTATTTATATTTATTAAAAACTGCAATAATAATTTATAAATATTTATTCTCACTTATATCAGAAGAGATTTCCAGAAAAATTATGCTTTTTTTTTTGTCTTATCATTTAACTTTCTTACTAAATTTCTTTTTTTTTTTGCCACCTTGCATTGAAAATTTAGACTGATGACATTTTCAGAGCCACGATTAGAAGCTTCATTACCCACAGCACTTACAGTGACTCTGTATGTCATAGCTTGACAACATAGAAAACCCAGGTGATGCTTTAGAGAAGAACTCTGGAACTGTTGGCAGCTCCACAATAGCACATCAGGTATCTGTGGTTGGCCATCACTGGATAAGCAGTTTTCTTTATTAACTTGTCTGAGCATGAAGAAATATTATGAAATACCACAAAATCAGCTTTGTGAAACACAGGGCAATCTCTGGTGATGTTTCATTTAATTCAAAGCAATTTAAAATCCTAGTTTTTGACAGAATAATTCTGCTCTTTAGAAATTAATTTCATAACGATAGTCTTCTAAAACTAGAAAATCTATTTTATTATTTGAAGAGATTTCCTTTCCTCCTCACAATAAAGAGTTTATTTAAAGAGAAACACATTATTTCTTTTCCTGGCCCTTGTTCTATCTCTCTTTTAGAGAAGAGCTTCTTTTATCGAACTTCTTTTGAAGACTGGATAAGATATTGCCAAGATGTTACATCATATTACTGACTTCATGCAATGACATGCCCTAAAAGTCATGGAGATTGCAAGGGACCCAACCAATGGAAATATTCCTGTTTCTTGAATTTTGCAGCATGAAATAATTGTTTTGTACACAATTGAAGAGTGCAATGAGTTCTAAATGTAAAACCAAACTTTGCAGGTTACAGTGGAACAGACTTGGGGACAAAACAGGATTTTCTGAAGATGTGCTTCTCTAGATTACTGATTGGGATCTAGGAAGAATGAAAAGAGATGTTTTTCTGTCAGACTTGGCCTTCCCAAAGACACAGGTTTTGCAGATCATCCAAATGCAATGTTAAACTATTGAGATTGCCCATGTATAATCATAAGAGTCAACCTGTGGAGGGGTGCCTGTCTAAAAAGGCCTTTGAAAAACAGAAAATAGCAATTGCCAATGCACCAGGCAGTTGGTATACTGTCAGTTCCAGTGAGATGTCAGTGTCTATCTCACTGAATACTGAAACCCTCTCTTACAGAGGCGGCTCTTCAGCGCCCAGTTCCTTTTGCTCCAGGACCTTTTATGAGTCAGGTGGATTAAACACTCTTCCACAAAAAGAAAGAGCAGAAAGCTTTTCTAAGATTTTGCAGAAATTGTTTGCTTCTTTTCCGTGTTACAGATTACAATGCACCAAATGTGTTTTCTTCCCTCCTGAGTTAGTTTTTCACAAAGTAAGGCACTGAGAGTAGTAAATGCCTATAAAATAAACCCAGTCTGTGACCTCTTATATGCATTTCAGAAACTGAAAGAACACAACAGGTTCTAAAAACTGATTATGCACTGTCTACAGGACTGAACTCAAGCAAAATGCTGCATTAAAACTTTTAAGTCCACCTCTGAACAATTAGTAGTAAGTTTTTGTTGAAAAAGCAAACTGATCAGTGTGGCTGAGAGTGACCTGCTCAATTTTGTGCCGAACAGTTCTGGTTAAGGTTTTTCAATTTACCCCTTTTAAAGATGGTGGGTGTGGGGTAATTTTATTTTTTTTAATGCTGTTGTAATAACTTCGCACACCATGAAATAATATTGGTCTATAAGCCTGACATAAATTAATTTACTAAAAAATAAATCAAAACAGTTGATTATCTCTCTCTTCCTACCTTATCATGGTGTTCTTATGTGTCCATCAATAGTCCATCCATCTGGGAAGGAAGGAAGGAAGGAAGGAAGGAAGGAAGGAAGGAAGGAAGGAAGGAAGGAAGGAAGGAAGGAAGGAAGGAAGGAAGGAAGGAAGGAAGGAAGGAAGGAAGGAAGGAAGGAAGGAAGGAAGGAAGGAAGGAAGGAAGGAAGCTTAATTTCTCAAGATTCTTTTAAATTATTACAGAACAAAAACCTGACTCCATAATATTTTATAGTAAAGTAATGGACTCCACTGCCTTCAATAGTTTTTGTAGGTTTTTAACAAACTGTTGATTCTGACCAGTTCTTACTCAAAACATCTGGAAGGCAGATCATGCCCCATATCCTCTTCCTTTGCATTTCACTCATTTAATATAACTATGTAATGTAAATAAAATATTTATTTTTCTTTACTTTTTTAAACTTTATGGCTCCGAGTGAGCATATGATTAATGAATCTTAGTATGTGGTGTGGAAAATTGCCTTCATCCTTTTTCTGCCTTTGCTTTCAATAAAACTTCATTTTTATGGAAAATTACCTTTGAATTAATGTTTTTCCAATGTTTTAGAATATTTATTCTAGATACTTATAAAAAAAAGCTTTTAGTTCTAAACCATACAAATCTATTATTCATTGTTATAAACATTAAACAACTTTGCCCAGCTACCAGCTGCTACTCAGCACAGCTGTCAATATGGCCAACAGCCTTATTCAAGACCATTAAAATAAAAGAGGACCTATTTTCTACTACAAGTTACCACCTTTCACCCAAGATGATGTGCAAAATGGACGTGGAGTACCATTTACAGGATTAATATTACCCGGTGTTTACAGCTAATGGATTTGTGATCCTGCTTCATTTTACAAGGCCTCTTTCCATCTTTTAATTTATCCTCAGGTCTGCTGCTTTATTTTTGTTCCATCATCTTCATAAAAGCCATTATCTTTCCATTAGCAAACCTGCTAAATAACTCTTCATCTGCTCTTTGATCTGTCCAGCAGCCGTTTGCATTCTTTGCAATGAGTTTTTCAATTACACTCAAGAATTTTAAAATACAAGTTTGCTGAGAGCTACTTCACACACTGTGGTACATTTAATTAACATAGGATGGAAGAAAGATTTGCAACCATCTTCCTGCTCTTTGCTGCCATAACAACTCCTGGTTTCCTTCTCTTTTATGCAAATCAAGTCACAGACATTCATGTCAGTGAAAATGCTGTAAATTTTTTAATGCAATAGTGGGCCAAATGTATTTCTCAAAACCTGCATGAAAATAATTGTGCTTTATTCTTGCATTTGGTGCTTTATCTGAATAACTTCTCTTTCTAGATACTGGATCTTGAAAGTACATTCTGAGAGAGTTTTTGTTTGTTTGATTTCATAGGTTGCATTCTATTTATTTATTCCTTTCTTTTAATATTATTCAGACTAGGAAGTGTGGACTGTGACTCCTTTCTGAAGATATATTTACTTTGTACCAATTGTGTGAGCACAGTGTTGCATAGTTGTCTCCAACAACGGTTTAGAAAAAAATTCTTAAGGATCAACTTGTACACTAGGATATATCAGTATTGCGGCATTAAACTGTGAAAACAAGCTTTTTTGTCACTCATCTCAGATGTTAAAATGTCTCCTTTTCTGTGATGGCTTATAAAGAGGTCATGCTATGACTCTTTGTCCTGCAAAGACATTTGATGACACAGAAATGAACGTATCAGGGGATATCTTATGTTTCTCCTTAATGCCAGGAGAGGAGAATGTTCAGTGGGATTGTATTGCCTTTCTCAGAAACTAAGATTCTTCTTTATAGGAAGACCAAAATGTACTTTTTTAGCAACACAGATTGTCTGGCATCCTGATTTCATAAAGCAGAGAGCAGACTGTCATTTTAGTTTTTACCTTCCACAAAACTTATGTCTGCTATTACGGGTCTTTCTCCATTTTCTCTCAGGCCCATAGAAGATGCATTAAA
This sequence comes from Camarhynchus parvulus, assembly GCF_901933205.1. Lineage (NCBI taxonomy): Eukaryota > Metazoa > Chordata > Aves > Passeriformes > Thraupidae > Camarhynchus > Camarhynchus parvulus. Next base: position 79,324,628 of record NC_044573.1, on the reverse strand, counting down.
ACTCTGCTTTGAAGGGTGTGAATGAACTTCTGAAAAGCTAGTGATCAGATTTTCCATTTTTTCAGTTGTTCCAAAGAAGTTCTCTCCTTGGTATCTGTGGGGATTTTAGGATCTCTCTATGGTGTAGCTTTTATTTGTTGTGGAATAGATGAAGTAGAGTACAGGTGTTGTGTCTAATACTGAATCTTTGAGAGATAAGGTGTATTAACAATCAGTAGTCAAGACTACAATGAAAACCTGTTGTGATAATTTAAAAATCCTCCCATGGTACATGCTAGCTTAATTCTGATTGACAGTATAAGATTTACTACTTTGTCCTTTTGGCATCAAGTGGAGACAGGTTTTAATTGCTTTCAAAATTACAAACATCCCTCTTTCACCCCCACTATTCTTCCAAATTCTTTTGGATTTGTTTCAAGAAGGAGATTGCTGTCCCAGTCCTGCATGTTGCATGCTTTCTGTTTGACCTGTCACTTCTGTACTGAATGCTGGATTAAGCAGTAGACAAAAATATTTATTATGTCTGCTCTAGGAAGATTGCTAAGATTCACTGATGATTCAGGTAAAATATTATCTGATTTTTATTGAAGGTACCTCTCTCTGGAGTTGCTATATCTTTTTAGTGATTATGTTTACCATACTGGAATATTCATGAAAATGTCCTATACCTTTCTCTAGAAGCCACTCTGGCTCATCAAGAAGGAATAAAAGGAAGCATTCATATTCATACCTGTGCAAGACTCACACTTGTCAGTTTGCTACAGCTCTCAGAATGTTCACTAGACAAGCTTGCTTATATTTACAGTGATGTCATGAGCTCAGTATGATGTTCTCAGTTTTGTACACAAATAATTCAAAAGTGAAATGACAAGACAAATGATGGGCAGGGAATGCAATTTTTTTGCCTCGTTCAGAAGTGAAAATACAAAAAATTTCCAAGTTTCTGTTATACATGAAATAATTGAGACATTTACATTTCTATGCATGTTAGAAAACACCCAAACAACTAGATATCTGAATGAAAGCAAACAATTGTACAAGTGAGAGAACATAAGCATTTCCTTGTTGTCTCAGACACACTCTGCAGCTGAAAGCCTATTCATGATTGCATTCTAAAGAAGGCAAGCTCAGGATGAGTCCATACCATCAGGAGGTGGGATGAAAGGAGCAGAACTCTTGCTGCCCTACACGAGAAATGGAGTCAGTGCTGGTATGGCCCCCATTTTTACGTAGCTGTACTACTCTTTCTCCTAAGTACTTTGCTGCTTGTGTTTTGATGTTCCACTCTAATTTTTCAGAAGGGCAGCCATTTTATACGTTTAGCTAAGAAAGGAGATTTAATTATGTACATGGTTTTAAATATATGATAGCCTTAGAGATCAATGATGAGGTAGCGGTAGATAGGTAAAGATACTGCAGCTGGGTGGTTCTGAGTGAGGAGCTCAGGAATGGATTCAGAACAGGGTTAATTTCAGAGACACCTGGGGCCTTCCATTCAATAGTTGGAAATAAATAATCATAATAAAGTGGTTGCAAAAGAGTGATATGCAGTAAAACCAGTGAGGAAATATCCAGACAGACATTGTGACATACTGATTTATAAATAATTTGGGAGGACAGAAGGTCCAGTTTCACCATATAGTTCATTTTAAAGCAAGCAGCTTTCAGAACAGGCAACTTCATCTGTGTAGTCCATTGACTTCCCTTGTATTTGCTCTTGTGTTTATTCCTCCCCAGAGAAAAGTGGCTCACAGATCTTAACCAATAGAAAAGTAACCTTAGGGGTGTCTTTTCTGTTGGCTTATTTTCTTGAAAAAGTTCATTTTGTGATCAGAAAAGTGCCAGTGATGGCCTCAATGAGGAGAGTGGTTGTTGTGTTTAGTCACACACTTCTCTAAGCAGCAGTGAGATAGTATTTCTGCTCAACTATATAGCCAAAACTACATTCTGCATTTTTGTGTAATCCTCAGTAAACATTATCATTCTTTGAATCAAGATTTATTAATACATTTAGAACAGCAAAAAACTTGTTTTTATCATTCCTGGTTCCCAGTGTCATAAAGGATATTATAACTATATGGTTATTATCTTGGATGGTGCCTAAAATTATTTAACATTGACAGATTCCTCTGAAATCCAGGTTACGTAGCTACTGCTATTCAGCTCACTGCAGGACACAGGCACAAGCAAAGGGAAGATGGTAACATTCAAAAAGAGAAATGGTTTCCATGAGCTCAAGCAATTCTATGTGCATTGCATTCTTTCCTCTTCTAGCACTTTTATAGAGCTTTTTTGCTTTCCACATTTGAAAGAACTGTTGCTCTAATCTTGTTCCTGTTTTTCACAGCAGGTCTACACAATCCCTCCTGCTGTCTGCAACGAGTTACCAAATTGGGCCTATTACATTGTCCTCGTATGCAGAATGACACGCAATCAGTAAAAACTCCTTTTGTTTATACCGTTAATAACAGATGTTGCTCTGCTACATCACACATGCTGTTTAATATTATCAAAACAATTATTCATTTATTCATATTTGTGCAGTGTGTGCAAGCTGGCATTACAGATCTTGCAGACATGGCCTTCATGAATGCATAAACAAAAATGCACGTCGTATAAAATAAATCATCTCCCATTCCCATCACCATTTCTAATCTCATATCTAATAATTTGATGATATCTTTATTGCTTGCACATGAACAAGGGGACAGACAAAACTCTGAGCATGTGGAAAAGCTACTGAAATAGTGAAAAGCCCCTTCCTACAGAGAGTTGCTGTATATGCATGAAAGGGTGTAAGGTTTGCTTTGTCAGGGTCCAGGGAAAAGAACTCTGGTGTTAGTTCATCCTTCTTCCCTTTATCCCCTCAGACCTCCTCCAAAAGAAAAATACAAGGAAGAAAAACAGTTCAAGAGTTGGTTTGATTCCTTTTGATTGAATTAACAAGGGCTCATTTTAATTGAATTAACTAGTGGGATAACAGCATGACTGAATTTTAAAGTATAATTAAAGGATTCATCTTCTACTTAATGACAATGGGATAGAAAATTACCTCAGAACAGACACTACACAAGTTGTCTGTTTCCCCATTATAGATGTTCATTTTCAGGTAACATGGCCATTAAACCTTCTTCTATTCATGACAGAAGGTTTGGAAAAAAACGTACCAATTTAAAGGAAATCTGTTTATGCTCTTGCAAATTTCAAATATTTCCAATTTTTATGATGAATGCCACTGTTTGCTCTTGTTAGGATGTAGGATCTCTTGAGTTTTTAATTAAATGAATAAGTTAATATGATATTTCCTTCAAATAAAAACAGTCTTTGTTTATACATACAAATGTAACTTTCCTGAAGCAGTGTGTTTATGTTCCTGATAGTATGCTTTTGTTCTAAATAAATATAACACTTTCTTCATTTGTTTGGCAGAAATCAGATTTCCATAGTGAGGTAAAACAATATTTTATAGTCCCTTCTTTTCCAGCATCACCTTCACTGGAAAATGATACAAGCTGGTCCTTACAGGCTTATAGTAGTTAAACAGAACTTAAGGAATACATTTATCCATAAAGAAAATGGTTTGAAGTGAGTAGAATATGCCCCCTCAGGCCTGAACATAATAGCTTTCCCCAGAAGTATGTTCAGAAAAATAATTATCAGGTACGTGCTGTAATCTTATAGGCCTGCAAGCCAGCAGGCAGCCAGTTTATCACTGACCTTCACAGCTGCATGACCTACTGTAAGGTGGATAGAGTAGACCAAGGGGAGAACTGAGCAATTTCTATCTTCCCATTCCTTTGGAGTTTGTCTTGCAGAACCTTGGTTCTCTGTTGAATATATTGTTGAGAATAATGGTTTGATTACAGGTTGGTTTTCAGTCATTTTCTATTTGGTATTCACTAAGAATATTTTTTCTTGACCAAGTTGTTATTCACTCTAAGTAGAAACTTGTGATTTTTCACACTACGGTAGACCTGTGGCTGCTGTGGATCAGACTTTCCTTTGACAGTGACAAGTTTTAAGGTCTGTAGATGTCCAGAGTGTCTAGAGTCATCTGAGACTCCACACTGTAACTCAGTCATCATCTCATGGTCAATATGACATAGCATATCCTGCAGGATCTCAAATTGCACTAGGGGTATATGCATGCTTAGACTCAGGTGACTGAATCAAACCCCAAATATCGTAGAAAAAAGGAAACCTGAAATGTGAGAGTGAGTAGGTACAGGTGATATTACTATGCCATTCATCACCTGTTCATCCAAACACTTTTGAGCTTTCTCAATTTCCATAGCCAAAGCCATGCTCTGGAAATAGCTTCCCTTATGCAATCATGAATCGGGTAGAAATTATGTTTATTGATTAGAAATACTTACTTTCAGTGTGTTGATGGGTGATTTCCTGTAAAGTCTACTTTCTCTGTTCAATCTTATTTAATTTGCTTTTATCATGCTTCCCTTTAATCTTTTAACATAATAATCTTTAAGTCTTTGAAGTAGAGACTTTTCCCCATACCAATAACTTGCTCTTCTCTATCTTCATTCAGTGTGTCTATTTTTGCAGTATGCCTTCTCTGATAAGATATCAGTCTAAAGCAAGAAGTATCACTGACAATATGAAACAGATTTTCTGTGTTACTTACCATCCCATTTTTTATGTACTTCAGGAACATATTTTCTTCCTTTCAGAACAGTTCTACATGGAAAAAAAGTTCATGGTGAGCAGTCCATAACATTTCCTTTTTCCCTCTGCCATGAGACATTTGAGCAGTCTGTATTTTTGCATTATGGATCAGGAACACAGAATACTGCTTAACCCATTGTTAGACAAGATTATACATGTAACATTATTTACAACACTATATTTTCTCCAAGTGGATTTCCAGATATCATCAGGGATGTGTTTTTATATTGTGTTGATGATTTTCATAACTTGATTCAGTCCTTTTTATGCTCTGGTCTCTCCAGATTTAACCAAAGATGACTATGATTTGGGTTATTCACACATTTTTTAACTTATTACACTGCAATTTGTAGATCATTGTAAACATATTAAACAGTGATCTTCATACAGAATGTTTAGACCCATCTTCTAACCTTATACTATGATGAAAAGTGACCATATCACTGTCTTTTGGTTATTTTTTGTGCATAAATGAAGCGCAGAATACTCATAAATTCAGATTATTTCATATAGACATACATAAAGCTTTAGTTATGTACCGAGATATATCAAACAGTTCAGGTACAAAGTACTAGGCCACTTTTTCAAAACACTCTTGCAAAATTATTTGCATCAAATGAGGAACCTAAACTATCCCTAATCAAGGCACTCATGAAATGGTTTGTGATTATACAGATGGTGTTTTGGGGAGAAACCCAAGCAAATATCTACTGATGTGTACATTTACGTTGTAGTGTATATTATGAATGTATTGAATGAGTTGGGTGCAGCTTATCTCATCCTAATTAAGAAAAAATATCTTCTCAATTAAGGGTTAAGGGACTGAATTCTTCCAAAGAGTATCAAAGACTATCCACCTAGCACTGACACTGCGGCACGTAAATTTGGTGGCAGATGTGTAAAAGAAAAGGTATCTGCATCTTAGCATTACTACTTCAAGATATTTGCTGTGATTTTAATATTTATCTATTTTAAATGAATGTCATATGGGAAACTTGTAATACTGTTGCAAAAGTCAGCATCCAATCTTCTTCTGATCTAAGCCCAATTCCTATTTAAGGACTCGGATTTTGAGCGCTAAACACCTTTGTATCAATGTGGAGCATCCTCGTTACTCTTTTTGTTCCATAGAATGGAAAGAGCTTGAAATCCCTTAAAGTTAGTTTCAGTGTGTTTCTGCTTTGTCAAATACAGGTCTTGGATTACATTTCCATGTAATGTCTTTTTAAAATGCATCAGGGTAATGTATGTCAAATGCATTTATTGGCGATGATGTACAAATTAGCAAAAAAAATGTTGTTATATATGATATGAGAACAGAAATCAAGCCAGTATTTCAAGCATTAGTACGAGTTTATAGATATATAAATTTAAAATAAAGAAATGCTTGGTTAAGCAAACATCATGGAATGATAGGGCTGCTTCAGGACACAGATAAAATAGAACACATATGACCACAAAAGATAACACAGATGAGGGGGTTATGGGATTTCCAAATCTGAAAAATAGCTATAATAATAATAATAATGATACTATTCCACATGCTCCAGAGATTTGTATGCACAATAGTATTTAAAGCTGGTGAAGTATTATTGTATAGTCACAGTACAGTCAGAGAAATTGAGTTATATAGAGGTTAAATAAATGTTGCTCAGGGCTAAGCATGAAGTCAGTACAGAGCTTCAGATGAGGAAGGAATTCCCTGGATCACTCACCAAGATGCACACACATTTAAGCACAGCAAGTTCTATACCTGTGCCATGTCTGTGCACCCCACTGGCTGCTGGTTGTCCCCACACCTCAGGAGCTCACCCAGAAGCTGGGGAGAGTGGGATTCAGGTGTGTGCAGGGAAGCAGCCTGCAATATCCCAGAGTTTGTAAACATGCTCAGACCCTTCCAAGCAATGGAAGCTTTGGTGCTCATAAGCCCAGGCCCTGCATTTCCAGCGTGCTGCTTGCACTGAAACCATTGGCCTCATAAGAACCATCACGGTACAACAGCTGCCAGGAAGGCATCTGTTGGCAACTTTCCCATCCTAGGATAGACTGGAACCAGGAGCTCTTGTTCTTCTGAGGGAGTAGCCCTTTTGCATTCAGATCTATGTCAAATAATGATATGTTACAAACTTCTGACCTTCTGGAGGATTGTCCCACTTTTCCCAGACTTCAGCCAGATTTGCCTCAAGCTAAAAATACTTGAATTTTCAGCTTGTGTTGCTGTATTTCCATATCTTCCAGAAGGTTTAGTTCCATTAGTACATCACTGCCAGCAAACTATAAAGCTTTTCCATCCAATAAAATGATAATAATAAACTTCATAATAAACAATATTTAATGTCCACCTGCATCATGGCGCCTTCTGTCAAGCACTGCCTGATACATACTAAAAATACAAGCAAACTAAACTTCACCTTAGAGAAGATTATGAGATGTAAATTTAGATCATGGAGTATCTATGAACTTAAAATTCACTTCATTATGAAGTTATAGTTTGAATTTTCTTCCAATTAAAAGGTTTGTGAAACCTTAATAAATTACACATTTTATTCCTGTTTGCATAGAGGACTATCCTGCTTAGAGGGAAGCAGCTGATCATTTATTGTTGGTATTACCAACTTTTTTTTTCATCCTGGGACCATGCAGATAGGAGTACAAGGTCAGACCAACCCTAAAACTCTAGCTGCTGTATTTAATTTTGCCTTGACTTGCTGACAGCAGCTGCTGATATGTATCTTTCACAAAGCTGACCCTTGTTTGCTGCTGCTGCTGCTGGAACATTTCTATTGTAATGAGATTCTCAGAGCCTAAAACAAAGGTCACAGTTGTTGAGTGCTCTGCATCCAGTTCCCATAATTAAAAGCATTTGTAAACTCTTTGGTTAAAGTACCTGTGTTTTTATTTCAGAACTCATTAACTATTATACACATCAACAGACAATTTTAGAAGAACTGCATTGCAATGTAGATGTATGGGAATCAGCCGTAAAATGAAAGAAAATAATGTCAATTGTTCTCCAGGAATGGGATTCATACAGTCAAGATCCTGGAAATGACAGAAAAACTGGCCAAGGCCAGCAAATTAACAATTGCTTAGTATGTTTTATATTGTGGGGATAATTTCTCAGTTGAGTTTTCCATATTCGGAGAGCACACAGCAAGAATTTGTCCATCTCTGATGATTTTTTTTGTAATGTTCAGACAGTATTCCTGGAGATTAGAAATAGCATAAAATGAAAATAATTGCCATTTTTCTGGGGACTATAGTATATACCTTCTATTCAACCAAAATATGAGGGTTCCTGTAGTGATGGGTGGAATCATGCACTTTTGCTCACTCTTCTGCCTGGGTCCTCAGAATGCTGGCCCACTATTTAAAGTATATTTTGACAAGGTCATAGGACCCAGAGGTTTTAATATTTTACTTCTAAAAATACTTTAATCTGCAACAATCCTGCTGAAATTATCAACATCTCCGCTCAATTGCTGGGTAATCTTAACCTGCCAATATTAATGTCCCAACTTTATAAAGCTGGGCGTATACAAAGCTAATGGTGGTGCTACTCAGGGCAGGAGTCAGGACTATATGTCCTGTGTGTAATGATTCAAGCCATTTCACCTGCATACTCTGTCAGTATAGTTTCATTGTTCAGAAATATCTTACGGTTTTGCAGTTTAAGGGGCCAGTGGGGAACACTGCAAAGGCTAATAGCAGATGTGTGTTGCAATTATTGTGAATAACTAAAGTGTTGAAGCATTTTCTCTAAAGAGAAGTTTTCTGGATGTGTCATCTCAAAATAACTTGAGATTGAGCATCAAGTTAGGCAGATGAAGAAGATGCTGAACTGGGCATCCAACATACTACAGGAATGCTCAAAGGAACAATTCTACTGTTCTCTTTGGATGCCTGCACCACAATCCAAGGATGGACTGCTATTTCTGATGGCTGAGTTAGCAGCTAGAGCACTTTTGTTTGCTCTGGTCCTGGTAAATAACAGGTTTTAGTCCCGCCTGTGTCCTCAGCATTTTCAATTAATTACTGTAAGAAGCAGCTTGTCCACATTGTGGCATCTATACATCCCATTATTGATACTTAATTGTTTCCATTGTATGGAAAATTCGAGCTAGCAATTTGTGGACACTTCAGATCTTCATAATGCCACCCCTCTGAGAAACCAGCCCTTAAGTGTCTTTATTTTATTTTTTTTCTTTAATAGTCTGAATGTAGAGTTAAGGTGGTTTAAATTGCTGAGACCTGTTGGTACAAGACAGGTGGCAAGTTGTTGGTTCCAAACTGATCAGTCATCCACAAACAGCTTTTTTTCTTTTTGTCTTAAATTAACCAGTAAACTCATGACAGATGTTGAGTAATAGCTTTGCTGTGTAGAGCTTCCTAAGCATGGATTTGGGAATGTTTTATTCTGAGTATTAACGTTTCAGTGAGATTAAATATAGAAGATGTTACCTGTAGTGGCCCTGTGATACATAAACATGTTCTACATGAATATTTGTGCAAGCAAAGTTGACAAGTTAATCAGAGCATCTCATAACTCCAACACAAGAGAAAAGGCTGTTATGGTGGAGAGAAATAACAAATCTGTGCACTGCTGAATTCCACAAATACATATAGTAGGTCTATGAAATTTTGCCGACCACTTTTTTTCTAAGTATTAGTGGAGCAAAGAATGATACATTTGTATTCAATTTCTTCCCAAACTGTTGTGAAATGTTGTGTGCAAAGTTGTTAGAAGAATTTTAGGAATCCATAATCAATTTCAATTTGAATTCTTATGCAGGGAGAACATTTATAATTGTTGTGCTTGGGTCAGTTGTAAAATATTAACTTGCATTTAGTTTGGCAAGAAAGGTAGAAAAAACAGCTCATAAGCTCAAATTATTTTTCCCTCTTTAGTATTCTGACTATTGGCTGCTCCCAGTAAGTTTGAGTTTTGTCTGAGTTCTAACATTGATTTTGTTAAGACTTTAATGTTTCCCTTATCCAGTCAACAAAGTAACTGGTCACAGCCAGCACAGCTTCATGAGAGCAAGGTCTTGCTTATAAAAGCTGATTTTGTTTTATGGCAAAATAACTCACCTAGTTGATAAAGAGAAGCTAGTTCATGTAATGTTTCTGGATTTCAGTAATGCTGTTGGTACTGTCTCTCGCAGCATCCTTTCAGACAAAATGTCCAACACACTGCAGGATAAAGACTCCATGGGGTGGTGAGCACACTGCAGGATCAAGACTCCATGGGGTGGGTGAGCAACTGGCTCATGGCTTGGTCACAAAGGGTTAAAAGTGAATAGGATGGCATCAGACTGGTGACTTGTCACTAGTGGAGTTCCACAGGGCTCTGTCCTTGGCCTTGTCCTCTTCAGCATCTTCATAAATGACCTGGACACAGGACTGGAATGGATACCAAGGAAGTTTGCAGATGATACAAAACTGGGAGGAGCTGTTGACTCCCCTGAAGGCAGAGATGCCCTGCTGAGAGACCTTGACAAATTAGAGAGCTGGGCAATCACCAACCAGAAGAAGTTCAACAAGGGCAAATGCATTTGATTCTGCACCTGGGGTGGCGCAATCTGGATATATGGACAGACTGGGGAATGAGATTCTGGGAAGCAGTGCCATGGAGAGAGAGATTCCTGGTCGGTGGCAAACTGGGTACGAGTCAGCAGTGCCCTGGCAGCCAGGAGGGCCACCTGTGCCCTGAGGGGCATCAGGCCCAGCATGGCCAGCTGGGCAAGGGAGGGGATTGTCCTGCTCTGCTCTGCCCTGGGGCAGCCTCACCTCGAGTGCTGGGGGCAGTTCTGGGTTCCACAATATACAAAAGGAATTAAATTATTAGACAGTGTCCAGAAGAAGACAACGAGGATGGTGAAGGGCCTTGAGGAGAAGCCATATGAGGACTGGTTGAGGTCACCTGGTCTATTCAGCCTGGAGAAGACTGAGGGGAGACCTCACTGCTGTTACAACTTCCTTGAGAGGGGAGGAGGATGGGCAGGCACTGATCTCTTTTCTGTGGTGATCAGTGACAGGATGCAAGGGAATGGCCTGAAGCTGTGTCAGGGAAGGTTTAGGCTGGATATTAGAGGAAGGTTCTTCACCCAGAGAGTGGTTGGGCTCTGGAACAGGCTCCCCAGGGAGTTCAAGAAGCATTTGGACACCAGCTTAACAGAGTTAAAGAAGCATTTGGACAATGCTCTTGGTTGACTCTTGGAGGTAATCTTTTGCATGGCCAGGAGCTGGACTTGATGATCCCTATAGGTCCCTTCCAATTCAGCATATTCTGTGATTCTGTGAAGACAAAACTTTTAAAGTGAACTCAGGAGCTGTTTATTGAACAACTAGAGATGGATTGTTTTAGGAATTCTAGGAAACTAGGAATATAAACCTTGAAACTTATCAAATGTCCACAGAATTTTTTTAGTGCACTCTCCACTCCATTGTGGAGTTTGTTCCATGCAGAACTGTGCTGTTCTGTCTCAGGGGCTTTCAGATTCTCCAATATGAGATATTTGTTTTCAACAAGACATCATCTTCCCATATTAGCTATATGGGGGGTTTTCTCCTGTATCATTTTGGATTCTTTCCCTCCAACCAAAGCGTGTTAATCTGTAATCAACGAAAGAATGCATTACCAGAAATGTAATTTTTATTCATTGAGAACAACCAGGACTTTAGAGAGAATGTATGAGAATGAATAGTTTATTAAGGAAGTTAAACTCTTGGCAAAACCAGATGTTGAGATATCTGAGAAAAAAGATCCTAGAGAGAAAGATGAAGGAATAATTTCTGGAAATAATAGCCAATGAAAAATTAACTTGTAAAGGACAAAAGGAATGAGAAGGCTTAATTTTGATCAGTAATAAAAACAGATTAGAAAATTTTCAAGATTGCTTTTAGCTGAATGAAGGCTTATTTGTTCTGAATGGAACATATCTCACATGCTATTTAAACACAATATACCTCTCTGGGATATGTTTAAAGGATATATCAAAAAGGATGATTACTCAGAGTTATTAAAAAAGAATACTACTCAGCTTCTCAGTTATGATAATATATAAAGCACCTTTGATACTGATGGATGGCAGTGGGCATTTACCAATAGTAAAGAAGATTTTTGGTCTATGGTAAATTACATGTGGCACTTGTAAAAGACCATCCCAGCAAAATGTTATCACAAAAACTACCTTATCTGGAGAAGTCAAAAATTAATTTCTCAGCAAGAACTGTGAAATCACGCTTGGCTGATAGGGTCATCTTCTCAATACAAAACAGATATATCAATACTTGAGCAAGTTCTACAGTGCAATCAGAGAAAACCCACAGCACAAGGAAAATCAAAGCTAATCATTGCATTGTACATCAAAGCCATTTCTGTGCCCTGCTGCTCTTTCCCTCCTCAGCCCTCAATATTTACATTTGTGCATTCTCTCTCCTCCTTTTTTTCCTCCATCCTACAGCTCTGCCCTGTGATGTATGCTGCTTATAGGGATTTATGTGAGTCAATTTCTTAAATTGCTTCTGTCAAAATTGCCATTTGTCCTCCCAATTTGCTCTTTGTAGGTGGGTTTGCGCATCCAGTTTATCAAATAATTCTGTTTGGATTCTATTGGATCTGAAACCTCTGCCATTTCTAAGCTTCTGTTGAGAAATTTGGAAAGGAACTTTGTCCTTACAAAAGAAAAAAACAAACAGAGATCTCCAGAACCAGAAAAAAAGTTGCTCTAACTTTTCTTAGTAGGAAAAACATTTATGGTGATACTGTGAAAATGTACTTGTAAAACAAGACTGCAATAAAAAAGAAATTGTGGAAGTCATTCCTGTTTATTAGCTTCTTTGAAGAAATTATGTGACATGGAATTAACTATTTTGAAGGGTTTCTGAAAAGTCCACTTCCATGTGACATTTCAAAGCCCTTTAGATTGACAGTAGAACAAAAATAATTTTCAGTTACAAAATCCAGTTCAACCAAATAGACTGCAAAAATAACAACATGCGGCTGAAGGTACATTTCTGGTATAATTCTTTTTCTGTCCCGTATTAAAAAAAAAAAAAGATGAAGAGATGATTTTGATTTTGTACCATGAGGTGCTAATTAATAGCATCTTCCCTTTTCATCCCTTGCCTCTGTTTCCTTCACTAAATCACAAATAAGCTACAATAAGGTAGTTCAGCATTTGAGTAGGTTTGTGTGCATGCCTGAACACATACTTGTCTGGTCACACAAAAATTGCAGTTGTGTTTGCTGCTGCTACAGAAGTTGACACGGTTGATTCATAAAATTCTTCGAGTTTATTTTAGGTGCCCTTAAAAATAAATCAAAGGAGGAAGAGTGCAAGAGAATAAAAGAAACAGAGACAAAGAAAATAAATAATCCTGATGGCATTAAAAAAAAATCTTGAAAGAAGGCAGAGATGCTCTAAAGACAAGAAACATTGATGAAGAAAACCCAGCATGAAGAATTGTCTATGACCAATGTGCTATCTCTTCACACTGTACTTATAAACCATCCATTACTGGTGATGCAAACCTCCAGGCTCATTGCCATGGCTGGGATCCAATTTCATAATCCATTAGCACTCCTTACCTCTTGAAGCTTCTTCTGATCAGGCACTGTTTGTGATAAGGAAATTACACATTAATTTGCTCAACAGAATTCAAAATTAGGCTCACCAAGATTGCCCTTGGCAACAGACGTGAACCGATCGATGTTAACTGTTCCCTAATTTCATTTATTGTTCAGTGTTGTTCTACTTCATCTTGCAATCCATGGTATTCATAACTAAAAAGAACAGCAAATTACAACCTCTCTGGCAATTCTAATATAAACAAAGCTTTGGATCTAATGGATGTACAAGCTAATTTAGAGGTTGACTTGCTGCAAAAGACCTTCTAGTAAGGCTTTCATGGCTTATATTTAAGTGACTGAGGGGATGCAGGCAAATCACTGTTGCTACTTCACAGTTGTTTAGCAGATATGACTGAATGGTTGACCCATGTACTCAAAGTCCTGTGAGATTATATTTATGCAGCATTGGCAGTGAATATTCTAACCTGTGGTTTGAATAGTTTGCCTTTATTTAATGAACTACTCTGACTAGCTCAGATAAAGAAAGCCCTGTAATGTTATGTCACAGGAAGACAGAGATACTGCACTTGTATGTAAGAACAGTGTTCCTCCTCCGACCTAGTAGCCTCCTGACATCTCCTTCTGCTTAAGTTGGAGACTGATAAAACCACTGAAGCAAACCTCTACAAGAAAGCTGAAGCCTGCATTCCCTGCTGCCTTAAAACTCCCAAGCCCTCACGAAGAGAGAAGTCAAAGCCCTTCCAAAGGTAGCTATTGGCTTTTGAAAAAAGTGTTTTGTGCTCTACCTGCCAGCTGTAAAGCACATCTGGGGCTGAGGGCCTCAAATCTCATATCCATCTCTTCTTTCTGACAACAGAATTATTTCCACTAATTAAAGATAATTCTAGAAATCTCCTTGGGCGGACATGGCCAGTTGGTGAGGTTTAATAGTTTGGACCCTTATCCTTTTTTTGCCCTGATGTCCTGCGCTCTGCATCCTCTGTGCTCCTGTTGTCCAAGGTGCAACGCACAGAGGGGCAATATATAATATGCTGCCAGCAAGGCCTGGAAGAGGAGCTGTCAAGCCTACTTCTAAAAATAAATGATGATGGGATAGAGGTTCATGGATGGTTTTCTATAGAATAAGACAGCTCATTCTCTTTCTCAGTGAATCGTAGACAGTTATTAAGCTGCAGTATATTGGCCTTTAATTAGCAGGAAGAAGAGCATGATTAGAAAATTTAGGAAGGTATGGAACAGAAAAAAATTCCAAATCAGTTTTTCTCAATAACTTTTTCCCTTTAAGAAATTCCTAAGGTTTTTTTAAGATCATGATACTAATTTAAATATCTACTACATTCTCAGTCGTGCCTCCTGTGAATGGTAGGAAGGTGCTTTTAGAAAACTTATCCAATTATGTTTTTATATTTTGCATTTTTCAAACTGTACTTCATGTTAGCAATAAAAACCTTTTTTACTTTTATTTTTTTCCCGTTGCCTTTGATCATTTTGGAAAGCATCCCTGCCGGGTCCCTTGTAGGCTGCCTACTCCTCTCATGTATAAAGTTCATGCCGTTTGTGAAGGCAGTTTAAATTCTGACAGACTGGCGTCCAAGCTGGTGCTCTGAACGCCAGTGACCAACAGGGGAACTCGCACTTTCCCAGCCGTCTGTGCAGAGCTGGTTTGAGCATCCCCTTCTGGGACATGCCAGCCGTGCTTCCAGACATCCTGTTGGAGTGCCACCTTTCAGGATGCCTAGGGACCATGCAGCTGCTCCACACTAGGACTTTGCTCAAAATAAAAATGACAATAATGCACTCGTTCCCACCTGGAGCTGCGCATTGCAGTGATCATGCCATTTCCTGCTCAGAAAAGCTCCGTTAGGACTTTTAAATAAAATTAAACATTTAAAATGTTGAAACTGGATGGGATTTGTCTTTTGACCATCTGGAATCACAACCTGTCCAGATCAGATGCACGTATCCAGAGCATTCTTAGTCCTGCTGTTGGCTCTGTGCCATCTTGCTGATTCCAATGAGATTTACCATACACATGGGCTGTTGCTTTTGTCTTTTTTTAACCCAGCTTCTTCCTTCTGCACTCTTTATGCCTGAACCTTATAGGCTGTGTCATTTGATCTGATTCTTGATACACTGAATAAAGGCTTCTTAGTGTGCCATCCCTTCCCTTAAGACATTGCTGCTTTAGCTGCAATGGCCGATGTATATGTGAGCTATCAAGGGTTCTGCCATTTATGAAGCACCATTGCAATTGTGCTGTTGTAGCTGTGCATTCTGATGGAACCAATGCCTTCAAAATAATTTTGCAAGTCGTTGGGTGAATTAGTTTTTGCTGTTGAAATCTGTGTAAATTCTCCAATGCCTATTAAATAGTAACTTGTCCATTTGTCCTTCAGTGTGGCAGCAAAGCCTCTCAGAATTTACCTAAATCTTCTTTTAGGTGAATTGGTACACTATTCTACATTCTGGCATTACCTCACTTTGCTGAATGTGATTGAAACAGTCCTCTAAAACATTTAGCTGATATGGGAGTCACACCGGCCTTCTCAAATTGAGATTTGCCCTTGAGTTTAACTACAACAGGACACAGTTAATATATATGTGAAAACCAGTTCCAGTTCTGTATTATCTACACCCTTTCTCCCCAAAAAAACCAAACATTAACCAAACCAAAATACTAGTTTTGTTTTGCAGAACCTAATAAATCTTTCATCAGAGGACCAGAAGAGGAGTAGAAATAGGAATCCAACCTTAGACACCTGCCTTGTCTTTGACGTAAAAAGGAAAGAGATCTCTCCATGGCCAGTTGCTTAAAAAACTAACACTCAGCTACAAAGCTGTGTTGTATGCTTTACCTTTCTTAGTTTATTTTCTAATATTGTTCCTTCCACAAGTCTTTCTTTACTGTAAAAATAAAAAAAAAAAAAAAACAAGAAAAAAACTTCATCCCAGAAAAGTTGTATTCATCACAGAGTAGGTATGAACTTGTCTTTAGATTTCACAGTGTATCATTGAAGTTGTCTTTGATACTTTCAAATAAATTCTTTCATGGGGTTTGTGGCAGTAACAAACATTTTATCTGACATACTTTGCCCTTCAAATGTCCTTGAATTCCTGTTTCTCCAGAAAATCTTGTACTAATAACTTAAGTATCAGCTACCATTGTAAACCAATAATATACTGTGTCTTATTTTTCCCCACAAAGTGCAGCAGCAACAAGAGCTAAGTGCAGAGTCCTACACAATTAATCTGAAAATGCAGTAGACCATATTTCTAGATGTTGTGTATTTCTTTTACAAATGCTACAGTGCATACTATCTTGCCAATGTTCCCATTAAAGATCTGCTGGGATTTGGCAATAGCTATGTTAAAAAACTGTTGGAAGGGTCTCTAAGAGACAGTCCATCCCAGAAGACAAGATTAACTATACATGTTATCATTGCTGACAGATGGCTGTCTAGCATATTTCTAAAGACCTCAGTGGCAGAGAGACTCAAAACAAAATACTCAGCACTCTGTTTTTCTTAACTTTTCACAGTTTAAATTTTCAGCTTCATTGTTTCTTGTCACAATTTATCCTACAGACACAGAATACCTTCTCGCTTTTTTAAAACAGACTTTCATACTTGAAATTTTTTTTGTGGTTATCTCCCTCAGGTCTTCTAAGGGGGAGGAAATTTCTACTCTTTAAAACATTACTCATAACTAATGTTTTCTAAACCTCTGGTCATTTGCATTGCTGTCCTTTAGACGGCCTGTGCTGTAGCCACACCCCAGCTTGTCTTCTACTCTCCCAGATGAAGCAGAAAATGTTCATTCGTGTCTTGCCAGATATATTCCTGTGTTATGATTACCTTCCTCTGAGTAACACTGAACCTGGATGTGGTTCAATGCAGCTCTCTTTCACCCTTGCCTTTAGATTTTTTTTCCAAGGAACTGATGTTCCACATCCTTTTCTTTATTGGGCAGTTTTCACTTAAGCACAGAGCCTTTCACTTTTTTGTGAGTAATTGTATCCCAATTTTAGTAAAATGTGCTTATGACCCTTTTCATTGATTATGCTGTTTTCCAACAACATGTAGTCCTTCCCCCCTAGATAAGCCCCAGTAAATTTTTAATAATTACACTTTTTATTGCATTCACTAGATTGTTAGTGAAAACATTGAACAAAATTAAACCAAGTAAAAACCCTGCATTCAAAACCACCTTCCATTTCTAAATTGAATTATTGTTAATTACTTGCTGAACATGGTGATCCCCCCTGTTGTTCACCTTCTCTGTGACAGAGTCTGTCCAGAAGAGTGTGGAGTAGCAAATTCCCCAGAGCTGGGCAGCCAAGCTTGAGGGTGTCCCAGAACTGGCCATGTCCTTACCCATGGGGCACAGTTTGGTCCATCAACAGCCCCCAGTGTGGCAAGTGATGAATTTTGGCAAAAGGAGATGAGAAAAGATGGGTTGGAGACCAGTACTGCTGCAGCACTACCAGAACAGGGAACAGTGGCTCTGGGGGGCTGAAACAGGGTCCTGAGCACTGGGGAGGGGATCCCAGGTTGGCTGAGGACATCATTGCTGACTGGTGCTCACAGAACCCACATACTTCAAAGACTATCTCTTGAGAAGGTCCAGAGCTGTGGTGTTTGCCATCTGCTACAATTCCATTGCTTTCCCAGGACCTCCTATTGAAGGTGGTTAGCTTGTTTTTTTCATCTTGACTATCAGAAGCCACAAAGAGTGTATTTCCTTCTGCAAAAAGAAGAGGAACTTAACCCTATTCTGAAGTGAAGAAGGGACCTTGTGATATTTTTTTGCTCCTCTTTATTTTCAGACACCTACTCCTCTCTTCATTCTTGGTACAATATAATTTATAGCTGTGGAATATTAAATGCCTGTAAACAGAGAGATCGTTATATTATTGGATAATATATCAATATTATTAATATTCTTTAGTAAGCTTTAACAGAGAAAGTAATCACAAACTTCAAGTGAAAGACAAACTGAAGAGGGGACTCATTTCTATTGTATCTGTTGTATTTGAGTTAGTTACTATGGCGATCCCACCCATGTGATATTTGGTTTTGACTTGCAGCTGTTGGAGTCTCTGGCATTGTTCCGGAATTTTTTTTTTGTTATAATAAAAATGCTCAGACTATAAGCATCCTGCTTGAGGCATAAGAAGCAGCTTGAAAAGGAAAAGGTACCTGCTGCTTAAGCAATATATTTTACTTTTAGGGTTCTTTTTAAGGGAAACGAACTAAATTGCATCAGCCTCATCTTACAATTTTCAACTTGAATTGCACAAAGTATGTTCAAAAAAATTCTAAGCTGCTGCAGTAAAAGTGTGTTTGTTTTTTCTTGGATTACAGACTTTGAGGGTCCTTGTGCAAATGCTCTTTCATAGACAATAAATTGAGCAAGGCTGTGTTTGAGCCCAGAGAGCCATTCTGTTCTTTGTATGGAACTCCTAGGGCAATGGGAATTCTGTACCAAAATAGAACAATTTGCAACCTGCAATCTGCAGAGTCCAAATTCTCTTCCGTTATTTTTCAAAGCTACCTTAGACTTTTTTTAAGACCTTTTTTCAATAAAGTCTCCTCCTTTGATTCAGTCCTCACAGCTACTTTATCTGCTCATCTTGGCATACCTTAACCCAGCCTCTCCTTAAGTATCAGAAGATTGTCTTTCCTCTCACCCTGTTTTTTTTTATAATTTTTTTATGATGTATAATTCTACCTTTGTTTTATTTTCATCTCTTTGTTTTCCATCTCAAAGCTTTAGGGCATCCCAATCCTGAAATAATCTAATTAAAAACGTAAGAGAACAGCAGACCAAGAACACCTAATCCAGGTGGTGACACCATTGTATTCTTAGAACACAAGAATAATGGTTAGAAAAATGTGTGAAGAAAGAAATCTAACTTGTCTGTAATAGTCAGTTCAATCTTATTTGGAACCACTAATATAACTATGCTTTGCCATATGGATGCTGTGTGATGTATCACATAAAAGGCTTAACATTATTTGTTAGCTTTGCCACGCACTAGTTATCAGAATATATTTTATCCTAAATTCTACTCTCCAGATATGCTTTTGGTGTAATATGTACTAAAAATGCTGACATTTTTGAGGCACTAAATTACTTCCGTTTAATAAAGATAACTACTGTTACAGAGTAGACACTTAACTGGATTCCTAACATAACTCTTTATTTTACATGTTTGGAAAAAAAATTAGTTACAATTTGTCAGTGAACAGGGCTTTTTAAAAACAGATTTAATGCATATATGGCAAGTTTGATTATGTAATCAGCAGCCTACTCATGTTCTGATGGTTTATTGGTAGGTTAAAGCATTTTAAGGAATATGATGAATTTTTTCTTGTGTTCTAGTTCCACATGGGAATTTTAAAGTTCACAGTGAAAAGGAAGGATTGACAAAAAGAAACACTTCCTCCTGCTCCTTCCATTAAATATTCTGCTTGGAAGTTGGCATAGTGAACTTACTGAGAAACTAACCTACCTTGACAGTCCAATTTCTTTGATAAAATCATCTTCATGAGCACATATACCTTTGAATACACACTACAAAATGCTACATGCTTGTATGTCCTGAAAAAAATATTACCAGATACTTGGTTGGGGTGCCAATAGATAGCCATTTTCTACTCTTTACTTGCTTTGCAATGTACTTGTTTAAGTCTGCATTTGGACCCCACAAATCAGCTTTTGCTTAGAAAAAAATCTTATCTACAAAACTGACAACTACATGAACTGAGGGAACTGTTCAACTTTTCTGTTAGGTACTGCTTTGTTTTTGGATTATCCTTTATCTCCCACTTCTATCACTTGTTTATGGTCAAACAGTTTGTCTTTGGTGTAATTCTGTCTCCACTGTGCATGTAAATAGGTTTAAGAAGTCTAATAATACCAGAATTTTTACTAGTGCTACCTAAAAGTGAAATCATAGTCTGATTTATGTATAAGTTCAAATGCCTCAAAAATAATTTTTTCATAAATATTTTGCTAATTTTTTTTCCTAGTCAGTAAAAATAATTTGGTTAATCTAAAGCTTCCAGAAAGAAAACCTGTTGTCTAATTTAAATGTTTAAGCTTGATCTCTCTGGTTCTATCACTGAAGGTCTTTAAAAGCGAGTAATTCTTTCCATGGAGAAATTAAGCAAATGCTTCAGGAAATACTTTAGGCACATAAGGTTTTTCCAAAATTTAGGTAAATTAATCAGGTGAATTTGATTCACTTAAAGATTTTTCCTCACATACAGTTTTCACTACTGCCATTCTACCCTCTCAGATACAGAGCTGAACAAAGATAAACTTCAGCAGCAATGTTCTCTACCAACCTCTATATAATTTGTAATCTAATGTTCTCATGTCCTTATATTTCAACATTGTTTTGAATTTACTGTATGTTTAAAAAAATTAGTTTAGATATCTTATTTTCCAGTTTTCTCTTTAGATCACTTCTCAGTTGAAGACACTCTCTGCTAAATAACAAATTTCATTCTTTTTTTTTTATAGGAATGCTGTCCTGAGGGGTTTGAAAAACACCTGATTTCTAATGTTAGTCCTCAACATTTTTCTTAAAAGGAGTTGTAATTATAAATTGCTTCAGAATGAACTCAAAAACTTTGATCTCCTAGATCCTCTTGGTGAATCTTAAAAGTATAACTTCTATTTTTATGTTCTCTTTTTTCTTTTTAATTTTTTTTTTAGATTTCCGTATATTTATTTTTTCTTCCATTTGGCATTTAGTATATTCTCTATCTCTTTGTTCTTCACAAACTTCTCTTGACCTGATTTCTCTTTAAAATCACTGTCTATTATTTACATTATCTACCACTTAATTCAGTCCAAAACTGTTACTTAAACTCCTTGCCACTTAGTAAGAACTTGACTCATTATCTGCTCTGTATACTTTGCAGAAATAATAAGTTTTTAAAAAGGAATAAATATTACAACGCCAATGATTAGATTACAATTACAGAGCGGTAAGCCTGTGCTATAAAGAGAACAAAAAAAATCTGTTTATACTTGTAATGGAATATTACCTAGTTCATTTATTATCTTAGAAAACACCTTTCTTAAGACCTTGACTTCTGATGGAAACATTATTATATTTGAAGTGCATTACTTCTGTCTCGCTGGTAAGGTATTACTGTTTAATGCAGCTGTGTTCCTACATTCCTTAAATACTTAACTCTTCCCATAATTTCTTTTTCTTTCTCTTTTCTTTTTGTGGAAGGCCAAATGTAATAATCAGTCGCTTATAAATAACTACTCAAATTATGCAAGTTGCAATGTAGGCCAAAACTGGGTTTTTGCCTATAACTGGTGAGCTAGTACTCAGTCAGTAAATTATGTTACTGGCATAGGCTTTCCTAATTCACCTCCATGGGTGCTGGTTCCATGATAAAAGCACTCCAATGGATTTTTTAGAAAGTTGATTTCATTATAGAAAACATTTTGGTGTTTAATGCAGTATCTTCCTTTACAGTTGTTGCTGTATGAACAAAAAGTAAATTTTGAGCTATCAAAAGAATTGCAGATAAATAGCTAAATATGGGCAAGGGTAAGGCTCAGGTTCAGAGGTTTTCAGCATCATATGTAGAAATTTCCAACCCGTTTGTGTGCCCACTCTATTTTTAGGACTATGCAGATTAAATGACTGCGACACACTTTCCTTTCTGCTCCTTACCTGCAGCTCCCCATAATCGGTTCCATTCACTCAAGGTTCTGTTTCTTCAACGAAGCACATAAACACATTCTTTAGACTGCAAAGGCACAAAGATACACGCAAGAGCTTTGTTGGCTCATTGCCTGTGCTTGGGAGGCCAAAGACTATTTCACATTGCACACTGCAGACATACAATGCAGCTGTGGAGCATAGCAGGAGTATTCCTTATCTCTCTGTAGCGTCTGCTTTTCTAGTTTGAATTCCAGCAGCAAAAGCAACTCCCAAAGGAATTTGTTCTTCATTATATACCAGCCCTGAGAGGAATAGTTAGACTGCAAGTTCAGCTTTTTTGGCAAGAAAATGATGTCTTCTTGACAGACACCAAATTTGTGCAGTTATACTGGTTGGATATTTTGCTTGCTCTTCTACTTAATCTATACAAATGTATACATGTGAGCAATTTTATGGTTTAAAAATGCTTCCATGTTAAGAAAGCTAATCTATTTTCTAACACTTTTGAGGGTCTTAAGCTTTGTTTAATTCAGTTTTGGGGAAGTATTTGGGTCTTGAGTAATATAAGACGCCAACTATGAAACACCTGTGATCTGGATTTGAAGGGGTAGAGTTGTCTTCACAGTGGCTGGTACGGGGCTATGTTTTAGGTTTGTGCTGAACATAGGGCTCATAATATTGTGATGTTTTTGTTATTCCTGAGTAAGGCTTGTACAGAGAAAAGGCCTTTTCTGGTTTTGTACTCCGTGCTGGTGGGGAAGTTGAGAGTGCATGAGATGTTGCGAGGAGACACAGCTGGGACTGTGACCAAAGGTTGTCAGAGGGATATTCCATACTAGATGACATCATGCTCAGTATAGAAAATGGGAGTAAGAAGGAGGAAGGGGATGACATTCAGAGGGAAGGTGTTTGTCTTCCCAAGTCACCGTAACATGTGATGGGTGCTCTCCTGGATATGGCTGAACAACTGTCTGACCCTTGGGAGCTGTGATTTCATCCCTTTTTTGCTTGCTTTTGTGTGTGACTTCACACAATTGAACTGTCTTTATCTAAACCCTCAGGTTTTCTACGTTTTACCATTCTGATCCTGATCCCACTGCTGGGGAGTGACTGAGAGGCTGTATGGGGGCTTAATTTCCCAGTGAGATTAAGCCATGACAACCTGTTACTAAACTTTTCTGATAGCTTTTTAAATACATTTTTAATGAGAAATGACTCATTGATTTTTATTCATTTTCTCAGTTGCATTGAAAATATTGTTAAAATACTGACATTTTGAGTAATGGGAGTGAAGTCTCTAATGGACTCACTTGCCTTTTTGAATATTGCCTTTTTGAATATTGCCTTTCAATCAAACAGAATAACTCACATATTTTACCAAGTTTCCAATATGCCCAAAAGCTATCAGCCTTTTAATATTTCAGCACCAATTAGGACCCCTACAGTTCTACTGTTGTCCATGTCTAAGCATCTAGGCAACTATCTTCCTTCTCCAGTTTCAAGATGGTCAGATTATAATTTCTCATTTGGATGGATAAGGAAAAAGCAATTAAAGCAGAAGCACCTCCTGCACTTCCAGTCTGTGTTCTGGTCTCTTGTCTTTGAAACAGATAACTTTAAACATGAGGAAAACCTGATAACAAATGACTGCAAGCACCTGTGACCCTTTTTACTATGTGCATCACAAGCCCAAAGTTATGGTTGTTAAAGTTGTTCTCTCAGGACATGACTTTATTGCACAGTAGCCCAGTTTCAAGAGGATGCATTTTGAGTGTGTCTACTCCAGACACCTGGCATTATGAGATATGGTCACATATCTTTTGGCTCATATCTATTTTGACTAATAAGATTCTTTTGAGGGTTATTGTGTGTGCACCTGAACTCACATCTATTCAATCACACTGCTTTAGAAAAGGTGTTTATTTCAATGGTGTTAATTTGGTCTAACTTGAGTTTAGAGTGATTTTCATAAGATGCTGACCCAACAGAATGCATCAGTAACATAAAGAAGGAGCAAGGCTGTTGGAGACATGGTAAACCCTAACTGTACCACAACTTTGCCTTGATATGTCTAATACTTACAAGTAATACAAGATTCAATACTTCCTTCAAAGATTTACAGAAGCTCTTGAAAAAGCTTAAATGCAAGAAATTAGGCAGTGATCCATTTCTTAATTTGACAGCTTCAACCTCCTCTACAAACATCTAGTTGTATGGACCCACCTTTGACACCTCACTAGAACTAGTTCAGAACAGGTTTTGAAAAAGAATATGAGCCCTAGAGATCACTTTCTTACAGAGCAGTGCAGTTCCTAACAAAATGAGAGTTTGGCACTTAAAACCTATGAAATATTTTAGTTTAGTGCAGAGATTGTATTTTGGAATGCTTATTCTCAGGCACCTATTTCAGATTGTTATTAGCTTCTAAATCCAATACATGCACTGAATAAGTGCACTTATATATATATTTGTAAAAGAAACACATCTTTTTTTCCTTGGGTGTAAAATTTCAGATTAAAATATCAAATACGAATGCTCTGGGATGGGGGATCTCACCTTGTAATGCAACGGTGTTTTGCCTTATTACTGCTTCTGATTATTACTTTGGTCTAAGCCCTTCCTCTGCCCTCCAATTTTCAGTATCTTACCACTCTGCTACTGGGAAGAAACATCCATCTCAGTAGTTTGACAGTTCTCCCTTAGTGACAATATTTCCCTTTTGGAGTGCTGCTTCTCATCTGCCTCTCTGGCTCACTAAATAATCACACACAATAGCATCATGTAAAACATTTTACTTTGGTTATTTTCTGTTCATATTGCAAAGCTCTGGGGAGAAGATTACCCATCTTTTATTGACTAAGTAGCAGAGTCCTTATATACCAGAGATTACTATTTGAATTCTTTCTTCACCAGCTCTGAAGTATATTACTCTCACTTGCAATCAGGCATCCAGATTTCTGTGAGTTTTTAATTTATAGGGTTTTTTAATTCCTTTCTGGAAAGCTGTTTCATGGCTCTTTATTATAAATTGCCAGATTGTACTTTCAAATTGAAGATACATAGGGATAATGTTAGCAAACTGAAATGAATTCCAGCGCAAAAATCCCCCACCTCTGCAGTTTCTCAAGGTTGGTGGATTTTTATATAATAATCTTTTTTTAAAGTCATGTATTTTTTATGAGTCTGAGACACACCGATTCCAATAAGTCTTTGGGCTATAGAAATAGAAAAGAAACAGGATGTAATGTTGCATATCATAATATATGAAGCAATCATTCAAATGTAGCTTGCAGTAAGTCAATAAACCTTTACTGTATTGAGGCAACTGAAGTGTAGGATATTCATGCAAAAGTTGTGTATGAGAAGAGCTTTTTTTCCTAATTTTTCAAAAATGTGCCTGAAATGTATTGCTAATTCCTGGAAACTAAACCAGTATTAGTGTGGTAGGTGCATTCATGTCAGCAAGAAAAATACAAGGACAGTTTTTGTTTGTGCATTTCTTAGAACAAGAGGCAAAGTTCTGTGTATACACAGTTGTGTATTCTTTAGTCTGCCTTGAAATAGGGGAAATTATTCCAGCTGTGGGTGTGCAGCTCCTTGCTCTCTTGCCCATTCTGCAGAACAGAGAAAGGTTTTGAGAATCTGCTTTTCACAGCATCTGAGAGCCTTTAGGCAGCAAAAACTATGTTGCAGAGTCCCCAGAAATCCTTTAATGTTATGAATAAATGTTTATGGTTACATGATATAAACCATGAATCTGACAAGCTTCCAAGGTTTCAGCTCCATGGAAGTCTAGGCATGGGCTGGTTAAAGCATTTTCATTATAGATATTAAAGGATGCTGTTTGGACAAAGCAGAGCGAGAGGGACAAGCTGATGGTGTAGCTAGAGCAGGAGGCTCAGGATGGCAGTGCTGATTGCATTTACCAGAAGTTACTCCATGGGAAAGATGCAACAACAAACAGTAAGATAGCAAAAGATGCAGAAGATGTTGGTCCCAAGGATGCAGTCTGGGCCTGAAAGTGGAAATAAGAAGAAAAGCTTTTCTTAGTGCAGAACCAGGAATATGACCTTGGCAAAGGCCACATTGTGTTCTCAGCAAAGATCGTACTCATTCATGCACTCAGTAGCAATCCTGGCATACAGATGACATATAGCACATCATTTTGTGTGATGGACACAACCCAAGTCCAAAAATTGACTTTTATTCGTGGGGTTTTCACCTAAGATTATCTCTTGGGTTGCAGTGAGGAAACTATACTAATGATGTTAGAGTTAGTCTCTTGCAAAACCTGGGGCACAGAAGCCTGCCTGACAGGAAGATCTCTCCATTTGCTGCTGAAACTGCTTCTCTGTCTATGGCAGTGATCCATAAATGCAATTATTTAATTTTATAGAAATTGATACTTAACCAAAGCAGAGGAATGAAGTTCTCATTCCTTCTTATTATAGCTGTGACACAGGTTCGATTAAGCAAGGTATAATCACAAAAACTACAACCAACACTACACAGGCACAATTATTTTTGAGGTAATGTGAGAAAAGTGATATGGATGAACTTTTTTTTCCCTGTCATGCCTCCCTAGACCTACCAATGGTGCAGGAGTTCAGTACGGCTCAGAACAATAGGCAGCTCATACTCACATCAAGAGAGCTCTGCATTCAAAAGGAAAACTCATAGAATTAATCTAAAATATCTTAGCTGTTATATTTACTTGCCCGGAGGAAAGAAAAATGGTTTCATTATGATGCCCTCTAGGTTATAAGAGCAGCATTCATTCAGGAAGGAGAGAAACAATGCATTGTGATTTTTCTGATAAAGCCAGCATGAATCCGATTTCAAACATTACGTGAAAAACAGTTATCTCATGCTGATCACAATCAGTCTCCAAAGTAAAAAAAGACAATGGGAAATCAATACTTCTCTACTCTTTTGTATTCTCTGAGCAGAGATGGAGGGCCTTAAAATTGAATAAGCCATTTGCTATGAACTCTTCATTCAGCATTCGTAGCCAGGGCTGAGGTGGCTAAATCAGGTACCATTATATAATCTATTTTACATTTCAGGGCCACACAAAATTATGTAATGATAATTCACCAAGAAGTTTCAGGTTTCCTCAAGGCAGAAAATTACTTTCCAAAATGTCCTGCTTTCAGCAGCATAATACCCTTCTATGGTCTCTGCAAGGAGATTGTGCAGGGTTCAAGGCAGAGAATTAGAAATAAGATTAATAAAACCTGAATTAGTGGAATAACTGCAAAAGAACTTTATTCAAATGTAACATTTAAGTCTTGTGAACTTAAAAACAGGCTAGAATGTTGTTCATAGTGCCGCTTCTTTAGCAGAAGTGTAGAAAACAAAAAAAACCTTACACAAAACCAATTGCTTTAATAAAATCCAACTTTATAACACACTCCATGACTGTTTCAAAGAACATTCTGACAAACAGAATGCAAGGGACCAGGGGCAATTTAATTATAATTTTGTGAGTGTGGAGGTTCACCAGATGGCAAATATCTTTGCTGCAAGAAGAAATCCTTGAAGACAGGGAATGTACAAAGTTCAGATGATACTTTTTATACGTCTGATGTTGAATAGAACTGGAGAAAACAATAAATGACCTGTTAAGAATGACTCAAAGGTGAATAAGACTTTTAATAAGTTGAACCTCTTAAGCATCCTCATGTTTATGCTTCAGAGTAATGCATTGTTAATTCTAGCAAGGTTGTTCACACTTCAAGGGTAGCATATGAGTACATTTAGACAAATGCCAATAATAACTTGTTTGTACAAGGCTGAGAATCCTCTAAACATCTGTCAGAAGTTTAGCTGTTTTGCTTCCACAAGAGTAAAATCCTTTAGTGCAATTACTTGTTGTCTTGGATAATGCCACCCTATTTTCCATTACATCATCATAACTTTAAAGTGTGAGTTGAGGGACAGATTTCTAGAGTTACACTTGATTAAGGTTCACACTTAAGTCCATGTAGAACTCCAGGACACCGACTTTTTGCATTTATACTGAATTTTAAACATGCACTTACCTTTAGCTTGAGTCTTCCTGTTGTGTTTAATTGCTTTTGACCAAAGCATCTCTTCTAGGAAATAAAGGAAAAATATCCAAGCAATGCTTCATGGGGATGTAGATAAAACCATCTAGGAATCTGAACTCCATCTCTAGTAAAGCTGCAAATGGAATAAACATACAGAATTATTATCAGCTTCATGTGATACCATTTTTCAGAGACACTACCTACTTATCATGCATAGATTAGTAGCTAAAGCATTTATCTAGGAAACAATAGGCCATCATGTCTGAGTTCTCTGCATTCTGAATGTGTTGGAGTCTGCATTGCAGTTATGCAGTGGTGTGAGCTAGTGACACCCTTGCCATCTCTCAGGAAGTTTTTTACTGCAGTTGAAGTGAGGCATGCAGCCAGATGACAGAACTGCTTTACACACTAACTTCCTGGAAAACTAGTCTGAGTTAATAATGATCTAATGTAAAACACACACTTTGTTGGACAAAATACAAAAATAGGTAAGTGGATAATTACAGGAAAACTTGCTGGAGAAATTTTGGTACTAAGCCTCTGAAGGAATGATACACTTTAGACCTCCTTATGATCACTGAATAGAGGTTTTGTGCACCTTCCCCCTCCTGCATCAGGTGACATTTTTCATTTTCTCTCTCCATGTAGACCCAAAGTTTTTGCACAGCATGGGTCCAGACTCAGTTAAGATGCATTTAGTAAGGCAACAGAGAGTCTCACCTGCTCCAGATAGCACCATGCTATCATAATCTGATTGTTTTCAGGTCTAAACTGGTGTGGTGTGCCGCAGTAGGCTAGGACTATTTTGCACTTTGTATGATTCAGACTGAAAAAGCCACAAAATATATAGAAACAGGTTTTTATATTAATATCTAAAACCACATTTCCATAAAGGAGAAAATAAGCAAATTACTCTGGTTACATCTACACTATTGTTAGAAAATATAAAGAATGTGTATTACATTTAAACTCCTCCTGACACCAGTAATACTGAAAGCACGACAGAGCATTCTTCAGATCTGACAGCGCAAGGGTATCAAGGATGAGGTCTCAGGGGCTGAACCTGTGCTGCTTTTTAGGGTTTTCACCTCTGAGCTAAGCAAGCTGAAGTAAGTGCATGCATATTTCTGTGAGCTGTGACTACATGCTTGACTGCAGAGTGGGTTGTCCTTGAAAACCAAGAGGTCACCACCAAGATGCACTCACCAAGACATTGTGCTGCACCAGGAAGATCGTAATGTCAGATTTACAGTACTTGTTCTGAAAGCCATGCAGATCCAAAGTGTATATTAAAAATATGCTTGTTATAATTTTATTGGTTTTCTGCTATAAATCAGTAAATTATTTAGAATTAGATTTCATAAAAATATATACCTTGTTTAATCTTCTGACTGGCTCCAGAAAGAATATTTTCTGCTAAACTCCAGACTTTGAAGAATCTTAAGGTTGAGTAAAAAGAAATAAAAAGTCTGCACCCACCTATGTTGGAATGGAAAATGATTATTTGTCTACTATATCTAATTGAACTTTTATTGAACTTCCCAGTCTGGATTCTTTCTAATGATCTGCCTGTAATTTTCTCCTGAGGAAACACAGAAAGACCTGCTGCCTCAGAACTTTCTCCTCTTTAAGGGAAAGAAGGGCCCACCTCTAAAGTTCTGCAATAACTTTCTCATACTACTACAGCACAGTTAGGAGTACTGTTTCACTGATTCATGTTAGGAGATTTCTGGTAAGTAAAGCTGCAAAGTGTTCATTACTGAGCTGCAATCAATTAATTGTGGACTCAGTGATCCATTTGTAGTGATATTACTACATATCAACACACCAGCACCAGAATATAGGAGAAATAACTAGAATACTTTTTGGAAAAGACAGAATGGCATGTGATGTATATGTCAGCCAGCTATATGACAGTGCTTGAAGAGAAGGTAATCTTCAAACAATCAAAAACTCACGCAATCATAGAATACCAGATTAGAAGGGACCACAAGATCATCTGGTCCAATATTTTTTGGCAAAAGCGTAGTCTAGGCAAGATTCCACAGCAACCTGTCCAGCTGAATCTTAAAATTGTTTCATTTTGGGAAATCCACCACTTCCCTGGGAAGATTATTGCAATGACTGGTTAATTACATTATGGAAAATTTTTCTCTTGCGCCCAGTTGGAATATCCTCAGAAATAACTTGTATCCATTACCCCTTGTCTTTTCCTTGTGACTCATTGGAAAAACAGAATCTCCCTCTTCTTTGCAACCATCCTTTAAATACTGGAACATGGTGGTAATGTCTCCTGTAAGCCTTCTTTTCTCAAGACTGAACAAACCCAGTTTTATCAGCCTTTCCTTATATGCCATCCTTCCCATTCCTTTGATCGTCTTTGTGACCCTCCTCTGGACCCTCTCCAGCCCATCCACAAACATTTTTTAATGGCAAGGACCAAAACTCAGCACAGTGTTCCAGGTGTGGTCTGACAATCATTGAGTAGAGTGAGATAACAACATTATCTCTGCTGGTGATGCCCTTGTTGATGTGACCCAGTGTTCTGTTGGCTTTATTTGCTGCAGCACCACAATGTTCCCTCATATAGAACTTGTAAACAAAAGACAACTTTCTTCTTCACTTTGAAGTGCTTACAGGCACTCTTAAACAGCTCTCTTTACTGCACACTGTCTCCCTCTCTTTTTTGACTAGCAATCTTTGTTGAAATACAGTAAAGTTTCTTTTTTATTTTTAGAAGAACTGCAGAGCACTGGATGCTGGGACAGCTGGAGTGTGTGGGATGTGGCATGCTATTTATTCTCCTCACTCTGAGAAAGAAGCAGATGGGTGAGTACTTTATTAAATCAGAGTCCATGTATGGTATCTCCCAGATGTTGACCACATGGTCTGCCTTGCTAGGTCATGAAGAACCTATTCCTGTGTGCCCACTTTTTAAAATTCTGGTTCATAAGTACTCATTCCACCAAATTGCTGAGCTGCTGATTCACATCTGTCTTGTTTTACTGATGGAATAAGGGAGATGGGCTTTAAAAAAGAAGAAAACAACAACTGAGAGCTTTTCATATAATTTTAAGTACTTTCTGATGCATTTATAAACATACAACAGAACTTGCAGTCACTTTATTTCAAGTACTGTGGTGTATGCTTTAATGGCACAGCATGCTTATAAATACATTAAGTTTTAAAGGAGCAGCAATATGGGCTTGTGGAAGAGAGTGGAAGAAGACATTTTCAACTCTGTATTAAGCAAAGGATATAGAAGAGTAAACATCTATTAGTAAGGCAGCTGATAAATAGTGGAGGAATAAACCTCAGTGTCAGCTAGGAGGCATTAGTGGTTGGACTTCCATAACTACAAAGCCAATATTGAATCATGATAAGACCTGAGCAGGCCAAACAGTTTTGCCCTGATGTTTTGGTTATCCTTACTCAGCACATGGAGAGCTCAGCAGGACTGCTCTATCTGCTTAGGGGCATGGGAGATACACTGGGGGCTGGAGTTATGTTGTGCAAGTAATTGCTTGTAATTGCTGCTTTATTTGCTGAGATGGAAAAACATGTGAATGTTCCACAAGTGAATGGAAATTGTTTTGTTTTCTCTAAACTATAAAAAGCAAAGGTTTGAGCACTTATAGCAGCTCCAAAGAACCAGACCAAGTCTAAGCAGCAGAGCTTCTTGTATCCCAGGAGTCTCCTCATGACTCCACACCACACAGTGGATTTTGAGACGTGTTTCTACTCAACCAATTCAGTACCACTCTATTTAACAAATTCAAACCTCTAAGGAGGTTTGAATTTGAGAAGTTCGTACTTTTTCAAGAAGGCTGCAGAGCAATGATAGAAAATAAAATGTATTCCCTTGTCATCTTGCTTAGCAACATGAGGATCTAAGCTACCCTCACTGAGAGCTCTGTTCTCCACAATGGTCACACATAAAGCCAAGTGCGCAGCACATCATCCTGGAGTGATTTCCTGTTCCAGCAACTCTGTGGGACAAACTTGCAGAAGAAGTTTCTACACAAAGAAACAGGTACTCAGGGTGGGTGCAGACTTGATTTTACAAGTACATCTGTTCTGTTTATTTTTGCTTCTTTGCAGTGTTATCAACTTCTGCTCCATATGGATGATCCATATTGTGCCTTGGTGAAATGATACCACATTATGCTTTTATGCTTTTATCATCAAACACTACTCATGAAAAAATCACCAGGTTTGCTTAGGTTCATCTGTTCAATTTATTTTCCCAAAACTTTATTTTGAATAAAACACCTACGGTAAATGTGATTTATGTAAATGAATAAAACAAAACAGTTATATAAGCTTTTTGAATCATTCAGATTCTTTCTGTTTCTGTTAAACTGTATGAAATACTCTACCAACATATTTTCTTTGGGCTATTTAATTTCTGAAGTCTTGCAGCTAAATGTTTGTAATAATAGGACATGTACAAAGGCTTTCATTTTGATTTTATTTCCATTCTCTATGCCAATCTTTTCAGACAAAGAACATCTAATATTCCAAAAAAGAGATTTCCAGTCTCTTTCCAAGTGCCTGTTGCAATCTTTCCCTTCCAATCTTGGAAGTCGACTTCATTTTCATCTTTTCTCTTTTCTTCTACGTTTTCCCCATCTAGACCTCAAGTCAGAGGAAACATGCCAAAGTAAAATAAAATTTAAAAATATCACTTTAAAGAAGAAACTAGATAACTCGTTAGTCCTGTGCTGCTATTTTCTGAGTCCTTTCCCTACCCCAGCAGGCTCCTGAGAAGTCCTCTATTCCTAGTGACCCCAAGGATGTTCAGGGGAGCGATGAGATCAATATTGGGTTGCTGAAATTTGTTCTTGTTGAAATAGTAATATAGTTAAAATAATAAGTAAAATAAAATAAAATAAAATAAAAGTAATTGTAAGAAACTGAATGAGCCCAGCAGCAACCTGCATAGCTAGAAAGTCCTCTGCAGGTTCTGCTCAAACTTTGCTCCCTGTACAAGCCAGCACAGCCATATGAGCTTCGCTAGACCTGTTCCCTGAGCTCGTCTGAGCACTCTTGCTCCTTCAGGTGGCTTCTGTTTCAGGGTCCTGAGGCAGTTCTGCCTGATCCATCCTGGCCATGGCCTCACTGAGCCTCATCCTGTCCTTGTCCCAGTGCCAGGGGCTGGGGCTGCCATTGCTGCTGCTCTGGCCCTTGGGGAGCCATAGGTCCATGCTGTGTCCTGGCATCCCCTGTGGCATTCAGCTGGGTCCAAAAGCTGCCTGAAAAAGAAACAAGGTGAGATGCAGTTGTCCTTCTCCATTGCCCACAGGATACAGCGCTGGTCAGGTGATCCTGCTTGCCCTCATGCTGGCCCAGCAGGTCCATGAGTGTGTGTTCTAGTGCTGGTGTGGCCATGAAGGAACCCACCTGAATATAACCCAGCAACAATCTCGACCCAAAATTACAAAAACCAGCAACTATTGGGACTTCTTAGGATTTCAAATGATGTCTTTGCTTTGGAGCATCCAACCCTGCCCAGATGGTACCTGTCTTGTTATATAAAGGTTCTATCTCTCTGTTTTGAGAGAAATGAGAAAAAAATCTCTGCCTCATGTTTATCACACTCATTTCCATCTTCTATAAAATGACTACTACTCACTTTTTAACTATTCCTTTACAAGCAAGAGCCCCCTTGTATAGCTGGCATTACAAAAACACCTTTAATGATGACTGGAGCTAGTCAAACAATTGCAGTTAAGTCAGATTTACAGAAGACAGCTAGAGGATATTTTCTCTGTCCTAACATATCTTCAGGCTGATGCTAACTTAGCAGCCAGTGAATCCTGATTTCACATCTTTTGTCTGGTTTACACTTCAGGCCCATTTTCTTTTGGCAGAATAGCGCTGCCCTCAGTGAGTTTACTTCAGTATGAAAATTTTAGCTACATTGCA
Organism: Camarhynchus parvulus; assembly: GCF_901933205.1. Taxonomy (NCBI): domain Eukaryota; kingdom Metazoa; phylum Chordata; class Aves; order Passeriformes; family Thraupidae; genus Camarhynchus; species Camarhynchus parvulus. The sequence continues at coordinate 79,290,670 of NC_044573.1, read as the reverse complement.
GCACTATTATGTGCTATGACATCAGCTGCCATCAAGGGTGGACAAAGCTATTTTGGTCTACCACCTCTTCACATGATGAAATTATTCTCAGAAAATAAAGTTATACTGGTGCAATAAGTTTTTTAGAAGCACTTCTGCCTTAGAATTTGTAGGTGCATATTAATTTTTCTTTTTATTTAATCACAGAAATCAACCAAGTCTTTATGTTGATGGGTTATGTTTCTCTGTGGCCTTCAATTGCACTCTACAGGCACCCAGAAGAAGATTGTAAAAACCTGGGGTCACTTTCTTCTCCCAGGTAACAAGTGATAGAACATGAGGAAGTCTTAGATTGTGCAAGAGGAGCTTTAGAATTGGAAATTAGGAAAAATTTCTCCACAGAAAAGATCATCAAGCCCTGGAACAGGTTGCCCATGGAAGTAGTTGAGTCACCACACTGGAGGTATTTTAAAATTATGTAGATGTGCCTCTCAGGGACATGGTTTCAATCTAGACTTGGCAATGCTGGGTTAATGGTTGGATTTGATGATCCTAGAAGTCTTTTCCAACTGAAATAATTCTATTATTCTGTGATAAGGAAAATATTTGTTTCTTCAGTTTAATGGTGGTATTTAGAGGGACTAAAAGCACCTCTGTCAACAGAATGCTGTTGAGAACATACTTCACTGTTTTGCAGTATATTTTCTGTCAGTGCAAGTGTACTGGTGGCATGAGGAGAAAAGGCAATGAATTTGAATGTGTTTCATGATGGGGAGGAAAAAAAGAGAAAATATACTATTTCTATGTTTTTATCCATCCACATGATGCTTTGAATGATTGTATTGACAGTGTTTATCTTTGAGAAGAAGAGCAGCTGATCTCATTATAAAGCAAAAAAATAATTAAGGATATAGAAATGGTGTAATTAGGATCTTTTTCTCGTCTCATTTTGAAATAGCGGGCAAATATTGTGTCACTTTCACAGGTAGCAGGAGAAAGGAAGAGAGTAAGAAATAACCTTTTCTCACAGAATATGTAGAGCCTGTGAAACTCTGACAGATGGCATTGAAGAGGTTATCTGGATTTGGAAATGGAAGTAGCAGTTCAGTAACAAAAGCCTCTACTATTAAAAAAACCCATGTATTTACCATAACTAAGTTTGGAAATATCTTTCTTTTGGCTTCATGGTATTGGTCATCCTATAAGTAATACAACCAAAGGAATTATTTGTTAGAACTGTCACTTTTCTTGTCTTCTGAAGCATCTACTATCTACTTAATCAAACTAAGCAAGATGGAAAATTGTATATAGTGATAATCTATTGAATCAAATGGATCAAGAAGAAAACAAAGCAGAAAAGAACAGAGTGACAGAATGGAATGATGTCGTTTTAGAATGAAAATGCAAAGGAGAGGATGAAGGGAAAGAAACACAATGATTTACTAGGATGATTTTGCAGCTGTAAAATCAAAAATCTGTACATATGTTTAAGTACAAGTAAAATAATAGATATAAATGCACTTGTGCATTTAACTCTTCTAAGAACATTGTTGAAGACTGTGTAAAGGTTCCAGGCAAATATGGTTGAAGTTGTTGCTTAATATTTACTCAATTTGTTCAAGAATTTGTGGGTTAAGGCTCGGGGTGGGGTGGAGGGGGGGGGTCTGGCTATTATTATGAAAAAGGTAGAGCCATTATTATGTTCATTAAAGTTTTTAACACATCTGCTATCAAAAAAAATAATAGATTGAGCTTTTCTTAAACTGCTTTTTTATCTTTGATCCTGTACTATTTGCTGGTGAGCTTGTTTGTATATAGAATGATATAGATGAAAAATCAGTCTTTATATTACACAGCAGAAGTATGAGAGACCTTAAAACAGGTGGTTGACATATATGGACAAGGATAATCATGGGCAGACCTTACTGGAGCTCCTTTGCTATAAGGAATTATAGCTGGTCAAGGTTGGCAGAGTATAATTTTCCTTACCTGTTGAAGGGGAATGAATGGATGTGGTGTAGCTGTGTATGGCTTCTTCCAGCCTGAAATGGGAAACCTCTTTCTTGTAGTTTGAGATGGCATCTGCTGTTAAGACAAACTCTTTTCTTTAAAAAAAAACACCCCTTCCCAAAGTAAATGTTTAATATTTAATATAATGGTAGCATACAATAACATGCATAAATGTATATATATACATGCATATGCCTCAAATAGATATATTTTTAATGTTTACTCACTTCTATTTGTCCAATTTCTGTTCACATATATATATATATATATATACATACATATAAGTGCAGTCGTTGATATTGAAAATGTACCAGTAGTTTTGGGCAATTGGACTGTGTAAAGAACAAAACAACCAAAAAAAATGGTGCTCATCTTGCTCTTTTTCTACTTCCTCTTCTTCCCTGTGTCTCACCCTACAGTTCTGTCATGTTTTATCCACAGAACACAACTCAGATAACTTACTCTATGATGCTAAGGCTACAGCTCATGTGTTAATTCAGATTTATACCACAGCTTTTCCTCAGTCCACTATCCTAAAAAAAAAGGTTCATTTCCTTTTACTTAGTCCTTCTTGGACTAAATTTTGAGTATCCCACCCACCAAAACCCCTCTTAAAAATGTCCTGTTAGAAGACCTCCTATCCCACTGCAACCTACAGCATACTCCCATCTATTTCAAGTCCCAGCAAGACAGAGAAGGTATTTGATTGGACTGAATGTGCCTGTGGGGTCTTCATGAGATGTTATATTTCCTTCCCCATCACTTCATACAATTTTCCTTTATTTTTGTGATGTTTCAATTGAGCATTTAATTTGTTCTTTTTTTTTTTTTCTTGTCTCTGGTGACCTTTTTTTTTGCTGTATTTTGCTGCAATATTAATGGCCTTTTAGCCCACCTGTTGCAGCACCTATGGAAATGTCTTCTTCCCCTGCACTCGAATATAAACACAAGCTAATGTCACTCCTGTCTTAAAAAGGGAAGGAAGTTGGACCCAGGGAATTACAGGCTGGTCAACCTCACCTCAGTCCCTGGGAAGGTGATGGAGCTGCTAACTCTGGAAACTCTTTCCAGCAATATTAGGGGCTTAACACCAGCCAACATTTAGTTACTGTGATGGTGACTGAGTACCAGCACAGGTTGTCCAAAGATGTGTTGGAAGCTCCATCCCCAGACATAGTCAAGAACTTTCTGGATACAGATGTGGGTAACTGGCCCTAGGTGGCCCTCCTTGAGCAGAAGTGTTGAAAGAGGCGACTTCTGGTCCCTTCTGACCTCACAGAGGTCCCTTCCAAGTTTAACCATCCTATGACTCTGTGACTGCATTGGTAATCTTTATCTTGATGAGTCCTTTTTGATTTTGAATATGAATTAAGAAATTACAGTATTCTCCTTATGACTATCTTTTTTGTTACAAAACAAAAATTAAATTAAAAACCATGCATTTGGAAAATGTTCATGTGTAATTTTTGCGAAGCAGTATTTCCTTCCTTGATCATTTTTTACGCTGTAGAGATTATAATCTTAAAGTTATCTAGAATGACTTGCCACAGAATCCCAGACTTCCTTAATTTACATCATGAGATCATTGCATTGAAGAATAAATCACGTTGGGAGAATCCTAAGGAGATTTCTAGTCTAACCACCTGCTCAAAGCAAAGCACTCTATGAGAGCAAGCAAAGTTCCACAGGGCCTGAAAACCTCCCAGAATGGACACAATCTGCCCTGATGATTGGCTGTTCTGATGGTTGCTCTTCCATTTCAAGGAATGTTTTCTCTTAGAAAACATTCTATTCTGAATTAAAATGCCCAAGAAATTGAAACTCTACCACAGGCCTTCATCCATTCTTCAAGTGTTGATTTTTTTATGAGTAAAAATGTTCTGGTTCACTTCAACTCCAAGATTTTTCCTTTTAGTTGCCAGTCACTACATCTTTGTATATTTCTGTCTATCAGTATAAAGAAATCTTTATCATATTATGTGTATATGTATATATAGATATATAAAATGTTGCCTATACTTGGACTTCTCTCCCTTTATCAAAGGAAACAGATTGGTCTCTAGGTCTGTCAGTACAGGATCTATTTTTCAGTGCTTTGTATTGACAGAAATTCTTCTCTATATCTCCCTTATCACCCCTTTGGAATAGTAAAAAACTGAAATTAATAATTTTTTTCAGAAACAATCATATTGCACTTCTAGTTATGTAGATAAAGATATTGTTCTACTCATTAGTTTCCATTTAAACACAGTAATTTGATAACCATCTCTGGCCACATGTTATCCAACAGCTACATTTGGTTATGGATAACTTGCACCTTAAATCAAAATATAGAGTCCTTGGCTGCCTCTATGTGCTACTACTTCTCAAGCGGAAAGACACAAGAAATTTAAAAATTGTTTCTCGAAAAATTCCAAAGAATTTTCACAAGTTTTGAGACCTCAGTTGGGCCTACATTTGGCATCACTGGCACGCATAAGTGAAGTGATGTGGTGTTGCTGTCTAATCATAGGATGGGGCCATATTCAGGACTGCTGCCAGAGGCAGGTTATTTTGGCTTCCCAGTGGGACAGCTGGGCAGGATCAGTCTGAATTGACACTAGATGTCACTACTGATCCACGAAAATACTCCTCAGGCTGCCTTTTGTGTGGCAGTAAATAAGGTGAACTCCAGAAAGAAGCTCTGAAAACCTGTTTGTGCCTCACTTCTAAAAATCCCCTTTTTCATTGGTCTGGAAATTACATCCCCATGGAATCTCTTTAGGCTTCACAGCTATGCAAGGCATCTTTCTCTACATCTTTCTACTTGAATTCATCGTTGCTTCATTCTCTGGACTCTTCTAAATTAGTCTTTTATTATCCTGCAAATATGCAGCATCAGCAACTTTTGGTTTAAATTGATTAACGTTTAGAAGCCATTCACTAACTGCATTTCACATTTGCCAAATGGAAAAAAGATGAGATTAGGGATTGATTATTCTTCCACTTAAATTTTCCTTTCTCTGCAATATGAAACTTTCAGATCGATACAACTGGACAAAATGTAAACAGAGGTCAAGTATCTTTTTGATACAGGTATGCTGAAAAGAACAATTTAAATCAGAAAAGACACTTGCAGACCAGTCCTTCCTGGATTATAGAAAGTGCTTGATATGTCCATTGATCAAAACCCTTGCTCATTTCTAAAAGCGAACTCCTGCCCATGCTGTTTTTCATTCTCAGGGGAGATTTAATTTTATGTAATGTGGCCCCTGTATGCCTTGCATTGCAAGCAGGGCCATGTGCGTGTGTGTGCACACTTTCCCCCCAACCTTTCAAACACTTGACAGCTGGGTGAAGTTCTCCTTCCGCCCAGAGAACGACTTTCTGCATTTCATAATGGATTGCCAGTGCTGCCAGGGCTATTTTCTCTCCAGCTGTGAGAGTGGCTTTTTAAAATGACTCACAAAAGCTGCTAGACAGCTGCTTCACCTCAGCCTTCACAAGGGCCTTGCATTCTAAATAGGGGTAGTGCTGACTTACTTTAGAAGGGCTCATTTATTTGGATGTTGCAGATGTATTCTGCAGACAACAGTTGATCCTAAAGAGACCTCCATTCAGGCAGGTGAGTCATGGGCTTACATCACTGCAGGTGTTGACTTCGCATTAATGTTGTGAAGAGGAAACATCCCATGTGTTAGTAAGTCATCCTTGGACCCCTTCCAGAAAGCACACAAAGCAACGTATGCACAATATGCTAATTTCTAGCTACTGTATGTATTATACAACTTCTAAGACATCTGTAAAAATCAGCGCTTACATAGGTATTAAAAATAATGTTTTTCATGATGTCTTGAAATGGAAAGAAATAGTAAGCTGCTTGGTATTTATATGGCAACTGATCTTAAATCAAATCATAGAATTATAGTGATTAGAAATTGCAAAGACCTTGATGCCATTCAGTCTTCTTTTACACCAGCTCATATGCGCTCCCTGCAATATTTTGCTAGCTTTTATGGGCTGAGGAAAATAAATATTCTCATCGATAGTCTGGGGTCTGAAAGAGCTTTGTGTCAGGCAAGACATGCTTTCACATTTAGTCTTGAGGTCAATGAACATATCTTTATTTCTTGAAAACATAAACATTTCTACCCTGAGTATTGAATTTTTTTAAAAGGCAGACATTGCTTAAACTCTGCTCTCAAGAAGTAGTATCTCATTATCATATATCATTGTTTATTAGGCATATTCTGCAAACCTCAATCCATATTCCCACTTTTTCCCTCTTTTATTGGGATTGTAGATGCATGAGGTTTGAGATAGTACCAACTCACAAGAGTTAAGCATAAACAGCAGAGGAAATCAGGAGTGCCTACAAAATGGGAGTCAGAGAATTATGATATTCTGCCCAAATTTTGGTGTTGGTTTGATGTCAAAGGGCAGTGTTACATAGAAACCTTCTGGGCATTTGTGAGAGCACCTCAGTTGCCTCTCAAAGGCAATGCAACTGTGGAAATGCTTGTCCAGACTACTGTGGACAAGCCTGATCTCCTCTGCTGCAATCAGTCTAGATAGGTGCTGGTTCCAGTCTGGATTCCACACAGCCATGCCATCCACCTGACAAATATGTCCCCCCTTACACTACTCTGCTGAACAACTTTTCATGGTTTTCCAGCTCTCTAAACCATATTAGGAGGACATAGCAGCTTAAGCATAGTATTTTCTTAACATTGGTACGTGTCTTCTGGACTAGAGTTCTTTCTTGCTTAGTCCATGTGGGACACAAACAGTGTAGAGTAGACCTGTCTGAATCTGTCCACATAGACTTGGACAGTTAAAAATGTTGTAGAAGCTTTTTTCCCCTAAATTTGGGTTTAGTTTCCCTGAATACATTATGAGTGTTTGATAAACCATTCATATTCTTTCCAGGACTACAAATATCTAAAGACACCTACGTTTATATTCTGAATGTGCAGAGGACATTCAGCTGTGAAGAAAATCTAGAAACCTACCACCTGTGGTACCATGAAAACCATTCAGATTTTGCTCAAACTTGAGTAGCACCAAATCTTCATCCATGCAAAGGAAAAGAACATCCATGCATTCTCAAAGTCTCTTCAAGTATCATGAAGACCACTCTAAATGAAAACTACCTCCTGTACATGACTGACTGCAGCATTTTTAGCTTGGAGCTTTTTCACAATGCCAAAAGATCACTCATCACAGAAACACATTGCAACACTCACATTTCAGACACGTTAATTTTAATAGATTTTACAAGGAAAATGCAGATGTGACCCAGCAACTAGACTGCAGTTGTGCAAGAAATTGGGTTAGATGGACAGAAGCATTTCTTCTCACCTAAAATCTAGGACTCCAATGAATTTTTTTTAGCAAAAGGAAAGCAGGCTTTGAAATCTCCATTCCTATGTCACATTGTTACAGCTAGAAATCAAGAAAATTAATTTCCTTTCACTTCTCAGAAAAAAAAACAGGGTCAACTCAGGGGAAATTAATATGATGAGAGGGTGAGAAGATTTTCACAGTTTTATCCTGAGTCAATAACCCTGATTGTTGACACTTCTAGTTTTCACAATCCATTATTCTGACAACTAAACCTATTCATTTCCACTGCTGGCAGTTGTCTGTACGGTGTCTAGAAATGCAACCAGCAGAATATTCTTCAGTTGCAATTAAATCTTTATTGCCTCAGATTTCTACCAGTTATTATTCAGCACTTATTCTTCACTGTTGATTTTAGTGTTTGTGTTTCCATTAGCCTTTCCATGTGGTCAATAAAAACATCTCAGAACTCAATACTCTTTTCCTATGTCCCTAATAGCTGTAAATAAAACATATGTACTTCTGACCCAACCTTCTGTATATATTCCCCATATCACTTGCTCTGAGTATAATTGGTCTTACAACTGACCATGTCTTCTACCTATTTTTGTTTCACCATACTTTTTCATATCCCTTTCATATCCTGTCTTTTCATATTCTGTTTAGTAGGATACACCAATTATGTACAGAGCTTGGTGGTCTCCCTTTTAAGAAAGAGGAGGATATTTTGTGGGTGCTAAGGAAGAAGAAACCAGCTGACATGAAAATCCTGTTAAACTAGGACAGCCTTCATTTTGTTTGTATTTATCTTTTGGTTCTCTTTTCTTTATCAGTGTTCCTCACTGTGCCAGCGTCCAGGCAAAATAATCTTGTTTTTTAAAACAGGGACCTGAGGGAAATCAAAGTCTCCTACATTAATTGATAATTCCAGATTAGTCACATCTTCAGATATTGTCCTCTGCAGAAGTTTCTGAGCTACCAGGGAATGAGCCACTAGCGATCTTCAAGGTACACAGCTTAATGGAGGAGTAGCTAAACTCTCTAGATGACCTCTAAAAGACATTGGTAAGTCAGCTCTGGCAAGATATTTAAGGAACATATTCAGTACAATGGTGCCTTGAACACAACTGCAACTACTCAACATAAGCATTTGCAAGTGACTTCTGATGTATTGCTGCAATATAAGATAACTTAGAAGAAGGTTTATCTCCACTTGAAGCAACTCATGTCAAGTTCTTCTACCTGGAAAGGGGCCATGAGGGCAAGAGAAAAAAACCATCATTTAAGGCATTTCATAACTTCCACAAACCTCTGTTATAATTATTTTCTACTTGTTAACTCACGAAAAGTTTATTCATAGTCTGCATTGCATAACGTACTCTTTCTGACCTTGTTTAAGTCTGCCCAAATAACATTAGATGAAAGAATTCATGCTTCTCAGTCTAAAGTCAGAAATACTATTATGAGGGGAGAGATTACTGGTTTATGTATCTCATTTCTCAATCCTCAATCAATTTTAGACCTTCATTCCTGAACATATTTGGTTGTTTTTTTTTTTTTCCCAAAGGAAAACAAACAGTGGTCCGTACTAATGTCTGAAAGATTCTTTTAAGACATCAAACTCCCACTGACATGGAAATGAACAATTTTCTTTTGCCTGGTGCAATGTATACAAAAGTGATTGATCTACATAAAAGAATGTGATTTCTAAATGTTTTCTATGGCCCCAGCTGTTCAATGCTCTAAACATGTGGAGAATATCAAGGACAAAAAATTACAAAGTATGTGATTTTTTTTCCCAATACAATGATTAAATTATATAGCACAAGAGGTTTCCTACTGCCATATCAGAAAAAAACTCATCTAAAGCCAATAAAATGGAATGGATCAATGGATATTTCATCATAGGAAACCCAGCTGCAAGATAACAAAATGGACTGCATTTAGCCCTTCATCTTTCAAACAGCTGACACTGAAAGTGGGCAGCTGTGACTTTTTGGTTGTGCTGTTTGTTTATTTTGTGAAAGCCGAATGCCTTTGAGAATGTAGTAAATACTAGAGGATTAATCACTTACTTGAGGGAAGGAGGTGGAGAGCTGCTATTTGTTTCTTTCTTTTTTTGATTTCTTAAGATACTTGCCACATGCTATTTAATGTGACCTAACTATAGAAGAAAGAAAAACAAAAAACACCACCCTTGCAGTGTGGTTTGCTGAACACCCACACATTAAATGTGCTCTGCAGAATTTACAATAAAAACTCATTCTGGTTACAGGAGAAATGATTTCTAAAAACAAATCTGAGGAACTTTAAGAGCTCATATATTGAATTCTCAAACCAGAAAAATAAGATTAATTTTTGAACAGATTTTCCTTTCCTTTAAAAAGTAATACTTAACTATTTCCTTGCAAGTTCAAGATTCTGTTGATAGAAGCTTCAATGCATGTGAAATATTCCAGTGAGCATTCACAAAGCTCTGCAATATGTCTGATATGTATGTCATCAATAGTCTGGAAGCAAATGTAAAGACAATTCAATAAAAATTTTCCCATAACTGAAACCTTGACAGAAACATGGTGGCAAGGCAGTAATACAGTGTGTTCTTGAATCCTCCATGGTGATTGTCTCTGTTCAGAAAAATTTTCTATACAGCCATGTGCAAAGTGAAATATCTCAGAGGGAGGAAGTCCTTCAGCATCAGTCTTTGGTGTGTTCATCCCAGATAGTTTCCAATACTTAAGTTAGGGACCACTACAAAGTTAGGTCTCTCTGCTATCAGTGGTGAGTGCTGGGTACCTGTGATATGTGCCAGAGAGACCAAAGTCTACAATTAGATTACTATGTTCTTTGCTGAAAAAAACCACATTATTTCTGTCCCTTCTCACAGAAATAATCCAACCTTTCTTCTTAAAAATCATGCCTCGAAATAAGAGACCATCCTGAACTAGCCATTAATTTCACAGACATTAATTTCAAATACAATGGAAATCAGGATAAATGCCAGGCACTGGAGAGGTAGGAAAACATAGCAGAAAACCAGCAGTTTTCTGAATTGCACATGAAGTGACATTAAAATTAGGTTTGAATTTTTATAAATGGAAATTACTAACTTTGAGAACAAATTACTGAGAATAATGATGGATTGTCCCACCTGTTTCCAAAGTACTCCCATCAAGACTGATGGCTATCTTCTCACAAGGAACACTTTCAGTAGATGCAAATAGTGCTTCAGCTGAGGACTAGGTGTTAGCTCCAAAAAACTGAAATGCCATTGATTCTGCAAGGTATATTGGAAGTCACGCTATAGGATCAAGTCAAACTCATGGTTTCTCTTCCGTAAAGCTCTTTAAGTTCACTTAAGTTCCCTTAAGCTCCTTAGTCTCTGAAGCCCCATTCAAATACTGAACATTATTACACTATTTTTCCCTTACAGATCAATAGGGGGAAAAGCAGAGCAAGAATTTTTCCAAATGTATGTGCCAGAAGTCAAAAACTTTACTTACATATCTGAAGGAAAAAAAGTATTTCATCCTTCCTGTTAATCTAACCACCAGCACAGGAACAGAAACATCACTTAAAAGTGCAATATAACTTTAAAGTCAAATTTGAAACAATTATGTATAGACTATAAAAATAAGCACCACAACTGCTTATGCACTTGAAATGCACTACAAGGTGAATCTGTCCATGCAAAAATAAATTTTGAAGTACCCTAAACCCCCTAAGATCTTTTAATATCTGTGAACCTGCTCAGATACAGAACTATGGATCATGTTGGACTTAGATTCATATTTTTGTGAAAACCTGAACAGAAGCACAAGCTCCTCAAATTACCTGCACACTAAACTACCAAGGATGCATTTTTGCTAACCCTCTCCTACTTCCTCCTCCTTTCATTCAATGCCTTATTAAACGTGAGGGATTTCATACCTGGATGCCATATCCTCTCTCTCATCTCACCATTACTGCAACTAAAAACAAAGTTATCTTGTGTTTAATCACTAGGCCTATTACCTTCCCTAGAATTGGATATGTTCTCTTCATCCTATCTTTATATTAAATTCTAGACCAGAAAAATTTCTGGTATCTTTTCTTTATCCACAAAGGTTATGCTGTAAATACTGACCTACTTTTTTAAATGTATGAGAGATTTGTTCAGCGTTACATTTACTTACTGAATTTTAAACTGCTTGAACAACATATATAAACTATATAAATAATTATATAATTATATATAAATAAACTGCTTGAGCAATAAATATAAATATACATTCACTCTGTTCACATTCCAAAGCATCCAAATGTTACATAACATTTAAGTGCATAATTTTATAATTCACCTATGCGAGGGTGACACATATATTTAGTAAAGTAGATTAACTCCTTATCTGAACACAGCAGCATTTCACATGCAGTTTATGGTAATTGACGTTCTTGCAAGTGAAAGTGTTCCCTAATTATTTTTCTTTTCTTGTCCTAAAGGGAGCAAAATTCAAGTTGCCTAATTTACCAAGTCATTTTTGTGTTAGGTTAATGCCAAACTGCATTACAGTCAGCTAATTTGTTGCCAGGTTGAATCCCTTATACTGTTTCATTACTGATAATAGAGCCATATTTGTTGTCAATGCAGACTGAAGTGTCTATTCTGTCAACATATTACTGAAACATACCCTGAGGAAGTGTTTTGTGGTTCATCTAAGTTTCATGTCAGGTAACATTTTTCAATACACTGTATCTGAAAGTCCTGCCTGAAAACGTGTTGATGAAGGCTCCAGTAGTCTTCAGAGAGAAGGTCTGTATTTTCCACATATAGAGTCTGCATAGAGATGGAGCAGGGGAAATTTATGCAGATTTTAAATGTTTCTAGCGTGGTCCCACTGTGACCAACATCTGATAAAGGTGCTTTAAATTGCTTACATCATACTATGTAAGAGTTCAAAATTTGGATATGGATCTTAAATAAGACATACGTCTGAGGAGGGAGTTCATAAACCAGAAGAATATGGGCACATATAATGTAGAATTTTTGCCCTGACAGAAAAGTTTTTTCCAGATATTTCCAGAAGTTGGTGTTTTAGTTTGGGACTCACTAGACCTATCAGGCAGAACAAGAGGAACCAGAGATATGTACTATTCCTAAACTATTCCTAAAAGATAATGTCTCTCTAGATTTTCAAATAAATAATATTGCTATGCTTTCAAAAATATCTCATCCAAAAATTTCATATTCTCAAATATATTCCTGGGCATGGTGCTATGAATGGGATAAAGAAGGGATTTCACTGCCAGAAGTGATCCATCCTGTCTGAGGCAAAACACGAGAATGACTCAGTCAAAGCCCTGTGTACCTGTATAATGGTTTTAGAGTTCTGGCAAGTCAGCCCAGTCCCTCAGCAGACAATTGGCTTATGTGTGCCTTAACATCTCTGTGTACATTTACATGTGTGTGTGTATACATTTAAATATATTCTCTGAAGCATAGAGTTCAAGAACTGATTTGATTAAGTGGAATCCTGTGCTCAGTCTTCTGGTTTTGTAATTGCCTGTTACCTCATCTAGAGCTTGGCATCAGCATGCTCGTGATGTGTCTGGGTAGCAGCACTTTGAACACCTGGGCTTCAATTTACCTGCCCTGGTCTGTTCAGGCAGCATGGGTAAGAACTAAGCCAAGAACTCTTCCCAGCACAGACCAAGATTAAGCGCTTGTCATGAGGTTCAATCATTTAAAGATAAGAAGTTGATTCAGTCTTTCTCTTATGCCCTTCAGAAGCACCTTGCTCTGTTCATTGGTAGTGCAAGGAATTTTAGGTACTTGATTTAAAAGGAACCTGGAATAGAAGCACAGAGCAGGCAGTGAAATAAAGAACACAGGAACAATGCTCAGTGATAATCCCAGAACTAGGGAGTTCTACATCACAGAAATGTAAAATCTATAGTAGGCACTGCTATTCAAAACTATATATTCCCATCTTCTATGAAGGGTGACAATAAATACTTAATCTTTAAAATCTGCTGTTTCCTATGATTGCATTGCTTTTTTTATTTGATACTTTTTATTTGTTGTCTTGGTTTGTTGTTCTTGTTTTAAATTTTCCTTAAAACAAGTACAGTTATTTTAAATACAAGTTTTATAGAACAAAAGTCATGTTTTCTTCAGTTAATGTCCTCCAGTCTGTCTTTTTCCATTATTTTTCCATTCTGCCACATGGCAGACTTTTGAGACAGCATTATTAGCCAGGTACTCAGCCTAATCAATCCCTTGCCAAATGTACACATGTAGTATGCATTCTCTCCTCTTCTCCTCACACACGCACATATTTCAGAAAAAATTATCTCTTAATTGCTTTTGTTTACCATAGTTTTGGTACAGCATATGGCTTCCATTTCCAGAACTTCCACACTGAATATTCCAAACTAAAAACCAAGAACATTCTTCTTTTTTTTTTATGTCAGTCAAATAAAACAAACAGAAATAAAAAGTTTCCAAAACCACTTGGATTTTAAGGAAGAGCATTCTGTTGTAAATTAGGAGGTACTTATCATTTATTAATTAAATAAAATCCAGAAATTTAACATTTGTAGCAGACTGAAAAACATTGGATTTTTATATTTTCCACATTTTTTCTCCTTCTTTATTTCAGGGGTTTTGCTATTATTACATTTGTCGTGCTTTCTATGTTTTGTTTTTGGCAAATTGGAAAGACGTTGTTGTTCTTCACAACACCAGCAGAGCACTATTTACATAAATTGTTCATTAGGACCAGGGACAGGCACTGTGTTTCCTGTTTCAGTTTTAATGGAGGAACAAAATTGTGTGGATCTTTTTCACCTTGGCACAGAATGTATCCAAGAATTGGGCACTGCTGTGGTGGAATGCAACTTGAATGTAAATGGAATGCAGTTAGGGCTTACTCTGAAGCCTATAGGATTGATCAGCTCAGGTTTAGATTTGGTTCACAATGCTCCTCAGTTGCAAGATGATTCCATTTCTGCTAATACTCTTCTCTGAGGTGTTGTTAAGGTAAGAGTTGTGATTTAAAAAACAAACAAAGAAACAAAAAAAAAATACTGAAAAAACTGCTACCAACCAGAAAACATCATCAACCAAAAAACTCATACAGCTCTAAGGATGTTGAAGGACCTTTTTGTACTTTGTTTATGGCCATAGTAGACTGCTCATGAGAGGAGGAAAACACACTTTGAGGATTATCCTCACTTAAGGACGTCTCTCTCTCTCTCTCTCACTCTCCCACAGAGTGTCCACTGATGCTTTTGAAAATGGGAAAGCCTTTGCTTCATCATGAGATAATGTAAGGGATTTGGTCATAGCCAGCAGTAGGATTTCATTATTTCATCTGCAGTCACAGAAGTATATAGCTCCAGGTGTTTTAAAAGGGATGTCAAGTACACAGTAAAATAATCTAGAAATCTGTAGGGATACTTAACTTGCAATGGTGGCATATAGAGCATTCACCCCACATGGAAGTTTCTGAAAACTTTATTTTGTTGTGATGTAATTATGAAAAGATAGAAATCAAATATTGAAAGTAAAAAGGACTATTGCAGAGTTTTTGCAGCAGTTTGTTCTCTTTTGTCATAGATCAAGTCTTGAACATAACAAAAATGTATTTCTCAGATGCACATTTTCTGCCTTTCCTTTTTTTAAGTTAAAAACATCTACACTGCTGCATTAAACTTCATTCATTCCTGAGACTAGAGCTATCCCTGTCCATAACCTCATCTAAAGGATAATCCAAAATTAAGGCTCTTATGTAGAATCTCTTCTGTTTAGTATTTTTAAGGACTAATCATTTCACTGTTGTAAGCGTGTGGCCTTTTCACAAGTTGAAATCATCTGCCTTCAAATACAGACTTTGTTTTTTCAAGTCTTTTAAGTTATATTAAGGAATTTTGGAATATGCAATATTTTCTCCACATGAAAGTATTTAGACTATTCTACAGTCCAAATCAATGCTTGATGCATTTGATGAGATAAACAAATCAAGTTCCCCCACATCTCCCACTGTAAAGCTTTTGTTCCAGTTCCATTGTTATTCTGTGGCTTCTTCCTTAACTTTCTCCAGTTTTACAAGACGATTTAAAAAATATGTTCGATTTTTGCCAAAAAAATTTAGGATGGTAAAGAAAATATGTTTTAACATTGTCTTATAATACTTATATACTTATACACAAAAACATATAGTTATATACTTCTATAGTTAATGTATATAGTATATATGAGTACATATATACATCTATATATAATTTTATATATATAATTATATATGTACACCAGTATTACATAAATACATGGTAGGATTTTTTTTTCTTGGACACCCTAACAGTTTCATCAAGTTGCTGACTTTTAGTTACTTTCATACATTTAACGGGGCTACATAGAGGTCACCTCCTTAAATTCAACAGTGGCAGATCTGTAGAGTCCCTTTCAGGCTGTCACACTGTAGCAACTCATACAGCTGAAGGAGAGAAGCAGTCACAGTGCCAGTCAGCCCAGGCCTCATAGGATCACAGCACAGTTTGGGTTGGAAGTGACCTTTTAAGCCATCTATTCCAATCCCCCTGCCATGAGCCTGGTCCCCTCCACTAGATCCTGTCACTCAGAGCCCTGTCCAATAGGACTTTGAATGATTCCAGGGATGGCACATCTACCACCTCTCTGGGAAACCCGTGCCAGGCATTCACCCACTCCCAAGGTAACATCTTCCTTATAGCTAGTCTGAGACACAAACTCTCTGCATCTTTGGCCTAAGGTTTATAGATTGTTCCTGGTTATTTGGAGCTATAAACACAGTCAACTTAACTGATCAAATGTACTTATCTTAATTGACATTTAAATTATTACGTTCATGACGGATCAGCTCTCTGTTCTGGAGGTTTTCAGAACCTCTGCTTGGCAAATTTCTGCTTGACAAGGCCATGACTAATCTGATCTATGTAGCAAAAGCTCTGCTTTGGGCAAGAGACTAGAGAAAAGGGTTTACAAACTTCTTTCCAGTCAACATTTCCATGACTTTTAGATTCAAGGAGCTCTCTGCTGGACCTTCTGCAGAACCGGCAGCAGAAATCTTCAAGAAAAATTTCCTTTAACATCCAAATTTCTTCCTGAGTTGGGCTTTACTTTCAAAAAGTCCCAGTCTGTCTTTATTTAAAAAGATCTGAAAAAGTTCTTTTCTGAATGCGAAAATTACTTTAAAATTTAGTTTGTCTCACGGTTCAAAATATGATTGCCAGTTTTGATCCAAATTATAGCAAGTTTTGAGGTGTTGTGTCCAATCTTTCATCTTTTCTCCCTTGGATGTCTTGTCTAGTATTCTTTGTATCAGCTTGGAAAGAAACAATGGTCAAGAATGGGGTTTGACAGTATTTGCAGCAAGTTCTAAGATGTCGCTAATTAGCATTTATAATAAATACTGAATCCTCTGAACAAAGCCATGAAACAATGGGTGCAATTCTCACCTTCTGTGGTTTACCAGAGTTGGTGTCACTGACTGCTGGTGTGCCTCCAAAACCACTCTGACCTAATAAGGGGCAATGAATATGAAGGGTGTCGCTTAAACTGCATTAAAAATCTTTCTTCAAAGAAAAAATTTCTTAATTTGTGTGCAAAAAGTTATGTTGTAAGTTAGCTATGGGTTTATTCTTTAGAAATAGAGAACATTGGCAGTTGAATTACATCCCAAGAAAGCCCAAAGCGTTCATTACCTCCAAAAATCAAGCCAGCCACTTGTGCAATGAGTGTGAAAAGCTGGGAGAATACAGTCCTATTTCCATTGAAAAGATTCAGAGATTCCCATGACTTTAATGGCAAGGCTGATATTAAAAGGCTCAGACAAACACAATATGGAATTGAAATTCTGAATACAGTCTGTTTTAACATTACATTTGTATTCACATTGTTCAACTGTTTGAAGCTCAAAACAAACACAGATTGCTTTCCCTCAGATACCCTCACAATCCTGGATGCAGAAAAAAATGCTCAATAAAGGGGATGCTGCAATGTCCAAGTGGAAAAACAAAGCTATCCATCAAAAGCATTTAAATGAGTGAGAAAAGTAGAAAATCTTCACTTAGGATCAATTGTCTGCCTTTTCAGACATGGGAGAACATATATGTATGTCACAACCCCCAGCCAACTTATCCCAAATCTTTCACTTTATTTAACAATATGCTTGAGTCACATTTGAATTTTCATTCATTTTCTTCTGACTTCTAAAGTAGTGCATGGAAGGTGGAAGAAAAAAATTTTCTAAAAGCACCAACCTGATAGAATGTCACTAGGGAAAAATATAACATGGAGCAGAGATAATAATAGCCTGTCTGTCCTTCAGCAATGGGCTACAATAAAAGTTGAGAATCCTAAGTGAGAATAACCATTTAAGCCTAATCACCTTGACATATAATGAGATTGAAAGGGGATGGCAGAAAAAAGAGGGGAATCAAAGTTCCTGCTTATTGAAATGCTCCTTTTAACAACAGTATTTATTTCACCTAGGCTGAGTAAAAACTGTGATTTACCATAGGCTGTCTTGGGAATAGCAGCAATTTGTAATGAATGGGGTTTTTACCCCCACTCATATTTTTAAGCGGATCTGCATAAAAATATGAAAAGCCAGAAAACAATCCTCTACAAAGTGAATTTCTTTAAAAGAAATAAAACATAAGTGAAAAAATAAATGAAACAGCACCATTATTTGGATTACATTTGTCTTTAATCCACTTTGTCCTCTATATGAAATACAGTATGAAGACATCTGCCAATATTTTAAAGGCTTCTGCCTGTGTCTGAATTATGTTTTTAAATTAGACCCTAAAGCTGCATTCTAATGCATTACTTTCATTTACTGGAGTATGCATATACTATCATACTACTCCCATGACATTCTTTATTTAATCAGTCTGAGAGCTGTACAGACTCATATCTATTCCCACATAAATCTCTGCCAAATACTGCTGACTTTTAGATTTAACCTCACTGGCAATGAATGACCTCCTTGGGAAAAAATGTTTGAAATGGACAAATATTTTAGGGAAAGAAGCAATCTTTTTGGATAATCAGTGGTAGGTATGCAAATATGCCTGGTTCAGAATGGAGGTGGTGTCCTTGTGGTGAATAGGAACTGCTGCAGTAAACAACTTTAGCCTTTCCTATTAAAGGTTAGGGAGAGTGATTGATATGTTTGACAAAGAAATGTAAGGTCAGGAGCAATAAAGGCAATCTGTTCTTTATACAAAAAGTACATGAAAAGCAGTACATATACTAGGTATTCTCTAGTTGGTGTTGGTGCACCTGCTATTTCAGAATAATAAATGCAGCTGAGTCCCATTTCAGCTTGTGCAGGTAGGGGGGATCATTTTAACTCACTCTCTCCTCTGGTCATAGGTTCTTCTTTAAAAATAAGATAGTATACTAATCAGCTGTTCCTTAAGCCTATTTTAGCCCCATCTTTTTTTATTCATACCAGTGTAACAAAATCCACAACTGCCCCTCTCATTTAAGTAGAACTGCTTGAAGAAAAGCACCATGAAGTTTCAGGTGAGGGTATTAGAATCTGCCCAAATAATTTTAGTCCTGTCTTGGGCTAAGTTTATCAGAAGTATAAATTAAGGATGTATCATGACATCATGCTAGAAATGTCTGTCTCTAATGTTTAGGATTTGTGCATGTATTTTCTAGGTGAAGTTACATTATCTTAAATTGGGATATATAGTCTTTTAGACCATCGCTACAGGTCTTTATTTAAATTATTTATGAATTTTAGTTCCTCGTCATCTAGCAAGCTCTGAAAGCACAATCTCCTGCCACCAACCTTCATCCTCTTCAATGAAGGAAACTACAGATGTCATTGCAAGTTTATTGAATTAGACATTCACCACAGATAGTTCATCATGGAATCTGGACTTCTGTAGTGAATGCGTAATATTAACATTTCCTTTATAGCACAATTGTCTTACAGTACACACAAGTGACTTAATAACAACAATTGCACAAAGAAGCCCAAGGAACCTCAAAAAAATAAACCTACTTTTATCAGTTTGATAAGTTGGGGTAATGTATTTTCCCCAGAGCAGACATTTTTCCTCACTTTGAAGGCAATAGCAGACAACACAGGTATCATATTATTCTGATAGCAACAGGGGTAAAAAAAGACCCTGAGATATTATCTAGACTTTTCTCTATTTGAAAACAGGAGCAGATATACCTGAACTGTTCCTGAAAATTGTTTTTCTGAATTGCCTTTTATAACCTCCAGAAATGGGACTTTGGTGGCTTTTTGTGATGATTTGTTCTGCTATATCATTATCTTCTGCTCTTTGGTTCTTCTCAAATTTTCCAGTTTTACTAGACCATTTCAAAGCAGTTTAGATCATTTAAACTAGACAAATATGACTGACTCTTTTTTCTTTAATAGAAAAAGATTACCTCTAAATACAAAATAGTCCTCTCTTCTTGAATGCAAATCACATTTAAACTGTGGAAGCAAGGTTTAACCAAGGTAGGTCCAATACTGCCAATAGAATCTGAAACAGTACTTCATCAGCAGGGATTTAGGTAACCCACATACACACCCAGGACCACAGAAGAGCTCTGACAGCTCATGCCTTACATTGTTGTTGCCCTCCTGCAGTGTAATCATAAACCCACATCTGTGTATCAGGATATTCAGCTGACATTTCCATTTCTATGTTGAATATTCTATGTTTAATGGCTCCATGCCAAAACTGGAACATCTTCAACAGACTGGCCTGAACCTCACCTGCAGAACTAGGTTCTCATATCTAAGATCAGATGCCTGTGTGTTAAATGTTTCTGAAAAGACCTGACCTTAGGGGAGGGAGGTGGCACAGAGAGGAGTTTCTCATGCCTAATAAAGTTTTCACTAAAAGACAGTTATTAGTAATACATTTCTGAGCTGTCTGTACCAGTGCCACATCTGCTTGTCTTTTAAATACCTCTAGAGCTGGTAACTAATGCATTTCTGTCATCAGTTGGTCAAATGTTTGTCCACCCTTTCTGTGAAGGCCACCCTTTCTCCTAATATTCAACCAAAGCCTCCCCTGGCAGAAACTGAGTTCATTTTGTCTTGTCCTGTCACTTGTTACCTGGGAGAAGAGACCAAATCCCTCCTGGCTACAACCTCCTTGCAGGCAGTTGTAGAGAGTGATAAGGTCCCCTGTGAGCCTCCTTTTCTCCAGACTAAACAACCCCAGCTGCCTCAGCCACTCCTCATAGGACTTACTCTTAGACCCTGCCACAGCTCCATTGCCCTTCTCTGGACGTGCTCCAGCCCCTCAACATCCTTCTTGCAGTGAGGGGTCCAGAACTGGACACAGGACTCAAAGTGTGGCCTCACCAGTGCTGAGTACGGGGGGACAACCACTGCCCTGGTCCTGCTGGTCACGCTATTGCTGGTACATGCCAGGATGTCTTTGGCCTTCTTGGCCACCCAGGAACACACTGGCTCATGTTCAGCTGGCTTGGAACCAGCATTCCCAGACCCTTTTCCACCAGGCAGCTTTCCAGACAAAAATCTGCAAGCCTGTAGTTCTGCAGGGGGTTGTTGTGACACAAGGGTCCAGCAGTTTGTCTTGAACTTCATGCTGCTGGCCTTCACCCATCAATCCAGCCTGTACAGGATGCTCCACAGAGCCTTCATATCCTTCAGCAAATCAACAGTTGCACCCAACTTTGGTGATTGAGGGTGCCCTTGATTCCTTTGTCCAGATCACTGATAAATATTTTAAACAGGACTGTCTCCAGTTCCAAGCTCCGCAGAACACCACTAGTGACCAGTCACCAATGGAATGCTCCACCACTCACACCACTCTTTGGGCCTGGCCATCCAGCCAGTTTTTATCCAGCAAACAGCATACCCCCCAAGTCATGAGCAGCCACCTGGTCCTCGCAGTCCTCTGATCATAGCAGTGGCCACAGACATTTGGCTTAAGGATTCAATAGTTTGGGTATATTGTGAGCTGAGACATAGGCTTGGACTCAAGGAAGGGATCACAGAAATTTCTAGCTTAATAGAAATCATCAGAATAGTGCTCCAAAAAGCCTGGACCTCTCCTTCTGCCTTCAGTGTTCTCTTTCTTTCACACTGTGCACACATTCAATCTCACCTCTTTAATTCTTCCATTTCATCATCTTTTTTTTAATTCTTCAGAGCATAACTATACCCAAAGGTCTTAACATAAATGCCTGTTGTCTGGACTGAACTCCTCTTTACAGCTTTACACATCCCACAGAAATAGATTTATTTATTTCAGTAGGTTTATCCTCTGAAGCCAGGATTTTCCCGTTTAGATTCAACTCTCAGGAGAAAAACTTGCAGCACAAGTCATTATATATATCCAGGCAATGACTCTCAGCTGCCAGAAAATTACAGACCAATGGGACATTGCTGTAATCTCTGATTCCAACTGGTCCATGCATTTCCAGTGGTTGTGCATAAAGAGACTCAGAATTGTTCATTAAGTTTGTTGTGAAACCAAGTGTTTAATATCTGTAATTCCAAAGGATCAATGGGAAGTTAAATTGAGTGAAACTAGTTTTGAACTTGTGCAGTTTCAGAGAAACGGCAGCATCACATATCCAAAGGAACTCACATTTTCAATGTAGCACCATGATTTTGAAACTATTTCCACTGTTTCAGGTTTTTCATTGTTGTTGATTTGCTTTTTAATGAACAGCTTCGTTTTGCATGTTAAGAGACTGCTGCAAAAAAAAACCCAAAAAAACAGCTGCAATGAGCAGAAGCATTTCTTTTACTGATAGGTTATCAACCACAACCAGATTATTTGAAAAGTCTTGTCAGCAAGAAAGTTGAGTTAGTTTCCTTTTGTACACCTCACTTGCATTTTCATGTTATTAAAATGCAAGAACAAAGCCACATTAGGAATACACTTGTCTTTAGTAATAGTTGATTGCTTATTATGGGTTCTTTTGACTATTTAGGTACAAATTACCTGGTTCATTGATTTAAATATATTGAAAATAGTGACTGCACTCTGTTTTATTTCTGTGCAGCTGCTATTAGAGTGGTCTCTCTCCTTTCCCTGAGAGAGTTCCACGGCCCTGAGAACAGAAGCAGCACTGAGTGTCCCAGACCAGGCCCCCCACACTGTTCCCCACTTGATCATGTCCCAGGATGCTTTGACAGACTCCTGGAGCCAGTCAATCCCTGCCCCAGAGGTGCCATAGCAGGGCTGATCTGCTGTTCACTGCAGCCCAGCCCTGTAACATCTGGGCTTTTCCACTGAGCCCTGTGCACCCAAGGACTCATGTTCCCACTCCCAGGGAGGTGCTGATGCTGGGGCAGGAGCTGCCCTTAACTGTCCCCAGCTGTGCTGCTCCTGTCTGAGGAGGTGGATCACTCCTAGGCTGTGTGTGCAATTTGTGGAAAACACTACTCTTCGCCTCTGACACTTTTTCTCTTTCTGAACAGTGGTAAAATCATTGAGTCCAGGATGGGCTCCTTGGCTCAGGAAGCAAGAAGTGCCTTGGTGGCACAGACAAGCTGTCAAGAGGCAGACTGCATCAAACAGCTCTTTTCTGTATTCCCTAGAATATTTGGGGTTTCAGGTATGCTGATGCTGCTGAACTAAGATATAGTCAATGAGAAATTTTAAAGTATTTTGAACAGTCATATAAAGGAAAATTAGAAAAATGCTAATACATAGGAAGTGCATATATTTCTTTGGAAATTTCTTTGAAAAATTCCACTTGAAAATTATCATCTTTCCATGGCAATTTAGGACAATGGAATAGTTGTATATTTTCTTAGTCAGTTTGTTTAATAAAACCAAACATACTGGAGCTATTTAAGGCTTGGGACTCTAATACCATTGTTTCTTAAAAGTACTTATTTAGTTGCCCTGAAGGCTGAAAGAAGAAGAATCCTTGAGAATGCTGTCTGGAATAAACTGTAAGGAATATGCCATTGCTAGTATGAGAAAAGATACATTCCATGCTATTCTAGGTGGAATATATGCCTCCTGCTAACTAAAAAGGGTTAGGTGCTGGGGCGAATGTGTTTCACACCATGCCTTGCAAATTAGCAAATTCGAACTTATTACTCCATAAGCTGGTACCTTCATAACACCTCTTTCTTGACAAGGGATTCTGGAACTTCAGGGGGCCTTGATAAGACTGGATCATAGCTTTTTAAGTTGGTTTAATTATTTTTACCCTGACAGTGGCCAGAAATCTCTAGAAATACTACAGTATCCCAGTGGACTGTTTGCATTTACACTTCCTCACACGGGACAGGTCTGGAATGGAGCAGAGCAGAGCAGTTTTACCACCAAGGATATATCCAGACTGTACAACAGAAATAGGAGCCAAGTGAAAGCAGCAACACTGTTGTCTCCAGTTAGGAGACATTTATTCCCTTTCATTCCTCTTCACTTTTTTCTTTTTCCCCAGTGGATCTGTGAAATAAAAGTA
Source organism: Camarhynchus parvulus (assembly GCF_901933205.1). NCBI lineage: Eukaryota > Metazoa > Chordata > Aves > Passeriformes > Thraupidae > Camarhynchus > Camarhynchus parvulus. The sequence goes on along the minus strand of NC_044573.1, from coordinate 79,266,891 downwards.
CTAATAAAAACCAAATCTACATTTTCTATAGACTAGTAATGAACCTGTATTTTTTGTTTTTGTGTTTGTATGAAAAAAGGTTAGGCAAAGGGTGTCCTAACAGCTTGCCATGAAGAAGAGGCGAGCAGGAGAGGCTGTGAAAGAAATAGGAAGCCAAATGCTTTTATTACCCATATTTTATAAATCGTAAAATGAATCAAAAACATTGAAGAAATTTCTAAGTCTCTACTCTGGGAGCCTATAAGATAAAATTTCTTTTCAACAGTCTCTGCCCTGCATTTTGCTGCCAGCCTAGACATGATCCCATCTAAGCTGCAAACCACAAGAACTGTGGTTAAGTCTGATACACTCCTCTGAGGCAGTTTTTCCCAAAATAGTAAATATCATTCCACAGCACATTATTTTTCTACAAGTCTCTTTTTTTCCATTGCCACACTGGATAATTGTATATGGGTGAAATAGAAGCAATGTCCCATGATCAGAATATCATAGTATAATGTAGCAGAGATTAATAAATACTATTAAAATGAAATGACATATTTTTAAGGTCAGAAGTATCTGGTCTTATCATTTAGTCTGAACTCCTGCTTAAGAAATGTCTCATAGTCCCCAGTTTGTCACAGCAGAACTCTAATTCCTGTACTGCCAACCCAAACTCAACAACTGAACAAATACCTAACTTTTAAATAATTTTTTAAAAAATCAAGAGGTATGGAAAATTGCTTTGATATTGGCTGGTTTTCTTATTCAGTAAACAGCACATGGCCATGCAGTGTCCAGTACAGTATGTACAGCAATATGGAAGTGTTTTCTTGGCAACAACAAGAAAGTAAAGCAGGAGATGTCCAAAGGAACATAAGCGGAAGGCTGGTTGCTGATGGGCAAGATAAGTCTCCCCACCGAATTAGCCTACTTTGTCATTCCAACTGTTGAAAACCTGATATTTTCCAAGATGTAATTAATATTCACTTTGAAGATGCTTTTAATGAGCTATGGATGCTAAGTTATTCTCTAACAGCTTTCCAGTTGTAAGTAATGATTCATTCGGAGAGTAACAGATTCAGCCTTGGAATGTCCCATCTTACTGCCCAGTCTTGCTCTGCTCCTGCCAGCAAAACTCAATGTCTGCAGTGGACGACCAAGCCATGTGGCACTAGTGCTGTGCATAGTCTCTTGATATTAACCTGGCATCTAGCCCCCTTATTTCAATATTCCTCATTTTGTGTTGCTATTAAGGTAGACTATTATTCCACTATTATACGGCACCAAAGGACTGTTCAGTCCAGCCATTAATATGCGTAGCTAAATGTTCTACTTCATGTATTTTCAAGTGTCAGGGAAAGGAAAGACTCCGAGGATTTTATTCTGTTTGTATCCCATAAGTACAAATGTGTTCAGTTTATGGCCCTGGAGAGAAACTTTCCAGCTTATAGAAGTGCATACATAGCCTGGAATGTGAAAATGTGGTTGTTTTCTTTCTCCTATATTATCTTTGATAATAAAGATTGTACAGTCACATAGCTGGCATTTTTACTAGTGACTCATAAGGAAGAATAGAATCCAATTTTCTTGTCCTTAACTATCTTGGCTCTCATGCTGTAGTAAACAGAAAGCGCTTATTGTCAGACAAGTATGTAGATATGATTCAAGGACAGGGGAGGCCACAGATCACCTCAGGAAAAAAAAGAAAGAAAAACTAATGAAGCCTGATTTTTTACAGGCTCTTTTTCGATATCCCAGCAAATTTCTTCTTTCCCATTCCTCTAAATCCTCACCTCATCTGTTGGGCTGGATCCATGTCAATTCTGGTTGAAAGTTAATAACAGGCTCCTTCATTTACAGAAAGTAAAGAAGGAAACAGCTCTTCCAGAGAAAGAAAGACAAGCAAAGAGAAAGTACTATTATAAACCCTTAATTTCCTTGGAAAAGCAAGCTAGAGTATGTTTGGTATTCTAGCATTCTGGAAGTGAGTTGAGGCCCTTACCAATACTCTGTCCTGGCGCACTTGGTAGCGTTAGGAAATGAAGAAAGGGAAGAAGCTATTTCTATTTGGTCACGTCCTGCACATTGACAGGAAGCACATTCAGTTAAAAAATTTATCACAGGTCATGGTCCCCTTCCTATAAGGTTTTGTCTTGCATTTTCCCCTATAGTATCCAGTGCAGTATCAGCTATCAGCATTGAATCAAGAATTAATTCAAAAATTCCTAAAATGTGTTTCATGTAGAAAGTCAGAATAGGTATGAAGTGATTTCTTCCGGTTTTAAAATGTCTCAGCTGAAGAACTGCACCTAATCATGTGAATAGTTACCTTATTTCCAGTAGTTACGTTTACAATGATCAACATGTGCTCTCAAATACTCATTATTAGTTATAAAGGCTACATTTATCCATTCAATTTTGTTTTACCATTATCGAAGAGAGCATCAGTCTTTTCCATTTCTGCAGAATCATATTTGCAAAGGTTATGGCCACATATGCTTATAAATGTTCAATATCAGAGCTCGGTCAAGTTGTGATAAGAAGGTCCCCATATATACAATATTTCAAAACTAGTATATTCAAAATCCTTTTGGCTTGCAATTCACCTTAAGAAATTCAATTAAGAGCACTTGTCACTGCAGTCACAGTGGATGTCTGTGGATAAATGGATCTCTGCACAGGATGATGGTCCTCACGTTTCTTGAAGGTAGTATAGAAATCTGCACTACAATTTTTTTTCTCAGCTGTTTTATCTATTTCAAGTCAGCCTTCATGAATAGCAAATAGAACTTTTCTAAGTAAACACCTTTATTGATAGACAATATGCAGAAAAATCCTGCAATCACATCTAAATCATGTATGAAGCGTGAGAAGTATTAATAGCCAACTTTTGGTCTCCTCCACGAAAGATTCAAACTTGCATGTTTGCACAAAAATGTTTTAATGGGTATCTGTTGTAAATGCTGAAGTTTGCTAATGGACTGGAAAAACTTCATTGTTAGAATGTGACTGTAACACTCCTCGTGGCCCTATTTAGGCAGGATTGCATCCTGTGGATTCAGTTATGTGAGGCAGCCCTTTAACAGAAATGAAACAGTCAAGACCAAAATGTCCAACCCATATTTTAACTCTAGTTTTCTGCTTCTGTATTTCACTTTGCATTGCAATTCTACCTCTGCACATCCCCAGAAATCTCTGAATATCTCAGCTCTGCTCCAGCCCCTTCAAGAAAAGATAAACCCAGGGCTCAGCCATCCTTATTGCCTGAATGCCCTGATTCCACGTGTTCTTAAACTTTTTTAACACATGTGGACAGGATTGATAGAACTGTAATCCATGGGCACTTTCTTTTGAGAAATTTTGAGAGTAAAATACTGGGTTTTACACCCAAAAGGATATCAACATGAAGCATTACACTTTTTTGTATTTTTTTTCCATATGGATTTCAACCCTTTTCTGCACTCTGTATCTACCTTAAGTTCCAGGAGAAAAGATTGCATTTCATTTTTGCTGCTATTAGATCTAGACTCAGTTACAGTGACCCAAGACTTCAGATCAGCGGTGGCCTTAGAGCGACCTTTAACTTCCACAGCACATTTAGTGGTGATAGTGAAAAGCACTTTGTTGCTTATGTGCCGAATTTTATTTCGGCACTTTTATGTAAGTTCTGCATATTCTGTGATTCTCTGGACAGCATGCAATTCCTCCAAATCAGAAATATTCAGAAACAAATAATTTCAAGCTCAGCTACTTGAAAATATCTCTTAAAAAATACATCCAGAAATATTAATAACCAGGCAAGAAAAGAATCAGTTGTCTTAGACTGCCATTTCTGTTGACACATCTTAAAACACGCTTCCTGCCTTGTGATTCCATCCCAGGAATTTTTCTGATGATGAAAACCACTGTTAAATATTTCAGCCCACTGAGCAAACCATTACTTGTATTTCTGATATTAGCTTTCATTTCATTTTCTCTGTTTACTTTGGGCATCTTGTAGGAAGAGTAGCCTCATTACTTCCTTCAATTCTTGATTTTTAATTCCACGGTATTAGTTTGACTGTTTTAGTACTGGTAAGGAAATTACACCTACAATCTCTCTATGCCCATACTGTCCACTCATACATGCTCCACTTCAGGCTTGGGTAAGGAAGAGGGCTGGGAAAAAGACTTGTCTAGAAAAAAGCAATTAACAAGAGATGTGTTTTACAAATATACCCTAATTTCAGCAGTAGAAGGCCACGTGCATGCTACATAATTAATTTCAGGATTTAACAGACCAAAGGTCAGAATCACAACAAAATTAGCTGGTTTCTTTATATCAGCACTTATGAGGCAGAAGGTGGGGGATATGTATTGTGAGCACTTTCCATTTAAATTGTTGTGCTAGCACAAAACATTACTGCATTAGGCTGCAGCCTGTAATCAATCCCAGCTGGAAGCTCATATCAACATTACTGTTCTTCTTGCCAATTCCTTGTTAATCCTAAGAAAGGTTAGGTAGAAACAGGACTAGTGTCTTATATTACATAGGTTGATTTATGGAACCCAGCTATTCAAACATTTTATTCTGCACAATTTACAGGCCAAATAATTTTATTTCTGAAATGTTTAATTGGTTAATTTGGACCATGCAAAATAAATGACAAAAGGCTCCAGCAGAAATTCCATCCCATAGTCTCATTTTGGAGTATTTTGTTCCCATTTGTAATGTCAGGCCTCCCTGTGTTCAATGTAGAAATGCTTTGTTAGGCTGAGAAGCAAAGTTTTTTATATATACGGAATTCTTAGAAATACTGTCACTGAGCCAGGTATTTCAAAGTGTATGTTTTCCCAGAAACCCCAATCTATCAGATAGTATGCTGATCCGTGCTGTTTCTCTCCTTTTTCAGAGCTGACAGAGGATGGATAGGTGGTTCGAAGTGTGAAGTTTTAGCTGCCCTGAGAAGGGCAGTAACACCCTCAGGTACCTCCTGTTTTTCAAACCAGTTAGTCCCATCATAATGAAGCCAAAAGTCTTGTAAGAGACTGTCTGCTGGATGAAAACAGAGGAAATCAAATAGAGAAAAAAACCACAAAATAATTCTTGCCAGAAAACAACTAGCTAGATCTTTGTATTCTCTTTTTTTTCTCTTTTTTTTTTTTTCTTTTAGCTTAAAACCTTCTCTTTCTACTCCCTCCTGACCTATAATCTTCAAAGTAGTTTGGATCCTTGGGGTCGCATTGACTCGTCATGAGTCCTAGAAGTTAGTAGCCTGTCTGATGAAAAAGTCCTTTCCTTCTACAAGTTACTGACAAACTCCATCCCTGTTCACAGAAGTGGCTGGGACCATAGGGATCCCACATATTGGCTCGTCCCTGATAGAATTCCCAAAACATGCTTTTACTAACCCTGAACATAAGGTTGTGTTTTTGCTGGCATAAAATGCAGCTGCCAAGGCTCAGAGGAGTTTGTATCCCAGCATTCTGTCCATTTTATTCCCACACATTGGTCCTGAATTTCCATATCATATATAGATAGGTATGAACAAGTCTTCTGGGTTAAATAGCAAGCTACTCATGCTCTGGATACCTCCTAAATACACTAAGACCTGCTCAAAGACATTGTTGATATTGCTAAGTCAGTTATTCAGAAAAGGATTCTGCTTTAAATGGGGGCGCAATCAGAAAAATCTACAAAAGCCACTGAACACTGAAAACATTTCTAGTCTTAAGGTGTTCACTTTGGGAAAATGCTACAGCAAATGAGGGGCCATTTTGGGATGCAATTGTACAGTTAGGGAGATTCTGACTGGAGCCATATTGTCTCCATGCCCAACTGAGCACAACTCTTTATTTCATGCCTACTAATTTCTAATATATAGTGAGGTGTGGTTCAAAAACTGACCCCGGTTTGTGTTTTTCTTTTTTATTTTGAAGATTTTTTTTCTAGCAGAGATGAAAGATTAAAGCAGATCAAAGTTTAGGGTAAAGTCTGAATTCCATAAAGTAGATTTCAGTCCTTTATCCCATAAAGTAAACTGTCCCTTGACAGTCGCATTAGATAGCCAGAGCCTTGTGGAAGTTTCTTGGAGAGTTTTTTTGATTCAAACCTCTGGTCTATTTCCTAGTGGAAAGAAAATTATATCAGAGTTAAATGTGTTACACTAGCTAGTTAATAGGGATTTTTTTTTGGGGGGGGGGGCTGTTTTTGTTTGTTTGTTTTTGCTTTTTTTAATAATTTTGAGGACCATCATGTTAGAATCTAATAATGTTTTCATAAACCATTTTCCTGACATAGACAAATAGAATTTAAAATACCTTACTTTAAACTCAGTACTGCCTTGATTTTCAACCTTTTGAACATCACCTTGACATTTGAATCCTTATTACATCTTTGACCCTCATCTTGCAACTAGTTTATTCTCTAAACTTGTAACAGTCATTCCAGGGAGCTGGAGAATTTTCTTCCATTTGCAGCAAATTGTTATGGGGATTTTTCAACTGACTTTAAGTCATCCTTTTGTATAGAGTATAATTTCCTTTTCTGCATTCTCATTGTTTGTCTTAAGAAAATCTTTGGTTTAGTTATTAATCTCTCATTAGTTTTTAATACTATCAAATAACGCCCCAGAATTCCGAGCCTTGTTTTTGTGAGTTGAGCAAACATTTCTTACTGAAATTTCACACAAAAGTAAAACTTTAGGAATCCAAATAAGATAAAGTGCTCTAGGTGCAGAAGAAAAAAAAAAAAAGGAAAAAAGCAAAATATGAAAGACTACTTGCTTTAGTAGAAGTCCATACTACGCATTAATGGATGTCAAATTTACAGTGACCATGACTGCCATTTATTTGATATACACAAGAGATTTGAATATTTATGTCAAAATTTCTTGGCTAGAGATTGGTACACACACACATGGCATTCTATCTGACCTGTTTGGGTTCATCTAACATGCTGGGCATTGCTTCATGAGAAACCTGTGTTTGTCCTGTGCCTCCAAATGCGTTCCATATACATCAGGCCCATCAGCTACACAGTGATGTGCAATGATTCCAACACACCCAGAACTGGCAATTTTGTTACACAAGTACTGCGTGAATATCTGAGCAGCCAATGGAACATAGACAGCTTCTTGTTCTGATGTCTTCCTGTGTCTAAAAGTCCAGCAGAGCTACCCTGAACACGTATCATTCATGGATGCCCATGGATTTATAGACTCTGCCCTGACTAGGCTGTGGTGTTACATAGGAGTTTCCTTGAAAAATATCAGGAATTGTCACTTCTGCTCAGATAAAATTTATAGTTGGGAAAAGAGTTGTTTAGAGAAATGCCACAGGCCTAGTAACACTATACTGTCATGAGAAAAAAAGCATAGAATTACCTAAAGTCTGTCCCTAATTGATCAGGACTGGTTCAAATAATTTGTTCTCTCTGTAACTGATACAGCAAAGGATCTCTGCCAGACTTCTAGATTGAGTATGAAGTCTGTGCTTAAATGTTCATTAATTTGTGGTTTATTTGTTTACTCTTTGATATTCTGCTTATTGTTAGATGCTTGTATTGTTTAAGAAAACTTTAAATGACTAGCAAATCATTTTATTTTGGGGCAAGGTACTGTGTGACGTTTCCTAGATACAACCTGAAGCAAGTAATATTTATGGGGGTCACTTGGATGAGCAGTCACATTTGTGAAGAGAGAGATGCAGTACTTGTTTTAAAGCACCATGGAAACCAAAAGTCTGAAATGGCCAGAATGTTCCATGACAGAAGAATTAAAAATATTGCTTAAGGTGACTTCACATGCAATACATTTTTAATCTGTGAGTCTGAATTAATAAGAGCAACATAAAGAAAATTATGTCTTTATAGAACTATTTTCTGGATTGTTTTCTTTGCAAGGAAGTAGATAATCTTAGAGGTCTTGATGATCTTAGAGGTCTTTCCCAACCTGAAAAATTGTAAAATTCTATTACAATGCTGATATCCTCAAACACTTTTCTTTAGCACTCCAGGAGCCTCACAGTATAAAGGAAAATGAAAATATAAAGTATAACAGCTTTATACAATAAAATAAATGACTGTAAGAAACCAGGCACTTCCCAGGTGTGCTCCCTTTTTGCTCTCAGAACACATTGACCTTATCCAGTGTCTGATCTTTATTAAATTGAGGCTCTGGAAAATATATTAGATAAAAAGAATTGTGACCCTGTGAAGGCAAACTCTTTTGTAGACTATTAGAAAGTCCAAGTGGACTATTATGCTCAGTGAATGTGAGAAACAGGCTCAGGGCCTCAAGGATATTGACATGATCTAGCACAGTAAGACAGGGTTTCAGACAAGGTTTACGTCCAAGAGTCATTTGCAAAATACACATCTTCATGCAAGAGGTGCGTCTTGATTTTTGTAAGGATAACACTTGTACTGAGCATTTTTGTCTTGGGTTATTTATTGCAAGTAAATGCAATTTTATGTTTGTTAGATGTACTGAGCATTTTTGTCTTGGGTTATTTATTGCAAGTAAATGCAATTTTCTGTTTGTTAGATGTGTTCTGTCTTAGCATTTCTATAGATTTGAAAATAGATTAATAGTGATTTTGGAACCCTTATTTAGTAAATACAAGCTTCTTGGGCCCCATAGGTCTTTTTTTGATCCTAGCTGGAGTTTCAGCAGATTTTTCTCCTCATCTCAGTTTTCAGACTGATGCCAACATACAGAACTAAAGTTTTACCTTCCAAAATACCTTCATTTTTATTTTGTGAGAGCTGCACAAGTTTGTCTAATAATAAAATTTGACACTCTCTTTGATGGAAAAAATCTTCTACAAATGATTCTCAAAAGATAAACACTTTCAAGATGTGACAGACTCTTGTGTGTCAAAGTTTATTCGTTTTATGGGATTGTTCTGAGGACTGGATATGTTGCTTATGCAATCTCCCAGAAATCTTGGAAAGGCTCTCTTTAAAAACTGAAAATCTTTACACAAGTTTTCACATACAAAAAATTCTAAATGCTTAATACAAAAACATGAAAGTGTCCTTTGAACCATGAGCTCATAGGAATACTGGATTTAGGCTGCTTGCAATTCCTCAGCTAAATTTTCTTTATAGAATCTTAGAGGGTTCAAAAAGAAGGTGATTTACTTTAAGCTACATTTTTTTTCAAGGCCGTTTATATACCACATTGTCAGTCACCTGCAGCATTCTATGGCAGTTTCACAGCAAATAATTTTTCCTAAGGCCAGGGTCATTATTAGAAATGGACAAAAAAACGAACAACTCTATCTCATAAGTAATGTAAAAATTATGAGTGTATCTTTTTTCTGCAAGAGGCAGAACTGAGTCTTTTCAATGCGTTTAATGAATCAGCCTGAGGATAGTCAATAGGTAAGAACAAGTGCTTGAATTTACATTTAGCATAAAACATTATTTGCATAGGCTCCTAGGTTAATAGTCCCATCAGTATGAACTCTCTATTGTGATCAATCTTCCTAGTGAACTTCCCTCAAAACTGGAAAGACTCAAGCAAAAGTTCTCATTTGAGTTAAAATGATATTTTAGTGGTGGGGGAATAAAATGGAGAAAAATTACTGTTTGACACTTTTTGTTGTTCTCTGATCCTTGCTTCTTTGGTGACAAAAACTAGCAAGTAGCGTATTGCAATACCTAGGTGCAAAAATTATTCCACCACAAATTATTTTAAAAGGAGGAAGTAATGACATCAAATTTCATGCTATCAACAGGCTTACACTGTCACATTATCATGAACAGAGGAAAGAGACTCAAAAGTACAAAAAAAACCTCTCACTTTTAAAATTATTTTACTTTTCTACAGAATTTCAATTCATATAAAATTAATTTCTGCTATATAATTTGGTTGCATAGTCCAGAAAATGTTTTGGTTTCTATGTAATTTATGTAATTGAAGAAACATGTCCTTTTCCCTTACAGATCTGACATTTGATCCTGTGGACTCCAGCAGGGATGTTATCTGACCACAATTTCTCTAGTGTTGGTCACTGAAACACGAAGGAACTTAAGATGCTCAAGAGAGCTGTCCCCCTGTGGAATTTGGTTGTGATTAGCAGCACAGTCAGAAGTTATTAGGGAGGGATTGACTAGCAGACAGGCAGATTCCAGTTTGTGCAGCTTCCTCTCCCACAAAAAATAAATCCCTTATTTCAGAAATTGGAGTGATATTCCTTAGCTCCACCTTGTCAGAGAAATTTCTGGGTTTTGGCTTTAATTCTGTTAAATTCCTTGTTAGTTTTTTCTTAATCATTTTTATATTTTCAAAGCAAATTGCAAGTACTTTCAACTCTTATACAGTTCTTATGCAATATACAGGTCTTATGCAATGTAGACAGGTTAATGTTATCATTTAAAAGGGAGAAATTTAGAGGACATTTAGGACTGGCTGCATAAAGGCAGGAAACTACATTATGCTAGATTTCATTGAAACACATATTGGCATCAGTCTGTCTTGTTCAGTGTTCTTTGGACACAGACCACTGCAATATAGACAGATATAAACAACCACTGGAAATGTGCAAATATAATCCCATGTGGTCACAGGCCCCGACATACTACTAAAGTGTAGGGGAATAGAATATAGGTAAATAAAGGTAGTAATCTTACCCCCTAAAGAGTTGCAGCTGAGCCAATTACTAAAGTTTTGGAGCAGGCCTGATGTTAACAGGCCACACCTGTAGCCAATCAGAAGAGTGTTATAAAAGAGTGGATTGGTTGGCTGAGGGGGAATTGGAGTCAGTTGTCTACTGCGAGGAGAAGGAAGAGTCAGTGCCTAGAGGAGATGCCTACAAGAAACATCAAGAAGGTACAACGCTCTAGCAATATGGAACCCTTGCAATGTAATGACAATAGAACTCTTGTGCTATAGTGACAAAAAATGGTGACCCCAATGTGATTCGGGAAAAAGGACTCAAATACTAAAATATATGACCTCGTGGATTCAGGATGACCCTGTGGATTCGGGACTAAACTATATAACCCTGTAGATTCAGGACTAAACCATATAACCCTGTGGATTCAGGATGACCCCGCAGATTCAGGGAAACAGGACTCGAATACTAAACTATTGGTAAGATATATCATTTGCAGCTATTAGTGTTTGTTAAATATGAGTATAAAAGATTTTGAAGATAACTACTTTGTAAACTGAGAAAAGCTGCAAAACTGAACCAACACTCAGAAATATATATATTTGTACTATAATATGTTGTCTGAACATTTGTATAACTGTTAGTTATAAATTAAATATATGAATATGTCATAATTTTAATTTATTTGGACATGTCCTTCTAGAAATGCTGTGACTCTGTATTTAAAAGAAAAAGGGGGAATTGTAGGGGAGTAGAATATAGGTAAATAAAGGTAGTAATCTTACCCCCTAAAGAGTTGCAGCTGAGCCAATTATTAAGGATTAGGAATAGGCCTGATGTTAACAGGCCATGCCTGTAGCCAATCAGAAGAGTGTTACAGAAGAGTGGATTGGTTGGTTGAGGGGAACTGGAGTCAGTTGGCCACTGTTAGGAGAGGGAAGAGTCAGTGCCTAGAGGAGCTGCCTACGGGAAACATCAAGGAGGTACAAAACTCTAGCAATATGGAACCCTTGCAATGTAATGACAATAGAACTCTTGCACTATAATGGTAATGCTAAAGTAATTTTTTCAAGGGATAAATTGTATATTCTTTGCTGCCCTCCTCTCCTGCTTAATATTCAAACCAAGACTGAGCACCAGTCAGAAAGGGCAATATCCACACTATGTTGTTGGAGGAACTTCTGTTTCTTGTCTGCTTTCCATGAGAACATAAAACATTATGCTCAAAGCTCTCACTTTAAGCATGTTTGATTGTTGTGTTTGGCATATTATAAAGAGTCTGAGCCACCATTTTAAATGGTGTAAGAACTGTCCACTTGCAACTTAAGCTGGAAGAAATTTATCTCTTACCATATTGTGTGGCTGTGAATGTGAAGCATGGTAACAACCAGAAGTTCTCTGGAGACATGATTTGCTAATGTCATTTGGAGTTCTCTGATTCCACTTTTGCGTTTCCAGATTGAAAATGTTAATCTCTTTCATGCTCTTTTCTGAGTAGTAAATACCTGCTTAAAACAAATTTTCTGTTTCAATAAACACAGCCCAGATGTAAAATTCTGGTGCAGCATGTGCATACTTTGTTAATTTTTAACTGTGTCACTATTAAAAAAACCTGGTATCACTCTTAACTGTTCAATTCAAACTGAGTAGCATGGAGGTCATACTATTGTCAGAACATGTGAACAATTAAACCTTGTGGAAGCACAAAGGAAGAAAGTAAGCTGCTACTGCTGCTGCTTGCAGGAAAACAGATTTGTCATTTACTGTAGGAAACCAATGATTAGACTACAATAGCAGTAGCAGCTTACTGATTTCCTTAATTTTTTTAGCAAGCAGAAATCAGCACTCAGATAATGAATTTTCCACCTAATCACCATCACAGATAGGATGCTCAATTTGGCAGAGTAAAGATATCTCTACAAGGAGTTATAGGATTTCACTCTAAGAATGTGCAATGGTTACTTATTTACTGTTTAGGACATTCAGTGGTTGAGTTTCAAAGCACAAATGTAAGTGTTAAACACTAATTTACTGCTTTGTAAATTAATTAGAAAATTGTTTTACACTTAAAAAAGGCAATTTGCAATCACCTGTAAGACATGGGATGTGTGTGTGTTGTAGCCTTTTGAAGACTCTGCAATTTAATTTCCTCCTTGTAAAACAATACCCGTACTTTTCCAGGGTTTTCTATTTCATAGTCAAACATTTTAATGGTGCAAGAGACAGGCTACTTCTTTGACTGAAAGACTCATCAGCCTTCCAAAATCTTTTTTCTAAGTCATCTTTTTAAAGTTAAAATTATTCACCTTCCCATTTGATTTCAGTAACTATGTACCTGTATCATTACCATTTACTGATATGAGCCTGGAAAACATCCACCTAATAGGGTCTTTTGCTACTAATTAGACAAAAGGGGGCCTTTTGTTGTAAGGGTTCTTACACCAATGATCTGACAAAAATAGGCTGTTCATATGCATAATAGCTGCCACCAGTTGTAGTAACTAGTCTCATCTAGAACCACATGCAGACAGTCAAGTACTTGATTCTGGAAATTACATCTGCTGAGGGGAAAAAAAAGCAGTGGTTTTGATGTCTTTTTATTTGTTTGCTTGGATTGTTTTAGGGGGGAGGGGGGTTTGCTGATCTGAGCCTCTGCTGAAGAGAGTGGATATACTAAATAGAATGCCTTATCATACTTACTTATCATACTTTTCAATTTATGATAAGCAAACAGCATGACAACTCAGAGACAGTAGCTGGTATAATATTGAGCATATATTCCTTTTGATGTTATACAGATCCAAAATGCCAAGGCCCAATACTGATTTCTGAAAACCTATGACTGGTTGTTTCAGTCATTTTAATATAAACATTTTATAGTGCTTATTATCACAAGCACATCACATTTACATTGCCTTTACAAAACAAAAATATATTACTCTCTGATTTTATCAATTTGGATTTCTCTAAGATAAATAGTGCTAGAGAAATATCAAGAGCATGTTTCTTGACTGCATCCATTTTTACCATACACTTGAGAATATTGCACAGGATCTGGCTTTGGGTCCTGAATCCAGACATGAGTGTTATACCAGCTAAGATCCAACGCTGTGCTGAACAACTCAAAAGCTGTCCCTGAGCTTCCAGGTTGATTCTAAATTTCCTGGAACTCATCAAACGCCAAAAACTCTGGTAAAGGCTTTCTCGTATCTGTAGCATGTTTCATCTAGAGATTATTATAAGAAGAGAGTTTTGGGTTTAGCAATGTCGTTTTTATATCTGCAGGAAGCTTTCACCTACAGGAGCAGAGTCATCCCTCTGCTCCCTATGGGCAGGCTGCTGCTCACAGGTTTCCAACTTAAAACCAGGGCAAGGATGTGACTATGACACTATGAAGTAATGCAGCCATGTGGAACAAGAAAGCACAAAACCAGGGATATTTATATAGGGAAAAGTTTTTTAACATCATTTTTGCCCTAGAAACTCTCTGAACTATATCATATACACTATGTGTAATACTTAGATTTAATTACAAATCGTTTGAAGTCCACCTTTCAGCTTTATTGCTGAAAACCGGGAGCAAATGTTCAGCAATATTTTGGCAAAAGTTAAATTAAACTATGTCCTTCAGTTAAAGAAGCTTTCATCCATGAATCTTACTGTATTTGAAACATTAAACTTTTATTAATACTGTAAAAGAGAAATGATTGCTGGAAAATAGTCTTTCCCATTCCCATATAACCTTTACTATATAGATTGCAGTGCTGTTCCCTATGGTATATTTTCAGGCACTTTGCCTTCTTTAAGCAGCTTGTTCATTTGGTGAAATAAGTTTCAGGTTATGTTATTCCTGCATTAGCATCTTAATAGTTTTGGAGAGGATCTTTCTAAACCACTTGACTCTTAAACTCATTCCCTCAGAGGAGATTATTGTGTAGCTCACTAGCACTTACTCTTCAGAATTGTTTATGGACATTCAAACTACATATCCCTTTGTTTTTAATCTAATTAATGTTGTTTATGAAGCCTAAAAAGATCTTGTTCCTTCTTGTTTACCTGTATTTCACTTTGATGAATATATTGTTGGCATATCTTTGTCACTGTTATCTATTATGTAAAGAAACTATTTAATTTTTCTTCTATTCTTATTCTTATTTCTTATCCCCTTATTTTTTAATATATTTGAATTTTCCTCCCTTTGTTGTCACATTTTTCCATCCCTAATATTAGTATAATGTTGTATTTAAGCTTCATTTTCATGGGGCTATGAAAGCAAAAATTTGTGGGTTTTTTGGTCTCGAGGAGGCCTTTAGAGGATGGAGGGCAGTTGTTTGGTTTGTGCATGTTTTTCTACATTGCCTGAAACTATGTTGACTTAACATTGCCATTCTTATGAGAATTTTGCCATGGCTTGTCATGCATAGCCTTCTATTAGAATTACTGCTTTCTTCTTTCTTGTCTCCTAGAATTTCTGTGCTTTGCATTGTGGTTGCTTGTTTTCTGGGGTGTTTTTTTATTGTTGTACATTTGGGTTTTTCTTATTTAAACAATTCTTTTGTAGATTTCGTGTCTTTTAACCTCCTAATTCTTATAGTGAATTCATTCAGTTTCCTCTGTGCGTGAGCATACATGTCTACTCGCCTACATGTCCCCATTAATAATTTTTAAAGTCATTGTTCAGATTGAACAAATGTTGACAGAAGGTTGAAAGTTCAAAAATAATAAGTTTAATGAACAATAGATAGATTTTTTTATTGATCATAGTTGAGAGAAAAAGGCTGCTATGTTAAGCCAGAAAACACACTTAAAAGAAAGACATTAAGGACTTAATCAAAGGAAAATCTTTTCTACATTACCCACCTCTCTGGACAACAGAAAATCCAGGAACATAAAGCTATGGAAGTCCATCTCTGTTGGTTCTCTGATGATAAAAGCTTGTGCTTTACAGTAAACTGACTTGTTTCCAGTTCCATTTTTTATCTGCCTGTATATTGGCTCTCTGTGGGCTGGGTTACTCACCCTAAATTGTCTGGCTTATCCTTTGTGGGTATAATGTAAAGATATGGTAAGGTGTAGGCATCCTTATTTGAAGTGAGATTGTAAATACTCAGGAGAGATCATATATAGAAATCTTCATGAAGAGTAAATGCAACAACCACAATAAAACATTAATTTTAAAATGCCCAAGTTTCCTCCAAGGGCATGGAGGGCAGTTCTTGGGATTTACACTGCTTGAAGAGTTAGTTCTACACATTGCCTAGTCTGAAAAAGCAGCGTTTTCATCTTTGATTTTTCTTTGACAAGGCAGTGATATAAGAAATTCTACTGGATTTAAAAAGTACTTTGAAAGAATGACTTTAAAGTAGGTATAGGAAATACGGCAAATTGTATATGCCTTTCACCAGCACGAAGCACAGGAACAGTATTTCCTAAACTCTGCTGAAATAAGGCATTGCTTTATTATCCTTACAGGCACATCAAATCCTTCTGCTTCTAATCTTCTAGAAATGCTTAAAAAATGTTTCACACTGATGTTTTCATTGGCATTCATCTTCAAAGGTTCAGTTCCAGTGCTGAAATAATTCTTGATAGTTTTCTTTGGTGTTTTTTGGGTTTTTTTTTTTTTTTTCCCTGTTAGTTATACACCGAGATCCCAAGATCTCTGGTCCTTTCATTCTATTTGCACCACTTCCAGATTGCCAGGTACCTGGCTTCTTGCAGAGGTACCCCATCACAGCTGCAGTCTAAGTAAGGCATGATTGCAGCCTTTGGATGCTGAAACACCTACCAAAATAAATATGAGCCATTCTTCCACATAATTATTTTGATGCTTTTTGTTATTGTTTTTAATGTAAAACAAAGAAAGAAGCTGGATCTTTGGTGTACCTTTCTGAAAAGATAATTACTTTTATATAGATGTAGGTATGTATTTATGTGTATATCCACTTTCCAGGAAAAAAAAATCACAAAAAAATTCTTATTTATAAGCCAGGTCTACTAACACTGTACATTCTAGGATAGAGGAGTTCTCCTAAATCCTATCTAAGTTGCAGTGTAAGCACCTGACTTCCATGATAAACGATTTGTAAATGACCACTTATTTTACAGTATAGACTGTTAGATTGCAAAAGAAAAAGGAAAAAGAAATGCAGAAGAGACATTTTCTTTCCAAGCTTTACTAAACTTCAGGTTTAGGCAGATCAATGCTGGCATCCTGCCCAACTTCCAAGACTGAGTTGTTAGCTGTGCACCAAACCTCCTCATTATGGTACACACCCTTGGTGTATCTGCTCACTGACTAAAGGGGAGGAGTCAAACCCCATCCTTTATTTAGCAATTAACAATTACCTGGGAACGGTGAGTCTTGAAGTCAAGATCCTCCTCAGCCTGAGCAAATTTCTATGCGCAGTTCCCATTTCCCCAGCCACGAGATTGGTTTTTTACCTGCCTGAGAGCCTCATGTTTGCTTTCCCTCAAGCCATTGCTGCAGAGGAGTTTGGCGCATGAGAGACATAGGACACAAAGAGGCAGGGCAGGAAGGAAACTCAGAATAGCCACGAGGCTCTTGAACCTAGGGAAGGGAAGTGTCCTGCTTCCAGGAGCCTCAAGGGGACATGAGGCAGCCAGTTTACAGATTAAGGTATCAGATGTACAGAAAAGCTTGGATCACATAACCCTGGGAAATTATTTGCTTCATTTTAGGGTAGGCTTTTTACCAGCTGTGCCAGGTGTCCTGCTGACTGTGCTAACTACAGTTCCAACAGCTTTAGGGAAAGTTTTCTTATCTAGATTTCTTATGGACACCTACATGAGGACAGATGGATGCAGACATCCTAACCTGAGATCTGAAGCACACAATTTCTACTTTATTTGAAAATCATAGTAGAGCAAATATTTCAAGGACCAAGAATCAAGATCAAGGACTCAATCTGCTCCTTCCCATGGGAATATGGCCTTCTTTTTCTTGTTCCATTTTCAACAGAGAGGATGCTGCACTTACTCCATTTCCCAAATATCTCATACTGAGGTGAATAGGTCACTCTCCTGAGATGTAAGTGCTATGAGTGAAACCTGCTCGCCTGTTCAAGAAGAGTTACAACCTGAATTTCCTTTCCCCAGTGTTCTCTAGCTATTCAGTTATTGCAGGAAAGAAATAGGTCACTGCTCCACCTTTGAAAAAAGACTTCTGGGCAGTCTGAAGGTTGAAGATTACTATATTTCTAATGTAGCTTATAACTGACTGATTGACCTAGATCTCCAAAAAGATATTTGGATAGTAGTGGTTACCACAAATTTATGTAACTCTTGTTGATACTTTTCCATGTCAGCTGACACTGCTAAGCTAAAATACAAGGCACAGCAGAATGTTTTGGAGGAATTTTGATTCTGGAATATTTCCTATTTACATTAGATCACGAGTGAGTTTTATTTTATTATCTCCAGGACGCAGAACATTTAGTCTCGGGGGATGCTTATTCTTCAATTCTGTTTGATAGCTGCATTTAATGTTCAGAGACCTTTCTAAATCTTTGCTGCAAGTGACCATTTATCCAGAGCTCTGCACCTAGAATGGTAACCCACATTTGCAATAACATGCTGGAGATCTATGGGGTTTTTCTCCATTATGTGAGAGCAAGGATTTTTCTAGCCTAAAAGGCTTTCACCTAACCATATCAATGATCAAATAATTTATGTGGATACAGAACCAAAACTGGAATTTAAGTTGATGTGTAAGGTGTGGTTTGTGTTTAGCAATCATAGAGATGAGATTTAAAATCACAGAAGCACAGTTTTCTTGGTGCTGAACGGCAGAGTCCGGCTTCTGGAAGGTATGTTAGAAGTGGTACACAGACACTTCTGAGATGACTGAATAGATATCAAATAGCAATATGGATGTTTTGGGGCTTTATTTTTGTCCAGACTTGGATGAGTCCAATTTTCTGTAGCCACTAGTACAATTTGGATAGCCGCACCAAGTCTCCGTGGAGCAGAGACAACTCTGCACTGCCATGAAGAAAAAATAGAGGATAGTCAAATTTGAAATGTCATTACTGGCCAATAGAGACAATACCCTTTTATTTCACGAAATGTCTGATTTCCCATTAAAAATTTTATATTGGATACATTAAACTGTGCTGACCTTTATGATAAATGTGTAAAACATGCTGCAAGCAGATCAGAAAGAAAAGAAAAAGAAATGTCAATATAAAGTAACAAATATGGATGAAATTAGTTTAATTACAGTGGAATTCCTGGTGGATTATATTATACTCGCAGTAATACTAAAAGAGCTCACCATGATTAATGTTATTAAAGTGTGTGCCAAGCCAAATAATGCTTTTTCTCCTTTCATTTGAAAAAAAGTTTCCTCTTACAGTCTAGTAAGATGAAGAATTTTACTTTTGCTGTGTAGGTACATTAATATCTGTAATTTAGGGAATCAGATGCAAGGGCATACCTAGAATTTTCTAAAGATGACTTCTCCCTGTAGGACACTGTCTCGGACCCTCCATGTTCTTCTGCCTCAACTTCTAATTCTTTTTTTAATTCTCTCCTAATATCTGGCCTATTAGAAAGGTTCAGTAGTTTTATTTTCAACATTTACTACCTAAAATGTCCTTTTTAACACTCACCTTGCTTTTCCCCACTATGAATTGCCTCGTAGTTGAGAAGTGATCACTTCTAGCAATTTTTTTGAGCATGTTCTGAACTTTCATTTTGCCAGACCTGTAGTTCATAGAACACCATCACCACTTCTGTCTTTCTTGGTTTTTTTTCTGCTCTCTCCTGTTTCTTCTCCTTTCTCTACTCTTGGTTTTTGTTGTTTGTTGATATTTAATTATTGTTTATTGCCTCCTATTCCTTTCTCTTGCCTTTTTTTCATGTCCCTAAGGAAAAAAATACTAGCAGCACCATTATTCTGTTGTTTTACAGATCTGCACTTCTATTCCAAATTTTTAGATGAATTAAAATATCACTCCAATTTTTTATTCTCGGCTCTACATTTTCTCCCCCACTTTCAAGATTACACCCAAATAATATGCTTTAAATATAAAGTACAGCCTTTGCAGCCCATATATGAAGGTAAGACTTATGTCTTAAATGTGATGACATCTTTTATTCTGATTCCGCACAACTTGTTATATTCAGAATAATGCAGCTCTTGGTTCATCACTTTATTTCTATTATTTGTCTTTTTTGCATAATTCCATTTGCTGTTTCATAAAACAGCTTAAGAAACAAGTTCCTTGTTTGCTAATTCATCCTAACGCTTCCAAGTGTTAAGAGACCAGACTTGCCTTCAGTTCCTAAACCTCACATTTTATTTCAGCCTCAATTTTTACAATGATATTATTATAAATATTCCCTCAAAATTTAAATATCAAACCCCTTCAAATCCACCTTTAAAACTTTTGTATATGAAGATGTGTAACAACAGGCTGACCACAGTTGACACACGAGCACTGCCTACCTACTGACACTAGTGTGTTGTAATTTCCCTGCACAGTTTTATGTGTGTGCTAACTCACAGTGCTAGCTCACAGTTTGTGCTTAAGCCTTCTTAAACTCTTTCTATTAGAAAGCCTCTTGTTTTATTTTTCAGCCTTTTGGAAGAAAAATCATAAATCATAACTGAGCATATAGCTAATATAAAAATACAAGCAGCATTTCTGAGGGCTTTTTTTAATATATATTTCACATTTCTGTAATGAAATGAAAAGAAAGAAAGCTCAGTGACTTTGAGTGAGTTCACCTCACCTAACTTCAGCTACATCTGTGGTAGATTTCTTTTATAGCCAGTAGGGAAAATAAGTACTTCTAGAATGTGATTCACTTCCTCATAATGTCAAAACTTGGTATATAGCAAGAATGAAATCCTACTCTGCTAATGTTTAATTGGAGTCTGGCCATCAGCATCAGTAGGGCCAGAATTTATCCCAAACATGCTAAGACTTTTTTCAGAGATATATTTAAATCAACTTTCCAAACTCAGCAAAGTACACCAAAATCTTAAGGCAAACCCAGCAGAAGATCCAAAATCAATATGACTTTTCCAATATTATAACTTCTAAAGTAGAGAACTTATAAATTTCCACTTAGAACATGACATGAATTAAGAGTGACATGTTGAATAAATAACTAAGTTACAATTACATTTTTTAATCGGAGACAGAATTTTTCCACCTCTATGGAAAAAAGTGAGCAACAAAGCCACCATCTCAAAATAAAAATTAATGCTCATTATCAGTCTTAATCAAATTAATTAATTAGAATATATATTAGAAACAGAATGACCAAAACAAACCAACATTTTCTTAATTTAAAAAAATCTCACTTTCCCAATGTCTAATAACTCAGTCTAAGTCAACTATTTATGTATTTTTAATAATTAGTATTAGTGGAGAAAAATTTTTATGAGAAAAGCTAAAGGCTATAAAAGTCCTCAAGATGCAGATAATTTTTTTACCCCATGCCAGTTTCTTCCTCAGAAAATGATGAAGGAGAAAGAGCAAAACATTATGTGGAATTGTATTATTAAAGTTGTGGTAATAATTACAATTATCATCCTGTCACAATCTCTGGACTGCTTTCTGTGAAACTCCACTTCAAATATAAAAGACCCTTCCAAATAAACAGTTATAATCCCTAAATGATCACGGTGGTACATCCACTCCACTGCCCAGGCCACACTATGATCTGAGAAATGCTTCCTAGTCCTTGTCCTTGATGAGCAGCAGCTGGGCTGAGCTCCTCTTGAACTTAGCAGAAACACTGTCTGCTCCCAGGAACTTGTGCTGTCTAACGAGCTCCTGGGTTTTAACAAACAGCCTTGGAAACTTCTCATGCCTGAACAGCAATCCAAGTAGAATATTATTTTCATTATTAACCATTCTAAGAAAGTTACCAGCCTGAATGGTGGCCAGGATGGAAAATTTCAGTGACTAAAGCCAACTCTCTTGTGACCCTACAAACACCAGCCCAAGGCGGGACCCTTGGAGCTCTCCTGGCCTGCAGTGCACTCTGGCCAACATCTCCCTCTAAGGGCCAGTGAATTCTCAAATTTTCTCAAGAACTCGGAGGATCACCAAATGACACCAGAACCTGGGTTGATAATCCCACTCCTCAAGCCTCAGCACTTTGCTCCTTGAGAAGATGCAAAAGACATCCAAATTTCACTGAATTCAAGGGGAATTTTTCACATGTGTGCAATCTCTCTATGTCTGTGTGCATGTGAGTGTGAATATGCTATAGCAAATGCACTTAGGAATATTGTTCTCCTAGATTCTTAAGTAGTTGAACTTTGTTGTTAGTTAGGCCTGTAAGTTACTGTTGTGATACAGTAAATTCTGCATTAATCCTTTGCTAAATCATTTAACTTGAGCTGTGAATTAACTATTGTTAAGCGCAGTTGGGCCTTTAAGCATAAACTCTTAGTCAGTTTAGGCTCAGTTTAGCACAGGGGTGTACTCTGAATCTTGTACTCAGCAGGAGGTTCTTCCTTTTTGTCTTTACCTTTTCCTATCAATTTCTGTACCCTTCAACCCTGCCCCTGCCTCTCCTACCCCTCCCCTCCACCCTGCCCAGCTTCCACCTAGGTAGTTTTGGGGTTATTTTGGTTTGGATTGATTTATTTTGGATTTTTGTTGTCTTTTTTTCTGTGTACTTTAACAATCTAGTAAGCAATACAGTGAATTTTGACAATAAAGTTTTTTGTGTTTTTGTTTTTATATTAAACCTGTTTTGCTGATACTTTTGCATGTGTTTCCTTAAACAATCTTAAAACATTTATTTGCAATAACAAGGAGGAAAACTTGAAATGTGATGTGTGAGGATAAAACTTTTTTTTCATAATTATCAAAATTATACATGCTTTACTTCCCACTTAAACTTTATGCTTCTCAGGACAGGATCACAGCACTGCTTATGAAAAAATAGGTGAAAGGTTGTACTGGGTTTGGCTGAGATAAGTTTTTTCACAGTAGCTGGCATGGGGCTGTGATTTGGATTTGTGCTGGAAACAATACTGAAAACCCAGGGATGCTTTACTTATTGCTGAGCAGCTCTTGCACAGAGCCAAGGCCTTTTCTGCTTCTCATCCCACCTCACCAGGAAGGTTTTGGTGCACAAGGAGCTGGGAGGGGACAGAGCGAGGACAGCTGACCCCAGCTGATACCCCATGCCATATGGCAACATGCTCAGCATCTAGAGCTGGGAGAAAAGGCTGGAAACAGGGACATTCTTCAATGTACAGCATTCATCTTCCCAAGATATGGGAAGGATTAGGGTTAGGGTTACATGTGATGGAGCCCTGTTTTCCTGCCTTAGGAAGTAGTGAATTAACTTCTTTTTTCTTACTCTGCATCCACAGCTTTCACTTTACCTATTAAATAGTTTTTTACTCACCCCATGGGTTGTCTTACCTTCACTCTTCCTATTCCTTCCCCCACCCCATTGAGTAGAAAAACTAACTATGTGACAGTGAGCTCCCTGCTAGGGATAAACCACAACACATGTTAAGATATAGACATGGCATGACTTACTTATGCTGCAGCAATAGTATTCAATAATATTAACTTCTAACCATCTCTGATTTTTTGCTTATTATGGTTTAGACCAATAGGTAAAACATACAGGAAACCCATGGAGGAGTAAAGAATCTGTGATTCAATGCTTGTGTAATAGGTATGGTATATTTGTCTAAGAAATCAGGAAAAGCCATGAAGACTAAACCACTAAAATACTTATAAAAAAGATGAAGACCAGTAATCAGTTTAAAACATCTTACTTCAAAGTACCATCCTATTTTGGAAACATTAGGAGTAAGGAAATATTCCTACAGTGTTGGAAAATTGCTAAACAAAAGAGATATTCATTAAAAAAACCCCAAACATAAAATATATTAAATCCTATTGACAAAGGGGAATGGGGAAATATTCAACAACTGGCAAAAGTATAAAAACAAACTCAAATGAGAACCAGAAGTTCCACAGCAATCTAGTTGAAAAAAGGATGGGACCAGGACCATAGCCTGAGTCAGCTGCATACTGACTCAACTTGCAGGCTATCAGTTGGCATCGAGTGATATATGAAATCCCAGAGAATGCCAAAATCCAAACCAGCATAATATTTAAACTATAAAGGGGCCCCGCTGACCCATTCCAGAGTTTTCCTTATTTTTTAAATTATAGGTTGGCCTTTTAGGCGTGCTTTGGCCAAGCTCTCAAAAGAAGACATTTAAGACTTTTTTGTTTGGAATCATTATGTGCTTAAAGCACATACTTCTCTCTTCAAAGCCTAAGCAGGGTCTGAATCATCAATGCACAAGAGCAGCAGAGAGCAGACAGGTCATGCACACTGTAACTATCTAGATATCTTGAGCCATACACTCTGTGCAGAAGAATTATAAATCTAAGCTGGACTGCAAATTAACCAGGTTTCCAAATGCCTTTCGTTGTGGAAGTGGCACAAAGAAGAAAAACTCTACCAGGGAGTCTGGCCCAGAGAGTGCAGATTCAAAAGACATTGACTAAGATTTATACACACTAGTTAAGCTTGGAGGAAGAAAACTGTTGTAATATTTGGATTAAACATCAGCTGAAAGCAAATGCCTTTCTTTTTTTTCACCTAATGCATGACTAGAAAAGTTTCAAAGACTAGAAAATGCTTTTTAAGCAACTGAACTTTTATTGTCGTGACTATGTTTTTAATGTCCTTCAATTATGTTGAGGAACAGAAGGATCAAAATTTGGAGATGTGGTAAGTTGTGCAGTATTTGTGGTCTCACCATACCTCAAAATTCTGGAAATAGCAGGACACATTTTTTAGTCTCAAGACTTATAGTCAAATTTCTAGACTTCTCAGGCTAGCTGAGTATGCTGTTGTTATGGATAAAACCAAAATAATAATCCTCAATTCTGGACAACTGCAACCACAGATTAAAATCAATATCCATGGTCTGTACTTCTGTGCTTTTGTAGTTTGGATTAATTATCTGAATCAAATATCCAAGGCATCAACAATGGGAAAATTCAATCAGAAACATATGCCATTTTAAAGTTCTTCTTTGAGCTGTTAATGGGAATAGAGATATGGTTTCTTGAATAAATCCATAAGGACTTGTGATCCACCCCAAAAAAAAGCCAGTTGAAGGAACAATATGAAAATAACAGTGAAAGCTGTCCTTACTATCCTCTTACACACTGGCATTTTAAGATAGAGTTGCCTTTAAGCAGTGAAAATAACTACTTGTCTCTTCTGTCTCTGGATGGCACAGTTCTGTCCCATTTTTCTTTTAAATGAAACTAAATTATTTCATCTAGAACCTCAAAATTTACCTGCTTAAGTCATGGAACAGGAAAGAAAGGGGGTGCCATTTAGAAATGTTTTCCTGAAAATTTGGGAGGGAGGATGTATTTCTTTTCAGAAATTAAAATACAAAATTTGGAGCAGAGGCCTAAGAAATCTTACTGTAGATGATAATATGTATATGTATATGGATTATATACTTTTTTTTCATTAAATTGAAATCCGGAGATCTAACCCAGCAACAATTTCAGCTGCAGCCTGTAGGTCCCTATCTCCCATAATGATAGTTTCTAATTTAGCTACCTCATGTAAGTGTCTATAGATAAGTCGCGTTAATCCACCAGATACAGCCTCCCATGAAGTCTGTGCCACATTGGGAGAGTGGGAAGCTTTAGTTCCAGCAAGCCTGGAACCAGCTGTCTCAATGCCTAGGGTGCCTGGGGCTACAAAGCTGGGACACTACAAAGTGTTTTAACCCAGGACAGTCCCCACAAAGTCTTGGACATCTGCAGGCAAAAGTAAGCTGGAAATAGACCAGTCAGGTTTCTGAAACAAGCCAGCTGGAAGCTTGTTGACATTACTGCATGTCCATCCAACATGAAATCCTACTTTACTAGAAAATGCCTGACCTATTCTGTGCAATGCTGCCACACTAGGCTTACAATTACTGAAGAGCTTTGGACTACTAAAGAATCACTGAATTTTTTAAGAGCTGCTTGTAAGGAAGAAAAACAGGGAAAAAACCAAGCCCAACAAACAACATTTGGCTTTTTTGTATCCCTCAAACTTGAATGTTGCTTTCAGTTTAACAGGTCTTATCCATTGAAAGAACAGGAATTTATATGCAGTTGCATGTACTGCTGAGTGTTCCCTAGAAATAACAAGACAGTTGGGAAATGGGGAAAATGTTTGTAAGACAGACACTTTCTTTTAAATTACAGCATCATAAAGTCTCTCAAACTGTTACAGAAGATATAGAAGCAGCATGCATAAACCTTAGATAATTTTCACAAACCTACTGAAAAGGGATGAGAAGCCCTGTACTCAAATGTACTCAAAATGGTACATTTCTTGTTCAGAATTTTGGCGATATTCTCTTCTAAGTACTTTGTGAGTTTTTGTTGTGCCTCTGTATTTTCATTTTTCTTTCCATTATTTCTAAAGATATTTACACCATAGTGGGATCACATGCTAATGTAAAATCAAGCTTATAACCTGACTTTACAAAAAAGAGAAATTTTTAAAAATAAAACTGAGTAGTGGATTTAAAGCTGTTATAACTCCTCTGACTATTTTTGTATCTTGTATCTTTTATGTCCACAAAAGTAAGACCTACACTTATTTTGCTGAGTGGACACAGTATTCTGTTTTTAGTGTGGCTGGCACACATTTCTATAATCTTTAATCTTTATCTAGTTGACAAGCTCCATGTAAGTTAGTTGCAAGAGAATTAAACAAATGTTAATATTAGGAACAGCCTTGGAGTTGCTGCAGAGACTGGAGATACTGAATAACTGGACTGAACACCAGGTTCAACCACAGGCTGCTTTCTAGCACTCTCTTCTATCTCTGTAAAAAGAGGGATAATATTGTCTTTTTAGCACCTTTGTTCTCTTTTGGGCAGAGACCTATCCTTTCCATGTGTGCTTGCATGGTGCCCCTCCCAACAGTAGCTGGTTAGTAGCTAATTAGCAGAAAAAAATACATCTATTTGTTTGCTAACAGGGCAACGTGTTTCCCCCTGAAGCAAAACATTTTGTAGTAACTTAATGTTTTATGCTATTATTAACATACCTCAGCATCAGAACCCACTTTCTGGGGAGAGATAAAGAACAGAAACTGTATAGGGCACTCACTTGGAATGCAGAGTTCACATATAATTGATTCAAAAAAAGGATCTGGACTTAGGTCTCATAGCAGGAATGTGGTTTTTTCTAGACTCAAATGTATTTTATTTCATCTTCTGCAACTATTTGATATAATTTAATTAAGTATTCTGTGGATGAGAAACATCCAATTCACCATGACTTATCTCAGGAACTTAACTGAGCTTCCCTAATTAATAGGTTAGGTACACCGTATACTGTGTAAAAAAGACAAATGTTTTTTTGATGTTTTTTCCTTGTTGTTTTTTTTTTTCTATTTGAAATAAGGCATTAATCCTGAATCTTTTACATCATCAAGATACGGTTTAACCATAATTGTTCCTTGGATACAGGGCTCCTTGGATCCTTTGGTCCTTTCCAACTCTGCTTATTCCACAATTTTGTAATATTTCTTTTGTGAGAAGTTCACCAGTTATTATGACCATTTAAGAAAGTTTCATTTGCAATCCACAAAGAAAAAACAAATACAATGTTTACATTTCAGATATTTACAAAGAATATAAAAAAATCTTCATCTTACAAGGAAGTAATAAACAAATCTTTAGGAAAGTCAACTCTATGTTTAGATCTGATCCTTCTAGATAACTAAAAAGAATATATAAAGTTAAAAAACACTCTCTGCCCAGAATATGATCTTTCTAAAAATAATGCTTCAGCTTCATCCAGAAACTCTAAAATAGGACTTGTCTGATATCATTGGGAAACATCTCCTGCCATAGTAGTCACATATCATTTTCCAAGTAGAAGAGCATGCTGCCAAAATGGTGTAGCAAACTCACGGCCATAAAGTAAAAATTCACTGGGTTCTTAACCAAATGCTGAAATTACATTTAGCCACACCAATTTAATATACCTACAAGACATCTACAAATGTCAGTAAACATTGCAAATGCTTCATTATTTATTCTGCTTTTAAAAAGCGTGAGGCAATGTAACGTTGTAGTAGTTTTTGCTCTCCTTCAAAAAAATGAGAACAGGGAGAGCATTATTCACTTGAGAATTAGGAGAGTTATTTTTTACATGTCAAACACAGTAGACAGCACAGTTATTGTACAGAATTTCATTAGCACTGTACTTCTTTTAGAAGCGTATATAGACATGAAGGGTGACAGATCCTTTAAACCATTTTGATACTCTAAAATCTAGGGCAGTGATGCATTTATGTATATATGAGCATAGTTTGCATACATATATTATGAAGGAAATGGCAAGGCTGCCATTCAGAGATATCTAGCCAGGTTGGAGGAGTGGGCCACCAGGAGCCTTGTGAAATTCAGCGAGGACAAACGCAAAGTCCTGGATCTGGGAAGGAAGAAACCTTTGCAGAAATACAAGCCAGAGCTGCCTGGCAGGGATCTATCTTGTCAAGGAGCAGTGTGGCCCAGCAGCAACCCCAGGGCGAGGGAGCTGAAGGAGGCCCAGTACTGACTGTGCCCTCTCCCATGAGGAACAGTCCCATGGAGCTGGTAACGGGGTCCACTGACAGACTCTGACAGAACAAGTGATGAACAGGACCCAGAGCAGAGCTGAGGGCTCCAGCCAGGCAGCAAAAAAGCAGAAGGGCTGGAACTTGTCACTGCTGTGGTCTTGCTACAAGGACTGACAGAGTCTGACTAGGCTGAAGTCAGGTCTTGGACAGCAAGAGTGGCTGGGATTCCCAAAGGAAGCTGGGCAGGGCAATTAAACCCTTGATGTGTTCAAGGCTGTGAAACATCTGTGTTCAAAGGACCTGGGCATGCTGGGGAGCACAACGTGGGCATTGGCCAGCAGTGTACCCCAGCAGCAAGGACCTCCAACAGCTCTGTGAGTAGAAGCACAACATACAGCAAAGGGTTATCCTGCTCTGATCGGTGCTTGTTACACCACATCTGGAAACTACCGATAGTTTAGGGCCTTGAATAAAAGGAAGATATTGTAAAACTGGATTGAGTTCAGTGAACACAAAAAATCCGACCAGGGCCAGAGCATTGGTCCTGTAAGTGAGTATGAGGGTACTGGGTTTGTGCATTTTGGACCCTTGAAGAGACACAGCTTCAGGGTACCTAACAGCACCCCTCAGTACCTACTGGGAAGTTACCAAGAAGTCCTGAGTTGCATGGTGGGAGACTGAAAACAGCAAGCCCAAATTTCAATAAAAGTGATTCAGTATGAATATAAGGAAAATTTTTCACTGCAGGGAGAGTCAAGCAGCCAAGCAGGTTTTCTGGAACGTTTTGGAAGTTCTAAAGACTTAAGTAGGTAAAGCCTTGTGCCACTTGGCCCAGTCTCATAGCTTACTCTGCTTTGAACAGCAAAAATTCCTTCCAACTGAATTATCACATGATTCTATGAAAATAAAGAGCAAGAGGTACTGATTATACAGGCAGCAAGAGGTTTTCATGTCCCCAGAATGAAATCAAACTGAGCTACTTCCTGTAACAAGACAAAATATTTATAGGATGGTGGACACTGTTCCGCATATTCAGAATTTTGTATTTGAAAGATTGAAGTTTTGTCAATCTCACTCTTTAGATGGATAATATAAAACTGCAGTTCATCATATTATTGCTGCTTATCCTTCCTGTGTGCTCTCCTAAATCACTCATTACCAAAATGCTGGCTGACTAAGTTTAATTTAGAAAATGAAAGTCACAGCGGACATCCCCCTCAGCTTCTGCATTAATTTTTGCTTCGATATACTGCAGGCTGAGAAATGAAATCAGGTCCATTCACTTATCCTTTTACCCTCAAGCTGGAGGTAGCAGGTGTTAGACACATCAAGAACAGTAGTCATTTCTCAGACACAAGGAGAAGAATTTGACATTGAGCTTGGTTCTGATTCAATTGTCCATAGTAATGCAAATTGATGTTAGTCCCACAACTGTTTGCCTCGGAGAAGTATAAAATCTTAGAAATGCTGTGCAATAAATGCACATCAAAAGCACTTTTAGGATTGCATTAGTGTGCATACTGACTATAATTACAATAATTAGAATATAGAAATTACAGGAGGAACACTCAAAGAGCACATGAAAGCTCGCTTGTAAACATATCATTAAAATATTCAGTCAAAAGTTGGACTGGAAGATCTGGCATGGCCAAAACATGGATTTTCTTTTAGATGTTTATGTTTCATTATTGACTGTTTATATTCTCTGACTTGAGCCAAATTTCACAGAAAGAATAGTTTTTAGTCTGAATACCTATGTCATCTTCTCTCATCAATAAATAGATATGGACAGCCCTGGAGACAGATCAGTTTCACCTATTGGTAAACCTGTCTTAGGAAGGGATAATCAATCTTCTGAATGCTCCTGTCCTTATCTCCACTGCCTTAAGAACAAAGTCCAGGAGACTGTCTTAGAGCAGATGCGCAGCTTTGAGATGAATTCTCCTCTTCTTCACTTCCAGATATTGATTCTACAATGTGTTGAAAGTAACCTACTTTTCAAATGTTTCTTGGACACTTCAAGATACTTAAAGACACATTTCAGTCTTTTCTCTTGTATTTCTCTCATTCCAGTTTTGGTGTTAAATTACACTTTCATCTTCATTTAAAAAACAAATATCTGTAGCTGGATTCTTCCCTATTCTGCAATTCATTGGTTTAACTTGTAACAATTGCTTTTGGTTATTATTTCTGAATTGCTATTCTGTTTTTCCCGTCTGGTATTTAAGCTATTTGCTTATTACATGGCACATATTCGAATATCTGCATACAATTCTGCATATTTTTTTCAATGTGTGTATACATATAAGGAAGTGGACTTTTAGATTTCTGTAGTATCACTTACTTTTTTAATCTGCATATTATAAGGACAGTAATGAAAGCAACTTTTAGGTGATTTCTGTCACTTGAGTGGCTATCTCTGAGATGTTGGACCTGCACTGGTGGTGTTGAGGTGATGTTGAGTTAATGCTGAGGCAATGCATTTCTACAGTGACTCTTCAGATGAGAAGTCTTCAGAGATGATGTACTCTTCTTCCAGAGGAAACAAGGAAAATACCAAAAATGATAACATGCACACTTAAGAAAAAGGCTGAGTCTAAAAAGTGCACATGAATAATAAACCAGAAGAAAATACTCTTTTTGCAACCTTGTTAACAGAGTGGTTTGGTAGATATCAGTTGCTGGAAGGGCAGTTTGGACATATTTATGTCTGCACCATCTGCTGTCCTATGCCCATAACCCTCCAAAGCAAACCTGCTGTTTGACATGAGATTCAATATGGCCATAACCTATGCCTAATTACTGGTGACTGACAGCTGATATTTCACCTCGATGCTGTGATGTATGTGGCCTGGTGGTGAAGGGAATAATACCAACAATAATCGCAGAGATAACTAATCAGTAAATATACTTCACAATGTTATCCTCTGCAAAGCTTGGAAATACTCTAATGCCTCATACTGTGATATTTAAGATTATAGAATCATAGAAAATAGGATCAGTAATTATTGATCACTCAATATTCTCTCAAGTCCATACCCTGTGGATATTTTTTGGTGTTTTTCATTTGCAGCATTTAAATCCTCCCTAGCATTCTTCGAAAAGACCTCAAACTGTCCAGCACAGTACGCACAGCTCACTCAGCTGTAAAATGATCAGCCTGCCTTGGAATTCATCTGCTGCTCCTTGCCATCCGACCCAACAACCTTTCCAGCTGGAACAGCTTACTGTGACCATGGAAAACCAAGTGTCCATTCCCTCAACACCAGATGTCAGTCATCCTCTAAAATCCATCTAGCCTAAAGGGGAGGTACATTTAATTCCCCAGTGCCCCACAGGACAAACTGCAAAATGCCAAATGGCAAAGCCTTCCTCAAACTCAGCCTGAAATCAGGCCTGTTGGACCCTTGCAAAAGACAGAAGCATAATAAGATCTGCTCAGCCATATTTGCTGCCTGCCTCACACGCCATTTTCATCTACACTGAAAACTTCAGCTGAATCCCATTAGGAAGAGAACTGGTGCGAGAGACATTTCTAATTTATAACATGTCTAATTTCTTTCAATTTGACAACAATATGGCTATAATTTTAGCTGAGACATGTCAGACAATTACTGAATATGTGCAAATTTTTAAAAAAGACAACAAAAATGACGTGGTAAATTGCAGGCTTTTCTTTAAAAAGTATAACAGCCTTTTATGGAAACAATGCAGTCTTTCAATATATTGCTTACAAAAATCCGGGTAAGGCAAAGATTGCCAGTCTGATTTTCCAATATTTGTGATATTTGTTCCATCAAAATGAAACTAATATTGACTCACTTGTATTTATATTGCATTTTGCTTTCTGTATTAATGTTTGTTTGAATTAATCTGAATATTCCACAATTTAAATTTCAGCACATGAACTGAATTAACCTCATTAATGAGAATTTTGCCTATGGCACCCCTTTTATAAATGCTTTTCCCATTGAGAATCTTGCTGAGAAGACAGCTTGATTGTGAATATATTGACATTCTTCTCGTTACTGCAAGTCTCCATTTTGTTTTAGATGTTTTATTATCTGATGGCTAAATTGCCCTGTAAATGTAGGACATAAAATATTTGATTAATAAATACTCAAGGGCACTGAACTCAGTGCGGTCATTTTGCTATGATCAAAGCAGTAAATGCTATTCACTACTTTTTTTTCAAAAGCTCCTTATTCTGTCCATTGTAGGGGAAAGTCACTATGGCAAACACTACCAAAAGTTCGGCATTAAATACTTTGTCAAGTTGACACATGACCTGCGCTAATTACCATTTTTATCCATGTGATTTCAATATCTTCAACTGGATTAGGACACTTACCTATTCAAAATTACTCCAGGGTTCCAATATAACTATTTTTTTAATTTATAAAGACAGTTTAATAAGATTTCTTTTGCTTATCTATATACAGAAACTGTATTATCCAGTTACACATAAAAGCCTTAGTACAGAAAATCATTTTCAGAAGAAAACAACTGTTCTAATAGTCTTCCCACTCCTGTTAACATCTTGGTAGTACAAACAGAGACATGACACTTTGGGTGACAAATCTCTAATTCTGCAATTTTATAGAGTGGTTTGTTTTCCTCTCTGATGCTTTACTACAAGACGCTGAGGGTTCAGCCAACAGGCATATCTATTCTCAAGTGGAGGGAATCAATTACTAGTCATTAGTCCCCTTGCTAATATTAGGATGGCAGCAATAAGCATGTAAATTTGTTACCCAGGAAAATGGATGCAGAAAGGACAGTTTTCTGGAGTAATACACTAAAATCCACAATTTGACATGGTAAAAAAACAACTTGTGGCGTTGGAAACCTACTGCGCAATATTTTGCTCACATTCAGCTCAGGTTGTTGTTTTCTGACAGCTATTATCACCCAGCAGCTGTTTGATAGCTGGTGTGAAGCAAGCAGGCAGGCTCTGTCCAAGATTCACCATTGACTTCAATGGCAGTGGAATAATCTCCAAATGTTACTATGATTTAAAGCAGCGAAACCAAATCATCAATATTTACCCTTTTAAAAGTTCTTGAAGAAAAGTTGATAAGGCTGATGATTATTTCACCTAAGCTGCCTTTCAATCCTTCAATATCATCATAGTAAAGTTGCAGTGTGAATACTGAAGACCTTCCATGTTGTGCTCTGCTAACAAACTTTCCATCGCTGGGAAATATTGCAGGGCTGACTCTTTCAATATCATGGGAAAACCATATCATGGCAGGCATTTTATAATAACTTGCACTGAATCTTAGTCCTGTCCCCACAGTGATGATTTTAGATAGATTCAATGAGGACAAGACAGATCCCATAGGTACAAACAATGGAAGGGCCACAGAACACTGCTACGATGGAAAGATACAGGATGTTAATTAAAAGGTAAAAGTGGAAAAAGATTTGCACAATTAATATAAAATTAAATAAATTCCTATAAAATGGAGCAACCTCCTTGGATTCTTTGGTGGGACACAATTCATTTAGCTCATCTTGCCACCTTGTACTGTCTCATAGATTAAAATTCAAATAGCAAAGTTTGCATGCTGCAGTCCTGGAGCATGTTACAAAGCCAACACCTCCACTCCACAGGGAAAAAGGATAAACAGACTTCTAGGCCAGAATGTACTTAGCTGTTTCACAAGTATTTCTACATAAAGTTCAAACCCTATTCTATAAGAAATTATCCATTTTAATCAAATTATTTTGAATACAATTTTTTGTGTTATGATAATGCTTGTCCTTTGAATAATGTTATCAGGGAACATAGACCAGGTAGAGTACATGAATAAATGGGCTAGTTTTTTCATAACTCCTTGTTGGACTTTATTTTTAGAACTTTAGAATCAAACAGTTCTATTCACTTATACCAGATGAAAATCTCCTTTAGTGCCTAAGTTGTGTATCAACTATTTTTATGCTAGAAAATCTCTGCTAGTCTGACCACCATATCACAGGACCAAGGGTTGGAAGAGGTAGATTTAGTACTGCTGAAGGAAAATTATTTTGTCTATGCCCTGTCTTCCATAAGTGCATAGCAAAGGGGTTTTCAGGGCATAGTTCACTCCTGTTTACCTCCCATTGTTATCAGATATATCAGCATAGCAAAGCTAATCTGGAGTCTCAACACTGCAGACTCAGCACATCAGTGATACAGCTCAGTTGTTTTCAGTCTTTGCCAATTCCAAAATCTGCACATGTGACCTTGATATGTGTTTTACAAGTGCTTTAAATTCTCTGGTTGAAAAGTTCAGAGCAAGATTGGGGTGGCACTATCACATCCCTTCTTACAAGCTACCTGTAAGTCTTAATTACAAAGATGCTTTATCAGCCTGCTCACTCTCCTCTCTCTAATAAACTTAAACCTGATAACATTATTAAACAAATATTACAAACCAGCTTTCATTAGATGTTGTTAACTATATAATGAAAGCAATAATAACCTGATCTATAACCTTGTGCCTGCTACAGCTGGAGAAATATTGTGCAGGAAAGATGCAGAGCTGTGGAGCTCAGATGACAAGGGGACACACCATTCTCACACTGAATTGTTTTGTTTTTCATGACTTCAGAAATGCTTTCTGGGAACAGAAGGCTTTGTGCAGTGCTTGTGCCATATATGCTGGATGCTATTGAGGAAATGGAGAAAAGCTGAGAGAAAAACGTAGTGCTTCTTTTAAGTTTTCTCCAACAGGGTGCAACAGTGCACACTCACCCTCAGCGAGCTGGAGGCTAAAGGCAGCTGGGAGGTATATTTTCTCATCAGATAAAACTATAGACCTGTTTACCTCTGGCATGAGTTGCAACACAGCACCTCAGAGAAACAGTTGTAGCCCTGTAGGACCGAAGCTGAGCATTCTCCTTATAACCAAACCTGACCTGCTGCTCCAGTTCTTAGTTCCACTTGTAAGTTTTTAGTTGTACATATTAGTATGTATACCTTCCCCCCCGTCCTCCCTTCATCATTTCACATAATGCACTGGGTTAGGCTTCTTTGTACCACCTTGTTTTTGCACTTGATCAAAGTACTCTTTGCATCATCTGAAAGCTTTCTAATTATTATTACCCTAAATTCCTTTTGCTGGACCAACCCTAGACTGCTTCTCTTCCAACAAAATATTTGAAGCTTCATTTCATTATCATTAACTGACTAGGAATACCTGTTGCAAAATTTATAAGGCTATTTTTGGAATATTTCACTATCTTCATAGAATTACCAGATTACATATCCAGAACCTGATCAAACAATCACTTTCTCTGGTGTCTTGTTAGAAATAATGAGAGAAAAGGTGAAAGAGAATGAAATTGTTCCTCTGGGATGACAGAAGGAGAGTAAAATCTCCCCTCCAGAAACTCATACTTCAGTCTGGATGAATACTTCATACTTCAGTCTACCTAAAGTGATTAGTTTTCTGAAAGTGCCTCTTCACCAGCTGCCAGTGAGCCAAGGGTCCATCAGTCTCCTCCCTTAGCTGCTACAGTTGGGATCTCAAAGTTGGATGTGATGAGTTCAAGTCTTAGGGACCAAAGTAGCCAATAAGTCTTTGAAAGATTATTTTCACAGGAAAAAAAAAAAAACAAACAAACAACAAAACATTGGAAAAATATAGTAAGGTGAAATTTGACAGTGCATTTACTACCCTTTGCTGTCTCTCTGCATGACTACATCCCCATAAAGTCAAGATACCTAACTTCACTTTCAAAGTGTAACTAATGTATTTGCTTTTATAGAACATGAAGAGCACTCAGGAGGGATGGTGGAGGGTAATAGCTAACCCCAGCTTACCATGAAGTAACAGCTTTCTGAATAGAAGCAACAAAATTGTGGAACTGTTCTATAGAAATCCAGTTCAGAGACATTCAGCCATATAAAGGCTACTTAACACTTACCCAGATTTAAACTCTGAAGTTTTTTGTGAAACTGGGCCTTGCCCTCAAGCTTTAGATGTGATCACAGTAAGCAATAATGCCAGCAAATTAAGACTGAAGGACTGCGGGGGGAGAAAGGGGAGGAGGCATGTTTAGGTTTTTATAACTTATGTTTAACAAACTTGCTAGGATATGAATATTCCAGCCAAAACCTCAGGGCTGTATACTGAATGTACATATCCTAGCAGGGCCAGAGAGATTCATCCTCTGCCATACAAACTGGAAGGTTTGTGAACAGGTTGGTGGATGTCTTTCTTCTGGCTTATGTGTCTTGTCTGTCATTTTATGGCACAGCTCCCTCTCACACAGGGTCAGAAGACAGCTGGAGGCAGCTGGACACAACTTCAACAGAGAACAATAGCTGTCTTTTCATACATGTATCACCTATGCAAGATCAACCTGCAGAAAAGGTAATGGCCTTCCTAAGAGTATCCACGAGAGAGTGATTAGGTCTTGACAAAACACTCTTCCCATACTCCTTTTATACTAATTTCATGTGTTTAATAAAAAAAGAAACATTCCAGTAGATTTGCAACTAAACAGAAATGTTCTGTGCTTCTGATGCAAAACCTGGTGGGTTGCAATGAACCAAGCTTGCTGTTCTTTTCCTGGACACTTAACTACCTAAGGGTTCCTTACAAAGTGTGTCTTCAGAGTCTGCTGCATTTATGGAGCTTTAGTATTGATTCTACTGATAACAATGAGACAAAAGGAATCCTTGAGTAAACAAGTCCAGTTTTCTTGGAATGGGAAAAGAAGATGCATTGTCTGATTTGCTTTGTTACTCCTTCCCTTACCTCAAGTTTCACAGTCTTCAACAGTAATAGCACTTACGTGACATCCCACTAAGACAATTAATGAAAAGAATGATAGAATTAATGAGAATTTTAACTATTTATTTTCTTGGTGTTTCCATCTGGTGTTGAAGACGATCACTCCTTCTATGCCAGGATATTAAAACTGTTCTTTAAAAGTAACAGGGTCTGGTTGTCACGAGCTTAGCTCTGTGGAGAGTTATCTGCACTGGCAAGAAAAAGGATCTGTCTATTACTAAATAAAGACATCATGTTTTGAATTCACTTTTGCCACAGGTGAAAGTGCAAACCTCTGCAAAATCATATACCACACTCTCATGCAGGTGACACACCTTTTCAGTTGGGAAAGTACTGTTGGTCTGCAAAGGTCATGTTTACAGTTCAGTTACAAGGAAATTTATAGACATGCATGTCTGCACAAGATAATTTCAAGGGGGAGAGCTGCTCTTATATGCTCTCAGCATCTTTAATAAACACCACCCAATACTGGGTAAGAGGATGTGGTTTCTATCAGAAACCTTTAGAAGATAATCAACAAGAGTAGAAAAACACACCTACGCAGCCACAGGTGCTTTCAGATCCTCCAATCAATGGTGAATGAGTATTAATGTTCTCACTTTTCTATTATTCTATGAATTAAGTTTAAACAGATATTTGAGGTGTTAATTTTGGGGTTTTTCAAGTGAGAGAATGCACAATGATGAAGATATTTCTGATACAAAGGCTAGAGTAGAAGATGTTTACTTCTCACATTCTGGTTATCACCTGACTTAAATTAATTCTCTTGCATAGAAATACAATATTCCATGGTTTGGTGATAGGTTTACACTTTATGTAGCTCCATGCTGGTGTTGCTCCAAACTAAAGATATGTATGTGTGGGATCTCCTGAAGACAATCTAAATGTCTTCTAGACTTCTAATTTTTGTTTGAGAACTTCTAATATCAATAAACATGTCTTAATTATCACAGCCTTTATTTCTAGATAGTAAATTTGAGATTACTTACCATGGTGTTATTCAGAGGAAGTCCCTGCCTTCTGTTTTGTGGAAAATCACCTTGATATATTATGTTTCACTGATCACCCAACTCTGACTTTATTTTTCCTAAACTACACTCCTAAAAAAGGCTTCTTTCTGAAATGCTGCTCTCTTCACAAAATTCACCGAATACATTAGCACATCTAGGCTTCTTCACACTCTCCTAAGAGTTCAAAGACTTACTAAAGTGACTGTACTCCCATGGTTGGTCAAAAGCACAGCTGCTTGGCATCATTCAAGTGGAATGATTAACAACAGTGCCAGACCTGAATCAGGTGAAGGAAGGATTAATAAGTATTGTCAAAGTGGTACATCCCATATCTTCACACAATGCTGTTTTCTTGAGGGTCATAGTAATATGGGCAGGGCTTCCCAGAAGAGTAAATTGGGGGAGACAAAAAGGAGAGTCAAGATCCTTAGCAGGAAACAGAGGGGAAATCCCTTGGGTCAGCCATACAGACACAAAATGCTGGAGAAGGTGTAGGGAAACAGTACAAGAGAGCAGGGGCACATGCACTGAAGGTGAATGCAAGGCTGTAGAGAAGCCTCAGGGGACAAGTCTATGAGTCAGTGCCCAAACTGCAGTTTCAAGATTCAAATCTCCCCTCTGTGCCTTGGCTTTTGCCACTGTAAGTGGTCTCTGTAGAGGGTGAAGGAGAATGGCAGACAGAAGTGTGCATCTTGTAAAAACCTCTTCTGTTCAAACTAAGGCAGTAATGACAGGGATGTTAATGGGTCCAAGTTTTCTCCCTTGATGCTGCAGAGTGTTTCTAGCTTGTGCATGCCACAGAAGGCAGGATGTGTGGACTAGAGGAAGTCCAAGAGTCAGAAATTGTTGCATACTGAGTGAGTGCTCAGAGAAAGGGCAAAGTTGTTCCTGTTATATTTCATCTTAAGCATGCTCTTTTGAAGGACTCAGTGTGACGGAGTATAAATACGCTTCGTGTTGTATTCAGTAATGCTCTAAACCATCAAAAACTGTTAATCCTAATACTAGACAATATAACCTTGAGAAAAGCTGTAGTGTGCCAGCAGAATGACTCTACTATCAGGTTTTGTCCTTTTTTCCTTCCAATTGCACATGCTGTGTTTCTTCCTGATCTGTATAAAATCTATGTTTTTCAAGATAAGTGCTCTTCCACAACAGTACAAATAATGTTTTCTTTTCCATCTCAGCTGTTGCTCTGGTGCTGCATAATAAAAAGAAAAAAAAAGGGAATTAGAGCTAGGTATCATGATGGCTTTTCAAGCAGAAATGCTTTTATTTCTATAACGTGTATCAAGCCATCACACCCTTTTTTCAGCCCCAGCCATCTTAGTGCAAGTGGTGTACTAGCCAATTCCCATTCATTTGTTTCTAAAAGAGGAACATGTTGTTTGGCTTTGTTCAGGGTAGATGAGAGCGAACTTTGATTTTAATAATTTTTTAGCAACTCCACGGCTAAAATAACCACAAACCTTTCATACACTAAAAAAAACCCCATGCACAGGGCTGCAAAAATCTGTCAGTGCATTTGCAGGAGGAACAAACAGCATCTAATGTAAGTATAATGGAATTTGGAGTGACATCCAGGCTGTGAGCAGCCTTATGTTGTCATGCCTGGTGTGCAGAATATCAAAAATTCTCTTAAGAACTCAAGCTTGCTTTTCATCAGGATGTTTCTCTTTCTGTTCTTCTGTGAGCACTGTCTGAGCCACGAACACTAAAAAGGACATTTGTCCTGCAAATGTATGTCTGCCTCTATTCTGGCCTTGCAATTCTGCTAATCTCGCCTCAAAACACAACATGTCAGATGATGAGAGAGTCCTTTAGTATTTAATGTTACATTACCTTTTGGAAGCTCTTCCTGAAAAAGAAAGAATCTTTACAGCCAATATTGCTCATAAGCAGAGTAAGCGACAGTTGTTATCCTGAAGACCTCACAACACTGTAAGACAAAAGCAGAGGGGCAAAGTGATTTTTATGAGCATCAGTGCACTCTGTGTGACCCCAAGCTTCTGATGCAGCCCTCATCTTATTATTTTGCAGGCAAATCAGCTAGGAGTTACGGCAAATCTTAACATCTTACTTAGACAATAAGAAATTTCCAGTAATGAAATTATAATTAGCTGGTATTACTTATGAAAGACATCTCTTTGCTTGAGATACAGATAAAGTTGATAGGTGAAAAACACCATCAAATCCTGGGGAAAAAGGATTTCCTGTGTTTTTTGCAAGGTCAAACTATGGACTGGATAAAATTCAATTCCAATTTATATGAAACTGAGAGAATTTATATATTTTATCATACAGTCAGGTAAAAATGTGGCTCCCTTGACTGAATTAATTTTTGTATCAATAATTTTGTTTGAGCTGAATGTTGAAATGCATGGAATGTGCCTGCTTTTGAAAGTCTCATGCATTTTCAGGGATTGTGTTTTCTGAGACAATCTTCTGTCTGGATCTAGTGGTGGGGGCACGGGGTGGGGGGGCATAGTATTTGACCTCAGAAATTGATAGATTTGGGGGCAGAGGGTAACTTTGTTCCTCCAGCTCTTGAATTTTCTGAGGATATCTTGATTTTAATTTAAAAATTGTAACTTTACTGCATTTTCAAAGTGAGATACATGCTAGGTTATTTATTTGGGAAGATTTACAGTCCAGCAGGCCATAATTATCTAAATAAAGCCAGGGGAGAAAAATCAATGTCCTGCAGAAGCGCAGGAAATCAACCTGCCAAAGCATCTGTGTTTTAAGGAGTCAGGTACAATGACACTAGAAAGTTTCACTATTTTTTTCCAGATGAATGACTTTATCCTAAATGTGCAATGGAAAGGTGGGAAAATATAATTTAGAGTATGTCCATGAGCACCACCTTGAATTTAGGATTTGGCTGCCGGAGTTCAGTAACCAATTAGGGAAGATGAATCGAACCATCGACATAGTAACAAGTACACAGGGACAAAGATGAAATAAAAGGACGTAAGTTGGCTACGTTTTGTACTGGAGGCTATAAAAGGCTACAGCATGATCTGAAAAGGAGTTGGATCTGCCAACCTTGCTGTTTTTCACTGAGCTTCATCTTTTTACTGTTCTGTTTCTCATTGACACATTAGCTGCTGCACCAATACATCACATGCACATGGCTAAGTCAATCCTGAATTAGATGAGCCATGGAAAACCATAGAACCTGCCAACAGAGAAGAGATTTAGCCAAATATTTCTAAGTAAAGCCTGAGTATGCTCAAACTGCCAAAGAGCAGCATTTGCAAAGACAGCGGGGAGGTAGACGGACCCACTCTGCACTGATCTAATCAACTGATCTTGAACCTTTGTTTGTCTGACACTTCTTGCTCATAATACCACAGAAGGAAGATTGTACAAGAGTGAGTTGTACTGAAAAATCTTGCTCTTTAATGATTGGAAGGAACTAAAATGAAAGCTAGAAGGCCTTTGAGGCAGGTTTTGCAGTTCAGATGGCTACACTAGTTCCAGGTCAGATGTGAGTAAATAAATGCTGTTCTAAATAAAACAGAAAATGTATTT
This sequence comes from Camarhynchus parvulus, assembly GCF_901933205.1. Lineage (NCBI taxonomy): Eukaryota > Metazoa > Chordata > Aves > Passeriformes > Thraupidae > Camarhynchus > Camarhynchus parvulus. The sequence goes on along the minus strand of NC_044573.1, from coordinate 79,225,352 downwards.
GTTTTTTCTCTCTTCATGTCCTGCACAAGTGCTTCGTCCATTTTCACTGCCAGCATACAGTAAACGTGATATGACATGTAACTTTTTTGATCAACCACAAAGAAGTTTTCCAGCATCTATGGACCCAGCTAGTAAGCACAATTTATAAAACAATGAATGACTAACCCCTGTAACCATTTTAATGACCCTAAAATAAAGTGCTTAGAGCAACATCTGTCTCAGCAGCTGGGTTCTCTGCATGAGTGGGCAGAGCGACACATTGGGACAAATTCTGTTCTCCCTTTTGACAGAAACAATTGCAGCAGATCATTTTTATCGTAATCAATTTAGGTACAGTTTCTTGGAAACCATCTGTGTAGTGTTCATAGATTGTGCTTAAGAATTTAAATGTGTGTATTTTTGATTGCTTGATGTAGCATCTGCTAATGACCACATAAGTTCCAGTTTTTATGCATAAAGCTGTTTCCTTGTAAAGGGATTAGTAGAATGACTACTTGATTTTATCCTTTTAACTACCCAAAATAAGCTGTCGCAGCTTGAATGACATCCACCACAGAGTGTAAGTTACAGAATTAATTGCATTTTTGAGCTGGAGTTGAAGACATAAGGATAACAAAGCATTAGAAAAACATATTATTACATTTCTCTCTCAAGTTAGTAATTAAAAATTAATACAGGTTTTGTGTGAGCATTTTAAACTAAAGAAGAAAATATAGTTTTTTAGATCAAAGATACCTTTTCAATTCTTTCCTGGTTTTCCTGTCATTCTTTATAAGCTTTTTTAAAAAATAAAATTAAAAAAAAGTAACATTTAAACAAGTATAACAATAAAGAGCAAAACCATGCTTTATTTTCCATTTATTTGAGAATTTTCTGAAAGGATAATGATTTTTAAAGTGCTGGAAATATACTGAAGAGGCATTCTTTTTGAAAAGAATACAAAACATCAAAAATTTTTAAAAGAATAATAATGGAACTCAACTCAGATTCTTTTTCTAGTGTCACATAGGTTTAATTTATTATTATTATCATGAGGGAATTTATGGTTCCATGTAAGTGTACCACACAAAATTCATATACCAGCCCTCCACTCTGCTCATGGGTGCAGAGGTGGTTCCTGTAACTGTGCATCAGAGACTTGAGTTCACAGAGGAGAACCTTGCTCAAAGGAGAAATATAGAAGGAAAGCTCAGAGGAAATAATAATAATAATAAAAACCAAAACCAAACCAAACAAAAACAAACAAACAAACAAAAACAAAAACAAAAAAAACCAAAACACAAAACCTTTAGAAGACAGATATTTACAATTTTCTTGTTTAAAAGGATTTTGATGGCGGAGTGTGCTTACCTCAGGACTGAGGCTTTGGGATGCATTTTCTCAAAATAGAGGCACAGGGCCACTTTCCCTCGAGGACTGGGGATAACTATTTGTGATAGTTCTATAGAAATTTCCAACTGCTAGGCAACCACATGAGTGCACACCAGGGCTGCTATATATGTGTGTTTATGAGACGTACATCAGTGATTTTATACTCACAGCCCAAAATATGGGTGAGCTACCAGTTAATTGCCCTGTTGTGAGGAAAGGCCATCTCTGAGACAAATCTATGTTTTTCAAGGAAATATGTTCATTTCTGTTTATGGGAATTCATTGAATTCCATTCAGTTACAAACAATAGGGGAAAGGATGCATAGTATTGTTACATTCTCAAAACTAGCAGAGTCAGAAAGGAGAGGCATAATAATAATAAAAACATTAGTAACAGAAATTATTAAAGCTACATCAGACATGCAGAGATAATTTAATGTATATCTGTATTTGTTTTGGTTTAGGGCAAATTTGGGAGAAAACCTCCAAAGGGGTTTTTCTAGAAAGTAAATTCAAGTGGCTCTTCCCCTAACTAGTTCGGGAAAAGATTTCTTTGGAGAAAAGTGGAAAAACCTGTTTATTTAACAGGCAAAATATTCACTAGCAGAAAAGAAAAAAAAAAAAAAGAACAATATTGAAAATAAAACCTCTTGCTGCTCTGAAGAGATGACCAATTTAGAAAGTCCCTTTCATGGGTTACAGCTCTGCTCACCCAGTCTGTTATCATCCCTTGAGCACTGGAAATGTTGCAGCCCAGCCCAGGCCTGGGTGGGACACTGAAAGTTCCCAGTGCTCTTCTGGGTTTTTAGCCCAGAGCAGTTTCAAACAGTTCGAAGTAAAAGAAAAAACTGCAGTCTAGGGACCTTCTCTGCCTCAGCTAGCTAAAAACTAACTAAAAACAAAGGAGAGGTCTGTCCTGCTGTCTGTCCATCTGCCGACAATCCAGTCCAGCAGCAGGAATGTGGAGGAGCGAGTGCAGTTTCTGAAAATAAACTGTATGCTTCTTCTTCTTCCCCCCACTTCACTCTCAGAACCAGCCTTAAAGGTGCAGAACTTAATATTCAGCATAAACAGGACACACCATCAGGGATCCAAGCATCATAAAGTCACCCCAGGACAATCTATTAATTATCCAGAAAGGAGTCAAGCAGCAAGACAGTAACATTTGCAGATAGCATGAATTTATTTAGGTTTTATTCAAATCTAGGGGGACAGTGAAGAATTTCATAAAGAATAAGCCCCCCTAAAATAATACAGTAGCAGATTAGCACACTTGATTAAATTTGAAGGCAGCCAATTGAAAGTCTATAAAAGTAAGAAAAACAGACAATGCGCAATTAAACTTCATAAATCACTGACAACAGATAATACTGAGGGCAGGATTTTAGCAAAAGTCAGTGGGGAACTGGACGTTTATATGAATACTGAGAATACACAGAATTATAATAGTAAATGCTAAAAATAGATGATGGAAAGGAATGTAAACCTCATGTTCAGGAATTTAAGCCAACTTTCAACTCTTAAGAATGAAGACAAAAGAGTTTCATAAGTGTGTGGATGACTTGCTGCCCACTGTGGGACTTGTGCTGTCCTCTGGATATAGGACTGTGGAGAGCAGGCACAGAGTGAGCACTGCCACAAGTCTGATCTGGCTTGGAAGTCTTTACATTGCTTTAAATCACTATTATCAGTGCTGCATTGTATCGCAAAACAGACCTTCTTCCCTGGGATTTGGAGATATTAAATCTGTAGTGTAGGAAGTCTTAGACAAACTCGATTTACAATAAGTTTGCAGAAAGAATCTCAAATTACAGACTGATTGTGGTTCATGTCCACACCACGTATCTCCCCAGAGGACCAGAGGGGTGGGTCCCAGGTGAAGTGTGTACTTCACTGGATCTTTGTGCCATCAAGACCCACATCAAACAAGCAAATACAGCCCAGAATGAGTTCAGGAAGACTCTGTGTATTAATCCACTTCTGCAGCCCCACAGGCCACTTCAGAAGAAACATTTTGCTAATTAGGAGTGTCTTTGGTAAGAGAAGAGCCATGTAGTCTGAGATCCTAATGAGTCCATCTTCTGTAGTTTTATTGCTTAAATGAGTACTCACAGCTACATAAATCTAAAGGGTCTTACAGTTTTATTCTTTTGGATTCTTTTTTATTTTCAACACAAAAAGAAAATGTAGATATAATGTTGACACTTAGCAGAAGACAAGTCTGATGATATGGGCAAACAACTGTGTTCCCGAGAAGAAGCTCATAAAATCCATCTAATCTGTGGGAATTACCTGTGTACAAGAGTTCTTACCCCTACCCTTCAGTAAAGCTGGATAATCTCTTTTACCTTTGCTCTGCTGTGATATTTTGCACCAAAGCATTCACTGAAACAAAAAGCATGGAAGACAATAGCTTTGAAATAATACCACAGCTTGCCTTGCTGTAACTTTTCTCATGTACCAGTGCCCTAACTCTGTTTAGAAAGAGGTAAAAGCTTTTTGTAACCGTGATCTGCATCATGGAAACAAATTCAATCTCCTATCAGATTTCTGAGGTAGCACAGGATATGAATTTGGTATGTTCCTTATCTGAGGCTCTTTATTTATCTCTGCTGCATAATGAATGTCCTTTGTGTGAGTAACACAAGGCTATCATATAAAATATTCCCCTGTTAAAATGGTAACCAGCTGCAGAAAGTCTCAGAAGCATCTTTGGTTGGCAAATGCTTAGGCCAAATGCTACTAACATTTTAAATATTTCCTCCTATACAATACACACAGACAGAGGTACAGAATCTTCAACCATATTCCTCCCTTGTAGTTTTCTGTTCTGATTTAAAGGAAGGTTGTTTTTTTTCCCTCCTCACCCTTGCAGCCCTGAAAGATTTAATCACAGCCTTTTATCATTAGCTGGTATTTCCAGTGTGTTCAAAATACTGCTGGGTGGATGCTAATACTGTACAGCAGCACATCTTTCTTCCATTCCCTGCAAGCATATCAATCTATTGCTCAACAAACAAGGAACTATGCCAAAAGAAACCATGTTAAAAGAAAGGTGCACAACAGTGGTAGGAAAAGGAGTTAAAGCAATACTGGGCTCAAGAGGATAAATGATTTGTTTTAATAATAATAGCTCTATGTACAGATTAGAAACCTAATTTGGCATGAATCAACAATAATGCTAAAACCATTCTCATGATTTCTCATTTGCTTTTCCATATGAACAGTGCCTTGGAAACAGTGAATAATGGCCTGTGCTTTATACTTTAACACGTGTTTTAATAGCACATTTGTCCAAACAAGCATAATGTTAGTCAGATCACCTTCACAAGCTCTTGATAGATTTCATCAGCCTGCTGTTTTCTTCATGTTCCTAAGAGATTTTATAGTTCATAGTGTTTTGTTTAGTTTCTGTGCTGTGTGTGTTACACACATAGAGCAACTAGGAATGAGCTCTCCCAAGAAATCTTCCCTGACTTTCCCAGGGATTCTTTGTTGATTTGCAAAATCTACAAACACTGTATGATTTCAGCCTCTCCTTCCTTTCCTTTTCTCTTCAATCACAGTCCCTATGTTTTTTTCCAGTCACAGATAGACACTTTTTTTTTCTCTCTCAACCTTTTCTACCTTCATTTCTCACATTTCCATTTCTGTGTCTCTGCACGATCACATTTTTCAGAATCATCAACTTTTGAACGTGGTTGTATTTTCCAGCACATCTAGCAAAAACTCTTATCCTTCACTACTTTATGATAGTCTCTCTCTACCTTGTACTTTTTTCCCTTCACAGTAAAAAAAAAAATTAGTTTCTTCTTGATTAATACATTTTTAAAAACTATAGAGTGAACTCCCTGGCTTCTTCAAATGCCATTATTGCTACCTTATTCTCTTTTTAAAATTGCAGAATATATTCTTAATGTTAGTTGTGAAAATTTGTTCTCACATCATTTTCTTTTATTTCCAGGTTCCTTTCTCCTTTTCTCCTCCCTTTACTTCTTGCATTCTACGACATCTGGTCTAAACAAATTTCATAGGGGTGTTGACTTTTTATCAAAAATTACACTGTAGTGTTTTGTTCTCAGCCTGCCCTTGACCCAGTGTCAGCCTATACCTTTCTATTGACTGATGATTCTCTTTCTTTAAATCTTAACATTGCTGGGCTTCCAGTATTGCATTTCTTATAATTTTGCTTTTAAACTTTTTATTCTTCCTGTGTTATTTTTTTCTCTAGAGAGAGTCTGAGTGTTGCCACCCTCATACTACTGTAGAGTCCAACAAATCATTATGGATCCTCTTCTTTCTTCCTTCACCTTACTTCACCTCACCTCACCTCACCTTACCTCACCTCCTCACCACCTAATTCAAACACACATTCAACAGCTCTTCCTTTGCAAAGACCACCTCTTTGCTTCAGACCCCTCTCCTTCTGTTCACACTCAAACCTCATCCTGAGCAGCTCTTCATGTATCCCTGTTCATCTATTCTGTTCAGAAACAAAGCTCTTCAACTTTCTGTTTCCAATGCCCACAAGCTCTCTCCACTTCTATTTTCTTCTCAGTCATGGTCTCCACTACCCCTCAACCAATAAATTAGAATAAAAACCTCAAAGACTTTCTCCTAGAAAGTGTGCTTAAGTGTATTAAATATAAGGAATTCAATAGCAGGCTAGTAGTAGAAAAACATTTATTGGTATCAACACCAGGAATATTTGTGATTAGCACCATGGCCATAGGACATGAAGATACACTTCAATAGTTATGTTTATCTACAGAAAGAAGCCATTGCTACTCTGAATAGAAAATCTTTTTTTCTAATAGCTAGTCACAACAAATTTATTCCAGACTTTTGATTTTGTGAAAAAGCAACTGTTATAAAAGGGCTTCAGATGTTCTTTACAGAAGCCCTCAGAAAAATATAAACAGAAGAGCCAGCAGTGCTCTCTACCAGAAAATCTGAACATGAACTTTATTAATATTCTTAATAACCAGAAAGCAATTAGTGGAGTGCCATAGTTACACTGGAATAATTACTGTTAAATGGAAATGATACTTTTTTTTCCAGAAGTTATACACACATACATTTTATAGCTAGAAAACACATGTAAGACTTTGTGCACAGACCCTCAGTAGAAAACTGGGCAATTGTCTGTGCCTGCATTCATTTGTAGACAGCATAGCCAAGGGTCATTAGTTTAATAGGATATTGGTTTTTTCTGTCTCTCTAAAACGTCTGTTGAAACATCCTCCCAGGAGCCAAATTGAAGAGGTGAAGAAATAAACAGCAACTGACAGCTTTGATCACTGACAGCCAGAGATCCATTCAGCCCAGAAAGTACCATAGGGTAGGAATCAGAAAAAGCAGTCAGAGAGCAAGGAAATAATGACCCTGCAAATGAGCATGTTCAATGCCTGAGGTAAACACACTCTGAACAAAGGCTAAACCCAACAAATATCATCTAGAGGACCACAGATAAAAAAGAAATATGGAGATACAATATATGGGTCATGCAACAAGAGTGATGGTACCCATAGGAGTGAATATTGGAGGTGGAAAGAGGTTAGGAAGATTAAGAAGCTTCTTGGTTATATACATGCATGGGTTAAGAAATGAATGAAGGATTTCAGCAAAAGTGAGGGTAGTGGATATAATTTGAATTATTTCATTTAGTATTTGATTTACCAATTATCTTTTTTAGCCAGCAACACAGTTTGAGCTCCAGTATGATGCCTATGTGTCTGTGGAGAGATATAAAAGGGATTGATTGCTGCAGAACCTGTTGCCTTCCCGACAGTGATGTGCTAAAGGGGAGATCCCAGGGACAGCTGGGAGTGATTTATGATTGTTACAGCTTCACTGCCAAACCAAAGGTAAAATTGGGATGATTCCCTTTCCTCTGATAAAATTCTACCTTTTTCCTGTAGTAAATAATCTATGCCAGAGATGAGTCCTCTCTCAGGGAAAGGAAATGATGCTGAAGAATGTTCTCAGGACTTCAGAATGGATTGTTTCACATTTTTGGCAGATATTTTCAAAGTGTTTTGGAGGGAGTTATATCTGGAAGCCTTCGTCTGGTTTTATTCTCATCCCTGTTCAAGCTTTACAACTGGACAGATTGAGCTATTCCATAAATATATATCAAAATATATAAATGATAGATCCAAAGCAGACTTTTCTTCAAGATGGGATTTAAAGCCCCAGAGCATCTCTGACAACTGGTGTTCACTCTTTCCTCCACATTGTCAGGACAAAGCAGTTTTGTTGAACTAAGAAAAGAAACATAAACTTCAGAGTATTTTCCCTTTTTGACACAGGTAGAAAAATTCCTCCTTCTTAATAATGTAGTACTAAAATCTGAATGAATCTGGGGTTCTGAGCTGAGAATTCCTATATTAAAAATCAGTAGCATATCACAGCTTTTCTCTGTCAAACCTTTTTGGAAAAACAACTGATTTCCTCAAGAAAAATGGTATTTATATTGTTTTGGTTTGTTTTGTTCTGTTTTAAGAAAGCTTTCTCTGTTTCAGTGTAGCTCTCAGCACAATACACTCAGCTCGTAGTATTCTAATGCAGTATTTTTAGGAAAGACTTCTGGTCTTATTGTCTTGGTTATATCATGGACCACTGATCAACCCCTTCCAACACAGAGTATTTCCCCTGGAAAGGAGGAAAGGTAGCAATTCATGCATCAAAAGCAGTGCAAACAGCTGACAGCCATCTCCTGCTCACAACACACTCAACACATGGAGCAAAACTGCCAATGTCACCTGTGGGAGGGAGTGTGGACACTCTCCCTCACCTCCTCAAAAATATCTCCTTTCTCTGGCAGCAGCGGCAGCACCAGCCAAAAGTCTGTGTCAGCCTGCAGCTGTGAGGGGAGGAATGTCACATGCTCAGTTGGAGGGCAAAAAATCTCCATCTGGCCCTCATTGCTGCTAGAATTAGACCACCCCTGACTTACATAATTAAGATATAAGTAAACAAATATAAAAGCATCATAAATATAGCAATAAATGAATGTCTAAATAGCATTAAATTTCACTTCTAAATGCATTATTTTATAATATACAGCTATGTTTACTTAAGTGTCCTCACATGTAGAAGATTGGATATGAGCCATTGGAAAGGATGAAATTTCATTTTTGCACAATTGAAGAAAGAAGTGGACCCAAACACTAGTTTCAAGATTAGAAGTAATTAAATACAAACACATAAATGTTATATGGTACAATCCTTACTTCTGTTTTATTGTATTTTATAATTACTAATTGCATATGACTTTAAATGTGCTTCATTTCTCTGCCTCATATTTTTCACTGTTTCACTTCCCTCTATTTATTTGAGTATTAACCTGATCTTACCTCTATCTGAAACTCACTTCATTTTGTTCAAGGAGGGAAGTCCACAATTATCCTATGAAATACCAATATAAGCAACGACCTGGAAAATGGCAAGCCATCAACTGCTGCCTTTTTTTCATTATTCGGGTCATGTTTCTATGAATTAAATAAAAATAACTTCTTCCTCAGCCACACTTAAATGCAACATACAGTTTTCTCACCTAAGCCTCCTTTCTTTTCAGGACACTTTGTGGATGTGGTTTGGAGAATGCAGCAAGATCACAAATAATCCCTGACTTGAAAGAGCTGTAGGGAAACTGTCCACCAGAGCTGTCCAGATGCTTTTGCATTTCCCCATCTCTGTCAGTGAGAAAACATTTTCAGACTGCTGACATCCAGCAAAACTGTACTGTGTGTGCAGTATGAAATGCTCCTGAAAAAGTAGAGCTGATGCTTGACATTGCGCACACCTGCATATTAGGGGAACAGAAAGCCTTCCTGTCCTTGAGTGTGCCCACATCCTGTGCAGGTGCTTGGAGAGGGATGCATACACAACTGATCTTCTCCAGGAAGACTGGAAAATTAGCTCTGACAGAGAAGTTTGCAGTTAATAATGCTACTCATTTTCAGCTGATAGAGATGTCTCTTATGCACTGAGACTGATTTGGGGATCTAGTAAAAACACTATTGCCTTCTTTCCCTCTTAATTAAATACAGAAATTATTTCTAGAACTACTCAGTACTCAGGTCAGTGTCAGAATGCAAAGTAAAAAGGCTAAAAGTCAATTACTTGAAATATCTAAAAAAAAATTCCATTTCAGTCCTTGAGTTTGTGAAGGGGGTCTGACTGTTAGCTATGAGAAACTACTGGACTTAGACTGATGAGAGCCTTCAGTCACTGAAGCCTGACAAAAAGCCACCTTTTCCTGAATGGGACAAACTTGTGAAAGTTGCATCAAGAAGGCTTTGTGCAATCTTATTTCTTGGAAAAAGGTCGCCCATAATGTTCACTAATATATGAAAACACACAGTGGGAATAACTCAGTTAAACCATTAATTGTATCACCCTGCTGTGATTAGAGTGGCTCATTATCTCCTGGGCGGTGCTAGGGTGTTTAGGGGACACGGGTTTCCTGTGTCCAGCCCTTGTGTTGAAGTGCTGAGAAATGCCAGAAGGTCTTAACACTGAGCAGGGTTTCTTTTAAACAAAGCAATGCCTTACTGTCTATGTTTCTGTAGCAATGACCAAGGAGCTACTTAGTTTCTTGCCAATTTGCCTGTGTCCTTAAGGTAGTGCCACCAGCTGGTTATCTTCATTCTGCTGTAGATTGTGACTGGCATATCAATAGCTCATCAGGTTCTGTTTCCTGCAAAAAGACTGGAGAATGCAACATGCCACAGAGAGGAGGAAGACTATATAGATTTCTTTTCCCCCCAGAGCAGTAAGGATGCATTTCTCACCTGCCCATCCCCTAAAAAATACTGATTGTGTGCTCTGCTCATCATTAGGGCCTTTAAAAAAGATGAGGACAAAATAATCCTTCACACTGTAGGATGTCACTGTCTCTGTATGGCCTCTGTGCAGACATGAAGCTCCCTGCAAACCCCACAAAGGAGCCTGTCAAACTGGTAATTGTGATTTCCAATTCCAGCAGGCCTTATATATTCCAACAACTAAGCCATTGAAATAGTAGCATTTGCAGTATTTCTGTTAGCGCTTAGAGATAATCTCATTGTAAAATGTAGCTCATAAAAACAAATATGACTCTGCTTTACCCAGAACCCTCCTATTTTTGGCTTTTAACTGTAGATTATATGACTTCTGCCCGACTCATTGTGGGGGTCATAACAAGAAGGAAACACTCTTGGCATATTTCTTAATATGCTCTTCACTTAATGTAACATTTAAACCAATACACATGGCACAATATGCACTGTATAATTCTTGTCTTTTTTTTTTTAGAAAGTGTTGAGGGGATGACATAGGGAATAGAGTGAAGCTTATCATTAAGAGAGCTAGAATATGTCCCATCTGAAACCCAGGTGGGTTTGGCAGATGGATATAAAGTAGTAAACGGAATATATCAGTAGAGTGTGCAAGCTGGTGAGAGTTAACTGCCTGAGTTATTTTTGTTCAGTTGAGCCGATTGCTATTTTCTATAATGATAAATGAATTTCATCTTCCAGATTTTAAATTGGTATATTCCTCTGAATTTTTATAATTTAAAAAAAATTTAAACCATTTGGAAATTAATGTAATCAGGTCAAGAAAAAAAGAGTAGAAAATGAAAAATACTATTTTTACTATATATACAAAAATATATTTTTATATTTATATATATATATATATAAAGTTACAACATATATATTTCTCAATACACATTGAATTGACAAGTTATTATCAGAGTTACAGATCTACTAAAAACTTGCAGAAGAGTGCAGAAAAGTACTATAAAAAGCACAATTATCCTATATTGCCATAAAAGAAACAAACCATCTTTAAGATGGCAAACCCTCACTTCTTTTTGTTTTTGGGACCATTTTAGTTTTTGTCATTGTGGCAACAATCAGCTTTTAGATCAGCAATTTTCTATCTATTCATAGCAAGTGAACCTACTTGAAGTAAGTATCATCCAAAATGGGTTAAAAATGTAAAGAAATTGTCATGCTCTATCTTTCTCTCCTGTCCCCAGCTCTGAGTTCTCCCTGTGCTCAGGTACCCATTATCTTCATTGGCATGAGTTTGGTTTTGCTATTTGCTAATGCAGAGTTACAGCTCCAACCACTGGGCAGATGTTAGGTGTTTTGTAAAAATGGGAGACCCATCATGCCAGTTTAGAAGTAAAGATTTCACATATAGGGTACACATAGGGTACATGGGTACACATGCACATACCTACATGGTGTTCTCAGGCTGGGGTTTGGGACAGCCCGTAACCACATCCCAATCTCAGCTGCATCCTAAAATAATTCTGTTTCTGCCTAAAGTTTGTTTTCTTTTCAGCTCATTCCTGCCTCTGCTGTGTCTGCAAGGTACTAGTAGGTAAAGCTTGCATTTTGGGGAAGGACTACTCTGTCATTTCTTCAGGGTTGATGGAATGCAGTGTGGCTTTTGGATTGAGCTGTCTGCTTATTTGTTTAATAAAATACTCCAGATCAGTTTTCTGAATGTTTGTTTAAGCATCAAATGCCTCGTATGAGCTCTTCTTTGGTGAAAAACCCATGAAAAAAGTCTTGACATGTCCCACAGCAGCACACAGTGATTTGAGTGTTTGTATTGATATATATTTCATTGTTTCAGAGCTCTGCAGTCAGCTTGAATGCATATGGGGCCTGCTGGTCCTCCCCCACCTGAATTCTGCTCTTCTTCCTTCCTCTACAGACAGTAATCAGTAGCTGGGTTTTAAAGCACGTAACACAAATTGCAAAAGTTCCTCTTGACCAGTGGGAAGAAAACAATCCCCTGTTAAATTCCAGTCTGCTCCTGCTGTCAAATGCCTTTTTGTGCTCTCCTCCCCTCCCTTTTGTCTACTTTGTGCTCCCCTCTGAATTTGCACACAGCTTTTGTCTCTTCCAGGAGTCACTGAAGCAGAGACTTTGCAGAGTTCCAATCAGCTCATATTGTGGCAAGTTATCTCCCACTGCAGCCTGAAACAGGAGATTTCTAGCCCTGCCTGAGTGGCTAAATTGACCATAGATTATTTTTTATTCCATACCTAATTCCATTAAAAATCTCTGCTATAAGGAAGGCAGTCACTGAACATGAAGTTTCAGCAGTGTACACACCATGGCAACTACAATAATGTCTATAGTATCTTGGACTATTTTAGCTAGTGTGTTGTTTTGTTTTTCTCCATAGTAGCATAATATTTTAAGAGGAAGATAGTAGAATGATGAACTATGCATTGCATAACATTTTCATTTGTCCTGCAACACAGTGTCTCTGTTATGGTTTCTGTCATAATTCTCTTAATACTGAATTCTGCTTGTTATTTCGCATTGTATTTCACAGGTATACCCTGAACCTTCATTATGTGGTCATGAGGTAGCAATAACAGCACTGTTGTGGAAGGTGTGGATTTAGGGCAAATAATTGCTGTAGCAAAACCAAGATGCATGTGGGGTTTTTACAGTTGCTTCAGCACAAAAAAGGCACAAGAGATTCTTGAAAATTCCTAGAGGTGCTGCTTCCAAAATTTTTGATGGGAAACAATGGAGCCCCTGTTGATACTAAGGTATTCAGGGTGACTAAAATTACTTGTTTATTTGAGACCTGAGCTGATAAGTCTTATATTCTCTACCTCTGCTATGTTCTTTTTTACTTCCAAAACATGTGAGATGTTTAAAAAAATCCAGGCTCAGAAACAGAAGTCATACCTCAATTATTTCTACACCTATGGATCCTACCACCTCTGTTCATAGTGGGATATGATGCAACCCTGCAGGAAGCAGCTTTTATGCCAATGTACAGTAGGATGTACCTCCCATACACTGCTTAGCAATGTTTCTTTGCCAAAATGAAACATCTTAATCTTTCTTACCAAACTTTCTTATCATGCAAAAAGAGTTCTACAAATCAGATGTAAGTTCTCTGAGGATGTCTTTGCTTCAACATGATGTGCCAAGATCCAAGGTACAATTAATAATATTTTAGAAGTTTGTGGGTTTCCCCCAGTAATGAATAAAACATTGACCAGAAATATTACCCTGCCTGCTGGAATTTACTACCCACTGGACCTGCAACTATTATACTGAAAATCTGATAGTTTAAGTTTGTATCTGCATTTCACTGTCCAACACCCTTGCTACTATTGGGAACCAGCTAGCTCTTTGGTGTGGATTTTACGCGTCAAATACGTCAAACACTCCTCTCAGGTGTCAGTGAAGAGCCCTTGCTAGGGTGTAATCACACCTCATGGTTCAGTACCTCTTCACTTGCATGTTCATCTTTGAAGACAGCTGGATCTGATGCAAATATTTATTTTCTTTCTTTCAAGAGTTTCCCATTGCTTTGATTCAATGGAAGGAAATAAGAAGAAAAATGGTCTAGAAGAGCAGAAGACCTGTGAGCATCAATTTCTTGTTCAGTATAGTATGAGAAAATCAGTAATGTCTTAGTTCATTTCTTACCCAGTTAGGCAGCCAGCCATGCATCCAGCCACCCTTTTCTTTTCTGACAAAGATAAGTCATAGTTTGATGATGTTTTTGTATCAAGAACTTGGCTCACAGCACAAATATTTGCCCCTGTACACAGCACACAATCCTTCATTTGTAGCCCATGACTCAAATAATGGGAGAGTTGTGCCTTAAAGAACAAACAAGCAAACCAATGCCATAACACAGATGCAGTTCAAAGCTACATCTTATTAATTATCATGTTAGAATGGGGACAGCACAACTCACAGAAGTCTGTACACTGGTGGAGCAGTACTGAACATTGAAATTAAAATGCAAGTAATGATTTGAAATTGGATGTTCATTTCCACAAGTGGGACAACTCTTAAACTCATTCTTAAAAATAGGCACCATGATATCTGTGCATAAGAAGGAAATGCCTGCATTTCTTTTTTGGTTTTTTGGCTCAGGGTGTTTAAGGATCAGTGTAAGGATCAGATACTTTGAGTGGAGCACAGATGTCTAAAACAGGCAGTGTTTGTAGCACTTCCTTTCCATGCTGTATTTAAGACCATATATGCAGAAAACAGTATATAACAACACAGATATATATGAAGAAGAGTTACCATCAGGATATGTGTTTGCCCATTTAGTCTCTCTTTCCCAGAGAAAGATATTCAATCTTGGGTGTTTGACTTGCCTTTTGAACTAGTCTGATAGATCACTGAAGCATCACAGAGTCCAATTAATGCTTCAACTGACCTCATTTGAATTAATGCAATTACTTTAGAGATTACTTTCATCCATTTAGTTATTTATAGCTTTCAGGTTTTATGTAGAAAACCTCTGCACTCTAAGAAACAAGATACCAAGAAAATAAATTTGCTAAGTATATTAAAAAGTTGATTTCCTTTCCCTAGGGATAAACAGAGAATTGCAGTCAAAGATAAATCACTGAATAACCAGTCGCTTATCACTTATCACACAATGATAATGAGTGTAATACTTATCATTCAGAATACAGAGGAAAGGTACCATATTCACAGAGATACGGGAACTGCTGGCAAATGCTATATTTTTAAGTGGTGTATTCACATTTCTTATTGTAAATATTCCATCCAAATGTGGAAAAGCATAGAGAGGTGCTTGGACACATAGATTATATTTCCACACTTAGAGCCATTCACAGCTAGGTGACTTACCAGATACATCCTTTTCTCATGAAAAACATAAATAAATAAAACAAACAGAACAGATCTTTATACCAGAAGTTACAGCACTGCATTGGTACATGGTACATTGGTTCAGATGTCAACTTCACTGTATCCAATAATTTTAAGCAAAGAAATTCCTTCAGGACACAGAGGTGGAGATCCACGTGAAGAATAGGCCAGTCTGGTTCATAAACATGCAGCTCAGATGCTGATGACTGACAATTGAATCTGTGTTTCAGATCATGTTCAAATGAAACGTGAGAAAAAATTCGCTTTCAAGGTTAATTCTTTAACTTATTTGTCAAATGAGGGATGGATGAACATATCTTCCTTATTCCTCTTTCTATCATACCAGCCCATAATGATGCTGTGAGGAAATCTTGGTGTTCAGAGCACCCTGTTCTGGTGGGACATGATATCTGGCAAGTCAGGGTTAAAGTAGCAATAACTTAATCTCACCAAAATTTTAATGATTATATTTAGACACATTTGCAGGAACTTTGGCAACCATTTTGCATTATTCAGTGGAACCAGTGTGCTCCAAAGCATGGACTTGAGTCTCATCCCATGAATATCCCCATGAGGGATCTGCTGGAATATCCAAAGCTTCCCTGCTGGTATGAGACATATATTTTCTCTGTGAGGAGCCAGATATTGAAAAGAAGAATGCAAGAAGCAGACCCAGATGCCCTTCTGATGCTCCCAGGATGCCAAGTCAGACTCAGGAAGCATTCACAGATGTTACAAGTTAGACCTAGTGCATTTTCTCCTGTCAGGGAGAAAAAAGGACTCAGGAACTTGAGTGGCTAACTCAGGAACTCTTGATGGCTAAGTTCCTTTGGCGTGCAGGGAGCCCTCAGCAGTGACCCAGTACCAGTTTGTCCAGTCACATCAGAGAAGTCTCAGGAGCAAAATGAAATAGATAGATTGACTGATACCTTACTTGCATCTGAATTCCTGTGGGTAGTGCCTTTCTGCTAGACCTTTCTAGTTCATTTCAGGTATTTTAGCTGAGCTCAAATCTTTTTATCTAATAGATAGTTAAAAATCAACTCTAAATATAGTGTAGTGTAACTGTGTAATGATATGTTTATGTTCAGCTATGGGAAAAAAAGTAAGTGAAAAGAGTAACAGTTAACAGTGTCACCTCCTGTTGTGCCCAAACTGTGAGATGCAGAAACTGGAGACAGCCTGCATAAAATTAACAAATAGCTGATCTGTGGAACCATATATTCAAACCTGTCTACAAAAGATTCTTCTCTCCTCTACAGTAATCAGGCTGCATTACAATGGAATATGACAAAAATACTTTAAAAATGAAAATTAAATAGCTCAAATTCTTTAATAGAGGGAATTTTAAAGAAATTTTTACCATTAAAAATTCCTTCATTTTAACTACAATAAAGCTATTAAATAATAGAAGCAAGAGGATGGATAAAGCTGCTTTGTTGCAGCTGTGTCAGAAAAATTAGTAATTCCCCAGGGGTTAACAACTGATTTGCTCTGATCAGACTGAAGGGTGATGCAGTTCTAGTTTCTCCTTCCTTTTTAAAAATGTTAATTAATTTATCATTACACAAGGTATCTCTGAGTTTATTTTCTCCCAATGTATCCTGGAAACAGAAGCAACAGAAAACCAGAAATAGGTTCAAACCACAGACTTTGGATCTAGATTTCCGACACATGAAATCTCAATCTGGAGTTTTGATATAGACTTTGATGCAGATAAAAAGGCATCTCCAAAACTGATCTTTAGAGCAGTGAGTTTTGTAACACTGACAGCCCCATAACCCAGAAGCATCTCAATCTGGGGGTTTTGTTTAGTGTCTGTTGCTGCTTGTCTTTGTCGTTCCTTTCAAAACACTTTATAAAGACCAGAATCTAGTGGGTAGCAGCCCAAAACCTGCCAAGACTTAATAATGCCCTCTGCACTAGCAAGGAGTTACAGCTCATGGTCACAGGGTGCTCTTCACAAAATGTACTGTGAAAATTTGAGGGGACATATGCTTGAAATTTTTAATATTTTTCTTATTTATTTATGAGCATTCTTAAATCAACTCACACCTTGTTCAGGCATTCCTATACATAGCATTATTGTCTTTTAAAAGTGTGCTTTGCCATGAAATGAGACAGTGGTGTCTTCTTCTTTGAATAAAAGTAATGATCCCTTTTCCTGGAACCAAATGCCTGAAAACATCAGCTCAGTTGAACTGCTCTGACACACAGCCTCATGTATTCTTTGTATATCTGATCCCAAGACCAACAAAATTATTAAAGAAAACTTCATCCCAAACTGAGCAGGCATCAGAGACCAAGGCCTGTCACCATCTCCGTGGCCAAATGATCTCTTTGAAAATATGAAGGTCTTGAAGCTAGTCTGAGTCTAAAATTTTTAAATTAAAAAATCATAAATTTATAGCCTCCATATCAGGAATTCAGATATTTGTACCCACAACTCACTGGTTCTTACTTAGGAACAATCCCTAGTCAGTCCTTCAGTCTGAAGGCCTCCTTGTACTTCTTTGTTCATGGCAATGGATTCTTTGAAATCTTTGATGTGAAATAAGTGATGTGAAATTCTTCTGACAATCACTCAGTTTGGTACCATAAAAACTGGTGGAGTCAGGCAAAAAGAGAGTGTTTGGCTTTCCCAACAAGTACAAATTCGATTTCTAATGCAGATGTTTAGAAAATGCAGAAAAGAAGTAACTACATGAACTTCATTTAGGCCTATTAGAAAAATACTAAAACTGTTTAACTGAGTTGGAGTTTTGCAGACAATTTTTGACATGCTGTGATGTTACTGTAATCAACATAGAAAAGTTCCTATGGATGGTTTTCCTATGGTGAAAACCAAGGATTTTCACCACAGGTAATAAATACAGCATTTTGTGAAGAAAATATCCTCATCATTCATTTCAAAGATCTGTTGACCCTGCTTTGAAGTTTTCATTTACACTCAGTCATTTAATTTTTCCTTCATATTACTGCATGTTGCTTTGACAGTGCTTTACCTAAGAATGACAATGCATCTGGAAGTCAAAATCCTGCTCCTGAAAAATCTCTAATCCAGCTTGACAATGCAGGAGTTTTGAGAATGGTGGATGAGCTTCTAATAGAGTCCAGCAATAAGATGTGTTTAATGTATAAGTGCATTTTTGGAAGGATTAATCTGCAACAAAAGCATCCCCATTCCTGGAAAACTTGGGATACAGCAATTTTATTTTTTAATTCTCTGCTACTAAAACTGAGGAGAAGATGTCATGTCATTACAGAATGGAAAATACAGCCTCTGAATGGTTTAATTTGTGCTGGAGTTGCACAGTTCAGAGGCTGAATTTGACACATCTCGTGCATTGTGGACTGGATCATTTTGGTGCATTGCCAGTGTGAATAAATCTTTGTGCTGGTTCAGAGGAGAAATTTGGCCAATGCACAAAAAGAAGGACAATGGGGAAAGGATTTGGCAGTGTCTGCAAATACCCCGGAATCTGCACTGGCTGCTGCAACACAGCGACATGTCAAATGAGGGTATCAGAGAGCAGGACTCTGGCTTTTGGTGTCCATGTTTTGTGTGCACTTTCCTGACGGACCATCCCTCTAGCTGGGGCTGATTTTCTAAGATTTAAGTTTTCTCTTCAATTAAGACAGTAATAGTATTTCAACAGTGTACTTTAAAAGGTTTCAGCCAATCTTCTTGAATTATTGTAAAGTCAGATAAAAAGCCTGGAGTAGCTGCAACAAAAGCATTGTTTTCTATAGTGCACCTCAGTCACCTCCTAAGCCCATATTCTATAAAATAAAATTTAGCTAATAGAGTTCTTGACCTTGCAGCTACAATTTCTAATTGAGTAAAGCTAGTCAGTGGGCTCTTATTTTTGTAATATAGCATTTCCCATGTGGTGGCTGCTCATCTCACCATCCAGCCACGTTGGTTATTTTACTCAAAACTTGTTTTAATATACCCTGCAGCACCTAGAACAAGAAACACACACACTGTATATCCGTCATTTCCATGTCGATGAGGAGAAAACAAAGGGATAATTATAAACTGCATCTCATATTGTTACTCTTGCACTCGACATGTGCATCTTTTTTTTCTTTTCCACAATAAAGTGATTCTGCTGTGGAGATAGCACCAGGTGCATGGGGGTGACCTCACACACACACACCAAATCGGGAGCTGACATCCATCACACTTTGAAATTTTGGATTTCATCATTTCCTGATCTTTCTAAAGGGATCACAGCACCTGGCCCTCACAGCTGTAGTTCATTTAGAAAGCAATTTAAAAACCGAGAAAAAAGCAAATGACATCTTGCTGCCTCAGCCTTGTCATTAAGTATAGCAGAATGGCCTTCATTTATGAGACACATGGCTAAGAATTAATATCTTTCAGTGCTTTCTCAAGTTGAGATTACAAAAGGTTTGAAAGACCACTAAATAATTAGTACTATGACTGAGGCAAGCAAAAAAAAAAACCAAACAAAAAACAGCAAACCCAAAAACCCCCTCTCTTCTTCATTATGGATATTGAGAATCACACTGACTTCAACATGTTCCAAATGCAGTGGCCTTTGAGCATTTTGTCCTCGCTATACAGTAAACCTTGAGCTTCTATTTCCTCCCCTTTTCATCCTCTTTAGTACTGGAAGCTTTGTGCATATGGATACCTTCTCTGCACAGTTAAATGCCCTTTTGCACACAAACTGTTTTTCTGCATCTTCAGGGGCTGCACTGAAGTTAAAGTATTTTAAAGTTTTGTACAATACAATCCCTTTTCCTTCACTGCTCTGCTACACTGTGATTTGTTTCTTCCTTTTTTTTTTTTTAATTTAAATTTATCATTTTATGGCTGACTTTAATGCTTGTGGAATGAATGGCTAATGACAGCGGCTAGAGCCAGCCAGCATGCGGGCAGGTGCTGTGCGAGCTCTCCCCACGCAGCTCTGCCAATGCATGGCAGAGCCGCAGCATCCTGCCATGCCCCCGCCTGCCCGCCCCTCTCCTCGGCACAGCCCTGCCCGCGCCGCCCTGCCCAACTGCGGCCACGCTTCTGCAAGGAGAGTTCAGGAGGTTTTATTCTTCTTAAGGACAATGCACTCTTGGGAGTTTTAAGAAAAGCCCCTGGTCTTGGACGTGTGCCCGTCCCGCCTGTGCAGTGGGAACCTGGGGAAATCATACCTGTTTGTCATCCTGCCATGAGTCTTCATGTGGAGCTCAAATCTGTACTGCCCAAAGTGTCCTCCCATCCCTTCCTTTGGGTTAAACTCACTATTTTCTGAAAGTTTTTCGAAAAACAGAGCTTGTACACTGGGCAAGTAGAGGTGTTTAACCCTTTCAGGCAGTACAGCTGGAGTTACAAGCATCATCTGATGAGACCCATTTTTATATGACATATTTATGTCATAGAAATAATAAGGTAACAAAATTCTCATTTGCCCTGTTGATTCAGTAACCTTGGATAAATTTGAAAGGATTTCACATGCAAATGCAATTTAAATAATGAATCATTGCTTTTTTTTCTTATTGTGTTAACTCAGTGCACTACTAGCTGCTGTATTTAGAGGGCTCCTATTTCAGTTCAGAGAAGTGCAAATGGGCATTTTGGTCTTCTGAAGTCACCTCTGAATCTTTCCCTCGAAGAATGCTCTCAAGCTTTGCACTAAAGAGGATGTCAGGACCCAAGAGGATGTCAGGACCCAAAACCTTTGAGTCCATCTCACTGGACAGAGTCAGGCACCATGTTTGCTGATAGGGGCTGGATGCTGGGACTGTGTGCAAACATGTGTGTGGGCTTAATGGCTCAGTGCTGAATCTCAGCCTCGTAGCAATGATACCCAAATGGATTCTTAGTGCTTTACTGAAATCTTCTAGGGTTGAATCCACTTACTGTCAATTAACATCAAACTAAACAATTATAGCTGTAGATTTTAAATAATTTTCACTGCAAGGTAAACATTTCAGACAGGGAGAAACCCCAATAAAATCAATTAACCCTTCTGGGGATGTAAAAAGGATTTGCACCATTCCCTTTCCACTACCACTGTTCTCTCTGTTCCACCACCTCCAAGAAAATCCTCTTCCTGAAAGGTTATGCTGTATTTTAGTTAAACTGCTCATTGTCTTAGGACTCTGCTGATCAGAAATTCATGTTCCTCTGGGCCTTTTTGGGCTACCCTGCCTTTGCATGTGGCTTCAGACAACAGCAGGACACATCTTCTCTCTTGCCAAACAGTATTTCTGTCTTCTGTACTAGCTCATTCCCCAAAATGCCACACCCAGCTCTTCCCTCTGAGAGTCATATCCAACTGACTCTGTGCATGCAGAGCTTTCACTAGTAAATAATCTCAGGGAGCCAAATGATGTGTTCTGGAGGGGGTAGTGCTCTTAGAGGCTATTGGCAGTCGTTCAGATGACAACCAGCTGCAAAGAGCTTTAAGAACAGTGTTATACACATACACACACACACACAAAGAAAAGAAAAAAAGGGAAAATTGTTGACTGAAGACATATTGCCCTTGATTGAATAGTGAGAACCTGCTGTCAAGAAAATAGATATTTGGGAATCCAAAATAACCCCAAAAAACAACAACAACAACATAAAAAACCCCACACAAACAAAAATACGAAAAAAAACCCCCAAACAAATAAACAGAAAACCCCCAAAAAATTTGGTCTGTAAATTAGCCTTCAATTCAGCTTTCAGTTGCTGACGACAGAGAGTGGTGATTTCTGCTTGATTAGCCCCTGAGTTCACTTATGTTTTTCCTATTGCCTGTTAATTTTACTGCAGGGGCATTTTTGCCTGGAGTTTGGTGAGTAGGGATCTCTGTAGGAGTAGAGTAACTCATGAGCACTCTAACTGGCACAGCTCCCTGTAAAAGGTATTGACAGAAATAGTAGCAGAAAAAGCCATGTTCTGACTGTATCCACTACCTAGACTGTGGCCTTCCAGACTTTCACAGAACACACTTTGACAAAGGTATATAGGGTGCTAATGATTGCTGTTCAAGTTGCATTACACATAACTGGTTCCTGAGTCCCTGGGAGAGTAGACCTTAAAGTGTTTCTGTTTCCCCTTGAAAGGGATGGAGTTGAAGTAGAAATACAGCTGTATAAGCTCTGTGGGAGAAAGTTGGTTCCTATTATGGGGAAAAGCCAAATATTCATCAGCGTTTCCAGAAAACAATGCACAATTATTTTTGCAAAGAGAAAAGTTTAAAATCTATTCTGTTTTGTCAGATACCTCTCTACAATTATGAAAACACCGCTGTCATTTTCTGAGACATACTGTCTTTCTTTTCCATGCTCTAATCTCCCATAACTAGAAATAGTTTGTCTCTACTGGATATTCAACTTATTTGCCTAGGTTCTTGATGTGATCTCATTTTCTCAGCAATTATTTGTGCATCCTATGAGCTCCATAGGAGAATGGCACTTAATATGGGAATTTAAAAGGTAGACAACATGCTGAATTTCAACATGAAGTCACATCAGACCCATGAAAGACCAGAAATGTCTATTGGAATGCTACCTCTGTGCCCTGGCTGTAGACAAAAACTGGAAAACTCACGTGGATGACTACAGTCACCCTCCTGACTCTGACATACAACCAAGTCACCACAGTCCAAGCAAACAAAAGCCAAGCTGCTGCACTTGTACAGGCTTTCAGAGTCTGCAAGCGCAGTGGAACTGCAATTTCTTTATCCTGCAGTCAGTGAGAGCTGCTTTAAAACAGTGTTGCACTTGCCATGGACAGCAAATAAAGCACACAGTGATGCCTGTGGCTGTTCAACTTCACGGGTGCACAAGCACAGCCCCAAGCTGATTTGTGTCCACAGGCACTGATGTAATGCAGCCAGTGGTGATGTCAGCAGCGTGTTGCTGCACACGTGGGCACACTTATTCTCAGTACTGTGGGTGAAGGAGGAAAAGGGTAGAAAGTTCATTCTTCATCAAAAGAATTTTGAGAATGTCAGCAGATGAAAACAGAGACATTTACCCAAATTTTAATGAATCTGTACATTATCAGAGGTCTGGGGAATATAAAACTGTAATTTCCAAAAAATATATAGTCAATTATGCTTTGGAATCATTTAATAATATTATCTACACTCAGAATATTTTAAATTCATAACTAGATACATAGGTCAGCCTCCCAGCACAAAAAACTAGCCTATTTCAGTGCCCTGAATTACAAAACTCAATCCTGAAAAGCCTTTTTTCTGCAAAACAGAAACTTCTTAAATTCCTACCAGAGAAAAGAGTTTATGAAACTCATATACATATATATATTTCTAAATGTATATATATACACTGAGAACATACATTGATGTTCTTTCTGACTGTTGTGTTTTGCACAGTCCTGCTTTTAAAACATGGCAAGGTTTTCTGCTTTCATCTCTCTACATTTTCCATTCCAGTATCCCAGATTTACTGTGTTCCAAGAGTTAAACCATACAATAGTTAGAAGTTAATTTGCTTTCCTGCCCCCAAAAACAAACAAGAGAAGAAGGAATTTAACCTCATATCCTCATTCTGAAATTAGCTCTATTGTCAAAAGATGACAGCTGTATCCTGATTTCAAGAATTTCATGTTGGAATTAAGCAGCATTTTTGAAACCATTGTGTTACTTCAAACAGATCCATAATGGTCCCTCAGCAAACCATTTTCAGAAGACTTGTGTAAGTAAGATAAAAAGACACCATTTCTGAAGAGATGCTTTTATGGGCTAGGTCAGAGTGCTCTTTCCATGTTGTTCATTCCCAGTCGAATTTCCTAATAGCCTATCTCCTCAGCTAACAGATGCCCAGCCTCATGTCGGAACCAGATCGAGCCACCACTGAGATGATATCCAGCTCCTTTCTTATTGAGCCGTTTCCCTAGCAGATGGTGCAATGCTGCAGGCACACTCCTTCCTGTTAATTACCAGCCTTCGCTACAGATGGAAATGTCAGTCAGCCTCACAGGTCCTGGTTCCTGCCATTGCCTCAGTCCACAGCCCTCTACCTAGGCAAGATGCTGCCAACACACACCATGTGTTTTGTGACTGCTGACTAGGCAGGCAACAAAAAACAACTTAGTTCATGAATATTCATGGAGGAATGTTTAGAGTTCTGTTCATCTGCAGTGCTTATAGATCTGCTTAAAGGAGATTGCACTTTCTGAGGAGCCCTGTGCCCCTTGTTTTACTGTGGTGTGGGCAGATGAGTTATCAAAGTGTGTTGCTATAGTAACATATAAAGGGCTATTAAATGCCTGTCGTTTGGAGACTCCTATAGGCACTTCAGTTTCTGGCTGCCATTTTTTTTCCATACCTTAAGTGCCCCTTAATTATTCTTGCCCTGCAATAACAGACCAGTAGTCACCAGGCTGAACTGATTATCTAATAACTGTTGCTTTTCATTAAAGCTTGATTACCTCATTATACATAACCAATATGAATTCCTTGATCTTTCCTCGTATCCAAGCACTGTAAACTGAGACAAATGAAATTTTGTGTAACCTTTATAAATTCATTAGACACATTTATTTTAATGGTCATAGACTACTAGTAATCAAAAATACATTTTCAGAAAGATTTTTTATGAAGTTTGAGTTAGAAGATTAGGAAAATATCTACCATGGGTTTTTTTCCTTTTTCTTTCTGTTATCTTTTTCTTTTTATTTTCCTTTTTCTTTTTTTGTCTGAAGGTAATTCATTCTCTTGTGAGAATCTGTGCAAGTGTAATGTGTAGTTATTAAAATAGCAATATGACTCAGAATGTGCCAATAATATTCTTCAGTTTTTGACTCATGACTGTTCATGAAGTGAGAGTTTAGATGTTCCAAATCAGAAAAGCAGGCATCTAGTTTATGTTAAGAACACACTTTTCAAGAAAAGGAGAGTTGTATTCCAATTCCAGCATGCAGAATGAGCAATATGTACAGGAGTAGGGGATGTTTAAACAACAGCATTTTGCATCCACTCTGGGCTTATTGTTGTCAGTCTGCTAATGCTTCAGCAACAGAGCAGAGCACCCGGAGATACCTGAGAAAGACATGTGCTGTTTCTTTGAAAGAACTGCAAGTCCTGACCAAAAAAATGTCTCTAACAAATCAAACAAGTATACTTTTCAAGCATTGCTACTTTCCTGCACATTTATCTCCATAGAAGGGGTGAAAGTGACTGCTGAATTTTCTCTTTCTTCCTTTGTTTATATTGTTCTAATGGCATGGACTGCATTCACATAATTGTTAACTGCTATGGGATGATGGTTTTCAAGGGTCTGAGGTACTTTCTACAACACCAGAGAGCACAAAAGCTGTCATGTTTCTTGGTCCATTATATTTGGGGGTTTTTGTCACAGAAATATGTTCTGATTTTGTCTTCACTACAGAGAATCTGAAAAAGCAATGCAAGGTATTTCCAAGGTTTATTTCAATTTCTAGGTCCTACAACGTATTATTTCGACAGTAAATAATTAAATGTAATGCTATAGCCTATTATTTTTTCAAGTATATTTAGGTTTCTCCTTCCAAGATGAAATGACAAAATCTATATTATTACCAGATTTCTGTCAGATGCACAGGGAAGCTGAAATTGCCAAACTTCTGTATTAAAAAGGATACAAAAAGGCTGTGAAAGTTTGGTGATTTTCTTATGTGCTTGTAAACCTGAATCTTGACTTTGTAAAGTACTGTTTGAATCAATATGTAGGCTACCCACACATGTGACTCTTTACACTGTAAAGCATTTATTGTTCTTCAAAAACAACCATGATGTGAGAGGACATGGCGTTCCAGCTGCCAAAGCTCAGATCTTATGAGAGGCAACTATATATCTATTAAAGCTTATGAACTCATTCAAAATATATAATCATAATAGATAGCCTTATATTCTACACAAACTTGATAATATTGTATAATAAGTTACAAAGGGCAGTTTACAGTTCCATGACCAACACCTGGCTGGCTCTTCATACAGCTGCTGTGCAGCCAAATTTATTCTCGGTGGAAGGTGATTTAATTCCAAATTTCTTTTCTCAGCCTTTCTCATCTTGCAGTTTAGAAGTATTTATTTCTCATTACAGTTAAATATTTTTGTTTTCTTAAAATTTCCAAGTATGACTTGCTGAGACTTAAACAGCTGAAACATTGAGTTATGTGAAGCAACTTTACTCCAAACCTGCAGCAGCTCTGGCTGTAGGTAGCTGCAAGGCCCAGCTCCCTTCTAGTGTCTGTGCTCTTTGCACAAGGATCAGGGCACAGGGAAGAGGGTGGATATTTTACTAAAGCCTGCTGCATGGATAATATATTTGTAATGAGTTTTGAAGCAGTATGCTAAGATAATTGAAGTTCCAGTCTCAGAGAACTGGGGGGCCGTGGCAGCTCTGCTGCTGTTTTGTGGGTGGGATCTCCTCAGGCAAGCACAGTAACCTCCTCATCTGGTGCATCCTCATCTTTCTGCCAGCACATGCACTGCTCAGCAAGGAGAAAAAGATTTTCCCAATGGTAAAAAAGCTCTGGGGAAAACAGACTCCATAGTCACCAAGGAAAGCATTGTACCTGCCATGAGCACTGGAAGAACTATGCCTGTTTAACTGATCAAGTCAGCAGGTTTCACAGCAATCCAGGGAACCCATAGCTGACTGTTTTGTCAAATTGACACAAAAGAAGTCTAAAAGCCAAATTATTACATTAATTCTAAAATAATACTGGTCTTGTTTTTATTCTTTTAATCACTGCAGTAATCTAATTGATATAAGTAGGCTATTCAGAGAAATGAGTGCTCAGATATTGTTCCACATTTTACATTGTTGTTTCTTTATTGCAGCAGAGCCCGGGTTATAATTTTCATAGTGTCTTTGGACTTGCATGTTCTGTTGTTCCTTTCATCATTAAATGAAGATGGCAGTTGAGGAGGATGACAAAGTTCCTATAGGGTAAAAAAGAAAGATTAAAAAAAGTAGATGGACAAATTTAGACATGTGTGGGTGGGAATAACATCAAAACAATTTTTTTTTAATTAACAATGACGCATTTCAAATGTCATCTTATTTTTTAAGTCCTAAATAATTTACATTGTAACCACTGTGCAGTCACCTGCAAGAGTGATATGCATTTTAGCTAAGGGTGAACACACATGGAAGTACTTAGGGACTGTATGAACTAACCTCTCCCTCAAAACATGACCAAAAGGAAAATAAATCTTGACTATTTCATTTCTGATTATGTGAAAGAACACACAAGTGACATCTTGCACACATATATGGCCATTTCCATTCCATGACTACAACACTTGCCCATCCTATATAGCACACTAAACTTGTAATACAGAAGAAGATACTGCAGAGTTCTTAGACAATAATGGAAGAGGAAACAACTATTTATAGCAATTCCTACAGATAAATGATTATACTTCCTTATTGAATCTACCTTACCAACCACAATTTGGATCCTTCAATGTTCATATGTCAAATAGCTGGGCTGTATCAAGCTGTCACAAATATTTTCTTCAATTCTTTAAATTTTCTACAGCCCTCAGTGATTCCACCTTCACACAACACATTTGGTGGGCTTTGTGCTGTGTGATTTGTTTGGCTGCATGTATTCATTGCAAGTTTGTAGAACTTTTTATTTTTTGTTTAAATGTGCTGTATTTCATAATTTAAATGAAGTGGCTCGAGAGCAAATACATGCAACAGGAAGTGCAGAATTAAAAATGGAAACTATGAATATTCTGTGTGCTGCCAGGATTTTGCCTGCAAGGACTCTGCTCTTTTCATCAAAGCAGACCTGGAACAATTTGGTGATGAACTCTCAGGGAAACCAAAAGGAAAATTTTAAGTCTCTGAACTCTTGTTACAGGGTAATACTTGTTACTCAAGGATGTCTACCCTGTAGGGATTGAGTGAGTTTATATTGCTCAAGGATGATCATGGAGGAAACACAGCTTGCATTATATGCCAAGTAATAAGTGGAGAATTGGCATGTGAACTGAAACAGAGCATCCTCTGTGGACTGGACAAATGAGATCTTGTCAAATGCCCATGATCTCCCCAGTCAGCAACTTATCACCACAGCTCCCATGCTGACACTTGGGGTTTAAAAAACTCATAGCCAGGGCTCCTACACATCAGGGCTTAGGTAGAGGGCTTAATCCCACCCACCTAACTGCAGATAAACAGAATCCCACTTCTTTATAGCTTTTTATTTTTGGACACCTTTGCCACCTTTTCTACTGATCCCATTCTCAGAGTTACTGCTGCCATGGCAGCCTACAACCTTGCTTGTTCCCAGCTGGAATGGCTAAAATGTAGATTCTTCTGACATCAGAAAGGATTTCTCCATTAGGTCAGCTGGTGGGAGGTGGTAGGCTAAGAAAAAAGTGAACAGATTTAGCATGTACCCAAGAGTGTTTATGTTGAGATGGTTTCCTTTTTTTTCTTCTGCAGTGTGGTTAAGAACCCTTAAGTACTGTAATTACAGGTGTAGCATAGAGTTCAGGAGGTCTTTAGCCTTTTTATTTTACTTATCTTCCTCAAGAATCATTACAGGGAAGCAAGTCAAGCAAGACATTTCATACTGAATGGAAAACACAGCTTCCTTTTTCCCAGTATTGTAAATTTATATGAGCATAAACATGTGCATGTACATGTCTGTAATTACAATAGAAAACCAAAACCACACAACAAAAACAACAGTAAAGGAAAGCTACTTGCATTGGATTGGATTGTTAAATGAATTAAATGTTAGAAAATTCCAAATAAAAGAGTATTTAATTCTGTTTCTGACATGTCTCTGAAATATTGGGCAAGGTCATATTTTCATGGCATCTTTCAATACATATACAAATAGGGGCAAATTAATGTTATCTTGAGATCACCTAATTCACTGGACTTGGACTTTGCAGCCTAAACAATGTCTTTAAGAATACTTTTGCATATGTTTTAGTAGAGAAAGGGTAGAATTCAACACTGTCACCTGCCAGAAAATCCTGATCAGCCACTGTGTCACATCATAGGCTATCACTGTCTTACATCTGTCCAGGAGATCAATTCTCTGTCCCTCAACAGCAGGACTTCACAGAAAGTCGACCGAAGAGGAAGTGGTCATCTTGCAGCTATATGGTGTTGGCAAGACATGAAGATAAGTTTGGGTCACTCTCTGTCAGGAATGATAACCAGCCATCCCATTCAGAGTTCCTAGAACAGTGCTGGTGGCTTCAGTTCCCAGGTTGCTTTTTTGGTACTGTCTTGCATGAGGTTCTCTGGAATGTTCTAGGATTGCAGCAATTGGTAACTTTCTCCTGGGAAAGCTCAGGACATAGCCATGCTCAACTCTATTCAGCTCAGCCAATCTGTGTGAAACTTCACCATGGAAAGGAAATGTACTACTCCCACCTGCAGAGGTTTCACATGCCCAATTACAAAGCCTTAGAGTGGAGAGATCAGAATTTCTCAAAGCAAAGACCACAAGGAATCCTTTACATGATCTGAAGAGTGAGATTTCCTGCTACCTTCTTTCTTAATGATTAGTGAAAACTTCCTGTCTCCTGTCATCACAAGCAAGCACAGCATGTAAACTCTTCCAGAAGTTGTTCAAAGTGTACAATATTTTTGTGGCAATAGCTGGAGCTGTGGTTTAGAAAATTAAAATGTTGGATAAAGACTCTTTTTATTTGGCTCAAGGATTGTTAAAAGGTATGCAGATACCTAGAAAAATACACAATGGACATCAGTACATCTCTGGAGAGGGACAGTGGGGTCAAAGGATGAAAGGTCTAACAGTGGAATTGCCTAATATGCTCCAAGACATTGTGATGGGAAAAGACTGTGTAGTTCTTCAGCCTGTTCAGCATCTCCTTATAATAGTGTCTATCTGGTTCTTACTCCTAAAATGGAAATATCAAACATGCTCACTTCTCTTAGCATATGTCTGAAAGGCTGTGAGGCTGTGACTTTTTTTCTTTGTTCTTGGAGTCCCCTTTTATTTTGTGAATAACCTTCCCAATCTCAGTTTCTTAAATGGATTTCCATAATTCCTTTTGCTGTTTCAGCACTTTTCCCCCGGGATCTTTTTTTTTCTCCAAACTACCATAGAACTGAGACTGCAATATCTGGGTTTTGTGATTTTATATTTAGTTTTCCTACTAGCAATTACTGTGAAACTACTTTCTTATGTCTTCCACTTCTAGCTTAAGGGTTTTTACCTAGTATGTCCCAGGAAAATAAATCCTTCCCTCTCAACATAGGTATTGAGTGAATGAGAGAACAAGAAGGTTTTGCTGTTTTAACATTTTCTACCAGTTCTGGAGAGTATCAGCAGAGTTTTGGTTAATGCAGTAGCCCACCAGGACATGTAAAGTACTTTCTAAATTGTTGCAAATAAATTGAGAAATCAGGATTTATTGGAACTCTTAAAAATACAATTGAAACAATTCTGCAGGATCTTAGAATGTGAAAGCAGAGGGGGGAAAGGCATAACTAGGACTACAGTGCTCCTGAAGCAGGATACCAGCAGTTTGGTATTTACTTCTCATTCCGTCATAGACTTTCAGCGAAACCATGTGTAGGAGATTCATTTTCCATGCTTCATCTTCTCACTGCAAAATAGGAATAAGATTTCCTTTTGCAAATACTTTCTTTTGTGCATGTTGAATATAAATTATTTGGGGACAGGGTTGTGGGGTTGTGATTCACACCACTTAACTTCAGTCATCTGCAGTGCTGATGAGCACACCGAAGGCAAGGTTTGTCAGTGGAGAGGGAGAGAACTTTGGGAAGTTGATGGTTCATTATTATAGAAACCTCTGTTAGGAATGAGTCATTCAATAAATACATATTGACTATCCATATTGACCACTTTAAATACCTATTTTTAGGTGGAGCTAAGTCCCAAACAGGTGTCTGTGTAAAATACAATGGAGCATATTTGTGACTTTACTTAAGTCCTTTTCTGAACAGATGTGTGACTTATTATATTTAAATCTTCTTCAAGCAGTAAGGTTTCCTCAAGAGGATGATTCATGGAAACATCTTGTCACAAAGGTTTTGATCTTTTTTCTCTTTTTTTTTTTCTTTGTATGTTTTTTTTAATCTTTTTTAAACTGCAGGAGAAAATGACTGATTATGGCTGTTAAAGTGCTTTGTCTGCTTGTGGTTAATTAGCAGGTGTCATTTCCCTGAAGTAGTGTGAATTATTCTAATGTAGGGGCAAAGCTTGAAAATAATGAAGTTATTCAACTTGTTTACACACAGCAGCAGACAAACTAACTTTGCCTAATTATGATTCTACTTTTGCAGAGTTGGGTTGAGAGTTCAGTCCTAATGTTTACTGGACTGTTTTCTGCTTTGAAGAAAATGTGGAGAATGAGCACATATCTTTTTAAACTAAAAGAAAAAAAATTCCAAAATAGATAAACAGAGAAAGATTATAATAATTAACCAGGCAGGAGAGGAAAATAATAATTCTATTAATACAACTCTACTAATAAAATTGTACTTACAGAATAATCATTTGCCATGTTCTAAATGTAGTTCTTTTAAATTATTAAAACTTTTATCTTCTAAATGTATTTGCAATTATCTTTTTGAACACTGCATAATATAAAAACATTTATCTGTACTGTAACTATGCATTTCTCCTAGCTGAACTATTTTCTAAAATATATGAAAAATAGCTTTTATTTAAATGACAAGAAGGTAGTTCAGAAACTTTCCAGTCTCCTTCCTCCAAGTCAGAAAATCTTAAACTCATCTATCTATCTATCTATCTGTCTATCTACCTGGTTTTCATTTTCGTTAATACAAAGGATTCCATCACTGACTGTTTCTCAGATCCTGCTTCTCAGGGCTGTATCTTCTGACAATCCCAATCCCACTCCCCTCTTCCTTTTAAACATTCATTTCTTCCTTTTCCATTTTATGTGCTCCTTTCTCAGTGAATGATCTCCTGCAACAAATGAAGAGCTGTTTAGCTCCCTGCATATTTTGCCCAGGGTATTGCTTCTTTGTATGAACATTCACTTCAGAGGTGAAAAGGCTGTAATACACGTGTTGCAGTAATCTCTATTACTCTCAAAGGTGGTCTGTTTTCAAATGGGCCATGAGGAATTAGGTATTCGTTGACAAATGCAGTCAGATATGCATTTTTTTCCAGAGCTTGAGGAAGGCCTGATATAAATCAGGTTTGATTCTTTTTAGCTTTTCTTTTTTTATACATAGAATAAATGTTGCTTAGAGAGCACACATTTTGTGTTAGTGTGTTTTCTGCTCTGTCCCCTTGCTGATTTTAGCAACAGATGGAGAGCTCTCCATGAAGCTTTTACCCTTCCTCTAACACGTCCATCGAAGATACAGCTCCTGTGCTTGTGATCACAAGTTAATGTCTGTTGATTGCTGCTTCCTTAGGGCACATTAACCCTTCAAGAAAGATAAGGTCTCCTATTTCTTCTGCGAGGACTGAGCTCTGTACCAGCACACAGGACAAGATTGCCTTCTGTCAGAAGAGGTCTCTGTCCAAACAGACAAGACGTTGAGTGGGTGTGACTCTTGGAGGAACATAACAAGTCAGCGTTAGAGGAAAACAAACACCAAAGGGTGGAATTAATCTCAGATGACTTTAGATGACTACATCTGAACAAGTTGCCCAAAGTTCATTTACAGTTAATAGACAGAAATAAGCACAGACTAGCTGACCTATATTAGATTTCTACTTTTATATTACATGCAACAGACCTGGATAAACTTCTGGGGCTCTTTTCTTAACAAATGCACCTTTCCTTCCTTATCTAAAATTTTTTTGCCAAGCAAGTTATTCTTTTAAGCTTACTGATTATAAATCCATCAATAATCTCTCAAACAAGTATGCACCTTTCCTTCCTTATCTAAAATTTCTTTTGCCAAGCAAGTTATTCTTTTAAGCTTACTGATTATAAATCCATCAATAATCTCTCAAACACTCTACCTACTGAAGTTAGAGTAGCCAAACTGATCTGGCCAATATCTTACTGAATCTACACTGATCATTCCCTTTTCCATCTCCTACTCCATTTCTAGCAAGCAGGAATTAGAAAGCATGCTGGCCATATAAATGAAAAACAGGTTCAGCAGAATTTTTGTAAACATTTTTTAAACAACCAAATCTTTGCCTTCAAAATATCGGCAGAATTAGAAAGAGCTTTCCTTACACAAAACTAAAAAATGCACATTTGGAATCAGCTTCTTAATAAACTAAACACCAAATTAATTTCACAAGAGGGCCTTTCTGTGTAAAGCTGCCTCTTTCGCTGTGGTGCTGGTGATAAGTATTCTTTTAACATGGAAATTACCACTGTGGAACTGCCAGTATGCGATCTCAGATCACTCTTTTGGCTTTGAAATTCAAACCTAATAGAAATCCTGCCAAGTTATTCAATGCTAGAATCCAAGAAAACTTAGCCCCATGTTAAGCAATTGCTAATCAAGAGCTATCCCTCGACACCTGAATGGGTGGATTCCACAAAGAAAAGAAAAGAGAGGTGCTTTTGCAACTTTGCTCAGTTTTCTGCCCAGCTGCAGCAATTTTGTTCTATAAGCAGTCAAAAAAGAATAAAGTGAAGAAAGCAGCTGTATGGGATTATAGGCACATTTGCAAGATGCTCCATGTGTGGATTTTTTCCCCCCTTTAAATGCAGTGTGAGTGCAGTGTGACTAATTATACCAGAGAGGAAAGCAGAAGCTCTCTAGTTAAAGTATTTGGGTAATCATGTTTACTGCAGGGAAAGTACGCCTGCATTAAATAAGTCAAAACACAGTGCGTAAAATGTGGAATGACTTTGTAGGCACTGCAATAGAGAGGAAGATGTAGAAATAAGTCTCATTTGTCCAACTAGAAGCACTACCAAAAAAGATAAACCATCTGCTTCAACTAACTCAGCTCCACTTGAAAAATGCTAATTGAACAAAAGGAGGTTTAAACTTATTTAAAAAAAAAAGAAAGAAAATAAAAACACACAAACCAAAAAAACTTTAAAAAACTTGTCAGCCAGTGTGTTGCTAAGTGATACAACAAAAATGATGCTATCCACAATTTGGTGAAGAGGTGAAAAGAAAGTATTCTTCCCCTTCCATGTCCAAATTTGGATTTCTTTGATGTTGTATCAGAAACCAAATGTTTAGTCAGGAACCCAGACTCCTTTAGTTACTTGCTGTCCTTCAAATCCACCTTAAAATACTTCTTTGCTGTGATGCCTGCCAGAGACTGGCAGCGGTTCAGGAGCCCGATGTGCCGAGATCACCCTCTCCCCTGGTGACCAAATGTGGTTTCCCTGTGCTCTGCCTCTGTCTGCTTGTCTGAATCCACCTGCTAGTTTGTCTCAGTTAGATTGGTAGCTGTTCAAAAATGTTTTCCACTAGCTGTTAGTAAGGCAGAAAAAACAAAAGGGCAATAAACACATTTGGGGGTTGTTTGGAGCAAATCTGGAAGCACATATAGAGCATGTCACTGAAGAAACACTTGGCTGCAGGATTAAATCTAAGTCTGTCCATTTAGTCCTGCAGTCAAGAATCCTGAAAGAGGCAGAAAAACAACTCCTAGCCTTGTTAGTTTTTGACACATCTTTGAATAGCAGAGAAATCATAAGAGGAAAGGTTGGGGCAATATTTAAAAGGGCAAATGAAATGACCTGGATAAGCATAAGCTAGCTGGCCTGAATCTAATTCTGGGCTAAATAATGAAAACGTATGTGGATAGAATTGAGCAAGAATTATTTCATAGTTATACGATATTTATGATTTACTTCAATGTATTTTTATGGAAGGCAATATATGAGAACAAAAGGGATTTCATTATTTGATGGAGATTATAGTTTGGTTGATACAGGCAACTGGATAAATGCAATATAATTCCCTAATATATTTGAGATTTCTGACTTGAATTTCTGGTATTAAAAAAAAAGGTATATGCGAGGTATATTGGAAACCAATACACCAGGAGACACTGTGTGGTGACCAGGGACAGGACCTGAGGGAATGGCCTGAAATTGTCAGGGGAGGCTTAGGTTGGATACCAGGAAAAGGTTCACCCAGAGGGTGGCTGGGCACTGGAACACTGGAACTGGAACTTCTCAGGGAAGGGGCCACAGCCGCAGCCTGACAGAGTCCAAGAAGCATTTGGGCAATGCTCTTGGGCCCAAGGTGTGATCCCCATCTTGGTCCTGTGCAACTCAGAATATTCTGTGATAATCTTAATTATTCTTTCATTATTCTTTAAATGCCAGGTATTCTTTAAATTTGAAAATCCAGTTCTATTTATTTAGAGAAGAAAGGCAGAGCAAAACCCGGTAGCTGGAACTTCCCATAAGACAATTTCCGGATTGAAATCACATACAAATCAATAGAGGGAGAAAAAAATAAATATGAAAATAAAAGACCAAAGGAAGAATTGACCATATATCAACATCCTGAAATCTAAACTACCTGGAAGTTGCATTTTAAGAATTTGTTTTTCTATAGGGATAAACAGGAGAAATTTTACAGTTTGATTAAGGCATAATGCAAGACAAATCTTGAGCAAATCTGAGCTTTAAAACACCAAAAGTGTTAAATACTTCATTTTTTCTTCACTAGTAGATAGTAGATAGTAGATTTGTACGTCCTACAATCCAATTTTAGATACGGTTTGCAAGAAATTTTGATTCTCGTCTGATAGCAACAGTGTTGCAAGTCATATTTATTTTATTTAAAATGTACTTAAACATCTCTCATCAGTAAGGGTTAGCATGTCAAAACCAGAAAAAGAAAAATTACAGAATAAACTTTCAGAATAATATTTCTTATTAGTCATATAAGAAAAAACAAAAAAACAACAGAGAAAATATCAGTTGCTTGTATTAGTGGAGTAAATCTTTTTGACCATAACCATGTTCAAGCTTTTAAGGTTATGATATATTTACAAAGTGATAAAAAGAAAAATCTTTATTTTTCCTTCATTGAGTTCCTGCACTTCTCACTCCTCACACAAACATACCAGATAGATTTTAATCTAGGAGAGCTAGGCCTTACAAAAAAGAAAATCTTGCTGCAGTGGTTTTCACAGGATGAAAATCATAGCCCTGACCAGCTGTACAGGAGAAAATAAATAACCTATGTGTGATACTTAGGGAAAAAAAATCACTGACTAATTTACAGGCACAGTCATTGTTTTACATCCGGTTATATTCCTAAGTATACTTTTCGGTTTTAAAAGATATCTTTTATCCATAATACTATCTTATTTTCTTTTTTTCTCCTACAGAAGAAAGCTAAGTTTCCAAAAATATATGAGTGTGCATGTTAAAATACAATATTAACATGCTAGATATATGCTAAAATTCACCAGATTGCACAGTAATATCTCCTGTGGCTTATTTGGACAATGCATTTGGACAATGGACTCTTGCAAAATGTTAAGAAAAATATTAGCATTTATGTCCAGACCTCAGCAAAAAGCAGTTGAGCTCCAGCCCTGCAGCACACTTACAACAAAAATCGTTAAGTTTCACATATTTATAGCCTGGAATATATTCTCAAAGAACCCGTTTGTTAAACCTTTCTCATATGTTTTTGCTGACCTTACTCTTTGTGGTGTGATTATAAGGAGAGGAGGCCAGTTGAGGATGGAGAGAGGCAATAAAAGGTTCTTTCAAATCCATACTGAAAAATGCTATGATGAGCTTCTGGAGCCATAACACCAAACTCCACTACCCCACATTATGAGCACATTGTTATAATGGTCTATCAGTACATGAGAAAAATACACAGCTGGAAAAAAACTCTCTGATGACATTTGGCACATGGATATGCATGGAAAGTCAAGGCAAAGAGCAATGCCAAGATTCTTAACAATACTCGCTATGTCCGAAATGAGAAAGCAGGAACACACATACATAAAAGGATTAGCTTCCTTGCAATCTAGTTCTCAGCTAGGAATACAGCTTTTCTCAGGCATTCAACCAGGAACACAATACAAAATGACTCCTCCAGCATGGAGACAGAATTTAGAGGTTTCACAGAGCAGAAATATACTCTGTTTCATATTGAAAACACACTGTGCAGAAAAACCATGTAATTCTGTAGTGCAGAGAATTGAAATCTGAAGCCCAATAGGAATTGTGAGTTGGTTCCAAGACAGTGCGGGTGGGAAGAGGAAGGCATTGCTGAGCTGCATATCTGCCTAAACAATGCAGTAAGAATAACATTCTTCTGAAATCTGCAGTGCTGTTAACATAAACTTCTCCTTTTCTCCTTTTAATTTTTTTCTTTTTTTTTTTTGTTCACTCAGTAAGATTCTGTTACAGGTTATGTTTAAAATGTACATTTCTGCACTGGTAAAACATGATCAGGAGATTGGCTGGATGAAAAAAACCAACCCTGTCTGGTTCACAAGAAGACAGGACAGAAATTGACAGGAAGTTTGACTGGGATGATTTTTCTTAAAACCTATGCTATCTACATGGTGTTGATCAGACACTGTACCTCATGAAGAATGACTTTCTCACTTTCTCATCTTCTCATCTAGTTGCCAATCAAGAATGTCTTCCTACTGTAAATTATTTTTTAACAACTGTTTTTAAGCTGCATCTGAAGAAAATGGACTCAGGTCTCATGTGTAAGAAACCCAAATGAGAGAAGACACACCTCTGCACATGGCAGCTCTAGATTCAGATTTCTGCTCCAACAGACTCAAAGCAGAAATATGAGCCTAAATCTTGCATATTCTGAGTCCTGCAATCACCTAATTTACTGGGTCCCTCCATCTCCTTTGTTTCTAATTTCCTTCGCCTATTTAATCAGTTATGAAAACTACCTCCTAAAAGACAGAGAACAGCCTAAATTTTAGCACACTTACCTGGGAGACTTACCACAAAGTAAGCAAAGATGGACCACAGGGATATTCTTTATGAGATAAGAGCCATGTTAGAAAAAAAAAAGAAATTACTGTATAAATAGCTTTGAATCATAAAACAAAGCAATTCAACTTGTACAGTATGTAGACATGTTGCTAACAGATTATTTTTGCAACACTGAGAGGATTAAAAAATGAAAAACCTATGACTAATTTTGTCCAGATAATTTTATATTTACTTTATACAGGTTTATATTTATATAGTCAAAACCCAAAGAGGATTACAGTTGCAAAAGTCAACTTCGCAGCACATGGAATGCACAGGAATCATTTGACATACAGCTGTTTGATAAATAATTTACTCTTCTTGCTTACTTACTTCCTTATCCTTGTTCTTTTTACCTCCTTATTTAATTCTCTTTGTTTATCTTTTACTGAGGGAAGCTATAATAATTCAATATTTTTTTCACAAAATAGTCTCAAGCAAGGTGAGAAAGGTGGTATTCACATGCCCTGAGTCTCAGGTTTCTGTTACAATCACTAGATAGAAACCCCCAAATTAGCTTCATCCCAAGGTTAGAGACAGATGCACTGTGTTCACCAACTAAAGCAGGTGCCAATAATGACTAATTTATGATTAGACACCCAGATGCTCAGAGCTCTAAAGTAAGGTGAGATTAATCTAATTTACAGTCTCTACCCTTAAAGGGCTACCTTTAAATTACTTCCCTAGGCCTGCAGGTCTCTGGGGTAGTGACAGAGTCCAGTCACTTAGGAAAAATTTCACTGATTCACCCCAAGACTTTCTTTCTCTATTCCAAACTTCTAATTCTGGTGATGGCCATATCAGATGGCAAACCCTCCTGTTGCATTAGTTCATCTCAGGTGTCAGGTCTGCTTTCAGCACTGACTGGGACAGAGTCCTCCCAGAACAAAAGTCTGTGATTGTGTAGCCACAGTTGGGAAGAAAGCCCAGGAAGAAGCAGCAAGGAAGGATTCCTCTCACCTGTGCTTCAGCACACACCATCAGCACATCTGCTTACGTGTGTGCTTCCCTAATGCTTGTCTACAAAGCCAGCTGAAAAAAAGGAAGGCCATTGTGGGACACTATTTTGACTTTTCTGTGAGTCAGCAGCTACTGGAGAACTTTATATCTACTGCAGAGATTTCTTCTTAGTGAAAAAAAACTGTGGTAGTTGAGAATGCATCAATTTACACTTCATAGGTCTGTTCTTGTACTCCCCCTCAAGCCATTACTGCTGAGGAGACAGGAAACTGGGTGAGGTGGGCTGACCCAGCACAGTCAGCCTGGTGTACTTACCATTAATAGCAGCAGATTTGTATGGCAATTGCTGGAAGCAGGGAAATTACAAGGCTCAAGATTCCCTGGATTTCTGCAGGCTTGAAGGGAGCGAATGCTGATGCACACAGAGCTGCCACCCACTGCTCCCCCTCCCCATCCCCCTGCCCAAGCTCCTTGCTCCAGCATTAGCCTCCAACTTCCCCCAGTCTCAGCTTCCATCTGCTGCAGTCAATTGCTGCTTGCACCACAAGTTTTCCATCCGAGCTCCAGCACCAGAATGGTAATGCCAGTAATGAGTTCCCAGGCCCAAAATCAGCCTTCACTCTACCATTCTGCTTTCAGTTGTAGCTCCAGCACCCAGCGGCCATGGCTGTTTCCTTACTGCTTTTACCAGACTGCTCCCACATCAGCAGGAGAGCAACATTTACACAAAAAAAAAACCCAAACAAAAGCAGCCCTGTACTCTTTCCTGTTGTATAGTAAGTCCTGCTGCAGATGTTTCTTATGTGTGGGATTGTCAAGATGTGTGGGTGACTGAGCATAGACAATGTCCATGGAGTCCTGTAGTCCAAGATTTCTCCAGTGGGAGCCTATGAA
This sequence comes from Camarhynchus parvulus, assembly GCF_901933205.1. Taxonomy (NCBI): domain Eukaryota; kingdom Metazoa; phylum Chordata; class Aves; order Passeriformes; family Thraupidae; genus Camarhynchus; species Camarhynchus parvulus. The sequence continues at coordinate 79,185,562 of NC_044573.1, read as the reverse complement.
CTTACTGTGTATAGGGGAATTTGTACACCACCCTCTTACTTTTATTATGTCTCCAGTCAGGAGAGCTAATTGTTAAAACGTTTGTTCAAACAAAGTCTACCATCAGAATTTAGCCTTTTTTAAAATTTATTTAATATATTTGAGGAAAAGATGACGACCCAAACCTCAAAGCTATGGTTACACTAAGGTTCCATTACAGGGATATTTTTCAAATATTTAAAACACAGAAATTGCCACAGACCTAAAATTACTTCTTTTTCCTCAATCCTGCCTTCAGTAGTCCTAGTTCAAGTTTATGTGAATTTCACTAAAAAGCCTTTAGCACTACTTTTTCTTGCATGGTAAAAACTATTTATTTTTTATAAAATTCTGAAAAATAGGTACATACTTTGATTAGAAGTTTTCAAAATTTTTGGTCTTAAGGAAACCCTTCATAATAGAAATTTCAGTCCACGTAATTCAATCTTTGCAAATCATTAAACAACCCAAACCAGGGTCAGAAAATGATACAATTCAGGCTCTCTTAATAAGCAATGTTACTAGCCACTACAATTTTATGAGACAGGATTTGAAGCCGAGGTTTTCCCTAAAACCACTGTGATGAACAATCATGTATGAGAAGAGGAAACGGAAATCACAATGGTTTCCTTGCTGGAACTGATCCATTCACAATAATTTATGCTTTACCCTTGATTTCATCCAGTGATATCAGCCCTCCATCAGTCCTATCCACCACAGCTTGAAAAACCCTGTTTCAAGTGAATCCCATTCAAACCCAAATGGCGAGGCCAGGTGCTCTCCTTAAGAGCAGTAGCTTTAGAATTCCCAACTTCTCCTTTCAGAAAGCCCTACATAAAACAGACCAATTATTGTTGTTGTTATTATTATTCAAAAACCGGTTCTGAGAAATACTTTAAATAACAGAGGAAAGCAAAAATGCTAATCCTCTTACATAACACAAATCCCAGATGGTCTTGTGTGGAGGGGAGGAAGATGCCATAATAGCAGTCACCATTATCAACTGAGCTTGGTTACAGATGTTAAAATGATGCAAGTGCTTGTGCTCACTCACAGAACTTCAATTAGGTTTTTCTTGTCATATTTCTCACAGAAATAATCACAAATAAATAAAAATTCATGAACAAACAAACACTAATCCTCACTGCAAGTACAACTCATTCTGAATAATACCTCAAGTAAAGCTGTTACAGTCTCCCCATTTACAGTTCTCTTTAGTTAGAGAAAACTGCCACAGTAGCACTAGCATCTCAACTCCTAATCTAGAAAATATTCAAATAATAGCATCGATTGGTAGTGATACCTATACTAGTCCCATCACCTAATGCAGCACAGACCACTTTTACATCAATGTAAAAACAGCTTTCTTTCTCTGGCCCTAAATTGTTTCAAGTTTATAGCTGATCTCTGTGGCATAAAGAGTGCACAGCTGCCCATTTCTCCAGGCATTTTGTCACAAGGATAACCTTATATGTAAGGATGACAGGGCTGCAGTAGAAGGTTGAGGAGGTACTCATCTGCCAGGAGGCAACATTTTCATTAATAAAACATCCTGAGATCCTGCATAGAAATGCTCACTTAACAAACCTACAGTGCAGGAGCAGAAACACTTCTATGAAATAGTTTTATTCTCCAGTTTCACTGGTCTGTGTTCAGTGTGTGTGAGGAACCAGTTTTGCTCAGACCTTGTCAGCTCTCACAGTAACATCACCACAAACCATGCACCAAACAAAAGCAAGCAGAACATGTTGTATATGATGTTACAAATTCGGGGATAATCTAAGGTCAACACAAGAAGCCTCCTTATCTACCTCTCTTGGACCCTCTCCCATTCTCATAATTGTGAAACCACTGTTTCCTGCCCTTTTCCCAGCGATTCATGAGAATGACAGAAATTTAACCTGTTGCACTTCCTCAGACACAGGTGCTGCTGTAAAACAGCACTTGTTGCAGGGGTCAGTCTGTCCCAGAGCACCGGAGGAGCTATTGCCCCACAAGGCAGTGAGGGTCAGCAGCTGCCCCCAAAAAACTAGGAACTGTTTCACAGCTATTCTGCCTCTTGGAAATATCTATTCAATGTGTTACTCCATATCCACTTCATCTTTGCCAATGCAGAGTGAAATGTGGAGGTGCTAAACCATCTGCACTTAGGACAAAAAAACCCTAATCATCAGTGGAGGCTGAACACTCTTACTCCTTGCTCTTTCCTACAGCAACCACGAATATCAAGGGATACCAGCTTTCCAGTTATGATATTGTTATGCATTCACCCATATGCAGAGAATGATTTATTAAAATATGTGTCTGAGAATCATATCTGTACCAGTGGAGAAAACATCAGAGAAAGCAGTCTCAGTAGTTCATTATTCTTGGCTTGGGGAAATGAGCTGCTCTTTAATTGGAATCACAGCTTCTCACCTTCCCATTCCTTTGTCTGCCCATTGTGATAATCATGAATCAAAAGCTCCCGAGCACCAATGCAGAAGGGTAACTTAGGGACAGAGCAACAAACTTATTCAGTTCAGGTATGCAGACTACAGCCTTTTTGCAGCTCTTCTCTTGTCTCCTACTCTACATCTCTTCTGTTTCTGCAAATAAACTCAGTGCAGCACACCTGGTTGGGAAGGGATTCCCTCAAGGCCTCAGCAAGGTGATGGCAACAGGCTCCTTCATCTGACCCTACTGAGGTGCTATTCAGCCACGAGGGCATTTAAGAAGAAAGATCATAATCAGAAAGCAAACAGTGAGGTCACCCTCATTTTTCTGAAAAGCCCAGAAAAAGCTTATATTCAGCTTTACTTCATCTTCCCTTGCAGAGCAATAATTTATTCAAACGACAGTTTAAATGTCTCCTCAAAGAGTAAAATTATAAAAACGATCATGAAAGAAATGCCCATTTATACAGAAATTATAGAGAAGTCTCTTGTCTTTATCAAGTCTCAAGTGTATTTGCACTTAAAAGCTTCCCCCCACCCCCCTTTGCCAACTAGAAACAATAGTGCAGGTGCATTGCCCTTCAGTGAACAATGTATTTATCCTGGGAGGCAGGAAGTTGGTTTCACACCTGTTTCTTCTTTTTATTTGTTCTTGGCCTGGCTAATTTGCCGAATGTCATGATTGGTACAGCTGAGGCTGTCAGAAAGAATTACCACTTTGTAACATGACGGCCTAATTCTGGCAGTTCAGATTTTACAATGATTTGCCTTTTGTTCTTTCTTTCAGTAGTGGTCTGTTTTCTGTACTGCACAAAAACTGAATCTGATCAGTAGTAACAGAAAATGTAAAAATAAAATAGCCTGCTTTGTTAGATGACTGTCCCTTTTGGATATTATTATATTATATTATATTATACATTCTAAAGACATTGAGGGTTAAATCTCTGATATCATAAAAATGTGTCATGCCATGGGCTGAAATAAATATGATTTTTCAGGAATTAATAACTTAGGCTTGGAAATTTTTTTGTTAGAATTCAAGAACTACTGAAAATTGAGAGGTACTCTGTTGTCTCATAAGTATTAAAGAACTAGCAAGATGTGGCAGAAATTTTGTACCCACATATTCATTTAGGTTTTGACTTTATGATCAGTGCTTTTTTAAAAATCTAAGTCTAAGTGAGCATTTTCAGGAACAGAATTATCCTGTTGATGACATTTAAACTGTAGCTGAGAGCTAGGAAGTTTTTTCCATGGGTAAGTCAGTTCAACACAAGAAAGAACAATTTATGCAGTTAATGCATAAATTTATGCAATTAGTTTTGCTTTGATTTAAATATTTTTAGAGTGATACCACCCTCTTAACATCCTATCCCAACAAGAACACCACTTCCCAGGCTTCTCTGTTTATACTGTGGACCTTTGAGAACTTCCTCTGTGTCCCAACATGCACGTTACACAGAGCATGAGCCACCTGCAGGCACAGCACCCACCACCCCACAACTCTTCCAGGATTCATCACCCTGGACTCATCAACAACGCCTGCACAAATGTACCCTCTGCACCAATTAAGCTGATTAGCTAAGTCCTGCTAGGATGGGGAAGAAGAGAGAGGGAGCAAGACTGGGTCATGGCAGGATCACCAAGATGCAGCTCTTTCTCATAGGTCCCAATGCTGTGACCAGAATGAATGTGAGAGATTTCTCGGCACCTGTGTAGTACAGAAGCACTTTTTAAACGCTGCGTTTTTACATTTTTACAAAGGTCAAGCTGTCTTTTTTAAACTTAAATGGGACATATGTCATGAGCACTCACACATGAAACCACATCTTCCCATAGACAGATACACGTAGACAGAGGGCTGATAATTTCAGGCTGAAAAGGCCACCTGGACAGCCCTCTGTGGGGAAAGACCTAGAGAAGCAAAAGAGTATTTTCTGGGCCTTTCCTTCAGAGGATCATTAGCTTCACTAATGCAGCTATATCTGACATTTAAAGAGATGGGGCTTTACAATTCAAAGTTAGCAAATCTTTTATTTCTTTCATAATCAAGGAGCTTCTGCAAGGCTGGTCCCCATCTGCTTCATCCTTGACAAGATTTATGAAAGGCATCATTGCCATGTTCCATAATAATACCATATCCAGCCACTCCAAGACCATCAAAAGAACAGACTTCCCCTGCTGTCTTCATTGAATATATTATTATTTATAATAATCATATAGTGATACTTCCTCATTGTAGGCCAGTTGTATACATTGTCTTTACCAGTCATGCTCATATTGCCAATCTATTTCAAATATCTGGCACTGCCCTTCTTTTGTGACTAACAAGGATTAGCATAACTTATTATGTGCAGGAGAATACTAATATCTGCATCTCAAGCCAACCAAACAACCCAAACCAAGAATTTTTGATTGATGCTTATTCCCTTTTGACCATTTCACTCCTAGACAGCATGCACCAATATTTTCAGGTTCTGTTAGACATTTTTCACAGTGCATTTTGTTGTCTTAGGACCTTGTCAGTAAAAATAGCTCATTGCTTGTTTGGAAAACATCATCCAGATGCCTGCTACACCATTGACATGAGGAAAATGGAGCCATTATAAGCTATACAGCCCCCAAAAAGAGCATACAAGCCAGAGGACTCCTGCCCAGTCCAGTGGCAAGTTTGTGTATAGTCTACACTAACAGTTTTATAGACTGCCAAGGGTGTGTATATACATATATACATACAGACACACACACACACACACACACACACATATATATATATATATGATTCTGCATGTATTCCTCACCTATCCTTCAATAGAATGGTTTATGAGCAAGTAGTAGATTCTGGATTACCCTTTTTCCTGTTCTGTCCATATCCTTCTTACTTTAGAAAGGTTTTATATAGGCTTTCCCTCCATCATTTTTTCCCCTCTGCAAACAATAGATTCTTTTCTCTCATTCATATAAATTGACATAATTTCTGGATTGCCCTATCACCTGACACTTAAGGTACCTAACATGAATTTGTACTTAGTGCCTCCTTGTTTCTTCACAAACAGCAGCAAAGAAATAGAACTCAGAGGTCCTGTTTCCTTTCCTTCCCCTCTCTTTCCTCCACTTTGATAGAACCTAGTACATCCTACATCAACCAAAGAAACATATACCAACACTCACAAATTGAGAATGCTAGAGAAGTTAGAGAGAATACTTTCTAACATCCTGTTACATTTTTTCTATCCCTGGGCAAGCATTCTCCACTCACTGAGCTAGAGCTCTTCTCCTGAAGAAGGCAGTGAAAAACAGGATCAGTAGTTGGTGAAAAGCTTTCCTCAACAAAGGAATAGTGAGTGGTCTCCTGGCAGTTATGCCTAGAGAAGAGTAAACTATTTTTTTTCTACCCAACTCAATCAAGAGAGCTGCCCAGTGCCAACAAATGCAAAACTCTTTTGTTATCATCCAAATAAAAAATAAGTTAAAGTTGTCAAGTAATTACACAGTTTGCTGTTTGTACAGGTGAAATGTGTTGGCCCTACAGAGAGAGACTGCTAGGCACAGGAAGATCTTTGGTCAGCAGCTGGCACTGGAGATTGTCCAGCTGCACCCACTCTTCTCAAAGGACAAGCCCAGACCAATCTGTCCTACTGACTGGAGTTCCTGGGAGGAGAACTTTAGTCACAGACTTTAGGTAACCTCCTTTATTGGGGTCTTGTTAGCCACAATCATAATTTATTTGGCCATTTAGAACACACTAAGTTCACACAGAAGCCCTTTAAGGGCTTTGACACAGAGTACTCAAAGGAAGATAGACATCTGACAAACAGGCTAGTAGTAACACATCTCCATAAAAGAAGAGCAAGCAAGTGAAACTCCAAATTATTGTTTGCCTTTCCATGTACTTGAAGAAATGCCTTCTCCATAGCCTGAAGAGACAAAAAAGGAAGAGAAAACCACACAATTAAAAATCCCAAAAACAACCTAGGATTCCATTTCGTCCCAGGTTAAAAAAAGAAAATAAACCTTTTTCGTTCTAACCTTTCTTAGAAAGATAACCCAAACTGAAGAAAATGCTATGACTTTTCAGTCCCATGTACAGGAATAACTTTCATAAACTTTTTTACCTGTCTGCTCCAGTGGCAGCCCAGTTGGATGTGGGTACCTATAGATGGCTTTGAGGGCACTGGGTTAATACTTCTGCTCTATCTTCAGCAGGTCCAATCTACTTTGCTTTGGACATGGCACAAAACTCCTGGTGAACTGGCTCATTCCATCAGTGAAGGAATGCCTGCCACCATGGCAGGGGACCTGTGGCACAAGTGCAATCATGAATATTTGGCAAAGTCTCACTCAGAGAGTCATTCTCATCAAAGCAGTTTTACCATAGGTGTACCTCTCTCCATACCTAATGGGACCCCTAAAACAAAATTGGGTATTCTTCGTAGAATTTTTGTCTAACTCTCTTCTCAGCTTTGTCCTTCATGATTGGATTATGTTATCCCAGGACTTCCCAATGACAGACAAGCCTTGACAATATAAAAATTTCTATCTGCTGTCTGATCCATTGCTGGAGCATAGAAACAAGATGCTCCTGCACTGCCAGAACTGAAGATATTGGCTGCTGAAGAGCTTACTTGCTCTCAGAAATAAGATTTTGGAAAATTACAGTGATAAGGATTTGTAGATGATGACAAAAAATGGAGAACCTCATAGAATTTCAGTACAAAACCTAGTCTGTGAAAAAAAATTGAATTAACTGAACCTGAAACTCCACTAATACTTGCATTATGTTCATATTAAATGGAAAAAATTGAAAATGAGTGAATGGAAAAGACCATTCCAGAGATACATAGCTAATTGAGAACTAAAGTCATAAGAAAGATGGTGTTCTATGTACTATATCTTAAATTCTTGTTTACAAAGAACTGTCATCTCAACAATTCAGCAGAAGGCTGGATAGCAAAAAAGCTGCTTAACAGAAAATGGAGTCCTGACCTGCTGAGGTCATTTTTGCACATGGCTTGTTGCAAAGAAATCTATAGCAATAAAAATATTTTTTAAAAAATTATCTCAGAATTCTATATTAAAGAATAAACTGAGATAGTTGAATCAGATTATTTTAAAAAATAACAACGTTGAGAATCTAATTGACTGAATACAAGAAGGGAGTATTCAAATTCTTCTGGAAGAGTCATTAATACTAATCTGAACTGGTGAAATTAAATCCTGTCATTCAGCCCCAAGAAAACAATTAACTGATTGCAAATTATTTAAAAAAATTATTAAAGTCCAGGGATTAGCTTAAGATAATTCTTGTATTCCATATGTATTAGTGCCATAAAAAACACAATGGGTAAACACTTGTTTATTTAATGGAAAATGGTATTTAAAATCAGCAGAGATACAGTGAATTTAGGGCCAGAGAGGACTGTTTTGATCCTGCAGTTTAACTTCTATAAAGCAGGACAAAAAAATATAACATTTCTATTGCGAGAGAACTGCTCTTTGACTGTACATATTTTATTTAGAGACCTATATAGTATTTAAATGTCAAAATTGTTCTTCATGTCAATAATTATTTTTAATTATCTCCATTTCTTTCTTAAAGAAATAATAAATTAAGTTCTGCAAGGATCTGGTGACTTTGAATTGTTAAACAGTAAAAGATACTACATCTTCTAGAGAACTGGGTTAAAACCAAAATGGTTTGGATAAAAAGTTCATGTTTTTAAGTTTTTCATGCTACGTTTGAGTTTTTTCAGGCTACAAGTTCCTGTGTAGCTCAGTGCTAACAAGAGCTCAGTAGGGTTTATCCATTTGCTTTTATCCTATAGGGCAGGCTGTAGCACCATGCAGGTTCATACTCTGAATTTGAAGTTTGCTTTCCACAGTTCTCTCTCCTGAAATTATGAAGAGGTTCTGCCATTTGCCATAAAGCAGTACAAAGAAACCCTTCTCTTATCTTGTGACTGTGTTGCTGCCACTAATTGTAGAGCATTACCATTTCAATTTCACAGCATCAGTTCATTTTGCTACCTCTGATTCTGGAAACCACTGAGCCATACTAAATAAGGATGAGAGGGCTTATCCTATGGTTTATGGTTTACTTTCGTTTATGTTTTTGCTTCGATGAGTCCTAAGATGAGACTGACCACCCCTTTTTGACAAGGAGAGGTGTCTGTTCTCAAAGCCCTGTTTGACACCTTTTTCACAAAATATTTCCTTGCATTGTCTTCTCAAGTACCTTAAAAATTCTGGTGGGAATCTGTAGGCAAGATACTCCTTAGAAATAATGAAGATGTCTGCAAAGGGGAGGATTTAGATAGTATTCTGATTCATTTGGTGAAAGAGGAGTTTTTATTCAGTTCATTCTCTGTCTCCAGGAGAATTGAGATGGGACTACCTTTACTCCAGTCATGCACAGTTTCTGTCTCAGGTAGATCAGAGCCTAACTGCTGCAGACTGCATCTACACCCCTTTGATGTCTGTGCATCACGTTTCTCTTCTTACTAAAGATTTGCAGGTTTGATATGATTCTGGCCAAATGAAAGGTTCAGCTCTGTGGTAGATCTGTATATATCAAGGCTAGGTTGAGATATTTTAAAGGGGAGAGGTGTAAACAGTGATATTCATACACAGAAGAATGGAGGATCAGATAAACAGCACATGTTCAATTGCTCACAAGGCTGTCATACAAAGCTAGAGATGACACATTACTTGTTTTGAATTCTCGGAGTCAGGAGCTCTCTTTCTGACTAAACCAAACCTAAGCTTCCTGTTCCTCACTCTTACTCCTTTTGTGAAATCTAGTCATAATACCTAAGAGAACAAAAGTTTTAAGGCTCAGAATACAGTCTTTTTTTTTTTGTAATGAAATGTATAAAACCAGAATATGTTTTCTCACTTGTTGTCTGTCAATGATTGTTATTTTAATTCATTCAGCTTACACGTAAAGAAATATTACATCCAACTATTATGTCTACAAACCCCAGCTGGACTTGGAAGATCATTGCCATTTGTACCCTATCAACATTTATGAGTTATTCAGGGCTCCAATGAGCCCCTTGGATGCAATCAAGTTGTTTTTGACTAAGAGATGAGATTTTTCCACTGCTTTCCATAGACTTCTGCAGATATAATTGAATGGAACTTAGCAAACAGTTCAGCTAAGCTATTGTACAAGAATCCATCTCCATCTTTCTTAGGCATATTGTCTTGCCAATGCTAAGATAATGGTACACTGTTTGAAATGTATGTCTCATCCTATGAATGAGTTCAGAAGACAAAAGCAGCTAAACAGAAACTGATAAAAATATGTTGATCCACACCACCTGAAAAGTTCCACAATTTTCACTAACTCAAAATGCAAGTGAACAAAATTGCTACTGTGTTATAACTGATACAAAATATTATTTTGTGAAGTTAAAAAGAAACCTGGCTTCTTCTTCACATTGGCGTGTTTTTTGCATGCTAATGGATTTCCTTACATTTACCATTATTCTAATTTTGTGAAAAAACAGGCACATTTTATAATTTTTAATTAAAAAAAAAAGATATAAGGGAGCACCATAATGGTCCAAAAAGCACTTTTACAGAATTCATTCTCAGCATATGAAGCCAGAGAAGTAACTCAATCTATCACACTAGATAACCATCTAAATAATCCAGTGTAGTACTGAAAGAGGTAAACAAATCTTGATAGCAGACAGGTGGTACAAAACCATAGCAACAGAAGGTCCAGACAATGTGGTACAAATGCAAACAGAACTCTCCATATGTATTGTTTTGTCCTCTGCTTAATGTAAAATTGTACTTTAGCTCCACAGCATTTCAGAGTGAAAATAATTTGCTCACACTTGCCATTCACCTCTTCATTCTTTGCATCTCTCTCCTTGCCTTCCAGTTTTGGTCAAAATCTGATGATGAAGTGCTCTTCAGTCTCCAGCCATGACCAAACCTCAGACTGTGTACATATTTCCCTACAGAAAGTCCTATTCTTGCTTTTTCTCCCATCAGACCTGCCTGTGTACTGCCAAGGTGGGTGGGAGGCCTCTAGATTTTTATTCACATGCCCCATATAATCAACATAGAGTGAGAAGTGCCAGCAAAGACTTCTAGAGGAAAATCTTGTCCTCCTCAGTCCATCTAGTGAATTGATGATCTGGCAGCTCTCAAAGTTATGTACTTTACATCAATTCTATCAGGGTTTTAGGCAGTTATGTCTAAAGGACTGTTTCATTAGAATTTTAAATTTTATATGCAAACTGTCTGTCTTAGGCTGCATTTGCTTTAGCATATTGGTTCAGAGAAGTTGTGCATTCTTGAAATAACTTTCTCAGTCCTTCCTTATTGCACATAGGCTGAATTCACGGAAAGGTTTTAGTGTTTAGAAACCAAATCCCTTCTAGGGCTGTGCTATAGTGCACACCAAGTGGGCTGCTGCCCTTCAAGGGGGTATGGCATTCTCAACCAACAATCAGTTCTTCAGTGAGTTCAGAAACATATTCATTGTAGGGGTGTTCAGTCCAGAACATCATATTAAATCTAGACTGAAGAAAGATGCCAAACTATGTACAAAGCAAATATAAAGACCTCATATTGATTGCTTTAATACATGTATTCCAAATTAAATTATTTTATGTGGACATAGTCATACCTATAAGCCAATCGAATGTAAACTCAGATTTTCCTGCCCCCAGGTACCATTTCACTACTTCTGCTTTTCTTCCATTGTTTCAACCTGGCTTGCACCTCCCTTGACATTACTTCTCCTGTAATAGCACTCTTCTATATTTTTCCCACACAGAATCTTTCTGTCTTAGTAATTCAATACATTAGCAATTACCCAGCATATCTTTGACTAGCAACAAAAGTGAGCATAGCTGTCTACAACTGAGCAATTGTCAAGGCCATTCTTACAGTCAATAGAAAGAAATAGGTGATTTTAGGGTATGATTCATCTTAACCTTTTAGTAGACACTGAATATGGGTCAGATGAATCATGTCTCTAAAGTGCCTACTTCTCCTTATTGACAGTATAGAGTGCCTAGTGTGACTAGATCAGATTTGGATCTGCACACTGCAGCCATCTATGATCTGCTGTTTTCCAGGCTGCCCTCTATCTTTTTTGGCTTGATTTTCATTTAACAGAGTGACGCAAAAGCCTGGTGATCTGGATGGCAGTAGATTAAACAAGGGCAATCAGGCGCATGCTTTTCTGGGGAGAAGCAGGGGGACTTGGACCCTGAGGAATGAGTTTCCAAACAGGTTTTCTGCAGTAGGAGAATCGATGGGTTAGTTTCCAAGTGATGTATATGCTACATGACATCTGTGTTAACTTCTTCTGTCTGATTCAGATGAAAGGAGGAACAGCTCATGCTTGCTTTGTATCAGACTCAGATGAAGCAACATGCAGCAGCATTTATATCCCACCTAGATTCAGTCCTGACACCTTCCAAGATTAGCTGACTCTTCAACTGTGTGAATAGATAGATAAATGAAATCAGTTAAAGTAATCAGCAAACATTGCAGTAATCACTGAAAATCAGAGTAGTCACCTCTTGAGGAAAAGGAATTACTTCTGATTTACCCAAAGGTGATCCCAGGCACTATTTGGATGCAACTACTTGTCTGTCTATGAAATGAGAATTGGGTAGAGTATGGGGATTTGGTTTCACATGCAGATTGTATTTACAGGGCATGTTGAGTATTTAAGTATTTAATAACAAAGCAATTAGTTATTTACACAGAGGACAATAAGACTCCTTTGGAAATATCCATCTCATTACCATTAAAAGCAAATGAAGTGATTATGACCAGTGTAACCACACAATTAACTGATTAAATCCACAGTCTTCTCTATACCAGACCTGCTTTTCAATATGACTTTTATGATTAAAAAAATAGGCTTGTACATGGTGACGCATACCTAAGCCTTCTGAGCATAAGTGAAATTTTTAATTAAAAATGTATGTTTCAAGATAAACAGCTTTCTCAAATATGGGATAATGAAAGAATATGAATGCTGACAGAGGTGTAGAGCTCACAAAAATGGCTTTAGGGAGAGGGGGAGTTAATAAGATGCCAGACAATGATTAAGTATTTGAATATTATAAAAATAATTTATTATAAAGATACTCCCTTTCTACAGATATTATTGTAATTTTGCTGCCAAACAAAAGAGAGTCAACAAATTATAAACTATAGAAAGTAGAAGGGAGAGAGCTGCTATGTAGCCCTTTCTTGGATATTTAAAAATATTGTATTTTACTTGCCCAAAATTCTTCAGAATGAAATAAAATTAGAAGACCTATAATCACACGACGAGTAACCTGGACTGTAGGGAATTTTGACTAAAATGTGGGCCATGTAAGGAAATATGATGACTGGATTATGTAAGGGCCTCTCCTCCAGACACCAATAATGGTTTTGGCCGAACAGTAGGGTATTTAGGTTCTCAAGTTCCCTGCTGTAGTTTCCATGTTATGCTTTTTTTTTTTTTGGTTCAAATATATTTTGGTGTGAATAACTGCAATTCATTTTCCTGAAAAGGGCATCTAAGGAGAAATATATTTTATGGTTTTTTGCATAAAGGCAAAGAATTCAATTTTCAATATTTAAATACTCCCCTTCTCCAGTTTTTCAAATATTGTATTTCCCTACAAAATAGATGTTGACACATTGATCATACAGAACACTGGCTGGATATTGAAGAAATCTCATTCATGCAATTAAATATTTATTTTTTTCATATCTTATTGTATATTTTAGTATAGTTGCCAATCTAAATAAAGACAAAGAGTCTTAAAGGTACTAAAAACTAGCAAGACATAAAACTTGACAAGAGGAGGAATGAGAAACACATTATAAATAATCTGTAGAGAAAATAAATTTTCAAAGGTAAGATTTTTTCAATGTGTAGAATGTATAATATATATATAGAAAAGTATAACAGAGAATATTTTTTTCACACAGTCTAACAAAAAGGAGGGTTTTGTGATAGATTTGCATAAGAGCTTCAAGACTAAATAAATACATTTCACAGAAAAGAATTATCAAATCTATGAATGAAAGATGCAAGATATGAGAAAAACCTACTTTCTGACAATGCAGGATGTGTTTGCTAGTATATTTTTCAAGCATCAGTCACTCTGTTTCAAATTTTACAAGCAGTGGTACTAGAGATTGCCCGAAACTTACAAGTTTTAAAAAATAAAAATAGCTAATAGCAGGTTGTTTGGGATATATGTTAAAATAATCAAACAGTTCAGGTTCCCTCTGTATGGAAAGCAGGCCTGAATTCCCCAACAAAGTGAAATACTTAAGTAGATTTTCAAAATGTGTGTCATGAGAATTGATATTGGTTGAGGAATGAGAGGTTTAGAAATATTCAGCTGAAGAGCAGTTAGTCTTGTTTTCTGATAAGCTGTCAGAAAACAGCTTTATATTTTGAGCTTGGATGGGCCTAATAGTTTAGTCACCATGTCAAGCATCAGTAAAACTTCATTCTGTCAGCAGTAGACTTAGAGTGTGCCACTACATTTTAAAATGAGGAGTTGGCGTGAACTCTGTAAACCATAACCTCAGGCTCTTCCTGGAACTGTGATACACCCACGCCATGCAGCCTTCACTGAATATCGTGTTAACACTCCTCCCCCATGCACGGCTGTTGTACTGTATGTGAACAGCAACAGTCAAATATAAGACTAAGAACCAGCTGCACCCTATTATTCCCTTCACTTTCAGATTTGCATACTTACCAAATATTCTGTCAGTGGGATATTTGTTATTTCTAGTATTTTACTTAGCACCAGTACAGAATTTCTCACTAAAATAGGTTTTTATCAGAAAGGACATTTATTTCTTGAAAAGGCATTGGATCACAGATAGATATTACTTCCAATGAATTTCCACGGAAGCACAAGGGAATTTGGCTTAGAATTTTAGAGACTGAAGTTTTGAGGCAGCTCCATCATGCGTACTGGTTTAAGTTCGGGAACGTTAAAACTTCCAAAGAACATTCATACAAAATTGAAAACCAGAATCTTAGAAGCCCCATGCTAAATTTTGAAAGAAAATTTCTGTTGCTTAAATATCTGAAATATCTGTGAAACGCTTACCTTTTTTTTTTTTTTTTTTTTTTTTTTTTTCAGAAAGAGTAGTAGGCTTGGGACCTCATTCTCTGCTTCATTTTAAGGAAAGAAAATCCTCTGTTCACAAGACCTCTACTTCTAGACCAGGAAAAGATACATTTTCTGACTGTTAGGGCATAAACTGAAACAAAAAAATGTTTCCAAAATCCTTTAGACTGTGGCCTGGGAGTGATGAAGTTTGCTAGATTACATAGTTCACATCACTACAGCAGTATGGTAAGTTACATTGTAAAGTCAAGGCACTTCCTGTAGCAAAACAACTTTTTTGTTTCCTTCATATATCAGAACAAAAAGAATCTGTACATTCTTGGGATTTATCACTTTTAAGGCAGTGACATGTCTTTCAGCACTGAGAGCAGTGGTAGCCAGGGTTACACTTTTACTTATTTCCTTTCTTTTGGGGGACTGCTAAAGATACACATACAATGACAGACCTGGAGGTCTCCTAAGCCATCAGCCTGGACATGACACCAGCTCTTAGAGCTACCATTGCAGCCGGTAGAATTCACAACAGAACTAATCACCGCCAGCTTATATCTGGCCAAACTCCATGGGACCTAATTTGACCATTAATACAGATATTGATTTTCTTAGAAAGACATTAGAAAAGAAAAGAACTGGGGATAAGTAAAATTTTAAGGAAGGCAACAGCAAGCAAAAAGTGAATCTATGAAGAAGAAGAAGTGAGACTAAAAGAGTAGGGGGAAGAGAAAACAGGTCCCAGTGGAAAAATAAAATAGCACTGTTACAACGTAAATTAGCCACCTGTGACTCCCTAATTGACAGTCACATATATCCCTACAGATTATGCCTTACTTTTAAAAAATTGAGTTGGGCTTGATTAAGTTAATTGCTCTAGGGGCTGAAATGAATGAAGGATGGAGGTGGCTTGAGAGAAGTAGAAATAAGGATTCAGTATACTACAGCATATGTATAGAGGAGGGAAAGGGCAAGAGGAGAGTCTGCAGTAGCATCTGTAAGGGATCATACACTTCTCCAAGTACTGTTAATGTGAAAGCTGCAGTCTCCCTTGACTCCTTGCTAAATCTAAACCAAACCTGGCAGGAATATGGTAAAGGCAAAGGCACTGAGCTCTGTTGCATAGCCATCACAATCATATCAAAATACCATTGTGTCAATACATCAGTGCCGCAAGACAGTGCAAGGAAATAGGAAGTGATGGGACTAGTGAAATGGACTTCCCTTGTGCCACAAATACACCAAGGAAGTGTTGTTCACCCTGAGGCAGTGTTGGAGGCCTGCAGTTTTGGTGTAAACAGATGAATGTGAGTATGGCTCAAGATTGTAGAACTCTTTAGACACACATACATGCATACCACACCCATGTCACACTGCTGGGAATTACACGGCCACAGGATGCCAACGGCCTGCGTGGAGAATGGGAAACAAGTGTCACCCTCCTGCCTGTGGGAATGACAGCTCACCAAACACAACCACCAGAGGGAAGACCAAGTGAGACGCCCGGCCTGTCTGATCTACAGTGCCTCTGAGCCGAGGAGCTGCGACCAGACTTTGCAGAGCAAGAGTCACTTCCATGGGGTGGCTCATCTTCTGAAGTTGTCTGTCCCTCCTCACTGACTGCAGAGGGAGCTCTCCATCTGACACAGCATTTCTGGCTTATTTTTGGTAATCAGAAAAGGGTTTTATAGAAGAACTAATCACAGAAGAAGCCTTGCACTGGGCAGTGGTAGGTTGGCTCAGTTTAAATGAAACAAATCCAGTTTTTAATTCAAGAAGAAGACTGGAAAATTAAGGTAACTAGTGAGTGATGCCCACTGGATTGAAGAACTCAAAGAACTCAAAGCCTCATATACAATTCCAGGCCTGGAATTTCTTTGTCAAATTCATGAACTTTCCTGCCATTCATTACTCAAACAAGGATAAAACCCTGTTACATATAACTGAGAAGGGATATTAGAGGTAAGCAGAGATTCTACAGGCAATTGAAAAAATGACTGAATATACATATCTTGAATAATATATATGTATAGAAGGTGAGAAATTGAAGGGACAAAATACTGTCATAGTGTAGCTGAGTTACATATAACAGCAAAACTTAAAATTAATAACACATAAGCAAGAAAAGATAACGGAAAGAAAGAAAGAGTTCCTCATCACTGAGACTGGAGGAGAAATTAAACAATCTAGATAAAGTCCAGGTAGCAATGGACTATTTTGTTCCAATTTTTAATAAAATCAATGCTGAATGGGAATTGGTGAAGAAAATAAAGCAAAGATAAATGAAAGCATTGCAATTAAAATTATTTTCCCGACAGACACATAACTCAGAATTCAACCTGAAAAAGTATGTGAGGGTAAACAATACAAAATATCCAAAGAACTGACACAAGAGATTCTCAGTCTAATGTCTGGGATTTTTAGAAAATTGATCAAGTTATTGATTCTCATCAATGTATGAGGAAAGACCAGCAAACAAACCAGTAATATTTAAAAAGGAAAAAATAAAATTCCATTGGTGAGGTTTCAGGAATGTGCATTGTTTATAAAGCAGTTAGAAGGAAATAATAAATTTCCATGGAAATAAATTGAAAATTGCATAAATATAGTAGCAATTACCAATAAATATTCCTTTAATTAACAGCAAATTTCTTCCTTGACCTTTTATTTAAAAGAAAATTCAGTTTTAATCTAAGATATAGCTGATGTAGCCATCTACCTAAACTTTGCCAAATCATTTAATCTTCTTTTACACTGGCCATTACAGTTTACAGAGAAGCTGAGTTTTATCTAAAATTGTACAGTACAGAAAAAAATGAAGCCATCTAGGAGACAGCAGCAGTTTGTACTGAGGGTGATACTTGTATTTTAGGGACAATATTTTTAAAGATTCTTAAAAACTTGTGTGAGTTTAAATAATTGAAAGCTTTCAATTGAAAGCACAAGATGTAGGAGCCCACAAGTTCAGTTTGGGTGCTGGCATAAAACTGGGAGACACAATCACTATGGAAGAGAACTGGAGTATCACACAGTAGAAATGTTATATTGGCCCTGAGGACTGAGCTAATAGAAACTCGTGAACTACCTAATTAATACAACACATGGAAGCTCCTGCAATTGCAGGTTCATAACAAGAATAATTCCTATAATTTAAGAGCTCTTAGATGTTAGTGAGAGCAAAGAGGAAATACAGTATGATCATCTCACTACTGATCAATCAGAGATTTATCTGACCCTACTTCAGATATCTACAGTATAGACATATTCCCCCTCACTGCTCAACCCAGACTGCTTTTGCAGTCAGAGGAGACAAACAGGCACTTCAGACATTATTGATCTGACCTTTTTCAGACTTTTACTTCAGAATGAGATGAATCACTCATGTCTCTCTATTGATTATGGAAAAGGTCTAGACAAGTGCATGAGTTTGAGATGTCTACACTGTGAATACACTTACAATAAACTAGGTAAGTAAGGCCAGTATGTGAAAGATAAATGCCATATTCAGTTATGTTGATCTAGATCATCCTCTGAAGCAAAGATTTTTTTTTATTTTACTAAACACTATAAAAAATTTATCTGGAATAATTCATAAAATCTTAGTAATTCACATTCCAGGAAGATAAATTAAAGCTGTTCATAAAGAGACAATGGAATGATCTAGAAAAATGGAAGACTTTTTGATTAGCAAAACACAGCCTAAGATGAAATATGATCGCCCTCTCCAAAAAAAAATTGTGATGGTGATAACCAGCAAGGGAGATTATGCTGCTGAAGCTAAAGCCTGTGGGTACCAATACAATTGGATAGCTCAGTTAACTCCTTTCTTCCTTTATGCTCATTGCCTCCTTATCTGCTTATTTACTTCCAGGACCTCCTTGGGAAGAAATGAACCAGTTCCCACCAAAACAGAATGCGGGAACTCAAAAGCATTCCCAGCACATTTATGCCACAACCCAGAGCATGCAGCATCTACTGTTTCATGCTATGGAAACGCCAATCTGTGGGCTGCATCACAGTCCTCACACTTTTAAATATGATGAACCAAGCCACCCCCACAGATAAAAACTGTCATGTTTTAGACATAACCATATGGGCTATGTGGTGTGGACTAGGTTCATCTGCTCCACTGCTCTACTGAGGACTAGCCTTGAATATCAGCCAATCTGTGTTACTTGGGCCAAGGGATGGAGATCATTCTGTGAGGTGGGTGTGCTGAAAAACATAGCTGGAGCTGGCGTTGTAAGTAGGTGGCTACACCAGGGCCACAGGAATAGCAAGGCCATGAGGAGGTTAATGAAGGAAATTACATAGTTTCTAACCGTCACAAGAATGAAGCTAAGGAACAGCTTTCCCATTGCTGCGAGGACAAGGAACAAAAAGAAGTTTCAAAAAGAAGCTGATGTGTTTTGTGACGCCTCCCACAGCAGAGGATGATTCTCAGGCTGGGTCTGAGCTGTCATATCCTTGCTCATGAAACACCTATACCCTAGAAGATACCACTTGTATCTTACTAGCTGGTATTTGCCAAAGGTTTCAGTGGAATTAATCAAGTACGAAATGGAGTCTGATTCACCTTTGCAATGATGTGTGGCTTTGAATCCTGTTTTCCTATATACTATATTCCCATTTGCTTGGAAGTTTTAAAAAGTGCAGTCTTTTTTTTTTTTTATGTGAAGAGCAGTCTGAGAGTTTCAAAGAGTCTCAAACGCCAAGAAATCAACCCTCACCTAATTAAGAGCTCATTTACTCCAAACAGAATTGCTACAGTGAGCTACAGACTTTCTGATCTGCTTGGAAAACACCTTTTCTGATGATGCCAGATGAAATACCATTCACAAGACTTTTTTCAAGCATATATACTTGGTCCTCTTTTAACTATAATGAAGATAAAAGCTGTGTCTGCACACAGATTTTCTGAATATCTAACCATATGCACTTGTCTACATCTATATATACACAGAGACACACATATATATATGGTATATTAACAGTCCATGAAGTAAATGAGTGAAAAAACATGGTTTTCTTCCTTTTTTCTTTTGGTTCCCTTTTTCATTTTCTTTTTGCTATTCCTTTTTTCCCTGCTTCCTTAGCCATGTTTCTTGCAACCCCAGTGTAAGGAGGTATTTAAGCACACACTTAACACTGTAAAAGTATTTGGCATATAGAGAGAGCACATACTTGTGCATGAATGCATGTCCCTAAACACACACAGAATTCCACATTTTCCAGTTCCTTAACAGCAGCCCTCCTTCCTTCCTTCCTCTCTTACACCACTGACATTGTTCTTCACAGAATATTTCCATCAAAGCCATGTGATGGGTTTGCTGTAATAGGGAAGTATGGCTTTCCCTGCTCACACTGTGGCTCACTGAACATCCAGCTTGACAAATACAAGAATCATCCAAGGCTTTGGGCTAAAATTGGTGTCAGAGCATCCCAGTGCCTTGCATTTACTGTATTCTAATGAATACTGTCTGGGATTTACCTGCTATTGACATGGACAAGCTACTACTAATGAAATCTGAGCCAGTGTTAAAAAGGAGAGGACTCCCTTAGTTTGTTTATCACCTCATTAGCAAAATTAATTAGCAAAAACACTTCACCATGACAATCACAAATTAATCCCCAGGCTACCTACCTGTAGATTTTGGGATGAAACCTTTTCTGGAAGGACTATTTTCTCTAGAATCTGAAGTTAACTCACGCACAAACACCTTTCAGGTTTTAATTGTCTGTGTGCTCACAAGGATATAAAGAAGCTTTGAAAATAAATGCAAGCGCTTGATGTATTCACTGCCTGCAATACTTTGCAGAGCTTCTTCAGAATTGTGTCTTTCAAGCAGAAGGATAACATTTAGCAGTATAAAGTCTTCAGGAATGATTAACTTCTAAATTTTGTACTCAGAAAAATATTTACAATCCTCTTCTGAATAAACAATAGCATGATGCTAAACCCACAAAACCAGAGCTGAAGTATATAAATTATGGACTCTGGGCATCCTTAAAAGAAAAACATAATTGCATTAATAAAATGAAAAGGGAATTTGAAAGTAGAGTCAAGACTCACACAGTAATACCAAACAAAAATGTGTTAATTAAATGCCAAATCAAATTGGTGCATTTTTTAACAAGATTTTAGGTCTTGCAATGATTTGCTTATTCTGCTTAACAAAAGGAAAGGAGTTTCACAGCATGGGAGCTGAGAAGAGAAACACCCTAAAACCGACATCATCTATTTAAAAAACAGAGCTGAGAAAAGAGTTTTTATTCAGCTAATAAATAGGTATTGTTTCCTTTAAGTACTGGTGAATGTGCACCAGAAAGAAAGAGAAAATATTTCAGTTTTACTATCTTATTTTCAGCCCCTTGCCATTCTGTTCTGTTCCAAAAATTTTGGCAGCTGCTAAGCAGCCAGCGAATACAAGTGAGTGACGTTCCAGAGAACGGGATGACCTTGCCACCAGTAAATCCATGTGGACAGGTTGGAAGAAAGCTCATGTCTACAGGGCAAGACAGACAGATGACAGTTTTTTCCCAGGGTAAGACAACTCACTTGGTGGACACAACAGACAATCTGGCTACTGCATCTGTAATCCAGATGGTCATTAGTATTTGAGAATGGCTCACTATTACTGAGCCCAGTTTAGTTCATTTAATGTAGATGACCTTCTTTGCTTCACCTCCAAACCAGACAGTCACTTTTTGCCTAGAGGACCCCCAGCTTTAAATATGATGAGCATTAAAGAACACTTCTGCATGCAGACCCAAGCATTTAATATGTGCTGGTATTTGTGTAGTTTATAAAATATAAATCAGGAATAATGTGCTGCATTTTCAGACATACTAACACACTCCATGGCAAGTTTCCTATGTGCATAATTTGGGTTATTATGCATAATAGGAAGGGGGTTTTGTTTTGCTTTGTTTTTTTGTGAAACCGTTTGAAGTTCAGATTTTCAATAGATAAAAATGGGCAGAGTTTCTCTAAGATTATCAGCTGAAATGCTGAATCCTAAAGTTCTACTTTAAAAAGCATGTAGAGAGCAAGCTTTCAGAGGACTGTAAAAACAAATATGAAAAGACTGGATGGAAAACAGAACCCAGTCTTTTCTTGATGTTTTGATCATTACCATTTGAAATTAAAATATGTATTATATTTTGGGCAAATAATAAATTGTTAGAAGATTTGGGAAGGGGTTAAACAAAATTTACCTCAACCTGCCTCCTTAATAATTTTCTTTGTACATAGGTAAAGTAGAAACACAAGGAGACCAAAAATCTGAAATATCTTTTTTTTTGTTTTCCACTGATTTCACAGTTCACCTGAACACTACAAGTACTTCAGCAGATTTGAGAGTGTACCCTTGAAGCACTTTCTTTATTTCTGTAAGCATTTATGCATGTTTTTCTCTATCTTTGAGATGGGAGATTTTAAAAAGAAAAACAGTTGTAACTGGGTCAGTGTTTACAATTTACAGTGCAGATTTACCAGAGACATGTTGCAGATGTCCTGAAGGTGATATTCATCTGAAGAATCAGGTGACACTTACAGTGTCCTACAATGGATATGAAAAAATTGAAATTCTTGTGTTTGCCACTTATTTAAAAAGTGTTGCTTACTGAATTTAAGTGAAACACCATATTGTGGTTAGAATATGAGGTTGTTGTTTTTTTCACTTCTTATAGACTTTCAGGAAGACTTAGGACAGGTGTCATAAATATTGAAATATTGATATTTTTGTGACCAAGATTTACAGTGGATTTACACAAAATTCAAGAGACCTAAACAACTAAGATGTATCTGCAAGGATGTATTTAGGCTTAAGGTTCAAGCCTGATTTTAGGAACTATAAAACTTCAACGATTTGCATAACATAAGAAGTGGGTAAATGCCACAATATAAGGATGAGAAGGGCATCAACTCTCAGTTGCAAGCCTAACTGTGACGGCTGCTCCACTTTGGTTCACTGAATGGCAGCAGTGACATGCAGGCAGCTGGAATACCAAAACAGCTCTGCTATCTGATCCTACCATACCTTTGAAAATGACACAAGGCATCATATTCAGCCAAAGATCAAGCAAGTGGTAGTCTTCTCAATCTTAAACAATTGAATTTTATCCAGAAAATTGATCAAATTTTCTTCAATCTAGATTTAAAATTACTTCTGTCCCTACTCAGAATAAATCTCACCTGATTATACATTGGTCTGCCTCTGTCCTTCCTGTTGAAAGTGGACCACTGCCCAAAGGGATGAAAGATTCATGATGCTGGAGAAAGGAAAAAAAACCAAAAAGGGTCTGGATTTATAGCCCACCGCCAGAAAAAAACCTGAAAATGTAGTGTCCTAAGTTCTAACATTAATTCTTTCAGGGACAGCAGGGATGGCAAATGTTTTTTCAACTAAGTTTTTGGATGCTTGAATAATGTAGTATGAAGTCTGAGTGCAGCTCCATATCTCAGTTACCCCTCTCTACAAAGCAAGAACACTTGCCTTCTCCTGCCCTTTATCCATCCTGACGTTATATTAACTTTTCCTGATTGGGAATTTTCAGGCAAGGACAGCTCTCTGTAAAACCCATATGGAAAGAGTTCCCTGTAATGAGGCCTGCTCTGTACCAAAGACACCTTTTTCTCAGCTGCAGACTCACATACCTCTCCATTTGATGCCCTAGAGTAAAACCCATCCATACTCCTCATACCTGTTCTAGATAAAAAAAAAGCAAAGCAAGCAGAAGATGCGGCTGCAGTTACCTGCGGTGCTGACAGCCCGGCTGCCGCAGCAGCACAGCTGCCACCTCCCCGTCAGCTGCGCTCATTGTCAGCGGGAATGCCCCGGGAGGCACAGCTGATGTTTGTGTCCTGCACAGATGGGCGCTCCCCTTCCTGCCCTGGTGTTTGCTGGAGTCCCAGCAGGGGCTGCTGCGGGGTGCAGCTGGACCATCTTGTCCCCCAGCCATTCTTGTCCTCCCCATCCTTCTCCAGTGCCCTTCAGCTGGGGAACTCTGCTGCCTTTCCCCACTGGACACTGGCACTACGGTGACCTCTGCAGCCTTGAATTCCTTTGCAGGAGACACCAAAACCCCTTTTACGTTCTTACAAGGTCAGTTCAGAAACCAACAGCAGAGAAATAGGGACATTCCCCAGCTGTCAGTTACATATAAGACAAAAAAATCCCACAACGGTTAAAAAAAATGTGAGAACTCCAACACCGATGGATTTAATTTCACTTCCCTTTACATCTCGGAGTCCTGTCAGCATTTCTGGAGTTTCAAGAGGGGGAGCTAGTTAGCTAACAGAGTCCAGGCTGTTAGAGAAACTTCCCTTGGCAGCAGCCCACAGCTTTCAGATTTTAAGCAAAGCAGAATGAAAACGGAGTTCACAGCTTCAGCTCATCCCCAAGAAGCACTTTGTACAGCATTGCTGTTCCTGCTTTCCCCATAAACCTAACTGATTATTGAAGATATCACATAGACACAGCATGAAAGCTGATTATGTCTTGACAAGCGAAAAAACATAAACAGAATTTTTAATCATGAGACACACAAATGAGCTTGTAAAAAGCTTATGAACGTATAATATACAGATCTAAATAAGCAAGGGAATATAACCTTACATACAGAATGACCTGTGACTGAATTTTTTGCATCAAAGACACAGTGCAGAATTTTTGCATTTTAATGCAGTACAGAATTTCACATGTCAAGGAAGGAAAGTCACCCATATCTATTCAGACAAGAACTTTTCTTCTAGCAAAATGAAAGACATTCATTTGTCCTTAAGAAACATGGAGGAGTCCTGGGTCTTTGCAGAATTTTGTACCAGCTAGCTCATTATGTGGAACAGCAAGTAACTTTCACATCTCTTGTTGTCTCTGAGTTTTCATAACAAAACTCAAACATGTGTGGTTTATCTCTCCATTTGCTATTCTTCTTCCTTAGCTATGCACTCCCCATCCATGAACACACCTGTGTGCTCATCTGCCTTTGGAGGTACTGTCAGTGGCAGCGCCCTGACTGCTGCTCCCTGGGCAAACATTCACAAGTGTGCAGCAGGGGCCAAGGGCTGCTGTAACTCCTCTAAGAGTTTTCTGTCAAATAACACACAAGATTTTGTGCAAGATCATTCTTTTACTGTGTTGTTTTTGGTTTTTTTCCTTAAATATACTCTTTTAATTGAACACAATGTGGCAAAATGGCCAGTTGTTAGTTCAATGGCTGGAAGCCTCCAGCAGGCTATAAGTTTTATGTTGCATTTGCCCCATCCAACTTTATCTAGCAAGGCAGTTCAAATGGCAAATTACTTCTATAAACCCTTTTTCCCACCAAGGTCTTCTAAACATTTAGGCCTGGCAACAGTGGAGATGTAAAAGGCTCACACTGTGCTTTGAAAGTCACACATGGCAACTCTTGTTCTAAATTCACGTTTAGCTCTTGCTCTTGCTACAAAGCCATACTGTGACATGTCAGGTCCCACTAACTGTTGCTACACACTGATGCCATTCCCCTACATTCCATTTCTGACCCTAGCTTTTCTAAATACTGTTTCATGGCCAAAATCTTTTGCTGTGCTGAAGCACATAGCAAATCATATTGCCATTGTTAATTCCATTCCTCCACAATTCTGCAAGGAAAATATCTCAAAATACATTAACTCTTGCCTTCTGTAATACCCTTTTCCATTCAAAGACAAATGTTTTGTTTGATGGCAAAACTGATGGTATTTGTATGTGTCTCTCAGTAAGAAGGATGGTATTTATATGTGTCTCTCTCTCAGTAAGAAGGAAATGTTGAAGTTAGTGGAATTATTGTCATTGATTTCTTTCAATCCTTGTCTTGGAATTATAAAGCTATTAGGGATCATAGGGAAAGTCACAGAAAACAGTGTTATCATTCTCTGTAAACACAAAGTCATTTTTCTTTCATGTTTGCATTAATGTTTTCCTTTCCTTTCTGTGTTTTGAACCTTATGATGTAACTTTCTGCTTTGCATGTCAACTGCTTTACATATGAACCTTCTTCACTTAGGCGCATGTCAAATAAGAGCAAGAGCTGATTGTTACTCCATATGTTTCCCAACAAATTCCATTTCTGTGATACAAAGGTATAAGCGAAGTAGATCAGAACAACCTGGCCAAGGCTGGTCACTGTAGCCATTGGATCCTAAATACCTTTGGGGTGCTCAACTGAAAGCATGAAAAGGGAAGAAGCTTCCATTACTCTGTAGTTGATATTAGTCACTAGTGAAACATTCTAATAATAGGAAAGGTGGGGTAGTATATGACATCTCTGAAAACAACAGTAAAGCAAGAACAATTTAAATAAATTACATAGTAAAGCAAAATAAATATTATTAATTTTTAAAGTATTTTAGCTTCTGCATTTTATTCTTGGAGACACAGAACTAATTTTTGTGTTCACTTACGGCACTCAGTGATCAATCTCTATTAAGGTGATCATGATTTATTGCAGACTTGGAAGATGCAAAACCACTGATGCAATTTTATTTGGCCATAATGCTTGAGCATGAGTGCTTGGCTCTCCCAGCAGACTGAACACAATCCTGCTCTTCTGTCTATGAATGCAGTGCACTGTTGTGTCGCTGTCCATGGGCACTTGTGAAGTGCTGGGCAAGAGGCAGGGCTCTGCCTTCACCTGACAGACACCTACCAGACAGCCAAGTGCATTGCATGGCAAGCTTGTCCAGGGCACGGCAGGAGCAGAACTGAAGGGTCACAAGGACAAGACTGGAGCCAAAAGGGAAGCATGTATTATGCAGATTACATTGAGAGTAGATATAATGAATTTAATACTTTTTCTATAGCAAATTGCATCACTGTGGCTGCGCACCATGGCTCACAGTTAAGAAGCAAACTCTCCCTGTGCTCTTTATGAGATTAAAATACAGAAGCAATCTAAACAACTATTCTCTAAAATTTTTCTGAACTAGAATTTAATATTACTCTTACAAACATCAAGTTACAGGATTGGAAACAGTGTGTTATTTCCTTTGCTGTTAAGAGTTTCCTATTTCGGAAAAATAAGGCTCTCAATTTCAGCTGAATGGTTTCTTTCAAGATATAAGATAAGGTCCATCAAATCACATTGTTTTATAATTATTTGATAGTGTTTTCTGCTTTGATGGAGGTACTTGAAATATGAAGCTATCTGGCAGTGGAGGTAGAAACACAGCTCATCATTCATTGTTGCTATGGATGAAGATGAGAAGCCTCTAGGTTCTGCAAAATGGCACTGTCCCTGTTCAGAATAGGAAACTTCTAATGAATTAGTTTGGTACTCAGAAGATGAAAATCTTTCAGTTCTTTGGTATGGGAAAGGCATCTGAGTGTCTGCCCCCAAGCCTTTCCTGTGCCTCAAATCCTTGTTCTTGCCAAATGCAGTAGTCATTGACAGGACAAGAGTGGTGTCCTCTATTCACAGTGTGGTGACAAGGTGATGTCAGACATGGTTGGGGCAAATAAAACTGATGAACAAAGTGAGGGAAGCAAAAACATGTCTTGTAGAAAGAAATAAACTTTCAGATGATTCTGTCTCTATCCTGCTACACCAAATGATTCCTGAATTGGAAGCCTGCATGATAGTAGGACAGAGAAAAATGGGGGCTGACAATAAAATAAAAGGGGCATCTCACCACCCAGTTAAACCTGATTAGAGTCATGGAGAGAAGGCTGCAGTCCCCACTCTAGTGGTTTCTCCTAGAACAAACTGCTGCAGGGTTGTTTACTACCCCATTCCTCACTTCTGCAGCACTCGCCAGCTTTGTGGGACTTGTGTATCAGGCTTGTGAATCAGCAGCATTTAAGCATCACTGAAGACTTGCCAACAGAATTTTTACTTCTATATAGAGAATTCCATAACTTTTTTGTTTTCTTCCTTTTTATTTAGAGTCCATGGCTTTTACAATTATATCAGAATGTGGCCATCAGCTGAAAAGCAGTGGAGTTGCTAGCTGAAGCCTATGAGCTTTGTGAGACTTGTTTATCAGGCTTGTGAATTCTGGCAGAGGCAGCTGTAGAGTTTCAATTAAATTAACAGATTTGCACAGACTCTAATATGTGACCTGAACCGCTCAGTAGTAGGAAAATTACTGCATTCCTTTTTTTTAATTCCTTAGTTTTCTCAGTTCTTAACAAAAGCAGGTAAGAAAAACTTCTTTTAAAATCACAGCCTGTATTTCATCCTCCCACACCAATCATAAGATTTCCATTGAGCAGTTCATAGTTGTTCTATAGAGCAGTTTGCTTGATCATAGAGGAGACGTCTACAAAATCCAGTCTAGAAAATTCAACTGATTTGTAGTGGAACTCTCCAATATCAGGGAGTTAGGTATCATATGTCTAGATATCCAAACTCCTCTGTTCTCAAATTTGGGCTTCTGAAGTGACCTTCTGGCCTCTGGGAGTTGTGAATTTGTCAGGACATCATGCCACTTAACTGTTTCACCCAGAGACCATCTCTGCATGCCAAATGTCTCCATGCAGAGCAGGGCTGCTTTCTTTAACTTTGGGATTTCTGCTACTCTGAATGAGTCACGATCCACCACAATCTTAATTATCTCATTAACATACATCCTTTCTGCTTGCCTAGCAAGCAGGTAGAGACCTATTAGAGATGGCTGAATATCCCAAATAAGTCAAAAGCCCACTGGCATTTTGCAGAGTCCTTCACACTGCACAGATCCAAACAAAAGCTCTCTATAGGCTCAAATCATTGTTTGTGTTTCAAGCTGAGCAATCATAAAGAGGATTCATAGAGCAATCATAAAGGGAATCAGAGTCACAAAATCATCAAGTTTGAAAGAGACCTTCAAGACCATCCAGTTCAGACATCAACCCAACACCACCATAATCACCCTTAAATCACATCCCCAAGTGCCTTTTGAAAGCTTCCAGAGATGGTGATTTCACTACCTCTCTGGAAAACTTATTCTAATTCCCGACCACTCTTTCAGTGATTTTTTTTTTTTTTTGGTATCTAATATGAACATCCCCAGGTGCAATGTGAGGCCATTTCATCTCAGCCTGTCACTTGAGGCATGGCAGAAGAGAACAACCCTCCACCTGGCTATAGCCTCCTTTCAGGCTGCTGTAGAGACCAATGAGGTCCCCCCTGCACCTCCTCTTCTCCAGACAAAACAACCCCAGTTCCTTCAGCTGTTCCTCATAAGACATTTTCTAGACCTTTTATCAGCTTCATTGGACGTCCTTGGACAGTCCAGTACCTCAGTGTCCTTTTTGATGTCACAGGGGAAAGCCACCCCTTCAGATGACACGGCCATGGTTACTACAAGACCAACATTCAGTCCCATGGCCCCTTCTGTGTATGGTGTGTGAAAGGCAGTAGGCTGTTAGGGCAATATCTCCGGGAGTGCGTTTGCAGGTACAGTACCACTCTTCCAGGTGCCTGGTGGCACTGTGCTAATTGCCACCTGGCTGTTGCACTATGTACACAAAACGTGTCTTGTGACTGTCCGTCAGTGATGTCATAACTACGTCAATAATCTTCAGTAAATACACAAAGTTTGACTTTTATCCTTTCCCTTACAATTTCCATTGCATAATACCTAAGAGACTCTCCAGGCATTGCATTTCTAAGGCGATTAGTGCATTTCTTGAGCAGCTAATGTCACTTGGCCTCTGGCTCTGTGCCTCAAAGCTCCAAAGCTGGTGCAAGCTCCAAACAGCACTGCTTGTTGTGCCTGCTGCCTAATCAAACTGCTTCATAAATTCCTTCCATGTAAATTGCTTGAGTGTCACTCTAAACACAGGAAAATACTGAGAATAATTACCAAAAAAGCATTTTCCTACTTATCTCCTGGTAAAGAATATGAGAAGCATTTTCCTACTTATCTCCTGGTAAAGAATATGAGAAGTTAGTTTTGCTGAGAATTCACAATAAAAATCTTAAGTCTTCTCTGTGTGAAAAAAATACTTATTTTCTTTCTCATAGAATGGGATTAAATCGAGCATGTTTACTATGTCTCCTTACAGACGGTACAGGCAGATCAGAATCCGAAGCAGTAATAGTAAAACCTCAGAATGAAATAATGTGTTCACTATCTGAAGTGCTGGATGACTCTCTGTGGTAGCAGAAAACAACATATTCCAATTCACTTACTGCCAAAAATATGTACATAAAAACAATGGGACCTGCACGCTGCTTCAGCTCAGTTATAGGGAAAAGATCTGCAGTTTCCCACTCTCACAGCCACCTTTCTGTCCTGTCTTACTGCCCCAGCAAGCCTTGGGTCTGCTGTGAGTGTCTTGTAACAGGTGACAGGGCAAGAGACGTGAGATGAGATCCATAATGCCTGACTTTCTGGGATGCAGAGGTCTCACTGGTAGGAGAAATAAAGGGAAAGACAATGCCTCATAACACCTCAGGTCTTTGAAAAGTGAATTTGAATATATTATAGTACAAGAAGGCAGCTGTTAATTTATTAACCATGATTTTAGAAAATTGGAACTCTGCTTTATAAAGTGGGCTTGTTTGTTTTTTTGGTTTTTTTTTTTTTTTTGAAAAACAAGTCAGACTGTATCTCCATTTTGAGCTAACAGCACAATCCCATTTCTTAAAATAAATATTTTTCTTATTCTCCTGTCAAATCTCTGCTAGCTCCTGAAGTTTGAGCCTGGAGAATACGAAGAGTTTAGGTGCAGAGGAATATAAATGAACATTGACCTCAAAAGATTCTTCATTAAGATATGTTCTGAAGCACTGTTGCTCTTTTTCCAATTTTTAAATTTTATTCCTTCTGTTTTTGGGGTGGCAGTCTATTTTGCAGAGCATGTCTTTCACAATGAGATGTACATTTCAATATTTGAACAATATCAATCTTTTAGAACTACAATCAGCCAAGCCAACTGCCATTTTGTGAGATAAAACTGTCTTGTTTTAACAAAGAAAGAGGAGCTGAATACTTTTGCTTGAATTTAGCTGAATTCTCAGTGGTAACTTCACAGTGTTCTGGTTTTCTTCAAACTCTTACAAAGTAGCACTATGTAGGATGCAATACCATAGATTTTAACATATGGCATTACAAGTGTGTAAGGATTACATTTGGTAGCGAAGACTTACAACAGAACCAATGCCAGAAAACTCCAAGATGGACCCACCACCGGCCAAGGCTGAGCCCATCAGCAACAGAGGTGAACCCTCAGGGATAACATAGTTAAGGGGGAAAAGGTGAACAGCAAGTCAGAGGAGAGAAGTGAGAATATGTGAGAGGAACAGCCCTGCAGACCCTAAGGTTAGTGAAGGAGGAGGGGCAGGAGGTGCTCCACGTGCAGGAGTAGAGTCCCCTGCAGCCCCTGCAGTCCGTGGTGCAGCCCATGGTCCCCTGCAGTCCCCTGCAGCCCATTGAGGTCCATGGTGGAGCAGAGATCCACCCACAGCCTGTGCAGGACCCCACACCAGAGCAGGGGGGTGCCCAAAGGAGGCTGTGACCCTGCAGGAAGCCCACATTGGAGCAGTCTGCTCCTGGCAGTACCTGTGGCCCCAAGGAGAGAGGAGCCCTCTCTGGAGCAGGTTTGCTGGCAGGACCTCTGACCATACAGGCGACCCACAGTGGAGCAGCCTGTTACTGAAGGACTGCACCCCATGGAAAGGGAACCACCTTGGAGCAGTTAATGAACTACAGCCTATGGGAAGGACTCACATTGGAGAAGTTCATGGAGGACTGTCTCCTCTGGAAGGGACTTGAGGCTAGAGCAGGGAAAGAGTGTGTGGAGTGCTGTAACTTCAGCAGAGGGAGTGGCAGAAATTTGGGAATGAACTGACTGCAGTCCCCACTCCCCATTCCCTGGGCCACTGGAGGGAAGGAGAGAAAATGGGAGTGAATTTGAGCCCAGGAATAAAGGCAATGTCGGGGGAATATGTTCTAAGATTTGGGTTTATTTCTCATTAGTCTCCTCTAATTTGACTGGTAAGAAATTAAACTAATTTCTCCAAGAGGATCCTGTTTCCCATCATGATCCCTGGTGAGTGATCTCTCCCTGCCCTTATCTCAGCCCATGAGCCTTTCATTACACTTTTTCTCCTCTGCCCAGCTGAGGAGGGCAGCGATAGAGAAGCTTTGGTGAGCACCTGGCATCCAGTCAGGGTCAACCAACAGCAGTTTCTTGGTCGATCATGTTAATAGAATTGTTCTTTTTAATTTTATTTCCTTAATGCACTATTTAAAAATCATATTATGTTCCAAGATAGTTCAAAGATAAACCAGTTTAAGATAATGAACTAATTTCTTTTCTTTAAGGCTGCTTAATGCTCCTCTGCTAGAGATAATAACATTTTCTAGGTGACAGCTACTAACTTCAGAGGCACAGGGCTTTGAAACAAAAAGAGCCTTCCCATTGCTAGCTGCTGGTATTGTTCCTCTTCTGCCTTTCCCTCAAAGTTTTGCCTTGCAGGTCTCCTTTGCAATGTACTTCAAGGGCCCTGTACTTCACTGGCATGTTTACTCTGTTCTGCATTGGAATTTTTTTGGTTCTGTGCAAGAATTAGATGCAGAGGCCACCCTGATACCCTGACAGGTGTGTAGTATGCTATGTTAGAGACAACTGTAGTATTTGGATAGCTAGAATGCATTCACCTTAAGATAGTATAGTCCTAGCTGGCCAAAAGGTTACTTCTGCCCAAGGAAAGATGGAAGGTTCTGCTGGCCAAAAAATTCTGATAAAAAATTATTTCCTTTTTTTAAATTTTAAACATCTCTTGGAAATAGTGACCTTCAATAAAATTCTGGTTGCCCTGCATCACCCAGACACCTGTATCACTGCTACCTTCTGTGCAGACTTAATCTATTAACAGAGAAGCCCATATCTTCCCTGACCCAGAATATCAGGGCAAGCATACAGACAAGCTGCTTTTAACACAGATTGTTCAGGGCTTCCCAAAGTTTCCCAGGCTTGTGACTCACATGAGCTCCAAAGTTCTAAAGGTCAGATAGCAAAGGTGATCTTGGTGTCAATTATGTCAGTTATACCAATTTCCTATCTGCTCACTAGGAAGACTCACTCTTCAAGGGTTTCTAAATCTGTGTCAGTCAGCCAGGAAAATGCAAATGTTTCATTCTTTTCCTTTCTCCTTTTTTCTTTGTCAGCTCTATTACAGACAAAAGGCAAGCAGGATTCATTCTTGGTGGAAAATCTAATGATCACAACATGCTATGTTAAGATAAAGAAATTAGTCTTGCTGGCCTAGTTTAGTTCATTTACTTTATGCTCTCTTCCAATTTGCTACTTTACTGCAAATTAATATATAATCTGGATATCCAAACATCCTTCAATCTCTGTAATAGTCTGTGTTGATAAACTGAGACATGTTTTCTGCATAACAGCTAAAATAAAGCAACTTCAAGTGGCAGTACATTGGTAAAAGTAATTTTCAGATCTGGTACAACTCGTTGCAGGAGCTGCCAGATCAATTTGCATAGAAATAGAAAGCATTATGTGTCCCTCATAATCCCAGTAATACACACCTCAGTAGCAGGTTTTCAGGGAACCTGGAGGAGTTTTTCCATAAACATCACACTCTTGTATTTACACAGCCTGGTTTCCTTATCAAACAACAGGCTTGATCAATGTAGGAAATCAGAGTGATTCCTCATGGTTTAGCTAAAGCAATGCTAGCCTATTTTATTACTTATTTTCTTCTCAGCTGACAAGTGTACTATATAGGATACAAAAAAGCAGGGGACAAACACTAGCTTCATGTGACATATAACAAACAGAAAAGAAAAAAGTAGGGTAGATGGAGGGATATGGAACATATTTCTGCCGTGTCCATAAGAGCAGCTGAGAGCTGCACATCACCAAAACATTCTACTACATTCATTTCAAGATTTTACAGCAGTTTCTGAACTATACTAAGCTGATCTTATATTTTTTACAGCTAAGCTTTCGGAATTCATTTTCAAAATCAGATACAGGCATGGTAATGTACTGCCTTGAAAGCACTTTACATAACTGCTTCAGTAATTTAGTAGGTAACTAAAGTGATATTCACAGTGACTCAAAGCAGCTAACAAGGAATCCATTTAGAATACCATCTTTCCAGTTTCACAGGCATCCATGGAGCTATAAAAAATCTGCACTGTAATATGCTTGTCAGGTGACTAATGACCAGAATTAATTTGTTTTTACATCCCAAGATTCCTTTTCTGTTTTATCAACATTTAATTAAAACCATTCAAACCCCTTTGTAGAGTGCAAGTAGCTCCACAAATTCAACTACTATAAAGACTGTGAAAACAAGTAATAATGAATCTGCATGTACAGTGGTATTTGCCACAGCAATGAGATCTGCTCTTGATCTGAGCTTCCAGCTTTAGGCTTATCTCTGAAAACAGTGACACTTTTCGGGATAGACTTGAAGCATAGGTGAATTATCTTGTTCAGGGATATGGTCAAATGAAAAATGATTGCTGGCATGTCTGGTCTTGTTTTCTGTTGTTAATTTCAAAAGTTCTTTTTTATTATTATTTCTTTGGAGTAAACAATTTCACTTTGAAAAGAACGAGAATAATAAACTGATTAGGTAGTGAAGGTCTGGTTCCATTCAGTAACCATCCACACTATGAGGATTGCAGTGTGATGCAAACATTGCAGCAAAAGGTTACTGTGCAACTTTGTCTCAGCAGTAGCATTTGGGAAGGTAAATTTGACCTGCCTCCAGAAAACAGTTTGATTCAACAGTTTTCATTTTCACACTGGTATTGTACTTGCACCTGTATTACCATCCATACTCCAGCAACATGCTCTGATTCCAATGGGAATCCTACTGTCTCAATAACGGAGACATGGCCTTTTCCCACTGATTTTGTGATGGAGTGATCTAAACAGAAATCATTTTCAAGAGAACCTGTGTTAGAATTAAGATCCTTTTCCAGAGTGTCAGCTGTAATGAATAGATTCAAATGATGACCTAATACTTAAAGAATATACCAATTTAAAAGGCTGTATTTGCTGGCATGCCATTGACATATAATACCAGCTTTGTACAACAGCATGAAAATTATCAACTTGTCAAATATTTATGCAGTCAAATATTCACTTTTTAAGTTTCTTTCTGTACTCTCAGTATTACAGGAAATGAGGGAGGTAAGCTCCAAATCACATATGCATTTCTTAGGATGTTCCCTAAGGAGGACAAATTGAGTATCATCACCTTAAATTCATAAAGAGAGATTTAAGGCAAATACAGATTAAATCAGTTCTCAAAGTTCAAGCAGAATATTTGCAGCACAGATGGGATTTCACCCGAATTTCTTGAATTCTCATCCAAAATATCATGTCTTCATTTTATTTTAATGATTTCATGTCTGGATTAAAAGCTCTATTAAACAAAAGGTTTTGGTTTTTTAATCACATGATAACACACTGGAACCTTCTGCTAGCAGCTTTAGGAAAAAATCTTATAAATTGGATGCCTTTTTTATATAATATAGGAAGTTATATTGTTTAATTCAGACAGCTGCAGCCAACATTTCTCTCATGAGATATTTACATCGGGTTTGACTTGCACACATTGTTATAGCTCTATACAAATATGCTTCCTACCAGCAATGATGTAAAGTGTTAAAAGATGCCAAGTTATTGCTAAAAATGTTGCACCAATTCCCAACATTTGTTCCCTGGAGGTAGGGAAAAGTCTGGCATTACAAATCACTGTCTTCTAAATATGAACTTCTTGAACAAACAATCCCAGGGAAGTGCCGTGACTGTTGTGATGTCTCTAAAGTTATTATTTCAGCAGAGTAGCAATAGGAGCTCCAACTCCACAGATTAGGGTTTTATCAACCCTGTGAATGTGAACAAGAAGAAACAGAACAAACAGCGGTTTGTTTTGGAATACTCACATCTCTGCAAGTCACTGAAAGTCAAGCAAAGTAATGATGTTCCAAAACCGACTGAAAAAAGTTGATTAATTTACTGTTTCTTGTCAAATTGGCAATTTCATATCATCTCCAAGGAAGAACACAGTAATTTCTTCTGAATTCTAAGTAAAAAAAAAACCACTTAACAATGTAATACATTTTACATTGCTAAAACTGAGTATCATAAAAGTGGAAGAGTGCAATCTGATTTCTAATTTTTAGCTAATTAGCTATTTTGTAGCCATCTAATGAAATGATACAAAGAAAAATTGTGGCAAAAATCTGGCCATTTACACAAATGTGGGATATAATGTTGATCTGAATTTTATTTATGTTGCTAAATATCTGCTTTTGCCTAAGGAGACAAACCAAACAAACAACACACCCCACATCTCAAAAAAAAAGAGATTCATTAGAAAAACAAGAAGAAAAAGTCTTCCTCGTCACAGACAATTTGGCCTCAAAAGAAATTGTAACAATTAGCATAAAGGGTATTGTCTTCAAATAGAATAGACATATCAGTTTTCCAAAAGGCTTTGCCAAGACAGAAAATTGTTAACAGCTAAAAACAATAATATTTCAAACAAGAAAACATTTTTCTAAAAAGTTCAAGTACCTCACTGGAGTTAATGGAAATTATTTTTTTCCACTGTTTCCCATTAAACTTTTAGTGATCTCTTACTTAGGAACCATTTGGTGAATTGCTTTTAAACACCACAGAAACATTTGCAATTTGCAAACAGAATGTATTTTCCCAGCCTAGATTAAAGGATGACGATGGCTAAAACAAAATTTTTCAAATGTTTCTTTGATGCAGACCTTAAAATTGAACAGGCTTTTCCTCCTCCATGACCTACAGAAAAACCTGTTACAGGTCTCCTGGCAAATGTGGCACTCTTTGCAATTTGGCTATGTGACAGTGATGGCATTTCTGCATTTCCTTTTGGTCCTTTTTGAGTCATTTATGTTACTAACACAAACCATATAAGGACTATTTTTGTTTGCTAACAAATTATTAGTCATTACCTACCAAACAATTTGAAGAAAAAAAATGTATCTTTCACAGTAAGATCTACGCTACTGTCAATTCCAGACAGCACTTCAACAGAAATCTTTTCTCTCCCAAATATCATATCTAATATTCACACAATTTCTTTCAAAAACTCACACATTATCCCTCTCCTGAAACATAATTGCAATGCAATGGGAATAAAAAACTGGTTAAGAAATGCCTTGAATTTTTCCCTGCAGAGTTCTGTAGAGCTGCGGACACATGTAGGCTGGGTCATTTCACTTCGCCCTTTGTGTCCTCAAGACCGGCCACTGTCTGCAGGTGGGGCTGCTGAAGGGCCAGGTTTTCCTTGGCTGCCACACTCCAGCATGCTCCTGCTCCCTCAAAGCGCTCCTAATATCCATGCAACTAGTCCACACTGACCAATAGAGAACAACATCCTTATGCCAGAACATCTAGAGTTTGTTTCCACTCTAGCAGATGCTGAATTTAGCCAGTTAGGGCTTCTGGAAATTGGGATAGGAGGTTTGATCCACAGGTTGTGATATAAATTCAGGAGCTTAGTCACTGACCTGGACCTGGAGCTGTTATTTTAAGACAATAGCAATGCTATTATTACAAGAATGAAAAAAAATGAGTAATAAAATCATGGAGACATCATGATTTTCCCACAGTGAATTCTGTGACTTCTCATTATGGGATTATGCTGAGGAGTAAAAGATGAAAGCGTAACATTTGAATGTTTTGTGTTCTTAATGTTCCAACATTAAGTACAGGGACACAGATACAGCAGAAACATCACTGAGACTGGCACAGTTCACAGGTCAGTTTGTGCCTCAGTTAAGCATCAAGATATTTATAGAATTAATAGAAATGTGCCATAAGCATCTTTTCATTGATAAAATCTTCATAGCTAAAAGTTTTTCTAGTTACAAAGATTTCTTATTTTCAAAAATGAAATTTTAAACAGAAATTGTTGGCATCAATTTTACTTCAATATCCTTGTGCAGAAACTTTTTACTTCTGGGGCTATTGATCAGTGATTTCTTTATAGGTTTATTTGCTTGAAAAGAACTTTTTACAGCATAGCAGAAAATATAAAAACATGACATGGAAAGCAACCAGGAGTAGCTGTAACAACTATGACATCTTTTTCCAGACAGGCATTTCTTCTTTATGAGATAGACTTGCAAGTTTTGATAGTGTTTAATATTAAGATCAATCAGCTTCCCAAGGGTTAGAGCTAACAAGGAAGCAGTTACCAAGGGGAAACTGTGATGCTTTTTTTCTGTCTGCATGCTGCCTGGGGGCTGCAGCAGCAGAGAGTCGTGCAGGGCATGTGGCTTTCAGAAGGCTGGACTGAGGTAGCCCCAGAGCAGCTTCCCAATGATCCTGGCTAGGTAAGTGGTGGGATATCAGGACAAAATATCCTATTCTCAGCACAGCAACAGCTTACAGCCACAACTCTTATTAAAGAGCACTGCTGAATTGCTGAAAACAAAGCATTTTGCTTGCTCTGGCAAAAAGTCAATGAGTGAAAGTAAAACTGCACATACACCCCCTTCTATTGTTCTGTTTGGAAACCTTCCACTGCTTAACAATCTTTTTCAATGAAAGGTAAGAAATGATTAAAATAATATCCTTATCTGAGGATTTGATAACACTCATTTATACCTCACCTTGAAATATCTACTGCAAAAATCCAAGCGAAAATTTCTTTTGTGAGATCTTTAGTTCTGCAATCATTATCACAATAGCTTACAGCCCACCCACCTGGAATTCCTGAAAGAACTACCGGTATTTTATGCTGAAAGTCCTTTTTACAGAGATCATTATAACTTACATATTAATGAACTAATTTAATAGAATTATTCTACACAGTAAGTCATACCACAGCTAACAGTCATATCAAAAGGGCTAACTTCTGTGTCTCTGATTATTTTGCAAAATCCTTAATCTGTGCCTGACAGATTCACTGTAATTTTGCTTCTCCGGGGAAACCTTTATCTCCTGTACAAGTTCAGACTCCCCATTTTCATTATCTGTACAATGTGTTGACATATGATATAACCAGCAACCGCACAGAATAGCCGCCCTGAATGGCGGGAGAACGTCTCCCTGTTTATATTACATGAAGGTTGATTTGATGGGCTGCAGCAATTGCCTCTGAGAGCAGACATAAGAGCAGCCTGACTCTTTCAAGTTGACACTTTGCAAATACCATGCAGGGCTTGCCACGGCCGCATGCTTTGTATCAGTTGCACCAGGAGATACAGTAAATGTCACTCCCTAAAACTGCACATTACTAAATTAGTCCCGGTGTCAATTGTTATCAGGCAGCGGTCAGTTGCCAAGCCAGCACTGTATTTTCAAGGGCTTGCTGTTTTACAGTGAAAAAGCACAGGCCCAAGAGGTCTGAGCGAGTGCAGGCGCGGGCGGCTGGAACACGTGAGGGCTGCCAAGCGGCG
The DNA here is from genome assembly GCF_901933205.1 of Camarhynchus parvulus. Taxonomy (NCBI): domain Eukaryota; kingdom Metazoa; phylum Chordata; class Aves; order Passeriformes; family Thraupidae; genus Camarhynchus; species Camarhynchus parvulus. Next base: position 79,146,608 of record NC_044573.1, on the reverse strand, counting down.
CCGCTTCCTTTGGCGCTGCCTCATAAGGCAACCCGTGTCACTCCCTGGGCGCCTGCTTACAAACACAGAACCAAATTTGTCCCTCTGTTGTACTCTTCTATAAGCACCACTGAGTGTAACCAGTGGCAGAACCTGGTCCAAAGGGCACAACTGCAAAAGCAAATAGAGTGTGACACAGCCCAGACAGAAGACATACTTTTCCTGATGAGGAGATTACTGTGAAGTGCTAAAGCCCCACCTCTGTTCCCTAAAAAACAGTGTGTTATGACTTAGGGGCTTCTTATTCTTCTGTACTTCAACTTTTGCAGAAAATGAACTTGTCTCGGAGACATGCATAAAAGCCCAGCTTATTTTATATTTCATATATACAATATTTTTTAAGGAAGTCATAGAAGAAATATCACTGCTCGTTTTTGAAAGTTGTTTCCATAACATTTCCTTTCTGATCACAGTCCATAGAACCAGAAAAGCAAAACCAGTACTGCTTCAAATTATTACTATTACTAGAGAAATTTTGTGTCTATATTTAATTAAATTAAAATTAGTTCAGAGGTATATATCATTTATTTGTCTTAATGTTGAATATTAATTTCTTTACTACATCTTCTTTCTCCCATATTATGGTTAAGTGCGACTTCAACTTAAGGACCAAAGTTAGCTGATTTACAAGGCAAATTTGGAAGGCTCGCCCTCATGCCTTGTCCTCATTAAATATTTTTCAACAATGTAGAAATAGTCATAGACACAGATTCAGGCCTCTTGCCTTCAGCATGGTATAAAATACCTCTTGTAGGCCAGCATGGGATATTTTTCCTGTGTTAGGTCTCAGTCTTTATATTTGCAATTAGGACTAAGTCCTCAAACTGTGAAGTTTAGAGATTTGTAAAGATATATCCAAACCCTATCTTTGTGCTGAGAGTGGGGAGCTGTGTTTTCTGTAAAAGCCCTAGCCTTGGCAAAGAATCTTAGAGATGACTTAACAGCCAAATAGGAAATCACGGATGTATAATTTCACCCTCTCTCATTTAGACAGAAGATACTGGGTCTTAGAAATTCAAAGCCCCTCTTTAGCCACCGACCCTGTTCTGATCTCCTCTCCCAGCTGGACCTCCTATGATTGCAAAATAGACCTCCACTATAATTCATATTCATTTTCCTGCCATAGCAAGGGGGAGTAAAAGACTGGAAAAAACAAATTTACTGGACTGGGAGAGTGGACCATGAGGCTGTGATGCTTGATGCAGAGTAATGGGGGCAACCTCAGAGCAGCACATTCCCACATTCCACCTGGATGCTGCAGGCAGCTGGCTCTAGAATTCTGAAATACTAGCCTTCTGGAGGGGTTTATTGTTTGCTTGGTGTCCAGCAAAGACAACAAAGACATATAAATCCTATTTCTCTCTTATCTGGTATAAAATCTGAGTTTCCTGATGGCAAGTGAGATGCTCTGAATATACATCAGTGCACCTGAGTCAATGCAATGAAGGGAAAATGTCCCACAGGTGAGTAACTTTTTTTCAAGAGTGTTAGAAGATAGCTAATTAAATATCTGACCTAAAAAATAATATATTGCGAGACATTTATGAGTAATAGAGAACCTGTTTCAGAATAAAACATCAGAGTGCTACAAATCTTCAAAGACACTCACTGCCTTCTTCCTGGAACTGTTTCTGCTGCTTTATCTCAGTGCTAGGATTTGTGACTGATACCTTCTAGTGTGCCAAATCTATCATGGGGATACCCTTTCAGGGAGAAGAGATGGAATTAATGGTGTTATGAGAACTTGTACCAAGATACAGATGTCCTAAACAAAGGGTGACTTCAAGAGTATAGACAGGCAAATGGCTTTGTCCAACTACACTACCATTCTCTTTCTCTCCAGACATGTTCTCTTATTTTTATTTTCAACTAATAATACTTTGAAACACTACAAAGTCTTATTTTCCTTTGCAACTTTATTTAATTTTAAAAAGACTGAAGGAAATAATTTAATTGCAAATAGGCTGAAGGACATGTCTGCCACAAGCACCTAGTGACTTTATTTCCTGAAGTTGTCAGAGTTTTGTGAGCTCTTATTGTACATAAACAAAGGGAGAGAAAGGTTTTGCCTACTGTTATTGTGCATAAGGAAGTTTTGTAATAGTCATCAGTGAGCAATGGGACATTATTCCTTCTTACTTATTTCTGAAAGAGAATAGCATGGCCCTGTTATTATGGCACAGAGCTGGGGCAGAGGCACTACTCCTACACCAAACTTCTGTACTTTTATTAGCAAGTTGCACGTACTTTTTCCTCATAATCTTCCAAGCAATACAAAGAATAAATGTGGAGGGGGGAAAAAAACCACCTCTCACAGACACAGCTTTTCAGAAAGCTTCAACATATCTGTATTGAGACACAGATTGAATTTCCAGTGTAGCATTTTGAATCTCAGTACAAAGGGACAGGAGAGAAGGAGGGATCCACTGCTCCCTCTTGGGAAAGGTCAGTCCTGGTCTCATTAATTTCACCTCAAAAATGTAAAACTATATTACAATGTTTTAGGACGTCTCAAAAATTCAGAGATTGTAAAGAAGATTATAAATTGTATTTCAGCAAGTTTGTCCTGCTCTTAACCTAAGCCTCAAGAAAACTTGATTCATAACTAATATTTGCCTAATAGGAATATTTATTAAAGGATTTAAAGGCAAAACTTACAATTATTGAAATATATGGTTTCCTATCATGCCTGTGAGGTGATACCAATCTAACTTTGTAATGAGGAAAAAGGTGTGAACACAGGGGTTAAAATACTCCTGCCAAGTCAGAAACTAGCACTTAGCGGTAGATCTTGGAATATAAACCTGACCTCTCAACAGCCAGCACTTTGCTTTTGCCACATATTCACTCTTACATGTACTAGGTGGCCAAAATAGAAGGTGATGTTTCTCATTGCTTAATTCAGTAGGCACTGGAATGGCAGGGAGTAAAGCAGAACTGGCTTTAGTGGGCCAGATTCCCTGTCAAGCCAGTTTAAGGCCATTTACTTGTAGAAGTTATTCTTAGTTGTTCATCCTGATGCAGCTAGTAGAAGAATCCGGCACAATTAGGATAAGGATATTTCAAATAAACTTTTAAAGTAACTGTAAACCAACTTTACACATCATATATAGGGATTCAATGACTTTGAGGGATTAGCGGGGGTTGACATCTCTGGATTTTTTTTGGCAAAATTTCAGATGTTTTAGTTTGTTTCTTCATCTACATAACTTAAACCACACCGAGTTTGGTTTTGCAGTTCTCACCCAATAGTGATACAAAGTTTTTTTTACATTTTCCAGGTTTCCCTCCTGACATCTGATATCACTAAATTAAAAAAATGATATCCCTTTTCCCCTTTCAATTATTCTTGTCCTGCCTAGTGCTATGAAAGAACAGATCATGCAAACTAAGGCTCAGCATTGCAAATCTACATTCTATTCAGGAATATGCAGAAAACCAGCATGCCAAAACACACATGCAGTAGGAACAGGGAGCAAAGCAACTCCTGCATTGCCAAAATACACATAGAAGCATGCCATTTGTGATTCATTCATCACTACCAATACACATGTACAAACTTACAGGGAGCTAGCCCTCATCATTTTAATTGATGCTTTTCTACCAAATTCCTGCACAGATCTGAGCTGCAAATGTGTACTGAAACAGGCATATTTCTACCATAAGAAGTTTGTGTACACATTACAAGTGTACAACAAGAGTACTTCCATGAACATACAGTTTGGTTTATTTTAATAACCTTTCAGGATGCAGACACTGATTCAGTGGTCAGTAACAGAAAGCCCCACTGATGATAGAAAATATGAAATTGTTCAATTTGGACATCTCCATACATCAATAAAAAAGATTCACAATTCCCACTGCTTATCCCCATTCACCTTCGGAAGATATAATGAAGTAAATCTTAAAAAAGTCTGTTCAGAGACTATTTCCTTTGAGTAAGGCTCTGCAGCTTTGGAAATTGAAAGCCATCTTTCAAGTGAAAAAAGGGGAAAAGATGGGGAGGAAGGGAAATTCCTCGAAGCATTCTAATAATTTTTCTGATTATTTTTCCAAATATGGCAAAGCAATCCATAGACTAAATGCAGCTGCATAGAAGAAACCTTAATCTTCTCAAATGCATACTTATAAAACATATAAATTATGTCTAGTCAAAGATACCCTGTTGAACTCTAAGGAATGAACTTCTGTGAGGCTAGCAGAGAAAACATAGAAGTAACACTTGTTACCTTCCAAAAGGTATTTTAAGGTCTACATTACCAATGACTCAATATAATTGAAATTATGGCAGGTTTTAGGTAACGTCACCTAAAATAGAATTTATTGAGTTTGTTTATCTAGTGGATTTAAATAACATTCATTGGAGTTGACTGTGTTGATTTGCCATAGATGAAAAATCATGAAAATAGTGGATTAGATTACCAGTATCTCAGGGGTTACCTGAGAGGGTTACAGAGTAAGAGATAACTTACTCTGGTATCCATCATGAAAATAATTAAAAATGAGAAGTATTGAAGAGAAAAGACAGAGGAATGACAGAGGTCTTTCTGGCCTCCTGATCCTGCTTCACTTCTGAACCTTTTCTTTTATGATGTTGTCATGGTTTAGGAACAGTGTTCCCCCATTTAGGGCTCCCACTGAAATACCCTAGAATAATGTTTTGCTCTCTCACTTTTCCCCCGCGGCCCCTGTGGGAGAATGGAGAGGAGAATGGCACAAAAAGTTAAAGATCATAGGTGGAAATAAGAACAATTTACTGGAAACAGCAGTGGGAAAAGAAAATGAACAGTAACAACCACAATACTAATAACAGAGTGCACTGCTATGCAAGAAAGTAATCTAATGTACTGGAAGCAATTTGGTAGTAACACAAAACTAACTTTCACAGGAATTTTTTTGCAGTGCAGGGTTTCATGTAATATAATTTCAGAAGATAGTCCTTTTAGAAGGTTGAAAATTATGAAAGATGTGAAATTAACTTAAAGGACTGATTTTATATCCAAAAGATATAATTCAAAAAGCTCTCATATGCTCCATTTTATTGTTTAAACTTGTAAAAAGGGTGGAATTTGAATCTAAGGAATTAAAGCTGTTCTGAAAAAAAAAGTCTGTTCAGAGACTATTTCCTTTATGTATTAAACTGCTTTAGAGACTTCAAAGAATTTTAAGTTGTATATCAAGAACTGCCCAAAGATAAATTAAGATTATTCAAATTTTACTTTATCTCTGTCCAGAGTAGTCCCCTCAGATCCTCAAGTCATTTACAGTGATTTCTAGAGTCTGTTTCTGCTATGTAGACAATATTTTTCCATTTTTACATGGAAGACTTTGAAAAAAAGAGTAATCATATCTCAAGCACTGTTTCTCATTGATATTTGAGTAATTCCTTTCTAGTTTGTTTGGGGGGGAGGGTGTGTGGATTATTTTAATTTATGTTGTTGTTATTATTTTTTTCAATCTTACATTTCTGAGATTAAAGTCCGATCATATAGACCATAATGCTTTTCTACAAGTTAGAGAAAAACTTTGAATATGTATCAATTAATGCTTTTCAAGTTCACAGTCTCATTTCATAGTACATCCAAGTGAAAAATTATAGACTAAAATTAGACAAGTATTACAGGTATTCAAACTTCAAAGAGCACAGCATTAAAAACTACACCCAGTCTAGTGGGTTAACTTTGGCTAAGAGATGAACTCCCCATCAGCCACTTGCCCACTTCCCACCTCACCTCTCACATCAGGACCAGGGAAAAAATTGAAAAAAGAGGAAGTCTCTGGGTTGAGACAAAACCAGGGAGACTGCTTACTGGTTACTGTTGTGGTAAAATAGATATGACTTGAGGAAAATTAGTGGTGGACTTGGCGGAGCTGCGTTAATGGCTGGTCAGGATGATCTTAGATGTCTCTTCAGCTGATGGGATCAGCTGTGTCCTCTGGTTGGGCCATTGGAGCTAGCTGGAAACAGCTGGAACCAGCTGTATTTGATATGTATTACTCCTGACCTCTCCTCACGGACACCCCTGTGGTCTCAACCATACAGGAATTCAGCCTTGTCTGTGAGAAGAAACAGCTCTTCTGTGATTTAAGGACTCAACATAGATGGTTCAATGCCCTTGCTTTTGGCTACCCATAGATCAGTCACCATCATTTTCCCTTTTTGCTTGTGGATATGTGTGTCTGTATTTTTAAAATACTACAGTTAGTATTGTTTGCAGTTATTCCTACAGCAGCTGTTTTGACTGTGCTGCTAGAATTGGATCCTTATTCAGGAAAATATAACTACTTCAGAATGGCAGATAAGTATATGTGTTTAAGCACACTCAAAACTTGACTGAAATCATAGGGTACAGCCTGCTGTTCAGATGTTGATATGGGTCACTGGTTAAGGGAAGGTTGTCCTACTTGTCTAGTAGCCTAGCTAATAATCCTATTGCTGATTGAAACTGAAAACAAAGAGGTCTTTTGTCCAGGTGGCTTATGCATCTAAGTTTTCTTCTTTCAACAGTGTTTTAGAATGTCTCAAGGGGAAAATCTTCCTCATTTCTCTCATAAGTAAAATTCTTCTGGTGTATAAGGATATAATAACCATACTTTACACAGTGCAGAGTTAGCGTCATATCAAAAAAAGATTGCTGTGAAGAGCTGTAATTTTATTCTTATCACTATCATTAAGGCATGAAAACTAGGTCTCAATGTGCTCATCAAGGGGCCACTCTAATTATTAGACCTATAACCTTTGAGAAGGAAAGAAAGAAGGTAACAGAGCAGCATTGATTTGTGAAGATCCAAACCACACAATGGCATTCAGCATGGTCATTACCACAGGCAGACCTGCAGTGCTTGAAATTACTTTCTTCTAGACCAACAGGGAAGGGAAAATGTGAGCCATCTAAGCCTGAAGGAAAATGATAGAAAATGAGAAAATCAAGGATAAATAAGATCAGTAAGGGTATATATCTTTGGTGCAAATGGTTGCTCCTATTGACATTCACGGGAGATGCGTGAGTACGTATGTCCATGAATTAAGGTACAAAAAATTTCTGGGCCTAATTACACAGAATCACAGAAGGTACCTCTGGAGACCTTTAGAGCAGATTGCACAGGACAATATCCTGGTGTGTTTTGACTATCTCCAGAGAAAGACACCACAACCCCTCTGGGAAGACTGTTCCACTGCTCTCAGCCTCACAGTAAAGCTTTTCCTCGTATTCAGATGGAGCTTCCTGTGCATCAGTTTGCATCTGTTGCCCTTTGTTTTGACTAAGCATCATTGAAAAGGGTTTCATCCATCCTCTTGATACCTGCCCTTCAATATTTATATGCATTGATATAATCCCCTCTCAATCATGTCTTCTCCAGGCTAAACAGGCAGTCTCAGCCTTGCCTCATAAGACAGATGCTCCAGTCCCCTCATCATCTTCACAGCCCTTCTCTGGACCCTCCCCAGGAGTTCTTTTTCTTTCTTCAACTGGGAATCTGAGAACTATAGACAGTATTCCAGATGTGGCCTCACCAGGGCTGTGTAGAGGGGCAGGGTCATCTCCTGTGACTTGCTGGCAATGCTTTTCCCAATGCACCCCAAGATACCTTTGGTTTTCTTGGCCGCAAGGACACACTGCTGGCTCATGGGCAAATTGTTGTCTGGAATGACCCCCAGGAACTTCTCTGCTGTGCTGATTCCCAGCAATTTAGCCCCATCCTGTACTGGAGGCTGGAGTTTTTCCTCCCCAGGTGCAGGACCTTGCATTTGCCTTTGCTGAACTTTATCAGCTCCTCTCTGTCCAACTCCACATCCTGTCCAGGTCATGCTGAATGGTAGCACAGTCTTCTTGTGTATCAGCCACTCCTCCCAGTTCTGTATTATCAGCAAATTTTGTATCATCTGTCCCCCCTTCCAACTTGTCCTAGCACGGTCACCTGGGAAACACTGTTAGCTGCAGGCCTCTAACTGTGCTCTGTGCCTCGGGCCACAGCCCTCTGAGCTCTGCCACTCACTACACCTCACTGTCCATTCATCTAATGCATATTTCCTGAGCTTTTCTATGAGGATATTATGGGAGACAATGTCAAAAACCTTGCTGTAGTCAAGGTGAACAAGTTTCTGTGTGCTTTCCTCATCTACCCAGCCAGTCATTCCATTACAGAAGGTTACCAGATTGGTTAAGCATGATTTCCCTTTATGAATCTGTGCTGACTCCTGATGACCTTCTTTCCCTCCACAAGCTTAGAGATGCCGCCCACAGGCATAGACATGACATCCAGGGTGAAGTGAGACTGACTGGCCTGTAGTTTCCTGGGTCCTCCTTGTTGCCATTTTTGAAGATTGGAGTAACATTGATTTTCCTCCACTCCTCAGGCACTTTGGATCTTCTCCATGATAATTTAAAGAGGATGGGGAGTGGCTTAGCAATAACATCTGCTAGCTCTTTCAGGATTCATGGGGGCAACCCTTTTTGGCCCAAGGATTTGTGGGTGTCAGTTTTGTCTAAATTACTTCTAATTTGATACTCCTAGACCAAGGGAAAGTCTTCCCTTTCTCCAGACTTTCTCTCTTACCACCAGAGTCTGGGATTCCTGAGGACTGGCCTTAGGAGCAGAGACCGAAGCAAAGACTTTTGGTAACCTTACCTTTTCTGTATCCTTTGTCACCCAATATCCACCTCACTAAGCACCAGGCCCACATTTCCCCAGTCTTCCCTTTGCTTCCAAAGTACTTGCTGAAGCTGTTCTTGTCCTTGACTTCCCCTAATATATTTAATTCTTAATGGACCTTAGCCTTTCTTGTTGCATCCTTTCATACTCTGACAACATTCCTATACACTTTCCAAGTGGTCTGCCCCTTTCCCCATGTTCTATATAAACTTCTTTCTTCTGTCTGAGTTTTGCCAGAAGCTCCTCTTGCATCTATGCAGTTCTCCTGCTTCTTTTGCTTGATTTCTTACTCATAAGAGATGCACCTTGCACTTGGAGGAAGTGATGTTTGTCTTTTGTCCTTATTCTCTCTGGGACTTACTCCCATGATACTTTATGAAGCAGTTTCCTGAACAGGCTGAAGTCTGCTCTCCTGAAGTCCAGGGTAGTGCGCTTGCTTCATGCCCTCTTTGGTGCCATAAGGATCTCAAACTCCACCAAGGCTTTCTTTGAGCTTCACCAGCCCTTCTCGACAGTCAGAATGGAGCCCAGCATGCCACATCTCCTTTTTAACTTTTCTATGAATTGGAGAAGGACATTTTCATCAACACATTCCAAAGACCTCCTGGCTTGCTCATTCCCTGCTGAGCTGTCCCTCCAACAGGTATCAGGGTGGTTGAAATTCCCCATAAGAACTGCTGCTTGTGAATGTGAGGCTGCTCCTATCTGTTTGCATAGGGCCGCCACCAATTCTTCAGAAGCTTTTAGATTCTGCAAAGGTGAACATCCACCACAGGGATACAGAAGTGGCCACAGACCTCCCCTAATGCCACAGCTAACTAGGGCACACGTTCCCTGAGACTCCCTCTGAGGCTTGAGTCATATTTGCATTAGCTCTTAATCATGAAACATCCCTTTCACATTGCATTGATGTGGCAATCTGTGAACTGAGGAGGATGAGGGACAAAAATCAGATAGATCTCATTAAAGGAGATGTAGATATTTCAAGTTTTTAGATGTATACCACTTCTTTTAAATGTATAACACTTAAATATATATCACTTCTTCTCCCATCCTAAAGGGAGGATCCAAAATAAACTTGAGAAATTCTACTGCAAATTATTTCTCACTGTTACAGTTAAAGAGGGAGCAAAACCAGACCGCTTCTGTTGTATATCCATATTTTGTCAGATTAATATCAGAATTTAAAATAATCAAATTTGTCTCATATGAGCCTAAGGGATCTTACCACTTCAGATACCTACCCTGAGCTCTAATCACTTATGTTTTACTGCCACAAGAAATGTTACAGCTATGTTACTTTTGTAATGGGAAACAATTTTTTATTCTTACATTGTGTTCACACTTTAAAATAACCATAGTTTTTTAGTAATTTTCAAATTCCCAAAGAAAGCAGTGATCCAGGAGAGGCCAAGTATTATAAAAATCCCATTTAAAGGTGATTATTTGGGAATATTGTATTACTGAAGACAGAAATTATTAGTTACTGAAAACGATTAAGCTAGTGAACAGGAAAGAAATTTGCTAAGCAAGAGCAGTTATATGGAAGGGGAAAGAGATACAAAATTAATAATGTCTTAAGGACTACAAAGTGGAAAGGACAATAAAAAAATGATAGATTAATAGTGGTCTGTTACTACATATCTCTCTAACCATTTCTGTCCGTAGTTTTTTATGCATTCCCTATTTAAGCTTCAGTCGCACAGATAGATGCAAGAATAAAAGTTGACTCAACATGAATGCATTTATGTTTATACTTCATTTCAGCTTCAGTATCTGAAGAAGTGGGAGTGACCTACTTCTCACTGTTTGTAAATAGTTGAGGTTTGTGAGTGGTAAGACTCAAAGGGAAAATATATATTTACATGGATGGCAAGAATCTAGAGCTAGGACAATGAATATAATTATTGAAATCATAGCTAAATACTTCTTCAGAGCCTTATATGAGCTTTAAAATTTATTAGAAGGCCTTAATATAGCATGTGCTATATTCTATCTGTAATTGTCTTGGAGTGTACTTAGAAGCAGTTGCTTTCAAAGACAGAAGTTTTGGAAAATGACTCAATTTCTGATCCAGTATTATAGTGATCTAATCACCTACAGTACTTTTACCCATGTTTTAAAAGGTACTAAGACCTTGTAATTACCACTAAAGTCTCACTATTTGGAAGACTCAGTATTTGAAGATTGCACACCATATCAAACTGAACAAATTCTAAGAAATGATACACAAAAACCCAGGAATGTTAATTGTGTAGGCAACAAAAGTCATGCTCAGCTGGAGAATATCTTAGTGGGTTATCTATATTCCAATATGTTGTAAATCTTCCTTGTGCTTGGGAGAGGAGTTGGCAGTACACTGTATCTGCATAATTTGTTTCTGAATGTTGCAAATCAAATGCAGAAGTTATGTCCTAAGCTAAAATCCTAACATCCCTTGTATCAGCTGCCCCATTTACACTTTCTCTGTTTTCTCCCAGAGCTGGGAAAACAGTCCTTCCTTATGTTGTCTCACCACCTCCAAGATGTTCAACTTAGCAGGCAGGTGATGTAAAGGGGAGAATGAGGAGAGTGGGAGTCCAAGCATGTGTTAGCACTGTGTGTAGCTAGAGATCTGACACATTCCCTCCCAGAATTTCTCCACTTACCCACACTCTTCTCTAGGTATGTTAAAATCCACACTGCTTTAACATAGGGAAGTACAGATGAGAAATACAATTATATTCCCAGCTTCACAGCCTCGAGTGAAAGTACTGTCTTTTGGAAGGGCGTTTGCTAGGCAGAATCCTCCTTTGAACTCTCACGCACACATACACATATTGCTTGCAGTCAGGCTCTTTGCCTTCAGGACTGATCAAAACCATACTTTTTTAGTATAAAAGGTAAGAAATGTGCTTGGAAACAAGTAGCAAAGTTTATACTTTTGCCATTGGTGTTTTGTAGATAGGTTTAACTTTGAGAACTCAGCATGTCCCTGAGATTTTACACATCACTTCCCTTAATATTAACTCTGAGTTCTCCTGACAATGAAAACTAAAAGTGGAAGATCCTTCTGTTTATGTTTCAAAATAATCAGATTAGCAGAGGTGATGTACAGGCTTTATTTTAAGGCCTCATTTTTAGATTCAAAGCTAAAAAAATATCTTTCCTAGATGGGATGTTAAGTTTTAATCCCCTTACAGAAGTCAAATTCTTCCCATGTCCTCCCACACATAGTCTTCTTCACACCCACATGGGTATGTGACATGTACCCACACTCACTCAGCTTAGCAGTGCCACCATGTACCCTATTACCTCCTTCAATTTATACATTTTTAACATTTTTTGCACCTTCACAGAAGGACTTGACTGTTTTTCAAACACCAAAATAGCTTTAATGTTTAGAGTGCATTCTCATTAGAATTTGTCTGCAATGCAGGGCATTTCCCCTTGACCCAGATACAAAAGAAACATAAATAAATAAAATAGAATAATTTTTATTTATGAAGCAAAATTTTAAACTTGGCCAGATCTTATCTAATGAATATAATTCTAAACTCATGCTTATTTTTTTGTTGGCCCTTCTAGCTGTATTCTTGGTACTTCTACACTGGACAGATTAATTTATACTTACCTGAAGCTTTAAATGCTGACCTAAAGTTCAGAGTGGTGTATCAAAAGAGATACTGTGTGATTTTTTCCATAATACTTATGTTTAGAGCAGATACCTTGTAAGAGCAGATGTCCTCCATGATTTTTGACTGATGGATATTTATTTGTACCCTAATATTTTACTTCACCAGCTGCATTTTCTACCATTTATATTTTGTACCAGTAGTGAGAAAGGTGCAAATGATCAAAGGTGCAGGAGGCTTTATATCTCGCTCTGTTTATATCTCACTCTGTTTAATAAGCTGGCAGCTCTTATGTACGTCACTTCATCCAGCTGAAGTGACCAAGTGCATGTCACACTGACTTCAAGGATACGGAAATTGCCTCGTTTGAATGTATGTCAGCTGTGCTCCCCGATCTCTGAGGAAGTACTGAACAAAATATAAATATGCCTGCAGTGTCTGATGTCAGCCATGATCTGCTCTCCCTGATTTAGACTTCTACATTTCATTTGAATTCACACTGCATTAACCATATGTGAGGAGCGCATTATGTGAGGATTTAGGTGTTTCTTATCCTTCTTTTTTTAGCAATATAGAATTTCAGTATTTTACAGCACTAGTTTCTCTCCTTCACGGTGATTGTTCCAAATTCATGCAGATGTGGAAAGGTGAATAATTGGTCAGTGCCTGTATTGATATTTGTTACTCAGAACACAGTCTCAATATATTTCTTAAGAAAATGGGGGCAGTAATAGGAGACACCACGATCTCCCCATTGAGAGAAGAAAAGCAGAATTAATTAGGACATTATACAATTAGACAAGTTACAAGAAATAATTTCAAGATTCTTTTATCAGTTATTTTTCCTCCTTCACAGGGAAAATAATTGTTTTATAAAAACTACTTTTGTTGTATTTCTTGCTAGATTGAGTGCACTTACAGCTTTGCAGGAAAGCAGCAGTGGACAGCAAAGTTCTGAAGCAGATCTGGCTTTAATTATTACTGGGAGAATATGCTCTGTGTACATGTGGGTCTCCTCAAGTACTTCTTGAAATTAACCAGTATTTCATTTTCACTAAGAAAAAGGAGGTGGCAAAAATTATGACTATTTAAACAGTTCCTTTTCTGTGTGCTTCTATGAGGTTTCATATTTGTCTACTTTAAATATTTTTTATGTTGCATGGTACATAAAGAAAAGCTAAAATAAAATAGAAATATTTTAAGGTTGTTTAAACAGAAGGCTTTTAAAGAAATAACAGCTTGTACTATTTATTTTTAAAAGAAATTTGAAATCATCAGGTTTTGCCTTGATTCTGCACACAGACAAGTTTTAAAATCATTGGATATGGCATTTCTACTCCTGATACTGGAATTGTTATGAATTTCAACTTGATTCTGCTTTTGTTGCTGCTGACCACAGAGGGCTATGTTGACCTCAATCTAATCCCCTTTAGCAAATTAATCCACTGCAATATTTCTCCCTTTAGTTTGGTAAATTCAAGTTCCTGCTCATTACTGTTCAGTTATTCTTTTGGCTGAGCATTACATAGAAATTTAGAGCACAAGACTCTTTTAATTCTTTTTTTCCTCTTTCCAGTCAGATGGCTGCCTTAAAGCAATCTGTTTTGATGAAAAACAGGGTTTCTTTTAAGATATGAGCTTTTCTTTTTTTCCACTCCCATAATTTTTGATGGCACCTGGGGTAGGGAGGCCTGTTGCCTGCAAGAAGGAATGTTATATATGTGGTGCTTGGGAGAGAGGCAGCACAAGGGAATGGAATGTGGAAAATTGTCTTGTCTTGCTTTTCCTTTTCCCTTTTACTTTTGCCTGCTTGTGTCTACAGTCCTTGCTCAGTTGTTTAGTGAGGCTTGGGGGTTTTTTCTTTCTTCTTCTCCTTCTTTCTTTATGACTTTTTAGAGGAACTTTGAGAAAAGTTAGCTCTATTTACACTAGTAATTATCCCAGAGGGGTAAGGACTAATTGCTGTAATTATTACTTGAGGTCATATGGGGAGATTTAAAGCCTGAGGCTGACTATAAAGGAGCAGGTTAAAAAATCAGCTTTCTTGAATTTGATAAATCCTGGTGTTGCAATGTTCTTATCTGCTAGGGGAGAATCTGATAGAACAGATGGAGCAAATGGAACAGAAATATGTTTCTATTTCTATTTACCTGATTTTTCAATTGGAAAATAGTTTAACAAGACATGGTTGCAATGAGATTCTACTTTGTTTAGAGAAATAATTTTTAAGAGTGAGTAAGACTACGTGGCAACACCAATATGTCGAAGTATTGAAAGGATTAGTTTCTAATATCACAATAACAAGGTGATCTGGCTCACTTAAACAGAACAAATTTTAAGATCAGGATCAAATCCAGAAACAGGTAATGAAAGTAATCTCAATGTCCAAAATAGGAACCAGTATTTACTGAAGGGACAATTCAGTCATTTGTGTAAGATATTTGCTAGCGTTCAGCAGCCATGTCCAGCACTGTGGATTTGCTTTGGTAAAGTTTTAATACCTTTAGGTTCTTAAAACTTTTAAAAGTCTTTGTAGAAGAAAAGACTTTCTAGTTTTTGGCATAATATCCAGTACAAATGAAAACCTGTTTGGAGATTCTTTTGGCCATTTGATCATTAATAAAAATGCTCATAATCAATACAGACCTAAAATAACTCCTTTGAGGGGTCCGCATTCATCTTTCGGGAGTAAAACTTCAACTAGCTCTCAAATATGAAGAAAAAAAAGAAAAAAAAAGGAAAAAGAAAAAAAGGAGGGAAAAAAGATCCATGGAAATAAAGCAGGTAAGAATTGTTTTAGTTATTTCTCTCTGGACATGATTTTTCTTTCTTGTCTGGACAAAGTCTAAAGATAGGTTTACACCAGTCTTGATTAATAGGTTAAAACACATCCTGGTTTTCATGCCAGAGCTTTCCCTTGTGTTAAGTGACGGAATGCATCCTGACCTGGCAATAGGCTGCGTATGTGAAATGGGAAGGAAAATGTCTTCCAATTTCTAATCCCTACTGTAAATCTTGTAAGCACATGTACTCAGGAGGGCGGGTTTCGGGGAGGAGGGGGTGTCATTTATATATATTAAGAGATAGAGAGGACTTAGCTGGTACTAGCAGGTACCAGCAAACGTAGCTTAGTTTGCTGTCACCTCATTCATTAATAGCTGACTGCAATGGTGGGCAGTGGGCATGAGATTCTAATGGGAAGGCAGATTGCCTGTCTTGTCAAGGTTTAGGAAGTGAGAACTTAGTCAAAATTGTAACAGAAAAGCTGTTATGTAGGTTATGTATAATCACCAGGCTCTGTGAGGTGTTGATGTAGATTGTACTCAAGCCTTCACCTCACATAAAATGGTGCTCACACATTTAATAAGGAGACTTGATTAAAATGCCATAAACACACACTTCTGTAAGAAAACAGAGGTTAAAGCAGCAGGAGGCATTAGAAGCAGCCAATAGAAGACTATAGGGGTGTTTTCTAAAGGTTAGAAGAAATCACTCCTGAGTAATTCTATCTTCCCCATACACATGTAAAGGATATTTTGATATTTTGACATTTCAGTTGAAGCAGGCATAAAACCAAAACAACAACCAAATAAGACAACATCTGTCAGAAATGCAAGTGACAATTTCCTGTCAACAAAACACCCCCTGAATTTTTGTGCTTGGGGTCTTGGAGACTGGTGATATTTGAAAATAGTCTCTCTCAGCATTTGAGTTGTTTGTTTTCAAGGACTCACAGAAAACTAGGCAGAAAGGAACACAGCAGAGAGTCATCTTATCAATGTCCCTCCCTCTGTCCAAAACTAAGAGCTATTCTAGCTCCTTCAGCCCTGAGAGGGACTTGCAAGAGCAGCTGCTACATTGAGGCAGGAGACCCCCAACCAGAACTTTTCCACTCTCAGTAAAACCACCTGAGCCTCACCTGCTGCAGTAAAGCACAAGCAGAGCATGTGCTCACTCCAGCCCTGGCACAAGAGGGCACAGAGCAGGAAGCATCCTGTGCCTTTGGAGCAGCCCTTGGGGCAGATTTTACTGGCTGTAAAGACAAAGTGTCACCTTGACCTCTGTGTAAGAAGCTGTGTGCAGGACAAATTCAAAACATCCTTTACAAAGTAATTGTTTGACTTTAATGTTTTCTAGCATGTAACCACTAAATATTCCCATAAGTAGTAATGTCTTGGTAGTGGATAATCTAGGATGTCCTTGCTTTATAAGAATTTGTTCTCATAAACCCCCATCCTGAACATATACTGAACACACAGAAACACACAAGTTATTACAAAAATTTTAGCTTAAATTTCCAGCAGCTGAATAGCATTAAAAAGACCACTTGGTGTATATGCAAGCCCTATTTAAAAAAAATGTTTACACAGCCCTGCCAGTCAACTGAGGTTTTATTTCTCTTTATTTTAATTTGCCTGGTTTTCTTCCTGTTTTCTAATTCTGCGATCAGAGTCCTGTTGCCTGCTTATTACAGATTACATTGTGCCATTTGGAAATTACATCAGTGAAATCTTGGGCCTATCCAGGGGAAGCATCAGCTGAGGGTACAGTACAGTTCTCCCTATAATCACTGTGTAATGTGGTAAGATATTGTCTGATGCCCTGTCCTACCACTAATATAAGTGCATTTTTGGAGTGGATAATCTCCTTCTCTCACAGATGTCTTTGGTTGTTTTTCAAGAGCCAGGACATTAGCAGTGAATAGGCTGCACCATCTTGGGAGTGGAGACTTTCCTTAAAACAGTCCCTGTGTGGAGAAGAGAGGAGCATACTTCTGCTTTGGTCACATAAAACACAGGTTTGTATGCTCATACTCCCAGGGAAGTTGATGACCTGTTAGTGAAAGGCAGAGGAATAAGACATCACAAAGACATCTGAAGTTTCATGGATCCAACAACATATGTGCTTCTCTGAAATGGTGAAGAAACACATTAAGAACAGCAGATTCAGACAACTCTGGGCTGTGTGATGTTTCTCCAGAATGTATTGTGTTTTGTAGTCAGCTTTTTGGTAGGAGAAATCTTTGAGCCAAACCCATCCTGGTACATCTGATCTTTAATCTCATTAGCTCCAACCTTTTTTCCAGCTGCATCAAAGAAGGCTGAATTCAAAACCAAAAAACATTAAGCCTTCAGCATCTTATTGTGCTCTATTGCATAGAAGAGACAGATGTGCACCCTCCACCATTATACCCATACCAATGGGAATACTCCCAATAGTCTTTAATACATTTTGAAATGTAATCATCAAATTAAATATCAAAGTATTAAACATGAAATGAATAATTAATCAGGTTCCGCTTTTAACAGAACAAGCCTTTATAGTCCAACAGCATACCAAAATACAAAATATTCAGACCCAGGTGGTCTCCTTTCCAGATTTTGGTCAGATTTTACGCTAATATAGGTAGAACAGCCTAGCAGAACGATCTGTGCAATTCTGCCTTTAAACTCCTATATGGCCTTGGAAACAATTTTGCCTGTTTCCAATCTTCAGCTGGTGTCTGTCTCACTTGTATACTCAACAAGCTTTTTAAAGTACTTAGAGCACAAGCACTCTTAGAGTGACTTGAAAAAAGTAGTCTGTGCCTTCCATAGGTATCTACTGATCCAGAAAAAGGGGGGTAATGGACAGCCAAGACCATGATTTAATGATTTAATGTTAGATGATCTTTGGTTTTATGATTTCTTACCACATTACAGTTGGATAACAGAAAAGTGTATGACCTGCCAAGCCTACTGGAGATGTGCTCTCAGCAACAAAAACTTTTCTCATATGGGTCACAGAGAAACCAACAGGAATTTATAAGCACATAATTCTACCCGTCAGAAAAATATCTTGTAATTGCCAGCATAGTGCGACCTGCCACACAAAAAATGCTGGTTGGACTGAAGAACAGGGTGCACAGTAGCCTCAAAGTTAGTAAATTTCCAGAGAAAATTAAATTGTGTAAGGTTTAGTTGAAAAGCCCATAAACACAAAACAGTACTAATACATTCCAGCTGGTGCGAGAATGCAGGCTGGAGGCACACAGGAACAGGATAATTTTATTTGGAGATATGTTTCACTCCAGCCTTTACCACAGATTTATGTGGGTTTGGCATATATGCTCCTAACTGTACTTTTAACTTCAAAAGTGGATAATGATCAATTATAGGATCCCATATTGCTGTGAGGAGACAGGGACAAAAGGTTGGGGGGCACTGTACTGAGCAGCTCTGGCTTCAGCAGCCAGCACCAGTGGCAGTCATGAGCACTGTGCTCTGCCTCTGTGGGCTGAACCCCTGACACAGAAAAGAGTAGAGAAAAAGTCCACAAGCTCATGGATCTTTATTAACATGGAGCTTATGTAAATTGCACATTAAATAGGTTACAATGCTTCCACTTGGCAAGAAGAGAGCCAACCATCTGGACTGATGTGATTAGCAATGTTCATTCTAATATTCTTTGACTAAAAAACACATAGTTTTCTGGAAACAGATATACATGAGAAAAAATTGAGGGTTTCTTTAAGTTGTATTAATAGTGGAAGTTGTGCTGTGTAATTCCAAATTATTTGGGTAATGAGGTGTACTAATTTTTAGACTCAGTCCAGTTTAGACACACAGCATGCATATGCCCTGTAATAGGAGTGTTTATTAATTATATTTAATTGTCATCGTTTTTCCTAATGATAACTATGTTCACCCCTGTTCATTTTGTTTCTGAAATGGTGATTATTGAGAATGAGAACATGAATGAATAGGCAGCTGAAACTAAGGAACCATGGGTGTCTGCATTAGAAACTTGGCCTTCAACAAGCCAGCCATCAACACAGTCATCCAGGGCCATCATGCTCCACTGGCTGGGAAAGGAAATCTTGTCCAAACCCATTGCTGCTCTCCAATGGCAAGCAGGCTGGTCATAAAGACAAGTGCCTTTCATAAATGGATGTCTGCACCATGAGCACAGGCTTAACTAGACTTTTCCAATTAGCTGATTGCACATTTTTATGGGGTTAAGTAATGGTAACCTCCACAGCACTTATAGGAGGGGCATTAGGGCTTCTAAGCCTTAAAAATGCCACCAGTAGGTGGAGAACAAGCAACATGAATCATGCACATGAGCACGTGCACTCAATCTTGGGATATTGCTGTAACATGCAGAACTGCATTTTGTCACTAGGATGCCAGTTCCCAAGTCCTTTCCAGCTGCAACTTTACATGTAGTTGCAAACAGAGCTTCTGGCTTAGCTCCAGAAACGAGAACTGCCATCATGACTCCTTGAAGTTGTAGATTGTATGTTTGGAAAAGCCACATTAGAGCCATAATGGTAGCCTCTACACATGCCCATCTGCAGTGGTTGTATATTTAAATGCTCTGCAGCTTTTCTGAAGGTGCATCATGTATGTTCTGCTCAAGGTAGCATTTCCAGGTTCAAGAAAACAGGAAAGTATTGGCAGTATTCCAGCAAGCACAAAGACCTTGAATTCTCTGTAAGCCAGAGGGGTGATGAATGCTGCATGCATCTAAAACATCTCTTGCCTGCACATTCACTTGCATTTTCTTTTATAATGTGATATACTGAGAAATACCAGGGTAGAGGTTAGATGTGAAGGTTCTTTGTTGTAGTCCTTTCTTTCTTAGTACTGGACTTCAAACGTTTGATTCATACATGAATACAACGATGAACCATTTAATTGCACATCAACCTAGGGGAGAAAAATTTTATGAAATCCAGCTAGTTCTGCAGCAAACATTTTCCTGTCAGAATAACTGATGCAGACCACATCAAGGCCTCTCGATTTCTGACCCCACACAAAGTCCCTATGTATTGACTTCTTTCCTTTTTTTTTTCAACCATGTGTTTCTGGGACATTAAGCTCATTAAAAAGGAGAAGTCCTGTAGACTACTTTCATTTTTGTGTGAGGCTGAGTATTGTTTTTCTCCATCCTGTGACAAAATGCAGTATCTATGACTATCATGGACTTCATATTTCTATGTTGCAACTCATACCTGTTTTTCTTTCTGGGTGTCTTCTAATGACAGTAGAAAAGGCGCTGCATTTTGTCATGCTGCAGCTTTTTCTTTATAGGATCTTCTTCCCGAGAAAAAATTCTTGGGCCTTCCAGGAATATATGCGCTTACAAAATATGTCATATCTAAAGACTAAAAACTAGGACATGTCAGGTAGATAGATAAATAGTTTTTAGTGAAAAGACTTCTTTTACCACAACGATTTCCGAAGGGCTTTTAAAGACTTGTGCCCTTCTGACAAGGTGTGACACAATATCTGTCCCTCAGCATGTTGAGCCAGACCCACCAGCCAGGACAAAGGACCACTTGTGCCAATATTGCATAATTCTCTCTCCCTCTCTAGATCAATGATTGCACATGTCTTGCCAGCCTTAAGTAGACACACAGCATTTCTCAACTGCTCCACAAACACTTCAAATTAGAAGAACAATGGGTTGGAGGGGAATAACCAATTTCATTTTGGCAATTGAAATGTGCTCCCATCTTTGTTCCTCAGTCAGCAGCATCCTGTTAACTATAGTCATGATGACTTGTTTCACATTCCAGTTGGGATATCTAGTCCTTTTGTTACAGCCTTTTGCTGGAGTCTGAGGCGACATGCCTTATCATATGCAATTGGAAGCTGTCACATATATCACCCAACAAAAGCATGGTGCCCTGGGAGAGCTCCAGAAACACTGTACACCCATGCTACCAAAAGCCTGCAGCAGACTCCTAAAAGAGCAGCTCCACATTTCAGGAAGTAACACATTACAGAATGATTCTTCCATTAAGATTTATGCTTAAAATAGAGCAGCCACAACCTCATGCATCAGCAGTGTTTTCATCAGCTGATTAAGCATGACAGATGAGGCAGGCTCCTGACCTTTCTGAGGCTGAGGGGGAAAAGGGAAAGAAAAAAAAAGAAAAGAGAAATGGCCTCTCTTTCACCTCCATATTCAATTGGGCACTTCCTCAAACAAATAAAAAGACACTCTTGCAGCTGAACAAGAGGCCATGCAGTTAACCATGGGCCCCTGAAGTTGTTCAATCAAGAAGGAACATGATACTTTGTGATTTGTCTGTTCATTGCTACTGGGGTGGGCTGTTGCTCCTAAGTGAAGAATAATAGCTGTCAATTGCCTTCAGATCACAGTAAAAGCCCTGGCACTCTTAGGCAACCTGTTATTAAATTGTTAACTTTCTGATGTCTACCTTATTACTTTAAACACACGTACCAGTCTGACTTTAAATATACACACTGAAACCAGTAATAAATCTTTCCAAACACTAAACTAAGGATGTATGCACAGTCTTTTAATTATTTTTTAAACTTTTTTGAAGAGTTCTGCATGTGTAAGTTTCTTCTGGTGAAGTCATACTGTGTACCCTACAAAACTATTTTATTGTGGAAGTCTCAGCAGGGCTCTTTTAAGGAACAGAAACTAGTATTTGGGGACAAGTAATTGTTCACCAGCTTGTTTTTAGGCAGGAGCAGCTTCCGTGGTGGAAAGTAC
This sequence comes from Camarhynchus parvulus, assembly GCF_901933205.1. NCBI lineage: Eukaryota > Metazoa > Chordata > Aves > Passeriformes > Thraupidae > Camarhynchus > Camarhynchus parvulus. The sequence goes on along the minus strand of NC_044573.1, from coordinate 79,124,787 downwards.
TTACCAAATTCTCTGATTACTATGGAGGAGATGTAAACCTTCAGGAAGAGAAAGACAGCTCACAGAAAATTTTAACAGAAGGCAGAAACTTTGATTCAAACTTTGAAGTCCTAGGGAGCTGGCATAGAATGAAGCGGGAAAGCAACATGTTCATGCTGGCTCATGAATTACCTTTCACTAATTCCCAAAGCAATGTTTCTTTCAGTCACAATGTGCTTTTCAGAGCAGGGATTTGAACAAAAAATCCCTTACCTCATTCCTCATTTTTTTCCCCTTCTGTTCTCCACCAAAAAACATTATAAGCTCTGTGATCATCCCAAAGGAGAGTGAAAATACAGAAATATGTCTGCAGAGTTTTACTAGAACAGAATAGCAGCTCTATATTAAATTTTGGGCAGATGGCAATCTGGAATTGTTCATCTATGTGAAGGCTCTGAGACAGCTGGATCAGGAGTGTGGTTACTTTGAGCCTTTCTGGAGGCACTGAAAAAGTCACCAGCAGAATAGAATACTTACAAGTGCCAATATCTGTTCCATGCTTATATTGATTGAACAGAGGGAGAAGAGCATGTGTTAAGGTTTGTAATTTCATTAAGGGATCCTGTGGTCCCTCTCTCAGAACAAGTCAGCCTCTAGTTTGCCAGTTGCTCTGGAGAACCAGTGTCATCTACTATTTATCTAGTGGGAAAGTAAGCACTTGGTTAACCAAGTAAACACAATACATCTACTCTTTGTCAGCCAATGTCAAGACCTATTAAAAAATACAATAATTCAGATAAATATTTTCAGATGTTTTCTATGCATGCTGGTTTATTCTATTAAGTAGAGTTTAATCAGGCTGACTGTTTCATTTTTAAATGCAATAAATTAATCCTGAAAAGTCAAAAAGTACACAGAATTGTTGCCAGATCTGCAACTGACAAATGGAAATGGTAATTTTTCTTCTGTGGAGCATTTATCTTCCTGCGATGGATGCAAATTACAAAAACTGCTTTTTAAGAGAATGGAAGAGGCATAACTTTAAAAATTTAAAATACACTACAAAAATATTACTTTACAGCAATTTTTAACTTCAGTTTGTTGAACTGAATCATTATGTTACCTTTTTGCTTCATTTAAGAATTGGCATTACCTGGACTAGTTACTGCAGTATCCTGTATTCGTCATGTTCTATTTTCTACCATGAATCTCCAGATCTAAAGATCCAAAACAAAACTTTGAGCAGGTGACTTGGCAGGTCAATTGAACAGAAACAAAAGTAAAACTTGTCCAGAATCAAACGTTCTAATTCCAATTCAGATTTCTTCATCCCAAAATGTTATGTTAGTTTTCCCTGATAAGAATCCCAAAATCTTTGCAAAATCTAAATTTCCACAAAAGATTTTCTGTCTGTGCTGTACGTAAATCTGAAGCCAGGGAGAGATTCAAGAAAGTGAAATTACTGAGACAGCAGTTTACCAACCTTTCAGTCACCTTATTTACAGAAGAAATAGGCTAAGTGGTTATATTTGATACTCATATTGTGCAGCAATTCACCCAGGGATGCCTTCTTTTTCTCCCAGTGACCAGACTTTTAAAGTGTTAGAGGCTTTAGGGTACTGTCACCAAAGCCCATTGTTTGCAGGGGTCTCAAGTATTGACTGATGCCTTTACTGTCCAGGAAGGACAGAGGTCAGAGTCACAGTTGGAGGTTTAGCCTGTGACAATGCTTTTGTGACAGTGTGGGAACAGCCTGACTAGCAGAAAGAGGACATTGTGTCTGTGCCTATTCTCAAGTCAGAAGTTGTCTTGTAAGGCTGTTTCAGCTGTTGGTAAAACAAGACATTAAATGATTGTATTGCAAAAAATGTGCATCACCAGATGCAAATTGTATTCCTGAAGACAATTCTAGTACAGAAATATTCTCCACAGTGTAACTTTGCTCCTCCTCATTGCTGTGGCCCAAAGTAAAGATCTCCTTGCTCCAATCTTTCTTTAGGGAGACACAAAAGAATAGCTGCTCATGTCTAGGCAATGTAGGCCCTCATGTTAAATGTTTTTACTTCTTACAACAAGAAACAGTCCATCATCACTAAGAAGTCTCATAAAAAATGGATGGTGTTTAAAACAGGAGTTTCCCACTCTGAAAGAAATATCTCCTACTGTCTTCCCATCAGAGAGAAAGCCCATCCCTCCCTGCTGGGACACCCAATGAACTTTCCTTGCCTGATCTTCAGTGACAGAAATGAGAGGTATAAAGAACTTCTCATAACAGGACACAGGTGATTCCTCATTGCTTACACCAATTCACATCTCCACCATCATGAAAAATGACATCCATTCACAATCTGTTCTGAGCTGCACTTCAGTAGGAATGAAACACCCTTTCCTTCTCCTCTTCCCCTCCTATCAAGCACCAAAAAGAGCTGAGCACACATTCTGTATCCAGGCATTTCTTCATGGAAGATGACCTTTATTGTTGTGCTTCACAGCTCAGGCATCTTGTGCATAATCAATCTGAAAGGATGTTTAAGTCCTGGATGCTTAGGGTCCACAATCCAGAAAATTTGTTTTGTTCAACTGCACTTTCCTATGTGACATTAGACAAGTTATGGAGCCTTTCTTAGCTCTAGTTTACTGTCTGTGAAAGATGATAATTTACTTGCTCCTCTCAGAGAATTTGAAGTTTGTGAGGCACTCACATATTACAACAAGAGTGTTCACACCAACTGCAACCCATGCATTTAGGGGTGCCCCATTTTGGCTAGGTAGACCAGAGAATCTGGGCCTCCATCAACATAATCAGAACAAGAGAAAGGAAAGCTGCATGGTGCATGATGAGGTTCTGCAGTCATTCTGGAAATCACAAACAGCTACCCATTCCAAACAAAATTTTGGAACCTATTTTGATGTTAGTCAACACAAGTTTTCTGGTCAGTAAATGTTTGTATTCGTGATTATTTCTGCTAGGAAGCCACAGATGTTATTCACAACTAATCTGAAAGAAGCAGCATTTGTCCCAACAGAAGTCTCTGTTTAACTGATACTCAATACAAGGGGCGAAAAATGCAATCCTTATATTGCCTACCAGGTACAAAAGCAGGAAAGTTTGAATTCAAGCAAGAACAATTGTTATCAGCTAATGATTGTAACTATTTGCTGTTCTTCACTCTTCTGCCTCTCATAGAAGTTTCAGGCGTATGATGAGGGAGTCAAAACGGCTCCAGAAACTTTAGCGATCTGTCACATACTGCAAGTGTGAACAGCCGAAATGATCAATATTTGAACATGCTGTGTGATGGTAATTGACACAACAAGGAAAGCTTTTACCCATACTGAATAATTAAGAATAATCAATACATTGGCAGAATTGATTCACTGCTGATCCACAAACAAGGAAAAAGCCATATTCCTCAAATCATTTATTTACTATGACTGGTTCTGTCATATCAAACTGCAGTGCTGCAATAGCACTTTATAAATAAGCATTGATTTTCATCAAGCATTTAGTGAAAGTTTACAGCACAGTCAGGCTATTGACATGTGTTACTTCAGAAACAAAGACAAAAGCCTATTTTTCAGACTGGAGTCACAAATCCCATCTACAGCTGGAGCAATGGAAGTAGGTATAGAAGCAACATGCCAAAGAGCAGCAGTTCTTAAGGCATTAGGAGAGACTGGTGTGACCAGACAGCCTGTAGGACTACATCTAAAGTTTGATTTTCTTGATGTATTACAAGTTCAGAGAAGATGAATAGCACATTGCACTAAATTTCATGTTAAATATGTAGTTGTCCATACATAATATTGTCCATACATATATTTGACAGAATTTATTAATTATAAAACACTAACCTGTCTATGGCTTCCTTACTTTCAGGTGTTCTGTTTTTCCTCCCTGCTGATCATTTTGACACTTCTCTCAGGTTTCCCCAGATTAAACATCACAAGTAACCTCACAAGGAGAGTTTGGTATCATCTAGATAAACTATCTTTTTGTATGTTTTTCATGGCTACCTCACTGATTAAACAATTTGTTTTAAAAGTAGTCCCTTTCCCTTCTTCATTTGCACTGATGTATTCAGCACAATCCATTTCCTAATCACTGTTGTCATTTATCTCTTCGTTTTACCTTGTCACCTACTTAATTCCACTAGAGGCATTTCTAACATCTCTGTCTAATAATCTCTGCTAACAATGCAGAACACTATTAGCATAATAAGCATTTCCCATCTGCACAAATGAGACTTCTTCTCATCAGTCTGAAAACTAACTACTGTACATAAAAATAGCCAGGAATCATTAGAATTAAAGGGAGAACACATTCCCCTGCAAAAAACTTCTTCTCTTTCTACTCCTGGTGGTACCCTCTTCAACTGTCCGTAATAGTAAAGTCTACAAGCCCAGGATTGAGCACAAGGTCCCTGGCTCCTGTTCTGTTTAATGTTAATATGATCCCTAACGCTGTTTTGAGCAAAGAAAAACTGGCAATGATGCCCAAAAGCATTGTAGGGGTTTAGCATAAACCATGGGCTCATCTCAGTGGGCAGTGTGAAGATCCACACTCTTCCACGGGTGAGCACAGTTTTCCTGTCTAGACCATTGTCATGGTTTAGGAATTCAGTCCCCAGTTCAGTGCCCCCACTGCTCCCCATGTCCCCTCCAACTGCAGGCACAAAGGCAAATATCATGGGTTGAGATAAGAGCAGTTTACTTGGAACAGCAGTGAGATAAATTGAACAGTAACAGCGACAACACTAATAATAAAAGGTGTAAGAAAATAAAATGTTCACACGGACAAACATCCCCAATAACAGAAAATACTGGACACCTCCTTCCACCATGTTTTCTCATCCAGAAAGAGTTCCTTATCCCTGGGAGAGAGTCCCTGCCCCCAATCCCAGCAAAGGTATAGAACAACCTTGGGTCCTGGCCATGCCCTCTCCCAGTTGCTGCAAAAAAATTAACCCTGTCCTGGCTGGAACCAGGACAACAATATATATCTCTAGTCCGCACCCTTGAATATGACTCAAACCTTAAGGAGTTGAAGGGAGACTTGCCAAGGAATGTAGTTGGACTATGGACGTAGCCTCCCTTCTGCCTGGATATCTGCAAAGATGCACGATGTCTGCATAAATTGAGGTGACACATTTATGTTCTTATTATCTTTGGAAGCATTTCCATCAAAAGCAGAGGCATAGGTGTTGTCAGACCCTTATATCTGTGTCCTATAAGGCAAATTAGTTAGTTTCTCAAAGCAACAGAGTCAGGTGGCACCCAAGAGACATCACTAGTCACAGCCTGTCCCATATTTGCCTGGACTTCTAGTGTGGCAATGTCCTTGATCTCAGTGAAAATCTCAGGAAGGAAATTGTTTAAAAAAGGTTTTGCCTATACCTGGTAAATTAGATGTGAATAATGTAGACAAACCCTGACATGTTCTTTTCTTCTCTTTTTGTCTACCCTCTGGTGAAGACCACGCACAGCTGATGACAGAGTCCATGCAAGGTTCTGTTGATTGGCAGTCAGGGTGAGGCCTCCTGCCATGGGACAGACAATTCAGCCATATGGTTTCCCTGCCAGGCAACAACAGAAATAAAGAGGCCTTGGACTTGTCTGTTTGCTGGTATTGATGTAGCCAAAAGCCTGCAGGTCTCTGGGCACATCTGAATGTGTGGCTGAGGCATATTCCTGGTGCTTCTGGGGCCCAGGGTGCAGGTAACAGAGACAAACTGGTTCGCCAACCCCTTGGCCTGCTCTTCCCCCAGAACAAGATGTCATTCAGATCTGGAGACACTGGAATCCATCTCTTCATGAGAATTGTCACTACACAATATTTGCAGATTATTAAGGCACTGGAAACCACAGTAGCTGATAAACTAGACCTTTGTGTCATATGCCACATATTTTCAGACCAAAAGAGCAAATGTTAACTAGAGAGACTTTTCAAACAGTAGGTGGAAAACACAAGGATTTAAATCAGGAATTGGACAATACTTAGCAGCTTTCATCTACTTTAACTATAGATAATATTTTTTCTTAATAATAAAATTAAATTTATGGAAATCAATTTAAAATTGTGATTGTTTTTTAACAATTAGAAAAATAATTTTATTTTATATACTGAGAACATTTCCAGGTTATAAAACCTAAAAGAAAGTTTCATCATTACTGTGTTCTGACCCACATCTCAGACTGGAAGTACCTGATCAATCTTGCTCCTACCAAGAAAAGCCCAAACCTGTAAATTAACAAGGGTCAATCTACTAGTTATTAGTATCAATAATTTCCAGTTCACAGGTCTTTTGTTATCAAATTTAAATATAATGACAAAAACCTGAATTTTTTCACATCTGTTTATCTTCAGCATATGATGGAAATTATTACTTCCTTAAAATATAAAATAAATTGTTGAAATTTTGAAAGGTTGTTGAAATTGTACTTCAAATCCCATGTCCTCATCAATTTTCTTAACATGCTTCTTAATTTAAATATACATGATTTCTGAGATACTCATGAAAATGTTGCAGTTTCTACAGGAACAACATGTAAAAATATTTCCAGTTTTTAGACACATTGTTCTTATAGTGTGTCTGTTGTGTTGCACTCATACACAAACACAGTAGGAATATATCTGTTAGTCTTATATATGACACTAGTGAGAATACCTGCTGTGTTAAATAAGTATATTGTGTGTCTGTGTTTATGCATGTTTGTGTTAAATTCAGACATTATTTTCTTTTTGTCTTCTTTTGCTTTTCAAGTGATGAGTTATTTGGAAGCTGGGTCAAAGCCCTGCTTGACTGGTTTTGAGAAACTGCTTGGGCAAATGAAGTCAACAAGATACTTTCAAATACATAAAACATTTAGAAAAAAAACGTTCAAAATGTTTTTTCTTTAGTGTCGCTCTGATAGAGATATATAATTAAATTGTAAAAATATTCTAAGACTAAGTGGTATAATTCTTTTAGAGATATTCCTGTTAAGTAGCTACCAATACTGAACATTGTTCCCAGTTTTTTCCCCTTTCATTTTCTTACATACATGTATTTATATATTACTGCTATAGATGATATTTGCATATATGTATGCATGTATAATTTTAGTTCATCTACTACCACATCATATGACACAGATTTAACTTTTCATGGGGTTTTACTTTGAAAAACCACCAATCCCAGGATTCTGAATAGCTGGATACACACAACATATAGATGTCTAAGGACTTCTAAAAAAATCTATAAACTAGGTCATGTGACAAATTCTCTGAATAAATGCAGGATTTAGCATGCTGAATAGTGTTATATGTTGCAACATAATCTTCTTCTGCTAATGTTTGTTTACATATCAGATTTTTTTTTTTATTAGTTACATGTGCCTTAAAGGGGAGAATATTTTTATGGCATTTGCGCAGTAGACCTCCACCCCTTTATTTACAATCACTGAGATGGAATGTGGAGATACTGACTTCAGTGATATTTGGATCAGGCTCTCAGACTGTAATTGGACACGCTGAAATCTCTGCTAGAAAAGTTCCTTAAGGCTACTTCGGAGGACATAACCTAAATATGGCTTATAGGGCTTTTAGGGAGGCAGAAGCTTGGATAAGAGAGCTTCTAAGACACATGCCTTTCTTGTTGCTGAACAATGTGAACATTTAATTTTTCCTACACATCTCCTCCTCTTCTACTGCCTGTCAGATAAAAAAAGGCTCACAGATGGTTTTGTGGGGGAGATAAAAGACCCTCTTTTAACCTCTACCCCACCCCCCAAATAACTGCATATCCAATGTGAATTTATCAGAAGCCTTATGTGAGTTTCAAAACTTTTGCCAAGTCCACATTTTCTGTTTTACCAAAAATCTAATTTCAGATTTCATTCTTTTAATTAACAGATCACAGATACTACTTTAATTAATTATGCCCTAAAAAATTAAATCAGCTAGATGTGGGTGCTTCCTTTTCTGCTGAACTCAGTTGAAATTACACTATCAGCACAAATGTTCACTGAGGGAGAAGACCTGTCCACTCTTATGATGGATTGGATCATTCTTAGAGACCTGTGCTGGGCTCAGTTGACCAGATCTCTTCTAGGCCTACATAAGGACATGAAAATTTCCCTAAGTTCCACAGCTGAGTTCCTAATCCAGCTCTACTAAATGCAAACAATTTTAAATTATAAATTTTGCCACTGGTTTCAATCACAAGTTGAAACTGATTTCAGGGTGCCCCACAAGCACATTTTCCATCTAATGCGCGCACATTTTCCTTCAAGCAAAGGGTACAGATGTCAAGTTTAAAATTCTGAAGTTGTTTGTCCAAATTTCAGCAGTGTACAACGTTACAGTGTTGTACTACATAAGGTATAGAGAAGTCATTCTACCCTTAGGATTGTCATTTGTGCACTTTTCTTGTGTTACAACAGAACCAGGCTGATGTGTTTAATTTAATACACGGTAAGTCAAAAGGGCCGTTTTTCATGACCTGATGAAAACACTAACATTTAGTCTTGTTCTCTGCTCATTTATCTCACTCCCTACTGTGTGCCTTAGAGAAAGGCTCAAATATCGGAGACAAAGGATATCCCAAACTAAGGAAGGATATCAACAGTTGAAATAATTCTTGGCCCACAGAAAATTAATGGAAAATCATGTTACTACTTCAATTCATACAGAAGTTCTGAAGCTGAGAACAGTAAAACAAGTGTATCATAGTAAAAGCAATTTAGGTTGGAAGAGACCTCCCGAGGTCATTTAGTCCAGCTGTGGCTTACAGCAGGGCCAGCCAGACCAAACAGACCAGGGTCTTGTCTAGTCTAGTTTTGAAACTCCAAGAAAAGCAATCTGAAAGCCTTCCCATGGAAAGTGGGTTCTCTAGCACCATATGGCCATTTGCAGAACTACAGTGGAAGAATCTAGGGCACTGGTAATATCTTGGATCTCACCTTCTCCTTCTCATGTGGCCCATTGCAGTATTTTATGTCATTTGATATTTAACCTAGAGATTACCAGTTCTGTAGCATGCTGAGTGCACCAAAGAGGTGTTTTATGAAGCCATTTGGACTATACTTGTAATGACTGCACTTATGACAAATGGACTTGATGACTTAGATGGTCTCCTGCAGGTGTCTCTTCCTAGCTGAATCTGCAGTATTAACTGCACAAGTAAACCATGGCTTGCCTGAATGACAGCTTGTTTTTCATCATCTATAACAGCATATTTTTGCATGTGAAATTACCTGCTTGTGACAGCATAGGCATGTTTTGCATACATATCTTATGAAAGTTCCCTTTGAAAGATGGTCTTTGGATAACCTTTACAGTCCTCCTAGAAATTCATATAAATGACTTCTGTTCCAAGGGTAAATATATGCAAATGAAATAAAGAGGGCCAACCCTTTCTACAAAATTTCAGCTTTACATATGTCAATCCAAAAATGCATTTGGTAAATCTGCTTATTAGAGAAATCACACACAAAAAAAGAAAGCAAAGGTACACACCTCCTGTTCCTGTCAGCCCATTCTCTGTGTAGGCATGTGAGAGGCAGGCCTTCACCAGCTATTAAGAGTTGAGAGGATTAGGCCTAATTTGAAGATTTGTTTCCATTCACAGTTCCATTTTCTACTATAAATTATTTAGACTGCCAAGGAATTGAGAAGCAGTGTAAAAAAGGAATGTGCAAGAAATCAGGGAAGATAAATTAAGAGAATGTTACAGGGGGAGCATAATATTCACCAAGGCTTGGGCTGCTTAACCTGATCTCCAGGCCCCCACTTAAACACGACTTTGCAAGCATAGCTGACATTTTTGGTTTAGTGTAGACCATGTAGATAGTGAATAGGAATGTATGGGAGATGCAACCAGGTGATGGAAGAACTCAGTAGGAAGAAGAAAGCAGCAAAAGAAAATATGTTCCTCTGGCCCACACTGAGTTACTTCATAGTTTCTGAATTTTGTTTAAAATATTAAGTCAGGTTATTAAATAAACCTTTCAGAGCCTATCTGCCAAGTGAATCAGGGAAATATGGCATGGCCAAGAACGTCCATAAAGGCTACTGCATTGCAGCCATTCTCTGTCTGACAAGGGGCATAGGCCTGCAGCAAAACAAAAATGTGGGTTTGATTCCTTCCTGAACAAGTAGGTGGCCAGGAACAAGTCACCCAGGCCCTCCACTCCCCAGTTCTGCACCTGCAAGATAATAATACCTCACTGAGAGCTGTAAAGAAAAAAAGAAAGGTTGATCACAATGAAAGATCTCTTTTACTTTTTCTGCAGGGAAAAAATCAAGGTATGGTAGACAAATGTCCTTGAACCCAGGTAAAAGCTGAAAGAACAGGAAAACCCTTTTTTCATGAAAGACGAACACTGTGAATAACATTTGTCCCCATCTCTTACCAGCACAATGAACATAGCTTTCATACTCTTAACAACTTTGTGGTGACAGGCAAGCCTTACCTTTGTCCAGGGAGTGAATTCTCAGCATCATTTCCTCAGTGACCTCCAGAGTGGGCCCTGTTATTTGTCACCCCTTTCAGTAGAAGAGAAAGAGAAAATGAAGTGCAAGAGTAAGATTTCAATAAACCTTTGCTTTGATGTCCAAAGAAATTCCCTAGCATGTCTCAGTGTCAGAAAAGAGCTCTCTCCAATTTGGGATACAGGACAGGAAAGAAAAAGGAGGTGCTCTCTCTGCACATACAGCAACCTGCATTTGCACCAGGGGATGAAATGTGAGTAGTCCCTCTGACTCTGTGACACAGTGCAGATGACTGAGTTTGCCAGAAACCTCCTACCCTTTTTCCATGCTGTAGGATCCAACAATATTATGCTGACTGAACAGTTTATGAGCATCCTTCTAACAGTTGTGATCTAGTTGTTTTGACTACCTCCTTTGTGGTCCAGTCCAACACTCACTAAAGTAAATGAAATAAATCTCTTTAGACAGGAATGCTAACAGCACTGGAAGTACCAAGAGTACAGAGTGAAGCTGGCTCCCACCACTCTATAACATTTCTATTTCAACTCTGTGTTAAACTGAGCATGCTATGCCACGTCTGTAATTCCAAGTACTACAGGTAGTTCCATTTCTATAATTCAAGCTATTATCATGATATACCTCCTCAGGAAAAATGACATCAAACTTAAGTTAATATTCCACACAGGAAATATTTCACAGCACATAAATGTTCAGAACATGATTGTGCTCTGCCACAACTCCTTTCACTGCAGTTTTAACTTCAGGTGAATGGACAACAAAGCAACAGGGAAATCCTAAATTAATATTTTGATTCAGATTTATAAGGAAAGCTACGGGGAAAACTGAATTTGGAAGGAAAGTGCTGCTTAATAGGAAAACATATGAGCAGAATCAAGATCTATATCTCTGCAACAGTTTTCCTAACTATATGAATGTTCAGAAAGATATTTAGATTTGTCTCCTTGTTATTACATGTTGGGCTAGTCTTTTGATTCATAATCTCCAAAACATCTGTTCCTTCTTGCTTTCTGATCCCTAGTATTATTAAAATATGAAATTAAGGTGAATTATGGAAATATCTAGAGACACAAAGTTAATCAGTATTCTTTAATGAGGGCTGAAATATTTTTCTTCAATTGTTTCAGAAATTAATGAGAAGCCTCTAAAACAAGCTATTTGATTTCTATTCTATTCTTATTACTCCATGTCTTTCCTCAAGGATTTTTAGGAGATTTATTACTCTAAGAATAGAAATGCCAGTATGCTTTTCAGAAATCTTTTTTTCTGACAGAGAGTTGCAGTATCTATTATTGATACATCTGCAGTCTTAAACTATTATCTTCTCTTTAAAACATCCAGGATTTATTCTGTAACAGCAAGATATTTTCTGAAGTAATTATGTAATGTGAATTGTCTTATTCTGAACGCCCAGTAAAATGTAGACATGGCACATGCAAATCCAGTGGAGGACAATCAACTGATGAAGGGATTGGACCATCTGACTGAGTTTGTTCAGCCTGAAGAAGAAAAGAATCATGGTAGTCTTATCAATATGAATAAATACTTTTTGTGTGGGGATTAACGAAGAGACAAAGAATTCATAATGGTAGAGATTGAAAAGTCAAAAGGGAGTCAGCACAAGCTCAAAGGCAATAAATTCCATTCAAATTTAAGAAAAAATAATTGTCTATCTACAGTGATGCTTTCCAAACACTGGAACAAGTTGACTAGTGGGGCTGTGTTGTCTCCATCCTCAGAGATGCTCAAAACTCAGCCGAACACAGCCCAAAGCAACCTGCCCTAGCTGACCTTACGCTCAGCATTTTACTCATTCTTCATGACTCTTTGAAAACCTGGAGTCCATGGATTGAAGGGTCCAAAAATACTGCAGTCACATAAATTCTTCATATCAATAAGCTGATGATACAGAAATATGACTGCTATGAAAATCACAAAACGGTTGAAGCTGACATGGACCTCTGGAGATACCTGATCCTGCTCAAGCAGGGCCACCTAGAGCTGCTTGGCCTGCACTATGTCCAGACAACTTTTGAAATCTCTACGGAGGGAGACCCCATGACCTCTTTAGCCAACTATCATCAGGGATCAGTCACACTCACACCCTCACAGTAATAAAGTGTTTACTGACCTTCAGATTGCGGTCGCTCAAAGACTAGGCCTGGCTGCTCCACAGAGCTGAGACTCCGGAGGAAGTGACAGAGCGGCCACAGTCTGTCCTGACCAGGGTGTGGCAAGCTGTCCAAAGACAGAGCCAAAACCCTGGCCACTCAGGTTCCCTGGGCGGCTGAGGCCACAGGAGGCAACCTGAAGGAGGCAGAAGAAGCCAAAGGCAGAGGCACCACGAGAAGCAGCAGAGCGCAGGAGGGAAGACACGAGTCGATCAGTTATCCGTGGTTGAGGGAAGGTTTATTGAGGGCAGGGTAGAGGCAAGTGGGTAAGGGGTCACAGAAAACTGACAAGGATCCTCCCCCTGGTCTGGCCTTATAAAACCGACCCCAGGGGGAGGGCAAATCATACATGACCAATCAACCGATGAAACATCAAATGAGGTGACACAGAACAACCAATTAACAAATTAAAGGGTGTGGACTTTTCCCCCCGGCCCAATCACCGCCCGAACCCCGCAGAACCTTCCAGAGTTGGGGAATGGGTCAGGGGTGATGGACAGGGGGGTTGCCCGGGCAACCAAGGAGGGACTGACCTGATGGACAGTGGAATTAACCTAGAATAGGGAGGACATAACTGATTGACAGATAACTGACTGTTTGGAGAGGGGAGGGAGCCCTGGAAATCCCCTGCTTCTGCCGCCATCTTTAACCCGTACAACTTAATGAGAATAAAACATAAAACTTATAAAACTCAACTATAGAACTTCCAAACTGTAAAACAACGTGCACCCCAACATCTCCCCCTTTTTTAAACTAAACGAAAACAAGGAACTTGGGGAAGGTGGGGGCCAGAACTTAAATTGAAAGGTAGCTGTAAGAGTCCTTAAAAGTCCAATTCAAAGTCCTGTGCCCTCCGGGGCCACCTCAGGTCCTCCAAGACCCTCGTGGTCTTCTTCTGCGGCTTCGAGCTCTTCGTCTCCTTCAGGTTCGTTGGTCATGGGCTGAAGGGACATCTCTACATAAATTGCTGCTTCCGGTATCGGAGGCGGAGGAAGCGGACCCAGGACTGCGTTCGCAGAGGGTGTAGAGGTGAGCCGCTTGATGACCTGCTTCAGGAGGGTCCACAGGGCCATCGAACTCAACGAAACAACAATGATTACAAAAATAACGAAACCTAAATCTTTTATAAGGGTGATGGCCCAGCCTGAGAGGCCCGAGTTTGGAAAGAGGTGGTACAACCAATCGGTAGCCTCTTGTTTAACATCTGCAATATTTTCTCGGAGCTGGTGGACCTCTGCCTGAATGTCTGGTGCCTTTGTTTTAAGATCAAAACAGCACAGTCCCTGGAACTCCCTGCAACTATGATGGTGCTTAAGAAGCAGGAAGTCCAGGGCTGCGCGGTTTTGGAGAACCGCCTGCCTGGTAATCCTCTCCTCTGCGAGGAGGTCCGTCAGTGCGGCTGAGGTTAAATTGGCCTGCTTCACCGCCCAACATTCGAGTTCCCCCAATTCTCCCAGGGCCTTTGCAACGGCGACCCAGGGAAGTAAAACTGACATCGCGATTCTCTTTGACTTTGGCCAATGTTCAATTTTTGAATCGCAGTCTGAGCCAATTGATTCCAAGTGTCTTTTCGAGCAAATCATGTGCCCGTCGCGTTTTCTTTTTGCCAGTCAATAATTTGGGACATGTTGGGGGAGAGCAGGGTCAGCCGACCCAGGGCACAAGGACCTCCTATCAGCTGAGAGGGGATGCCGGCCCAGGCTCGGTCGCCGCAAATAAAGAATAAGTTTTGAGGAAGCTTATGGGAGGAATCTAGGGTGGCAGTAGCGGCGATGGGGACATTAACTTCACACCAACTCTCTGCCGTGAATTGGGGCTTGGGTTCAGGAAGTCGGGTGATGTACGGGCTATATAAACGATAGTTGGGGGAGAATGTAAAACACAGGGGGGCTTTGGCGGCGCCGAGCAGTTGGAATTCGAGGGGGGAGTCCCCGAGCTTGATGCAAGGGAGACGATTCATTTCCCTTTCCCAGGTGACTCGGGTGCTACTGACAGCTCTGGGGTCTATGGCTCGAGGATTCTCCCACCTCTGGAATGCTGCCGCCAGAGAAGGTGGCAGCTGATCACTGGGCACGGGGATCCCTACCAGGCTTGTCCCCATGGGGTTCTCCGCGGCACCAGCATCCAAACAGATGTCGTCCTTGCTGAGGGCCCTGGCCATCAGCTTCCAGACGTTCTCTTGAGGTTGCGGGATGGGCCAGGCGACTCCCACGGCAAGGCAGCACAGGAGGGTCCACCAGACGGAGAAGTTCAGGCTGAGCATCTTGCACTGAAAATAAACAGAAAGGCGACATGAGCAAGGAAACCACACAGGGAGGAGAGAACTTGAGGAGACGGGTTGCAGTTACGGAATGGAAGGGGTGGAGGACTCCCAGAGCCACGGGGGGAGCAGGTCTTCTCGATGGCACTCCGCTGTCTCGGTGGTCTGCTCTGGAGTCTCCGGGATTGAAGGAAACTCTCGCCGCTTCCGCCGCCAGCTCGCGATCTTGACTTGGGGTGTCTCTTTGGCCCGCGTTGGTGTGCGGGGCACGAATGGGCGAACCCACCGGGAAGGGACCCACTTGGGGCCTGAGGGAGTTGACACGCAGGCGTATCCTCTCCCCCAGGTCACAAGAGGAAAGGGTCCCTCCTGCCGGTAGGTCTCCGGGTCCCTCACCAGGACCGGAGGCTTCTCCTTCGATCTCAGGCTGTCGTGCCCCCCAAAGTGCCTCACAATGGGAGGCTCTAAGTGCTCAAAAGAGCAATTTAGAAAATTTAGGGTGTAGATGGCGCGCGATAGCTGGATGTGGGGTGATTCCATCTTCATAGCCGGGGTCAGGTGACTGAGGACCCTTTTGAGGCTCTGATGGGACCTCTCCACCACGGCTTGTCCCGTAGGGGAATAGGGGATGCCTGTTTTATGGCCTATTCCCCACCTCTGCAGGAAGTAGCGGAGCTCCCTGGAAGTATATGCTGGGCCATTGTCTGTTTTAATCTCCTTGGGGATACCCAGCATGGAGAAAGCCTGGAGAAGATGTTTTTGGACGTCCAACGCTCTCTCCCCTGTGTGGGCAGAGGCGAAGATGGCACCGGAGAATGTGTCTACCGACACATGGACGTACTTGAGGCGGCCGAATGATGGAATTTTGGTGACATCAGTCTGCCACACCTCACAGCTCGCAAGGCCCCTCGGGTTAGCACCAGCAGGCAGTGATGGAGGCTGACTCTGCTGGCACTGGGGGCATGTTGCCACAATGGCCTTGGCCTGGTCGCGTGTTAGGTGGAACTGGCGAACCAGGCCAGGCGCATTCTGGTGGAACAGCTGGTGGCTGAGCTTAGCCTGCTCAAACACCTGTGGGAGTGGGGCCCACGTAGCTCCACAAGCCAGGGCCTCCTCGGGCTCAATGCAGTCGTTCCCCGCCAAGGCATCAGCCCGGCGGTTCCCTTCTGCAATGAACCCCGGCAGGTCGGTGTGGGACCTCGTGTGCATCACATAGTATGCTTGCTTTCTCTGGGAGATGGACTTAACTAGTTTCGAAAGCAAGCGATACAAGGCCGAATTTTGAACTTCTTGGAGAACTGCATTCTCCGCTCGCGCAACTACCCCGGCAACATATGCCGAATCTGTAACCAGATTAAATGGCCGGTCCTGGAATTTTTCGAATGCCCTGACGACTGCGTCTAACTCAGCGACCTGAGGGGAACCTTCGACCCTCGTCACTTCCTTCTCCCAACGCTGAGTTTGAGGATCCACCCAAGTCATGGCAGATTTAGCAAGCCTGTCTTCCTTGTGGGATCCCCCAGACGCGTCTGTAAAAACTGTCAGAGCCTCCAAGGGTTTCCGGCTCAGCAACCTTTTGTTGGTAAATTTGAACTGCAGACCGACGTTGAATAGCGGATGTGAAGGTCGCGCAACGTCGATCTGCCCGGTGTAGTTAGCGAGCGCAAATTGGAGAACTTCACTCTCCATGAGAAGCTCATTTAACATTTTAATTTGGAATTTTCCCGATTTAAGTTCAATTGGGATGTGAATACACGCGAACTCCTCCCCTGCCAACTCCCTGATCCGGAAGCGAGCTTTCCGGATCAGTTCTGCCACCAGCTCATGTGGCTGTGTGATTCTCTTGGACCGATGGCAACTGAGGAACACCCACTCTATGATCAAGAGGGGGTCGCCAGCGCCCTGGTCCTTGCCCCGACCCTTCGATTTTATGCGGGACTGGTCCCATTGGTAAATGAGACCATGGAGGTGTGGCAGTCGGCCTAATATGATGAATTTGAACGGCAGGTCCGGATCATAACGATGGGCCTGCCGTGCCTCAAGCAGTCCTGAAATTTTCTCCAATGCCGCCTTGGCCTCTGGGGTAAGGTCCCTAGGCGAACTGAGCACCTCCCCCCCTTCAAGTAATTTGAAGAGGGGGGCTAGGTCTTCGGTGGTGATGCCTAGCCAGGGCCTTACCCAATTCAAAGCCCCACACAGCTGGTGGGCATCTGCCAAGGTTTCCACCTTAAGGTGGATGGCCAATTTTTGCGGCACAATGGTCCGCTTTGTGATCTCAAGGCCCAGATACTTCCATGGCGGCATCTTTTGAATTTTGTGCTCCGCTAGCTCAAATCCCGCAGAGATTAGGCGATCGCTGACGCGGGAGAGCACGTGTGCCAACTGGTCGTCGTCGCGGGCACAGACCAGCACATCATCCATATAGTGATGGATGATGACGTCGCTGTAGGCCTCGCGGATGGGCGCGAGAAGGGCAGCAACGTACCACTGGCAGATAACAGGTGAGTTCTTCATTCCTTGAGGAAGCACTCGCCAGTGGTAACGTTTACCGGGAGCTTGTCGGTTCACAGATGGAACAGTAAAAGCAAAACGTGGGGCGTCATCCGGGTGAAGGGGAATTTGGAAAAAGCAATCTTTTATATCAATAATGGCCAAATTCCAATTTCGGGGGAGCATCGTCGGGGATGGCATCCCTGGCTGAAGGACACCCATATCTTCAATTACCGCGTTAATTTGGCGAAGGTCGTGCAAGAGCCTCCACTTGCCAGATGACTTTTTAATCACAAACACCGGTGAATTCCACGGTGACGTGGTCTCCACCAGGTGTCCTTTTTGGAGTTGCTCTTGCACGAGCTCGTTGAGCGCTTTTAATTTTTGCTTGTTCAGCGGCCACTGCTTCACCTGTACTGGAATGTCTGATCGCCAATTCAATTTCCAGGTGACGCGCTCCTCAGCGGCCGCTACCCGAAAAACCGGGCGAGGAGCCGGGAGGTCAATTTTGGCTCCCCACTGTTCAAGGGTGTCTCTTCCCCAGAGAGGCTCACTGTAATTTAAAACGAATGGGCGTACTCTGGCCAATTGCCCATCCGGTCCCGTAATTTTCACGAAGCTCCTTGATTGTCTCGCTAATTGGGAACCCCCGACACCTTGGATGTGTCCCTCCACGTTTTGAAGCTCCCAGTGTGACGGCCATTCCCGAGCGGGAATGATCGTCACGTCTGCTCCTGTGTCTAGCATCCCCCGGATGTTAATGGTGTCCCCCCCCTGAGCCAGGCTGCACTCAAGCCGTGGCTTGGCAGCCCCCAGCCTCTGTGCCCAGGCCACAGTGTGGGTGTTGTGCAACTCTTCCTCCCTTCGCAGTCGGCGGCGAGGGAGGCTAGAGCGTTGACCTGGGCAATCTGGGTCCCAGTCACCGACCACGACATCATCGATAGCCGGGACTGGGATGGCTTGTGCGATTATGGTGCCTTTTGGGAGGAACAGAGGTGGATGCAGACACCCTACAGCGACCTCAAACCTGTGCTGGTCTGAGGACATCAGGGCTGGAAAGACCTGCAACTCCAGCGGTGTGAACTTGGTGTCCCCCACGACAACGTAATGATGGTCCAGTCGGCTCCAGGTACCGGCGGCTGTGGGTTGCACAGACAGGAATCTCAAGTTGGAATCCTGAAATCGAAGGTCCTCCCGTGTTGACAACCTGTAAGGTGAAGCAAGACAGTTGGTTGTTAACACGGGTTCTGGTGAGGGAGACGGAGCCACACAACCAAGGCAGGCTGTCTCCCCAAAAGTCAAGATCGGCGGTTTGTCCAGTCCGGTAAATGAAATAGAAAGTCCGGAGACATTGGTCCCGAGGACCTCCCCCGATGGTAATGGGGGCGCTGGCGGCGGGCCCCTTCCTTGTCCCTCTCCCTCCCTGCGCTGCATGGTTGTAATTGGCCCGCCCTTATTTTTGTCAGCGCGCAGGGGCTGGCTGCGCTCCTCCTCTAGTTTTTTGAGGAGTGGGCTCCTCCAGTTGGGTTGCCGGACTGTCTTTCTCTACGGAATTGGTAGAAATCTTTCCGCAGAGGGCAGTCCGGCATCCAATGTCCCTCCTTCTGGCAAAGATGGCAGTGGCCTCGCTGTTGTTTTGTGGTCCCAGGTCCTTGAGCTGCCGCTGCCTCCACCGGATCGTCAGGGTAGTATCGGTGTATCTCAGGCCCCTCGATCACGGACACCCTCTTGCTGGACACCGGCGTCTTGCTGCTGCCAGCCTGGTGGAGCGCTGGTACTTTTCTGGCGCAGACCAGCAGCATCTGCTTGAGGGTGGGCGGCGGCTGCAGTGGGAGACTCAAGATTGCGGCCTTGCAGGCCTGGTTAGCATTCGAGGCCGCAATGGCCGCAACCATCTCTTGCCTCGTACCCTCGGACACATTCTCGAACTTCGCTGCGGCTTGCAGCCGCATGACGAAGTCGTCGAATGGTTCTTCCGGTTTCTGCTGCAGCAGAAATACCGGAACTGCTGGGACACCTACAATAACCTTGTAAAATTCCTGGGCCCCCGCCTGTGTGGCCTTCTCAAGGGCTTCGGAAGGGATCAGCTCCGCCGCCGTTTGCCCTTTCTCCCAATCCCCAATACCGCAAAGATGTTCTACGGTCAAGGGGTTCCCGTTAGCATCCCGAGAGGTGTTGGGCTGAGCCAACATCTCCGGGAGGAGGTCAGCTACCGCCTGCTTCCAACCCTCCTCCCACCGAGAGAACTGTGACTCATTTAAGAGGCACGAAAAAATTTGTCTGACGTCACAAGGTACCAACTCGTTCTCTCGGAGGGTGGCAGTGAGGAGACCTTTAAAGAACTCACTGCAAGACCCGAACTCCTTTTGGGCCTTGCAGAGTTCGCGGATGGCCGACCTCGACACGGGCGTCCAGCGGATGTCCCACCTTCCCCCTTGCCGCCGATGAAATGTCACCGGGGCTGCCATGATGGAATTCGGCGTGCCGGGACCGGAATTTCCCACGCTCCCCCCCTCCGCTCCCCCCGCCGACCAAGATGGCGGATCGTGGGAAACGGAAGTGGGAGCGTGAGAACCGGAACCCGGTGGGAGGAGCTGGGAGGTCTCGCTGGACGGGGGCGGCGCAGGGTGGTAAGGCGGGGCGACAGGCGGAGCTGCAGGCGGGGCCGAGGGAGGGGCAACGGAGGAGGAGGGCCAAGGAGAGGAGGTGTAACTGGGAGGGTCTTCATCTAGGAAGGGGTTGTGAAGCGGGAGGAAGGGGTTGGGCGATGGTCGGCCCAGGGGGACATGGGAAGGCGAGTCCAACCACGGTGCTTCGCAGCCCCCACCATCTTGTGCTTCATGGAAGCCATCTTGTGGAGGGACTGCGAAGCGAACTTTAGAACCTAACTTTGGGGATTTTAGAACACGGAATCTGGGATTTGGGGAAGGCGAGGGACAGGGAGAGGCTGCTAGCGATCCGGCCGTTGATCGCCGGCAGCGAGGGGACTGGGATGCCTGAAACGGGCCCTCGGATGACTCTCGAGGCCGTCTGTGGTTCGGGGCTGCCCGCTTCAGGATCCCAGGGCTTTTCGGGACGACAGGAGAGGGCTGCAGGGTAGGGACACTGGTAGGGGAGCGAACTGGGGGAGCAACTGAGCTTTTAACACTGGCGCTTCTCTTGACAGAGCGCTGCCGGGCAACAGGAGCACCGGCAGCGGCTGAGCGTTCTCTCAGTTCTTTTGCCTGTTTAATCTTTAACGCAGACACAAGCTGCGCCACCCAATGAAGGTGTCTCGCCAATTTAAGTCTTTTAGTAATGTCAATTTCTTCGGAGCGGGCCAAATCAGACGATTTACGAAGAACCTCTTCCCAAAATGTGAGGCTCTTAGCATGCTCCGGAGAAAATCCCTTAAACTGAGAGGAGACCCATCGTATCAAGCTTTTGATTTCCTTCTCCTTAAATGGGAGATCTGCGCCATAGAGAAAGGCAAAACACAAATGAACAGACTCGTTCTGCGCGGTAGAGAGCTTTGCGCCCATGGCTCAGATGACAGGGTACCGCGCAACCTCCGAACAACTTGCCACAACACAAACAGGGAATGGGAGTAGAAAACTCGAATAAAAACACGGGCAGGGAAAACCGCGAGCTCACACCGGCGCCACTCGGGTAGCTGCGGCAACTTAACAGGAAGAAACCGAACCACCCCCTGCCGCCGCGCGGAAAGCCGGTCAACCCTCCCCCCTAATTGGAGTTCAGGGACTCTCCGCGACGCTGACTAGGAGTGAGTTCAACACAAAAACTGGCACTAGCAAAAGCAGATTAAGGGTTCCCTCGCGCCGGCCCCCCCGATCGCCGCACCTAAGAAGCGAGGTTTGAGCGAACGCCCTTACCCCCCTATCCCTGGGGAATCAGGGGCACCCCGAACCCTCACCGACAAGCGGATCGCAGTTCGGGAGGGGCGATAAAAACAGAGGGGGTGAGGAACTCACCAATCCGGGCGAAGGGGGATCGGGAAACTGGCAAGTTGGGCTCCGCTGGAGCTGCACTTCGGGGCGTCGAAGGGTCACTGCAGCTCGGATCCTCGCGGAACGGCAGCTGAGTGCCCCAGCCGCTCGCTCGACGCGAGGCGATGCCACGCCCAAAGGCGGATTTGTAGATCCACGTTCCGTGAGGCAGAAGGGATCCAGGAGCAGGTCCGGAACAGTCCCTCTGGCGGCCCCACATTGGGCGCCAGCAACTGCGGTCGCTCAAAGACTAGGCCTGGCTGCTCCACAGAGCTGAGACTCCGGAGGAAGTGACAGAGCGGCCACAGTCTGTCCTGACCAGGGTGTGGCAAGCTGTCCAAAGACAGAGCCAAAACCCTGGCCACTCAGGTTCCCTGGGCGGCTGAGGCCACAGGAGGCAACCTGAAGGAGGCAGAAGAAGCCAAAGGCAGAGGCACCACGAGAAGCAGCAGAGCGCAGGAGGGAAGACACGAGTCGATCAGTTATCCGTGGTTGAGGGAAGGTTTATTGAGGGCAGGGTAGAGGCAAGTGGGTAAGGGGTCACAGAAAACTGACAAGGATCCTCCCCCTGGTCTGGCCTTATAAAACCGACCCCAGGGGGAGGGCAAATCATACATGACCAATCAACCGATGAAACATCAAATGAGGTGACACAGAACAACCAATTAACAAATTAAAGGGTGTGGACTTTTCCCCCCGGCCCAATCACCGCCCGAACCCCGCAGAACCTTCCAGAGTTGGGGAATGGGTCAGGGGTGATGGACAGGGGGGTTGCCCGGGCAACCAAGGAGGGACTGACCTGATGGACAGTGGAATTAACCTAGAATAGGGAGGACATAACTGATTGACAGATAACTGACTGTTTGGAGAGGGGAGGGAGCCCTGGAAATCCCCTGCTTCTGCCGCCATCTTTAACCCGTACAACTTAATGAGAATAAAACATAAAACTTATAAAACTCAACTATAGAACTTCCAAACTGTAAAACAACGTGCACCCCAACATCAGATGGCACGTCCTGTGTGTCAGTTTGTGTCCACTGCCTCTGTTCCTGTCACTGGGTGACACTGAAGAGCCTGGCTTCTTCCTCTTTGCACCTTCGTTCAAATATCCCACACAATAATAAGATTCCCCAAGTCTTCTCTTTTCCAGGATGAGCAGTCTCATCTCTCTCATCTTTTTCCTGTAGAAGAGATGAACCAGTCTCTTCATTGTCTTTGTCACCCTTAATCAAACTCTCTCCAGATCTTCCACATTTCTTCCCTTGTAGTGCAGAGCCCAGACCTCCACACAGTACTCCAAGTGTGGCCTCACCATCACTGAATAATGGGGAAGGATCACTCACCTCCTCAAACTGCTGACAGTACTTCTCCTAACTCTGGCATGAAATGGCAAAAAGCTTGCTCACTTCTTTCTCAGGTTCAGATTGGCATCCACCTGGACCCACAGGTCCTTTTCTGCTCTGCTTCTTTCAAGACAGTTGACCCCAACACTCTACTGATGTAGACTGAAATTACCCCTTCCCAGTTGCAGTACTTTACACTTGTTGAATTTCATGAGGTTCCTGTCAGCCAGGTGATGTTTTCAGCTGGAGATATCCCCAAAACCTATGTATGATTGTGATTCATCATTATTATTATTATTATCATTATTATTATTATTATTATTATTATTATTATTATTATTATTATTATTATTATTATTATTATTAATCTTTATATTGAGATAGAAATGTTGAATCTTTGGGAAATATATGCTCTCATATGAAAAAATTATATGTAAACAGATAAATAGAGAAAAGAGATTAATTCTTTTCTTTTTCAGACATAGCCAGATAGAGTTAGAAAACATTTACTGAATCTAAAATGCATTGGCTGCTTAATTATATTCCAGATGTCACTGAATGAACCTACCTTAATACAAAGCAGATATTGTAAAGAAATATTAAAAGACGCATCAGATAAGAATTCACATCCAGCCTCCAACCCAACCATAGGCAAGATAGCCCCAAAAGCACATATCCACAGTTTATGAAGTCTAACTTCTAGGGTTATTCTCCTTTATAGATGATCTACTGGTATTAGATAAGAATTTTTCGTTTGTCTTTTTTGTCCCCTTACAAATTGCCTACTTCGTGAACCTTGCAGGAATATAATGTACTTAAAACCTGTTTCTCAGTCAAATATGATTTAAAAGTAGTAATAAATTCAAATGTTAACATGTGTTACATAGTCAGAACATATTAATAAGCAAAAGGTAATGAACCAAAGGTGCCCTGAATGCCATCTCCTTAAATCTACACTCCAGAGCAACGGAGTGTATAAGATTTTCCCAAAAAAGTACTGCAAAGGTAAAAAACCACTCTTGCTTACTATTTCAAGCTAACACAACAAAACACAGTTGTGTCTGTAATCTGTAGCACCAATTGTGTAAAACAAGCAACACTAAACATGCTTAAGGTATAAGTAGTCGTGTATTTGATTTGGTTTAGGGCAAATTTGGGAGTTTCATAACACTACAGATAACTTCAGGAAATCCTCCACATTGATTTAATCCTGCTAATAAAGACTCTAGGCAATGTTGACATAAACATAAGCCTCATTCCAGGCTAAGGTTTACTTACAGTCATTGAAGATGGAGCTTTCCCTGATTACTGATTTTTAGGAAAAGCAAAAATATCTGTGTCAATGGCTTACATTCATTCCTCTTCTCCTCAGTGAGAATATAAATTACCTGACCTACAAGGTAGGAAAGATATGTATGTTTATTCAGATTTATGCCTGTAAAGGGATTGGATTAAGTCTCATATTAAAACAATCAATCACATGATGCAGATCTTCCAACTTATGCTGTCTGTTAGTAACAATTAATACTGGGTCAGCTGCTTCCTGACAGTCTCTGGCAGTTTGTTAGGAATTTTTGGTATTAATATATATTTTAAAGGTTGAAAAATATGTGATAGGTCCACATTTGATACATGTGTGGATAAATGTTTAGAAAATGGAGTGAAAAATCATAACAAAGCGAGAATGTACAAAAAATGCAGAACAAAGAAAATGGCAAATTTTGCATATTTGTCTTCTATATGTTTTCCATCTTCATTCTTTCCTACTTGTTTTTTATGTGCCTTATTCATGATTTGCCAGAAAGAGATAATATCACTACCTGTGGGCTTATTAAGACTTAGAAAATACAGATTTTGACTCCAGAGAGACAAATCATGAGCAATTATTCAGAAAGAACTATTACATAGGTATAAAGATATGTCTGAAACATAACCAGCTAGTACAAATGCTAGTACAAATAGGTGTTATACTTAATTTAAAAAGCATTTCTATTCTTAAATATCTTACACAATTTATGTAGGTTACTTGATTTTTCTTCTTATATTGCATTTTTATCTGTTTCTTCAAACCTGGATGACAATCGAGTGCCATTGCTGATAATTAATTTTAAAGAAATTATCTAGTGAAAGGAAAACAGGTTTTTCTCTTCAAGTTCATGTGCTTTCTTGTGATAAGGCTTTGGTAGGGAAAAAAATCAGACTAAGTACAAAGAAACAAGACAGCAAACTGGCCTAAGATTTCTCTCCATGCCTGTGTGATTGAGGGAACTTACAAGACAGGTAGGACTCTGTTTCAGTTTTATAGCTATGGGATTTGAAAGTGGCAAGGCTGCTTAATAGAGAAAGCTAAAAGCACCCCTGTAAGGATTTAAATGGAAGTCTCATCTGTTCTACAGAAATACACCTTTCTTACTACTGTGATTTTGATCACCTGCTGTTCTCCAATTAAACTATGAACAAGTAAAAAAGGAATGCAATATATTTGCATGTGAAATGCAGCATAGTGGCAATCAGAGGTTTTTTAAGAGAAGATCAATTTGAGAAGAACAATGTGTGTCTGTAATGTGCAGCAAAGATTTCTTTATTCTTCTGAATTGAGAAAACAAGATGCTGGGAGCTTTATTTCCTTAATGAAAGAATTTTAGGATGATTTGCCACCCACCTGGGACTCTGAGTGGCAGAGCAAGTGGAAGGTAGAGAAATATGTCACGTATTAGAAGCAGCTTAAAGAATTGTTGATGAAAAGGACTTGTTCAGAAGTTAGAAAATACAGGTTATATTCTTGGCTTTATTGTCTATTTAGTGTGGAATGAGAAATGGTATTTTGCATCTGTGTCTCAGCTCTATCTGTATAATAAGGGGTTTCTTTGTTTTGCAAGCTACTTTGGTCTGAATGTGCAAGAAGGTTATAGTTACTGATCTATTTCAGTGGTTTATAGAGAAGTTGTACTGTTCTCAATACACACCTGCTTTGTTTCACAAGTTTAACATTTTACATCTACAGAACTCAGAAAGGTAGAAAGAGGGACATGGAAATAATATCCTTGTTGTTACAGGAAATGGGACTAAGCGGCAAGGAAGTGAGGTGACTGCCAGCAGACATCTCACACAGCAGCAGGGCAGTCAAAAATGGCAGCTGGATCTGCTGGTATCCAGTAAAGACCTCGCTACATTAGATCCTATTTCTGTCATGTAATAATAACATAGCTCTAACATGAGTTACTGCACAAAGAAGGGCTCCATCTCATACTGGGCCTGTTTTCTTTTGGACAACATGATTGTCTGAGCTTTCAGGGCTGCAGTTCACAAAAAAAATAAACCTTCAGAAAGCAGGGATATTTGCAGGGGAGTTTATAGGAGCACAGGAAATAAACATAATTTAAAGTTCCCAAAATCTGTAAGATGAAAGGAAGATGTCAGGGCACTCTGGTTTAAGGCAGGGAAGGGGATGCAGGAAAGAGGGCAAAGAAAAGAGGAGGATAAGGGAGTAGGAAGTGAGGGTGGGGCAAGAGGGGGAAAAATACCGGGAAAAGAAGAGATGGCTGCAAAACTGCTGACCAGATTCCAGCAGTGCATCTTTAAACACCCAAGAGATAATGAAAAAAGTATCTCTTTAAGTAATCTAGTGATTTACATCCTCACTCATTAAGTCAGTGAGAATTTTACCACTGATTCCAAAAGAATTTTATGAGTTTTTTTGGAGAGCACAGTAATATCATTGTCTTTCTACTTCCAGGGACAACCTTTACTTCTGAAGTAATGCTTTCAGTTATATCTGGTTAAAGATCCTCCAATAATCTATGCCCATCAACAAATTACAGATTTTTCATAAATCAGACATTTCAATCATAGAGTTGTAGAACAGTTTAAATTGGAAGGGGACCTTGAAGGTCATCTAGCTCCAGCCCTCCTGCCATGGGCAGGGACATCTTCCACTAGACCAGGTTGCTCAGAGCCCTATCCAACACGGCCTTAAAAACCTCCAGGGATGGGGCATCCACAGCTTCCCTGGGAAACCTGTTCCTGAGCCTCATCATCCTCACAGTAAAGAATTTCTTCCAATTAACTAATCTAAACCTACTCTTTTTGTAGCCATTATCCTGTCACTAGAAGTTCTTGCCCCATTTTTCCTCTAAGTCCCCTTCAGGTACTGGAAGGATACAATTAGGTCACCCCAAAGCCTTCTCTTTTCTAGGCTGAGCAAAACCACTTTGCAAAGCTTTTCCTCATAGGAGAGGTGCTTCATCCCCCAAATCAGCCAAGCATCCCCTTCTGGACTCATTCGACCAGGTCCATGTCCCTCTTGTGCTGGGAACCCCCGGGCTGGGTGCAGCACTGCAGGTGGGGTCTCACCAGAGCTGGGCAGAGGGACAGAATCCCCTCCCTCCCCTGCTGCCCATTCTGCCTCTGACGCAGCCCAGGACACATTTGGCTCTCTGGGCTGCAAGAGCACATGGCTGGGCCATGTCCAGCCCCTCACTCACAGTACCCCCAAGTCCTTCTTGGCATCTATTCATGCCCCAGCCTGGATCGGTACTGGCGGTTGCCTCGAGCCAAGTGCAGCATTTTGTATCTGGTCATTACTCCCATGGGCCCAATTCTTGAGCTTGTCCAAGTCCCTCTGGATGGCATCCCATCCTTCAGGTGTGTCACTGCACCATTCAGCATGGTGTCATCTGCAATTTTGCTAAGGGTGCACACAATCCCTCTCTCTCTGTCGTTAATGAAGATTCTAAGTAACACTTGTTACTCAGTGGTATTTCAGTGATCCATGCCTATTCTGAGAAATACAATTCTGAAAGTAAAATTGGCATTTTTTTACAAGAAAATTCAATTTTTACTTCCAAATTGCTTTCTAAAAGTGATTTGGTCAGCCATGAATTACATATTCAGCATTTCATTTACAGAGAATTTTCAGAGATTTATTTCTTCTTTGTCTTCATTTTCAGAGGAGAAAAAAATACTACAGAGCCGAAGAACTTTGTAGCCTTACATAAGAAAGACATATTTTAGCCAGTCCAAACCACACCACCTTCTGCTTCTCTTGACATAGTACCTATGCAGGACTTATTCTTGGTTCTTATTTACTGCTTTCATAATATTGCTGGGTTCCCAGGGCAGCCAAGATAGTGGCGTTTTACAGTGAAACACAGTTTAATCTGCACACCATAGTAGAAAAACTGACACCCACCATAAAATACTACAAGCCATCCTTGTCTGAATCTGCATTTCTGGTTTTGTTCTGTTGAAAAGCACATAGTGTCTGCAGCACTTACTAGAAAACTGCATTTATTTTGCTCAGGTAAAATTGGTTGTATTTCAAGGTCCTAAACCTAGTTAAGTATTTTCCATGCATTATTATATTTGGAACAATTCAATCCTTGGTTACTTAATAGGATCATATTGCATACAAACATAAAATAAAATTGGTTTATTTTGTTACATTTTCAAGCAGAGAGTTGTTTCTCCTTTTTCAAGGTTAAAATTAATTGTTTAAGGAAAACGATTATGTCTTCCTTCAAAGACAAAAAAAGTAGTTCATAGAACATACTTATTGGAAACATTCAGGACTGTTACTGTTGCTACTCTGTAAATATACAGAGCATAGAGATGACAGAGTAAGTGGTGAGCGAAGATACTTACAGGAATTATAGATATTTTCAATGGTTTAAGAAAATTGAGTTGACAAGTAGCAATCAGGACATTAAATATTAACCTAAATAATAACTTCCTGTATGAGTTGTTATGTTATAAAATTTTCTGTTGCCATTGCAGGGTCGAGCTACTACATTCTTTATCCTGCAGTCTGTTATAAAATAAGATGATTAATTTTTTGGGTTTTGTCCTTGTCATCATTCTGCATGCTATTGACCTGGTTCCTGCAGTGCCAAAAGAGCTGTTCTAGCACCAGGCTAAGGGCCACTTTGTGTAGGAAATATTTTCATCTCTCCTCTGCATTGTTTCATTCCCGATCCACAATCCCAGAGGTGTGGTGTTTCAAGTCCTTTCAGCCTGAGCTGTGGGTTTAAATTCCCAGAGGCTAAACCAGTCTGTGCTCTCCCACCTGTGCCTGTGGGGAAAATGGGGCAACCCCTCAACACATTGCTGAGTGGAGTGGTTTGTGCAATGCAGGGGAATAGTTCCCCAAGCCCTTCTTTATCTATAACCTTTGATAGTTTTTTTAACCTTAAATAAGCTTTCCCTAGCAGAGAAACTGTTTTGTTCTTCAAAAACGAATGGAGAGAGTACAATTGTAATTGCTGTACTCTTTGGTTGATATGCATTTCAATCTTCCTTAAAAATAAATAGAGAGACAACAGCATAATGGCTCATCTGTTAAAACTGTTCTTTGGCTGGAGTTTTTGGGAAGTTTATCTGTAGATGTCCATATCAAGAACACTTCAAACAGCACCAACAACACCTGTTTGCTCTCTGCTCTTTCTTCATAGATCTATCCGCTCTATGTAACCTACCTCTTTCCATACACACAAGTATTTGGCATAATGAATCCTTTTACTAAAATGAATTAACCATGTCTGCCTGACACCTGCACGTTGACAAAACTTTTGGGTTTTTTTAACTTTTTCTTTAAATTTTGGGGGCAGAGGAGGGTATCTTTTGTACTGAAGTAAAATTTCTTATTGAAGATTTGAAGAAGGAAGAATAATTTTAGGTTTCAGTCTGTTCATTGCTGTCCATGGATTTTCTAGCCATGACATTGTCATTGCTCACTGCTTCAACATAAATACACTGCAGAAAGTAATACCAAACACAAAGATGCAGTAATGTAAGATCATACTCATGGCCATTTCAGTTCAGACTGCTGGCCCATCAGGCATTATGTTGTCACCAGCAGCAGCCAATAGAGCCTGAGAAAGAACTGAAGAGGGTAAATGTGGGCTAATGCTTAATTTTACACCTTGCAGTACCAAGACTTTCAAAGACTGAAGGTGGGAGTTGCTGTCTTTGTGTTTAACTGTTCTGATGAATTTGTCTAATTATTATTTTAACCCATGCACTTCACTTCCATGTATTATATATTATATATTAAAAAAGCATTCAGAGTAACAGAATCAGAGTAACGTTTTAGGAAGTCTAGAACTTCTACGAAAATGCATGCTGAAATTTTAAGCATATGCGCACTGAAAGAAGAGAATTCGTCAGAATTCATTTCCCTGCTCTGGATCAAATGCCTACATTGTGGCTTAATTCCTGTTTCTGCACCATGCCTTCTCCACAGCACTCTTTTGTAGGCAGTCATAAAGAAGTAGGTCTCCCAAATTCCAGTCAAGCTCTCTCCTCCCCACCCCTGACTTTACCACACCTACTTCTCTAGCGTCTTGTAATGTCGTGCTGGATTAGATCCTTGTGAAATATAATGAGCTAGGTTTGGATAGAGGATTTTCAGCACCAAAACATGTATTTCATTTGCCACGGGATGAAATACAGCAGTAAGAAATCAAGGCAGCAGAAACAATGTGCATACACACAGGCATGTGTCTGCATTCCCCTAGGAGAACATTAATAGATGGGCTCAGCGCTTGGATGTGCCAGACTGGAAAAATTAACTACAGGTCACCTAAGCAATATTTATATTGACTGTCAGGATTAGAGTTTCCCTTTGTCAGAAAAATTAGCTTTCCTCTGAGCATCACAAACAAGCAAACATGCTGCATTTTCCTGATTTTCTCTTCCTTGAAAGCTAAAACTTTCAAACCCTGAAATATTTTGACTATAGGAAGGTCCCACATTGGTATTAACACTTATGAAATGTTTGTCTCCTTTATCTTGCTGAATAAGCTTTATTTGTATTTTTGGATCTCATTTTTTGTCACTTTAATGACTTTCTGCTTACTACTCAGACACAACCCTGTAAGACTTTTCAGGAAATTATGGAACTGAACAGCATGCACAGGCAGACACTTGCATTTATTCAGGGGTGGGGGGAGGGCATAAGGACATGGAAGACAGGAGAAAATTGTAATTCACAAAATATATTACAAAGAAAAAAGTCTTTAACTTTTATTAAAATTTCGATACTGTGTGTTTTTTAGAACATCTAATAATTTTACATCACTTGGCACTATGAGCAATGACCCCAGCAGTTCTATTGGCTCTTGTCATGGCATAATACAGTACTTTTAAGGAAGATAACTGACACAGGATAATTACCAACACAATTACACTCACAGCAAGGCCAGTGTTCTCCCCCTTCTTTGACAAGCAGCTCCTCATCCTCCTTTCAAACAGTACAACTCTTTACTGTAGGCTTTTAGACATGAAGGGCCACACATAAAGGATTCATCAGGAAGTTTGCCAAAGTATTGTAATGGGAGGTAAAAGCTTAATTGCCTCACAGGTGAATGCCTCCAGTATGGCTCTAAGCTGCAATGTCTTTAAAAGAACTCAATCAGTTGCTTTAATGCCATTATGCTTCAAATTTAAAGTGCAGATACTTAAGGAAAAGAATTCCCCAGTTCAGGTCTTTCTAGTAGCTCTTTATATTTGAATGACTGACACCTGTTAACATAATTAGGTAATTAGTTTACTTTGAATTATTAAGGGAAAGATCTGAAATGATGAAAGCTGTAACAGAGCTGGAGGGCTTTATTATTTTTTCTCTTTCTTTTCTGGTTCAGCTGAAAACATAAAGAGCAAATACACAGAAACATATGGTTCTAACCTTCTTGAAGATAGGCCTGTGGGGGATTTTTCCAGGTTTGTGAAGTCAGCTCCAGGGTGATGTTATCCATTTTCAAACATTTTCTTTCCCTGTTTAGCATTTTGAGTTTTCACAGATTTCTTACTCTCCCTGGTTTTAATAAGAATCAGTCATTGATTTATTGAACTATTTTAAGAAAAGATCATTCTACTGGTATTTTCACTTTGACCAAAACTGGGACAATGCTGCACTTCTCATAAGGAGAAGACCTATTCTCATGAGATTTCCGACCTGATTTTCATAACAAAGAAGTTATTGAAAAACTTTTTTTGTGTTGCCTGAACCAAACCTTTTGAGATTCATGCCCTAGTAGAAGCATTTTGCTTTTAACGATTTCCCACTGATCTGTATAGTGAAGACAGTTTCTGTGCATTAAGAGCAGCTTGCAATACAATGGGGTTTGAGAGCCAGTGGCTTCCCAAGCTTTGAAGCACCTGGCATAATAATGGATGTGCTGATGGATGACCTGATGTGTTACACAGACAGAATATAGCCTATCAGCATTATACTGATGGATTCTTTCCAGTCCTAAAGTAGAAGATTTTGAAAGGAAGACCTATTTCAACTTCAAGGGAAAAACAATGGGGATGCAGAGCTGTGGGAGAATGATGTATTGCTATTCTATAGTTTCTGCTTCTAGGTACAGATGTTAGAGTTTGAATGTTTCTTCTTCTCAAGTAAGCATTTTCAAAGTTTAATGAGATGGAAGGCAAGAGGACATGAGCTCGCAATGTGCATTTCCAGACCACAAAGTCAGACACATCCTGGGCTGCATCAAAGATCAGGCAAGGTAGATATGTCCCTCTACTCTGTTCTTCTGTAACCTGCAGTGCTGCATCCAGCTCTGGCGACCCCAGCACAGAAAGGACATGGACCTGCTGGAGAGAGTCCAGAGGAGGTCACCAATTTGATCATAGGGATGGAGCACCTCTCCTATAGGGAAAGGCTGAGGGAACTGGGTTTGTTCAGCCTGGAAAAGAGAAGGCTTTGAGTTGACCTAATTGCAGGTCCTGATGGGAACCCTATAGGAAAGATGGGGCAAGAATGTTTATAAGAGCATCTAGTGACAGAAGATGCTTTTTTTAATGTAAAAAATGTTACAAATTATTTTTCAAGTTGAAAGAGAATAGATTTAGATTAGATAATTGGAAAAAATTCTTTACTATGAGGGTGATGAGGCTTAGGAACAGGCTTCTCAGGGAAGTTGTGGATGCCGCATCCCTGGAGGTTTTCAAGGCCATATTGGACAGAGCTCTGAGCAACCTGGTCTAGTGGAAGATGTCCTTGCCCATGGCAGGAGGATTGGACCAAGGTTTTTACCCTAGCCATTCTATGATTCTTTGATTCTGTGATTATGAGACTGATATTATACTAGGTAGTCTTAGAAGCATGATTATATTGTGCAGAAAAATAACAGGTTGCTCTGTTGCAACTTATCAATGTTAAATAAGGATGAAGCCAACATGTTATAGGAGATATAGCAACATCATTTTCAATTTGGAGACTTAAGAGTACAAACTACAGAATTCCTTGTGAAACATGACCAGTTCTAGCATAGTGTAAATGGAAGAGCATTGTTGTTATTTCAGTTGTGTTTCTCAGTAAGCTACACTTATGATGTGAATTGCAAAATCTTCAGATAACATCTCTGAGGACCCTAATACAAACTTCTACTGGGCACCTTGAGAAAAAGCAAGTACAGAAACCCTTGCAGGTGGAGCATGTGATAACCACTAGCTGCAGTCTAGATTCCAGGTGTCACTGGGCACTTTTCTCCCCCAGCAGATTCAGACAAGCTCACTCTGACTACAGCCCAGCTGATCTGACAGTTCTAATCTGGTAATTACAAAAAAATCTTACGCCCAGGTGGTAAGCATTGTTAAAGACAAATTATGCAAGTTTGGACATTAACTACACCTAGAAATCGTGGGCAAGACTGAAAGTGATGCCAGAGTGTGTCTATCTGCCTCCATCAATATAAACATATAGGCCTCCCTACATCACTTTCTTTGATGATTTTCTAAGTTAACTGAACTGAAAAGTGCCATAATTTCTCTAACTGTAAAAAGGGTAAGAATTGTAATCCTCTATCTCACAGACATGCTAAGAATCTTGATCAATGCAAATTCCACTTAAGGGGAAATTCAAAAGGTGCAATGTGTTGTTTGTTGCCAGAATGAGACAGCATTGAAACTGCTCCATATCAGCTTCTACATAAAGCTTAAAAGATCATGAAAATTCTGATTCTGTAAATACTAGTGAGGGAGAAAAGGTAAAGACAAGACAAGCTCTTTTGGAAGGGAGGAAGGAAGGTTTGGGAGATCCCTAGCCGCAGGAGTTTGCAGAGGATCATGCAGTAGGTAGATAGTTGCATTCCTGGGAGCCACCTCATTCCTGCTTTCTTAAGAATTTCACTGTTCTAATTAGAACTTACCACAGAGCACTTATAACAAAGGGGAGCACACATGATGTATGGCAGTTATTTATATTGCCTTGGAATCAGACAGGCAGGATTATGTTTCTGGCTCTAGGTGACTGAAACAAGTAAACCATGATTAGAGACAGCTATGTAAGAAAAAAACCTCTGTGTGGCAAGGGAAAGGATACTGCGTTGCTATTGTCACAGACACAGGTGACACCAAGTGTATCAAGATCTTAAAAATTCATTGTCAATTATATACAC
Source organism: Camarhynchus parvulus (assembly GCF_901933205.1). Lineage (NCBI taxonomy): Eukaryota > Metazoa > Chordata > Aves > Passeriformes > Thraupidae > Camarhynchus > Camarhynchus parvulus. The sequence goes on along the minus strand of NC_044573.1, from coordinate 79,090,661 downwards.
ATGCCTCTAATTTGCACTTCAGAGACTTATCAAGAACAAAAGAAGCTCTGAGCATGACTCATGGTTTAAACAGTTATATTTTTGTGTGGCAAGTCTGAAGGGGAACGATGATCTTTCCTGCTTAGGCTCAAAATAGTGACCATGTACTTAACCTAGAAAACTAATTAAAAAGGAAGAGTGAAAGAGTGATCTAGCTCAATAAACAATATAGAGAGCACTTAATTTGCCAAGCTTGTTGTTCTATATGGATTCATGGGGTCCTATACAGGCAGCTTTCAGTGTGGTGTTTTCCTATTGCACAGACTACCGGGATTGCAGGCCTGGTAGCCTGCCTACCCCTCTGCCCTTTCAGATGACAGAGACTCTGGTGCTGTGTGAGTGAAGGTCAGTGGCAAGTAAAGAAGCATATGCAATGTTAAAGCCTGGTGTACTAACAAGGGTACAGGCTTGCTCTCTTTTATGCCCAATGCATAATGGCAAGAGAATTGAAAATGCACCCAAAGGCTGACATGACAGAAGGACAACATGGACTGGACATACCAGCTATAATCTTGGAGGCAAGAGGTAGCCAGACATAATGCTGCCTCTAGAATTTCTCACAAGGGATGCTCCATTAGATAGTATACTCACTTGAAACTCAGACTGCATTGCCAGTGGTAGATACTACACTGACAGCTGCTGAGGAGCCTTAAACCTCTGTTGAGGGAGAAAGAAGCTGTGGAAAAGACTTACCACAAAAAATGGGATTTTTTTTACAGCAAGTTTGAGGTCTGTATCAATAATTTTCTCCATCATATTTCAAGTAGAGAATGTGAGAGCATGGCATACAGTCTTGTTCAAGAGATGAATGTTCATCAGTCATTGTTAACTGCAGCATGTGAATCAGAACAAGGCTTTGTTTTTCATGCTCACAGTGTTCACTCACAGAGAGTGAAGCTCTCCCATAGCTTCACTGAAAAGGAGAATTTTGACAGTAAGTTACCACCCAGGATGGGTGAGCAAATCAGAATCTAGATTTATTGTCTAAATCCATATATTTTGTTCTCTTTAGCCAATCATAAGATTTCTCAACTGGCTTCCTGCCCCATATATTCTCAGTGAAAATTTTCCCCAACTATTTTTTTTTTCTCTTTTATTTGGTAGTTTCTAAAATTGCAGCTGTCAAACCAGTTCATCAGGACTAGATATGAAACAATGAAAAACAAGCTTCACAGCCCAGGGAGTTTGGTAACAAACAGTGCTTTGGTGAAAGACTTCTTCTTTTTCACAGCCTTCATAGCCAGAAAGACTTTTGACCTCTGAAGCACTCTTAAAAAGGAACATTCATCCAAGTGAATGAATTCTGGGGAAAGTTGCTCTGAGCCACTCAGCAAGTGATCCATCACCTGGGATTTCTCTCACACTTGCCTGGAATTCACTGCAGAGTTCCAGGAGGACATTTCAGTAGAAACCTCATGCCACCATTGATCAGAATCAGTCATGTCATTAATGAACATTTGGATTTTAGGAGATGTTTTCGTTTTACATGCTCCCAAGTATTTAATCCTTTTGCTTTAATCTTCACTTTAGAAAATTAAAGGGTAGTTCTGAAAAGCAGCTCAATACTGGTAAAACTAAGAACTTCAGGGACTTTCTACTTGCATTCAAACATAAAAGCACTTTCCAGAAAATCTCCAGCGTGGTAGGCTTCAATTCTATGCCTAATATTGGCACATTCTGGTTGTGAGTTGTTTTCTGCCTGTTCTTGTTGGATTTATCTATACTGGCCCCACAGAATAAATGTGTGCCAAGGACTGTCATCCTCAGGCTAAAGGGCATGCACAGGTATCATCTACATCACACTGCACTTAGCTCAGTTACCTTGGCTATTCAGGAGGTTTTCGGACATGGCTACAGTGTGTTGTACATTTCTCAGTTTAAGGGTCTGAAACAAAGCAAGGACCATGTCCTAGGACATCACAGTGAGATATTTTCACGGCACAAAGCAAAGGAAACATTACATGCCATGACATATTGCAAGACATGGAGTTTGAATACACAAACACATGCCTGCACACATACACAGCCTTCACAGATATTGATGGAGGGATGTATAAATAGAGAGAGAAAAACACAGTCCTATTCATTGTACCTTTGGGACATAGCCTACAGTACATGTTATCTACCAAACTGTGCCTAGACAATGTCTAGATCACTAAACTGCTGCTCTGCATGTAAACATGACAGGAAATACCCAATACGGACAAGCAGTTGTTCAGTGCTTAAGTTTATGCTCTGCTCTTTCTTTATTTGGCAGCTGAGAAATGTCTCTCATATGATGCTTGTTGCATGTGGTATAGTGTTTTCAATCTTTGTGCTTCCAAACACAGTAGTGCAGTTTGTGCTATTTCCACAAGAATTCCAGCTATGTTGTTCACACCATGAAGCGTCCATGTTATTAGAACAGCCTTGGGCTTTTTTTAGCTCTGAAGGCATAATCTGTGAGGCATACCTGGGCAACTATAGGTCTCTTACAGACTTGAAATATTATTTAAAGGACTCTGACATGTAGAGGGCTGATCAATACTTACACAGCAGCTTGGGATCCCCATCTCTCAACTTGCATTATATACACAGAGAAGAATAAATATTAGGTTTTAGTTGTCAGAATAGTCCTGCTTTTTAGCTATGCATCTTATTGAATTCAAATAGCACAAACTGAATATTTGGTTAGTAGGAATATATATGTATACCTATAGACCAAAAAAAACACATGTACAGAAATAGAAATAAGCAATTACATTGCTATATGCCTGTGAAACCAGTTTTAAGAACAAAGCTATTATATGTTTTACTGATATTAAAGGTTACATTTTCTTTAGCCAGCTATTATTACTTAAAATATTCCCTTGGAAAGTTCATTTTCCCATTTTTTTTAGCCAAGAGTATATCAGGCGTCATTGGAGAAACATATTACCTGACACTAATAGGGTTTTAAAAAGAAGCAGACAGTGTTACTAATAGCCCTATTCTGGTCCCATAGATAAGGAACATTTTAATGCTTTACTTTGTAGGAAGTGAAGTTTCTCATCATTTTTTAAGATAAAATGTCAGTGGTTACTGAAAGTACATGGGAGCTTTCAGTTTAACAATTTATTAATGGAGTGGGGTTCACTACAGAGTTTCCAGGATCCAATTTATTTTTAGTAAATTTTAGCCAACAGCTTTGATTCCTGTTGTGCTTCTTGCTGCCTTTATGTACCAAATATGTTGCCTCAACACATAGCTGGAAAAAGGTGCTGAAGTGCTACAGAATTTATTTCTTTCTAACATCAGTATCTACCTCAGCTAATTAAAGAGATAGTTCTCAGATCTGCAAAGCTGAATCTACCTTAATGAGTACATTCAGTGTACCACATGATCCTGTGTGATATATCTGATATATCAGCTTTTAGCAGAGAATAAAGTGTATGTAACACATTGGAGATCTGAAAGATCCAGCAACATCTTCCTCTATGGTTAAATACCAGTACTGATCACCAGGGGCTTTTTTGACATCATTCTGTCCTCCAGACTTTCACTATTATATCAATGAATTCTACTAATTTCCTTTGTAAATCAAGAGTAGTCCCGACAGGACTACCCTTGAGAAGTCTCTATCTGTGTGGCATGGATTTTTGAACAAGCTAAGACAATATTGAACAGGTCCCAGTTTCTCTAATACTTTAATTGTCAATTATTTCCAGAAGACATCCCAAATTCTCTTTAGTGCCTATATACACTTACTATAACCCTGAAACGATTACAAGCTACAATAAATAGCCCACTCATGGGCTATTTACAGGTGCAATATTCCTAAGCTGTTCTTTTCAAACACGGTCCTATTAGACAACACCCAGAACAGCATTTAGCTAATTTGACTATCACTGCTGGCAAATCTGAAGTGAAGCTTCTGAAGAAAAGAAACCAAAATTGCTGTAGAGCCAGGACCAGACAACTGAAAAACCCGAAATTTAGTCAAAGAAAATGCCTATTTGTCCAGTAATGCTGTTGGACTATATAAGAAGCTGTGTCAAATATTCCTCATTGCAGAAAGGGAAGACTCACCCATTGAGAATTCTTTACTATGATCCTACATTCCTATCTTGGAGAAGAGAGAACAGATTCAATACCTTTTTAATTGCAACAAAAGATTTTTTTAATCAACCGATATAGAAAAAATTTCTTACAGAGGATTCAGATGTGATTCTGAGGTAATCCCATTTCCAATGTCACACTAGGAGCCTGCAGTACTGAATCTATGACCATGGTCTTCAAATAATATTCCAACGTCTCATCTTTACACTGATTTTTGCTTTACCTCTTTAAAACTTCTTGGAATATTTTTTGCTCCTTGGATGCACATGATTAAATGTAAATTTTAAACAGTCGTGGAATATTAACAGGCAGAAGGAATACATTCATTCACCAAAGGATGGAGGTTTATTACTTCAGATTATTTTTTGGAGGGAAAGTGCTGAAAAGTCATGATTTCAGTTTAAACACTGAAAGTAATTTAGTTTCAATCACAGAAACTGATTTTTACTTATTGTTAAGGCCCTTGGAAAAAAAAAAAACAGAACCAAAAATGAAATTCAGCAAGATTTTTAAGGACTGAAAATTTTATTATGTTCCATGTCATTGCTGTAATACATATTTCTTCCTTTACCTTCTAACAGATTTTAGGAAGATCTGTTCTCCAAGCTGGCCAATATATGAAAAGTGTTCATTAAGATATACCTAGTACATACAAATCTGTACTTGGATAGGGGTGATAAATCAACAAGATGCAATGCAACTTTGTATTGAAAGACAAGAATTTTGTTATAATCACACATACAATCTCTTCTACACCTGCAGAACAATTTGCTGAAAGCTACTTGTAAATGCCATGTATATTATAATGGTTTATAAATAACAAAATGTGAGAAAAATGATATGGGAATCAAAATAGTAGAAACAGATTTTTTTTTAATTGCGCAGTATTTTACTGGTTATCATTTCCCAGAATCAATCTGACTGTAAGTTTATGTTGTGTTTCAAATCCAGCTATTCCTAAACATATATATATCAATCCATATTGCTGACACTTTGCTTCTTTTGGGCTGCCAGCAGATTACATCCTCACCATGGTTTCACCACTGGCAAGAAGCCTAGGAGAGAAGTTTGCAGATGGAAAGGGATGGAGAAATTCCCAAATAATCTGTTCCATTCTGGTCAGGCTCTTAAACCATGCCCACCAACCACTGCATTAGGGACCTTGCTGAGCTGATACATAGTGGCCCTGCTTGCAAAGCACAAACTTTTGGGTCTGAAAAATGATGGATGAGCATTAGGTTTTGGTTCAGTTACAGGTCTGGGAAAAATTCAGAGCAGTTCTCATTTTATCAGAATGAATTCACCCATACCTAATAAAGAGCTGGCAAGGGGTTTTTTGCAACTTTAGAATACTGTTGCATAAGCATAGTGACTAAATGATAAATGTCTCTAATGGGGATGGAGTAATGGGCTTGAACTACTGTAGACAACTCTGCTGGAGCTGCTGTTTGTCATTCTCAGTACTGCTCACTTCAGCTTTGTAGGGTACTAGAAAGCCAGACATTCTTCTCCCACCCACCCTACCCCTGCCCCATGCTCCCTAAAATGCTGTTTAGGGAGTGTTGTCACTACAACAGGAGATGTAGACTGGAGATGTATATCAGAGTGCTGCATTTGAATTTACCCCATCACCCTGAACTACTCATGCTAACCTGAACATCTTTTTGTCCACAGTTTATTGATGTTCTACACTAAAATTACTTGTAAAAAAAGGGCCTTGATTATTGATGATGCAAATATATTTCTTCATTATTAAGTGAATTACAATTAGCTTGGATTTTAACATCTATTCAAAATGATAGCAGAGGGCAACTTGCAGCAGAAAAAGGGTTGCAAGCTTTCCACTTACCAATTAATTCTATTATCAAATGCTAAGAAAAAAAATGTGCCTGCCAGCTGTGGCTTTATTATGTTCTCCCAGAACTAATAATGGGAAAGCTGTGAAAGTTTTTCTTTTATTACTTTTTTTGTGTCTGTGTGTATGTGTTAGCCAACAATAACAACCAAAAACACATTCTTTTTTTCCCACAGAAATCCTTTTTTTTTTTTCAGAAGGTGATCTAAAGAGAACAGTAGTGTTAGACTAATTAAAATTAGGAACCTCAGTTTTAAGCTGAAATTTCATTCCTGCTAAGCACTGCTGAGGTATCATGAGCAGTAATTTCCCAGTCATGTAGATGCAAAGATAATGTGAACTGGTTTCAATGAGTTACAATGCAGTGCAGAACAAACTCATTCAGCCATTTAGAGCTGGTGTTTTCCCACCTTTGCCACAAGGAGTAAACAGTAAGTCTCACTGTAATTCTGCTATATTTTAGCTGACCATAGAAAATTTTGAGTGAAAGAAAAGCTCTGCTTGCTTCTTCAACGCCCTCTGTAGTCTTTTTTATGGTTTTCCAGCTATGTACTGTTAAGAAGAATGTCAATGGCAACAATTTGTTTCTAATTGAGATGGCAATACAAAAACCATTTATTTGAAATCCTTCAGACATCAATCAAACTTTATAAAGCTCTAATAGTTTTTCCATTCTTGCATCTCTATAAAATGGATCAAAATTCTGTGGTCTCAGGCAGTCCTCTTATTTTAACATCTTATAACTGAACAAAGAATTTTAACCAATTTCATTTCCATAGTTTTCTTCACAGGATTAATTTTATTTCTGCCTCCTAATCTGTGGATTTTATTTCACCAAAACCCTAAATTTAACTTAGCTGGGTTCCTGGTTCAAAAAACTGGAGAGGACTAGTTGCTTCTCTGGGTAAGGCCTTAGGCAAAGAAATAATGAAAATACTTTTTCAGCTCCTTTCCCCCCTGTGAAATTTCTTCACTGAAAGCATAATTAGACTGTGGAACTCACAGAGGTGGGGTACCAGCTAGGCAAATTCAACTAAGGTTTTACAGAATAGCTGTAGTAGATTACTGTAACTGTGATGTCCAACATTGCCTAATGCTAAGAGAAAAAAGAAATGTTACAACCAGAAAACTTAAAGCTTTATAGCTTGAGATGACTCTATGTGAGAAGATTAGAGCGTTAGAATTAGAACCCAAACATCCTCACAAAAATTATTAGCATTTCATGGGATTTCTAGTTTATTCTAAATCACCTGGTATTGGCCCTCTCAGCACAAGGATAACAAACCAGAATTTTTTAACCAGCAAAGGGGAATCTGACCAAATATAGCAATTCTATGGAAGCAAGATTTATGACATATGTTGTAGATATTTAATGACCTATAGCAATAGTTCAGGACAGTAGTGGTAACCCATAGACCACAATATTTTAATTTATTATATTTAATTATTTTAATATCAAAATAAAATATATATTATTAAAGCTTTATTCTTCAAAGCTGTTGAGGTTTTATTTTTGCTCAATATAGAAGAATACTGAGATGTGCCTTCCTTGTTAGTATCCCCTGATACTTGAGAGACCCTTGAAGATTACATATTGATTACCTGCACCTTGCTTTTGTCCTTTGTAAACAGAGGTCATTTCGGTTGTTTTTGTTCTTGGTATCCCTTGAGAATTCAGCAGTCACTGATCTAACAGGTCTGGGTGTACTAAACACAACATTCAAAGTCTGATATTCATTTCACAAAATATACATTTGTTTTATAGCACAGTATTGAATAGCATGGGGCTCTCCCTAGAGAAACTAGTCACAAAATCCAGCTTGAGTCTGTCTTCTCTAAATTTTAATGTACATATGCTGTAGAAATATATTCTTAGGTCAGAAGATAGTATTTCTTCTATAACTTTGGACATCAAGAAGCATCTTGGAGGAATAATGCCTAATTATTCTAGACCACAGGTATTGAGTTGGCATGGCCAGATTTTGGTAGCAGGAGGGACACAGGGGTTGCTTCTGTGATAACCTCCCAGAAGCTTCCCCCCTGTCTGACAGAATCAATGCCAGATGGTTTCAAGTCTGACCCACCATGGGCCAAGACCAAGTCCATCAGAAGTGGTAGTAATAATGTGTTATCTGTCATAACATCTCTAAAAAGGGAAAAAAAGTGATTGTGCAGTTGTAATTGAGCTCAAAGAAGAGGCAGGTGTGAATATGAAAAGCAGTAAGCATGCAGATCCCAGTCAGTGCAGAAGGAAAGGGAAGAGGTGCTCCAGGTGTCAGAGCTGAGATTGCTCTGCAGCGCATGGTGCAGCAGCTGTGCCCCTGCAGCCCCATGGGGGACCATGAGGACACAGAGATCCACTCAGCCTGTGGAGGTCCCCACAATGGAGCAGGGTGATGCCCAAAGAAAGCTGTGACCCCATGGGAAGCCCAAGATGGAGCAGGCTCCTGGCAGGGCTTGTGGGACTCTGGGGACCCACGCTGAAGCAGGCTGTTCTTGAAGGGCTACACCCCATGGAAGAGTGATCCACGTTCAGCAGTTTGTTAAGAACTGTAAGCCATGGGAAGGACTCACCCTGGAGAATTTGTGGAGGGACCCCGTGCTGGAGCAGGGAAAGGGCTCCTCTCCCTGAGCAGCAGCAGGAGCCACATCAGGTGGGCTGACCATAAGCCCCATTCTCTATCTCCCCGTGCAACTGGGGAAGGAGATAGAGCCCAGGAAGGAGGGAGGGGTAGGGAGAAAGTGGTTCTAAGATTTGGTTTATTTCTCATTATTGTGCTCTAATTTTGATTGATATTAAATCCTGTAATCTTCCTGAAGTCCAGTCTGTTTTGCCTATGTTGGTAAACAAAGAGTGATCTTTCCCCATTCTTATTTCAACCAATGAGCCTTCCATCATAGTTTTTCTTTGCTCTGTCCAGTTGCAGAGGTGGATCCAGACAATTGTCTGTCAAACCCCCAGACAATGTAATAATTACCTTGGTCCTATGACAATACAATTTCTTCAGCTGCTCTCTTGAAACTGTTGCATAGTTTGCAGATAAAGTGAAAACTTTATCTGCAAACTATGGCCTGGTCTGATGAAGTAAGCTCCAGGACTCATGAGGCTTTTTGTTCATTTGGAATAATTTTGCTTTACAATGAGGATTTCTATTTTTATTGTTTTACAAATGTATCTGGCCCAGAAATGGGACAAGGCTTTTGAAATAGAAACTTTTGTAAATCCAGGCAATAGCACACACTCACATCTTATACACCCAAAGGATTATATTCTTATAAAGCTCTAATTTCACAATATTTGACATAGAAAACACCACAACATCACTGCTGCAGGGATGGAGTAATGTTTTCAAAACAAAATGTGCTTCTTATTTCCGCCCTGTGATAGCCTGTGCAGCCAGGGAGCCCTGAGTGCCCACAAGGCTAGAGGCAGGTCTATGGCTGGGGCAGGCTGTATTGCCAAACCACCTTCCCACCAGCAAGGATCTGGTGGCATCTGGGCTCCCAGGGAAGTCTGCCCTTCCTCTTGAGGCAGCTCTGTGAGTAACACACAACAGCCTGCGTCCAAACCTGTAACAAGAGCTGAGCTGGAGTTAAGCTCTTAGGAAGTCCCAGAGAGAATTCCTGTCAGATATATAAAACTGCTCATTTCATTCAGGCTCTACTGGATTTTTCACATGCTCATTACAGATATAATGTAGGAGAATAATTTAAATTATAAGCAAAGCTATTATTCTTGTATATAGCCCATAGTAAATTGTTATTAAAAGATTTTGATTATTCAGTTGGTTGGGTACTTATAAAACATATTCTAGCATCTAAGTGGAAAGAAACTTGCAGCTTTTTCTGTAGCAGATTTTATCTTTCCTGTCCAGACAAGAGGAAATGGAGAATATTTGTAAAGTGAACCTTCAGCAGACATCGTCCCTCAAAAAAAGCTTTTACAAAGTTTTGCAGAGTAAGGTGAGATGGTGCATGCTCTAGGCTTTTGATTTCTCAGAGAGTAATCAGTGGGGAATAAAAAATAATAAGAAAAAAACACAATAAAAGAAAAAAATTTAAGGAAAAAAATTAGAGACTCCAGACTGATATTCTGTAACCATAGAGAAATGAATGCAGTGATTTGATAGCAAAACCAGCAATGACAAAAAAAGCCTCTATTAGAATTTTCATAAAAGAGAATATATTCAATAATGCGATAAAAGCTACTGTAAAATGCTCTCAAAATGCCTTTCAAGCTCTATGTTTTCCTACTCATTTCCCCAAAATTTAAGAGTGTCTAGTGTTTCCTTTCTGGCCAAAAACCTGCCAAATTAGTATTTTAGTTAGATTTTTAATAGGAGCAAGATCTTATACTGTACTAATTAATTGAGCATATTCCTTTCCCAATTCCTCTACTGCATCCCCTTCTGCAAGGACAACCCCCTAAATGGTATTGCTGTAGAACCATGAAATTCTTTAAAATAAGACTATGAAGATAAAAAACTGTTGAACACTCAAAAAATAATATATTCAAATTTATTCACATATTCTTAATAAATAAAATTTTGTTAGAACTGAACATTTTGAAAAACAATTCTCTTAAACAGCACATTTTCACATATCTGATAACATTGTTTCTGTCTATCTATATCTGCAGTTTGTGTATGAATTGTTGAAGGAAAGCAGAAATGGATCTCCTTGCCTTTTAATGTGGACTATCTTTTGTTCATTCTAGATTGCTCTGCTGATTTGAGGGTGTGATTTCCATGTGCTTTGCTCTCAAAGTTTGCCTGCAACTCAGCAGAATATGTGTTTTCTATAGATTAGATTCCATTGACCACAGAAATTGTATGGTCCATTTCAGACAGGGAACTATCCTGCTCCAGCAATCCAGTCACCCGCATCATATTTCTTTATCAGTATTCCACAAAAAACTTGCTGCAAAGAGAGGAAAAAGAGAAGGTGTGCTTCATTAATTAAAAAAAAAAATCCCATCTTCAATCTGAAATAGGCAGAGGCTGCAGAAGTAGGAAAAATGCAATTGTTTTACTTTAGATAAATGGGTTTTCCCCTCCCAGCCAGAGTCTTATTAAAAAAAAAAAAAGGCTCTATAGTTCTTTTTTTTGCAAACATGATTAAGCTTGGGATAGTATTTTTGTTTATTTACAAACCAGATGTTTTGTCACGCCAACCTTGTAGCGCCTCTGGGGCATGCTTACCTGTGTTATATTGGCGTGCCCTCAAAATTAGAGTTCCAGTGCCATCACACCCCACAGTACTATTTTAAATAGATAATATCAATTCTGGAAGTTCATGAACACTGAAATAAAACAGTCCTGTATCTTACCATCTTTTGTCCTTATCTAGAAACTTTGCCATGGTGTCACAGATGAAGTGAATGCGCTAAAGAACATACTAGAGGTTCAACAACAATTAAGTATAATTAAAAAATTCCTTCATTAAACTTACAATTTATTTTTAAACTGAATGACAAAGGTGATCTGTCATAAACCTATGATTAGTCTAGTTGGTTTTTACAGCAGGTTTGATTTTTGTCAGCTACTTCATTCCTAGTTATTCACCCAGCTTCACTATAAATTGCTTAAGAGCCTGCAAATGCTTCCAAAGTCTTTCTCCTGTTAGGTCATCCTTTGTAACAATAAAGGAACCAAAGCTTTATGTAGCCACACTGATCTCTTTTGCTAAATGTTAATTTTAACACTAAAGCAATTCTACATAATGAGATCCTATCTCTAAAAGTAATTTTCTCTTCTGACAGTCACCAAGGTACTGAAAATTTTCCTTTTCATTGATTTTGGGTTTGGTTCTTTAATGGACAGGTCTTTCGGCTGAAGGTCTTGCATCTCTCAGAGCAGCAAAGGGAGGGAAATTATTATTTATTTTGTGGGAAGGTGTGCAGCCCCGCAGGGCCTCAGAGGGTCCCCTGATGAGGGAAAACCTCTTTTTAACAGTTCTGTGCCAGGATTGAGGTGCCATTTATTTTTATCTTATCAGAAGTTCAGCACGCTGTCTGCAGCAGACTTAGCATGCAAGAAAGTACAGAAAAATGGTCCCACAATGTAGCTTGAAGGTCTTTTAAAGCTGTTTTATCCAATTAACTCTTAAAACATACTCTATTTCTACCTTTCTACCCATAACTAATCCTTGTCTGTCCATATAACCTCTGCACTGCGGCTTCCCATAACCAATCACCCTGTGCTCTCAACACTGCAGAACATGGACAGAGTAGATAAAGAAGAAGCTCAGACAATGCCCAAGATCCTCCATCTTATCTCCCATTTACCTCTATACTAAAACCGCAAAACTCTAAATTTCTCACCCAGTGACAAACTGCACTATTCTCTATTATCTATTTCACACACTTGTAGACTCCAATCTATCCCAAAGTCTTGGAAGCCCTCTCCACAGGCAAAGGTTAAAGGCACATCTTCTCTGGGAGCCAGGACCCCTCAGGACAGGCAGAGAAATATTCCCTGTGCCCTGGGTTCCAACAGGAAGGCTGATGACAAAAGTGTTAAAATATTTGTCAATACCCTGTTCTTAAATTCTAAACCAAGCACCTGTCGTGGGCCAACACTGGAGACCAGAGGTTGGGCCCAGGTGAACTGCCCCAGTTTAAAGTGGTCAAACTTATAATGAGCTTTTTGGTATAGATAAGGAAGCATTATTATACACTAGTTAATTTACACTTAATTTATTTTAGCCTAAAGGAAAATCTAGAGGAAGGCCACCTATATATATATAAAGGCAGCACTTTTCTACCAGTCTTCAATACAGCAAATGTTAGGATTTATTAATATGCTGAAAAATGTATTTGCATTTTATTCCATAAAATGATCATAATCTCTGCTAGGATGAAAGTAATTTAAAAGCTACTGCTTTATAAAATAGTTTTACAGACTTATTGAAGTAATTAAGTATATCTAAAAGAGAGATAAAATTGCTCTTGCAGTGCAGTCTGAAGCACTTTATAGCTGTATTCCTTAACCAGACTAGTGCTTTAAATCAATTACATCCTGTTATAATGATCTTTTTACTAAAATACGTGATTTGTGGCATTTCTGTGAGACAATTAATTGTTTCATTTCAACACAGAGCCCATACATTCCACATACTGTATATGTGCATGTGTGAAATGAACCACACCTTTATGAAGCATTTTTAAAAAACTAATTTCTGCCATAAATTATTTAAATGGCTCCTAATCTGAGTAATTACTGTTGATTGGTTCAGTGTGCTGTTTTACTTAATAGATTGTGTTATTCTAATTGGCCAAGATTTTAGTAACAAATTTCAAAAAAATATGAGGGAGGATGGGTAGTACAGCTAGCAGGTTTAATATATGTGGTGTCCTGAACTGAGTTAATCAATCCAAACAGTAGCATTTGAAATGACATCTGGTTGGTACAACGGAAAGTGCTTTTATAATCCTAAAATGTTCTTTAACTAATCTGCTTGTGTTTCTAAGATATGTATTTTTAATTACTGTTATTATTTGAAATAAAACACAGTTGGTTAAAAAATTCTGTGGTGACTGGTATCTTTGGGGTGTAGTGCCTTTACAAGGTTTTTTAATTTAATTTGAACTTGACGCTCATTAAATTATTTTGGGACACACTGTGATTCAACTTTCTGTCTTGAGGTGAAAAGCAAGCTTGTAGCTACATTGTTCTTAGAGTAGATGAAAGAATTTGCTGTGACACTTAGGCTTGGTCTGGTCGGGGATGCTATTCTACTATAATTATGCCAATCCTCTTCCTTTTTCAGATTTTCTGTTCTCAAACAATAACTTCTTCCATAATAATTACTCTTTCAAGAAAGCAAAGAGTCAACTGGCAGGTGCAGAAAATAAACCAACTGGGATTGTGATCCTGGAAATGGGTATAATTTAAAAACTCTGGTTTTCCTGTTCCTGTGGACACTCCCATGAAATAAGTCGTCTACTTTGTGGAAAATGGATTTATCTCAGTATGAAAGCTGAGACTTCCAGAATAGGGGCAGCTGACTAGGCAATAACATTTCCACTCAGAATCCTGAGCTGAGACCACCTGCAAGAAAGGGATACTAATACCATTAATTTTGGCTCATTGTACAGACTGAGCCCTTGCACAATGTAGAACTAAGAACAGGTCTTTGAACTCCATATAAGAACAGCTGATGGGTAACTCAGGGGTTTATATTCCCTTTAAGTTCCATTTGCATCTCTTTTAAATATGGTCAGATGTGGTTCCCCTGGCAGCAGGGTAACAATAATATTTTTTGAATATTCCTCCCAGATATCAAATGCCACTATCTCGTGGAGCAGGCTTTCTTACCAGTTCTAGAGATTGTATTTGCCTCAGCAATTAGGATGGTAGAAAAATCCTGACTTTTATTCCCTCCTAAGTATTGAACAGGAGCATCTGAAGTAGTATACTGTATGGCTCTAAAACGTATTTTTTATCCTAGGTTATATTAAGCATCTGTAAAACAGTGCCTGTAATTGAAACAAACTCAAGAAACTTTAAGCTACATGCCTCAGGTCCTGCTGGCTGTTGAGATGGAGCAGGACAGGTCTCAGCTCATATTGACAAAGCCATCCAAAAACCAGACCATATTCAGGATACAAATAGCAGCCCCAACACATCTCTGTCATGTAGCAATACAAAGTTGCTGGAAAAGTTTTTTATATACTTTGTTTCTTAAATCCTTCACTTATTTTTAAGAAATAATTAAAATTAAGAACAATTTTCAAGCTGCAGAAAATTATTGGAAAATAAAATTTAATAGGTGAAATTGAAATTTGAACCCCACAGAATTCTTCGCTGCTCAGTTTTAAAAGGAGTGTATAATGCTAGTTCTGTTTCAAATTAATTTACTGAAAAATTAGCAAAACTTCATAGAGTATATCCATCTTTCATTTCAGCAAAAATCACTAATTTCAAGAAAAATAATGTCCCTTTCCAAAGGGAGAAGTGCTGGCCAGAAATCAAGGCATCAGTCTGCACTACACTTTTAGCCTTGTTTTCTGTTTGGTATTTTCTACCCAAGAGCAGACTTTAGATAAATCACTTAGGACTTTCATGATCTATCAGATGCTGAGTGGGATTTCAAAAAGCAGGGAAGTATGAATAGGTAGGGACTACAATAGTTATAAAATTAGTCCTATGTCCCCATCGTCTTCAACTATACTTCAGAAGAGTGCACCAAGGGTAGGTGAGATCAAGATTGTCACACATTCATCCTCTACTCCCGTGGGCATCACCCATCACCTTAAATGTCGCATGATAGTGAGTACCATAAACACCATATCTGATGTAGGATCTTGTTCCTAGGCAGGCTTCTTCACACCTTGTGGGATTTCAGGGTGCCCTCTCAAGAGAGAAGAAAGAACTGTCTCATGAAATGCAGAGATGCTGATATCAGCGATGCTGATATCTCTGCATCGCCCTAAGGCAAAGAGGAACTTCCCTGAGCAGCCCTGTGTGGAGCTGTGTCCTTCCAGTACCTGCCATGGAGGTTATTTTTAGATACTGACACCAGAGAGTTTTGGACCAAGGACATCTCACTTCACCCACCAGTTTCCTAGGACCTGCTCAGGTTCTCATTAAAGGCTGTGATCTTACATAACAGGACTATCCAGGACAGGGACTTCAGTCCAAATGGGAACCTTGGCACAGGATTTCTGATTACCTCTTAGTGTACAGTTAACTTCTTAGTGTTACCCAACAAGGTCATTGTGTGAGTTGTTCAACACTTGTTCTTATTTTATTTCTCTGTACTGTATTGTAGTTTTTAGAAATAATTACAGGCTAATATTGTAATTATAGACTTTTCAATTTTAATTTATTTACATGGCAACAGCTCTAGTGAGGTTTTCTTTTTTAAAAAACAGATACAGATTATAATGAAAATAATGTGCAATTTAGAGGAATCTGTGCAAACAGATCAGCAAAACAACAAGTTGATAGCACAAATAAAAAAGCAAGCAGGTATTGAATAAACCCTCCACACTTGAAAGCAGGTAAAAAAAAAAAAAAACACCAAACCAATTTTTTCCCACCAAAGGTTCCAACATTTGGACATAAGTGGATCTCTGCAAACAAGCAACTCAGCACCCTCAGCTTTCACAAAACTAAAATATTGGGCAGCACCAGGTAGGGTCAGGCCCACAATCCCCTTGTTCTCATCCTTCCAGAATCCCTTTCTTTGAGGAATTGCAACTCAGCCATGACAGTGGAATACCAAGAAACAAATGAAATTGCTTCCCTGAACAAAAAACCAAAAAATAGCTAGCATGGAAAATCCCTCAAAAGCTTAACAGCTCCTGCGTGAATATTGCAACCTCCATTCAGAAAAGATGTGTGTGCTTGGGTTTGGGTCCTTTGTCACAAGACTTTGCTCAGAGACCCAAATTGCATTTGCAGTAGGCTTCTGAAGCCATCTGTTTCCATTGAGTGTACAGGGACCCAAAATTGACCAGTCCTGAACAGTGGCACAAATCACACACACCTGGACACAGCTGGACTGGATAGGATGGGAGCCACTGCACCAGCCAGCCACAGACACAGCTCCTCCATGTGCCAACCACCAGCCTTTGGGGATTGTGTTAACTCAAGATGGATCACTGAGCACATTTAACTTTTAACTCTGAGTGACTTCTGCCCATGAAAGGCCATACCAAAACAACTGCTCTTCCAAACCTGTGAAATGTGTTTGAATGTGTACTTGAAGTTTTACACTTTATTCAATATTCTAGTTTGAGTTTATCTCTAATATCTTAAAAGGCTGGAACCTCAAAGAGGACTTTCCTCTTTTATATTTTGTTCATGCTAATTATTTTATTCTCTGGGGGTTCTTGTTCCACTGCCTGTACCACTACAGAGAATTTGTCATTAAAATTGTAAGTGATGGGACTTACAGCTTCTGTGTTTGATGTTCTTTCCATAGGAGAGTTTTCTGCACACAGGTCATCCAAAGCACACTATGTCAGTACCCACCCATCTTCCATGTTCTGTCTCTTCATGCTCATAAAAAAATAAATGAATAAACAAATGGTTTCTAAGCTGAACATCTCTTCCAATGTTCTGTGAGTGTTGATATTCAATACACACTACATCATTAGATTTAAAAAATATCAACTAAAATAACATAAAGGTACCCTCAAACCATCCGAAAAAGTATTTTCTTAGTAGAAATAATTGTGTGAAACTGATCGTTGCAAGACACGAAAGACTTAGATTGCATTCTAAAAATGATTTTACATTAAATGATAAGACTTCAGTTCTTTGTAGACTTAACAAATTATTAATATTATATACAAATTTCAATTCTACCTCAAAAATGCAAGCAAATCTAGGGTGCCAGAGGAAGTTGTCTCCCAGCACATGATAATACTATACACAAGTTTAGGGAAGAAATTAAAAATAACAGTGAATTGAAACAAGGGAATTTAGGTAGGCAGAACATAATTACCCAAGCTGGAATTTGGCCAAGACACTGGGGCTAACACCTTTTCCCTTTTGAAAAGTGCCAGGAGATCTTTAATGAGAACAAGTACCCAGGGATCTCTAATGAGAACAAGGTCGGGACCTTTATTTGATATCTCAGCTGAAACACAGCAATCTCAGCAGCACTATACTACCTAACACAAGGCTGGGGCAAAAGTTCAAATCTGACTTAGAAGAAGAGTGACACAAACAGCATCACTACCACCTTCTTCTTTCATACTTTGTTCTCCATGGTTTGCTCCCACTCCACAGCTTAGCAAAGTGCTGTTTGTCAGGTAGTGTAGAGCATAGGAAAACTGCTACTTCTTTTTAAATATATTTGGCTCAGCTTTCATTGTTCCCATTTGGTATTTTCTGCTGGGTAAATCTGTCGATGGGTACTGGCTGACTATGAATGGTGAACCAACCAAGGACGGTAAAGAGGAATCTACTCTTGACATGAGAGAACATAATTATGACCAGAAACACAAATGCAGAAAGTATATCATTCCAGTAATTTTAATCATTTTCATTTGTTAGTAGAGACCTTAAAATAGTTTTGCAATTACAGTTTTAGATAGTCAGACGAGTATTTTCTATTTAGTGTAACATTTTAACATCTGTTTTGTCAGTCCAAATGCTATCTTTCTGACCTCTCCAGTTCTTTGGGGTATGAAAGTGAGAATTTGGCTATTGCTGGTACCCTTTCCATCATTCAGGTACATTATAGTTTGTTTGCATATTGTGATGGAACAATTTCCAAAACAGCTCCAAAAAACCAAAAGAAATTAAAAAGTTACCATGATTTTCAAATGCTACTCAACTAAAACCCCACACATTAATAAATAGTCCAGTTTTCAGAGGCACTGAGAACACTCAGATTCTGTTTATTTTGGGTTTTTCCCACTGATGGCACAAGATCACATGCTAAAAATGTGCTTGGCAGGATTAGGCCCCAACCCGAAACAAACTAATTTAAAGACATTTCAATAGTATTCACAAGGGCAGCAAATATAAGCATAGGCACTTGCACTCTTATTGGTCTTGCATTTATTCTAGGTCAACAACAAGCACAGCTGTTCCCAAATGGTGCATGGCTTTCTCAGCCAGAGAACACAGTCCTGTTTTCATTGATCAAGAAAGAAAAAACTCAGTGTTGCAGGTAGCAAAGTGTGTTCTTGTGCTCCAAATACTACATGTAGCACAATAAGAAACTGAGCTTATTGAGCATAACCGAGCTTATAAAAATATCCTTTTTTATACTCTTTTCTGTTCACCAGCTACAAGACTGCGAGTTGATCCTTGAAATTCCACTAAAGAGTATCCCTGATTTTTCTGCATCAGCAATAAAAACAGACTTCCCCAGCTGGACGAGCCACACTGTTCTTATCCTCTGTGGAGATCACAATTGAATCAGTATGTTGATGGACTTAATTCACTGTGGTATAAAAGCATAATAACTTGCTTCATCTTTGACCTCTCTTCATGCCCAGCTGATCCTGAGGATCCTATTTCTGCATTATATAAATTGCACACTCTCTTCCTTCAGATTAGCTTATTTGACTTCAGGATCTTCTCTTGAGAAAAAACTGTGCAACAATGACAAGTCAGAAAATCCAAGTCAGCCACAGCTTTCTTGGCATACCAGGACTATTCCAAGTAATGCTCATCAGGAATACAAAACAATTTGTGCAGTGTGTGTGGTAATCTTGCTAAACACTTGGTTTGACATAGGAACCTGTAAGAAAGAATAATTTGTCTAAAGGTCTCATTTGCTGTGATATTTTCAATTATTGTCTTTTATCTGATATCTTGATAACAATTTCAAATCCTATCCTACCCGGTGAAGAGCAATTACAAATTATTTTGAAAATTCAGCATTTCAAAGGCTTTAAAATCAAGGTATTTAAGTGGGATTCACAAGACAGAAAAAAAACTTGGTTTGGCAAGGAACTGGTACTTGACGTGAGGAAAATTGGACATGGGAAAGACCACACAGCCACATTGCTACCTTCTCTTCACCTGACTACAAAAAATGCCAGCCACATCATGTGGATGGCTGGAGTGGGATGGTGTCCAGCTCCCCTCAACCACCTTCTCCCCTTGTACATCTGCCCCTGCACAAACAAGGTCCTTTATCCAAAGTCCAAGAGGCAGTTCACTAAACTCAGACAACTGCCTGAAATCTATGTGACTTCATTTGCCTTGAATTTTGAGCCACTAAAGTTTGTTATTTGCTCTTTTTATCCGTACTATATACACATGTGTGTAAATCTCCAGTTTAACTGGATTACGTAAATGAAAGTCTAAGTATTTACATGTCTCAGAATTTTTATGTTAATATTATTCAGCCTTTTTTCAGGCTGAATTGTGTACTTGGATAGACACAATGTGCATTATACTCATCTCATAAAAGCATGATGCCCCTGGCCAGAATAGCACCTAAATTTAACTGAGAAAGAACCTGTCCAATGACTGGACAAGTACTTTCATGCCTGAACTATTACAGATGACTTCATTAACAATATCAGACATTCTCACTTACAAGAAAACATCTCTCAGATATACATTCATATCCTCAGATTGTCCCTGAGAAGGTTTAGGTAGACAAATAATAGATTACATACATAAGTGTATATTAGTATTTTCCAAACACATGTGAAAGTTAAACCTGAAAATGTGAAGTGTCCTAATTTGAATAAGAAATTAAAAGCCCAAGGGATTCCAGGGTAATGAGGGAGCCAAAATGTCCACTAAAGTAAGGAGATTAAGAAATCTAAAAAAATATTTTTCTCTCTAGATTAATAACATGAAGAAAAAGCATAGTGATACCTGCACAAGACCAGCCCTTTCCCTGGGCTGAATCACAGCAGTTACAGATAACTGCCCAGCCAAGGATGTTCAGAACACAAGGAGGGTCCTGTGCCATGTCAGACCCATGTCCCACTCAGCAGGACACCACTTCATCACTGCTGCCCTTTCAGCAGGGTAATGGGGGTGAATCCTGCCCTGCAGCTCATTAGCCTGTTCTGGTACAGTGTTTTCTGTGATTCCTTGGCTTTTGCCTGACATCTTTCTCAGCTAGGTTTTGGATAGGTCCAAGACAACTTAGTTTCCAAGACTAGAGGCAGTAAGCCAGCATTGCAAATATCTCAGAAGATACCAAAGATGTTTGAAATATCCAGCAATCACTTAGTTAGCACTAAAAAAAGTTAACTTCAGTCTCCCTTGCTTCTTCTGGACACTAACCAGAAAAGTAATAGATAAATTTTAATCTGTAAATTTTAATTTTTTTTCTCCTGCAAACCAGGAGTCCATACAGACACCAGAACATAGTGTGTCCAGCCCTGGCCTTGGTTCAGAGAATGGATTTACTCAAGTTCACATTCACCATATTATCAACTTCACCCCATGGCAAGATCTTTTACACCTTTTGTATGAGCTGTCTGACCAGAGATAAGATCAAAACATTCATGGTTTTACCTGCCCTTACAAACACAAGATCAGTGACCAACAAACCTCAGAAGAGCTGAGTCCTGACATATCAGCATGAACATCCAAAGCTTCCTAAGAATTTCTTGCCATAATTTCATGAATTAGCAATATCAGGCTAGAAGTCCTGTGAGAATAATGTGCAATAGCCTATTGCAGCAAAAAGGTGAGAACATTTCAGAAGCTTCCAAAAGATTTAGTTGTGGCAATTTACAAAGGGTTAAAGAAAAAGAGAGGTTGTATTTTATGGTCATTGCCTCACCTATTCTTTTTTAAGATACTGACTATGCCTCAATATGATAGAAAAGAAATTGAAGAGGCCTTTGCTTGGCAGTGGGTCGAGAACAGCTGTGAAAATAAATGATGACTAGAGAGAGAGAAAATATATGAGTTACCAGTATGCCTTACTGTACTTTTAAATTTATGCTGCAGATGGTGGAGTGTTTTTAAATCTCAGCACTCTAAAATAACTAACCTGGCAGGTGCACACCTGGTGGACTTCTAAGGGGAGAGATCCAGCCATTATTATCATAGATGATCCAGTAAAGCTGAAGAACTGCATGGCCATGCAGTTTTTGGTGGGATGTTTTTATTTTTTCTTACTTGGATGCCAAAACAACATATCAAGACACAGGCAGAGAATATCCTGTGTAAAGATCCCTACACATACTTGTCCATTTTCATGTACATTTCATATGAGTATTGGAGTTAATGGAAGAGTAGAACAGTCTAACCATTTTTAAATTTCTTTAAAACTTTTAATTTACTAGTTTTAGCATCTCACTGTCAGAAGTAGTGATAACAGGAAGGAGCCTGTACCTCCAGTTACCAAAAAAATTAAAAATATCCCTCAACCAATGATTCATTTCAACATCTGCCTCTTTTCTTTCCTTTCATAGAGAGCATGCATGAATAATCAGACCATAGTGCTGCTGTTAATTGAAAAAATCATTAGTAAACTTCCAGGTGCTGTTTACTATATAACCATTGTAATTTTCTATCCTAAAATCAGCATCTCACCAACATCATTGTCTGCCCTGGGGCACAGGGATTGTGCAGCTTTTACATTGTCAAAGGCAGTTGCAACCCCATTTGCTAGCAATGAAAGAAATGGATCCACACCTGCAGAGTTTGAGGCAATAATTCCTAATATTAGCCAGACCGCATGAGGAGAGGGCTTTTTTGCCAATCCTTTATGATTCAACACTTTACAATCCATTTGAAATCATTTAAATAGTCTTTTATTTTGTTGCTCCTACCCCATGTTTATTCTTCCTTTAATTTCTCCCTTCTGCTAAAGCAGACCTACAAATAAAAGACAGGCACAGATCATACCATACCTATGCAGCTAAAGAAATGGAAGAATTGAAATCCACCTCTTATTTCAGAGTATCAATTATTAGACCTACCCAAGAATAGAGCAGAGATATTCTCAAATACAGCATGAATAAGTACAGATGAAATCCAAGGCTCTTTTGGAAATAACACCTGATTTCTATTCCACCCCCAAAAGTTGTTTCAAAGTCAGAATTGAATCTCTGGGCCAGAATAAATTGTGTCTCCTTAGCCAAACTACAGACAGCAAGATCTCAGCTGGTTCAAATCAGAATATTTTTCCTGACTTCAAGAAGGTTGCACCTGTTTGTGCCTACCTGGGCTTGCCCTTCCATACTTTCAGCTATAACATACCAGCCTTCCACAAATCTCTGGCCCACTCAAAGATTACTTTGGAATTGACAGATTTATCTATGTCTAAAATGTCTCGAAAATTGTCATCTTCAGGTTCCTCAAGAGATTCTGCTCAGAGCAATTAATTTAAAGAGAATTCAAACCATCTCAACCATAACATGTTGAGAAACTTTAAATAATACTGCCAATCTAGAATTTGCTAGAGATTTGATAGAGTGAATTTAATCTTCAGTATCATATGCATAGCATTACTAGGCTAAAATTAATACTAAACCAACCATCACAATTATTTTTAAAAAATATATTCCTGGTGGGTTCAGCTCTGAATAGATTTTCCTAAACTTGAATTTACAACTTGTTGCATAGATAAAAGCACCTGTATACACTTAATTAGATACAGCATAAAACCAACCTGTGTTCAATTTATATGAACAGGTTTGTAAGCCAGTGAAAATGCTGGGAAGGAATGAAGGTCACAGCACTGAAACCCAAGGAAGGCAGTGGAGGCCTTTTAGGACTCTTTTAGTGCAGAGTCCCTCAAAACCTTTTGTGGTTTCTGAGAACTGGTGAATACAGCCAATCTAAAAAGAGGAGACTGAGAAAAAAAAAACAGAGGAGTTTTTCAGCAAGAGAAGGAGGGGAGAAGACCAGTATGAAAAGGATATATTCTTGGGGCTTCTTTCAGTCTAATGTGCTTTAAAAACAGCACTGCTCAGCTAAGCATTTAAGCATTTATTTAAAGGCTAATGATTAAGATCAAGTAACTGGCACATAAACCCTGCCAAACTTAAAGGTTGATACACTCTAAAGTGCTTTATTGAACTGGAGCCCAAGCAATAGTGACTCAATTAGAAAGCAACTTTAAAAACTCTGAAATATATCAGTGTCTGTAACAGATTGTATTGTCTTTCATAATGAAGAAGTCTCTGCATTTTCATCAAAGGAACAATCAATAGTCTGGTAACATTTTCATCAGGAATAGGCATTTTCTATGCTTGGTCTTGCCTTTCAAGAATTCATCCATATAAACTTTCTTCTGATAACAAGAAAGTTGATCATATAAATATGTTCTTTGAAAGTACATTTTAATTTCTTACAGTTTTCCTAATATACTATCTAAAAAATATGACTAAAATGCACAAGACCTAGTGGTAGGGAGCAGTATTCACTTCAGTGAGGACAGTATTTCCACACTTCTCAGAGTTGACTTGTTTCTACTTGGAGAATTTTATTTGTGACCCCAAAGCCTTCAAAAGACACTTCAAAAATTTAAAAAAAGTCAGCGTTGATTAGGTGTTTTTAAACAGATTTACATCCGGAATCATCTTAAGGCAAACACCAAGTATTTCCAAGTATATGTTTTTACTTTTACCTTTACCTTTTGATCAATGGTAAAATGCCTTTAAATATAGGCTGAACTCATCTGGGAAGCCAGAGACCCCTGTACATCTGTGAAGGCTTTAATCTGACTTCTTAAGCTGTTAGTCTGATTCCAAGCACTTTGAAGTAAATGGAAAAAACTTTTACACACATCAATATCTTTGATTCAGACCCTTTGGGTCTTCAGAGAACCTTTTTGCAACAGACTGTCTATTGTGCTCTTCACCTGTAAAACTGACTGTCTTTTGTATCACTAGAAATTTATTTAAAATCTGCTCCATAAATAATCTGCTATTTACAATTAGTAATACGCAGTATCATTTCCCTCCTTGGCCTCCACATAGCATTGTTCCAGATACTCAACTGGAAGTTTTTAGTGGGTTTAATTTTCATAACTCTGTGAAGTTTGTTCCAAGATTTCCAGGTGTGTCTGATCACTGAGTTATTTGTCTTTAAATCTTTCAGGGTGAATTTTTGGTAGGTGCCAACCTCGCATGTGTCTGTTAATTGATGCTCTGCTTTCACCCATGGCAATTGCACTTCATCAGCCTGCCAGACTCTGAAAGCTTGAGCCAAATTAAAAGCCCACTGCTAGAGCTTTACATTTGGTAATTTTAAACTTCCATATTTAAGGCTGGCAAAATGTTTTGTGCTTCTCATCCTCAGCGTATCCAGAGAAAGAAAATGGATATGGTCTTAGTCACTGGCATATAAACTGTGCAAAAAAAATCCTGGAAATGCACAATTAATTTGCGATGCTGAGATAATTCAAAATGTGAACTTGAACAGATCCTGGTGTCAGATACCTTCTTGTATATTTTGAGTTGTGTTTACAATGCTTATGACTTAAAGTTTCCTTCTGAAAGTATTTTCCTATCTTCCATGCATTAAAAGGAGCTGAAGGGGCCATATACTACATTTGAAAGACTTTTTATTTCAGATACTTTATGTGGTAGCTTAATACCTGGGTGAAACCAAATACCACTTTCAGATAGCCCAAATGTATGCAGGTATTTGGCCATATCTGCACCATGCAGCAAAGCTAGCTGCCTTCAGGAGATTCTTTTTTGTTTTAGATAGCTTTTGCTATATCACAGCCTGCGGATGTCTGTATAATAGTGAAGTCACAATATCTAAAGACAAAAATCAATAGATTGAGAAATACCTTGACCCAGGCCATCATAAACTGATTTTATTCTTGTGTGGATAAAATCTCAGGGAAAATGCATATATTTGGATGTCTTCTACCCTTCATCATTCAGATATCACTTCTCCTACTACTCTTGGGAAAGGTTATTGTCTGTTACTCTGTGTAGGTGGTACAGGGATATAAATATTACTACTAATAATAAATTTATGGCACTTCTTTATCCCATATAATTTAAGCAATATATAACTGCCAGGGCTCTGAGGGCACATCCCTCTCTGGGACCTCATTCCATCCTGCTCAGGATGGGAGGCTCATTGCAGCCTCTCAGGGCCTTCAGTCCCCATCCCAGTTATGATGCAGCAGCACTGATCTCCAGCCCCACCTCCTCCATCTCCTTTCAGCCCTGCTTTGGAGTCCCTTCCTGTGCTCTGGCCCTGATTCATGGCTTGCTGTGTTGGAGTGTGTCAATGGACCTTGTTACCAGCTCCCTGGGACTCTGCCCTGTGGGTGAGGGCACAGCCAGTGCTGGGTCATCCTCAGGTCCAGCTCCACAACTCCAGCCCATGCTACTCCCCCACATACCTATAAAATACACAGTGGAGATCCAATTTATGCATTTCCTGAACTGATCCTAAGTATAAGAAAACATACCAAAATTACCAAGCCACTTCACTAGGAATTACACCACTCTATAGAGATGAGTTTTATGAGAAACTAGGCACTTATTGCCACAATGATTTTTTTTTAAGTTATATTTTTAATTCACTGAGAAACTGATAATGACACACCCTGCAGGATGAACATGTTTGCAAAAGGTTTCTTGTCAGTTTTATGACTAAATTTTGTAAGGGACAGAAGAATTCTTTTTTGCACCTTAGCAGAACAACATTGACCTGATTCAGTCCATCTCATGAGACCTGAAGAATATAGTTAAGGATGTGGCAGCATTAGACTCCCCTACAGTCATTTAAAAAAGCTCCAAAAAGAGTTCTTAAGGCAACTCAGTTCATTTTCCAAAGGGATGGTGTTTTGCAGGAGGAAGCTGTGTCCATCTGGACCATAGCCACCACTGTAATTGCAGTTTGCTGCAGAAAGCAGGTGGTGACTCTCAGAGGGCTCTGTTTTGTGGTGATCCCTCCAGTTTGATAACTTTCTCAGAGTACTGCTTGCATGAACTTTCATGAGAGACACATAGAAAGGAGGTAGGTGCCAACTTTCACTGTCTCTTCTGAGAAATGAACCTGGGGCTGTCAAATAAGGTAGGAGGAGAGCAATTCAGGAAAAATAGCCGCCAGCAGTGTGTGCCTGACCTGTGCAACTCCCCTGGGCATGAAATTGTTCTGTGGCAGGCTGTGGATTGCAGCTGTGTACTGTGAGAGGTAACCAAATGCAGTGGCTTTGGCCCCCATGGGGATCCCCTCCTGCCCCAGGGTCACTCCTGTCCCCATGGATGCAAGGCTGCCACAGAAGCGAGTCTCCAGGTCCAGCCAGTGGCAAGGCAGCTGGGTCCGTATTCCCAGAAGGCACACAAGCACACAGACATATGGCTGGCCCCACAGATCAGCACAGAGAACAGTGCCTTTAACAGGACCCATGCAAGCACAGACTCCACTCAACACACCTGAACAGCTCAGAGGCTCAGCACTCTAAAATAACTGTTCATCTTCTCCGGCTATCTGGGTGGAAATGCACTGGTGGAGTATGTAACCCCCAGTATGGCTTTCCCCAGCAGTTTTTCTCAGACTGTCTCTGGAATGGGGATCGCTGAGCCCCTTAGGTTGACAGCCTCTCATTCCAGTGCTTGGCACTGAGACCTCTCTGACCAGCTAGCCAGTCCATCTTCAAGTAAGCTTTAAACAATCCAAAAAATTCCCTTCCCTCTGCAACCCATAATAACGCTGTGTTCCTTTAGGCAATGGCACTCTAGTTTGCATGGCATTGCAGGGAGTGTCTTGCACTGACTCCACTCAGCATTTGCAGGTGGGTTTGCTGTTGGTCTCACCATTCTTCTTGAATGGTCTCAGGAATAGCTACTGCTTACATACATTCAAAGGAGGAATGGCCAGACTGATGAAGAATAAATTCAGTAGGGATTAGCATATATATCCAGGTCAGGAAGCCCATGAGCTGTAAGTGTTTGAAGGCTAGGAGAGTAATATATAGGCTAGGTGAGTGTCATATATTTGTTTCATTCTTAAACTCTTCCCTTGATAGCTGCTTTTTGTTGCTGTCCTAAACAAGGCACAGGGGAGACGAATCTTCATTTTTGTCCAAGATGGCTGTTTTTTGGAAGGCAATGCAGATCTGTCCCCTTCTAATACAAAGGAAAGACTTGGCTGAGATTGTAATGAGCATTCATCTCTGTCATGTCTTTCTCTACTTCAGTCCTGTTTCATGGGAAGATATTTCAAATGTCTACTGCAAATGAAATTATAGAATGGCAGGAAAGAGAATGGTCTCATTTATCACATAAAGATACTGGCAGAAGCAAAGAGGATCAGTGAGTCAAAGGGCAGGTTAGAAGCATAAACTGATTTGGGGAACATCTCCCATGTTGCAGATTTAAGACCAGCCATTAAGAGCTGTCATTTTTATGAGCTAAAATTGGTCCTCCAGCACATTATTTGCCATATTTTTTACAAAACTTATTTTAGCCTTCTTTTACCTGAGGAAAGACCAAGACAATATACAAACCAAGGTAAAGCAGAACAGTGAAGGTGAGTTACTCTGCAGCCTCTAGATCTTTTATCACAAGCTACTTCTTCATTTAACATCTCCTCTGTGCCTTTCTCCATAAAGCATTATGTTTTTGCTCTGAATTAAAACTGAAGTGTTTGCTGTTTAATATGTGAGGGTTTTTTTACAGATTATTTAAGGCACAATTTCTGTTTATAGTCCCAGGGTATAGTCTAATCACCTTTGTTTACCTCATATTCCTTTCCTAATTAACTGACAACCTATTAGCATACATTTTTTTATCCCAGGAGTATTAATTATACATAATTTATATCATAAGCATTTATTCCTTATCAGTCGGCTGAATAAAACATTTACCTGTTTATAGCTACTTGAGGTTAACACTTTTATACAAAAAACTCACCTGAGACTTCCAATCAAATTATCAGATTTTTAATTTTCTGTTACATAATGATACTGTATTAGTCATTGTAGTATTTTATTCCACTCTAGGCTAAACAATCATTTAGCAGAGCAGAGTGTTGGCAGCATTAATTAACCAATGATACATGCTCAGTTGAACAATAAGCTGCAAATAATAAAAATGCAAGATGAGATAATGTATAGACCTTCTGTGTTAATTTTATGCTGGAAAGCAGGACTAAACCTTACCCTCAGCTGTACACGTGCAGCTCAGGGAGAGCTCAGCATCCAAGGGCAGGCTCTGGCTGACATGGCAGGACAGAACATTGTCACTCTCAGGCTGAAAAATTCATCGTGTGGATTTTATCTTTGCCCACTAACACCCAGTCATTTCTGAATATAAACTGCAGAGCAACCAGGTGGAAAAAGGGGATATTCTATCACCTTAGGAAAATAAGCTGATAAAGATACTGTTGCAAGAAGCTTTGAATAAATAAAAATAAAAATTAAAATTTAAAAAGAAAAAAAAAAAAAAAAAAAGTAAGCCTAGAACATTGTGTTCTTAAGAGACTGGATTCAATTAGTTTATCCCAAGGCCTATCATGCCTTTTTTATCCTATTTGCCTCTGGTTTTCTGACTCCTGACCCTCTTACTTCCATTATCTCCTGAATATTTAAGGATTTTTTTTAATCCTTCTGGGGATTTCTGTACCACTGTCATGTTATTCACCTTTCATTATCATTTTCTTCTAGTGTCCTTTTTCCCATTTGATTTTTATTTCCCATTTCAATTCCATTCCTGTGACACTGGACTTTTTACCCTCAGTCTCCAACGCTTCTCACTGTATCTTCTGGTTCTTTCTCCCCTTCTCTTTGTTTCTGGCCTTCTCTCATTTCACTGCCCATGCACCCCTCTCTACCTCAACATAGTTCTCTATTTACTCAGCTCTTACTTCATTTACTATTCATTATTCCCATGTTCTTTGTACAACCATTGTGCCTTAGAGCTCTGGCCATGGAGCAGGCTCCATTGTACCAGGCACTATGGAAACACAAAGCAAACCATGTGCCTTTGACCCTGCAGCCAGATACAAGAGAAGAAACTAGAGGAGTTGATTTCTGGATCTAAAGAAAACCTTCTCCTTTTGCCCCTGCATATTGATCATTCAATTTACTTCAGAAGGGGGAGAATGAGGACAGTGTTGTTAAAAAAAGTCAAGAGTGGAAGCACATGAGTATTTTTGGGGGAAAAAACTAAGAGAACAACAGAGAAGAAAAGCTGAAAAATGTGGGCCAGAAATGTTCATGGTGGATGGTTTTTAAGGGCAGGAAGAACATAAAAGGACATTGAAAAGACCATACAACATGCATGATTCCCATTTCAAATGACAAATACATCTCATAATGGCCAGTTCTGTCTTGGGGGCAGGATTCATCTGACCAACTTAAATGTCTAAAATCTGAGTTAGCTTCTTGTCAACCAACAAAGGGAGATTCTGGGCTGCAATTCATCACTAAAGTAAATGTCTAAAATAGCTAAGGCCAGATGCATTCTAAAAATGTGTCCACCTTTCCTTTTTGACTGAAAAAGATTCTGTCTGCTTCAAATATGAACTTTCTGAAAGCTTAAAGCTAGGCAAGAGGGATTCTGCAGGCATGTCCATCCTTGATAACAAACTGGCCTGAGCCCTAACTTTGTCCTTTCTGTTTCTGTGAGCCGAGCAGCTGAAAGCCAAGGCCACCCAGGTGCTGGAAGCCTGTGGGAGTCCTCCAACAATGCACGCTCTCAGCTGTAAGAGCAACCCTCTTATCAGCTCTGCCATGGTTTCCTCCTCTTCCATTAGGAAGGATGGTGACACTGTACTCTCAGAAACCGGAACAGGTCAAGGCCCATTAATGTTCTTTACCCTGACTCAAATCTTATTGCTTTCTTTCACAACATTCATTTGCAAATTTGGACTTCTCTACCCTGCTGTGTCTGGCCTCTTGATTGACAATACTGTTTTTCATTTGGTTGAGACTTCACACAGTGCTCCAAACATAACCCCCATAAACCTCTAGGTTTTCAGGAGCAGAGCTGTCCTGGTAGTATTATCTGTCTGGTTTTTGTTAACACCATTAGTACATGATATTTCTATGTGATTCCCATAGCTGACAGGAGAAGATGAAGACCTTGTAATGTCCTTCTCTTGACCACATCTTTGCTTCTTTTTTGCTAATATATTTTTTGTTTCTTAACAACAGTTTGCTTCTTCCAGCAGTTTTCTAAACTTGAAATCAAGCAGATAGGTTACTCCTGGTCACTAGTGACTTCAATGTTTGACAAGAGTTTCTTTGCTTACACAGATTGGTTGAAGAATGATCTTTGCAATGACAGAGATCTCTGGAATTTGCTGAAGTGCTCTTTGTGCAAGGTGTTTGGCTTGTTGTAGAAGAAGTAGGCACCAAAAAAAAATCTCTTTCAACTTCCACTCCCTTACAGAACAGAAAGTAATTACTTTGGGTGCAGATGCTGCCCATGACCCCTCCTTTGGGATGGTCTACCTGTTTCCCTTTATGTTTTTCCTCTTTTTTTTTTTTTTTTTTTTTTTTTTTTTTGCCACTTGAAAATGAGCCTTACATTTTACAGAGGTTCAAATATTTGTCTGAATCAAATTATTCAGCATCAAGATATCAAGATAACATGTGAAGGAGATGAGAGGAGGGGGATATGTGATTACCAAGGGATGCAAGCAGTACTCTAATTACCTGCTTTGTGACTTGCTGTATGCTGCTGTGTGCTTCTGAAGCAGACTGCTGAGGCCACCAGAAGAGGAGAAGAACATCTCTCACCTCTCCCAGCCTGTGAGAACAACCTGGTTACAAATACCTGCTCCACACACTCCTATCCCTCTTTCTGTGTCAGACACTGGGTTCTGTTCTGTTCCTACAGCTCCAAGCTGTGCCCTGTGTACCATCAGCAGGCCACATCAGTGTGTTAATTATCAGAAGAAGTCTAGTGAAGTGTAATAATCAGTCATTATGTCACCTTTGTGTTCAGTAAAAGCGTGCACCAATAGGATATGCGATGGCCAACAGGAATGTCCAATGGTTGGCCAAAATATTTCCTGATTCACCAGAAGTGTTGAAGGTTAAACAGTAGCTTTATGGTTCAAAAAGTGAAAAATTCTGTTTCAAGCTGTCCAACTGTTTTAAATTGTACCAGATATGATGTCAAATCCCAAATAATGACTTAGAAAGTTTTCTGACTGCATCTTTTTAGAAATCTCTCAGCTTAGTTTCTTGATGAAATTAAGGTTTCCAGGGTTTTCACTCCTCTTAATCCTTCTGATCCAGTGGAAGTTTTATTTCTTCCGCTGTAGCAACAATGTCTTGGCCCTGCCCCAGAAAACCTACTGAAAACACTGAGCTGGAGCATTGCCGCTGACAATACAATGTGGCTTCTGAATACCTGTGATCCAGCTGAAGAAGACACCAGAGTCCTTAGGGGCTTCATAGTACTGTAGTTAAAAACATATATTCTGCTTGTGAACCTAGTATATTTATGGAAGATAAATATTTCAAGACCATCAATATGCAATATTGGCAATTTATGCCTATATGTTTACTGATTATTGCAGTCACTCTTCTTAAGAAAGCTTTTGAATCGCACCCTTACAAGTCTGATGCAACTGTCTCTCAGGAGCAGTGAATGAAAACAATGCTGACACATCCAGAGCTGAACAACAACCCCCTTTCACAGAATCACAGAACCACAGAATCAGAGAAGAGGATGAGTTGGAAGGGACCTAAAAGGATCATCAACCCCAAGTCCTGGCCCCGCATAGCACAGGACAGCTTCAAGGGTTCCACCATGTGTCCAAGAGCATTGCCCAAACCCTTCTTCAGCTCTGTCAGGCTTAGTGCTGTGACCACTTCCCTGAGAAGCCTGTTCCAGTGCCCAACCATACTCCAAGTAAAGAACCTTTTTCTAAAATCCAACATAACCCCCCCCTCTCCTTGACTCAGCTTCAGGCTATTCCCTTCATGTCCTGTCACTGGTCACCAGAGAGAAGGTATAGAGTCTGCTCCTTCCTTCCCTTCATGAGAAAGTTGTAACTGCAATGAGGACTCCCCTCAGTCTCCTCTTCTCCAGGCTGAACAGACCAAGTGACCTCAGCTGTTCCTCATGAGGCTTCCCCTCCAGACCCTTCAACACCTCCATGGCCCACCATTGGATGTTGTAATTGTTTAATATCTTTCTTACATTGTGGCACCCAGGATTGCCCCCAGCACTCAGGTGAGGCTGAGTGTAGAGCACAGCAGGACAATCCCCTCCCATGCCCAGCTGGTGATGCTGTGCCTGACGCCCCACAGGACCCAGCTGCCCCTCTAGAGGAAGGTGCCAGGTCAACTTTTCCAGCTTCAGCTGCTTAAATTTAAGCATCTTGCTCTGTAGTAAGGCCTTTAGGTGAATTAATTTTTACTGAGGTGAATCATATAAAGCAGCCAAGATTAAAACCCAAAACCCATTTCAGGTCCTGAGGAGTGAAAACGCAAGCAAGTTTACATGGGATGTTTAGTGTTCAGATCCATCAGCTGCAAATGCTGACTCAGTTCTCTGTCCTACAGGGAGCACGAAGCTTAGCTGAAAACAGAGATGAGTTTTGTGGGATCTCCACTTTACCATCAGGAGTCCACATTCTCCCTCAGATATCCAAGTATGTCTTGATACCCATAGTTACTGACTGACATATCTCCTAAAATAAACCCCCAACCAAATAACACAAAATCTACACTTTCAAACTTTGAAGCTCTGAAATGGAGGACCCCCAAACTGTTGGACATTTTTATCATTACAACCAGTTCTTCATCAGTCACAGTGTTTCTATTGGTCTCTGAGCTTAGACATCATGTTGTGTCTTTTGCTGTAGAAGCCAAAAGTTCAAATTATTTCAGAAAAATCAAAGACCATATAAGAATATGGATATGGAGGTGTTAAGTTAATGGCTGGACATGATGATTTTAGGTCTTTTCCAACCTAAATAACTCTATGATTGTATAAGAATCTTCTGAAAGAAGAATATTCACACCTTAAATTATAGGGCTTGGCTTGCTCCTTGAGCAGACAATGCTTTTGACCCAATACACAGTATATCAGAAATCTCAGTTGGAGCAAACTGACTGGATTCCAGTCAGCGAACACAGTCATAAAATGTAGGAATTATTTCTTCCCATTTGACTGTTTCGTAATGTTCTGTGAAATAAACCAAATATATATGTTCCAGAATCAAAGCTCAATTAAAAAAATCCTGCAAATTAAACAGACTTTCAGAATTATGGCACAATATTAATTATCTCAGGCTATATCTAATGTTGGGATGTGCCTTTATATGGAGTATGAGATATCTTATGAAATTCTGTATGCTTTGTTTGTATTTTATGATGAAAGTAACTTCATTGGTTTTAATCAGCTTCACTTAAGTTACTTGGAAAAAACATTTACTTATTTTTGCTTTAAGAAAATAAACTGCCAAATCAGTATTTAGGTTACAAAGTCTAGAGGGAAATCTGTCCAAGAAATAAAAACTGCAGTTGTCACAGCAAATGATCAGCTAATAAGAGGCTGTCCACGAAATATATGCAGCAATTTGAGCTGTCTTTGAAAGTCAAGAGAATGCTGTGCAATTCATCAATTTAGTATGAATACTGAAATATTTGTCATTTCTCTTAAAAAAGTAACTCCTGAAGTGACACTACTTAAGTGGAAATCTAAATGTCTCATAAAAAACCAGCAGCATTCTAGCCCTCATATTTGTGGCAAAAGTTGAATCACATCACAGAAATGCAAATCAGGAAATAATTTTCAAAAAAACTCACAGTTTTTAAGTGTCATCATTACAGAGTGCTTGAGGTTGATAATATTGCATGATCCCAGCCTCTGATAAGCATTTTTTACCCGGAAGACACTTTGGGAGTCCATTAAGAAAATGCAACAAAATGCACAATTTTATTATAAATAAAATGTTGGGCAAGTTTATGAAAGAAGGATTACAATACACAATAGACACAACATAGAGGAAGGTGATGCTGCTCCATAGCCCACTGGCTTTTCAGCAGAAAACTTCCACTATGCTATACAAGTGACAGAGAGGATAAAGCCACTTAAATACTTTGTCTCCCTCCCTCAGTTTATTATTTGGCTGTTCAATGGATTATGAAGTCTGTGTATTTCAGGAGTAACTGGAGAAGGCAATGTATGTTTAAAACATCCAGTTCTGGCAAACTGTTTTCAATGAAAAATAGTAGCAGGAAATGTGGAAGCTTCCTTTACGTCTGCCTTAGGACCTAGAGGTCCTCATCACCCACCTTTTATTACTCATCTCTTTATTTTTTTGTTCATTCTTTCTTCTTTGTTCAGGTTTTGTCCTCTTCTTCCTCACTTATCTTTGCTTTCCATTCTTATCTTTTCATAAAGAGTCATTCTCAAGTCCTTTGGTGAATTGTTTTAAAATCCCTCACCCCAACAGTAGCTCTTCTCTTCCTACTAGCTGCCTCCAGGAGCTGGCAGCAAAGCAATCTAGATGAAACAATTACTTTCATTTATGCCCTTTTGGATTCTTTGATACAGGAGGGGAATTCCAATAGCCACTGTGGAAACTCCATGGACCTTTCCAATTCCCAGTGAAGAGACTTCAAAGCCTAATCCATCAGAAATCCTTAGCAGTTGCTGGAACACAAATGTCTGGCTGTTCTACAGACCACATATGGTAGTGGATGCTTCAATAATGAGTGAGAGATCTCTTGTCCACATGAACTGTACAAAATTTTATTATTATTTCACCTTGCCTCTTTCCCAGAAATAGGTCAGCTACAAGGAAGATAAAATAATATCCCTGGAAAAAGGATGATGGAAGAGTATTTGGTCATTGCATATACTACCAGAAGCAAGGACAAAAATTCTGTTTTTCATCAGCATTTTTTTCTAATATCTCCCCCTCCATTTCATAATGATAGGCAAAGATGTATCATTCCACCAGTGGGGTTTTTTTTTGTGCAGCATTCTCTGGTATGTATATTTTTGTGTTGTTCAAACAGAAAACATATTTTGCTGTTTCTTGAAAAGTCACACAATTTACACTGGGAATTTCTGCCTATCCTGATTTCTGTTCCAGAATCACTCAAATTGAGAGAGCTGAGTACTTTCCTTTGTATGAATGTATATGAAGCTAAACTGGGGTGTTGTGAAAAACAGTTCACAAAGCCAGTAGAAAGCTATATATAAAATGATATTCTCATTTCAGATGAAGCCTGAGACAAAAAGGATATAGGTAAACACAGCTGCAACATTTTTAGGCATATAATCAAAGGCACAAAAAAAATTGGAAAAATATGTAATTATTGTAATTAAAATGTGAACAGTATTGATGGAAAATATCTTTAAAGCATATAAAATCAAAACAAATCTTTTAACATATGGGAATTTATTCTACAGGAAAGATTTGCAAGAACAAAAGTACCAGTTACCTACTTGCTTTTTACTGCTAGTAGAAGTTGAAACTTGAGAGGCAAGAAATAAAAGAAATGTTCCTCAGTTCTGCTTCACTGAATCCTCTGCTTTATGGAGAAATGGGAAACTAGCATCAAAACAATAACAGAAGGGTATTTTTAAAATGTTCTGTTTTAAGACACTTGCCTCTCCATCTGCATCTCCAATGTCATTCCCTTCTTATGTCATGTTTCTGTACCACTTTCTTTCCTTCCTTCTATTTAAGTCTTTTGATTCTGATCTTTTCCTTATTCCCGGTTGATATTTTCCCTTCGTCTCTCTGTGAATGTCACAGCAAGTGAGTACATGCTCAGCTTTCAGCTGGAGTTGCTTCCACTGGGTTTAAGCACAAGTGTAAAATGAAATTGATCTGTGGAAGACCCTTAAGCTTCCTGTGTAGCCTGTGGAGACTGGCAAGCTCTCACCAGATGGAGTCAGATTCCAAGCAGAAGCCAGACTAGACAGTTTGATGTTCCAAAAGATGCCATGACTGTGCAGGCAGCCTGAGACAGAAAGAGGGCTCTATCAAGGCTTTATCATTCCATAGAAGACAACTGAGGCCCCACAGAAGAGCTTTCCACTGCTTTGTCTTTCTTAGGTTCATGCTGATTTTTTTTTAATAGATGTTACCAACACTTTCCTCTCCAGGGCTCTTCTATTCAATAAAACCCCAACAACAATCTTCTACTCAACCAGATCCCAACAACAATCTTCTATTCAACAGTCATAACAACAGACGAGGAATAGCTTTGAAACCTAATATGTTATGTGGCATATACTCACCCAAAGACTAGGGTAGTCTAAGGACTAAAATGAGTATATACTATTCTCCTATCTAGGCCTTGCCATGGCTCCACTCATACTGGGATAAATCCAGCCACAGACCTGCTAAAAAGGTCCCCTTCAAAGTGGGAAATGCAATGGCCTTGACACCACCATTATCAGTGGCCTGCAAGTACAGCTGGATGCAGACCATGTTCTGCACTTCAGCACAGCCCTGGTCCTGCCTCTTCATGTTCAGAAGGAATGTCTGTGCCTCTTACAGACCACCCTCCAGTCTGTACAGTCTGTGAGGCATCAGCGGTCCTGAGTTTTGTGTGAGGAGTGGAATTACCTGCTCTATAAAGCCAACAAAGTCCTAAAGCAGGATGTGAAGGGGTACTGATAGCTCCACAAACCAAAATAGCTACCCAATAATTGTTGGAGAGATGGGCTTTTGCTGGTTTTCTATTCAGAAACTATTTTTCTCAATTTATCATTTGGAGGGAGAGCTGACATCTTTCTTCCACAGAGAAACATTTAATTTTAAGACAACCTGCACATAGTACTTTGCTTTTGGATTGCTTCAAACAGAATGATTTCCCATTAAGATAAAGCAAGGATGAGCAGACTGTGGCCACTGAACAGAGTGTTCTGGCAGAGCAGAGCAGCAGTCTAATGACATTAAGAGTTCGATTTTTAAAACATTCAAAAATTAAATTAAATTACAAAATGAAATTAAAAAAAAAAAGTTCAAAATTGTCTGAGCAATACAGAGTCGCTTGGAGGTCCTTCACAAATGCAGAACAATTGGCTTCACCCACAGGCCTTAACTGCTCCAGCTGGACATTACCTGACCACTGAAGCCCTTTGGATGAGCCAGTAATGTTTAAATAATCCACATCCAGACATTGTCTTACACCTTCCTTGGTGGACTGCACTGCAAATGCCTGGTACAATTAATTAACATTGGGACCAAAACCAGAGTCTCCAGCTTCCAAAACAAATGCTCAGTCATGTAGCCAGAAGCACAGCTCCAATGGCATAAGCCAATTTACTCCCTGTTTTATTTAACTTCCACAGTGTTTAGAATCACTAAGTCACAGTAGGTCTGGCACTTCATGTTATGAACCTTGGTGAGCATTTCCTTACCCACCCAAGCAGAAATGTAGCATCTATTGCTAATTCTGCTGTCTGAGGCATTTCTGTTTTACTGCAAATCATATGTAATGATGTGAAATTTGGCAATATATGTAACATACATGCCTGAGCCCAATTAAGACATGAATCTGCCTGCATATGTGGATGTGTCTGCTTCCCTTCTAAAAGTCTGAGCATTATTTTGTGGTCTGTGTGTTTCTCATGTCACTGCCTGTGATCACTCTTGATACACAGGTGGCTACAGCAAACTTTTCCCTGTAGCCATAATTCACCCTCATTTAATTGCAATCATCTGAAAGTAACATTTCAAACATGAGCAGATTTCTGGTTTTCCTGTATATTCAGCAGACTGATGTACACACCTTTAGGAGCAATTTGTCCTGCCAAAACTTAATTGTCAAGGAGGGTCATATGCCCTGAGGTGGCTCATCTCTCTCCGCTGAACACTGATGTAGCCTAAGCACTACCTTACAAATAAATGGACTTTTCAGACGGAGTGAATCACCTGGGACACATCTCTGCAAGCTATTGGTTTGCAAATAATAGCTCAGCTTTGTAGTTTCAGATTAGTTTTCCTTCTACAAATAGGGAGAGATTGAAGAAACTATGAAAAGTACACTTTGTGATGTAATTTCAAAAATGTTCAAACACTGCATACAATTTAAGGAGAACAACTATCCTGGTTTAGGACAAATTCAGGAGGAAACTTCAAAGGGGTCCCTCTAGAAAGCAGATTCAAGTGGCCCATCCCCAGCTGGTTCAGGAAAAGGTTTCTTTGGAGAAAAGTGGAAAAAAACCTGTTTATTTAAGACACAAAGTATTCACAAGCATAAAAAATCAATAATTTCCAACAATAA
Organism: Camarhynchus parvulus; assembly: GCF_901933205.1. Lineage (NCBI taxonomy): Eukaryota > Metazoa > Chordata > Aves > Passeriformes > Thraupidae > Camarhynchus > Camarhynchus parvulus. The sequence continues at coordinate 79,052,104 of NC_044573.1, read as the reverse complement.
AATGTCTCATTTTTCTGAAGAGAGTGCAAATTCAGAGAGTCCTTTTCGTGGGCTGTAGCTCAGCTCACTCAGTCTCTTATCAGTCCCTCCTGCACTGTAAGTGCAGCATCCCGGGCCCCAGTGGGCCACAGGCATGAGCTCCCTGTTTTTCTGGTGTTTTGGCCCAAAGCAGGGCTGAACAGTTCCAAGAAAAGGAAAAGTCCAACTATGGGTAAATTCTGGAGATCTGCAAAAATTTACCGGTTTTTACTTTTCTGTGGATGTTCTCTACAGAAATAAGTTTTGTTGAAATACCTGTCGGACTCCACACAGCCAGAGGTAAGATCTGCTTGTTGGCCTCTCTTAGCTCTACTCATTCCCTTGATGGGAAGAAGAAGTAATTGTTCCCTAGTCTCCATTGAGACTTTTGTCTTTATTCCTCTACCTTCTCACAAGATGCAAGTGTAAAGGGCATTTTAAAATGAACATACAAGTAGAAATTCCTTATAACTTTAAGGATCTTGCAAGTGTAAATTGATCAAACTTGGAGCCTTAGAACCAGCTCCCCAGGGAAGTGGTAGAGTCACTATCCTTGGAAGCGCTCAAAAAATGAGTAGATGTGGCAGTTCATTATATGGTTACGTGGCCATAGTTGTGAAAGGCTTGAATTGATAATCTGGGAGGCCTTTTCCAACCTTAATGATTCCATGATTCCATGAGAAGAGTGTAGCAAGGGAAGAACTCAACATGATGACTGCCATTAATTAGATTTCAACACCAACCCCTAGTCACCCTAAGTTCCCTTTGCAACCCCTTAGTAGAGAAAAATGGGCACTTTCATAATGTGATTAATCTGATATCCTTTAGACTGAGATGAAACCTTGGCCTCCATAGTGGCCACTTTTTTGATGACAAGGAAGCCTATGGTGGCTAAATCAGCTGTAGAGATCTTAAACAGGTAGAAACACTTCATCCAATCATCTGGTGGTCATTGGAAAAGATCAATATAGTTCACATTTAATCACTTCCTAAATAAGGCAAATTAAAGGCAAAGTAAAATCATACTAGCCACAAAAAGGATTTTCTCAAATAGTGTGATTTGAATTGCTACTATTCCTAACCAGACATTCATCTCGCCAGACAAGACTATCTACTTTAGAGTGAGCTGAATGGTATTTTGCACTTCATTGACTAAATTGTTATTTAGGCTGCATTGCCCACTGGCCAAATCCAACCTGTTATCTGGGATTGCCTAACATAATTTTATATCAGTTTATTTATATCAAGAACATTGCAAGGTGCAGTTTTCTCTTTCTAATACACAGATTAACACAAGAGCAATTTTTTTCACCAAGAATGAGCTGGTTCTCTGAATGTTTTAAATTATTAAAAAATCATTCCATCTTCATAATGCACTAGCCCTTTAAAGAACTCTTTCTAGATTCGCAGAGTAAAAATATGACTCTTAGTTCCCATATATTTAGAATTTTACAGGTTATTGAAACAGCTTAAGCTGGAAATAATTGCGGTCAGCTGGCTTACTGCAATAATTTCATTTTAGTTCATTTCTAGCCTGTACTTGTTTTTAAAGCATCTTGTTGTTTTAACATCTGTCGCTTTTGAGATATAATTATCACTTCAGATTTCTTTTTTGTTTCAAAATAACCTCAAGCAACAGAGGTTATTTGTTTGTCCTCCTCCTCCATTCATATATGAAGCTGATTTATAGTAAACTAAATACTTCTTCATTATCTATCTTCACCTAAGCCAGATCCTCTGGTTGCCCCACTCTGACAGAACAGCAAGGTCTGAATCTTTGTTTCTGCCATACAACTTGCCAGGTGCACTGTCCTGGCTTATTCATAAGAGTTGGCTTTGTCCTTTAAATATTTCTACCACATCATCTTTGGTAGCATTTGCATATGGTATTGAATGTTTCTTTATAATGGTAATACCAACACAAAACAAAAAAAAAAAAACCAAAACCACAAACCAGCCAAACAACCAAACCCCACTAAAATCTTCCCAGTAGAAGACATCTTTACTAATAGAAGTTGCCTGTTGCTCTACTGGCAAACTTGTTTCACGGTAATAAAATCGCTTTGTAACATGTTTCATGTTTCAAAGATTCCACTGGCACCTCTAATGCATATTTAATGAAAATTCTCCCATCATTGAAACTGCTCTGATGGTATTCCTGAAAGTTGTGTTGGGTACCTGCAGAAAGCAAGGGAGAGAGTAGGAGAAGAGAGGGAGAGAGTTGTGTGGATTTCTAGCTAGCACCTATTGTAGAGTCCTAAAAACATCCACCAGTGTCCAGATTTCTTGAGAACATGAGACAGTCTTGTAGCAAGCAGAGGCGGTTTGGCTCATCGTGCCTCATTCCCTTTTCCATCTACACCATGATGTCTTCTAATTGATTCTTTAATGACCTCCGTGTTTTTGCCTTAACTATCTTGCCTAGTAAGCCATTCCACACATTTATGATTCGCTGCTTGAAAAAAATGCTTCCTGACATCTGTTCTGAATTTGTTTTTCTTTAATTTTCATTTATGCCCTCTCGTTCTATCATCTGTGTTGGGCTGAAAATAGGAACCCATGTTGACATTTTCTGAACCATTTAAATTTTATGTTCTTTAATTAAAAAACTCCTTCTCAACTAGACAGAAGTCTAACCTGATGGTGGAGAATATAGTACTGTAGTTAAAATAAAATAATGCTTTTATAAACATAAAAATTCATTGATAATGTGTATTTAGTATTCCATAGTTCAACTCATCAATGTCTCCTAAAGAGAAAATTCCAGCATTTGCTAAGGTTCTCTCACAAATATAAAGAGGGAATGGAATGCACTGAAAACACTAAAAGGGGCCAGGACTTAAGGAGATTTTTTTCTGGTTTTGTCTAAGACATCCTTTATTTTAGGGTTTTAGTCTTCTTTAGATGTCCAAATTATATGCACATAATGGAACAAACTGAAGATTTGTCTTTGTAAGATTTTCATGTTAGGTAACAAATTTTCAAAAATACTAAATGTTTTACCTTTTCAAAATCAGATTTTTTTCAAAGATATCTCAATTTGGACTTCCACAGATTGGAATATCCTCCCAGTTCCTCTTAAAAGATGGAAATAACTGAGAGAGTAACTTTAATCACCATGGCTTTGTGGTGCTTGAGAGCATGAAAATCATGCTTTTCAGCTGTTTTTACTTCCTTCTGTTAGTCCCTCCTCTAATTTTTCACTCATTATTTTTCTCCTCCCCTTTTGCAAAACAATGAGTAAAGAATCAAGGTGACCCTAATGCTCTAAAGTTTCAGCCACCATAGTCAAAAACAGTAGTAGCACAAAAGTGATTTTAGCTTCAACCATTTTATATGACTAATGAACAAATTTGTTTTTAGTCCTTCTGCTTGGCATACTCAGGCACACCTTTCCTGCCACAGGTTCTGAGGACCATTGCCTATTCTAGCCTGGTATGCAAGCAGCCTCCTTGGGAAGAGCCAAAACAATAATCCAAACCATAACTGTGAAAAGCTGTAGATTATCATAGTCCTTCCCTGAGACCTAGTGGAATTTTGAGGCCTCAGAATGCTCTTAAGAGGCAATACACTACTAGGTAGATTCATACCAAAAATCTCACTTGTTAAAAACATGGTTATTCTTATCAACACACTGAATGCAGAAAGAAGAGAGGAAAAATATGTGAAGGTTGTAAAGTTTCAAAAAAATAGAATGAGAAATTTTACCATTCTGAGTAATTTTAAATGCAGTTTTAGATCCCATACCAATTTTAGATACCATGCATTTAAGTAATATTTCTGGGAATGTAACTGATTTGCAAGAGTCAAGTCCTGTCACTCCCCTGAACCCATATGTAGTATGGAAAAGGATCCCTTGTTCTTGCTATGCACATCAGAAGTAGCCCAAAAGGCAAAAGACAAAGCATGTGCCATTTGCCCTAATCTGAGGCTGTAGGGGAGAAAAAGGGCAAGCCCAACCAGCCTAAGCAACAACTTTTCTCTTCCTCATTTTAACACCTTTCTGCTTAGATCCTAACTTCCTTCTGCCAAATTCTTATTGCCCTTCTTTTTTACCTTCTTCAAAATATTCTCTGATTTTTTCTGCCGATGCTCTAAACATGTGTTCAGATGAGGTCATATATTACTATCCAAGTAGATAATAGGACCCAGGAGCTTTCAGTATGCCATTTTTGAGTGTCATATATCCTCCAGAACTTTTCTGTTTGTACTGCTTTTTGAGCCAAGCACCTCAGCTGAGCCTGTAGCAATAGAACATCTGAAACACACACCGAAACAAAGGAATGCAGAATCATTTTAACAGAATGAGAATATAGAGCCATCTCAACAATTTTCCAGGGTAATTTGGCTTGATGTTTATGCCTAAGATTCATTTTGTTAGAGTGACTGATCTTCAGGAGAACTGTGTAATGAATGGACGGCTAGGTTAATGTCAACGTGCTGTTACAGGCAGAAGCCAAAAATTCTCTTTAATGTTGTCTCATTAGGAAGCCCCTGTGTAAGCATCTTTCCCGGAATACTGTGAGAATCTGTGCACCAGAGCTGGTGGGAGGGATTCTCCACCAGCTGCCAAACATGACATTTCTGGACAGGCTGCTGAACCCTCAGCAGGTGACATCTGTGAAGCAGCCTTTCATCTTCCTGTCTCTCCATGGCTGGGTACCTGCATGGGGCAGGGATCCCAGAGAGGCTCTATGAATGCAGCCTGTCTCTTTCTCCCAGCTGGGCTTCCATAGCCAGAGGCTGAGGATCCCTGAATTTGAGCTTCCAGTGTCAACATCTGCTCTCAGAGCCTCTTTTGTCCATTTCGCTCTTTATGTGCTGACAGCTAAAGCCCAGTCCAGCCAATATAAACTGTCTGTAATCATCAGAATACAATCTACTGACTGTTTACAGCTTACAAGCAATAGGTATATCTTTTCACTTCTGTGGTGTATTTAACTGAGTAGGAGAGTGATTAACCAGCAGAAAGGATTGAGCAGTTTAGAAATTTTTCAATTGCTGTAAAAAAAGGAAAGCTTAAAAGCATGATCTGAGTGAAAAACTACTTAGGGATCACATTAGCAGCACTTAAAATTCTAAAGCATTGGTACACAGCTTGTGGTTTTCTTGAAAGTCTTGCAAAAAAACCAATTTTCTGAGATGAGAAAAATAAAACAAAATGAAAAAAATAAAAAAGCAGTTTCTTTCTTCCTTTTCACAAAGTCCCCAAAAGGCAAACATTCTTTTCACAAAATTCCAAGTGTTGCTAAATGTAATTTATTCATAACAATTAATGTTATCACGATGAATACCAAATGAATTGCTAATCATTGGCCACCCTGATTTAAAGTGTTACCTATCCATCTGTCTGTTTTGCTAAAGGTACTTTTCACGACATATGTTTCTTTTGGCTCTTTGAGCGCCACTAGCAAAGGCATAGTCACCCATCAGAAGGACATTCAAATACATAATAAACAGAAAGTTGTTCAGAACATCTCCATGTCTTGCATAGATATTTCTGGTTTACTTTTCTTTATGAAGGAAGAAAGGTTTTACCTCAGTGCTGGATAAATGTAGGTGAGAAGTTTATTGCTTGTGGCCAAAGGATAAGGATGTAATGATAGGACATGGTGGAATGGTCTTAAGCTGAAGGAGACTGAGTTTAGGTATTAGCTAAATTCTTTGCTGTGAGGGTGCTGAGGTGCTGCAACAGTTTGCCCAGAGAGTTTGTGGAATCTTCCTCCATGGAGGCGTTTATGACCAAACTGGCTGCAGCTCTAAGTAACCTGCTCTGGTGGAATGCTCCCTACCCATGGCAGGGGGTTAGAACTAGATAATCTTTAAAGTCCCTTCCAACCCAAACCATTCTATGGTTCTATGGATTGGAATCATAAGGTCTAGATATTTCTCTTATATCTGCCACAGGCAACCTGGCCCTCATGACCTTGAACCTCTCAGAACAGAACAAGAACCTAAGTGGATGTTTATGAGTTGAAATGTCATTCAATTTCAAATTTAATTTGGGTCCTTAATAATCTGTAAATAAATCAACCACTACTTTTGAGTATTTCTTGTTTGGTGTTCGGAAAATGTCCATCCCAGCAAGCCTGTAATTGTGATACCTGATTTATAGATATTTGTAATGAATACTGGGAGCCTTACACTAAAGGAGAGCAGTAAGTGTGTGGAATTACCTCCTTTATGAAGTTCTTCTGACACTGGTGAAACAGTACAATCACATTTTTTGCTACCACTTATTTTCAGTTGACCACTGCCAAAATTTTCTAAAACATGTATAATAGTTGATATAGACATGGTAGTGCTTGATAGGGAGCATTGCCCTATGCACCTAATGTGAGATGTCCATGGCTGAACACCTGGCCTGGCCTGGCCTGGCTCTTCAGCAGGGGCACTACACTTAAACCTTTGCAACTACAGCCTGTCTCAACAGCCACTGAGAGCAATAAAGATCTGACTTGCAGCCTGAGGGGAGATAGAAGCCTGAAATGTGCACCTTAGAAGCCAGCTGTGAGCAGGCAAGGTACCAAGAGATGTTTTCACTACAGGAAAATAGCAAGTTTCTACTTCAATATAGTTTAGAAAACAAGACTAAACCACTGGATGATGTGTGTATTTAAAATTTAATTAAAATTTGAAGGAATTCTAAGTACCTAGTCATGGATGTAGATCATGAGCATTTCTGAGTCTGTACCCACCAAGAATTTCTCTGTAGGCCCAAGGCATAGGTGAAAAGTTGGATAGTGTGTTGTAAATACTACAGCATACAAATACAAATAATAATGAACAGCTCTACACTTAGCTACTTAGTTGCAATTCCAGACCATTATAATTATGAAGTAATCTGCCAACTAGAATTTTAATGGAGTGTCAATGTTACTGGATCCTGAGAATACTTCCAAAGAGCCATCAACAAAGAGCCAAAATAGACCTGATTTTCTTCACTCTAAAAAAGAAATTATTGCTCACAGTAAAGCAAGACCTCATAACTCAGAAGGAAACACAAGCACTCTCTGGGTCATCATCCTGCACTTTGCCAGGAGTGTTTGCAAAAAAGACCAAAACAACAAAACACAAAAAAGCAGTGATGTCTCTTACTCCAGTATTGTGGAGAACATAAGCATTAAAGAATAAAGGTATAATGTCTTCTTTCACAATTAATTCATGTAGGTAGCCAAGAAAAGTATCATAAACCTTTCTAAATTATATTGGGGAATCAGTTAGTCAATAATAAATAAATGTCATCCTCCAAAAATGTGCACAACTCAGTCCTCTTTTGTATCTTTATTTACATTCAAGCACATATATTTAATCGCAGAGCTCTCTTGAATTTCCAGTTCACAAAATCAATATCCTGGTTCAGCACCTTCTCTGTGAACAGATTCTCTGGAGAGCACTGACAGTCTTTTGCCTCGTGTTCACCAGCAGGAAGGCAGGGGAACCACCTGCTTGTGTTTGAAACTCTGCTTTTCAAAAACTGTCATTTTAAAATTATGTCATCTCAAATTCTTAGAGATTCTTGGAATGAAAATACTCTAATTTGCTGCAGATTTATTTTCCTAGTGCCAGGTATGCAATTATTTTGTCATTTCAAAGTGCAGAAAATCAATTCAGTACTCAAAAAAAAAAAAAAAAGGAAATAAAACACCAAAAACCCCTCCAAGCAGTTAACCAACCTAGAAAGGAGGAAAAACACCTGAAGAACAAAATTATCAGTTGTGCAGAATAATAAATAAACTGCATATTAAAAGTGCTGGTCAGTGGAGAACATCCTCTGGCTAAGGACAGGAATATAAATTGAGACACATGAGCCTCAAACAAAACTTCTCTATGAATTTATTGGCCAAAATTTTAAAAAGGTTTGGGTTTAGGTTGTTTGGGGTTTTTTCTAAGGTATTGTAAAGAATTTTTTTGCATTATAATCTTTGTGGAAATAATGATACGTTCCATCTGATTCTAATTTACTGTCAGAAAAATGTCAAGGAAGGAAGGGCAGAATCTTTTAATGTTTATTTCTGCTGTTTGAAAACACTCTGAAAAAGGCACTGTGACTCTGGTGGGGGCTCTTTGATGGAAGTTTTTATGAAGTTAATGTTGCAGAGAGATGGTCGGAAGCCCCCAACAAGCGGACTGTGGCGTGTCGAATGGTCAAACGATTCCATCTGTAGTTAAATCTGCTACTGGAAGCATTTATCAACCTCCCAGTTGTTTAATTTGGGATCCTGCTGCTCCCACACTCTATCTGGATTTTGTCATTTACTCGAACTGCACTCTTGTTAGGTTTGGAAAGAAAAGCAAAACCGTACAAATGTTTCAGCTGCTTCAGATACTCTGTTCAGAAATATTGGAAAACCCAGCACTCTTAAAACTTTCTTCATATAATCTATTTTGTAGATAAGTTAGCAGGTTTTAAGTTAGGGATTCTTTGAAAAATTTACTTGCAGTGTTAACTAAACCCTAAATTCAGTCTAAGCCAAACTTTTTTAATTAAAGAGACACAAAGCTGAACTGCAAATGGGAGCCATCCTCTCTTGAACTTGTAAAAATCTAAATCTTGATTTTATAGCTTCATTCTTTTTCTCCAAACAGCTCGATCTAGCAGAATGTGTATTGCTTATTTACCACTTTGTCCTTCCCTCACCTTCATCTGCACCATTCTTTCAGTTCCACTGCTGGCCTGTGATATTCTTAATACAAGGGCAACTTGGAGCTTTTGCTCTCAGACCATTTCCTCTCTGCCTGTCAGATTATTATAAGACTACAGCTGAAATGCAAAACTTGTTGGCCTGAATAATTAACATATTCTTATGCATGAGGGAGTGTGGTGCTCCAAAGAACATCCTAGGATCTACTCTGCATTGCAACATTCCCTCTCCTTTAAGATATTGTGAACCTTAAGTAGCTTAGCTGGAAAATATCTCTTTGTTATGTTCTACCAGTGCACCGCACCCATGCTGCAGGATCCCTCCCAAGGGGAGGAAGATTTTCATTACAATTTGCATTTCATTCTTTTTCAGGCAGAAAGGGGGCATCACACAGAACTCAAATGTGAGGAGGGTCAGCACACATCAGGGGGATCTAGAGGTGGAAGAATCCAAATCTTGCTAGCAGTCATGTTAGCCAAGAACTCTAGTTAAACATTACTGCTGCTGAAATCAATACTTCTTCTAGTGATGTTGGATTGGCAATGTTTTAGCAGAGCTGCAGAGATCAGAAAGAAAAGAAGGATAAATCAATGGACACTTAATAAAAGTGAATGTCACCCCAAAACCAGCAGATGAATGAGAAAGAGGGAAACACAATTAAAAAGGAAGTGGGAAAAGGTATAAAATACAAACCCTGTACATAAAATATAAACCCATGTACATGACTTCTGGGTGGCAACCATACCAACTGTGGTTTAGAACAATTACTTTTTTTGTTCTAGGGCTGGAAGTGTAGTTAGAATATCCCTTTAAACGATGTGATCTGCATGCCAATATCAAACTGTTGGAAGCATATACAATAGGAGCAGTTCCATACTATTCTTTTTTAATTGGGATACTGATAGTAGCAAGAATTAAATTCAAGAGCAATAACTTGTCTTACTGTCAACTATGTTTGATACACTTCTCCCATTCAAACTGTTATGAAGGGAAAGAAAATAAGACCAAGGAGCAAAAGCTGAAAAGGACAAAAAAAATAAAGTGAAGAGAGGAAGGAAGGAGAGAGAAAAATTACTATAGAATGCTCACCTCAACTACCACCCAAGAACCAACCAGAAACTTGCTCACTCCCCCCTTTCTCTCCCCTAGAGCTGAATGTGGGAGGAGAGAAGAACAAGGTTGAGAGATTCCATGGGTCAAGGTGCATGACACCAACACCCAGTGTGTGAGCCTCACAAAGAACAGGAGAGGAGGAGGGATTTGGCTACAGAAAGCAGTTGCCAACGAAGACAGCGTAAGCGGGCAGCTGTTGGCCAGTGAGCTGGGGGTAACCAAGTCGTAGCCAGTCAGGTTTGAGTGCAAAGTCTACTGGATAGCCTCTGTAAGAACTGGGCACACCATTAAAGCTCTCTCTGCTGCAGTAACTCCGATCTCGTGTTGCGTCTCCATCTCCCCCGGCCACCACAAAGGTGAAGGTGGGAAAAGCAGTTGCTAAGTACTGTCATGGGCAAAACAAACTCAACTTGAGGTATTTAGTTTATTGCAAATTGCATAACTATTTAATTAGTGATTAGAGCATTGCAAAATAAAATGAGACAAGCATTAAGTTCTTAGGAAAAAATCATCTTTTTTCCCACTTTCCTGGGAAAGGAGGACTCCTGTCCTTTCTCCTTCCTTACTTCCACTTTACTCATTCACTTCAGACTGCTCTCCACACTCTTTACTGACACAGGTTACACTCAGTCCCTGCGCCAAGGTAACAAGCAGCACCAAAGATTGAGGTCAATTACAAAGTAGCTTCTCTGTTTATCACCCTTTGCCTACACTCCACTGTGGGTTTTCCTGAGGCCACGGCTCCCTCGGTCAAATACCTGCTCCTCCTTCCCTGACTTTGCTGTTTCCTCTTGTTTCTCATTCTTCTTTTGCCTCTGGTGTTTTTTGCTCTTTCTTATAGATGTTTACAAAGGTGCCAACAATTCAGCTGATAGGATCAGCTGCGCCCTGTGGTAGGTCTGCTTAGGAGCGACTGGTTGTATCTGACAAAAGTCAGTCAGTCTCATTTTTCTTCCCCCAAAGACCACCCCCACAGCCCTCTCCACTGCCAAAACTTTGCCATTCATACCAAACGTATTTATAAGACATTTAGATCTATATTTTCACTGATACTTTTGATGGGAGTGTCAATCAGTGAGTGTCACAAGTGAGAGAAGACTCAAGCCAGTCTATGTATGTGTGGAAGGATGCAAAAAAAGGTGCATTCCTTCCAGAAATCCCAATGGATAATTCCCTTTGTTCCAAATCAGTCTCTATCCCCAAAGGTGCAAGAATTAACTATAGATTAATACAAGACATGATGGCAACTTGCGCTATTTGCAGTTCATAAAATCATAGAATATGGGAAGTTGGAAAGAACCCACAAGAATCATCAAAGTTCAACTCCTGCCTCTGCACATGACAGCCCCAAGAGTCACACCAAGTGCCCAAGAGTATTGTCCAAATGCTCCTTGAGCTCTGTCAGGCTTAGAGCCTGACCACTTCCCTGGGGAGCCTGTCCCAGTGTCCAAACACCTTGTGGGTGAAGAGCCTTTTTTTAACATCCAACCTAAATCTCCCATGACTCAGATTTAGGCCATTCCCTTGGGTCTTGTCACTGGTCACCATGCAGAAGAGATCAGTGTCTGCCCCTCACTTACCCTTGTAAGGATGCTGTAACTGCAGTGAGGTCTCCCCTCAGTCTCCTCCAGGCTGAACAGGCCAAGTGACCTCAGCTACCCCTCATACAATTCCCCACAAGGCCCTTCACCATCTTTGTTGCCCTCTTTTGGCTGTTTTATAATAGCTTTATATCCTTGTATTGTGGCACCAACAACTGCCTCCAGCACTTGAGGTGAGGCTGCTCCAGTGCAAAGCAGAGCAGGACAATCCTCTCCCTTGTCCAGCTGCCTGATGTTAAATTCTGCCTGATGTTATATAACCCCAGGACAGGGTTGGCCCTCCTGGCTGCCAGGGCGCTGACATCAGCCAGGACCCCCAGCTCCCTTTCCTAAGCACTTCTCTCATTGCAGCATCTCATTGCACACTCTGTACATACATCCAGGATTGCCCCATCGAGGGAGCAGAATCCAGCTCAGACCTGACCATGTGTAAAAAAGAACTGCCTGCCTTACAGAGCCTGATATTTCAGTCTCATGAGTCCAGTGAAGTTACACATGAAATTAAATTGACACAAGTCATCAGCGCTAGAAAAATGTTTGTATTTACTTCAGCTGCCAGATCCTGTTATTTTCCCAAATCAGCTTCCATGAAGCAACCTCTATATTAGAAATGTGTCCTTCCTTCACTTTTTTTCCTCCATATCTCTACTTTATCCTCTTTCAACTGCTAGTCCAGGGATCTCATGTGTGTTCTGTTGAAACTGATTTGACTCCCTGCGAATCCAGCATGTCTGCCAATCTCAATCTACTTCAGAGTAAGCCGTGAATTTGCTTGCTTAATTTTCAAACATGAAAATGGCTAGAAGGTCAGTTACCAATGAAAACTGAAGCAATTTGAATTTTCTAACATTATATTCATAATACCCTTTTTAGCTAATGCATAGCCTAATACTGTGAGCCTGGTTTACAGTGCAGTATCATCCTTAGCTCAAACTCTGGTTAAGTAAAGGAGTGAAAATGAAGACCCATTCCCAGCTCCTTTTCAAAATTAAAGCATTAACACTGTTGCAAACAGAGCTTATAGCTTCTTTGTAGCTGTGGAAACAGCAATATAGAGTAAAAGCCGGAGAGCCCATATATTAGATGCCCCAAGACAGAACCAATAAGTGGTATAAATGCATTCTATATGGCCTTTTGTAATTAGTAATGAAATGCCTGAAATAAATCCAAAGCCTTGCAGAAGTCAGCTTTCCTTAGAAAACCTGTTTTCAAATGGCATCATACTTCAGCATTCTTCAACTTTGTGAGTTCACAGCATCTGCTGCTTAAATATAACAGCACATATGGCAGCATCATTTTAGAAAGCAAAGTAAAAAAAGACTGAAGGAACTATTATGAGGACTGCTGTCATGCTCTTGGGGCACAATTGCAATCTTGTGTTCCCATACGGCACCACTGGAGAAAGAATGTGAAATTTTAATGGGGTAGATAGGGTCAAATACCATATAATAAACTGACTCAAATGTTCCCTTTTTGCACCCACATTTTATTAGCTCCAAATTAAATACACAATATAATTTAGGTCCTGTGGTTTTTTTCTTGGACTAAAGGATGTGCTTGAAGTTTAGTCTGAAGGCTAAGTGTTGTTTTCAAGCCTAAATCAGCATTCATGTAAATCCTAGCAAATGTTGACACTCTCTCTGGCAATCAAAGTGTGTAATTAATTTGTAGATCACCATAAACCACTTTTGTGAACTGGTATCACCATCTAACTATTCTTCCACTGGGCAAACAAGTGACTTTCATAAAAGATTTTTTTTATGTCTGACTCATATCAGAGAGGACTTGTATCTCACAGGGACTAACACATGCATCTGGAATTCTACTGATGTTTCATTACTGACAGGCTTTTATAACATGAAAAAAATGAGGGTGCAGTTATGCCCATTAGGGCACAGCCTCAACCCAAAAGAAGAAGCTTGCCCAAAAAGTTTATGAAGATATAATTCTTTAATGAATTCCTGGAAATACTATTTCAATTTAATGATAATAAAGAATGGCATTATCCCCATTCGAGAAGTTGTGTATCTTTAGGAGAATGTGAAGGAAGCTTATTCATCTCTTCTGTAAATAAAAAAACTATGGTCACTATACAGGGATGAAGCTTTCTTTCTGTCACTAACCACAGATAGTAATTTTCAAGGGTGTGCAGAAATTTTAAAAGAGAACAATTGGAAGTTCAAGGTCCTAAATGAGCTGAGCATTGGGAATCTTTACCAGAACCAAGCAGAAAAAAGTCATCCCTCCTCTTGGTCCATGGAATCTCATCTGATTTGCGCAGTGATGGCTATCACTTGTGTTCTTCCACAGCAAATGAGTGCATAAAAATATAATTAATGGCAAGAAAACAACACAAGGAAAGTCACTAGGAGATAGATATAGTCATGTACCTTCTCTTATGTTACTCACTTCTTGGATGTAAATTCAGTAGTGGGCAGTGGAGTTTCTTGTCAAAAAGCATTAGTGAACTGAGCAAGAATTTCAAAAAGAAAAATGAAATTTAGCGGCAACTACTTCACTTTGTTTCTTTTTTCTCTCATAAGCAACTTAAAACTGTACTTTTTCACTCATTATTAGGTTATTTTTAGGTTATTCTCAAGTAATTTTATAATAGAAAATAAAATCCCAGAGCAGCAGAACAGCATTTCATGTAATTACTGGTATGTTCCTCTTCAAACAATACTTGCATTTCCTTCTCTTTCTGTGATAGAATTGCATTAGAAAAAATTGATCTCCCTGCAGCTGTCTAAAAAACCCCTATTTTTACCACTACAAATGCCATGCTAGAAGTATGATTTCTTTAAGAACTATTTCTCATTTACTGGCTCTCCTCAGAAGTGTCATACTGACATTTTTAGCTCAATCAATCACATGTAGGTTCATTTAGAAAACAAGGGTTCATCCCATAGTCTGCTAAGTTCAAGAAGCATTTGGACAATGTTTTCAGAAACGTGATGTGATTCCTGCGCTGTCCTGGGCCAGAAGTTGGACTTAATGATTCCTGTGACTCCCTTCCAACTCAACAAATTCTAGGATTCTATAGTGTGATGTTGAACCTGGTAGTCATCATTAACGTGTAAACTAAATTCATTCCATCAGTCCACTCTGGAGATTCAGCTTGCAATGTAATTGGTCCACAATTTGGCCTGTAGTGCAGGAGACATACAGATACCTGTTTGTTTAAAAGGGGTGTGTACCTGTGATTTTTTTTTCCTCAGGCATATACATGAGACACTGTACACCTCAAGGGTTTATTCACAGGGTAATGTAATGATTCCAAAAAGGATTTGTTTGCATACAAAAAGGATTTGTTTGCATACCATCATCCCTGCAACTGTTGACCAAATATGGGCAGAGAAGGAGATATTCAGTGTCTGTGTCCTGCTTTTCTACATAAATTGGTACCCACCCGAGCATTTCTCAAGACCACAGAGCCTAGGACCATATTTTGATAGAAAAAAGTACTAGAAAACTGAATATGTTTCATTAATTCTCCAGAAGAGAAATTTAGAGCAGTTATTAGCAGAGAAAGTAATACTTTTTGTTTCAGTAATGATCTGAGGAAATCATATAACATCTTAAAAGAACACAGTATGTTTTTGAGAAATATCGAGAGCTGAGAATATTTTAGACTGCTTTTCTCCTTTTCTTTTTTACTACTTCACACCTCCTTCCTTTGATATATAAAGTTTGTTTTTTATGAATACAAAAACAGGAATTTCATGCTGTGACCCAGATTTCTATCCCTTCACATACGTTCCCCTGTGCATCAAGTTTAAAAGCTAAAAAGACCCAGAGTTTTGCATTAAATTTGCAACTTGGATTTTTTCTTTTCAACTTCCAGATTTTTTTGAAAATGAGTCATTTTGTAGCAAAGGGAAAAGTCACATTTTACAAATAAGGCCTCTATGGAAAAATGTTAGAAGAAATTCTGTGTTATAGACAAGGAAAACCAGCTACCTACATATCTTATGTGAGAAAGATCTTTATTTTAGTGTCAGGATCCTTAGCTTCTCTAGGTTTTATTATGATAAAATTAAAAGCCCATTACACTTCTGTTGCACTGCTCCAGAATAGACAGAGATTTTGAGACTGGGTTCAGCAAGGTAAAAAGGTTTAAAGAAAATTCAAGCTACAGTAGCAGATGAGGCAATAATTTAGCACAAAAGAGCAATATTTATAAAGTGATTGTACAGAATGCCTTTTTAAACTGTCCTACACCTATGATCTTCCATTAGCAGTCTTTCCTCTAGGCGTCTGTTGTGATTTCTTTCCTTCTGCTTCACATGTGACTGTACTTGTCACCTATCTTCTGAAACAGGTCTTCCAGAAGATGCTAAGCCACCTTGCTGGCAATCAGTTGTTGAGAGTTAAATAACTTTCCCCCTAAAGGATGAGCTCTGATTCTTAACAGATTTTTTAGAAATAGATAAACTAAATAGCAATCTTAACCCGATACATGAAGTTCCATGTGGTCTTTTCTTAAAAGGCACCAAATGCCTAAACATGGAATCAAAGTTTACTTGAGGGGTCTCACAGCAGCAGTCTTGTGTCTGTGTTTGTCTCAGAATGGGAACAGATGATTGAATTAAAAATCCCAAGCATTCCTTCAAGAACTAGAGCCTGTATCTTCAACCAAGAAACAGAACAAATGAGATTTTGTTTTGATCAAATGATAATGACACACTGTCTCCTTATTTTTAAGAATGGGGATTCTTCCATGCTTAAACAAAAAATAGTTTCCTTCTCTCAACACTTCACTTTGGTATTCTTTTGGAAAACAAACATCTTGTAGCTTTCTTTACAAAGTACATTTATAGAGAATAAATGACTCATTATATGTCAGTTCTGTTAATTTCACTTGGACTATTTATTATTTTTTGAATTTACAGAAAAGAAATCAGGGTTTGAATCTGAGTCAAATGAGTCACATTGCCTCCAAGACAACTAATAAAGATGCTCTGCTGTTTATGAAGAACATTAGAATTGGTATAAAAACTGCTCCTGATCTATAACTTTATTTTAGTGATTTTAGGTCGCTATACAAATCAGATTCTCACTGTTCTGGCTTCAGGCTTAATCTCTGTTTGCCACAAATATCCAGTGTCAATAACCTTGTTTTTTGTACTACACCCATATACTAAAGTGGTAAGCACATTGTAAGAATTTACACAAATAAATTTGTTTCTAAACTAGTTAGACTATTTTTTTCCCTTGGACAAAAGAATAAGTATAAAAAAATTGTTTGTCAGAACTGGAAACCATACATTGCCAGGGTTCTAAATGCTGCAGAGCCATTAGTGAGAGAATGCCATAGCAGTATTCTGCTAGGAAAGAAATCTACATCCTGCTTGTGTGGGTAATAGTTCTTCCATTAGAGGCAATATTAGAATTTCAGCTTTTGATATCTCCTTGTGGACCTCTTAAAATTCAAGCTGTGAAACAGCAGCTGATGCTTTACATACTATCACAACAGCCAGCAATATATGAAACTTGGAAACGGCATGCAAGGGAAATTAATGATGGGCTGTTAAGGGATATACAGTAACTCACGTTTGCATTACACAACATACAGCAAATTAAAGATGCCTTTCCTTTGTTGTGCTGGTGACAGAACAAATAAACATCAAGCAGCAATGCAGAATGGCAACATCTGAGATCACCTTTAATTTCTAGAGAGCCCAGAAAAAGGGATATTTTTATCAGTAGCGCAGAACAAGCCCAGAAAGTTACACTGATTAGTAGACAGAAAATGAGCTTCATGTCACCATCACTAGCCTAGAATAATAGCATATGGCACAGCAGATCCATAGCAGCAAAAGCCAGAGATAGATCCTGAAACACTTCTTTGTCAAATTAACAATTCCTAAAACCACAACAATAAGTGCATTTCTTTCTTTTGTGTCTGTGTGATTTTTCTATATTTTTGCATTTAATTACAAATAAGAAGAAATATATTACTTTTTTTTTGCTTTCACAAGGACTATCTTGCATTCATTTTGTCTCAATGCAAAGAAATCCATGTTGCTAAAGAACCAGGACATTGTAAGTACAGTGCAAATTGGGTAGATTTGAGGGCTGAGTATTTCTTTCTTAATATACCATGAGTTACAGTGTTTATGATAAGGGTGGTATTTCAAGTTATCTTTGAGAGTAAACATCTAGTGACTTCTGCTTCATATTTTGTTCTTAGGTGCTTTCAGGAAAAAAAAAGGAAATTTTCTATGGATTCTTTAAAAAATGTAAGTGCATTTATATGATTTTGTCTTAGTGTACTGTCAATTTCTGTTGCATGATCATGTCTTTAATTAAATCAAGTTTGACTTAATCATAAGTTTAGTTAACAAGAAATCAGATGCATCTTCACCTAAATCCCAAATACAATTTGTAGCCCTTCTTCAAAGTAAATTAGTGTTTCCTGTCGGAGCCTTTCAAAGTCTTCCACACTGACTTCCATTAGCATGCATTCCCCTCAATGGATGCATAGCTAGAGACAGGTGAATGCTCTCCCAAAGCAATCTCAGCCTCATTGGGGGAGTGATATAAATCAAGGAGCCTCAAACAGAAGGGCTGGTTATTAGAGCTCTTCTTAATACTGTTATTATTACTATTTTTGCAAGTGCTCAGTAAAAAGTGATGATGACAAGCTAAAACTCTTTATAAAGGTTGTGCTGCAGCAGCCATGAGACAGAAAATGCTGTAATTCTTTTTCTGAACAATGACACAGCATGACCATGAATTAAAAGTGTTCAAAGTCTGCCAAATGAGGTTTAGAAAATGTTACTATGCCTCACCAGGATTTCTGTAAACAATTTTGAAGCCTAAATTAATAGTAGGAGGAAGAGGATGGTGTGAGAGACTGATGTTCATGATTAATGGCTCAGACAATCAGCCATGTGCAAAAGCAGCGGTGTTTGCTGACAATGTGAATGGGATCAGCACAGGTGCAGGGCGTGTGAGCACCAGAGGGTGACAACAAAAAATCAACACTTATTTAGCAAGAACCTGGGGTTTGAGCCAGGTAAGGGAAGAGGCCAATAAGAAGCAGATCCTGCATGCTGGGATAGTGTTTTTTATCATGCCAGTGTCCTCTGTTGTGCAACTGGCTCAGGTGTGAAAACTCCGCTCCAGGGGAGGTATGGGGACATTCAAACATGGGCCCAAAGGGGTCCCTCCCTTCTGATGGGGCAAGACTGGCTCAGCTATGCTGACATGAGAAGCAGCTGTCATGTCTTCGAAGGGGTCATAAACCATCACAGACCCCTCAAGAGCCCTCAGATTCACTTCTGAAGCCTTCCACTAAAGGACTGCACCTGGTCCACAGTGTCACATCCTATAATGTAAAATTCCCCTCACCAGGGGAGGTAGATGGGTGTTCCTACATAAACCTAAGCATGTATTAAACCACTGAACTTTATGTTTCAGGGGCTTCCCCTCATCCCCAACAGATCAAGACTACAACTATCACTTTGATCAGTGGACATTAAAATTGCAGCAATCAAGTCTTGTTTCTGGATCAGTGGGTGGCAATACCACAGAATCAGAGAATATGCTGAATTAGAAGGGACCCACAAGGATCATCGTGTCCAGCTGCTGGCCCTGCACAGGACCATGCCCTAGTGTCACACCATGTACCGAAGAGTATTGTCCAAATGCTTCTTGAGCTCTGTCAGGCTGGTGCTGCAACCACTTCCCTGAGGAGCCTGTTCCAGTGCCCAAAAAACCCCTGGGTAAAGAAACTTTTTTTAATACTCAACCTAAACCTCCCCCAACATAAATAACTTTCTACTCTTATCCTTGCTTTCTCTTTCTTACTCTTTTTCTTCTCCCAACTTCTCAACATATATTGTAACCCAGACTAAAGAATTCCAGTCAATGCCTTACAAAGTGCCTTGTTGTGTCTGGATAAGTTAAAGTTGGCTAAGTTTAAGTTCATTAAGTGCCTTACTTTGCCTGGATGTTGTTTTAAAATTTGCCAAGTACCTTATTCTACCTTAATGTTCTACAGTTTGCAAGTAAATGTTTGTTCTAGAACCTCCTGAGAAGGTTGTTGTTTTTCCCATGCACCACCCAGAATGAATCAAACAACCTTCCCCTAAAACTGCCGAGTGGACAGGGGCATAACAGAGGGGACATAGTCTTGTATCCATGTACATAAGCAAAAGTTGTCTCCTGTCTGTCTGAATTCCTGTCTCATCACTTCACCTTGCTGCACAGCACAGCTGATGGTAACACCTCACCCTCCAGCCACGTAAGCAGGACATTTAGGTTTGTAGCACCATGGAAGAGTGCTCATACCAGTCAGCCCATAGCTGGTGCTCTAAGTGCAGAGCATTAGGGAGGAGCCTGACTCTCCATGTGCTGTCCCCTGCACTCATCCCCTAATTCCTCTATTTGGTTTCTCACCTGGTGGTTGGACACTAAGAGTACCCATATACCTCTTCCTGGTGGAGTTCCTGACAGAGCTACCCAAGGCAGCTGTAACTAAGCCAACTCTCAGAAGAGAAACACTAAGTCAGTTGGTGAGGTGCCCTACTTAAAGTTGATGGCCCTGTTTAAGAGGCAGCTCTTATTACCTCAGATTGTCTTATTAATAAAATTACACTACTTTCAGGTACAAGGACATACTGTCACTTCACTGTCTATCTCCTGCCCCATTTGTCCACAGACATATGTTCACGTTAAGGTTATTTAGAGCAGTAAGAACTGTCAATATTTTATTCTTTCTGCAGCAGAAATGAATGCACCGAAGAGATTTTAATGACTTAAACACTATGTCTCAAAAGATGGGCAATAGCTGTAACAGAGGGAAGACGAAAGTCAGGGTCTGAGAACATGAGGTTTGACTTCTATGACAAAACTGGCAAATAAATACCATCTTTCCACTGATCTATTCCTTCATGTGTGATCTCCCCCATCCTTGTTCTTAACCCCAGTCATAGTTGTGCTGGATAAAATACCCTGAGAAAGTTTTGTTGTGATTTCTTTTATGTTACATTTATAATCTACTTATCATAGGGTATTTTCATAACTTAAATTTCATAGAAAGATTGAACATGTATTTAAACTGTGTCTAAAGCTGTATGTTTAATGTGCAAGCATCAATTCAATAAATCTGTCAGAATCCACACTTGACACTACTGCTGCATCAAAAAAATAAAGCTATCCTACTCTAAATGACATTCAAACAGGCTAAATGATCCTTTTCCTGTTTCAGAGCAGGAATTCAAACCTTATTTGTTCAGGATGTCAAATTGCTGGCAACAAGTACTTGGCTTGGCACAGTGTAAATCCTGTACTTAAATTGAATGTGATACCTTTTGACTGAAAACATTCTGCCAATTTTTAAGGCACACACAACTGGGATTAAGAGGCACTAAAGGTGCATTACTTAAAGGTGTCACAAAAGAAAAGCAAGAACACAAAAGAAAAGTAAAACTAGACAAACTATTAAAGCACCACAGACTGGTCTGAGACATTAGGACATTGTGACTGGTTTGTAGTTGAGGATCCCAGAGTATGACCACTGTGCCTTATCTCGACATTTATCATGTAGTATAAATAGCTCCAAGACACACCTTCATCTCCCTCTTCATATAGTTTGGTCTGGTTAAATGCAGTCTTCTCCAGGAGCAGAACTAAACTCCCCACTCTTACTAACTCCCCATTCAGACATTAACATAAGAAAAAAAACCCAAACGCCCTGAGCATGCACACATCCACATACACACATATCGTTGCACCAAGAGTATTTACAGCAGTATCCCAAATTGCTCAAAAAGTATAGCTAAGATTACTCTTAAGCAAAACATAGACAAAAATGCTTAACTTTGACTTCTACACTGCCAATAGTCTACATAAAAACTAATCCTCTTAAAATCCATCAATCTGAGTTTCCTACATAGCCAATGGAAATAAGAAGGTATTTTTATGGAATTTTACAGTTTATCCAATCTGCTCTAGATATCTGTGTGAGGATGAGATGAACTGCACTCCAGAAGTATCTAATAATTTTCATAGCTTACCAAAGACCTCGCATCTGTGCAGATGATGGATAAGGCAAATGAATCCCACTTTTAATAGCTTAGTCCTACATGCAAAGCTTCCAGGTGATGCTCCTACCTGCCTCTCTAAAAATGTCTTCTACTGCACAAATACTTGTCCTAAGATTGGATTCCTATCTTGAATTATACCAAATGTTATAAAGCTCATGTACTTCCACCCCAGATCCCTCCGTGCTTCAAGGGCCTCCTCCATGCTCTTTCACAAGGGCTTTTAGTTCTGTACCCCAATGTGTTGAACTTGGCCTCCAAATCCTTGATAATAGGCAGTTTTATAAAAATTTTTTTTCCTTGTGAACATTAAACTGTCTCAGCTACAATAACTTCTGCAGCTTCTTTTAATGTAGCATGAAGTAAATTTAAGCAAAGAGAGAGACAGCCAGGTCTATGCATCACATCAGATGCTGAATAGGCCTTATGCTAGGTCTGAGAAGTGAAGTTCACCCTTTGGGAGGAATTTCTCTCAAGTCAGAAGAGAACAGAAGGAAACTCTGTTCTCTCTCTCCATACAACTATATTCCCCTTATAAACAAACTTTGAATGCGAGACACTCTGTAATGCCAAGACTTCCAATTTTATCACAAGCCCAAACACAGTGGATTTCCCCCACACACCCCCATTAAATCCCAGCTCCTGGAGTCATGTGAATACCGAAGGAGTTTCAGTTGTCTTATAAAAAGGTTGCATTTCTGGCCCACACAGAGGCAGAGGAAACCCTGCAAATGTGACCCCATTGCACCCTAAACACTCAAAACCAGAAGGCAAATAAAAGGAGCCAAGTACATTCAGTTGCATGATTTTCAGGCCAATCTCATGATTATTTCAAGCCTGATTCAAGATTTTTGGATGGTTTGGGTTGGCAGCACCGAAGACTTCATTATAGTTTCAAAGACTATAAAAAGAAAAAAGTTTCCAAGCTGTATAATTATCAAAATGATGGAGAGTCTGAAATACAGCAGGAATGACAAGAACACTTGGGCCAGCATTTTCAAATGGGGCCTGATAGAGCATGCTTCAGCTATTTCATTGCCACATCCCGACACAGTGGACCTGATTAACCTAAATATAGCTCTCGCTGGAAATCAATTGGCTTAGGCAGGAGTTCAGCGACACAGGTCGTTTTCTTGACAACTGCCAAGGGTGAATTTCACCCTGAGAAAGTCACACAAGAGGAGGGAAGGATTGCTGACCTTACTCAGACTGTGTCTTGAGAAAGCAATTTGTACAATGCAGGACAGAGGTTTATTCAAAAACATGTGGAAGTGATTTATGGATTCTGTTGAAGCTTTCTGGTATTAAAGCATTGAAATAAGTGCTACTCCCATATTTTCGTTGTAATAAGGGATATATTATGATGTTTCATCTTTAAACAGGATAGGCTTTGAACTAGTTTCCTAAATTCCATCGTCCTTTTATTCTTCTTTTCTGTTCTGCATTTCCTTGATTTTTCTTTTTTTTTTTTTCTTGATAGTCTAAGCTTTGGCTACAAGGCAGGCTTCAGAGAATAAGGAAGTACATGCTCTATATATTCTTATTTGGCAAAAACTTTCGGTCCCTCTCCATGTTGACTTTATTGCTCCCCAAGCAGTTCCACTGACATTAACAGGCATCTCCTAATGCCAGTGTGACTGTAATATGGAAGAAGAAAAGGAGAGTGAAACAGACGAAGAGAGCCAGGAGGTAATTTAAAGGATGTAATGAGACAAACAAAAGCTTGTAATCTTTCCATGGGTTTTTCCATGGTGACTTATTCCTTCTTTTATTTAAGTCAGTGGGAAAATTCTGACTGATTTCAGCAGCAATAGACAATAACCATTATTATGATATTGCATTGCCATATTGAAATTCCTATCTATAACAGAATTGTTTCCCTTTTAAATTTAACTCTTAATTCAGTACAAACAATTCTACACTAATGACAAAATTCACTGTGGTGTTCATGCACTTCCTCAACTTTAGTCACACAAGCCGGTCCACTGTTTCATTTTAAGGAAACTCACCCTCAAATCAGCTGTGGTCATCACCAAAATTAGAACCCTTTTTGTTTATTTTAAATAAATATATGTGCACAAACTACTCCCTCATCCCCATCAGTCTGCTGCCACGCAACACCAGAAAGCACAACCCAGAGCAAAATTGTTCTTGGTGGCAACACCAAGTAAGCAGTTTGCATATCACCAGTGAGAGAGAAAAAATGGAAAGATACAGGAGTTCATGACTTTTCAGGGCTGGAGATCCAGCATCAGTTACTTAATACCATGTACAGAGGAAAGTCTCTTCACTTATTTATTTACTTTGGGGGAAGGGGGAGGGGGCGAGGGGCTCCTTCAGAAAACCTGCAGGCAGGAGGCCCCAGATGGTGGGGGGAGAGGGCGTGATTTCACTTACAGGCGTCCTGGTAGTTATTCTACCTTCTTGAAACATTTTCCTGACAATCTTCAAAAGCAAAGTCCCAATTTGCATTTTTAATACTGTAATGCAATACGCTGTTACCGGGAGACACCCCTGAGTGTTATTACTTATCACTGGGCCATTATAAACAATCATGAAAGATTACAGTTGATCTGCCTGGCCAGATGCATTCTTGAAAACCCAGAAAGAGGGTTAAATGAGAAACAACATATGTAAAAGATTCACAATCCTATATTTCAAATAAGAAACATGTCGGGAGTGGAAAAAAAAAAGCCAAAGAGCATAGTGGTTAAAGAAAAACTGAAAGAAAAACACATAATTGCTTTTAGTCTGTCATTTCCCCCCACAGAGTAGTAAATAAGCGCTTTTGATACATAAAAGCCGTTATCAAACAGTAACAAATTAGTTCTTCACCATCTGTGATCCACGCGAGGGGGGTGACAGTTATAGGCAAGATTTTAAAATATGAAATCAACTATTTATGAACTGGTTTCAGAGTCTTGCTGTCTACTTTGCCTCTTGAAACTTGGCCACAAGAAAGAGATGAGTTTTCGAAGCTAACAAAAAACAGCCGTTGTGGTTCCACTCTTTAAATGATGCTAATTGCTGGCTGACATTTGTAAACAAGATGTTTCCTTTCCTACCATTGCCTACTACAGCTCAGCCTCACTTTCAAGAACAATATCTCACATGAAAAAAATCATTACTCTGACCTTACCAAACCCTATTACTTTGAACTTCTTTATGTTACACTTGGTTGGCCCGTTATTTCATGCTAGACCCACTGCTTCAGAAATATTGCAACTTAGATCTTATTTCTTTCTTGGTTCTTTGCCTTCCTGCTTTCTTTCTTGCCCTCCTTCTCACTTTCTCTCAGGCAGGCACAGTTTCTCGCTTTCTTGCTTTCTGCCTGTCTTCTTTTCCATCTTTTTCTCTCTCTCCCTCTCTCCTCTCTTCTCTCTCCCATTCTCTTTTTTCTGCTTCTTTTTCTATATTTTCTCTTTTTTTTTTTTTCTTCCCTGCAGAAGCACCTTCCTTTGGAGCTGAATAGATGAACAGATATTTCAGCTCCTAATTTTAGTAAGGGAAGTGCCAAATTTTTCACAATGTGTACCTATATATTAATGGACAAGTAACCCTAACTTAATTTAGGAGAAGGAAAAAACAACTAAAACCTACTCATTCTTTACTCGTGCATCTAGCATTTCTCTTTTTCTTCATTCCTCTGTACAAAAAGGGTGTTTTACTGGAGCGAAAACAATTGAATTTCAGAGAGATGGTGGTAATTTGTTTCTGCTTGGGAAGTGAGTGCTTTTGAAAAATGAGTTTGAATTGATCTAGGGTTTTTTCCATCTCCTCAATGGAAGAAACAAAAGAGAATTAAAAGCCTGAAATGTAAGGAGAGCCCATTACTTAGAAACTGCTGAGAATGGTTAGTATTATTTTTTTGAAAACAATGTTTTTTCTTGCAGTTTGGGGCAATATGAAAAGGAAAAATATTGCATTAACATGCTGGGGATTGCTGCATTTCATGGGACAATCCACTGCCTTTACAGTGTACATTTTTACTTTCCATGAAATACAATGGACATTTCAGCAAGAATACAAAAGTGAAAAAGGATTGACCTTATTCCCACAATCCCACGTCCATTGACTACACTGCCAAGAGCTCTTTCATTTAGATTAAGAGGCTTTGACTGACAACAATGTATTTCTCTGCTGTCATCATTTTCTTCCAATACAATAAATTATGTACATGTGGTAAATAAAAAAGAATATACAAAGAAACAAATTTAGATGCATCTGCTTCGGTCCTTGAACAGAGGAAGAAATACACAGTGGCTTAGGTGCCCTAGGGTAACTGATAATTGAATTATGTGAATTATATTAAATAAGCTGAATTTTTCACTAAAATTTCAGCATCTGTAGTGGCATCTATCCCACCAAATGTAAGCATCTATAATGCACAATAAGCATAGGAGCCACCTGTTTAAACCCAGTGGATGCAGATTTATCACATGATAACACATCAATATCACTGAATCTGTGACTGAGATAGGCAAGCAAGCAGAAAATTAGTAGAAAAAGAAAAATGTTTCTACAAGTATTCAACCCAAATAAAAATAGGTACTAAACACAGTATACAAACTGGTTTTCTTTCATTAGAAGAGGAGTGTGTGTCAAATGCAAGTGTGGATGCCCAGCATTTAGTGAAATTAATTATCTCTCTCCCTACAGTCTTAAAGTGGTGTTAGGTAGAGTCTAACTGACCTCAATCTATAGCAGTAGTGGCCAACAATTTTTAATTCCAGCATTTTTAAAAGTAAAATGGAAAGATTTCCTTCCAATAAATGCACAATCACCTTGCTGGGTTATGAAAAATGTTCAGTCTACATTCCTATGATCAAAGTCTTGGTAGCACCAGCAGTAGGGTAACAACAGCATTAAAATGTAACCCTTTCAATTCCATTCTGATAAATTATTTTAGATACCAATATTTTGCTTTTATGACAAAATTCGTCTAAGGGATCAATATATTTCTGTAATGGCAACATATTGTCATCAAGGTGCAATTTAAATTCACTGCATACCTTGTTAGAATAGTCACGACTCAGAAATGAAAGGGCTGGTAGGCTGCAATCTCAGCTGGAAGCAATTTGTACTGGTAATTTCAGTGCTCCTGGTATTTATAATGATGCTTCTGAAAAGGATATAGCATTCTTTATACTTGCACCATTTAAAAAAAATCATATTTTCAACTTTTTCTCCATTTTCAAGAGTTATCTGAGATTTCTCCAATAATTCAACTATATCTCTCTGATTCCTCCAGTACTATTCATTCTCCATTTCTGCAATACATGAGTGGGACTCTACTGAGGCAGTAATGACTTTTGCTGGCTTCCAGCTGTTCCTGTTTGGTCTCAGGTGGCCTGGCTACCAGCCTGGACAGCAGTTTTCTATGTCTGTCATAACATTTCTGTTTCTTTTGCCTTTCAGCTGCATTTGGAAATTTGGTATTTGCTCAAGTTTAATTCTTGTGAAAAGAACAGCCAATTAACATCTGTTAAGGGGTAGGCACTCTTAGTTCTTTTCTTATATTAAGCAATGTAAAGGACATTTTTTCATCTCTGCTTTCAGTTTCTTTGAATATATAACTGAATAATAGTGTTCAATAGGATAAAGTCAGTAAAACACTTAAAGAGATGCTTAACTTCAGTATGAGAATAGCTGCAGCAGCTTCAACAATTTCAGTTATTTTCCTGCTTTAAAAACTCTTTGCTTTTTAAAAAAGCTAATATCTGTGGTTTCCCATGCAGAGCAGATTTCATTGTTTCATTTTGCTAAGAACTAAAGCTTCCTTAGAGAAAAGTGTATAGCCCAGTTAGGCACTTTGCTCAATATTACTGTTCCTAATGTCTCAATAGTTTTGAAAGAATTTGAGGAATAAAACCAGACCAGAGTTACTATATTAGGCAACATAGCCCATTTTCTATACATTGATCTTAAGCCACAGTCTGTTTCTTTGGGCAGATAATGTGTGCATTATATACTTGTGTATAGTATACATACAGTAAATATATGTATCATTATATAGATATATACAAGCAGTTCTAGAAGCCCCTTCACTTGCACAGGCTGTTCTATACAGAGGGAAAGAACAGAAAACCACTTTTCAGGAGCACAAATGGATGCTTCATCAAGTGCTTTAAGATTTAATCAGAGTGCCAGGCTGAAGCAGGATCATCACTGATGAGAACATATTGAAACTCCTTAATTAATCTGTTTTCTGAACCACATGCAGATTGTTATCTGTGAATACGTGATCTGATACAATAACTAAATATATCTTCAGAGAAGCAAGTAATGTCCTAAAAGTTTTGAAGTAAGCAATCACAATAAGTAATAAATAATGACAATATATTTATGTCAGTGCTAGTGATGGATTACCAAATTATTGCGCATACATACCAGACTGGATTTAGTTTTCATCATTGCAAGATTATAGAACTGAACTGGTTTAATCTGGACCCACAAGGATTCTCAGGTACTGTTTTTGTAGTGCTGATGAACAGTCAGTCTCCAGCTTGTACTGGTGCACAGTATAGGCAGTTTCCCAAGTGCAGGGCTTAATGTTTGCTTCTGTTGAACTTCATGAGGCTCCTGTTCTTGGAGCCTGCTGAGGTTTTTCTGCACAGACAGTTTCAGTCTTGTTTTCCAGTCATCAGTCTCACTGCCCCTGCCTGGTGTTGCCCTCACACATGCTATCTGTATGAAGACTTTACCAGCTCTTCTATCAAACACGAAGTGACATTAGCCTTTAAGCTCTCTCAAGACTCTTACATGTATCCTGTCAGGTCCTGTGAGCTGGTGTATGTGTGTGATCAGCTCACCTAAGTATCCCTAAGGAGACCCTCTCCAAGGCTTCAATGTATTTCCATCTTCCACAAATCTTCCTTGGCATGCAGATTCAAGAGACCTGGAGAAAGACCTTTTCTGCGAAGGCTCTGAGCACCTCATTCATTTCCCTGCCCTCACGAGCAGCTCTACACCTGCCCCGGTGTTTTCTTCACTGATAACAAGTCCTGTAGAGGCCATTCATGTTGACCTTTTCATCCTTCACCAATTTCCACTTAGCCAAGGTCTGGCTTTCCTAACTCTCAAAGTGTTTGGGTATATTCCTCCTTGGTCACACTTCTCCAGTTTCCACCTCTTCAGGTCTGCTTTTGAATTCAGTTTTAGTTCCCCATTCAATCAAGCTGGTATATTTTACAGCAGGGTGGATTGTTCTTGTGTTTCAAGGGAATTATATATAGGTCATCAAGCTTTTAATGGTTCCTTTGCTCTTCAAGGCATCCTCATAGGATCCCACTCATCTTCAAATATCAGTTATTTCATTTTATAACTTAATCTCTTCAAAATGTGAGGTTTAGCAGCTCAGTAGCCAAAATTTCTTCAGCTAGTTAACTTACAGCCTGTTCTGAGATATCTGGCATGTTTTCAGGGTAAATAAATGAGCTGCATAGACATATCAGTGGGGAACTGCCTTTTTCCTTAGGCTTCTCCATCATGTAGAGTAACTTCTCAGTGTCTCATAATTGCTTTAAAATTCTGACAATTTTGAAGCTCTGCTATGTGAATTTTGTATTTAACATTCTTGCACCAAAAAAGCAGGGAATTGTTTTCTATACTGCTAACAGAATCTGCATGTGTTTATTAATTCCTTTCCATTTAGCATTTAATGTGGCAGTTGCAGATTTTCTGCTTCAGCATTAGTAGTTGAATTCCACATGAAGATAAAGGCAAAATACTATAAACAAACTTCAGCTGCCTTATGATCTATTTGGACACAAGAGTTTTACTCCTTCCATACATACAGATGAAATTAACTACTTGCAAGCATCAAGATTTTTCCAGCCTTTCTTAATCATCTTTCCAG
The DNA here is from genome assembly GCF_901933205.1 of Camarhynchus parvulus. NCBI lineage: Eukaryota > Metazoa > Chordata > Aves > Passeriformes > Thraupidae > Camarhynchus > Camarhynchus parvulus. The sequence continues at coordinate 79,022,817 of NC_044573.1, read as the reverse complement.
GAGTTAAGTGCTGTCCTTATCTAAATGTCTCTAAAATCTCTTCCAAAACCTTGACCCAGTCAGTTGGTGAATTCTGGCTTCAGGCCACATTACACCATCACCAATTAGTACCTTTCTCCTCCAGATACATTTTTGCTGTCTAGGGAACTATCTTGGTTCAAAAAACAATATTATTGTATGTGTTTTCCAAAACACCTGTTTAGCCAGATACACCTTATTTCGGCTACTACCTGAAACACAAACTCTAACCATTTAAAATCAAAATACTAAAACTGCAGTAAGAGTTAGACTGATTTGAGTGGCACCTAAAGCTGCATAAAAAATAACAAGCCATGCAAGTCGTATTCAGATAAGTATTTAAACAGGGTGCTTATGTTTATTTCATTGTACTTCTTGCAATGCTTGCCATTCTTTGCTTAGGAAATGATGCAAATGCCATAAGGAAAACAAATACCACAGTGTGATAAACAGCCAATGTTTATTATAATTTCCTTTCTTTGAAAAAGTTATTTTTTTCTTAGAAAAAAAATATGCAGTAATGATCCAAAACAGTGTAATCTTGCTCTACCACAAATGTTGAATGTTGAGTGTGTTTTAAGGGCCCAATCTAATCATAGATGTTTGAGTATACATATGACAAGTCTTTTTCCAATATTCTCAGAAATATATTTCTTAAATTGCTTCAGTATGCAGTCTGTATTTTCTATAAGTAAATACAAAGTGTGTTACACACAAGCAATGCTTAGAAATTTTGCAATCCAGCAGTTCATTACATGATACCAATACAGAATTATCCCATAAATAGATCTTATTGGCTTTAAGGAGGTAAATTTTAAAGTTTGAGTATTTGTGCTCAGTTCAGATGAGCACCAGTCAATTTGGTTGCTTATCTGAATACTCTTGTATTTGAAAATTTAACTGGAAACCTTAAAAGAATCTAAATACTCCCTGCTCTAAATCAAGCCTGAAATGTCTTGAGCACTGTCTTTGTTGTGGTATTTGGGTACTTGCTTGTCTAGTCTCAGACAGAAACCAGAAATGCAAAAGCTTGTAAAAACTAGAAGAATGGAAAATTTGTTAACAAAACACTTAAAAATGTATGATTGTTTGGAGGTCTGAGGCACATAGTTTAGGACATATGCCATTTATCTATAAAAGAAATGTTCAATATTCTACTTCTAAGATTTTGATCCTCAGTGAAGTGTACTACATAATATGCTTAAAATAAAGATATTTGTATATAATTATAAGCTATTTGTAAGAGCAGAGGTCCATTACATCTGCATTATATTTATTTTTATTATATTTTCAATTGTGAAATTATGTGAGTCAACAAAAGATTCATTCACTGATAACAATGACAATTACTCTTTAGAAAGGGGGAAGACAGAAGAAGCATTGCGAGAGAATAATCTGCTTCTAGAAAGGTTTTTAGCTGCCCAGATTTTAACAATTAAAAACAATGACAAGCTGCTGTAGATCTTGAAGTCTGATCCTTGTCTGTATTTGGCGGACAAGTCAGAGTGCCTGGTTCTACCAGATTATCCAAGTAGCACTTGACATGGATGGGAGAAAGTGTTAACCAAATAGGTGAAGAAAAAAGCAAGTGTAAGAGGTACTGAAGCACTGCTGTTTGTTCGTAATGAGTTTAGAGGGAAGCTTACCCAGAAGCACACATACTGAAGAATGCCAGGGCTCCAGACAAAATATTTCCCTGGTTTCCCAATACCATATACCCATACACAGATAAACAAATGCATTGACCTTTCTAGTATTAGGGGGGGAAAAAAGGCCAAATCAAAATTTTCGAAGCGAAAAGTTATACTTATGAAATGCTTTTACTGAAGAATATAGGGGAAAAGAAAATAACTGTAGTTAAAATATATATTAACCAAGACAGCAAGCTCAGTGTTTATGTCCTCTGATGTTCCATAAAGATTAAAACTCTTCTTTCTACAGAGTCATGTTGCCATTTGCCACTTTAGCACTGGGAAACAGGACTTCTGACATACTGGTGGATCAAAGAATTTCTTTTAAAACTACTGGCTTAATTAACAGAAATATTCATAATATTTATATTGTGATGGTATAAATAATGAAAAATTATTACTCATTAATACTGCCAAATGACCCTGGGTGGAAGTCCAATGATAAAATTTTAAAGTATCAATTTTTAGAAATACCCAATTCCCATTAAAAAATGTTTATATGTCTAATGTTCATCAGCTAAATGAACATAATATGTCTAATGTTCATCAGTAAATTCAATACTTAGGTCATTGCAAAGACTTTTGGAGTTTTTGCCACATCAAGGCCCCCTTGAATCAAATTCAATTTTTTAAAATATTTCACTTATTATTTTGTCTTTCAAATCTAAATGCTCAATTCTTCATCTATGCTGTGTGTACTGCAGTCTATCACAGGTCCACTGCTACCCTGTACTTCTGAGCAAATTCCATACCTTGACCCCAACTGGAGAAGTATTATGGAGGCTTAGTAGGAGCTCCCTGTGGAAGAGACATGATCAGTGATGTACTTTAACATCTCAAAAGTAAATTTTGGAAGCAAAGGAAGGAATGTGGTCCTATAGATAGTATAGAGGAATGAGGAATGGGAAGAGAAAAGAGGAAAGAGAAAAGAGAAAAGAGGAAGGGGAAGGGGAAGGGGAAGGGGAAGGGGAAGGGCAGGGCAGGGCAGGGCAGGGCAGGGAAGGGAAGGGAAGGGAAGGAAGGAAGGAAGGGAAGGAAGGGAAGGGAAGGGAAGGGAAGGAAGGGAAGGGAAGGGAAGGAAGGAAGGGAAGGGAAGGGAAGGGAAGGGAAGGGAAGGGAAGGGAAGGGAAGGGAAGGGAAGGGAAGGGAAGGGAAGGGAAGGGAAGGGAAGGGAAGGGAAGGGAAGGGTTAGGGAAGAAAAGAAAAGAAAAGAAAAGAAAAGAAAAGAAAAGAAAAGAAAAGAAAAGAAAAGAAAAGAAAAGAAAAGAAAAGAAAAGAAAAGAAAAGAAAAGAAAAGAAAAGAAAAGAAAAGAAAAGAAAAGAAAAGAAAAGAAAAGAAAAGAAAAGAAAAGAAAAGAAAAGAAAGAAAAATGTTTTTTCCTAGGATTTTTTTTTTCTGAAAAGCTACTGACCAGTCAAGGCCACATTGGTACTTCCCAGTCTATTGCTCAGTTGAGAAAACACATGGACATATGAAAGCAATGCATTGACAGTACACTGACAGCACTGCTGTCCTCTGTGCCTTCACAGAGTCTCTATCTGTGCATTAAAAAAACAGTTCAGGATCCATTGCTACAGATTAGGATGAGCAAGAGTTCCATCACAAGCATGGATATGGCTCCCCATGCTTCGTGGCCATGCTCACCAAGGCTTGATTTGCAGCCCTACCTGCCTGTTCTACATGTGGGTTCTCTGGTCAGAAACCTCTTCCCTGGTTTTCAGCCACACTCCAGTCCCAACGATAAGAGGAAACAGGCACAAACTGAAATGCAGGTGCACTGTGTGAGCACAGACAAACATCTTTTTATTGGGAGGGTGACTGAGCACTGGAACAGGTTGTCCAGAGATGTCATGGAATGTCCATCCCTGGAGATATTCAGAAGATGTATGGACATGGTTATGGGAAACAGGGTGTACCAGGTCAGCAGAGGACCTCCAGAAGTTTCTTTCAGCCTCAGCCATTTTGAGGTTCTATGATTCTGTGTGCAACATGATCCTTCCTTGCACCTCTTTCCAGCACAGACTGATAATATGTGCTTGTCACACACCCAACCCGAGTCCTGTGAAGTCATTTTCAGCTGAAGCCCATGTCTGTCACTAACTAAACTTGACTGACTAGGCTTTTACCCTCTACCTTCTTTGAAGCAAGTCAGGTTTTAGGGTGTTTGGTGTTATGAGACTCAAACAAGTTAGAAGGTATTCTTTAGCCTAGATAAATCTTGAGGTTAATATTGCATTCAACCTAATGATCATTGCACTTAATACTTGACACTTACTTTGTAACCTAATAGGAATAAGGACAGTTTTGAAAAGCACAACTTCATTGTCCCCCAGCTGGCCAAAATTTTTGTCATCAAAAGTGTTTTTATATATACAAAAGATAGAAACCACATGATATTGATTGTCACATGCTGTTACATGAATAATTTCCAAATTAGGAAATTTTCTCAGCATTCAGCATTTCCACCTCTTTCCCTTCTATATTTTAATGGCCTTCTGTGAGGTATGACACTTCCTTGTTTTTAAAGATGAAACAAAATATTTCATCCCTTGCCCATTTTAAGTTCCTTTACTTCCTGCAAATCTGATGTATTTTTAGTGTCAGTATTATCTTTTTCTGTAAGAGTCTAACAGACATTAATAGTTAATTCATTTCTGGACAAATTCTAGAAACCATGAAGAGCTCACTGTGTCCCATAAGTAAAAAAATAAGAGATATGGTAAAATTTCAAACATAAAATTCCACTAAAGGTTCAGTGTCAGTATTGCTGTAACATGTCCTCTATTACTTGCTTGTGTTTTACATCTATTGCAGGGTTCTGATCTTTTTTTGTTACAATTTTGTACAAATGTAGCAAACCCTGTGGATTATGTAAATTGAGATGTTTGTATTTAGTTATGAGGAAAGTTAAAATTGAACTAGTTAATTATGTCCAGATCTTTCTTTCTTTATTTTCACGATCATTCTTCATGCAGCATATTTACTACCTTTTTCAACTCAGAGCCCTGAGTGAACATATGTTCCACCGTAATTCATTTCTAAAGCATTTATAGCTATGTAATAATTGACATGCTATTTCAACAAATAATTTCTACCATATGTATTTTTCTTCTATCAGAATATACATACAGTTAAAGGAGTCATATATTGGTGAAGAAACGCAATGTAAATGTCTCTCTTATCAGTTAAACTAAAAATGCTGTGGGTTCATTTTGGCCTTCAAGTTACAAAAGTACATTGTCAGTCCCTACAGCAGCATCAACATGCATGTAAATATTAAAATAAAGCCTCTCTCAATATTTGAATCATCATTGAATTTCATTGGTTTTTTTTAATAATGTTGTGGTAGAAATACTTTATCACCTTTTAATTCATAATAAACAAATATTTTTCTTGTCTGAATTAAATTAAAATTGGTGATTAGTTAGTTGGAGAGCAAGAGCTCAGAATCAGGACCCTTTACCATGTAAAGGAAAGAAAATCCTAAGGGAAATCCTTTACTGCACACAGTAAAGCATTGGGCTGGCTGAAAAATACTGAATTTCAAACGGTTTTAATGGAAAGTAAGACTTTTCAGTAGATATGCTGGCCAAAAAAAAAAATCCTTTTTACACAGAACTATCAGCTGGTCTGCAGGCTAGAGCTAATCCAGCAGTATGCGCATCATACTGTAGATACTAAATCTTGGCGACAGAAATCTTTGTGATAGGATTTATTGTTCTTGAGCAATATATCCCACGATACTCTTTGACACTGGAGTTTATTTAATAGGATCAGTCCCAGATTCTTTCTTCCAGACTCTCCTATTTCATTGCTCACAGTGGGTTCTTAGAAGTTCATTTTCTTACATGTGACTTCTTCATAAATATGAGACAGAAAGGTCTTATTTTATTTGCCATCTGTTTATACTCCTTCAATGTTCCTTTTCTACATTAACTTCCACATCTGGTTCCACACCTTCTATAGCAGGCCAAAATTATGGCCACATCCACTACCTTCACAACCCTCTCTCAAATTCATGAATTTATCCACAGTAAAAATTGCAGAGTAACAGTGCAATTTGAAGTCTTTGGGGAAGTTCATTCCTTTTGGGTGCTTTGACTTCAAGCATCTTTCCATTTTTACCAGACTGAGGAAAAATTTGGAATATATGATTACTTCTAGGAGTTACCATACCAATATTGTCCTTGTATCCCACTTGAAGTGTGGGGCATGTGCCAAGTGCCATGCGCTGTCCACTGTGAGGATATGTTTAAATGCAGAGGGGTTTGCCCACAGAAATGTGACTGAGATCTATGACTCACTTCATGTAATTTCTGAGAATAAACAGTTTTTACATGGCTATGATTTCCCACCCTTGTTAGCTGAGTCAGATTTTCAAGGGTGGCCTAGAAATAAGCATGCCTACTATGCCGAGACCATCAAGTTAGAAAGTCCCTGTTTCCTTCTCCCACCATTCATTGTAATTGTTTTGGATTCTTTTGACTCTGATTAAGTGAGACTACTAAAATTTTGAAATCTGACTGCTCATGGCTATTCTTTTCAAAGCTCTCAGTTTTGTCAAATTTTTATTCTAATCCTCTTTTCCTGAAAGCTAAATAATGACGGGTCCCTCCCACTGACCTCTGCCCTTGTGTGCCTCACCCCAATGCTGTTCATACACGCTGCCCATGTGAAAAAATACAAAGAGATTTGAAGCAGAGGTTAGCATGTCAGGAAAAAGTGTTTGATGGAATAACTTGACTGAAGGTGGTCAGCTGCATCAGCAAAACACCTGAGACTCTGAGCATATTCATTGTCCACTCCCTTTGTGTCCCCTGTACGCCTTCCAAGCATTTGAGAGCTGCAGTCATATTACCTGAGCTCACTTTTCAGACACACACTACAGAGGTTCCAACGTTGTAACTGAGCAGCTCCTTCACCACCAAGGGGTTATCCTGATGAAATGTTACTATTTCCTGGTTTAGGCTTATAGTTTTAGTAGTTTCATGCCGCCACTATTTCTATAGGATAATTTTAACTCCATAGCCAGCCTTTTTCTGGAAAGTATCAAGGCAATCAAGGTACCTTTTCATTGCTACTCAAAATAAACAGTCTATACTTTCTAGGAGTTTCTCAGTGTTTTTTTCGTTCCTTAGTGATTTCTAAACTTCTCAGTTTTCTTTTTAATGCCAAAACAGATTGCTAGACTCTGGGGCATTAATTGCACCCTAGGTACCAATCATTTTTAAAAAACCTGCCCACAGATGTTGCAATGAGCATTGCAAAGTTCCATGAGTACTTTAGAAATGTTGGCCTTTTTTCAGAATCAAGCAAAAAAAATCTGACCATGGGATCTTTTGAAATATTTACCTTCACACATTGCAAAGTATATTTTCACCTCCCTGGGAAGATTTTGAGACATGCTGCATATATATGTGTATGGATATATATATATATATATATATATATATATACACATATATATGATCTTCTAACGCCTCCATTCAATGTGTGTTGAAAAAGTACAGCCTGTTTCTTACTTCTCTGAGTTTATCATAGGAAAGGGGGAAGAAAAATAAAGACTCAAAATTTTTGCTTTCAAGAGAAAAGAATATTTATGACATTGTGGAAACAGGAAGGAAGGAAGTTCTCCTTCATTCACTCAAAGGTAAAAAAGCTGGTTTTGATCCTGACAGCTTCTAATATTTAGAATCACAGAATCATAATTCCTATGCTAGATGAGGAATTAATTCTGTGATTCCTCGACAAAATTATTTTGATTGAGAAAGATGCTTAAGGTCACCATGTCCAATTGTTCACCACAGTGTACCCAAAAGCCATATCCACAGGTTTTTCAAAAAAATTCCAAGGATTCCACCACTTCCCTGGGTGCCTTGTTCCAACAGCTAACCACCTCTTCAGCAAAGAAATTTTCCTAATACCCAATCTAAACCTCCTCTGTGGAGCTTAAAGACATTTCCTTTCATCCTGCCACTTGTTAGGAGATCTGGCTACACCCTCCTTTCACGCAGTTGTAGAGAGTGATAAGGTCCTCCCTGAGCCTCCTTTACTCCAGGCTAGACAACCCCAGCTCCTTCAGCTTCTTCTCACAGGGCTTGCACCTCATTGCCACCACTAGCAAAAGCAATAGACAGAAAAAGACAATGAGCAGATTGATAGCTCTACATCCATAGAGCCCTCACAGCCAAGCCCCAGTTAATCACGTTACCTGTGAGGTTATTAACACCATCTGCAGTGACCAGATGAATACAGATGACTGAGTGAAAAGATCAATTTCAAATACATCCTGCTTTGTTTTCTGTTGGCAGCCAATTATTTTCTACCCTAGTCTGGCAGTGTTTTCAGTAATAATAAAACTATCTTAGGGAATGAGTGTTTCTCAGCATTTCACAATAATGTGAGATCTTTATCACAATTAAGCTTTGTGAACTGAATCATATTCCTTCAGCTAGCTCTACATGATATTATGTGAATTACAGTAATACAGGTATAATTTTTTAAAAAATACTTTGTAACTATTCTTCTTTTACTTTCTGTAATTTTTTGAGTGCTTTCTTAACACACACTAGTGGAATTATTGTAGAAATCCATGGAAATATTGTGAGGATATGATGTATGCTAAAAACGTGCTCAAGTAATTTCTGGGTATTATATTTTCATAAACTAATCTCTTGTATCATAAAGGGAGCAATTTTCACCTTTTTATACAGGAAAATATTACATCAAAGATTTGTGATATAAGATCTGAATTAAGTTTTCTCTTTTATGGAGGATCCAACTAGCTTTGTTTTGTCAGTTTGTCCAAACCAATGTGTTTGAAAGGGAAATTCAAACTTAATATACCATTCTTTTGTAGACTTGACAATGTTTGGCCCTCAGCTTTGAAAACAACACGTTTTCTTGGAAAAAAAATGTTTTCAGAAGTGATACTTTTAAAGTGATATTGAGACATCTCAAAAATACTTGGCATTAGCTAAGCTCTGCTCCAATTAAAGTCAAAAGATGTATTAACACCGCCTCCAACATGCACTGAATAGAGTCAGAAAGTCTCACTTTACAAAATTTTATTCAGAGTTTATAAAAATATTCAGAGAGATAAAAAAGTACTTTTAAAAAAAGAAAAACAAATATTGCCTGGTCTGCCACCAGCTCTGCAGGCTGAGTCAAGGAGGATTATTTCTGACTTTTGCCACATCACCAATACCAAAATACTTTGCAAGCACTTTTTCAACTCATTAACTTTATGCAGGCCCATAACACTGAAGAAGATTGTACCACTCTTAGTGATGATGACAGTATCTATCCCAGCAACTAAAGCAAATCTTTAACATCATTATGCTGACGCAAAAACCAGTAGAGTATCTCACACACCTCTTTAACAAAACTGTATGTGTTCCTATTCAAGCAGATTAGCTCTAAGCATTCAGAGAAGAGATAATGTTTACTGATAAAACTGTGATTGTAGAAATTTGTCTGTTCATTCTCTCTGTGAACAGAATTCCTCTTAACAATAGGAGGACCTGCTTACACTTCATGAATGAAACAGAGGCACACATCTCTTATAAATGTTCACTCATTGTTTTCAGAGCAACAGTACTGTACTTAGAGGGTGATATAAGAGTCATACTGTGCCAATCCACATAAGATTTAAAGTGTTACCTTCCTCTCACCAGTCTGAGGATTTAGCTCAAGCTATGCATACCTCCTGGTGACAAAGCCCCAAAGGTGTGTTCTGCAACTTCTCTACCAGATTCTAGAAGTGGGCATCACATTAATATGTGATTGTCTTTGTATGGGTTATGTCTTCTTCATAAATAATTGTCCGAACAGAGGCAATACCCACCAGCTCTGATATGGATCCACCGAGGCCAAGCGCATCAGCGATGATGGTGGCACCTCTGGGACGATGCAGTTAACACCAGCCAGAGAGAGTGAGAATATGTGAGATGAACAGCTCTGCTGACATCAGGGTTGGTGAAGGAGGAGGAGGAGGAGCAGCAGTTGCTCCTGGCACCAGAGCAGAGATTCTTATACAGCTCTTGGTGAGGCAGCTGTGCCCCTCGTTTCCCCATAGAGATTCATAGAGGAGCAGACACCCACTTGCAGCCTGTGGAGGGCCCCACACCAGAGCAGGGGATCCCCAAAAGAGGCTGTGACTGCGTGGGAAGGCCACACTAGAGCAGGGTCTGGCAGGACCTGTGTCTCTTTGGAGAGAGAAGCCCACACTGCAGCAAGTTTGCTGTCAGGAACCCATGGGGGATCCACACTGGAGCAGCCTGTTCCTAAAGGACTGCACCCCATGGAAGGAACTCACACTGGAGCAGTTAATGAAGAACTGTAGCCCATGGGAAGGACTCATGTTGGAGAAGTTTGTAGAGAACTGGTTCCTGTGGGAGGGAATCAATGCTGGAGCAGGAGAAGAGTGTGAGTAGTCCTCACCCCGAGGAGGAAGGAGTGTCAAAGTGTGACCAAGCAACCACCGTCCCCATTCCCCTTCCTCCTGTGGGATGGAGGAGGTAGAGAAAATAATGAGTAAAGCCTGAGAAGAAAGGAGGGGCATGAAGCATTCACATTTGTCTTCCAAAGCAAGAAACCCTACTTCTCAGGAAGTAGAAGTGAACACAGAAGTACAGAACAAATCTTTACTTTTCCTCAGCTTCCGTGCTTGCCCTTTGCTTTTGGTTTATTAAACTGCCTTTATCTTGACCCACAAGTTTTGTTTGTATTATTTTCTCACCCCCACCCTCATGCTGTTGAGGAGGGAAGTGATAGAACAGCTTGGTGTACACTTGGCATCCAGCCAAGGTCAACCAACCACAACATACTAATATTTTGATGAGATAGTTCCTACTCCTTGGGACTGACTCATTTTTCAATGAGTGATGAAAAGAAAATTCTATCATCTAGTTTTAAAGAAGCATTAATGAAGTATTGCATAACTCTTATCCTCAAACACACAAAAGCTACCTCACACATTACAGAAATTTAAGTATCTCGGTGTTATGAGACATAATTCTCGTCACAGCAATATCTTTTGGCCATATTTTTTGTCATGACATATTTTCTAAGCTTATTTTAGTCCCTTTCTTCAGGTAAAGAGTAGTGCACAGTAAGTATTACAACACTTTCTAGTTTTGAAGTCCAAGGGGTTGAAGAACACACTTTCAATTAGGAGAAGAGGAGAAAAAAAAATCAAACCAAAAGAGCTTTTAAAGACTTTAGAGCATACTTCCTCATCTACCAAGAGATTATTCTGTCCCTTGCATATTTGATGCAAGCCTCCTGCCATATCAGACAAAGGTACTGCTCTCAACTGAATCCCGTGGAGTGGAGCTGAACTGTATCTTAGATACACAGACAATGCTGGATTTTATAAGATCCAGGGATTTTCTTTCCCCTCTTCTCCCGTTGTGTGTGCCAGTGGTCCCCTGCTTCCTGTCTCCAGCTGATAGTGGTGGGATGGTGGAGGGTCAGGGAGAAGGGGAGGGGGTGACTGGGGGCTGGCAGTGTCTGACAAGTCAAACAGATGATGCTGCACACCACCTATGTAAACAGAAATAGGCGCTGGGGCTGATGGAGCGCAGAGATATGACCCTGCCCATAGAGCCGCTGAGTCTAGACTCCAGATGTGCTCTCACTGTTACCAGGCCAATTCAGATCCAACTGGTAAATATTTCTACCAGATGACAGTGGGCTCAGTTACAGAAATGAGGACAAAGGACAAAAATAAGCAGAAAAGTACTGGGCATTATTGCTGCTTAGAAAAATATTCTGCATAGTTTTGGAGATGTTAAGGGGCAATTATTTAAACAGATCATATACATTCTTTTATTTTCTTACCATGTTCAGCTGAAAAAGTTCCAAGTCAAACTGAAGGCTATTTAGGCAAATTAGTCACTTAAAATGAACTGAAACAGAGGTCTGTAAAGGATAAAATAAAATTTATACTAGGATTTTACCATATAGACATAAAGAGATGAGAAAAAACCATAGTGTTGATAACCTTGGGCTGGTAAATACTTTATTGGGGAGTGAGCGCTGTGTGATTTATTTACAGAAATGAGTGATTATGGAACAAGGACATTCTACAGAAACAAAATTCAGGACAGAAGCCGCTGTCTGCTGTTGTTTCATCGCCCCATACGTAAGATTGCGACTCCTGCTCCATGGGGTGTTCAGAACGTTGTAAAGTGTGTTAATTAAGCAGCAACCAAGCACCACTGATGAAATCAAGGCTCTGACAGGATTTAAAATGTTACTGCTTTACCTCTGCCTCAGAAAACTAGAGCGAAAAACAGAGCTCTTCAGTGAACTGGGTTCTTTTCTCTGCCTTCTTCTTCATATATGGTATTGTGCCACATAACCACAGGTTAAAGATTTGTCTTTGCAGAGAGCTGCAGTTCTAGACAGGATATGCTAAGGGACTGTAAGCACAGGAGAATTTGCACAAATATTAAAAGGTCCTCTGTTTCCTTCCCATGTTTGCAAGATGACTGCCAGTAAGTGATTTCAGCAGGAGATGTGGACAGAAGAAGACACATGGCTTTAAATGCTCTCTCTCACTAATTGACAAAAGTAGGAGTCCTGCTTTTCACACTTTGGTTGAGCCTTCCTGAGATTGTCTGGCAGATGAGTAGGACAAAAATCACAGTACATCAACGGAGGTAAGATACAGAGTTTCAAATATAAATGGAAATTAATAAACAAAGTTGATTTTCAAATTTTATTTCATATAATCAGAAGCTTCTATGAATGTTGTTATATTGTTTTGTAAACCATTTATTAGACTAAAGATGTCTCTTGGCATGTCTCATACTGAATATGTTGGAGAGAAATACATAACCTCAACCTTGTAAGAGTATTTTGGGGGTGTTTTCTCCTCACCCCAGTAATTGGTAGCCAAATACTTTTATGACACATATATATGGGCATGCAAAAAGCATCCAGATCAGCAGAGATTGGAGCCATGATATCTATAAAAGCAAAGTTAGAAGTGGGTTAGCTATTAAAATGATCACATTAAACAAGGAATAGCTTGGTTCCTCACTTTGGACTCATAAACCAGCAGCAGGAGCTTTGAACTGAAGAAGAAAGGCTCCTTAATCTAAATGTTCTTTGTGAAGATCTTTTAAATAGTTAACCTTCTAGTTATGTTATAACTGCAACTTCTTCTGTGCACACCTGTGAAGCGATTACTTTGTGTTCAAGAGACAGAGTGGATTTACTTACTAATTGGCTCTCCTTGCACTATGTTCCTTTGCTTTTTCTCTTCCCTCTCATCTTCCCTTTGTGTTTGGCTCTAGCCAAATGTTAAATATTCCTGAGGAGAAGTTTGCAAGCAGTGATACAAAATGGTTTGGCTGAATACTCAGAGAATATCGGTATAAACTCTCTGGTGAGCAGTAGTGTACTGTGAAATTGCTACATTTAATTGGGTTACAGCTGCTGATCATTTTGTGCAGCTATACTGGGGATTTACTAAAAGATTATCTCACTTAACACAGTTTCTTTTCTCACACCTTTTCACCCATATACAAAGGAAAAGAAGGTACAAGACTGAGAATATGTGAATCTAGACAGGCGAGACACTGAAACTCTATCTTTGTACAAAAACACAGCACTCCACCCTTCTAGAGGAACACACTCTTAGCATTTGTAGCCAAATGGATTGACACCAAGATTCACAGTACCAAAAATAAGCAATTAAAAAATGAAATAAATTGGACATTTAAGGCCTGAGGACAGAGAAGACACAATACAAAGTTTCTATTTTGGCAGAGAATAAAGAACATTGAGCAGACCCTACAAGAGAAAAAAAAAAAGCCTTTTGGTTTCTTTCACCAGAGGATGCCTTCTCTTCCATCACTGTCTGTTCTCAACAGGAGTGACATCTAAGAATTGACCCCATTCTCCACTCCCTTCTCTCCTGAGAAGAGCTTTTTAAACAGTGGAGAGCTCTTTGATCTGCTGGCTTCCTGTAGTTATTCACACCATGGTTATCCAGCTGCTCCACCTCTCTGACCAGGTCAATGAACATACTTGAAGCAATATCACATAGTACTGCCTACAGAATATTAAAATACAGTGAGCATTCACCTTCCACCTGTCTCTCAGAAAATCTGCTGACTACTCAGCCTTCCTCCCCATGAATGAATCATGTATTTTTGGCTAACTGGGATCAGGTGAGGACCTAGAGTATCAGACTCTTAAGAATGGAATGACACATCCCACGTTTTATTTATTAAGGGAAAGAAATGTTAAATGTTTTCAGCATCAAGATTAATTACTCCAAAGTTGTACACAAATATTTTTAATCTAGAAGAAAATGCCTGCAAATTAAAGGATGAGAGAAAAAGAGATAGAGACCTATGAGATAATACAGAGCTGAGAATGGGAAACAGCTGACATCTTCATGTACCATTAATACCTTGCCAAAATATCCAAATTGTCACAAAGGTTTCAAATATAATTACATCAAAAAGTGGCTATAATGTAAGAAGATAAAAATTTATTTCAAGACAATTCTAACCTAGTATCTGAAGGAAGTTGCTTTTGTTGGAAGATACTCTTGTAACTGTGATGAAACAGATTTTGAAAAACTGCCTGAAATAAATGAATCCATTTTTTCAGTTTTGCACACAAATATTTGTTTGCCAATACAAATGCATTTTTTTATATACACACATACTGTCTAAAGATATTATCTAGACCGTATAAAAGAACTATTACATATTATGATCTCTCCCATCTTTTCCCTTTACCCTTTCCTTTTCCCTCTCCCCTCGCCTTTCACTATTTTATTTATTTTAATCAGTCTCATAGGTCTTTATTTGTACTTTTAGACTCAAAATCTCTTTGGACATTCAGTGGTGTACTCATGTACAACATTTAGCTCAATGTTCCTAGCATGTGTATTTCTTATTTTTTATTTAAAAGTTTTCTCCCAGTCTTTGGTCCCTATTGTCATAGAATATTAGCAGGCAATTCACAAAGTAATAGTGTGTTTAAGTCTGTGGAGGGGAGAAGTATATGCATATATGATTTTATCCACACAAAAAAATAAAGTTAAAAAATGAATAGACATTTATTTTAGCTTTACTTGTTTTTATTTGCAAATAAAACCTGTCACAGTAGTACTGCACTTTTTCTTCTTTTTTTATTTTTTAAATGGCTAAGGCATCTTTTGATTGTTTTCAGAATAGAGGAGTTTGCCATGGATTACAAAAGGTTGAGAATTGCTGCTCCAGAAAATTCCCACCAGAATGATGGGTTGTTACAATATAAGGTAATTAATGGCCATATTCATTAGATGGTTAGTATGCAAGGGAGAAAGCCTAAATCAGAAAGTCAGTTAATTTGCAAGGGAAAAAAAAAGACCTCAGAAAGTGCAGAATTTCCAGAGGCAAAACAAAGAAGCCAAGGCACCAGCAGGAATATTTAGAATGGGCCCACACAGGAAGTTTCTGAGCAGAAGACAGAAAGAGATGGGAATTCAGTCATTCCTAGTGGGAGTCAGGAGAGAGTTTGGGTTCACTATGGAACCAGCCAAATTCACAATGAGTTATCCTGGTTCAGAGATAAATCTCTTTAATTCTGGAGAAAACTCATGTAGGAAAAGGATCCTGATCTTCAAAAAGCCTCCAGGAAGTCTTGAGCACAAACCTGAGGGATGATCCAGACCATGAAACTGTTGTCATATAGCACAGAAATGAGGATAGGGATTGCATTTTTTTGCTTCTATTTTCTGAGCTCATTTTATTAAAGCATTACAGTTTTATCCTTTATTTTTTAATTAATACCACAATGTTTAAAAACCAGAACATAGATCTGAATGAGTGGCTCTACACTAACAAATTGTGCAATGCTTTCTAAAGGCTGGCAACTGGTAACTTACACTGCTAAGTAGCTGAAATGATCCCAGTACATTACTAGTCCCATCCAAGAGAATGCCTGGGTATGGTGTAAGCAGGAATGGGCCAAGCACTCCAGTAGGCAGCTGGGATGGGGCCATCCTGTTTGGAAGGTAGGACAGCTGAACAGTGTGAATACCAATCAATTCACTCCAGTTTGCCTCAGTGCCAGAGAATAACACGACTGATTTGCTCACACAGATATAGACTCTGTGTATTCATGTACTGTGTTTAGCATGGAGTCCCAAAAAGGCAACTCATAGACTGGCAATATCGGCCCATTTAGTAGGATTATTGAAACTATATGAGAACTGCAAGTGTGGGAATTTGTTTCAGGGCAAAAGTATCAGTATCACAACAAGAAAGAGATCCTTGACTGTTGGAATTCTCACTCAAATCAATTTTACAGAATCAGAGAGTAGATGAGGTCAGAAGGCCTATTTGGATATTGACTAGTCTAATCCAGGAGAATCAAGGAGAATGGGCTGCCCAGAACCATTCTATGTTAGGGCTAGGGCTTGGATTGCTTGTTTTCGGTTAGCTTCTGTGATGCTGTGGTGGGCTCATGTGACGGTAACCCCATAGGCTAGTAGGATGGCAGTGTTTAGGAGTGGAACTTCTATGGGATTAAGGGGTTTAGGGTTAGTCAACTTTGAATAACTCCAAGGAGAAAGACTGTGCAAATTCTTTTGGTCACCTGTTCCACTGCTCAGAAATCATCATAGTAAAAGAGTTTTTCTAATGTTTAAATTGAATTTCCTTTATTTTGGTTTTTGTCTACAGCTTCTCATCCTTTAACTGGATACCACTGAGAAGTGCATGGCTCCAGCTGCCTTGGTCTCTCTTCATACATCAGACGCTCCAGCTACTTCATTCTGTTCATGCCCTTTACTCAACTCAGACCAATATTTCCATATCTTTGCTGGGGAGCCCTGAAATGGACCCAGCACTTCAGCTGTGTTTCACTAGGGCTGAGGAGAGGGGAAGGAGCACCTCCCTCAAACTTCTGGCAAAACATCAAAGGAGGGAAAAAATCTTTCAGAAGAATTATCTAGTGATTTCTAGATCCTCCACAAAATATCAAAGTGGAAAAAAAGTATTAACTAAGTTAAAAATGTGCTTCTAAATCGACTTTATGGCCTCTTGTGATTTTTTTAAGTGTGTTTTTTTCTGCTTTTGCACCTGAGACTCTTCATTAGATATCCTACATTCTCATTATAAGAAAATAATATATAGATATAAAATTATGCATATTAAGGAATAATGAACAAATTTGTAGTATTGATAAAATTATGCTAGTAAAGAAGGAGGATGGATACTGATTAAGAGTTTTTCCAAGGGAGAACTCATGTAACTTGAAATCACATTCCCACTTTTCTAGCACAATAGTCCATACAAATCATGGAAACAAATTATTAATATTTACTACTACACTGCCTGTAACAGTCTTAAGCTATGTTAACCTTGATTAGGACTTCCAAACTTAAAACATGGTTTAGATTGAATTAAGTGGTGTTTTGGCATGGTTTCGGTTCATCTTTTCAGTTACTGTTGACAAAGACACAGCAGGATGGTCAGTATTTTTGAAGTGTAAAGTATTTTTAAGCAAGTACATGGATTGCCTCTAGCAGTGTTTGGAGTCATTTAGAAAAAAAATCTGAGGGCTAAAAATTTGTGTACTAATAACACCCATTCCTCTCAACATTTAATTTGCCACATTTTGCTAATAATATCAGACCGATGCATTACCACTAGCACAGGATAAGAGGAAGATAATTATCCTTGGATGCCATGCTTGTCTCTGTTGTTACTACAGAGATCCCATGGTGTTTCCTGCAGCCCTCATAACCACACAGACCAGATTATAACATCTGCATAGAGGCCACCATGACTGTTTTCCATCAGATTTCATCGTTCCTAGACTCCAGGTGTGGATAGCAGGGGAATACAGTATGCTCACAGGTCTCACCTGGTAGGAAGTCACAACGCAAAGGGAACATGACTCCAGCCCTCAGAGCTGAGAACTGCAAATATAATTCAACATGTGCAACACAAACAACAGCAGACCATTAAACCCTCGTGTTCATCCTTGTTTGGCTGCGCTGGGATACCCAGGGTTTCACTGGCAGAGATATAACTCCTTCCTGAATCTACCACCAGTACTTTTTCTTCACAAGCAGATTTCCTGAAGGGAGGACAGGGAAGAAGATAAGATGCATAGAACAGCAAAAACCACAGTATCTCTCCTACATAGCACTGGAATGCACTCAGACCAGGGCAATGCTTCAGACACTTTGCTACATCTCCAGCAGTAAATAAACAGGGCCAAAGACATCATGCATCATTTTAAGTGCTGGCACATCCCTGGAATGAGCTTGATCCATGCCTAGCTGGCAACTCCTTTAGGAAATCCCCAGCCATGGCTTAGTGCCAGAGATGATTGTCAGGAGACAGCCCAGCCAAGATGAGAGAGTTCAGCACTGGTCATGCTTTGTGCCCTAGTACAGACACAGAAATTGTAGCAACATCCAGTCTTGTTCCAGAATATCTGACATTTACATAAAATAAAGTTTATATAAAATAGCCCCTTCCACAAGCCACAGTTGATAAAATAGAAAATGGTGGGAAAGGATTGCCAGATACTTGCTATTAACTTTTTTTTTCCCCCTTAGTCCACTGTTTCTGTGGTTCTGTGCAGTATTTAGCCCAAGCTGAACATGGTGCTAATTTGGGGATGTTGGAGGCTCCAGTAAAAATCACGCACATAGATTAAGCCACAGTCTTTATTTTGCCCTCTAATTTAATTGCAGTGTACTCCAGGTGGCTAAGAGTTGGCAGTTTTGAAGACTTTTTCCTTCTGGAAGCCAAACTGATATACGGGTGACTAAAGGCACTATAGTAGATTATTGATTTTTCCTAAGCAACTCTCCCTACTTGTCATGCAAATTAAGACAAAAATTGAGTAGCCTGGTCTACTAGAAGGTGTCCTTGCCAGTGGCAGAGGGGTTAGAACTTGACGATTTTTAAGGCCCCTTTGAATCCAAACTATTTTATGATTCTACAAAAAATGAAGCTTTATTGTGTGTTACATTGTGATTAACTGACATCTCTTAGAGTAAAATAAGAAACCTCTACAATTTCCATCTCTAAAGTCTTGCAGAACATAGCAGCTATAGTCTTTAGTAATTCAGTTTTTAGTCATACTGTTAGATTTGTCTCTTTCAAGAGAGCATTTTTTCACAGGACTGTTCTAAAAAAAGCTGAAATTCTTCCAGGTAATACCCTTCTCTCTCTCACTTCCCCATCAACTTTCCTTTTGTTTTGCTTCAAAGCCTTCATGTCACCTGTCCTCAGGAACAACTTCATTACATAGCAATTGAAACTCCATGTTGTAACTCATCTTTATAAAAAGAAAAATATATTTCATTTGCACAAGGAATGTCATGGAATCTTGCTTAAACATTAGCAGAGAAAATGACAAGGAAATTGCAAGCCCAGCCATTTAGCAACTGACTAACCTGACCAGGCTTGACACCCAAAAGTGATCTGGCTGTAATGTGTGACTGTGTTATGTCTTGCACAAGGCTCCTTCTGCCTTTGGTAATAATTTCTGAATTGTGATCAAGAAACTTTGATTGAAGCTAGATACCCTTATGCTAGGTCTGTGTGCAATCATCCAGATTCCTAAACTGCTACGGAGATGCAGAAAAGAGAATAAATATTAGGCCAACGTAAGTTTTTGTTCCAAAGGGATGTATTCCAAAGTGTGATCATTTGTCAAGCTGAGGAGCGGTCTCCAGCTTGCCATTTTCTACAGCAGTGCTACATGCAGCATAGAGACTGCCTTCTAAACGCAATTTGAAAGTGCTTTAAACAGATTTCAACGAGTCGAGGATGACTCTACCTCACTGAATTGTCACTTCCATTGCAGTAGTATCTGGAGAATTTGTTCATATACATAAACACAGTAAAAACACCTATCACTTCCTGTTCCACAAGTTTATAATTAGCAGTGAATAACTTATATGAATTACTAAGCATTCAAAATCATGGCTAGAAGAATGGAACTTCCTATTTGGAAGTTCCTCTTTGGGGAAAAAAAAATCCACCATGTGTTCAAGGCTGTTTCACAAAAAATAGACTAATTTCCAGTCAAGCATGATTAAAGGCCCTAAAATGTTACATCCATTTTGTAAAGACAAGTTTCTTCAGTCACATAAAGCTTCTGGTAGTAAATGTAACTTCAGACTAATAAAAAATTGAATCTGCAAAATAATTCTCAGTATAAGGAGAACTTCCCTGTCAGTCTTTTTCCATTAAACCATTTATAATAGAGATCAGATAAAGTGCAGTCTGATGGAGGACAACGCTTTATTCTTTTTTACTGAAAATAACACTGAAGCACTAAAGTACCATCTTCCACATGATGTGCATTCATTGGAATAATTTGATACAGATTCATTGATTAAAAACACATGTAAACCCATTTCACATCCAGTGTGCTGCTGCATACAACCCACCAACAGACCTGACATCTGTTTTTGCAGCCTGCATTTTGGTCTAGTTTTGTGCATGTGCATCATTAACAAATCTACGATATCAGTTTCCTGATCTGTGTACTATTAAATGCTTCAGAAGAGCTTTTGCTTTGTAAGTTGCAGTTGCAGAAACTATCATTTCCAGAAGCCCATAGGCAAAAACTTCGTTCCTCTATGGCTTTACAGACTGAACATTTCCTGTTACATTCAAGAAACACCAAGTCCAGTAGGGTGTGGTACACAGTTAAGCACACTGTTTTGTTAAAATAATTGTCTGGTGTCTATCAAATAAAGCATAAAACTAAAATCATGCCTTGGGACCTAATGTAACCAGTGGCTTTTATAATAATAAATATACTTACCAAAAAAAAAAAAAAATCACATCCAAAACTGATTTTCAGAGGTTGTTTTTTTTTCTATGTTGATTTTTTGTTTTACTTTGGTGGAGTTTGGGGGTTGGGAGGGTTTTGTTGCTGTTGTTGGTTTGGTTTGAGGTTTCTTTTGACAATCCTTCCTTTCCCAATCTATTGTAGAGAATGGAAGCACTGATTACTACATAGAAGTATCTGCTAAAAATCAGAGCTCTCAAAAAACATAGGCAATCTCTAAATCCTTAAGGTCTGTCTCATACTTTCTCCAATACTTTCCTGCTTTTTTTTCATTTAACTGAGACTTGGAACAACTTCTTTGGAGTGGAGAACAAATCAATTCATGTAAACCTGTGCAGGACCTCCTATTTTTCTGTGCAGAGTACTAGCTTAGAGTAAAATCCATGTGCATTACTTTTTCCTCTGTAAATAGAGTTTTCACAGTAATGCAGCCACAGTACATCAACTCAAATTTCTACATAGGCATCAAGAAACACCAGAGTTAACACCACTCAGGGAATCTATTTAACCCACACATTCGCTTTTCCCATTATGCAAATTTCAAAATTATTGAATGAGGTATAAATTTTGAAGTCACAGGGATCAAAGAAAGACAAAATATCAAAGGCATCTAGAAGACAAAAAGTTAGCATCATGGTCTTCAGCTCTGTCTCCAAAATGGTCAGTGAGATATCAGTTTCCTCAAGCTAAGAGGTGGGCATGTAGGTGGTTAAAATCTATTTCTCCTTTTATTGACTAATGGGAATACTTAGGCAATATCTAAGGGGACACTGTCAATGTTTTAGGTGCAGATTAGGTGCATTGATCCAGCCTGGAGCTATCTCCTCCTTATCATTGTTCCATTAACCCTTGTATTTTCAACATTAATTTTAATGGCATTTCATTAATGTATTTTCCTCAGCTTTCACTGTCATCTCCTGAAATAATAATATTTTGTAATAGTATGAAAAGAAAGGGAGCCAAGATGTAATGCCAGTGCAAACCAACAATATTCCACTGCACTGTCAAAGGATCTGATGTCTCCTTGTTCTAAGGCATGCTTTCAGTGGTATGGGAAGAATGAAAATGAAAAATAAATGGATTAAGGTAGATCATCACAGGAAAAGGAAATAAATAGAAGTAACTAAAAAAAGGAAGATGTAAGTCACCCTCCGCACAAAGCTGATGGAGAAAAACAGGAGAGAGAAAAATCCCAAGAGGGATAAATTTTTTATGCAGACAAATTTTTAATTCTCTGTGTACAACTATATAAGTGTCTACAGGACATAACATAGGTCTAAATACTCTTGTTCCCTCTGCTTAATATTCATTATTCAAATGAAAGTTTTTAGGACCCTTTAAAACAAAAATCATCATACTAACTACTAACCTTTTCCTCCTCGGCATCTTCACACGGGGAACGTTTTAAAACTATTCTCTGTACAGATAATGTCTCTGCAAGGCACCTCTGGATTTCTCCATGCAGTGAAGATGCAATCATTCAGCAGTTTTTCAGCACTTTGCAGCTCCTAAAATGTGCCTGGAGCAGAGGAGGGAAAAACAGTATTTAACTGAACACTACCCTAAGAAGAAAGGCTAAAGGTCAAAGTGGAAAGACAGGATTGTTTTCTTGGGGACACACCTTTTTTTTCTTTGAGGAAGTCTTTCCCATATTAGTATGATTTTCAATGCTGACCATGCTGCTACAGATACTACTAAGACAGATTATTATGAAAGGTCTCCAGCCCTAATATATCTTCTATTTTAACATTAGCTGTGACAGTCACTCTACAACTAGTTTTTATCACAGGTGCACTTCTGTCTGTAGCAAGAAAGCTGCAATTCAGCTTGCAATAAATATAACCCTATAATAGGTTGATTTTTAAATTTTCACTTTAGATGTAATTTATAAGGATTGGAGGCTATACATCATGGTTCATAGAAACATAGAAACAATATAGAAAAGGCAATTATTAGAACTAATTAAAAATTCACACATCTGGGACCATGAAAAAACACTTCAAAATAACTATTTATCTACCCAAATTGATATCAGACACAGTGAGAATGCAAGAAAGACAGATGGATGTTATGTTTCTGCGAACATATACACTGCTAGTGGGTAAAATTACTTTGCTCATATCTCTGTTTATAGTTGTAAAAACACAGCCCTCAGGTTCCAATAGAGAATGACACAAAATGCAACTTGTGCAAATGTAACATGTTGGTGCAATTGAGAAGACCTCACATATGTTGAATTGACTACAACATGGCATAAGCCACTGGGGGCATTTGGTTAACACATTTAATTTAGCACAGTAATTGCTGTATGAGAGCAAACAAATTGCCAAGCTATTTCTTACACTGTGCTTAAGACTAGTTATTTTCCTTTCTTTTACCATGTCTTATTTACTTTTTTTCTCTCTTTATTTTAAGGAAGTTTTCTGTAGGCTCTGTGCTACACTCAGACATAGGAAAGCATTCTTTTCTGACTTGTTTCTGACCTGGTTTCTCAGGTCCATGAAATTGACTGTATTGTAGTTTGAGTAATCCAGCAGCTTTCCCGTGTAATTCTTTTTCTGACATAACTTGTTTATTTGTTAGAATTAAATCAGCAGATACAATCTCCTACCACATTAGTCAAGCCAAAATAAATGCTCTGAAGTAACAACAATTTGTTTCATTAATATTTATCCCATGAAAACATTTGTCTAACAGCTGAAAGTACTAAGTAGTTCTGCAAGTGCTTCATAAGAAAGATGAATGTGTCAAGTCACCTATTTGAGCTCTCTGACTCCTTTGTATATTATCACTGTGAAAAACTATGAAAATAAGCCATGAGATATTATGGGTTTAACCATGATGGGAAAATAGAAAGTTCCTACTCTAGAGTTGACAGCCAAGGAAGAATAATACTAATACCTGAACTGAAATAACAGAAAATAGGGGGATAAATAGAATTAGCATAGTAAGCTAATCCTATGTATACTTAATGGGTTTCGTATATCTGTGATGTCTGCACAGGAACCATCTGCTCACTTCTCTTTACCATCAGTGTAGAGAGATGCATGTGAACTTTAGGATGAGATAAATCCATGATTCCCATCTGACTTGACTACTAAGCCTGCTGGGACTAGCTCAGACATAGCTTCTATGTGAGAAACACTAACATTTGAGCAGGTGTATCCCACTCAGGCTGCCAAATTATTCCTAAGGTTTTTGTAGGTTTCTCAGCAGAGGAAGGTGGTTTCTTTTTAGAGAGAAGTTTTGGAGGAGGACAAGGAAATTGTACTGATGAAGATTATGGCTTTTTCCTCTGTGTACAAAGTCTTTAGGAAAAAAAGCACACAAAAAAAATCAAACAAGGACAATACAAAGATTGACATCAACTGCTAAGGCCAGAAATCAGCTTCTCTCCAGCAAATATTAATCAAGCAAGGAAAGCCTGGGAAGGGCTTTAAAGATTAAGAAAGTGATTTAAAAGAAAAAGGGAAACCACTGAATTGATATAATTTCCTTGGCACAGTTAAATTGAAATCAACAATCTATGTACCTTTACAACAGAAGAGAGAGGATAGAAACAAAAGGACAAAACTGTAACTGTGAAGTAAAGATATTAATTGAGATTAAAGATGCTGGTATTACTTAGGAATGAAGATGTAAGGAAAAGTGCTTGTAAAAGGTTTTCACACAGTGAGGAACAATGAGAGAGAATATAGCTTACACACCTTCCAGATGTTCCAGGAAAGCATCCACAAGACCTGGTGATACTCAAGATGGTAGAATATGGAGAGAGGGGCAAGTGAAGAAACACTGAATTATATCAGAGACAAGCAGGATCATGTTACAGTGATGAAGAAAAGAAATATTGTGGACAGTTAAGGAGTTAGAACTCATTTTTTTACTCAGATTGGCCTTTAAAAAAATATAGCGTAATAGTTGACTATTTTCTTCTGTCTGTAGAACAGGAGAGAAATCTGAAGGGGAGCTCTGTCTGTGAGTCATCTGAAAAGAAACAGTAGTTGATTTTGCATATGTTATTCAGAGATACAACACACAAGGAAAGAAGAATAAGAAAGTCTTATTAATAGATAATCAGTAACAAGAAACTAAAAGAAAAGACTTGAGGAATTATCAGAAATGGAAGAGGAAAAACCAGCATATGTTGACACCTCAAAAGCCAGTGGATGATAAAATTTTAAGATGAGCATACTTGATATATCCATGACATCTGATGAAAATTGACAGCACAGAGTATTAAGTATGAGATTTGGCTAACAAGAAGGCATTTGAAATTTTGCAAGAATAATTTCAGCTGAATGAGACTGATCTGTGCTGGGCTTGGATGCAGTAGCATGAGGATGTAGATGGTGGTTGCTGCTACCTATTTCCATATAAGCATATCCTGTGGAAAAGCCACTTGGGTAAACATTCAGGCAAGGCAGTCAACACACCACACCCACCACGGCTAGCTCAGTGAAGAGAGGCAGAAGGGCCTTTTGTATGTGGTCAGTTCCAGTGAGGTTTATTTCAACACACCAAAGGGGAGACAGAAACAAAAGACAAACCATGTACTCTGCATGAGGTTTAAGTAGAGACAGATATGGGGGCAGTACCAAGAGGCAGGGCAAAGGGCATTGGCTTTTGGGGAAGGGGCCAGCCACCAGGGGTACCGCAACCAATGAGGAGACAGGGGAAGGAAAAACCAGAGGAAGTTGAGACGTGTGGGGAAAAGAACTGGGATGGATCAGTCTTGTGCAAGACTTCATGGGGAAGTCTTTTCTGTGCTCCCAGGTGGGGGGAACTCTATGGTAAGTCTCTCCAAGGGAGGTCTCTGGGGAATCCCCTGAGTGGGAAAGATCCTAAGGATTCCACACTTGGGGAACAAAAATGGAGCGAAAGGGCCCAGCATACACAGGAGTGAAGTATAAAGCAGTGCAGTAACTGGAAAAGGAAATGGGGACGCAAGTTAATTTTTTTTTATTAGGAAATATTAGCACAAGGTTCACAAGAAGAATAGGAGAGGAACCATCCCTACCTTTGTTTCTTCAAGAGAAGGGAGAAATTTCTGTTTCTCTATTCCTGTCTGGTCACTTGGTACCAAATTTCTTTAGTAAAAAATCCTATTTTTTTAGCCAAGCTACTTTATTACACTAACAGCAAAGGGACATTCCAGTATTTTGCTGTTGATTTGTAGCCCCTTCCTCCCAGAGGAAGTTCAGGGCAGTAATGTGCTTTTGCACACAGATTGCCCACTAGCACTTGCTGATAGTTAAATGTGCCCCTCTTTTGGTGGTTCTGTGAATATAACCTGTCCCTGTCCTCCTTTGAGCCAGCAGTGTCTATCCTGGTCAGCAAGCTTCTGGCTCTCTAGCCACAGATGGTCTCTCTGGTAGCATAGCTACTGACTCTGATTTTTATTGATCAGCAGCAAACAAACCTCGCTGTGCACACAAGCTCAACAGCTGCTATTTCTTGAGCAGTTCATAATTCATGCTTCCTAACTTACTTTACCTATAGCAAGCTAACAGATCTGCACTTAGATTTTGTTGAAAGCAGAAGAGAGGGCAACAATACTGATGGCACTGGAAATGATGACAGGCACGCTTACATTATCCAAGTGGAAAGCTGGCAAAGTCGTGCTGAGGTAAGACCAGGAGAGGGTCAAAGTCAATGAATGTTGAAATAGCCCCGTGTACATGACCAGAAGCCAAAAAGGGAACATCACTTGAAGACTGAGTTATGTAAGCAGCCCTTGACATGCAGGAGAGTTGTACCAAAGCTGGGGGTGGAACAAAGAGCTGAAAGAAGCAACAAATATTTGAGGCCTTAGGTTTGTCATGAGTATGAAAGTTAATGTCAGTGATTAAAAAGTGCAGAGAAAAAGACTACAAAAGAAGAAAGAACAAAATTAAGTTGGAATGTAGATTAATAGAATGAGGTAGAGAACAGAAGGCATCAGCCTGTTACAGGAGTGGAAATTAGAGTCAACACAGAGAAGAGTACAAGGGAAGGAACTTTAATAATGCATATCCTTCAGCACTGTGCTTGAGCTCTGGGGTTTGTATCATACTATTAAAACATAGTACTTTGTATGATGGTACTTTATGCTATCTGCATGATCTCAGTTCCCCTTCCAGGATATCAAGAAATAACATACCTTGTTGTTTTCTGCCCTTCCAACATGACTGGAAGTTCACTCCCTCTTTTTTGTTAGGCTCTTTGTGGGTCAAGCTTCTCTTTTTCTTTTCTCTTTTTCTTTCTTTATTTTAAATAAAGATTATAGATTTGTTTTGTTTTTCTGTCCCTGTATTTGTTTTCATGTTACCTCTCTGATGTCATTCTCTGCCCAGTGTTAACCCTCAGTACTCTTTAGAGTGTCTGTTCTATTAAATTAAGTCTGAATCTGTCCCAATTCTGGAGTGATTGAAAATTGTTAACATTCTGAAGACTGCTCAGTGTCCTTTTTGAAATGAACTGTGGTCATGGTCCAACTCCTGGTGGATGGTCCACATCTCCCATGCACTGTTACAGCTGGCACTAATTGGCACCCTCATTCTCAGTCTTAGTAGGCAGGTTAAGCACCAGATTGTGCAATGAATTATTTTTTCACTCCTGGGTGTGATCTACCTGTGTCCAAGTTGAAGCAGAATACAGAACTAGCAAAGGAAAGGCCAAGTAATTACTGCTTTTGTTGTGCCATCTCTGTGACTCAGATCAACAGGGCTTTTCTCGTTTTGCAATCTTGGAATCAAATGTGAAACAAATTCACTTATGAGATGCCCTTGAAAAACTACTTCTATTTTTATAATTCTTCAGTGAAGGATAGAAATCTGAATGCCAACACAAAACCAGGTTGGCAGAAATATTTTATTACCTTGATTGTGGATGAGAAGTAATTCTCCAAAAAAGAAAGAGAGAACTTATCATCCCACGCTT
The DNA here is from genome assembly GCF_901933205.1 of Camarhynchus parvulus. Lineage (NCBI taxonomy): Eukaryota > Metazoa > Chordata > Aves > Passeriformes > Thraupidae > Camarhynchus > Camarhynchus parvulus. Next base: position 78,995,349 of record NC_044573.1, on the reverse strand, counting down.
CAGTGGGATTCTCAGACATATTCCGTTAGAAGCCGAGTGCTATAATGTCAGATGGTGGGTCCCCCAGGCTCCCTGGCAACCTGCATGCGACGAAGAAAGAGGCAACAGCTTGCTTCAAGTATCCTTCCTAGAGATGACATAGTTAGATAAACCCAACAGGGAGTATAACACGTGGAGGGAGCAGTCTGGTAAGAGGAAACCATTCCCTGTGGGACTGGCTCCATATTGCCACATGAAATGTTCAAAACACTGCTAGCCAGGAAAGTTGAATTTATTGCTTAATGAGCAGAGGACCCGGAAAAGATCATTGACAACTGCAGTGTAAACACAGCCACTTAATAGGGTGTTACTGAATGCCAAGAGGAAATTAAAAAAATCTGTCCTACAAGCAGCACTTTCTACCATATAGAATATGATTGGAATAAATAGAGAACACAGAAAGCAGCTGTAGAGAACAGATGAGATATTGGATATGGTGGAAAGAAGAGAAGAACGTATATCCAGAGGGCATTTTTTAGACTGCATTGAGTATAAGAGTTGTGTAAAAGAAAAGATGAAGGAAGACAAGTTAGCATAACAGCAGCAGAGTGACAGAAGTAACGCAAAATGACACTGTGACATTATTAAGAAGCTCAGCAACACACTCAACCTCCATCACAATGTCATCAGGACAGATGGCAACAATTGGCAAAGACAAGGCACAGCATGTCTGGAAAGCAATAAGAGCCTATAGAAGAAAAGAAATCATATGAGCAGCTATGGAAAGCACAAGAGAATACTACGGATTTTTGTAGAGGTAAAACAACAATTTACCATCCACCCTATGCATATTTATCGCAACTGCCTAGTACATATGACATAATTTCCCAATTTGTCAAAGATTTGCAAAGAATCAGGGCTTTCAAAGAACTTATTACGATAATTTATTATTATTTTTAGTACCTGTGAGACTGACTGTGAAGGACTGCATCATGCTAGGTGCTTATCTAAGCATGAATTAAAAAATAATCTCTGCAAAATGAGCTTACAATCAAAATGCAGCATGAAACAAAATATTTGGGTGCAGGTACAAGGAGGTGCAGATGCAAAGAGGTAATGAAAAAGGCTGGTCTTCTAGGAGTGTCAGCAAAGGTCAGAGAGAAATTATAAAAAGAGGAAAGGAAACCTATGGAGAATGTGGCAGTATTGGGTCATAAAGATCTCACTTTTAAAATTAATTGAAAAAAAAATAAAAACAGGACAGCAACAACATACATGAAGGACAGAAATAATAAACCTCAGATAGGAAGTAGAAACTTTAGGAAAAAAATGTCAAATGTGCAATTATACCTGTATTATCTAATAGTGCAACATCTGAGACCAGGAAAGCACTAAATAAACCAATTTTTGAGAAAGAGACCAGTTCAGCCAGAGTGGTGTATGCCAAGCAAGACACATGAAGCTTGTTTTTTCTTCACCAGGGTCATCTGTCATGAAGTTCCCTCAGTATTGCTGGGCAGTATCACAAAAAATTGAGCCTCCATATGTTGAGCTCCCACTGGAGAAGAAAGTTAAACTCCTCTGGCTAATTGAGCTCCTGGAAAAAAGGTTTTAAAAAATCTTCACATGGTAGGGCAGTGGGTGCAAGAGGGTTGAAGAAAAAAATATCTTACTGGCCAATAGTTAGAATTACATGGGCTTTGGCTGGACGCCTTTTGTCTGAGAAGGGCTATCCACATTTTTTTTCCTTAGTAGAATTTCATATTATTTATTTTTTCTTCTTTGTTTTTCCTCAAAGACACATTTTGAACATGATTTAAGAGAAATTTACAGAAAGGTAGAGAGCAGCAATACATAAAAAAGGAATGTGAGAAGCCGTATGTGGCACCAGGCCCTGCTGTTCAATTCCATGTGTGTTGGGTATTTGTTTGACCCTTCCCAGCTGTTGTGTACTTCCTGATCCCCTGGATAATATGAGCCCCTTGCCTGATCAGCTTCCAGATGCTATACAGTTCCCAGTTCCTCCTGATCGTAAGTCTCAACACCAGCTCAGTTCCAGCTGCCATAACTCTCATCCTTCCTCAGCGAAGAGCTCCCTACCCAACAGTTCCCCCAAATGTCATAACCTGCCTGACCCTCCCCAGCTGTTGCAATCCTCCTGATCCCACACTGTAAAACCTCTTTGATTTGTCCCTTCCCAGCTGCTCTGCCCATTACCACTGAAGGCTGTGGTCCAGATCCTATCTCCTTGAAGTGTCCTACAAGTGCAAAAATTTACTATTATAGCTCACATATTCTTTACAGGATATAACTTTTCGGCCAGATTTCAGAAAAAAATCCTGCTGCAGTAGATTTACAGTGGTAAAAAATCCTGACTTAATGTAGATTTATCAGCATCTGGAATATTATAAAATTACATGCTATAATACATACTATTCTGAATACACAATATCAATAGTATATTAATTGCATGTTATATAGTCAATATAAAATGTTCTTATTAGAAGATTACGTAGACTACACACATAAATAAACGGAATTTAATAATAGCATAGTATAATGCAATCAATATCCTTAAATTTCTTTTTAATTAAAATTTACTTTTAATCCTTAAAATTTTACTTTATGGTAACTGAAATGAAACTGCACAGAAAACTGAAGCTTCCTTTACTTTACTTAAGAGCTGACCACCAAACCTAGGCCTCAGACATCTTTCACATTCTAACAGCATAGTCAAAATCTTCTTAACTTGTTTCAACTTCACATTGTAAAACTGATCCAAAGAAATAGCAGCATAAAGGGAATTCAGAGGTCCTCACAACTTAATATTGGGATACAGAATTTTCTTTGTATACCAAATGTTACCAGAAAAATATCATTGATTTTTGAAACAAAACTATTAAACACATTAGGGGAGTAAGCTCATTCTTTACATGATTTTGGTATCTCTTGAATATACATTAAAAGGATCACAAGTTACAGTTTGATACTATTTCACTTCAATAGTTTTCTCCAGAATTGCTAAAGAGTTCTCTATATACCAATTGTTATGGTCTTCTTCTAAAAGATTCAATTATCTATTTAGGAGAGGGTAAAAAAAAAAACAAGACAAAATGTATAACTCCAATCACCACTCCTCTAACTCAAATAATCTATATTGAGTATATGGAGAAAGGATCTATGCTTCAATATCTGTCCAAGTCAGCCATGCCAAGGTAAATAGCAGTCAATATAATAATATCTTCAGCTTTTCAATAGTGGGCTATTCCACCTCTACCCACAATTTCCCTGTTGCCCCATATACACTGTTAAAGGTGCTTTGGTAGTTCTGTTGGCTGTGCTACCACATTTCCTCTTATTTCACATCCATTTCATGACCCTTAACCACACGTTGGTTCAGTAAACACTAGTACCAGCTATGGTATTCCCAGCTGGGGATGTGATGATTGATAGCACTGCATGAGCCACAATAGTAGCTACAGGTATCAGGAACACCAGTTTAGATGAAGGAATAATGGATCAGTGCATAGTCTTACAAGCATGTCTATGCTATCCTCTAGACTTCATAGAGATCATAGGTTTGGCTGCATGGAATCAACTGAGAAACTGATTCCTGAAATAATCATCACTTTAAGTAGTTCTAGACATGAGGAACTAACTTATAGATCTGAAAAATTTTCTATCATACAGAGGAAATACAGCAATGTAACCTTTCAGCATTTTGAAGAGATTGGTTTTTTATTCTTTTTTATTTTCAAAAATTTTTTTAAATTTATTCTTAAAAGCATGGATTTGCTAATGACACTGCACAGCAGTCCCTATAAGTGGTAAAAGACCATTTATGTCTTCCTTTAAATAAGAATGCAATCTAAAACCCATGTCTTCATGCCCCTTTGTACATACTGGAAAGAAATAAGAATAAATTTATCTCAGAATCACTAAGAGTAATTGTATCTTCTGATTCCACACATTTGCAAAACTGTGCTGTTAATCTCATGACAGATATCTCTGAATTGCTTCCATTTCTGTACAGTCATCAGTATGACAAAGGCAAAAAAACAAAACAGGAAACTGGAAAACAAAAATGACAGCAAGATATTTTAAGTCAGACACACTTATGTTTTCTTCAAAATTGACAAATTAATTTGTTGCCCTATAATTCTGAATTTATAGCAAAGTACAAAATAACTGTAACAAGGTTTTTTGTATTTGCATTTTTTTTTCACTAACAAGATATTCTAAAACAAATTATATTAATGATATAGCAAAGTGAACAAGCTAATAAAGATAGAATGCCTCAGTGTCAATTTAGAGAGACAACTATGGGGAAATGTGAAAAACATGTAACATTTCTTTTTCAGGGAAAGATACTTTCAGATACGTTTCCTCTATGCCAAATTCAAATGGAATGCTTTCTACCTTATTCCCTAAAAAGGACAAGGGTTAGTCATTAAATTGTTTCTTTCAGTTAGTAGTCAGAGTAGCATTTAAACATCTTCATTGTATAAGGACACAATTTCCAGTAGAAGTTCTCAGAAGAAAATGTCTGACCAGGACAATGAAGAGCAGGCAAAAGGTGAGGATGGAGATGCAAAGAAGATGCACACTCACAGCTTGTAGGTTAAATGTCTGCCTCAACTGCTAATAGACAGTTTCTATTAGCAACAGTTCCATGGATGGCAGTTTTTTGTATATAGGGGTCTGAGGACAAGAGCGGTTCACAAATTTGGAACAAATACAGAAAAATTAATATTTGCACAAGACTCAAAAATACCACTCATTTTCCTTTGTGTGTGTAAGAGAGAAAAAGAGAAATCTCTAGTAAATCGTATCTCTGTGCCTCAGTTTCCCATTCATAAAAGAAACAATTGAGTCATTTTCTTCCTATGACAGCATGTATAATTCCTGATGCACAAATATTCATCATCATCTTTCTTAATGCATTTGTTCTGCATAAAATTGAAAATAATTGTTCATTTAATTAATAGAATGTGTTTTGTAGCATCAGGTACTCCATTAATTTTAATCTCAATTCCTACATTTGAGTTACTGCTGAATACTTCTTTTCTAGCTAAATGCAACACCTTTCATTTCTGTCTTTTTCTATCCCATATGTGTAGACTAGTTACACAGAATCCCTTGGGGTCAGAAGAGACCAGAAAGCCAGCCTGTTTTGTGAGGCCCCAAGGCCTGGCCTCAGGCACAAGTATGTACAGTCTGAGAGGTTCATTCTCATCCTGAGCACATATGTAATGTTTTTTACGGTTAATGGAAGTGATGCATTTACACTGATATTGCACTTACCTGATATTTTGTTGTTTCTCCATTAAGAATATCAGAAATAGAGAGCAGAATTATCTAACCAGGCAAGGAAATCTCTCTGCAGGGTTTGCTCCTCCTTTGCAGAGGAGTGACCTGGGATCCAACTTTTGAAATGAGAACTGTGATGTGTCTTAAACTGAAATATGCTTGATATATGTTATTAGTGAAAGCTTCTCCGAGAACCTGGAGCAGTGCCAATGGACCATTGAAAGAGAACCACACCAGCCAGGTTCTGGCATAGTAGGTGTAGTTGACATTGACACAGTAAAGTTCTTCACAAATGAGAGCAAGAAGTATAGGTATTACATCTCAAGAGGAGTTGCTCTGAGCTGGATTCTGCTCTATTATGCTTAAGGATATATTTCCTGCAGAGGAGGTATATTCTCCAATTCTGTTCATCCAGGTGAGGCTGCCTTAAGTTTGCCAACCAAGTGAGGGAGTAAAAGGAATTACTACAGGCTATCCAAAGTTACATTCAAAATTTGATACACAACCCTTTAAAATCACTCTGTTCCTTTTAAATCAAATCCTTAATGTCACATGGTACAAACATTCATATTCCACTTCTGTAAACTTTAGTCAGAGGCCCATGTTTATGTTGGAAAAAATATCCCCACAGAGATATCAGGATGCTCTGGCTCAGTTCAAATCATCCTTAAGTGTTTTCTGCTTCACACTCGCCTCTCTGATTTTAAGAGGCAGCCTAGTTCCATATTTCATTGTTCAGTCATGCAGTCTGAGATGAGGAAGAGGAAGATGAGCAGAGCAACAGTGCTAACCAGTAAGGCCCATGTACATGCTGTGAGCACAGCAAGGCTGTCCTGGGCTGGAAGGTGCTATTCCACAGCATAGCTGAGTTGGTAGCGGTTCATCGTGGGCGAAACTGGCTGTTTCCAACCCACAAGTCTGCCAGATGGCTGTAGCTGCCTGGGCACCCTGATCATAAGATGACTGGGACAGTGACTGGCCCTGCTGGTGAGTCACTGGAGATGGGACAAATGGGAGCTGATCAGGATGGCAGCTCCACTGAAGTGAGGACTGCAGGCTTGGATCAGCAGCTCTCAGCCAGCTGTCATAGCTCAAGCATTTATTGTTAGTGAAGGAAGGGAGGGAGGGGGAAGGAAGATTGTGGTTTGACTGAAAGGTGACATTTTTTTAAAGATTTGGAAATAGAATTTCTGTGGGAAATAGGATTCAGTAGTTTTATAAGTCCTTGGATATCAAAATAATAATTTTTTAAAATTGTCTCATTATTTCACTGACAGGATTTAAACAATTCAAGAGTACATGCAGAGACAGCAAGGCAGACAGAAGTGCTATATTTGTATACAAATGACCCTAAACTTTGTGGCTCCATGAGAGTTTCATCAATCTAACAAAGTATTGTAGTATAAAAGTCCAGCATTTTCTGGCAACTAATCCACAGAGGATAAATTACATAAGTTATTTCTTTGCCCCTTCAGGATTCAGGAAGAAAGGTGTTTACCAATGGACAGGGCAGTTGTGTATAGGTTTGGAAATATTATTAATGTTGTTGTTAGCAGTGTTGGTGTTACTGCTGTTGTCATTATTATTCAGATTTTTCCCTCAAAGTGAACCCCCCACATTTGGATGATTAGACCACATTTGGCCAACACTCCACCAGATAGAAGAGCCTTCCTCCTTTGTATATTCAGAACAAGTTTCATGAGAAGTATCTCAGAAACATCTGCCTTCATTATAATTATATTTCTATTTCAGCTGCACCAAGCTATTTACAGATGAGCCTGTTCATAAAGAGCTTTATAATTAAGCAAACAGAAATATCTTTTTATAGGATGCAGATCTAGGGGTGATAATCACACAGAAAATACACAGCAACAGTTGCAAATAGAGTGTTTAATGCTAGTTATATAGTTAGTGATGTGCTCAATAAAGCCTGACATGTCTTTGTTCCTAAATGTAAGAAAATATGGTCTTTACTACACAACTGTGTAAACTGCCTTTTTCATATACAAAAGGCCATACATTTCAAGGGGTATGGCTCGAAAAACCTTCATGAAAACAAGCCCTCGTGTCTCCAATGCAATATGATTATCAAGCTATTGGTGGAAAAAGGAGCTGACAGCACACATATGAATTTCAGATATGTGACATCTTTCCTATGCATGAACTGTGACCTGATATTTCTGCTGATGGACGCCAAAAGACAGAGAAATGAAATGAGAAAGTATTGGCAGAAGGAAAAAAGATAATCTATTATTTACCAAAATTATTGTCTAAGATATTTTCACAGTGCATGTGCTCCAGAAATTCAACTTTATCTCTTCTGAAGAACATATTTGTCACTTACTTCTCTCAAGATTGCAAACTTGCTCTTTTGCAGCATTTTCTTGGAATTTTTATAACCATTTGTAGAGCAACAAGTGGGTTTGTAAACTGAACTGCTGTGATACACCATATGAATCCCAAGTGTGAGCAACATGCCAAAGAAAACCACACAAAGATTAAATTAAACTATACATGACACCTCATTTTTCAAAAAAAGACTTTATTTGTAGGAATTTTTATAGTGGGTTTTTTTCCATCCTCACATTTAAATCAGCCAAAATAGATGTCTGAAAGTAGACAGCAGAAAGCAGGCCCCTAGATACGACCTAAAAAATAGCAATGAACAGAAGTGATGAATACAATAACATACTTGCTAAGATGTTTGCTAAATCATGTGCTAAATCACTTTAATATATATATATTCCAGGTAAACTAAATAGTCTAATTTGGTTTAGAAATGGCTTTATTTTCAAATCCTTGAACATATTATAAGTATTCTAGTGGGATATTCCTAGAAGGATTTGAAAGAGAAATGTGTGGAAAATTTCAGTATTTGTCAATATCATTTAGCATGAGTTCTTACAAGGGTTATTCATGCTTTCTACTTCAAGTTGGTTTTACACATTCAACATGGGTACTTTGCCTCCCTGGAGCACCTCTCCTTTGTCTGTTGACTACACAGAGTGAGATACAGAACTACGGGTGTGCAATGAAAATACTCTCTTACATTCAACTGCACCACCTCTAAATTGTTTTTTTCATTGCTATACTATGGATTTCAGAAAGCATTAAGTGGTTCTTATAATCATGTTAGACAAACAATCTGAATCTCAGTGATGGAATTATGAAAGTGTTCTGATGCCTGATTTGTACTTCTGTTTAACTTCTGTTTAAAGGGTCTCCCAATAAGCATCCCAAAATTACTTCATTAAATTCCTTGAAACCAAAATCTAAACAGTAGTTAAGCACTGGGTAAGTTGTGACATTCCCTTGTTTCTCCAATCAGCATTTTATTCTAATTTCTCCAGGCTCCTCAACCAAGCTCTTAGAGAAGGACATGTTGCCATTCTCTCCATGCAATGAAGCATAATGGAGTCAAGAGCTATCACTCTTAGGTGCCACAACAATACAAATAAAAAAGAGTACAATATTTTTTCAGAACTGCACAGAGCAAGGGACTCAAATGGAAAAAGGTATTATGTAAACAATAGTTAGTACTATTTCTCTATTATGTTTTCATGCACTAGAAGCAAGCTTGTTTGTTCATTATCAAAGGGTTTCTAGTTTAAATTAAAGAAGGGCAAAAGAAATATGTCTTAGTGAGGTTACAATATGTTTCTTACCCACAATGTGGACAGCAAAATCTCAGAGAAAATAGTGTCCTGAGGGACTGATGCTATTCAAAATATGACAGAAACCATATCAAATAAAATTGGGCAAGAACCAGGCAATCTCCTGATGATCAACATGATCAATCCCTGAAGCCTGGCCCAATGTGTGACTGTTAAGCTGTGGGAATGCGTGAAATTTGGCAGCCCTGAAATCTCAAGTCACACACACTGAAAACTGAAAGCATCATTGCTGTCTGTTTCAGGTTTGTTCCAGTTGTAGCTGCCTAGCATCACTGTCCCTGTCAAAGAGATTCCAAATGAACTGATATTTCTAAAATTAGAACTACATTTCATTAACTTCTTAGTCTGCAGCTTGTGAGGCTAATAACACAGTCCTAGATTTTGGTTGAAATTCCCAACTGGATAAAGTGTGGAAAGAGAAATGTTAAAGAAGAAATTAAAATTGATCTTATTGATGGTTTCCATCATCTCTCTCCATACTCCAATATGAAGTTGGAAGGAATGCAAATGCAAAACATCTGATTCTTGACGTCTTTGCTCCCAGAGGTGCTGGTTCTGGGTTAAGCATTCACTTTCTGGCTCATTCCCAGCTTGCTATCAACTCACATTACTGCACTGTTCCAGACTAAAATCCAACTCCACATAAGAATGTTTGATAGAAATGGAGGAATTATAATGAAGCAGCTTTCTATCAATTGCTTTTGATTGTGTCTGACAGATGAATTTGAATGACTGCTGGCAAGCACCAATTACTGGTGACTATTGGATAGCCTTTCTAGCTAAACAAGTAATGCAGCTAACTGTGTGCACATCAGGTGGGCTAAAGATTTCCTGATAACCTCAAAGCTTCAAATGAAGACCTGTCACTATTTAGCCTGAAATGTTGGTGGAGTCTGTGTGAGATTCAAGTGTCAGTACTCCAAGTGCTGTCTTGGGGCCAGCAACATGGCAGGAGGTTTTCGGTGTTGTCATATTCTCACGAAGTCAAATCATCTCCTCCATGTTGTCCTTATGATATGGTCAGAACCTTATAATAGAACTCTTTGATGCAATTCAGTGCGGGCTGGATGAAAGAATAACTACAAGTTATTGTAGTAGACAAATACATAGCCTCTTAACTAGGGTTGTGATGTGTTCTGTGTGGGTTATGTTTCATCAGCATAATCATAGCATGCACCTCTGACAGATCTGACTTTGAGTCTTAAGGTGTGAAAGTGTCAAGCTATCACCAAGTCCCATTTTCCCATGCATCAAGTTTCTCATGTTTATCAGGAGAGGAGAGCCATAAAGCTGGGTATCTTCTACAGTGACTGTGAAAAGGAAGAATAAGGATGAGAATTGTAGCTGCCTTTATCAGTCTTCTCAGCCAAACAACAGGTTTTCACTTAGTTCCTCTGCAAGAACCTGCCAATGAAGCTCCCAACTTCTTGTCAGTATCAGAAGGAAAGGGATGTAGTTTTCCCATGTCCTTTAAAATGACAGAAAATCCTTATGATAGGAAAAAAGACATGGAAGGAATTAGCTTGGACAATACACGTTGTTAACAGTCCATCATCCAATTGTTAATGTGATGCGTGTGGTCTCCAATATCTGAACTGTGGAAATAAAAGCACTATAGCAAAACTAGTAACTTTTATAGTATCTAATTATTGGATTTCATTTAGATAGTTTTTAAACTATCCTCACAAGAAAAAAAAGTTAATTTAGGCTTCAGCTGAAGACTTGGAGAAGGTGAATAAGGATACTCAGAATCTGAAGAAAGACAGCCAAGTCAAAATAACTCTTAAAATCAAGCTTGGCTTATAAACTGTCAAAAATATTATGCCATTGGCTAAGGGAAAAAAAAGGGTGAATTACTAAAGTACATTGTTCTCTGTCTAAGGAAGTTTAATTTTAAAAGCAAGAGAGAAGGAGTAAGAAAAGGACAGATAGACTATCATCTTGAAAGCAAAGGAACTCAAAAGGGAAGCCCATCAGTCTTCTGTAGTACCTTTAAACCTAGATCCTGAAAAAGCCCAGCATTCAGATTACAAGGCAAACAGTGGTCTGTTGAGACATACCTCAAGATGAGGGAGATTAAACAAATAAAAACATGTCTTATTGTTCTACAATAGAAACTGATGTTTTATTTACCTTTTCTAAATGTCTCTACAATTATTTTTTTCTGGAGAGCTTAACCCACTGCTAGGCTAATTGTGCTTGTTTCTAGGAAAGTCCACGTAAAACTGAAAAATGGGATACAGAATAATAAATGATCACTGCAGTCAATAAATATTCAGTTAAGCTGAGATGCCCATAGAATAGTTGAGTACAGTGGGAGGCACGGGAGCAATGCCTTGTTGTCTAAAATGTCACTTTTCCTCTGACATTTGGAGCTCCAGGTTTTTGGGAAGCAACAGATCCAACTGCAGGAAGGCAATGCATCTGCTCCTGCTCCTTCGCTCCACCGCCCCAGCTCCCTGCTCTGGCACTACCACGGCATGACAACAGTCAGTCCCCCACAACACTTCTCTACACCATGCTCAGAAACTGGGAGAGACAGTTCCTTTTCCTCATGATCCGACAGACAGCCCCTGGTGAACCCTGAGCATGAGCAACTCATGAGTCAGGGCCAGAGGGAACCCCAATGAGTTCATCAGGACAGGGGAAGATATAAGTTTAGTGAACAAGAAAGTTGTGGCAAGATGGTCAAAAGAACTTTTCTGGACTGCATTAGCCAAAATCCTTTATGAATGAAATTATTAATAACAGATGCATCTGTACAGCAGAAAATAAAATCCTATTTTATCTATATATATTTGTTTTAAAAGAGCAGAAGGCTGTTCAAAGCTGAATCAATAGTGGTACTACTGGAACTCATTTGGAATGGACAATGTTTGGCCTATTGTGTTAAATTCCTGAGGGTTTGCCTATTTTTGTATCAGATTACAGCTTTATTAGGTACAATTGTTTTTACATTGCATTTTTGTGATTAATGATGCTAAAAGGATTTTGGCATTTCAAATGTTGTTCACAAACCTAATGGGCAAAATCTTCTGTAAACTTCTTTTAAGCTCTTGGCAAACTTTCCTCAGGAGCAAATATTAACTCCAGATAGTGTTTATTAGCTTTTATAAAATAATCACTGTAATAGTGGCATGTAATTGCTAGAGGTAAAGGAACATCCAGGCCAAGAATTAATCAACTTTGAGCTCCTTAATAGAAAAAGGTCAGGAACAATTTATTTCTTGCTTAGTTTGTATTTAAAATAATGTAATTTTCCTCTGATTTTTGTTTCATATACCAAGACTGATTTCATACACAACATTCCCTGAATAAATTGTGTTCTTAACTAGAGATATGTCTGAACAGCAGAGTTCAGGACCCACTTCTTACTCTGACAAAGTATAGAGGCATTTGAACTTTAGATTTTAATTTGCATATTATATGGGGTAGAACCAACAAAACATTCAGGTCTGACTCCAGCTCCATTGCCTTTTTTACCCTCTGCCCAAATTTTGCATGTTTCTGTAGGCAGATTTTTATTCAAGGGTGTCCTGACAGAATCAGGCAAATGAGAACTTGTTCTTCAAAGGGATCAGAGTAAATATCCAGACTCATTAAGGTTTTACTTGTAATAAATTATAGGATACAGTTGATTTTGAAAAAGTCACATCAGGAGGAATACTACCATGGCTTCTTGTATGTGGTGCTATTCATGTTACAGGCATAAAAGTCTCTTGCAATTGCACTCTAGAAAGTAAGAGATGCCTTCCTATTGAACAAGTGTGTACCAGTAACTCCTTGATCAGAAACAGTCTTTTGACAAGAGACATAAGGAAGGGTTAAAACATGAATATAGACATATCTAAGATGATACCAGGTAGAAAAAAAGCCTGGAATTTCCCCCAAAATTGGACTTCTGAGTTTATTCCAGTATAAACACCACTATATAACCTCACGGTTTGGGATTCTAAGTAAGGTAGATTTATCATTTAGGGTTGATGTTACTTCAGACACCTCTAGTTCCCACTCTGTGTGCAGTGAAGCTGTTAGTCATGCTTTCCTTTGAAGTTAAAGCCATAGTATAAATTGCATATCAGGAAATGTGATCTCTCAGGCGTATCAAGCTCCATTAAGACGTCCAAGTTCAGCTTCAACACAGACAAGTTCTTCTTGTTATCTTAGCTGACATCTCTGCAAAATCAAACATGATTGGAACCTTTGAGCACTGAGGATGACAAACTTGGAATGGTCTGTGTCCCTATCTGGCTCTCTTACCCTCCAAAGCAAGGTGGTTGCATCTAAAATGCTTTCTGGGTAAAGTCAACTCTGTGTGCCTATCTGGAAGTTATCTGGGAGAATGCCAGTTTGCTGAGGCAAAGTCCATGCCTGTGATCAGCCTAACCATTTAACAGCATGGATAACTGAGTCCTGGTAACTAGTTTTGTATGCTGAAGCTGGTAATTCACTAGGAAACAGAAGCTTCGTATATAATTATTCATGGGGGATTGTTTTGTCAGTTTGTTCTGGAAACAAAGACATCCTTAGTCACAGGCCATTTTTCTGTTTGAAAAAACAGTGAGAGACTTGCCATGGAAGTTTTAAGGCGAGGATCTTACCAACAGGATGAAGTGCTCTACAGGAATAAGCAGGAATCAAAGGCATGACACCTGCAGTGTAGAAATCCATCCATTCTCTAGTGCTAAATTTCATATTTTTATTTAAAAGAACTCACAGAAACTAGTCCGTTCTCCTTTTATAATCTGTTGAACATCAGCCATCAATCATATTTAATGTATATAAACACCTCTGCACAAAATCATAGGGGATTCCAATTCAAATAAAGCTATTAACTATAAGCTTTGAAACTCCTTTTTTATAATCATAAGATTTGCCTTTAGATTTGTCCTGATCAAATCAAAGTTATTTCAATGTTATTATTTTCCTAACCCTAGCTTTCTAGCATATACTGTGAAATCACAGTACTGTACAGAGAAACATTGTAAATGGATAATGACTTGCAGTTGTTATGCATTACATCATGGAAAGCAGCATTTCCCACTTCTCGATTCTGGAGCTTCACTTAGAAAACTTGCTATTTCAGTGCCCCACGGGGCTCCCCAGCTCCACAGGTGTCAGAGCCTTCTATTTATCTAAATCACTTCTGCTATCAGCTGTGGAAAAGGTAGTATTAAATCCAAAATATAAGCCTTTCCAGACCTGGACTTCATCCAGCTCCATGCAGACCCACACAGGTGTCTCTGAACGCTGATCTCCAGGGCTCCAAGGGAATACAGATCAGAAAAGCCCACGCTGACCCTCTCCAAAACCAGCACTGGCTAAAGATAGTTGATTTACATGGGCTGTACATCTAATGATTGCCCTGCAAGGTACACCTGACTGGATAAAATACAGTGATAATTTTTATAAGCTTTCATGTTGGTTGGTCTTTTTGGAGAACTAAACGTGGGCATGTAACTTCTTTCCAAAAATACAATCACTTAGGTACTACAACATACCACTTACATAGAAAGAGGGAGAGAATGGAGCATTTCACAGGAGTACTATTAAGTACCATTTACAAAAGCCCAGAGTAACACAATTGTTTTCAGCATTCCTCAGAAAAATCTTTAACAGGCCTTGAAGAAACAAAAGGAGTTTTCTTGCTTCTCTTCATAAATTGACTAACCACCATAGCAGCCTAAGTAAAGGACTTGCCTTCAGGTAAGAATCTCTGCAAGAGAAATTTAAAATGTAAGATAGAAAAGGACCCTCCCCTCCCACTGCAGCTGGCCATCAAGCCAGCATTTCCAACATCAGGACCACAGCAAATGGCAGCATGCAACAGACAGCCTGAGTTCTCAATCCACCAGTATTCAAAAAAGTTCATATTTTTACCAAATTATGGCCCTAGTGAGAACAAATGCCATAGAATTTTTATCATAATGCAATTTTATATTGCATATATAAGAATACAGTGATTGCTGTTCAGTTGAGTAAAGCTAAAATTCATCCCTAGAAAATCTGTGTAATCTTGTGTTTCTGTGTAATCTTGTGTTTAACAGTACGGGACAAATGTAATTTATGAATAGAAAAAGACAGAAGAAATGCAGAGAAAGGGCGAAGGAGAAAATTATAACATGACATATTCACCTGAAAAGGCATTCATCAAAAATTATAGGTTTCATCCATTTCTGGTCACTTAATATAGCTTTGTGATAAAAATACCTTTTAAAATGAAAATACACATCTCGGAAGTAAACAGAGTTTTCTGACAGGAACAGGCTACTCAGAAGAAGCACAGAGACAGAACCTGGAATACATGTAGGACAAGACAAAGTTTGTTTCAGTGTAGACATGATCTGTGGGGAAGGACAAGGCCTCCTTTCTCTAACCATTCTGGAGACCATTTTTGTGGGATCCTAGAAAAGAGCCATACCTGCTGGCATTTGTACCTCTGCATCTTCACCACTGGCAGTAAATTACAAGAAGGAAAAAAAACCTAACTTGATTTCCAGTCCCTGGAAGGCATCTGCTCTGATTCAGTAAGTCTCAAGTGTGATGTCCAGAGTATCACGGGGAGCAGGCCTGCACACTGAGGCACAGACACACAGCAAAGCCACACTTCTGAGCTTGTGCCTGTTCACTTTCACCAGTCAGGCAGCACTTTCATGCATTGCCTTTGCAGTGATGGTGTTAGATATGTGTGTTTCAGACATAAAGTGAGCCATAGGATGAAAGTCTAGCTGTAATTTTATAATCACTCATCCAGAAGCATATTGTTATGTCAGTGTGACACTTACTCCAGTAAGCAAATACTGTTTACAAAATCTTTTTCTAAATGGGTAATATCTACAGGGCACTGAACAATTTACTAATGATTAAAAACCAAATTCCTTCTTTTAACGGTTCATAATCTAAATGAAAAGCATAGGCTCAAGAGAGATTGTGTAATGCAAGAAGAAAGCTAGTAGACAAACAATTCTAGACAGAGCTCTTTGGATCTGGTACTTTTTAGAGAAAAATAAAAATCAAGATTTCCTAAAAAAAATAGAGAACAATCCCACCTATTAAAGCCATAACAAGAAAGCATTTTGGAATGTTCCACATTTCTCAGTTATGTTCTTTTGGCATCTATTTTCATCCACTTTTTTGCAGAGCTTTCAGCCTATGACTGAACTGAAACCAGCCAATCTTTCTTTCTGGTTCATGTATATTAGCTCAGTGCTGTTAGGTTTGTTTCTCCAAAACAGCAGGGTGCTGGGATTTTTTAAGGTCTCCACAGAAATTAAGAGGAGAGGCATATAATACCTTCAACTCAAATTTATTTCTTTTAATTCATTTTATATGCACTTTGGGCCTAAATAACTCAAGAGTAATTACTGAAAAGTAGCCTATTGTGTGACTTGCACCCCTTTGTGAGCAACTATTGCCTTAACTCCAGATGCAGAGTGTTTTGTAACATGACTACGCTCCACATTCCCTTTGTGGAGCATACAGACAAGCAGTGGATCCATTTTTCACTTACACGCCAGAATAGCTAAGCGTGTGTGTACAGTTACCAATTTATATAAAGGCCAGCAATCAATTACTGCTACTAGAAGGAGCACAGATGCAACTCCTCACAACTGTCTCTCAAAATAGTAGTACCTCCCAAGCCTACCCCAATAACAGATTAAAGTTGCTCCTGATAACACAATGAGTCCTTAATATTTTGACTAATAAATGCCAACCTCTGGAACTGTGGTCTTGCATAACAATAGCAACAACAGGCAAGAAATTTTAAGCATTCATTCAAGTTGCTGGTCTCTGTCCAAATTGTTACCACTAACAGTGTGGCTTGAAAACTTTAAAACATACATTTGTTTAAACAGAGTTCACTTTGTGCAAGATGAAAAAAGCATCTCACACAAAAAAAATTTAGGCAGCTGCACAATGTACATATCATTATTACAGGTCTACAAGGGCTGTGTGAAATACAAATCAATGTGCAAGGGTTATCAGAGTAAAAGGGCAGAAATGAGAAAAATCTGGAACCAGCTAGCCACATTTCTCTGAGCTAGATAACTACATCTTTCCTCTCTTCATTTTTCCTCTCCAATACAAGCATCTGGAAAAAAAATTAATAAGGTGTGTTGGGAGGGGAGTCATGTCTGAAACCTTTTTCCTTTGCTTCAATAAACTGGAAATCTCAGGATCTCTAACAGCTGAGATTTTTTTTCCTTCTCCATTCAAAGAAAGGGGGATGGATTTTTTGTTCCTTAGCACAACGATTTTTTTTAATTTTTTTATACAGAAACTGACACCTTTTTCTCTTAGAAACTTTCTTTGATCAGACAACATTTGTTAGAAATTAGATTTTAGATAAAAGAATTAAACCAGTACTGTTCTTGGGATGTTTTTTGTTTAGATTTTCCATGTAATTCTGAATCCACATTGCATTATGTAACATAGATGGACACACATCTGGCTGAACACACACATACACTGTAATGTGGTCTTAGAACTAAATTTCTTTAATGTATATATTCAAATATATAAAAAAGGCACAAAGACACAACCTACAATTCAAAAAATGGCAAGTGGCAGAATTAGCATTGTTCATGAAAACTTAACTCATGCACCCTTTGGGAATACAAGTACAAGATTTTATAAACCTTCTATTTTTGCATGGGATCTTGACTCATTCTCATTGCCTTCTTCACTCAGTATGTGATGGCATGGACTCTTTCAATACAAGACTATTAAAAAAAAAAGAAAAAAATAACAATATCGATACTACTATATAACTTAGGAACTAATGAGATATTAAAGCTGAAATTTTCTGTTTAGAAGAGTTTGTCAGCTTAAGAATCTAGTTTAAGACATATAGAACCAGATGTCTCAGAATAACAAATGTTTTAGAGGTCTTTGTGTATTCAAATGCAGCAACAATTACTTGTGTCTGTAGGCAGTCAACATTCCTGCAGCCTATAACAGCATCCTGTGTTAAGCTCCCTATATATAAGAAGGGCCAAGAATGGTCTATACAAGAATGGACAAGACTAAAACTGTAGGTTTAAGCAATGCTTGCAAAGGCACAGAAGAACTCAGTGGAGAACTGTAGTCACAGAGTAATATTGCATTACTTTGCACCTCTTGGGCCAGTTCATCTGTGCTGCAACTCCTTGGGTCTTTGTCCACACCCACTGACAAGATTAGGTTGTTTAGAGAATACTCTTTAACAAATATGTTTCAAGCAAGTGCATAACCTTCCCGATGCACTAAATAAAAGTGATTCTGAAGAAAAATAAACTTTTTTAAAGTTTTCTACTTGTTCAAATAAACAGCAATATTTTTTAAATAGAAGATACAAATACCCTGTAATTAAACAGGGTTATAGAATCATAGAAACATATAAATGCTTGGGTTGGAAAAATCTTCTAATTCCATTCCCCCTTCCATAGGCAGGGACACCTTTCACTAGACCAACTTGCTCAGGGCCCAATCCAACCTGACCCTGAACACTTGCAGGGAGGGAGCAGCCACAGCTCTGAGCAACTTCTTCCAGTTTGGACTCATGTCTAGGATTGCCCCAAACCAGGTGCAGTACCTTACACTTAGTCTTGTTAAAGTTCATTATGTTCTCAAGCTTTTCTATCATACTGTTATACCATATCAGTTTGGAAAAACAATTTCCTGATAAAGAGGCATGTTTCAATGATAAACATATTTTCTACAGTATTCTGTAACTGGGGCATCTTTGAACACCAGATTCAAAACTTCTGTTTGAAAATATGCAGCTTTATAAGATATAGGTAATTGGTTTCAAGTCAACTGTCTTAATTAACATACAGAAAACAAGTGAATTAAAATCATGTAAATATGTTTGAAATAGTATTTTATTGCTTTTCAGACCTTCTACTCACAAAATTAAAATTCTTCCACATCCCACAGATAGGATTACAACCAATAATACTATCATATGGAACTAAATTTGTCCAACATGGTCTTTGATAAGTCTACAATGTGAACTTTGCTCATTTGGGCCAAACAGGTAACCAAGCATTACAGTAAATAATCTATTTTTATGTAAATGTGATATACGGTTCACATATATATGTGATAAATGTTTTACAAGGGCATTGCAGAGCAAACAAACATGCAGTTTCAGGAAGACTGAACTAGGATGAAATTTTCATAGAATCATAGAATCGTTTATGTCGGAAAAAAAACTTTAAGTTGATCAAGTTCCCATAGACCTAACACTGACAAGTCCTCCACTGACCATGTTCCTAGCACCACAACCCTCAATCAGTCCAACCATTCAGCCCTGAATGCCTGCCATGTCCTATGTGCTGAATTTGATGTCCATTTAGAGAAATGACATATATGCCTTGTAAATGTGTATTGTCCATGTTCACTTGGAGTGCGTGTGTTTACAATAGAGCAGCTAATTTAGAAAGGCCTCCAATGTCTCACTGAGGTAGTGATGTTTCCCTTTTCTAAGCCATAGTGTCTTAGGGCTTTATAGGTCAGCTTCCTACTGAATAAGAAGTAAGAAATCAGGGACAACCTGGGAATATTAGAGTTTACATATTTACTTCCATACATACAGAAACACCAAATGAGTAGTGGCTGAATTGGATATTGGTACTGGACATCTCTACTTCAGAGTTTTTTGTATGAGGGCAAAGCATGGTTGGCTGAAAGCAACTTTGTCTGAAAACTTTAGGATATTGCAGTAGCATAAAGCAAACAGCTCTTTCATCCCTGTCATTCCCTCCAATGAGGTATAGTGGGTTTTGCATTTCTTCCCAAGACTGAACATTTGCTCAAACATAGAAAAATAACTTGGCAGACGTGTACAACAGCACCACCTGGTGATTCCCTGCAAGAGCCACCTGCTACCCCAGCACTGGTGTTACAAAACTAAAATTATCTGAGAAGCGCTTAAAATACTTAAACACTGATGCTAATCTATATAAGCTATGCTACATCTTAAATTGTTTACATACTGTTTTGAAATGAATTATTCTTAGAATAATGTTTCTTTCAATGATTCATGAGTAGGCTCAAGGGAGAAACAAATTTTTGAAACAGAATTGGGTTTTGCACTATTAAGAGATTCACTGACACTTTTAAAATAAAGATGATATTTTTAATGACTTAACTGAAAGGTATCATTATTGTTTAAATTACTCTCTTGCAGCAAAAAGATTCTGATTTCAATGAAAAAAATGTTTTAAGAAAAATTTGGCCTGGGTCAAAGAAGCCTTTGCAATGACATATATTCCATGAATGTAAAAAAATGGTAGGATTGTACTTAGCACAAAGTTCCCAGGTTGACAAAAATTGCCAGGAATGAACTTCCCATGAGAATAAAAAACACACATTTTTTAAATATGTCACAACCCAAATAGTGAAATATCTTAACTATTCCTTGAGCACTTTTTTTTTTGTCTGTACAAGGATATTTTACACAATACATGTCTAAATTTAAAAGTGGTCTTAGGGACATAAGTTCTTCAGACGCCAAAACTTGGGCTTACATAGAGCACACAGAATGTCGCATTTAAAAGGAAGGTTAACATCAATGAACATAAAGATTAGATAGGTTCTAAGTCCTTGACCTCCCTTGCTGAAGACAATGGAAACATCCATTAATCAAACTAAGGCCAAAAAATGCACATATGTAAGCAGACACATATGTCTGTGTGGGTCTACGTATCCCTACATATGCATATGCACATTTACTTCCAATGGTATGTGTATATAAGTGTAGAGTGACCTTAGAAGAAATCAGGCTTTCTAAAACTAAGATGAGGATGGATGATGGTTGTACAATGGGCTCCTTTGCTTCTCCAAAATTTGTGTAGCAATGTACTAAAAGCATGAAAAATAATTAAGATTAACCTTTTAAAAAATGAAAATGTCTAAGCCCTACTTCTAGACAGCAGTCCTAACCCTCACCAGAGACAGATCAATCTGCAGCAGCAGCAGGCAGCTCTTTAATGCCAGCGGATGGGGCCAGAGCCATGGGAAGTGCAGGGCTGTAGCTCTCACAGCCACAGCTGTTGCAATCCTGTGCTCAGGACTGAGCCATACACACTACTTCTTGTGAGCAAGGCTACCATCAGTTGACTTTTTGTCTCTTTGTCTTTGTTTGGCATTTTAATTTACATAGATCCCAATCATGCCCTCTGCATTTGTGCATTATTTTAAATGTCTGGGGTTTGTTTTGTTTTAATGTAAACTTTTGATACCAAAGATTCTCTGGAAATGCCTTGAGGTAAGGGGTAAGAACCAGAACCTGAGCAGGATAAGTGGTGTTTTAAAGTGTGTGTGATGGTTTTTCTTTCCTGAGTATCCTGAGTACCCCTCTTTAGCATGACCTAAGACATGGTTACATCATGACATCCAGCCAGGACAAAGGGGCCTGAAATAATATTGCTCTAAGATGAAAATTCCTTCAGTGCAGTGCAACACTATGAAGGGATCCATGCTTCATCTGGGAGAACCAAATCAGAATCAGCACCACAATAATTGGCACACCTGCTAATCCCACACCCACACTACACTGACTGCTGCACTACACGAGATTGTGAAGCTATCCTGAATCCTGCAGCTTCAACCTGACCTGCACCATGGTGGGGAGTGTGAGCTTAAATTACTATATCATGAAATCATCTCCACTCAGATATACCCCAGCTGCTTTATTTTCTTTGAGAAAAGAAGTATCCTTATCTCTACTGCAATTCCCAACTCTTTCTGTGACATTTACAGGATCAGATTCAAGCTGGCTGCCAGACAGAGGTGCCTGTATGATATCAGTTGGTGCTCTTCACCCTACAGCTGAGCTCCACAAGGACAGCAGGTGGCCCCAGGGCAGTGACTGCTCATGCTGGGGTACCCACAGTGGGCTACAAGACCTATGTGGCAATAAGAAAACTAAAAATCTAAAAGATTTCATTTTCCTCTGTGGCTATGGGACTTAGACACTGGAGACAAAACAAGAGCTGTATGGAAAAGGTGGGGCCTCCTGACCTGTGTGGACATATGGCTTTTTGACTGTTCTCCTTTGGGTAACTCATCTCCCCTTGGTACATTTGGAAACATTAAAATAAACTGAATTGAGGATGTAGACTGTACCAACTTCGTTTTAGTAGTCTCGAGTATACAGGAATGTTAAATGTGGATCTGCATTTTTCTAATATTTTTTTGTGTCACCTCTCTCACTCACATTCTGTTGTCATCTAGGTTTTCTATGCTCTGTTTTCACAACTCATTTTCACCTTCCCACATGCAGGATATCTCTGGCAAGGGACATTTATATTGTAAGCAACCTGAAAGTTTGAGTTTGCACTTATTGCACCAAAACTGTCAGAAGTCTTATAGCAATAGAGAAATGCATGGCCCTCGATGGCCTTGAAAACACAATGTAATGTACATGGGACCTACAGTCTGTTAAACCCCCCAAGTACACAATTCTGCCATTCTCTACATTCGTGTTTGGCTATAAAACTTTAATTTTGCTCTACAAAACAAACTTGAAATGCAAGTGAAGGCCTAGAAGACAGCAGAGGTCTGTTTGTACATGATTCAATGGTGACTTCAAGGAAGAGGACTGTCTTATTTTAAGATAGGAAAGAAAAAGTGTCACTGAGAGTCACCACCCAATTTGATCAGGGAACCAGCTTTAATACTAATGTGGTACTACTTTGCATGTTTCCCTTTAAAAAAATAAAATTAAAAATACAAGTAGGTAAACACAAAAGAGACTTGGGTTTGGCAGTAAGACCTTCTGGGGAAATCCAAAAGTTTACAGTGTATGCTTCATAAAAATGTTTCTTCTTAAAAAAAAGAGGAGTTTCTGTACTCTGGTTGGGCACTTCCCCTGAGGATCTTCAAAGAAACCCTGGCAGAGGAAGTGCAATCTCACAAGGGAGCCTCAGTAGATGGCACTCCTCCCCCTGAGTCAACACAGGGTCTCAGATATGGATTAGAAACTGTTCTTCTAAGGGGAAGGGGTCAAATTGTCTTCCATAAGATTTGGGATTTAATATACACATATACACAAAACCACTTATATTCAAGCTGTAATAATGCATAAAACTTAGTCTTGGACCCAACTTGCCTGGAGATACCTTTCTCCATATGTCTCAGTGTGACCCATTTCCTTCTAACTCCAGCTGTGATGGTTGGAGTAACAGATGCTGTGGGGCCTTGAAGGGACCAGAGGAGCAGACCACAGGCTACTGCAATACAAAATTGCTTTTGAATATGAGGGGAATCTGTTCAATCTTCCTGTTTGCACAGGACATGACAAATGCCGTTCTTTAGTTGCCCTCTTTGGATGACTTCTCTATGAAAATATAAAATCACCCTCCTGTTCTACACCGGAGATGATTGCAAGGTATAGATAGGTAATTGTGCATAGGTAATAGGTAGTTGTGCAGATTTTTTAAATTATTTTTTTATGTTTAGAACAAAAAGTCCACAACAAGCAGTTACTATTAATATATACAGGGGAAATAATATATTTACATCTAGCTAAGTCAGTTCTCATGACAGAAATACTAATTTACACTGCAGTTCCTTCAGGATGAATTTTCCATATATTTTACTCAGCTGAACAACATTTTCTTAATTCTTGCTGAAGGACTTACCAATCCATAAATGTAGTTCACATACCTCCATGTTATCTTCCAAATCAGAGTTTGGAAGAAAATTGTAAAGTCTAATGACAAATAATCTCAAGAGGGAAAAGTAAGAAGATCTAGAAAATAAAGAATTGTTGGAACAGATATTAAAATTTTCCATTGCAAATTATCACCATGAACCGGCTGTCTGGGAAGCACTCCAACCTGATGTTGGGTTCTCTTTGATAACGTGGTGTTTCTAAGCAACATTTCTAGTCAGTCCGTATGTATGAGTGGTCAGCCACCACTTGGAAACTTCAAAACATGAATTTCTTTTGTTAGATGCAGATCCAATTTGCTGTTTGGTTTTCATATGAAAAATACAGCCGGCTTTTTAAGATACAGTTTTTAAAAAGAGAAAAAAAGGAAGCAGTGCTAAATATTGTAACACATTTCAACACATATAGCAGCATGTTTAATTTATTCAATACTCCATTAATGAACCCCTTTTTAGTTCTTAAGCCAAGCAGATGGGTATTCAGGTAGCATGTGTTAAAGTTGTCAAGAATTTATGTTCTAATTCCTTTCACATAGCAGCCGAAGGCACTTCTTACATAAGAATGACAGTGATAACAATTAGCTTGTCTCTTCAGTCAGTATGTTTCCACTACAATCCTAGATTAAATATTTTTCAGAACTTGGACCTCCTGAACCAGAATTTCTGAAGTTTCAAACCTTGTATGCAAAAAATATGTGAATTGCAATCCTACAGAGTCCACAGACTGTCCAGCTTGCATCTATCATTTGCACACACTCAAGTGTAAGGCATATATAATGATTAGGTAATACATAATTTAATTTGTAAACTGTTCTATCTCACCCAAAAATAATTATCGTTTGATATGTAGGGTTCATCTCGCTGATAAATAAAGAACAGGCATGTTCCTGTGAAGCAAGCAATAATCAATTCTGCAACAGACAGGCTCTCTCACTGTGGCAGTAGAAGGGACCCAGACCATTCCCAGCTCATGGACCTAGACAGAGACCTGTAGACTGCTGGCAAGGATGGAAATACAGTGGAGCCACAGGAGATCACAGTGTTTTGTGAAGTTAGGCACCATTTCATGTGGCTGTGCTTGCACCTCAAAGACTGACTGCAGATCGCTGGCAAGGACAGTTGCATTCCACACTCATTGCACTCCACATTCAGGCAGAAAATATTTTAGATTTCTATAAAATCATCCTATCAAAATGAATATATTTTATCAACTCAGATCTGGAATACATGCATCCTACTAGCGCTAATTATAACAAGACATATGGTGAAACAGCATTTCAGATTGAGACAGTTTGGGGAATTTCTCTACTATGATTTCTTCTTGACACTGGAATCTTATGGACATCTGTCAGGATGTAAGTTCCAGCAGGAATGTGGCACGCTCCACTCCTTCTGATCCTTTTCTTCCATATTGACATAAAACCCACAGTAGGTGACAGAAAAGTTGCTTGCACCTGGTTCATGGCTAAAAATACTGAGCCATTAAACTTTGATGATCCTCCATTTAAATGGAGCACACTTGGATAAGAGATGGCAGCTATCCAGAGCAAATGGTTATTTCAAGTCTGATTCCCAGGAAAGATAGTAATTGAACTGCAGATTAGTTACCAAGAAGCAGATCATCTGATACACCTTATCTAAAGATACCTGAGGTATAGCAAGGGACTTAAAGTTGTTTCCTCTGAGATTACTTCAGAAGAAAGAAAGAGGGAGCAGACAGGACAGAGAAAAACTAAGTAGTTCAGACCTGAAACTGGAGAAATGTCATGGACAAGCCAGAAAATCTTGACCAAAGGACAGAACCATCCAAGGTAAAAAGGAAACTTAAGCAGAAGGCTGAATGTGGAAATGTTTTGTCCACATATGTATGCTTCTAATGCTAGCTGATGGAAAATGACATAATCTTTATCACACATTTGTTCACCTCAGCTATTTCATATCTTTGAGAAAATAAACTGTGAGTTTATGTCAACCATAATGGGGAGTTCTGGGAAATTATATTCATGGAGAAGTAGGGGAGGAGGCAATGGGCTCTAGGAGTCTTCCTTTTCTGAAACAATAGTAGATAAAGAACATATCAAAGAAGTCTGCCAGAAAGAGAGGCTAAATCATACTGAGGCTAAATCATAAGAAAGCTTAAAACATTTAGATATCTTGTAATATTACCCAAACAGAGCAGCTTGAAATGTACAAAGAGAACTGAGCTTTATCAAGGCTATGACACACACAGTCCTAGCAAAATTAATTCATCTAGCCTGCAGCTATGTGTTCCTTTCTTAGCACACTGGCTCCCCTTGTTATAAGTCACAAGAGTAATTCTGTCACAGGCTCTCCCTTTCACAACAGCCAGTCTTCACAGAGGCCTGAATTTTGACTGCTCTTGGGAATCATCCCAAGGTGCAATAGATGGAGAGAGCGGCCTTTTTGACCTTCTCTAAAGCATCCATCAGAGACCCAAGCAGTCCATGGACTTCCTGAGTGCAGCAGGAAAACCACCTGGTGCAACTTTTGCATTTCATGGCCATGTGAAAACATGACCAGGTGGATCACGGGTGCAGGTAGCTTCCCTCCCTTGCTCTGGCTGCAGGCACTGGGGACACGCATTGCTACAGCACCAGTGGAACAGCATTTTATGCCTTTCTCCACTGTATTGGGTGTTTTTCTCAATGTGCCTGGAGTGCCCTATATCTTCATGAAGAAAGACACAGTTCTGCTCTGGAAACTTACTGAAACTATGGAAGATCTGTATCATGCAGTCAACTTGTCATCTTTCAACATTCACCATGAACAGAACTTAGGTGGCATAGAATTTAAAATCCTGAAGTAAAAAAAAAAAAAAAAAACAAAAAAAAAAGGATGTTGATTGAAGACTACAAACATTTAAGATCACAACCGCTGGGAAACACAGGTGGAGCTTCACCAACAAAAGTCATAAAAGAAATTAATCTGTAAAGAAATTCATCACAAAGCCACTGAATGAATTCTCAAATAAAGGAAGCATTCCCAGCTATTAAGTAATCTATGTAAATTATTCTTCAAGGTATTTTTTAAGCTGGTGCTGAGTTCCATGAGCTGTGGGCGATTGCCCACAAATATGTTTGTCACCAAATGCTGTGAATAGATCTGTGTGACAGGGACTTCCCAAGACAGACCTTGAAAACAGCACAGAAATCAAACCCAAGGTCCATCTAGGAGTTTCTTTAAAGAGCAGTGAAAAGTAGATGGTTAAAGAAAGTACAAGTGCTAGGAAAACAATATGATATTTTGTCTATTACATCATTCCAGCTTCTAGTGCTGTGTAGATAAGTGACTTCATAAGCCAGATGCTCTAACTTTGTGGTTAACACTGCTTGATTGATTTTCTGCTCAGGATTTTAACTGGTCACTACATCTGTGGTTCAGACCATGGGCTCATTTCATTTCCTTCTCTCATGAGCGTTTCCATGCTTTCTACTATGCAGGTCACTACACTTGGAGTAACTTTTGCCTATTACTTCATTTGATTCTTCCCATCTTAAAACTCAACATTGCTGCAGAAAACCTCTGGGAAAGTGGCAATGAAAAGATTTATGAATGTAACTTTCAAATTGTGCATATGCTCAAAAGCTTGATCCAAAATCCCTTTCCTGACTAAGCAAAAACCAACATAGATTTGAGTCAGATATATACTACCTCCAATGTGATTTTGTTGTGAGAGATGCCAAAAAATCTCATGGCATGTGAAAACTCAAAAGTGATATAAATTAGGCTTGAACTTGAGATCCTGTATTACCAGGGTTTGTTCCCTGATTTAATTAAAGCAATAGTGTTTTCATTGCAAATACAAACAGTTGTTAACTTGACAATGACATTTGGAATTATATTTACACAATGTGCATCAAATATTTTTGCCAGTTAACATGCTTGGTGAATATTCACAAAAACTCCAGTATATAGCCAGATCAGAGTTTAATATTATAGTACCAATAAACATTACAGTCCCTTTTGATAATCTTCATCAATCTCACCAGTCCATGATTATACCATTCAATGCTGCAAAAAGAATAGCAGAATCATCAATTTTTCACAAAATCATTCAAACATCTTTGGATGTTTGATAGATTTGTCTCTTGCTCTTGAATCTGTAAATATGAAATCAAGAGATCAGCTTTCTATACCATAAACAACAGCCAAACTTTAGGTTCACAAGATGGATCAGAGTCTTAAAAGACTCTTTTACATCTTTGAAAATGGGGTCAAAATTATCTATGTCACAACTGATCAGTCCGACAGGACTGCCATTTGTCATTCCCATGCTTCATTTCCTCCAAAATTTCTTGATCAGATAGCATAGGATGAAGCTGTCCTTACTGGGAGCTTTTCATTTCCTTTACCTGACAGCTGTTGCAGTTTCAGAACAAAGCCATTTTCTTGGTCTGCACCCCTGGATGCTGCAACATGTGCATCAACACACTGTCCCAAGTATCAGCTCTTCCTGCTGGGTTCCTCTAGCTCCTTTTAAGCTCCTATTTTAGGACAGTCTGAAGACCTTGATTATCTTTCCTTGCTCACCTTAGTATTCACCATGACATTTTCCTTTCTCTCTCCAGGACTCTTAAGCCCTTCAGTGACTCTTCATTACCTGCAATGGGAAGCTTCTTGAGGATGCCAACCGGGCAGCTAGCTTGCCTTCTGGTTTATCCCATCATTCTTCCAGAGAGAAGCCTGTATACACAGTGTGCTCTTGCTTTCCCACTTCAAGCCTTTTCCTGCACTCAGCTGTTCTGTTCTGTTGTTCTCCCTTGTCAGATTTAAAAGGTTCATTACTCCTCCTATTTTTCTTATCCTACTCTCCCATCTCTCAGATTCTGCCAAAATATCTTCTGATGTCTCCAGAGAGACCCATCAACTGAGAGGTGACTGAGTTGCTGAGACCAGCAACTGAGTTTTCAAAAAAAATTTCTACAGGCCTGTGTCCGTCTTGCCCCTCTTTTTCCAGTTATTGGATTCAACATTCTTAATCAGTTCCAGTTGAGGTGCAAATGTTCAAGGACAGGAAATTACACTTTGGATTATTTGCCATCTCTCTAACACTCCTCTACTTCACAGGATTGTGTAGGGTGAGTCCTTCCAGGATCAGAACACTTTCCACAGTCTTGGTTTGATTACCCAAAATATTTAAGGGTGCAGAAATAAATTTTATTCTTAAAACTTTCCTAATCTTTTAAAAGTCAGGACATACTTTACCCGAACCTTCCACCTCAGTGATCAAGAGTTGTGTCCTACACACATTGTGAGAGATCCTTGGAGCTCCCTACTTGCATGGAGTCAATTAGAGCATGGGCAAGTGGGGCTCATCACCTTAAGGCTCCCTTTGCTGTGGTGAGGTGGTACAGGTCCTGACAGTACCTTTGCAAACTGCATTGCTTTTGTTGCATGGCTTTCTTTTAAAGTAATCACATTGCAGGCTTGGCCCCTCAATGTGCTTAAGGTTAAGCATGTAAATATTTTAACTGATGTGAAAGAAATGGCCTACATGCCTGCACATGTGATTAAATGCTTTGGTGGATCAGGCCAGAATGCTGAACACATTGTTGAATCAAGCAATGAGTATGTATATAAACAAGATCTTTACAAACTGACACAAACGTAGCACTTGCATTTCTTTAAGAATCTCATAATTGAGTTCAGCCCTGGCCTAAATGTACTGGTTTTAGTAGGAAAAGGCTAGCAATTAATTTAGCCTTAGTTCTTTTCTTATGTGAAGGCAAATTCCTTAAGTGAAACTTTGTGGTGTTAATTTTATTTGTTACAGACATATTTTCATTAGTTGCTATACAACATTATATGATGATTTACAGTATTGACAATATGCAAACACTTTAAAAATATTTGGATTTCTATTTTTACCAAGCTTCAGTTGCTTTTATGAAGGATGATGTTTGTGTTATTGGCCACTGGAGCCCAGCTAAGAACATCAGAACATTATCCTGCCCTGCCGTTGTAAGTAATGAACTCTTTTCCAGTCTGTAAAATGTTGGTGTTTTGTGGTTTCCTGAAAGGGAGATAGCAGCTAGCTGTTCTTGCTCCCACTGAACATGGTGTCAGGGTTGTCAGCTTGTATCAGAAATTGCAGGCCCCTGCAAGCATCAGAGCAGAAGTAGGGAAGGAACATCCCTTTCTTTTATTTTTCTATCATGACTACACCGCTGCAAGTAATCTCCAGCCTGATAGCTGCATTAATAATTAGCCTGTTAGCCACAACATCATGCTTCAGGACAAGTAGCAGTGATGCTTTTATAATATCCAAAGTAAACAGGGATTTACACATACTATTTTTATCTTGATTTTGTTTCTTTCAGTAGTGAAATTACTTTTAGTAGTTGCTATGAATTTCCTTAAAACTTATAGCACTTCTTTCTTTGCTCCCACTGCTATACTGAAACATATCACAAACCATTTTAAAAGGCATTAAACTTGTCCCTCCAGAAGCCTCCCAATAGAATTCCTACTTTATTCTGTCATTTATTCTGCACTTTGAGAAGACAGAGCTTCCATTGATTGCTACACATTCATATAACTGGGATTATTTGTGTGGGGTAAGAAAACTGATAAAAAATTAGAAGCGACTATTTTTGTAAATGGATGTGGAAATATTCCAGCCTCTCCAGTGCTGATCTCCTGTCTACAAGTGGGGGTTCCATGCACCTCAAACATGCTAGCAGTAATGAGAATGATCTCTGCAAATGTGCTGCATGCAGCTGGGAAAGGAAAAGACTCCAATGTTCTTGCTTATTAACATTCTTCTTTGTTTCTGCCCTCTCCAACTCAAATGTTTTCTAGATATTTTTCTGGCAGCTTTAGCACTATTAATGCATTCCAAACTAGAAAAGTTTCTACTTCAGTATCTTACAACTAACTCAATATGTACTGACCTCAAACCCAGGATAGTAGTAATTTGATATTGCAGCTCATTATTGTTACTCCCAGCAAGTTTCCCCTTGGAAGTGCCTGATGCTTCCCCCTCCCTCTCACACACCCTCCCACCCTCCATTCAGAATTTGTTTTTAATTGTTCAGGAGAAAAAATTCAGACTGTGAGCCAACGATATATTTCCAGGGGGTACAAGATATTAATAGAGCTACATCGTGGCCCCGTATATTGTAATAAACTGTGCTGTAATTTGTTTACCCACCGTAGACAGTAACTAACATTCAGATAAATGGAGTTGGCGCCTGCGAGATTTATGATATATTTCTGTGCTTAGCAATGTTTAATCAGGGAGTTAAAATATTACAGTGTAAAATCCTTTACAAGCATGCACAAACAGAGAACTACCATTAGAGGCTTGGCAGACATACTCAGTGTCAAATAGTACCTCCAGACACTCTCAAAACACAAAGAGGAATATTCAAAGCAGCTACTAACTGACTAGCATTATTTGAGAACCACGTCAGAGCTCATTTTTTAAGGGGGGCTTGCTTTTGAAGTGACAGAATGATAGGCAGGGACAAGTGGGCTTGTCTGCAGAGCCCATCAAGCTGAAAGAAGTTGGGGTGGGTGGAAAGCATTGAGGTTGAGGGGGGGAAGGGAGGTGAATTTTGGTCAAAAAGGTGGTAGATGCCTGTCACAGAGCTTAGACTGTTTGGATAAGACAGGCTAGCATGTGGGGGGATCAGCATGAAGCATCACACCTGGAGGAAAAGACAACTAGCTCCAGCCTCAGTGCCATAAGCCTGGCTCCACAAAGTCTAGCCAACATCTGGAATGGATATCAAGAGACACAGTGCAGCCCTGACTGGCGCTCTACTCTACCTTTGTACTTTTCACTGCAAATTGAAAAGCAAAACAGACATCAAGGATATATTTATATAACTGTCTTCAAGCTGCATTTTCTACTCCCATCTGCTGCACATGATAAGTTTCAAGTGTTTTCTAATAAAAAAAAAGGATTTTTTTTTAACTCCTTGTTCAGTATACAGACTGACCTTTTTTTATTCACAGTTTTAAAGGAACAGTAAATATTTTACAGCCAGAGGAAATGTCAGCACTGTAAGACTTTCTGCTATTGACAATATTTAACCACGCTGGCTATTGAGCCAAATGTGACAGGGTGTGAGTCTGTGCGTGTGCAGATGCCTGCATTTGCCCCAGTGTGCAAACGAGCTCGTTTGTGTGCATTTGTATGAGCACATGTGCTTTGAAGATGAATGTTCCTGAGAGTTTTTCACTTTATTTTCACATCATGCTGCTGTTCTGTCACTCAAAGGGGGAGGTGAGCCCTGTATGTTCAAACAAGAGATCCTGTGTAAACTGCTCTTCAGGAGGGACATGCTGAAGGAATGCAGCCTCCATATCAAAAAGGCTCTGGTTTTGCTCTCTGCTTCCCAGCTATGTAGCAGATGAGACCAGATCAGCCTTCTAGTCAGGTTGATTAATTATGATGGAAATAACCAGGATGAGAAATGGTTACATTTGACTGTGAAAATTTGCCTCCTGACCATAAGACACCAAGCTGGGCCCGGCCATACATGGGTTTTGGCAGAGACACAGACAGCATGGATTGATGCCCTCCTCAATAGAACCAGAAAGACTCAAATATTACAAAATATATTCTGGATCCCATGGGCAGTGATATGTATGGGTAGCCATGAGAAAGTACAGTTATCTGAAGCAGTGAAGTTCAACCTATGAGAGACAGTAGGAACCAGAGATACACAATGCAGCCTAAAGAAATATCTCCTCTTTAGTACAGAGCCTGATCCCTATCTACCTCATCTATTGGTATAAATTAGAGACAGCTGCATTAGTTGGAGTTATACTCCATGTAAAATATTCAGAAAAAAAAAGCTTTTTAAGTTCAAAGGTGAGAAGTTTCAGCAATACCAGTAACAGAAATAATAATCCTAGAGAAATTGGCTGGAACATCAAAACTATTATTTGCTATTACTTGTTGCTCTCATTAGAAAGGAGAATCATACTGGGAAAAGCTCCAGTTTCTCCCCACATTGAAAAACTCCAATTTTCAGCTGCTTTAGTATGGTGAACAGGAGATAGGGATGCAAAACATGCTGTTCTGTTTTGACTGCACAATTCACCTTATAAGCCCGGAGAACCAGTAATATCTCTATCCACTCCTTTGTAAAATGCATATTACAGGGAGAACATGAGGTTTAAACAGTGCTCCTAATTAAAATAATCCTGAATTTTGTGTTGGAAATTTACTGCTGTGTTATGTGCATCTATTGAAGGAGAAATATTTTTCCTTTTCCTCAGTGGGAAACAGTGCCCTTTTTTCTATAAAATAGCATTCAGGGAAAGATATACTGTCTTTAAAATAAATTTTATTTTTTAGTAAGATATTTTTAAAAGTGAAAAATATTGTTTTCATCAACATTTCTTATATGAAAAACCCCATCATTTCTAATCCACTTTACTTGTAATATGCTTCAGAATTTTCAGTTAAAAAGTGCCATATAAAATAATATATTAACAGCATGGTAAGAAGGTATACATTGTGAGACCCCATGAATTTCAAAAGAGATAAGAGATGCTTTTAGCTGAACTCTTCTAAAGTAATATTTCAATCAGTGCAATCTGAAAAGTGGATCATTCCATAGTATCTATTGATAATCTTTCTTTGTTAGCTAATGAAACATTTGCTGTCTTCTATATTATGGAAGCAAAAACCAATATCTGATTTTTGTTTGCTGCTGTGGGATCACCAGCAATTATTTTGTTAGACAGCTTAGATATTTTTGTATTTGGGGTATTTTTTTTACCATTTAAAAGCCTATAACTTCGCACATTTGGAAATGGGGTAACATAGGATCTGTGAAGTGAAACTCCCAAGAAAAAGTCAAGCTGGTGAGAAATCACAAAAAGGAGAAGCCTATTCTTTAACTGAAACCAGTCACTCTGAATGAATCAGGCAAATTTCACAGACAAAAAAAATTAATAACGCTTGCTCTCTTAATTTTGAAAATATGTTTTTCCTTTGAAATCTCACTGGCAAAATTCAGGCATCTTCCCAATGTAATTTTAGAATTTACTACTTCTGAAGCTATGGTCCCAAGTGAATTTATCACAACAAAAGTAGCATATGACAAAAGAATTGCATGTGCTTTTAGTATAGAAACTCTGTGGAAAGAAACTCCAGGCCAGTGTTTGGACATGAAGAAGGAAGTGTTATTTCACAGCAGTATTTGAGATCTGTTTTGTCGTGCATATCCATTCAAAACAAAAGCTCTATGAGTTTGCTTTCTGGATAGTAGAACATTTCATTTCCCTTTTAACAGAAGGGATCACAGATCAAAGGAAAGCAGCCAGGTGGGTCAGAGGGAAACACCAGCATTTCCTGACCCCATTACTTGTTTACAGATAAACACCAGACAGCTGTAAAAGTGGCAATATGTTTTCACAAGAGCAAGAAGGAAATAGAATTGAATAAATTTAAAGAAACAAAAGTATATGTCTAAATTTGAAAGTCTTGAGTTTGTTCAATAATGTTGCTATAGTGATTTAGAATACGTTCAATATTATATCTCTATCATTTATTTGTATTGTCTCATTTATTAAATTCTAATTAAAGAAGTTTTACTCTACAGAAGGTCTAAAGAAACCAGAAAGTCATCTCTATGTAGTTTGTAGTGACTTTTCAGTGAGGGTCTGCAGCAGACCGTACTATCAAGTCACTTCATACAACATGGAGAGTAATGACATTTGCACACTGTAGAATTAGACAT
Source organism: Camarhynchus parvulus (assembly GCF_901933205.1). Taxonomy (NCBI): domain Eukaryota; kingdom Metazoa; phylum Chordata; class Aves; order Passeriformes; family Thraupidae; genus Camarhynchus; species Camarhynchus parvulus. Next base: position 78,961,001 of record NC_044573.1, on the reverse strand, counting down.
CCCACACCGAAAGGCCCTGACTGCAAATTACACATCAAAACTACATTAAACTCCTAAAATATGCTGAGTGAGGTTCAGTTTCTTAGTTTGTTCCTCCTTCATGTTTCATGTGGTATATTTCTCAAACAGGGAACCTGCTCATTCTCTCTGTTTACCAGTATCTGCCTGATAAAGTAGAACTGAAAACACTGTGTTGTGCTGGAACGTGAAGAAGTTCAGAGTTCAAAACAATTGCTTGCTACAAAAATAAAGGAAGGCCTCTCCTATGAAATCTATGAACTCAAAACAGCGATACAGAACTAGTTGTTGCCAATAACTTTAACTTCATTTATCTATATTTGGCAAAAATTGTGCTGCAGCTGGAGATGAAATGCTGAGCTAAATAACTGCAGCAATGTGAGTTCCAAAACAGCAATTACTAAGCTGTGCTGCCTTGTGTAAGATTTTACTTTTATTTATTGTATTTAAAGAAACTCTGTATCTATGTACAGTACAACAAGAACTGCCTGATCAAATAATGCCTGATTGCAAGGCATCTCAGCTCCACTGTCAATATAACTCAGTGTTTAGCAAGAACATGTTTTACATGAAGCCAGACTACAATGCTGTGCATGGCAGTTTTATAGTTCTACATACCTTTATATTGTCTCTAATTGCAAGGAGTAACTCATATTAAACCTAAATTTGGCTTATCACAAATGATGAATGCATTTTTTTCTTAGTGTTAGAAAAGCTAGTAGTTTTAAAAGGCTGAAAGAAAGGTGCACACAATCTTTTTCTTCATGGAAACAAGAACAAACCCACATTAATAATGTCGTTGGAGGAATTGCTCGCCAACACTATTTCTATCATCTTTTTTTAAAGGAGAACAAGAAAGCTGGGGGCATATTCTAGGCAGATGTTTTTGTTCTCAAAAGAGAAGCCCAAGTCACTGTAATAATGGGTGTTCTGTGATATTAACTCCACATATGTGTCTACTATCACAGTGCAGCCTCCCAGTGGCCTCCCTCTAAAGCACTTCATCTAGGGACATGTTGACATTTCAGAGAAAGACAAGGAAAAATGAAGTGACATATGAGTATTCTTCTAGTTGTCCAAGAAAATGGATGCTGACACCATAAATCTAGCTCCTTCCCAAAAAGTAATGTGACTGAAATAATATCACAATGCCAGAAAAGCTGACTAATTGTCTGTATTCCAAAACTGACATAATTTTTCCAAGATGACATAGTATTATTAGTAGTATCCCGTCCCTCAAACAGTGAGTTTTGTCCTCGTTAACCATATTTTTAACTCCCTTTCTCTTTACTCTCACAGACAGAAATTCTGATAGAGTCCTCCCTGCTTTCAATTTCTTGGTCATTCATGGGATTTTTAACCCTAAACAGTACAAACTCTTTCACTATCAGCCATATTCTAGATTCAGTCAGCAGCATTTCTTTGGGACAAACTGACTTTCAGCAGATAGTTCCCAAACATTTAGGGCCAATGGATAATTGCTGCCCTTAAAATTAATCAAAATTACCCTGCAGTCTTATAATTTACTTGAAGGTAGTAGAAAAATTCTTAATATATTTCCAGATTTCATTTTCAGATTATCTCCCATGTTTCCATTGACTGACCATGAGTCACCAGTGAATACAAATCAACTGATCTATTAGAACTGGTGACATTTTTTCCTCATCATCTGCATCCTAGAAGCATCTAAGTCAGAGAAAGTAGCCACATGGGTTATAGTAGGTCATATTGCTTAATTTTTTGCTAGCTTCATCAATGTTGGATTTTTTCTGTGCTTAGGGAGAACCAAACTAGATGTTTATGTGTCCTGGAATGCTTCTATATTTATTTCAACATACTGGTAAAGGCAAGAGATGGAGATTAGCCTCTTGCCACCTCCTCTGAAATTTTGGGCCCCCCTTATTTCAATGAATAAATGAAACCTTAGTCCAGCACTATACAGAGAGATATATCTTTTGCTCTGATTTTGTTAACTCCAGTAGATCTTGAAGCAGATCTCTGTTAAATTGCTTCATTTCTGAGTAGAAAGGAAATCAAAGCAAGATGAAACAAGCCAAGGAAAGGGATGGAAGTCCAGTATGGATCTTCAGAATTTTTGATGGAATTCATTTACCTTTCATTAGTGGGTATACTTTGTCAAAGCTTGGCTTCTCTCTTTGTTTATCTATAAAACATGTTACTCTTGCAGTTCCATGGACATAATGTAGAAATATTTCAGTGTTAACCTACAACTGGATGACCACCAAAGTCATCTATAGTTGTTGTCAAAGTGCTTGTTAGTATAGGAGACTTTTCAGAATGGAAATGAGGCATTGCTGAGCACAGGCATCTAGCAGCCATTTGCATCCCTAGATCAGCTCTGCTGAATTGACTGAGAAGCTAATTCCAAAATCCCTCTAACCTGATATTCCAATTTGAGCAGATCAGTGATTAGCTGCTCTTCACAGCCAGGTCCTTGTACCTTGAAGGCCATGAAAACCATATTGTAGTTTACTCTTCCTTTGCAGAGTCACTAAGAGGTGGCAGAGTTAAACATTTCAACAGCTATTTTAAATTCAGTAAACCAAATGAGCCAAAGCATTCCAACATCGGTGCTAATGCCTTTAAAATGCAGTTCGTTTTTTGTTTTTACATCACAAAGCTCATACTTACATGGACATCCTGCTAAAAGAGAGAGACTGCACACATATTTCCAGGGTAATCTAACTTGTACCAGAGGCTGCAAGGGATTAAGTGACTGGATGTTAAGGATGTTGACACTCTGATATATGGCTCTCTGCTCCTACTTTAACATCTTACAGCCATCACACATGTTCATTGTTGTTTGGGCTGTGGTGTTTCAACATAACACGAAGCAGGAACTACAGCAACATATAATTTACAATGGATAGTCTACATTTTACTTTCACATATAGAACACATAGAGAATTCTTCCTTTTAAAGTAAAGTTTCCTTGTTCATTCATCACACACCACTAATCACCACCACTTAGTCGTCTTAAAGAAAATGATGTACCATGTATCAGAAAAACTGACAGGGCAAACGACTGAAATTGAACACATCTGTACAAATTGTGAAGAAACTGCAGGACTCTTAAACAAACAATAATAATGGCAGTCACATTTCTTTTCTAAAAATGGAATCATTCTCCTGCCATTTACAACAGTTTATACACGTCCACAATTCTTCAAACTATGCTTCTTGGGTTGTTCAAGACCTAGATTTTGGTTCTGTCTCTTTGGAAAGATCAACAACTAGACAAGAACATAACAAAATAACATCCTGGCTAACACTTTGTGTTCAGCAGGATAATAGCACTAAGGAATCTACTCTTTGTGAACAAGGTTACATTCTGCTTCAGAAAGATCTTCATGCACATGGATGTCTGATTGCACTTACTCTTTGCACTGAGCTTACTCTCCATTATCTAATTCACTGCCCTGAAGCAAATTAGATAATTATCTTCTGTTCTGTTCTTAGTTATTAAATAGGAAAGACTATAGTGCTGAAACTTGTGTTAATGCGTATATCACCTTGGTAATGGGATCATTTGGTATCTTCTTCAAGCTGATGATATGCATTGGCTGTTCTTTGTCCTCTACAGAGTTTTCCTTCTCTGGGCTACAGTGTCCCAGGTTCTCTGCAGCAGACTGGACATAAAGTTTATGTCACCTCCACAACCACTCAGAGAGGGACACAAGAAAATAATGTCTTCTAAAACAAGGAGCTTCTTCTGGAGCAGAAACCCTTTCAGCTGAAATTCACATGGTAAATATAGGCTGCTCACACATTTTCCCACTCCTGCCTCAAGCAGACATTGTGGTTTGCCCTTCTAGAGACATGCATTCTTATTCACATGAGGTGATGACATTTTCATAAGATAGCTGCAGTGCAGGTAAATTACTATCAAAGCTGTAAGGCAATTCCCATTTCCACACTCTTCTAATCTGCCTCTGCCTCACTTCAGCTCCTTATGCTGATTTGAGACAGTAATTCTTTCATTTTTAATGCCAGCTGAGGGCCAGGCTCACCAGCCTCTTAGCTTATAGTGTATCACCTATGTGAATCTCATGGGCTTTTTTTGGTTATACCACAGAATTCACTTTTACCTGTTAAAAGAATAACTTAGCTCCATACATGGGAACGTCCTGCATATTTCAACCAAGCACAGCATTGCTGTCATTCTGGCCTGACTGTTGCCAGTGACCATTCAGATACCAAGCAGTGATAAACCTCATATTGAAGCTAAAGTATCTTTTACAAGGAAGTGCACTATTGTTAGCTTGTAACCTGCAATCATCTAAAAGGACCAGCAAAATCATATTGCGCATCATGACTTGTGGTTTCAGCAAGGAAATACCTGAGTAGTTCATATTACTTGATAGCAAACATTTTCTGAAGAGAAACTATTGTCCTAACTTTTCTAAATAAGAAAAAATAAAATACATGGAAAACAATTTATGAGGCTCACTAGACTCAAGGCTCTCCAGTTTTATTTTGTTGGTTGGCCTGTTGGGGTTTTTTGCTTGTTATGGAGATATTTTCTTTCATTATAGAGAGTGCAATATTGTTAATAACAAAGGATATACTGTTGATCGTAGATCTGGCCTGAATATCATTCAACTAACTTTCGCTATAAGGTCAGAAATAACGATTATGCTGCTATTAAATCCATATTCTAGCACAAATACTTTGCTAGCACTTTTCTTCATATGGCAGGCAGGAGCTGAGGGGAGGCAATAGTGAGGGACAATAACAGTGGAGTCTCATTCATCCTAAAACATTGCATAAAACTTAATTTTCATCTGCCATGCTGACCTGTTTCCCCCTAAATTCCCAAGAGCAGCCAGGTGAATCAGGAAAGTATAAGAGTGAAGATTAAACAGATTTCCTTTCCTACACTTGCACTCAGATGAGGGGGAAGGGCTCCAAAAAACCAGTTATTTTAACTGCTTTATTTTTTGAGAAAGAAATTTAAAAATTGAGATGGTGCCTTTTAATTTGCTAATTAACAACTTTTACTGTGGAGAATACTGCCAAAATGGCTGAGATTATTTGATAAAGATTCATTAGAGAAGAAGAAAAATAGAAATTAAAGGAATGAAGATCTTAGATAATTCAGAATGTTCCAATGAAGCCAACAGAGCCAAGGATGCAATTTAGGGTACATAGTTTCCAAATTTTTGTTTCCTGTATTTTCACATATTGCCTACTAAAGCAGCCATTACGAGCAACTCGATAGGTGCTGTGGGCTGATTATGTGACAAATCAAGATCAGGTGAAATAACACACAGCATTTGCCAAGAAGTATAATTTCAGGAATCCTGAAATTATTTCTGGATTTACACTGAACAAGTGCAATTAGGGTTTGAGAGCTAGATGCTGATAATGTTGCTAACTATCACACTGTGTACTTACTCTATTCCAATTATTACAGCCCAACCCAGACACATGAGACTGGTTCCATTCTGTTCTTCACTAAACACAATTTTAACCCAAACCACTTTTCTCCAAAAAGAATGCCCAAAGACATTGAACTAGGCATTTAGATTATTCAGACACTCTCTACTGTTATTTTAATATTCCTTGAGTTGACAAGAAAATAGCCCAGTAGCCTAGTGGCTACTGAGCCTGTAGACTGCCTTAGCCTCAGGCACTGTTCTGAACCAGTCATAACACAATCTGAATATTATGTTAAAATCTTCCATTTTTTCAAGTGAGTGTCTGAACAAGAGACTGCAAATCAATCTAAACACTAACCTCCTCAATCTGTTTCTGGTGATGTCTCACATTTATTGGTTATTTATCAATCCAGTGAGTAAATCACAGCTTAGCTCAGTGGTCAGGGCATTGCACTAAGAAACGTGAAAGTGGCTTTTCATGCTCTTCCACTGATAGTCATTATTGCAATTAAGACAGTAATGACTTAAGAGCATTTTTACCAGGACATCTTAACCAGATGGCTCACATTTTCTATTAGTAAGACACCAGGATTCAATCTTCACTAGGAGAAAAGAAGGCATGTCTCCCACACTGAATAAATAAATGATCAGTACTTTAACAGAGTAAGCATGGAGGAAGAAGAGGGGTAAAAAGGAGATAATAATGGAAAATGACCCTGTCTCAAATAGATAATAGGTTAAAAGTGGAATTAAAATTCAACCTCCTGTAAGCTGAAGACAGGCTCAGTTACAACAAAGCCTTGCCTGCCCTCTCTTCTTTTGCCCTCACTTCTTTCCTACCTTGTCAGACCCATTCATCAAACCACTTCATGCCACCTGGCTTTAGAGCCCAAACATGCATTGACAAATTGTCCCTAAACTCCATTTCTGGAGATGTTTCTTCCTCTTAATCTGGGATAGGTTCTAAGATAGTTGAGGTGAAACATCCCTCCAGATTGCAGTGTTTGACTAAAAGAATGGCCTATAGTGGTGAAACTGAATGAGGATGATTTCAGATGCCTGAACTACACAAGAGAAACCTCTATAATCCAGCTATAATCCCTGTCCACGTACAACACCTGTTTACCCTACAGATATACCACGATAGTTACTGCATGTTTCAAAATCTTCGAAAAAGGTATCAAGCATGGACTATTGTCCCCATTTTGCAGTCAGATTCAAATTCATTTATAGGTTGCTATTACTCTTCAGCTCTTAAGAAACCCATCCTAAATTTTTACAGAAGTTTCAGTTAACAAAAACTAAGTTCCAACAACACAGTAACCATCCTTAATAGCTGGCTTTTTAATGGCATCCAAGACAAAGAATAGAAAATGTTTCAGGGATGCTGACCAAAGAGATGTGCCATCTCTTCATGAATAAAAGAAAGTGAAAAGCACTCCACAACTGAGCATACTCACCAGCTGGAAGAGTTGGAGAGGCAGCAGGCAGGTGCAAAAAAAGCCATTTTGGGGCTCTAGCTGGTTTTCTCTGTATTCCAAAGGACAAAGAGCAGAAGAGTTTTCTGTAAAAAGAATGAATCTAGATTTAGTCCAGAACTGACTAGTCAATTTAAAGGGACCAGAATCCAAACTCACTCATTTTTAAGGATTAGGCCCATCACACACACACTGTTTTTCAATATTGTTCTCTGCAATAAAAATTGAGATTGTTTTCTGAACAGGATGCCAGCTGCTTCCTGTTCATGCTACTAATACATAACACTGCCATTGTATCACATCAAGGGATCCTCACTCTGATCACCAGCCAGCAGAACAAATGCACTATATTAAGTAAATCCTCATAAAAAGCTACATAATCAATTGGTGTAATTCAGCCTAGTCACACTGACTTCAGCAACATTTTACTCCTGCTTAGGACCTAAGCTGATATGTAATTTATCTTTTGTGTGATTAACTAATTGCTGTACACTTATAAATAGGAAATCCAATTCTATAGGTTATGCACGGATCACATAGTTAATCACACTTACATATTATGAACCCAGGTGCACTTGCAATGAAAAGGTAAAAAAACAGAAGAAACCTTCCTGTGGCATAAGTTGTCTTGCTCTCCCTTGCCATAAAGAAGCAATCTCTGACCTTCTGCAGCTTTTACTGTGAACCTTCCCTTCCCTCCCAAGAGACGATCTTCCCCAAGAAGCCACAGCCTCATTCCATGTAACTCAAAACTGCTGTTACCATGGTTAATATTTGTGACTTGATTGGCACCACTAGTAATTGAACTGCAGACTCTTGAGCACAGCAAGCTCTATTCATTAGCCCCTATTGTGTTAGGACACTGCATCAACCCACATTATTTTTCTGTGTAAAGGGGAAAAATCAGCCATGAATACAAAGTTGTGTTGCCACACAAAATTTTGCAGTTTTGCTGTTGGATTAATTTTATGAGATTAAATAAAATATTGCACATAAATTTTATTTATGTCTATAATGGTACAATATGGGAAAAGGCACCTTCATTTTGACTGCATAATATTATATATATCTAAAACCCAAAATAGTTTAGTATCAGCTTTATGAGAAGACTTTTGGTTTCATCACAAATTAACAAAACCTTTGCAGTCTTCTGTTGCTTTTTCTCCCACTTAATACAGAGTTACACTTTATATGAATTTTCTGATTTGAGTCAATATGTGATGGAATGCTATATAATTAATGAAAAGAACAATATACCAGAAGCTTTCCTTCTGGTAAGAAAACAAGACAGATAAGCTTTAAAATGCAACTTTCAACTGCCTATTCAGACAAAAACATTGTGGTTTTTATATATTTTAGTAGTTTTAATAGATGACACTATTGTATATGTAAAGGAATTAGACCAATTAGAAATTACCTAAAAAACCCAGTCAAATTGGAGCTGACATTTTAATAGAAGTAGACAAAATATGAGAAATATTTCATATTCTGATCCCATAAACACTTCCATAAATTAATAACCTCCAACATCAAGGAGATGTCCATACCAGCAAGTTGTTCCAGAGTTATCCTTCTGTTCATCCTGCTGCATTTTTAGTGTAATAATTACCCTCTTGGTTTCATCTTTGCAAAAGTTTTCATACTTTGTCTGTTTTGTCTCTTCTTCCTTTTTCCCTTAGACAGGACCATGAGAGATGTCTGAGAAATATTCATAACATAGATTTTTTTCCCCCATGGGGAAAAATGGGAAAAAAAAGAACACAGTAAGAGAAGTAGAGGCGCTAAAGGAAAAATTCTGCTTTACTCCATCAGCCTGCTTTGGCATTGTGAGATGGATCTTGGAAGACTAAACATCTTGCAGGACTTCAGAAATGTGAGCTAGAGAAAGGTGGATGCAAGAGAGAGCAAGAGACAATGTCAGATATTGACAGTGGAAAAACTGCTTCTCATCATAGCTTGTCATTAGGTAGAGTAAGATATTCTTCACACTCTCAATGCCAAGGTTCTCACCTTTCTAAAATTTACACTCTGTGTTGAAATACCAGTAATTTATTCCCAATTCCTTCAGTTTCCAGCATCACCTGAGTCCACTGTATTATGTAGAGACAAATAAGTTTACAAGGACAAGTCACACAAAATCACACATGTTCTAGCAGAGACTCATTCATAAAACAAAATAGTGCAAAAGGTCAGCACTAAGAGTTACCTCCCCAAGGGATGGATGTTCCTGTCAGTGGCTCTGACTTGTTTCAGCTCTCTCTGAGAGCGTTCAGTGCTTGGAACATCAGAAAAATCTAGTTGTGTCCCATTTTACACAAATGACTATAGAAGCACACAAAATTGGTGGCACTGTATATTTAGATCCTTTTCCATAGTGAGGAGATAATAACACTTATCTCTCCCTTTATCATTGTGAAGCTTACTTTATATTTGCAAGGTACTTGGTTGATAAGACCAGCAGTTGCCAAAAGAAAATGCATGGCACTGTGAAAATTCCTTATCTGGTGCATGCCTGCTGCTGGGACTGCATATGAGGAGCACTAAGAGTGACAAATAGACTGTGAAATGCAGTATTAACTGAACCTGCTTCATTCTGAGTGAGTGATTCTCTGATACATAATATGCTGGTTGAGCCAACCTAGCAAGGTTCTGAGGACACAAACTATTTCCCCCTTCCCCACATCAAGTGTAGATTAGATGGTCCAATAGATTTAAAGTCATTAGAGAGAGTACTGGCCAACAGAAAATAACAAAATACTCAGTTCTCAAGGAAAAAATGTTAAAACTAATTATTGATCATCTGTCTCATCCATCAGTCTCTGTCCATACCATTCATTAACCAATGTAGGCACCCTTTGGAAAACCATTATATGTGATCAATAGTTTTCATAGCACATGTGCCAATGGATATGTCTGCAGGAACAGTATTGTATTTATTGTATTATAAATTAGTATTGTGACATCCACAGATGAAGGCCTGTGGATCTCACAATACTAATGCATTCACACTTCTGATTACCTCATTTCCCAACTGTAAGTTGTTTTAAATATAATCTTCCATTAATTTATCTTTGAGTGTGCCTAATCTATACAGCTACATGTCTTCTTATATTTATTCTGCATTTTGAGGTTAAACTGGTAACTTGATGCACCAGCCCACACTCAGTACCAACAGCCATATACACCCAGAGCATAGGCATACATGCTTCTGTAGCTTTCTGAGTTCTTTCTTTCTTTCTCCAGGGCTCTATTAGGAAGAGCATTGCCAGCAGTTAGAAGGGGGTGATCCTCCCCTCTGCTCAGCCCAGGTGAGGCCACACCTGGAGTGCTGTGTCCAGTTCTGGTCTTCCCAGTACAGGTGAGACATGAAGCTCCTGAAGCAGATCCAGCAGAGGCTACAAAGATGATTACTTGACAGGAGGATCTCTCTTACAAGGAAGGGCTGAGGGAGCTGGGCCTGTAGGCTCGAGAAGAGGTGACTGAGAGTGGATCTCATCAATATCTATAGGTATATGAAGGGAGGGTGCCAAAAGGATGAAGTCAGGCTCTGCTGAGTGGTGCTGGGCAATAGGACAAGAGGCAATGGGCAGAAACAGATGCACAGGAGGTTCCATCTCAACATGAGGAAGAACTCTATTGTCCAAGTGACCATGCACTAGAACAGGTTTCCTGGAGGGGTTGTGGAGTCTCCCTCACTGGACATATTCAAGAACTATCCAAACACAATCCTATGCAATGTGGTCCAGGATGACCCTGCTAAGCTGGGAGGTTGGACCAGATGCCCCACTGTGTTCCCTTCCAACCTTACCAAGTCTGTGATTTCTGCTCATCACAGCCTCATCACCATGTGGGATTTGTAGCATTAAGTAGCCCCACAAGTGGTCATTTCTAGCATGGATTAACTATACATCCTTGTGTTTCATGATTTACACAGTCCTCTTCAAGCTCCTGCTGGGACCACTGCAAGCAAATCTCATGTATGAGCAGACTGGTTATTTTCATGCCAGTCAGCTTTCTTTCTTTTTGTTGGCCAACACGCCCGCTACATAAATAATCATGGTTTAAGAATAGAGCTAAATTCTATTTCTCTGTTTGACATGCTGAACTAACTGCGAATATATCTCAGCTCAGCTTTTTAGAGCAGTTTGTAAACAGCACAAAAACCAGATGTGACTCAAAGGACACTCATGTAAATATAAAAAGTCATGATACAAAGTACAATGCTAAGTCTCAGTAATTCACATCAATTTGAGCTTTCCACTTTAATTACAACAACCCTGATCTGAAAAATACTACTGTGTAAATTTGTATAAAATTGAGTACATTACAGGGTCTCAAAATCATAGTCACATAATAATAATAGCACTGGACTTTTCCCTGAAGCCCAGTACATACACATAGATTTTCTAGAGCTCCTGAGGCATGTAGGTGAATAGGCACTACTGAAGGTCAGTGAGATTTCCATGGCTAAATCCCTAAGATATGTTGGAATCAGTCCCTTACAATTAATAATTCAGGTACCATATACAGCTATTCACTTCTATATTTTAATATAGATAAAACAATAGGCTTCATTTGGACTGATCCTGAATCACACCTGCTTAGATACCTTTACAGAGAGGTAATACATGTTGGTAAAGTCATCTCAAATGGGAGAGAGAACATCTGAGTCTGGCTATGGCTGTTTATTATCTTTGCTTCTATTCTCTTGGGTTTTTTCTCTTTATCTTCAACATTTTCCATTCTCTAGATAATTTTTTATGTGTGTTTTATTATACATAGTTGTTTTCTTCTTGGCCACACACTTTTCTTTCTGCATCACCAAACAGGATTCAGAAGGTTTTAGTGACTTAGCTGCTTCCTTCTCCAAGTTGTATTTACAATCATGACAGCATTTGGGTTAACTCCTTCTTGTTTTCTGATAGAACTGAAGCAAAATTAAATGTGTTTGTTAGACACTAGGGAAGCTTTTGAAGTTAGAGGTATGTCTGTGTTACCAGAACACTGTCAGGGATAAAAGAGACAGTCACACTACCCCTGTAACCCTCCACCCATACCCATCCAGATTTACTCTCCCTCACTTTCCCATACATGTTAGTGGGATTCTATCTTGGACAGTCTTGCAGAGCCCACTGATCAGCAGCTTTCATTACATTAGAACAGTTCTATCCATTACAGCACAAAATCCATCAGTGAAGGAGCAAGTCACTGATATAACACATGAAGCAATATTGTGCCCGCATTATGGAAAGGGAGTGCTCCTTGAGCAAACATCAGGTGCTGGGGAGAAACCCCCAGCAGGAGACTGTACCTGAGATCTTCTCCCTGTGAGCCCCTGAGAGATGACAGACATGGATACAGAACAGTGCTGCAGAAGGGCTCCACAAAGAGATGTGCACTGGAGAGCAGCTGCTTGGACACACTGCTCACTGCTACATATTGGATGCCAGTGAATATAATGGTCACTGTTTCATTCCACAAATGTGAGGAACAAGTGCAGCAGAGTCCAGATGTATGAATGCTGTTCAGTGCACTGATATTGAATCAAAACATTTGAAACTGTTTTGTTTGTGTATTCAAACTAACAACAAAAATAAAAGTAATTTTAGTAAAATATTATCCTAATGTTTGACCCAGAGTCGCAAAGATACAGGCCATGTGAGGATCGAATCCTCAGTGTTCAGCTCCTCCACAATTGGAAAGCAGTAAGATTTAATTATTTTATGGCTAGAAGATAAATAACAATCCCTGTAGGAAACTGCAAGTAATATTGCAAAAGATTTGCCTTATTTGGGTTTGTTTTCTTTTACACAGGGTGATATAGTTGCTGAATCATTATTAATAATTGTTTATGTCACAGTAATGCCTTAAGCAACCCTCCAGGACAAATACTAAAAAGTATAAACCCTAAGCAATAGCTCCAGCAGAGAAAGGCAGATTTTGTTTTCCCTGAAGCTAGAGCCTCTTGCACCTGCAGTTGAGCTGCTCCCCAAACTGCCAATGCCACCCATGTGTGTGATACATGGGGTGCTACTGAGCAGGTGGTACTACTTTCCTTTCTTCTGCTGTGGAAACTCAATCACCCCTCAGATCCTCAAGTTCCCAAGAGATCTGTCAAGGAAAATAAAACAAGCCTGGCATGCACTCAGCTATGATAGTCAATCTGAATAATTCCCTAGCTTTGGTATCAGGCACCATGCAGCTCCCACTCACCTCAGTAGGAGGGAACTGGCCCTGTGCATTGCCCAATTTATCAACATGATACATGAAGTCTGTCTGGAAGATAAACAAGGGGACATATTGCGGTGACAAACAAACTCTTCTCAAGTTGTGCATCCTAGGAGATAGATTACATGATGAACATGTGCAGTATGCCTTTTCCAGCTTGTGCTTCTGAGCTGAACTGTGATGTCCTTCCTGAAGAGAAGCTGCATTTTATCTCACAGATAAAGCTGTATATCCTTTCAGGAGCTGCCTCTCAAAATTCAGTTCTCAGGTGCCTAATGAGAAGAGATTCATAACCCTTTGCCTGATGACATTTTGTGTTGTCTTTCTCTTTGAGGAGAGGTGAAGCTGTACATTTCCATTCAGATGAAGACAAAGTAAAAGGAGCAAGCCTTATGATGTAAAACCATCACAGACCCTGCCTGCTTCCTACCAAAGCTGTTTGCAAAGGCAAAGCTACTTCAGTTCCATGCTTCCCCTCTAATTCACCATCACTTGAGAGAGAAGAGCAGACAACACACAGTAATTTTTAAAAGGCATTAGGAGTAATATTGTGACAAACAAGTCAGCAGCATTTCAACACCTCCAAACACAGAATGGCAGAAATGCGCCTGTCAAAGCACAGCTACAGAACAATTTCTGGACTTGCCATCCCCAGTGTAAACTATGAAGGTGGGAAATGTCCAGGAACCTGAAAGACACATAAAGACAGCTTCCCTTCTCCCAGCCAAATTGATCTGGGGATCTTTTCACTTCTTATGCCATTGAAAACTTACCCTCAAAATGTAGTGGATGTTAGAGCTACTATGAAAACTGCCACACCTGGACTGCACTGTTGCTGAAAACAGATTATCTGTAGATAGTAATCTTTTAATAACATATTTTCAAATTATCTGTTCTCCTTTTGTCATTGATATGTTTTCATATGCTCCAAATTCATTATAAGTATTGATGCTAATCTTGTGTTATCTGGTTGAAGAAAACAGTTTAGCATGGGAGCTTTTAAGAAATCAGTCACAAAAATAAACCTCTTAAAAATAAATATATTCATATATGGGGAATATACAATCTAGATAGCTAGACAAACAAAAAGGTTGGCATTGGATATACATTAGAGTGTGTTGAAGTATTATTTAAAATGCTAGGTGCCTTAATCCAGCTTTTTATGTTCACACCAGTTACTCCAAGGTTACACAAATTTGTATCTTACCTGTTCAGTCCCAGAAACAAGCAAAAGTCAGTGTCCTGAGACCTTCAACTCGCATCAATTCTTTCATCAGGTTGCCTACTGCTCCCTTGCAACCTTGCTCCCCTAACACTGGAGTCTCTCTAGGTAGCATGTTTGGGCTGGTGGCTCAGAGTTGCTCAGACACTGGGCCAGCTGGATGCTATCACCAGGTACAGAGCATCCAGACCTGTCCATGCGGAGTATCCTTTTGCCCTAAAGCATACAATTCAGCCCTAGAGATCTTAGGTCCTCAGTGGTAGCCACTGGGTTACCCCAGGGCTACAAGGCTGGTACTTGAGTTTGGCTCTACAGGGCTCCAAGGGAAAAGTAAAATGATTGGTAATGACCTATCTCTGCTCCAGCTGCATCTGTGTTTTGTTACAGCTATGCAAGTATGAGCAAACTAGAGATCTTTTTCTCACTAGAGATCTTTCCTTAAGCGTGGCCCAGCCCTCATTCAAACATAGTCAAGACTGAAACAGGATGGCCATATCCAAACTGCTTTTTAGGGATAGTTCTTGTTACGTGTTCTGTCACCATCCATCTCCAGATATGTGCTGGTTAAATCCATTACAGGGGTCTTCCTTGGGAGTTTATGTGTGGACAATCACATACCAGTGGTTGAGCGTACACTGTTAACACAGGTTAGATGTGGCTTTTGCGTCCTCAACTGCCAAGGGAGAGATGAACCCAAGGTACCCACTCTTGTCCTAGGCTGGCAGCACAAAGTCTCACTGGGGCCCACGCCACTCAATATTCCAAAAAAATTTGGGTCCACTTTTTGCCCAAAGACACTCACACATGGTGTTCAGAAAACCCTGTGTGGCATTTAACATTGTGGTTGGTAAAATGAGACTTGGAAAGGGGTTAGAACTAGGACTAGCTAAGGTGGTGTACTTTAAAGTGTGTATCAAGACACTCCAAAAGAAACAAAAGTAATGGGGTCTCCACATAATGTCAATAGATGTCAGAGCAGCCCAAAGGATTAATGAAACAGAAGGCGCAGTTTTGTCACTTTGATACTCAGCTTCCATGCAGCCTTTTAAATTAGCCTCCTCAAAATCAAACACACTCTCCTCTGCACAGAACCACAACACACACAAACAGGAATATGCAATGCAATTTGGAGAGACAATATTGGGCTGTAAAATTTTGGACTCTTTCTCTTACAGACACAATCAGTGCCAGTGTTGTGTATCTGTCTACCTGCACAAACGAAATAATTACCAGACTACAGCATTCTGCAGTAATGATCATTAACTGCAGTAGCAATATTGCAGACTCTAGGGCCTTATTGTAATCCTCCTCATTTCAGTGTTAAACTACTCTAACTTCATTAGCTTCACTGGAGATACTCCACTTTACACCTACATAATTGAGAGCAGAATCAAGCCTCCACTGCTGTGGAAAATACTGGGTAGTGCAGCACTTTTCAAATAAAATGTAATTAACATGAAATTCTAGATCCATATTGCAATTTGCAGAATGATCACTGTGGGTGCAACATGACTTCCAACTCCCTCTCTCATCTTAATTTAGTTAGAAATAGGGCTGCTTGTGTAATATTTTCTCCGTAGCAGGAAACAGAGGCATATTTCTTTTTCTTTTCCTATTGTTATTTTTTTCTCTTTATAAATCTTTGTCAGCAAAGGATTACTAGCTCACCTGAGAGAGGCAGTTAAAGTCAGATACTTGCCCATAATTAGGGAAACTTGGAATCCTTGACAGTGAACACCTGGCTTCTCATTACTACCTGAATTTTATACTTCCAAGTGTTAATCTCTCCTCAGGGTTTGCCTTGGAGTTTCATTCTGGTATTCAACGAAACCATCAGGTTTTCCAGGCACTGACACCTTTGAAATGTTTTCCACATGGGAACCAATACGAAACATGTGTGATTATTACTGATTTCACTGTGTTGATTTCTATTATGGTAGCACCCTGGAAAAATAGTACAGACAGCAGTAATAAAAATTTTCATTGAATAACTTCATACAGCAGGAAGAGTTGTGTTTAATGTGAGGAAGGGGTGGGCATTGCTATGATGAATGGTGTTATCATGATTATAACTTGGTTTAAAGGACTCTAAGAGCTTGCACATTTTTTAGCCTTGAGAGTAAGTTCTTTCCTCTTCCAGCACTTCTTTCCTCTTAAAAGCCATCACTGCTGCTATTCCTCATAGCTCTAGATGAAATACATGGGCTAGCTGGGAGCCTGCTGATTGTGAAATCCCAGCTAAGAGGGCTACAGTTCAGGCAGATTACTGTAATTTCCTTTATTTTCCTGAGTGCAGAGTTTTCTTCCCAACCTTTACCAGCCTTATGGGCAGGAAAATTTTCTCATTCCCACAAGACAAAATCGGCTGGTAACTTTGTACTTTTTACTCCAGACATTGGAAAACCCAGGCAAAAAGGATATCTCTGGGGCTTTTCTTCTGTTATCCTGTACCTAAATAAGAGTTGTTTAAATCACTCCAGGCCCAAAGCTCTTATTGAGTACTGCAAGGCAATAGAGGTAATAAGTCAAAATCTTCTGAAAGAAAAGATTTCTATGCAGCTGAAACTCATCCAGAAACATGAAAACAAATTATTTTTAAACAACAGTGCATTTGGTTTTGGAAAGTGCCAGATGCCAATGAGAAAAACACCCAGGTTGTCTTTCCTTGATCAAGTCCAAGCCCTGATGCACTTGACAATTTTTAAAGTTTTCAGTGAAGTCAGAAAGAGCAGACTTACTGCAGGAGTAAGAAGTATGCTCAGTGAAAGAAAATATGTAAAACTTGTTTGGGATCTGAAGTGGAAAAAAAAGGAAGCAAAGCAGTGGAAGATTTTGTGACTGATCTAAGCCTGAGCATCTGAATTAGTAGCATTTAACTGATAAAAGAACAGTTGTCATGGAATCCCAGAAGAAAAATATTGAAAAAAACTGAGAAACCCGAAGTTAACCTATGGTGAGTGTTATATGTGAAATTAAGTAAGAATGCAAAATGTAGTCAAAACATCGAAAACTCAAAAGTCCTGATCAAAGTAGTCTTTGTCTTGAAGTTCAGTAACAAAAAATGGAAAACACCTTTGAGCTACAAGGTACAACTCAGATTCCAATGTCTAATGTGTCAAAGATGCTAAAGATGAGCATCAAATATAGTCCAGTAGAACAAGAAAGCTTGTTCTTCACAGGAGATACAGGAAATTTCATGTCCCTATTTCCCAGAACTCAGTTTCATTTAAAAGCAACTTGAGTCCAGTTCTTACCACTGACAAAGGACGCCTGAATTTTTTTCCCTGTAAAATAACATTTTCTTTCTTTAGTTGCACAATTATTATTGGAAGTCTGAGTATAGGCCTGGGACACAGTGCTGCACATACTTTGAAGGAGACTACATAAGCTTGTTATCAGAACTGGAATGCAAGCATGCTTCCCCAGACCTTTTGTGAGGTCCAAGATGTATGGCATTTCCCAAATTCCTTGGGGATATCCAATAATCTTCCCAGTCCCCTGGTTGCTTGTGGAGTAGCTACAGAGTACTGAGTCCTATTCAGCTGAACTCAGGTTGAAAAAATAAATATGTCTTCATAAATATATGCTTCAGATTATTCAGAAAATAAAAATAAAATAAAGCAAAGACAAACAAAAAAGGCACATATACTATAGGAAAAGTGTACATTATATACCTATATTTGTATGTCATGCAAGGCAAAGTTTAACTTAGATGCTTCTTTCCTCATCACTTTTTCAATCTTCATTGACTGTTTCTTTTCCTGCATTAACCCCCTTCTCCTCAACTCCCTACAGTCTCTTTCCTATCTCTGTTGTAATACCCTTCCTGTCTCTGCCTTTGATTTTATGCAAATTTGAGTTGTCTGGAGTGATGATTAGAGAACTGAAAATAGAGTAATACAATAGTCCTGTGCTAGAGCTTTAGACTCAAACAAAGCACAGAGGATCACTACCTGCTCTGCTGGGAGCATTTCTGAGCACTCAGTGTACCTTGTGCAATTCTTCAGATCTTACTACTTGTCTTACAGTTATGTGTGTCAGGAATTAATTGTCTCACAAGGCTACAGGCCAGATTTGTGCCATAGTCCAGGTCTCTGGAACTGCTGTCTTGCATCACAGACATGTGCCCTGTCACAGGAATGACACAGCGCCAGCTTTCCCACACTCAACCATCATTGATCTAATTGTATCTGCATATACATGGTGGTATATGTCATTTGATATTTCTGCAAGTCTCACTTCCTTTGACATCAGCTTCTCTCATTATAGAGACTATAGTTCTCAGGATTTTGTTAAGGTCATAATTTCATGAGGTCATGAAATATGTTGTGGTGATGCCTCCTGCGAAGAGTTGGTGGCTCTGCCCCAGTAAAACTGACAAACTCAATTCACTCACGAAGTTACGAGGCAAATTGTTGGGCTCTGAAATGTTTCTATTAATTCAACTCACGGGTTCTCACAAGATGAGGAACTCTGAAGAAATGCTAATCTTAACAGCCATGATTTTATCAATTTTGGCTGAAGAGACTGACTGATGAACCAGCTTTTACTGCCTGTCAAGAGAAATGAGGAATAAAAAAATCCCACAAGGATTTTAGAGACATGCACAAAAGCAATGAAGGAGAAGGGTCAAAAACTAATAGGACAAAGAAACATATACATTCATGTGATGGGGAGCATCTGACTTAGCTAATGGATCAGCTCAAGAGGTGGAAATGCTGCGGAAACAACAAGAGAAATATCTAAACAGAAGCAAGAGTACCAGCTTCCAACACAAATGCTGTACCAGGTGAATAAGGAAAGGGCAAAAAAATGTCTATAGGATTTATCATATTTATCTTATGCTAGTAAGTGAGGAGTGAAAGAAAACCTGAACACAGACCACTGAGACATTATTAATAAATATACCCATACCACCCTGTATACTTGAAATATAAAATACTGCGCTCACATACTTGTCACTAGTGATTTCTAGGAAAACATGTTTAAATTTGTGAAGTCTAAAGAGTTGGTGTTTTGTTTAGTGGAGGGAACAAAAAAATGTTGTTTTGGATGAGAACAAATGTTTCATTTTGTGTTTTCCAATTCAGTCAACAACAAAATATACTTCATTGCTAGCATCACTTGTGTGTCAGGCATATACAGAAGAAAACAAAAAACATAGATTTATGTTGTCTGTTGCACTGGAGAAACCCAAGAGGAAATTCTGTTTGACAGGCAAAAAAAGAAAACAGAGAGGGAAGAATTTTTATTTCAAAACTTCTAACTGGATTAAAGTGACAGGGAACAAATGACTACAAGCCTCAGAAGCAGAGGACTTCCATCTCTAGGTGTGTTGGTGTTTCTATTATGAGCCTCCACTTCAAATATAACTACAGAGACGAAATTGATTTTCTGGTTTTATGACCTTTTTAAAGGCACATTAATGTTCTACATAACTGAGTATTTGCACAGTACTTTATTATGTGAAATACCATTAATTTCAATGGGAGTTTGTGTAGTATGGTAACGATGTCATTAAACAGTGCTGTTAAACTCATTGGGCTATTTACCATCCTGAATTACACCTGGACACCCCCTCCCCTGAGCAGCATGGCCTCTCCCACACCTCGGCCCCTGAAGCAGCATGGCCTCTCCCACACCTCTGTACCTGATTCATACAATGTGCCCCTGCTTCCCCTGGCTAGCAGGGGCCAAAGACCAGAGCTCAGCAGCTGTAGGTAATGACTAACAGGAGGTTTTGAGACATGGCCCATGCTAAATCCATCTGCACAAGAGCAGGATTTGTCCAAAAGACACTTACAGACCTTTATTGCATGGCTATGCCACAAATTGGAATGGTTTCATTTATCACTCTATCCTAAAATGTCCCAAGTTTATTCTCGCAAGACCTTTGTGAAGAAAAAGAGCAACTTCATTCCATGGGGTTTAATTAATGCACACACAGAATATATGATCTGCACACAACAAATTCTTCCAGCAGCCTGAGCCCTGAGCAGCATCCTGGCCAGAAACTGCTTTACAGACACGTTACTCCTGCAACCAGTGGGAACATAAGTATATGACATGTTTTATAGGTGATTATTTCCATTTTGATCCATGGACAATAACTTGCATGTTCAAGAATTTCCAAGATTTTGTCCCTTTAATGTTAAGGCACTAGCCTGCATCTTCAGGAAATGCTTGGAATAGACAGGTTGAGTAAACTACACCATCTTTGAAGTAGCTTAAGGAAGTATTGTGCTCAGCATCACTGCTCTAAGGTATCATCAAACCTCTTTCCTGCGTGTGCCAAGCTGAGAGAAGAAGACCTGTTTTCCTTACTATTCTATCCATGCTGCTTGCCTTGAAGAGAGGAGAGAAACTGATGCACAGATGGATTAGAGAATGAGAGGCTGGAGTGCAGCCCTGCAGGAGGAGATCTGAGGCATTTGATTGCTGATAAACTCAATTTGAGTCAACAAGGTTCAGTAAAAAGGACCAATTATATACTTGGAGTGCATTGAGCACAATGTAGCTAACTGCTCTAAAGTGATTGTCCCACTATACTCAGCACTGGTGAGGCCTCATCTCAAGTACTGTGTGTGGTTTTGGGCTTCACAATATCAGAGGGATATAAAAGCTTTAGAGAGTGCCCAAAGGAGGGCAACAGAGACGGAGAAAGGACAGTTGGACATGACTTAGGAGGATTGGCTGAGGGTCCTAGGTTTGTTCAGCTCAGAAAAGAGGAGACTGAGCAGTGACCACATTCCTGTCTGAAACCCCTCAAGTCGCAGAGCACAGAGCAAGACACTGATCTCTTCTGCCCAGTGTCTGGTGATAGAACACAAGGGAATGGCTTTAAGCTGCATCAGATGAAGCTTGGACTGAATATGAGGAAAAGGTTCTTCCCTGAGAGGGAGACCAAGCACTGAGAGAAACTCTCCAGGGAATAGGACGTTGCCCCAGGTCCGTTGAGTATTCAAGGAGCATTTGAACAATGCATTTAGACACCTGATTTAAGTTTCAGGTTTCCCTGAGTGGAATAAAGAGTTGGACTCAATGATCATTGTGAGCCTCTTCCAACTCAGGATCTTTCATAAATTTATGAAAATACAGACAGCCCCATCCTCAGCTTTCCACTTGATCTAGAGTCAGCATACCAGAACAGACCTGAAACCAACAAGGTCCTGATATGAAGGAAGCTCTCATTTTCCATCTTCACATCACAGCTTGTAGCCCAAATCATCTCTGACTTTAACCCCTGTCATTTTCTCTCTTTCTCAGTAATGGGTTTTTTGTTTACAATGGTTTCTTCCTGCCCCACTGAAGTCAATGAGAAATAAGATCAAGCTCTTTTCTTTTGGGATTTTTTGTGGTTTTGGTATCCAATTTGGATTGCAGCTGTACTGATTGACAGCTCTACTACAACTGCATTGAATTGCTGCCCAACTCAGTAATCTACTTTGGTGTCTTAATTAACTAGAATCAAATTCGAATTGAATTGCTTTTCTTGGAGGTCTTTTAGGGTGGCTGTCAATCCAAAGGTAAAGACTTTTATAAAATAGCTGCTGCTTTTTATTTTGTACAATTGCTTTAGATAAAGATATTTTTCTTCATCTCTTACCTCTCAGTACTTGCATTTTCTTATTTCATATTTCCTTTTTCCATTTTTAATGTATTCTTTTCTCTCTCTTATTTTTTAATTAGCTTTCTATTTGAATTTAATTATTTTTTTCTCTTTCAGTTAACTCCTGTCTTATGCTGAGCACTATCTCACCCCCTTCAATAAAGCTCTGTCTCTCAGCTTCACCTGCCTCTTTGAATTCTCAACTCTGTAATTTATTTTCTCCTTTTCTAATTCCCCTCCCCCCAATAATTTTTTTTTAACCCATGAGTTTCCGTTCCAGACACAGAGCCTAGGTTTCTTCCCTTTCGCTTCCCTTACATCAGTGCAATTCTGTGGGTCCCAAATGAGCAACACCAGATCTCTGTACCCTTCTGCTATAGAGAAGAGTCAGTCCCATAAAGCAAACCCAGTTAATATAACTGAGATGTTTCCTTTTGAACACAATGGGAAGCAGCTGTTCAAAGTATAACAGATAATAGGGAAAATTTTCAAATTTCTGATCCCGTGAAGGGGGAAAAGCACTGCAGTAAGCAGATAATAAATATTCCTTGTCTTTATCCATTCCCTACCAACATTTCTCTTCCCACTCAACTTCTTTCTACAAAGTTTTCACACGAAATCTCTTATGGGCTGAGATTCTGGTCTTGTTTTTACTGCTTTTACACTGCCTCCACTGTTAATTTCTGTTCATTTCTCTTGAGTTATTTAAGCATTAGCAAGAACAGACTCAGGCTCTCTGTGGGACTGGGATTTTCTCTTTTTTTTTCTTTAACTTTTTAAATTTGATGTCCCAGCTGATCTTAAACAGATGGTTTTTTTCATTTCAGGAGTAGCTTAAGTCTGCACTCTCCAACATACAGCAGTTATCAGTTAATGAGATGACTTGTACCCTTGTCCACACTTGCAGCACTATGGCTGCTTAAATAAGCTGATGTGCTGCAACTGAGGATTAAACCATCTCCTTCAATCCTGCATGCACTGCAGCACAAGCTACTCACTTCAGCAACCACAGAAGCAATTGCAGTCCTGGGAAACCAAGACGAGCAGAAGCTCTTGTGCATTAAAGGTAAAGCAACTTCAGCCGTAGAAAAATGAAAAGAGGAACATATTGTCTCACTGCTGTACAAATGCCGCTGAAATCTCCTACCAATTTCTTTTCAATTATATACTGTTTTATGTATTTTCACATCCTTTTTTAATCCACCCACCCATGCTTCATTTTTGTAAGGTGGACTGTGAACCTGCCAGAGTTAAAAAGGGTACCCCAAAACTCATGTCTGTAGACTGCACCATTCTAAAGCCATCCACATAAAGTATAGGAAACACATTCTAGTAAAAGAAGAAAATTCCTTATGTTGGAATACAATCTTTGGAACTTCATGCTTCCAGGGTGAGGTAACCACTCTGGTACTATGAAGCTCAAAGTAGGGCTACTTTTATAATAACGCTGCATTTGTTGACACCACAAGGAACCCAGAAATTTTGGCAAAATGGTTACAGAGGTTTTAATCCAAGTTGTACCCACCTTAATATTCAGCTATAAATGACTACCTGGCCATTTAAATTGGGGAGCTGAAGCTTATTACATACATCTTTTGCTTGTTATTGATAACAGAAACACCACAACCTAACTATTTTCACCCTAGGGCTAACTAGGTTCAGATGTACCCTCTCCTTTCTATGCAGACCGTAGAAAACAGAGAGGCTTTAAGGAAGGCTTGGAAACTGGTGTCCATTTATCTGTGTGAAAGTATAATTTGTTCAGAGAACCTAAATTAATTGTTCCATTTCCTTACTACAGAGAAAAAATTAATAATGTTTCTTCATATGTGAAGGCAACATTTGCACTGACGTGGTTATATTTGCCAAAACAAGAAAAATTCACAGCAGACAAATATTTTTTTCTGTAATATGCTATTACTCCCTTCCCTGAAAAAATTCTGGATTATACTTCTTCGACTTACTGAAGTAGAGAGCTGAGGCACAATTCTTATAAGCAGCTTTATGTAGTACAAAGATTCAGCAAGATCCCAACACAGCTCTAAGAACTATGCAGACACCTACAGAAAGACAAGTTCATATACCCATTCAACCCCGAAAGATATTTATACCAGTGCAAAATGAACGTATAACACTGTCATTCTGGTTTGATAGTAACTGAGGTCCATCAGCTAATTAATTGTGCGCAGCACCAAAATAGTGCTGAAGAGACACAACAGTCCCTGCCCTGGCAGCTTCACAACTACTTTCCCATCCTTTCCTTATTACACTTGTGTGAGCTCTACACACAGGCACCTAGCCTTCAGACTTAGAAAGAATTCAAAATAAAACACACCAAAACAAAAACCCCATTGTGTACTTTCTGATTAATTTTTGAGTGCACCTGAAGCAATTACAACAGTAGTACTGGTATTCTTCATGGAGTCTGTCCCTTAATATACACCATAATTAGAGGAAACTTGGATGCCAACAGACATGGTCTCTAAAGACTTGAGAGATTGGTGAGGGAGTGGGGGAGCAGGGGGACGAGGAAGGTCATTAAACATAGGCAAGGTGCTTCCGCTTGCCCCTCTCAGCACAGACCAATGCAAATATGTGATCTGAAAATTAACACAGTTAGGAAGGAAACATCCCAATGGGAGAATCAATACCCAGCAAAGGATAATGAGAACCCTGTGCAAGCAGCTGTGGTCTGCCCTCTGAACATTAGCACCTGTCAAAGACAGCAATCAATGCTGGTCAATGGGCAGCTCTCCTTACAGCTCAATTCACAGTGATCGTTAGCTGGAACCAAGGTGGTGGCATCCCATGCTGCCAAATGGTGTCCCTTTCTTGCTAAATGCAGACAAACAATGACTTCTCCAAACAATTGGCACTGATCTTTTTAATCTTCTGATTTGGCCTTTTGCAGTATACAAGGAGGATCCGTAGAATCCACAACTAGAAATTAAGTTATTCAGCCTAATTTCAGAATGTGTCAAGGCATAACAGGCACTTCAGTTCAGCCACATCAAGGAATTTGGGTTTAACCATTTCCATCAGCCATGTTTTTCTTGTATTTTACTATCATTATTAATGAACCTTATTTATTACCTTTTCAAGAACAGTGGAAAAGCTGGAGATGCTCCAAGCAGGTTGGTGTTTTAATTATTGTCCACAGGACAGAAAAATTTTGCAGGCAGTGACCTTTACATCTCAATTGCATCACTGAAGACTGTCTTGTCACAGCCTTTGTGCACAATTCCATACAATCACGCTGGAACATAGTGAAAAGGGGCAAAATTGATGTAAGCAAAGAATCATCTCTTTCATGGGGTCCATTGGACAGGATGAGGAATTAGCCTGATATAGTCAGCAACAGGTCCTGAGAATATTTCTTTCATTCAGAAGGACCTTCTTGTCTCTGGTACAAGTAAAAACAAACAATATCAAAGTCTGCATATTTTTTAGAAATTTTAAGCATATCATTTTGACCCATGACTGTATGAATCCTCCTAATAATCTACAAATACTGTTGTACTTCTGTGTCCCGAGATAGTGTGAAATACATGCAATAAACTGAACTCCAAGGAAATCAAAGCCTCATTCCTCCAACTGCTATGTGACTACTCACGTGCTCAAAACTAGAAGTGGGCTTCATTATGAGTCTATGAATCTTCTTTAAATACTAAGACAGAAGAATGTCTCCAGAAGTTTGTGGGAAAACATAATAGCCACCAAAAATTACTCCAGATCTCGTGGTTCCCAGTCCCTTGCTCTCAACATAATAATATTCTGTTTCCCACTAGAGAACCCAGTAGCATTAACAAACACAGAAATGCAGAAATGCAGATTGAGCTTACAGAGATGCCAGCAAGGGCACTGAAAGGTAGACAGCTGAGCAGTGTACTGGAAAATGACCAGATATATTTAAACTGGCACGATCCAGTTAGCTACGCTCTGAACTGATGCCAAAAGTTCAGGGGCATTGTGAGCACATCTTACATAAGGGACACACGTTTCTGCCATCTACTCCTGCTACTGAGCACAGCTGAGTGGAGAGCAGGGAGCAGAGGGCAGAGGATATCCTAGATTGTTCTTTCAAACTTGACACAGATTTCCATTTTGTCACGTTCTTAGCATGTGTGTTTATTTTCCTTGAATATTCAAGCATTTGGTGCTTTACAGTTGCCAGAGCTTATGAAAAGTGCATATTTAGCTCAAAGAGTTCCCAGATGTGAATTTCAAAATGACACTGTGTTGATTAGCTATAGAAGGCAGCCAGTCAAAGAGCAGGAGCAACAACATGTGACTTGGCATTCCCCAGCCAGCCAGAAAATAGTCACCCATTTAATTTTTCATGAATTTTCCAAAATCTGGGAATACAGGAAAAGTTAAAGGCAGGAATAAATGTTTCTGTTTTCTAATCTGCACTTAATATCGTACCTTATCATCACTACTACTTTGCCTCCTCCTTATGGGAAGGGGTCATGAGAAGACCTATGGGGTCACTGGAAAACAGTTTCCAGGATTTATTAAAGGTTCCTCCTTAACTAAAGTTATCCCACTATGAAGACACCTGGGGCTCTGCCCCACCTCTGGGGAAAAAAATGAAATTACAGTGAAATGCTTTTATTTTCTCTAAATGTTATGCATTGTTTGCAGCTGATCATTCATCATCACAGTTCCCCCCATGAATGATTCATGAAGGGACAGCTGTTCCCAGGGCCTCTGCTCCTGAGCTGCACATACCACAGGAGGCTTCCCCAGGCTGGCTATGCCAGAAGCCGAGCACCTGAGAAGTGCAAATGCTTCTTCAGCTCAAAGGCCTTCATTTTTTCAAATGAAGGCCAGGCCACAATGCACCCAAACAGTTCAGTTAAGGGGTATGGAATGGGTAAGTGGGTTATATAGAGAAATAAAAAATGTTCCAAAGCGTACAGTAAGCCAGACCACTGGAAATACTGGCATTAAATATCCTGTAGAGGGATTCTTCTAGTTTCTGCAAAATGCATGCATAAAACACACAAAACTGCATTAAAATGTTGACATGTTCTGCAGATACTATTTGGTTTGTCTTATTTTTCAAGAAAAGGACAGAATTTAAACTGTAGGCACTACAAAGGACAGAGTAAAGGCAGTTTTCATATCCATTTCTGATCTTCTTCTGAGTCTGTCTTAGTATAACAAGCTGTATGTCCTATACATTCATGAATGGTGTATATAGTGCTTTCTACGGCAGGCAGAACTAAACTTCTTCTAAGGAGGCTCTCCTGCTTTCAATTAATGGTAATTTAGAAAAAATATCTTCCCTCTCTCTTTACCATTACCTCAACTGAAGAAGAAAGGCTTAAGATAGAATTTTTTTTAATCTACTCAAAAATCACAGTTGGTAATATCACAGTAATTGTTATTGTAAATCAGCTATTTTTTAAACAAAATTACGATTTTGCCCTAAGAAAATAGGAAACTGGCAGTTGACAAAAAATTTCTGTACTATGTCTAATAATGCACAAATCAGGAACACATCTGATACCTTCTTCTTCTCCTTTGTGTCCTTGCCCTTTTCAAAAAAAACAAGGAAAAATTACTTCCAGGATTATACTCTACTGGCAATTTTAGGAAGTCCCTAGACCCCAACAACTGCACTGAAAAAAGAGTGGTGCAACTCTTTCAAGCTCTACCAAAAAAGAAAAAAAAAGAAAAGAAAATGATTGGATTGCCAAAATCTGATGCCATTTCTAATAAATAGCACAGATGTTTAAAATACAGAGAAAATGCTACTTAGAATTTGGGGTTTCAACTCTTTGAAACTGCTTTGATTGGAAAAAGCATCATGCACTGATATTTTGAAATAATAGTTCCTAACTGGAAAGCTTCAAAATCTGCAGTCCAAGTTTGGAATTCGCATGTCACTTCCTTCTTTAAGGAAGAGTAGTTGAGAACAATGCAGAATGGGATTAACTATTTATTTTTAACCATACAGCTTTTGTCTAGTTGTTCTTTATCTTTTTTGGCTGGTGTTTTCTCTCAGCCTCATTCTGACTTTTCACTCATACCACCACACTCAGTCTACAAAGTATTGAAGGTTATTTTTACCACAGTCATTTTTTATACAGAAGTGGGCAAGGGAAACTCAGTTGTTTGCATATGCAGGAGGACAATTTAAAATAGAATGAATTTCAGATGCAGTGCTGGGATTCTTTACCATGTCTTCATAAGAGATGTACAAACCACTTAGTTTGCAGCAAACAAGGTTACAAGTCACACATCATACGTACACTGGAATTACATGGTTTGTGGTAGACCTCTCTGACAGAGCCAAACTCTGTTCTCAATCTCCGGAGACAATAGGCTTGTGTTGATATAAAGTTGCAGAATTTGACTTTAAATCAGTAAGCAGAAACACCAGACACAAAACAACAGGCCTCTGCAGACATATGTCACTGATCAGATATTACTTGCACATGGAAATTTTTCTAGTTACAGAGGAAAACCTTTTGTTGATTCCAGTAAGACCAGTACTATGTCTAGGCAGCCAAATGTTAACTGTCACCCTGAAAGCAGCAATGGTCACCTTTGATGTAAGGGAGGAGAACCATGGGAAGGTTTCCCTGGGGAAGAGGCAATGTGTCCAGCCACCCTTTTTCTTATGAACAACACAGTACAGTTCAAATTCCTCATCACCGAGACATATGGCACCATCACCATCTTACCTGCTCGCAGCTAGCCACCAGCTGGTTTTGACTCCATTCGCCACCTCTCACTGAGTCCAGCTGGCCAGTCAGATATTTTCCAGCAGACAGGGCACCCATCTGAGCCCAGAGCAGCCAGTTTCTCCAGGAAAATGCTCTGGGAAATGGTGTCAAAGGCTTGACTAAAGTCCACATAAACAACACCCACAGCCTTTCCCTCATCCACTGATCACCTTGTCATAGAAGGAGGTCAGGCTGGTCAAGAGGAGCTGCCTTGCATAAGGCAGCCTGATCACCTCCCTGTTCTGCACATGCCACAGGATGGCACTCAGGATGATCTGCTCCATCCACTGACATTCCTCAGTACCTAGGTCAGGCTAACAGGCCTGTAGTTCCCTGTATCCTCCTTCCATCACTTCTTGTAGATAGGCATACATTTGCTAAGCTCCAGCTAACTGCAACCTCCCCAGCGGACCCCCCAGACTGCTTACAAGTAATTGAAGGTGAGCAGTTCCACCAGCTCCTTCTGTACACTTGGGTGGATCCCATTGGGCCCTGTGTGTGTCTAAGTGGTGTAGCAAGTTGTTAACTATTTCCATTTTTATTTTCCACTGGATTATGCTGCTACATTCTGCTTTCCATCAATGCCTTCCAGCTCAGGGACCTGGTTAACCCTGAGAACAAACGGTTTTATGTTAAAAACTGAGGAAAAGAAGGCATTATTACCTCAGCCTTTTCCTTATTCTTTGTCATTATGTTTTCCCCTACATCCAAAATCCATGGAGATTTTTCCTTTGCCCTCCATCTATTGCTCATGTATTTATAGAAATATTTTTGATTGTTTTTGATATCATTAACCAGATTAGGTTCTAGTTGGGCTTTGGCCCTTCTAATTTTCTCCCTACATAAACTCATGACATCTTTGTACTCATCCTGACTTGCCTGCCCCTTCTTCCAATGGTCACAAACTCATTTTTTTATCTGAGTTCCTGCAAAAACTCTCTGTTCAAGCAAGCCAATCTTCTTTTCCACTGAGTCGTCTTTTGTCAAATGGGGATGGCCTGCTCCTGTACCTGTGGGATTTTCTTGAAGAATGTATTTTCTCGAAGAAAGTCATCCTGGACTCCTTTACCCTTCAGGACTGCTTCCCAAGGGAGTCTGTCAACCAGGCTCCTAAGTAGGTCACAGTCTGCCAAGGTGGCACTTCTGCTGATCCCCCTCCTTACTTTTCTAAGAATAAAAAATTCTATAATTTTGTGATTGCTGTGCCCCAGATAGCCGCTAACCATCACGTCACCCATTAGTCCTTCTCTGTTCAGAAACATAAGGTCCATCAGGGCACCTTCCCTAGCTGGTTCACCCATCAGCTCTCAGAAATTAAAGCAACCGGCCCTGTTGTAGACCTCTATACCCATAATTGAACTGTTCTTGGGTGATCTAAGAGAGATCCTACAGAGGTTTCCTCAACTAAAACTTGATGAAGGAAAAAGAAAAAAATTCTGTGAATGTCATGAGCAAGAGTGCAAATTCTTTGAACCAGTTAGCACAGCAGCATGTTCACAGTGACTTATGAAATATCTGTGGACTTTAGGCATTGTTCTGTGATCACTAATAAACCTTAAATAATCTATATGTATAAGCCTTATATATATGACAAAATAAAAAATTGAAAGGTTAGTTTTTCTTACAGCAACATTCTCTGCACTTTTTTCCTTGCAAAGCTTAGATTTCAGCTCCCACAATGAGTAATTTCACATCCTTACTTGAACACAGTAAATATTTGAGAAAAC
This sequence comes from Camarhynchus parvulus, assembly GCF_901933205.1. NCBI lineage: Eukaryota > Metazoa > Chordata > Aves > Passeriformes > Thraupidae > Camarhynchus > Camarhynchus parvulus. Next base: position 78,930,580 of record NC_044573.1, on the reverse strand, counting down.
TTGGGAATAATTCATTCAGACAGATGCATATGTCAGAAAAAAATCCAGCTGCATTAAGGTCAGTTGGAAAGGGAATGATTTTGTAGGTGCTGCTGTTCACCACCTAAAACATCACTTATCTTTCTGAAGAACTTGTCCTAGAATAATGCCGGACACTTTTCCCATAATACCAGTAGGCTTCTATGCATATATTTATATCCAGAATGTCAACTCTATGTTCAGTCATTTGCAGAGATGTTAGTTTGCTGTGATCCTTTTAAAGGCTACTAATTCTTGCAGGACAACTAACCCACTGCCCACTAACCTACTGCCAAGCATCGCTGTGGGGGACAAAACCTCACCACTCAGCTGAAACTACTTCACATCCACTCTGCCTTTGTGAATATACTTTCTGTATAGTAAGAGGCAAAGAAAACTGTAATGCAGAGATTGGACTAAAGTACTTCCAAAGATCATTCCTCTAAATCTATCACAGAATCACAGAATGGATTGGGTTGGAAGGGATCACAATGGCCATCTGGTCCAACATCCCTGCTTTAACAGAGTCATCCCAGAGCAGACTGCACAGAATTGTGTCCAGACAGCTCTTTAATGTCTCCAGTGAGGAAGACTCCACAGCCTCTCTGGGCAGTGCTTGGTCACATGTACAGTAAAGTTCTTCGTCAAAATGAAGTAGAATCTCCTGTGTATCCATTTCTTCCCTTTGCCTCTTGTTCCATTGCTTGGCACCACCAGGAGGACTCTGGGTCCTCCTTATTGAGGACCTGCCTTCAGATACTTAAATGCATTAATGAGATACACACTCAGTCACCTCTTCTGGAGCCTGAATAGGCTCAGCTCCCTCACCCTTTCCTCATGAGAGATGCTCCAGTCCTTTAATTGTGTTTGTAGCTTCTGCTGGACTCAGTGCAGGAGTTCCATGTCTCTCTTGTACTGAGGAGCCCTCCCTCAACCTGCTGGAAATGCTCCTCCTAATGCACCCTTCTAAGCCAAAAGGACACACTGCCAGCTCATGGACAGCTTGTTGTCCCCCAGGTCCTTCTCCACAGAGCTGCTTCCCAGCAGGCCAGCCCCAGCCTGTGCTGGTACCCAGGGTTATTCCTGCCCAGGTGCAGGGCCCTGCATTTGCCTTTGTTACATTTGAAACTGTGCCTCTCTGCCCCACTCTCAAACCCACTGAGGTTCTTCTGAAGGGCTGCACAGCCCTCTGGGGTATTGGCTGCTCCTCCCAGCTTTGTGTCATCAGGGACCTTGCTAAGGAGGCTTCTGCCTCTTCATCCAAGTCATTAATAAGTTAAACAATATTGAACCTTGGGGGACACCACTAGTGACAGGCCTCCAACTAGACTCCAACTAGACTATCCTCTGGGGTCTGCTGTTCAGTCAATTCTCAATCCACCCCACTGTCCACACTTCCTGAGCTTGCCTACGGGGACATTGTGAGAGACATGGTGGTGATGCAGTAGATGAGACAGGAACCTGTCTTCCTGCAGAAACCGGAGGATTTATTTACTGTCTGTTATTAGTAGGCTGTTCTAACAGTTCTCCCATCTGAGGTGAGGTAATGCCTGGGCTCACCTCTTGATCATGTGAATTGTCTTCTTCTAACACACTTTTCCACATAAAATACTAATATACTTGTCTTTATAATTAATATACTTGTAAATTATAAAAGAATACAATTCATTATATAGCCCACACAACAAAATCAATTTAAGACAGTGTGAGCTAAAATAAACCCCAAGCAACTCTTTGACAATTTAGCAATGTCTGTGCACTGTACTACATCTCTTAAGCAGAAGCCCACACATGAAAATAGAACATGAAGCACCTTTCCTGGGGCTTTACAGCAACAAGGGTTTTACTGCCAGGAACAGAAGAGTTCTCAGCCATGTTCAACAGTTGTGCAACACTGATTTGGAGCAATATCAGAATGGGATCCCCGCTTTGTGACAAAAATAGGGCTGACAAAGTTCTGGAAGGTGACAAAACTTAACAACAGATACAGCATGTGGTGAAAGGGAACGCTACTTGGAGGATAACGTAACACTCACAGCATTGCTGCTCACAGGAATAGAGATGTTATTCCTGCCCACCCCCCCAACACAGACATACTCACACATTGTAATGAATCCCAGATTAACCACTACGTTATTCCAGCAGATTCAAAGGGCTGTTGGAGAGTAGAAGGCTGTGGGGGTGGTTGTCCTGCTCATAACAGTGCCAAAGAGTTGCCTCATTTCACTGGATACAAGGCATTCCAACATTATACTAACAGAAGGGGTTAAAAAGCCTCTTTTCCCATGTATGCTGTGCTTGCTATCAAGAATGTAGGTCTCAGATATCAACCATTTCAGGTTATTTCAATTAACAGTCCACTACCTGGTGTGCATGGCCAGGCACTCAAAACCCGCAGAATGATTCAAAGTATGCACACTTCAATGGAGAGACATGCCCTGACTTCCATCCTGGCTCACATGGGCTGAGGGTCAGGCTCTAAGAGCCTGCACATGACTGGTAATTTTTAAATTATTACAATGAAAGGAAAGACTGCCTTTTTAATGTCCAAGCACAACAGCTGCAATGTCACTGAGGTTGCGTTCTGAGATGCTCCTAGACTGCAGCCCAAATAAGCATCTTAATGATACTTTGAAAATATGTAAAGCACTTCTTTCATATGCAATGACAATTCTGTCTGGGCATATTGTCTGTTTGTCCAGCCAGAGCAGAATTAGAACTCATGAAATGGATTCTACTCTGATTCACACAATGTGCAGCTACAGTAAAAAAAAGAAGGTTACACTGTGTGTAAATAAGGGGAGACTTGGACTACTTTATTTGTGACAATGAGCTTACAATTAGATAACACCTTTCAGCCCCATGGAATCTCCAGGTTCTCTGAAAAGTGATGTGTTACACAAGGCTCTGCTTTATTTCCATGCATCTACTGTTTAACAGTTCTCAACCAGCCACTTCAGAAATTTCATACAATAATAAAACCTTTTATTAAAGTGACAGAAATTTTAGGGAAGCAGACTACAACTACCTGTACAGGAATTTGGGCAGTATGCAAGCCCTCCACCTCTACTCCTGTAAAAAATACCTTTGGAGCCTTTAATGATCACACGTAATGATGGTCTTGTCTTGTTACCATATAGACAAGACAGCTTATCTGGCATAGCGTCCCAAAGTTGAGGACACAGAGATGAAAGCAAATAGTGGTCCTAAAACTGTGCTGCTGATTCAAACTATCATTCCTTAGTTGCAGTAATTCTTATGTATAATTGTATGTATTGTAATAACTAATTTTTGTTATATATTGAAATTTCAAAATATAAGCAATTATATAGTATGAAAAAGATATGTGGTGCTAAACCAGTAACAAAATGTAGGCTAGCTTCTTGTCTTTAAAAAAAGATAAATAAAATAAATTCATTAGGGTGCACAGCATTGTCTGCTGAAGCCACTTGTCTCCACAGCCAAGGTTGTGCAAGTTAGCCCTACTGACATCTCAAAGGAAGCAAGTGATGACCTAAATGCAACACAGAAGAAAATAATAGTTGACAAAGCGGTAATAGCTGACTGTATTAGTGGGAGGTGAATTAGGAACAGAAAAATGAAGCAATATTACTTCCAGCAAATTTCTCATATTTTAGCAACCCAGACCAGTGTAAATACAGCAGCATCTCAGAAAATATCTGATGTATCCCAAGGTTATAATTGCTGTCACTGGTAGACATTTGGCTTTTGTGGGTCCTTCTAGAGCATGTGAAGTGTTATGCAGGAAGATATGAGCTTGTCAAAAGTTCTTCCAGTCTGAAAGACAATCCACCACTAATTTATAAACTGATAAAGGGAAAAAAAAAGGAACAGCTTCATTCCAAAACTCTTGGCTTTTTGTAAGTAATGTCTTGCTATATAAAGTAAGACAACCTAATGAATGATGCCTGTTTGTCAGCATTCTGCATTCTGCACATTTCCTCATACTAATAGATTCATTAAAATGTGGAGATCAGAGAAGTCTTTAGCTCTTCCCCATCCTGGCCTTTCACTTGGTTTTACCTAGAAAAGGCAATTGTTCATTTGCTTCTTTCTTTCAGTGACAGTCCCTGTACTTAAAATAAGACCTGGGGAACAGGGTTCAGGGGAGAGGGGAGGGATGCTAATATAAAGTACTATTTTAAGAGGCCTCAGCTCCTCATTAGGTGACATCTACACAGCCACCAGTGTGCAGGTGAATAAGGGAGGTATATTTTAGGGACAAGCAACAAATCAAGTGTGAGACCTCAGTGATCGGATGGAGAAGAGGCCCTTGGGAACTGGCAGCATGGTCCTTGATAGTAAAGTGACTTCAGTGAAAACGTATGGGTGCCAGCATATGGGCATGCCATCTGACTCCTTATTATATTTGAAAGGACAGGTCTGGTAATATCATGAGGTTATAATGCTATAGCAGTCCACAGCATATGTGCTTCTCCCCCAGTAATACTTTTGTCTTCTTCACACACCTATCAGGCTGTGTCTGTCTGATTGACTACAGCAAGTGACTTTGGCAGGGCAACATGCAGCCCTGAGGAGGAAGGCTACAGCATATTAATATCAGAATGTAGTTGATTACAATATGAGCCACTGAAAGTGAGCTGACTATAGCACAAGGCCTGAAGAATGTGGCTGTCTGCAGGGTCCCGCCGGGAGAATGCATCTATCTATACGTACTGTGTGTGGCTGACCCCAGGCAGCTGTCATGCAATTGGAGTGCTCTGATGGAGTTGTCACCTATCAAACCATTGCATTGCCATTATTGTGGATTTAAATACACCTCCTGTTAGCAGCTAACTAGGCTTTCTCTCCTGCAAGGGAGGAGGAGGAAGAAGTCTCACTGGCTTTGTTAAGTTTGCGAATCTCCACCTTGACAGAAAGTTTCATCCTTCAACTGGCAAATGCCATTCAGCTCTTGTACTCAAGGGAGTGATTCCGTTATTAAGAATCTGATTTATTTTTAATAACCCTTCTGCTGTTTATATAGGAACACCCTGAACATTATAATCTAAAAAAATCCCTAAGGGTAATTTGTTTTGGAATAAATATACTGTCTGGGATTTTTTGAATAGTGAACTGTAATCAAATGAGGTACATTTTCTATATCTGATGTCTTACAAGACAGCACTAAAGTGTATGGAGTTTTTGTTTTCTGCTTCTGAAATATACAAGCAGCATTTAAATAATTAGCATTACAAAAAATAGATCTAGCTAAATTCTTAATAAAGAATAACCAGTCCTGCAACTAGGCCTATCAGGCCCATCCTTTCTAAAAAGCAGAGTCCACCTGCTCTGAGCCAACTGCTATATTTATATATGTATCAGACTGGGATTTGCCAGTTACTCTCTGCCAGTTGACAGAGCTCAGCCCTGCATGGTCTCAGAGGGGATGCTTAGGATAACTCTGCGTGGGGCTGTGGCCCTGCTCTCCAGCTGGTGCAGCATGCCTTCCCTTGCCCTGCTCCCCTTTGGAGCAATGGGCCCTTTCAGGCACTTATCTTCTCCTTAGAGGAGCAGCCCATTGACTTTCAGCTCTCACCTTCCCTGTCCAGATCTCCTGACCCAAAGGTTTCACAGGGAAGCATTAGCTGGCCTCACATCACTTTCTTCACCACTGGTACATGGGGATCCATTTAAACATCCCCAGTTTGAGATTTGGATATCACCCTCCATACCTCCAGATCAAGAAGTCTGAGCCTTTTCTTCTTCAGCTGTATGAGCTATTAGTATGTGAATGTTTTGTCCTTTTCTTCCCCTAAAAAAGAAAGCTTTAAATGTTATTTGCTTTGGATTCTGAGAAGCACAAACTCTACCACATGGCAGACACATGTGAATCCATATGCTAGCATGTCTGTAAAGCCGAGAGAGATTAAAGCCTGAAGTTTCTATTAAATGCTCTCCTTTTTCTCTTGCATGCAACATTTTTAGATCAAGCTCTAAATGTTCACCAACTCATGAATATTTTCAAGCCAGCTCTGTTCACTGTGATAAATCATACTTCTTGTATGTTGGTTTAGTGACAGATAGTTACCTGAAAGCTTCTAATGTAAAATGGTTTATGGCCATCTGAGGGGGGAAAAAAAATATGTGATCTTTGCCTGACTGCTGGAACAGTATGACAGAGGAAACATACTGTATTCAAGCTCCACAGCGTGCCAACTTTCTTTCTTTCTTCTAGAAATGGACAGAACTGAAAGGAAAATGACTGCTGGCATATTGTGAAAGTAATTCCAAGCTTCAGTGATAGATGCAAACACAGACAAAACCCTTCACAGGCAATGAAAAGTTTTGCAAAGAAAGCTGAAAAACATCCTATGAAAGAAACAGAACTATCATGGTTAGTCCTTCCAACAAAAAGAAACAAATGGTCTCTAGGCCTATGTTCCAGAGTCATATTTATTGTAGTTTCTAAGCCAAATGTAGATATTAAAGGATGTTATTCACAGTGTAAAAGCTGCATATCATATTTGAAGCAATGTAAAAAAAAATTAACCAAAACCAAATTTTCTTCTTTTACAGACCTTTTACAAGGATGGCATTGTCTCCCAGAAAGCCAGTTACCTTGAATCACCTCACATGACCATGGTGCATACCAACCAGCACTTTTCTGACATGATATACCCTGCGTGAACTGTCCTGTGATAGCAGCTTGGACGTAGATGTCACACATCTGTAAATGTAGGACAGCCTCATTTAGCTGATCCCTAGTGGCCACCAAATTCAACCCTCAAGTTAGAGGTCCCTCTGGGATAAGGAAACAGTTGTCTTCTGTTCAGGGGAAGAATGAGAAGAAAACTACCCAGAGACATCAGAGAGTTGATATTCTTCCTCATGATGTTGACTGAGCAGCAGCAACTTTTACTGGAGTCTTCATCAGATGTCTCACATGCCCCACACCTGTGATAACGAAAACAGAGTTCTTGCGTTTCTTCCTCTGCCAATTCTTTTTTCCTAAATCAGTTTGAAATGCCAAATTCTTCATAGAATAAGGCATCTCCCAGTTCTGGAGAAATATGAAATTTCATTCCTTTGGGATAGTAATTTAAGAAGTAATCAAAAAAACCTTCTCCCATTGCTGGGTGGAACTGCACTAGCATAATACACAATTTTGCACTTAGCCTAAAAAAATGTGTTTCTTTTCTTGATTAGGAGTAAATCACATTACACCCCCTCAGCAGGGGGTTGGAACTAGAAGACCTATAAGGTCCCTTCCAACCCAAATCATCCTGTGATTCTAAGATAGTTATAGTATCATCATTAATACAGCATAAGTCAGAATATTTCAGCTCTGAGCTCTGAGTAAGACCTGATAAAGATTTCTAGCAGGGTGAAAAGAAATTTCACTATCTATTTTAATGATGAAAGTCCACAAAGACTCTTTCATCCAAAGAATCGAAGGGAATAAATTATCAATATGTGAGATCTGCACATTAACTACCAGTAGATGCCTTTGAAAATATTAGCCTAAAGAGCTCAGCCAAGAGTGAAATTTTGCTCAGTAAATCCAGAAAACACCACTAACATCAGTTGCAGTTGCACTGAGTGGGAAAGATGAAGGGTAATTACAGTCCCAGCTGCCAATTCACCTCAGTTGCAAGTAATCATGATTTGCACTGGAATTAGGAGATGGGGAGACACAAACACTCTGAAAATCAAGCCACTTTTATTAAATGATAAAACATGGACATAAGCACTTATCTGTGTTTGAAAATCTTCACCTCAGTGACTAGGGAAGGTCACTAAAGTCTGCACAGGGATGTGAATCTGGATTATTGGGATGCACTAAAACTGCACAGGGATGACACTAAGATTATTGTGATCCCCAACAAGCTGACTATACCTCCTCTTTTATTAAAAATATTATAAAGCACTTTGGTCCCTACCCAGATTACTACTTTTACATCTTTTATAATTAGATAATGCTAACAATGAACTTTGCATAACTACCTTTTTTTTTTACATAAAGTTATATGTATTTGTAGTAAAAGTACTGTTGTTTACGACACAATTATTACACTATTATACCACTGTTCTTTACTAAACTACCCAGTTGTTGTTTTTTTATATATAGCTGATAAACTAGTGTACTCTTAAAACAGCTCCTCTCATAGAAAGTGTTATTTACAGCACAAGAGCAGATTAGACCAGAAATCTACCACCATGTGTAGCTCTTAGGGAACCTCTGCAGGGATAAAAGAAGGCACATGTCTCTGCAAGTGCACCACTTCATTCCTGCCTCCCGGTCCTCAGTGTTTTCCACAGAGGTGCCCTCCCACAGCCCTGGTGCTCGGCACTCCAAGCGGGTTCCCAAGCCAGCCCTACAACAGCCGCTGCATACAATTGCTGTTCTAATTTAGAGGAAACTCCATCCTGGAGTATTCATTATAGCAAATAAGGAGACAGGACACTTAAGGCAAAAATAGAGCTCTACCATGTCACCTACCATTCTTAGCACCAAAAGTCATTTTCATGCTGTACCACTGAACGTGACCATTAAAACAGAAATGGCAAGTGGAATCAAAGAAATTTCTTAGGGAGAAAAATCAGTTTTAATGTTTTGCAAAGCTTTTGGCTCAATGGCTTATTGATAACATGTAACATTTCTCTCACACCATCCTGCACATTTATCAGAATATTTTCAGTAGAAAACACTCTATTGCTTTCAGTGGCCTGAGGCCAGCTTTGAAGCAGGCATGTTGGCCTTACTAAGCAACCAATATCTTACAGATAATCACCCAGAAAGCTTCAGTCCAGAGCAACTTATTGTTCTCTTAATTGTCATATCTGATCACCTTTAAGAGCAGATTATTTGGAAGCAGTAGGTAAAGATTAATAAATTAATGCCTTAAGTAAACACACCTGCATTTTTTCCACAGCAAACACTGCTGATCACTGATCTGTATCTAATCTCTTCCTTTCAGTGAAGCATAAATTCAGCAGTGATTTGGACCTCAATCCTGATTTGAAAGTTAGATATTTAATAGGCCAAACTAAGTCCATGATATGCAGACACTTGGAATTCAAGAAAAAATATGACTGAGAACAATGCTATCTCTCTTTTAACCTTAGCCCCCCCTCTTTGTAATTTTTTCAGCTTGACAATTTCAACCTGCCTCAAAACCAGTCACCATAGAAAGCAACGCGTTTATCTATTACTGACAGTCGCTGCTTTTTATTAGTGAGAATTAAAACAAAAAGGATGAAAGGGAAAGGGAAAGGGAAAGGGAAAGGGAAAGGGAAAGGAAATCGTTTTCCCCAGAATCATCTTATTAAATTTTCACCCTACAGTAGCTGAGCTAATTGCTTTTAACCTATGATTCTGTATTGTCATTTCACCTTTGCTGACTGTTTTCTAAGCCTGTTTCCCATGAGTTTCCCAGAAAAAACACTCCACCACTTAGAGTGATGTAGTCCTTCCTTAAAGGAGATGTAAAGTACCCTGGTGCTTCTCCAGAGTGCATTTTAAGGATCTGAAGTTTAAGATCAAAGTTTAAGAGCGCATCTCTTATTGTCAGTTTCCACTGTCCTACAGTGGAAACTATCAGGTGAATAATTATGAAGAGTAGATAGAAAACCCCACGTTTGGACTCTATGGGAAACACCTCATTACAGCCACCTCTCAGGCTTCTCTGGACACAGGCATTTATCTAACATTGAAACAGAGCCATAAGTCACAGATTTGAAGCAGTAACTAATTGAGGTAAATTTAGGAGCAAGGTCAGGAAAAGGGGAAAAAACATGCCAAAAGTCAAATTGGGTTGTCATGATGGCTGATCATAGTCTTAAAATACACAAATGTAGACCTGTTGTCCTGCAGAAATTTTTATATAATGCTGTCACACACTTCCTAGCCACAGAGATCACCACACTATCACTCAAGTACTCCAACACTGTTATTATCACATGGAAAATATTACAGAAAAAAAAAGTGCCTTTTTATTAGCCAGTCTGCAGAATTCTCCTCAGCTAGCTCAAGGGAGAGTGGCCTTAAGCTGGAGAGTAAGTTTAAACTAGATATTGTGTAAAATTTATTTACTGGGAAGGTGATGAGGCATTGGAACAGGTTGCCCAGAAAGGTTGTGAACTTCACGTCCTTGGAAGTTTTCAAGATGAGGATGGATGGAGCTCTGAGCCGCCTGGTCTAGTGAAAGGTTCCCAACCCATGGCAGGAGCTTGGAACTAGATGATGTTTAAAGACCCTTCCAACCCAAACCATTCCATGATTCTATGTGCGATATCAAGCATGCTGTGACAGGAAACATCCTTCAGACAGGTTTACACAATTCCACACACAGTCATAGTGAATCAATACATGGGATATAGGGATACATGTAGACCTTACTGCTCCCCTTTCAGGTACATATTAGAGGCTTTGTCTCTATGCAATCAGCACATCAGCATAAATTTGTCTATACTTACACTGCACATTTTCCTGGCTTTCTGTATACAGAGAAAATACTTGTCTAGTTTAGGTCTAAAGTCTCCAGATTATTATTTTCAGACTAAATGTTGTTGTCTGGATTATGTGCAAAATGGGGAAGACAACCCATGTTATTTACATATTATAACTGAATACGGATGAGTCAGATGATTACTGTTTTCTAATAACTACATGCCTTTTGTCTTTCCAGATTTATATAGCACCATGTTGATTTTAGGATAATAGTGATTTGCCAAGGACCATTTTTATTATCAGAATTTAAAGACAAGACCCAGCAACTGGATCTCAAGAGCAATCTTGAGCACACAGAAAAATTTAGTGAGTAACAGATTAATAGATATAGAAATCTAAGGAAAAGATGGAAATTGCATTCAATCATTCCAGTAAAAAAAAAAAAATATTGCCATGCTTATTTGGAAACAAACATCTAATAAAATCTACTACAATCCTCAAAGAAAGTAAACGTTATACTTTTCAGTTTGCACCTCCCCCTATTATGAATATCCCAGGATGCTGTCAAAAAACCACCAATATAAAATTCCCATTTTTCATCTGGGGTAAATTGTGAGCACCATCTTGCAGGACAGGAAAAGTTTGGAATGTTACTGCAGTTGCATAAGGCTTTAGTAGCCTGCATGGGTGAAATAAATTGGTTTAACTCAGACATGTCTAGCTAATAAGTGTTCAGAGTAGTTTTCTTTCTACTAGTGTAGTGTGCAGGTGTGTCACATCCTGTTCTGATGTGACTAACTGAGCACAAATGCCTCCCATAAAATTCATCCATGGCTGTAGCGACTGTAAATCCAATTACCCCAAAATGGCTGTTGTACTTCTGAAGTTCAAGCAAACAATGCCAGGGGAGTGCTTCATGAAATCTTTTCCCCCACATCAGGAGTCTTTCATGAAGTACAAAGAACAGGTGTGCATGTGAGCTAAGTTGTCTCTATTGTTTTATAACAAGGCCTCTAATTTTTTTGTACTTCAGCCCTGTGTCCATTAAATTTAATTCAATGGGATCATCAGAGCTTGAAAGGGCAGATCAAACAGCACGGAGAATCCCAGCTGTGCAGGGCCCAGTTCAGAGTGAACATTAACCTAGGCATTCAGCACTAATTTATTCTACTTGATACAGGAAGATGGTCTATTTCTGTGTTGTATGTTGTCCCCATTAGTTTGTTTTACTTCTGAAAAAAAGTCATAGAGATAGGTAGAAAAAGAGAGAGAGAGATTTATGTGCAACAAACTAAGGCAATTTTTATATCAGTATATGGATGCACAAATATATGTGGCAAGCAGAAATATACATCTATCTCCCAGCTGATTTTGGATATGCACAGGACTGGACTAGTATCTCAGAAGCCCCTTCAGAGGAGCAGGCTATTTCTGTTGTTATTATTATTATTTCTGTTGTTGTTGCTATTATCGGTAAACACAATGGCTCCACAAGCTTGTATTCATGTCTCTGTGGTACCATGGCTGAAACCTGATGGCTGAGGACTGTGGTGAAAGGAATTTTTTAGGCAGAGGATGCTGATCAGTAATTGTACTTTAAAGGTAAACAGTGAAACAGTGTTGAGTTGGGTTTTTTCTTTCCTTTTTAATCCACTGTTAGATAAAGTTCCAAGCAGGGATTCTACTAGCACCTGAAGACAAGAGATGTGCACAGAGTAATTTTTCAGATAGGCTGCACCTCATGTGATATAGCTGTATGCATATCTCTCCATTTTGCAATGTATTTTTTTTAACAATGCGAGATATACAGTGGTACAAACCTCAAAAGCTAGTCAAGAACCAAAACCTGCAATTATCCCTCAGGTAAAGGAAAGCAACAGTATGGGGATTCATGTCCATGACGATCATTGCACAAATTGTTAAATTATGGCCTTTCTCTCTTCCTGTTCTTTGCTCTGTACCAGATTGTGCTACATTAAACATTTTGCCTGCTTTGATTTTCCCTAAGTACTGAAGTTTATTTTGGATCAGTGAGGTGAAAAACCTCTGAAAGGCTCATGAGACTCCCTAAGCCCAAGAGTCCAGCACTTGCACCTGCCAGGATCACGGTTTCCTTCAACAGATTGCTAACTTGGAAATTTAGCAGACACATTTCTGCATTTATTTCCTTCCCTGCCTCAACATGAAAAGAAGCAGTATTGTGTAGGTAACATGTAATCAAAGGTTTCACTTGTCAGATTAAGTGGATTGTGATTTTTTTCAGAAGTGAAAGAAAGCTGCAGAAAACTCTGTCTGCACTGCACAATCCCTCAGGTACACAGAGACAGTAGTTAGCTTGTCTTAGAGAATGTTAGAAGGATTAAAAGACTAAATAAAATAGGGGGGGGAAAAAGGAGTTGCTCTCATTAAAGAAAGCAGTGGTTGCCTGTGTGTTTGTTTAAATCTTTACAGTCACATTAAAAGCCTAATTACTTTTTAGTTAAGGATTCAGGTTCTACTGAGGACAAGAACTATGAAGAGACAAAACTAATTAATGCAAAATATTCAAAGTCACGTAGCACAAAAAACTCTTCAATATCCATTTCACTTAGACCCGTTTACATTAGTGAAAGGTACATCCAATAATATCACCCAGATTTCTTCCACTGAAGTATTGCAACACTACTTGTTTTCTCCATTCTTCCTTAACTTCAGAAATAGATGTACTATTTAATTTTTATCTAATACATTTAGCTAAAAAACAGAAAGTGAACAGATCCTGGGATCTGGACATGTACAGACAGCATGTATCACAGCTACAGAAAGATACAAACATTTTTCAGTTTGGAGGTCAACAGTTTCAGAACCTCCTAAGCTCATTAGCAGTCCAAGTTCTACAGATAAACCCTGCTTTGAAAAGCAAGAAAATAAGAGCCTAAGCTTCACCAAAAAGGGGTGGGATCAAGCTCCTAGGTCACTTCCAGAAATCAGGTATAACTTTATTTGTATTTTTCAGAAATGTGTGCCTGCAGTCATGAACCCTACTGGAAGGCAATACTGGGTATTACTGGAAAGTCATATGAGCCTTCAGAAACCTACCTTCTTTTTAGGATATGGAACTATGGCCTCAAAGCATCTTAACCTCACCTATAGTCTGGCTACATCTGAGTGTTGCTTAACTTGGTGCTGCAATGTGAAAGGGCCATTTGCTTTCCATTCTATCAGAAATGCTCAAAAGCTGCTCCAGTTACTGCTTGGCCATAGCACACTGTAAATCAAAATCACTACCAATAGTCAACATGAACGAGTGTGAATGAAACACTACATTGCCTCCCCACTGCCTTGTCCCTTTGGACAACCACCCCTTTGATGTTATCTCAACAACACTAAGGAAGAGAATTGTAGGTGCCCCACAGCAGCTCATCATCTCAGAATTACATTTGTGCTGAGCCAGATCCTCCAGCTTTCGTGTGAGTTTATGCTGACAGTGCAGAGAAAAGCAGCTGCACAATAATGGAGACTCCTGCCCTACATTTCTATTTCTATCTAACCCACAGGAACCATAAGAGGATGACCACATCAATCATAAACAATCCAAATGTATTTTGATGCATACTATGAAGTTGAATGAATGTTGCATTAAAAAAGGTTGTGCCTATTTGTTAAAATAGAAACCATGGATGCAATTACGTTCTACTTCCTGAATATTCAGTAGTTATGTTGTGCTGTTAATATGTTCAAAGGATGCACATGTGCATTGAAACATTTACAAGCACATTTGTGCTAATATTGACGGAGGTTACAATCTCACTGCCCTCTTGACATCTCTTCATCAAAATTCATTTCCCCAAATCAGGGGACAGAGACAATGGTATGTGTGTTTCTTAATCTCTCTAATACAACATACAAAGCCTGAGGTAAAATTATCATGAAAGCTAAAGAGATTACATAGATTGTTAAAAAAAAAAGGAAAGCAATAAGTGAATTACCAAATATGCAATAAAATATAAAGGAAATTCATAGGTAAATCATGAAAAAATATTCCCTAGGGTTAGTTGACACTTTACCAATTCATCATAATCATATCTCAAAACCTTGGCAAATTATCTTCACTTTTTATATTTACAATGGGTATCTAAAGCAGCAACATACAGGGAGGGACAGTCTCAGTCTCAAGCCACTTTTTTGTCCAGAATGAGCAAGTGAAGTGAGTAATAGGATGAAGCCAATGTAGATGCATTCTGTAGATGCTCACACTGAATCATGTCTCAGAGGTGTGTCCCCAGCACTGTGGAGATGCCTGTTACAGGATGGCTCTCCCCAGCTTTGCTCAGCATGGACAATGGTGGCAGGCTGGGATTCAGACCAAGAAGCAGAAAAGTGCTCACACCTGCCAGAGTATGCTATGGGTAACTAACAACGGGCCAAGAAGGAGAGAAAGCCCCTCCGACCTCTTTTCCTCTGGTAAATAGATGCCTAGGTAAGCCACAGAGAAGTGATTTGTTCTGGAAGTCCTGCTACAAAGTTAGGAACTCCAGGCTTCCCAGTTCCCAATACACTGTGCTTTCTATTAAAGCATATTTTTCCCAAGTGCTCTTTTAAATTAATGCCACAGTGAAAACCTGGTTCAGTGTGTCATCTATTAACAGGCCACACCATCCCATCCATCTTTCCACCCCAAAAACATCTTTTTTTGAAAACTCTGTGCCTTTGAATACATAATGTATAAGAACTGTGATGGGAAGCTCAGATTGAAGGCTACAGATCTCAGCAATAGGCTTGTATCATGTGTGAGCCCTGCATTCATCATTGCTGGCCTCTGTTTCATCACTGATTTATGCAGGGGTGTACACAAGCTACACTCACTCCTGAGAAAGTTGCTCAATTGTCACTGGAATCAGCAAGAAGCCTTGATGCATTAGGCATGGGCAAGTCTTCTGAGAAAGGTTTTTTTTGTTAAAGACAATTAATACGGCAAATTGGCATCCAAGTAAAATATGTACCATGTAGCATTTTATTTGCTAAGTTGTACATTTCATGCTGCCTACTAGCTTTTAAAGGTCAAACATGTAAACTTAAGAAGGTGTGTGAGTGTATACTACTTGCAAAGCTCTTTTTTTGTCAGCTCTATGAAGCAATAACCCATGAAATATAGTTGATATCTCATGGGCACATTTCTCCATGCCTACAAACATTTAAAATTGCACTTGTGGTACATAAAAGATTTATAATGATCTCACCCACAAATATAAATTTTATCCCACATAGGACTAAAAGACCTAGAAGCAGAAGCAGTGAACAGCTGAACATGAGCACAGTGTCATAAATTCATAACACTTACAGCTTTTTAACAACCAGTCATAAATGTGACTGATTTCAATTTAATTTATGAGACTTTGAGATAGAACCAGGAATACCTCCTCAAAACTGAGTTTTAAAACAGAGTGAGTACAATTATGGCCTTACTGGGATATTAGTTGAGGCAAAAAGGAGTGGGGTGGCCATCTGGAAGGTTCCTGAGCCATGCTGCATGTACAGGGTCAGACATCTGGAGCTGCGTGGGCTCCACCAAACTGCAGTGGAGATCCTACTACCACTGTAAGTCAGCAGCACATCCCTTCCCAGCACAAACTACCAGAAAGGGACACATAAACACAACTTACTGTCTCCAAAACTGGGGTTACTCCTATGGGTACAGCTGGGCAATAGATGGCCAAGTCACCCATTATGGTAGTGCAGGTGACAATCAGATTCACCTCATCTCCATTGCTCCATCACATCCCCAGATATTCACAAAAATCACATATTTAGGCAGTTTTGTTTGGATTGGAAATTTTTCTGCTCGTTATTTGGAAGGAAAGGCTATTTGGGAAAGAACTGGAAGATAGGAAACAGCACCAACCAAGAAAACAGGGGATGAGAGAAGAAGTGAAACATTCTTGCTCGAGTTTGCTTCCTCAAGCATCACTAGAACAGCTTGTGTAAATCAGATGTCATACGTTAAAAATGTGATGTTACCTTTCTCCCACAATTGTACTGTTTCAATACAGAATCTATGGTAAAAATAAAAAACTCCTGAATTTCATCTACATGAATCTCACAAAACCTCCAAGACAAGTCCTGATATCTAGCAAGTCAAAAGAACTATTTATTTTCTTGGACATAGAGACTGAATTTTATTTTGAGTCTGGCAAGAGGAAAATTTTTTAAATACTCTGGGGAGTCAAAGTTTGCCTCAGAGTCTCTCTTTCTGCACCTGTCAGAAATTTGATTTCTTTATTTTTTTCTCTACTGTACATATTGGCAGCTTGAAAACCTAACAAACAAACAACTTGTATATTTTTCCTGTAACTTCATCAGGATAAAAACAGAAGGGAGAAAACATGTTTTACTACCTAAGCCTTTTGCTTCCAGCTTTATCTTATGCTGCACTTGTTCTTACACATGGAAGATAACAAACAGTCCCTTGTGTTGCCTATGTGTATGAAATTGAAAGCCAAATATTATGCCACAGTGTGAAGTTTTAATATTGCGCCTATTAAAATATCAAAACTAACTCAATATAGAAAAAGATATGGTGAGGTCAAGCTGCAGATGTGTCTCTAAAGGTATGAGCTAAGGAGGACATTTCAGTCCCAATTATTTTCAAATGTGTGTTGATAACTAAAGCATAGTTCTTTGGGGTTTGAAGGATATTTGCTAATAGGTGATGGCTACATAATCTGAAAAGGTTAAAAGTTTTTATTTTATTGATTTTTTTTAATGTAAAGCATTTAGATTTCTTTTTTATCAAAAAACTAATTGACCAGTTATGGAGACAAAACTTCAAAGGACTGACACATTAGTGATATTTCTGTTATGGGTAGGTACCTTAGACAAACCACATGGTGGTCAATGTGAAATGTAATAGTGATCTGAGTTTCTTGTATAAAATTGTACAGAAATAACTGTCATCAGTCCTGGATCAAAAATTATAATGGCATAATTCTCATAATGCTTACAGTAATTCTTAAATTAGTTTGGAAAACAACAGAGATAATGCTTACATGTCCAAAGAATAAAAAATTGGCCATGTATACCACCAAAATTCAGTGGTGTCAGCACTGGGGTCTGAGGAGATGATCTGTGCTTTAGGAAAGGTATAGGAAAAGAAAAAGGCAATGCCAATTGGCAGAAAAGCCCTGAAGAGCTCACAGAGCTCTTTGCTGTAAAATTAAGTGGTTAATATGAAGAGCTCTTCTGTCTCTGTACCACACTGAAATCATGGCAGCACCCAAAGAATCCAGATACATCCTGAACTGGGGTGCACAGCTGCAACAGCCAGAAGTTCCAGTTATGGCCTAAAAACCACTGATGTAATAAAAGATACGTACCTGTCTTTAAATACCCATTTCAGTTTGTATTCCTGAGACCATCACAGTTACTAAACAATTGTTTCAGGTTCAGGGAACAAAAACTCCTTCATCTCTGAGAAAAGCGAGATAATCAATCTGCATTCAAGAGTTTCACTAAGAAGCAAAGATATGAAAGTGCAGAACAGGATCTTTTTCTTTAAAAAAGAAATAACATTATCACCCAAAATATCTCACCTTTCAAGGAAGACAAAGTAGCCTCAAAATGCTGAAGATATACCAGTGGAAATCTCACCTGTGACCATTAGTGGGATCTTTCACACAAATTTGGGCTAAGTGATACTCTACATATCTGACCAAGAATCAATTTGGAAGCTCTTTTATTTTTTGCATGTATTCTATGATTGCTTCTTTGCCTCCAGCTAAAAAAGAAGAGGCTAAACCAAAAAGAAATAGAGCTGTTTGTGTACCTAGCACATGTCAGTGATCTGTGTCTTGCTCTGAGCATTACTTCTATTCCAATGGTAGAGGTGCAATTCTTTCCTTCTCAGCTTCATCACAAAAAATATCAGAAAATTTAACTTCAAGAAAGCAGAACTGGAAGACTTTTCTTCATCTGTGTTTAGTCTTCCACTCATGACAGCTTGGATGCTAAATTTACCATTTCCTCTTTTAAAATAGAGTGATGCCTAGGAGAGAGAAAGGACAGGTATTTATATCCTAATAGATGCAGGGACACAACTCACATTTGCACTGGTGCTTCAGCTATTAACTAAAAAATAATATTAATTCCTTAGTGGCTGAGGAGTGCAAGGGATAATCTTTTCACCTTGAATCAGTGGCTTGGACAAATGATTGGAGAAAACTGAACAAGAGGTTTCTATGGTTTTAGTTCTTCATGTCAAAATATAGTTAGTCATATTTTTCAGGTATTTTCAATAAATTCTTTCAAATATGACAGTTCAAAAACCACAGTTATGATGTATGCTCATTTCCATTTGTACCAAGGAAGAAAATATGACAATATTCAGGTAGCCTGAAGCAGAATTTCAAATGCCAGAGCATCTAGAGTATCTACCTTTAAGGGGTTTGGTGAGGCATCATTGCTTACTGCTGTCACACCCTGAGTCTCCTTTCACTTGTGGGGTAACAGCAGCCACAGCCACCAAACTGGACACCACTGCAGACAGTCTGAAGAGCATCTCATGCCTGCAGTCAAGATTTATTCAAGAAGTTTTGTATGTGCCAGTGTAAAAATGAGAGATTCCAGAAAGGCTTTGAAACTGTAAATATTAGGGTTATCAGAGCTAAACAACTAGCAACTGAGTCACACCAAAAGAGCAGTTACTCGTGTGCACAGTACCATTTCATTAGCAGATCCTAAATCTGACCTACTATAGTAACTAAAACGTTCTCTCTGCTCTTTCAGAGTATTATACAACTGCCATCAATGTTTACCCACCCTGATTAAAACAAGTATTCATCTTGGCACTCCAATTACAGGTAGTAGAACAGCTGTGGAGTTGTAAAAAAGAAATAGCCAAGCAGTTTTTCAGTGCTGAAGTAAGTGTTACTGTTTTCTCATTTTTTTGGATGCAGAACTTTACTGATCCTGTGATGCAAAGCTTAAGCTGAACTAGTTCCCACTTTGCCATCAAAAGGATAATGTATGATTTTAAATGATTGTTTGACAGCCTAGACACAAAACTTCCCAGGTAAGAACCAGGGAAAAGTCTTAACATTCATTTAACTGTTCCATAGTCAAACATAGTCTGCACATTTCAGCTGAAAATTCATACAAACCTTTTGTCATCCAACACAGAATGTACTTTTAGTTTCCTCATAGTCCCCAGATTCTGCCAGATATTGTCCATTTACCAGAGAAGGTAAAATAGATTGCGAAGACTTTAAAAAATTAGAATAAATTAATTAGTTAATTAGAAAATTAATTATTTTTTTTCTCTACTATCCCAGTACCTATATGCCTTTCACATGCATATAATAAATGGGATCTTTTTAAGTAAAGATTCAAAGATGTAAGCCCAAACACTAAGTATATCACATCTATTGGTGATCATCAACCATATTTTGAATTTACTTGATCTTCTTGGGCTTTTTCCAGCCATTTTTTATTTTATTTGGAGACGAAATGGATGGTTACATGATGGTATGCAAACTATTTTTTTCCATGACACATGAGGCACCAGGTAACTAAGAACTGAAGACTCCAGGATCCAGACATTTTTTGATCTGAAAAATTACTTCGTCCATACAAGGAAACATAGACCAGCACCTCAGCCAACAACTGGGAAGCAATAAGAGACACTGAAGGTGGTGGTGATGAAATTCATGAGATGTTGGTTCTCGTCCTGGCTCTGCTACTGGCTTACCTTACAATGAAACTGGAAAAAGAAGTTAAAATGTTGCACTCTCTGCAAAGAACAAGGAGGTCTTTGGGCAAGAATAAGTAAAAAGAGCCAGACATAACCATTATTCTGGCACAATAGCCACATAGCCACTGGAACATATTGAATCACATGGTCATCATGTATCACTTGAAGAGCTGTCAAATCACAAAGCAGTTACACCCTGAAGAAATAGCTTTAGTCATCATATTGCTTCAGGACACCATGGGGATTCTACTTTCCAGCCAGTACTGGGGAGGTCACCAGCCCCCTCACAGTCTGACAAAGAGCAGGGCACAGGTAGCTCTGAACTGACACCAGAACGTATATACAAGAGGTTGCTCTTGACCACACTGTCATTTTTCTCCTTATGCTGATCCTTTTTCATTGTCCAGAAATTCCTTCCCTCCTTCCTTCCTTCCTTCCTTCCTTCCTTCCTTCCTTCCTTCCTTCCTTCCTTCCTTCCTTCCTTCCTTCCTTCCTTCCCCCTCTAAACCTATCATAGTATGAGGATGTGTCCAACTGCACAGAGAACACTGTCAGGGTAGGAAAAAACCATGTCTGAAAAGGTAAGCATTTCTATTTTTCTTGTTTACCATGTAATTACAAGCAGGAGAAAAGGGGTATTAGGCATACTTGAGATTTTGCTGTTTCACAAATGCTTTTCTTCACCTTCCTACATGCACAGTAGACATCCAACTATATTCTAGTCATCTACTGCTCAGCTTGTGAGGAACAGTAAACCAGCCTTACTGTTCTGAAAATGAATGGGTAGACCCACTAACATTAGACAGACCCTGGCTAATGTAGACCAGAAACAATAAAAGTCCATGCAATTTACTGCTGGTTTAATGAAACATATTCACACTGAAGAAATGCTACTTCTTTTCTTTTACCGGCTCCACTCACTTTATTACACAATCTTCTGTGCCTGTGTCATTAAATCCACCAACTTTCTGGACCATAGCCTCTACAGACATCTTCCCTTGGTTAATGAATATCTTCCAGACAACATTCATTTTATTGACATCCATAAAAGTCCAGGGTTATTTGCCTTGCAAAAGTTAGATTTTATTGGCTGTGTATGCTTCAGTTAGTTAATTAAGAAGTAACCAGCAACAGCCTTGGCTTATCTTGATTTTGAGAACTTTGTCTGGGTCATTTTCCAGTGCTTTAACACGTCAGTTTAGCATGATTTTTTTTTCCCCTGCACATTTTCCCACAGAGTAAATCAATGGCTAAAAATCATTTACTATTATTTCTTTCTATTCTAGTCAGGCCTGAAGGTTCATACTCAACTGTGCATTTCATATGTCTTCCAATACCATGACAAAAAAAAGTCCATGCTTTCCAGAAGCTCACAATACAAAAAAAGTAACAGCAAAAATTATATTATTAATGAAACATTGACTGATAAATAAAATTTAGACCCTGTAGAAAAGTCACAGAAATCATAAAAAGTTTGAGGGTTTTTCTTCTGATTTCTATGTAAATAGGTATCAAATGTTAAATGGATTTTAACTCCTGTTAAGAAAGTTCATAATGTTGTATCTAAAAAACAGCAAGCATGTTTTAGGCATTAAATATAATTTGTTTGGTGAGGTTTTTTCGTCCCATATTGGGTTTATTCACACCTCTGAGTATTCACATATTGATGATCAAACAAGCCTAGTAACAAAGCTCAGCCTTATTGAGTCTTCATGGTGTTCATTCAGTGATGAAGAGACTGAACTAAACGGTAATTTTGATCGTCACTCTTGATTGTGATGTGATGTCATTGCAGGATCAGGCCTCCAGGAAGCTCACTCCTCTCCTTCAGGTGCAGTGCAGGTGATTAGCAGGACTGGGACTTGCGCATCAGCCAGGGGTCAGGGACAGCATCTGAAGACAAAAATCCTGTTTGTGGCAGGGACGTTTGCTAGCAAACCTACAGTAAGACACAGCAAATACCCATGGAGGATGAGGATTGGTCTATTCATCAAGTGTTTCCAAAGGGCACAGGTCAACGGGAAAATATTTGTGATTCAAAAACCAATATTTCACCATTTACTGACAAAGCAGAAGAAAATACTCTTGGACACACCTGACTGCACATTTTTTTAGCAGCTTTTCCATTTGTTACTCCCACCCATATGTGAAATGAAGGGCCATTTTCTACCCCTATAAAGTATATAATAGAATATTTGTCTGTTAGGCAGGTGACCCTTTTGCAGATACTTCTTGAACAAGGGTATTATATACTTCATTAAATCCTTCATACTTTCCACAGGGTGATTTTTTACAATACAGATTTTGTACAAGGGTCATGGAGTAAAAGCAGAGGACGTGGGACACATCCAAGATCCTCCTCTAAAACACATGGTATTCTGTGCTGTCCCTACAGCACCATCTACCCCAACCCATTTTAACCTGATGATCTTTGCAACATAGAAAGAATCCAAAGGTTTCCATTATATCAATCTTTTTCTTATTATTACCTCTTTATAAGAAAAAAGTACATTTGCTGACCACAGTCAAAGATCTCTATGCCTCCTCCTTGACTTGCTTTTGGAAAGAAGGAACAAAATCAAGCAATGGATTTTCTTGCCTATTTTACATTACTCTAATTTAGAATATTTTGTTGAAATACCGCACTGAACAGGAAGCCTCTCCCTGTCCCCTGAGGGAATTTGTGATGCATTGATATACATGCTAAAGAAAGATTTGTGTTCCACACGGACCATGGCTTCAAAAATAGCAGCATCTCTGCAGTACAAAAGGTGCATTTCTCAGAGGGAATGTTCTGCAGTCAATCTGATGACTTCTGTGACCTTTTTCAATGAGACGAGGAAGATCATAAGACCTATGCATTGTCCTCTTGGTCCCCAGCCTCAGAGCTGTCAATGCCTTGGTGAAAGCTGTAGCTGCACATACTTCCCTTGTAGCAGTTGCTATCTGACACAAAAGATGACTTTGAAGACGGAGCCAGGCCAGCCACAGTGCCAAATCAGCACAGGGCTGAATAAAATTTTAGACTGATAGCTGTGTTCTAATAATTACAACTATTAAAATATTTCCTGAATTTATCATTAGAAAAAGTAAGTCTAAAAGGATCTATTCCTGCATGTGGTAGCCCAGAATTTTAAAAGGTAATATAAAAATCACAGCAATCATTGATTGCACATTGAGACTGAAGGCTGTTTAACGTCTAGGAAGAACAGCTAAGACATCTGGGTTGTTTTCTAAGCTCTGCCACAGATTTTTTGCATCTCCTGGGGCTGGCTACTTCAGTTGTGGAAAACTGCTCAGCACCTGCAGCCTGCAGTGTTCTTTGGAGCCCTGGACCTTCACTCATTAAGAATGGGGATCCAGCTGGGACACATTGGGGCTCTCTTATCACCTTCTGGGGAAGAGAAGATTTCATTGTCCCACACAGCTTGGAGTGAAAGCAAAGAAATCATCCAGAATCTGGGCAAAGTGTGCCTAAGCTTCTCCAGTACTGACCTCATCTAAGAATACAAGGATAGAGGAGAGGAAAGATGGAAAAGTCAATATGAGAAAAAAAACATAGAAACAAGGAAAGATGGGAAAATCTCCAGCTCCAGTGGGTCCAAAAGCACTTAAAGTCTTCACATTAAAATTACTGTAAAATGCAAAGAATTCTTGTCTCCATATACTCAAGGTGTTACTGTGTCTTTGTGGGTTATGCTACAGGAAGAATGTGTTGGCTGAAAGACATCAGGAACCAATGCTAAAGAGCAGCTTGCCTAATTTGGAAAGCTGAAAAATATAATAAGCAATAGTATACACCCTCAGAAAATTCCCTTCCTTCACTTGCTTGCTTGAACTGTGCCCCCAAAACACAGAGAGGTCTGAGTAGCGTCTTCGATTCTGACATTGCCAAACTTTTAACTGACAGAGAGCAGAAATGCCACTGGAAAAAGGGGCATCAATAGATGAGAGAGGAATACAGGCAATTAGGCCTTCACCCTGACACATTTCCCCAGGGAAGCAGGCTCAGCAAAGCCAGAAATGTTGCTTGAGCAGGGTCTAAGACCTCAGTGCAGAAAGCATTTAAACAGGTGCTTTTGATTTGAACAAGACTTGACCAGATACTTAAGCACAGTTTGATGAACTGATGCTTGATGAATGATCACAGAATCAGACCTTTACACTATTCAGTTCAAAGCTGCTTTTAAAGACCCTTACTTCAATGTTTACAATGGTCTCTTCTAGAAACATCGCTATTCAATATAAACCTTGCTTTTTTTATTTTTTTTACAGTGGCATTAACTCCTGAAATTAAATTAATTAGTTGCTAATTTTCACTCTGTAAAAATGTGTTGACACAAGGAGTATAATAAACAGTGGTTGGGTCAGATAAATAGTGAAGCATTTACCTGACCCCAAGCCATTATTATAATTAGCTTCCTCTGACACACTACAGTGTGTTCTTCAATCTACCCCTCACCAAACATCCAAAAGAACATCCACACAACAGCACCAGTTCACAGTTCCTGGTGTACTGAGGAGAAATGCTTTCTGTCCCATAAACAGCATAGCAGAATGTAGTGTTAAATCTTTCCGAGGCTTTAAGCGCTGTGGGCATGGCTGTTCTTTCAAGCTTCACTGTTTTTCTCTTTTTTTTAAGCACCATTTTACAGGAAAGTTGGACATTCAATTTTCTGTCAGAACAAATAAAAAACTTCTACACCTCAGGAGCAACAACAGCAACAAATATCCAACACTCATACAGAACTGCAACCACAGTGGAATCCTACAAGCCAACTGTGTATCGTGCTTATTGCCCTTTGTCATGAATTTCCTCTTATTTGAATATCTGGCAGTATTATGGATGAAAAAAAAAGATTCAATTTAAAGAAGATTATCAGCTGTTCTGAGTTTTTGAGTCAAATGCCAGATCTTTCCAGTTTTCACTATAAAATACAAACAGGTTATTTTTATAATCTGAAGAATTCTGGAGTGTTTTTTTCTCTTTTTTTAAACAAAGGAATAAGTGATGTCATGGACAAACAAATATTGTGTTAGTTTGTTTCTAATAACGGACACATTTTTTAAAGTAAGGATAACAGGAAAAAACAAGATAAAAGGAAAAAAAGATGAAGTTAGTGTTGAATGAATTAATAGCAGGCAGGTGGCTGGGTGGGTGTCATGGCAGATAAACACTGAGATGAAGCCAAGGTAATTATAATTATAATCTGGCTAGTAATGCTGTCAGCTGAGGGTGTATAAAAACCTCGGTAAGTTAATACAGAGATGATCAGATCAACCTCCTTCCTGCCTGATCCCACAAAACACAATCCCATACATTCAAACTGACATTTTATGCATTTTTATTTTCTGAGTATTTCATGTATATTTTAAGAGAGTACATTTTAAGAGAGCTATTCTGTTTTAACCAGAGTTTAAACAACTTTCCACTCTCCTCATGAAATCCTGGAAAACATGAGTATGTAATCAGCTGTCTCTCCTGACCTCCATGTTTTGCTGGACAGAATTCACCACTTTCTATCATTCTTCTTCACAGGCTTTCTCTCCCCACTGTGCTATTCACGGGGGTATAAAATGCTCAGGCAAACAGAAGTCAATGGCAGATGTGTCGACAGCACTTCTTTCTGCAATTTTACTAAATGGATGTAGTCCATAAAAGCAGCCTTAATTAATGGAAACATTGTAAAGGCACTTATAATAAGCCGGGAAAACAACAGTTGCCAATAGCAAACTTTATTAAAGAATATTTTAAAATTATGTTCCTGAAGGTGACAAAAGATTTGTGGTGGGTTGACCTTAGCTGAGCTTAGGTGCTCACCAAAGCCGCTTTATCACTGCTCTCCTCAGCTGGGCAAAGGAGAGAAAGTGTAATGAAAGGCCTATGGGTCAAGATAGGTGCAGGGAGAGATCACTCACCAGTGACCATCACTGGCAAAACAGACTGCACTTGGGGAAATTGGTTTAATTTATTACAAATCAAACCATGGAGAAATAAACCCATATCTTATAACACCTTTCCCCTAACCCTCCCTTTTTCCAAGGGTCAGCTTCTCTCCTGCTTTTTCTGCCTCCTCCATCCCAACAGCAGTATGGGGAGGGGGAATGGGGCTGTGAACAGTTCATCCCATGGTATCCTTTCTGCCCCTTCCTCCTCAGCAGGCAGACTCCTCACACTCTTCCACTGCTCCAGCATGAGGTCTAGCCCACAGGAGAGAGTCCCCACAAATTTCTCCAATGTGAGTCTTTCCCATGGACTACAGTTCTTTATGAACTGCTCCAGCCAGCATGAGTCCCTTTCACGGGGCGCAGTCCTGCAGGCACAGGCTGCTCCAGACTGTACCCCACAGGTCCCAAGTCCTGCCAGCAAACCTGCTCCAACATGGACTCCTCTCTTCACAGGGACACAGATCCTGGTAGGAGTCTGCGCCGGTGCAGGTTTCCCATGGGGTCACACTCTCCCTCAGGCATCCCCTTCTTCTCCATGGGCTGCCGGGGGATCTATGCTCCATCCTGAACCTCCATGGGCTGCAGGGGCACAGCCTGTCTCACTCAGCTCTGGCACCTCCTTCTGCACTGATCTTGGGGTATGTAGGGTTGTACCTCTCACATATTCTCACTCCTTCCTCCAGCAGCTGTTGCACCCCAGTTTGGTGGGGTTTTCTCCCACTTCTTGACAATGTCATCCATGAGACTACACCACCATCACAGATGGGTTCAGCCTTGGCCAGCAGTGGGTCTGTCTTGGAGACAGCCGTCATCGGCTTTGCCAGACATGGGGAAGTTTCTGGCAGCTTCTCACAGAGGCCACCTCTGTAGCCTCCCCCCTCTACCAAAACCTTGGCATGCAAACCCAATACAAGATTTTATGTGAGCAGTATTTTTAAAAGGTATTTCTTTATTCAAATACTATAAAAATCTTTTGGGACTCACGTTTGGGACATGGCATGTTTTCTGGAGGATGAAAGTGAGACAGGACATCTTTCCTGCTCCTGTGTGACAGGCAGGAAATGCTTTTACTGTGTCTCAAGAGTCTTTTATTATTTAGAGACCTGAACCTGAAAGGTGCTGAGCACTCTCAGCTCTCATTGACTTCAGTGTCACCCAGTCCTCAATCAGCTTCAATGGGATCTGAGGGAACATCACATCCCATAGCAGATGTTCACCCCACAGAGCATCTCCTCTAGCACACCCCAAATACAGAAACACCAAAGCCAATTCAGATCCAGCAGAGCTTTTAGATATATACTGAAGTCTCTCCTTAGCCTAACTCTCTTCAGCAGGATTTAGCTACATGACTAAAAATTAGTATGCGTTTAAATATCTTACCTTCTTGAAAGAAGATGGCAGGGTTTTTTTTATTTTCTGTGAAAGATGTGACAATATATATTTTTAATAATAAATTATACTTTTTTAAAAAATGAAAAAAAACCATAGTAAAATATGTTCTCAGCAGGTAAATAACCTAGACAAACCTCTTGTCATTTTCTAAAGCCATCACAATCCATTTTTACCAACATACACTTTGCCTTGTTTTGTTGTGGCAGGGATTCTCATGGAGAAATTGAATAAGCCCCACATTCTTGTTGCACCAAAGGAAATGTCTTTCCTTAGGAAAATGCCCCCTCACACACCATCTGACACTGGCTTTCCAATCAAATAAAAAAAGCAGAAGCAAACTGTCCCCACCATCTGTGACAAAGTCCCTTTAATTCTTCAAATACTTCTCTGTAAAATGTGACTATTAGTAATAACCACACATTTTGCTGCATTTGTATATTAGAGCTGTTTTCTTTCATTCCTGATTGAGACAGAATCATTGTATTATTAACCCAGAGAAGTTCTCTGTGCTTTTTAATTCCAGAATAATGAAACTCATTGGAACTTGGCGGCATTGAGTCTTGCTGACTAATCATTGGCATTGGCTAATGGCAATTTTTAATCAAATCTTATTATTAAATCAGAATATAAAAGATTTAGAAAATGCAAGGTTGCAGCTAGAGGTCATTAGTCATGAGCACAAGAAGTAATCAATACAATTATGGTTGCTCAAATTGTGTTGGATGGGCCAGGTGGCGCAGTGTGATAATGCGTTACCCTTTCACCCCGGCTGTCCTGCCTGCATCGCAGATAGCGGCGTGTCTGCTGCCTCCATCTAATCTCTGGTGGATGCTTGAACGTGCAGAAACCATTAAAAGGAATTCAGCAAAGTGGGCTAAATTCAGTTCCTGGTCACACGGGTGTAAATTTCCAGTGGAGCTATTCCAGATTTATTCTTGTCCCGTTGCAAATTTTTTAGCTCTCTCTTTTAAAACTAAGATATTGTTTTGGATAATGGGCATGAGATGGAAATACTCATTTTACAATGCCATCAACAGTCTAACCTACTGTTATTCACTGTAGTGCCAGTATGAAGTAATAAAAATAAAGTCATTGCAGATTTATACTAAAGCTAACGAGTGCAGAGCTGGTTGTTAAGCAGTTTCTTGCAGTTCCTTTCTGTTATGAGAATGTGATACTGAGGTTGCCTTATTTTCTTTGTCTTACGAATATATTTAATAAAGGATCCTCAGGAAGAAAAAAAGGGGCTAGGAAAAGCTAAAAATTTTGGAATTCTACGTACCAGGTGGAGCTAGAAACAATCTGTGAAAGAGCAACACTTCAATCTAATAAATAATTTAACCTCAAAAGGGTGTGATGGCACTAGAAAAATTACACTACCTGTAAATCTGGCCCTACTGGCAAGCGTTCAAACAAAAATATTACCATCCATAAGCATTTACTTTCCAGAAGACATGCTTTTCTTTATCTCCTTTCAACAATATGATTGGCTCAACTCCTATCTTAGGCAATTTTTTAAAGGATGTCACAGATGCATCTGCCTGGATAAGAAGTGTTGGTCTCCCTCCCCTCTCATCAGAGAACATTGAAAAATGTTTGGTTACCAGCAGAGATTATGCCTGAGGCATTCACACATCAAGAGTATTACCTTCTCTGAGAATTGCAAAATTTCCCTAAATACTTATTTTGGAATCCATTTTGTCTAACAAAAATATCATCAGTTTCAATTTGTGTCATTGTATTCCTTGCATTTTTCTATATATCTACCCTCTAATGCATACAAAAGGAAATTCCAACATTGTAAAAATCCTGTGTACTCATGAAGGTGACATTTCCTTACAATAGCCTAACAGGCCAAAATAAGTAGACTACTGATTTTTTTTCCCACTTTTTTGCAAACAGTGAAAATATCTCCTTTTTTATACATGCTTCATCCTGTGAACCTTCATATATGTATGAATAAGAAATAAAACTTCACACAAGCTAACTAACTACCAACCATATAGACATAATTGCTTTTGGAAATATTGTACTTGAAGACATTTTCATGTCAGCTGTATGTGTTTGAGTATCATCATAACATGGTGTTTACACCAGATTAATACCATATGCTGTGTGGGAATTATGTCAGGTTATAAATGGAAATACAGTATAATATCTGAAATTCAGGAGTGCTTTAGAATCTGATTTCTCTTAAAGTGCTGCTATTCTAGAAGAACATAAGTTTGAATAACATTACTTTTGATTTACACCAGTATAGCGCAGATAGAACCCCATTCCAGCTGCCTTAAATTTTGTCTAAAAAGTGTTAAAATTATCACCAATTAAAACTGTTTCCACACACTGCTAGTGGATTCATGACCTCATTAAGGCAGCCAGGAGTGCTGCCACAGAATCATGGTAAGGCCTCAGATCTGATGAGAGTCATTTTTCTAGCTTTTCTTCTCCCAAAATGATGCCACTCTCCCATGTCTCCTCTAGGCCTCTTGTGAGACCTGTCAACACGTTTTAGCTCAAAGCTGAAAGCACTTCTTTAATCTGCATTTTACTCACTGCCTAAGTAATTTAACAGTTGTCGAGCAGGTCAGGAATAGGAATAAAAGTACAAAAACACAAAAGTGGGGAAAGATGAGGGGTGTTTAGAACACAGCAGAAGTGAGCCTAAACAGAAAGCAGTTAAAAACAGAAAAAAAAGGCAAATTAAGGCGCAGAGCTAGAGTACGAAAGCCAGTAAAATCCAAGAGAGCTTTCCACTGATTTTAATCAGACCCCCTGGGAATGACAGAGAGGAGAATAATAAAGGACATTGAGAGAGATGGCACCATTACAGTAAAAGGGCTTAGCAAAAGGAGAGCGGATGCTGACAGCAAGTGAAGGTTTACCAAGGGAGCGTCTTCCCACACTGCCGAGGAGGAGGCAGCGGGCTCCATCCTGGGCTAAGCTGACCAGCTTCAGGAGCCAGACTGCCACATTAAGTCAGCACCGCGCTCCAGTCTCCATTCTGCTCTCCATGGGGCTCATTATCCACAACTCCAGCTCAGTGCTCGGGCTCCCACACAGAGAGGCTTCCCAGCGAGCTGGCGCAGCACAGGGACAGAGCAGGAGTAGAGCTGGGTCACCCCCCAAGTCCCTGCAGACCTGACCCACCTTTGTTTCACATTCAGGCTGCTCAAAATTAGGCAAACACCTGACCCCTTGGACACCTTCTTAAATTCACACTCAACTTCTTCTGAGCAGACCACATTACTCAGGTCAGCAGATTGGAAAAAAGAAAAAATATCAGAAAATGTCCTGAGTTTAAGTAACATTACATTATTAAATGTGCAACGTTATATGAGAAGCTTTCAGACAATTACAGTATTTGAGATCAAAAAAATAAAGGGTGCACTGGTTC
Source organism: Camarhynchus parvulus (assembly GCF_901933205.1). NCBI lineage: Eukaryota > Metazoa > Chordata > Aves > Passeriformes > Thraupidae > Camarhynchus > Camarhynchus parvulus. Next base: position 78,899,689 of record NC_044573.1, on the reverse strand, counting down.
CTCAGAAAACAAAATTCAGGTTTAAAGATGATTTCTAATTTAGAGTGGATATGCATGCTAGCATCACAGCATCTCACATAAGGACTAAAGTATCTTCTAGATATTCCATGGAATGTTTTCTGTGTGCTGCAGTAAGTTCTCCCATGCATTTTCCCCTAAAACATATTCATGCTATTCACTTAAAAGTTATTTAACTCTCTTAGGGATGACAGATTGCCATTTTGATTAAAAATTTAAGGGTTTGCTGTTGATTTGACCCTGATTCATACACTGAGTAGGACGTGATATCTTTTGTGCTAATCTAGTTCCAAGCAGATTTAAATATATAGATATATATATATACACACACACATATATGTATATAAAAAAACTATGTTGGAGGATTGACTGTAGAAGGAGAGCATTAACTCTGTCTTTACACGGGACCTATTAATATGAAAATTATTAACGGCTCCTCTTAACACCAAAGAGAGTGAGTCTTGAGAGATTGTTCTGCAAGATGATAACGTTTCCCTATCCAGTTTGTAACCCTAGGGAAAACTGAAAAAATATGGATTTTGACTTGAACAATAATGAAATGGTAAGTGATATAGCTTTGCTGTCTTATAATGACTGTATTAATTTGCAAGCTGTAGTGCTAAACCAGAATAGAGGTGCTCGAGGAGATACGCCTGTTATCTAGGCAACAGTTAATATGATGAAAATGCTATTTAGAAGCAGCTCCATATCTTTATCATAAATATAACATTAATTCCTTGAGAGTCTCCATAAAGTCCTGGTAGAATGTAATAAATGCAACATAATCTAAAAGAGAAGACTGTCATTTATAATCATTCCCAATATTAGTTATGGATCTTTTAAAGTTTAAAAGCACTTTCTGTAAGAGAATCTGTCCTATATATTCCATCCCATATTACTTCCCCAGTTTAGAAAAATGACTCAACTGTGATAAAGAGATTCAATTTTTACCTTTTGCTTGCTTTTTTGAGTTAGCATGGCAGACCTTATCTATTAATTTGCTAGGGAGAATTTCTCTTCAGTGATGCTCTTTTCCTCAAAAGTGAAAGTCTTCTAAATTTTAATTTGAGTGTGAGAAGGAAGTACTCCACAAGCCACTGACAAAATGGAACTATATACAGACTGATGTTTTATCACCTTTCATCAGGCTGAAAGTGCAAATCTTCTGTGAATGCAATTCTCTTACAATTGTCAGAATTTTATATTACTGATATTTATATATGGGTAGACTGAATAAGCCTTTTTATTCACTGGTGAGGCTGTCTGGTACAGATTTCATGTCATGGTTACTGAAGTTGAACTTAATTTGACAAGACCATAAATGACAGCTATTTTTTCTATGACAACAGCCTAACTTACTTCAGTTTTTGGGAAACAATATTTTTTAAGTTTCCTGGAAGTCAGCATAGTGGTCTGAGAGCTATAGGACTGAACCAAGCAATAAACACAGGGTCAAGTAACATGCAATTACACAATATCCAGTCCAGACCTCAATCAGAGCCTCTCTTGCCTGGCTTCTGCAAGGAACTCATGTTTTTTCTTGTCTCTCCTTGGATCACAGTGCAAATATGCTGGCACACTCTACACACACCTTTGGCAGAAATGATGGGCAGGATGAGAAGGAGCAGTGGCCTCTACATGCTGCAGTACATCACCTCTTTGTATGGTGCTGCAGAGGGCTGTTCTCCTTCAGAAGCCACTGCTCCAAGTGTTTCACCCCCGAGCATCCATTTCACAGAAGTATCTAACATGAGCTAACAGTCTGATGTTCATAAAGGGAGAGTATTCAAGATAGCATTGATTAATGTTTACTCTTGCCTGGCTGCACAAAACAATCAGTTTGTGGGGATTTTTTTCTCAGTTTTCTTACGGAGTGCTGAATTAACTTTGAGCCTGGACATTATGGAAGGCCAGTTCAGCAGGTTCATGTTCCTCATGAGACAGATGTCTGCAACAGGCTGAAGGGTGTGATGTTGCTACAAACTTTGTAGGCAAGTCTGATGTTTCCAAATACTTAGTGGTAATATGGAGTTACCTCAGGATCCTCAAGGATGGGGTATGCTTAAATCCTTCTGGATAAGAGACAAAAAGAAACCCTGCTTTTCAAGGAAAGATTGGGTGTTCTAATTCTGCTTAAAGCAAAGAGAGAGAGAAAGCTGGGAATGATTTGGTTCAGACCATGTCTTCTGATGTTAAGCTGTGAAGTAAATTATCAGGTTTATTCTCCATGTGACAATGCCATCAAAATGTACTGTGACATGTTGAAACAGATGTCCATCTCTGAAGGAGAAAAACACTAAGGGAAAAAATATAGGAAATGTATTAAAATGTGTATTCTGTTTAGGTTCTTTTCATCAAATATAAAGCACCTCAAACTGTTCATCAGCCGAACCAGCAGCTGATTTATTATAAATGAGAATAGGAATATTATGAGACAAGATTCTCTCTGCTTACCATCCACATAAGCAGCCACTCAAATAAGTTGTCTTTCTACATATTCTGCACGTTGATGTGATAGCCACAGATTTCTGTATCACCAAACACAAAAGCCTCCACCACCTCCTCCTGAGATAGAACTGACAGAAATTTATTGGGAATCTGGAGGATATTCTCCCCACACTTGTCTTTTCCTTTAAACACTCTCATTTTACGGGAGCAGGAAAGAAGTTCTTTTATTCATCTGTGGTGTGCACAAAGTCTCAGTTTCTGCGCAGATTGCAGGATGTTATGGCATTGTCTATGTCAATATTGTCTGAGTGCATTCTTAAACCCTGTAGCTCTGAGCAGGTAGGATTCTGCCTGTACCTAAACGATAAGACTGTATCTGCTATAAATATAATAACATCATCCACACACACATACAGATGGCTACAGAAGAGTAATGAGACATCTTGTTTTGCCAAATATACATCCTAATGAAAGAAATCAGAGACTACTTTTTAGCTCTTGAGGCTTTTAATCTTTAAACATTTGAGTTCAAGTTTCTCTTGGCTCTGAGAATATTCAGCTTTTTATTATATTATTTTGTTCTTTCTTCCCCCACTAAAATCCTAGTGCATGATTTAATTACAAATAAGACTCTTGGCACATGTTTCAATTTAAAGAGAAAATTTTTTCTGCTAAATTTATGTCTTTTCTTCAGTGAAGGGACAAGTTTAAATTGCAACAGGGAACACAATCATCCCATAAAGGCTTGGAAAAGCCCTCATTTTCTTCTAAAGCTCAAAATACTTTTCAAAAACTCACTCCCAGCAAGGCTCTTTCAACACAGCTATTAAAATATAAGTGACCATTTTCATTTAGGTTTATGCAAAAAAGAATCCATTGTCATTTAAGTCTACTGCCAATTTCTCAGCTGGTATAAATCACCATTATTCCAGTTTAGTGGAGTAAAACTGCTGTACATCCAATCCAGGATCTGGCTCCTGTTTTCTATTAACCCGGGTAAAGGGTACCTGGATAAAATTCTCTAGCCTGTGTTTTACAGGTAGTTAGACTGCAAGGTCTAATGATCTCTCTTCTGCCTTTGAAACCTATGAATCTAATGAAAATTATGTGCATTCATCAAGGGGAAAATATACCTGTTTACTGCACAAAATTCTTGTGCCTCATTTCACAAGACATAGAAACCTGGCTATTTCTTAAACCAGGATTACTTTTTGCAGTATTGATAATTATATTACAAACAGTAATTAGTACATGAAATTAATAAATCTTTTGCTCCTTCATTTACACCAATTTCCCATATTGTATTAGTAACCACACATTAGCTAATCAGCAGGTTGGGAGGGAAAGCTGCCAAAAGCAGATCTGATAATTGGCAGCAGTCAAACAATCATAGCAGGAAACTTTACACTTCCTGCGGACAAGGCTACTGGTGGAGACAATGCTGAGATACAACATTAGGGGGAAAAAAACTACAATGTTTTGTTCTTTCATGTTTCATTATCTCCTGTAAAACTGGATCCGCATATCGCAGGGAGATACAGGCATTTTGGACAGAAACTATATAGATAACTACCACTGGTTAAGGAAAACTTGGTAATCTAGTGATCATCTAGAAGCATTCACAGATTGGTCCTCTGCCAAATTTTACAAGACATTTAAAACACAGTTCTATCACTGTAAGTCCACACATGGTACAGTTATTACTGTAATAAGTGATCACTTGACACATTTCACTGCACAACATTGCTCTGAGATAAAGATCAACAAATCCATCCTCCAGCAAGGAAATTTAGACACAAACTAGCTGAGTTTTAGACCCAATCCAACACTTAGATACCTCACATAGTATTTAATTCAATATTCTAAATTTTCCCTCATCTACTGCTTAGCCTTTGCACCATCTGAAGTTCTTCAAGTGTTAAGACTAAAGTTCCCCTAGTCATCTCGGTGATTCTCCTTCTAGACACAGATAGAAATGCTTCATTTTTACAGTATAAAGAACCCAGGAATCAAAAATAGCTTTGACTCCAAGCATTATCCACAGCTTGGCATCCTTAATTTATCTTCTTCCTGAAGGCATTCTTGCTTATGTTTTACATCAAATATCCCCAAGATTAAATACAGTAATAGTATTTCAGAAAAGCAGAGTTGAGGAACTCCCACACTGCTCATACATAAATGACTTGGTCCCTCTGGGCCACCATCTCTGTAAGTCTCTTTCACAAGGAGGAACATTTTCCATAGGAAAACATCAGACTTCCTTTCTGCAAAATGGCCTATATCTGGACAGGCAGGACAATTCCAAGAACTGCATTTCAGGCTTTGACAGAAATAACTGGTATATATCCACTATATAAAGCAAAGGGGTAGGAGAAGGCACAAGATTATGAATCCTAAGAATTAGCTTCCTATATCTTAATATGCATAGTGCCTACACACCCACAAGGCCAGTATTTAAGAAACACCCTTGGCACTAGCGGTTTCCACGATTTTCCCTACTACTGAGGGCTAATCAGTGTCTTTCCTTAAACTGTAGCACCCTCATGCCAAGCTGTCAAATTAAGGACCAAATCTTAACAAATTTCTGAATGTGCAGGAAGCAAATCTATTTAGGCATCTTTTATCTTCCTAAAGAAGTAATATGTAATTTTATTTAAAAATGGGGAGTGAGAAGGCTGAAAAAAAAAATCCTAAACTTAAAATCATAGCAAAACACAGAACGAAAGAATTACAAATGGTAAAGGAAGAGGAGTACTAGGTCATGTATCTGGTCTGCCTAAACCTATCTGTCCTATTCACTGTTTTTACTGTCTTTTACATTGATTTTGGGTTGTGTTTCTAGTCCATGCATATACAAGGCCCCAAATACAAGGTTCTCATTCGCATCAGTTTTCAGGCAGGGAACAAATAAACAAACACAAATCAGTATAAACTAATGACAGAGAATTAACACCTGAGGAACAGTCAGTGCATTGCACTCATTTTCAAGCACCTTGAGATGACAATGCTTCAAAGAGATGAGTAGTCCACTGAGATGTACAAAAAGAGACATACAGAGTAGGAGCCAGAAGAGCAAGATCCAACCCAGTCTTTGAAACCAGACTGCCTTTGCTGACAATGTGAGGGTAGATACACTCCTTGGAAGGTGTGGGTTTTGGGAAGAGATTTGTAAAACTTCTGCTGTGTAGGAATATGATCACCATCTGCTCAAGTCTCTTGAATTTTGTCTCTAAGATTTCCTTTACAGATCTAAGATGGAGCTCTTTGGCCAGAAAATTCTGGGACTGTACATCCTACCGTCATCTGCAGTATCTCAAATATATGGAAAATGAGTCCACAAATTTGCACTGCTTCCTCCTACTAAAGTGCTGAATACTTTAAGCTCTCAAGCATACAGGACTTCAAAGGATATTGTCATTACTACCAAGTATCAAAATCAGAAGAAAAATGCAAGGTAAAATGCCATCCTTGAGGTAATCTCTAATCTCCCAAAACATAACAGCAAGCTTTGCTTTTTACTTTCAGTGCAAGCAGATCAGGACCCTCTGGTAAACCATGTGTTTTGTGGATTAAATGTTCACATTTCCAAGGTCGCACAGCAAAAGGGAATGATAGTTTTCCCCTACAAATTTCAGATTTACCATTTAATTAATTGACTTTGGCAGTTGGCACACAACCTTTTAAAAAAAAATCTGAAATGTCAGCCTTGAACAGGGAAAAAAATAATTTGATGAATTTAATCTAAGTGCCAACCAAAGCACAAATGTTCCCTGTGGACCCGTTACAACACTGGAGTTCACAACTGATTGCTTGGGAATGAGCAAACTAATGCAGCAAAATATTTACTAGCCTAGTAGGTGTAGTTTAATATATACACTCTACTTGCCAGATATTTATACCTGTATCCTGTAGAATGATGAATTTTTCAAACTTGTTAAATTAATTAATTTGATTAAGGTAAATAAACAGAAATACAGGTTGCTCTTTTCCCAGACAAGAAGTTTCACTGAGAGAGGGTATTCATTTATTATTTCTTTTTTTGCTGTTTTGTTGTTTTACAAATGTAAGAAAACACAAAAAAAAATTATTCTCCTCCTTATTCTACATACTTTTCATGTAAATTATATATAGTTTACTGCATAGTCTTCAGAAAAGAACTTCAGGTACCATCTGTATGTTTTTCTGGCACTATTTATTTGCAATTAACCAGGGCCTTATGTTTTATCCTCTGCAACTTAGAGTCTGAAATCCTGGAGGAGGTAAGTTTAGCAGAAGGGAATATTGAATTCAGCATCAGGCTTTCTAATGAGCAAAACCTATCCCACTATTCCATATTTAAACCATTGTGCCTGAGAAAGATTGTTCTTCCTAGGTAAGAAAATTCTCTTGGAAAAAAATACAAAACCACCAAACAACCCATTTTAACATCACCTGCAAGTGCAGATTAAACTATTTGTAACGATTCATTAAACTTGATGGCTCAGATAGTACACCAGTGAGAACAAGGTCCACTGTTTTCACCAGAACACAAGGACTTAACTGATAACTGAGACACTGTTGCAATTTACCCCAAGGGACTCAAGGTGTCCAGTCCCATAATAACCTTCTCATGCTGCATAGCTGCTCCTGAGGTCAGTGTTTAAAAAGCAGAACCTGCAAGAGAACAGATATTCATGAGGCACCAGAAACTTTATTGATGCTGGAGACCGTTTCTTCTTCTCTTCTTTCAACCCACCACACTCATCCCACTCCACCCACAGAAACCACACATCTTGAAACTTGCAGATGCACTCATCTATCAGCACAGACACTCAGCTTTGGGAGAATGCATAAGCAAAATGCAGCAAGCTCAGAAAAATCCCTTTATTCATAAAATCACCCAAATTATCTGTGTGCAGCTTCCCATATGAGAAGTAGTAGTCAAAGATACAGCAATGAGGCAGAGCTATGAGCCATACCAACATTTTCCAGGACGAAATAGGCAGATAAACACAGACAACTGCATCACTATTAGCTAAATCACTTCTCTACTTTTGAACATGGAGCTAAACCTAGCAGGCAGCAAATAGTTTGTCACAACATGGCACACCCCATGTTTTCACAGCACTGCTTTCACTAATTGTATTTCAGTGTCTTAAATGCTGAGTGTTAGGTGCTTTAGCACCCTTCCCAGAAACACCCACCTGTGATGGTAAGATTAGTGGAAATGACTTGTGATGCTGAAAATATAAACTTTTCATCCCAGACATTGGTCACATTCTCCTAAGCTGAGTGAAATTCTCTGAAACCTTATAGTATGCAAGTACATCTGTGTGTGAGCATGTACAAAAGCAAGAGAGGGAGTGGGTGGGGGAAATATGTGTGGTACAGAACAAATAAAGCAGAAAACCCCAACCTTATCTCTTGCTGTGCACAAGGAAAGTCTATTTGTGTCAGTGCAAGTAATTCTGAAGCAAACAAACAAGACAAGAAGGAGTAAATGACCGTGTTTCCCTCCAGTTTTGGTTTTTTTTATGTCATCCCTGAACATTGGTATCAACACATTAAGGAGAAGGAACTGGTGAATTTTACAAGCAAGAGAACATGAATAAACATCAACAGAAAACAGGGAGCTAAGTGATGAGGATTACTGAAATTGGACTGCCTGGTTAAATTAAATCAGGACAGGGGGAAAAAATATAGCCAAGCCACAAAATATTGTCCTCCCCATTTCATAAAAATAATTTTACTATTTCTTGGTACAAATTTTCTGGAATCAAGTAAGAAACACAGACAGCCTGAACTCCCCTCTCTCTTCTCAGGTTCATTAGCAGCAAAGGGCACAATGAGGAAGCTGTGACTGGGAAGAAGTGGCCCTGCTCTGAGCATCTCCCCACTGTGGTCACAGCAACTGCCATCAGCTACCACACACATTCACATGTGGGCTTTGCATATCATACAGACTACAAAGCAGAACAACAGAAAGTACCCTTCAACATGAGAACATTTTTTCTGCATGAGACCAAGAGCATTTCCAGCCTTTTATCTCATTTCCAGCAATGAAGATAAGGAAGGGCAAAAGAACAGGGAAATATATACTCAGAGTTTCTTGGTTGACTCACTCATCCCTTCATGATGTGTAGTCAGGGACTCTCTGACAAGAAGATACTTCAATAGTTCCGTGGATTTTATTCTACGAACATGTTTAACAGCTTTCTATGAATGTCTAAACTTCTTTTGCACTCATGAAATAATGAGCTGCACAGCTCAGCTATGCACCTGGTATTTGTTTCAAACCTGCCATCCAGTGGTTTACCAGTGATGCTTTCTAGGTCCAGTGTTACCGAAAGGGTTAAATAATAATTCTGTGTTCACCTCCCTGCTCCATGATCTCAGGCATTCCCTTCACTTGCTCCTTTCATACCAGACACCCACAGCCTATTTTATCTCCCTCTGAAGAAGCTGTCCCACACCCTTGACAACCTCTCTTGCCTTCATCACTGTTGAGATCTGGGCTGATGGTTTTGGAGAGCTCAAATATTCCTTCTGAGTAGTAAGAGCCAGTTCAAAAGCCACTACTGTGTATATAATGTTAGCATCTCTTTACACTTCTAACTATTGAATTGTACCTGACATTTTGTCTGTCAGTCAGTATCATCATACTCTGCAATTCTTTCCAGCATGTATTTTTTTCTAATAGCTTTATATTATTTGAAAACTATGTTCTTTCAATATTTCTTTTGCCAGTTCTTCTACTGACTGTCTCTCACTTATATCTTTGAGGGACTTCACTGATGATTTTCTGTTGGAAAAGCTGACTGTTTATTCTTATGTTTTTAATTAGTCCTTATGAAGAAGCAGAGATGCAGAAGAATAGGATTAAATAAATATGAAAAATCAGTCTGTTATGATGCAGTGCTGCAAGTTTCATTATTGGTGCTTCTTGTGGTACCTGTGTTATAAGGTGCTTCTTGTGGTACCTGTGTTATAAGGTCCACAAAATAAAAGTTCTTCCAAAAACACTCCACACTACAGAACTAAGGATCTTTGATCAAGCAGCTATGTCATAAAGTTAAAAATAATGTCTTTTAGCTGAGAACCCTTCATTAAACTTCTCATTAATTGCTCTGGAAAGGTTTTTGTATTGGAATACTGTCTGTTTTCCACAAAAACATCTACTTCTTCTGGAAATACAATATTCTGAAAAAAAAATCCCCAAACCCAAAATGCTTAAACTTGTAAATGGTGCCACTGTGGTGACTAATAGCAGTTGTATATGATTTGCCTTATTCTCATGTCTCTGAGCAGGGCACTCTGGCTAGGTACTAAGATATTATTTCTCAGTGTGCACCACAGCCACAAAGTTCAATGACGGAGTTTCAATATTCAGACTCTAACTTGCCCTTCAAAAATAGCTGCAAGATACATGTAGTAAAACTCAATCATCTCCTGCTATTTTCAATTCTTGTGCTTTTTAAATTTTTTATTATTATTAATTTTTCTTGAACTGAGTAATAATAAATTAGAAGAAATCTAATATCTGGGCTTCCAATGCTACCAAGCAGTTTAACAAATAATTTAGATGTACATTTTTAGAAATTCTAAATGTCATATTTCCCTTCTACAGGAAGTACTAGGGAATGGTTATTATCCAGCCCTTTTCAATTGCAGAATATTGGTAATAATTGATTTTTGCAAATGATCAGATTCCTTTGAAGGCATTTATATGATCAGTAAGCTGCATTGGCAAGCCATAAAATGATACCATAACATAGATGGCATTTAAATAAGCATTTGTAAATGCAGAGGATGTGTGTATCTTACAAAGTTGTCTCATATTTTACCATATCATTATTCCATTTTTCTTTTCAATTACAAGGCTAATGATCTGCTTTTGCTCTGTATATCATTGCCTGCATAGGTCCTTGATCCTTCCACATGCAACCATCATACTCTGCAAAATTGTGGTTCTACTTCTCTTCATGTCTAAGTCTTTGAGATGAGCCTAGGTGGCAAGGTGACCAGAACTTCTCTGGAATGAGGCAAGTTTAAAAAAATGAAAGTGACAGATCTGTGATTTCTGCCTTCTCTGTACCTTGCACTTAATTTTATAGTGATACACAGAATTTGTGTTTGTTGGTTGTTTGGTTTTTTCAAGAAACTTTTCTTTTTTATATTGCTGACTTCACAAAACTCTCTTTTGACTCAGATATTTTGTCCCTCTGAAATTTGCATGGTTTTTTGCCAGAAAAAAAAAAAAAAAGGAAACTTGGTCTTTTTGGAGGTAAGGTTTTTCCTTTTGCAGTTCAAAACACACATATTAGCAGTTCAGTAGAATTTGCATTTTTCTAGTGGTTTTTTTATTAGTCTTGATTGGAAGTGGTCAAAATTAAAAGGCCTGGTATGAGATTTTGCATCTTGGCATCCAACTCAGAAATATAGCAATATATATTTGTGATAGGCTATGAGGTGAAATCCTTCTGTTTTCCCCTTTGTCCATTACTCAGAAGTTTTTTTGACTAATCATCAAGGTACAGTGACAATCCCTAGGAGCAAGGAAGTCCAGGAACCATGCTTGATGGTGCCCAAAACTCAGGACAAAATGAATCCAGACAAGAGGTCAGGCTTTGAACATATAGTTTCCTTCCACAAATTTCTACCCTAACCATTTCTTTTACATTTGCCTTGCCAATCACTTTCCCAAATCCATGGAAAACATAATAAGAACACATAACATGTCACCAGAAAGCTTCTGGATGAGATGGGAATCAGCTCCTCCTCCAAATCTGTCATGCATGAGATTTGTTTGTGAATAAGACTGAACTGGTTGGAGTCTGCATTGCTATCACAGCAGCTACATGTGCTTCCAAGATGCTCTTGTCAGACATGCAAGGTCAAGGAGAGAAAAGCTATGGGCAGGTACTGGGCCCAAGAAATCCCTTGTGAAAGGCCATTCATCTGTGGCAGACAGATATTCTTTCCTTCTGCACATAAAAATGGACAGAATGGACTCTAAATAGGCTGGGGGTTCTTTCATAAATTTTATTTATGCTGTCCTGTTATTGGTTTCTTAAGTGGTCCCTTTCATAAAGCATTCTTTTAACAGCAAGGACTGGACTTGGCAGAGCAAGCACTTAGTCCCTGCTGCTCCATGGACTTTACTGCCAAGCCATAATGCCATTGATCTGTTAAATAAAGGCAAACTTTGAAAGAAGTAGTACCACTTCCCCTTCACAATAATTTTAAATGAAATGTACCTTTCATGCAGCAATTTAATTTTAGTAGGACTAGCTCAGTAAGTAAGGTCAAGACCTTGTAAGAACTGTAGAGGCTAATGTTGCTGATCTTGACAAATTAGGTAGAGTGTCATAGCATTACTCCATGTATTAGTTTAGGAGGTCAATAAAATCAAGAGATGGAGGGTTAGAACATATTGTTAAAAGCAGTGTTCCTGTAGTTATATGTCTAATACAATGGTTGGAGACTTGAACATGCAATTTGGAAATGGGAAGGTACCAATCTCTATTTCTTTCTTGGGCTGCAGTGTTTTATGTGGTCTTGAGGACCATCTGCCCTTACAATAGTCTTACCTATTCAATAGAGGTGCTGTGAGCATTAGCTAATGACTCCTAAGTGCTTCAAACACATAAAGCCCTATGCCTCACAAATATATATATATTATGAAATATAATTACCTAGTTGTTGGAAAAGTCCCCGATTGTCTCTCAGAAACAGCTGTCACATAGCACTTACTATACATAGAGAGTGACACATAGTGATGAGGTAGTTAAAATGATACTCTTGCTTCTAGACTGAGCATTTGCATTTTTGGAGAATTTTCTTGTTTCTTTTCAGGGATTGGCATGAGAAGCTTTCAAAAATGCTAAAAATATCTTTTTGTATTAACTAGCTTTCCTTTTCTTTGGGCTAAGCACACAGAGGTACAAAAACAGCTTTGATAGCTTCTGAATAATGGCACTAAGGTTAGAAAACTGCAAATGATAGTATGTTCCATGAAGCTATTTTATGTAGTAGTAGGGAACATTCATTACCAAAGAATTAATAAACTCTGAAATCATGACTATAGAGATTGCCCTTGGGCACAACACATACCCATCATATTTCACCCAATGACTTCTGCACAGACCCTATAATTTCTGGTCAAAGTCAGACAGCTTTTAGAAAAAATATGTTTTGAAATCTTAAAATTACTAAGAATCAAACAATACCTGAGAAAAAAATAAAAGCTGCTAGAATCTCAAAAGTGCTACATCTTGTGTGAACTTGTCCAGATTAAGCATTCAATCACAGGACCCTGCTGTGGTTTATGTCTGCCAAATTAGAGATTCCCCATGTATTGGAAAACTGTTTCTCTGCTTGGGACTTTGAAACCATGATCAAGCCATCTCTTAACCTTCTTTCAGATAATCTAAGTACACTGATCTTCTTTTATCTCTCACTGTCAGGCAGGATTTCAGACTTTCAATTGTTCTTGCTCTTCTTTTCTGCAACCTTTCGAGTTTGCCTTAATCCTTCATAAGTAAGGATATTCAGCAAAAGGATTACAGGATTCTGGGGTAGAAACCCATGGGAAGCACCCATAACTCTGGGGCACCAATGATGGGATAGTATTAAAATCAGGGCCCATCAGTTTTTTGTATAGCCCCAGATAAGTCAAGGTGGGAGGCTGCTCTTATGATGGAAATTGCAGAATTCTCTTAAACCAGTGGCTGGAAGTGAGAAAAAGCAAAAACTTTCAGAGTCAGAGCCACTAGAACTTAGTCTTCAGCAGGAGAATTTATATTTATGGGATTTTTTCCAGTCTGAATTAGAACCAAACATTTTTTTCTAAAGCTCAAAAATGTCTAGGAAATTGATACAGCTTTCCTCAATAATTTCGTTAAAGATACTAGCTTTTTCATTTTTTATTGACTTCATCCCATGACAGCATTTACAAGATCTGTGACTAGGAAAATATCTCTTTAAACTTTACAGATTGTTTTGCTAAATCAAGTGGATTTCTATTATAGTCAAATATTAGCAGACCAGACTCCAATGACAGGGCAATTAATGGGTGAGAACACATATATACATTAATATTTATACAACATGATTATGGAGCATTCTGAGTATTTGAAATTCCCCAGTTAGCCCAAAACCACTTTGGTGATTTAGACAATAGAACACTATCACACCTAATTTATAGAGGTGTGGTCTAGCCAAAATTGTACTGTTGCACCAAATTGAAATTACTGCTATGAACATAGAAAAAGAAAACAGAAACAAGTTTTGTTGAGACAGATCTGTGTACAGGTGATCAAGAGTCCCCTTCCTGGTAGTTCTGACTTCCTGATAGATAAAATCAACAAATAGCCATTAATAGGTTAAAAATAGAATGAATAACTGAGATGATTAATATTGTTATTATCCTTATTCTCTGCTGTGTAATCTGTAAACTGTTGCTCTAGGCTAATTCATCATTGCCCTGATGCTTGTTTACTTGTTACTGGAATGTCCATATAAATTTCTCCTAAAAGAGAATAATGCATTGGTATAAATCAGGTCACATGAAGCTCAACAACAATGAATGGGGTTTTGGGTTTTTATTCTTTCTCTCTTCTTCCTACTCCTCTTGTCAGAGCCCACCTGAGCACGCTCCATCACTCCCAAAGGCATTTGGCAGTAACTGAGTCATGCTAATGCCATGCCCTCCACTGTGACTGAAGGGTGAGGTGAGATGCTGGAAAGACTCCTTAGGTTATCAGTCTTTCTGCTGATATCTTCCTCTCCTTCTCCTATTCTTCTCCATCCCTGAGAACCAATGCAGAAAACCCAGCCCTCCAGCCCAAATCTTACACAGCAGAACTGTGTTCTGCCAGTTTAAATTATTTCTCTGTAAGTCCAGACAGTTCTGTAAGCAACAGAGCAATCAGCCAGCACTTGCAGCCATTTCTCTAAGGGAAGAAATGTAAACAACAATAAAAACAATGCAGGTGTATAGGCCTTCTGCAAAAAAGTAGCAAATCTTGTTACATCCATTGCTCTGGTGGGCATCCTGGGCAGCATGGAATGTTTGGGGCAACAAATGCTGGCTTCAAAATACAGTGGTGTATTGTGTGTCTGTGCACTTAAACACGGCTCTAGGAGAGTTCAAGGTCCCACCTGAGGAAAAGCTGGCTTGGGGTCTTGGCCAAGGTCAGCCTGCACTCAGAGGAAAGCCTAAGAGGCTCCTTTGCCCAGTGGGAGCATAACCAATTTTAAAAAGTAACTCTTAATTTCAGACAGAAGCTCTAACACCCATTCTGCTTTTATACATCAGAGACCAGGAAAAAGGACAGGAGAAGAAAACTTCTGTTCCCTTTGTTTTTAATATATTTCTGTTTATCTCTTTGTTATATCATTTTGTGAGGCAGTTTCAAAGCTTTGTAGGCAGGCTGAATATTAACCATCCACTGCGATCCTCTCAGTCACTCCTGGCACAGGTTAATCCCTGTATCATAGGCTGCCACCAGTTTGCTAAGCAGCTTAAAAGGACATGTTATAACTTTGACAATGACCTGCTAATGGTTTTACATTTCTCAGAAGTATTATGAGCTATCTTTGTCATTTTTATCTTCTAATGAGATCAATAAATTTAGGAAGCAGACATAGATGGTGCAAACTGCAATGCCACAGCCAAGGACGTGGCATGTATAACTGTTAAACTATAAATAATAATGCAGGAACTATAATCAAACCTTGACTTTTACAGAGGAAAATCAAGTTGCAAGTGCCACAGCATTAAAAAAATCTCCACATTTTTTAGGAAAAGTGTAACCTTTTATTTCTTCTTTTATATCACACAATATATCAATCCTTTAATGAAAAGCTTCGCACTGAGATGTATGTTTCACTTATGGATTTATTTTTTTCCTGTGGTAAATAGCAGTTCTTGATGTTTGAGCCCTCTCTCTCCATCTTTGGTGACTCTCCATGGAAAAAGCACATCAGACTAAAATTTCTGCAAAGCTGCATGGCGGATCTTACTGTTTCTTACAAATGTAACATTAGCTCTCTTTCTTCCTTCCAAACAACTATGAAAAGTTCCAGGCTTTAAAAAGGCAGAGATTGCAGGTTGCTTTCAGTGCACAGGGCCACAGCTTTGGGTGATATCTGTTCACACGTCCCACATGTACCTGTTTACACCACGCCTTGGGCTGGGATCCTGGGCCATCTCCAAGCAGCATGCATGCCAGAGAGACCCCTCTGCAGTATCCAAATGGTCCCCAGATATAAAAAACCATTCTCAATATGTTTGCAAAAGTGGTACTTGTACACAACACCTGAATGGCCTGGGAGCAAGGTATCTTTATGCTCCTGAGAGCTTTACACCTGTGGTTATCCTCTCCAGTGCATATTTGGCCTAAACAAACATGAAAATAAACTAATATTCAGTGACCCTAAGACCCACATTTGATTTCACTGTGTCTGCAGGTCCTGTTGGATGAATCAGAAGTTTAAAGTCAAGCAGCTGAACCACTACATATTTCTCCAGTCAGTAACTATGTGTACAGGAAGGTACAAACTGCAGGGCAAAAAAGATCTCTGGGAATATATACCTTCAGGTATAAGAGTCCCAGGCAGAGAAACACCAAGGTATAAGACAGCTAAATATTTAAATGGTCCTCATTTCTGCAGCATGCAAGCACTTGCCATGCAGTGGTTGTACTAAAGACAGAAAAAGGAAAGTACTATTTTACAATACATCAGCTGGCTACAGCTTCACATATGAATAAAATAGTTTGCATTTCTCAGAGCAGGAGTCTGCTTAACCCACTATAGTTTTTAATTTTACCAAACTCAATGTGAAAAATACATTGTAGCAAACCATTACACACCCTACCTGTCTATCGTGTACAGAAGATTGTATTTAACACAGTCTGGATCTGCATGCTAGTCAGATATAAAAATTCTTTGACAATTAAATTTGATTACTGATTTTTGCCTTGTACAGTAATGATATCTTTAAAGAGATTACCCTTGACAATATTGAGGAGATATTCCAGTAGAGCACAGGTACTCTTCCCCATTCTTAGGCACAAAGCAAACTGTGCTGCCTGATTACAGAGCCTTACTGTGGAACACTGCTTAAGCTGTGATAGTGTTACATGTGGAAGGAGATTCATACCAGCTGAATACATGTCTATAAACAAAGAGAGGGCTAGCTACTCATCCAAGCACCCCAGGAACACATGGCTCCACTTGAAAAAGGTTTTCCAACTGAAAAACAGAATGGTTTGGATTTTTAATTTTTTTTTAGCAAATGATCACAGGCAATGAAAATTAAAGCACTGAGCACCTTTGAAACACCAGCAGTTCCTGACTCAGTGCATTGCATTGTTGTGATGTCAGGAAGGAGCCGCAGGAAGGCTTTCAGTGGCGCTGCAGCCGTGCTGCTCTAAGTGCTTACTGCTGACCCTGGCTCAGATGAGCCCAAGATATATGTGAGCAGAAAATCCATTACAGAAACTAAAGATTGGAGAAGGAAGAAAAATAAGCCTCCTGTTATCAAATATCTTTCAAACAACTGTGTACTCACAAACCAAGAATATTTCTGTCAGCTTTAAAAAAATATTCTTTCTGATTTGGATGACAAAACTGGATTATGTTTTCTATTAGGTGCTCATGGTGCCTGAGGTAGACATGAGTGCCCAAATTACTGGTTTTTGCCTAAGAAAAAGCACAGAGTTCAACACACACATTGTCCCTCAAGTATATGTGAGCAGGACTAATGCAAAGATACATGTGCAATGTTTAATGTAGGATTTATTTCTGCAGTGACACCTGCATTCTGCTCTTCACCTGTTCCAAAAGGAGGTTAATAAGGGCTCCAAAATGGAAATTCTGGTCCCAGCTCTGTACCCTCCCTCACCAGATGCAGCAGCAAAATCTCTTTGATGTCAATAAAAAGAAAATAAACTGCACTGTTTGTTGGGAAGTTCATGTTACTGTATTCCAGATACTGTGAAAACCCACCTGGCCTTTTGTGGAGGGTTTCTCTCCTTTTTTATTTACCAGCAGAAAACAGCTCTTTCAGACCCTCCCTTCACAGTGGAATAGGTGAAAATCATGTGGTGTGTCTCCAGCATGATCAGAGCACAAGTCACCTCACCTATTTCTGATTGTTTATAAAGTGTTTGTGCCTGATGCAGCAGGCTAGACTCCAGTCATTAGAAAGGAACAGAGGCTCCACTATCTGAAATCAGATGTCAGCCTCAGGGTGACACCAATCATGCCCCAGCAGTGCTTATGTGTCTCTGAGGACTGCTAAGTATGTCTAGAAAATGAGCTTAGAGTTTGAACAGTCACAGTGCACTCATCTATGGTCTACCAAGTTCTCCCCCAATTTTCCATTTTCATGGACATTTTTGCTGAAGCCCTGGTTTTCTTGCATCCTTCCTATTTCTAGCCACAGTTTTAATAAATTTTGATATTATCTTTATCCAGGTTCCATAATACATCCAGCTTCCACTTTGCCTGGAACTACACACCTTTTTGAGACATCCCTCTACAAAGGTAGTTGGTAGTGATTAACCTCACATGTCATCTTGGAATCAAATATAATTTGATGAGTGCACCATGTCTCAAAATCCTGAAATGCCAGTGAAAATCAGTTACATTCTGTATGCAGATGAGTAGGCCAGTGGAAGAAACACGCTATAACCTGTCTCCATATCACATCCAGCTTGTCTCTAGCATTTGCAGAGGATGTTAAATCCTCAGGTGAGAATCACCAAGCTGATACTAGGAGACATTCAAAGAGCTGAGTGAAATGACATCCATTTTTGATGTAATAGTCTGTAGGAGTAGAGGAGCTGTGAGAGACAGAGCCTCTGGATATTTCTATACCAAAACAGATCCAGGAAACTGATAGCAAGGAGATAGAAAGGATTAAAAGATCTTACAGCTATTACCTTCTGCTGCTTTTCAATTTGTTTCCAATATTTTATCTCAAAATATTTATCTAATTTCTAATAAGAATGCTGTCCTTGTTAAATATATGTATTTTAATCAATTACTCACTGAAAAGGCTATGGGAAGATGTAAACCAGAGGCAGAGTAGACAAGCAGTTCACTCATACTGTTGGAGCATCCCTAGTACATGGAGGTTTACGATGTGAACATTTAACATTTCAACACAAAGATAAGAATTTATGTTTTATTTATGCTTTACAATTGCTTAGACCATTACATATGCACCTTCTGGCTTCATTAAAGACAAGCTAAATACAAAGGCTCAATATTATTACAATGGATGGAAACTTAATGTCCACTGAAGCCATCGACCTAATTAAATATATAGAGCTACCTAAATGTATTAACAAAGGTCTACCTTTGAAAATTATATTGCAATGCCTATTGGAGAATATAAAACATGCTCCCACACACACATGGAGTATCAGTGACACTGATGAATGAGTATTAGCATTTCAATGATGAAATCAGGAGACATGAGTGAACACCACCTGATACTGTAAATAAGCATGATTCAGAGAGAGGAGGAATAATTTTCTATCTACAGTCTAATCATGACCTCAGTCCTGACCTGAAAAGACCACTTTCCTTAGTGATTAGATCAGAGTTAATCCCACTGCGGCATGCACCCAGGTGTGTTGAACTGAGCTGAAGTGGTTATGTGACAAATGTTGAATTTTTAATATTCAAAAGCAGGACCAGGCATATCTTGCAAACTAAACTCAATTTGGGCACAGCAAGAATCCATTATTTTTAACTCTTTTAACCAACCACACCTGAATTTCATGCAGCATATTTTAATACCTTATCAAGTGTTCCAATTTACTAGGTTTTCTATAAATATTATTCATTACTAGAATTGCTTTGTGATCTTCAAAACTCTGGTTTTTCAAGAAGATATACATGGTGCTTTATGTGTCTAGACAATCAGAACACTATTGGGCTGGCAAGTACACAGCATTTTGCTGATAAAGGCACCGCAATGGTAATTCACAGTCCCAAGCCAAGTCCTGCAAAGACCAAACACCATGGTCACAATGCAACTATTGCTGTTGCCTAAACTTGCTGCACACAAAAGTTACATTTCACCTCTTGATGCAGTTATCCATCCCCACCAACTGAGCTACACAATTTTCAACTGCCTGACTTGAGACTTTTTTTTAAATTCATGCACAACAATAATCTCTGAGCCCCAGCAGTAATAGACTTCAGCACCTGAAATGTTTATCCTTAAAGCATGAAGTAGAACAGAACTAATCAGATGCTGCAACAGAGTGAACAGAGCAACCTTCTCCTCAATTCAGGAGGACAGTGCTCTCAAGCAAACAAAAAAAAGGCATCTTTCGTCTCAGATCTCAGCCAGAGAAGATATCAACATGAATCTGCAGTAAAAAAAAGTCTAAGGTTCAGCAGACAGAGTACCCAGGCTCTAAAATCAAGGATAAGCACAAGGGTAGCAAATTGTTGCAGTATCTTGATCCTACAGCTGACTGATCCCACAGATTTGTAAGTGGATCGTAGATCCCGAATCCCCCCGTTCCCTGCACTGACCCCCAGAGCCACTGAGCTGCCTTCTGCCACATGCAGAATCTGTAAGCCTGGTGCTGGCTGCAGCCTGGACATTGCTATTCCCACACAGAATCATGGAATCATTAAGGTTGGAAAAGACCTCCAAGACCATCAAGCAAGCCCAACCTTTGTCCAAACAACACCAAGCCAACTAAACCACAGTACTAAGTCCAGTCATTTCTTGATCACTTCCAGGGACGATGACTCCACCACCTCCCTGGATAACCTCCAATGTTAGACCACTCTTTCAGTGAAAAAATTCCTCTTGATGCCCAGCCTGAACCTCCACTGGCACAGCTTGAAGCTATCTTTGAAATTTATTAGCATTTATTCATTGAGATGCTTAGATGTAAATACATGGCTATCACAATGGGATTTTGTACACCCCTATTCTACCAAAACATTTAAAAGTAGTAAAAGCTCTTAAGAGTCTCACTCATGCAGCAGCATCTTGGTCTGATGAGAACAATTTTCAATAAGTGGTCACAAAGTGGTTTTATTTTAAATGTCACCGTCACACTGGCACAAGACAAATCAATTGTGATGAAGCATCTCCAATATAGCTGTTCTTAGGGTCAGATTTAAGAGACACAATCTCATCTGAGATGAATTAATAATACCTTTTTAAAGTACAGAAATTTCCCCTAATTTTGCACTAGCCATCAATTTCAATATTACACTTTGTAACTGGACAGGTCCAGTGATGGAAAGGACAGGTCCACTCTCAGGAAAGAAGCAAAGCCGGAGAACTGACTTGTGGTGCACTTCTGCACACCAATAAAAACACTGAGCAATGGCAAGCTGAAATTTTAGGTACCTAAAAAAGTATGGTAAAGTACCATTCTTGTCACTATAGTTCAGGCTTGCTAGGCACAGCATTTTGTACCATAAATATTTTCTCTCTCATATCAAAGTGAAAAGAAAGCTAAAGTCCAGAAATATTGATGATGTCTAGGGAGGAAGCACTTCCCACTCCATACCTGAACACTGCTACTGACCTTCCCTCTGGCTCTGCATCCTTTCAACTACTCTGAATTGTTTATCAAAATCACAAACTAGGAACAAGTCAATTACACTCTTAGAGCATAAAGCTCTGAGCCTTGATTACATGTGCAGGAGGAATATTTACTTTTTAATCAGGGTTGACTGTGGGGTGTGGAGGTAAGGCTATTTTGAAGATTAATTAAGTTAATATTTGTACATTGCTTTGAAGATGTGAGATACTAAGTATTTTATGGCACCCAGCTGATGGCCTTAACTCTGCAATACTGATGTCAAGGCCTTGAAGAGTGGCCCCTCTGAGTTGTTTTTATATAAACCTTTGGAGGCTGTATTGATAAAATGCAGAGATAGAATTTTCAGGTTTGGTCCCAAACCCTCTTCCATTTCTGCCAAATCCTACCAGCAAATTATACATTTTAAAAATATCAGAAGAAAAGGTGGGCAGTGGGATAACATAGACTTTTACGTCCTTCTGATTCAGCATTTGGCCTTAATAGAGATGAGTGGCTTACATGTTACAAACGTAGTACATCTGTTCTCATGACAGGCTGCTGAAGAAAACTATGAGCCTCCATGTTCATTTTGCAGATTAGGTGCTCTGAAAACCTCAGGTTTTTAAAATTTGGGCCTTTCTCCTATCCAGGTGGCTAAGACCCACAGTGGGATTTAGGTGCATAAGTATTTTCTTGATTTCAGCCTGTGTGACTTGCACAAGGTCAAGCACAGATCATACCTATATTATAAAGAGAGAAAAAAGTTCTAGTGTTCTCTAACCACTGCTTCCTTCCTCCTTTCCTATAACAGACAGATGAGCTCCCATGTTTGCATTAAGACAGTCATTTTAAAAAAAGAGTTAAGGAGTTTAGCTTTATTTAGTCTCATCAAAAGTCAAATCCATGCAGAGGATCTGAGGTCGTGAGAAGACATAAACACAATCCCTTTCTTAGGCAGGCACAGAATGTAAAATCACAGGGGATATTCAAACCTTGGGATGTACCAACTGCATCCCTTTTGTATACCCCACAGCAGCTGGCCAGAGCACAGCATCAAACCCCAGGAGGAAAATGGCTATTCTGACAGCCACAATACTGGTGTGCATCTGTCACTGTGAGAAGGGGAGATTATGAAAGCAGGAAAAACAATAAAGGTGGCACACTGTGCCAGTCTGATATTCCAAGATCCATCCTCACGAAAGTTAAGAGGCCTCTTGGCATATGGCTTCAGCTGAGACCCTGGGTAAAATAAAACCCCAAGGTCTCCAGCTGAAAATACAAATGACAAATAAAGAGAAATTTCTGGAGGAGAGAGAATAGAGTGAGCCACCATGCATATCACTGGCATTTAAAATCAGAAAACAAATGGGCATCTTGTTATCATCAATTATGACAAAACATAATGTCACATAAAAGCTCAAAAATGTAAGAGACAAGGTCCTTTGACTAAATATGCTCTAGCTGCATCCAGCACAAATTGCACAGGCTGGAAAACTAAGCAGATTCTTGCAGGATCAGGTATTATGTGAAGTGTTCAGGATTTGGGTTAATGAATACAGCGTTCTCCAGATGTTCCATCATTGTTCCAGAGTGGGAGGAAAACTGGCTGCAGACCAAATCAAATTTTTATACTCCTCTTAGATAGTGCCAGACACTAAGATTTCACCAATATAACATCTGAGGCACAGAGACAACGCATCATGGTTGGATAACCCTATATTCAATCCATTTTGCTGAAGACAGGACAAATAAACTAAGAATCAGAACATTCAATGAGTCATATCAAAGGTATAAATTGAAAGTCAACACTTGTACTGCATATAATCTAGCTGAAAAAGAATTTATGGTCTGGCATTTCCCATTTAAACATTGCTGCTGCTTCTTGCAGATATATTGCAAATGCTAACTTTAAACACTGCCAGTCCTTTCGAGCTGGGTTTTCTTCTTACTTTATAAAATTTTTAGGATGCACATCCTTCTCCAGAGTAATGGGGAGTTTGAGAAAATAAATTAATTTCTAAAAATGCCTAGTTTGCTTAGAAAAAGTTCACCATGTGATGTTTACTAAGGAGCTAAAAATCAGCTTAATTTTTTTAAACATTTTATTCTTTAGTTTAACAGAGTTAAACAAGAAAGTTACTCTGTTAACAGAGTTAAACAAGAAAGTTTCTGGGATATGCAGAAACAGAGATCACTAGAGACAAAAAATAGCAGTCAGCATAACACTCTAGAAACGTCTAAGAGGTGATGACAGGAATAAAGAGTCAACATCTACACTGGCCAACAGAAACCCACCACAAGAAATAAACCAAGCTTTTCAAAAAATACACAGAAATTAATATTCATTTGCAAGTGCATTTTGAGTGCATAGCTGAGCCACATGCTGAGCAATAGGAAAATGGATATGAGGGAAAAGAGTGTACTTGGGCAATGAGCTTCAGTTTTGAGGCTTAAAAGCAGACTGAGGATGAGGTCTGCAACTGCAAAGCTAAGGTCCAGCTCAGTTACACTAATCTGATGTGGCCCACACTTGTGCTTAAACTGATCACTTAGCCTAAGGATTGAAGGGGTGTGGGTGTGTGTGCATGTGTGCTTGCTTCTGGGAACACATCCATAAGACCTAAACACCTGCACAGATGTTTTTTACACCCTCTGAAAGCAGGTCAGCAGTGAGCATTCACTGGGCATGAAACAACATTAAACTATAAAACATTCCCTGCCTAGTGCTGGTGAGGATTTCAGTTTTGTGGCACAAGCAAGTATCTGGGAGTACTGTAGATATATTCACTATGAATATTTGCTGTGCGGCTTCATAGGTGGCCTTTCTCTACTGGCACACATCTGGGGGTCATACAACAGGAGAGAAAACAAAAAGGGAAGAAGAAGATGCCATTGGACTGCTGCCCAAGAATAGATCCTGGCTGTGGTCCTCTTAAAGCCCAAGGGCTGTACCAGGGGTGCAGTAAAAACTTCTGTGGCTTCAGGGGCACAGCAGAACCTGGAGGCAGGAAGCCGCTGCATCACAGGGCATAGGTAGATGAGACAGGAGGTGTGGGACAGCTGACTGAACACCACGTGTGGAGCACATACCAAATTGATCTTGTGCTAAGCCTGGGGCTGCCTCTTCTCCAGATTCAGCAACAACCTGAACCAGGACAGTAAGAACTAAAATATAGTCACAGCATTGAGAATTCATGGAAATGTATCTTGTTTGAGTACATAAATACTGAAACTCATCCAGAATATAGTGTTTGGGTGATATTCCCTTATAAACCAAACCTAATCAAACAAAACAAAATAAAACAAATTTACAGAAACCCATCCAAAATGTTTAACTTTAAGGAGACCAAGAAATTCTCACCTTCATTTATTTCAAACCTTTCACTTCTCCAGTTGTAGAAACATGTCATGTAAGTAAAACAGTATTTCCTTCTAAAAAGGAAAAATAATTTGCATAATACAAGGTAATAGTTTCACAAAGCCTATTTTTATGTGTGTAACAATGTAGCAAGATTATAAAGAAGGTGCTGTAGATCTAGCAATTCAGACTTCAGGTCTTGCTGACCCGTAGGTGAAAAAATTGAACTGTATGCATTCACCTGGGGAATATCTTGCCTTTTAAGCATAAAGAATGCTCTCTTCTGCCTGCATTTGCCTAAATAGATCTTGAATTTCAATTCAGCTCTAGCTTGTTGGTTTATTTCTTTTTAAGTAATTATTTACAAATTGCACTTCTTGAGAGTAAACTATCCAAGGAGTTACGCTCCCCTCTCTTCAAATGTATGTGATAGATCTAATTATTTTTCTGTAAAACTACAAACAACCTTTTAAATAATGACAATCATTAGAAAACATTAGGGTCTGTCACTTATAATCTTTGCCAACTGCTGATAACATTTTATTGCTGCTTAGAAAGGTTGATTAAAGCTTGTAATAGATTTAGTGAGGGTGAAAGATTAACAAAAAGGTATTTATGATAGAGACACTAAAACAATATGTTCTCAGTAAACACTTGAAAAAACCATCTCTGTGACATTTATAGAGGTTGCTCAAGATATAGTTTTTCATCTGCACAGTGAAACTGATAACAAGTTTCTACATGCTGGGGAAAAAACAGACAGAAAGGAAGAGGAGCACATTACCTTTGCATGTCTCATGACAAAGCGAGTGAGAAAGTGCTCTTCAAAAATAAACCATCTGAAACCCCTGAAGGAGCTCCTGGGAGTGCTCTTTGACCATTTGGACAAACTCCTTTGAAACAACAGCAATGAAAATTAAAAACCAGGCTGGATAAGAAGGTAGTGTTTAAGGGGTACATCTTTAAGCCTGGCCTTAGCCTCAGCCCAACCTCCCCACAGACCCTGGTGGGGCTGGGCACCGCAGAGCACAGCAACTGAATGCAGCCCACCTGGCACTCTGTGACAGGCTGGCAAGATGGACATCCAGGTTTTCCTCCTGCCCATCACCGGGAGAAAGTACTGCCAACAACAGCCCCGCATGTTTCAGTGTGGAGAGGTTACTAAGGATGGAGAGAGCTGCAAGAGCATGTGGAAGTAACCACATCCCTCACCAGCACTGATCTGGTGAGAGATCTCATCCTCCTCTGGAGGTGCCAGCCTTGCAGTGCATGGCAGAGACTCCGAGTGGCTGGTGCCTCGGGTGAGAACACACATTCCTGTGGTATGTTACAGTGTCCATCAAACATCTTCATTTATCCAGTCATAGGGGCTGCTTGCAGGTACTAATTTGATGGATGGCAGGATCCTCACTTCAGAACAACCTCTGCTGAGGTCAGTGTGAAGGACCTGGTGCAGATGAGAAGCGGGTGCCCAAACTCAGCAATTACAACCCCAGGCCAAGGATGTGAATGCAGGTGCCACAGCAGAGAGCTTCAGCTGTTCTAGCTCAGTCCTGATCTTCAGCTGCCTGCTCTGACTCTCTCTAAGTCCCTAGTCAAGGAGATGGAGCAGGAGAGTTCATCTGGTTTCTACAAGCCTGCAGCTGACCTTTGTGAAATAAACAGAGGTCCATTCCAACAAGATGTGAGTCACAGCATGCTGAGCACCCACAGTCAGACAGCAGGGAGCAGGACAAGATACCAGGAGTGAGCTAGAGCAGACATTGGGAGGACTAACTGGTTCAGACTACCCACCTTAAGGCAACACAGCAGGACTAGATGACCTGGCAAAGTCTTTTCTGACCTGATTCTGTAACACCCTCCATAGATAATCTTTGGTTTTTTGAAAAAAACAGGCCAATATTTAACAGCACTCCAGAACTGACTATCTGTCACCACAAAAATCATTTACCAGCAATAAATGACCAGCCAGATCACAGTTGAAACCAAATATTTAAAAATAAAAACAATTTCTGTGCTGTGCATGTCTTGACACATCTATAGCCAAATATACATACACAGTCTGCAAACACATTAACATGATGCTCATCAGAGAGGTCAAACTGTGGTGAGGCAGAATGAGCTTGTGGTTAATCTGAGCAGAGAGCCACTGTCTGCAGCCTGTGAAAATGTTAGTACATTAAAGCACTGCAAAGTGCATGATAGATTATAGAACCTGTGAATGCAAGCTAACCAGGCCCAAACCATTCCTCAAATGCACTACACAGGCAACACTCATTTCAGGGATTACTCATGGCTTTCATGTTGAAAAGTGGAAAATTATTTTTAATGTCAAGTGATGGTCAAAGCTAGGCTGTTAATGAAAATGCAAACCCAAACCTGCCTCAGGTTTAACTGTATCCTCCTGTGTCACAGCCAACACATAGCTCAAACACAACTTCTCGGATTAGGTTATAGAGTGACACTTTTTTCTCTCATTCTTTCATACATTGGAAATTAATAAAGCCTTGAGAAAATGCTTCCAGGCTCTATAAAGATACACAAAGAGCAATAAATGTAAACAAAGACCTCATGTTTATGTGTTGATGTAGTGAGTCAGAATAAACATGACAGCTTTACCTGAGAAGTTAGAGTCTGAAAACAAACATCTTATGTTTGGCAACAGGCACAGAAGATTTTTAAAAGAAACACCAAAAATAAATTTAGCAACATACTTTACAACTCCCACAGGTAAGCCTCATTCACCCAGGCAGACTCACCAAAGTCAAGAAAAAGCAGAATCCTATAACGCTGGGTGCTGAGCATCTCCTTCAGGCCCTGTATTCCACATGCTGCCTGTATCCCACAGAGCTGCCACCTGAAACCTGTCCCTACAGGGCCATCCTGTTCAGACAGCAACCATTGTCCTGAAAATAATAACAGGTTAGTTCAGCAAAGTTCAGCTAACCTAGCGAGCAAAACCCACAGAGCCCACATAGGAAAGAAACAGACTGGGATAAGCAGTTATTTATTTCCAGCTTTTGCACACTGGACACCAGCTCAGACAGGATGTGACACGCAACACTAAGGCAAGGACTTGAGCCCCAACAGGGAGTGCTGTCAGTCTCTTCTGTCTCTTTGGCAATTCTGACACCTGAATTCCTCGTGTATGATCCAGAAAGATGATTTTATACCAGGGTAACAAGGAAGAAAAGGGGATTGTGAAAGATACTGCTAACCCTGGATGGTGGTAATGGAAAGTTAATTCCACAGAGTATAAACCATTTCGGAGTAGACAATGGATAGGGTACTTCCACCTGGCAGAAATTCCAGCTCAACTATGACAAACCTACTCATAGAAGAAATAGAGGGACATTTTTAAAGCTGGGTATTATGAGTAACATTCATTTAATCAAAGAATAGATAAAAGATCAGAAGAACCATGAAAGCCACAAAAGGTTCCATACTGTCAGTGTCTGAACAAAGATAAATATCCTGAGTTGTAGTTCATCAAATGCAAAAGCATAAGATTAGCAGAGAAATATGGATAGGTTTGATTTAGTAGGATTTCTGGCCCCAACCTCAGATAGAAGCAATATTTCAATTTTACCTCCCAGTTAGAAGGTACCACAACACAAATTCACATCAAAACCAATTGTCTTTTAACTGTATCCACTTGATTCAATAAAACTATAATGGTAAGGTATTTCCCCCTTACATTTAAAACCAAAGGTTAGCAAGCCAGAGGTTAAACCATGAGGTTTTTGATCAGGACTCTTTGCTTTTGAGTGCCAAAGCATTGTTTCCTTCTAGCCTGGGACACAGCTGCATAGGCAGAGCTATGGTGTGTGCTAACCACAGTCAGAGAAAAGGCATCCTGTCTCTTTTTTTTTTTAATTAATAGTACAGTCATTATAGGAAAATATGCTGAAAAAAATACATTCAAGAAGCAACAGAATAATTCCCCTTCCCAGAGCTGTGAACTCTAATTTTTGCCCCTTCTAGTGTAGTATCATTTCTTAGACCTCAAGTATCACACATTCACTAATGGTGTGTCTCAAGCTGAAGAAAGGAGAGTTATAACATGGTTCTCTTTGTGTTACATCTGGTGGGTCTTATTAGAAAATAAATGACTCTGTGTGTTATACCTGGTGGTTTTTGTTAGAAAGCAAATTAAACTTTAGCTCTCAAAATGTTACTGGCTAAATGAAATGGGGTTTATTTTATCCTTCACTGAGTTCAGCTTGGCATCTTTTGAGGTCAGTGAGAGTTTTTTCACTGAATGTTGAAATACATCATAATGAATCAATAATTAATTAGAGTTGTTTGATAGATGTGACCTCTGTTATGTTCCACAGATATTAAGAGAATTTTCTCCTATATTACTCACTTTCATTTTGTCCTACTTCTATGTGTGGACACTCTCTGCTTATAGCCAAATTTCCAGCAGAATTTTTTTCTGTTTAATGAAAGTGATGATTCTTCTAGAGAGGTTTCCTTTCTCTTGGCAGTATCTTAGCTGTTGACAAAGTCAATGTTCTTTGAGGAGTCAGGGCCCCACACCTGTTACCTTTGGGTGGGAATAAGCTTCCTAGAAGGAATCATTGCTGGAAGCTGATGGAACAAGCCCTGGATGGTAAAACTCCTTCATTCCCAGCCTAGGGAGACCCCTGCCACTTCTGGGCCCATTCTCTATGGGGTCCTTGCATCATCATCTCTCAGTGTTACTCACAATTCATTTTCTTCCTCTTCTGCTTGAAATGTCAAAAAGCTGAAAAAAATTGGTGGCCCTATTACATCTCTTGAGGAAAAAATAATTTAATTTGAAACATTTCCTCATTATTACTTTCTTTCTCTGAGTTCCTTCAATTTCATGAGTTAAGAGTACATAACTTTAGTTCTTGACCTTAAGGAAATCTGATCCATCAGCAGAAATTTTATCTATCTCCCTCTAGCACACACATAGTACAGAAGCACACTGGTCAGAAAAGAACAGAAGAATGCATATACCTATCAAATATGCTCTGGCTTGCAGGAACTGCCAAATATCTTTCTATATACAAGAGCCAGAGCTCTTCAAGGAAAGCTAGAGCATGTCAACTGCTTTTTCTGCCCCCCCCAAAGCCCTGGAAAGGAACATAAAATTTGAGGTTCAGCATACTTTTTGTCCCCCTGTGTGTGCACAAGACCCCCCCACCTTGCGCCGATCAGCAAAATATTTTACATTAGTATAGTTTTCCTACTTTAACAGCTGCCTTTCTGTCCCAGATATCAATTATTGTAGATATCGGAGATATGAGGACTTTGATGTTACTACACTGTGCCTATATACCAGTTTTCAGAATAGGGCTTTTATGCTAGCCAACATTAGAAATCATCTCTACATAAGCCAAGTCAAAAGCAAGTAAAAATACTTATTTATAAAACAGATTTTTAACATATGGCTAGCAAAAAGGAAAGAAAGCTTTCTCTAAAATCAAGTCCAAGAGGCCCACCATCATCTCTTTCCTTCTTGTCTCACTTTGTATCTAACGGCCAAACAAGATCTAAACCACATCTGACCCACAGGGACATTGTCTCAGTGCTGGTGTACACCCTCCATCACAAATATATATATTCACAGAAGGGAACTTGCAGCCAAGGAAGAAGGCTAACTTACAACTTTGTACTCCATCTTGGGAGTTTTGCACAAAGGTTCATTCAAATTCATCTCCCTTTCTTCATTCAGGTGTTGGCTTCAATGTCATCTCCCTGGATTATTTACTGGCCTAACATTTTCAAACGCAAATCTCCCTTCAGTAGGCCAGGTGCAAATATCTCTTATCCTTTACTGAGCTATCAGTAAATCATTAATCCACAGAGGAGCAAAACACTCCCACTTATCAAGACAAATCTCAGTGTGAAGCTTTTCCAGGCTCCAAATTTCTTACTTCAAATCAGCATATCAGACAATCACAGCTGATGCTAACATTAAAGCATAATCTGTGCTTTTGGGGTAGAGGTCTGTGGGATGATTAATGCACTCCAGCTTCTCCCTGAATGTTACCATGAGCCTGATGTGACATGGCCACCAGGCCCAGAGCAAAAGCAGAAAGAGTCCTTGTTGTCAAGTGTGAGAAGGACAAGCACTCAATAGTTCTTCAGAGTTTTAGGCTACAGGAATCTGCAGCATCTGCAATGGAGGATCTGAATAGAAGTATTCTTCCAGAAGATCTGACATATATTTATTAACACAACATGAAAAAAAGGGGGGGAAGCCACAGCAGAATCTAAGCCTAAGAATGTCTTAAGCCTCAGCAACTCCAAGTCACCTTATAAAAAATGCCATAAAGTCAGAAGGGCTGCTGACCCTCAGACAGCCCAAGAGCACAGCTCCTGGCTGAAGCTGACCCCGAGCAGGTATAGTGAGCACTGAAAAGCAAACCCTGCTCAGCTGGGCCACATCAGCACCTCAGCCCCCACACATCACCTGGCCCTGCTCCATGACCAGGTATCTGAAACCAGACCCTGCACCAGGCACGCTGAATGTGGAACTGCGGTGCTGAGTCACTCTGTTTGGGGCTGCCCCCACATTTAAAAACATTTTGGTTATTGATCTGAAGATTCATGACTCACAGGCTCAATATAGCACTGGGTTTAAAAGACTGCTTTGTTCTTGGAAGTGACACATATGGTCTCCTCAGGGCAGCCACCCTCCTCTGCGACACCTGCTTCCCCAGAAGAAACTCCACAAGGACTTGAAGAGATGCCCAAAAATTAAGTAACAGGGGAGGTGGGTTGTGCAGCTATCACTCCATCCATATACTCTTTTCTAGCCTGCAAGGCTCAGATGTGGCAACATTATCCATTCTGTGGTGCATCACAGAGGATTACCAGAGTGTCTCTTCTCACTTCCCAGGAGATGAAACTGAAATCTCCAGGACCATAAGGGATCATTCACTATGTGAAACTGTCTAATTGAACAGCTTTAAACCAAAAGAAGAAATCAAATTGGAGTCTATACACCTAAAAATGTAACCTTGACCTAAAGAAGCACTCTCTAAAGCCACAGAAATAATTAGGGGCCAAACTTCAAGGATCTCATCAAATTCATATATGGAAGCAGCAGCAGCTGCAAGTGACCATGTTCAGAAAATACAAGAGCATACTCTTTCTTTGTGCTCTAGCATACTTTCCTTGCCTGGGGAAATTCATTTTGAATGTGTGATGTCTCTTTGAATTAACTGGCACGAGTTTTGTAATCAAGCACTGTTGAGCCAACAGGAAGACAAGGACTTATGGTATTTTAGTGTGGAATACACATAAAAAAGGCAAAAAAAATTGGCCCAATATGCTGTAAAAGACCACAATACACGCATTCATTCATGCAAAAATTAAGTATATAATCACATGATGAGCAAAGGACTTCATATGATGGTATACAAATTTAAAACACATACAACCCTATTTAAATAAACTGCACACTCTGCTAGATTCCAAAAAAGATGAAGTTACAGTAATTGTCGCTTTCAGTTTTATATAATTTTCCAAATAAAAATGTGAGAGTTGCCATTAACTAGTACTGACAATGCACATACAGTACACACATTTGTCAATTTCATTAACCTTCCAAATTAGGTATTCACGGGGAGCTAATGGCAGCATAACACATCATTACAATATTCAATGCAATTTCATGGATATTATGTATAGGGAGAAATTTTAGGCTCTCTTGTTCTTACAGCTGTTAGAAAATATTATACTTTGCAAATATCACATTAGTGATCGGCAAATGCTAAATAGCAGAATCTAAATAGCTTGAATTATGTCCCACTCTCCCGCCTCTCCTCATTGGGAATGGGGTTTGCCTCTATTTGTGTCATATTTGGCCATAAGTAAGAAGTGCAAATCATCTGCCTGGACTTTCCACCCTCCTCACCATTGCTATTACAGCTTCCACAGCCCAAATTAGGATCCACGAGATTTGCTCTTAATTTATCCATTAACTTTCTTGATGACCTTGGACAAATCACTTAATTTACCGCATCTGCAACAATTTCTTCTTCATAGGGCACAGCACAGATAAAATCTATTATGGATCATGAGGATCTGAAGTACTGGTGGAAGGTTAATTTCCTCCTCATAACTCATAAGGGAGTTTTACTACAATGGGAAGAGGAGGTCTTCCAGCTGGAAAAGAGAGTGGGAAGGCACTGGATATGAGAAGTAGAATGCGGGTAGGTGTGGGAATAAGAAGAAAACAACAGCTACTTTAAATTTTCTAAATTAAGGTTTATTTGGTGACAAGGTGAGGGAAGGAGAGTGCCTCTTCAGAAGAGAAGCAAAATGAATGGATTTTAAGTAAAAGGAGTACTCTTAGGAAGTCAGAATGTGCAGGAAAGTAACTTTGTGGCACACAAAACAGTGAGATGGGTCATAGATTTGTACATCTCAAAAAATAGCATGTTTTTACCATCAGCAAAGGAATATGAAAGGAAATTATTGTCCTGCAAGGCCAAAGGTGGACATGAATGACAAAAGCCAGATTTTTCAGGTTTGACACCCTTTAAACAGTTTTCTTTTCTAGACCTCTTTGAATTCCTCAAACCAGTCATATTTGAATAAAGTCAGCAGGACTGAACCTCATGGAAATTGCTCTAGCTTGAGCAGAAAATCCTTGATTCTAAGACTTTTATCTCTTTTGAATTTGAAAGTGTTTAGAAAACAAATAAGGCATAGGAAATTCTCAATATTTTTCCTTCTGATCAGCATTAAAGTGTTTAAAAAAATAAAAACCATCAGCAGCTATGTCAAAATGAACACACACCCATGTGTAATCTAGGAAAACAACAAACTCCCATGCAAACTATCCCTGACAAAAATGGTCAAGGTTACCCAAAGCAATTTTAATTGAGATTTGCCTCTCTGCTTGATGCTGCTTTCCCAGCAGACCCTACATAGAGCTCAATATAAGACCTGTTTACCTTGTCAAACAGGACTAGAGCTAAATGCACCTATAGAATTCCTTACCAAAGGAAAGTGGAGTTCTCCATAGGTGGCAGCATGGTGGGCAGTATTAGCACAGTGCTTCTAACCCAGTTGGCTATGTTGCATCTTAAAATATCTGAGGTTCTCTATTAATGGGAAGTAATTTGGATGGACCAGATTCGCAACAGCCAACTCGTGTTAATTTGAATCACTTTGGTTTGCTTTTCTCACTGTTGCTCTCACTGCCAAGGGCTGTCAAAACACATTGTCCTGCTTTCAGAAAAGAGCCACATACTGTGTCATGGAGAGATACAAAACACAGCTGATAAAACTGCACAGAAGAGTTCAGCTGTCTTCCCAGTCTATGTATTTAAATAGCATTCTCCTATAGAAGTGAAGCAGTTTGTACATTAATTTGTCTTTCTTCCCCTCCATATGGAGCACCTGCTTCACTTAGCCACCTCATTTTGTATTTTGTTTTTTTCTTGTAGTTCAGTTTTCCATTTTGAAGATTTGAGTACCAGGAAAGTGAGCCTTTTAGCCTTCTTCCTCTCAGAAGAGTTCAAGTTATCCAATCAGTTCTGGGGGTTTAAAAAGTGCTACATTGGCAGAATTTTATTGCTCACTGTCTTAACCTCCTATTGTAACATACAGAAAAAATATACAACAAGATGGGTGACTCTGCATCTCAAGTAACATGTAGGGAAAAAAAGTAATGTTCCAGCTTCTTTAAATGTGGGCCAGCACAAAACTGTCTGATAACTAGGAAAAAAAATTAAAATAGCAAACTATATAAAAATAGCAAAATAAATAGCAACATTTTTTTTCTTATAGTTGGAGATTTACCACAGGAAAAAAAAGAGCAATCTTTGACATAGGAGAGAGGGAATATTTTTAATAAGGTGCCTTGCCAATTTGGCTTGTTATTCCTATGCATAAAGTATCCTGGTGTCCTTTAAATTAAAAAAAAAAAAAAAACAAAACAAAAACAAGTTCAAACCGGACAGAAGTGCCAGCAAATGTTATAAGCCAGTGGATAGTGGGTGGGTGGTGTGAAAACGTTTCATAACTGCTAACAGCAACCCTGTTGTGAACCAAACAGCTGTGCACAGAACACAGGTGTGCTGCACAACAAGGGCTATTCATGCCTTCCCACAGGGCGCTGGCCAGGTTTGCAGAGCCACAGCTGACCACATAAAGCATCCAGGATGGAAAAGGCTGGAAGTGAAATGTCCACTACAAGTGTAAACACCGGACACCACACAGGCACACACACACACGTACATTTTTAGCACGTTTTGCTCACTGCTGTAATTAAAAGAAGTAAGGAAAGCCTATTCTACTATGGGAAGCAGGGGATATAATGACATAGGAAGTTAATAGGAATGTTATGTGCATGAAAAAAATAGGCAAATACAACAGAATTGGGATACGGCACAAGCCAAAATATTCATAATTTAACTGAACATGTTGTTCCAATAAATTCTTTCCTCAATGTATCAAAGACATTTGTAATTATAGAAAGTGTAGAAGATATTCCAAATAATGCTAACATAGGGGTTACAGATTCTTGTTCCTTCTACAGAACCTCCAAGAGAGAATACAAATTTCAGGAAAGTAAAATATTATGGTTAAAAATTAAAACCATTTCCCTTTCATATGCTCTGCTTAAAGTGTTTTTGCAGCTTTTCTTCCACAAATATCAGTGCAGTAAAAGGTTGGGGGGTTGGGTTTTGTTTCCTTTTTTTTTAGCAAGATTTTTTTAGGAAATGGTGTAAAAAACAATTCAAGTGAAAAAGGAACGATAATCAGGAACCCTTGAATTTTAATTCTGGATTTAGAAATCCTGCATTGGGCATTTCACTTGAACACACAAGTAAATATTATGATTCAGTTGTAAAAAGGTAGACTACCTCTGTGTAGAAGCAAAGGAATGCCTGCCCAAGCAGACCTTCTCTATCTATTGTAGCTATTATGAAAAGGTAATTATTTGTTAAAGACACAGTCTCCAGATACAATATTTGTAGCCACATGGTACACATAAGGAATGAATGCTTTCCAGTTGTAGGTACAGAAAAGCCACCTTTCATGAAAAAAACATGGCAGTGAAAATGCAGCATACCATAACTGTGATGCTGACTAATATCTCCACATTTAAAATTCTCACCAGCCAGTTCAAGGTGAAATGCTAAAAACTACCAGTTTTGACACAGCAAAGCCCTGTCTGATTCCTACCACTGCTGGTATTCCTGGCTTCATTTCTGCTTTCAAAACAAACTACAAGTTATTGAGACTGAACAGGGTTGATGTGTCAGCTAATAAAGTGACTCTATGATACAAATATGATGTATCTATAATAAAGTAAGTGACCCTGTAAGTATAGAAAATCTTCCAATTCTCCAAGTACTCTTTTGCATGAACAGTGAAGAGCTCTAGTTCCTCTTTTGCATGATAGCCCCATTTCAAAGACATTTAAATACTGAACCAAAAATCCTGTTTGTTGCAGATGTAGGGCCTCAGTACAACGGTCAGAGACGAGCAAGAGCAGCAGCAGAGATAGGTTCATCGGGTGGCTGCAGCCACACATCTTTGGCTCCCGGTGGTGGAGCCTAGATGTGTATCTGCCCAACGCTCCAAGCGTGGCTGTCCCACCCCACGAGCAGCAGCTGGTGGTCAGCCTCCTGAACCACACAGCAGAAAATAGCACACACGAGCCCTGCTGTTTGTGCATTATGGCCACTATCTGGGGTAAACTGAACATCCTCTCTCACCAACTACAAAGGTCTAGAGAAACGCTTTTATCGCATTGTTATTTTTGCTTTCTTCTAAGATGGCCCCAGCTGTCATGGGAAAATGGGTCCCAAGATCAACCAAGATCAGCAATTTGCATGTGCGTTTTTTGCTGTTTTTTGAAAAGCTGATTTAAATCCAGTGTTTGACACCATTAAAATACTTGCAACTGAAAAATGGCCTGCAGGTCTTCACTCATCCAGTGAGCCCAGCAGCTGTGCTCCAGCACGACACGCATTTCTCATTAGTCACAATTTTGCCCATAAACCTCAAGAAATGGAGCCATCTCAGGAAACCAGAGTGTAGTTCACACTCTACCTCTCTTAAGTCCCTGGCCTCTCTGCCAAGCTGGTGGAAAATGTCTGAAGTGGCTGATCACCCAGATTTGGCCTGAGATTCTCAATTTTTCACCTCTAATCCAAGAAATATTTAACATATTCAACCAGAGGAGTTAGTTCTGCTTCTTCTCACTGTTATTCCTACATGAGTCTACTGATGTTGCAGGTACTTAGTCATACTTTCTTGTCTATAAAATATGCTGTAGAAATTTAAGCAGTACTAAGGCAAAAATAGTGTAAAGATTGGCTAGCAGCTTGTAATTAGGAACATTTCATTCGTCACAGCTTACTTAGAAGTGATTTACACTTGCCTCAAAATGTTGAGCAAACCTGAAACACATGATCACAAAATTCTCAAATTCTTCTTGGAGAACTCCCTGTAACTGACAAACCCAGCTTCTTTCCAAAAGTACCAGAATTTGATGTCTAACAACTGAATTATATCTGTTTCTCTTGCAGCTCTGCTGTAAGCCAGGATCCTGTATTTAAAGAGTCACTGAGCAAATTACAGGACCATTGGCTCTACTGTCTCTCAGTAGGTGCTGGTATTATACTGGAACCAACACATTTGGCTTATATATTTGGCTCATATAATTGTTACAAGGATAAACACCCTGAGAAAGATTTTCAAAAACTAGAGGAGCTGAGGTTCTGGACTGTCATATTTGTCAAAAATTGTTTAAACAATGGCGCTGGCTCTCCATTTATTCAACAGCTGCAGGTTTACTCTAGCTATGCTTGAGCAAAAGCAAGACCAATTCCAGCCCAAGCAGACCTAACACCTTTAAAAGAAAACCTTCACACTGACATTCTCATATTAAACCTTCCAATCAGTCTTACAGAAACCCTATTTTTATGCTTTTTCATGTGGAAATGAATGACTTGCTGTTCTTTTGTGTGATAATTTAGCTAAGCAACAATTATGGCTTTGTGTCCTCAGCTGTGGAAAGGACAGAGTTGAGTTACTCTAGTTCATTCCCTTTCCTCTCTCTTTGGAATTATAAATTATATATTTTTTTCTTTATAAGAAATTTGCAATCAGAAATAAATCAAACTCATCTGAATATTTACCTCACCTAGATATTACTATAGAAATTCAATTTCTAATCTCAAACACAGATAGAACTTTGCACTCATATTTTTTCTTCACAATTGTTATGATTTTCAAATCCAGATCAAATATTGCCCTTCACTTTGTTAGAGAGATCTGTACATAAGGGTTAAGAAGAAAATATGAACAAAACAACTGTTGTGTAAAGGAGAGATACAGCATGTAAAAAATAAAATCCTTGTTCATAAGATCCTGTTATTCGAGAACTGTGATTTTATAAAGCTCTTAGAGCAAGCTTCCAGATAAATTAAATCATGGATTAATATAAATGAAAATGATACAAGTTATCTTTACAACAATAGATTAGTGTACTATTAAGTCACACATAGTATCTTCTCTTTACTTATTACAGTGGTGAGCCCAGTAGCACTGGCATAGCTAATGCCACTGCAAAAATTCAAAGCCCAGTGAAGCCTTCCATGCACAAATGGAAGGCTAATCACTTCTTAGAAGCAGATTTCCTTCAAATGAGAAAATGTGAAGAAATTGCACCAACTGCAGCAAACAAAAAACCCACTAGTTATTTAAAGAAAATTGCACACAGCAATGTTGCCAAGATGTCACAGTGTCTCCATCACAGCTGGAGGTGGATGGCTTCTGTAGGCTTGGGCAATTCACATTTCAGATTCTTTTCCCACTGCCCACATGTTCAATTTTATTCAACAGCAAGTCCTATTTCTCCCTTATTTACCTTCTAAAGCAAAGCCTACATTGGTGGGAATGAACACCGAAGTGACACTTAGAAAAAGCAACATCATTTGAACAGCTGTAGACAGTCTGTTATTTATCAGAAAATTTAACAAAGGCCAAAGGAAAAAAGCAGCAGTTCAGCAGAGAGCGAGTCCTGCCCTAGCACAGCTGTTACACAAGATGCGAAAATTTCAGAATGAGAAAGTAAACATCACTCTATATTCTAGAGAAGAGGGAAGAGATGTTTCTTCCCAATCCTTGGAAATAGCAAACTTAACACTAATGAAATGCAAACATCCCCCTACACCCCGAATACAAAAGCTGGGATCCAGTTGTGATTCTTTCCTTGTGGAATTACTTTGCCCACACTACCCACAGGATAAAAAGCTACAAACCCCCAGCAGCAGTAAACCAGGATTGCTTCAGTGGTGTTCATGTTCACTGCTCTCAGAGGTTGCTGGACAGGCACAGAGCTCACAGACTCTGCCAACAGATCACAACTTGGTGTGCTGCAATTTGGGAAAACACACAGGGGTAAACTCTGTCTCCACTAACCAGATTTGTTAAAAGTAGTGCAGAGAAATCTTTTCAAGGGTCTTTTCAACAGTTGTTTTATTGAGGACAGGAACTGATGCTCCTGTGATATTAGTACTAAGAATTCCAAACTGTCCCCATTCTGCAAATGGAGGCAAACTGATAGTAGCTCTAGCACGAGAGTTTGATTTGGCTGCTCTGTCATTTAGAGGCTTTCACTACTCAATGCTGTCATTTACAGCTAACATGGCAAATGTACAAAAGAAAGAAAACCCCAAACCTTCCCTTAAATGAAGGTAGTAGTTAAAAACACCCTCCTCTCAGCAAAAGGCAAGCCAAGAACAGCCCAGCTATGCAACAATAGGGCAGGTACTATACAGGCCTGCACTATTGGAGCCTGACAAACAAAACAGCCCTACATGGAACAGTGTGGTCCTCAAAAAACACACTCAGCATGTCAGAGAGGTGAGGAGTACCCCACTGCTCACTCATGTGGACACAGGGCTGAAACTAGAGCAAGCAGACTCTCTGAGAGTTGGGCAGTGCATGGAGGGAGACAGAAGCAGAAGGTCCCACCACCTGTGCTTTGTTTGTCTTTACAGGGTTCTATCAGCACCTGTCACCATCTTTCCTCATAGCTGGTTCCTAAAAATTAGAATAGGCCAGTTTTCCCAAGATAAAACAAACACCTGGAAAGCTGTTCAGAGTTACATACCCTGATTTACCAAAGGCAACATCTCAGGCTGACAGAGAATGCTAAGTGGAAAGAGGCCATCTTTATGTTCTGTTCTCTGTAAAGGGAGGTCTGGGGCTTCAGCATCTTCCAAACAGTGCATAGGGAGGTCAGGTGCCCGACCTAACTCTAAGAAAACTTGCTGCGGGAAGGAGACAGCTTATCTCCACTGAAGAGGATGATGGGCAGATCCAAATCTGCCCTATTTCGGGTTTCAGACAGGCAACAGCCTCAAGAGACAGAGATGACCAAGCTCTCTGTCAGGCACATTTGCCACAAGTTGATCCTGCAGCAGGAGTGGTGCTGGCCACCCCTGCAGTGGCCAGGGGACCACACACCTCCAATGGTACCACAGAGCAAACTACCCAGTAATGCAGGAGATAATATGAGATACAAGGGTGGCAGGGCAAGTATTTCTTTGTTTAATTGTACTATTGGCAGTTCTCATTGTTATGTCTGGGGAAATCAGGGAAACAAGGTCTGGCCATCTGGGCATCTAGAAGTGCAGCTGTTTTGTACAGACACCTGTGCCTCGTAGGGCTGACACCAAAAACCAGGCACAAAGCAACACAGGCTCTGTATCTCTGAGCGCCACTGATATACTTTGAATATTTTTTCATACAAAACAAAAGAAAAAGGCAGGTCACCACAGGTAAAATTGTGTTTGAGGCATCTAGAAGTCAGATACAGGCTGGATATTAAAACTTAATCTTCTACCATCCTTTGAATGTCTGAATTGCTAGCACAGGGTTGTTCTGGGATAAGCACTATCCATCTCCCTTGTTGGAATAACTTCATTTTGTATAAGCAATAATATATTAACTGGAAAGGGAATTCCAATCATCATCTTCCACATACTGTGGAGTCCTTCATTATATAAAGTCCCTATTTTTCTCCCTGATTCCTAAAGAAAAAATCCCTTTCAGGGAAGTGAGAGGCCCATGACAAAAAGGCTCAGGGGTCACTTCATAGAACTACATTTCTTGCCCATCTCTAAGCACTGAGCTGTAGGTAAGTCTGGGGTACAGGCTGGAGTAGGTGACCAGAAACTCATGACCGTTAAGGCATCCCGGGGTTACAGCAATCTGACATTTACCAATGAAAAACTGTGCAGCCAGAATTATTGCTGACCATCATTCCCCTTGACTCCATCCTACAGCTATTTCCCCTGGTTATTCAGTAAGCAGAAAGCTGCTGCAGTGCTCTGAATGCTCTGTGCCTTATATCATACCCCAAAGGTCCAAAGCAATACGCCAAAGAAATAACATTCTAGCTGTGCTCAGTTATAACACCACGGACAATGGAAAAACCTCCATTTTCCAGTTATTATTAGAAAATAAGAAACTTCTGAAATTTTTATAATTCACTTGCAATATTTTCCTTTCTAAAACAAATATTCACATTTCTACGAATTGCTGACTACTGTGTTTATAAAACTGAGCCCATTTTTGCTGTGTCTAGGGAAGGATAAGGAAAGCATGATGCACAAACTAGGAAAATCATAGAAAAAAGTACTGGCTGCAAAGTCTGTGCTCCTGAACACAACCAAGTATAACATTTAACCAGAAACAGGTTTAGACATTTAGCCGTCAGTATTTTCCTTTAGCACTGGAGACTCTCAGTCTGCAGATAAAATCCTGATTCATACAAATGCATTTGCTAAGTATGTGAATCAACTAAATCTTTTCAGAAAATTTAATGAGAAATGACCATTCAAAAACCGATGTGCATGCAAATTGATATATATACTCATGACATATAATGCATGGCTTCATATGCTTCATTTCACTTTCAAAGCAAAATCTAATTGTTATTAGGAGAGCGGGATCAGTGTGTGCCTGTTAGCCAGGTGTTTACAGAACTTGCCTGTATGAAACATGATAGGTTAAAACCTGTTTATACTACTTGCATCCACAGCAGCGTTTCCACATACAACCTCATATGTGTTTCACCTTTGAAATTTAAAGCGTTAGCTCAGTGTTAACTTAGGACATCAATGTATTTCTCTAGAATAAGCTGAAACTTTTTTCCTTATCCATCAGCTATTCATTAGAGATCTAACATGTATTTTCATGTTCAAAAATTATACCAATTGAAATATAAAAGCTGCAAAATGTAAAAGGGAAAAACAAAGACCATAAAAATAATTTATAAGATCTTTTTCAAAAATATGATCGAAATAATTAATGCAACCCTCTCACTCAAATTTAACAGTCTTCATGGCATTTGAACACGTGTCTTCTGAACATATTTTGTTTAGCAGAAAATATAGCCTCTGCTAAAATAACTACTAGGTTTTCTTTTCAAAGGACTCTCCTATTGTTGGTAACTAACTCTGCCATATATAGTTATATTGTACTTAATAGGTTTTCCATAGCAGAAAAGCTATGTATATCTTTTTGCTCTCATACTATATACTGACAATATCCTACAATCTAGTCCTACTGATATTTTAAAGAATTCAAAACATAGGCAAAAAAAAATGTTTCTTTTCTGAAATCTAAAATCTAAATTTTAGCTAAGATATAACTAGAGACAATCAATCAAATAGATGAGGTTACAGCAACACCTTCACAAGTTTTCCAGTATATGAAAAGGAAAACCAAATGCCATTGTCACAGTTACTTAAATTGATGATAATAGGGGGCACAGGGGTTGTGAGCCAAATCCTACCTAAGGCAGCAGAAAGATATGTAATGGCTGCAGTGGTGCTTTGGATCAGAACTAATATTTCTATCCTTTTGAAGCTAAAGTTATAAAGCAACTTAGCTCACTCAAATTCACTGAATCTTACATTTTGCAAATGCCTGATGAATGCCTTTGAAAAAGCAATGCTCTTAATCAGGTGGGTTTTAGGAAGACATTAAAATGGATAACAATAGCCTTTCCTTGAAGAGCACATTATTGCTGTGAAATGCCCCAGCTGTGCATTGCTAGAGGCTGGGACTGCACACTGTGGGAGTGCCCTGTACCATCCACCAGCATCTCCTGTCATCCTCTGTCAAAAACAGGACACCAACCAGGGAACCTTTGTCTAAAATGGCCTTTGAATCTTCATATGCACTATACAGAAAATCCAACAGGTATCTTTGCAAAACTTCTTCCCTCTCCCCTCATACTCCCCAGTCTCTCACAGTTGCAGCATTCACAGTCATCATTCCATAAATTTTATTTTCGAAACTTTTTCAGTCTAAATCACTGTCAAATTAAAACCAGGCTTATAGGACCAGTTGTGGCCAAGTGCAACAAGCAAATGGCTTAAACTTATTTCTTCTGGTAACAAAGTAGTGTAGGGCTCTCCCTACCTAGCATTTTACTAGAACATCTTTCAGAAGCGTTAGCAGAAGATTACATAGTCCTTCTTGATTATCTCAGACCTTAAATTTATTACGGCCCTATCACACACAGCTATTATAGTAAACTGCAGGTTTATAATTGCTCTCAGTGGGAGAAGGTTTAAGCCCTTTATTTCTTCCTCAGAAGGATATTGGGCCTGGTCCAGTTCAGGCCAGACTCATACTGTTCTCTTCTCTAAAAACCTATTTTCTTTTTTTTAAGATTAATTTAAGCTTTTTTTTAAATATTAATTCAAGCTACAAGATACCATCTTTCTCTCTGGCCCTTGACCTTCTAGATAACATTTCTTTACACCAGAAAATTATGTGTAGAATATAATATTAATTAAAAGGCAGCATACTTTTGATTTACTATCAAATAAAAATATAATGTCACAGAAGAAAAAAATCTTGACTGTAGTTCATCATATAGACAGCAAGTAAAATCAAAGTATAGCTGTGAGCCAGTATCAACAACATAAGCATACTCCCCTGTGATGCAGATGCAGTCACTCAGCTGTGTTATCACTTGAATGCAGGGTGGGATCCTTGCCCACTCACAAGCACCTTTTGTTTGCCCCAGAATCCCCCTGACTTTGCCAACAAGGAGAAGGAAAAGAGCCACTCACTCTGGGGTCCTCGCTGTGGCAATCCTGATGCACAAATAATATGAGGCACCCACCCCTCATGCCCCCACACACCTATGCATCACCTGCAATTGTACTCTGGTGAGTTTGTGTCTGGCTATTCTCTTAAAGTAAGAGGTGTTTGTCTTTCCCATTAGTTGTTCTCTGTGAAAACACAAACTTTGATGCCCTTTTTATTTCAAGGCAATAAGAAATATTATTCATTATGAATGAATATGCATAAGAAAAAAATGCAGCTCAAAGATTTTTGTTGGAAACTAAAATAAATAATACTGTTTTTAGGGAAAGCTGGTACTTTTATCCCAACTTGATGTTTCCAGGAATTCCAGGAATGAGTTTAACAGTAGCTCAATAGGGCAAAGAGTCCACACATGAGCTTGGCTGTCACGCTTTATGGATCTACAAGACCTACCCCTCCCAAAATATTCACTTACTGATCAAGCTCCTCTGCTTGAGAACCCCCCACAAAAATTGCTTCCAAAGAGGAAAATCAATAGAGTTCTTCAGACAGAAATATGCTATAATCAGATTCAAAAAGTGATTAGCATTGAAAAGATTGCTGATTTAGGAACATTAGTGACAAGTCCCCTAGCATTTAATTTTGTTGGTAATCTGCACCACAAAGGCTACTACTCTTCCCAGATCCTCGCTATTGAACTAAAACAAGGAAAGGACTAAAATCAGCTTACAATATTTGCCAATTCCAGCTGCTGGTTTTGTCTTCTGTTTAAATGCTATTCATTCCTCCTTTACTACATTTTCAGCAGAAAACATTCAACTCTATGAAACTTAGATTTGGGACCAATTCTATATTTAGAAATATTTCAAAGCTAAGAGCTTTTAGATAAGGAATTCTCATTTAATGGAGGATTAGAAAGTAACATAAATGGTCATTACCTATATTTTATAACGAAACTAACCAAGCTAAGCTGGAAGATGAATATTGAAAAGCCTAACTTTAGGTTGGTGAATTAAAATGCTTAACAGTCAAAATCCAATTGCATGATATATAGCACTATTGAGCAAAAAGTTAACATCCTTTGGATGGATGTCATAATTATGTATTTTCATAGCCTAAAATGTTTCATTTTAGTACTAAATTTCCTGTGTTATGTACTTATGTAATGTAGGGTTAATTTCAATACATGTACAATGTATGTTCTGCTTATGTTACTATAACATACTATCAATTTTAATTGAAATTTAGCATTTTTTCCTACTTCAGAGTAAAAAATCAATCATTGCTTTCTGTCAGTCTCTCCAGTAAGCTGCATAATAAAATACCCTAAGACCCCACATATTGTTGCCCCATAAGGCAAGTGCAATAATAATTTGGTTTATATGTATTGGTGACACACCTGAGTTTTTATATTTAAGAACTTCTACATTAGCAATGCACTGAAATTTGGACAATTTATGTGCTGAACCGTCAGACACTCTCTGAAAAGGCAAAGCTCAGCGACAATGCTGTGGCATGACACAAGA
This sequence comes from Camarhynchus parvulus, assembly GCF_901933205.1. NCBI lineage: Eukaryota > Metazoa > Chordata > Aves > Passeriformes > Thraupidae > Camarhynchus > Camarhynchus parvulus. Next base: position 78,854,699 of record NC_044573.1, on the reverse strand, counting down.
TCCAAGCTAAGGATGTTTGTGAAACAGCTTTCATTGAGCCAAAGAGATTTTATGAGACTTCAGCAAAGTAAAGCATTATTATGGCAGGACTATTAGGGCAGCTTACTGTTTATCCAGCACAGTCCTATTTCTAGTGTATGCAAAAAAAAGTGTGAAAATAAAGACTACTTAGGCTGCTAATACAAAATCTATTATCCCCAGAAATGTAGGGAATTTTCACTGTTTCCTATAACAACCTTGTCACAGTTTTTAAGAATTGTCATAATAAGGAAACAGTTACAGCATTGATTTACTTAAAACTTTGCTACTGAGAACAGTCCACTTTACAAATTGCCAATTAGTCATGTTCAAGTAGTTGCTAATACAAATTTGCTGGAATAAATAAGTAAAATAACAACTGCCTTGATTTTTTTAAATTTTAATCTACTGGAACTTGACCTTTGGGAAATTGAGATTTTAAAAATGTTCTACATGCTGATTTAAAATATGGAACCTGGAATTTGCCCAAAATGATGATAGCCTCATAAAAAGGCATGCTGGTCAAATTTGTTAGTATAAAGCAAAGACATCCAGGCTTTAAAGACCCATGTGCTGAGAGAGTCTCACATTGACATGGCTTTAAAGGTCACATACATACTCTGCCTCAATTGAACCCCAAGGGATGCTGTGGCTAAGCACACAAGATGTTCAGGCACTACAATCAGGTTTAAATGGGCATATGGCAGAAGAAATCTGTTCCCATAGGAGGAGGAAAAGGAGAAGTAATATCACAAGCAAAATTAAGAAAAATCAGGATGACAGCATATTACTAAACTAATAGAAAGGGTGATAAAAAAGGGGGAGGTTGAGTTGCAGAGAGACACGAGAAATTAAGAAGGCAATTCTAGGAGCATGGCAATGCATTCAGTGTTCTTGCTGACCTTCAGCTAGAGGAAAATGTTATTCCTTTTGATTCACTTGGATTTTGGTATATTTCATATTTATCTAATATTTTCAGTACAAAGCAATCTAATCCCAAAAAAAAAAAACCACCAACTTGGTTTGAAAGCTTAATAAATGAGGGAGTTCCCACAGGACAAAGAAGCAAATGAGGGATTATGGAATGATGGGTTTTTTTCACCTGTCTAAAGAGAAACTGCTTTCACATACTGGCATCTAGACCTCAGAATCTTTCAGACACTGCTGCCTCTGTCTGGCAGGCCTCACTTACAGAGCAGAAGTCAACCTTGGTGAAAAGTTTGGACCCAGATCTGTCTATGATACTTTGTTCTTGGATTTCCTTTCCTTGGGCTAATAAGACAGAAATCAGCCTCAGAAAGAATGAACATTTTGTGAAATAGTTCTCCTTCCTCCACCTCTGAGCCCACCTCTAAAAGTGAAGCTGCAAATGCAGAAAGGCTCATTTGCCTTCCAAAATACATTTTCAATAGCACTTATCTCTGCAGTATCAATAAAAGTGTAAGGGGCAGGTCTGCGTATACCTCTTTGCTATGGGCACAGGAGTACAATGCCTCATACTCATTTCTCACATAAGAAATTATACAGAGGAACACAGATTCTAAAAAAAAAACCCTTCATCATACCTTTACTATCATGAATATTTTTAAAAATTCCTAAAGCATGAAAAAATCACAAGACTTTCCATTTAAAAAACTCCGCAGGTCTACAAAGTCCTTTCTCCACCTGCCTGGAGCAACACCATTTTGAGGAAGACTTTTCCACATGGACATATAACAAATGATGCAAAAATCCTCTTCTGACACCTTCTCTATGGTATCCAAACAAGGCAGGGTAGCCCCCATCAGTCTGGGAGCTGGCTGCTGCTGGAGCTGATACAGAATAGAAGGAAGACAGACCAAAAGAGGCACCACCAGGAGACTGAGCAAGAGAAGCAAATACCTCCTGGACCTGGCCCCCAGTTCAAGCTCTCACTCAGATGTGGACTCCTCCCAAGCACAGTACAGATGGCAAGTGCCTTTGCAGTGACTGGGAAGGATAGGACAGGGTCCTTTTTTCCCACATTTCAATTTTTTATGGCTCATTTGTTTCCTTTGTTTTCCTTAACAGTACATTCTAACAATATTTTAATTAAAGTCATATCTATATACAACTTTGACTGCATCTTAATGAAGGTTTTTTTGTTGCTAGTTTGGGGTTGGGCCTTGTTGTTTTGCTTTGGGTTTTTTTGGTCTGGTATTTTTCATTTATAGTTAAAATATCTAATTACCAAGGAAACTATAATGAAATCCACTAAATGTGAAACAACAAACAGAAATTCCAATTAGCAGGGAGACTGATAAAAGAATTTACATTTCCAAAGCTGTAGCCAGATACTTTTTCTTATTACGTTACCTGTTATTCATTTCATGCTATCAAAGCTCCTTTGCACAACAGAGAAGCATTTATAAATTCCAGCTATGATTCTTCACCCAGATAAGCAGCATGTGAGGGAAAGAAGGAGTCATCTGGAACAAAAGAAACCTAGGAAGTTTCAGTGAGAGTTTGTGGTGAGAAAATTATGAGATTTTTGTCCCTTTCTATTTTTCCCACCTGTGTAAATCCCATATAACTGTTTCACTCACAGGAGCACACTTAAATCCTTCAGTTATTTTTGCAAATTTTGACTTTAGAGCCAGCAGAAAATAACAACAGCTCCTAAGACTACTGTAAAATACTTCACCTGCAAGCAGGAAAAATTATGTCAGAAGACGTCTGACTAACTGCTGCTTTCACTGATTTTGCTCCCAGGACTAATCATCTACTGCAATGTCACTCCACATCACTCTGCTGAGAAGTTGCACCTCAGCTTTTGTTTACAGACTTTTTTAATTACCAAGCATGTCTCCCACAAATGAAGGAACTATTGTGCACAGAGGACCAGCACTGTCACCATCACTGCATTCAGGCAGACTCTGGAAATGATTAGCCCAACATAATGTCTTACAAGAGTGAATTGCAAGCTATCCATTAAAAAAGGAAAACAAAACCACTAAACCTCTTTTCAACACAACATTTAACAGAATTCAGGTGGGAAACAGCAGTTGTAATGACAATACTTCAGTGTTATTAACAGAAAACCTCATCTCAAAATTCAGATGATGACAAATTTTAGCATTGTCAAATAAAATTTTCAAATGATAAAAAATCAGACAGATCAAGGGATTTTTCATGTTTCACCTTTCAGTGCTAATAGCCTGAGGAAAAGAAAAGGTATCCTTTTCTAAACTTTTACAAAAAATCCAAAACATTTTGTTTAAAGAAATAGAAAAATAAAGGATTCTGGAAGATTGTTGATTTTTATTGAACTGTTTTTATGGGAAACTCACTTCTTTTTCTCTCTCCATCCTTTTTTTTTTTTAATCCCTCCTCCTCTGGAGGGACTCTGGCTGGAGCAGCGGCAGCCAGGAGATTGCCCCTGTTAATGGCAGCAGTGAAGTTTGAGCCAGGCTCCAGCTCCACGAGTCAACCCTGTTGCTTGACACTGGGGTGGTTGGGAGTAGAGTAGGTGGCACAAGGAGCCAAACTCACCCCTTGTTTCAGGGAAACCAAGAGCATTCTCTGAAATAATCACATCTAGCCAGGGTAGCCCAGCAGCCTTATACTAGGAGGCCTCTTTGTGGAACCTCGGACACACAGGTGGAAGGGCTGCGGAGAGAAATGGTCTATGAGCCACAAACAAGAAGCAGTGCCCAGATACCCTTGGCCAAGTCCCAGGAACCAGGATCTTGAAAAATATTGTGAAAGTCAGCTATAGTTATCAATAACAATATTAGCATCACCAGCTCTGAAACAATCAGAGAAAAACATGGAGCTGATTTTATCTTTTTCCTCAGTCCTCCTTGAATTTCAGTTTCAATATCTGCTTCATCTTTTCCTATTTTGTTCTTTTGCCTCTGTATTTTCTTCTTGACACTACAAAATATTGAGTAATGCCTCTGTGTAATGGTAGGAAGATGTTCTGCTCCCCAGAGCTGCCTGTAATTCAGTGGTGTGGGAACTAATTCATGTGGCCACATGTAATTTGTATAGCACTTTGGGACCCTTTTGGAAGAAAGACACTATAGAACAGTCAGATCATTTGCATTACAAAGGTTCTGGTGCCTGCTTCTTGAATTAGACACTTTAGGTTTGTATAATGTTTCTATATCAGAAGAAATAGGAGCCAAATTGGGGGGAAAAAATTCCTTTCCCTGAAGTCAAATATACATTCCATATATTGAGTAATTCTATATTCATTATTCATTAGGCTTCTGATTTTCATTTTGACTTCCAAAACACACTTCTTTTCCAGATTCTCTTTCATTGTTTAAAAGCAAACCTTTGGAACACTCAAATTAAGGTGTTGCTTTTTGAGTTTAACATAAACATTGCTCTTTCCCAGCAGTAAACCCAACTGCAGAGGCAATTCCAAGCACTCAGTTTCCCAGATCATTAGATGAAATACCACAGTCACTCTCTTTGATGGGAGAGTCCTCCTCTCACAGCAAGGAGCATTCATCAGTTCTTCCTACAAACCAGTATCCAGGAAGAGCCCAAAAGAATCTTCTGAGGTAAAATGTTGTATTGCCTCTTCCTACAGAAAAAGCACCTGGAGAAAAAGTGGGCTGGGGTAAATGGGAATATCTGAATGAAGGAAACATGATAAGTAAAAGAGGTCTTAATATAAAAAGAATTGTAAAAAAATAATTCTGAATCCTCTGCCCCAGGTGTATTACCAATAAAAAATAACATTAGCTTCACTGACTTCAAACCCCAACTTACACCAGATGAGAATCTGCCTGACTTAACTTTACCCCTTACCTTTTTAAACAATGAAATGACAGTCACTGTAGTCTTACCTTCAGAAAGACTTACCTACAGAACAGATTCTGTACCAATAATAAGAATCTGTACTTTTAATGTAGATTTTAGCTTCTCTCAATAGTTCAAAAATGCCCCACAGAGTGGTTTTTTACCCATATTGTAACACCAACTACTTCCCTGTACAATAGGCTTATTCCAGACTTTGTTGGAATTACTCCAGATACATTCAAATGAGTGTACAATCATTCAGTATCCCTCTGACCAAATTTTTATATATGTGCCATGTGATCCTGTGCTAGCACAACACTAAATTTTCACATTTTCATGTCATTTCATATAAACAGACCCTTTTCCTTTTTAACTAATATTTTATAGTGAAGAAGCTGTTCAACATGATACTTCTGAGTGGAGGACACAGTCAGAGATTACACTTCAACATGTACAAAAAGAGCATCCTATTTTAAGCTATTCTGAGGAAGTCCTGCAGTTCACATACTTGCAATGTTAGGACTGACTGGATCTGTTTCTTTGTTGCATGACAATCTAATTATGCTGCACTTTCTCCCACTTGGAGATGGACCAAAGTCCACTGCAGTGACCACAAATCTAGCTTTGGGTCACTACCTTATTTCATAAGAAATAGTCTGTCAGCAGTAGGACTTACTGCTGGTGCAGCAGCTATTCAGTGTGGGCATGAATGTCACAGCCTAGTCCTGAATTTTTTTAAGAATTCTCCCATACCTCTTTGTGCATGTTCGAAAAGTTTGAGCAAAACCTATAAAAAAGATGATGCTACAGCAAACTACCCTAAGGAAATATCCCAGTAGAGAGTGCGACAATGTTATCAAATAAAACAAGATAGACATCTGTTATTTAAGTTATTACAAAGCATTTGGTAACATACTCAATAAATAATATTCCAGGAAGTTTAAATGTAATCCTGATGGACACTTAGCAAAAATAATTTTAAAATGAATAGCATATGTGGAGCATATCTGATGGCTTTCCACTCTAAAAAAAGAGAAAGGGAGCTATTTGTGCCAGAAATTGACACTCTTCCAGTTATCGCTGTGCTCCTATACAGTATACTGTGTGCATAAAATACCCTCCAGTTTAATGTGCACCAGAAGTGTAGGGGGTGAAAAGGAAGGAAAAAACCCCTCCACTGCTGTAGTTAGGAATTCCAGGCTGCTGGCTATTAAAGTGCCCTTCATTCACCTGCTACATCCAAACCACCAGTGTGGTGATTGGCGCCTGCTCTTGTAAGCAGGTATTGTGTGAGCAGTGGGCAGCTGGAACCCTCTGAGAATCTTCACTTGTCAGAGATGAATCAATCATCTCAAAAGATGTCAGCATCTGCCCAAACCATTTTATATTAGAATAAATGGCAGATGGTGGTGTTTTTATATTTAATCAGTTCCACCAAATGCAGTTTCATCTCTTATAAAACTAAACCATCTGCAGTGTGTAGGTGTACAAATCTAGCTAAATGCCCACTGCAGAGCCTTTCCTCTTAAAAGTAAACTCTACATGTTTAATATTTGTGGATGCTAAGTTCACTAAATTTCAAAAGCTTTAACAAACCACCCTGATTCTATAAACAATTTCATTTTATTTTTATATTTAAAGTATTTAATATGAATGGCCCCTGCCTAACTCTTGCTTTTGAATCTTATTATGTAAACTGATCATATTTGGTAGTATTAAAATACTTTCTATGCTAGATCATTCCTTCCTTCTTTCTATAGAACTTCAGGCTCAGCTTCATAAAGCATGGCACAGAAATAGGCTTAGTGACTTATCCAGGACAGAAGACCTCAACTGTGGTATAACTCAAGAGAAAGAAGGTCTCACCTGGCAAAATCAGACCTGAAAGTCTTGACCATAATGAGGCTTTCTCTTGATTTTAGCCTGGCTTTTAATGCTATCTCCTGTAACAGCCTCATAGATAAACTGATCAAACACTGACTCACTAAATGGACAGTGAGGTGGACTGAGAACTGGCAGAACTGTTGGGATCAAAGGGCCCTGACCAACAGCACAAAGTCCAGCTGAAGACCAGTTGTTAGTGGAATATTATGGCTTTGATATCTGGACCTGTGCTGTTTAATTTCTTCACTAAGGATCTGGATGATGGGATGACAGTGCACCCACAGCAAGTTTGCAAACAGTGGGAGTGGTCGACGAATCAGATATTTGTGCTGCCATCCAGAGGGACCTCAACAGGCTTGAGAAATGGGCCAACAAGAAAACCATGATGTTCAGACAAAGGGAAATGCCAAGTTCTTCAGCTGAGGAAGAGCAACCTCATGTGCAAAGATATGCTGGGTGCTGATCAGGCTGAAAGTAGATTGGCAGGAAAACATCTTGCTGAGGACACAAAACTGAACACACACCAGCAACACACCCTTGCCTCAAGGAAGGTGAACAATGTCTTGGGCTGCATCAGGAAGAGTTTTGCCAGCAGGTCAAGAGAGATGATCTTTCTCTGCTCAGCACTGGTGAAAAATATCTGATGTCCTGGGTCTAGTCCTGGGCCCCCGGGTTCAAGAGAAACAGACATGCTGGTGCACATCCAGCAGAGTCACAAAGATGGTGAAGTGACTGGAGTCCAGCTGTGCAGAAACTGTTCTTTGACTTTTTTTTCTTTTGTCCCAGTTTTTCCCTTTGTGACTTTTCTGACAGTAGCAAAGAAACACATACAAATTTCAAACAATTTCCCCAACAGAACCTGGGTGAAGCCTGATCAGCAACAGGCTGGATATCTGATTTCAAGCACATTTCATGGGATTTGATGGGGCAAGAGAGGCAGCAATAAAGCAGTCACATATCACAGCACTGTCGTCAGTCTTTGAGCTTTTTTCCATTTCATTCAGTCAGCACTGATGCTGGTGTGCAACAACCAGCACAAATCAGAACAACTGATATATTGGAGTCTGTTCTGATGAAAATTAACAGTGGAATCACTTGGAGATCTAGAAGTTCCCAAACTTCCATGAAAAATAGCTAAATTCTCAATCAGAAAGAAATACAATCCAAGAATGGAAAACATAAAAACTATATCTAGCTATCTAGTAACTCTACAAGTTTGAAAAATGATGTAAAAATCAAAATTTGCCATAAGTTTAGGAAAAAAGATCCTTTGCAATGCCATAGACTTACCGTACAAGATACAATTTTCCTTAGCAACGTGACAATAAAGATGGTATGAGGATTCTGTGCATTGTTAAACTACCCCCACTTTTTAATCCAAGAGTGTCTGTGCATTGGGGAATGGCTACAGATTACAAGAAATCAGCTGGTGTGGGAAGCACTTTGTAACCTTTCTACTTTTTCTTAAAAAATGAAGATGTGAAAGAATTAAATGAGACTAAAATATCCTTGAGAAGGTACTTCCCAGAAAAGTAGGCAGAGAAGATATAAGTGAGGTCTGCCAAGTGAGATCTAGCCAATGGCTTGTATGGAAATTTGCTGCCCACATAGGCTGCACAACCCAATAGCATCAGCAGGATGGGGACAAGAACACCTTGCAGAGGAAAGAAAGAGCTCATCTCAGAATGGTTTATACTTCCCCTGTCTTCCATCCCACCAGGGAGAGGAGCAAAAAGTGGTTTGTGTTTGAAGGATAGTTCCTTCCCAGTGTTTCATCTGAGGCAGAGCCCTTTACTCAGGATCATCCACTCTCCTGCTAGTCCACAGGGATTAAGTAGACAGGTGCCCCAGCTGGGAAGTAGGGCGCTCATCTAGGTTAACACAGTAGTTTCCACTTATAGCAATTCATGGAAAGCTTTTCTTTGGTTTCAGCCCAATGCATTCACAAAGAGTCCACTCTGGTTTCAGTTTGAGTTATTCTGTCAAATACAGCTCATTTGAAACCAAGTGACTCCTGAAACTGCTGTTTACTGCATGAAAATGAAAACTATCCCTCTGCTGGATTGTTTAAGACTTTGGGGTTTTTAGTAACTTGAGAGCTCAATACTCAAAACTCAGAGGTTTTATTCTGAGTTACTAACTTAGTTTGGGCCTTTCAGTTCCCCTAGGTTAGTCTTTTTTCCAAAAGCTTCATATCTGTCTCTAAGGAGTTATTCAGGACATGTCCACACACTGTACAAAAGCCTGGCTTCAATGTAGGCATCACTTGTATTTTTATGTCTATCTGTCTTCACCATACCTTGGTTCATTACAGTTTGTATTAATAAGCAGGGAAGTGGGGCCAAAAAAATCTATCATTGAAAAAGTCTGTTGTAAGGGTTATTGTCTGGGCACAAGGGCAGGCCACTGAGAAGACTCAAATCTAGGGAAAGGCAGAATGTCTGTACTGGCTGCCAGAGCTAGAGCCTGGGAATTTTCCTACAGGCAGAAGAATGAAATGAAGCATTGATACAGTCCTACAGAAGCACATACTTTGCCTTGATAAAATCTCACAGATTAAGAAGCTGGGAAGGACAAGCTGAGTAAGAAAGAAACCAAGACCAAAAAATGGAGAGGGCAGTGAGCCAACTAAGGAAGTAGGGACCAAATGAAACCAAGCCCATGAAGAGCTGTGCACCACAGGAAGGCTTGGACATAGACAGCTCCTGAAAGCAGAGAGGAAACAGAGGAAAGAAAAAGCAAGGATCATATATATATATTCTTCATTTCAGAAATATACACATACACCGTTTTGTGCATAAATACACATTTTTGTGTTCACAAACATGCATGTACACTCATATATCCTTACATGTACATGAGTGCATGTGTTATTTCTTGTGCTATTTCAGGAAGTAAGTGACTGGTGTGCAAAGAGTGCAAAGAGTGTTTGTCTGTTTGCTATCAGCTGTCACATGCCCAAAGAAAAAATTGTAAACTAGCTTTTCCAGTAGGACCAACATTCTCAGCAAAGATGAGCTGACACTAGTCAGGAGCTTGGTGCAGAGACCAAAGGGGCTAATACAGCTGTGAAAGCATAACAGGCTGCCAGACTGTTTATTGGAAAACTGCCAGGGAAGCCAAAAGAAGAGACCGTGTTTCAAACCACCCAGTCAAAATGGAGCTTGGGAATTCACCATAAGTCTGAAAGCTGACTTTAGCACGAGCTCAGAGGTGCCCAACCAATGCTGTGACACATTTTAAACAACAGTATGGTATTTGTATAAAAGTCTTACTTGATTCATTCTAAGCCACTGACAAATCATTCCGAAGGGAATGTCTCTGCAACACTAATTTAATCAAAACTGTTATTCCAAATTTCCAAACAGATATTTGTCCCAGAATCACACAAATGCATAACTCTTTATCTACAATATCTACATGTTTAGCTGCAAAGGACTGCTGTAATTAATCTAGCTGCAGATCATGCCACAAAGTACTGGTCTCAGGCCCTGTCCTCACATCATTGATATTAAGATACATTCAGAGTTTTTTTAATTATGGTCTACAAGGATCCTGTACACAGCTTTCAAAAGCACAATGCTACAAGAATAGTATTGATCATAGCCCACCAACATGTATAAATATATAGCACCCATGACAAGCCAAAATAAACTATTTCATTACTCAAAACCCTAATGATATAGATGGGGAAGGCACAAAAGGTATGGTAGATGAGCAAAGAATTACTGACACAAAAGAGCAGGAGGGTCTTGCAGGGAAAAATTGTACCAGGGATAGAAAATATATATGGACAAAGCATAAAGGTGTAGGCAGGGGACAGAAATTAAACTGCTGAACTAGTACAGGAAGGTGACCTGGCAGTGTAGGCAACATCTGTAAGGCCCTGAACATGGAGCTGGGAATATGTCATGTGGGGCAGCTAAACAGGAAGACAATGAGTGACATAGAAGGAAAACAAAACTACTACTGGATCACTTAATCTACTGTCATGTCAAGTCTCAACACAATTCACAGCTTAAAGATTTACCAGCTAACACATTCCTCACTGCAAATTCATAACTGAGCCAAATGTAGAGAAGTTTTCAATTCAGCTGCACCAAGAATGCCATTTTGTTCACAGCATGGAGCAATGCACGAGGAGAGGGCTCTCGTTTTCTGTCATTGTCATTCTACAATGTCCAGTACACTGATGGTGGGGCATTCTGACTGAAATGCTTGTGCTTTGTGCAGCCCTGCAAGGGACCTGGCCAGAGAAACAACGGCATGGTCACACTCTCCAGATAGCAGAGACCAATTGTGTTGTGGTCATCAACAGTTTGCCACTGGGGAGAGGAAAAGGGACTGTGCCAATTGCTTTGTTCCAACAATATTTCTTCACAGCCTATTTATAATGCAATTTTAACAGCCATGGAGGTCACTTTATTTGGCTGCCCAACTTGGGGAACACAACTAGCAATGAAGGAGGAGGAGGAACTGCAGAAGTAATGGAAATCATAAAATATATGCTGCATCATCTTAAGCAGTCTCTTTTGTAACTCAGAGCAGCTAATAGGGGTAGAAAGGGTGAATTTTGGGGCTCGGAGTATTAATCTGGATTTAGTCTCACCCACCAAATGCAAATAAATTTCTCTTGGAGAAGTGGAGCTGTTCTGCATTTATACCAAAAATAAATGTGAGCAGAGCCTCATCCAATATGATAACTACTTCTTCTGCTGATTTCTTTTGGCTTGTTTCTTTCTCACCCCACAAAACACTGTGCAGTGGGCAAATGAACATGGCATTCTCCTGCAATAAATTGGGTGAGGGAACAGAGGAAAATAAATTTCTTTATGAAGGGTCCTAGTGTGAACAAAACCAGAATGCCTAATGAGTGCTAAGATTATGAAGTTTGAGGACAGTATATTATTAAACTATGTTATGATAAAACAGCTTTGCTGACTTCAATACATTTATTCCAAACTTTGCACAGATAGAAACTGTGACTGGAATATACAGAGCCTACAAAGTTGTGGAGCAACCTCTGGAAATTAGAGTGACTTCTGCTTCTTCTCATACTTAGAACCAAACTGGATCAATCTCTAATTACACAATACATAAGGACCAGTATTACTAACATGGAATATGACTGAGGAATTAATAGGAAGTTCCTCTATTTTATGGGGTTTAAAACATAAATTCTTACCGGGGTTGGAACTAAAGACAGAGAAATTAAATTTTACAAGGAATTTTTTTAAAAATCCTGTAAAAATAGCAATATATGCTCTTTCCCATACTATGAGGGTGACCACCAGAACAGATATGTGGAAGATATTCTCTAGCTCAGAGTTTAATTAGAAATTAAAATGTCATACACAATAATTAAAACAGGTGTTCTCAAACTTTTTCTAAACACTTCCCCTTGAAGCAATAGCTTGCTTACCTTCCCTTATACTCTTCATACCTATTAAACCAAAAATGTATATACATAATTATGAAAAAACTCAGACTCCTACTCTGAAACTCTACTTCCAGCAACTTAGAAGACTTGAGATGGGCTGTCCAGTGGGATTTTCCATGCTTCTCACAGTGCCCATCAGACAGCCTACTTTAAAACTTATAAATTACTGGACTATGGTAATAATTTATCAGAGGTACATTAAAGACAGAATAAGAAAGAATCATCCCGTTGCCACACAGTGATGTTCTCTGGCAAATCTGAAAATAGGCAACAGGCCAGAAAGTACTCTTATCTGGAGCACTAATTACTACAGTGCTATAAAAGAGCACTGTTCAACTAATGAACTTCTTTTGTAAGAGAACACCTTACGTATCAATGCTAAAGAAAAGTGTACAAATGCTTAAAAATTCAGGAGCCATCTGCAGATGTCAGGATGGAGCATTTGAGTTAATTCAACAAGTTACTAATTATGTGACATTCTTCACAGTGCACATTTTTGAGAGCAGATAAGGATGACCAGGTTCTCCAGTTTGCTCCTGGCTAGGAGCTACTGATGACTCTGGTTTGCAGGTGTCAGGGGAGGTAACAAGATACTGCTGCTGCCAATGGCACATTGAAGCAAAATGAGGTCCTGTGCTCAGCCTGCAAACAACGTTCTGGAGCAGACTTTGTAGAAGTCCACTAGCAGCAGAGCTGAAGATGGCATTTCTATTTTGCAATACAGTCCAATAACAGGGCACCCTCCAAGGTGCTGATTCAGGCCTATATTTCTAACAAGGAATAAAAGAAAGACTTTATCTCTGATACTTCTGATCTCTTTAGCCTGATTCCATGTCTTTATTACATCCTACAGGATAACATCAGAAAAAGAGTGAAGCATATCAAAACACATGTGCCTTTATTTGTTCATATATTTTATAGTTTCACAAACCCAGGATGTTGGGAAAATGCCTTTAAAAAAGGAGCGTCTGTCTGCAGGCATATGGACCCTGAGGGCTGCAAATGACAGCACACTTTCTGAATTACAAATTTTTCATTTAATTTTGAAACTGAAATGTCAGTCTTCAAAAAAATTTCTTTTAATATCCAAATGTAAAAAAAAACAGTTTCTGCTTAATTTATACCTACTCACATGTTTAGCCTTTATTTCAAAAGGGATGCTAAAACATCCTGCTAACTGTTCACCGGTAGCCGTGGTTTCCAGCAGCACCTCTTATGCCATTTCCCTCCTGAGTAAGAAAGGAGAAATCTCACACTATGAACCAAAATTTCATGACTAATTTTCCCATTCAGAGGCTCAAAGTCGAAACCCAGTTTTGCAAAATACATAAACCCATATTTAATTTTAAACTGTGTTCCCACAGCATGTATTTAAAGTTTAAAATTTTGCTGAATGGTGATTGCCATAAGTACATCTTTAGCGCTCTGTTGAATCAAGTCACAAATGCTGATTGTTGGAAAACTAATTTGTATCACAAGGAACTTGAATACAATCTTTAAAGGCATCTACTTTTTAAGGTCAGATTGTAAGCTCTGATATACACTTCAGATCTGCAACATCTCAGAAAATGTAAAACACATCTGCCAAACTGGGATCTGTGGCCACTCCTGGTTACTAGACAGGCTATCAGATTCACATCACATATGCATGTACATTTCCTGGTTCCCTTCAGTACATGACCTACTTGAGCTTCCTATGTGGAAGGGTATGGTTTAAGAAGAAAAGGTCACGAATTGCCCTCCTTATACTACACACCCTGCCCACAGACAGCAGGTGCATCTATGCAAGCTCCCCTGGAACATCCCGTGCTTGCAGCCATTGCAGCAGACATTTTGAAATAGGTTGTGCAAGCCAACACCCACCAGAAATTATAACCACATTAGAATAAATTCTAAATGTCCAGGACATTCCCTTTGCCAGCTACAGAACACAAAAAACTCTCCTCTGATTTTACCTCAGTGCCATAGCCATAGGCTTAATGAGATTATACAGCAAGCAAAACACATCAAGGCTGGACTCAAGATTTGTAGGAGGCATTCAATGTGTCAAGCCCTACAACAGGAAAAAGTATTCATCAGCTTTGCAGGAGACCTTTGTATATATCACAAAGCCTCCGACATCGCTGGACAAGTCTCTCCTATCACCTACCACATGTATGTAAAATATACACTGCCTCCCATCCTCTGAGCACAATTTGAGCACAATTTGCCTTCTGTCAACCTCAACTGGGCAATGCAACCTCTTATTACCTCACTCCTCCCTTGGCCTCCTCAGAGAGTAGTCTTCAGATTTCTTTTCTCTGTGGTACTACACCAGTCACCATTATCTGCATTCAACCTTTGCTAGATCTATTACACACCATTTTGTTAATATGTTCACAAAAATTACTTTCCATCCCTGGTCAGAATTCAACGCATATCAAGAAGTCCTATAAAAGGAACAGAGCCATCAGACATCATGTCATTCTGAAACAACCCCAAAAAAACAAGTTGGCTTTTTAGAAGAGACAATAGGCTTTGAACTTGGTAATTACTATCTATTCCTGATGATTCTACATAGGAAAAGCCACAACCTCCCCTGTTCATGGAGACTGCAGATCTAAACCCTTCATTATCACTTCTGCTATATAAATGTTCTTTCACTTTTTCATGTATTTAACCTTTATAATGATAAAGAAACTCAATGTTTAAACCAGCTTTAATTATATATTTTCCTGAACATTGCAACAAGGTCCCTTGAGTGACCTACTTGTCTAAAAGGCAGAAAAGTTTGTACAAATGTGTTTTAAAACACTACTTTTGACCCACAGAACTATTTCTCTCACAGGGCACAGTAGACAAAGAAAGAGACAGAGTGTTTGTCTCACACAAAAACAAAACAAAAAACAACCAAAAAAACCCACCCACCAACCAAAAAAACAACCAAAAAAAAACCAACCAAAAAAAAAAAAAAAAAAAAAAAAAAAACCACACCGCTACCACCAAAGATACAAACATTACCGATGGAGTATGTATCCAAACTGACTCTAGTGTCCGGGACAATGTAAGATTCAAAAAACACAATGCCACTTTTGCTCAAATCCCACATAATGTGCTTTTTGTGGTGCATTAGATTTTACCTGTAAAATGGCTGCATTTTTAAAGAAACTTAAGCACTTTAATCTTCAGAAAACAGAAAGCCAAATACCTTTATAAGTCTGGCCCATTATCAGCTGGAAAGAAATTGGTAAAAGCAATTTTAGTCACTTGTTTCTTTTCTCTGTTCATCATCAATATATCTTTTTCATGCATTGGCCTAATTTAGACTGCAAGGTCTACTGAGCAGAGAATATGTTTTTACATTTATAGAGTGTCCCACAAATGTGCCTCTAGATGTGTTTTTATAATAATAAGTAAGGGAAAAAAACAATTATTTCAGCGAAATGATACTTTCCTCTCTCAAGCAATTGATATTAATGCCTCCAGCAATAGCTGATATTGCCTTTATCAACATCAGAACCTGGAAATTGTGCACATGTGTTTCCATAGTGTGTGGAGTTTGGACTCTGGGAAAATAATAAAGCATTTCAATGCAGGATGTTTCTTGACTCCTTGCTTACATAAAGGCACTCTACTTATCAGTGCAACTTTTTACATTCACGAGGCTAAATCATTAGTGAATCTCATGAGGTTTAACATCACCAATTGCAAGGTGCTGCACCTGGGTCAGGGCAACCCCCAGTATCGATCCAGGCTGGGGATGAGCAGATCCAGAGCAGCCCTGCTGAGAAGGAATTGGGGGTGCTGATGGATGAGAGCCTGGACATGACCCAGCCATGTGCCCTTGCAACCCAGAAAGCCAAATGTGTCCTGGGCTGCATCAAAGGCAGTGTGCGAAGAGGTGAGGGAGGGGATTCTGCCCCTTTGCCCTGCTGAGACCTCACCTGCAGTGCTGCATCCAGCCCTGGGTTCCCCAGCACAGGAAGGACATGGACCTTTTTGAGTGAGTCCAGAGAAGGGCCACCAAGATGACTAGAAGGATAGAGCAACTCTGCTGTGAAGAAATGCTTTAAGAAATGGGTTTGTTCAGCCTGGAAAAGACAAGGGATGACCTAATTGTGAAATTACAATACCTGAATAGAGACTACAAAAAAGATGGAGAGGAACTTTTTATAAGGATATTTAGTGACAGAACAAGAGGTAGTGCCCTTCAAACTGATAAAAAAGTAGGTTTAGATTAGATTGTGGAAGGGATTATTTGCTGTGAGGGTGGTTGAGGTACTGTAACAGGTTGCCTAGGGAAGTTGTGGATGCCTCATTCCTGGAAGCATTTCAACTCAGGTTGGACAGAGCTCTGAGCAGCCTGGTCTAATAAAAGGTGCCCCTGCCCATGGCAGGCAGATGGAACTGGATGATCTTTAAGGTCCCTTCCAACCCAGGCCATTCTACAATTCCATGATAAGGCCATCACATCAAATGGTCAGGATACACACAAGTGCAATACAGGCAGCTTTAGTTTCGCCATAAATTTCTTTGAAAACATACATAACTGCTGTACCTACCTTTATGTGGGCCCTTCGTTCTCTCAGCCTTTTAAAGTGCTTCTCTGGCCCACATTGCACGATGCATAAAGTGTGGTTTTATGCATATAGCATAGGCTCTAGTGGCATGCATGTAAAATGAATGCAAAATATGCAGCCAAGATAAACTCCGGCAGATCCAGAAAACAGAGCAGAAGAAATCACTTTTCTAATTACCTTTAAAATCTCTTCCATTTGATAATTATATAACCAATAGAGGGAGAAAAGCACTTCTCCTTGCCAGACAGCATTTTCCTGCAATTGAGCAGAACTTTGCAGGATGCCTACTCTCTATTTGAATCTTTAGGAATTAATTGTTTTATTCACCCATTTCCATAGGACAAGGCCACTAAATAATGAGGCCCATCAACCTTTAGAATTAAGGAAAAATACAAATAACAGAGAAACAGGCAGGGCTTTCGGTGGCATGAAAGGACACCTCTAGCTCGTTAACAAGAATAGCCAATGTATTCGTGATCCTAAGTGCAACGATTTTACCAGCTGGTCTCATAAAATAGATCCCATGATTAATACATTTGAAACAAACCTGACTTGCTAGATTAGGGCACTCTGTTCAGCAGTGGGAGAATTCGTTAAACTGAGTATCAGATACCCATTGTCTGAGCATGGTCCTGATAGTCACATTGTAAAGCTGATTCTCTAATATTCTTGGGATGCAATGTACTGCATTTTTTTCATCATTTCCTCTACATGTAAAATGATCTCCTGCGTTGAAGCAGTACTATTTAAAACAAAAGGGTTTGATTTATAGCCAGTCCCCAGCCTCATAAATCACACCTGCAGTGTGGTGCTCTGAGCTCCCTGTGTTCTGCCAGCATTTATGTTTTATAAATGATTTGGGTTTACCTCCCATTGTGATGGAGACTAATACAATTGCATTCTACTCTCCCAGCATTCACTCTTGCTGTTGCTCATTATTCCCACTGGGAATTCAGACCTAGTTTTTGCAAGCTTGTCAAGGGGGAGGGGAGTGGAGGTGGTGTGGGCTTGTTTTTTTAAATTAAAGAATGTTGAATTAAAAATTTATGTTTGCATCCGGTAGCTTTTTCTATCATTAGACATACTATGCAGTGGGTTTTTTCTCCCTATTGACTTTGTTTATATTTAGGCTCCCATTTGCTAAGCTAATGATTTGGAACTTAAGCAGGACAGCAGCTTGAAATGTTCAATATGCAGAGTATTTGACCTTCAGAGTAACCCAGGTATGCACATCACTTTGTATAAACTTCATAAGGACCACAAATGATCTTAAAAAAAAAAAAAACAAAAACCCACAAAAAAATTACTTGAGTTCCCCAAAAGTCTAAGTGCAAAGATTTTATTTTTAACTTTCGGAATCTACTGGAATGCCAAAAAGATGCCTATATAATATTTTGCCCTTATGTTTAAAGCTCTTAACCATACAACAGTTCTAGTTGGTTAAGCACAGTTCAGACACTTGGAGATAACAAGACTTGCTCCTTAGAGCTGACAGCTTTAAGTCTTGACACAAGAAATTATTCCTAAGTCATAGCACCATGTAAGTGAGATTGATGGGATTTGTGCCCATGCTTTTATTTTCTCTGTATCAAAACAATCAGTGGTTCAATTTGTTCAATTAATGACTATCATCACAGCCTCCTTTTCAGTTAAATACTGCTATTACTATACCCATAACCAACAGAGAACCAATTGTAGCTTGAGATTGGTAAAAGCCACAAATCTAAGTTACACTTCTGTCACAAATACTCAATACATCTTCAATTCTGTTTTGGAGACCAGTCTTCTGAGCATTTAAATTGCAGCCTATTATTTGATGAGCTGAAAAATTTAGACTTGAGATTTGAAAGGCTGCAGTACATGTCAATGCATGCTGAGATCAAACTTAGACCTAAATAATTGCAAAAATATTTCCAACATTAATAGTAGCTATTCAGAAAAGCTGTTCTCTTTCCGACATAATTTAGAGCTGGACTGGTATGTAGACCTGTTCCAGTTCAATGAAGGATTAAGCTAAACACTACTATTAAAAGTAGATTAAGTGAAACCAGAAGACATTTTGATTCCTGAATTAGAACTGTCCACATATGCACTTATGCAGGAAGAGCTTTTGTGCTTTAAATGCAAACCTTACTTTCATCCAAATTAACTTTCAAATGAAGGCAGCAAGCCTTGAATTATTGTGCCATTGTCTGAAAAATCATATAAAATACTTGTATGAAAAGTAGGATACTGAAGTTCATAGTGTGGGCATAAAGATAATGTGGGCATAAAGTTGCAGCAATTCTTGCTAGGTAACAACTAGATTAATTTTTAGAACCTGTTTTGCCTTTATGTAGCAACTGATTGTATAAAAAACAGTGATTCTGACAAGTGCTTCCAAAACAGGAGTTAGTGAATTCACACATTCTGAACAACTGCTTTAATTCTCTAGTAGTTCAAAATTATATTTTATTCTGCATCAATTACTGAGCTATAAACACCTAGTTTTTTAATGCCAAAATTTGTTACCTCAAGTTGAAATTTCTTAGGTTTATAACCAAAATATGATAGACCAATGAGAAGTGACAGTAACTCTGCAAATATTGTCCATTTGCTATTTTATCTTATTGCAGGACAAGGTAGCAAAAACCCTGCATGAACTTCCCCCTTCATTGCAATTATTGTTTGATCCACAGGTTAGTTTTACCATCAGATTTAACTAGAGTAAAAATTAATCATGCAAATTCTGGTACACATGTATAAGGCTAAATTACATCTTGCTGTGTAGCCATGTAGGTGTAATTCCCTACACTGTAAGAAGCCCCCTACTATGATTTGTTTTATGAAGCATCTTCTTACATAGATTCAGAAAAGAGGTCCAGGATCATGAACTTCATTCTGAAGTAGCTTCACATGCAGTCATGTCCACTGAAATATTAGAGAATTTTATTACAGGTTTGGTCCATTATTATTGTAAGTCCATTTGATCCAGGTGCATATAAGGCTTCACAGTCATGACATATAACATATCCATATACATTTGTTTCAAACAATCCTCAAAATCCAATGTTTCTTCCTGAAGGCAATGTCTTTATACAAGGTGCTATCAAAAACCTGCCATAAAAAACGTTTATTTAAAAAAAAAAGTTTGGTTGAATGCATAAAACCTGCTCCTCCATAAAAGTAAACATTTGAGTTAACTTTAAAGCTTGATTTAAATATAAGAAAAAGTGAAAAATGTATTGCCATCTTCACAGAAAGCAAAAAGGCATTAAATTTGCCCCAACATCTTCAATGAATGAAATTCATTTCAGTGAATGTACCTATGTTTCAGTTAATGGCTTTGGTTATAATGTGAAGCAGCAACTACAAGCTATATCTAGAACACTGATAAATTCATCCAATCACCTCTCAGATATTGGCTCAATCAATTCCAAGGAAATTGCTAAACTTATGTTTCCTAAACTTCCATTTGAGCACACAACAGCAGTAGCTGGAAATGTGCAGTTTGATTCGCACACAGAGTTTTGATTTCTTCACAGACATTTCTGAAGAGAGAAATCTAGACTTTTGCTGGAAATTTGCCCTCCTATGATTCCCTACATGCTAGGATTCTTGACATAGTCCATCCATCTGTTTTCTGAGTTAATCCTTATATAATAAAAAGTCTTGAAATCCACTGCGTTACTGGAATCCAAATATCAGTTCCAAATGCTCCTGTAATAGAGCTGATATTTTGAAAATACATTTAAATATCCAGATCTAGCAGAAGAGGACTGCCTATTTCCACTTCTGCAGCTCATTTATCCCTGGGAGAAATCAATGAAGAAAATTTAACCAAGAAACTTGCCACATAAATATCTGATAGATCCATTAATATACAATAATAATCAATAAAGAGGGCTTTCTTGGCAGTGAATGACTAGCTGGAGGAACCATTAACTGTAAGAAATTTCCAATGCAGAGTGCAATCTGATCCTGAAATACTTATTCATATTATCAAACCTTATTATTACAAAATAACCCTGATTTGGGTGAGCCAGATGTAACATCCTGTTTAAGTACCATTACATACCTATTGTTCCCTAGGTACATTAATAAAGTAGCATTTTTAGACTATTTGTTAAGTTCTGCCAATACTACTGTAAAAGAAAAAATAAAAAACAAAACAGTTTCTTTCTTAAGAGCTTCTTAAAACTGAGTTTTAGGTTCCCATGAATGCACAGCACTGGTCCTATAATGGTCTTGCTTCAGCTTTTTTCCCTTGCAAAAAGCAGCAGGGAAACAAGACTAACTCCCAACATTTCCACAGGCTTACAGCACCTTCATTAGCTAAGTGCTGCTCCAGTGCTGCCCAATGGAACACAGTTTTTTGTATCTTCTTCATTCTGAGAAAGAACTAATTCTTGGTCAAGGCCCCATAGTTGATCTCAGCATAAAAAAAATGCAACTGTGTAATTTCTCCCTAATACCCCCCAGGCACGTTTCTCTGGCTGGTTCACACAGTACTAGGTGGTTGCAAATTCCTTATCATTATCCCAGCTCGTTTGTACAACACTAAGTATCATCACCAACCTCCTCCCCAGAACTACGAAGCTTTCAGTTTATAAACAGAATCCTGTTCTCTAGAAAAATTCTAAGAATAATGGAATTATTATCAATGTAAATAACAATCAAATACCCCTGCTCTGAAAAATAAAATTAGTTATTCTGAGATGTTGCATGAATCCCATCTTATCCAACTGTACACGTGAGGAATAATTCTCTGATGCTACAGGTAGTTCTGCTTTCTTGGTTTTTGATAAAGATGATCATTATGGTCCCCCACATAAGTCTCAAGGACATTTTTAAGGAAAGTGATTGCAAAGAGAGAGCAATCTTGGAAGAAAAAGAAGCTATTTAAAAAAAAGATAATTTTCTTTAGATGCAAAGGAGGCAGAGAAGGGTTACTAGTGGAAAACACAGGTTTTCACCTCTATATCAATACCTCAGATATAGCAGAGGTAGTCAGTGATCAGAAGTGGTGAGTCTGCAAATGCTGCAAAACATCCTAGAGGCAGAGATTATTAACACCAGCATTAGAGATGCAAAAGAGGGAAAATAGGGTTAAATAAATATTAGCTTTCAAAATAACATTAAAACATCTCAAGAGAGAATACAGTTAAGAGAAATCCTATCTTCAGGATGAGGTGAACTAGTGACCTAACAGCTGTTTTCTACAAGATGTTTTCAGATGAGTAACAGGTCCATTGCTGTGCTCAGGGCAAATTAAATTTTCCCTAGACTAACTTCTAAGATTGCTGCTGGTCTTTCTAACATTAATCAAAACTCCCCTTTTATCTGTTTCGTAAAAAATTCATCATCTATGTTTGCTAGGTTCAGAATGGCCAGCAAAGTTCATCATAAAGTTCGTTTTTAATTAAAATATTATTTTTAAGCTCAATATTCCAAAAATCACTACTAAATTTGCACCTTAAGGTATCCCAAGTCATTCTGTATCTAAATTACTGTAAAGACAGCCTGTGCATCCTTCACCACCATCAGCACCATTGGTTTTGCTGTTTACTGTCCTCTTTCAAGTTTCACGTAGCCTCCTCAGCCTTGCAGCTATTATCACCCAAACCAGTACATTGGATTCTGATACTGCCTGGGCTTTCAGGACACTGTGCAGAGCAAATCACATCATGGCCAATATCTGGAGAGCTGTGACATTGCTAGATGTGAGCTTGGCTCAGTGACTCCATTAGTCCCATCAATACACATCCATTGGCCACGTGAGCCGCTGTGTGGTGTAGCAGCAGTCATTTCAGAGGAGTCATTGACTAACTTACTGCACAGACACAGAACTGGCAATTAAATGAACTAACAGCTTCAGTTTGCTTGCCATGATCAATTCAGGCTACAATGCAGTCATGCAGGGAAAAGTTAGGGGCAGCATGACCAAGCCTAAAACACACTCCCATTTTGTGACACAATGTCTTCCAATAGAGAGCTTTTCTGTCAAGGGCAAATTAAGTATTGTAAAAATCATTTTCATTGGTTATTCTTAAAGGTGCACTTTCCAAGGCAGGGAAAAATATTTGGGCCCAGACAAGTATGGAACAATTAAGTGGAGCAGCTACTTAGTGAGCTGAGGTTCCTTTGCCCTGAACAGAGAAACTCCCTGCATCTAGAAGGGTGTTTACTGGGTATTTGTATATAATCCATACCTGGGTCTGAGTCTTTGCTGTCTCACATACTGAGTATTTATAGCCATGCAAAGACTGAAACATGGTCACTCCGAGCAGACTTTTACAGCCATTTTGCAGCCCACAGAGCAGGAAAATGGAAAGCTGTTTGCCACAGCCAGCACTGCAGATATTACATGCAGTAAAACTTATATTTACAGTATATTTTTCCATGCTCCTCCTAATCCAGGGGTTTTTTCCTTCATTCTGGATACAGGAATGGTTTATTTACTTTTCATATCCTTATCCTGTCTGAAAAAGGTACATCACTCCTTAAAATGGATAAAAAACCAAGTCACACTGAAGTGGTTTTGTGAAAGTTATCCCAGTTCTTCAGTACAATTGACGTGTTTTCCTTTTAACATAGATATGGCAGAGTTGAATAGACTCCCTGGAGACTCCACTGTTATTTTCAGTAGCAACAAGAGCCCATCCCAATCATAACTTCCAATCTGTCATCCCTCCTTGAATACTAAAAACAGTCTCCTCCTCTCATAATATATTGAAACTGAATCTGTATAACAAAAACACCTCCAATACTCCAATACCACCCAAATTATTTTCTTAGATATGTATCCCAATGCCACAATTGCTCCCATGTAGATCAAGTCAGAAGGATTGTGCTCTGCCTTTTCTCAAAACCTACCAGCATGTAGGTAGCATAAAATTTCCTCTGGGAGATACACATTTCTGCCAGGGGCAGCATATAGCATCTTGGAATTTAAAAGAACCACTAAGGAGGAGAGAATGCACACAGAGGGAAACAGAGATTTAATGCAAGCTAGAAAGTCTGGGGAGTCCCCTCCAAAAAAACTAATTTTTAAAATAAAGTGCCAACTCAGTAGTAGCTCTATGTAACAGCAAAAGTCAAAAGTAAAAACAAAGAGAATTTATACTTTTTTTTTTCCAGTGACTCATGTTTTTACAGGCAAGTAATTAAGAGCATTTTCCATCATTAGTCTTTTAAGCCATTAGTATAGATATAGCATCTCTACATTTTTTGCAAAGTTATGTTTATTGTGGAAGCAATAGCTTTGATTTTATGACAGTAACTGTATGTACATATTCTCATTAGAGTCTTAAACTTCAACAATACAGTTTGGAGACTGTTTTCATGGTGTTCTTATTATTTCTTGTAGGACTGCAAGATTACTCTATAGAAAAGAAAACAATTAAGATTGTCTGATTGTGATCACTCATTTGAGCAAATGCATCATTTACAAAACATATTCACATTTCTCATGCTCCAAGTTTATGTAACAGTGTGCTCTCTCTTTCCAAAAATTGGCAAGCAAGGTCTGAAAATATTTTCTCCTGCTATGAACAGAAACCTACCCACATGCATATTAGAACCCTTTAAATGTCTTTTCAAAAGGAGATGGATCTTGGGATAAAACACGAGACATGAAAGGCCCGAAGACTGCATGCAGTTCTCTTGTGAAACACGAGCCACGACGCTCTGGCAGCACAGGCAGCCCTTCAGCATTGCTCTGCAGCCCGACCTGTGCTGGTCCCACCCCTGGCACCGGCCCCTGCGCTGCTCCTCGCCTCTCAGCCCTGCACCCCGGCGCCCTGCTCCTCGCCTCTCAGCCCCTGGCTCTGACACCCCCGGCACCGGCCCTTGCTGCTCCTCGCCTCTCAGCCCCTGGCTCTGACACCCCGCGCTCCTGACACCCCGGCTCTACCGCTCCTTGCACCGCCTTGCCCTGCTCCTCGCCTCTCAGCCCCTGGCTCTGACACCCCCGGCACCGGCCCTTGCCCTGCTCCTCGCCTCTCAGCCCCGGCTCTTCTCCCGGCCCTGCTCCTCGCCTCTCAGCCCCGGCTCTGACACCGGCCCTTGCCCTGCTCCTCGCCTCTCAGCCCTTGGCTCTGACACCCCCGGCACCGGCCCTTGCCCTGCTCCTCGCCTCTCAGCCCCTGGCTCTGACACCCCCGGCACCGGCCCTTGCCCTGCTCCTCGCCTCTCAGCCCCTGGCTCTACACCCCGCACGCCCCTGTGCTCTCCTCCTCTCAGCCCCGGCTCTGACACCCCCTTGCCCTGTCTCGCCTCACCCCTGGCCCTGGCCCCTCCTCGCCTCTCAGCCCCTGGCTCTGACACCCCCGGCACCGGCCCTTGCCCTGCTCCTCGCCTCTCACCCCCGGCTCTGACACCGGCCCTTGCCCTGCTCCCTCTCACCCCTCTCACCCCCAGCTAGCCCCACCGCCCTCCGCCCGGCCTTGCCTGCTCCTCCTCTCGTGTGCACAGTGCCGGGGCTCAGCAGACACAGTTCCCAGCACAGAGGCACCATGACAGCACCTGGAATGGAAAACGGGACCTGAAGCTTAACTTACCCTGACAGACAACAGAGACAATTAAAACCAGTGATATGATGTGTGTGCACCTATAAGAAATCGTGGCAAAGTGCAGTGCTATCCCACTATCTCTGCTCAAAAGAGGACTTCTACCAACTTTTTTGGATTGTATCAGTCAAAAAGTAACAAAGACATAGTATTTTGTTGTCTTAAGATATTTCTCAGTTCCATGGCACGTGCATTCAAAAGATAATAACTTCGGTTTCCTATTACTATGAATGCATTAAGCACAGCATCAAAAGTATTCCTGAAACCATTTTATTTATCTTCTGGCATTGAATTTGATATGACTAGAAACAATTCAAAATTTATTAAAATAATTTTTAAGCCAAATATGATCATCATTGAAGCTTATGCAAGTGCTCATGCCCATGCAATGGAAAAATAGGAATATCATATTATATTTGTCATGATAGTAAAACATTTTAGGACATGTTGTAAGAATAATTAAGAGTGGTAAGGAATGGTTGTATTATTAAGTTTCATCATTAGCCCAGCAGACTTAAGACAGCAAGTATGCAATCTCTTTCTTGTTTTTGAATGATTATTTATATGGGCTTAGCTGTCCTCTATTAAATAATGTCATATAACCACTGACCCAAAAAAGCAATTGACCAGTTGAATGGCATAGGAAAGTTTATCATCTGTATGCAACATTGCAGACTTTTTGCAGTTTGAGTACTTAAAGTGCCATTCAGAAAAATGTGTCACCAAAGGAAATTAATTGGAATTAATTTAGCTGTCTCATTCTAGGATTGCAGCCTAATAACAAATTTTCCCTGATGTCATCCTATTCCTATTGCTCAGTGGGGTCAGACAGGAGGTTCAAGGGGACAGGTAATCTATTTTGCAATCAGTATTGACTTCTTGGTCTACAGTTTATCATCAGTTTTATTTCAATGGGAGTAGTGACCAAACAGAAGACACGACTAGGTGTGTGACCAGCTCAAGAGACAGTTTGTCCTCTGACTACTAAACGCAACATAGAATATTAAGAATCAACTTCTGCAAGCACCAGCTGATAAAGGCTTTGTTACAAACTGCTGTGAGGTGTACATCCCCAGTGTTCACACTACCAGCCGTTCACTAGTGTTCATCCTACTTCCTGGAATCTTCACACTTCCTCCTAGGAGAGGAAGCCCCAGTACAACCTTTCCTCCCACGGACTCAATAGCTACACCACCAAGAATCAAAACAGTTCTCTTGCCCATTCTGTGCTGAAGGAACAGTTAGTTTCTTAAAAGTGGCACATGACCAACTGCTAACACCAAAAGCAACATTCCCAAAACCAAGATTGGCCAACAGATTTTGTTCAATGCCTTTAGGCGTTTGAATAACTAAATGTCAGCAGCCCAGATCAAGCACAGAATCAGTCATAGAATCAGTCACAGAATGGTTGGCACTGGAAGGGACCTCTGGGAGTCATATGACCCACCCACCTTGCTTAAGAAGGGCTACCTGAAGCAAGTTGCCCAGGACCGTATCAAGGTGGCTTTTGAATACCTCAAGGGTGGAGACTCCACAGCCTTCCTGGCCAATCTGTGAGTGACCACAATCCCCATGAAAAAGCGTTTCCTGATGTTCTGACAGCACCTCCTGTACTCCAGTTTGTGCCTATTTGAGCCCATAGCCTGCTGGAAAGATGGCAGAGAGAAACTACTTGGAACACTATGCAGAGTTGGAAGAAAAGAAGGCTGTGCTAAATGAGAAGACTTTAAACATGTCTCTGCACAATTGCAGGCTTCATACACATAAGAACGGGTTTTCCACTCCTTTAGTGGTCCTGTTTTGAGCTTTAAGGTACAGCTTTTGTGACAAGCTCAAATTGCAACCTTCGTGCTCTTCTACCTCTATCAAAGGATCAGCCTCACTCTGCAGTGATGGAGACACATAAATAAATTACAGTGAAACTTGTGCAAACTGTCATCTGGAAAGGGCCAAGAAGTCTGATTTTCTTCATTGCAGAAGCTTTGGGTAGGAGTTTGAGTCTTTGTTATGGGTTGTGGAGTTTTTTTCTGGTAAAATATCAGTTTAATGTTTTTGAAAAGATTTTGCCTTTTTTTGTGGGCATATCATCAAAGCGTATTATCTTAATACTTGTTATCATTCATTTACTGGAGAAAAATCATTAAATACACGTCACTTCAAAATGGCGTGACTTAATATGGAATTGAAATGACCTTTATTTTGGCACACTAGTTAGAGTATTACGAAGTCCCAAGTGTTGCCTGTTTACAAATGCCAGACAGACTACTACTATGGCTCTAATGTGCTCAGAGACTGTGCAGCCAATGAGCACTAACTGTAACTAACTGAAAATACTGAATTAGCTGCGGGGGAAGATTCACAGCTTACCAATGGGAAAAGCCACTACTTTGAGAAAATGGTTTAATTTATGTTGGAAATTTGACCAACTAGAAGTGGAAATTTTAACCAAGTATTCACTTTTGTTAGATTCTGTTTTGGTGTTTGGCCTCCTCTCTTGCAATCCATAAACTTGCATCTTGGGTCTGGGATACTTCTTCCCTTCCATATGGTTCTCACACCAAGTCTGTAAGAGTGACAGCTGAATGAGTCACAGTCATGCTTAACTTCAAGCACAAAGGTGTCTAATTCTAAGTCTTAAAAATGCACGACTGCATCATAAAAAGCCACAGGCTGCAACACAGATCTTCAAAGCACTGCCAGGGAGCACACAGATGTGTCCGTCAACCCTCTGCACCCACTGCGCCATTCTCAGGACTCAGGGTAGTCAAACAAGAGTCAGATTTCCACTCATTTCCTGAGGTTGTTCAACAGCATCTGATGGATGCTGTGGATCACTAAGATTCTGTCCCCTGGACCTTTTAGCACACATTCAGCCATCCCCTCTCACATCAGGGGACTTCTGAAGAGGTGCAGCGCTCCAAGACAAAGACTTGACTGATTCTTATATCAGTTCCAACAAGGAACACCACAGCTAAAGCAGTTGTAGTGTTTCACTGTGTCCAACTGAGGTCCTTCTCCTGAGGCCTAAGAACACAAAAGGCATTTTGTAATAGCTCCCTTTGAAATCAAATTAGCGATGTTTCAAGGCGTGACCCGTAAAGGGCTGCTGTCCAGAATGGACATGTGTTTGACAGATACATGTTCCACCTAGCAGGACTCTTCAAGAGTACAGATGGAATCAAGATGTGTGAACAGAGCCCCAAAAGGGGAGCCATGGGATATCAGGATATACAGCAAAGCTCTCTGCCTCAACCGATAAAAAGGAAACAATATCAGATACAGTATGAAATAGCTCACTCCAGCTGGTAGGACAGATTCTGACAGAATTATATAGGTATGATTATTGCAGAGAAAGATGCTATTCCATATGTGCAAAAGCTAGCAAAATACAGTCCAAATTAAACTATATAACCTGGTGC
This sequence comes from Camarhynchus parvulus, assembly GCF_901933205.1. Taxonomy (NCBI): domain Eukaryota; kingdom Metazoa; phylum Chordata; class Aves; order Passeriformes; family Thraupidae; genus Camarhynchus; species Camarhynchus parvulus. The sequence goes on along the minus strand of NC_044573.1, from coordinate 78,826,057 downwards.
CAACTCCTTATAAAAGTCATAAAAAGTCACAATCTCCTACTTCCATTTGTCCATACACTGCAAAATGCTAAGAGTTATTGTGGGCTGTAGCTCAGAATACCCATGAACACAATTTGGAGACTAGGAGTATCTAGAAAGCAGCCTATTTTTACCTGTCTAGCTGTAAAATTATTGGAAAAGTTAGAAAAGAAAATGAGCTTTCAAGTTTGCCACAATGTATTTCCTTATGTGACAGAAAACTAACCACCTCCTCATGCTGCGGTTCAATATCTCTGGAGCAGGAATGAAGATGAGACCTCCCGTCCATAGTACATAAAACAGGAAAGCATTTGGTAGTTGGACTTTCCAAACATCCAAAGGTCCCATTTGAGTGTAGAGAGAAATAATTTAAAGCACAGCAACTTCCTAATGCAGTCCAGCTCAATAATTCATTTTCACATGAATTCACAGACAAGAAAAAAAATCATGCTAGTATATCAAAAACCCCTATAGCAGTCAAATTAAAAGAAATATCTGCTGTCAGGAACTCCATCAGCTACTCCTTGCTGCCAGTGTCTTCTGTCTGAAAAGAGGACAGGACAGAGATTAACTATGTGTATTTTACAAGATGAAACTAAGGTCCAGAGAAAGACATAGGCTATGTCAGGACTTCACGATGTGTCAGGACCAGACACTTCTGAAAAAACACCCAGGTACTTTAGGTCAGGATTAGGAGCCAAGGCTAAAATATCACAGTGAAAAATGCCTTTGAATGACAACAGCAGACATCACTGATGGTAGAATTTAACTTACACCAGATTCTCAATGGCTCATTTCTTCAATGATCTCCAAGTTCTGCCTCTGCTAACAACAGGAATGGCAACAATTTCAGGAAATAGGAACCCATTTCTACCTTCTCACAAAAAGGATAGTGGAGTATGCCATACTCTACATAGCTCAGACATAAGGTTATAGCCAAGATTTGGCCCAAGTTCCTGTATATCTATCTTTTCAGCTGCATTTGATTACTTAAAACTCACTGACTAACACTTGTGATTTTCATATTATTTTTTCAGGAAATTACTTTAGAGACCTGGGAAGTGTCACAGTGATCACATCACTATATGCAATAAACTCACTTACTGATAAACTCACCATCCCTGAGAGACATACACAATACGAGATTCAAACCTGATATGAAATGCCAACCCAAAAAGGGTGGGAATTTAGCTCATTCTCCATGTTCAGCCAGTTCTCCTTCCTTGGACTGCAGAGATGGTCAGCTGTCAGATTGACTTTGATCATTCCCTCAGGGCAAGAGTGAAAACAAAACTTCTAACACTAGAATTTGATGGTGAATGACTTTGCATCTGAATCCCAGTGTGGCCACTGCTTTTTCTCTTGGATTATAAACCTAGTTAAAGCTTTGATTAAGGAGTTAGTAACTGAATGGTAATAGGATCATTCTCATCAGTGACTCTGTATCAGCAGCAGGGTAACATCCTCCTATTGTTTCTGAAGCAGTAAGTATTCATGTTCTCCATGTGGACTATACATGAACTTGGCCCTGGAAACTGTGCAGTTGGAGTAGTCCATTCAGAAAAAGTTAAAAAAAAAATGCAATAAAACACAGACTGAAGCCCAAAGGCAATGATCAGTCTGCCCTGTCACCCAGGTTAGTGAACATGAGCCAACACACGCTTTGAGTTTCCCCCCAGAGTGGAACCACATAATGGTGCATCATGGACATATTTACAGCTTTGTCTCTCAGCAATCCCTACTGAGACCCCAGGGATCCACATTGGCCCATCATGAATGTTATTTTTCTTGTGCCACTACTGTTAAAAGCCCATAGAAGATATTCAGGAAGGAATTAAGAGTCTATGTTAGTGTGATTTCTGTCATCTCCATATATCTTGGATTAGGTTAAACATACTCTTTTTCCCCTTCCCCATTTGAGCACGGCTTCCCAATGTATATGCTATAGAAGTAAGCTTGCATTAGCTGTACCTGCACTAGAAAATTGAACAAGCCAGGGACAATTCTTTGGGATTACAGCTACTGTTTGCAACATTTTCTATTCATAGAAAATTCATATTTAACCCTCTTTACCTCCAAGACAAGATGCTCAGGAACCTGTTCAGAATGGGTTCTGGGTTGGAGCTCATCCCTGAATGGTGTCTATAAATTATTTGAGAAATCTACTCGGTCCAGGTTTAAAGCCTGCCAGGGACTCTTCTAACACTTAATTGTAGACAATGGGCTGTGCTGCTTGTGGATGCATCTCACAGTTTTCTTTATTAGTATAGATATCACTGTAGACAGCAGGAAAAGAAACTCAAAATCATACAGAATCCAGTGACCAGTGTTCTGGTTTTACTGGGTTTTTTGTTTTATTTTCATTTAAACTCCTCATCAAAGCAGCCTTCTACAGACTAATATAATATTCTACTCGTTTACAAAACTATTCAATGCTCCTGTGAACACCTTGATTGGCTGTCAGTAGATTATCAAACTTAAAGCATTATAATAGACACTGAAAATATTATGGGTACATAAAAAACACAGAAATGATACAACCCTTTCAGACTAGAAGGGGGTCTGTCTTTCAGACGTCCATAGAGAAAGAGCTTGTATTTCTCTTAAGGGGGTACCCAATCTGTATCATTCAGCAGATCTAAAACAAACTGAGTCACATTACAGAGCAAGCAAGCATTTACAGGTCTCTACTCTAAGACAGAGCTCCCCATCTCTTGCTGAGTGTGACAGCTCCCACGCAAAGGTCACAGGTTTCTGGGTTATTCAAGCATTCAGTGTTGATGTAGAGTCGATCTGTTCCCACTCAGTTATGCAGCTAGGACACATAACCCCTCAGTTTCACTGTACATTCTCAAGCACACAGACAGACACAAGGACAGTAGTTTTAAATCCTTACAGAATAGAAAAGTTTTTCCTAGCTCAGAGACAAAAATCCCTATCTCTCCCTGGCATCATTACTTGGTAGCAATAACTCCAAGGTGCTGAGACCACATTTAGCTTTATGGAATAAAACATAAGAAGCTGTCAAAATGTGCATAAATAAATTAGAGTAATTATTCCAGCTTAAGGTTCTGGGGACATAAACAATCCTCTTGAAGTTTGCTGTGACATTTTTTGCAGCAGGAGCCAAGCATTAAAATTACGTCCTGTATACAGAGAGCTGTAAATGCATTCTGTCTCAGGGCCTGGCACTGCGGCACAGAAATCAACAAGCCTGCCTTGGAATAGAAAATACAGCAGTTCAGGGCCAATTCCCTGCCCCTGAGCACAAGTTTTATGGCACAGCCCATGTCCATATGGCTAAACTCTGTCCTTCTGCTCACTCCCCAAAGAGGAGTTCTCATCCATATCTGCCTGCTTGGAAGAGTCCCGGGCTCTCACTGCTGCCCTGACCCATCTCCAGGCCCAGCTGCACAGAGCACTGGCTGGCACAGGCACAACCATGCCCTGGAGTGTGCTAACACCCAAACTCCACAGGTCACCAATGCCACTGCTCCTGTCCCTGCCCAGTGGACCAGTTCAGCCACAGTCTGGGACTTCTGCTAGGATACTATCCAAAATGTTTACCCTTTTGTAAGTTATTTCCAGTTATATAATAACAAATGCAGAAAGTGAGATCCAGAAAAGAGACGAGGAATGAAGACAGGCACACATTTTGTGTGTACAGGGATTTAAAGGAGCTGTACCAGGTGAGACCATGTATCTATCACACCGGCCTCAGTAACCAATTACACAAACTTAGGAAACGGTGTGGTATCAGGGTAAGCACACAGTGATACCTCCCCAGCAGAGTCTTCTGCAGCCCTTTGTGACTCAGAGACTTCCTGAACAAAAAGTGGTACCCTGGTATTTAAAAGCCTTCTGAGGATTCTTCTCAAAGGAAATGAACTCTGGAATTAAACTCTGTATAATTAAAAATCCAGTGAAAATAGGCTTCAGCAATTTGAATTATAAACAAGGAGCAAACCTACTCATTCTGAAAATACACTTTACCTCAAAAGAATATCAAAACAAGGATGAACAAGAGTAGTGTCATTACAAGAAAGTACCAAGCTGAAAGCTACAATCTCTAAGAGTAAAATGGCACTGACATTATGACAGAAGGCTTTTGCTTGGGCTCAGTGCACATAAAACACAACAGAATCAAATTTTGTAGTGTATTCAAGGCAGAACCTGCTATGGGAGAAATCAAAACAAATGGCTAGTAACTCTAGGAAAATGCAGGATCCCTCCTATTTTGCAACAAAAAATTTTTACAGCAATGTTTTTTCTAACATTTTTGGTATACACCTTTAAGGTTTTGAAAAACCACCATAACTGCGTCTTTGGGTTCTGATTGGTATTTTTGAGCTACTTGCTAAATCCATATTAGGAGCTGAGGCAGCTGTGGCAGTATGAAGGATTGTTCCATTCCTGAGTGGGAAATTCCATGAGATAAAACATTCTTGCATTTTGTCCAGCTGAAATACTGTATTTCCACTGAAAATGCCATACTAATAAGCTCACTGGTGATGTTTATCTAGACATTATTAAGACAGAAATACTTTTGATTTCTCTGTCTCTCCTTCTTTTCCTCTTCAAAGTGGGATCAAGTGGGTCAAACCAAAAATCTAAATGCCTTTTTCTCCCTAATAATAAAGAAATTGATATTTCCTTACTTTTGCCTTGATGTATCAAAAACATACCAAGGTAGAATCATCCTGCTTTCCAATTTTTTGTTTTGTTGGCCATTGAAAGGAAAGTCTCCATAGAAATTCACCTAGCACAGAAAAGTTCTGGCTTACTCTGTGCTTACTCACAGTGACAGAACAATGCAGATGCAAGCTTGAACATCCATGATCTGACTCCTCTGAGATTTCTCCTCTCCTCCATATACATTGTAAACATGACACAAATGCAATCCAATTTTTATTTGGGACATCATGGAAAGTCACAGAAATTAATTTGGAGCAGATGGCAGAACAATTCTGACTAGGACAGAAATCAAGAATAATACAAAGACTTCTGCCAAATTTGGGAAGAAGGTAAAAAGACAACACAGAACTCGTGCTTCTATAGATCACTATCTGGTGTATGTTAGAGGGATGCTGGTTTTGTCATTTGATTCTCTTCTGCCAAAAATTTCCTCATCTGCAGAATGGTGACAGCAGTATTGCCAACTTCACAGGGATCCTGTGAGGACAATGATCTGCTTTCTACTGGGCAAGTATTAGATGGAGGAGACAGAGGAGCCCATCACCACCCTATGGCTTCCTCAAATGCCAGAGAAGCATTATAGGGCTCCTAGCATGCAGAGCAGATCTATTCATGTGTGATCATTTTACCTAAACCAGCATTGGCCTGCATTCCTCAGATCACTAATCACCTTCAGCTCAGAACACAACCACTACACCAATGCAAGATAAAAAATACAGTGCTTACAATTATATGTGTAAAATCAAATTAATAGAGAAACAGAATAAAAGAATCTAATAATATCAGATCAGAATATATTTGGGTTGCAAAGAACTTAAGAAAAAAAAGAGGTGGGGAAACCCCAAAACTGCATAAAATGATCCTTCAAGCTAATCAGCAACTCTAGTAAGATAGCCATACAGCAAAGGTTCAGGGATCAGTTTGGCAGGGAAGAGAAGCATTCTCATTATGTGTAAGCTGTAATGAGAGTAGCGCGGGAGACACAAGCCCCTCAAAAATACTCCACTGTCAGTGCAGGAACATCCTCTCAGAAGGAACAGTTTCATATGACAGTGTCCCAAAGTCTCTCACACCCCATTAGTGATCTCCATGTCTTGGAATATATATGGAAAAAACAGAGGCATTGCTTCAAGACACCCCTGGAAACAGGTTAATACACAGGAGAGGCAGCTTACAGAAAGACACCATGAGGTTCCCCATTTCTTTTCCCCTCAGCCTATGTTGTGGCAGGATAAAGGACAGACATAATAAATATGTGAATCACAAAGAAAAAAAAAAAAAAGGATTTTTTTTCTGAAAATAGTGCATGTGCAAGATTATATCCTACTCCTTTCCCCTCTGGTGGTTACAGGCCAGCATACATAGGCATGTCTTATCACTAAAGACAGGCAATTAAATACGGGAACGGATGTCAAGTCGATGGTCTGCGTTCTTGTGAAACCATTTCCCACTCTTCCACAAACTGGAAAATATTTAGCAAGAGGTGTGCAAACTGGGCCCAGGTGCATGAGTGTGCTTGAAAGGTGAGTAACATCTGCTGGAAGCAGATCTAGACAGAAGGATTCAGCATGAAAAATATTTCCTTAGCTCTCCAGATATGGAATTTTACTCTTCTGGCCTGAAAATATTTGTTACTTTTATTCTGAAACTTTGAGTTTTCTATTCATACTTCCAACAACAAACTGTCAACTGTTGCTACAAAATTTACAGTGTTTCACAGAAAAACCTACTGACCTTAGGAAAATATTCTTCTGCTTGCTCACAAAGACCAAAGCATTTGAGCCATTGAAAAACACAGCAGAGAATAAAACATTCAGCCACTAAAACTCACTTACCCATTTTGTTTCTCTCCAACAGCCTTTCAGAGCTTCAGTTCAGTGACATGAAGACCTCCCAAATCTGGAAAGCGGTCAGCCTGCAGATAAAGCACTTTCCAACGGCTTTGATGTCTCCTGGTGAGACTCTGCATTGCTCTAGAAGCCCCAGGGATATACACTGTAGCAATATAAGGGCTAAAATTTGTCCTTGTATTTTTGTACCACTAAAATCCAGCATAATCCTCATTTTGAAGACTTAAGTGAGACTTAAGCAGTACATAGCCTCATACCAAGTCTTCTTTGTGTTGGCACAACTTTCACCCAGGCAAGACAATATTTGCTCAGGTGCAGTACCTTGGGTGAGACTTAATCCCTTTCATTTCTGACACAATACTTATTATGTACAATAACTAATAAAAGCCACTCTTGAGATCGACAACCTACACATTTTCAATTTCCTCTCATGTACTGTAGCCTTTCATAAGCTCCTTTGATCCTGTCTAGGTGTCAATCTGTGCATGCATATAGGTCACAAGAAAGTTCATCTCATGTTAATAGCCCAGCCACCTTCAGATACATTGATTTTAAGCCACTTCCAAATTTCAATTTATCATCTTACTTTAGTTATTGCATTCTTCTCAAAGATACAAAGCAACAGAGACTGTGATTTTTCTTGGACTCGTACTAAAGAGGAAAAGTCACATCAAAAATCAAAGCTTCCTTCCTGCCTGGCCAGTTGGAGACACACGTGCACACTGTGCTCTACCCTCCCAAGGGAAAGGTGGGCCATCTGAGGCAGGGTTTTGGGGCCTGCTGGCCCAGGAGCAGCATTCCTGAGACAGCAATCAGTCTGAAATCACACAAAATGCAGAATCAAATCGTGTGGCCTCATGAAATCTGAGGACTCTGAATCTGGGGAAAGGCAGAGCACTACCTGATGCAGGCACTCCTAGAAGAGCTCTGATGAACATGGAGCATGACTGCACCCTTGTCTTCTTCCAGAGAAGAAGGCTGAGCACAGACCTCCACAAGTGCACGGGCTGGACCTTGCTGCAGCCTTAAATCCCTGCCCAAAGTAAAATATCCTCTACAGCTCTTTTCTTTTTTTCCACAAACCACCAGCACTGAAAGTTCTGCCTTCTTTGGTGTTTCAAACAGGACCAGAGGCTGCCAGTGACAGAGTGCAAGACAAGAGAGACTGGACTTAATCTTTTCTGAGAAGGCAAACCTTACAGAAATGTTTGTTTTCACTCTGCTGTTCAACATTCCAGCTAGTGGGAAGCTTCAGGAACTTGTTCCAATGGCTTGTTTCTCCTGCTCCCTCCCATGGCAAATTGAAATCAATATTTTTAGATTCTTCTCATTCCCTTGAAGACTCTCTCTCCCTCCCTTTCCGAGGTCGCACAAACTTTGCTTTGGACTCCAAACTATTAATTTTTCACATTACTCATTTTAGGTGTCTGAAAAGTTTCTCACTCATCAGCCCATAGAAGGAAGCGTTCTTTTTCTTTTCTTTTTTTTTTTTTTACTTTATGAGACAAATAAGAGGTACAAATCTCAGCAACAGAAATTAAGTCTCTTCCATGCCATTGCAACAAGGTGTCTCCAAGCCTGACCTGAAGTCCCCCCTCCTTGGCACACACTTGCTGGCTTTGCTTCAAGATCAGAGTGCTTTGCTTCCACAGGCACAGGGAAAATAAATATATATATATATATTTATATATATATATATCTGTGCCAACTGAAGAAATTTAGAGTGATTTCCTAACCTGTAACTTCAGTAACTGCAGGGAATCGTAGTGAAGTTGAATTCATTCCTCACACGTCACCAAACACTGTGTCAAACATTACTGCCTTTTGGTAGCCATGAGCTTAAGTTAGGCTTACATTCTAAGTAGAGTTTAACAGCTGCATAGCCCAGTGTCAGATTTAGGAGCTCAGCAAGGACTCCTGTCAGCTATGCCTGGAAAAGAGATGAGCATGTAACAGGAAGTAGCCTGTGAAGCAAGAAGCAGCCTTCCTCATTTACCAAAAGTTCCCTTTTCTGCTCAGCTCCTCTTCCAGACTCACTTGGACGAGCAGAGGAATATACCAGTGCAGTCCTACCTGTCAGCCGGGAAGAATGTTTGTGCATCTGATTCCTCTCTCTCTCTACCAGAGCTTTGCTCTTGGATCTCCTGAGGCTCCTGATAACCTCCTATATTACTGCAGCTGTTTGTTTAACATCAACCCATAAAATTCTTGAGGTTGCCACACTGCCCTTTTCTCCTGCCCACACCCAGGATCTCCTCATCTTCTTACACACAGTAAACAATTCCCCACAGGGTCCACATTTATTGTGATAACTCACCAGCCCATTAAAACTCAAACTCTGACGCACACAATGCAGCAAGCTTGTGCAGTGCTGTCAGGTAAGGCTTTGCTGATGCACTCAGATTTTACCAATAAAATAATATTTTTGTTCTCAAGACTATCTACTGAAGTCTCACAGAATGTCATAGCAAGAGCTACAAAGTATTTTTAAGGGGAAAAAAAAAGAAAGAGAGAAAATATTTTTCACCATAGAGACTTCAGCAAGTCAGCTTATGTAGACAGGTTGGAAAGTATTTTGCAAAGTCATAGACAGTTTTGTTCTGTTCACTTATACAGTTCCTTTGGTTGAGTACAAATTGGGTGCAAATAGTACCATAATCAAGTATTTCTGGTTGGTCCCCAAGTAGGCAGAATACAAGTGAAATCCATATGATCCACATCTTTTACATCAGGTAAGCCAGGATGACATTTTATTTTTAAGTTTGCAAAAACAAATTTGCAAATTTCCCTATCCACATTTTAGGTCTGAAAAATCCGCTGAGCTGCTTGTGCTTGATTGGAAAAAGTCTTAAGCCTAGATCAGCAAGAAGGTCTTTCCTTGCTGCATTGCTTCATGCCTGCCTGGGACAAGGCCCTGTGCAATTATTTCTGTGCTCAGGATGTCTGTTTGAGGTGTGAGTCCTAAGTCCCTGCAGACTCTTGCAAATATACTCTGACAGACTGTACTATGCGCAGTTTCTTCATTCAGTTGTCTCTTAAGATGAGATTCTCTTTTTGATAAACACAAAGTCTAAATTTACACAAATCCATAATATACACAGCCCAAAAGAGAGAGAATGAAAGTATTAGTTAATCAGTATTAATAACAACCTTTGTTTAAATACTACAAATATCTGGAAGCATTTCTTTGCACATACCTTTGTGGAAGTCCACAGCCTATTTCCCAATCAAAGACAACATGTTGCCCATGCAACAGCAATAAAGCTGACACACCGCCTTCGGCTGTAGCTAGCAATCTGTCTACATTCCATACTTCATTGAAAAAGGAAAGGTGCAGGCCCTAAATCTGGATGAATTGACTGGCAAAAGGACTGTGTACCTAAAGTTCAGCTCACTTTTTTCTTGGCTAAAGCATTTAAATCCTCTAATGGAGACTTATATCATTTTGTCTGGGTGCCTTTCCCACAGAGGCTTCAGAAATTAATCATGCTTCCTCCCCAGTCATGGAAACATCCCCAAGTTAGCATGAAATTACCTTTCAATTTTACCTCATCTTTTCCACCTGTCTCTCATCTCCAAAATACCTGTACCTGCTGAAAATATCACATACTATACTTTTACTATATTTTACACTTATGGAGAATTATATCTGTGATAGTTAACAAGATTCTGTAAATTATTATGACTGTAACATCTTCAACATTTGTTAAATTGTTTTACAGACTGGGCTGCTGTTTGATCAGACCCACAGACACCTGTAAATTCAATATCTTTAGATATATTTTCTTATTTTGCAATTTTAAAGAGCTCCAGACTTGGAATTAATTTTAGAGACAAATGACCAGCAATAAACTCCTCCCTTATTTATTATTTTTGCTATATTTCATGTTTCATTAGAAGATGTGAAGCACTTTGACAAACAGGAACTGAAAAATAAAATATTGAAGCAGGAACCTCTGTTTGTGAAGATGCCAGTTTAATGTATACAAAATGAAAGATATTTTATAAAACCTATTAACAAAAATATTCCCAAGCTAAACCAAAGTTAACTGCAGTATTTCCAGTCTACTTTAAACAATATCGGTATCATAACTAATTATCTCACAATTACTAATATTTTTCCTTGATGAACTCTGTGCTACCTCATCCTAATGAAAGTGCTGCAAGGTAATACAGCAGTTAGATGACAATGCAAATAGGACCCATTCAATTTGCACAAAAAAAGGTTGCAAGGAGCAATTAGCACTTCATTAATATGATATAAAATGCTAATTTGCCATATATCCCAAGCGACTCAAAACTCCTTTCCATCCATATGTGCAAATAATAGTTAATATGATGCAGTGTGTGTGAACCAGGTTCATGGTGCATTAGCTGGAATCCCTGTGTCAGTTTTCAGTATAATAGCTATTAGTTAATGTGAACAGTAGCTCACATTTAACCTATGACAGCAGTGTTAAATGATAAAAGGATCTGTTGGCAGCAATATCTCGTAATTCCACCCCTGTAAAGTTCTCCCTTCCTTGCTATCCAAGATGAAGTATTGGAAACTGACTTCTAATCTAATTTATAAAGCAGATTGAAATGAAGTGCTGGTAGCACTCAGCCCGGCTGCTCAGCATTTTGAGAAGCAAGATCATTCCTGGTGAATTGCACAGCTCAGGCATTCAAGCACTCACTGGCAGCTTCTAATGATCAAAGTATTTGACTTAAATAATTGATTTATTTATACCAGTAAAGAAGCTCCAGGGGGTTGTGAATATTATGAGATATAATCACACCACTAGGGAATTAGAGACACTCAGATGTGCCTTGTGCTTGCTAATGCCCTACGGGTGTGATTAGGATATCAGACATCAAAGGAATTTGCTCTAAATTTTTTCATATAATAAATTAATAAAAATAATTTATTTAAATAATTCCATTGATTTAACGAGGCAGATCTGATGCAAGATACTGTATGCAGAGAGCTACAATGAAGTGTGTTGATCTAGGACACCACAGAAGCCCTGACCATCTTCAGTTAACATCCAAGCACCAGCAGGATCCTCTGGCTAGGGGGTCCCTTCCGAGGCATTATCATCACCTCAAAGCTTACTGTCTGCAATGAGCATTCCCAGATACTTCAGTCAGCCTGCATTGTCTGAGATGGAGTAAAATGGTGCTCTCCAACAAATCCTTTCAAGAAGGGAAATGCTGATTAACAGTGACACACAAGGCAGTACAGCATTCTGGCACAGACAGGCAAAGCATGGCTGCAATATCTCATGGAGAACTCAGGCTCTTCTGGCCAGATTGTGTATTCAGATATTTTAACGTCTACCTTAATGGCTTATATGGTGTGACTATTGCAGACTACATGGATTTTACAGTCTTTAATGCACTTCTTACCCCAGCATAAAAAAAAATTAGGGAAGTGTTCTTCTGTCAGTTATAAGAAACTGAGTTACCCTGAGACCAAATAACCTGCTCAAGGGCACACTAACAGTCTGGGCAGACCACGAGATTAAACCTTTACTAACTTTCTGCAATATGCTTCAGAAAATTTCAGAAATACACCAGTTTTTCCACAATGATATTACAGCAACAGGCAATTAATATCAGGTTATTTTTAACCTAGTGTGGTGTAAGGGAAGTATTTAGATGTTCCACATTCAGAAGTACAATCCTTGTCTTTATCCCAGGACCCACAGGGACACATTTATGACAGTGACAGGAAAAACAAAGGCATCTTTTTAGAGAAGAGTTGTGGAAAAACCCTGTAGATCCTTTCAAAGCCATAGAAAGGCATGAAGACAGAAAGCAATATTTGGGGGAAATTTTTGCCTTGGACAAACTAGTGCTCCAGGTGCAAAATACAATTGCTGTCCTTGGGTTGCAGAAAAAATGAGTAAATAAGACTCTTTGAACCCATGTCTTAACTTCCCTGGGGTCAGGCCTCGTCTGTTTTATATTGTTTTAGTGCCCTCCTAAGATGTTGCAAAAGAACTTCAGAACTGCAATGTTGTTTAAAGAACCCATGCAAGTTCTAAGACACCAACCGCAATTATAAATTCCTGCAAAAGCAACATCTCTATCACTAAAATTAGAAAGGGAGAGCTGTCAAGAGATTTGCTCATGCCTATGGGAAAAGTCTGAGACTGTTTGACTTCCCTACAATAAAGTTGCATTTCCATCCTTGCATATGTGTTCTGATTTAGGAACAACAAGCATTGTTTGTGCTGGCTAGGCCCATTATCAACTTGTGCCACAGAAAGAGACACCCTTGGGCACATCACAGATCAGACATCCATCAAGTGCTTTTATTGCAAGGATCACATCTGAAATCAACTTCAAATGCACACAAAATTCAGTCTCTCTCTCTCTCTCAGCGACTTCAAAAGAAACTCTCCTGTCTTGGAATTTCAGGATTTGAACTGAGCCCAGAATCATGCAGTCCACTGAAAGTGCTACATGTATCATGCTGTGTTGAAAATAAATGTACACATTTTTCTATGTTTATACCTCTTTTCCTTTCTTTACCTCATTTTTCCAACATGCACATAATAAATACAGTCTGTCCTACAGATGCACTTTCACCAAAGTGCACTAAAGGGGACTTTTTTACTTCCCAGCATTAAGGATCATCACTGTGGACTGGTTGGGCTGTGGCAGAACTTCAGCAAGGGTGCAGACCCCACATTTACGTAGGGTTTAATCTGCCCATATGGTTTTGTAATATGATGTGTATTTGCTTTGTTCTGCTTATGTTTCTCAACTGCCTGGGTTCTCCCATGCCAATTTACCTTGCAGAACTGAGTTTAATACAGTTACCACAAGGAACAATGAAAATCTCAGAAAAAGTCTTTTTATCTAGGCCCACCTTTAAAAAAATACAAAATATCTGTAAATCCCTGACATATCTATCATCATTAGAGACAGTCATGTCACCAACTTTGACCCCAATTTCAAATTCTTAGTTTTTTGTGTGACTGCCAACTACAGCTTCAACAGCTACTGGTCTGAGTCCTGTGTTGACTGTGAAATCTCAGATGTGATCCCAGTCAAGATTATAATACAGTTTAATAATTCTGATCCTAGTGATATTCCAGTATGTATCCCACAGCATGGCTGCCTGTTAGCTAAGACTGAAAATACCAGCAGTCTACCCTTGAAGCAGACTGTCAAGTTTATAAGCAGCCAGCAGAGATCAAGGATTATTAACATCAGCTCTCAGAACTGAGGCTTCTTTAAACAGTGTCTGTTTTGTTATCTATATCATCCATGACCTGTGTGTTATTCTCAAGGATAACAACAGCTACACCACCTTGAGCAAACCAACTTCCTAGGAGACCAAAGAAGTGAATCACTCAGAGAGACCTCATAACAGAAAGCAGCTCAAGTGTCTCAGCAGTGAAAATACCTATTTGTGACTGGAGACAAAACTTAAAAGCCAAGGAACAAAACAGTATTAAAAGCTGAAGCTTATCAATATACTAAAATTTCCATGTTTATTTATAAATTAAAATATCATTTTTATTTGCACGGGATTAAAATCCTCTTTCTTTGTGTACAACGATGTTCTTTGCTTTAGCTCCAGCTCTGGGTGGACAGCACTTCTCAAAACCAAACCTCAGCAGAACAATCTCCCACACTGCGGGGCCTGGAGTCTACAATTAACACAATGAGAGCAGGCTGCCCAGCTAGCCATGACTGAAGTCAGAGGCAGGAAGGTAACTGCATGCCAATACAGCTATATGAGCCACAGGACAAAAGAGATTCAACAGGAGATTTCGTGAGCAGGATCTGACCTTGAGGGCTCAGCTGCAGTAAATCAAGAATGGTGTTAACTAACACATGGCTCTTTGCACAAGCTAAGTCTCAAACTTGCCTCCATCCTCATCCTCCTTTGCAGGAATTCAGTTCTGAAGGTAACAGAGACATGAATTGCTCTGCCAATCACATGCGAGTGGGAGATACAAAGTAAAAAAAATCAGTCAGGAAAGGAACACACTGGGGCATAAGAAACCAAGAATGAACTCAGCAATGGGAGTGGACTTTCTAACTTAAAAGCAAGGGGTAGCTCTCCTAGGACCAGCTTTCCCTTCTGCAGAAAGCCACTCTTCCTTAGCCTCTCTCACTGCATGAATTCAGTTAGAAGACCTTCTCCTTCATCCCAGTGGTTGTGTCCCAGGCATTGTGAAATATTAGTGCTGTCAGCATTCGCAGCTGTAGGAAGTCAGATATAAGACCTAGTGCCACAGTATATGCTGCTGGCAGTGGAGCCTGGTAGCCCTATCACCAGCTAGAGCATTCAGCACATAAAAAACCCAGTTAAATAAACCACAGACTTGGTGATCAACAAAAGACCTGCCTGCTCATTCTGCCTGGAAAGGAAATTCCCTCCTTTTGAGCTGGCTGTTAAAGTGCTGCTCTTCTCTGAGAAAACACTTGATGTAACATGACATCTTCCACCCAAATCAACAAAGCTCCTCAGCAGAAGTTTCAGATCTGGGAGTTAAGGTAGATGACTGAATCCACACTAGCTCCCTTGCAATAGAGAAAAGGATTTTTAGGGGAATTATCACTCAGCAACTCTGAGGACAAGCCATGTGACAGATGTAAGGGCAAACATGAGGCACTGCAACTCAAAATTATCTCTCTGGGTACTGACTTCCTGCTCTAGACACCCTCTATTCATGGAAGGAGTCACCCTACCTTGCATGGCTGCCTGCTCTGTATTCCTCCTTCCCATTTCAGGGCCAGTAGGGCCTTCATTCTGAGGTTTGCAAATTGAATAAACAAAGTGTTTTTCATTGCGAGGCCACGTTCAGTCCTTGGTGTATGTTTGTAATGATATAGCCAAAACTATCCAGGGAGGAACCCAATGACATGTTTTCACATGAGGGAGAAAAAACACTACTTATCTTTTCAGGCCTTTATATTGCTCCTGAAAAAATCAGTAGGAAATTTATCTTTGGTTTCAAAGAGAGTAGAAAGCTACACTATAAATTTAAAATTGAGTTTTCAAGGTGTTGGGGTTTTTTAACTCCTGCCTTTTTCAATAAACTTGCAAAATGAGACAAGCTTCTTTGCCACCAATAAAAAAAAAACAAACACAGAACTCATTACTCCTTAGCAGCTATTGTACATCACAGGAGCACTGGTTCTTAAAGGGCATCCTCCTTCCAATGAAGAACTGCAATGCTTTCTAGTAAAATGTCCAAATCTGACTCCTCATTACTTCAAGTTCCCCAGCCCGTGGCCAGCCTGACAGCCTTGGAGCCTGTGAAAGGAGGAATGTAATGAGTATACATTAATGTTATATACTTTCCACAGTTCTTGTTCTGGTGTGACCAGATTTATGTATGGACTAGTTTGAGTGTAATTCATCACGATTATACAAAGCATTGGCTTCAACATTTCTGCAGGTAGCACCATCTCCAAATTCTCTTAGCCACAGCTGTATAAAGGATCTGAGATGTGGTGACACAATGTTCATTTGTTTTGGTAGCAAGACTCAATTAAAACAACATAACAGAGTCTGAAAAAATACTAATCTGTGAAAAAATGTGCAAGTGAATTAAGTAAAACCTTCAAATATTGCCTTGTTCATGACAAGCTGTGTGGGCTGACAGCTTGTCCCAAGGGAGGGAGAGGTCTTAGAAAAAGCCCTGCTACAAAAGGACTGGCTGTTAAGGCAAATCCCCACCAGTCAGAGCCCTGAGGAGGGTGAAGCCCAGCTATTGATGCCCAAACACAGAGAAGACATTGTGAAGAAAATATGGGGGGATGAGAATGGCAGTGGAGGAAACAAAATAGGGAGTGCCTCCCACACAGGGGAACAACAAACCTGTAAAAATAAGGAAGTGCTTTTTCACTAGACAGATTTTTAAGGAGGAAGAACATGTCCCATGACTCTCAAAGTGCTACCTGGGCCATTAGTGATCTTCTTGCTAGCACAGCTTGAGGCATTGGGGGAGAGAAGAGGGCAGGTTATTAAAAGTAAAATGTAAACACAAGGAGGGTTCTTTTCAAGTAAGAATCAATTCAATAGCTGCTATCTTCAGAGGAGACAGAAAAAAAGTAATAAGGTGACCTCAATTATTGCTGACTTCCCATTTTCACTCCAAGTTCTGCAATAGCCAGTGCTGTTCCCAGAGCACCAGGGTCCTCAGGCCTTGACACCAGAGCTCTCATTTCTCACAGAATTGCAGTTCAATGACGCCATGTCCTAAAGCCTTTTTTCCCTATCCACAAGCTATAGCCATTAATGTAATGAAAACTGTTAAAAATAGTCATATTTAGACAGTCTCAGCTAGGAGTAGGTGAGAGAGAGGAAGAAGAGCCATGTAAGGAAATTTGAGTCACTGAAGCTGAGAGTAACTTCACAGAACTAGGATAGTTGAAGGGAAGCAAAGCTCTCTTGTTGTTTATACTGTCCAGAGCCATAAATGGATTATACTTGAAAACAATAATAACAATAATTTACAGTTAGAGAGTGCTTTTAATCATAGAACTTAGAGATTTTATATATTTCATTCTCATATGTCGCTACACCTCTCTTTGTAGTTACTCCTACAGCTGTTTCATGGAATACTGTACAGGAGTCCTGAAAGCCAAAATGCTATGTCCCAGGACACAGAGCAGCTAATAGGACCACAAAATCCCTCCTCCCAAGCCCCAGGCCTCACCAAAATCCCTAAGACATCTATACAGGCAATGCTGGTAAGTGATATGACTATAATGACTAAAGACATAAAGAAAACATTGAAGAAAAATTCAACACAAAAGAAAGACAGAGACTTTCCTTATTAAGTACTCTAATGTATTTCTAAGTCTCTTGTTCAGCTCCTAGGTTCTAACACTTGAGCGGTGAGAGAACAAATTATGAAGGAATATATCCCATCTGTGAGGTTGGATTTACTTCCTCAAAACTTTATTCCTCAAGAACCTTCTCACATGAAGTAAATCCACTAAGGGAGAGGAATCTATTTGCAGCATCCATTCTTCACAGTGAATTGCCTAACATGAAGGTTGTTCCCACAAAGTAAGCAGAGTATTCAGCTGTGGAAGCATAACTGAAAGACATTTGTGCAGTTCCTGGAGTTCTCAAAGAGAAGAAGTGACCAGCAAGACCCAGGACATCCCATTAGCAGCCTGGTTGTCTCATGACATGAACTTTCTTGCATACCCCATGGCAGTTTCCACTAAGAGTAGTATTGCATTTGTTTAAATTTGCATTAAGAACAGAAATACTTTGTTTCTTAGAAGGCAAAATCCTCCCAGCAATTACTTTACTAGATGAGCATCTCTGTTTTCATTTTAAAAAATAAAAGGAGCTGTCTCTGGTGTGTGTCAAGAGCTGCAGGGACTGCACGGATCTTGCGACACTCAATCTACCGAAGAGGTTAGAGGCAACTCACAGGCATAAGACAATGCCAGCAGGGCACTCACAGGGAGGTGACAACAGAACAGCCACATGGCCCTGCAATATCTCAGACAGCCCTGCCCTGAGCCTCTGGTGGCCTCCAAAGAGTCTGTGAGAAGGAAAGTAGTGCCAAAAAGCATGATTCCTTACTTTTCCCATATTTTACAGTTCCTGTCTGGGCCTGGTAATGCTGAAGTTCATCTCTCTGAGCACAATTAAACAAAATAAAATATCAGGTTAAGCATCAATAACAGCTAAAACAGCTCACCTCCAAATCTCCCACCAAGCTGCACAGCCCTGAACACGATGATGTCCCCCTCACTCACAGAACAGGCCTTTGTCTTGAGACACTGAGAAAAAGTGGAACGGGATGTACCATGCGTTGTTTTAACATATTCAAAGTTTCTTTTGGAAGGTCATCTCCTGTGTTGACAATTCTGTGCTCAGGAACCAACAGCAACAAAAAAACACAGCCCAGCTGAAGTGATGCTGGATGGGCCCTTGCATTGTGAAAATTACAAATTTGCAGCACAGTGGTGCTTAGGAGCTGCATCCACAGGCCCCACAGCACTGTGGGCACCCTGTGAACTCTAATAAATGTGGCAGAACAGATCATTAACTACAAAACCTATGACAAATAATTTCTTGTAGAGGCACCATATACTCGTACCAAAAATGGGTGTACTGCTTTTGAACAAATTACATGGAGACAGCAGCGTTTGCTTGGAAAGGCCTCACACACCAAACTGACATTATCTCCACAGAACAGCCTTAGCTTACTACACAGCAAGCACCTTTGTTGATGCTGACACAAAGACTACTACAAAAACATAGGGAGAGTTGGGGAATCCCAGATTCTCTTTCCCTAGTTCCCAGTTGCTACTTGATTACTATTTTCATCTCAAAATCCCAGAGAAAGAGCTGGGGATTTAAAACATATTATCAACATTATAGCAACATTTGTGGAACTTGGATGTTAGTAGAAAATCATTCACAGGGAAGACTTTGGAGGAATTACTCGAAACTTGGTGTGTGCGCACTGCTGGAATGCTTAGTGCTTCTCCAGCAAAGTTCCAGTTTAGTTTTACAAGCATGGCAGCCTTTGCATATTAGCACATGTTATGTGAAACGTCACCCCACTTTCCCAAAATAGCAGCTCTAATGAGTTTCATGGTGGCTGTCCTGCGGATCAGCCATGGGTTTATGAGCTACACCAGGAACCGACAGGGTGCCTGCGCCCGTGCATCGGCCCAAGCACAGGCACAGCGCAGAACAGCTCCTGCCCACACAGGCACTGTGTGCTGGCTAATGAACAGAGAGACACAAACACAGTCACACCACAGTTCGTTAATAAATTTGGATGAACTAGTAACAACCTTTTGAAATAGTTCAACAAAACCCTTCAAAAATGTAGTAGTCTGGATGCACCTTTTTATTGGAAAACAAAAGCTAAAACTCACTGGCACAGAGCTGACAAAGTTGAAGCCTCTACTCTCCAGCAGACATACAAGAGACAGAAGGAAAGAGACAAAAAGATAGAAGGCTTTCCATGCTCTCCCTTCTTCCACTAAATGCACACAAGCCCCTCCAGAAGCCAGCAGTAAGCCTGGGCTCCACCTGAGGGCATCATCTTGACACAAGGACACACATTAGGTTTATATGCGATACTCAACCCCTAAATGGGTATATTAATACCTATATTCTTTAAGGCACCTGTAACAGAGCACAGGAGCTGGGAAAAGCAATATGGCTCATCAGAAGATCTCAATCATTGGTACAACTGGAACTTCAAGACCTAAAGATAAATTTCTTTGGCAAGGTGGATCACATCCCTTCTGTGGAAGTATGAAAAGCAGTCAACATGCTGTAATCCCAACTCCTAACATATGATCAGGTACATACTAGTCTTCTATTCAAAACATCACTATTTTGTCACATAACAAGAAATACACACACAACTAGAGAGAGAATTGGAATGACAAAAAGGTCCCCTTGGTCCATGACCAGGGAGAAGGCACATGGCCATAGCCTGTAATGCAACTAAGAGAGATCCTGACAATTGTGACCATAGCAGAAACATTCTAAGCACACAGCTGTAAATCCAAGAGCCACAGAGTCCAACATACTGCCATCACAGAAGGAAAAAGTTTTTCATATATGACAATCATACAAGAAGGAGTGCCCCATCAGAATACCCAAGCAGTCTGCAAATCACTCCTTGCCTACAGCTGCAGTGCCTTTGAGGGGGCAGGCTGCTGGCCTTGAGCTGAGTGCATTGATTATACAGCCTAAGTTGGATCTGGCTGCCAAGAGTTTAAACTGGGCAAACCTACCACAGTGGGGCAAAGAAGTACTGTCTGTTATATACAGTTTTTAAGCTCTCCCCACCACCCAAAGAAGCTCAGCAAGGTGAACTGCTGTGTTCCCATCAATTTCCCCCTAGAAGATCTATTTCCCAGGAGGCAGGAACTAGGCTTAGTTACAATAATCTTGTCCCAGTTCATAAGATCTTGCCCTCATTTCTGGGAGCACATTTACCCTGGTATGCATTTGCTCAGCCTCTCACTATCACACAATTAAGTTCAGCTTCTAAAAGTTCTACCTGTAATTGGAGCCAGCTGCAACCTTTCTGACACATGCTAATTGCCAGTAATGATTTAAGTGCAGTCAATTCACATGCTGCAATTGTTTTAAATAAAGGAATCTCTCGTACCTTTTCCCTGAGAAAAATCTGTTAATCTTTGCTGCTGACTTATCAAATCCTCCCGTCACCTGTTTGCCATCATTTTCATGAGCTGATAACGTGTTTATTAGAGCCATAATACGCAGGTGGAAGCATAAAGGTCTCATTTGGTGGAGTATGAATTCTGTCTCATACATCTGTATGGAAAAGCTTGGTTTCACCCTTCAGCTGTGCCTTGGAAAAGAATAAGCTCCGAAATAGTATCTTTTATTCTTTTCAAATGAAATGTTAGTTCTTTTAAGCTCAGTACATATCTCAAAATACCATTTGGATGTGCATGACAGGTTGGTTTTTGTTAAGCTCCAGATATCATCGCTGCCTATGGTAAATCTATCTAGCCTTAGTTAATTTCCATGTAATTGTATTCTCCTTTTAATTAGTTTTCATATATAAAAGCAAGTTCTACAAAATAATAAAATGTCATGTGGATTCTGTAAGGTTGGTTTAAGAGTGCTTCCCACAAATTATTTTAGTTTCCTGCAGAAGACCTGACCTGAGATATGCAAACACACTTCCGGCAGAATGAATCCAGTATCTCTTCAGAAGTTTTGCTTTCCTTCCCACAGTGTTTGGGGGTTACGGTTGGGGATTTTCTAGGGGGTTAGATATTTTAGGGGTAGAAGTGTCTGATTGTTTTTTAAGGCATGCCAGGGAAATTAATACAGTCTGTGCACTGGGTTTATCAGTCTACTTTTTCCACCACTGAGTTACTCAGAGTAGACAACCAGATAGCAAATGGATGTTCTGCTGCAGCCGAGTTCACTGGCCCTTCGTCTGGCTTATGTGTGTGTTGTACTGAATGCACTTAACTCCTGGGGCAGCATTTATGAAAACCCAGCTTTAAATGGTGTCTAACCTAAGTATCTGCCACCTCCAGAAAGACATTCATAACCCTTGCCTCATCTGTGAGATTCTGCAGGAGAAAAAAAAAATGTATGGACCAGAATTGAAGTAAGGATGTTCTGGCAAATATTTTTAGCTATCTAAAAGAGAAGAGAAATAAGTAAAAAGAAGAAAAGTAGTGACTCAAGGAATCAAGGCAGGTTTCTTCATGTGAAAAAACAAGCCTGAATCAAAAGAGAAAATTTATAAGAAAGGAAAAAAAGTTGTAAACAAGAAGCAAAACAAAAACCTAAATTATGTTTGGGACAAACTTTCCAAGTACAAGAGGAATTTAATCGGAGTTAGGATTTTTTGAATTGGCTCTTGAAAATATAAAATAGGGATCTAATTCTAGGACAGTATGTGGTTTACTATAAAACAAATCTAGCATATAATAATTTCCTTCCACAATTCCCATGACTTGTGGCACAGACCCAAACCCTCTTCCATGATTCACATCCAAACCTCCCAGGAGAGATGTGATGGCCAGATTGTTAGTTTTAGTGTATGAGTAGTTTGGGTGAAATGACAAATGCTAGCTCTCAGTCATACTGTGGAGAAGCAATGACCACAGTTATGAGCAAAGGGCAGAGCTCCACTGGTGGTTTATTATTAGCATCTTGAATATGCGTAAAAACGTTGTGGTTTTTTTTAAGGTAAATAACATTTTCCTACCTAACTGGCCAGTCCTCAGGGACAATTTGTTAGTCATTCCACAGCATGAGCCAATTCCTCTTTTCCAGAGAGGAGAACAGAATGTCTCAGCAGATCCAGTAGTCTACCAGGCTGATGTTCTGAGGCGCCTTACAACTCCTAAAGTCTGCCTCTATGCCCAGTAATCTCCTGAATCTGCATTTTACACAAACTCTGAGCCAGTGCTGACCATGCCCAGACTAACACCTCCTGGAATAGCCTTCCTTACTGCTGAAAACCTTGCCAGAGTAAATAATGTACCAGTTTGCTGATGCAGCCTATTCCAGAACTCCTCCTAGCTTTAACCTTTCCAAATAGTCCCTAAATGTAAAATACAGTTAATCTATGCCTCTGACTCATCAGATTATTCATTCCAAATTTTATGTTTGTTGTTAATTACCCCCTTTTTCTTCCTGTTTGCAGATTAATCACAGATCAATCCTTCAAAACAGGCAGAGAAACAAGTCCCAGCCTCATGGTCTCGGCTCACAACTTATTGCTCCTGATACAAGTGATCATTTCTACCACGTGTTATTTCCTCCTCATCTCTGACTACCTGGCTGAAATTCTTGAATTGAGGAGAATACTGACAAGTATCAAATAATGTATGCACCTTTGACATAGCACTGCAGAAAAATAAAGAGGCGTTGCTACTAAAATTTGCGAGCATTCCAGATTCACCAGTTTTTCTAAAAATACCTCTTAGATATCCCAGTATTAGCAAATGAAAAAGAACTGGAGAATATAAATGAAAATAAAATGAACAAAAACAAAACAAAAAAAACCTTGCAACCTTTGACTGTAAAAGCTATCATTGGAGAGATCATATTATGCAGTTAGTTCTATATAACCACCTCACCTAAAACTTGTGGCAGTTAGAGATAATTCAACAGAGGAAAGCACAAAGGCAGAGGTCTGCCTCAAAGGGCCAGCAACATCCTTTTTTTTTTCTCAGAGCTGTTCCTACTTCATGTGTGGTGTTCCACATGCCCATTGGACCTCAAGCTCTAAGTAGGAGCACTAAGCCAGTTATTCCTGTTTTTGAAGGGGAAGTGAAGGGAGAGATAGGAGGAGGTGAAAATGGTGGTGACTGCTGGAGAAGCAGAATTTGAAGATCAAGATTTCCCGACTGAGATTAGAAGAAAAGATGACTGAAAAAAGAACTATGTCTCCTTGGATATTTTCTGACACTTCCTAAAATGTATCTAAACAGCACCAGTCTTATCAGATAGAGGCACTGAGAGATGGATGTGAGCCAGCTGACAGACATCTGAGCAAAGGAGGGCAAGGGACTGGCAACATGAAAGCTCAGGCTACTGCAGAGCAGGGGAAAGCATATGCTGCAATTTCCCAGGCTGTCCCTTAAGCATGGAGAAAGGAGAGGAATACCACAGAAACAAACCAGGCTATGCCTGAACCCCTGGGTGATAAACATTTAAAGACATGGTAGAAAAGAATTGCTTAGAGCCATTACCAACCTAGCAGTGCAGAGTTCAGCCTGGGCCAAGGCACTCCAGCCCAGTTTGCCAAACTTGGAAGTGGCTCCTTACAAACCTAAGCAGTCTCTTACTTTCCTATCTGATGGGCTCTTAATGCAGTTCCTCCATCTCCCATGTGTGAACTGTTGTAATGTTATGTTCTTACTTGCTATAGGATGCCAAAGCTGTAATAGCAGTGGAAAGGCTGGAGAGAAATCAGGACAAGAACCTAGGATTAAAGAAAAATTTATTAGTTGTCATTAATAAAAAAAAAAAAACCTAAACAGAGTTGCAAGTTTCTGTATTTATCATGTGAATTTCCCTTGAAAACAATCCCTAGTTCCCTGAGGAGTTTTCCAACAGTCACTGAAGATATCTAATGAGGCAATATTTAAGAGACCTAATTATAAGAAAAAATAAACCTTGATAACCATCTTATCCCACGTACAGCTCAAATATGACTCAGAGTTTATTTTAATAATCCTCTCAGGTTAACACTACACAGTCCAAGCTACACTGTAGCAATGCAGCTACTGAGAGATCATGAAGAGGAGCCAGGAAGTCACCCACAACAGGATGCCTGACCAAACAGAGGTGAAAGACCAGAGATGCGATATGGAGGGCTGCAAATAGCAGCCTTGAGAAAGCAGGGCTTTGCATTGCAAACTCATATCATTATATCAATTTTGGCCACTTTGCTCTGATCACCTGTGTCAACAAGGCATTTCCTCTGTTCTGTACCTTGAGCCACATTGCTGCACCTGCCCTTGAGGGAGGAGTTATTGGATTAACCCAGCTTCCTCTTATCTGTGTTTACTCACCAAAATTACTCTGCAGAGAAAACTCCCTGAATCGTCCCAGAGCTGCAGTTTCACTCATATGCAAAAACTCAGATGTGGCATTAAACATGCAGAGCTTTAAAAAAAAAGAAAAGAAAAGAAAAGAAAAAAATTAGAAAAAAAGTTACCTCATTGTGAGTAACCGCCACAAGCCAAGCTGGGTGAAGTCACTGGGGATTTTTTTCCAGCACGCCCACACTGCTGGGACTCTTTCAGAGGGACAGACACCTGCAGTGCTGCTGGGCAAAGGCAAACCTTTTTTCTCCACTTTCCCTGAATCAGGGGAGAAGAAAGTGGGTAACCACCAGAACAGACAAGGAAACAGGTTCAGACATGTTACTTTTTCTGCTTGTGTTGGGCCAACAGGGAAAAAAAAAAAAAGAAAAAAAAAAGTGGAGTAATAAGGAATTCTGCTTGCTAACACTAGTGTTGGCTTTGCACCAAAACCATGACCCTTACAATGTGTCACTACAGGATTGCTGGGCAAGCTGCTAGAGTCACTGAAGCAAGAGAGAGAAATCCCCAGATTTCCTACTGTGTGTAATTCTGCATAGCATGAGCTAACCATAACCCCCCTGAGATATCTCTTGGTTTTAGTCTCAAAATGGCCCCAAAAAAGATACATACAACAACAAAAATAAAAAAGATTAGAACTACACAACATTTATCTTTAAAGCAAGTAAATTCTGATAACCAAAGACAAAAGACTTTAGCAACACTTTGTTTTGCTTTAAAGCAGCCTTCCAATCCTGAACTGGGAATAAAATCTCAGAGCTGTATTCCCAATTGCTGAGATGGAGCAAGATACAGCTCCTAATGAGTCTTCCCACCGAACAATCGGTTCCTTCAAGGTGAGCAGAGATTTCAACTGAAGCATAAGCAGGAAACTGTTAATGGCAACCTTAAAAGGTTAGATAAGGAAACAGGTTCCAAAGTACTTTATATTTATCTACTTGGCTTTCACCTGCAGATACTTGTGCCTCTTACTGCCTCCTCTGCAGGCCATTAACGACCC
The DNA here is from genome assembly GCF_901933205.1 of Camarhynchus parvulus. Classification (NCBI taxonomy): domain Eukaryota; kingdom Metazoa; phylum Chordata; class Aves; order Passeriformes; family Thraupidae; genus Camarhynchus; species Camarhynchus parvulus. Next base: position 78,800,434 of record NC_044573.1, on the reverse strand, counting down.
ACCATATTGCTTACAGAAGATTTCACGGTAAGTCATTTGTGTGAAAGAATTGTCATATGTCCTTGGGAAAAATTGAAAATATTCTCCTTAAAGGCAAAGGCTGCTTCTCTCACCTGTAAATGGTCATTTCCCTCTGCTGAGACCACTCTCTAATAATATAAGCCTGTACTTAGTCAAAACCAAGTGACTTGCATCTCAAATGCAGGAACTCCAAAGATACTTCTTCAACACATCTGCTGAACCTTTAGCATTCTGTTTTCTAAGGAGCTGCATTTTTTCACAGCATCCTGAACCTCAGGAAGCTCTCATCATGAGGTGAGGGCCAATTTAAAATTCAATGCAGACAAAACATACCAATGTAACTGATGCAAGTTAAAGTTGGATCTTGTAGCTTTCTAAGCCCTTCTGCAGACAGACAAGCAAATCCTGGTCAAAACCAGCCTATACCCACAACTATGCCAAACTGGAGTTTCAAAGAAATATGCCACCATCTTGCAAAAATGAGAAGGAGAGTAGGGTATCAGCACACTGAAATATTTTCTTAGCCTATCTTTCTAAGTACTTATAGCAGTGCTTCTGAAGTCCCCTTCTTCTGTCAAGTGGAAAATTTCTGAGATTCCAGAGGCCCACATGTGACTTGGCTAGAAAAATGCGAGGCCCAACCTTTTAGCACACAGGCCACCCACATGAACAGATCACTCACAGGACCTGGGATAAGAAGTCTGAACTCTCAAATAAATCAAGAGTTTGACCTTGGGTGGGTTTAGCAGAGCTTAGAATCAAGTCTAGGGAGTCAAACACACATGAATACTGCAGCCCCTTTCTGCTACAGCTTCCTGATAGGAGAAGACAATGATCAATGTTGAAGAATAACTCAGTGAACAGGAATGTAGAGTGTTCACACAGGTATATTGGCATACTAGACATTTTAAGCTGTTGGGAAGAAGAGATGGGAAAACAAAATTTCTCACTAGAGGAAGGAAAATGAAAAAGGACAGAAATTAAAAAGAGTAATTGACAAATAGCACTCAAATACAACCTGCTAAGCTGAGAGGACCTCCATACCTACAATATAGAATGTATCTAAGGTGCTGTGATAACTTGGTACAACATAATTTTCTGTTGTTTGTAAGTTTACATAGCTGCAAGACAATCATTTTCCCCAATAAAATCATTCAGCAAGCAGGTTTCTAGTGATTCACTCGACTTCTACAATAAACACTATCACAGCTGATTATAAGCACTTACCCGTGCTGTAACTGCTGTCATGTTCAGATACACAGGAGTATAACACTACCTTCAATAACAATACCAGAAAAATGACATTCATTTTCTAAGTCAAGCAAGGTCTTACTTTCAGCTTGAGGGCATTCAGCTGTCTGCCTGTAATAAGGGAACTTTTCAATGTCATCTCCAGGCAAGCCCAATGTTCAGGAAAAGTTCTACAAATCAAAGCACAGACCATATGATTTTGATGACAACCCGCTCACCCAAAGAGAAAAGTGCAGGATGCATGCAATCCCTTGCCTCTCCCCAGTCAAACCAATATCTTTATTTCCCCCTGCAATGGTTTATATACTGAAAAGAAAAATAACAATGGCTATTAACCATCTGCTTCTCACCCCATTACAGTTAAAATGTGGTCAACTGAATAATTTACTTCTTTTTGCTCTGCCTGGGAGATAAGATTGGTTGGAAGGAAAATTATATTCCCAGCTCCTAGCACAGGAACAAATAGGGGACCTTCAGCAAATGAGAGAGAGATTAGAGAGAGAGATAAGGAGGCCCCTATTTTCTGGTAGAGATGGAAGTGGGGATATGCTGAGCACAAGAAGGCAAACCTGCAACCAGCAGGAATGTTTGAAGAAGCAGTAGATGGGAGAGGACCCTGGAGAGAACCACCCCCCCCCAGGGGAAAAAACATGGTGCAGGGAGGTCTCAGTGCCATATTCAGGGCTGCAGAATACACATCACATGGTGATTGTCAATATTATTACAATTTTCTGGAACTAGTTAACAAGGTCCCCCTGACAGCCTGAGAAGATTTTATGAGACAGATTTGGTGAAGTGGGTTGAAATAAATTCATGAGAGGTGCTGGACTTCCTCTGAGTTGTGACGAGTGCTGGAGAGGCAAACAGAGATGGGGTAGGCAAAGGTACAAGCTGGCTGTCACACCTGGGGACAGCCAAGGAGCACAGTGTTGGCCTGCACGTACACTGAGGGCTGCTGCCTGCTGATAAAGAGGCAGCATTTTTACCTCAGGGTAGCCAACATGCATGTCGAGGTAAAATAACAGCGACAATGAGGCACTACAAGTTTCACCATGAAGTGACTTGCCAAGATGAGTATTGTACCCTGCCTGGGGTTGACCTGAGGGAGTTTACGTCATGGTAAAACTAATATGTGTTGCCTTTACTGAGATTTCTTATTCAGACAGTTGACATGAGCCTTTGTAACCCTGAGGAAAAACCACTCAGGTTTTTCTGACATTGAAAATATGATGATTCACATCTTAGTGCCCTGTTCAAGAAACTGAAACCATTTTGCATTTGCTCTGGGTGTCATTAGTAATTTTTCTTCACTTACTTTCACTTAAAAGCATATTATTTGACCAATACACAGATGTATATGCTCACCAGACAGGCTTCTGAAATTTTGCAAAGAATTTTTTCATATACTGCAGATGTAATTTACTTTTCATTTCTGCACAGGGCCATGTTTCACTATGTCATTTTCTCACAAACAGTTAAGAGGAAATTAACACAACACAAATTAAATTTTTAACCAAAATCACTCTGGAGGAATAACCCATCTTCTTCTTCTAATTAAAATAAACCTTATTGTTCAGCATTTATAAAAAGAATTAAAAGTCAACATGCAGGTGAAAACCCTTTCATGCATATATAACTCATTATTCTGCTCATGTGCCAGTATCACAACACACCAAATAAATACATATTAAACTTTTCATAAGCATTAATTATTGAGAAGTAAGCTAAATTCTTGCATGAGTATTATTAAAACATTATCAGAAACTTCCACACTAAACTCACTGTGGATCAGTTTCATACTCCTTACATCCCTCAGTACATATTCTGGGCAATAACTGTAAGCAATTTAGGGTAGGGTTGACCCTTCCTTGTTTAAGAAATGGTCAGTACCATATATAATTTCACTCCTCCTTTACTGTAAACAATGATCAGGGACAATTAATAGCAGTTTTAATGGTTTATAAATCCTTTATACAGGATTTTAGAGAGAGGTCTTTTAATTAAAGCAGTCTTGACCTCTCTATAGAAATACAGCATAGGAATTGGGTTGTTTTTAATGTGCCTCCTTCAATCAGGCAAGATAGAACAGGCTGGTCAAGTTTTCTCTGACCCTCTTCCACACTCTCCAGCCCCAGTACAATGACCATTCCATGGTACCATGAGCAGCCTGCAGATGGATACAACTGGTGGTTGCTCTTCTGTTACAGAAGTCTACAAGGTTGCTCATCTGCACACAGCAGTCAGAAACACATGGTGTGCCTGTGTTAAGTATTTTGTGCTCAGTGGTAGATAAGCTCTCAGCTGCTACCCCTGGCATTTCCCACCAGGATAACAGAATATATCTGCAGGCACATCCTGGCCAAGGTCCGATGTCTCACATCAGCCCTGCACCACCATTTCGGGCGTCTCTGCCCTTTGCATGATCACGTTAGGACTTCAAGAGTGTGGGAGACCTCTGCAGCTACATCAGACACCAGGAAGCTGGGTCACATAACAGGCAAGAGTTAAGCAGGCACAGGTGAACATCTAGCTTTGGCTTAGATACTCCTCCCAACCCTCTCAGAAGACTAAAGCTTTCCAGGCTCCCAGCTACACGAACACTGGATGTCTGTGTAGAAATAGTTCTGTAGTCACAACTACTGCAGTGATGACAAACACACAAGCATAAAAACATCTTCTTATCCATCTCCCAAAGCACTTCAAAGGTCAGAAGTGTTTTTCCACCCAATTAATTTGTTTTCTCTATAGGACAAATTTATGGATTACATAGTTGCTCTGAGTTGAAATATGCAGACAGTATTAGCAGCCCATGCATTATATAATGCAGTAAAAGATGGCCTGGGGTTTCTACTATTTCAGAGGTTTGGGTCATGCTTCCAACCTTTATTGTACTGATAGAAAGGTTAAAAAATTAGTATCCTAGTGGAAGCCAAGATCCTCATTGCCATTACCTTCATTTTGGGAGCTAGAAAAATGTCAAATATTACAAGAATCAAAATGCAAATCACAAGGGAAAACAACCAACAAGCCAAAGGAAGACCAAATCTGCCATGTCGCACCAGGCCAACCATTCATGTCCAGCATCCCACTCCTAGCAGAAGCATTTAATCACTGCCTTGGATTTTGAGAAAGACACACATAATGCACCTTACCAATTAAAAAATGTTGTATGTGGATAAGGGAAAATCCTTCCTGATCCCTACAGAGACTACCCAATGTGCTCAAATATGAGATTTAATTAAGCCTGTATTATTACTTCAAATGTTACAACTGTTCATAACGTTTTCTAGGCCCCTTTCAATCCAGCATGGCATTCACATTTACAGCCTCCCGTGGCTCAGAAGTCCACCAGCTCAGCCTCTCTCTGTGAGGCACCTTCTGCAAATGAATACAATTTACTGGCCCTTTTGCCTCATTTTCTTTATACAACACCATGCCAGGCAGAAATCTATAGCTTTTTTGACGATGTCACCCACCTCAGGCAGCCACCTCCAAGTCTACATGGATGTTGGCTGGGGGATAAAGAGGGGAGGTTGAGAGGAGGAAAGGAAATAATTTAAAAGGTGCATCAGGACTAGCAGCACAATGCCTTCTCAAGCTTGCCTAGACATCCTGAGTTTGCCTGCATGTGCAAAATTATAATTATATCTATAATAGTGCAATTATTAATAAAAATAATAATTAATTATATTATCATTACTTCAGTCTCCCTTCTTGAACATCCTTTGCTTTCTACCTCTGCAATCCCACAAAAATTTACTTTTAACATGTTGAAAGCAGCAGATAAGAGAGAAACAAAACCTCAGGTCCAACTATAAAGAGAAAAGGAAGGAAGGAAGAGGGAAGGCAACAAGTTAATAATTGTTCAGAATCTGAAGTCTACAGCAAAGAGGGAAATAGTTTTGTTCTGTTAAACAAACACCTTACTAATGACAGGGTCTCCTGCCCATTTCCCACAATCCTCTGGATAATTAAAAAAAAAATAAAGGATCTGTAGATTCAGCCTGTGCCTTACATAAAGTTGATTTTGAAGAAAATTACTTGGAGGGGGAAGGAAAAAAGGGAACTAACAGGGAAGTCAATTCAGAGAAGAAAATGTTGTGTTTTTGGAAATTCTCCTCCCTAAAATTACACAGTACCTCATTTTGGAAACTGCAGAGTAATACCTCAGCAGTACTGGAACAGAGTGAGACCCTAGGCAATGCCAGCTGACAATCTGCCCCAGCTGTGGCTGCAGCGCAGCAGAGCCGGCGCGCCCGGAGCCCCACAGCCCATCAGCTGACTGCTGGGGCCACATCTGAACTGGGAACAGCTTTCTACAGGGGAAACAGACATTTCCAATGGAAGTTTTTGCTTTTGAAGGAATTCAGTGTCTTCCTGAAAATCTGCATGACTGCAAGGCAGCTTATCAATAAACCAGAGTGAACTCAGCAGAAGTCCACAGCACTGGAGCACTTGCCCAATGTGCGGGGGCTGAGGGAGGTGGGCTTGTCCAGCTTGGAGAGATGGCTTTAGAAAACAGCAGCCCCTCAGGGCTTATGAGGATAACCAGCAAGGAGATGGAGGCATGTTCTTCACAGTGGTACACAGTGGGGGGGCAGCGAGCATAAGTTGTAAGCAGGGTTCAGACTGGATTTAAGGAAAATATTTTTTCACAATAAAAGTCTTTGAAATCAAGCAGGGTAATAGGATGTCCAGAAGGGTTCTGCAATCTTCATTCCTGGGGGCTTTCAATACCTGACCGGACAAAGTCCAGAGCAACCAGGTCTGAGCTTTTAGCTGACCCCATTTTGAGTAAAAGGTTTCACATCAGACTTTCTAAGTCCCTTCTAATCTGAATGATCTTATGATCTTAAAACTCTCTGCCTGCTCCACCACACACAGATTTTTAAGAACTGAACCATTTGGAGCAGATGAACTCATTCAGATGCAAACCACACCATCCCCTTGCATCACCTCTAAATTGTGTTAGAAATCAGTCAGCTTATCATCATCATCAGTGCCCATCTATTTGCAGTTTCTGTGACTAGAGATCTCATCAAGTAATTCTGTTATCTGACACTTGTTTATAAACCTTTCTACAGCATTTACAAATGCTGTGCAAACAGTGTACTAATGATAATGAATCAAGGCTCCTGGAACATCCAGACCACATCCTGCAGCCACCCATTCCCTGCAAGGCTTGGAGAGGCTCTATCCCATTCCTTTAGCTGTTTTAATTCTGTGTCTATATGAATTGCCTGTGATACTGAGGGGCCTGTTTGCACTCCAGCACGGTATCATTAGGCTTTACTGTCATTACCTACCTAAAAGTTTTGAGGAGCAAGCAGAGCAAATGCAGCAACTCTTCTAGGTACTAATGCTCTTATTCCTGTTAATGTCACACTTGTGAAATCTGTCAATATCAAACAAGCATCTAGTATCTAATGAAGACTTTGGCAAGCTCTCAGCAGTCTTGAGATCAGCCTCTGAAATGCGAGGACGTTCAGCACACAACAATAAATGCACGGGTCCATATGGGTCCTGAGGTCATTAAAGTCCAGCACAAAGTATATGAAGTCACTGCAAAGATTCTAATAAAACTTTACAGGCTTTGGAACAAGCAAACAGAGCAGGAACAGCAGATTGCTATGATTTTGGAGAGTTTTGTGATTTTCCCCTGTTTGGCAAAGCAAAATGTTAAGAATAGGAATCCAGGGAACTACAAAAGTACGGGCTTCAAACTTTTCACTGTCCTATAACACAGTAACATCACACTCTTCAAAGTACTCATTTCTGCAACACCTCTGCAAGGTAAATACAGCACCCCTGTTCTACAGATTCAGAAGTGAGGCACTGGAAAACTAAGTGATATGTTGAAAACCATACAATGAACAGAGAACTGAATCCAGGTCTCCCAAATCCCAGGCCATTATCTAGACCTGGTAGACATGGCTAACATATATTTTCTTGTAAAAATTAAGGTGTTTTCATCCTCAGAACTGGTCTGCAAAGACTTTCTAAAACACTTTATCTTCTCTCAATTTACCAAGATTTCGATTTCTCAACATTTAGACAAACATTTGACTGAAATGTAACACAAAAAGTGTTCAAACTAGATCACTTTTGAACATTGTGAAGTGAAATTACCTTGGAAATTTTTAATTGCATGTGCTTTCCCTACCTTTTTATTTCTATTTTTGTACAAGAATAAACCATTGCTGGTTGAAAAGATGCAAAAACTGGGGTCATGGTGTCTAGAAACTACAGGATTAGACAAGTAAAATCTACCACAACACCTGCTGCTCTTCTAGATGCCCCACACACAGCACTTTTAGTAAGAATTACTGAGTCAAGAGATACCTAATTAGCACTTAGTCTGCATCTGACCTACTGCATCTGACCCAGGTGCAGAAATGAATATGATAGCTGAAGTTTCCGTTTTCTAGCTTTCTGTTTTTAATGAAAAAACTGTTCTTCTGTCAAGCAAGAGTTTAATGGAAGTCTTTTTTTTTTGAGCAGTACCATTGCCAAGTACTCTCAAGGCCCATTAATTCACCCAGTAAGGGCATTTAGCGTGTCCTAAGTGCTCAATACTTTTGTACTTGACCCTCTGGGATCAACATAACATGATACTCAGAGGCAGAAAAGTAGTTCCAAGTAGCACAAAACCTAAAAGTGTTGGTGCACATTCGCTGGCAGATTTAACTGGGATGGATGAAGCATTCAGCAGCTGTCGCCTCCGTCCCTCTTTTGGAAGCCACCATCCCAGGGAGGCTTTAGCACAAGTATCCCCTCTTGAGTCAGTAGAGTACAGCCTGAAGTCAGCAGCAGCCCACAGGAGGACAGGACAGCAGGCCCTCAGCTCCCTGGCCAGGGTGCAGGCACACATCACATCCCACCAGCACATGGCAAGGCACAGGGTGGGGAGGGAGGGGAGCTGGGAGCCGTTTCTCCTTCAGCTGCCTCTGACTGAACTCTCACCAAGCATGAGTCAACAGCCAAAGCCGGTTAGAGGGCTGCCAGCATACAGCTCTGCTGGTTTATAAAAAGGAATGACCCTATAAAAATAGTTAGGGTTCAAACCTTCAGCATGCACATCTGCTCTTTGAGACAGACTCTAAGGTCACTTTGAATCACAAAGTGAAATACATGGCTAGTGAAATCCAAAAAAAATGACTGCCTTTCCCCTTGAGTCTGAACTTTTATCTGCTCATCTGAACATTTTGCAAAAAAAAACAACAGAAAACCTATTACAAAGATTGCTGGTGCATGAAATGATTGAGAAATATTTGCAGTTTGAAAGCAGTTTCACTTCCTGCCTGATACCACAATGAAGCTTTTTAATAAAGTTAACATCGCTGTTATTTGTTTTACACTTATGTCCTTATTTTGTCTGTTTTATATTTCTTGAATACTTCTGTTGAAGAAAAAAAACACATCTCCTAAAGGCAGAAGTTCCTGAGTTTTCATAGTAAGTCACACTGCTGATAATGTAATAATGTTTCTAATAATAATGCTTTATGCTTACACTGTAGAGCAGCTTTCATCCAAATACTTCAATGCATCCTACCAATTTTAGCTAAGCCACCTAAATATAAGCATACCATTTAACAGCTGGGCAGCTTGAAAGATTTTGTGACCCTCCTTCCACAAGCATACAGGCTGAAGAAGTATGTTATGGAGTCCTGAGTTAAAATACTTCAGGAACCATTAAACTATACTGCCTGTGCAACACCTATTCACAGCAGTTAAGCTCCAGAGCTGATAGAATACTAATTAAATTAATTTTGCAAACGCTTGTGTGCTGATATTTGTAAGGTTGTGTTCCAATATGCAGACAAGCTGTTAGATAGTCATAAAATGTATTTGAGTCGTGAAAGTAATGAATTTCAGCATGAATAACTATGTAAAGACAGTCCTACGGAATAGAAAACATAACAAAAAGCTATCATATGTCCCCTACTATTATTTTTGGTTACTTAAAATGTTTCAGCTGCCCACTCAAAAAGCCACGTGAGCACTATCGTAATCTTGCAGGCTCTGTCTCTTTCTAGAAACTGCTTGCACAGTGTCCAGAATAAAAAAGCTAAATTTGTTCATTGCATTTTTATCCAATACAGTTAAATACAAACCCAAATAACATCCTGACCCACAAAGGAATTGCTACAGGGATGGCTGGCCAATTGTGCTTGCTTTTAGCTCCAAAGGAGGCTCTCTGGTTTCTTTAACAGCCTCTTTCCAGGTGGTGTAATTGGCAGCATGGCCATTACCCACTAAAATCACACAGCCAAACTGGTAACATAGTGATAACCCAGCCCATGCTCTGCACTGCCTCAAAGGTCATATTTCTTGCATCTTTTTCTGAAGCCATCTGGGGGCACCTGTTGGCTGTTGGACTTGCTGGACTCTGGGCCACTTTTGCAGGATGATGGACATTCTTATGTAACTAAATAATGTGATACATATATATCAAAAATCTTTCCTTTTAACAATTTTCTTCCTATATGGAGAGTTAGACAAGCATATTTAAACATTCATAGGGCTAAATGAGTTGCAAGACCCACACCAAAATATGATTATGTTTAGTGACAAATGCGGGAAATATGCAGTAAGATAGGGTGTGAAGGGCAGGAAGCAAAGATGCTATCTGGGTGATTCATGTGTGTCTTTGTCTTCCAATCAAAAAATTTATTGCCCAGGGACAATCCCAGAGTGAGCTGGTGTGAAACCATCATAATATGTATATTCCTTCTGCCTAGGTAGACTTGTGTATGTTAGATCCTTCCAGTGCAGCACACTGGAGGGTTTATGGACCAGGACCTGAAACAACTGGAAATAGCAGAGATCCTAGAGAAAAGCTTTTTTCTGATGTGAAGACTTTTCCTTCCTCTTCAGGGAGTCCTGACAGCAGTCTGAGGCTATCACTGTTCTCTGTCTCAGCTTGCACATTGCCCACTGCCCACCATGACACAGGGACGGGCTGATGGCCAGCAGACACACAGGATGTGCAGCACGTGTTTCCAGGTGGGCAGTGTCACCATGGGACCTGCAGAATCTCCAGTGCTTTAAAATTTTGCTTTTAGCCTTCCTTCTTTCTTTAAGCATATGATTTCTTTTTTGTTTTCTGATCTTGGCTATGCACTCAAACACACAGAGATCATCAAGGCACCAGGGCAGGGCTGGGCTGGCAGTGTCCCTCTGCGCATGCAGACTTGTGCACACATACACCTGGCAGGATGACCACATTTCAAGCAAGACACCAACAGTGGACAATAATTGAAGTGCAATATATGAAAGGAAACATGGAAATTTGAGGACAACTTTTCCCAGTTTCAGCAGGAGAAACAGGGTTAACTTATAACAAGGAACAAGGTATTATAATGATGGAATTATCACTGTACACTTTTTTTCCTGGTAATTCCCAGAATTTCCACTATCTGTGTGAAGATATCTCCTATACCCTATATCCTTGCATTCCAACCTACTAACCTTACTCTTTCCCAATACCTTCATATCCACCACTCCAGCTTCTTATGGCTATAAAAACTCCATACAGACCTACATACCTGGATCATACAGAACATACATATCTATATTCATTTGGGGGCATATAAAGAATATTTAGGCAACAATCCAATTCTCTGAACCTCCTGTGTTCTTCAAATTCTCTTCTCTGCATTGCCCAAGATTGAGGACAAAACCTGGTATCTCCTTTTAAAAACAGATAAAGTCACAAACTGCAGTGTTAAGAGTCCTGGGAATTGCATCTCTCCATACCTATTTTCCACAAGACCTGAGCACTTGTCAGTCAGGGTACTAGCTTGGTCAGGCTATTTGTTCATCTTGTTTGGCTAACATATAAAATATATATGCATCTATCATATGAAGAATGGATGTTACTATGTTGATGGGCACTGTATATTACAGGTTGCACAATAAAACAAAACAATGACCTGTGTTATAGGAATAACAATTGGTAAACATGCTGTCTCCCTTTTTATGCAGCATTTCAGATTTTGTCTGGATTTTACTGTACTGCAAGCTACATTTGCTTTGTGTTAGGTTACTCTTCTCTTTTATTCTCCTTTCAAATCAATGGAGATTTGTTCTACAGTTACCAATTTTTTTTCTTTTCTTATATACTGCTCCACTATCCACATAAATGCAGCAAGATCAACCAGCCAAGTGCAACTAAAGCAATCTTGGAAATAACAGGAATAAAGTAATATATCCCTTAACCCTTCCTTCAGTACACAAACAAAAAGTTGCTAAACAGTACAAGGCAGCCAACATGAAAATCTCCAGCATTGTTCTCTTCTTGATCCTGATTTAAAAGGCAAAAAAATTGGAAAATACAGGGGAGGAAAAAAAAGGCATAGACAAGTACAGTTATAAGGACAAAAACAATATCTCATGTAGGGCATTGTATCAAATTTCCAAAGCTTTTTCTGATGTATACCAAATACTTTCTCATTGATTCAACTAACAGAGGATATAGCAGTCTATTCATCCAGTTAGCATAGCTGCAAGTTGTATGTGAGTACACAGACACATATTAAACACATTTTGGAAACAAAAAGTAGGTTTTAGTACATCACTCCTCTCAACATGGCTGTAGCAATACTGCCAATTGTGCTGCAGTTTAATATAGATTTCCTATGGAAATTAATTCCACATGCTGAAGGCTTACTGGTTAATGCCGATGAGTCACTCATTTATCTGTTTTGCATTTGTTGACTGTCAATGTTATAGAATAACCCCCACCTTCTCTTGTTATGAGACAGTGAATAGTAGCTCCTCATGTTTCCTCTGTTCAGTAGTTTCCAATAATTGTCTTATGCTTCTCAAGGAAATTTTACAGTGTACTGTATGTCTTTTCATACAGGCCTCCTACCTAAGATCTTTACACTCTTATTTAGTCTATTTTGTTTCATATGAAGTTTGTGAGGCAATCAAATATTCATAGTATAATTAGTAAGCTCCTAAATTGTAGAGTATATTGTTAATATTTTCCTTATCAGTCTGTTTCCTTGCAGATAAAAAACAGTTGTTAGGTGTAGACATGTAAACATCATAGCTAAAATGAGAGTGGATGTTGTGTATTTGCTTTCTCCATGTGATCTCATGTAATTGTGTAGGGCTGACTGAGCATGTTGAGGGTATAGTTCAGTTTGAGATGGAGTTTTGCAAGGAAAGCATTGTTAACCAAAGTTGGATCCTCTTACTCTGGTTTTTATTCTACTCTATTCTACTTCAGCAAGATTTCACCTGGGAGATTTGCAGCTCAGAAACAGCCTGAAGTCATTGTCTCACATTAAGGAAGCATTATCTAGGGAGACCAATTTCCCTTCTGTGTTATCAGTGCTCTTCGTGTAAGTGATAATTATAGGTCAGGGCCTGATTCTCAGCTTACCACAAACTCATGAAACTATTAATGTCCACTGAGTTTCTCCCAATACAATAGAGATTTCCAAACCCTGCAATCAGTTAAGATAAATATTACAATTTTGTAAATGACCTTCTGAGGATCCTGGTGACCATATGTTTGAATCCCAACATGCATACTGGACATAAACAGCACATTATTTCCAAACAAATTATGAAACTGGTTTTGTTAAAAGCAGCATTTGGTAAAAAGTCCTTTAGTGAATGAATTCCTGCACTTAACAGAAAGCAAGAAAACAATTGTTTCCTGTAATTGGACAGTTTGATTAGAGGCAGGTGGTGCCGAGCTGAGAAAACTGGAGCCATGAAGCCAATTTTAACATCAAGTACGCTTCCTTTTCTTTAGGATCCAGAAGCATAACATGCAAATTGCTTCCCAAAAAAATAAAATCAGTTTCTATTTATTATCCCTTCTGGTACTCTATCCATAGTAGAAGTCTGCAACTTGGAAAGAGTTACACACTTGATGCTCATCATATGCAATGATACAGGTATAGAAAGGACAGAGACTTAAGAGGGAAAAAAAAGAAGAAAAAGTAAAATGAAAAAGGGTTTAAAATTTCCTTGAAAGGGTGGGCAAGATGTGGTGTTGTGGCAAGGACCTTTTCTTGTAAACCCCAATTCAAACAACACACCCTCACTAATTATCAACTGTAGCTTTATTACTTTTATTACCAGTAGTCTGAGGAGTCTGATGCTGTGATGAACCACGGTTCTGGGCAGCATACAAAGAAGCTGCAGCAGAATTATATTTAATTTGTCTCTTGTTGAAATTTCAGTGTGTATCAATCTCAATTACCACACAAGTAAATACAACAACCAGGTCTACTCACCCAGCCTCAGCCCACATTAAGCCAGACACCATATCTACTCAAGAAGAAACTGAAGTCCCATGCCATGGGATGGGAAAGAGGTTGACCATTTTATATACAGCTGATGTTAAAGAACACAGACTTCTGAACATTGAACTGAGATAGAATTAATTTTCTTCTTCATAGCCCACTCCATACCGATCATTCACAAGAGTATGGCTTAAACAACTGAAGGATAAAAGCCCCAGGGACAAATTTGCTGCTGGTGTAGGCCAACATATAACTTTGATCAGTATGACAGCACACCAGGAACTGCCAGCACCACCAACGTCTCTGGAAGCTGACTCCTTGTGTGCTGAGGTGGGAGATGCTCATCACTCCCATTCTGACACGGTGCAGAGGACGTGACCTCATCCCACCCACTCCGACCGAGAGCCCGCTGCACATCTTGTCAGCGGCGAGAACAGGAAGAGCGCGCCGCGCTGGGCCCACTGCGTGGGAGGAGGAAGCCGCCTTGGTTAGTGTCACCCAGCGCGACTGCGAGCGCTGCACACTCCCACTCCAACCACCTGCATCCTACCAGCAAGCTGCACCTCTCATCTGGACTGAGACACTGTGTGAGCACAAATTTACCACCCTATGCTGCCGGGAAGGGGGAGGCCTGTGCAAATGGTGGCACTAAACCACTAAGCGTGGTGAGCAATGTGGTGGCAGGAAGGAGCTTCTCAAGTGCAAGGCAACACTTGAAGGGCCACTCCCAGGCTTGTGAGCCTTCCCTGTCACCCTGCTCACAGCTGGGCTCAATTCCCCGGCCTAGCCATGAGTGTGGGAGTGCCTTTGGGCAAAGCTTCCTCCAGAAGCACGGTCTAGTGAGGTACATTAGTGAAATGCACAGAGATCGGGTCTGAAGCATCAGCAGTGTGATCACAGCGAGGGCTGACACCTGTGCAGAATACAGGTGGATGGCTTAAAACATGTGACAGGGTAGAACAAACCAGCCCAGCTGGTGCTGGAATGAGAGACATGTAACACACATGGATATGTTGGTACTATTACAACAGCAATATTTTCACAAGGAAGATAAGTACTGAACAATATCTTTACTGTACCAGGCACACACTTAGCTTCAGTCAGCATCAGCCATGCATGACCTCTTCTCCATCTATTCTTTCCCTCAACAAGGTATTTATTGCAGGCATATTTGCAGGGCAAGTGACTTTCTGCATCAGTACTTGCACCTCTTAAATGAGAATAACATGCTATATAATATACTCCAAATATTTACAAGTTAGACTTAGAAACAATGTAAGAGTAAGGGACAGCAGAAATTCCAAGTGGTTGCTTAATGCCAGAAAAAATGCTCTTTGCTAAAGAAAATCACTAATTATGAGAAACAGAAGTGAAGCTATATGAAATCTAGGAATGTCTTCATGTCTCTAACACACTTCATTGGTCAGTGCTAGTAATTTGCTAGTTCCAGCTCAATATATCATCTGTCTTTTTCTTAGTTGTTCCAAAATTGTCCTTACTTTGCCATTAACTCTTCCAGAGCAGTGCTACCAGGATCCAGAAAGATGACTGTCAAGCCCAGCATTGGTTCAGTAGTGACCAGACAAAAGGACTTGATATAATAGGAAGAGTCATCACACACAAGATGGGAAATTAAGCACTTTCTGAGCAACTTCTGGAGCTCAAGCCTTCCTTGGCAAGTCTCTAAGACACCCACTAAGATGAGAGGAAAAGGAGCTGTTCTGAACATAACACTCTGGATGCTGGTCTGGAAGAGGCTCCCTGAAACTAGAAACCTGCTTCTCAGCAGTGAATAAGCTTGATCATCCTGTGTTACATTTATAATATTCACTTACTCCATAAGATTTGTAAATTTAATTTTAAGCCCAATATCAATCCACCAAAAGTCTTTCCATTTCCTCTGGGAAGTCAAAACAAAAAAAAAATCTCTTTGGTAGAGACAGTATTTCTCAGGCAATCATGCTGACTGAGGATAATCAAATCACACTATTTAAGCTCTCTCACCTTACTCCTCTTCAGGTTTTCCAGCCTCCTCCACATGGATATTTCCTCTTTTCATACTACAGTATTTACCTGAATGATGCAAAAGCACAGGGATATACTGGACAAAAATGGAATAAAGTCAACACAGATTTTAAAGATGTTTGGGCATTAAGCTCCCTTGGCATTAGGAACAGGACATCTCACAAAATCGGGTTGTTAAGAGAGGGACTGGAACAAAACTGCATTGGTCTGTGCAGCTGGAGTTGGTGGTCATGTTTGAAAACAGTCTTTTATCACCAAAGAGGAGAGAAAGCAGGCACAAATCAGCTAGACATAACATCAACAGCTATGCAAGGGAGGAGGAATTCCTGTCCTTATTTTGTTAAATCTCCAGCAATTCCAGTCTAACTAGGCCTAGTCGAGGAGCAGCTGCTACTGAGAAATGCAGTCTCCTCCCTAACCTGCTATTGTCCTCTTCAGGCACAAGACACCTCTCTCAGTTCGTCCTGTTGCAACAAATATTCTACAACACACACACTAATAACAGCACAAAGATTCTACTAAAACAAGCCCTCCAAGAAACACTGGCTCTCCTGGGAGGAGAAGCTGAGAGAGCAAAGACACTATGGCTGTTTTTACTGAAGGTGCTCAGATACTCCAGCAATGAGTGTGATGCAGAAACAGAAATTAAATAGAAACCACCCAGCTGATAAGACTCTGATCTACTTGGATTCTCTCTTGGTCATCACACATTTCACACTCTTGCTAGTCCTCCAGCACCTCCCCGTTTTCTCATGTTTTCCCAATTGCCTCAGAATTCAGAGAAATTGGTTACCTAGGCATGGGTTGTATCGACCTTGAGAAATTGAGTTTCCAGGCATTTCGATTTCATGATCACCTGTGCAGGTCTGATCCTGATCTTCTCTAGTAATTCTCTTTTCTCCCTTGGGAAATTTCTGCCATCTGTTCCCTTATTCTTCCCTGAAAATGGAGGCAAAAATATAGCTTTTAGCAACACCCTCAGTAAATGCATTCACTTTCTCTCATAGGCCATATCGTCTCTTTCAGTAGCCTGTTACTCAAAATGCACTGCAAGCAAATACATTTAATTGTATTTTAAAGTGAGCAAAGGTTTCAATTACCAGTTTCATTCTTGCCCAGTGCATATATTTATTTCAAACACTTATGCATGTTTCCTTTCATTCACCATCTGTCTTATTTTATTTCCATTCATTCTTTCTGTTATGCATTGTCATCTAATGTAGAGTATTATAATGGAAGTCAGGTCTTCTAATTCAACTGCTTATCCCTCAAACTCATGGTGTGACCCTGTGTGTGTCATTAAGCCTTAATAAGCCTCATTTCCTACCTTTAAAAAGGATATTGCCTGTTTGAACCATTACATTAAAATTGTTTCATTTAATCAGAGTAGCAACACTTTATAAATGTTAGGTACTATTTCCATTTCATGCCAATCATGCCACCCACATTAATAAACTCCTTTGTGTTTACTTCTGGGCTCACACATATGTCAGAATCTACTCTCAGGCTCTGGGTCCACAATAAACAGGAAAAATTCACTTTGTAGAGATCTGTCTTGCTTCTGAACAATTTTCCCTTTCCAAAAGCTTTCCTCCAAAAATTATCCTTCATAAAAACATGCAGAGAAAACCAGTTAAAAAGAAACTGATTTTTTGAGCTGAACAACAGATAATGTAACTAATTTAGTCACCTATTCTGTTGATTGCTCTCTTTTTTTAGTAAGAGTATCTGAATGTACAGGTCCACCCAAAGCATTTTTTAATACATTGCAATCAACACCAAAATGAGAACGGGAGTCTAGGAAAGATAATTTAGGGATGGACCCCATCTATTATTTGTGGCTCAGAGAGGTGCAGAAAGTCTGTAACACTCAATGTTAATGAATTGAAAATTCACACAATGTGTTTTGCTTTGGTTTGTTTGGGGTTTTGTTCAAGTTTGGTTTTCTAACTCCAGTATGATATAACTCTAAACTGTTGGCAGAGATAGGTTACTCTTTAGTTTTGAAGTGTCTCATTTAATATTTAGCTCCACAAATTCTAGTTTCTTTAGCAAAGCAAAAATATCTTTCCTACTCAGAGTAACTCAGCAAAACCTCATTTGGTTACTGCCACTGGAAACTTTGCAGTCACAAGTCCAGGTGGCCTTTGTGCTTCAGGCAATACTTTGCTAACACCTTTTACACTTCAAGCCCCTGCTACATTCCTGACATGCTCAAAACTCCTCTAAACATCTTTTGCACATTAGAACATTCAAGAAATACAGAATCAGACCCAAGGACAGCAGAGCATGTGTTGTACAGTTTACTGGGGTAGAAACATCTTAATTATCATTTGTCCTTGCTTGTAGGAGGTTATGTCAGCTCTTCAGGTCTGGTTGCTCTAGCAGAGAACTGCCTATCAGTTGCTTTCTATTATAATGTCAGATAGTGTCTGCTCTGGGCACCTTCAGTAACACACATGGGTGGGAGACAGTTTATAAGTGGAAGAGTTTGGGGATTTTTGTTATTCCTTTGAAATAGGAAGCTTGATCAACGGCTTGACCCTAGCCACTGAAAAGACTGGAGCAGAGTTGAGTGCCTATTTCATGACTGATATTTCTCTCCTCTGACCAGATAAAAAAGAATAGGGAGAAAACACAGTCATGACACTTTACCTCAGTAAATCTGTAAGGCAAAATGACTCACATTTGGGCATTTAATGCTCCATAGCAGGAGCAATCCAGGAAACTTTAAAGCTCTGAAAACCGCAACATTTTCTCTAAGATGCACTTCACCTCCTTTTTTTTTTTTAGTGATTCCTGACAAGTTGTTATAAAGCTCACAGCTACCATATATACCTCTGTAAGAATGCAGCTACTTTTCTGTCCTGGACCCTTGGATATTTCCCCTCAGCCAACATTCATGAGTTTTTTCCAGGATTTTGTTTTCTAAAATTATCCTTCTTCCTACAACATCAAAGCTATCTATGTTTTAGGTCACCTGGTGTCTCAAGGGCTCACCACTAGTTTCTTCCTATCTGATTCTCTAAACCTCCTGCAGAGATCTCTGCCCACTAACCACTATTAAAGAGCAAGTAGGGGCTGCAGAAGATCTGACACCTCAGCAACTATTTTGTTTGTTCTCAAAGTCTGAGTGACTACTATCTTTCATTCATCACCCAAAGACAACTATACACATTTACCAGCCAAAAGAGCACTGCTACATAAATACACGTGCTAGCATTACACAGATTGTTACATCTATTCTAGATGGATACCATTTCCCTGCTGTCTTCTGCAAGTCTTTCTTTGACTTCAGGCCTTAATTTTTCCTTCTTCCCTACACGAGGATATTTCTCCCTGTGCTCTATTTTCACAACAGTACAGCACTTCCCAAGAGGTTATGGATTTATTTGGCAACATCAGGCTCTTCTACTCCATCTTTCCCACGAGTTCCTTACACCTAGAGCTCAGTCATCAGCCTGCTGCAACTTTCACTCCTCCCATATATCTGCTTGAGAAGTGCTGAGTAGCATAACTTGCTCAAACTTCTCACTTTTGCAGTCACCCAGCTTTGGAGGCCTCATCCCATGGCACATCTCCCTGCAGTGAAATACTCACTTCTTTAGACTCCCACGTGGCAGACTCATCCCCCAGGAAAAAAAAAAAAAAAAAAAAGGGCTTGTTTCACCTACAGACCTTACAGGCTCAACTGATCCCCTGGTAGAGGAAGACATGTAGAATATGTATTGCTGCCATAAATTGTAGGTAGTTAAAAGTAAAAGAACCCCATGGAGATATCTGAAATCTAATCTCAGACAGGCAGCAATCTAAAATAAACTACAGCTGGTGTTTCAGCTTTGATTCTGCTGCCACCAAAGGCAAATGGCACAATTCCCATTGATTCCAATTAAATCATACTAGGTCCTCTTCTTACTCATCTTTCTTTTTTTGATGCCTCTATCTGATTTTTAGTTGTAAATTTCCCTGCAATACTGTTCTCAGGACCATAAAAATTTCTGAGAAATCCATACAAGTGCAAATCTTGGTAATATTTTTTTAATAAGAAAATAGGGAAGATTTTTTTTAATTAATGGCATGAAAGGAAAAGCAGCATGGTTTTGTGCTAATGGTTTAGTTGGTTTCACTGGTTAGGGCTAGAATCTGTCCTAAGAGCCAACCTTCTCTGCATCTCTACACTTCAGAAAAAAGCACTCTCTTATGACAGTGAATACATAAATGCAAGAATGCAACTTTTAACCCTTTTGCAGCTGGTCTTTAACCCCTTTTGCATCTAGCTTGCATGACCTTGGTATGCCTTATCTGCCAAAGCAGAAGATGCATACACTTGTTTTTAGGCTGCACTCACACACCTGTATGGAGGAAGCTGCAGTGCTGTGCAACATCCCTGCAGTGGTGCTGCCATTCTTGTGGGAGTTGCATTGCCCCAAGTTATGCAGCTTTTTGCTTCTCTCACTGTTCTTACAAGGACAGCCAGAGGGTCTCTTGGTTTCCACTTCAATGGTGACACAGAGCATGACACTGAATCTATGCTGTGGGCAGTTCAGCTGCAGCTGTTTTCAGACACTTGCCGGCAAAGTTTCAGGGTTGTCAGCTCCCGCATTTTACTGGGTTCCTTGTCCTCTTTCCTGGAGGCCTGCCCTTGAAACTCTGGCCTTCATGGTTGCAGAGAAAAGCCTGAAAAAATAATCTTACATTATTTTTAAGTGTGACTCATGACTTTTTTGCCATGAAGGGCACATACGATTGCCTCCTTTCAACTTCCCTTTGTCTCTTTGCATGCAGCCGCACCTGCAGATGTTCAGGGAGGAGTGCCTGCACTCATCCACCCTAAAAGCAGCTTCTGTGTATGCAAAAGTCAGCACCCGCTTGCACAGGTGTCACTATTCCCAACGGGCGGGTGCAGAGGTTCTGCTTGATGGGGCTACATGTGTATAAGCAGCTGCCCCTTTGAGCAAACCAGCCTCTGAATCACATTTTAGCAAAGTAGCACAGCTTTTTCCATGTGCTCCATCCACAGAACATTTCTTAAAGTACTTTCACAGTGTTAGATATATAGATATTTATCTCAGACTTTTTTTTTCCACTTTCACTATCTGACCCTCACAGTTATTTCACACAAAGCCCAGAGCTCAGTTAGATGTTTCAAAAGGCTGCTGTTCAGAGTGCTCAGCTCACAGAGGAAGAGCCAGCCCAAACCAACACCAGGGCACAAGGGATTAGAAGTGACCATCATCATTACCACCAGTCCTTCTCAGCTTCCTCCAGGGCCTGGGGGATGCACGGCCCTGGTACCATAACCAGTGTGGCTGGGATGCTGGCAGGCCAGTCAAGGAACAAGACACTCTGCCCTGTGCCCCCTCCCAAAAGAATGTTCCCTCCTGACTTTACAGCAAGCCAGGGTCATATAGCAACACAAAACCAAAAACCTTTATAAGTTCATCTTAAAACAGATTTTAAAAATATATACCAACAAAAATATCACAGACGTCTGTCATTTTGCCTCAAAGAAAGCAAAAGAGGTTTGATCCTTCTCCAAACCAAAAGGCCAGAGCCTTGATCCCCCAGCAGAATCCCATCCTGGGACTCTGCAGGCAGAAGACCTTCTGCAAGCTGGCAACAAGTTTTCTATATCAGGCAGATCACCAAAGAACCTTGCTGCTTTCAGACCACTACGGAGGGAGCCCAGACCCTCATTTCTCTTTAAATTCCCTGGATCATTTAATGAAGAAACGACACTAGGTGACGACACTGACATGATGACAGCCCCAAGGGAATCTGCCCAGAATTGGCTTCAGACAACTTCAGCACAAAGCTGCCCAAAGAAATCTTCTCTCCAGATACCTTTAATAACAACGCCTATGACTCAGAGAGCACTTAGCAGTGAGTGTGGAAGGTAGCTGAGCATCATTACCCTGTTCAGATGGGGAAAACCAGACTCACTGGGCTAAATGATTTGCCTGCAGCCCCACAGCACCTGGCAAACCTCAGAGCAGGAACTAGGGCTAGGGCCATGGTGTGCTAATTCATGGCACAGAGCCAGCACATCCCACCTGCCTCAGAGGGGTCACAGTCCACTTGCTTCTCTGCATGCATGAGGTGAGTGTGACCCCACAAATTCTCTTCCTTGGAGACAGGATGAAATATAAATTTAACTGCCTATTCTTGCCATTAAATATGTTCCACCAGCCTAGCCCTACCATATCAATATGGAATACATGAATATAATGCAAAATAGAATGTTAAAAAATAAAGTGTAAGTGGCTGAATTCAGTAATGCCAATAGTTGCATTCAATAAAGTAACATGCTTGTGATTATGGAATTTTGCGAGACACATTCTGAAGATAACATCTTATTTGTACAATGAATGGTTAGGCTAATCAGTGCAAGGGTTTAAATAGTCTTAAGTACATTAGCATAATCACTCATGAAGCACATGTAGTTTATAAATGAATTAACAGCTACAAATTAAAGAATAAGCGTCTGCTTTTTAAAGCATCTGCCTTTTTCCTTTAAGGAGAAAAAACCTAAAGTTGGGCATTCTGATTTTCAAATGCTCTCAGACTGTGCAGTGTGGAAATGCCTACTTGCACCCTCCATTCCTCAACAAGCTCAGCCCCCCAGGAAGATCCAGGGGCAGCTCAGAGGAGGTAGGACTCTGTGCATTGGATGAAGCTTTGCGGACCCCAGGAACTCTCATCAGTTCTAACTCGTTCCAGTTCAAGATTTTTTTATGCTGTGTTGGGGTTAAACTGTTTTAGGTTTCTAAAGTGCTTGTGCCTTTCCAGACTTTAGTAAAAGGTGCATTTTTATTAATAGGATGATTTTTACAGACCTATTGAGTCTTCTAAAGTGAGCAGGATGCATGATTCCCACTCTGTTCTCCCTCATTCCCACACCTCTTTTGCATGTATTAAGCAAGGGAGGATGATGACTTCTTTACTTCTTCCTGAGGTCAAACATACCTCAGCCAACCATTTCCCTCAGAGATGAGGAAGAAAAGTGCCTATATGGCTGCTGTGCCTATACTTCTTAAGCCTATACTGAAGAAACCCCAGCTGGAAAGACCCTCTCCAGCCCCATATCACAGCCTCCACTGAACATACAAAGATGCACACATGATGGAGGTAAAGATGTTCCCTTTTCCTGGTATAGATACTGAAGGGGTAGGATTCTTACAAAAAGTGACATTGGAAGGGGAATAAGAAATGGCCACTGAGAATGAGAGACACAAAATAGGAATGAGGAGACAGAACCAGAGCAAGGCTCTTCTCGACAGAACTGGTAGTGAAACGTAGGAGTTTGTTGCCAAAGGACACTGTAAATAGTGCATGGTTTCAAGATGCAGTTATACAAATGAACAAGACAGATATCCATTTGGGTACTAGACATAGATTTCATTGGCTTAGGAAGGCAGGAAACTGATAAGGAAATATTCTTGCTTTATACCTTATATACAAGGAAATATTCCTGCTGTATACCTTTCTCTAAGCATCAGATTGACCATTGTCAAAAGACAATGCCAGACCAGCCATTTTATGTTCTTGGTTTTTTTTTTACTTCAGAGTGGCATAGGTGGAAAATGAGAACTGCATTTTCCAAAAGACAAAGCACACGGTAAAATTTTACCCCAAGGAGACAGGCTTGTCCCTTAACTTTCTTGCACAAGATCACTTGAACAAGATCATTCACCTCCTTCCTTAGCACCCACCCCACCCACAAAACACAGCAGCAGTGGGTGTGTTGGGGCTGTGGTAAACACCTCTTGCCCCCTCACTGTCCACCCCAGCCTGCAGACAGCCCTGATGAAGGACACCAACAGTCTCACGAATCCTTCTCATGCTGCAGTTTCATTGTGAGCAATTGTCAACTATTTGTGGGTAGAGCAAAAATTTAGTAAACATATTTCTCTTTTGGTTATACTACTACTACTACTACTTGTTTTCCCTATGGAGAAAGAAATACTAGTGAAGCATACTTAGCCCTTCACACTCGCCCATTCTTCAAAGGTGAATTTACCTTTTATTTTGGATGGATTTGGTTTGGTTTTTTTTTTTATCTTCCTGACTGTCTGGGAACCACTGCAAGGCGGTAATCAGGAGCCTCGCACTAGAAGTCCAATCTTCTGGCCCAAATCCCTAGTAAATGTACTGCTATTTTCATCTTAGATTAAGGGCAGCCCAGCCACCTCTCACACTAAGAAGTATTAAAAATACTTCCCTCCGTTCTCAGAAAGAGAATAATCTAAACTCTCAAACTAACTGAACTGAAAAAGAAATAAGAAAAAAAAAAGAAGAAAAAAGAGGAAGCTTTAGCATGAAGAGCTATTATTATGTCTTCTCACATTTTGCTGTAGCTAAAAGCATGAGTTGTATATATAACTAATGCACCACCCACCCAAGCAAAAATACTTGCTTGAAAAAGTAAAGGCATGCCTGTCAGAACTCATCCTCTTCCATTCAGTCTCCATTGTATATTTTTGTGCCTGTGACAAATTAGCCCACTACTTCTCAGGTGATTCTGGCATTTCAAATTTGAACACAGGACATGCTCAAGTAAAATCATATAGTAGCTTCACTAGCAGTCTGAACTCACAGGGAGCTGGTACTCCACAAAGCAAAACCGAAATGTGAAGGTAATGGGGTGAAAGTTTGAGGCCTGCCCTCCACTTGCACTCACTCACACGCATTAATGTTTCCATCCTGGCAGCTATAAACACTGTTTACCATCAAACACCTGCAACAGATTTCCAATACTCTCATGCTTGCAGTCTAGGTTGCATGTAATCTGTTTTGTACGCTAGTACACAGCAGAAACCTGAGACTGCCCTGGAGGGTTATGGTTTGTAGGTGGAGCTGCCTGGTCACATCTTTCTTAGTACTCTCATTTCTGTCTTTCTCCTTCAAAATTCTAAATGCCCTTCTCAGTGTCAGGACTGACTGAAATTCTTTTTTTCATTAAGCATAGCTAACATCTACATCAGCCTAAGCTGTAATCATTTTCTGGTTACACAGGCAGACTTTCCAGCCAGTGAATAGGAACACAGAAAGATACACCTGAGACACCTCTCAGTCAGTTAAACAGTGTCTTTGCACAAGCATCTTGCAATTTTAGCTCTAGAACCAGGCTTACAAAGATAGAGAAGAAACCAAAGAGATTTTACTTCGTCTCTTCATGAAAAGATGGCACAGTCTGTGACCACCCATGCTTTTGGAAGTCAGTGGTCACAAATTCTTGGAATTTCCTTGAATTGTAAAACAAGGTTGAGAATTTCTAGGCAAGACTCAAAATATTTAGCAACTTTACAGGTGGTTTTACAAGGATATTGCAGTAGATCTTGGACCACTGCTGTATACCATTGCTAATGTTAGGATAAAGAACAGGTCTTCTCACTAGTTCTGCTGCTTTCAGAATCTCAAAACAAGCTCACTGTAGTTGGCTCAGATCCTAACTTTCACACAAAAGGAAATTATTATCCTGTAACATAATGTGCAGGAAAAACCCTAATGCCATGCATTTTTCCTGGACCAGGTGACCTCCCCAGCTGTCATATGCTTCTCCATCATGCCCTTATGATGCACCCTAATTCCTCCTTAACAACCCATGACAGAAACCCGGGTAGAGTGAGATGAGAGCATAATTTCCGTAATTTCTCAGGTAACTGTTCCTCCAGTATATCTGACATATAGGGCAATGTTGCCTGGGCTCCAAGGGAGAGTGTTAATAAATATCTAGGCTGAGTTAGCAAAGGTGGAGAATTTGGGAGCAAGATGCACCAGCAAGCACCATTATGTACATATTTTGCAACTTGTAGCTGAGGTCAGCATTAACACGTAGACATAAATAACTGCTAGCACGCAAGAACATAATAAGACATTCCAGAAGATCTCTTCTAAGATGAAGTATTTGAGTCGGCTCCCTAAGCACTGCAAGGTAAATTGCATTCAGGTATTTATGAAGTTCATGAAGTTCAAAGTCATTCCAAGGCTTTGCTGGGTCACAAGTGATGGATGTGATGATACAGCAGAATGAAATCCTGATGCAAGGCTTGTGCACTGATTTGATCTGAAACCACAGACACCACTCTGCTCAACATGGAAGAAATCCCTGGGATTATTCTCTGAGTACAGTTTTGCCATACAGAATTTATATTTCCTAGGCTTGGAGCGCACAGGAAGGCCCATGTACTACTGAAAAGTGGGGTATAGTTTTCCCATACTGATTTTTCTGTTTGTTAGAAGTTTAGGGCTTTTAAATCATGCTAATGCGTCTAGAGATTGCAATGGGAGTGTGTTTGAGAAATCCAAAAATAAAATAATGTAATGCAGCCAAATACTTAATTACCAACATGTGCATCTGTTGTCAAACCATACGCTAAGTGAGTGGCACTGCTCATTAGTTCTGCTTTCAGGAGCTACCAGGCATTTGTGTCATCACTACCAAGAGTCTTCTGAGTCTGAATCATCCCCGGAAAGGACAGATTCTGTCACTCATGCAGTCGCTGTTAACAAGAATGCTGATGGCGTAGCAGGTGTTTCCTCCACTTCTCGAAACCTGGAAAGGTTCTGGCACAGTTTCCCTCCAATTTTCCCTCTTCAGAAAGGAAAAACAATCTTTCTCTCCTGGCTCACATGAGCAGGCAGGCATGTTCCAATAACTCAGGTATTGGATACAATTGCTCCTATTCACTCTGTTGCCTACAATGCTGTGTGATTATTGTGCTCTGCTGGGTCCTCAGGAAAGAATGCTGGTTTATCCAGTCCAATCCCTTTTCATGCAATAAAACTCTAGCCCAGTGAAACAGAAGGGGGTCTGTGACGCACAGCAGTAAAAAAGGTCCACTTACTATTTAGCTGACCCATTAATTTGGCAGTGGGTTTGAAATGCTCTTCCAAAGTTGCTGACTGATAAGTCCTTTCAAACCTTTAAGGGCATCTGATATTCTGAAATGGATTTGGAAAACTTTCTGTGCTTTGTCCACATGAAGCAAATGCCAGCTGGGATCTAAAGAAAAGAGCAGAGTGTTACTACCAGGAAAACAACGCACAAGTGCCAAAGAAAGGACAGAAAGGATCTGAGCAATCCCAAATATGGCTTGCAGCTTGATAAGACATTACAGTAAAAGCTCTACAGAACTGGCTGCTCCAGCAGACACTGAATGTACATCCTGGTTAGCTCTTGCAGTGTTGAGGGTCTAGGGCTGCTGGCTCACTCCTTTCTAGGGATTGCCCAGGAATGGGGCTGATCCCCATGGCTCATGCAGTCAGTGTAGCCTCCTGTGGTTTCAGGTAGGCAGTAGAAGGACATTGTTTGCCTCACACCTCACTCTGGCTGCTCTCCTTTGCCAGCTGTCCACCTGTCCTGGTGTGCAAGAGCTGATCCAGCCCACACTGAGGATGCAGCAGAGAATCAAGGAAACATAGCTGGGCTTCATCCCAGGTACAGCTTTGCTAGATTCCAGTTACATCCCAGCCCGGATGCACTCAGTTCTCCCCCTTTCTCTGAACCAGAAAGGCACAACTTAAGTCTCTTCCCTCACTTTTGAAATTACTTCTGGCCTTTTAGACAGGGTTCTTTATAAAGGAAAAATTCAGCCATTAGCCAACACTGAATGTGGCCAAGCCCAGGCTAAGGTAGTGGCATTTGCATGGGCACAGCAATTTGAGGTTGTCCCCAGGTTGCTGCTACAGGGCTGGAGAGGGCAGAAATTCCTTCCTTCCCTGTGCCCCACTTTTCAGTGGAACAAAACAGGCAAACCAAATTCTTCTCTTTGTTTCAAACAGTTGAAGATGGCCCAAGCACTCCTTTCCACTCATAATCAAATACACATTTTCTTTTTAGTACAGTGGCTCCCAAGAGCTAAAGTTCAAGCTGGAACATTGAAAAACACAGCTTAAATCACCAGTAGGACACGTCTGGTGCTGACACTGATGTACCCAGCTTGGAGCTGTTCAGGGCTTGGACAGTACTGGCTCTCTGTGCTCCAGAATTCCCCTCTGCAAGCTTTCCTGTCCCTGCCAGCTGCAGCAACCAACACTGCCTACAGCAAATGTGTCACATATAGGTAGGTCACTAAATATCATGCCCAAATGCAACACAGGACCAGATGCCATTAAGGAAAAAAAAAAAAAAAAAAAAAAAAAAAGAAAAAAATCATGTTGATGTAAGCACTATGCTTTTACTTCCCCAAGTCTGACAGGCCTCCTACACAGCCAGCAGCAAGTAGCTATTTCCCTTATAATATCATCAACTTCCAGTAATGTTCACTTGCCTGTTTTTAATACCCTCTACAGTCCTTCCTACCATCCTGTGATAAATCCCTTCCCCTCTACCATTTCATAACTGTCCAGATCTTTTCCTCTCTCTCTCCACCACATCTGGCTTCTAGACCATCCTCCACTTCTTTCTGTTAGCATTTTCAAAGCTTATCTAGGGCCCAACAGACTTTTTTCCCCCTTCTTGGTAGTGGAGGGAGGAGGAGGGGGGACCTGCTGTTTAGCTGGCTTTGGCAAGCCTGGGCAGCTCTAGCTGAACTCCCCAGCCTTCTGCCAAGAACAGTCTAAATAGGAGCACCAGAAACATCTTTTAATGTCATTTGTATTAATATTTTTGGAATTAGGCAGACTTGAAATTGCTTTAAAAACATTAAAAACAGAGGAAAATGGTTGGCAACCATGTGAAACTCAAACTGTACCACACACAGTACTGTCATAAGAAAGTGACTATAACACAAGCGTCTAAGCCATTTGTATCAAAGGACTATTTTTCCATCACTTTAACTAGCAAAGATGTTCTTAAAACAAGACTTCTCTCAGGTTCTGAACAGAAGAAACCATTCCTGTCTTTGTTCATCCTAAGCAACATACAACAACAGTTAAATGTATGACACGTTCTTGAGAAGAAGACCTCATCCCCTCAAGGTATATCCAAAAGGAAAAAAAGGCAGACAAGGGTGAAAAGGACCTTTGTGCCTTTTGCCTCTCCAGCTCCTTTCCTTAGTCACATATTCTTCATGCCAGAGAAGCAGGGTGAGTCTCAGAAAGGCCCCTGGCTTGCTACCTACTCTCATCATCGGCCCAAACAGTTCCTTAGAATTTCACTCTGTCTGCCTTAACCTTTCTTCTGTGATCATCAGAGATTTCCTCTGTACTTACTGGACCACCAGCTTTAATATCTTACAAGATCAGACAAAGGATCACTCAACCAGCATTTTCAAGGAGAGTTACAGCCAGCCAGATTCCTGGCACCCTCCTTCCTTCTCAATCTTTAGCTTCAGAGGAGTAGAGACAATACTAAGGGATAGACTCAAAAGATCACGTTAGAAAAGCACAGTCAAGGTTTTAGGCTGGTTTTCTGATGTCCAAAGCAAATACAAATTAAGCGATGAAAATTTCAGGTAAAAGGAACTGAAGACACTTCTCATGTAGAAGTGGGGCTAGACAGGGAGAGGGGTTGTTAAGCCTTGGACCTTGGGCACTGCATAGTTCACAACTGAATGCCACCTTCCTCTTCTTCATCCCACACAGAGTGCAGCACAAAGGGTCCAGACAGTGCTGCAAGGATGTCACGTAAGTACCCCCGTGAGACAAAGCAGCTGCCCCCAGTAACAGCAGTCTGCCACTGGCTATCCTCAGCTTGGGTTGGAGTCTCCCACATGATGATCACAATGCCTGAACTTCAGTGTGGATACAGCCAGCAGGTCTACTTGAGGACAGGATCCACAGCAACTTGCAACCACAAGTGAAAAGCCTCCTTACAATAACAAAACATAGGTTTAGAAGCATGAAAGAAAGCAAAATAATCCGTAGGAGTAATCTAGATATATATGCACACTTTAGGAGGGAAAACAGATAAGAATCTTTCAGGTGAATTAGAGGTCATACACTTGCATAGGAATAATGCTTCTTGAGTCTACAATAATTTCATGATTAACATCTGCTTTCATGGCCAAGGAATGCTGGTTTCTATTTTCCATAGCCCAACCCTTGTTCCTAGCTTCTAGACAGGCTTTTGCATTTTACTTCTCTCTGTAAGAGAAATTATATGCTTTCCAATTCAGTTTAGATTTAATAAAAATCTCAGCCTCTTATTTGTCCCCTTAAATTTATTCTCTCGTTTAAAAAAATACAAGGAATTCAAAATTTGCTAGATTTCTGCTAGACTTCTGCTAATCTCTCTCAGTTGCTATTATCAATACGGATAATTCATTTTGTCACAGACAGAAGAGAAGGAGTCTGCATTTCACAATGGTTTAGAAGTCTCCCAAAGATTAAAAGGAACTTGTCAAAGTCTTTAAAATGTTTCTGAAGAGAACTTTTCTGAGGACCTAGCAAGACTAAAAAATTCCCTCTTTTTTTTTTTTTTATCAAGGTGAACACCATTCTCCTAAAGAAAAACAAAAGCTGCCATACAACAAGTGTCATCATTTGAAGGTTGGTTTGGGATAACGCAAAACTTGCCTTTGGCTTCTATGACAAAAGGCAGCCCAGTCCTGGAGATCTGTTAAGTATGTGCCTCATCTACAAGTGTGACTTGATAATCTGCAGTACTGAAAAGCTTTTCTTTCTAGGAAGAGAAGAAGGTTGTACACTGAGACTTCTACTTCATGAGAACTGGGAGAGCTTAAACATGACTGACACAATCTGCACTTTTCCAGAAAGCAATGAGTTTTGTTTGTTTTTTTAAATTTGTTTCTGCCATATGCTAAATGTGACTACCATTTTACATTATTATAATATTTTGAGTTGGTTTGATTTGCTGTACATTGTTGCTTCTGTAAAACAAGCAGGAAATTTGATAAAGTAATTTTATGTCTCCTATTCATTGCTACTACTTTTGCTTGCTGACAAATTAAATTCCAGTCATCTGAGTCAGCCTCTTATTTTAGATCATCATCCCATCTCCGCATTTTGTCAAATAAATATGCTTGTATGCGTAACTACACATAGAAACCTATAAATGATCTACGTGACACTGTCTCACTTTGCAAATTAAAAAAAAATTAGTTTTTCTAGAGTAATTTACTTAGGTTTCACTATCACTTTCCATCCCAATTTTCAAAGCTATATCATTACCAAACTTCTATTGCCTCCTGCATACAGAAGGTATTTTATTAGCTGAGACCCATTTCCTTGCTTTAAAATTATTACAGCCAAAGAGCCTGGCTATGAGTGGGAAGTGGCAGCTCAGAGAATTGCCCTGTGAATGCATCCCCATGATGGTCTGTACCAGCACAAGTGCGTGTGTGTGTGTCTGTGTGTGTTTTGAGGCAGGGCACTGACCCTTTTACTCTTCCCACACTGTCCAGCCAAGCAGTCAGCCCCGAGCTTCCCGCAGCGCCCGAGGCCTGCACGGCTCCCTCTGCTCATTAAGCAGCCGGTGATGGGCCGGGTGATCTGACCCGCTCCAGAAGGCAGCTCAGATCCTGGCAGTGTTGTTCTGAGACAAACAAATAAAACAAAAGTCCAAGCCAAGAATTCCAGGAAGGGCTGAAGGAACAGTGAGATGCGGCCAAGAGTCAGAGGCATATGGGCTACAGCACTAGGCAACCAAAGAGGGCCAGGGCATGGGCCCAAGCACTGGCACAGCATCACCCGTTGCTCAACTCAGTGCTGTCCTTGGCACAGATTTGTTCCAGGCAACCAGCTCTCCCTCACACAATGCCTGGACACTTCCAGCAATAACCGGGGACCATTCCCAATATACAGTTTGGATGGGCCACCTTGTTAGGGTGGGAGAGGAGAAGAATTTATGTTCAAAAGCAGTGACACTCCAGCTGACCTTGTGGCCAGTGAGTAGCTCCCTGGCTATTTTTTTCACTAATGTAGAAGCAATCTCGAATACCACAATTTATTCAGCACAGAGAACTTGCCAGGATGGGAACTGCCTCTTACTAGGCCTGCGCCAACCGCCCCAACACAGCAAACTCAGCTTTTTTCTATTCTTTTGCTCCCTGAGATATTTCTGTAGAGTCTATTTAATCTCCCCTCAGTCTTCATGCATTGTCTGGGCTGATTTTTAATTGACCAGAAAATTACATGACTGCATCTATTAGGCCAAAGCACTATTTCACCTTGATGTGGGCCTCCAACTGAAATTGTACATTACATCTCCAAGCAGCAATCTTCTACCTTACAAAATCCTCCTCCTCTCTCATGGTCATTCTGCCCCCAAATCTAAGCTTCTCCTATTGGATTGAATTCCAAATACGTGAAGTACAAGCTGAGATCAGCAGAGGCAAGTCATAGGAAAGATGAGGATCCTGTTTAAAAGAAAAACAATTTCTGATTAAGGTTATGCTACCTATCAATTTCTATTTTCAAAGAGCATTACAAACATGAAATAATTTTTACAATAGCCAAGGGAGTGAGATATATAAGCATTGTTATGCATCTTTTGCAGGAAAACAGGTGGTAAACAAGAGGACAAAATCATCTGCTAATTTAGGATGTCTTTGGTTTTTTGAGCCCTTCCAATCCAAACAAAACTGAAGTGTCTCACATCAAAAGCCACATGAAAAACATGGCTTTCTTGTCACTTTTCCATGACATTATGACACCATTGCCCTGACAAAAGTTTCCACTGCTTGACACATGCAAAAAATACAGAAAAAGTTAGGAAACAGATGTCTTCAATCTGAATTATCTGTCCCCAGGCTGAATCTTTTTACCTTTTGTAAATGTAACTGATGTTGTCACATAACTTCTATAAAAGGAATTGATGTCATTTTCTCACCTTTTGTAAATGTAACTAATGTCGTCAGATAACTTCTAGAATAGAAGTTGCTTAATAAGAAAAGTACTGTGTGTTTCAAGCTTGCATATGATTATGTCATACAAATAGATACGCATTAGGTAGTCGGAGAATATGTGTTAGATAGGAAGGTTAATGTAAATTTTAGTATATAAAAGATGTAACTGTTACCCTTGGTGCGCTTGATTTGTGGAAACCGCCACCTTTCATCCTGCACAGAACAAAGTGTTTCCTTTCTAAACTAAACTCTGTCTAGAGAGCTCCTAAAATCAGCAACAAAAGGAACTAGGAGAAGACAACATCAGGAATTGCTGGCACTCAGCCTACAGCTCAAACCACTGGACAATCTTACTTTTCACAGTTCAAGAGATTCATGGGTCCAAGGGGAGAAAGGGTGAGCATGCACTAGAGCAGAAATCTGCCTGCTGCAGACATAGAGTACATCTGCATTAGGTAAAAGAATAGATGTGTATAAACACTGAAAAAAGCAAATAGCTGTACAAACACTGACTAGTAAAGGTCTAGTAAAGGTGAGATAGGTTTCTGTGAATGTAGTCCAGGTGTTCTTTGTAAAACTGATCTCATAGGGACTTTCTTAAAAGTATCAAGGTGAAACAATGTTCAGCTTAAAATTGGTTTTAGCAAGTGCAGATCAATCAGTTTATCTGCTTGGGTGCTTATCATCTTCCCTTTCTGTGGTTGCAGTGATTCCTTCCACTGCTTTGCTACCCTGTCCCACCTCAGCCCCGGAGTTCTGCTTAACTCAGCTGCTGCCATTATCAGCCCTGATGCAGTCTGGTGTTTGCAACTAAATGAAGGCGACCAACACGAAGTTTCTGCAGACCTTCCTTCCTTCCTTCCTTCCTTCCTTCCTTCCTTCCTTCCTTCCTTCCTTCCTTCCTTCCTTCCTTCCTTCCTAGAGCTGCAACCTTTCTTGTGCTGCAGTCTCTTGCTCACCTATGTCTTGAAATCATTATGCACTAGTTGCAAACAAATGTGAATAAATTACAGTAATATCCAAATAAAGGGAAGAAGAAAAGAAGTAACAGAGAGGGTGACTAGGAAACCAAGGAAGAAATGCTAATTAACTCAAATAGATTGATTTGCCCTGTTTGCTCAAAAAATTAATTACCAAAAAATCGTAAATTAAGAATTAAAAGCTCACAATAAGAGGAGCCAAAAGGTTTTTCTCTGGAATCTATTATGAGTATCTGAAAAGGGATTGTGTCTAATTAGTCATTATTTTGCAGCAAGATGACCTCATATTATAATTAGAGATATGCTAAATTACTTGGAAATAATTGCAATGATAGGATATCCTCCATGACTGCCAGTTTGGAAGCTTTCATGTTCACACTGATCCTACACACCTCAGTTTCTTTTGGCTGGGAGTTGGGTCTTTAGCAGGTATCTAACACACAAAAAAGCCAGCATTCTTCAAAATCTCCATCAGATGACAGAAACTTTAAAAGACAAGAGAGATGTACAAACTTTCACGTAATAAAACCGTGATCTAAACATGTGGCAGGACTTGGCACTATTTGCACTCTATTTCCTAAGCATGACATTCACAATGCAAACAGATGTTATTAATTTTTATCTTTAAAACTAATATATTCACAAATACTTTGAGCTTCTAAAACATACTGCTCTAGGATACTGCATATTGCAAAAATGTTAGCCCAAGTTCTAACAAGTGTCAGTTGCTACTTCAGTCCTCTGGACTGCCTTGGTGAGTCAATCAAACTCCAAATACTTCAGAGCCTACAGAGCCTACAGAAAGGGAGGAAAGACACGTCTAGCACCCTGGGCTGCAGACATGCTGGGTTGTGTGATGTGGGTAAGAAAATGCCAGTCATGCTAGAAAACACTTACAGAGAGCTAGGTCAGAAAGTCAGGTCAATGGCAAGGTGAGAAACTGGAATAGGTAAAGAACAGCTATAGGAGATTCTCTTGTATTTAAGCATCTTTCTGATCCACATGAATATCTGGAAGGATAGCCACAGTGAGCAAAAGACACCGAGATAAAAGGAAGCCTGCATACCCTGAAGTGGAGCCTGAGGAAAGGAACAGCTTCAAAGTTGCCCACAATGCTTTGAAAGGCACAAAGGATTAGGGCTCACACACATACATCAGCCCTTGCATGGGGCAGCTGCAAATCCATCTGGGCAGAAGAAATACAAAATCTCCTCCAGAACAAAAGAGCATGCACTAGCCTTCATGTCAGTGCAGCAGCTAAGTGGGCAAGATGGGAAACTTCGTTTTTGTGGGAACAAGTAGGGGTGTGATAGGCTGGGTCTCAGGAAACATAATTACAACATATCTTCCTTCTCACTGTCCGTTTCTGAGACAGTTTCACAAGGCATGGATATGGATCTTCCTGAAGGCAGGCACACAAAGATGGTCAGCACACAAAGGAAGGCAAGAAACACCAGCAGGCTAGCACCACCCAAATACCCAAAAGTGCATGTCCACACAGCTCAGACCTGCAGAGGTACCCGGATGCCTGACAATCCATGCTGTTCTGTGCCCTGCAATTTCAGTATGCAGAGTAAAAACTCCTGTGATTTGTGCAGTTGTAAAACAGGCCAGCATCTGAGCTGGGAAGAGAAGGTACATTGCCCACATCCAGGCCCACATCACATAACCACAGGTCTCTGAGACTCACCACTGACATGCGGGACTGGTGGCACAGCCCAGCCACCAGAGCCTCATTCATTTCCAGAATGACTCTGTAGATCTTGGCTGCTGCAGAGGTTTAGAAACAATGCTTTTAATATTTTGTGGTATTGACTTACCCATTCATTGTGTAGTGACATTAGCACACATGAATAATCATAAAATAAAAAAAAAAGGATAATTAATATTTAACTTTGCCAGAGGGATGTACTTAAGGGAGAAACCATGTTTTAGAAAGAGCAGCTGATATTTGTCAGCTGGAGAACAGGACTAATTAGATGCATCAGGCAGTGGTGACACGAAGTTGAAAAACAGCTTGTCAACTCTGAAATGACTTATAGCAATGATTATATATAAAGATGCTTTGTTATACTCTCACACACAGGTGTGTTCCTCATTTTCCAAACACTTCCTGTGTCTTTTGTTCCTGTAGTAAAACAGGTGCAAAGCAGATTGCCCACTCATAGATATACCATAACTATATTTTAGGTAGAGCAGATATGTGGTCCATTTCTTGTGCCCAAGCCAACAAGGTGTTGAACATTGAAGTACCCTCCATTCTCACTGATTTCAGTGGAAGATGGTCAACAACTCATAGGATCAAAGACTTGATGTCTGAACCACATAAGGAAAGTGATGTAGGAGATGAGGCAACAAACCAGGAGGCCAAATTCATGTCTGTTGTAATGTTGGTTGACTGCAGCCAGACAGTTCATTGATCATAGCAAAGGATTTGCCCCAGGGTGTTTTAATTTAAAACAGATTGACATTAATCTGAAGAACAAATCACCCAAATCCTAAACTCTGATCTGATGCAAGTCAGATGCAATATGACAGCAACTCAATCTCCTGGGCAGCAGAGCTGCTAGCTTCAACTTCATTCTCATTTCCAAACAGCGTCTGTAAGTTCTTGAATGCTGTTGGAATACGCCCAGCAAGGAATAATTTATCCAAGGTAGAGGTACATATCCTTCAGAACACTCAAAAGCTACCAGGAAAGTGAAGCTTTAAGGGGGAATGGAGTGCAGGTGCTGAGAAGGGGAAGGGGCCACTTTAGGAAGTAAGTGCTTGATTAGTGAATGAGCAATGCTAATGCTGAGCAAACAAAACAGAAGCATAAATTCTAAGATGCCGGTTAAACTGCAATCATGAAGTACTCTGAAAAGCTTACTAACTTACCTAGGAAATTGAACACAAACTGACTGTTTGAACTGAGCTGCTCAAACAATAAAAACATTTGAAATGTCCTGAAAGTAATTTCTTTAACACAGTATTTGAGCTGTCACAAAAACAAAAGACAGTATTTCTCTCCATCCAAAATGAAATCACACCAATACACACACTCTGGCACCAAAGAAGAATATTTAAAGGTGTACGTAGCACCTGTAATACATTGCTCGTATTTATAGTCCTGGTATGATTGGTTTCTGAAGAGAAATTATGTCCACAGACAGCATGTTTTGTTCCTCCTCGTTACTCATATGCAAGAATGAAAGATGTATTACAACATACTCTTCCTTCCACCTGCTTTGATGAACTGACTCAAAGCTCTCTGGGGAGACTGCTGCAAAGCCTGTGACTTACAGCTTAGGCTCAGAAAGCAGATACTGGATTGCAAGAGCAGACTCAAAGGTCAGTTCAGAGCAGCACGGGCAGCAGATTGCAACTCCATTTCTAAAAGCAAAGGACACTGCTGTGGTACAGGTGATTCCCCTCAAGCCTATACCCTCACAAAGGAAAAACTTAACAGATCTGCCTTTAGGGACAAATGTAAAAAGTTCAACTTGAAACTCTAACACCTGTTTCACAGAGACTTCTCCATATTGCATATTATTTAAAAATTGCAGTTCACCTCAGGACCATTTCTCACTAAGTCATTTAATGATTTCTACGTCTGCTCAGTTTTCCTAAGAGAGTGTTTTGCTCTGCTCTGGTCTATGTAGCATGCCCATCATTGTGATATCTCAACACCTCCCTGCAGTGTGACAACCCACTTCCCTGATGTGCATCTGTCACACCTTGATCTTTCTTTTTTTCTCTTCTCCTCCCATGGAGAAATCTTCATAGATGAAAATAAATATGAATATATTCAGTTCACTTTTCAAAAATAGCTATATAATGTATTTATACTTTCATATATTATATATAACTTTTTTATAATATGGTTATTGATGCTTGCTATTATCTGTACTTTCAGTACTGAAGGCAGAGTTGAAGAAATGCATCTTAGCAAAGTACCCTGGGTTTGTGGTAGGTCATACATTTTACTGAAATTTATTCCACAGACTTGTGTAAGAACCTGAAAATTTTTAGCAGAAGCAAAAAAAGGGAAATATATTTTACAGAGCCTCAGACAATCTATCAGGTGTTCATGCTACACATGTTGTAGATAAGCTCTGAGATCTCAAACTGGACACAGCAGATACCCAAGCAGAGAGGAAGGTAACATTGTGACTAAAACTGAGCTTTGTACTCACACCAGAGGTGTGACCACCCTGATTTGCTGATGGCACTGACCTGGAGAGGCTGAATGCTTTGTCCTTTCTCACATGCCAGATCACTGCAGGGTTACAAACAGAATCTGGGGCATTAGGACAGAACCTCGTGGGCTAATTATGTAGTAACCAGCATCTTGCTTACACAGACTTACATCCATCTGCAAAGAGAGGCAATTGACACACTTCCCATTGCGTTTTTGCAAGGACACATGCAACTGCAACACTGAATGTGCAGCATCTACACATGGCTTTGAGTATTTCCTCAAATCTATTTTCCTTTAACCCTTTCAAGCATTCTGCTGACTGTTGTTAATTACAGCTTTAGAGAGAAACCTATGAAAACACAGCAGTATATTTCCTAGAGATACAGAGGTTTCAATACACACATCTGCACAGCATTCATCATTTTCCTGAACAGTTCTACGCAAAACAGCATTTCTGTCATTACATTTTTAATATAACAATTCCCATGGGAAACTGTTGATGAGGACTGGGATACAGATGAAGAGAAAGATTGCAAGATGAAGGGCTGTTCTCAGACTCAGATGAATGATGGTTCTTGTAGGAGCTTATCATTAAATACAGATGAATGGTAGATTCTGCCATTTTTAGTAAAACTACTAAACCAACAGGAAGGCTGGATTTGATGGAGGAGTTTTTTAAGTGAAGAACTTCCTTGAGAATAAGAAAATGTTTCAGGTGTGGAAATCATCAAAATCCATGGATACTTCTGACAACAACCAGAGCCAAACTGGCTCTTTTAGCTCCTTTTCCCATGACTGGATCAGCAGAGGAGATCTTGGAATATCTAGAGATCACACAACAGGGGGGCAGGGGAGGACTTTGACATAAGGACATAGGACCATCAGATATCAAAATGCAGTGGTAGCTTATATAATCAGACTGAGCCATGGCAAAGCTATCCTAATGCCCCACAAACACTGTTTCAGGGCACTCTGTACTGTCATGTACATCACTTGTGAGCAGGAGCACGTATCCTGTGAGTTTTCACAGTCCAGTTCACCATCAGTAACTCATTAACTCAATGCCTGCAACTGTCTGCCCATGACATTATAGTCTGACCTTGGGAAAGCCACTCTCACCTGACTGTGTTAGTCTATTAATTGCTCCCTGGCAGGTGCTGATCCTCCTTGTCTTTTTCTGAAATGGAGACGTGGTGGATTCAGGCTTTACACAGAATTGTGCTTCAGATTCCCCTTCAGAAAAGTGGAGATAGTAACATTTACATACCTCAGCAGGTAGTTTGGATGCTTAATTAATCCCTTCAAAGCTTCTTAAAATATAGATAAGAAGTAAAAAAAAAAAAAAATACTTTTAATGTAATTTTCACTGTGTAATTAAAAAAGTACAAAAAGCTGTTTTTCCAAGCAATAAATAGCTATTTAAAAGAATTCAAAACTTATTAAACTACTCATTACTTTAAGACCTGGTAAAAAAAAAGAAAGACCCTTTGAGTAGTTAATCTGACCTGATGTTTAATTAGAACAAATTCAAAGGCAACAACTCACTTGTGATTGAAATAACATGATTTCTGCCATTTCTTTTTATGAGTTCAGTCAAACTTCACATTTTGTAGCTAAAGCCTTTGAATACCTGGGACCCTGGGAAATACTGGCCTGTCTGTCAGTGTCACATCTGTGTTTGGGAAGATCATGGAACACAGCCCTCAAGAAGTTATGCTAAGGCACATGAAGGACGGAGGGAATTCAAGACAGCCAGTGCAGCTTCACCACGGGGAAGCCCTGCCTGACCTTCTGTTAGGGAGTGACTGCATCAGTGGACAAGGGAAGAGCTACAGAATTCATTCATCTCAACTTCTGTAAAGCCTTTGGCACAGTCTCCTCAACATCCTTCTCTCTGTATTGGACATTATGGATTCTCTGGGTAGACTGTTAGATGGTTAAGAAAGTGGTTGGAGACTCAGATTCAGAAGATTGTGGTCAACAGCTCAGAGTCTTGATGGACACCATTGATCAGTGGTGTCCTCAGAAGTCCACAGTGCGACTGGTGTTTTTAATATCTGCATTAATTACATAAACAAAGGGATTGAGTACACACTCAACAAGTTTGAAGATGGCACAGAGCTGAGTGTTGCTGTTGACACACCTGAGGGATGGGATGCCATCCAGAGGGACCAAGACAAGCTCAAGAATTGGGCCCATGGGACTTTCATGAGGTTTAATATGATCAAGTGCAAGGTGCTGCACCTGGTTCAGGGCAACCCCCAGTATCGATCCAGGCTGGGGATGAGCAGATCCAGAGCAGCCCTGCTGAGAAGGACTTGGGGGTGCTGTGGGTGAGAGGCTGGACATGACCCAGCCATGTGCCCTTGCAACCCAGAAAGCCAAATGTGTCCTGGGCTGCATCAAAGGCAGTGTGGGCAGCAGGGGAGGGAGGGGATTCTGCCGCTCTGCTCTGCTCTGCTCTGGTGAGACCCCACCTGCAGTGCTGCATCCAGCCCTGGGTTCCCCAGCACAGGAAAGACATGGACCTGTTGGAGTGAGTCCAGCAGAGGCCACCAAGTTGCTCAGACGGATGGAGCACCTCTACTATGAGGAAATACTGAAATTAATGGGATTGTTCAGCCTGGAGAAGGGAAAACCTCAGGATGACCTAATTGTGGCCTTCCAGTACCCAAAAGGAGCGTACAAGCATGATGGAGAGGGGCTATTTAATAGGGCATGTAGTGACAGGACAAGGGAGAATGGTTTCAAACATAAAGAGAGTTGTTTAAGATTAGATATTAGGAAGAAATTCTTTACTATGAAGGTAGTGAGGCACTGGAGCAGATTGCCTGGAAAAGTTATAGATGCTCCACCCCTGGAAGTGCATAAGGCCAGGTTAGAGTGGGCTCTAAGCAACCTGATCTTTTCCAAGTTGTTCCTGATGATGGCAGGGGGATGGAACTTGATGATCTTCAAGGTCCCTTCCAAGCCAAGCCGTTCTTTGATTCTGTGACTCTGTGAATGCAATTTAACATGAGCCCACTCAATGAAAAAAGCTGCCTGCACCAGGAACTGTCAGTGAGACACAGCACTACCAGCATTCCCATACACTGTGCAAGACATGATGTGCACCCTGGTAGGAGGTCATGGGGATGAACAGATCATTTGCTTGGTTAGTCAAAGTCACACAAACTGGCTCAACTGGAATCTAGAAAGACTTATGTGTGCAAAGGGAAAC
This sequence comes from Camarhynchus parvulus, assembly GCF_901933205.1. Lineage (NCBI taxonomy): Eukaryota > Metazoa > Chordata > Aves > Passeriformes > Thraupidae > Camarhynchus > Camarhynchus parvulus. The sequence continues at coordinate 78,759,734 of NC_044573.1, read as the reverse complement.
AGTTACAGGCTGTCTGCCCATGGGAAAGGCCATCATTCAGGTCCACACCCGAATTGCACATAGCCCATCCAACAAGCCTTGGCCATGGCACACACAAGGTCCTTTGTGCCAGGAAAGGTAAGAGGGTAGGTGTGGAGGAGCAAAGGATGGAGGCCACAACCAGAAGCACATGCCCATCAGTAGCAATAACTTACAAGAGGTGTTTGTTGTTAATTATTAATATTTGAATATGATTCAACATTTTTAACAGTAACACTTCTCTAGGCATAGAGGCAGGACACAGTGAAGATACAAAAGGCTTTGATAAAATTTTGGTTTTTATCACACACATACCAGCACAAGCTATGACTCTGTAGGACTGTGAATATGACAACACTGTAAACATTTAACCTTAGGAGAAAAGATGGCAGGCGACCGTTGTGGGGGTAATAAAGAGGTTTAGCCTTGTAATGCTGTAATGCATTGGTCTGAGTATTTGCAAACAGGATAAATGTTTTACTACTGTGTATCCTAAAAAATATACACCAGATCAAGCTGTTTTTCAGTGTATTTTTACTGTGAATGTTGGAATGTCCAGCAAGTTTGGTGATATTACAGTGCAACAGAACTCCAGATGGGATGTTCACCAATAGACTAAGTCAATCAAAATCCAACATGAAGCAGCTAAGTGATGGTTATAGCACCACAACGCCTACAACATTAATGCCTTGCAAAGTTCACTCAGTTTCAGAACTATTGATGTTTCTCCTATAGGAGCAGTCAGTTTTGTCCACAATAACTTTTACACACCTTGGCAAAGAATTTCAAACCTGGTTTTACCTTACCTAGCCTTGATTCATATTCAACGTAATTTTCCTGTTATCTCTCAGTGAGAGAAGTCATGACTGAGAGAGGACATAGAATGGAGAGAACCTTCTCCTACTCCAGGAATCCATCTCATATAGTCCCACTTCTCCAGCCAGGTAGCTGGATTACAGAATCTATTTTGCTTTGGTTTTTAATCAATCATGTCTCAGCTCAGAAAGCCCCATGAATGTCCAGCAGAGCATTGATAATATAGCCAGTAAATGATTAAGGGATGCCTGTATGTGGAAATAAAAGCCCAACCCTAGTTTCAGGGGATGGGCACAATACCAACAGATCTTGAAAAATTCACAACCCACCCCAGCAAAAGTCACCCTGTGACTTTTTAGCCATTTATACCAGTGTTAAAAAAACACAAAAAACCTCCTGCTTTCCCTGATGAAGTTTTACATATAGATTTCAAAGGTATAAAAAATTCCACAAGATTGTGGCACTGAATACTCATGGCCTATATATTTCTGATTAGCTATTATAATATATAAAAAATATTTTACTAATTTGACAGACTTTATTAGTACAGAGGTTAATTGCCTTTCTCTGACACATTTTCACTGCCTACATCTGTGTCACAACATTATTTGCTTCATTAGTTTTTAAAGTGGGATAGCTAAAACTCAGGTTATTGAAATAATATGACCATGCTTCTGCACCACACTATTTGCTTGCAATTCAGCTGATGAATCACCTACATTTCAAGCAGAGCTGGCCTTGCATTTGGAGGAATGCCAAGAAAACAGGTCAGTGTTATCAGCTGTATGCACTGCTACCCCTTTTCATTTCCCTTGCCATCTTCTGAAAACAGTTCTTTCCTGCAAGAAGGTATTAAGAGTTAAGATGACAGCAGCTGAACTATTCCTTTCTCTTTATTGGGAAGCTTTATTTCTTATTGCACCTATTTTTCAAGTTTGATTTGTGGTTTTAGCAAAACACAAGGTTTGGCTAGAATTTCTGGTCTTTAGGCCATTACTCAGAGGAACACGTTGGTGTTGACTGAATGATTAAGTAGGAAAAGGATTAGTTGACACACACCAGCACCTACTGAGCAAATGACAAAACAGAAACATAGGTTTCCTGCTGTGAAAATGTGCCTGTCCCAATGGAACATCTCTATCTTGCAGCCCATGTCTGAAAATGCCAGAGGATGTGTCTGAAGTGCTGATGTGATAGTCTGTGTGATACTGGCCCACCACAGCAAATGATGAGAGCCATGACTGCCCATGACCGTGACTGCCCCAAGCAGCCAACAATCCAATTAAGTCAGTAAAAGAAAGCAGACATACAGAGAGCATAAGAAAACATGAAACAACATGGGCATAGCACTGCTCATTTTTTTTTTTTTTTTAATACTAATGCTTGATCAGGAAGTACAGAATAAAATAAGAGATATTGAGTATGCTATCCCAGGAATCTCTTCCTGTCCTCTGTTCCCATGTCAGATGAAGGCAAGAGTCATGTGCAGCACAGCTGCTGCCCAACTGGGGCTGCGTCTCACAAAAGGGATTGCTCTCACGCTGTGGATGAATGTGTGAGTCAGCCAGAGCATGTCCTTTCACTTTCTGTCCTAAATGTGCCTCTGTACACAGTTCACAGCCTTACTCAGACACACTTTGGTATCAAGTCTCACAAAAAATCAGCCTTCACCACTGATGATAAAATGCCTTTAAGCACTCCTAACTTTGCCCCCTTAATTGTCATAGCCCACCTTCCTCCAACAATTTCTTCTCTCCTTTCTCTTCCTCACTGCCTTCCCTGTTTAATGTAAGAAGGATTCTAGGAATGTTTCCTGACCTTTTGTACCTTCAGTAATGCGAGAGTACAGAAGAAAAACATCTGGAGGAAAGCCCAGATGTAAAAGCCTCAAAAAGGTGCCTCCAGACCATGCTTGTGGCTCGTCCCTGTATGGCTCATGGATGGGTGCAGTGTCAGCACTGTGCTGGTCTGCTCACCCCAGGCTCCAGCCCTGGGCCACCATATGAAGGAAAGCCAGCTAAGGGGGGGACAAGTCCCCTCACTCTACACCCACTCTGCACAGACTCAGCTCACTCCAGCGCAATCAGTGTGGATGCAGCAAGCCCATCCCAGACTGACTTCACCTCTAACAGCATGGATGTGAGCTGATCTGCAATAACTTGCTGACCAGACAAGACTTATTCTCTGCTGCTGGTCACAGGGGTGATATGAGCAACCCAGAAATGCCACAAGCCAGGATCTCAGTGTTCTCGTCCCAAGATATGCCACAGCTTGCATGGCAGCCCTAAGCTGGTTTGTACAAGCTTACTGTGGCACAGGCTAGGAGAATTCCAAGAGAGCAGCAAGGAGCTCACTGCAATCACCTGCCCAGCTTTGTTCCCAATTCTGAGCAGCTGAAACACAACGACACATTGCTATGGCTACGCTGGGTTTGATACCCCAGTTCAGTGCTACGTTGAGCACAGCTAAAAGTGGACCTCCAGATTACAGGAGAAACCCAGCACACGCTGCTTTTTGACAGCAGCTGCTCCCCATGCAGCTATTCCCCTGCACATCCCTTCCTCCCCCTTCCACTCACTGCAGAACAAAATCACTGAGTGCAGTGCACACAGGCAAGAAACATAATTACACACACACACACATACACACACACACACTATCTTGAGCCCTTCATAATTACATTTTAAATTGGTTTACTCAGAATCCTTTCAGCTAATCATTTTCACCCAACTCTAATCAACCCTAAGCACTAAAATAAATATACAGCATCTTTACCTGGTGTAGCCCTTCTCTTCTGCCTTAAGCCCTCACACTCCAGTTTGCTGGGGATTGGGAATTTGGATATGGCCAGTTTTTGGTTCAACTTTCATTATGAGCAGGCACTAGGCTTTCATTCTAAGCCACCAAAATGCACTGGCAAAATTCACATGTGCAAACCAGTGGCTGCTTCAGTCTCTGTGGAATCCCACAAATATTTTCTTCACTTTCAGTCCCCGTGCCTCTGGATAGCTCATAAATGTATGGCTGAAACAGAGTGCAAAGACTTGATCCAAACAGATGCCTGATTCTCATTCAAAATCAGTAACTGGATTACTTTCCCTTACAACTGAGTCTGAACCCAAGAAGCTCAGCCTGCATCAAGGGAAGCAGTTCACAGCTTCTTACTTGCTATGCAAAAGTTCTTCCACACACAACTGTAAAATCTGCATTTTCATGAGCAAGTCAGCATTTCTTTGAGCTGTCTCTGGCCTACACTTGCCTGCCTGCAGCTTGCATACACAGCTTAGGAAAGGAGGCTCAAAAATTCAACCCCAAGTATCTTCAATTTAACTCACCAGAGCTCTGTGTACTTCCCGTACTCTTCTAGCTGTCTTTCATTACATGACCACTTTCTCTCCCCTTTACCTTCCTGTGTAAGTCCTGTGTTGGCTGGAGCCAGGCAGCTGGTGTAAAACCTTGAGAACTGTGAAGGAGAGGGGCAGTCATTTTCCCTCAGTTCATACACATCCTTACTAACTCTCAGCAGCACAGCAGTGTGAATCTAGCTCTCAGCAATGCTTTAATAGCAAAGCTGAAGGTGTGAAGCTTCATTACTTTTAAAATATACTACACAGTTCTGCATATTCCCTGATATACATTATGCTCCATCTTACAGCACGGAGTGCTGCTTTCCAGCCACCCAGCCCAGTGCTTTATTCTTACCTTATTCTTTCCCAGAACTCTGTAAGACTGCCTACTATTTTTAGCTTCCCTTTGTGGGTGGTGAGGGAGAAACCAAGAGGTTAACTGCTTTGTTTGATGGCTGGGCATGGGCACTGTCACCTACCCCCACAGGGTTGCCAAGGTCTAAACCCAGCAGGAGTGTCCTGGTCCTTAATGGCAGTTTCTGAGGTTTTCACTGGTCTGGGGGAGGTGGGAGGAGAGGTGGACTGCCATGCTCCAGAGACAGAAAAACATGTCAGTATTTTAATCACTGGACAGGAAAACAAGTAAGGAGGAAATTAAGTTTCCAAAATACCTTTTCTTTTTAATCCACATCATGAGTCGCCTCACCTGCTACCAGCTGGCTCACAGGGATTATTTGCCCTTGGGCTTTGCCTTCTCTCGCCACATGCCCTTCTCAAAGCAGCTGTGACCACATCATGCTCCCCTCAGCACTGACTCACTCCCTGCCTCTCCACAGGACCTGAGCAAGCTATTTGCCCTCAGTCAACTCTTGTTTATGGGTTCTGATACAAAAGACAAGTGTTCATGTGGCATACTGTATCTAGGAAAATGTCATGCTTCATACATTCAGTTATCAACCACTATGCCAAGTGCTTTATGTTATCTACAAAAAGCAGACTTCAGAGGGAAATGAACTACGGCAAATCAAAGTCTATTACTGGGAAAGAGAGGAGAGTTGTAAGCCAGGCTTGCAGCATTCTTCCAGCTGCATAACTTTCTAAATAACTTTACCCAGCTGAAGAGTCAATAAATGGTCACCCATTTGCAATCAAAAATAACAATTCATGTACTGTTACCCAGAGGGGCTTTTCTAAGACCCCAGGGCACAACTGCAGCAGACAGCAGCACACTAGGTCAGAGACAGCAACAAGAAGGGTGAAAAATGTCTCACACCTCCCCAGCAGCTGGGAGGGAAGCAATGAGAAAGACCCACTCATCCCACCAGTGTCTCCAGAGGCCACTGACCCCACTTCCAAACTCAAAGCAGGGCAGCACTTGGGCTGCCTACCCTCGTGCCCCCACGGCCAGGACTGAGTGCTGCTGCACGTGGCTGCCCAGCAGGACAGGGCGAGGACATGCACAGCCTCAGCCCTGGTGCAGCGAGTTCATTTCTCCCCACAGCTCTGTGTCTGTCCATCTGCTCTCAGGGATACACACTGCAGCAGTGCCTGGACCAAAGCACTCCCTACCTGCAGAAATTCCCTACTCCCTGCAGTCTCAAGTTCTGCAACAGGTTTGAGCCCTGCATGAGGGGCAGAGGACAGCCAGCCCCATCCACCAGCTAGATCTGTAGCCAAGTCCATAGTCACCAGTCAAAATATAACCCAGATATTTTCATCATAGTCCAAACCAGTTCAGTCCTGATCCACAGGAATGAAACAAATGGGATTCTTTTTTTCTGATCTTGATTCTCAAAGACTGAGAGCCACTGAATAAAAGATGGCTTTGAAACATGCCAGCTTTTCTGGAACCGGAGAGAAGGGATATGAAATTCAGAAATTAAACCTTAACCCAATCTTTATAGCTGTTCATTTGCATTGGGTCAAGACAAAATCAGGAGCCCACAATCATAAAACTTTGGTCGTTTGGACATTGGACTTGCATCTGGATCTGTCAGCGTGGGTCAACATATATCAGCAGTGAGGAAATAACCATAGGAAATTAAAGGCACCAACATACAAATCTGCAGCCAGTAAGAACAATAAAGAGGAACTGTTTAAATTTATCAGGAACAAACAAAATCCTAACAATGGGATAGCTCCACAGCTAGATAGGAATCTCAAAACTGTCACTCATGATTCATAGAAGAAGAAATATTCAATAAATATTTCAGGTTTGTATTTGGAAACTAGTAGGATGATGTGTTCTTATAGCGATAAGGAAACACTTTCTATTCCATCAGTTACTTAGGGGAAAGTTAAACAGCCACTATCAAAACTGAACATTTTTCAATCAGCAGCACCTGGTAAGTTGCACCTCAGCATACTAAAGAAATGTGCCAAAGAGTTTTCCAAAATGTTTGTGTTGATTTTTCACACATCTGGGACCACTGGAGAGCTTCCAGAAGACTGGCAAAAAGCTCATGAGGCATTACTATTTGCAGAGGGTACAAAAAGCAGGCTGGGCAATCACAGGCTGACTAGTCTAACACTTAACACAAGTCAAGCAGATTGATGTGAAGGATTAGTGAGAGAACAGTCTTTACATGACTGATGCTACCCAGTGTAGCTCCTGGCCTGGTGATGACACAACTCAGCAAGTCCCCTCTGCCTCCATGTCTCATTTGCCTTGCACCTTCATCCCACTCAGATGGGCACTTGTGGGTCAGAGTTGAAAAAGGTTTAAAACACAGCAGTGTAATTAATAGTCATCAGCATGACTTCATGGAAAAGTCTTGTCAAATGAGCTCAGTGTTGCTTTTTAGCGAAATTACCAGTTTAGCTGATAAAGATAGCTGTGTCTATGTCATGGGTTTCAACATCTGTGAGGCATTTAACTCAGTCCCACATGGCATTCTGATTAAAATAATTAGCATTATCCAGAATTAATGTACCTCTTATTAAATCGATTAAAAGCTGGTGAGCCAAAAGTGAGCCAAAGGCAATCCTAACTGAATCATTCCCATCTTCAGAAGATGCTTAATGGGATCCCCCAGAAACCTCTTAGCCCAGTGCTGCTCACTCTCCTTAGCAATTATTTGAAGAAAATGAAAAAATGTTGCTATTAAAAGATAGATCTCATTTCAAAATTGCTGGAATAGTAAATGATAGAGAGAAAAATAGTTATATTGGCAGATATGCATCATGGGGTTTAGTGGATTCACTGACACCCGGGTTTTAATAAGCCAATGCACCAAGGCACCAGTGCCTTAAAATCTGCAACTCGCTCAACACAGGGCAGGAGCCCCGCAGCAGGAACAGAAAGTCCTAATGGGTAATTTCCATCTTAGCTTTCTGTGGTGCTCAGCTGGACTGGATTTTTCCTAGGTATGTCTACTAAATTTACCAGGACAGAAGACAGCAACAATGCTGGACATTGAACCCAGAGTATTCACACTTGCTGCCTCTAGGACAGTGAGACAAACCTCTCCAGGAATCATCAATGTATTGCTGAGATTGTCAGGCTCCTTCAAAAGGTGTTTCAGAACAAAAACACCCTCCTCACTCCCAGCTGTCATCATTAGATGTCAGAATGAATGTTGAATGGGAAAGGATGGACACAATCCCTCCTACCACTTTGCAGGAAGACATCTCTGCCTTCTTCTCATTGGAGACACTGTTGTGAGCATTCAGTGTCTCGGAAGCTCAGCAGGGAATTCCACTGCATGAGCAAAATTTCTTCTTCCCCTTGCTTTTCCATGTGATCTGCCTTTGGCTCAAGCAGTCCTGTTTCCAGGCGTGCAGTTTGGCTGCATGACTGAATGGGACATGGACACAGCTTAATCCATGCCTTCCCTGTGCTTTATCTTTACAGAATCTGCTACCGATGGTGTGCGCCTGAGCTTAGCAAAATGCAAACAAGAACTCTCAGGAACTCCTACACTGTCCCCTACCCCAGTATAAGGATATATTACATGCTGACTCATAAACCTCATAAAGGTTTAAAGCTATTTTTTCTAAAAAAAAAAAAAATTATTTGGGCAAGTCTTTGAGCTCTTCTCCTTTTACTGTTTCAAAGCCATTATTTTTTGATAGGCTGGAGCACCAGAGTCTCTCTAGCCAATTTCTGCTTTACTGAATATTCATCTCATTTGGGGCTCACTTGGGTGCTCCTGGGAGGGGAGCTGCCACACAGGGGAAGTTGGGGCGGAAGGGTGGAGAACTAACCCTCAGTTAATAGCCCTGAGCTCCAGTGACTTGGTTCCTTCAGAACAGGTGCTTCCCAACACAGCCCCAAAAGTAAACCTAAACCAGTCCTGACTGGAGCAAGAGAAGCAAGGGACACATCCATGAATAGTGACACTCCACAGCTGCTACACCCTGCTGCGGCTATGGAGACGCCTCCAAACTGAGGTCAGTACATGACCACAGTGCCATCAGCTCAGTCTCAGCTTGGATAGCAAGCCATTTTCCAAAAGGCTTAGGCAGAGGAATTATGTTCCTGTAAAACATCAAATTCTGGATTCAGAGCAGGGACTTGTGCCCTCAGCTGCTTTAACATCTCTGTGGGACAACTTGACAAAGGAGGTAAGAAAAATACCAAATTCCGGGCTTGTGGGCTGATGAAATTAGTTATAATTTTTGCTAGGAACAATATTGTGCTTTCAAAGCCTCAGCTGTAATGCTGCAACAATGCTAGAACAGAGATAAAACTGATACCATCCCATAAATACAAGGTGCATTTCTTAAGAGTGGCATTCTTTAATTGCCATGACACTACATATGAAAAAATCCTCTATACAAAACTCCAGAGCAGCCTTTGCAGAGCCTCCATCCAAGAAATAATGCAGCACAAGGCTCAGCAAGCTCACCATTGCCTGTGTGCCTGGAGGAGCTGACTAAAAGACCAGTAGCAGCTGGCAGGAAATGGGTAAGAAAGCTGACCACAGATAAACTGTAGGATGCTGAAGAGTAGCAGAAGATATACTCTGGGAGAGGAAGCCAAGTTGTCAGGTCACACCGTAGTCTAGTGCATACAGTACATACAGTCCCTATTGAAGTATGTGGCCACCAGATAATGGTCAGGGACACAGCTGTCAGGCAACGATGAGGTAACTCCAAGGAGCCTGAAGCACAGTGTGGTACAGCTGCGGATGTTTCTGTTGAGCAGGATAAAGCCTGCCTGTCTCAAGGGTACCATAGCAAACGCAGCGTCATGTGAGCAGTACTAAATAATTAGGTTCACAATGCTTATTTAAATCAGCATTGATTGAAACAGGATACCAGCTCCTCAGAGCAAGGGCTGATCCGAGCTTACACGGGAGCACAAAAACACTGCGTAGCCTAAATAAAACAACGTTCATCTTTCATACTCATTTTACAGGTAATGCTCCAGGCAGCGTCAGGGGGAGGTTTTCCTCTGTGCTGCAGATTTGGGAAGTCGGTGGCTGTGCGGAGGCGGGGTGGGGGATTTACCTCCACTTCAGCAGGAGCAGGACACGGCCTCAGGTATCATTTAACATTGAAGGCTGTGCCCAGGCTGAGTGCTGGTGTATCTGCTGCGGAGATACTGAACTTTATTCATTATATGATGAAGGTAATTATGGGTCATTAACCTGCTGGGTGGGAAACAGTGCAGCATGCTGAAGGGATCCAGGAGAAATGTGATGACAGAGCAGGGCATGTTTTGCTGGTTTGCCAAACAGCCAGAAAGCAGCTGCTGGATCATAAAGGGATCAAAGAGCAGGAGTTTAAAATACATCAAGTAATGGTTTATAAACGCTGGTTCTTAGTCATGCTGCTCTCTGGGAGGCTTTTTCAGATGATCCACTGGCTGATATCTTATTTCAGGCTCACGAAGCTCCTAAGGTAAAGGGAAAGAGCCTCATCCAGACCCAGAGATGTGTGTTTAACAACAGTTGCTCAATGAGAGAAGGCAGGATCCTGACAGGCAACACTGGCCTTTAGACAGCTCTAGGAGACGCCTCCGCTCACCCCGGTGCCCGCAGGAAGAATTAACTCCGCTCCAGCTGTGCAGAGATGTTTCAGCACGAGGGAAGCCCTGCCGAGGCAGCACCGCCGCAGCGAGGGGCGAGGGGAGGGCTGTGAGCCTGCCGGTCAGCCAGGGCCAGAAACTGCCCTTCAGCCTCAAGCAAAGGCAAGATGGGCAAGCTGCTGTGCGGGGACTGATCACTTCATCCTTCTCACCCTTCAGAACAAAAGAAACTGATGCAATAAGTGAGCTGACATTTGCTTTGGTGGTGATTTTTTTTTTAAATTCCATGCATTCTCTAAATAATGGGAACAACAGGGCTTTGCACCTGGGAAGGCCGTTGTGCATTTCTCTCCGATAGGCAGGATATCAGGGTTAGCTAAATATGAGTTCAGCTGCGGGACTGACTCACTGCTTGTTCCTGGAACTGTCTGAAGGAGGGGAGGATGCTGTGGGCAGGCTCTAACTGTATCATCTGGGTTAGGGCCGGTAGCAGATGGTCCTAAAAACATACTTCCATGTGGGTTTAAAATAGCACAGCACCCACAATCAGCTGAATGGGGAAATGTGAAAAAGGCTTGTCACACAAGGAATGCTGCTGTGAAGATCTGCAGTCAGGAGGAGATCCAAAGTTTCACCAGCTCTCATAGTGCAGAAGTGCCCAAGGCTGTCTCCTCGCACACATTGCCTCACACCACTGCCATGTCCCACCAGCCCTGGCAGGGGGATTCTGGCCTTCCCATCATGTTTCATGCAAGAGAACAAACTTTTTCCCCCCACCACAAAATAAAATGAGGAAACTTTCTCTTACAGCAGCTTTTCTAGTTAAGCAGCACTCCCTGTCCACTACATAATCTTAAGCCTGAAAAACTGCATACGAAAAAAAACAAAAGAATCGCTTGTCCTTTGTGAGTCAACCTACTGTAGTGCTGGTCAGCAGCGACAGCCCTAAATACTCTGAGTCTATAGTTACATCCTGCTGGCTGCTCTGATGCCACACACGGAGTAAAAGAGGTGGTGACAGGGGAGGAATTGGCAGGGGCTCCGAGGCATCAAGCAGGCGGCTCTCCCAGAGGCAGCTGAACTACCCCGGGCTCAGCAGGGAGCAGCCCAGGCAGCCTCGGACAGATGCCCCAGCACAAGCCTGAGGTGAGTGTCCACACCTCACAGCAGCCCAAGGAGAGTCCGGCTGGCCGTGGGAGGCACAGCACTGCAGGGAGCACTGCAGGGCTGCCCTCTGCCTTGCCCCAGCCCACCCGATGTGGATCTCATGCAGCCAGCAGCGGCTGTCCACACGTCAGAGATGTACATTTCCTCAGCTCCCTCTACAACCGGCACAGAGAGCCCTTCCCGCACGCCTCCTGGGACTCTGCCAGCTGATGTCTTCTACTCGAAGAGTGATGGGGTGACTTGCTCAGGTTAACTCCCAAAACTCCCTGTGCCCGAGGGAGTGCGATGAAGTGAAAACTAAGGAAATGTATTGCTATTGTGTGGCTTTCTTAGACTGATGGGTACAGAGATGCTGCAGAGAAAAGAAAACCCTTCCATTCCCCCAGCCCCCCGTCCTCCCTGATGTAAGTGCTATTATTGACAAAACAACCTGATTCCTCTTCATTCCTCCATATTTGTGTCTCAGTAGGTATGCAAATACACCAGCAAAGGTTTCTTGCTCCTTCCCCTCTTCCCCACCTCCTGCCTTTTTGCCATGCAAGCACCAAGAGCAATCTGGCCTGTAACCTTTAGAGGAAGAGAAATATCACAGGCACATCTGTTTTTACAGCTAATTGGCCACAGTTTTTGAAACGGGCAGAAGTAGCACAGATGAACAAAAAGAGTTCCCTGAGAAGCCCTGGCCAATGTGGGGGCCTGGCTGTAGCTCCTAGAGCAGTTCATGGCGCATCCCACTGACGCCAGAAAAACACATTAAGGTTTGCTTGTGATTGCACCAACTCCTGGTGGAAACATGTCCAGCCCTCTTTGCTCCTCTGGAACTTGCATGGGTACACAGCAGTGCATTTGGTCCTCAGCTTGAAACACATTTCAGAAGCAAAGATTTTCCTAGGCGTTACCCCAGTCTTAAAAAGTAAACACATGGTGTCTACACCTTGCACTTAGTTTTCAACATCTCCTGTAAACTGCTTTTAGCACTGCAAGAAAGCATTTCAGAATGCATTTAAGAGAAAATATTTTCTGTGTTTCACTTGACTGGGTTTTTATCAGCACAGAACTGTTAGTACAGCACTGGGTTGTTACGCACTTAGCCAATACAATAAAGGCTGTAACAAGAGATGTTTTAGATGAAGATTATTTATTACTGCCAATAGTTGCAGAGAAAGTGCTCATTTGGGCAGAGTGGGCTGAGGGGAGGAAGGGCTGTTCTGGTTTTTGCTGCAGCCTTCACTCATTACTTTTTCCAGAAAGCATTAAGCTTCCCGCCTGCACTTGCAGTTCACATCCCACAATTTTATCTAGGCTGAGCAATTTTAAGAGATTGGAAAGCTATTTGAGTTCACACAGGCTTGCCCTTTTCACCCATGTCTGCACATTTTGGTTCTAGGCAGCAGCAGTAAAGGAGCTTCCCTCCACATTCATCTCTACCTGGCCCTACGAAAGAGACACAGTCATGCAGAAATGGTCACTTCTTCTGTTTAAACTAGAGTTGCACAAATTGGACAGGCCACTTTCTAGATGTAGAAAAAGACACAAAGGCACAGTCTTAAAATGCCTGAATAGCACTACTGTTTCTGTCTCCAAGTACACACAGAAGAAATTCTCCAGAATCAATAAGATAATCTTTTTCCTTATTGCTTATGCAAACTACATGCCCCTTTAACTGGAAATGATCACTTCCCCAGGATCCTGCTTAATTTTACTGCCTCTCCATCTCTCCCAAGAATTCAACATACAATAGTGAAATAGTGAGCCTAACATATGCTGCAGTCTGCATACATAATATTTTGCAATAAATGTAAATTATATATATATATATAAACAGAAAGAGAATGACTGTGAGAAAGAACAACCCTACCTACTTCCCATTCATGTTATGCAAACACCTTTCACATGTGTCTTTGCTCACTGAATGCAAACAGTGAGTATGCACACAGCTATGCCCACAAAGCACACATTCCTCATTAAAACCCATGCAATACATTTGTATCTGATTGACTTTTAAATCCTTCATCTTCCCACAGCTACATCTTCCCCAAATTTAGTGGTCCAAATCCTGTTCACTTCTTCAGGCAGTCTGTTGCAGTCAGGGTCTTCTGCCTCCATTAGTGGAAAGCATCCTCCCATCCCTGGGAATGTGACTGGCTTAAACACCAGGACTGGTCACATCCAGTTTTACACCATCAGCAACAAGGTCAAGATACGTGGAGTTTGGTATTGTGCAAGGGGAAGAGACTGTGCCTTCCAACAAGGCAATATTTTTATGGAAAATTAAGGCACACAAGGACATTAACATGCTTCATTTTCACACAGGGGAAAGTTTTTCTCAGATTATTTTTAGAAAGATTTACTGGTTTTAATTTTGGTAGTTGGATCCTAAAAAAGGAAGCATGGCACATGGCCTCTTAAAAAGTTGCAAAACCCACTCTCAATAAAATTTAATATGCCCTGACTTGGCTTTCCTTTAATGTGCACTGTGTGAAGTACAGTGGTATAACATTTTTAGCATCAATCATTTCAGCACACTTCTGAGTAATGCAACTACCTCACACCTCTGCAGATAGGACGTTTATTCAACAGTGCCGCTTATTTTCTCTGCACTGTATGAAAGTAGAAACCCACAAACATGTGTATCACTGGCAGCTTTTCCTTGCTCTCCAACATTACTGCCCAGTGGAGGAGTCACTGAGTGCACAGAGATCAAGAGAACTGTGCTGACACAAACTCACTTCAGCAGACCAGACTGTCATCCTAGCAGAACAGGAGCTCTGGTGAGTCCATGATACTATGTTCTCTGGGTCAGCACCGTTGTGTCTGTGTGTATGTCTAGGTAAATTTCACATCCACTAATCCTTGATGGAACAAAAGTGGCCCAATCTGCTGCTGCAGTGAACTGATGGAGCCCTGTGTAATTTGACAGAGCTGTAACAGATTACACCCACTAAGTGGTTGGCTCCAAGAAAGAATTTTGCTGCCATAGTTAATATATGAAAGCAGCACTACTATAAACTGCATTATTTATTGTATATTTATGTCACTGGTGCAGTCAGGGAGAGTGCAGCATAAAATGAGGAGGGACAGGGCCACCTAGCTCATCACCAAGTTCAGTCCCTCCAAAATCATATAAATAGATGTTCTCCCAGAATGGCCTGTAAACACTGTAAACATTTTCACTGTCACACCCGCACCTCCACACCCCACCTGAAATAGATAAAAAGTGCAGTGTACCACAGGGAGCATGAGACGTCAAAGTGTCCATGTTCTGAGCCCCAGAGAAGTAACAGAGAATTCCTCCCATCCCCTAAAAGAGTCCATTCAGGTACCACCATATAGCCTGGATGCCACAAGAAGCTTTGGCTTTGTGAAGTTAAAACGTGCACAACAGAGGAGTGTACCCATCAGGGCTGATTATTTATTCAAGTAGATGCCGACTGGTAACATTTTGGCTAATAACATAGACTTCCTTGAACTGCAAACCAAACTTTCTACAGGGTGGGTTAAATACCAAGACTGTACAGAAGAGGACTTCAGGAAGAAGCCCTTGTTAGTCAGCATATCCCTTGTTAGTCAGCATGTCACTGCAAAACACATAAATAAGACCATATTCCCCACAGGCAAAGCTATAAAGAAGCAGAGTGAAAACTACTGCCGATTTAAAGCAAGAATCCTCATCTTTCTAAAGCTAGTTTTCCTCTAGGAAACACTTCCCATAAAACACAGAGACTCACCACATTTGGGTTTTTAACCAGGACAATCAGATCAGTTCAGCTTTGAACCTCTTGTGTGAGATATTCACTAAGATTTTCAAAGGAACAGGTTGATTTGAAAGCAGAATTAGACACTTCATATGTAATGATCTGTTTATCACCTAAGACTGATTTTCAAAAATTGGATATGAACTGGCCACAGGACATGGTTAAAAGGAGGTTCATAGAAAGAGAGCATGTGAAATCTACAGCCAAAATACGTATGGCCTAGTTTAAAAACAGGATTAAAGGAAATTCACAAAGTCATTTTGCTGCCAGATGTAATTAGTATGTTTAATATGTGAGATCACCTGAATCTACTTCTACTTGTTTTGTGTCCCATTAGGAGTTTCACAGGAGCAGTAATATGATTGAATGGCCCCTGTGAGGGATGAAGCTTAGGCTGCTTTGAAACAAATTGAATTAATTTGAAATGATTCTTTCCAGGTATGACATTCTTGGAAACAGATGTGGGGATAAGAAGGGAGGGCATCAAAAGTCCAGATATATAGACCTAAAGCTGTACCCACCTTTTTGTATAAACATCGGCCCCTTGTTAAATATTTCCAGAAATATTGTAATGCTTGAAAGCCTGTTCACATAAGATTACAATTGATGATACTCCACAGAATTAGGTTACCATTTGAGATACTACAGTGACAAGGCTCCTCACATAAATTTTCTGTCTCTATCACTTCTCTAAAATGTGAAAATTGTGGGGATTGGATCATGCAACCTTTTTTTTGTAGGATGTTAAATGAGTAAATTTATACCCAGACATTTCATGGCGAGTAAAACAGGCCAGATTCCAGTTCCCTGGCTGAGATAAGGGCATCATGGAGGAAAGGGAGCCTTATTTTGAGTGGCATTCACAGCCTTTCCACTAGATTTCACTATTGTTGATTGATTTTACATGGAAGTCACTCAGGGGTTTACATTGCTGAGTAGCAGTGCAAACTCATAAATAGGCTAGAGCAGATTTATACTGTTTCTCAAACAAATGGTATCATAAATGCTTTAAATAGTACAGTTACACAGCTAAAATACTATATACCAGCAGAGGAGGTGGAGGTAAGGGCAATAAGGATAGTATCAGGAGAAAAAATGTTCTGAGACTCAGAACATCTAAAATTTACACCCAACTCTGTAAGCTACAAGTGCTCAGCTTGTCTGAAAACAAGCCCATGCATATGCATTCTCATTTTAACCTACAAAAACATTTCAAAATCCAGGCCCTGATCTGGCAGGATGCTGAATGTTTTCCCTTTTCATCAGACAAGCCTCTAAAAGAGATACTGAAGCATGCATATTGTAGGAGCCGAAGCGCAGCCACAAAGGCTAATTTACCCAGCCAAAAAGCAGTCATTGCTGCCACTGCTATGCAGACATACCCACTGCCTTCAGCAAAACTTTAGTGAAGACTGAGGGCACTTGTCACTTCACAGGGAGCACTCAGTGTCTTCCAGGCTCACATTGGGTCTACATATGGATGAGCCGAATATTTTTCACTACAAACACTCTTCCCCTTCCAGGCCTCCTTCGCTTTCAGTTCTGAAGGGTGAATTCATTGAAAACATCTGCACTACTAGAAACATTCTGTGCTTTTTCCAAACCTCATCCCCATGGTGGCTCTGTAGTAATGGAGAATAGACAGAGCTGCATAACACAAGCCTGCAAGCAATGAACTGCTGTAGGGAGAGGATACCAAATGCTGGAGCTTTGCCTCCAGTACCTAGCCACTACCTGGGCTCTGCTCACCTTCTGCCCTCTGCCATACAGCCAAAAGGTTTCCTCCTCTGCCATACAGCCAAAAGGCTTCCACAGCAACTGGCACATGCCACCACACCACTCTTACCTCCACAATACAGAACACAGCTTAAACAAATCCCACTTAGCAGTGTGTCATGTTACCTTCTGCACACCTAGGAGTTGCTGCATGCTTCCCTTGGTATCAAGGCCAGTTCTTGGAATTGGTTTCTGGATATTTTACATAATTGCTATCTCTCCTTCTTTTATAATTTTTCCAATTTTCTGTAACTTTTCAGACTTGCAGCACTAAAGAAAGGGCTTTGTAATCATGTCAAAACAGCACAGTAGAGGCACAAATGGGACTGATCCTGTGTCATTCACAAGCAGCAGCAATGAACTGGGCTAAGACTGCAAGAGAATGTTTATGGCAGCAAACTTTAATGAGCCACATGAAATCTTCAAACAAGGGAAAGGAAAAGCTGTATTTTTGTTTGGGGAATAAGGGATGTGGACCAGCCTTCAGCAGGCCTACCAGGAAGGCATGTGTAAGGGCTTGCGTGGCCATCTGTTTCTCCTCCTTATCAGCACTCCAGTGCCAGCTGCCTCTGTGGCTGAGCCGTCCCACGAGCAGGTCCCCTGCCCGGTTCTGTGCTGCCTCTGTCTACTCCTCACTAATGCCACACAGCTCTACGAGCTGCTTCCTACCGGCCCTATTTGGCCCCACCCTGCTGCAAAGCCCATATAAATCACAGGGGGGAAGCTCTGGCGTCTCCCCAGTGGTGCCTGCTCGCAATGCTGCTCCTTTCCTGAGCACGTGAGTCGGTGCTGCACTCGCTTTACTTCCCGTGTTCTTCAGCCTGATGAACCTCCATTTCCTGCAGTGCCATACAAGCGTGGTCCAAGCCTGAACAACCATGGGATTTATGTTTGCTGACCTAGCACCCACATCCCAGTGCTGCCGTGCCCAAACTGCAATTAAAGCTGCAAAGGCAGTCCAGAAGTAGATACCCCGGATAGACAGGCAAGATAAGAACCTAATAGCAGATAGACGGGCTGATAGGCGAGTTTGAAAGCTGCAGCCACCTGGGAGCCATGCACGGTGATGCAATCCAGCAGTGGCAATTGCCAAAGCCGTTCTGACAGCAGAGGCCAAGGGTGGGCAGGGCGCCCGCAGGGGCGCCGGGGAGGGGAGCCGGGTCCATCTGCGCGGAGGTGTGAAAACAGCAGAGCCACAGCCAGGCTCCCTTTGGGGCGTCTCGCAGCGCTGGCAGCGCAGCACTCCGCTAAGCCTTGTGCTCAGAGACCATGAACAACCGGGATTGAAAAAATATGTGTAACCTGGCTAAAGGACAGCAAGCTGCTGGGGAAATGGAAGGGGAAGGCAGGAGAGCGTGATAGGCTGTGGATAGGCTGTGGATATCTGGAGGATGCTGACCCCAGCAAGGGCACGGAGGCCAAGTAAGAGAGCAAGAAATTATCCAGGATGCTAAGTTTTGCATTACTGTTCCCTGAATGAAATACTGGATGAAATTAGGAGAAGAACAGTGAAACCCAGCCAGGCAGGACAGGCTGACAGATGCACTGGCACTACATCTCCTTTGCATTCCAGGACCTCCGTAAGCAGGGTAATGGGGGAAGGCATGGGAGTGGCTCCCACAGCTCACCCAAGGCACAGCAGCCAGACCTGGCCTTCTCAATTCACTTGCAAAGGTGGAGAGGATCCATCTCTATTGTAATATCTTTCAGCCCAGGAGGCATGGTCACAGACCAACCATGAACACAATTCAGAACAAAACAATGATGCCACTCCCCAAAGAATTACCCGTTGATCTAAGTGTATGAGAAGTAACAGCAACTGGATGTAATGTCTCCACCAGGGACTTAAAAATATACAGTGAGTTGCCACAGCACTTTCGCTAGCTTTTCAGCCTTCTCTTTAACTTTACTGCTTTCCAGCCAACAAATTAGTCTATACAAAAGCCAACATTGAATGCAATTTTCCTTTTAACCTACATGTTGATCTTCAGTGTCTTCAGTGAACCCAGGGTTAGAGAAGGTCTGATATAATTTGCAGGATGGGTTTATCTGTCCCAGATTAATACAGACTGTTGTTATTATAAGTACAATAATAACAACTTCATAATTTAACTGTTTGTCTCCAAGTACAAGAGCTATTTCCTACTAGTTCCCAAATACTGCTACCAGTACAGCAGGAGGTGCCTTTGTCACAGACCTCCACATTAAGATTAAGGATGGTGCAGGACTGCTCTTGCTTCCGTGTTGAAGGCTCTAGAAGGGCAATGCAGCAAAGGTCACACCATTATCACCAACACTGGCTTCCAGAACTTCCCTTCCCCGGGCTGTCAACTGAACTAGTTATTAAAAACTTCTGACTACCTCTTGGAGAAGAGTCAATAGTCTGTACAGCTTATTTCTTATTTTACTTTTAAGTGGTGATTTGTATTACAAAACAGAGTATAATCCAGGTGTCCTTGTGCTAGGTGCTGCAAAAAGTTTTTCGAGAATTTTTTTGCAACGGGAACCTAAAAGCTAAAAACAAAAATATTTAGGAAAAAACTGTAATGGAGAGGAGATGTTCTACCACTGTATCAAACCTAAATTCCTATTGAAGAACACATTCTCACTTGAAGAAGTGATTACAGAATCTATTGGAGTTTCTGTGGATTTTACTGAGGCTGAGCACTACAAATATTAATTATTTGAAACAGACAGGCTAAAACTTCCTGACCAAACACCCTAAACAATGTACAAATGTGGATTTGAGTGAGATATGAATTCTGACTGGATCCAGTCCCATGAAGGTCAATCCCATGTCATACAGTACAAAGCATAACTATAAGATTAAAGAGAACTGAAAAATAAATCCTTGTTCCGCTTTGGTAATTTTCATTTACAGAGATGCAAAGTACAAATATTTATAACAATATTCTTACAGGAATTGGAGGGTATTCTTCCTTTTCAAATAATTATTATTTAAAGAATGTTGAGCTCACTTAAAATGCAATGCAACATGTGAGTATGCTTAGCTTTGTTGGAGAAAATAAATATTATTTAAAATAAAATTAGCATTGGAAAACCTCTGCCACTAATCCCAACCAATCTGCCCAGCAAGCTTGAAGGCAAACATGCAAGAAAGTCTCATAATGCAATGATGTAAGATGCAGAAGAATCTGCTTGCTTGGGTAAGATAGAAGATCACTGTTTAACACTACTAAGACAACACCTCCAGGCTCTTTTATTTCAGTATTGAGCTAATCTGACTCTGTTTAGCTCACAAAGTGTGTTGGGACCAGATGATGATGAAGTCAGAGGCAAGATAACTGGAGATTAAACTTTACAGATATTTCTGTTCCTAAAATTACTTCCCTTTCTATACTCTGCTAGTGGCTCTGGCTCACAAGTTTCTTATTCCTTCTTAATAAAGTTAAAAACAATACAACCAGCTGAGGATCAGATCCTAAACTTTTGTTACTCCATTAGAGTACAATTAATGGTGGTTTGAAAGCCTCCAGAAGGTCAGCAAGAGGTGCATGGAGCACGCTGTGACCTAGTGTTAAAAGGAAGAAATTCCAGTCCCAGTTTCTTCAGCCACCTTAAGTTCAGAGATACAGAAGGAATCAGGCACCTGCAAAATGCAAATGAGGAAGGGGGTGTGATGGACTGCAGGGCACAGGTAGTTACTCAACAGTATAAACAAGAAGAGCTTATGAGAACAGCAGTGGAAGGGGTCCTTAAGAAGTGCAAGGAAATGCAGCTACAAACCCACTGAGCTATCAGTGCTGTCTGCATGCTTCTATGGTGAGTGTTATTTTGAGGAGGTGAGGAATGCAAGGCAGGGGGTCTGTGGTCTATGGTTTGTTTTCCCATCAATACATATGTCTGACTTCGAGTAAAAGATTAACGAGACAGCTAGCAAATGTCCTCGGAGACAAATGGGCAAAAGGCTGTTTGTACATGTCAGTTGAGGGAGGGCTCATTCTCGTCTCTCAGTCTCTGAATGAATCTGCTAGGATGCACACCTGCACCAGGAAGACTTCCTTGACAAGGTAACCCTTTCCTCTGCAGAGCACACGAGCATGTCAGCATGCAGCTTACCTTACATGTACATTCTTTCAGTCAATGTGGTTTGGAAAGAACCTTCCACCTACTTTTTTTCTGCATGTGACGTACATTACTGTATGTTACAGAAAAGCCCCAGGTAAAGTAAATGGAAACTCTATCCAGCAGCTATGCACCTGGTGTTTTTGCATTTCCCAACAGATATTACAGTTGCTGGAATGATGTGTGAATCTTCTACAACACCTCCTATTGACAATTTATTTTAGGTGTGGCATGAGAGAGATCTGAGATATTGATACTAATGACCCACAGCCTGTTGCTAAAGAGAAGGAAGAAAGGAAGTGAAGGAATTTATAGTTAAAAAAAAAAACAATGCCAAACCATAAAACCCCACAAATATTTACATTCTACTTCTTTTGACAGCAAC
This sequence comes from Camarhynchus parvulus, assembly GCF_901933205.1. NCBI lineage: Eukaryota > Metazoa > Chordata > Aves > Passeriformes > Thraupidae > Camarhynchus > Camarhynchus parvulus. Next base: position 78,738,410 of record NC_044573.1, on the reverse strand, counting down.
CATTCTATTACAGACCAAAAACACAGCAAAAGGGCATGCTGACACTTTAATATTTCCAGGATAGTCATGGTGGTTGAAAGAACAACTGGACTATCACTAAAGCCCACCTTTTCTAGGTATCAAAAACTCTGTTGTGTTTTCCTGTCCTGTTGTCAATCTGTGCTGCTGGTGAACCCTCAAAGTTGATGGTGTAATGGTGTTGGCCTGAGTCCCACTGCAAGGAATGCAGTGGTGCCCAGTCAACCACCAGTACTAACCACAATCTCCCTGCAGATCTTAACTAACCTGGCAGCTCAGCTTTGTGTTGTAATGCCACAAAAAATGGGAGTGCCTTTTCTTTCCTTACCATACTTCTCTTTTTTTGGTCTTTTTTGCTCTTTTCTGGAAAAGTCTGAGGGATTTAAGCTGATTCCCTAAGGAGAGAAGTGACCCACCACTTGTAACACTGTCACAACCTTCAACACCTCTTATGTTCTGATTTGTGCTTTACCTGAAACCTGTCAAGTGTGAGTCACATCCATTTCCCCTATGCCATGATAGGGAGGAATGCTGATATGTGGGAACTGACAAAGAAGCATGAGGGAGCCTATGTTCACCTCTTAAACCTGACGAAATTTGCTGGTGAATCACAGGGTAAGAACTTGACCTCACCCATGAAGTCTTGTGAAGATTAAAAGAACTTCCTTGTACTTCCTTGCAGTGCCTCTGACTACCAGATTTATTGTCTGGAGACAAGCAGTTAAACCACCCCACTAAGCTCAAGGAGAATGAGTTCAAGTCTTGTCAACAGCCATCTCTGACAAGCCAGCTCAGAATAACACAAGCTATCCCTTTTGATGAGTCAAGAACAACCAGTTCCCTCTATTGAACACATCAGACAGATGTGGTTGGCTGAGGAAAAGAATATACTGAACCATCCCAGGCCCTTTCATATCAGTGACATCAGATATATTTTGGTGTGAGAAGTTTGGAGCTTTGAATGAGAAGGTGATGTTGCAGGAAATTAGTCCTCAAGCAATGTTTTTATCTCACTTAAGTCTGACAGCATCCAAGTAAGCACAGGATAAGCTTATCCAAAAAAGCTGAGAAATGCTAGAAAACTACAAGACCATCTACAACTACCTCTGAAAAGCAGGAAAGGAAACACTATTAAATGAACATGCTGTGTTAGGAACCAAACAGCCTTCTGTAGGCAAGGTCCTTAGTCACCTGGGATTAAAATGATCCTAATACTTGAGCTTTCTTAACACTCCGGACTGCAGATCTTGAACTGAGGATCTGGGCCATAGTCACTGCCAGGGTGCTGTGTCCCTCCTCCCTGAGTGCTGCCAGAATGCAGGAAATAAGACATATGTTGGTCCATCCTGTACTGTACTCTTACTTCTATTTTTTTCCTTCTTTGCAGCTGCAAAATACAACTGAGCAAGTTAAATTCCACTTCCCTTGAACACGGAAGCCAGCAGTGCATTTTGTCACATGGTCACACCAGCAGACCACAACAACAAGCACAGTCACCTGGTGAAACAATCCACACAGAGATTTGGAAGGAAAATTTCCTTCGGGCAGGTGACACCGGACATCTGGCAGTCCTCTACTTCTGTTCTGAGAGCAACACCCACGTTGTAGGGCATGCTACCAGAAGCTGCACCCACCTGGGATGTAGCCAGCCCAAGATGAAAGGGAGCACCAAATCCAGAAGGGATGATTAGCATTCACTGATGTCGTTCAGGACACAAGTACCTGGGAACATGCTAGTTCCCCTTAGGTGTTCGGTACTGCACGGAAAAGTCAGGGAACTAAAAGTTAATCAGGTCAGAGCCAGGCTTGCATATGCTTTCTCCACAGGAATTACAAACTATATGCCAAATATTCAGATTGGGTAATTGCTACCCGGACTACTAAGGATGTGAAGCCCAGAAGAAGATAATTGCTCAGAGGTTCTGATAGATTGCATCACTCTCTGCCAAAGTATATGACAGAATGACAATTATCAACACATAATGTAAGGATACAAGTCTGTGCATACAGCAAAGCTGGACCCACCATGGCTGGCTGAAGCAGAAAAAACATTAACCCCCAGACTGTTCATAGGAAAGCAATAATATGATCCTAAACTCCAGAAGCATTTATGGAATCCAGAGATTCCCTGAAATAACCTTCCCTTTCTTAGGACATGGGACAAGTATTTATCCCTGCTCCCTCTAACATGTAAATTTGACCAAAGCTAATTTTACCCCAGAGTCTAGCTATGAGCTCATGGTTCTACCAGCATACAAGTTTAGTCTCATGCTGCCACATATTTTATGACCAAATGCAACTTGGAGCAGAGCCTGTACTGTCCATCAAGGGTGCTGCTGTGTGATTAAAAAAAAAATCCATCATCCATTGTATTTAACTATAAAGTTTTGATGAAAATCAGGCTACTTCCAACAAAAATCTTTAGGTACTAGTAAGATTAGGAAGCAGAAAAACCAGGCATCCAAAATACTACAACCTAATTGTATGTGAGAGTGTGAGATTCCTGAAGCATTTCAGAGGTACATTTCTTCTATGCAACCAAACAGCAATATAATCCAGAGAACAGATATTTATTCAAAGTTTCACTATTCCAGTCAGTCATGCATACAGTGCTGACTCAGGAGCAAACATTAAAAAGCAGGAGCCATGTGGGAACTTAGAAATCTAATTGTACATCTCCCAAGGGGAATCATTACAGCAGTGTCAAACAGGCCTTAAGCAGGAGGAATGAATAGGTGGGGGAGATCTGACAGCAGAGGGAAACAGTGCTGGCAGAAAAGGCCCCCAGAACAACAGGTACAATCAACAGCACAGCCTTTGGACAGAGGCTTTTAGGGACAAAACCGATAGCCCATATTAAAAGTAAATAAGGAAGACATGGTACAAATATAATAAGGAGATAAAGCACATTAAAATTTCCAGTGCAGGCCCCACTCCTGTGTGCCATTAGGAGATTGTCCTCCTCCTTGTTCTCTTAGGTATATAACTGAAATAGTTAATTTGAGTCATGACCGCAAACAAGCAAATAAACTCAAAACTACATCTCCAAGAAAACTGGAACATGGCAACATTATTAGGGCTTATTCAGGTATGACACCTAGCCATAGATGAAATACTGGTTAAAGGTTGACTTCAGTGCCTTCAGAAAATTACTATTCCACACAACAAGGGTGTTTTGCCTAATTGTGTAACACAGTTTTATTTTACTATGCATAGTAAAATAGCCCAAAATGTTGGTGTAAAAAGACCACAGAGCTTTAGTGATGGGCTGAAACTTAGGAAAGGCATGGGTGTATTAATATTTGACTTCAGAAAAAATGCAAATCACTTCAATAACACAGGGTTTGTGTTCTGTATGAGATAATAGATAGTCAACAGCCTTTCTTTCACTGTTGGGTGGATCATCAAATTAGTGTCTAAATTAAGGACTTGATTAATCTGTATTAAATAATTTGTCAATACAACAATACAAGTAAAATCATTGCAAATTTAACATAATCACGTTTCTTTGGGGGGGTTTTTTTCTCTTATTGCCATTAAGAATAGGGATTTTTACCAATGCCCAAGTCACAGCTCCCTTAAACTGGGAGGTTTCCAAAATTCTGATTGTGTACCATGACTGTCTCTCCTACATATAAAAAAATGCTTATCTATTGTGAAAACATCTTTTTTCTTGAGACAGGAACTATAAATTCCACTCCTCCCATTCACACCAAAAAGAACATTACTCCTTAAACAGCACCACTTAATCCAAAACAAACAGCAAGATATCTAAAATATTCTTTGGTTTACTCAGGGATGTAAGACACAAGAGACAGAGTACCTCTTTCTTGGAACAAAGGAAGGAAGAGAGGGTGGATTCAAAAGGGCTATAATCAAAAGGGTCTAACTCATCTCCAAGTACCATGGTCAAATTTATGAGTGTTTCCACAGGAAAAAAAAAGTGTCAGAAGGACATCTTGGGTTGGAATGTGGTAGAATTGATTCCCACAAGCCCAAGAATGTTGCTGGTTTTCATGATAGAGCTGTTAATCTTATAATAAAGCAACTTTTGAATATATTTTGCACTCAGTGATGAGCTCTACTAGCAGTGACCTCAGTGTGAGCAGCCCTCCCCAGTAACAGGGCTGTGGAAATATTGCTGGAGGCAGGTCTTGCGTTGCTTTCTTTTGTCTCTCCACTTAAGCTTTGCAGAAAGATACTACCAGAAGCACAGAAAGGCCATAAAACTGAAAACATCATTTTAAATCAAAAGGCTTTTAGTGGTTGTCTTAAAGGGGCTATCTGTGTTCCCAACAGTGACTATAGCAATTACATGATGAAAACATCTATGCAGGTGCATAATTTAAAAAGAGAAAGGACATCCTCCCCCTTTAGGAGAGGCCAGGCTTTATATTTCAGTCGGTCTGTTTGGCTAACAAAGGAGAAAAAATGAGGACAGAGTGAAAGAAGGAGTGGAGCAGGATAGAAAAAAAAGACGAGATGAGAGAAAAGAATGGCCAGCAGAAAAAACAGCAGGGAAAGAGGATGAAAGAGAAGGATGACATCTGACTTGGACAAGGGGTGAACCACAAACCTAGTCATTGCCAGTGTCCAGGACAAAAATAACTCGTTTGTCCAGCAGCAGCAGGGCAGCTGCCAGTGCAGCAGGACAGCCTCCCCCCTGCACTGCTCTGCCCAGCACATCCCCAGCACACTTCCAGATCTGCCCCTTTCCCTGTGCTCTGTGGCAAAACTCAATGTGCTCTCGCAGTCCCTGTGGTTGTGGGTTAGGAAACTGCCGCATGATGGATCTCAATATAAAAAGTATTTTAATACAAGAAAAACAGGAAACTCGAGCACGTTTTGAGTCTAATTCAATTTCAGTTCCGTGATTCCTTTATTTTCTATGGACAAAAGGCATGTAACAAAATTATGAACTGGGACGTGAAGAAAGCAGAACTGTGCACATGACAGATAAAACTGGCTCATTATGTGAAAACTGAAGCCATGCAAAATAAAAATGCAGAGCAGATTAGAGCACCTCTCATCCAAAAACCAGTTAGGACCAGTCAAGCACATCCCAGCACCTGGACAGAGTTTGAGCAGAACATATATGAACTGGCACAGGTCACAGTTTCACAAGAGGAGACCAGGTTACGAAGAAATGCAAATATTCTTGCTTCATTTTAAGCTGAAAGCAACCTCTGGTTTGGGAATCTTCAGAGACAAAGTACAAGGTACCAGTTCAATGTCAGCTGCCTCACACTCTCTTTGCAATATCATCAGTGCATTTTAGTGCTAATGTACTAAAGCATGACACTAGCTAAAGATAACCACATTCTATTGAGAAACATAACAATTGAAATAATGGAATAAGCACTTCATGCAATTTGCTAGGAATGTAGTTTGGACACCAACAGCCAAAACAAACTAAAATGGCAAATGCAAGGACTCTATTTTGAAAAGATCTGCAAACAGACTCAGCAGCTTTACAGGGGGTCATATTTTCCACAAGGATAAACTGTCCTTGAACAACATTTTCAGTGTTCTGGGTATTAACCTGCTTTCTTTTCATATGGATTGTTCTCACCTACACTCCTTTTCCTTGAACAAATATTTACTGTGACCAATAAAATTCTGCTCTCCATTTATGAGTTAAATAGCATCGCATTCCCACACACTGCTTTATATGTGTGCTTTATATACATTGAGCATACGTGCCCACAGAAAATGACATCTCCCAACTACGTCTGATGGAATTATTTTTAAGCAATCATATTCACTGTAGATTTCAGTCCTGATTCATCAATACATTTAATTCACTGTGGTATTAGATCTGTGAGCAAGAGGAATGAAACATGCAGCTGAAGGAAGAAGGTGACATATTTCAGCAGCGATAAAGCATTTCTGTGAGTATGTGAGAGCGATGCCTGATGCATTGCTCATAAGCATGAGAGTAAACACATCATCTGCACAGGGAACTAGTGACATGTCTAATTTCAAGAAAGCAACAAAAATATTTTTAGCAAATTATTCATACACTTCTAAATGTGTTCAAGGGTTTTACCAGGTTGGAATTAAAGTGGACAAATTACAGCCTGCAAGATGCCAACAGTCTGTAGGTGATAAGCATGCTGGACTACTACTGTTATTCATTTATTATTCACCTATTTGCTGCTCATTGTCTTGAAAATGTCAGTAAACAAGTCAGAAATTGAAAGAATCCTTAGATGTGAACCGCAAACATCCAGCACAAAATATGTATGAAGAAAAAGGGTGAGAATTTCACAGGTTAACATATATAAACACATAATCTAAGCCTCTTTTCTTTTCTACCCGGGGGACAGACCCTCAGCACTCCGGAGCCCACCAGCATCTGTACTGTGTTTATATAGCTTTGGGGAAGTCAGGGACTGTGCTCCACATGCGGGTCCTTTTTGCTGAATTCCCCTCCACGGGCGCAGGGGTGAAGAGGAACACATCTCTCATGAACACCTGCAACCAGCAGTTCCTTCCTCAGACACTTAAATAGATTTTCCTCACACTACAGTAAAACAAGATACTGGCTGTTCCCCTTCACACACCCCTAAATATAAACAGTTGTACTAACAAGAAAGAAGGTGAGAGCTGCAGCAGGTTAATCTGGGATGGAAAAGTAGAGCTATGCTGGACTTGGGTTTAATTTGAAAATCCCAGTTTCTCTGCAGCGCCCCCCAAAATAGGCTGAGGTTCAGACTGCATAGCATGCCTAAGCTCTATCACAAGCACACTCATATACCTCATTTAGAACTGTTCCTAGTCTTACAGATCTCTCTCAAGTCTTCTGAGACTAGTGATATCTGACAAAGGTCAGTACTGCATCCAGTATTGTTTGACTTATTAATCAATGACCTGGATGAAGGGGCAGAAGGCTCCTCAGCAAGGTCCTTGATGACACAAAGCTGGGAAGAGCAGCCAATACCCCAGGGGGCCATGCAGCCCTTCAGAAGGTTTCAACAAGTTTGAGAGAGGGGCAGGGAAGAGTTGTCTGAAATTCAACGAAGGCCAGTGCAGAGTCCTGCACCTGTGGTGGAATAACCCCAGGCACCAGCACAGACTGCAGCTGACCTGCTGGGATGCAGATGCCAAGAGGATGGACCAGGAATAGAACAAGAGGCGAAGGGCAGAAACTGATATACAGGAAATTCCCCTTCAATATGAAGAAGAACTTCTTTAGTGTGCAGGTGACTGAGCACAGGAACAGGCTGTCCAGAGAGGTTATGGAGTCTCCCTCACTGGACATATGCAAGAACTGTCTGGATGCAATTCTGTGCAGTGTGCTCTGGGGTGACACAAGATTTAGCACTGATGACAAACAGTGATCCCTTCCAATCCAACCCACTCTGTGATTCTGATCTTTACAAAAGAGGGTCAGCAGCCACAGACAATCTGAGAGAGCCAATTGGATGGTCTCTTGGAGGAGAAAGCGGTGCACCCACACAGGCAGCACCATGCATAGATTGTGTATGGTCTCCTAACAATTTGACTAGGATTGGACCTAACTTGGTTTAGGGCTTATCTAAGCCTGAGGTTTGAAATTATTAATGTGGGCATGCACGCTCTGTTTTCTATTTTACACGCGCATTTGGTTTTTGTCAAGATAGCCAGACTTCAGGGACAAGTGATACCCACAAGGCAGCCAACCACCAAGCTAAGCCCAATGGCAAGGGAAGCACCAACTTCCCTGTGGGTGCAAGGAGGGGTAATATAGCAGCACAGATGCCTTGGTTAAAGCTGAAGAGGGTGAGAATTCCTGTCCAGAAGAGAGATGTCTGTCCAGCATGAGGAAGGACAGGTTAAACAGCCCATGTTACCTGCTGCTCTGTACTAGGAGATGCACTCTGTACAACAAGCCCTCAATGCCAAACGCCAGTGAAGCATTAAGCTGAGAGAAAATGAAGTCAACCACCAACACGCTGGAAGCAGCAAAAACTATTGGCTTTGGCACACATGCAAAGTGTGTATGTCTGGGCTGCCTGGAATAGCAAGAGATGCAAAATCCAGGACTGCCAGGATGGTTGGTGAGAGGGGAGGTGAGATACTGCACGGCTGGGCAAAAAAAAAAAAATATATGATCCTGTGTGCTGATCTCAAAGGAAATCCAGATGGTCTCCTGATAATCTTGAGGTGGAGGATTTCAGGCCAAGAAAGAGGAACTACACAGAATTAGAGAACCACTTTGGTTGGAAAAGACCTTTATCACCAAATCCAACCATAAACCTAATACTACCAAGTCCACCACTAAACCATGCCCCTAAGTGCCACATTTACACATCTTTTAAATGCCACCAGGGATGGTGACTCAACCACTTCCCTGGGTAGCCTGTTCCAATGCTTAACAGTCTATTTGATGAGGAAATTTTTCCTAACAGCCAATCTAAACATCCCCTGGTACAACTTGAGGCCATTTCCTCTTGTCCTATCACTTGTTAGTTGGGAGAAGAGACCAACTCCCACCTCAATACAACCTCCTTTCAGATATTTGTAGCGTGTGATAAGGTCTCCCCTGAGCCTCCTTTTCTCCAGACTAAACAACCCCAGTTCCCACAGCTGGTCCTCTTAGGACTTGTTCACTAGACCCTTCATCGGCATGAGACAGTCATATCACAATGCTGAGGAGACTTTTTTGTTCACCGAGTTGTTTGTTTGTGAGGTATTTTTTTCTCTTAGCAGCAAGCGTGTTCTATACTAACATCTGCTTGACAATTTGATATTTGAAAGCTGTGTCATCTGTAACCTTATCTGTCTCATTTATCTTCTGTCATACACTAAAGATCTTTGCTTTTGCTTTAAGATTACCTTATTTCCAAATTTGTAAACCCTGCTGTACAGAGAAAACATCTTTTCGTCTGTTATTTGGCCACTATCAAGCATTTAGCAACAAGAGCATAGAACGAGCCACACTCTTCTGCACACCATGTAATAAAAATAAGACTGGCTTTCTTTTAAATAGTCCCTAATTAAGCCACAGTGCCAGTTTCAGGGACTTTTCCAGTACTTCTGAGAAGAGACAATAGGTTGAGTTAGACAGCAGTGGCAAGCAGCCAGTGTGCAGGTGAGAGAAGAAAGGGACCCCAAATTTCATCTATGCCAAACATTCCCACATGCTTGACTCCTTTCAGCCTCTACAAATAAGATTTCACTGATTTTCTCAAAATAGATGCTACTGGGAATAACTCGGAAGTCATTAAGCACCGTAAAAAACTAAAATAGATAATATTGTTGTAAAAATATACTGAAGAAGAACTGTGATTTATGATGAATGAGCTTTGCTGTGCCAGGTATGTTTACTTAATAAATTGCAAAATTAATTTGGCCACAAAAGGTCTTCCAGTCAACCATGCAAATTAGCACAGTTCTGTTAAAATGCATTATATTTCAACACTGCTTCTAATCAGAGGATCTCAAAATACATTTGTGATCCATAATTAATAAGCCATATTTCCTTGAGCTATGCAAGTATGATTATATCCTACACTGCAGTAGTCTCGTTGCACTTTTCCACAACTGTAACACTGTACTATTGTATGAGTGGGCTCATATAATAGCAACAAGCTCTGACCATTGCCTTGTTTCTGGTTTACCACTGTGCTAGTTATGTGAACATGGGCATATCCATGTGTTGCCATCGCTATTCTTTCCCTCCCTGCACAGGTACAAAAGATGCAAGTTGGCGGGTGGATATTGAACTTGCAACAGTTTTTTCTCAGATTCCTATTTCTTGCAATTTTCCAGTGGGATCCTCCAAAGGAGAAGCAGCAACAGAAGTGAAAAGGGATTGTGTTTGTGTACTCATGTGGATGCATGAGTGACAAATCAGTACATCATATGGCAGAAACATGTAGTGTTTGAAAAACAGATAGGTAAGCCTAAATTTTACTAATCAAAACCACATACCCAATTCTTCTTGCTAATCATGCAGGAGATTATCCATGGTGAAAGAGATTTAAAAATACAATTTATTTTTAACCATGTATTCTTATTTCAAGACTAGAAGAAAACTGTTATTTTACAGATAGTGATCAGGAGACAACTTTCCCACAGTTGCATTGTAAGTCTGCTCACACTGGCAGTTGCATCCACTCAAATTGCTATTAATTCTGCTTACCACATCAGTGCTTAAGAACTACTGCAAGTGTAGTGCCTTACTCTCGCCAGGTTCTGTGCACACAGAACTGCAGGCAGGTCCTGCCAGGAGATCTCACAGCCGAAGCAAGAAGTGGAGGAAAGGCTGGAGGAAAGGCAGTACCACAGCCAGCAAATTGTGCAGGCTTTAGATAAAGTGGGGTGTGTGGAACTAAAAGAAACAAGTGACTGATGCGTAAAGGTTAAAGGAGAAATAGGTCAGGAGAGATGAAGATAAACCAGAACAGACAAGGGGCAAAAATGAAGTGAAAGGACTGCAGGGAGTGGTAAGATGCAGAAGAGAGAGACAGAGCTCCAGCGAAAGAGGATGGGGTGCAGAAGTTGCTCCAGAACTGCAGCAAGCTCTCACAGCATCTAACAGTCCCTGTTTCAGCAACTCTGGTAGCTGTTCCTCTCTGTGGTTCAGGGGAGGCATCACTTGTGTCCTAACATCCTCTGAGCAAAAGAGCTCCCTACACAGCTCTGCACTGAGGGAAGGGGGAGGGATGGGCACTGACCAGAGCCTGTCTACTTCCCCATCTCCTCACAGCCAGCTCAGCCCCGGCTGCCTCTGCAGCTGCTCCGCCAGCCAAGGAGCTCGGCCGCAAGGCCAACCACAAGCCCAAACTTCTCCTGCTAGTTGGTTCACCACTTGTATCTCACGGAACAGGCCTGCTCTGAGTGTGCTGCAAACACATGGAACACTCCTGCTTCTCTTCCATATCCATACCATTTGCCTTCCAGGCTCAGATGAGCAGAAATATGCATGCAATAGATGAGAGAGAAGGAGAGGAAAGAGAAGAAAAATTGAGCTTTCTGGCTCACCCAAATGGCTTTTTAGCTAAGTGTTCTGACAAACATGCAATACTGCTAAAAGCTGTTCCTATTAAATCCAACTGAACTTGAAGGACAGACTTCAATCTTTATTACTTTTTTGAGAAAGCTACCAAAACCCCCAGATTTCACAGTCTGCTGTACCTGATGGTTATGTCATGCATCCATTTCCTGCAGACAAAAGGACACGGACAAACAGCACACCACGGTTTATGAGAGCTGGAAACAGAAGATGGAGGCACTGGCACTTACCTCCATATCCCTATCCCCTGTGGGAGGAAATGGACTTCAAGGGGATGTATGTACAACCACTTCCCATGGTATCCTGCCAGTCCTCTGCCCCTGAGTCTGTTATGATTAATGCTGATCCACCACCTGGAGCCTGTGTTGGCCATTCATACTGCTTTCCGTGGCAAGTAACCATAGTAAGCATGTGTAATAGATCTCCACCCACTTTTGAAGAGTTCTGAGATTGCTAGGAAGATGAAGCAAAGTTAAACTGGGCCCCAGACTGCGCCATGTAACCAAGTTCCCTGTGGATCTACTTTCTGCTGATGGGCTTGTAGCAAAGGCTTTGTCTCCCTTGAGGGTATATTAGGAGCAGCAAGAAATGAGTTACAGCAGCGTCACTTCTCAACAGGCAGCAGGTTAGAGAAGATATTTCTTCTCCTAAGCCACTCTGAATCCTATTCAGAAGCAAGTTTCTCTCCAGAATCCTTCAGACATTGTGACACAGCGCACTGTCTCTAAAAGACTGACCTTCCAACAAGAATATCAAAGTTAGGGCAACAGGTTTCTGAAACATTTCAAACAGTTTCTTGTGAGTCATCATTAAAATGGCCATTTGTGGGTAAGAACAAAATCCTGAGCAAAGGTTACCCCTCAAATGCTTTTGAAAAGCCATGTGCTGTGTTAAACAAACCCATTACAACACAAGCTGCAACCTATTTCCAACATCCAGAGCCAGAGATCATATAAAACTATCAGATTAGATTTGTATTGTGAAGTTTCTACTAAAATAAAGTCATGCCTGATAACACTGATATACTACACCCTATACATAGGTAAATCAGTATTATCATTACCCCCCAGAGTGCAATACTCAAGCTAGGTTTGGTAATAAAAGCAGACTGCATTTAACAGAATATCAGAAATATTTATGATTTCTTTAAACAATTGCAATCCTGAAAGCTAGAGCCCTGATGATTCAAAGTACAAAGCAAGATTTTGACAGCACTCCATGGAAAGAGAATTTTCTTTCTCCATTTGGCACACTACCAACAGATCCGTTGCATGCAATTCAGCCCCACAGCAAATATCCAGGCCACATATAACACACATACATACCCACAGGCACCCAAAGTTTTGGCTGTTGCAAGCTATCATTGCTCGCTTGACTTCAGCACAACTGTCTGCAGCACCTGAGGATCTGGCCCAAGAAACATATTCCATCAGAAACTGAAAAGCACCAGTTTTAATGTGTTTTTGACAGATTAATGAGGTTGGTGTAGTTTTTCAAATTAACATCCTTAAGTTCATGAGAAGTCTTCAGCATTTTTATATTACAACAACCATCTTAAGTTCATCTGCAGGGTTTCAGGCCAATGCCAACAGACAGTTCTGGCGGGCACTGACATTTGGGGCTTACAAGTTATTTCATTTCAGTCACCAAACTAAAGGCCTAGAATCTCATCTGAGATTTCAAACTTCACTCTTCAGAAGTACAGATTATGAGCAGGGACTGACACTGTGGCTGCAACTGAGAGAGAGCCCAGCTTCGCAACAAGCCCCATGAATTTTCTCATAACTTCATCCTCACCACACTTTCCCGGGTAAGATGCTTTGCTTCCATTTTGAGACTGCTGGGAATGTGATGAGCAGGCTCTGGTTTAACAACAGAGCATTCTTGTCTTTCTGTGGGTAGGTAAATAGGATCAGAAGTTTGGTGAAGTTCACAAAATAAAAACCGCTGTTAATACAGTCTGAGTGGTTTGGGTTTCTTTCTTTTTTTACTAGACTGTTCATAAGGTTTACTAGGTTCATAAGAAGACTCACCTACTCATCTGTTCATTCTCAAGAAATGTAAACTCCTTAATTCACTGCACATCTAATTGGAAAAGCCGGGGCTCTGTGATGTATCCTCAGCCCTGCCGCCCAAGGAAGCACTGCAATTTGATGATACATTAAACAGTGTCACTAGTAGAAACAATTTCTAGGTATAAACACTGAAAATCTTTACAAGTACTGGTCAGTTGCTTATTGAAGAAACTGCTGTTAGAGGGTCCCCCTCCAGCTGGTTGCTACCATCCCTCTGCCAGTAGCTGCCCACACTGCAGAGCTCCTCTTCATTCCTCTTACAAATGCTAGCAGGTTAATTTAACACAAGAAAAGCTCTTTACTTTAATCTGGCTGACATTACCCTGAGCAGATTCTCACTGTCTCTTTCCACATGGCTTTCAGGGCAATGGCATTACAAAAAAAAGTTGGTAACCAACAATAAAAAGGAAAGCACATCTGAAAGCAGTGTGCTGATCTACAGTGGATGTCTACCACATCCTAAAACACAAAATGTCAGTCAAAGATGAAATCTGCAGGCAAAACCAATCTTTGCTTGCCAGTGCCTTTCCTTTGAAGGAGATTAAAGAAAAAAGTAATTGCAGTGAAAAACTACCCCTTTACCTAAACAAAATCTGGGGAAATTCTAGGAACATATACCTTGGAGAAAAGGAATACACTCTGGAAATTATTAACAACTAGTTGACTTCCCTTATGGTAATGTTAGGACTTGAAGCTAAGGAAAAAGACAGTAAATTTCAACAGATAGATCTCAGTTTCCCTTCCCTAGTGCTCAGACCTGAATGTTAACATGATAGCAAATTTTGGCCACAGCAACTTTTTCCCTTGATTTTTATTTCTCTCCTGTGAAACGCCGAAAGTGCTTTTATATTTTTTAATTTCAATCTGGTTTATGTTCTTCAAATTTTATTTTTCTGTATAACTGCCCAAAATGCTGAGTGTTATGGTGATATACACAAATTTCAAACTCAGTTTCCAAGGCTTTCTTCTGGAAAATGCCAATTTCCTCTAAAAAACTCATTTTCTATGGAAAAAAAAATTTGAGCTTCTTCTGTTTTCTCAGGCTGGATCTCATTTCAAACTTGCAGTGATTTGTCACCTTTTCATCCAAATCTTGGAATATAATTCAAGATGATTTTTCAATTAGCCAGGTCTTGAAGTAGAGTGGAAGAGGCACTTCTGTGGAGCTTGCATTGGTTTGTAGGTTCCCCCTGTAGCTGTCAATGAAAATCATCTCTTGATAATGGCAAGGAAAGGAAAGGAGGAAAGGAGGCTTGAAAGAGTGGGAACACCCAGTAGAAAATAAAAACTTTTACAAAGAATTTAAGATTTCTATTCCACTCTGCCCTTATTGTCAGCAAATCTCAAAACAAATATAAATAGTGCCCCTTAGCACTAATATAACTGACTCCTTCAGGTTCCCCCGTCCTTTTTTTGTTAATATCAGTCCTATGGAAAACGAAACACAGCAACTTCTGATCAGCCTAGGCATGGAAACCAATGCTGCATTATGCAGACAAGAAGGATCTCCCTGATTTCAAACAGGAGTCTGAAAAACCAAGCAACACCAGTCCAACACAGCCATCCCTGGATGAAGTCCCCCATGCCCCTTCCCAGATGTCCCTCAGCCAGGACTTGCCTATTCCCTGCTGCTGCAAACCTGGGTCTTTTCACAGCAGAATACAGCACTCTTGCCAAATTGTGAAGTGGTTTTACAAGGTGGAAAGGCACCAGCTTGGGGCTAAAGAAAGGCCAATAAACTCCTCTAACTTGTAACAAAATAACAGATTTAAACCCAGGTCAACCGAGGTGAAGGGCAAGTGCATTAATCGCCTGCATTAACAAGGCTCTGCGTGCCTGCAGCAGCCCTCAATTGGAAAAGACAGTACATCTTCCTGTAAATAAGACAAATAAACAGCAGCTACAACAACAAATCTTCCCCCAATTTCTTTTACTTTTCATTAAATGAGTAATCTGACTTTTATTAAGTCCTCTTCAAAGGCCGTGCAGGCCACTCTTTGTAGCTGTGCCTGTTTGCAGCACATGCACACTCCGAGATGTACATCTCAGCCTGACGGGTGCCTGGGAAGGAACCTCAGCCAGTTTTGTTCTTAAGTGATAATCGAAGAAGAAATCCTCTCTCACGTGTTGCAGCAGTGTGAGTTGGCCATACCAGGACGAAGAGTCATGCAGATGTTACCCAAATGCTTCCATTAACTTAATCTTCCTCAGAAGAGCCCTTCTGCTGCCAAGTACTTAAGAGTGTCACTTGGGATTTAGATGCCATTTTTGTTCACTACTGAAGACCAGTCATGTGTAGGAATCTGCAGCCTTGATAATAGGGTTTACAGAACACCATGAAAATAGATTACTGACTGCTGAAAACATTTTAAAAAGACAATGCTACCTTTTTACTAGCCTTAAGTGCTTTCTGGCATGGAAGATTTAATAGTTGTTTACTCCAGTGTGTTTTCTAGAATGTCAGCTTAGAACAAAATAAGGATCATCATAATAATTAGCTGAGATGCTGACAATATGAATCAAGAGTCAAGATCAATATATGTTTTCATACACATCATTTTAGAAAACAAAACTGTATTTCTGTGACCAGAAAATGCATCAAACTTTTTCAATTGTCCTAGCATATGCTGTTATCTCAGTAATGAAACCAGTTTTGCTTTTTTCCTTTTTTAACTCAGTTGTTATGTGGGAAGATGTAGTAGTATAAAATAGCAGGAAATAGTATGAGTAAATTTAACTTGAACAGTTTAGTATGTGTTTTAGAGAAAAGATTAACAAGTCCTATTTTTTTTTCAACTGTCTTTTCATCTCCGTTTTTTTCATCTTGCACTTGCTTCAGCCAAGCAATTCCAACAGCTCAGAAGGACAGATGTTCCATCTCATTCTATTCCCAGACAAGTCACTCTGTAAAATTACATTTCTTTTGAAACATTAGTACAACACTTTAAAGACCATCAGAAGTTTTAAAGGCAAATTGCAGAGGAATAATCAGCAATGTGTTTGGGTCTAGTTTCTGTACTGGATATTTTTTTAGTTGTAGTACCACTCCTCAGTGAGACAGTTCCAAATTTATTTTCCACCTTGTGGTTCTTCCTGGTTTGCATCTGTATAGTACCACAAACCTCAGCACAACCTGAGCAGAGTATGTGTATTTGTGATATTCAAGGGTGATGTGTTCAGGCATGTGTTCAGTGAACCAAGGCATACCAATACACATCACAAGGAGAAAAAAATTATTTAAAATACACTACTTTGCTGACTGGCTAATCAAAGCCTACTCAATAAGGACATTCAGATCACACAGCTGCATTTCATATCATCCCTGTTAATCTGCTTGTGCTGATACATTTCTACAACAAGGCCAGAGAGGTAGAAACCTTTGATCGATATTCTCAGGAACCACACACCTGCACTGTCTCTTCCTGAACAGGTTAGTGATGGCACAAAAATTAAATACAAAGTCTCAAGAAAAGCAAATTAGAATTTAAAAGCAGACTTAACACAGAGAGACAAATCTCTCCATGGGGTGCATCTGTACTATTGCTTTAGCTGGGATCACAGGGACTTTTTGAGTCAAACCTACAAATCATTCCCATTTACTGCGCTTGGGCTCACACTGCAGAGTGGCCTCAGAGCTAAAAGAGAAAGAAATGTTCCTGAGAGCCCCTATTCACTCACTGGGATTGCTGACATTCGTGCCATTGGGCTGGACTAGTATCAGCCTGAAGCACCCTCCTGAAATGTACTCAGCATAGGTGTACCAGGTCCAGAGGGCTGACAGCTCCTTCCTGCCAGTGCTGCTCTCCATCTGCACTGCTGGCCAATGTGGGCACGCAGTCTGTACTGTGCCACATGGAAGGCACATTACTGCTAGGGCCTTAATCTCCAGCTTCTTCTCCAGATATGAACACTGATGCTTGTAAAATGGAAATAATTCCTTGCATGCATCTTATATGGTTTGTCAGACATAAGCGTCAAAAAAGTACAGAATTAGGCCCATTATCTCAAATCTATATAATAAATTATCAGATCAATTAACTATAACTCATATGATATATTAAATACATACTTGATTTTGGCATATAGAAATAAATTTCAAATTAGACCCTTAAAATCCTATTCAATATAATGTCTTCCTAGGCCAATTACTTCTCAGAAAATACAAAATACAGACTCAAGTTTACTAATTTGAAAGTGTGAATTTGTAGCTTAAAACTCCAGATCTGTAAATACACACAAACAAAACCTTGGCATGTGAGTATTTTATGTAACCCCAGTGTTGCCTACACATAGTAAACCTTATCACATACATTCTTGTTACCATATCAAGACTAAGAACTTCACAGAGAAAGGCTTGTGCCTCCATTCTGTTACCAAGATTCACCATGTAAAATTGTGATAGATGAGCTCAGGCCAAAATACTCAGCTTAAGGCAGTCCACACAGCCCAGCTTCATCCACCTTTCCGTATCAGATGCTGCTTGTTCAAAGCACACTGAAGATCTAGATTCCCAGCTTTTGAATTTCAAAGGTACCACTAGAGATAGTGGAAAGGAACTTTAATATTTGGGCTTTTTTTGTTTATTTGTAGCTATTTTGGAGTTAATCACCTAAGGTTACTGTCGATGGAAACAAACTGGACCCTTCAGGGAATCGCCCTGTTGTGATCTGAACCCCACTTTTATGGAAGGACGGCTGACTATAAAAATAACCAGGTGCAATAGTGGAAAATTCCTGCCATCTTAATGTCACTAGGAATTTTACTGTCGATTTCAACTAACAAAGTGAGGTTTCAAGGCAATTGGGGATATCCTTTAGTTATTTAGCACTACTTGCAGCAGCAGTTTGCCTACTCCCTCTAGTAGGAATTAAAAAAATATATATGCTCATGTTTGAGCGCAGAAATAGAAAATTTTATTGTATTAAGCTCCCTGAAAGCAAGATGGTACTCAGTGAAGAGTGTATTAGGCCAAATCCAATTATTTAGTAACTCCAAAAAGGTCAATGGAATTGCAGCACAGCTGAATTTGGTCCAGCACTGCAAGTTAAGAAAATTGAGCTAAATTCTGCCCAAGGAACATGCACTGAAGTAAGACTATGTATTTAACAGACAGGAAAAAAATGAGCTTACACCACACGCAGGATCAAGTCATGCTTGCTCTGGCAGTGTAAATCTCTTACCAAAGGCAGTGGACTTACTCCTCTAATTTGAAGCAGCGAGATTTGGATTTTTCTTTTTACAGTTACATATAAGAATGTGATCACATTAGGAAGATTTTCTGTCATCACTTTTCCTTCAATTACAAAACAGAATACAGAGGGTAGGGGATGTTATGAAATCACAGTATTGGACTGAATCCCAAAACAAGGATTATGTTAAATAAAAAGGGGAATTCAAACTTGTTTCATGACTGTGGTGCTTCAGTTTTACTTAGATAATTCTAACAAAACTAATACTCATGTCTGATTTACAAATGTGCACATACCAAATATGGGATGGAAGATCTTAGGAGCTTTTCTCGAAAAATGTGAAAAATCCTTGCTCCCTAGTAAAAGAAAAACCTGTTTTTAGTATTATATGACTAATCTTATTCACCTAATATTGGTACAATGATGGACTAAGATAACCTGTAGCTCCAATCACAGAAACAGTCCCTTTTTTCACTTAATTCAGTGAGTTCCCTTCCTACCAAAGCAGATAGAAAGCAAACTTTCATCTAATATTATCATGCACTAATTACAGCTAATGCTCTATGCTTAGAAATTGTAAAACTACTTTATCATTAAATGTAACATAGCTTATGGACTTTCAGAATCCCGCAGGCATTCTTAGGACTTTGCATAACTGGAGATGCAAACTGGGATCCTCATATCTATTCACCTGCCCAGCTCTTGAATTCCATTGAACAAGGTACTTACCTACTACTGAGGATGCAAACCCCATTTTCCCACAAAACTAATCCATAAATACATCACAGAGAGAGGATACCAATGTGAGCTTTTCAGGCTGAGACCTGAATGAAAAATGTGAGAAAGACTTAAGGAAAAAACTCCCTGCGTAATGATAGCAGTTTAGCTTTAAGTATCATCTGCTTTTTAAATTTTCAGACACTAGAAGGACTAAAATATCACATAAATGTTACATTTTAAAAAAGGAAAGTCCTGGAAGTAACAGAAATAAATGGAGTTCTCAGTGGCAAATTCTGCACCCTTTCTGTGGGAGTCAGCCTGAGGAAGTGGGAGTAGAATCACACTAATTGGTAACAGAGTCATTCAGTTCACTCCTAGACTGGTACTAATTTCATTATTTCACTATATAGAAATGTATAATTATTTACAAATAATTTCACAAATAACTTGCCTGAATTTACACATGAATAAACCAGGCCAGAGTTAGGTTCTTCTCTGGAAAAAGCATTTTTCAGCAGCTCATAAAGGCCCGGGGTTTAAAAGAGGGACGGATGCAAACAGTGCCTCTGTATGCTGTGCTGATTTCTGTGCGAATTGGTTTAACACCAACGATACGCGGCACACAAAAACTCATATGGGCTCAACACTGCAAGGCTGCCAATTTAATTTGAAATGACTTGACAGAAAATCTCTAGGCCACCAAATGCTATTATAAAGCACTGTATTCTCATTAAAGGTCTGAGCCCTTTTTTTTTCTCCCTGAGGGCAGGCTCCTCGTGAGGCTGTCCCTCTGGCATAACATGTGATAGGGCTAATCTGTCTTCACTTGGACAGCATTGCGGATATGCAAACCCAGGTGGCACTAATAGGTTTACAGTAATAACTATGGAATTGGATACAGTATGTTACACTGTGAGAAATTCCCACAGATCAATTTTTGTGGTGAAGGTTAACCAACAGACATGGAGCCATAATATTCTTTTTTCATGGGTCTGTTAACAATTTTATGGTTTTAAAAGTAAAAGAAGAAAGACTCTCCCATATTTGGACAGAATATAAATATTTAACTTTTCAAACATATCTACAATATATGTGCATAAAAAATGCTCTCCTGGAAAGACAACTTCTGTTGTCAGTTATTCCAGCACAAACCTGGAGGAATTCCACTGGCTTCAAAGAAAGATACCATTATAAGTGAGAGCACAATATGCCCCTAAAATATGTGTAACATAAGATTGTGTCATACCTTTTTGTTTGTACATTTTGGTGGCAGTATTGTAACTTTATTATTAGAAATTACAATGAGAATAAAATTAGCTGCATAATCATAATGAATGTACTATACAGTTGAAAATACCCTTGTTGTAGTAAAGCATTATAGCCAGAGACACAAAATTGTGATCTGACCATTTGTGGTCATTAGAGATCCCATGGTACTCTTTGTAAGATTAGGGGTTTTAATCTCAGGGTGCTGGCCAAATTCCAGCAAGGGTAATTACATTCTCTCTACCTAAATTCCCCACATTTCACATAAGGTGGTTGCATTTCCATGGTGCATGAAGCGTTCTTTGCACGTGGATTTTAAAATTCTGTACCTGTTAGTGTAAAAGGTGTTATAAAACATGTGATACCCTTGTTACAATTAAGTACATTCATTCCAGAAAAAAAGAAAGAGCCATCTGTCAATCAACTGCAACATTTAATGTACTGATTAAAAACATCATTTCAGCTCAAGAGGCACTCCTGTATTGTGGTATGTTATGTCTTTGCAGTCATAAATTCCATACCCCTGTTAGCTACCACAGATGGAACATATTGAGAAGTTAAACACACAGCACTGGTGACTGAAGAGGATGTATACAACCACACTGCAAATTCACCCAGCTTGTCAGCCCCCAAACAGCACTATTACCAGCTCAAGCCAGAGCATCTGTCTCACTTGAGACTAACAAAGAGATCTCCTACAGGCAGTATAATCACCTAGGAGGGGGACTTTGGAAACTGAAAACAAAGCCAGACAAAAGAAATACATTTCTCAGTCCACAGCCACCTGAGCACTTCCAAGGCAAGGTACCTGTCTACCTGCAGAAACAGGAATGATGGGGACCACCTCCCCAGGCAATTTATTACTCCCTCTGATGATTCAGGTACTGCCTCCTACTGCAACACCTACTCACCCTCACTAGTAAGCAAAGACATATGGAAAGAAGGATGATGTACTCTGCAGCACTGCAAGATGGTTTTCCAGCCTAGAATGCCACCTCATGCGTATCTTGATTTTGTCAGCCATTTTGGTTCATCTTCCACAAAAAGAAACGGACTGGAAGTAAAATAGCAAAGTATCACAAGAAAAAATAGTAATGAAAAATACTTCCAAGCCTTCCTTTCACCAGCATCTTTTTGTCTCATTTTTGACAGTCAGATTTTCAGTAAGAAACTTGATATTCCTCAAGCACAGAATAAAATCATTAGAGTTTCATATACTTAATTCATTAACTAAGGAGTAAAACAGCCTTTCAGGATTGTTCTAATAATTGATCCAGTGAGTCATGGGCCAGGTCCGGGGATGCTCAGTCTAGCAGAATGGCATCTTCATTTGGACTGAGACTGTTGCACTGAACCAAGTCATGTACAATTCAATTCTCAGAGTCTACTCTGATGAAACCAGACTTAAATATCTATCTATCTATGCATGTTCAGTGATTAACAAACAAATCACTTGTGTTGAGCAGTGCCATGTGCAATATTGACATTGAGTGCAGTTGGAAGCATGAAATCACTGATTTTAAATTGATACTGATTGTTATTAGGCAGACACTTTGTACTGAATTAGCACCAAATTATCTGATATATGAAAAAATTACCATTAATCAAGGTAATACTAAGTGAACTTAACTGCAAACTTTAAACAGTTTTTTCTCATTTGTTTGAGTCTTCCACATCAATCTACACAACCTACTTACACAAGATACAGTTTATTGCTAAGTTGAGTGTTTTCTTCTGTATTTACAAAAATGTCTCATGTGTGGGCCTTCACATCAGAAAAAGACTTTATACATCAGTTTTTCCTAGAAGGTTTTTTGACAACTGATACCATGCAACTGCACTGCCAACCCTTTTTTCCCCTAGAGAAAAGTGGAGGTATTTAGACATGACATCTGATAACAATTTCAATAGCCTGTCTTTTTAATTCTGAATCTTCAGATTACCATACTATATCAGCATCGTTTTTGTTTTGATGTGGGATCATATTCAACCTGTATATGGCTAACTTAGGGATCACAAGCAGCGCAGCCTCAAAGTCCAAGAGAACAGCCTTCCTTCAGATCACACATAATACAGAACTATCAGACCCAACTCCATGGGTAGTCAATGAGGAGAAGTTAAATTAGAGTAGTGGAATACAATATTTGTGTTTACGTTTTGCATTGCACAGACATTAAAATATGAACTAACTCTATACATCATAGGTACCTCTGTGAGGTATCCAGTTGGAATACAGTCACCCTTTGATCCATGTCTGGCCAAAAAGGATAGGAAGACACCAACACAATAACCAGATGAATGAAAAGAATGATGAACAGAAATAAATTGTTATGTCCATTAAGTACAAAGAAATTACTTAGAAATGCTGACTTGTCCAAAACCCCAGCAAACACCTAAAGAAAGGTAGAAATGATTCTCAGTTCTATCACACTCTGTTCTGGTATCTTATTTGTATGATGCCTTCTTACCATATGTGATTCCAAAGACACATATTCCTCAATGCTTTATTGATCAGGGCCTTCAATTATAGCAATATCTTTGAGCAGTTAAGAAAAACAAAATTATTTTACATCAAAATATTTAAATTATAAAATTTCAGTAATTTTTTTCCTACTTTACCTCTGAGGAAAAGGCCTGGCTGAATCTTCCAGTTTTAGAGAAAGGTCTGAGTTTAAAGCCAATTAATATATTAGTTAATTAATAAATTGGCAGATTCTGAAATGGTTACCACATTTTAAGTTACCCAGATCTAAACCCAGCCTTTTATCGCAATTCTTCCTCTTTCCGGGAAATTTCAGCAAAATCTGTTCCTACGTTATCACATCATCAACCTCTGAATTTTCTTTATCTCAAACAGATCTCTTTCCTCAAAAAAGTTATCCAGTCTTCTTTGTTAGACTCTGAAAACTACAACTAACTCAGTTTTATTCTTCACCGACTCATCTTCACGTCTCCATTTCTCCATCCCCAGACATCAACAGTTCTCACTCTCCCATTATGCAACCCACATTCCCCAATACAAATCACAGCACTAAAATTACTGCTCTGCTTTGTTTTTTACCAGCTTATCTCCCTCTACTACTCCCTTCCCTCCCTCTAACATATCTGTCAAACAGCACAAATTTCCCAACCTTTCTTTCCTCCTTCCAAGCTATCTCTGAATTGCCCCGTGTGAATCCCACTCCTGTTCTCACCTTTCTTCCCCTCTCTTTTAGGCTTTGCTCCCTCTGTTATTCACCAAGTTACTTTTCTCCTCTTTTGTCATTCACTTGCAGTGCATTTCTCCCACAAAGTATCTTAATCATAATACTACAGAGAGATTTTAAAATCTCAGTTAATAAGAAGTGTGGATATTGAACCCATGTATTTCACACAGCTCAATACCTATTGTGTCACTCAGCCAAGTCTGTTGGAGGCCTCATGGGCAGCAGCATTTCCCCTTGTATATCTGTACAGTACCAAGTACTCTCCTGGAGCTCAGCAAATAATAAAGCAGTTGTGTATCTTAAAGGAACCAGATAACACAGTAATAATGATCATAAGCATATGCAGTAACTTTTCTCCAGATGGATCCCAAAGCACTCTATACCATTTGCCAATTAACAGTACAAAATGAAGTATTTACATAGGAATAATTTCACCCACGAACAATGGCATAAAGCCAGCCATGCCTTAATTGCATGAAGTTACACAATACAAATTTAAGACAGGAAGTGAAGACTCACGTCATATTTTCAGGGAGAATTAAGGCTGGAGTATTATAATTACCAAAACTAGCAGTAAAGTGCAAATAAATTCACAACAAAATAAACTACACTTATTTTCAGAATTGTGGTAACATCCTAAAATTTTTATCTGGTCAATAACAAGAACAGTTAATCCCAACCCAAAGTCGGAACACTTTCAAAGATTGCTACAATAATAAAAAAATTTAAAAAAAACACAATCAAATAAAAACAAAACAACCCAAAAACTGGCATACTCCTGAATAACTTTATTAAAAACTGGAAACGAGCCAGGACCTGAGACTTCTTTAATAATTGTTGTAGTAATTTGACTCATCATAAACTGGGACTTCAGATGACAGGAAATATCATGATGTGGAAATCCAAAAAAAAAAAAACCAGTTTGACTGTGCATTCACATATTCAGAGTCAAATTTTAATTTAAATTAATTAGATTTATTAATAAAAGCCGGGGCTGAAGTAATTCCTGCTTATTTTTTCCTACACATTGGAAAAGTCACAGGTAAATTTACCACTAATATTTAAACCAAGGTTCCATAAGTAAATGTAACAATTAGTTCTCAAAAGACTTTGAATTGGGTGAAGTCTTGGCATTGGTCAAATAATTTAGAATGTTTTTGCTAACTTTAACACAGTCACAGTTTCACTCACAGTCCATGGGATAGAGGAGTGTATAATGAAAAAAATACTTTGAATAAATTACTCAATGATTGCTCAAAATTTATGAATAATTTATTTGGAAAAGAGTATTTAACCATACATGAAGCTCGTCAAAGAGGGGCAAATATATTTCTGAGTTATTTATTCAACAATTAATGGAAAAAAAACTATTCACAAATGTCATTCAAATAAGCTCTAGACTACAGTAACTCGGTTTCCAGTTGACTCAGTATGCCTTTTAGAAAAGTTCCAAGTTTTCCTGCACGCTAAGCTTGCTCTCATTATTTGAGATTCTCTTGTTTCCAATTTTCCCTTTCCTCCAGCAAAATAACATCTTTTTTCAGTACCACCACCACTATTGTAAGCCTGACTGGCTTTGACTGCAAGCCCAGTATCCAACTATTATGATCTACCCCTTCACCAAGAAGTAAAGAAAAATGAGCATGTATCTATATGTATTTATATACCTTTGAATTTCTGAATATATCTGTGAGGTGGGGAGCAGAGAAGAAATCCACCTCAAAACAAGGGCATGAGTCAGAGCAAGCACAGAAGAGGTGAGACAAGAGTTGGTGGCTGCATTCCTTCCAAGCCTCTCTTCCAGCCGTGTCCACACTGGGACACACCTGCCTGGAGTGATCCAGGAGTATCAGTGCACAGCCAGAGAAGATTTCCCTTCTCAAGCCACAACATGATTCATTGCAACCACTGGAGAAGTAGGTTGTTCTTGAAAAGAAATCCTGGCATTTGGTGTAATTATGCTTTCTTAACTATAGAAATCTTAGATGCAGGAAATTCATGTTGTTATCATTGTTTTTCCAATATGCATTTAAAATGTAGCATTGCAAACACTGGCTGGTGTTCCTGCCTCAATGGGATTTTCTCAGTGCTTTGAGCACAGTATAATGGAGTGAACTCATCTTTCAACAACTTGGCACCTTTTTTTTCAAATGCAACTTAAACAATAAAGGTCAGATTTAAAGACACAGCAAGACAAACAGCTCTGCTTTACTCTTTTTTTTAAACGTTATTCACTAGCATGAGAATTTTATGAGAATTTCCAAGGCACTGCATATCACCAAGAGTAAACAGGAATGAACTGCTAAGAAGAATTTACCTGAAAAGGAGGTAGAAGAGCTGTATGATGCTCTGATAAATATGAATAAGTACTCTTTGTACACAATGTGTGCAGAAATTGGTGACTTATTTCTTGTGCTCTGAGTAAGAACAAAGGTAAAGTGAAAGAAGCAGAAAAGATCAGAGTGCAAAGCAGTAGAATAGCTATTCCAAAGCAAAACAGCTACTATTTTTCAACCAGATGTGCTTTAAAATAATGGCTCATAGAACTAGATATAATATTTTCTTAATTTAGAATTTTCTAATGCAATATGATTTGGCATCTAGAATATATAATCATCACCAGAATGTAAATGCTATAATCCTCCTGACATCTATTCTACCTACTCTTTTTGATGCTATTTTGGCTTGACTCTAAGAAATTGTACCACACCAAGTATTACTTTAATTAATAAAGGTTAAGCATAGCTGAGTGCTGCTTAGCAAAATCTTATTTACGTGGATAAATAACTGCCTAGAAATGATGAGTACACACAGCAATGTGCATGCTTTCATTTCCACATAATATACATCCATTAACTCCCACTGTGCATTAGAGGTATGTGCCCTGTATCAAGTCAAAGAGATTTATTTAACAGAGCATAATTTTAAAGGTGAGTTTTGAATCCTTGGACTGTTTGTTGGCCTGTGCCAAAGAACCCAGGTCTGGAGCTGGAAAGAAGATAAAAAGTACTTGATGTGGTTTATGGTGCAAATCACTCCTTCATTTATCCATCCCTGTCACACCTGAAGCTGCACGGTGCCAAGGACAAGACACCACAGCAGGTGCTGCCTTTCAGAGATGTACAGCCCAGCCTAAGCCTACATGAAACCAGCAGAAAGATGAGGTCATGGCTGGGAACAAAAGAAGCAATTTGGGGAACCTGCTGATCAGTGAACAGCCCTGGGGCTTAGCACAGGCTTGGCAGGATCTCCAATCCTCTGACCTCGCTGATTAGCAAGATGGGAGAAGGGAGGAGAGGGAAGGAGTTTGTAAGGAAGATGAAAGAGCAATTGAATCCTGACAAAAACAACCTTCCTGAGACCCCTGTGTCTAATGTCAGCAGTTAATTTGCATTTTCACATTTAATTTGGACACTGCTGGACCAAAGCCTCCCAGGCACAACCTGTCACCACGCTGGTTTCAACAGTGTTAAAGTGGGATACATTTGTCCTGTAGTCTACATATTAAACTGCCATCATCTCCTCTTTATGCTTGTAGCACTAGACTGAGATTGCTTCTCCACATTCATTTCAAGCAGCAGCCTTGCCACACACATTACAGCAATTGTGCCACTGACCATTTAACAATCAACACTCTGAAAGAAAAGAAGCCTTTCTTTTTCTCTCCCCTGTCCAGCAGATCAATGTTCAGGTCCCATCCATTGTCTATGGAAATGACCCCTCTGTAAATATCCCGTTACCCAATATTTACTGCACTGGCACAGAGTCCCAAAGGTAAACTTGAAAAGAGGTGAGTTCAGCCCTCACAAACAACTAACCAAGAAATGCTCTGGGAACAGCAGGCACGTAGGACTCGTTAGCTGGAGCAGGGCTACAAAAGCCATTCACAACACCCTTCTTGACACTGCTTTACTTCTTCAGGACTCTGCTTGCTAATAAAACTGCAAAAGGATTAACCAAGGAGTTGCACAGAAATCGCCACCAAATGTCTTAGCATTTTAAAGCAGAAAACCCTTGGCATCGATTTTACAGATGACATACTGAAAAGGTTGGGGGGTTTTGTTGCTTTTTTTTTTCTGTTAAAGAAAATAGGATTAGAGGTAGAGGCTTTTATATACCACCACTTCTGAGACATATGTTCTGCTCTCCCACCAGTTATGAAGTGATTACTGGAGTGGCACAAACAGATTTTTTTAACAAAGTAAAGGTGTGATTTTCTCAGGTTCTGTGAGAACATGCACACTTATTTTTACCAACCCAATCTGTTTTCCAGTAGTTTAATGTCCGCAGGGTTTATAAGGCTACCTTAGGTGTTGGAATCAACGCAGTTTGCAGGGTGCTACCTGACTATGGAAGTTTAAAGCAAAAGACACAGAGAAAGCAGAAATTATATAAGACTCAAACTAACATGGGGGCCAATTTAAATATACAAAAAGATTGACTTTTTTTGCTGTTTGCCCATATACAGTACTCTAAAGCCTGAAGGACTTCATATCATAAATACTTGCTTAGTTTTAGAAACCTCACTGAAGATCTATCCTTAAATAATTTACATATACAGCTTTTAAAAGTATTATTTTTACTCCACAAAAAGGAATTTGATCTTATAAATGCTTACGGCCAGGAGCAGCAATTCCCAAGTGCAAAGTGGGACTTGATTTCTTGCACTTTGTCTATTTAAGTTGGCCATAAAACGTTACCAAAGGCACAACTGAAGAGATCTGATTTTGTATCCATTCACACCAATTTTTCAGTATATAAAAAACAAGGAAAGGAGATTTCACTACAAGGCAGTGCAGAGAAAGCATTCACACCTGAGTTGGACTGCTCACCTATTCCAGATTCTCAGCCAAAAATCTATAAACACACCAACAGAAGGCAATGCTCCTCCAAGAGGCTCCTAAAGTTAAATTTTGGTCTGTTACACTGGGACAAATTTAGAATAACCACTTCAAATGCAGTGAAGAGACTCAGGACCAGAGGAAGTGAGAACAAAATTTGGTAGGGACTGTACAGGGAAGTAGTCAGTTAACATTTAATCCCTGATGAAAATCTTTACGGTTGAGCGTCACTGGTTTAAAAACCAGTTTATCTGAAAACCCTTTCATGGATATATTTCAAGCTACCATACAGCATCTTAGCTCATAATTTAGCAACAGAATCTATGCTTTACATTTCCAGTCTGGTTGAAATCTACGCATTTGAAATTCTACAAAGTTTTGATGCCATTTTAAGTATAACACTTCTGGGAAAAAACAAAAAAAATCTACCTCCTTTTCTGAATCACTGAAACTTCACAGGTAGAGAAAAGTCTTACATAGGACAATATCCCTGCAGTATTTTCCTGCTCAAATGACTTTACTTTGGCAGTACTCTTAAGAGGGCTGTATTTTCTTGACACAAGATAGCTGAGCCCTCCTAATCAAAATTTTTTGGAAAAACAGTTTTCATCCTTAGCTCTACGCTGAGGGATCAGACAGTGATGTCAAAGTCATTGGTCCCTGACAAAAGCCTTAGCAGGTCCCACCAAGCATGCTTGGTAGGATTTGTTGTTGTTGTTGCTTTTTATTTTGGATGAAAAGCCTCCCCTTGTTGAAAACTGGGATTTTCAGTGCATCCTCATCTGGCTGAATCTGGGCACACTCACAGGAGCAGAGAGGTCCTGTGTTCGCAGCAGCACAGGTGGTGGAGACCCTGTGGCACAGGGCTGCACCCTGCATTTGGGGCCCCTTTGAAATGCAGCTTTCATGAAATCAGAAGTTTAACTGTAAAGTTGAAAGGAAAATGGAGACTGGGAAAAACTCTATACATCAAAACTTAGAGAACAGATAATCCTTTTGTGGGAAGTGTCCAGAGATAGCCCTGGTCATTTCATTTAGACCTCTTACAATGCCAAAGGCACTTGTGACATCCAAGCTGTTATTAAAGCTTTGTTTTTCTCTGCTGGCCCATTACAGTATTTCCTACTCCTGAAACAGCTCCTCAGTGATGGAATTGGTGAAGTTTCACGCAGGTTTTTTCACATAATTATCTCCTCTTACCCCACTCCTTTATTTCCTGTTGGCTGTACCAAATTTGTATCAGGCAAAGCTGTGAACAAATAAGCATTCCCATTTTAAAATTTACTATGTATACTGCTTTATCCCATACCTATACAACAATCATCTCAAACATCTTGCTTGAATTATAACATGGTATTTTTATTTACTTTTACTATCTGCTTATTACCATTAAAAAAACCCACACAAACAAAAACAACAACAAAAAAAACACAATAGAAATCAAAGTGCAATAATCAATAGGAATGCAAAACATAAGTATCTGCTTTAGATACACAGAACCAAAGATATTAAAAGAGACTTAGACTCAGGGCTAATGCTTCATCCCTAATTCATTCTCTTGTACCCATATATGGAACACTCAGCACAATGAATCTGTGAAAAGACACATTAATGTGTGGTGGAACTGGTGTAGAATAAATTGATGGGGAATTTAATGTAACTCTGATCAGAGACTGGGTCAGAGACTTCAGTGATGAATAATGCCAGGCAAATAATTTATATTTTAATTCAGGCTTCCCTTAGTTTTTCTGCTTTTATTCATACCCCAAATACTTTTGGGGAAGAAGGCTTCTGCTGAGGCATCCTATACAAGGCACTGAATGTTTGACAGCAGTCAGTACTTTGTGATTTAACTGCACTGGTATTTCTTAAAAGTAAGAGGTCATATGTCACAAAGCAATGTCAGGGCCTGAACCTCTTCTTTTAAAGATTACTAAAAATTGTTAAATCCCATTTGCAGCAGAAAGAACATACTAGTCCTAATTTTGCAGAGTATGTTTGTAATCAAAACATGTTCACAAGTTCTCATAATCCTATATTCTAAGGAAGTAAAAATATCTTACATGGTATTAACATCAAATTGAACAGAAACTCATGCTCTGTGATAGATTATTTCTAAGAAGAAAAGCTTGCTTTTCCAAGTTCTTCCTGCCTCAACTTACTTTTTCAGATTTACTATGAAATAAAACAAGATTTTTAAAGAGCAGATATTTGGAAAAAATACAGAAACAATGTAATCTTTCCACTGCAAATACCCATGCTGAGCTGACAAAGGAAAGTAGAAGGTGTATGCAGAATCACTGCAAATAAATTGCTACATGTGCTGTATCTCGTAGAACTGCTGAACAGTTTTTATTACATTTTTGTTCATTGGTGATTGCTATAGAGATCTCTGCATTGCAAGTAGCCACACCATTTTAGTGCTTTGCTGTTTCAGAAGAGCAGATTTTCTTGATTAATAACAAAAGGTTTTGTTGGGATCAGAGCTGTTTCCCACCATCTCTATGCAAACCCGGCAACACAAACTGTGTACATTAGCATTTCAAGGAGCCTCCTATTAATGATGGCAAGAAAAGCTTCTCTCGGTGGGTAAAATCCATTTTGTCCTCTCTTGTGACATCTGTTCTAACTTTTAAAGCCAGAAAGGAAACTAGATAATGCCAGAGAGTCTTTTGATTTACTGTATTGGCACTTGTGATGATGCTTCAGACTATAAAAGCATGTAACCCTAGTGGACATACATGACTGTGTAAATGTGAACATCTGCATATTCCCACAACATAGGGTGAATTGAACAAGTAATTCCAAAGTTCTTTGTTAAACTTTTAACTATCTTTTTTTTTCAAGATTTCATAATTATACTTTCAATTACTTCTGCACCATACAAAATTCAACATTTTAAATTGTATTTTTATGTAAATGTTTATTGCTACATATGTTTTTTTAATTAATTTCACTTCCCAGAAGCTTTTCTTTTTCTTACATTTTTGTGAGTGAAGACATTTAAGCAAATAGAGTTGGAGTTACTGAAACATGGTTAAAAAAATAAAACCCCAAACAGTGTAGAATAAGAAAACGTAAACTAAACCCTGCAGATTTCTTACCTCTTTACACCATCTGTGCAGTATTGCTCTTAGGCCTTTTACATTGGTCATCCTGGGAACAAAGCTGAAGGCAGATTCCAGCAGTTTTTCCATTCACTATTCATTCAGAGGTTCATCAGCTCCATATGGATCCAGCCAACTGCTGTGTTAAATCAGAGCCTTTTCCCAGAATTGACATGGTAATGAAGTCATGGTATTGCTCACAGAAAAGGCCTCCATAGGTATTTTCCTCTCTAACAAATCCAGCCTTTTCACCCCATTCACTCCCTAAAATTATCTCATAACATTACAACATCTGTGAACTGGGTTTTTGCCTTTTAATGTCTAGCATGTTTTATTACATGACTATGCATTACGTACTGGTTAACAAGACTCCTACACAACCAAGGAAATAAACTTGCACTCTTCCCAGCTCAGATTGTTTTGTTCTCTTTTAATTTATATCTATTATATTTATTTTTCTGCAGATAGAGCTGTCCAAACTACTGATATACAAGATGAACTTTATTTTTTTTTATTTCTATCAGAAAGTGGCTTCAGAAATATTCCAGAATGAAAAATTGCTTAACCACAAAATGGTAAATCCATCAATACAAAAAATTGCTAAAGATAGTTTGCATTAATGGCAACTATGTTCTAAAAGTTTCCTTCAGTTCATCATATGTATGAGCTTTGCTTTAACAGCAATGGTTTCAGATTTTTAAGGAATAAATTAGAGAAAGTTTATTTCTGCAATATTTCATCTGCAATAAATACTTAGATACTGCCTTGATACGAAAACACAAGGTACCTTTATTGGAAAACTATGTCTTTCTTGTAGCAATAATGTACTTGAACAAATATGATCTGTAAAATGGGTACCAGTACAGATGTGTATGCATGCCCAAGGTTAGCCACATGCTGACTGAAGAGATTAGTCTGTTACTTACAGTCAGTGTAGGGTTTTGAGATAGTTGTGAGATATGTTTCACTTCTGGTCTGCATGTATGCTGCCATTATTTTTTTGTATGAGTTAACACTGTGTCCTGGTAAATTCTGGTGGTTTGGATTGGAAAGCAGAAAGATGCAGAAAGATAAAGCACACACAATTCCCCTTCTGCACCCCAGCATAGCATCCATCCAAGTGCCTCAGTCAGAGGGAAGCAGTATGCCTTACAAACAGACAGTGGCTGCATGGACAAGTGACTAAAGACTCTTCTTAGAGAAACTGTCCATGGGATCCCTCCTGACTGCTCTTCACAGTGCTGGTCCCAGCACCTCGAGGCAGACATGGCAGAGTTACTGCATGTGCAGACAAGGACAACTAAAACTATCAAAAGGATAGAACAATTGCTCCAAGATAACGATTAAATAAGATTATTAATATAATATATTAAATAATAAATTATTAAATAAATAATATTAAATAAGAAATTATTTTAAAATATTAGAGCTCCAATTTGACAAGGAGCTAGCTGAGAGAGGAAATATAATCAAGGTTTCTAGAATCACAAAGCAGAAGTCTTCAGCAACTTTTGCAATTCTATAACTAGGGGTCACTTGATGAAATCAGTAAGTGATT
The DNA here is from genome assembly GCF_901933205.1 of Camarhynchus parvulus. Classification (NCBI taxonomy): domain Eukaryota; kingdom Metazoa; phylum Chordata; class Aves; order Passeriformes; family Thraupidae; genus Camarhynchus; species Camarhynchus parvulus. The sequence continues at coordinate 78,705,428 of NC_044573.1, read as the reverse complement.
GATTTAAAAGAGGTAAAAGCACTTCTTTATAAAGCATCTACCAAACTTCTGGAGCCTGCTGATGCAGAAGGTTGAGGAGGGAAACTGCAAGTGTAGGATCATCAAAAAACGAGATAACTTGATAGACCATGAGTCCATAAGCAGATGCTGAAAGAGATAAGCAGGGCTACACACTAACATCCCTACACATTTGCTCCAGGTGTGGGAGGGAAGTGAAGAAGAATGAATTGCAGAAAGTGACCAAGCTAGTATGGTCTCCCTAAATAACATTTCCTGTTTCTGCTTTCAGAGACAACATCTGGGCAGCTGGACACTGGTCTGACCCAACTAGTGTCATTGCAAAGTTCTTTTTTCCATCTTGTGAATGTCATTCAGCCACCACTCTAGAGCTTAGTGTTCATTCTACTGAAGCAATGACTGCCAAAACTCTGCCAAAACTGACATCAACCAGAGACCTGCTATTCAAAGTAAAGCCATCTAAAGGTGGATGGAGCATAAGACCAAGTCATAGAAAACAAGGAACTGCTTTGAAGCAGAGAGATATTTTATTTTCATCTGACACAAAAATGTCCTAGTGTCTCCAGTATCAGAAGACACACTTTATCAGTGAGTGACAATTAATGGTTGTTTTATGCAGGGAGCTCCAACTGGATATCAGAGACCACATATAGTCATTGGCAGCATCTGTGCTGGATTAGTTCCTGGGAAAAAAGTATCCTTGTCTGCACTTACTGCAGTGAGGTGCACCATCATGATTCCTGACATGTATGTTACTAAGTCAAAAAGGAGCAACAAAAAATACTGGTAGAACACATATGCTCCTTATGGGTGAATTAACTCATTATTAGTGAGAATAGCCAAACAAACATGTCTTTAATCCTGACATCTTTAAGTCTGAGATGTTTAAGAATACAAAGGTCCAAGTCTGAAGATATTTCTTCTATACTTGTCATTCCAGAGAGCTAGAGAGCCTTAAGTACAGTGACAGCTCCACCAGCACAGTTACTCAGAAACATTACCCAGGGTGCATCCAAGCCTGACCTGGGATAAATGCCAATAGCCCCAAGAAGAGTAAAGAAGCACTTGATTAACATGAACAACATCCTTAAAATACTTCTGGCAATTGGAGGAAAAAAACTTGCCACTTGTATAAAAATAGAAAGAAATGAAGATTAAATAACATCTGCAAAGAAACACTGCACAAGAAAAACATATGGAACTTCTATAGTAGATTATGCAAAAGAATATCCCTTACACAATAAATTTGTTTTACCTATCCATGAAAACCAGCTGCTGAGTCAGAGTCAGCCCACTCCATTTGTTCATGCTTTGCCTTTCAAGTTAACTAAAGTTTCTAGCACCTAACACAATGCTGACTGCTGACACAGGGCACACAGAGCAAAGACAAACACCACTCTACCTACAGACCTCTCCGGTCCCTCTGAATTCAGACAGGACTCCATCTGGTGAAGTGATTCTGGGCCTTGATGCAACAACTGCTGCAGGAAAAATGTGGAACTGAGAGCAACACCCAGGCAAGTTTCGAGTCCTGGTTAGTAAATCCTGCTGTAGCAGCCTCACACACCAAAAGGATGGTTTCTACCAAGATTTTCTGCTTCCCTTTGGCACCAGGCAGTTATGAAGAGGAAATGTTATCACTATCCTCAAGAAATCACACACACGGTCTCTGCAGCAGAGTAGGTCTCCTGCTTTCCAGGCAGCAGAGTTTCCAAGGTGGTTAAAGCCAAGCTGTCCTGCATAGCAGAGAGCTGAGGTGTTGACTGGCCCCTTGGAGAGCAGTGGAGGGCAGGGGGAGGGGACACAAATCCCCAGTGCTGGTGAGGAAGATGCACTTGCCCTGTCTCTGAGGACAAATGCTAAAGAAGTTGGCCATTCTCTGTGTTTGGACACCTACTGACAACTGATCTCATCCTTTCTTGGAAAGAGCTTTTTAACTATTCAGTGCACTTTAGACCTCTTTATTCACAAACAGCTGTTTCAAAGTAGCCTGGGGCATGGATGTATGGCATTGTGTTGCAATTGCCTCCACAATATTTGCAAAGGGATTGTTTATCTGTTAGGTATTATGCATCTCCCCCACTTGCTTCTTCCTAGAGGCTACTATGAAGAACAATGCAATCGTGCTTGAAAGACTTTCAACCCAGTATACAAACAACCATCTCCCTGAACAGCTCACACAATGTATTTACAAAATGACTACACCCAATATTCTGAGATTTTGATATAGTATCTCCTTGTCTGTCCCTTAGCTATAAACCTGTGGAGATGTATGCCAGAGGTAATGGTGATGGAGGGAAAAGACTGCTGGTTTGAAATGGGACACTTGCACCTGGTCAGAATGGTGTTCATTCCTTGGTCAGAGCTGCTCAGCCCTGCTCTCCCCAGCTCTAACTGCCAGAAGATAAGGAGGAACTAAAGAGGTAAATTTGCCTCCTCAGCCAAGACTTGCAGGTGAAAACCTGTATTCTGGCTACTTCTTGCATACTTGTAACAGTGTTTTTCACTGTAACTTCTGTGTGAGTACAGGCTGTTTGATTCAGTGACACTACACAAGACAAAAAAAATTCCCTTTGCTCCTCAGTTACATTTATTAGATTTGTAACAAACGAAAGCAAATGAAGACATAATTTTGTCGGAATAAGAACCACAGGACTTTGTAAAGGAAAGCAGAATCCTTTGCAGCCTTGTACAGTGCATCCCACCCTGGATGATACAGCATCTACTTCACATCTACTCAGGGATTTGATGCAGCAAGATAATCAGTTAATTCCAGTTGCACTAATGAGCTGGAAAAAAGTCTCCAACATGAAGAACAGTTTTGCTAGCCATTCAGAAGAGAGGCTGCCTTAACACAGAGGTTTGCTGCCAACCCAGGGGCCTGCATTTGGGATGTCACAAAAGAGGCCTCCAAGCCTGGCAAAAGCTGAGGATTCATGTAGGATCAATTGAAGCTGCGACAGATTCCAAAATATCAGAAGCGACTTCATGTCCCTCTGAAAGATATTGAAAGGATCTGAGGCACCAGCAGTGTTGTCTTTTACTCTCCCAGTAGGGCACTGGGACCCAGGCAGAGTGAAACAAGTGCACAGGGTGAAGGATTGGCCATAAGATTGGTGCCATGCTCAGAGCTTTGTGTTCTCTGATCTGGGACATGCCAGAGACTGGGCATGTCAACAGTAGGTGGGGCACACTTGCTCAAGTGGGGTACAAGCGCTTTGGGGAGCAAGTTGGTGGGACCTATTAGCCAGGGCATTAAACTAGATTCAGTGGGGAAGGGTCAGTAAGGAACCAGGAAAAAACAGCCCTAAAGCAAGGAAACACCAAAAATCATCCCAAAGGAATTGGAGAGGGCTCCTCCCAAAAGACAAAGGGCTCAACCGCCCAGTTACACCAACGCGCACAGCACAGGTAACAAACAGGATGAGATGGAAACCATGGTGCAATTAGAGGACTACAACCTGATTGCCCTCAGAAACATGGTGGGATGAGCTGTCATGTTTGACCAAAGCATGGCAACTGAGGCCCACAAGCCTTTCAGAAGAGACAGGCTGGGAAGGGGGGCCAGGAGCTTTTCACCCTGTGTTAAGGAGGGGATAGATTGTGAAGAGCTGCCTCTGAGTAACAGCCATGAACAGGTTGAGAGCTTGTGGGTAAAAATCTAGGACAGGACCAACAAAGGACACGTGGTGATGGGCTTCTAGACCACCCCATCAGGAGCCTGTTGATGAGACTTTTTTGCTTCACATACAGGAACTGCTGCCTTAAAGTTCTCATCCTGATGGGTGATTTCAACCACCTGGCCATCTGCTAGGAAAGCGATGCAGCTGGTGCAAGCAGTGCAGGAGATCCTGGAGTGTGTAGAGGACAACTTCCTGGTCCAGGTGTTAGACAAGGCAACCAGAGGTGAGGCATTACTGGACCTGGTGCTCACCAATGTGGATGGGCTCACATAAGGAATTAAGATTGGAGGCAGCCTGAGCTGTGGTGACCACACTCTAGCCTGGTGAGGAACAAAGTCAAGACCCTGAAGTTTGCAAGAGTGAACTTCCAGCTGTCTAAGGAGAAGGTGAATGAGATCCCCTGGGTAACTGGCCTTAAGGACACAGTGGCTAAACAGAACTGGCAGCTATTTAAAGCCATTTTTCTCATAATACGAGAGCTCCAATACCAGTGTGCAGGAAATCAAGCAAGGCAGGACAGAAACTAGCACAGCTGAGCAAGAATCTGCTTCTCATACTGAGTAAGAAAGAAATGCACAGCCAGTGAATGCAGGGACAGGTCACCTGGGGAGACTACAGATTTTCTCAGCTAGAAGTAGCTGGATTCTGGGCTTTTGTGCCTCAAAATACAAAGGAGACTATGCTGTTGTTCCCAGTGAAGGAATGAAGAAAGACATTTCAGAGTCTTCAGTCCTCAAAATTTTCCTAAGTATAAACACCCAATTTACAGAATGTAAAACATCATATTAATCACATGTGTAAGTTTAGGACCACAACATGATAAAAACACTGACTTTTTTTTCTCCATAGCTCACAGTATTCTACTCTGTTCTGATAAAACCAGCACATATCTTTGCCTTTTTCTTTCAAAGGGCAAACACATTATTTTACTCTCCCATCAAAGGGTCCTTTGACTTTTCACCTCCCTTGGTTTTAGCTCAGCTTCCAACAACCGTCACTTATGGATTCTTGGAAACCAATGGTAAGTGTACATTTCTAATTTTTATTTCACTATTTTCAATAGGGGTGGGACTAGGGGCTTTTTTCATTCCTGGGCAAGTATTTCAGCTTCCCCCTCATCTATTCCATTCTGGGATGGCTGCTATCCTTGCCACTTCTCTACATTTTTGCTCTCCACTTGATGTTTGTGTTTAGGTATATACTTCATCCACACTGTTTAAAATCAAACCACTTGTTTAGGTTTATACTTCATGTGTTTAGGTATATACTTCATCCATACTTGTTTAAAATCAATGCCACTTTTGTTTGCATTGATCAACAGCTCCCTAATAATTGCTGCCTCTACATTTAATCCATCACAAACCACAGAAAACCCTTGAAATTAAGATTGCAGATAATTTGTAAGATTATAATCCACAGACATATAAATCAATAAAGAAATTTAGTTCAACTAAAGACCACCCATACTTCCCAAACTAAAAATTAAACACCAAAGTATTTGGTGTTTCAAAGATATTTCACTGGTTACTTCTACATTTATCTTCTACGTGTCTTTTTTGGCCCTCCATAAGAGCACAAACAGTTCAGATAAGTGTTAGGGCGCAGAAAAAGAACACATCCATAAAATAAGGTACTCATTAACAGTAAATTTCAGCATCCAGATTCCTTGCTGATATGCCAAGAAAATCAAGATGAAGGACTGGCAGGAATTTCAGGCCTGCTGTATATATTCTTCTGTAATTTCTTTTAAGATGAGGTGGGAAAAAATGTGTTTAGTTGTTTGTAAGACTGTTTAAAAAGAAGCAAAGTTTGCTTTGAAGTTCACAAACTTGCGAATCTTTTAGCTCAGGGCTGTTATATTGAACTGCTTGTTAAATGCAGCAGGAACAATCTGTTGCACTATTCATTTAAGAGATCTATATACCTGCACTACTAATGATGCTGGCATTAAGAAAGGAGGGAGTGCATCCTTCATAAGACCTGATCCTCAAGTGAACTTCACATTGGCAGGTTATGCATTGGTCTGGAACTTGCAGCTGGAGCAAGTACCAAGTTCCTACTTTCTTTACATTTTGTTTACAGCTTTTGCAACTTGCTTAATTTCATGTCAATTTAGAAACTTTAGGTGATCACCAACTGATCATTGAGTTCAGTCAGAGGTGTGTCAACAAGACATTTCAGTTCATTTGCATTTCGCTTATTTAGCAGTGTTAACTGCAGCCATAGCAGAGCCCAGGTACCTGTGGAGCGCTGCTTACTAATGGCACAAACATTACAAACAGAAAAACAGACAAAAGATTTCAATAAGGAAAGCATCCGAGAACCTGTAGGGTGTTGCACTGGAGCAGGTACACAGTTGGGTATGCATTGGCTCCATCCCTGTGCTGGGTGAGCAGGCCACTGTGGAAAGGCATAGTAGAGCAAAAAATCACAATTATACAGCCTGGAAATTAGCTGCTGGAATAGGAGACATAGTTTCAGTGTTTATCTGTCAGTGTCAGTTTTTAAGTTAATGGTCAGTGACTGCTGAGCCATGGAACTGACTCAGAGGCAGACATAGTTTGGGACTGTGGTTTGACACCTCCATACAGACTGAGCTTATTGGTTAGATGTTCACTGACTACAACTGGTGTCATTTGAGATGCAAAGAGGATGAAAGCAGGCTCTCCTCAGTGGATGCTAACAAGAAGGCAGCAGGCAGAAACAGATGTACAGGAAGTTCCACCTGAATATCAGGAAGAACAACTTTTCTGTGCAAGTGATCATAGCAGGTTGCCAAGAGAGGCTATGGATCCTCCCTCACTGGAGATATTCAAGAACTATCTGGACATAAATCTGTCCAATGTGCTCTGGGATGATCCTGCAGGAACAGGGAGGTTGGAACAGATGACCCACTGTGGTCTCTTCAGCCTGACCCATTCTGTGATTCTGTAGTGTGTCTCATCTGAATTCCAAAAATCCTGCTCCTGAATTGAACAACTCTGCAAGACTCCATTTTAGTCATTTGGAGTTTGTGAGAGATGGAAATATAAAAACATACTTCCTACCACTGACAAGAGACACCCCTGGGATTGCAGTGCAAGGGATGTTGTACAGAAGGTGTTATGGATGTTTATGGAGAACAGAAAGGTGCATTCTGGAAAAGCAGACAAAACTGCAAACCAAATTTGCTGGATTGATGAGCCTCAAATGGCAAAGCAGTGACAGATTAGGTAGGTTCTCTTTTAGTTAGAAACATACCTCAACTGGTTTTGGGCAACAAAGCTCCCCAGTTCTGTTTCTCATTGGAATTGACTCCTCACAATTAAGGCTAATTCTTAATCTGACGCTTACTCAGTTTACTGCTTTTCTGCATTCTGCATTGTCTGCATCTGGACAATGTACATTTATTCATCAGCTGTGCTCATTCTAGCTGTGGTTGAGGTGGCAATTTCATTCTAATTCTCTGCATACATCAATGGATCCGTTGCCTTTCAGCTGAACTTTCTCATGCCTGTTCTCAAGCCAGAACTTGCATATTTTTTCTGAAAGTTAGAAGTATACATGCACTCCTTTCCTAACCTCTCATATTTAAATGTGAGAACACAACATCTTAACAAAATGCTTTTGATACAGAGAGGTTTTTTATTTCTCTTTTTGAGTCTTTCAATTTTAAAGCGACTCTGAAGATATAGGAACAAGTGTTTTTTCAAATGCTATCACAAATGCAAGAAAGGCACAAGACTGTCTAGGAAAGGTAAGGTTTATATGGAAAAGGAACACCACCACTCATTTGTGCATGAACTCCAACAGGAGGGTGAAGCATGTGACTGTGAGAAAGTCTGAGTCACATTTGCATACAAATAGTTAAAGAGCACTCAAATGAGTCATGAAAATTCACTCTGTTTCTAAAAATGAGTGGAAATGCTAATGCAATGGTAAGGCTGAGATTTCAATTGATGATAAGCAAAAATATTTACTGTTCTGGTTTCAAAGAGACTCTAACTTCTGCTCATTATTCCTACGTACTACAACAGCCTATGCAACATTCATTCAATTCAGATCTTGCCAGTATTTATCTATATACATTTTTTGATTATTTGGGCCTCTTTTTAAGGGAGGGTGGATTTTTTTTTTTTTTGTGCAATACCATGTTATTTTTTCTGCATTAATGGTGAAGTACATTATATCACAAAGGGTAATAGCAATATCTTATGAACAAAACATAAATATACTTAAATTCTGTGCCCTGGTAAAAACAGAATGGTCTAGGATGGTCTAATGTCTTGTTCAGGAAAGCAAGGAAGGTGTCAGAGCTGGGATTTGTGCAAAGAGAAAGATGGGAAGGGAAAAGAGGTACCCTTTTTTGGAGGAAGGCATGGGTGTTTACTTGCAGAGCTGTGTAAAGGCAGTATTAGAGGATGATGGAAAGTCAGGATGAGTACAGTTTTCTGTCACTACAATGACAAAAAAATTTTAAAAAGTTAAAAATATGTGAGTGCTGTTCATGTCCAGGGCCCAGGAGACAAAGTAGCAGATTACCATAGCTTGAAGACCTCACTCTCCATTTACAAACATTTATAAAACCCAAGGTAATGCAGAAAAGAGCAAAAAGTACAAAGGATTTTTCTTTCTCTATTATTAAGTGGAGCAGCTGAACAAGTCAGAAGGATGACTGTCACTAACAGCCCTGCTCCTGTACCAGCTATCATCAGCACCCATCCACACCACAGGTAACACTTCCATTGCTCCAGGGGAATACATCACGTGAGGACTATGGAACGAAGTACTGCCTGACTTTTGCATCTGTCATCCTCACAAGCTGCCTGGTTTTAAAACATTAGCAAAAATGGCAAGGTAACAGCTTGTGTTTGTTCTGTCATCCCCCCACTTCAAGACCCCTGACGCACTGAGAGACAGACTGTGGGTCAGGTTCTGCTCTGCCCCGTTCTTTCTGTCGTTATTTACACCTGAACAAACTGAGTGGAAAACATGCAAAATGGTACCATTTTGTTTTGATAGTGTTTTACCCTCACTTCACAGGGGTGAGAATGAATAGACAGGGTGCAAGGCAGTGGAGAATCAGGGATTCTGTATATTAAAAAACAGTGCAGACAGCGCAGAGAGTGTCAAACACCATACAAAAGGACTGCTCATGCATTCATGCTCAGCATCTGTGATCTGGACAGTACAAACAGAAGTCACCATCTTTGGGCTATCGGGATTTTACAGGGTTTTGTTTATATAACTTAAAAATCAGCAGACATGCAAGGCTGAATGTTGCAGGATGCTTTGCAAACAGCAATCTCACCCTTTACAGAAGCTTCTGCAGCTTGTGCGAGGAATTCCCTCATTATTGATAGATGGTGATGGCTATTGTCAGATGACTGATACTGGCTCTCTGCCACATGAAGCTGGAGCCTACAATATTAATTAAAAACCCTAAAACAATTTGAAGAATTGCCTAGCTGAAGTTCCGATTAGCTAGGATTTCTTCCCCTTCCATATGGAGTTGGGCAAGTAATATCAGCTAGGAGGGAAGCCTTTCTGCCACTCTGAAGGATTAGGATCTGTGGCTTCATATGCAAGAAAGTCATCTCCCCAAAAGAGATCTTTGATGCTTACAGCCAAGATGTTCTAATAAAGCCTAAAAGGGTGGACTCTGCCTTAGTCCCTGGCCAGGCACAGCAGCTGAATTTGCAGATGTGCAAGAGCCAGGATGGATGGAAGCAGAACAGTGGCTAAAAGCAAACTGGGACAGCTGGGAGTGAGGGAGAGGGAAGGTAACAACAAACAGAGCCAAGAGCTGCTCCTGTCTGTGTCAGCTTCCAATGACAGCTGATGGTTAACTGGCATCATGGCCTTGTGGCCCTCAGCAGGAAAGGGGGTGACAGCAGACCTGCAGTAGGAATAACACGAGCATGTTTTCACACAGACTGCCTAGAAAACAATTTAACTTCCACTCTGCCCAGCTACTGTCAGCAAAGCCCCACAGACATGAGGGGTGGAGTGCATCTTAAGGAGTGATTTGAAGGCAAGTGGCTGGAAAGACCTTTGTCCCACACATGGAGGACAGGACACAGGAAAATGTGAAGATATCTGTGCAGTAAAAGGACAAGTGTGTGGTACAAGCCAGCATCACTACCAGAGCAAAGGTCAAGTTCAGCTATGCAATAAGAGCTGGAAAGAGTGGATAAAGAGTCCAAAAAAGAGCAAGGGGTTATTTTGCCTGGAGCACAAAGGATGTTAGGTGAAGTTAGTGGTTGTAGATGCAGGTTTTCCTCTTTAACCATCTGGTTTGTGAATTGATGGCGTTTTTTGTTGTTTGGAAGAAAACCTCATGCATTCTAGGATTTTGTTTTGGTCTCCCTCATACTGCAAGCACTCTTCAGAGCTATTAAGTTGAACAGCCACTAGTTAAGCACTTAAAGATGGGCTCTGACAGGTTTCCCAAGCTGCTTCTGAAATGTATTTGGCAAATAAATTCCTCCTCATCTGCTAATTTCAGACTTTTAAAATAATTTAGCTCTCAAGTACATAACATAATGTTATTATCCTGTTCTTTACAATCTGAGGGCAGAATCTATTTAGAACGTGAGCAGGCTGGCTATGTGCAAGTGACAAGCTTTAGATAAAATTCATTTGCCAAGCCAGAGCAGCAAAACAAATTCCCTCTCAGCTCTCACAGGCACCTGTTACACTAGCCAAAAACCAGCCACATCCCACAGACACATTCACAAACACAACTGAAACTGAACCCAAAGCTGTGACCTGACAGGGAGAGTCTTCCTCTCTGGAAGGTCTCACTGGATTTGCATCAGGCCCCAAAGGTGTAAAGCATGAAGACTACTGAGTATCCATCAAAGGAGTTTCCACTGCCTGTTTTATGTCTTACCCACAGCCACCCCCATAACAGCTGATTCACACAGACAGCCTGCTTATTCTATACAGGAATGTACATTTGCAGCTTATATACATGTGCTGCTCTCCACAAAACACTACCAAAATAGCAGAAAAGAGAGAAATTGGCACACTCCAGACTGCTCCTTAAAACAATTCTGCAAGGTGTGTTGCTGCTCTCAGTACAGAGCAGACAGCATCATGTCCCCAGATAGCTATGCCTTTGTCAGTTTTAAAAAAGGAGCATCTGCATTACAGCAAAAAAACACCCAGTCAATAAAAAAATTACCAAAAACTTTCCCATAACATTTTTTCCTTAATAGAGTCTATAAAAGCACTTCTGAAAACAAAGCAGAAGCTCACATAAAGAGAAATAAAATCACACTTCAGAAGGAAACCAAGATTATTCTCCTGAACATTTCCTCAGGAAATTCAAAGTGGTCTGATGCTTACAAGGCCCATCAAAAACCAAGGCTTCAAATCCCATTCTTCCCAGTTCAGACTGCAATTTAAAGTTTCCATTGCACCAGGTGAATGTCCCAAATGACCACTTCTGGAGTGTTTCTTATCTAATGATTATAGGAACTTCACTGGATCAACCCAGAACCTATGTGTTGTCATTATAGTGCAAAGGTTCTATTATCAGTACATTGCAAGGGTTCCATATTGCTAGAGTTTTGTACCTCCTTGATGTTTCTTATAGGCAGCCCCTCTAGGCACTGACTCTTCCTTGTCCTCACAGCAGCCAACTAACTCCAGCTCCCACCAATCCATTCTTTTATAACACACTCCTTATTGGCTACAGGTGTGGCCTGTTAACATCAGGCCTGCTCCTAATCTTAAGTAATTGGCTCAGCTGCAACTCTTTAGGGGGTAAGATTACATTCTATACCACCTTCATTTACTCATACTGTATCCCCCTACACCTATGTATCCCATAACCTGGAAAACTGATTTAACTAGGGCTAAAATCACCATATTACAACTCACAGGTTGTCCTAACAGGAACAAGAAACTTCTTCAGAAGCATTCACTTTCTGGATAGTGTTGCTTATTTTAGCTTGACATTTCAAATGAAAGAAATCTAAATTGATGAAGAAATCTGAAACTTGAATTCTCCCTCTCCCCTTCCTCTTTAATCCTTAGACTTCCTTGTTCCTACTCCAAGTCCTCATCCAGCTGTGACTGGTACTTTCTCTGGTCTCTGGCAATCACCCTACTGTCACTGCACCACCTTGTGATTTCCCAGCTGGAGAGTAGGAGGTGGAATCTCTCTACGGGTGCTGGAAAGGACACCAGAATACCCCTTATTAACATTATTACTTCTGCCACCCCAGAATCTTTTCCCACATTTATTAGAATATATTCTGTACTACCCTCAAAAGGGATATTCCCTTTTCAAGAACAAGAAAATTAAAAAAAAAAAAAAAAAAAAAAAAAAAAAAAAAAAGGGGAAAAAAGAGAAAAAGAAGCTTTTATCTGTAAACTAATGGTAATATGTGAAGCAGCTGGTCAGAAAATGTACTGGCTACTAACTGTAGTTCTGGCTGCCAAATTTGTGATCGATGGGACCTATTACTTCAAGCAGTGTTTTCATCCTAATTTAGATCTTTAAGGACAATTCCCATTGGATTAAGGATTTCTCATGTGTCAGTCTCCTGACACAGGTCAGCTCTAAGGGACTTGTCCATCATCTCACATTAAAACAACTTTGTGGCAGAGACATGGATAAGTCCTCCAGAACATAATTCAGCTGTTTCAAGGAGCATCCTCCTTCTTTGTGTACCTTCTACAACAGCTGAGGTAAGGCTTCCACAGAAAGGCATCCCCCTCACCATGGAAGTCCCACCTATGCCACAAAGGAATACTCAGCCCTGATGGTGTAGATTGCACAGCTAACAGGCAGAAATGCACAAAACTTATAACTGTGAGCATCTAGCCCAGAGGTTACACAGTGCAGACTGTAAAACCCCAGCACTCCACCGAACCACAGTCAGAAAAGGTTCTTGGTCTACATCTGTTAGCCACTGCTCATTCTTCTCAGTGCTGTCAAACATGGGAAGTCACACAGTCACACACACACCAAAAAAAAAAAAGAAAAAAATCTGCCAAGAAAGTCTGAGAACCAACCCTGACCTGGGACATCCACATGAAGGCCCGGGCGTCTAGTTAAACCATACGCTGTCTGGGCTAAGGACAGCTGGACTCAGAAATGAAGAGAGTGTCCATGATACAGTTAAGCTTTTAGACTTCTGCAGTAGGTAGATATAAGTCATCACAGAAGCAACAATTTTCTCAATTGTCTGTAAACTGAGTCTTTAAAGACAGGCTTAGATGCAGACATCAACCAGACACATGCCATAAATCAGGTGAGGTGAATCCCATCTCCAGAACCAAGAGACCTGTGAAAGGGAATAAGGAATACAAAACTATTGCTAATGAAGTGAAAACAAGCAGAGCGATAAGGCAGGAAAAAAAGAAACTGCAAAAAGTCCAAATTCAATGGAGAACAGCTGAGATGCTAGGTATAAATGAGCTGTTTTGTCCTGGCTCAAAGCATTTCAACAAGATCTCTTGTTTCTACTGTAAAAAATAGCTTGAGGCCTTAAATAATTTAATTTTAGTCCATTCCAAATTATTTTTAAGTTGCCGAATTTAGACATATATCTTCCATATTTTGATAAAAGAAGCAGAAGGGTTTCTCAACCATGTGTTTTGGAATAGTTGAAGGCATTCAGTTTTATGTAATGATTGACATGAACAACATGGTAACATCATCTCCAATTGTATTCATAGCTAAAAACCCATCAGGAGAACATATTACTGTAATTTTGCCAAACTGGACACTTATTTTCCACAATTGTTTCCACAATCTAAATTTTGCAAAATGCCTGGACAATAAGCCTTTGGTGACCTTTAACTAAAATTATCTTTCCCTGGAATCATCCATTTGCAAAGAATATGTGTGCACCAAACTCAGACCAGCACAGAAAACACTTGCACTCCAGTAATTTGATAAGAAACCTGGGTGACCTTTTGCTGATCTCTGATGAAACAATTAAGTACATAGTTGGGATTTATGCTGCAGTACCACAGCACTATTCCACATAATCAAAAATGAAAAAACTATAGCTTTTTGAAACTGGGAATTACAGGCTCACATCTTCAGAGCTAGTATTAAAGGTGATATTTTTAAAGGCATCCAACCACCAATTTTAGAAGTCAGAGACAGATTTTCCTGCGTATTCAAGTGCATAAAATGCAGTATACACTTAGTCCATTTTCTGTAGTACTTCACTTTCTTTGATTTCAATACAGAGCCTTTCAGCTTTCTGAAAATCCCAACTGTAGCCCTGTAATATCTTCAAACAATTTTTATGCATATTTTACACATCTAGCTCCTCCCTTTGAAGCAGTATGTAGTGCCTCAAGTCAGTCAGACCATCCACAAAAGAGTGCAAAATGACAGGTTATAGTTCCATACTTACATTTCAGACACCTGGCAGCAGGATCCACAAGCACAGCCTAGGAACACACATGGCCACATGGCCTTTAGGCTCTACAGGCTCAGCAATATTTCATCCCAAGACACTTCACCCCAGCTACCCATGTCCAGCCTTCCAATGGAAGGAATGACCATGACACAGAGACAGAACTCTACTAACTTTGACTACATACCCAAATTTTAAAGGCTAAATTCGGGTATGATGAATCAGAAAAATTAGTCATCCACAGTGGAATCCACCTCGCTTGGCATCTATAAGTCAGGCTTCTGGCTGAAATTGGTTGTCTGGCTCCTGCTGAGAACTGATGGCGAGCAACGGCCCCCAGTGAGGAGATTCACTCCATCCTGAGAGAGGTGTCAGATGGGCACAGAATGAATCACTCTCTGCAGGTGTCTCCTGCTCTCTCTTCCCACTGACTATAGAGAGATGAGACATAAAACCTCTAAATAGCTAAGATAAGGTGAGATGAACCTCACCCTTAAGAATGGGTGAGTCTGCCAGGCCAGCAGGCCCAGACTTCAGGCTTCTTGCCATCCAGGAAGCCTTTACCCCTGAGCTATAGTGTTAGGCTCCCTCTTGTTTATAATGCCTCTGGCCCTCTGAAATTTGCATCTGTTTCTTTACTGTGGCAAGCTTGAACAGGATGGGTGGGTGTCCTCCACCTTAGCCTTATCTCTGGTCGTTAAGGCTGCTTTGCAAGCAGGAGGGAGTTTATATCACCTCTGACGAGGAGAACATTGAATCTGCATCACTCACTTCCAGGACAAGTGCTCTCATGAGAAAAATTGCCTATGAGAAAGCAGCAGTTCCTTTCCTTCTTTGCCCCTGAACTTTGCAGCAGCTCCAGCTGCTGCGCCTCGTGCTAAGCTCCATGCTGTCAGTGTGCATTTAACCATGATCTTGTGCACACCTCCTGGACCAGGCCTCTCCAGAGATTCAGGCACATACCTATTTTGTGTGTCCCAGGTGGGTTTATGCAGGCGACAGTCACAGAGAAAGTCAGTTTAACCTAGATAATGCTCATTCTGGGCCAATAAAGAAGCAAAGTTTTAACAGCCTAGGAAACTTCACTAGAACTCACCTGGTTCAACAGGACTCATGAGGGTACACGTCCATCTGGGATGTGGTGCACATATTTTGTTAAACTGCACTTCCAGTACCCAAACCCTGAGTGGAATTAGGCTTTCCTGACCATACAAATTTTTTTTTCTGTGCATTAGTTAAAAAGGACTGAGAATGCTGTAGGTCCTGTGTTGACATATCCTATAACAATAGCTTTGGAAAAGTTAAATTAGTACTGCCTGCTAAATAATACAAAGCTTTCCACCATGGAACTGAGGTGTTCTTCCGGAAGACAACAGGAAGACCAGATTGACCAATAATTAGATGCAGTGCAGACTCAATTTCTCCTCTATGTTCATGAAATATTATTATCATTGAGGAAAACCATAACACACAGAGCATACTATGTAAATACATTTATATTTGAAATTATCATAATTTTACAAATTTGGGGGTGGAGTGGGGTGTGTGTGTTTAAAACCATACCTGGAACAGACTTGCAAAATCTTCTCCCACCAAGCCCATTCCCAATCCTTCCTTTTTTTTTTCAGTGAAATTAAGACAAGAGTTTTGTGATCTTATTCCCACAGGCCTGTACCTAAAGATCAAAATTGGGCCAAAGTGGGAGAGTGAGGGGAGCTGGACCAGCCAGCCAGAAAATTAAGAAAGGAATAAGCCCATTTTTCACTCCTTGGTTTATTCCTTATTGCATGTGAGGTACTGTTAGTAATCTCCCTCCCTTTTCTATCCTGAATAGATTTACCAGAGAATTGGTGGGGAGTGCAAAATCTGCAACATTTTAGACCTACATTAATTTAAAGGTATCACTAGAAAAGTTACACTAGATGAAAACCATCTGCTACATAAGCCATGCAGTAATAAGTGTACTTGCTTGATCCCAGCTTTTAGAACAACCATGCTAAGTTAGAGAGCCACTTATAAGGACTTATAGAGGTCTTAATTAACACATAGATGTTGCATTAATAAAACAGTTAAAGATTTTAAAAAAGAAATGTATTTGGCTTTGAGTAAAAACATAAAGAGTTAATATATGGATCTAATACACCTTATACCAGTAGAACTTACTATGCCAGAGAGATGCTGCTCTCAGAAAGATTTCACAGCAATTTTCTTCAAGTAGAATCAGGTAAGCAATAGCCCTTTGCAGATAGCAGTTTATTTAGCAAAGCCTTCAGGTCACTGGTCCTACATACAAAAAAGAGAAATCCTACAAAACAGAAAAAAAACATTAGAACTAAAGCAACCGAATTTGGATTTGATATAAATGTTGCAGCAAAACCATGCAATTCACATGGAAACACCCCTCTTTGCAAAGTGGTGTTGGAAAATACAGTTTGAATAAAAGTCATTTTACTGCACAGCAGCAGTTTAGGAATATGATCATAAAACGATACACATGTCAAAACGGAATCCAAACAAAGGCCTGCCCTTCCTATAGTCCAACACTTCTAGCCAAAATGGACATGTCTCAAAAGAATTAAAAACCATTTATGTGTTGCCAAAATACTTCCAAAGCATCCCAACAACACACAGCCTGGGATTAACAGCAGCAGATGAGGGATGCTTAAAAGCAGGGATGAAGAGAATGATACGAAAGCAACATTATTCAAAAGCACAGTGAGGAAGGAGGAAAAGAGATCTTAGAAGTTGGCGGATCAGTGGCATTTGCAAATACGGCCCAGAAGAGAACGGGGTTTGGAAGTGGGTCTCAGAGAAGGTGTGTCCATACGTTCCTCGGAGCGGTACCCGGAGGGGTTGGGAGCGGGGTGTGTGGAAACGGTGGGCAGGGCATTCTCGTGCCCAGTGAATGACCAGGCGGCGAGGGAGCTGCGCTGCCAGCCCCGCTGCCCGAGAGCGCTGCCAGGGCCAGCACGGGGTGCGGGGGGCAGAGTCCTGCTCCCAGCAGCGCGGCTGCTCGCGGAGCGCCGCGGGAGCAGGGAGATGTCGCCCTGCCGCTGCTGCTGCTGCCGCTCCGGGGCCGGCCCCGCTCCCCAACCGGGGCACGGCAGCGCTGTCCCCGCACGGCAGCCGCGCTCCGCCGGGCCCGGTGACACCGGCTGCGGTGGCACACGGCAGCGCACGCACGACACGCGCGAGGCGGGGGACAGTGGCTGCACCCACGCCCCTGCCAGCCGGGCCTGCAGCGCTGGGGACGGGGCCACGGGCAGGGCTGCTGCCGGCATGGCGAGGAGTGGGAAACGGAAAAGTAGAAGGAAAATTTAAAAAAAAAATTAAAAAAAAAAAGTCCCTTCCCCCAAGGCAGCTGTGGAGTGTGCTGAAACCCCCTTTTAGGCACAATCAGCCCCGAGCATCTGGGCAAGGATGAGGTGGGTGCAAAGTGCACGGGGAGGAAATGTGTCAGCTGCAGCATCCGAGAGCAGCGGAGCAAGCTCAGACGGGAAATGAGCTTGCGAAGTGCACCCGACAAGATGATCGCGGGGATAAGTTGCTTCTATGGAAACTGCAGCCCGATGAACCAAAAAACAGTTTGATGGCAAAGTTTTAGCAGGAGCTGGCTGATGCCTGGTTTCAGCTACATTCCCCACCCCCTGAAGAAAAAAAGAAAAAAGCAGAAAAAGCTGCACAATGTGTTTCTTGTTATGGACAAAAAAAAAAAAAAAGAAAAAAGAAAAAAAAAAGAAAAAAAAAAAGAAAAAAATGGGGACACAGGTTTTTCCCTGTATGGGCTACATCATATTAAGCTGTAAGTTTAGTTCTGGACAAACAATCTCTTGTTGCATCTCTGGGATGGAGGTTAATGAATTCCCACAGATGATGTTGGCCAAACAGTGGTCGGCTTGTGACTTGATTTCCAGCATCATGATGTGAGGGGATCAGTATAGAAAAGCACTTTGAAGGGAAGAGGCTGCCTACAGCAGGATTGTTTCTACAAGCTAATTGTACTGAGTGCAGCTGCACAAAGCTGGATCAACAGTAATAGAAGGCGGCGCAGACTTCCTGACGCCAGCCCCGCAGAGCTCCCACCAACAGCCTGGCAATTCCAGATTGTTTTCCAGACCTTATCTCTCCCCCAAGTTTTTTTTTTTTTTTTCTTCTTCTTTCGCCTTTTTTTTTTTTAATTTTGTGACCGGAACAAAAGTAACAGGAAAATCCTTTGTGAAAGTAGAAAATGCTGTTACAGATCGGTGCCTTTCGCAGAAGTTGTAACTAAATATTTTGCATGCATTACTCTCCCTCCCCCTCTTAAGAAAGAAAGAAAAAAAAAGCCAACCCCCAAACTTCTACAACTTTTCTTTGAATGAGTTGGAAACGTGAGGCAAACAAAAGGGAGCGGGTAGTTAAAAGAGTCCGGGTTTAGCGAGATAGTTTACCTGGTACATTGAAAACTCCTGTATCAAAACATATTCGGACACCCCGCTTGGACAGGCTGGATGGTGTCAATGACTTGGAACAGGGCCAATTTTAACAGATTTTTTTTTTTAAAGTCTGGTTTGATGGCTTAAATACGCGGCAATTAAAGCTATTTACATTATTGCTGGATGTTTTAGATAGATTTCATTAGAGGCAGGGGACAGGGCCGCGGAGGAACGCGCCGGTCCGCAAGGGGGGTGGCAGCGCAGCCCCGCAGGTTCTGCCCCTCACCCCTCGCCCCGCACACACACCGGGGGGAGCCTGCCCGGGGGGCGACTGTGTGACCCTGGGGCTGGGCTCAGAAGACCTTCAGGGGCCAAAGAATAGGCATCAAAACAACCATGAAAATACACTTTTTTGGCGCGGGGGAGGAAAAGGAGGGGAAGGGGTGCGGCAGGACCGAACCCCCCCACTCTCTACCCCATATCGGAGTCAGGGAAGCGCGGCCCGCTCCTTCCCGTCCGAGTCGCGGCAACCCGGCCCCGCAGGCAGGGCAGCCGGGCTGGGGGGCGAGCGGCGCCGGCACCTTTTCCCCCTCGTCCATCCGCGATTTTGCCCGTTTTACTCTTTCCTCTCTCCTTTCTGCGGGCGCCCCCCCCGCCTTCCCACATTCCCTCGTCCTCCCCCCGCGGCATGGCGGGGCGTCCGGCGGCGGCCCCCGCTGCAGGTGCGCCCGGGAGGGGGAAGCGAGGCCGGGCCGCCGCCGCGGGCGCAGCCCCGGTCGCCATGGCAGCCGCCTGAGCGGCGCCGCCGGGCCCGGCGGCGCGGACGGGGGGCGGCGGCGAGGGGCTGATGTCACGGGGCTGGCGCCGCGCAGTCCGGGCCGGCCCCGGGCGCGGGGCGGGGCACGGGGGCGCGGGGGGGAACGGCGCCCCTGGGGCGGCCGCGCTCCCGCCGCCACTCCGCGCACCCAGCGCCGCCGCGGGCTGGCGCCTGGCGGGGGGACCCGCGGAGCGCAGCCCCGGGTTTGCGGTCCCGGGAGCGCGGAGGCGAAAGCGGCGCTTTGTGCGCGGCTTCGGGAGGCGGCGGTTCGGGGCTGGGAACCGGCTGTAAAAGTCCCGGCTGAAAACTAAGGGGTCCCGAGGCGCTCGGAGCTGCCTGGGACGGTCCCGGCAAAGCCCCCGAGGACAGCTCGCAGTCCCTTCCCCGGTGGTTTCGGGCTCCCCCCCGACCCGCAGTGCCCGCCGGGCAGCGGGACCGCCGCGGGTGCGACACCGGTCGTGGGGCCCGTGTCAGAGTGCAGGAGCTCCCGAAGCTAGCGAGCCGCTGCCAAAGCTTTCTATGGTAAAACAGCAGAATTGAGGGAATGCAGTGTTAGGGAAAGCCTCTTCAGCCGCTCTCCTGGCTGCTCGAGGGCTCTATTTTGCGTGCAGACACATGACAGTCATTTGATGACAGAGAAAATAGCCAGGTTAGGCTCTCCACACAACTTCCCTGTGTTCCAAAAAGCGTGCTAAGCCCTTGGTGTGGAAAACCGAGAGCAATAATACGGGGTCCTCTGCAGCGCCCGGCCGGCCGGTGCTGCTGCGCTGTCCAAGAACGACAAACAGTGATGGGAGAAGCATGAACATATTTACGTTGGCTATTATTACAACCAAACCACTCAACATTTCTTCCACTGGTGCCTTCATTAGACAGAAACGCAAGTATGTTGCGTTTAAAAAAAAAACCTGTGGCCGTTCATCAAGTTCCACCACCAATTGGTATCTTACAGATGTAAGGGTTGAAGTCACCCTAAGTCGTGATTTTAAGTGAGTCGTTAATTGGCAGGGTGTTTTTTATTATTATTTACTCTCTGTAACTGCACATGAACGGTGTACTTGCCTTCCTATCAGATTGAATGTCGAGATTCACTTTCACCCTTCGCATTTCAAAACGCGTTGAATTGTGTTCCTGTCAGCCTCGGCACCGCCTCCAGTCCACCCCGGAGAGCAGCCCCGGGGCAAACACCCTAGTGTGACAGTCACCGAAATGCCCTGTTAAGAGAATAACTAACCACCAGCTCAGGAATGCCACGTTAATTGGAAAAAAACCTGATGTGGCTCTTCGCAGCTTTGTCTCCAAGTGTCCGCAATGTTCCTCTCTCACAGCCCCGACCCCCTTCGTGTAGCTATGCAACAACCGCGCAGATAAATCCAGTATTTGTCTGCTTTTAATATTTATGATTGGCAGCACAATCCTCACTGATTTTATGGATGTATGCGTTTACTACGGTTTTGTTTGCAATGAACACTAACGCGCTTTAAGCATCTGTGTGGTTCTACTATTGCGATTTGTGCAGAATTTAATTTATATTATTTGTGTGTATACGTTCATGCTTTTGTAAGTCGCACTTTCCTTAGGTAGTGTGTGGAATGGAAGGTGGAAACTGTGTCCGTTTGTTATACAGCCGGTAACATAAGCAAAATATAGGAAAATACAATGGAACTAAACTTTAAAAAAAAATCAAAGTCACTTCTCCAGCTGAACAAAACAGAAAAACCCCGAAAACTTTTTCCTCTGGAATGTTTCTGGAAGATGTTTCATTGGCTGCAACCAGAAGCTGCTAAAAGTGCAGCGTGTAGTAAGCATTTGCATTTGTCACCAGAAACAATCTATGCATAATTAATGGCAGTACTGTGTCACGAGCACTGATAGGGCGCAGATGAGCAGCCTTTCAAGGGTAATACATGTAAATGCACTTCCAATATGCAGATTTGCTTAATGATCTCCAATTAATAGCATCATCTGAAGTAGCCCTGTTCTCAGGAAGCAGGGCGCTGGGAGTGACGCCTGCCTGGCTGCTGAGGTGCTCAATGTCCCGTTCTCACCAGGACAGAAAGTTGCAGTGGTGTTTAAAGGCTTATTTTATCTTTAATCTTTATTTATTTCATTCCTGCTTACAGCCGCAGCCTACAGCGCTGGCTGCAAACCCGGCCATTGACTTTCGCTGTCGTGTGCTGAGCGGGAACGTGCAAACACCGCCGGGATGCTCCAGTTCACGGTGACCTGGGGAAGGCTCAGCCCTCGCCACCCCTCGCTGCAGCGGGACCTGCGCATCCCGCACTGCGCTCCTGGCGCGGCGCCGCCAGCCCCGCACACCGGGGCGAGCCCGCGCAGAGACCGGAGTGCGGCGGAGGGGAGGGGGCGGGCACGGACGGGGAGAGGACACGGAGAGGTGCCGGGGGCACGGAAGGGTGCCAGGGGGCACGGAGGAGTGTCTGAAGGCCGGAGGGGTCCCAGGGGACACGAAAGGCTGTCTGAGGGCCGGAGGGGTGCCTGAGGGCCAGTCGGGAACGCGCCGCTACCGCCCCAGACCCCGCGCGGGCCCGCACAGCCCCGCGCACTATTTACTCCCTCAGCTGTGCGCGCGGCCACGCCCCCCGCCGGCATTGGCTGCCCGGGCGGAAGGCCCCACCAGTGAGGGCGCCCCGCGGTGATGGACGTGCCGGCGACCGCCAATGGCAGCGAGCGCGGGCCGGGCCCGGCGGCGGTCGCCGTATAAAAGCGGCCGCGCAGCGACGGCCCTCAGTGCGAGCTCCGGCAGTGCCAGAGCGGTAGCGCAGCGCTCCTCAGGCTCCAGCCCGCACGCCAGAACCGCGCTCTCCGCCTGCCAGCATGAAAGCCTTCAGCCCGGTGCGGTCCGTCAGGAAAACCGGCCTCTCGGAGCACAACCTGGGCATCTCCCGGAGCAAGACCCCCGTGGATGACCCCATGAGCCTGCTGTACAATATGAACGACTGCTACTCCAAGCTGAAGGAGCTGGTGCCCAGCATCCCGCAGAACAAGAAAGTGAGCAAGATGGAAATCTTGCAGCACGTCATCGACTACATCCTGGACCTGCAGATCGCCTTGGACTCGCACCCCAGCATCGTCAGCCTGCACCACCAGAGACCTGGGCAGAACCCTTCCTCCAGAACTCCTCTGACCACGCTCAACACAGACATCAGCATCCTCTCGCTACAGGTAAGCGCGTCCCCGGCTCGCCGCCGAGCCGCATCGGGAGCTCGGGCGGCGCTCGGTGTCCCCAGCGCGGGCGGCGGGTGACAGCGGCCGCGGTGCGCTCCCTCTCCCGCCGCGGGGGAAGCGCTGCGGGAGCCGGGACGATCCGCTCCGGCCTCCCTGTGGGTGCTCGGCCACCTCGCCCTTACCCTGCTCTTGTTCTCTCGCAGGCGTCCGAGTTCCCCTCAGAGCTCATGTCAAGCGACAGCAAAGCACTTTGTGGCTGAATCAAACGGTGAGTGCAGTGCGCCTTTTTCCTAAACTTCGGGTAAAAACTGCATCCCGGGGAATGGGAGGCGTGATGGCAAGTGCTAAAAATAGGTCCTAAAAGTTGATTAGGAGATGCCTTTTTAATCAGTAAGAAATGAGACTAATAACTGAGTCTTGAGGTCCTAAGTGTGTGTGTGTCGCTAAGGTTCACCCAGCAGCACAGGCTCCTCTGGTCCTGCTCGCTGCTTAATGCAAATTCTTATCTGTTCTTGGAGCCTTAACTTCCTGGGCCAAAGTGACTGATTAAGTTGGGAATCTTGGCACAATTCCTTGAATTCTGTGATGTGGGATTGTCTGCGTTATCAGTTAAATAAGTGACTGCTTTTAATCAAATAATTGCTCTAAGAGGCAGACTGGCGCCTCTGAACATTGCGTTTACAGAGATCTAAATAAAGATTGGACTGAGAATCGTCTTTCTAGCCTTTCCCTGGAGTGTATGTTATTTTTATGTTCAATTTGTGCTCTTGAGAGCGAGTGTGTGAGCTTGTATGTGTTGCATCTGGACGCCAGGGTTTGCCCAATCTTTGAGTGTTTGGTTAAATGTTCAAACTGTGGCTTCCTCTCTGGCGCCAGTCTGTCCGGATCTCTGCCCTGTTAGCATTCTCCTAAATATGCCTCTTTTCAATCTCTTGCAGGTGTTCCACTGATGAGATTTTTTTTTTCCTTTTGCACAAGAAAATGTCTACAGGATTTTTTTTCTTTTTTGAGGTGCTGAATTTATTTTTCAGCTGTATCTGGAGGGGAAAATCCACGTTCAAGTAAAAGGAACTTTTAAAATGAATAAAGAAGAAAAAATCAAGATTGATCTTTATCCCCACCCCATTTTTCAACTTGGACTGAACCTAGTTATTTATGAAGAGACTCTTAAATACCCTTTCCCTAGTTGGAAGGCTTCCTTTATATACTATTCCCAACGTGGGGAGCGAAACAAAAATCTCACAAGGAGTTGCCCATTTTAAAGCAGACTTTGCCTTTTTTTCCAAAGGTGGAGCGTGAGTACCGGAAGGATCCAGTGTTCAGTTTTTTAGGAAAGTCTGTGGTCAGAAATTACCTTTTTGACACAAACCTAGGACTGAATGCTGTGTATATATTTATATATAAATATATATATATGAGTGAAACCTTGTGAACTCTTTAATTAGAGTTTTCTTGTATAGTGGCAGAAATACACATTTCTGCAAAAAGTGTAATGATGTACTTAATCATGCTAAACTTTTTATAAAAGTTTAGTTGTAAACTTAACCCTTTTTATACAAAATAAATCAAGTGTGTTTATTGAACTGATTGCTTGCTTTATTCTTTGGGGACCAACTGTTGGCTTTGATTTGTGTTGTTTCTGTTGGTTTTTTTAATACTTATACATTGTTATGAATTTATCAAGTAAAAATTCAAATATGTAGAGACTATAAAGAATAAAATTACCTGAAGTGAATAATTCTTGTAACTTGGAAAATCTTATTTGAGTGTATATTGCAATCTTCTAAGTCATCTGCCTGGAAACAGTGTGAAAGGAATGAGAAAAGGAACTTGATACACAAGGGATGCTATTGACAAAAGTGCTTGGAAATGTACAAAAGCAGTTAATCCTGAGGCATTCCCATAGAGTATTGCCTTTTTTCTTCCCTCCCACCCCTCTGAATGATTCAGTTCGGGGTACTAATGGCCCAGATCTGTTAATTTGTACTTGGAATAATCACTCAGAATTAAGGGTTGTGGGTGGTTATTAGTGCCCCAACTATTAAATTTCTCTAGAAAGGCTTTGAATGTGAGAGTTGGTGATGCGTTAACATGGGATCTAAAATGATGAAGTGACTGTTGCCTTTCCTCACTGGAATTTTCATGCTTCCATGCAATATTTCAATGAAATGGGCTTTCTAATCAGTTGCAGCAGCTTCTCCATATGACTAAGATACTGAGAATTGACTTAAATCGCTGTTGTGTTACTGATTAAACTTTGGCTGCTCCTACAGGGACTCTCTCCATAAGAATTAAATTAAGTTTGAAATAGGAATCTAAATTCCTGAAAGCTAGAAACGGTTTATTTCTTCTTTCTCTTTTGCCCTCAGAAGCGATGCAATATCCCTTATTATTCCAGGGACACTTACTGTACCCTCTGGAGCCACTGTTCATTAAATATATGTAGTTGTCATAAGACAGCGGTTGTGGGAACTGTGCCTTATCAGATGACATTCTAATTTAAGCGCAGGCATTAACTTCCCTGAAATGAGAAGTTAAATTGTGGGTCCTACTTGGGAATTTAAGAGCGTCACTTGTAATAAGAAAGAAACTTCCCTGGTGCTTAGGGTAAGTACAGCTCTGGCAGGCGCTGGGCCTGAGGGAGCGTGTGTGGGGTTTCTGTGCTATGGGGACTCTTAGTGTGAAAGGCAGGAGCCTCACCTGGGGCCAGGAACACTTTCCCTGGCGAACAGGTGGGTGGGTGGTGCTCTGGGGCAGCAGCAGCTGCCTTTCCTTGCCCTTGACACCAAATCCATTCACGTAGGCTGGGAGAAAGCCAGCTCTGATCTCTTAATACTGACGCTGCCCTGCCCGAGCAGAAGCGCGCCCTCTCAGAGGATCAATGCAATCAGAAGACAAGAAGGGTTAGCAGAAGCTGGGACGGGCCGGGGGGTGGGGAGAGGAGGACACGGCCCGGAGCTGATCTGCATCTCCCGTGCCCAGCCCCGCAAGGATTAGGGAAAGCTCCGTGCTGCGCACACCGGCTGTGCCTCCTGTGGCCAAACCTCGCTACTGTCTCAGCGCCCGGAGCGCAGGGCTTGTTCCAGCTCCGTGCAATCAGCGTTTAACCCTGACAGCCCAGTAGTGAAATACTTCATTACCGCAAATCAGCACGCCTCAGTCCCTGAAATGCTCTTTTTCCTGTGTGTATTTTACCCAACTCTTAACAGCAGCACATTCGGGGTTGTAATCAGAGTATTGAGATATTCCAAGCTAGTAACAATCCAATGCAGTCGCCCCCAAATTTCACTGTCAAAACTATTTTTTTACCCTGCTGCTCATTTTGGGGCGAAACAACAGTAAGTCACTTTAAACCCTCAGTTCATATTATAAAATTAAAGAGCTGCAATGGTCAGATCACTATAATTATTTTAAGATCAACCACTTTAGAAACTACAGCGTTTACACTTTGATATTTTTAAGCTACAGGATGATTAACACACTTGTAGAATGAAGCCGATTTCCTTATCATGCACAGCCAAAATAGAAATTCACAATTTACAAGGCGTGGGGAGCTGAGCAGGAAAACAAACAAACATGTTTTTAAAAATGTAAATTAAGAAAGGAAAACATTTCTCCTCTTTCAGAATTAACTAATTCCTCGACTTGACAATGCAATCCTACGATCAGAACTGGGGGCTTAAACTAGATCCTCCCTTAGAGATTCACTCTTTGTTTCTGTTCTTAAGATTTTGTCATTCAAAGATAAACAGCAAGGTCAAAGCTGAGTGCCCAACATTATTAATTCTTAACAGTAATTCTTTAAGTTTCCTTGAAGGTGTGGGATTTCTTTATTCCATACCATTGTCATTGTCTCTCCAGAACGCATCAGAAAAATCTGTGACATTTTCACCACTTTCTCTGGCCCATTTACTGTCACTGCACACAGCTGTTGTCCATAGTCCTGTTAACTGAGTAGCTCAACACAACAGATCAAGACGACCTGCAGTCAAGTATGTGATAGCAAAATAGTTTTAGTGACAATCATATTTAAACTCAGCAATTTGTTTTTGAGTAGGCTATGCATGAAAGTTGCAAATACACCTATAGACAATTCCACACGGGGGTGGGGGGATAACAGAGATACAAGAGGATTCTCTCATCCAGAAGAGAGGTTTCCAAGCCTGGCCTTTCTTGCGTGTCACCCTTAATAACACATGGCCCAGCTCCCAGTGTTATCCCAGTCAGAAATCGGCAGGCTCACACCCACGGGCGCTAGGAGTCCCTCCAGCCCGTCTCCAGGTAAGGCAAACGCAGAGAGCAGGCTGGGGTTTGTTTACTCACCCCCGGGCAAACAGCATTGTGTCTATCGCACCGAAACCATTCGGGAGCCGCTTGCAGAACCGGTGCCAATATTTTGACAAACCCGTGGCCGAGGGCGCTGCCTGGGAGCGCGGGCAGGGCGCACCTTGGGCCGGGCGGGCGGTGCGTGGAGGGCCAGTGCCACCCTCCGGGCCGGGCGCGCACCGCACCGCGCCGCGCTCCCCGCGCCGGCGGCAGCGCCTTCCCTCCCTGCCGGCTCCGGCCGGGGAACTGCCAGCGAGAGCTCGGCTCCGGCGGCTGCGGACTTCATTCCCAACCAGGGACACGGTTTGTAAAAACCTACCGAGAACGCCGCTTTGAAACACCAAATATTCTGCTCGTAACGCAATGAGAAAAGCAGCTTTTGATAGAACTAATGTTTGTGTTTGACTCTGGAAAGTAAAGCATGTACTCTAAACAGTCTAGTGTGAGTTAAGGATTCTTCCACAGAACGCTTTGCAGTCTGGATCGATTAATGCAATATGGGAAAGAGATAAAATTATGATTTGCTAATGAGAATTAGCTGTGGGTAAGAATTTCTTCCTGTGTTTACCACTGCCCTCGCTTACTTACAACGAATGATTTACACAGCTTTTACTGGAAGCTGTAAAAAAGAGGGATAGCAGAATGCAACTGTTGCATGGCAAAAGAAAACACTGGCATTGCATTTTGTACAGAAAAAGGTTTTCACAAATGCACTCTGTAAAACTACTATATTGCAAAAGGATCAGTATTTTCTGATTCTATAAATGAAAATGTTGGATCTTTGAAATCAGATTTGTTTTACCTGCATTACCATATTCCTCTCTAAAACAGCCATTAAGTTATCATAATTCTAAAGTGTAGGAGCCAAGTGCAAACAGTATTTCAATAAAACAAGCCGATATTGCAACAGCCACTGATTGTGTGAGCCACTAGCTAAGATAAATTGAAGGAGAAAGCAAAGGACAAAACAAACAAATGCAATTACTTTTGGAGTCACTCACAATAACTGAGAGGAATTTATATTTCAGTTGATTGCTTGTCTTGCAAAAAAAATTTAAAAGGGCAGTCACTGCACTGGGCAAGAACTATAAATAGGGCCAAACTGAGAAAAATTAATTGCACAGGAAGCACTGCAGTGGACTTACTGCTGTTAGCTGCTCTAGACCACAGCACTTTACTTTCTATTTCACCAGAACACAATGAATGGACAGATAAAATGACATTATGTGAAGCAACAAGGCCTATCCAGATTTGAAACAATTAAACTAACTGCATTACTTGCCAAAAAGAGTATGTTTCTATAATTTCTAGTAAGTATCACCACAAATAACACCCTGTGACTAACAGTTTTATGAATAGATAAGGTATTTCTCCTTAAAACTAACAGCTTGAAACAGCTCTTAAGTTTTACTACTGATGGCAGAACTTCAAAAACTCACACACAGTTGTTTGTGGGGTGGTTTTTTTTCCCCTTCTCTTTATAGGAACTGGACTGTAAACCTGCTGAATTTCTCTTTCATTTGGAAAAGAACAAATTATTTGGACGCTTACCATCTTGCATCTGAGCAGACACAGGACCAGCAGTATTGCCTTGCTGAGGCCCACCTCTTGCTAACAGCTGCAGTAACTGATGCTGATGGATGAGTGCAAGATCAGCTTTGGGTGGTACTTCCTCCATGTAATCTCAGCATCTCACATGCTCCCAGAACAGCTTTCCTCATATTTTTTGGCATGGAGGTTCACTTTGGTGCACTGTTTCTCAATACAGAACTTGCATATCCTATTGGAGTTACACCTGTCACCTTATTTTTCTCTTGTCCTGAGAGGAGACGTAGTGCTCTGAAGGGGGAGAGAGAGGCAGGAAGAAAAAGGGAGGACAGAAGTAACATAAGACTAAGTATTTCCTGCTCATTAGACTGTAAAAGATCAAAGCAGTGTATCTGTCCTTTAAAAAACAATGAGGTTGGAGTTGTGTTTTCAGTCTTGTGGAAGTTTCTTTCACCTGGAGCAGAGAGCCCGACCTCCATCCCAGATGGACCCTCTCACTCAGGCACCCCACAGAACTGAGCTGGGTTGGCCACACTGGATACCAGCACCCCAGGGAAATTCAGTGTCTTAGAAAACCTCTAAGAGTGTCCTTCAGCCATATTTTCTGTCAGCCTCATTGCCCATCCACAAGCTCTTTGTGACCTTTTAGAAATCTGCGCAGTACTTGAAGAGAAGGAATGTGATAACAGTCTACTGTAAACCAATGTGGAGAGCAGAGAATAGAGAGCTGGTGCTCAACACCAGATGCTGCTGCTGCTGCTGCTGAGATTTCTGCCTTGTTCAGACCAGTAGCTTCACACCCAGCTGTAACACAATAATGCCTTTAGAAAAGACAGTCTCACACAGCATCAGAAAGACACACAGACACCTCAGTGGAACGGGGAGGAAATGTTTCTCATGGACATTGCTATGCAGGAGGTTAACTACTAGAGATTCTTATTTTCCGTTCATTAGGGCAGAAGAGGTTTGCTTCAAGAACAAGAGTAAACAACACAAAAAAAAAAAACCAAAAAAACAAAAACAAAACAAAACCCAAACAAAAACAAACAAAAAAACCCACTCCAAAACCAAAAAATAAAAAACAGACCAACAATATGAACATGTAAGTATTTTTTTAAGTTCAGATTCAGTGTCTACATGAGTTAATATATACAAGAATAAAGTGAGGGGCAGGCAATTTCAGGAAGATTTGTCAGGCTACATAGCTACATTTCACAGCTTCCTGGAAAACTGTCTTCCCACTGCTTTTGTATTTCTCCCCATAAATACATGAGAATACAGTGCCACTGCTAGGGGTTTGCCTCTTTGAGTTTAAAAGGCTTGTGTAAAACACATTAAGTAAATCTCCCATTAGTACTTTTTAAAAGATGTAACAGTTAGAAGGCTGAGTAAATCACATGCCAAATCTATAAACTCAGTCCAGCTCTTGTTAGAAAGCTGGTTTACAGCACATAGATATTTTCACCCAGCAGATATGAGGATGCTACACATGTGGACACATTTTTTACTAATCTTTACTAATTCCCATTTTGCTCTCATTATCACAATGTTGTACTTACTACTCTTTCAGAAAAAACTGGAAGTGTTGGTTGGACCTCATCCTGTAAGTATCAAGACATCACAATACCTATAAAACTAAATTCTAAATTCCACTGTAAGTCTGATTCCTCAGTCATTCAAATTTAAATTGGAGATTTTTTTTTTTACTGAATTACTTTAATTCATCCACCTATCTAAGTTTAAACGTTTCATTTAGAAGAAAAAGCTATACTTAGAATTAAAAAGGGTAGATGTTTGGTAGTAAATATATACATCAAAACTGTGTGTTATGTACACACCACATCCAACATACAATTAGCAGTTTATTGATAGCATGAAAACAATTCTCCCAATCTGTGTATCTGACACAGAGTGTCACTAATATTTAATGGTATGTTGTTTTTTGGCAATTTCGAATAATTACTATTATTTTTATTTCTATTTTACAGGGCTTTGAGGTAAGCAGTATTTTCAGAAAAGATAAAAGTAAGGTGGCTGAATAGTACTTGTAAGGGGAAAAGGAGCACTTCTGGACAGATATCCAAAGGCAGAAACTTCCTGGACAATGGCAGCCCTGGAAGGAAGCAGATTTGTTAGTTATAAGCCTAAAAATAAACTAAATTTTTCAAACAGAAAAAGAAATTTAGAAGCCAGGCATCAAAGTGAGAAAACAAAGCAGTTACTTCAGGATTTATATGTTTTCCACTGAAAAATATGATGTGACAACACCCTGCCACAAAACAATGGAAATGTGACTACAAGTGGAAGAATGAGACAAGAAGGATATGCAGAACAAAAACAATAAGTGATATCATGTACACACACACACACAAGAAAATTCTGAAGAAAATTATTGTGCCAGAGAAAGGGAGGAAAAGTAGGTTTTATGCAAGGAATCACAGGTAATGAAAACGTGTAATACACAAAGAATGAGGTAAAAAAGTAGTGTCCATGTAAGAAAGAGGCAGAACAGAAGAAAGTGTATTTGCAGTGTAGAAAGTGAGTGCAGTCACAAATTCTACAAGAAAGAAAGCAGATTATGAGAACAAAAGTATGTAAAACTTACTTGTCTTGTGAACTCAGGAAGGGGGTGGACAGATTTATTCTTTATCCTTTCTGAAGAGTTTTAAGAAAGAGCTAAAAATCCCTCTTCTAATTCCACAGTATTTACAAATATAAAATGCTAGTTCCAGCCAGCCTTTTGCCTCAATCAGAATATAAATGATTTCTTTTTTTTTCATTTTAGATATTATTCACACTGCATAACCTATGGAAAATAAAGGATTTTAGTCCTTGATAACTATACCTCCCATAACAGACTAAATTTAACATTTTTTAGGGAAAGAGAAGATAATTAGCTGTAAAAGTATTTCTTTAAAACTTCCTTTTGCAGGTTCAATTGCTAGGAAAATTATGAATGAATCACCTTCAGCAACACAATTCCTGCCAAGCATAAAGTAACAATAAAATATTATCATAGGAAGCGTGTAATTCACTAAAAGCAGGGAGAACAAAAAAGTAGGTCAGCTTTGAGAACTTTTTTTTTTAATTCCATGTTGGGGTTTATTAGTTAGTGTTATTTCTTATTAAGTTCCATGTATTTATAACATTTATAACCTCACATATTATTTTAGGGGGCTATCAATCAATATGTAAATAAGTAATGAGGAGCATTTTTTAAATATTGTTTACATTAGGAATAAAAAGTGGGGGTTTCTCCTTCAGAACTGTATGCAGCAAAGGATAAAAAGAACTATGATTATGTCAAAAAAATAGACATGGTGAACAGAGTTTAGTAAATGACAGAGAAAGGAGGACTGACACTAAAACCAAGAGTTCTGTGATTTAAATTTCTTCATCAATCAGATTTTCCAATGAAAGTCATTCGCTAAGAAACAAAAACAGCAGGTCCTTTTAATATACAAGTTTCAGGCTCATAAAGGAAAAACAGCTCTGTAAGTGCTATCTTTGATGGCATTAATTCATGCAGTAACTCATAGGTTAGAGAAGGAGTGGATGTTATCCTGTGATCCATTTTTCAGGACTGGAAAAATGCTACCTCTGTAGTACAAGTGGGAAGCATGACTGCAGTATGTGAGCAAGACCTAAGCAAACTTTCCTTCTCTTAGGTTGGTACCAACACCAAAGTCCAGTACAGACATCAGTACAGACATCAGTGTAGAAGACAGCCATGGAGAATACACATGGCTGTACTGGCACCTAAATCTTTGCAACCTGACTGCTCCTGATGCTTCAAAAATCTTTTTCAGTCATCCTCATCATCTGCATGAGCTGACCTAAAGGCTTCAGACTGAAACAGAGACATACCCAAGAACAAATGCCTAAGGGCTTCAGTGGAGGTATACTTGGAATTATTACGTGACATAATCAATTACGGATATCTGTCCTTACCTTTGAGACAGTGTCACATGGGACCTAAAGGTAAATGTAAGGTAGCTGTGTGGCAATTTGATGTAACCATCACAGAAAAAGGTCTCAAAAGAAGCACACTTCCAAAAAGATCTTCAGAGATAGATACCTCTAAGCAGCTGAAAGTTTTGCTGAAGAGATATTTATAGGCATTCTTCTATTTTCTGTAGAGAAAAAAAAAGAACTTTATAAATGTAATCAATTTCAAGTTTTAGAAGTATTAGTCTCTGAACTATTGCTGATATGTACTTTTAATTTTTTTTTCACCAACTGATGGCTTCCACAGCTTTCTTAAGCACTTAATTACAAGTCAGGAAAGAGTTAATTTCATTAGATTCTTATAGAGTTGGTGAATGATTTAAGGTGTCCATGAAAACACTTATAAGCCACAAAAACTTCTTACCTTTCCCTTCAAAGTTCTGGCATTTAAGCAGCTCAAACCAGTAACTTATCAGCTGTGGAAGGTGATGAAACAGGGCTTCACTGATGTGGGGGGAAATACGATCTTGTGGTTAAGACTTTGAACTGGGAGCTTTAAGACGTAGCTCTTTAGCCCAAATTTCCCACAGACTTTGTATGCGACCTCTGCAAGTCATTTCACTCCTTCATGTTTCTAACCATCTGTAAAAATGGAAAATATCATTCTCCCTCTCAGGAATTCTTATGAACTAGCATGTCTCATGCTGGGCTACCTTTGTGATACTACCAATGGGAGCATCTTGGGCACTAAAGTTGGTCATTTATCATGTGAAATTGTACCTGCCACACACTCGAACAATTGCCAGTCACAACTTGGGAGTTACATGGCCCAGAAGCCCTCCCAGAGTAGCATTATGTTTTACAGAGTATCAGTATCAATATCAACAGGAGAGATTCTATTGCAAGAGGCCAAAGAATGGTCCCTATCCTGTTGGAAGCATTAATGTAGGTTCGAGCCCCGAGTTTGTTTAAATCACTAAGAAAAAAGAGCCAGGGAGAAGTCATAAACACGGGCAGCCACAGATCTCTGGGTGAACTAAAAGCAGTTTCTTTGGCCTGAATGCAAATCAGGTAACAGGATTTTATGTCAAGCATTTCAATTCTTCCCAGATCCATACATTTAATTATCAATGTTAGTGACATTGTAACATGAATGCGAACACCCAACGTGACACTAGGCTGGGCACAAGGTCACTGTGCAATACACAAGAGTCATACTTGTGACTGGAAGTCTGGCCATCAAGTGCACGAACAAGGACCTGTTAATCTGATATGCAAAATATCCTGGTTTGCTCCTCCATTTGATCTGGCAGCCACTGTATCCCATACAACTGGAACAGTCTGGGTTATTGCTATCTTTGTGTTGCCTGGCTCTTTCTATTTCAAAGCGGGACCTTCTGCATTTGAACTTCTATTCATGGACCGGCTCCAAGGGGAAATTTGGCAACTTGTTCTTTTTCATGGGTATTTACATTGAGGCCTACTTCATCAGTGAATTTCCCAGGAACACTTATAGTTTGGCACATGCTGTTTTTCCTTTGGGAGTCCCATTGGTGCTGAACACAGTGACAGCTGATGTTTGAAACAAATTTCTGTGCATTTGGCAATGTAAACCCAAGAAGTGCAAACCAGAGTGGCAGGAGGTCATCTTATGATCCATTCATTTACATTACTCTCAAACACTCCCAGCGAATGAAATTCCACAATTTAGCATCACTGATATTGCTTTAGTAGAAAGTTTTTATTTTCAGAATACTTGGGAGGGGTTTCCACCACAAATTAAAAGCTCATTTCTTTGTGCTTCACTGATGAAGCTTAAAATCTTTTTGTAACAATATTTTACATCTGAAGAAATCATGTCCATTCAAGCTTCCACTAAATCCAGTTCTTCCATTATTATATACCTGTAAAGTCATGTTTTCTATATGTTTTTGCCATTCTCCTCCATTGCTGATTAAAGTTGCTTAGGTCTGGACACAATACACCTTCAGCAGCAGGACATACCTCTCCTGGATTGGATAATACTGCTATTAATTCACCCATCAGACATCTCCCTTTGTCCCTTCCACTTCCACAGTATTATTTATCTTCTTAGCTTACTACTGGTTTAGTAGCCACACTAAAATCTCATTGCTTTCTGCAGTATTTCAGTGGCTTATAATCAATTTTATATTTGTGGATTTGATTTCACTTTTGTAAGTGCAATACTTTATACTTGCCTTTACTGAATGGCATCGTGTTAATTTACAGTCTTCTGTGTATCAATAATTCTGTCCTTTGAGATGAGGCAGGTTCAGACAACAGCAAAGTCTGAGATTCCACCAATACTGTTGCTAAGTAATTGAGGTACTGAACAAGAATGGACCAAACAGACCCCCACGCGACCCTACTTTGACATAACTGATGATCACTCCAGGTTTACCTTTTCCAGCAGTAAGCTTTCACTCCATTGCATTATTTGCTTAAGCTTCAATTATGCAAGTCTACTGCAGTCAAACATATCACATCTGCTGTATCCATCTTCTGCAGGTTGGTTACTCAGACACAGGAGGAAATTGGAGCAATTTGATAAGGGTCATTCCTGAAAACTTAATATTAACTTTCAAACTTGCAGTCTAAACACCTGATGAATAATAAAAGCTTGATAAATAAAGTTCTTCCAGATGTCAAGTTAAAGATACTTCCCCAGGCCTTCCATTTTTGTCTTGAATATGATTCCAGATACTCCTCTCCTATCTTATAGTAGCTGTATCTCCATGATACAGCTGTCTCTCCATTTCTCCAAGAAAATTAATCATAGTTTATAGATTATTTTGACTGGATCCATAATTTCAACAGAAAGCCCACAGAAAGAAAAATAAGTATACTTAAGTTACTATCTGGACAAAAAACTCTTGTTGGTATACTAGAAAGGTCTAAGTGTTCAGAACCCCTCACTTCTGATCTCAAAAGTTTTGGAGTTTTTTAAATAATTATTGATTTCTTATAGCAGAAATCTCCATAATCATTTACGTTTGTAAGATGATTGGAGAGAAGAAAAATATACAAGACAAACAGTTATGTGGAGTCAATTTATCTTGGATTTTTTTCTGTTTCTACTTTTCAGAAAAGCATTAAAAAGGCCTTACAACAGCTAAACATGAATGAATTTTGAAGTTATTTTCTTCAGAATTTTCAAATCCAGATAATTCTAAGATATCTGAATTGAATACACTTCAGTGCTACATAGCATCAGTGTGGAAGATTTTAATGACTATCCTCAGTAATTTCTTCCTGAAATCTCTCTCCTTTAGCCGTCATTTACTTTCTTAGAAGTGTTGTTCATTTGCATATTTATATTGTAATTGCACATGTTCCCAGGCACTTAAGAATTTTCAACCTTTGCACTACCCACGGCGTGTGTTCACACCACATCCTCACACATTCTTCAGATACAGGTGCTGTGTCATCTCAGCCCTGGCTCTGCTACAGAACTCAGAGTTCTCAGAAAGACTTGCCCTTCGGTGCAACCTATAAATATTTTCTTTCTCCATTTTTAAATGTATATTTAAATATCTCTCAGTGACCTGGAAAGAGGTGTCACAGTCCTCATCTTAAGACTCAAATCAATCAATTGACTCACAGATCAATCTTAGAAGCTCAGCAGCAACCCCCAGATTCCTGTGTGATGCCATAACTCTTGCTGAATATCAGCTCAAAGCCTGTTGGCTCTGTTCTCAGCAGAGAAGAGCTTCACAACTATCTGCAGTGGAGACTCTCAAGGGTTGCCAGAGTTCTGATGAATTGCACCACTCTGGGCAAGTTTCACTCTAGACATGTCATAAATCATCATCCGGTTGAGCAGCCTTAGTAGCATTGCTTTGCTACTAACATGGTGCTGACTTGATCCTGTGAAGACAAAATCACCCCCTCTTATCATCCTGGTCATGAAAGAATGGTTTAGGAATGGGAGGCTACATAAAACCACATTCCCCAGTTAAAATAGAATTGCTTCAGAAGGGGGAAAGTTATAGGACTTCACTTTATCCAAAAAACTGACGTGACAGTGACAGTCCAAAGTGTGGATTTCACCTGCTCTCCAAACAATGTTACAACCTTAAGAGATGTAATCAGGAATGGCAATGCTGTAAACTCCACTGAGGTTCTGTCCTGCAGTCCTAGCCCTGATCATTACCTGGTTTGTTTCTGTTGGTCTTCCATGCTGGAAACAATTTAATTCAACCTAGAGGATCTTTGAGAACACTGAATTGAACATGTGTGGCTGGTGCACCGAGGTAATGCTGCCGAGTGAATGTGGAGCAGACAATGGGATGGTTGAGCTTCTTTAGCTCCAACAGAAAGTCCAAAGTCTGGACACTCAGCCAAGAGAGAAGAAACAGAAGGCTTTTTAGTGCATTCTCTCACAGAACTCTTTATGTTTTTAGTAAGGATCTCTCCCATAGCATAGGAACATCAGTACCCTAACCCTGACAGACACCCACTATTCACACTGAAACAGGAAGGGTGAGGGGACTAGAATATGTAAAGAATTCTTCATCAGATCCAAGATCAGATAGAGATGTTATTTTTTGTTACTGACAGATAGATATTAAAAAAAAAAAAAACCAAAACCAAAAACAAACAAACAAACAAACAAAAAAAGAAACTAAACCAAAGCAAACAAAAAACCCAACTAACCAACCAAATGAAAAAAAAAAACAAAAAAACACCCACAGAAAACCTCCCACAATGAACTGAAGGTTATTTTCCCAGAAAGATTAGAGAGGAGCTCTTCACAGTAGGAGGATGACTGTGTAAGTACTTTATCCAACTTTGCACAACCTGAAAAGATTCCTGAAGAGAAAAAACTCTGATAGGTTTCTACCCCCCCCCCCCCGAACACCAGGGGCTATTTAAATATAGGTGATTTTTTATTTCTTTTCATCTACTGTCCCTGAAACAAACAAACAAAACCAAACAACAAACAAACAAACAAAGAAAAGACCAAAAAAACCCCCAATAACTGAAGAACCATAAAGTAGTTGACAGAACCTGAGCCAACTGACCTTATGTTTTAGAAGCCAGTTACTCATCAAGAGAGTCGCGGTCCATCTCAGATGAGCAGTGGCAGATCTCTGCTAAAAGACAACTAGTCCCAACAAAAGTAATCTCAATTTTTTCTGAAAGTCCAAGTAATTTCAAGGATGGGAATAAAACAACTGTCCCCTTCCTATACTGGAAAATTACAGAAGTGGGACTACTTTCCTGAATTTGAATTTTAAGCATAAATACCTTCTCTTGCAAATCTAGGATGAATCACCATTGTATTTTTGCTTGAGAGTAATGGGTCTATGCAGATAAATTAGTTCTATGGATCTCAGTTTTGCAAAGTAGCACCAGGTGCTTAAAGAAATTACTGTAAAAAGAGACCTGCAATTTGATGTGAAGACAAAAAATAAAAAATAAAAATTACTGAACACGGTAGCCATGGACAACAAAATTAAAGACTCTGGCTCATATTAGCATATAAAAAGATCTGATGAAGCTGAGCTAGTCTGTCATCAGATGGAAGAGAGGCAGAAGGTAGCACAGATGGTGAAAACAGAGGAAATTATTCATGGTTCCTCGTCACACCTTGAAAGAAGCTACTGAAAAGATGATGTTGAAAATTAAAACCAGAAGGCATCCTGGAACAACAAAACCTCTAAACCCTCCTTTATATTCCAAAGATGTAAATATGTCCGGAGGTTAAATAGGCTTATGGTTTGATGATTTGTCTTTTATAGAAAATGAAAAAAAAAATCAAGATTGCTTTTTATCTTTCAGAGTAAAAATATCTGAACACCAAAGGTTGACTCTTGAGTCTTTAAACAAATGTAGAACCTTTCAGATTCTTCATATTACTAGAAAGCAAGTGCTAAAATGTCCTGCACATAACACTATTTGCAGTGCGACTCAGACCTGCATCATCAGGCATAACTTAGAGAACCTAGAGGAAAATTAACTCTTCCTGAGTGCAACTATAAAGTTCCTCTACAATCTTAACAGACTACTTAGAGTGTAGATGAGCTGACAACTGTCCTTATCCTATGAGCAATTGCTGCCTGATTATTTACCAGGAACAGATGCAAGGAAACAAAGAAGCAGATTTCCCCCCCACAAAATGAAGTTTTTTTCCATTGGCAGATATAAATTAGTGCATTTTTTTAAGATGTGTCCACAATATCATCCACAATAAAGATGTCAGATAAATTGTATTTTAAAACCAGCTTTGTGGACTGTGGATGTATCCTGTGAATTTTCCAGGACTTGAGGAAGAGGATGGAGAGAAGTGAGAGAAAAATTGATTGTAGAACTTAGAGCCTACCTAGGCTGTAAAACCTTTCTGGGGTAAAAAAACCCACCAATTAAATATCCTCATCCAAGCAAAAAACACCACCACCACTGCAGTACAACAGCATTTTCTGCTATTGCTGAAGTGGAAAAAATTGCTGAGTACAGCAGTTATGAGGTTACCATGCAAAAGTTTGGGAAAGTAAGTCACACTCTCAGCAAACAAAGCCCCAGCTATCAGTCAGGTGTTGAGGCAGAACTGAAACAGTTCCAAGTACACGATGTGCTCGTGCACCCTACACAGGGCGTGGGGGCAAGACAGGACAGGAGCATGTCCAGCAATAAGGGAAAGCAAATACATACCCAGTCCCAAATGCCTGGATTGCCTAAAGCCAGAATCATTCAAAGACAGGATCTTAGGTTTTGCCAAAAGGAGAGGCCCATAAACAGACTGTAAGGTTTAGTCAGAGAACGTAAGGAGGATGGAAAAAAAAAGCTGGGTAATGAAAAAAAGTCAACTTAATAGGAATCTTTAGTTTTGATTTCAGGACTTTCTATTGTTTCAATGAACATAAAATAAAGGTGGTCTCTCAACAAAAGTCCATTTTGATTGGCAGATGAAAGCTCAGGACTCTCCTAAAAAATACATATCATTCTGTATTCTACCAGTGCTGAGGTGGGAAAAGATTTTTGGTGTCCAAAATAAACCTAGGAAAGTTTTGCTGCCTCTCAAAAGTACTGTAACAAATGAGGAAGATTTGACAGTACTGCAATATGTAAACATATTCAAGAATATGTATTGCTTTTAACCAAGCACAAACCATGACATTATTTCGGAAGTAATATTCAAAACCAAAAAGTTAAATCTCTGCTGATTGCTTCCCTGTGGTTTAATTAGTGAGGCAAGGCAGTAAGGCATCACAAAATTTCCATTTTAGTTTAACTGTTCCCCACAGTCAATATTCTATGTCTTTGTTTTTATTTCTAGGTTCCAGGGACATGTACAAACTACTCAAAATTTTCCTTTTGTTTTCTACGATTAGAAATCCTGGACACAAAGAAAAATCTTATAATGGACTACTAACATTCCTTTCCTCCACTTCTCTTTCATAAACAATAAACTTACTGTACTCCAGTAATGATATACAGACACTCTGGTTTACTCACAAAGATAATTCTGCAATCCAGGTTACTTCTGTAAGAAGGAACAAGGATATGCAATTTCAGTACTCAGACCTGAAACATGAAAGAACCCTGAACACTGTGCTGTGTAATGGCAGCTCTGAGAATTCACAAAACAAGAAGCATGCTCCATTGCTGGAATCTCATCTTTAAAAGAAATATACACCAACTCTCCGTGAGAGAGTGAAATGGTTAATGGCTTAAACACTGTAAAAATCATCAGAGGAC
The DNA here is from genome assembly GCF_901933205.1 of Camarhynchus parvulus. Lineage (NCBI taxonomy): Eukaryota > Metazoa > Chordata > Aves > Passeriformes > Thraupidae > Camarhynchus > Camarhynchus parvulus. The sequence goes on along the minus strand of NC_044573.1, from coordinate 78,665,395 downwards.
TTCTGCCCACTCTAGCAAACTGCAAAGAAATGTTCATCTGAGACCAGGGCAGCTCACCCCACCCCAATTATGCCTACTGACTGGAGTGTGGAAAGTGACAGGCACTTGAGATAAGATAAAGGGGTGCTATTGTCCAATCATCCCAGGTCTGGGAGCAGAATGTATCCACAAGTGACACTGACAGCTCAAACATTCAGGGGCAAGCCGGCGATGGGCAAAGTACCCGCCCAGGTGCAGAGGATGAGCACGCCTCTACAGGCTACAGCTGGTGTTGAACAAGATAAGGAAAGAGGCAAACCCTGAGGCTCGGGAATGTTTTCATGTCCTTACTAAAGTGAATTCAGCTGTGGTGGCTCCCTTGCCGGGGAAGTACTGGGACACTCGCACTCCGCCTGAAGGTTTTCATCTCTGCTGATGGGCCATAATGGACTCCACTGGGCTCACACAGACAGCTCTAAGGGTGCCAAAGGCTTCCGAAGTGTCCTGTGAACCACAACCTTAATCCACAATCATCATCCAGCGTGGAACTCCCCACCCCGGGAGAGGTACCTGGGCGTTCCCATTCTCACCTGAACCTGAGCTGGTGAAAACTCAATAGATGGAGTGTTTTAGGGGGTGCTGTGTGACTTCTCCCACCACCTGATGGTCTGCAACCACCACTTTGAATAACAGACATTATAATTGCAACTACCAACTGGTGTAAGGATGCCTTTTGATGGTGAGAATTTTCTATCCTTGTCCCTTCCTTATATATTTTTAAAGCATGTATTGTGATATTAATGTAGACAATAATAACCAAAATTACTACATACCTGCTTTCCATTGCAACCAAAATTGCAATAAACCCTGTATATATTTAGAAACACCAGCCATTCAGTGTCTTTTACTCTAAGCTGCCCCAAGGCAACCATTAACAAGAATCTGCGTTACCCTTGACTTTCTGGGGGTGGGTTGTAGCACTCTCAATTGTAACCTTTTGCTACATAAAATGTTACACAATCTCTCACCTGTCTTTTCTTTCCTCCAAAAGATTTTTTTCTTCTAAAATATCCCAGGGATTTTTTTCCCTTCCCCTTAGGTGACCCAAAGATAACGATGAATTAAGAGAAGGAAACTGGCCAACAGAATTTCCTTTATAAGTTTATCCACTGTCACCATCAAACAATTTGGGGACAAGAACACGACCTGTTAATGTTTTTAAAGGCCCTAACATTTGGTGTTGTCAGTATCAGTCTTCTTTTAGAATTACATCACTTGTGAGTGCAAAAAACCACTGCTAAGAACCCTGTAGCTCTGAGTCTTACTTCATGGAAGACAGGGCATAAACTTCTAAACCAAAGCTTAACCAAAATATTAAGCATATCACAGGAGTCAGACCCACACATGAAAACATAAATGTTAGACTCAAAGCTTGGAAACATGGTGTGCAATTATTTATACGAGGAAATTTTTTGAGCACTCATTTTCCCTTTGGTTTTCTTCTGTTTCTTACAATTCAGAAACTTGTGAGAATATGCCAAACTTATGAAACTGTTCTTTATTCCCAAGAAGAAAGACTCTAAATAGAATTTTTGCCCACCCTGCCCTTAATCTAATAAAATGGGCCTTAAGAAATAAAACTGAAATCTAGAAAATATGATGCACAAAGGCTGCCAGAAAACAGCATGTAAGTTTAGCACAGTCTTTCCAGTCTCCGCTTAACTGAAGTTGGACTTTTGCTCTAAGTCCTCCTCACTACAACTCCTATACAGCACAGCAAGGACCAAAATCCCCAAATTAGTCTTTATCTCACCAATTACTACAATATTTTTCCCTCGTGTGTCTGAAAATTCACTAACTGGTATGAACACTTCTATTTCACCACTATTGTAGCTTTCTTTTACAAGATCTCAAATATTCAGGTATTATTTTTCTTTGGCAATTTCTTAGTAATGCGTTTAGAAACTTAAACAAACCTGTTACAGATGATAAAGCTGATCAAAATGATCAAGGCCACAGGGTGCAACATGCTGAACTGTGGCTCCTCTGCTTGTGTTATCCTGTGGCTGTACAGAGAACTTCCCATATTCTTACAGCAAGGTCCAGAAAGCTTCCCATGAGAGCTGCACATGTGAAAAAGACACTTTGTGGACTCTGTTGACAGAAGTGAACAGTTGAGCCCCAGACCACAAGAGAAACTACTGACTTTCAGCATTTTGTATAAACTCATGCTAAATGTGTCTCAGGAAAATTTCCCAAAGATTACATAAAAAAAAAAAAAAAGGGGGGGGAAGAAACCAAAAAATGTAACAGTATTTGAAAAGAAAAGTTAAGAAAGCTAGGGTCTGAAAACTTACCAACATCCCATACCTATTCTGCTCTGTGGGCAAAGTCACACAGGGTGACCAGATATCCCAGAATGACCAGGACAGGCACAAACTGGAAACTTTTTTCCAGATCTCCAAGAATTTTACCAGACCATCATTTTGTCACAAGTTTTACAAGTGAAATGTAAGAACTTCCCTCTCTCACTTCCTCAGAAACTGCAATCCTGGAAAAGGCTGGCAAATAGCCACAAGAGTCTCATATAAAACCTGGAATGTTACTTGCATCCAATTTTTCCTTCCAAAAGTGGTTTATTTTCACCCTACCATGCAATCCTATCCAGGCATCATAACATGAGGACAAGCCAAACTGCGCTCTTAAGATTCAGTTAGACAAAGTAGTCATGGTTTCAAGTTCCTCTACATTCAGCCATCCAAAATTACAGTGGATACATAAACTATCATTACAAGAGTTCTGGAAAGCAGTGAGTACCAGAAATAAGTTTGCAGTTGTCTTATTGTTTTATACTTTTCATTCACTTCCATTTTCCACGGAACTCTTGGGTTCTATGATCCCCACAAGTCACAGAGCTACCATTAAATATTTCAACACTGGAAATTGTTTATGGTTTCTTAACTCGAAAAATTGTGCAACTATGCAAGCAAGTAGCCATAGAAACTGCGGTAGAGAAAAAAAAACAAGTTTCAGCTAGGAAACTGCAGTGTATTTTTAATTCTTGCAAATGTTACTCCATTATATTCTACATGTGAAAAAACATTAAACAGTAACTAACATATTTCTGTTATGTACTAAAGGACACTTACTACTCTGTTGTATTAAGTATTCCACTTCTTTGTTTTCTCTTCTCTCCCTTTATCATACTACCAGTTTCTTCTGTTAGCTTATGAACACCTGTATAAAAAAAACTTAGAAGAAAAATTCACTCTGTCTAGTTATTTTTATGCAAGAAGATTCTGAGAGTCAGTTATATTTATTGTCCTGTTAAAAGCCAGCTTTTATGGCATGCTGTTCTTAAACTGGCCATAAAGTATTAATATTTCCCAATTCTAGGAACTTTGCTAGGAAGGCATTAAATAATTAAGTCCATGAACACATTTGATGATATAAACTACAGCCTGCATTACTACATAACGCAGATAAAGCAGTCCATGAAAATGGATGGAACCACAGTTTCATGACTTTAGGTACCACATCCCATGTGTGGCATGGATCAACACACCCAAAGGGAGAATTGCATTAAGCCCTGTGCCATCTTACACAGACAGTTTCTTTAACTATTGCTTCCTAGTGATGGTAAGCAACTCCACTGGTATTAGTGAACACAGGACAGAAACACTGAAAAGTTTTCCACTCAACCACCTCTTTCATCCCAATGTTGGTATTTTATGAAGACTTGAGGGATAAAACTTTCAGGAAGAAAAATACCTCAAAACCATACAACAAATTGTCATTCATCTATTTAGAGGAATTAAGATAAAATTATTCCAAATAATTTGTATCTTTTGTCAATACTATATGCCTAAATGAAGAAGGCTACACTTGTCTTCTCTTACAAAACAATTTTAAGTATCTTTCTGTCAAAAGCTTTCACATCCCAAAAATGCCTGAGAGCAGAGTAATGTACTCTAATTTTTAAGACAAAGAACCCAACCCAAAAAACTGTTTCCAAAGATTTGGCAAAGTATTATGAAGCTACACAGGCTTTGGGAGCTGCATATTTTGTTTTGGGAGGCTTTTTGGCTGAACCATTACTCTAATAGTGCACACAAGTCTCCAGTACTTCTGTAACACTGAGTAAATTTTAATTCAACCAAATCCAGAAATGGACAGATCACATCTCCAGTCCTTTAAGTATAAGACATCCACAGACTGAAAAAATAGAGAACCTACATAAATGCAGAAAGACTTCTGTTGACTCTGGCATAGAAATGCATCCTCTTGATTTGGAAAACAAAGGCCAAGACCACAAGGTCCCTTGGGAAGCATCTGGTTGGCGATGCACTGGGATACAAGCAGAGCTGTGCAGAGTTACCAGCACATGTGACTGCCAAAACAGCAGGAATACTGCTCTGGACTAGTGGGAGGTGTCCACTTCTCTGCAGCTCACAGCACTCAATTTAGAAATGTCTGCTTTGGCAGTTTCATTTATCAAATGTATTTCTATACTTATTTAGCATTATATTAAAAAGTATGTTTTAATGCATGTTAAAGAATTGAATCTGTGAAGTACTTTAACCCACAACAACACGGATTTAACATTTTTATCAAATGAAGAAACAAAGTACTGCAAATAAAAAGAAATTTGGACACAAGCCCAACATGCCAATTTATTTTTTATTTTCTTTCTATTAGCAGACTCTAGCTTGAACAATTCTTCCTCAAAACCATGCAGATTTCACTGGACAGTACAAGTATTTGCTATAACATCATTCAGGTACATTACTTAGATGATAAAAAAAATGTTCAAACACTGTACTTCAGAAATAAAGATGTTGGAGAAGAGCTTTGACAAGATTCCAAAAGGTATGCATTAGTTTTAAAATGGCAAACACTGCTTATTTTTTTTCCATAACCAAATGATAAACACTGTACCAAAGAAAAACCACACACAGCCACAAATGCTTCATAAATTCACATATCATATTCTACTTTATCCTTACTGTATTTTAATCTGGTGGTTGCATCTACGGAGACCATCTATTCAGTGACTGCAAACTGTGTAGCTATAATAAATAATGGATCCACTAAGTCAATGATAAGGTATTACCTTATAAATAACCGCCAATTCCAGTGACACATCAAGACAACAGTCCTTACAAACCTTATCACCACTCTACCCAAAGTTCACAAATTCAACAGTAACTACTGAACATACAAAGAGCAAAAGTATACGTATAGCCAAACAAGTACCTTAACACTCAAATTTCAACATAGGTAATTTATGTTGCATACATTAATTCATAAATTAATGCAAAGTTTGGTAAGATTGTGTTATTCTATGTTTTGGCATCTTGAACATCAAATGGCAAGGATAGACAGCATTAACTTTACTTGCTAATATGGAGAATTAACGGAATGTTTAGATGGGATAAGTAATACATATCCCAAGAGAAAAGCAAAATCACATTGTACTTTTCATAATTAAACCATATTTCTGTAAAATCTGCCCCTGACCAAACCTTTGCACAGTGTTTTAACAAAGAACTGATTTTCCGTGCTGACATCTACTGCTTTTATATGCGGGGAAGGTCTGAAGTAGTTTGCTTCTGGTAAAAATTACTCCTCATTTCAGAGAAAATGACTGAAAATAATCTAGGCTTTCTTTTACAATATTGAAAGCTTGAACTACAGAGATTAATGTAACCACAGACTGACAAAGAATTCCAAGCTACAATTCATGAGCATACTCTTTTCAACCTGGCTGCTTTTCACAGGATACTCTCTCTCTCTTCTCCAAACCCAGCTCCCTCTGAGGCTGCAACGGTGTGGAGCTCTGACGAATCTTTTGAAAGCCTGGTATAACTTGAACGCTGGCCTCGCTTGTGAGCAGCCGTCTTCAGGTTCTCATTCTGAACTGCAGTTGGATTCGAACCTGAGCCAGGGTGCAGGATAATTTGAGATGGATCTCTGACACCTTGGATTTCTTCAAAATTTTGATTAGCTCGATTGCTTGGAGCACTGTTGTTATTTAAGGTGACTGTACTAGGGGTTCTGTTTAAATTATAGACTTTCTGGCAGGCTGGCCAGCTCTCTTCAGGGCTACTTGCTATCAGGCTGCTTTCAGAAGGGCTTTTCTTATCTTCTGAGCAAATAGACATGCGAACCACAGCTGGATCTTGAAGGCCACTAAGGCTGTGCGGAATTCCTCTTTTTGCACTGTGACTGTCATCTTCAAGCTCAATGAGATTGGCCTTTTCAAGCTGTGAATCATCTGCTCCTTCATTGTGGAGGGAATGATTTGGAGAACTTTCATTGGATCTTACACCAGAGTCAGATGAATCTTTCTTATCCAGAAGGGCATCTGTCAAATACTCCTTTGCTTTGATGAAGGTTCTGATAGGTTCAGAACCATGTTCTGGAGATTTGGGCTGCTTCTCTATTTTGATATCTGTTTTCTTATCTTTACCTTCCTTAAGAAGTGGAGTATTATCTGATTCTTCAGTTCCTGACTCATCTTCATCACTGGGAAGTTTCTGGTACCGGAGAGTAACTCCCTTAAGTTTCAAATCTGCAGCCTGGAAAATACTTGTTCTTTCCAAAGACTTCTTTCCTGGCAGAAGCTTGGAACCAGACTGATCAGATTTTTCATCTTCTTCCGTTATAGGATCCAAAGGAGATGCATCATTAGTCGAAACACCCGAAGTACTGTAATCAACATCATTCCTCTTCAGCAAAAAGGACTTTCTTCCATCATCCTGTTTCTGTTCGCCATCTTTTCCTTTTTCCTGTTCTGCATTGGAGTGCAGGGAGCCCCCTGATGTGCTCTGGCCCATGTAGAAAGCACTTGAGCTATGAGGGGAGGACCTCCCACTTACTGTGGTAGAATTGGCACCTCCTTCTAACTGGGACATTTGAGCAATATACTCTCTATATGCATCTCTGTACTCTGCCTGCACTTTGTCTGTAAGCTTTGATATTTCAATACTAGAATCTTGAGAGTTAAGACTTGAAAGACTTGGAGTTCTACGAGTTTGTGACTGGAAAAAAAAAGAAGAGAAAAAGGTAACAGTTAAATGAACTATCTATTTTTACTTTTATCCATCTTCCTACATGAAATAACTCAGAGCATTAAATATGTACTTAAATTACTCTTTTCGTTGCTGCAAATAAGATTATGCAAGCGAAATTGTAAACACTATAATTAAATATGCTTACTATAAACATATATATGGAATCACACACACAAACTAAACTGAGAAAATATTCCTATTCTTCGTTCCCATAATGAAAAATTTCCACAAAATAAGCATTTTATCCAGTGCATTTGAGACTAACTCTTGAGTGTATAATTACAAAGATTGGATTTGTATGTCAAGATGGGCTTTTCTAATACATTTCATACATTTACAAAATTTGTATTTTATATTAGAAAGAGCAAGAATTCATCTAAATGTTGAACAAATCTCAAAAACATCTTTAAAAGACCTCCACCATACATACTTCAATATATCCTGGCAAAATTCCATTGCCCGTATCTGTTTTCAGAAAAATCAGTCTTCTGACAAACATAACTCTCTTTGCCCTCATGTCTGCTTTTAGAACTTGGTTTTATTTCTCACTACCCTACTCCGACATCATTGGTAACAAATTAAAACTAATTTCCGCAAGTGCAGTCCGTTTTGCCAGTGATGGTCCCTGATGAGAGATCTCTCCCTGCCCTTATCTTGTTCCACAAGCTTTCCATTACATTTCCTCTCCCCTGCCCAGCTGAGGAGGGCAGTGATAAAGAAACTTCGGTGGGTACCTGGCATCCAGCCAGGGTCAACTCACCACAACAGAGAAGTTGAAATACAAGTCGGTGTTGACTTAAAAAAATCTAACAGGTGAATTCTAATGTTTTCTTAAGGACAAACCACCTTTCTCATTCCTTTGATTCAACTTTAGATAATTATATAGGCATCAGAAGCGCTGTTTATTCAAATACATCAAATGTTGTAATGCCATTTTGGTCTAGAAAAAACATGCATTGATACTCCATAGAAATGGGCAGTAAGGGTAATTAGTATCCTACAAACAAACACAGGCACGCATGCACACACTCAGAAGAATCTGGGATAAAAATCTACCTCTGGGATATATATCCCAAACCCACTTCCACAATGTTAATTACTGAAAGTATCACCTACGGTTAGGAATTTGGGGTGTCTTTTTATTTTGTTGCACCTTCAAGATTTTATAATTTACTTTTAGAGATGAAATGGGTTCGTGCCACTGGGTTTGCTGTTTCTTTTTTTTTTTTTAATTCTAACCACTACTTAGCCACCAACTAAGTGGTGATTAGTCTTATTTCTTAAGGATAGACAAATGAAAACCCAACACTTCACATGGTCTCATAAGATACAGAAGAAAACTAGCCGCCTATGGCAGAAACCACAGCTGGAGAAGGATGTCACTTCTGGAATTTATGAACAGGTTATGCATTGTAAGGACAAGGTTCTGATGTCATGGAGCACTGTCTATTTCCAAAAACCTAACAAATACATTTGTTGAATGGGCTAATGTATGGTTAGCACACAGCTAAAATGTTTAATACACAAAGCCTGAATAATACAAAAATACAGAAGCCTTGGAAGACACCACCCTAGGCTAGATGAAAAAAGCGTGATAGCTTTAGGTTGTTTGTCATGAAGAGTGATTACCGGAACAGATGAGTACTTTTCAGATGGCAAAAATTAAAGACTTCAACTCAGAGTATGGTTAGAGTTTACATCTCTGCAGGACTAGGCTTTACCTAGACTGAGAACTGAAAGCATCTGAACTTATCCTAAGGACTTATTTCTTGACTTGTCTACAGCAAGCCTGGAAAAAACCTCTTTTCCATACAGGTAAGCAAGCAGAATACATTTGTCTATTAAATACCTGCCAACTTAAGTTACTGTGGCGCGGAGGAGCTTCATCAAGACCAATTGTGTTGAGTTCTTCAAAGCTGAAGTTCAGTGTGTAGGGAGCTTGGCCAGCAAGCCCTGTCAGCTCAGTGTGAGGCAGCTCGGTGCTGTGGCCAGGACGGCGAGTAAGGTCACTGTGAGGAATCGCAGCTGTACCGTGCTCCGCTGCTCCACGAGGATCTTCCTGAGCAGCCTGATTTTCTGCATTTCTCATTTCAAGTATCTTACCATGCAAAGAGAGACAGTTTAAGTGTAATTGCATAAATAGAAAAAGTTCTCAAAATTGATAAACAAGAATTCCATTAAAAATAGGAATGAGGAATTCACAGCTGTAAATGTGTACCTGCATATGCAGTTTTGACCTCAAAGAAGTAGAAAAATCACTTGCTAATTCTTTTGTATTTACAAATTATTCTTATTACTGCTCAAACCCTTGAAAGAACCCACATGCCACAAAAATACTTAAATTCTTGTAAAACTAGTACGTGATAAATTACAAATTTTAAAGCAAAACCAAACACTTCATACCTAACAATAAATCTCATCATATAATTCTTGGTGTTTTCAAGATTGACTTACAGCTGAGAGACACACTGTTATTTCAAGAAAGAAAACTGGCAATAGTCTAAAAATACTTAAGAGAAAACTCAGCTCTCTGTGATGCATAACCCTCACTGTAACAGCCTGCCTGCCCAATTCCTTGCACTTATTATTACCTATACTTTGAATTCCCAGACTAACTTCAACAGTAGGAGAGAGATTTTAAAAAGAGTTGAGTTCTGACCATTTCATTAAAATAAGCAAATTCCAAAAAGGGAACCCACACAGGAAAAAACAGATCCCACAAAAAAAGGAGTAAAAATCTTCAGAGTTCACAATCAATTAAGATGCAAATTCACAAGCAAACAGTTACTCATTAGTGCTTAAGATAAAAAGACAAAGTAACAAAATAGCAGATGCATTCATGCTTTAAGACAATATTTACAAACTTAAAGATTATGACAATAAGGAAGCAATCAGAAAGAAAGAAAGACTCATATTAAAAAAGACTAATTTATGACGACCTGAACACTGAACAGAAAGTCTTACCATGCTCCTGAACAGGTGCCAGTCACCAAAATTCATATTCATTTCTTTTTTCAGTTCATCAATGTTGCACTGAGCCAAGACACGGCCATTTATATTTGCCTAAAAGAATACAATTAAATAATGTAAATTATGGATACAAGAATTATGGCACAGCAGTAACAGACTAAAAAGGTAGAGGTAAACCTGGATGCAGACTACTAGTGAAATTTCCCAAAGTCACTATTAAGTCCAATTCTATATAAAACCATATGTTTTTATACAAGTATATTTAGTGATAATTGTTGATGGACAAGAAATACCTATGTGTAATGGAAAAAAATGGAAATATTAAATCCATTAAAAATGTGTATAAAAAAGGCAACATGACAGTGTCCTATATACAGACATAAGGCAATAACATGTAAGTGGTGGAAAATTTCAGGGACAATAAGCCACACTGATCAGCTTACATTTCTCCAATTCAGAACAGAAATGGACTGCAGACACCCAAGCATTTGAAGATAATAAGACAATGAAGTCCCAGGCAGCACGTGACCCCTGGCTTTAGGCATCTGAGATCAAGTACTGCCCCCATGAAGTTCCCTCTCTGCATGAAACAGGCTTACATTCCTCCCATCATCAGAAATTTCCAGGGATAGAAGATTAGACATCTTTCTAATGTTCATCATCAATCAGAGGTCAACACAGAAGTGCTTAAACAAGATCTATATTCCTTACATTTGGCATGTTTATATACTGCTTAACTTCCAAAAGCACCAAATTCAGCACAGAACCATTTTCATTACATAACAACAAGAGGTATTTCTCTTTATACCATATATCAGTGCATAGACAGAATGTAAAAGAGGAACTATGTCTTAGGAGAGCAGCCAGAAAATGGAGGACCCAAGTTGAGAGCTCTGCTTATACTGAGGGATCTCAATGGTTTTGTACCCATATCCCAGCAGATGGTCTTACTCAAACTAGGAAAAAGACCAGGCTGAAACATTTTCTTCCTTCTTTTTTGCATGATATCCCTTGTAATTCTTACAATGCAAGAATATAAATAAGAGGAATTTCATCAGGGATAACTGATGAGCACATCCTTCTTTCAGTCTGGAGCAAAGGAAGCAACTAAAATTTTTTGCAGCTTTACTTAATGACCTGCAATCTAGCATCCTACTTCTTGTTTTGAGTAACTTTGCTGAAGCTTCCTATGAAAAACCTGTCTCTTAATCCTTGAATCAAATCCTTCTATATTAAGATATGATAGGTTCCAGGACAAAGAGACCTCAGCAAATCCAGTAATGACAACCTTCATATTTTTCCCTTCTTTATAAAAAAGAGCACACAGAATTGTGAAAAAAAAAGTTCAAGAGCAAAAAACAATTTGGTGTTAATGTATCTATCACAGAAAAGAGGAGAGACAGAAAAATATACAGTGATCTTTTTCTGAAGCAAATGGATGTGGACTGTCATAAAGAAATAGAACCATCTTCACCACCCATTTGCAACAGGAGAGATGTGCCAATTTTTCACAGAGAAAAAAGTAAGGGATACTGCTACCTAGATATAGAAGACATTTGCAACCCTTTTTATTTTTTCATTACATATGGCAATTTTGAAAACATTTTTCTTGCTTCTTTTTTCAGAATAACCAGTCTCATCAGCATTTACAGTTCTGAGTGTTTGTCCTTTTCAACAGAGCATTTTCTCTGAAAAATGAATGCTTGTATTAAAATGTCCTCCAAACTTGTCATGCACAGAACTTAGGATGTTATTTTAACATCTGATGTTTTTAATAAACATTTTCAAGAAAAGAGGTAACTAAATATTTTCCTCTTCTTGTGTCCTCTTCCATGTTTAGGAACTAAACACATAAATGAAATTCAACTGATACCTTTTTTATAGTTGCAGAGTACTGAGGTAGCATGCTCTGGTCCAGACCATCTATCTGCTTTAGCTTCTCACACACAGCTTCCACACTCATTGTGCTCAGAGATACATGGGATACTCCCGTGGCTGACCCTGTGCCTGCTCCCTGTAAGTGAGGAAACGTGCACATAAGACTTGTTCCAGTACTCAGTACACCCAGAAATTCACAATACACACTAACACAAATCAAGCTGTGTTCAACTATATTTTAAAATTAAGATATGAGAATAAGAATGCACAGGCATTTTTAATTACTATCAGAATATCTATATATTGGGAAACATTACTTATATGTATTTATAGGAGAAAAAAAACCAGCACCTTGAGTCCTGCCTTTGTGACAAAATAACCCTCTTACATAATTTTAAGTAAAGAAACATTAAAAATCAGAAATATTAAGCACAGGTTAATCAATTTACAATGCAGTTTCACTCACAAGTTTTCCCCTAACTTTAGTAGTTACTTTGTTTTTGGGATGTTTGGGGTTTTTTTCTCAAATAATGCAGATACAACTTAGATTTTTCTGTCTTAAAATCTCCTGGTTTATTATCAGACAAAGATAACTTAAAACTCAAAGACACTCAAAACAAAGACAACTCCTCAACTACTTGGATTAATTTTAACAATAATTTTAACAATATATGTTTATCTTCCAGAGGTTCCTTCAGCTCTATTTATGCACAATCAGCCAAGGGGCTGTGTACCACAGTGCTGAAACAGCAGCACTGCAAATGCCCTACAAGATACTATGAGGATGCTTCATGTATCCCAAATCTGGGCAAGATTCAGGTAGATATGATTTTTAATTATTCAGCTCTGTAACACAAGAGTTGTCCTGTTAATGTTGCTACTTTTGGGAATTTCAAAGAAAGGGTGGAAAACTAAAAGAAATGCATCTGCATACTGAGAGTGGAAGTGTATTAAAGCAGTATGTTCTTTAAAAAAAAAATCACATTCCCCCTGGATGGGAACCCATGCAGTTACACTAGTGATTGCAAATTTCAAAAAGCAAAATCAGAATCAGTTCTATCAGTTAAAAATATTTGTATGCTGTCCACTTGTGAGGGAGGTTGCACCTTCCCTTTTTTCTTAAAATTAAGATTTGGGTGCAGTATTGTAGACTGTGCACCAAACAGCTCATTTTGGGAGGATGCAAAAGAGCTTCTAAGCCTCAGAGGTCATCATCACATGCACAAGCCCTGGGATGTAAAAGTGCATTTTGACTATCCAGTTAATCAAGTTTTATTATATTCCTCAAATCACCAATGAAGACTGGTTTTGGAGTTGTAATATTGTTTCCCATTTTTATTTAATTACTTGGAAGATGTTTAATCTTTCAGAATTAATATAAATTACTAGATAAATTACTAAATTACTAAATCCCCATCCCTGTGAAAACCAAGAGTTATCACAGAGAATGCTATTAACGTTATCTGAATTATCTAAACCAGGATATTTAAAAAGAATTTATTCAACTAGTAATTCCAAGGCAGCAATCCAAAACCCCATTATCTACTACCTCAAGAGTTCTGACTTACTGTTATCAAAGATATCCTGATCTGGGGAGCTAGGCACACTCCTAGCTACTCTGAGTTTCAAAGTTTAGGTAATATTACATGTAATTCCCCTAAAGTTCTCCACCAGATGTCCTTGAAATGGACTTTAAAGTATGTAACTATCAGCTTCATTTGGGAACACTACTGGGGGTTGTAGGAAATTTGAGCCTGGCAGCTCACACACTTGCCTGGAAATAACTGGAGCACCAATCTTTGTTTCTTTAACCATTCCTGATTTTTTTTAATGTCATGTCAATTGGATAATAAACAAACAAAGGATATATCCCATTTTCTGGGAAGGCAATCTACCTAAATTACTGCAGAAAAATTAAACATTTTAGTACCACTTCAGTCTAAGCACTTAAACTAGGGCTTGGTACTCCTTTAGAGAACATGCCACCTACATTTCAGATACTGCAATATCTAAACGACAAATTTTAGGTCTTAATTTAGTCTGATTTTAGCACATCTAAAATCTGTATCATGTCAAGGATATAAGCCAATCAACAAAATGATGAAAATGACAGAATGAAGCTTCACCCATAATCTATTTATCATATACCTCTTTTATACATCTTTAATTTTCCTCTTTAAGACATCACTGTGAGTTTTTCTTCAGAATACCAGCTTGTGATCCATTATTGCCTCATAAACACACTATTTACTATTGGCATGAGTTAGATAATACATCAACAAAGACAAGATACTAAGTTAATTCAAATCTTAATTATTTTTTGAAAGAAGGCTTATCAATTAGAACAAAAGAAACTGTAATAGCCAAAATTACTTTGGGGCAACACTAAAATAAATGGTCCCTAAGCAACATGTGTTAGCAATTGCCTTTGTTCTCAGAATCTATCAAATACATTATCTATGATATACCCAGAAATAAGTGAAGAAAAGTTTTAAACACTTCTAATTTAACAGATACTCGTTCAGATCAAAATATTTTTCTAACAATCAAGGACAAGCAATTCTTTCTGCATGCATTAAGACCTAGTTTAGAAACTTTGCTTTCAGTGTATAAAAAAGATACATAAAAGCTGAAATATTTAGACTATTTTTGTTAAAGTGTGAACTGTTTGAAATAGATGCACATTAATCCAAATCATTCTTTATGAAAAGCACTCTCTGAAGAATAAGTAATGTAATAGCTTTAGGGATATTGTCATCATGTAAGTGAATTAAAACTGTACTTAAACTGACACATTTTTCAGCCTTAGTGGTTTTGTTAAGAGATGCTTAGAGAACATTAGTCTGAAAAGTATTTGCCATGCAAAAGCTAAAAGCAGCTTGTCAAAACAAACCTCAAGGCTAGTAATGAGCATTAGTTTACAGACAGCCCAGCATGAAGCACCAGTATGATAGCTTCTGGAATGACTCTGAAACAAGTGAATGAGAATTCACAGGAAGTGGCTGTACCTGTCTGTTTTTGTTTAACTCAGACTTACACAGCTTTGAGAAAAGGACAAAACAGAATTAAAAGAAATAACAGCTTAAAGTGACATCACAAAGGTTGAACATACAGAGAACATGCTTTGAAGTAAACAGGAAATCAGGGTTAGGATAGACACAGGTTATTTCCATAATGTGATGAAACTTTTAAAATAGGTCTTAAAAATATACATTTAGGATATGCTATACAAATACTATTTTCATGAGCAGACCATTCTGTTTTGCATTTGTAAAAAAACCACTCGCTATATTCTGTTTTTCATAAAAGTTTTAGATTGTTTTTGACAGAAAATCCTCCTTTTAATGAAACATTCTCCTGCCATCTCAAGATCCCATTATACTACCAATGTACCTCAAATAACTTTTCAAACTTCTATCTAATCAAATCTGCCAACGCCCCTCGCCCCCACCTGCCCAAAAAAGCCCCAAAAACAAACCAGCACCACCCACAGAATAGAAAAGTTATTTCTTATAAGCACAAATATTCAAAGCATAAAAATGCTACACAAAAGCACTGAAAAATCTGTAAGAAAACTCCCATGCCATACATTTTCATTCATGCTCAAACTTTTGAAAAGTACTTCCAGTTTCTAAAGAAGTACTCTATGTTTATCTATACTACATGCTCTGAGCCACATTAGTCCTCATTCAAAGCACACATAATACATCTTAATGGATTATATATTCAGTGTAGTATGAAAAAATGTATTTAAACAAAGTAATTATATTGGAACAAGCTACTTCCTAAGAAGTCAAAATTAACAATGCAAACTAAAGCACAAAATCAAGTTTATGACAGACAAGCACTGCTAATGCTAGTTTGATTTCTAACATGAAAGGGGATTCTGTGAACCATTCCATGTTATAATTCCATGACTGGTAACACTGCAATCCACCTACAAACTCTTCAAAAGGCATTCTAGAAGTTTTTGCAGTTATTCAAAAATAAGCATTGGTGCAGTAAAACCAGCAGAAATGCATGTTTGTCTCCATCACAGATGTCAAAGGCTGGCATCTTAAGACTATTTTCATTAGTGGTTCAAGCTGATAACCTAAAATTTGCATGCACCTTCATGCTGATACAACTAAATAGACGGCATTTGGTCAACTCACCAGTTTGACATCTATGTTTTGATCCATTCAGTACAGAACAATAAACTATGGTCTGAGACAGACAAGTTTTATCATCAGCAACAGAATCTAAGTATGGAAGGTGGCTAAAGTAAAATGCTTGATACAGGATGACTATACTCAAAATATTCCTAATTTTTACTTAGCTAACCTAGACTTACACAGATATTATGAGACTAATGATGGTGGTCTGGAATTTCAGAACTTGGTCACTCCAACATCAGACTGACAACAACAGCAGACCCATAACTAGATCACATAACAGCCTCCACACAGCTCTGTCAACTCATGCAATAAGCAGAAATTATGATCTATGTAAAAAAAAAATTATACTCCTGAGTAATCCTGTTTTTTCGCCCTGTTATGACTCAAACATTCAAAACAATGATTATTCTCTATTTTACACAGGAGTTGCAACATTTCTGGCTCCTTGCCAGTTTAGCATGAAAGACAATTTTGATTCTACATGCTCCTCTTGTTTTCAATCACCAAACCAATTATACATCTTGGTGTTCATTAACTACTTTGTGCAGGTTTTTTTTCATTTATTTAATTACTTTGCGTGCACCAAACCATTTAATAAGTTCGATCACTTATACAGCAGCAACGACCCATCAATTAAGAGCTACCTAAATAGCTGGATAAAATTATTGTACCCATCATCTACAGATAATTGTAGCACATAATGCAAACATAATATTGTTTCCTTTCATGGAAAATTCAATAAAGTTGACAAAAGAAGTGGATTTAGAGTAGATGAAACCCTGAAAATACATTGCATATCATATCCCGACTAACAACCTTCTTGTCAACTTCCCAAGAGACTTTAAAAAAAATTCCAAGTTTTAGATTTACACTATAGGTTAAATAGTGCTAAGTCTTAGAAAAGTATGTGATCTGATATGCTGCATTAGAGACTCACAATAGTATAAATCAAATTAAAAAACAGATCTAACAAAATCTTCCATTATCATTATCTCAAAGGAAATTTCTTTTTAATGTTTCAATTCCTGTATTTTCTTACTTAGAGGCAATAGATTACTTACAGGAGTCTTTTAAACTGCTGTTTGAAGCTGCACCTAAATGTGCATTAAGATAAACACTCAGCAGCAAGCAGAAGAGGCACTCAGTTCCAATTCTGCTGCTGGAACTCATTCACTACTTTGCTCCAAGACTAAATCCTGCTTTTCCAGGCTTGTGTGCCTTGTCACACTCACAGAGGCACACAGTCCTCAGCCATCATGCTAATACTTTTGAGCAAGTCCTTAATTTTCCTTGCACTGGCAAGTTTCAAAGGTCTGGGAAAAGAATAGGATAATGAGATAAGGAATCAAACACAAGGATGGCATTTCTAAAGGAAAAATTACTCCACAGTCATCCCTTCACACAAAGTAAAAAATTACTTGGGAGAGAGAAACTTAGCATACCTTTTCCATTGCACTGCACATATGTGGTTTCTCAGTGAAAGTTATGTACAGTTAAACAGAGTTTGGAATCTGTGTGGGATCTAATTGTTTTTTCATTGCACAACAGTAGAAAGACATTTTTGCAACTATTTACTAAAAGCAAAAGTAAATGCAATCAAACTATAACTTTTGCCAACAACTATTGGCAGCAAATATTAAGAGAATCATGACAGTCACATTAAAGTCTTTGTTTTGGTATAAAACACGATTACCATAATTAGAGTTAAAACATATACCATAAAGATGACATCCTAAGTATGAATACTTAGGATAAAACAAAATAAGTCATAGAAAAGGTAACTTAATGTTCTGACTCATGAATAAGTTATGACCAGCAATATTTTATTTTTCCATTTCTATCAAAGCTGCCTTATACTGTGTTACCTGCAATGGCTTTATGTCACCAACTAAAGAAGTAGGTTCGGGAGAGAGAGTTGACTGAAGCAGAAAAACACAATTACTTCTAAAACTTAAGCACTGAATGACCAGCTGTCATTCTACACTCTGCTCAGCTACCACGACACTTGACTGAAAGCTCACCACAGCGACTGAGAAAGGCAAGGAGAAAACTACAGGGGAAAACAGAGTACGTCTTACAAGTGCAATATTAGCTTTTAAATTCATTCACGAACTACATTAGTTTTCAGCTACTCTATTTGCCCACCAAAGCCACTGATGCAGTGTTAGTGAACTGCAGTTATGATTAATGCAGACTCATTACTGCTGAAAAAGCAATGAGATGCTAAAATTTCCACACCACGTGACTACTCGTTTACCATTGAGGGGTCTGTGGGTGAAGGAAGCCCCTCATCAGCATCCTCCTTGATAACATCCTAACAACAACAAAATATTATGGTTTGGGTAAAATGATCAAGGGCTCAAAAAAAATTATGAAGTAAACAGTGAATGAGACTGATCTCACAATAATACATAATTCAATACAAACACATTTGTTTTCTTTAAGTGATTAAAGCTTTTACCACCTTTTAACAGCCTTGCTCATTGTATAAGTACCCTAGAATTAAAGCAACCAACAAGTGAGGCTTTCACATTTTTATCTTTCCTCAGTACATAATTCCATTTGAACAGCCATCTGTCAGTAAAATAAATACTGTTAAATAGGAAATTTATTATTCTATAGGAAGCTAGAAAAGTCTGCTAGTTTTGCCCTTCTAATGGGTAAAATTGAATTATATGTACTTCAAAAACACTTCAGATAAAATGTATTTTGTTTTACTTAAATATTAAATATATTTCTTTTAACATTTAAATATGATCTTCCAGTTTCTAGCATTCTTTACAACATTAAAGGATGTAATTTTATCTTCTCCAGGTACAAAAAATTTGTGACACATTATTAAAAAAAATTGAATATAAATTTACAAGTAGCACACATTTTTCTTCTATCACTACATCTATTTTGGTACTATAGTATAGTTGGCATTTTCATTAATATATTTTTGCCAGTATCAAAGGTCATTCTTCTCTAATTTTTACACATGGATGCTACAATTGGTTTTCCTCTGTAAGAAATTTCTAAAATTAAAACAAAATACATTTACATTACATGTTAGTAACACCTTTGCTTAAAATATTTATAATAAACATAAAGCTTATACTTGTCTAACAGAGAACCATCATTAATAACCTTCAATTTCATTACTCACTATATATATTGTCTAGGTTAGTATTTGAATTACCCTTCAAAATACTTACTAGGCCATTGTTCTGATCTCTGGACAAACTCGTTTTTAGTGGTGGACGTGAGATGAGATGAGAACTGCCAGGGTAATACCTTGGCATATAAAGATATGGGGCAAAGAATGGCTATGGAAAAAAAAAAGGTGTAACAAAAAAGGGACAAACAATTACACAAATCAAAATGTAATAATAAAATAAAAATCATTACAACAAAACACATCCTCCAGTTGAGTTTCATAAAGTAAAAAAGAGCAATTACTAATAGCTTTCTTTACTTTTGCATTGAACAGAATTCAATCAAAAGCTCTGGAGTGAATTCTTCAAAATCACTCAGCAAATGACCCTTTTTTTTTCCTCCAAGCCAGTGGGTGCTCTGGTATAGTTTTCTGAAGGAACAGAGTCAGAATGGTTTTGGTAGCTACACTCTAACATCTGCTTTCAATATGGGAAAAGGATAATTTAACAATAATTCTGACAATTTTACTCTCCAACCTTCTAAAGTAAAAATCAGGTGCTCAGTAAAACTTTGAGTTATTTGTAATAGCCAAGACAATTGAACCAAATAAACAAGAAGTGTGATACATAAGAGCATCCATTACTAGAACTTCCCATATTTGTGGCACCCAACCTGAGGGCTTCCACAAACACTAGATTTTATAAACATATGAACAGATGCTTAGAGTAGACAGTATTGGAGTTTTGTTTTGCTGGAAATACATTAATGCATGTTGTTCAATACAAATAACATTTTAAAGGACAATGTTAATTTAGACTTTAGGGAAAGCAGAATTACAGCACTCACTGCTTTCAACTCATTGCCCAACTCTTAATAAAACTCCTCCCCCCAAAAAAAACCCAAAATCTAAAAACCAACAAAACACCATAAAAACCTAAAAAAAAATCTCAAAACAATGGCTGTCTTACTGATTTCTGATGTTTCTATGTGTAGCATTTTCAAAATTGTATTATCCAGATACTTCACAAGAGAACATATTATCTGATTTGTGTTTCTGCACATGACAAGATTCTGATTAGTCTACAGCACTAAATTCAGTATTGAGTAAATAATTCTATGACTAAAGGGAGAATCTTTGAGGAATGAGTGAAATTTGTGGAAACATTCCACCTTAGATTTGCCAATAAGGACTTAAAAACTTCGGTATTCAGAAGCAGCTCTAAATGAACTGAGAAATTCAAGTTTAATTTCTGAGTATATCATTTATGTAGACAGCATATGCTACAACTTCAAGCACTTTATGGAAAATAAAAATGGTTCCATATTCTTAGCTGCTAGAGGTAGATTCTAAGCACTTTCACATAATTACCACAAAAATTTCATATGCTTTTCCCACACACAAAATTACACAATATCGATTTTAACCATCAGTCTAATTGGGGAAGTTTGGTTACCTAACCTTTGCCTCTACGTTATTTGGCTAGTATAGAATGATGCAGCAAAGTTCACTGAATTAAAATTATTCCACTGTCATAAGGCACATTTTACGAATTATATGAACTTTTTTTTGGAAGAGATTAATTTTCAGAAAATACTACAGAATCATTTAATGCCTCAGTTTTCCACTAACAGCTTAAACCATGCGGAAAACCCCCAAGCATGAAATGCTTAAAAATCAAACTGCATTCAAGCGCCCATCTCTCATTGCAGAGCCTCTTCTCTGAAACACACAGGGAGCTTGCTGGTTGCATGATATCAGACTACAAAGCAATGGAAAAAAAACCTGTCCACCAAGGCAATTATCCCACAATCCTCTCATAACTTCTAATCAACCCCTGGACCCATTTCAGCTACTCCACTGTTTCCCAACTGTGGAATTAATTCTCCATTACAGGCCAAGCACTTCAGACTCAATCCTCATTTGAAGTACAATACAGGTATCATGAAAACATGAGATCAATATAAATATATATTGGGCATAAACCAGTGCTCTTCAAGTTTACAGATAGCCTACAAAGCTTAATCGATGTAGCAAAACATCATTTGTTCAAGATATCAAAGAATTTTCTCCTCTTTTGTAAAAAAAAAATGATTTCTTGCTCCCACCCAGGAAATCCCAATTAGACTTGCCTACAGCTCTGACCTTCCCTGTAAGAAACATCAGCTCCACAACGGTCCATGAGAGCAGCAATTTTGAGAAGCTGAACTTGAATTCAGCTTTAAGCCAGGCCATTAGACTGTGGTAAACAGTACATGCCCTGCTTAGCCCTATATGAGAGCCAGAGTGTTAAATTGAAAAGCTTCTAAATGGGACCATAATCTTCCCTTTACAGTTAACCAGAGGGAGAACTGGGTTTTAAACCAAAAATTAATAGATTACACCACTGGAAGTTCCAGGTCCATAACATAGGAGAATCTAAAGAAAAAAGAAGAAACATACATAATAAAAAACCTCGTATTTTCCAAAAATAAAGTCTTTTCCCCATCAGCTGAAGGGGGTGCATAAATTAATGCTTAAAGACAATAGGACAGGAACCATTTACTGGTTAGGGCACATATCCCCAGAACTGAGGGTGTTTTTGAATAAAATCCAGTCATTTCCACAGAAGTATTTGAATCCACTGTGTTATGTCATACCAGTATCCAAGACCTCTCTCAGAAACTTCTACTGGGGAGTTGCTATTCATTTTTTTAAACACCATTTTTACAAAAACCTGAGAAATGAAATATGACTGAAAATGCTGAAGGAACCAGTTTTTCAGGATGAATTTTCTACTTTTAAAAGGTTCTCATCACTCATCTCAGTATGTGGTGCTCATGACAGTACCTTTAGGAGTCCAGAGTAATGAATACAGTTCTCTGACAATATTTATTAAGTGACACACTAAAAACAATTATACTTTAGAAGTGCAGTATAAAATTCCAGTGAGAAAGGCCAAAATTGAAGTATTTTAATCTTCAGCAGGCAAAAAAGTAAGCATGTCTGTAAGCCTTAACACAAATGAACAAATAATAAACTCTTTGTAAGAACAGCTTATGACTCACCAATAATTATTTCTCTAATGCTTATTGGAGCCAAAAACTCCCATACAGGTTTCAACAGCTTATCACCCCTGACTTTAAACTTTGTCATGTACAGTAACACAAAACAGGGTAAAACAGACACAAAAACAGGGCTTCCAACAAAACAGCTACTTGGACTAAGCTGAGTTAGTATCAACACAAATATTCATGTGTCAAGCACTTATCAGTGTTGGACAACTTCAAAATATATGTTATTTTCCGTTATTTTCAACAAAACAGCATACTATCACTGCCTTGAAGGTATATAAGAATCATTTTAGAATAGATAACTTAAAAGCTCTGGCCTACATATACATTTTTTTGCCTTGGTTAACAAACACTAATTTATGAATAACTCAATTTACTTTTCACCTTAATAGGTTATATGTTTATCTACAGTCAAATCTACTTAATGTAGAGGCTATTTCCTGTATATAGAGGTAGGCTATAACTTTCATCAGTCCTCTGCGGTTTTTTTCATGACAATACTTCAGAAAAAAAGTGGAAAATAAAGTTTAAAAATACTGAACACATCCCACAAAACCAGAAAGTTTAGACATTCTTCAACTATACAGTAAAGCACTTAATTCAATTTTCACGTGAGCCATTCCCAGGACTATGTTTTCTGAGGCCCACAAATAGGTCAAAAATGTATGTTTTATGCAATTCATGTTAATTCCTTTAAACTAGTACAACACCAGCTTAGGGAAAAGATAGGAATAACTTTAAAAAGAGACAGAAGGGAAGACAGACATACATTCTTATAATCTATCTCCCCACTTGAGTTTCTGTATGTTTTAACAAAAGTAACCAAAAAAAGACTGGATCCCTTCCACTGTCTGTTGAGCATGAGAAAAACTGACCACAGTTTACTCCCACCCAAAAAAACAACAAAAAAAAAACCCAACAAAACAAAAACAAACAAAAAAACCCAGCAACCCAAAAAGCCCTGCAATATCCTACAAATGAGCAGTGTCTCAAAATTATTTTTTCTCCTTTGTGATTTGTTTTTCTGATGCCATTTACCAAGTTTCTTCCCCAAACAACAGTTACTGAACATTACTGCAAATTTGTCAGCTTTTGGACTTTTTTCCACTCCTAAATAAAACTTGCATGGGTATTTTAATATTTAATAGATGACATCTGCAGTATTACCAGACTTAATCAGAAGAATGTTAATTGGATCTCGATTATTTACCCGATTGTAAAAGGGATGCTGAGGTCCTGTCATACCACTATAGTAACTGCTGTGAGGCTGGGGGGACAAAACTCCACTATTGAAAGGCCCATTGAAAGAGGTTGTAGAAGAGCAAGCTGAGGAAGGCTGACTGAAGACAGATGTTCCTCTAGCAGGTGCCTCATGTAAAGGCAAGGTGGGATAAGGAAGTCCTCCAATATTCATCTGATCTCTTGCAGCACGAACATCTGAAAAACAAATTGGTAACAAGAATATGATTTTGCCTGAATTATTTGGAAAAGTTTTAATTTGTTTGCCATTTAAATACAGTACATTTTTGTATATTTAACTCCAATCAGAGCTCATCAAATAGAACATCAAGAAGGTCAAATTTCAGCTGGCTTTGGTTGATTTCTCTTGATGATCCTATCTACACAGGAGTCTTTAGGTAAGGTAGGATGGTTTATCACATAAACTTACGTAGCATATTAAATCTCTCTAAACATTTAGATTTTTTTTTTAAATGTGGCATAAAGGAACCTAACAGTCACTCTCCAAGAGAACCTGCTCCAAGGCTGGTCTGTACCATGGCAGAGTGACAAATCCCAGCACACAGGGACCTCTTCTGATCCACCAGGGGCTGTCAATGCTCTCACAGCAGGTGCTACAGAGACCTGGGAGTTGCCAAAGAAAAAAAGGTCCCCAACAAGCCTCAGCCCAGGGAGTGTGACAAGGTAGTTTGAGTGGCCAGGGCACAGGAAGGGTGCAGTCACCCTACCCAAGAGGTGAGCCCCCCTTGGCGGTCATCATCCTCTCAGAAGGAGCTCAGATATGGCATCCACATAATGCACGAACCCCAAGTCCTCTGCACTCACCAGAAAGGATACGATAACACAGACAGAGCTCCCATCCAGGTCTCAGGCTGGGAGGGGCAGAGCCTGTCACCAGGGTTGGATGTTGTGTGAGACATGACCAGGGAGACAACTCTGGTCCAGCCTGGTGCAAGAGTTAAGTAAGGAAGCAGAAAGATTAAGCAGTATGAGAGAGTCAGAGGACAGAGACTGCTGGGATCACGCTCTGGCCTCCCTGAGACAGAACAGCCACCAGAAAAAAGCCGAGATCCAGGGGACCTTGTATTCTCCCCATAACAGGCAAAAGGCACCTGTGCCCATTTCAGGGGACATTCATGTTAGACATCAGAAACAATTCCTCCACTGAAAGTCTTATGGAGATCAGCCAGGACCTCCTGACATAACAGAATCCAACAGGGAAACACCACTAAAATACTTCAAAGGAATTAAAGGGTGCTCCTCTAAGAAGGTGACACAGCTCACAGCCCAGCTGAGGTGCCTCTACCTCAGTGCACACAGACTGGGTAACCAACAGGAGGAGCTGGAAGCCACTGTGCTGCCAGAAAGCTGTGACCTAGCTGCCATTCCAGAAACTTGGTGGATGAATCCCATGACTGGAGTGCAACTATTGATGGCTGCAGGCTGTTCAAATGGGACAGAAGAGGAAGGAGGGGAGGAAAGGTTGCCCTCTACATCAAGAGATGGAGAGATTGCAAATTCTTAAAAACAGTAGCAAGGAGGACCCCAGGAACCTGTCAGCCTCACCTCTGTGCCTCTGAAGATCATGGACCAGATCCTCAGGGAAGTTTTGCTAAGGCACATGGAGGAGAGAGGTGATTCAAGACAGTTAGCAACAGCTCCACCACAGGGAAGTCCTGCCTGACCTGCGGCCTTCTGTGATGGAGTGACTGCATCAGTGGACAAGGGAAGGGCTAGAGATATCTCTCTGGATAGATATCTATCTATAGATATCTATATTTATCTGGACTTCTACAAAGTTTTTCATGTAGTCCCCCACAATATCCTCTCTACATTGGAGATACATTTGATGGGTAGACTGTTAGACAGGTAAGAAATTGGGTGTGGACAACTGCATCCAGAGGGTAATGGTCAACGGCTCAGAACCCCAACAGACATCAGTGACAAGTGGTGTCCATCGGGTCCATACTGGGACCAGTGTTATTTAGTATCTGCATTAATGACATGAATGGATGACTGCATCCTCAGCCAGTCTGCAGATGACACCATGCTGAGTGGTGCAGTTGGCACACCTGAGGGATGGGATGCATCTAGAGGGACATGGACAAGCTCAAGAAGGGGACCTATGGGAATCTTATGAAGTTTAATAACATCACCTGGGCTGGGTCAACTCTCAGTAACAACCCAGGCTGGGGAATGAACAGATGCAGAGCAGCCCTGCTGAGAAGGACTTGGGGGTGCTGGTGGATGAGAAGCTGGACTTGACCCAGCCATGTTCCCTTGTAGCTCAGAAAGATAAACACATCCTGGGCTGCATCCAAAGCAGTGTGGGCAGCAGGTGTGGGAGAGATTCTGCCCCTCTGCCCTGGTGAGACCCCCACTGATGAGGGATGGAGCACCTCTACTATGAGGAAAGGTTGAGAGAATTGAGATTTTTCAGAGAGAAGGCTTTGGGGTGACCTAATTGCAGCCTTCCAGCATCTGGAGAGAGCCTCCAAGACAGGTGGAGAAAGACTATTTACAGGGATATGTAGTGACAGGACAAGGGGGAATGTCTGCAAACTGATAGCAGGTTTAGAATTCTTTACCATGAAGGTGGTGATGTACTGGAGCAGGTTGACCAGAGAACTTATGGATGCCCCAACACTGGAAGTGTTCAAGACCAGTGTTGGATGGGGTTCTGAGCAACCTGTTCTAGTGAAAGATATCCCTGCACATCGCAGGTTGGATGGGGGTTGGAACTAGATAATTTTTAAGGTCGCTTCCTACCTAAGCCACTATAAGACACTGAGGAACAACTCCCCTAGGAGGAAAGGCTGAAAGAATTTGGGTTCTCCAGCCTGGAGAAGACTTTGTTTCACTGACTTAATTTCTACAGAGTTTTACATGTTTTACTTTCAAAATTGTTAACAAAGACCTGAAGTCAATTTGCATCTCTTCTACTAAAATATTGCTGTGTGTATTGGTTTCTTCTGTCTCCTAAAGTGCTCTGCAAAGCAAGAACAGTGGACTTCACCCTCCAAAAGAGAAGCTTTAGTCCAGGATGGTCTGGGTGTTACAGCAAAACTATTAAGTGAAACTGAATGGCCTCTTACTGAAGTCAAATCAGACAATCTGAAGGTATGATTTGATGAACATGAAATGAATGTTTTGTGTGACATGCCAAGTAGCTCAACTTCAAATAAATTACAGATTTGTCATTTTCAATTTATTTGAAAGCATACCCACCTGCAATGATTTCTCGTAGCTTGGGATCGAGGTTCACTGTACAAGGCAAAAAGGTTCTTACATCACGTGCAACAAGGACAGGTGTTCGTGAGGATAAAAATACCTCAAAGTTCCGTATATCTGCATCAATTTCAAGTAGAGGTTCAACATCTTTAGTTGTAGGAATATTCTTTGAAATTCTGGAGGGTGAAATTAGATACACCATAAACCATATTTATTAAGAATATGACTTCAGTTTACAAAGTAATATTCTAGGGTGAAATACTAGTACACTTGCACCCATTCTCCCTGTTCTCTGAAAAACCATAAAAAGCTGTTCTGTCTGCAGAAAGAGCAATGTAATGTTTCCTAATATGCAAAAAACCTTAAACTGCTGAACAATCTGATCTAATGGTATGCTACAGAGAAAAGTCAAAGAAGCCATACATCAGTAATGTCAAATCCCAAGTAAGGGGAAGTTAAAATTTGTGAACTTTAACCCCAAACATCTATTCAAATTCCTATACCCAATTCAGAAATTCCATGGGAAAAACAACCTCATTTTTAAACTAACTTTTTGTAACAGGAACAGGCATCATAGAAGTTGACCAAAATCTAACTGTGCATTCATTGTAAAAAGTGGGAAAACAACCACCTGCCTTCAAGCAATTCACCTTCTAAGAAAAAGCCACAAACAAATGAAAACAACAAAACCATGAGACATGATCAATGTAAGGGACTGTTCATGCATTATGACTATTGTCAAGCAACAGTGGGGGTTTTGTGAGCAGTAGTATAAAGGGGAGTTTCAGGAAGGAACAAGCAGGATTAAATGTTAGTCTTGTGGAAGTTTATGAAAAGCTCCTACCAAAGAAGTGATGGAGGCTGACACTGTTGGTCAGATGGACCTATCTTACTTGATGTTTCATTTCATAATACTGGCATCACATATCAAATGAGAAATTATAATCTAAATTAAAGATTATGAAAAAGTACTCACACCCAGCATAATAAATATGTAAACAGTGGAAGAATGCACTGAGAATAGTGAACACAGTTACAGAAATGGCTATAAAGTGACTGTGACACCACTCTATATGGATACCAATGAAGTAACCACACTGTACATAAAGTACAGAAAAAAAATAGAAAAAAATTATGAGGAGGAAAAAAAACCAAAAAAATTCCTATAAATATAAAATTATTTATGATTTTTAATGGCTCTTTTCAAAGACATGTTAAGGCTACAACTCCATGATAAAGGGGAACAGCATAGATGTTGGCTGCTCTGTGAACTGCTGTAACTTGCTTAAAAGAAGAAGGTAGCATAGAATAAAGAAAGTGTGTTTTCTTCAACTACTGGACAATTAGAAGAGCTAAGGCAACTACCAATGCTGTCATGGGGGAAATGAGTGCACTGATGCATGGATAGAAAAGAAGTCAGGAGACTCACGCACACTACGTATATCACCAATACACCAGGAATCTCTTACATTAAATAAATTCACAATCACATTGTGTCTTCAAAAAGAAAAAAAAACACTTAAAAGAAACTCCCAACTGGTAGTATACTAATTGAATTGTATTTTTAAGAGAACTAATGAGCTAAGTCTACCATTAGTTGAACAATCTTATCCTATTTCACAATTTGTCTGCTTTTTAAAAGCAACAGTCTTTTTTAATCTTTATTTTTAAATCCTCCACAGAAAGTATAATTTTATGTAGCATGGGATTATTCCCAAAACAAAAGTGGCAGATTTACACAGAATACATAGCATTTAATGTTAAGAAAAATAAAAAAATTGAGAATCAATGCTACATGCTTGAAGGAAGTGCAACTCCATTGCATTAAAAATGTATTTCAGCTGCAGTAATCAGTAATCTTCCAATCTGATCTTTTACCACATTCTAGCCATATACTAAGAGTAGAATTAACAAATTCCTACAAATTTTACCAGAAAACAATGGACCATGTACCTAACAGACAGAGTATACTGCCATACCATGCTGTCATAAACATTGTCTGTGAATAACTATATTCACAGTGAGAGGTCACTTTATAGCACAGGAAAAATGTAACAAATATAAAGCATAAAAGCAAGTGTAGCCTATTCTAACAAAGGTTCTGCAGAACAAATTGTTATGAGACATTGTCCAGATGGCAGCTGGATTATCCACTTTAGGGAAACTCAATGTATGTAAGTCTTCAGAGACTCCTGCCTTAAGAGAATAAAAGGTGGTGCTTCTGTGAGAAGAAAAACTTGACACTCAAAGCTTACAATTTCAAATAATGGGTACAGTTCATTCTCTGGTAGAGTTTAAAGAAATCTAGTAGAAGCTAAAAGTATTCCTAACCTCAAGAAGTGAAGGGCCAAAAGAAAAAAAAGAAGAACATTGGCAGTATCAAAGTAGAACTTGTATACTCCACTGAATCTGAGAAATGCATATTTTACACTAATATTTAGCTACTACCTTATGTTATTCTCTTTAGCCTTATATAAAACTACAACTAAACTGACTGTAAATGCGTATGTTCTAAATCAAACATCAGATTGTGTAAAAAAACAAGATCCTTAATGTACACTTTAGCTATACATATTTGTTATATATATTTACTGTTTGTATTTTAGACAAGAGTTCAACATTGGCAATGTAAAAATGAAGTCACTTTTCAAGTCAGAAACTGAAGAGTTAAAGAGTGGCCTACTTCAACGCTTCAATCTACAAAATAAAAAGCCAAAAGAGAATGTGACATAGATTTAAATAAAACACACAGCTGATGAATCACATGAAACAAATTAGCTGATTTTTAATGCCAGCTCTACTTAAGTCTGAATGCGAACAGTGTTCCGAATGCGATGAACAAAGCTACTGTTCAGAAGCCAATAGCCCACTGCTGGTGTGCAGATTGAAGTCTCTATTCTAACCTCCTGAGCTCAATGTCTTAAACTACGCCTTTGAAAGAAATATTTATGTAAATGATAATCTTTTGGCAAAGAGCCACAAAAACCATACGTGCCTGCACTTCTCAGATAAAAAAATAAAAGGTTAGCATTTAAAGCACTTTAGAAGTTACTTTTTCTAAAATACAAGCATGCAGATCTAAAAATAAAGCACTGTGAACACACTTTTTTCATTTTGGGGCTAGATTCCTGAGGCAAAAATATTATTTTTTTTAAATCAGAAACATCAGAAAGTGTCAGTGTTACAGACCGTCTGTTTCCAGGAGAAACTACTTGAATTTAGAAGGAATGAAGCTAAAACAAAACATTTCATTGATTGAAGCGAACCTTAAAAATTAATTCCACTACTCTTCACATCACTCTCCCATGAGCAGCCGAAATTAAAACCTGCTTTCATTCGGAGTAAGTTACATTGCAACAATGTTGAATTATTCCTGGCTTTTTCCTCAAATATAGACAATTTAGTACAAGTACACAGAGGTACATCATCTTATCTTTCTTTCATTCTGTAAATTAGATTCAAATTTGTTCTAATTATGTTCACCTTTGTACTTCCATGACTGACTTAGAAAATAACCAGCCATGTCTGACAGTGTGTACAGCACTGAACGCTGCCAGCACAGCTCAGAGGACGGTGCTAAGCTGCTGCACCTATTGACCAACTCCTTCACTACCCTGCTGGTGGTGGCAAAATGGCAACAGCCAAAATTACCCACCCTCATCCACACTGGAGGCTGCACTGGAGGTGCCCGCATTGCCTATGCCACTGGTTATGTCAGGCCCTGGATTTACCAACAGGATTTACCCCCCTCTTCCCCCAGCCGGGGGGTTTGGGGCAGGCTGGCTCTGACCCAGTGTAGCTGAGTAACCAAGCTGTGCTGACAAGAGCTGCAAGGAGCCTCACTGCAGGGCTCTCCTGCCTGAGCTAAGAACATCTTTTAAGCTGAGACCTTCGCCCCTAAACCTCCTCCAAGCTCCATCTATGCACCTTTGGTCTTGACCTTGACCAGTGGCTTAACTTCCTGCCTTGAGCAGTGCCTTGTGGCTACACACCACAGGGCTGCTGGCTGTCCCTGGTTACCGTCACTGAACCTGCTCTGCTTTTGCTGTTTGGCTACTGAGGGATTGCTCCCCTTGCTCACAGAGCCTGCCTTGCAGCCCTCCTCAGCTCCCAGCCCACCCTCACCCATGGAGCAGAACCCTGCTGTTCCCACACTGATGGAAGGCTGACTTCTCTACAAGCCCTCATATCCGAAAGGGCCGTTCTCTCTGCTCTTTCTAAACCTCTCTCCCTGAAGGTAAAACCAAAGAAATGCTTCAAATTAATCTTTGCACACCTAACTTTTTTCTTCATTTGTTTTACAGGAGCAAGCAACTGCATGGAAAAGAGTAATTTAACTTTCTCACTCCATAAAAAGTAAATTACTTAATTAATTGCTATTAAATAATAGAGCAACAGAAGGCATGAGCATGAAGGCATGTCATGTTTTATCTATCATGGGCTTTGTAATTTTTTCCTCTCAAGACAGTACAAGTCAAAAATGATGCTTAAAATTATGAAATAATTTGTCATTAAAAATAAGAAAAAATTTTCAACAGGTTTGATACTGAGAAACACAAAACTAGAAAATCTTGGCCGCTGTGGAATGCAATATGAAATTTTGATGCTTAACAATCTGCTAATTTGACGTCTGATCTCTAATACCTAATAATCAAATCCTACGCTTTGCACTGAAGTTACTTATCTCACTCTTCTCATGTCTGGTCAATACGGTGACAGTGTTAAAAGCTCTCACACAAATCGTTCCAGGAACTTTGCAGTACTTTCAGCAACTGTGCTACAAATGTATGTATGTATGTCAGCAACTGTGCTACAAATATTCTCTCAAACTGAAAACTGCAACAGGCCACTTGGACACTGAAAAAGAACATTCACTTATACGCCCATTTTTTCATATAAAAATAGGAATAAAAAGTCATCACACACTCAATAATATAACATAAGGGAACAAATGCTTTATCTTTATAAAGACCAAAAAAAGAGAAAGCTATAGTTTGATATATCTATGTAGACAAAAATTCAAGTCCCCTCAGCGCATATTAAGCAGAAGAGACTTCACTGAACAGATGCAACAGCTATTTAAAAACTCCTATTACCATAGGTATTCAGGAAAGCTTGATTTGCAAAACTGACTCTATTCAATTCAAGTACCAGCAGATAAACCACCTCTCCACCTCTCCTCCTAAAGTGCTCCTGCTTTTGACCATTTCAGAAAGAAAAAAACCCATTCTGATGCTTAAAAGATTGGTATTTATTAAAACTAATCTCCCACATCCAATATCTCACACTGTCACTGAGCCATATTAAAAAGTTCTGTTCTTTAAACAACTCTCTGGCATACTTTATGATTAAAATAAAGTGTTAAAGCAGTTACAAATGCCCGGATTCATTCACAGCTTTGCAGTGCTA
The DNA here is from genome assembly GCF_901933205.1 of Camarhynchus parvulus. NCBI lineage: Eukaryota > Metazoa > Chordata > Aves > Passeriformes > Thraupidae > Camarhynchus > Camarhynchus parvulus. Next base: position 78,633,267 of record NC_044573.1, on the reverse strand, counting down.
TTTGAATTACAAAAGGCAAAAGAATTTTAAAAAAGGTGGGCATCAACCACCTACTACTCAACTGGTACATTGCCTTTTAAAATTGAGACCACACTATTAGCACAGTAAGAAACATAATAACTTTACGTGCCCTGCATTTTAAGTATGAGGCAATAAAAGGAGACGGAAAAACAAAAAGCAGGTTAAATATTTTAGAAGTAATGCCTCACTGTGAGGTCTACAATACTAAATTGTCTACTTAAAGGAAGTGATTTATTTAAACCTGGCCTGGGCAAAGATGATTGCAGAGAACATTATCATCAGAGCGATGAATGTGGCACCTTCCACAGCGTTTTCATTTTTAATTTCTATAATCACTAAATAGCTACACTTCTTAAATTAATACATCAATAGGCATTAAGCAACTCACAAATCCCTCAGAAGTTCATTTCACCCTTTTTCTTAAAAGGTATTTAAACAGTGTCAAAACTGGAATTAACATAATAACCTTCCAGAAAAGTTACATTTCAATGATCTTGCTCAATTTTAACATTTAAAATTTCTACAGAATTGCTGAAAGCATGTAACATACTTTCCTAAAAGAATAATTCAATAGATATTTGTCTAAAGCACTGTAATGAAAAAGTAAACAGATAATGCTTATCTTCCATTTTTATTTTACTTCTTTTCTTCTTACTTATGTATATTAACAAAAAAACCTCAAATGATTTAAACAAAAGCTTTTAGCTCAACACATAATTGCAACAAAATTACAATAATTGTACCAATTAAAATAATCCTGAATGAACAGTTTGTCATCTTAATGTTCCAATGGTTTATAGAAGGATCTACTTAATTAGCTGAAATTGCTTTCCAATGTTAGTATCAAATGTCATTTGTTAAAAGTTGAACGATTTTGAAAATAATTTAACAAAGCAATTTTACAAAACACCAAGAACCAACATTTTCTTTTCAGCTGAATAAAGCAAGCAGATGTGTCATCAAATTGCTATAAAAATAAATGAGCCTTTATATGGAGAAAAATAAATTTTACTACTAGTGCTACAGAATACTATTTTTGTATGAAATCAAATTCTTTAATAAAATAATTTCATATCATTTGTATCTTGGTGATATTTTTAGTATGCTATAAATATACTTTCTTAAATTGAAGTAGTAAACAATCAAGGAGAAATATTCCCCCGTACATGAAACAGAAAAATGTTTTAACCTAACTAAGTGATTTCTTAATTTGATTACCATGGGTGTATTACACAAGAGATCTGAATCTATCAGGAAAACACGGCACCACTGAAACTATGTTATAGAACTCCAAATCTATACTAATGAACTGGGTTTCACTTATAAATCAATTCATTTCTTAAACCAGTTTAATTTCAAGAAAAAAGGAAAAAAATAAAAGAAAAACTGTTCTGTGGTTGATTTCAAGAAGGAGTAACTTTAGTAAAGACTGGAAAAAAACCCAAGGAAAATCATATACCAGTGCTGAAACTGGACTGGAACTGAAAAAATTAAGAAACAACAATTCCTTCTATTATTGATAAATTAGACAAAGCATATATTCCACAATTCATCCCTTGGAATGTTGTAAGAGTTGCAAAAGCATGAAAATGAAATTAATACATGAGCTATGGCTCGCTTAGATCCTTTGGTTCCCTTCATCCCTGCAACCCCCTCCCTCCTTTCCCCAACAAGGAAAAGGAAAAGGAAAAGGAAAAGGAAAAGGAAAAGGAAAAGGAAAAGGAAAAGGAAAAGGAAAAGGAAAAGGAAAAGGAAAAGGAAAAGGAAAAGGAAAAGGAAAAGGAAAAGGAAAAGGAAAAGGAAAAGGAAAAGGAAAAGGAAAAGGAAAAGGAAAAGGAAAAGATGCTCAATTAAAGAAAGCAGTTATGCTATTCTTCTAAATTTGGCGTGTTATGCCTTGGCACATCGTATTGCCATCCAATTTGCCATCCATCATAGGTAGGCATGCACACATATGTGCACAAAGACTTTATCACAGAGGTTAAATTAAGCCCAAGTGATGGATGAATTACACGTCACTAAGTTTTAAATAATGGTTACCTACAACTGTGAGAAAAGTATAACCATTTTCTTGTCCTGAGAAATCTCTTTTTTCAAAATCAAAGAGTTCTTGATTTCCATAGCTTCCCTCAGCTTCCCAAAAAGCATATTTTCAAGGAGATTAAGGAAGGGTGGAGATCGTAATCTGAACAGATGGCTCATGAGTTTCTTCTATCCTGAGCCAAGCTCTTCTGTTCTAATATTTTTAATAAATATATAAAAATAGTCATAGAAATTTAGGGACCATCAGCTATTTGCAAATATCTTCATAAAAAATCAGAAAGTTCTGTCTTAATATTCCAGTTTGCTCAAAGCCCCTGTCTTAAATCCCCAGAGTTTGGTCAAAATTCAGGCAAAGAATGACAGGTAGGACTGTCCCTTGTGACATCAAGCCCAAAAAGCAGATTAACATCAAAAGCAGCCAGTAGGAAGCACCTGAATAGAAGGTTGTGTGAATACCTGAATTCTGTAACATTAAATAAATTGCATATTCAGTCATGGGGGACAAGCACCCTCCCCTCCCCAGCATCTTTAAGCACGGATCTCGTGGTCTCTCTTAGGACTATCTCCTCAGATGCACCAGCCTTACAGTTGTCACAGTTTCAGCAGGTAATGGCTAGAATTATATTCAGAAAGATACAGAACCTAGATCCTAATCCCATAAGAGAGAGGACAATATTTACCACACATCTACCTGGGTGAATGTCTGGTATCCCAGCATGACCATGAGGAAATTCTCATGGATTGTCATCAACTTCATACTGACTTTTTTCTTTCCAAAGGGCCCTCTGTAACAGGTAGACCATTAAATTGCTCTGGCAGCCTGCAGTGCATTCCCTGCCATTTTCTTTCCAAAGGCCAACTGGAACTTTTCTACAGTGGCCTTCCTTGCCTGCTGGAAAACACATCTTGCTCACCAGCACCAGAAGGTTTCTGCAACCTGTCACACATCCTGTCCTAGCACTTGGTACAACCAATTTAGACACATTTATCTTAGAATTAAAGTAGCCTTTACTGCTGTACTTTGTGCTGAACCTCATTTTATCCTCCTGCTTCAAACATGTTCAAACCACATGTTTTTTGTCTTTTACTTAGCTTTTTAAGGGCTTCAGTTACTAACTGAATAGGTTCTAGGTGCAAGGCAGGCCTTGCTTTAGCAATTCTGTGCATTCACAACAGAATTGTTTCACAGCAGAACCATTGATTGCACAGGACCTTCAGGGGTAAAAATTTATAGTCCATAGTTTTTCAAGTGTCTAGAAATTTACAATAATCTTCTGAAATGCCATTCTGAAAAAACATTCTTGAACTCAGGAGGCATATGCATGCCTGAAGTTTCACTTTCAATTGTATAAATCTTACAGTCCAGCTACTAACAGCTCCAAGAAGTGCCCGTCTGGTAAATCTGCCACATCTAGTAGAGAACAGGTTCGCTCATAGATATAGAAACTCTCCCTAATGCCTCTGGAAGGACAAAAGCCTCCAGAAGGACAGGCAAGAGAGTTACGCAATTACTTCTGTTATTTCTAGGAACATTTTCCAATTGACAGAGTACTGCAGACTTTGATTTCTGCCATGATAAGAAGGATACAAAGAGATAAAATGTGTTCAGCGGATTGTCTTATTTAGTGAGGCAAATTGATGACGAAAGGGACTGGGAAGACATTTCTTCTCATACAATCAGCTTTAATAGCCTGATTTTTGATCAACATGGTGGTAATATCAATCCCTGACACCTTTAGTCTTAAGAAGTAGAAACTATCAAGAAACAAAGACAACCAAGACTCAGAGCCTCAAACTGAAATTAAAAAATTAAGACTTTTGGGGAAAAGAAAGAAATTAATCAAATGCCTTAAGAATGAGGAATGCTAGAAAAGAGAGGAGAAAGTCTGGCAAAACTGGGGGTCGTCACTGCTTGATGTGAGACTACAGCTTTCCTCAGCCTCTTAAATATATCTATTTTGGTACAACAATTTTGAAATGTGATGATTAGAAAATCAGTCTTTAGAACTTAGAAAAATCACAGATTTGTATAATGCAATACATTCTGTCCTTCCATTGATTTGTTGGGAACTCCTAAAGACACTGTTTCATTTTCTGACAGAAGTGGGGCACAAAACATTGTTCAGAGAAATCAGCAACAATTGATTAATTCCTTTCCTTACTGCAGATTTACTGCCCGGTACTGTGTTACCAGGTTTACAGATGAGATTATTTTCCCCAGTAGGGTATGATATCTATATCCACAATGACTTTGACCTGCAACTTACTCACAAGCTACTTCCACAACCCTCTGTGAAACTGTTATCCTGGTTATATGCCCATATGGCATCACCTCCCTCTGTCAGACCATTCACTGGTATGTCAAATAGCACAAGAATTATCTTTGGAAACCTCACCTGCAAGTTTCTCACAAGACACATACTCCTATCTTTTGCTTCCTTCTTTTGTTTTCCTGGGGCAATCATGCCTGTTATTATCCTAGATTTTAATACATTTAGATGTTCTAGATTAAGATCTTGCTTAAAATGTCTTAAATTTCAAAATACTTCCTTGTCTTCTTCCTATGTTCACTGACTCTGTTGAGAATTCAGTTTCGTGAAATGTATCTTTTTTCTACAAAAGCCACAGTGACTTTTCCCAAGATCTCATTTATTTAGATCTGACACTGTCATTTATTCTGGTGTCATGGATGCTTTACTTGCCTTCACAAGAGAGCACATTCCCATAGCCGGCTAATTTACAAGTCTGAGAAGTCTCAGTTCCAAACATTCAACGGAAACTTGCTTTAATCTGACAACTTAATTCTCTTAGAAATTTATTTGCAGAAAGCCCACATATTTTATTTCACTTCAGAGCTTTAAAAATTTGCCTTTTGCAATTTCTGCAAACCATTTTGGTATTACACAAAATTGACTCTTTACAGTAACATAGAAGAGAATGCAGCACAACATAAATGTAGAGATATAATAGCTCTATGTCATAGCTATAAATAAAATTGTAAAGATAATTAAATTAGACTAGGATGGAGATATGGGTCATGACACCAGCGAGCTTGACCACCAAAGAACCTAAACAGAAAAGGGGAAGGAGCAACAAAATCAGAATTAAGAGCTTAACCTGGTAAGGAGAGAGACTACGTGAAAATCCTGATGATGAGAAAAGGCAACACATTACCTGAAGGAGTAAATACTACTGCTAATAAATATACCAGGTGGAAACCAAGAGCAACCAGACAAGTAGACAGAGAGTGGCTGAAATGAGAGGATGGAAGTGAGATGATACAGCAGGTCAGTTTAAGGAAGTAAAAAGAGTAAAGACATTTTTCTCGAGCATATAAACTGAAAGCCAACAAAGCAGATTCAGCATTTTCTTTTCAAAATTTGCCACAGTGACAAAGCATGGGTTTGTTCCCCTCTAAAAAAGATTGAGAGCATAGAGTCTCTACCTGTTACCATAAGAGATGTTAAGTGACACCAGCTCATAAAGGCTCTTCACAGAAGTGTGCCTGTGTCACAAACTGAACCCTAATTTTCTTTAGAGGGTTGGGGGGGGTGGGGGTCGGTTCTGTTTTGGATTGGGTTTTTTTGTGGTTTTCTAATTGGTTGTGCGGTTTGGTTTTTTGGTTGGTTTGTTGTTGTTGTCATTGTTGGGTTTTTTTGGTGGTTGTTTTGCGGGGAGAGTCTGTGTTCTTTTGGTTTTGGTGGGGTTTTTTGTGAGGGTGGTTTTTCTGTTTGTTTGCTGGGTTTTTTGTTATAGACCATGGAAGAAAGTACCCAATATGATATTCAGTAGGTTTTTCATCTCTGCATAGTATGAAACAAGAACTATACACTTCTGACAGACCTGGTTTCATACTCCTCAATTTAGTCTTTGATATTCTTCACAGCATCTATAGAAAAAGACAAGTTTACTTTCCCCAACAAGCCTTCATAATAAGAATATATTAGCTAGCTTTATTTTTAATGACAAATTGAAGCACAGAGATAACAAGTATACTTATTTAGTTACCAAATTGAGGTATTCATTTTTTTCCAGAATACTCCACCAACTGAAAGCAGAGCTCCCAGTAGCTCCAGATATAGCTGAGTACTTAGCAATATCAGCCTACAGAACCATAAGCTGTACACCACCTCCCTCCCCACAGAGGCATGAATACTATCCAAGCAAAAGGTACTATAGAGGTGACTAGTCCAGCATCACACAAACTCTAACAGTCATGGAGCAGAGTTTCACCGTCTTACTTTAGTTATTGCATTCAACTCCAAAAGATAGCACTGCAGTGTAACAGAAAAAGGCCTTCTCTTTTACTACAGTTTGCAAAATTAAATCCTGGACATTACAAGATGGGAATCTCACGGAGGCAAAATAGCATATAATCATGGAAATCATACATCATTGTGCCTGCACAGAGGAGAATTAACTAAAGACTATATTTATTCTTTTGCTTCTTAGTGCTTGGCTACCCGATTCTTTCCGTTTTCCTGTATTTTTTGTATGTTGTGAAAGTATCGCTTTCTCCTGGAAACAGCGAGCCAAGGCGCTGGCGCCAGCGCTACCGCGGCTGGGCCGAGCCTGGAGCGCCACCTGCCGGCACCGCGCCGCGCTGCACCGTCCCTGCGGCACCGCGCTGCCGGGGGCAGAGGGGACAGCTCGCCTCGGGGGGACAAGGCGGAGACAGCCCGCCTCCTGGGGCACAGTTGGGGACAGCCCGCCTCGGTGGGACACAGGCGGAGACAGCCCGCCTCGGGGGGGCACAGGCGGAGACAGCCCGCCTCCCGGGGCACAGTTGGGGACAGCTCGCCTCGGGGACACAGGCGGGGGACAGCCCGCCTCGGGGACACAACTGCAGGGCAACACGCAGTTAACTGCCCTCCCCACTGCTGTACCCCACCGCACACACCGACCATCCACAGTAACTCCTCAGCTGAAGGAGCTGTAACTGGCCAGTCCAGGGCAGTCACTCTCTGCTCCGCACCGTCTGCAGCGGAGGGGAAGGCAATGGGGAGTTCTCACTGCAAGGGAATCCTTGTGATTCAAAAGCTTTTCAACACTCGATCTTTTAAAATTTGGGAAAGCAACTGTAATATCAAAGGATTCTCTTTACACAGAGAACGCGATCAAGTGTGAAACTCTTACATTTAACACAGAACCTACAAGATTCCTTTCAGCGACGAGATGTCCAAGCAGCAACCCTAAAGCTGTAGTCTCACAATAAAAAGTAGTTTGACAAAAACTATTCAATACTAGGAAAAATATATTCTCAATTCTGATCTAAAACATGAAGATATTTTAAAAAAACCCTTGAAGAATAAAAAGCAGAGAACAACAAACTCAGTACAGGAACAAGCGACATAATTATCAAAATGTGATATTGAGAGAGTCCAAAAGTGATAATTATGAGAGTCCAAATGGGAAAGCGGCTCTATAAACTAATAAAACTTAGAAAACTGAAACTGAAGTTCTAGAAGAGGAACTAACTTTGAAATGATAGTGAAACAGTTATTTGAGTCAAGTTACCTTAAACAGTTGCAGAGAAAAAGAAGAGCAATGACACTGAAAGGATTACTTTGGATAAAACAAAATTTTTAGAGCTCTATATAATCCCAGAGAAGAGTTCACAGACCTTTTCACATTCAGCATATGGTAAAGATGATCACACAAATCACCAGACAGATGAGACCTCAGCTTTGTCAATACTTCAGGAGAGTTACATATTTAGTTCCTTACACAGGTTCAACAGAAGGGGCTGAGAGACATCAATTCTCTTCCCGAGCATGCAGCAACATTATTGTTAGAAAACTTTTTTCTTTAATTGTTAAGAAGCTAGGGAAACTGAGCATTTTAGCCTTATCATCTTATTGATATCATTTGGTATCAACACCAAATAACCCTGTTGGTATTTTTTTGCTAAAGAGAAAATCCTGAATGTTGGTCTTGTTTTCCTTTTCCTCATTTTTCTGGTATTGCAGGCAGAATACAAACAGCTTTCCTTAAAAGATGATGATCACCTTCCCTTTTCCAATACACTGTACAGGGTTCTTCACTGTTTCTTCCCATTATGTACTCTGGTTTTAAACACCAAAAAAATTACCTAGACACTTGTAATTGCCAGTTATGAACTTAGAAGTCTACTCAAGCGGCTGCATCACTTCCAAACAACCTGCATAGAGCAAGAGGTACAAGATAGCGGTAGTCATGAATCTCCTCCACACCTTAACTAATAAACCATGACACGCTCCAGCTGGCACTAAGTATCAACAGCTCAAGTGTTTGTGCTAACAACAAACAATCCAGAACCCAAGTTATTCACATTCACTTGTGAATGTCCTTTTCTTTTATTTATATTGGTTTACTACGATTGTTATGTCTTGAAGACAGCTTTGGACTTCAATCATCCCAAAGTGATTTATTACTCTGGGAGCCAACAAACAGAAAACTGTAATGAGTTTGTTGGGTAAATACTTGTCCTGGTTCAGGACAAAATTAGGGGAAATCTCCAAAAGGGAGTTCCCCCCAGCCAGAAGACGAGAGAGGGAAAGCTGGTACAGGCCTGTGGCCTTGAAGTGATATCAGCCTGTGAAGAAGGAGGGGGAAGGGGGGAGTGCAGCAAGGAAGGAGCCTGGCTGAGTGCAGAAGTTTGTTAACCCCTTTCTGGACGATGAAGACCTCACAGAGCATTTGGACCTTTCCCGGAGGGGAAATGGAGTGGATGATAAAGAAGAAATGAGCAAGTGAATGACAGTTGGAGCAGTGAGTGAGGCTGGGAGAGTAAAGAAGAGGCCGGAAAGAGATGATGGAGTAGCTGGTTGCTGGACTCTTTTTGGTACAGCCATGGACAGAGCCATGCTTCCTCGTGACACAGAGGCTGCATGCAGGGGGGGAGGCGATGGCTCAGAACTGAGAGGGTTCAGTTTTGGAGACCCCCCGGCCCCAGGGGGTAGACAAGTATGGGGGGGACAAGAGGTCCCGAGAGTGATGAGGAAACTGTGCTTTTTTTCTCGGAACTGGTCAAAGCACCCTTAAAAGGATAACCCTTGAAGCAGCTCTGTTCCTTGTCCAGTAGTGAGAGCGCTGGGCATGCAAGGAAGAGGTCACCATGGCCCCAAGAAGGACTCCTCTCCTCTTGATGGACTGGAATTGAGTATTTACAGGGTGATGGATGGAGAGTTGAAATTTGGAAGATGTATTGGAAATGTGGTGGGGGGGGAGGAGGAAATGCTTTTTTGTGGAGTTTTCATTTTCCAGGTATGTGTGTGTGTGTGTGTGTGTGTGTGTGTGTGTGGTTTGTTTTCCTTTTGTAGTTTAGTTAATAAACTTTTTTTTCTAAGGTAGAGGCCTGCTTTGCTTATTTCCTGGTCACATCTCACAGCAAACACCAGGGAAGTATATTTTCATGGGGCACTGGCATTGTGCCAGTGTCAAACCATGACAATACTGAAAATATAAAATTGTAAAACATGCTATACAGAAATCTGAACAAAGAGAACTTTGAATAAAAAGCATGACAGGAAAGGGAATTCCTGATGATTCTGAATTACTTTACTTAGCTGATCACATAAACATTTGTGACACTAGTTGTGTGAACATACTGTGGAAAGATGGGTTCTCTGTGCTTTACCTTTGATTTTACAGGTATATTATACTCACAGAGGAAATGCAAAACTCAAAACCTGGGTCCATACTCTAAAGGAGAGTGTTTTCTAAACATGCATTCAATTTACCTGTGAAGTCTGGTATTTCTAAAGCCATCTTCCAGCTTAAAGCCAGTCAACTGCTTCAGTCTACTACTTGCCCTCTTCATTTGTCTTCAATCTTCAGCCTCATCATGCCCAATCTACTCTTATCCCTCTACCTTCTGAGATTTCTGTGTTCAGATCCTAACTGCACTTCAACTTTTCTATAACAACTCATTCAATCTTTCTCAAACAATCCTAATTCCATTCTCAACACTTCAACCAGTCTCAGCCCACCCCAGACCCTCAGACAGTTCATCTCCTACTCCTTGACTTTCACTGCAGAGCACACTTCCAGTATTTTCTCTCCAATTTCATTCCCCTGGACCCTGCAAAATCTCTAGATTTTCTGGTAACTTGTTCAATTAGTCACAATCTTCTCTCTTTACCTCAGCTGTTCTTTTCATCTAATCTCCATTATATTTTATCCAAGTTAAACCTTTCCTTCTTCCCCCTGACTCCAATTCTCAGATTCTGCTTTTCTTCTATAGGCCCCACTCTCAGTTACATCTCTCTCTTCCATTCCTCCACTGTCATCAGGTCACAACCCACAAATCCTTTCTTACAACCAGAGGGTTCTGGAGAGAGAAGTTCACTGGCAACACCGGGCAATTTTTTCTCAGCAGTAATACCTAGACAGCTCTGTTGGAAAGCAACTTGTAGCAGAAATGGAGGAAGTCATGCCTCTTTTTCACATCCCTTAACTGCAGCACATGGCATTGCCATAGCACACCTGCTAAGCACAAAACCTTCAGAGATTTTTATCAGTAAGGCCAGTTTGTGCTGAGCTTACTTCAGATTAACAAAGAAGTGGAAAAAATACCCAACTTGTAGCTTGGCCAAGATAAAGATGAAAAGGATATCAGGAGACAAAAGTACAGTTAGCTGCCTGTGAAAGAATACCGGTACGGTTCTCTTCAGTTTAAATACAAAGCACTCATTCATACATAGTGCATCAAATAGCAATGAAACTCACTTAGAAGTTTTCAAAAGTCAGCAAAAGAGGGTGAGATTGTGGGAATTTTAGATTACAACCTGATAAATGTTTGAAAGCCATGTTATTCTAGCGATCATCAATAACGATCACTATTTTAATTACTGAAATTGCACACCATTACCAGAATAATGACTACCTCTCATAGATGGTTTTTAAAGTCAGGTGATCTGGAACACCTTCAGTCTCTTCAAGATGCAGGATGAGCCATGATGTTCGGTATGGCCACTGCTCTGTGAGATTGATCCAACTTGCCAGTCTGTCCCAATTGAATGTGATTTGATTGGCTCTCAATAAACGACCTAAAAGAACAAGAACAAAAGAAAACCGAGGATTTTTTCTCCCTTCTGAAAGTTACCTTTTCTCCCCTCAAAGTAACAGCTATGTTACTTTGTCATTATCTGATGTGTGAACTTCCTGCTATTATATTTTTAGCTCAGTAAATTCAAAATCATTGCAAGATGCATCTAAAAATATAATTTTACAGTCTAATAAAAATCCTTGTAAATACTGGTCAAAATATGAGACTCTCCAAAACTGTCAACTTCAGTCCCAGTTTAAACACTAATTACTATCATCCTGCTACTGATGAATCTTAACTTACTGCAACCAAATTCAATAAAAAATTTCACACAGCATTGATTTCTCCACCTAAACACAGAATTTCATGCTAATACTTTGACAGATTTTCTATGCACTGATATATGAAATGTGGTCAAAACAAGTTAAGCATACAACTGTCAACTTCAACAGCCACTATAGTAAAATTCAAAGCTATAAAAAAGATTGTTTTAAGTTAGTATGGTAAAGTATAAATTACAAATAAAGTTATTTTAAAAACCAGAAAAAGTCAAGGCTACAATTTAGGCATTTGAAGTTTCAGCAAATTTTCTGTAAGTCCTTTATTAGTATCTGTAATTACATGTAACCTACAGCCTGAAGGCTCTGTTCATAAAGGTGTTTATGAAATCATTATGTCTAACCACAGATTATACTACACTAAAAGTGTTCTTGCAAGGTCTATTTTTTTAAGTTTAATTTTACAACTAAAATTTTGTGATTTTGTTATGCTTTCATAACTGCACTGTAATTTGCCAAAACAAGACAGGTTTCACACTACAAATTGCAGTAACAAGCAAAGCGACAGAACACTTATTTAAAACATTAGCCCAGAATTTGAGGTGTGCTGCAGATTTATTCTCTTAACTATATACAGTGTAAAAAGTAATTCACTTTCTTTGCTCCGGGTAGCTGTAGGGCTACCCGGCACCTTCTAGTGTCTGTAACAGAAAAGACACTAAATAATGACTCCCCATTCACTTACTATATGAAACATGTTTTTATTAAACCTCCATAAGCCCTCTTCCAGTTATTTCCAGTTTTTAAAGTTCAGAGATACAAAGTTCAGAGATACCAATGTCTTGACTGTGCTTTATTGAAGAAAAACAGGTGACAAAATGCTTTCATCAGCCTCACACAATCATTTAGGGAAAAAGAACAGCAAATACTCATAGCAAAAATAAACTGGATATATACTTGGTTTTTCACTCACAGCTTACCTTTTCACATGTCATCACTACAATCTTTGCACAGACCACAGTATCATGAAACTGAAAAATGTAATATTCTTATACCATTTCAAAATAAAAAAATATAAAATTTCCTAAATGTAAACCAGAATAATTTGTCTCCCAACTGAAGTCAATGAAACAACAAATATTACAGATCTTTCAAATTCCACATAGAATGGTCAATAATGTTTTCTTACATTCTGGAAGACTTTGCTTCAGATTTTCAAAAGCAACACATGGACTGACTTGTTCAATTTAGTTTACACACTTAAAAGTCTGAGTGTAACTACAAGCAAGCAAAACACAATAATCCTGTTTACTGCACACCAGCATGTCACACCTACCAGTCACTGAAACAATATTTAGCAACCTCCTCATGGTCTGAGGGCTGATATCACTGAACCAATCCTCTGTAACCAACAGCTTGGTCAAATCAAATGACATTTGGCGGGTAATGGTCCTCTGCATCTGGCGCCTTCGGTAAGTATCCTGATAATGAAACGAAAACCCAAGGAATACTGATTAATATCAAAAGCTTTTAAGTACTTCAAAGACTTCAGTTTTACTTGATAATCAAGTTAGAGCCTTTGTGAGTAAGTCTGTGAAGCCAACGGGAAATATAAAACGTACAAGAATTTAATTCTAATTTACCTGTGTAAAAGCTGAATATTATTTCCATAGAAGCCAAGAAGTGGTAAGAGTTACACGTTTTACTTCTACATCAATTCTGAGAGGGCAAAACAGAATGACACAGCAAAATATTTTCTAAAAAGATTACTGCTTTCAGCATTTCTGTCATTGCTTCCCACTGTCTCTCTAGTGAGTTAATATGATCCATTTACTAACTACATGTAAAAATTCAAGTGACCATCAGGCTCCTCCACTACAAAACTCACAAAGTCTCTACCAACGGCAGCTCAAAACCTCAGTATCCTCAGACTCTGTGTTGCTTTTCACAACTATCTAGATACCTTTTATTCAACCAGTTTGTGATTTTATTTGAATATAAAAGAACAGAAAGCAGGAAAAGAATGTGGTAGACATTGCAGTACAAGTCTAGTACTTAATATTGCTTTGATTAACTCAATTACTGTCTCTTGTTGCAACATCCTGCAACTACTGATGTCAGGCTTTTACAAAAAATATCCAAAATATACACACAGACCATAGCTCCTACCAGATCTGCTGTATCATCTCAGCATTCACAGAGATCTATATTTAATTTTTTTGTGGAAAGGAATACTTTGGTGAGCAAGCAAACTTTTTCCTCTTTGACAGAGCATCAGTCTACTGATGTAAGAATGGACTTTTCTTACATGGATCATTTATAAAAATTTCTCAAGAATGGTTTGATAAATCTTCCAAGCTGGTATTATTGAAAATGTCAAAGAAAAAAAAAACAGAAAAGAAAAAAAGGTTTTACCAGTATCTATTTAGACTTAAAATCCTTCTCACCCGCCTGTTGAGAGCAGTTTTGCTACCAAACTTGGCCATGTCTCCAAGACTGTTCTGAGAAACTCTCCTGTCAACCTCTTCATGCAACCCTATGGAAAAGAAAACAAAGGTAGGCATCTTCTCCAGTGACATACATTTGACTGACCTATAAAAATAATACTAATGATCTGTCAATTATTTAAACAATTTCTTCCAAAACACAGATTTTGGATCATTGGTTTTGCAATGCTCATATCACCCTCCTGCAGAACCTTACCTACATTATCTGCATAAGGAATATCCCCATTGGTTGTTGAAGCTACCATCAGTTTTTTTGCATTACTAAGCCCTCGGCTGTTCAGAAAAACGGGCAAATGGACAATATTTCGCATGTAATCATGGCCATTGATGTTTGAATCCCGTAGAACACTGTTGAGATTCTGGTTAATTGCCTTTATAATAATGTGTGGGTCACTTGCAAAAATCGCAATGAACGGGCCTTTTGAAAACAAGACTCGCACCTGGAAAAAAGTAGACAGTAAACCTTGTTAGTAACAACTAACTGTAGCTGCAGATCACTTGAACATTTGGCTCAACACTTTATATTCATTCTGTTCAAGGAATAAACCTGAGAGGCCAAGAGATGAATGGAGATGTCAGCTTCTTCTATAAGAGATATCTAACATTAGGAACATTAGGAACACAGCTAGAAATAAGCACACTCAACAATTTAACAGCAGAATTTATAGTGGATACATCACCAAGGATGTATCATGCAGTAATGTTCCAGTTCCCCACAAATATTTAGCATTTAAGTATTTTTTATCTAAAGTACTTCAATGGTAAAAATATGAAAAACTCCAAACATTTTAAGCTTGTTTCAACAAAATAATTATTTTCCATAGTTTATATTTGATTCAAAAGTACTTTTCAAAAGTACTAACTGCAATTTAATTTTCAACTTTTAAAACCCATCATCCTTAGCACTATAGTTATGCCAATGTACACAAATATTAATTACCACAACATAGCTTTCTTTCTACAGAAAACACACAGTAACTGTATGTATCTGAGCTCATTTGTGGAAGAGATCATGCATATAATCCAGAGATTATCTTTATAAAATGATCCAACTCACAGTATCAAGCATCTGTAAAACCTTGTCCTGTTCACAAGCATCCAGTCCATCAATAATTACAACAAGCCTTGTCTGATTCTGAGTGAAGCTGTCAATGGTTTTTGCCATTTTGGCCATCAGTTCCACTTCACACTTCAAAACCTATAAAAATGAAAAAAACAAGAAAGGAAAAGACACGTCTATAATATTTAAAACAGATAAGAATACATATATTTCCTTTTGCAGATTGGTATTTGTCCCAAAAATACTTCAGTAAGATTACAAGAATAATTTACAAATACTCAAAGTGAAAAGTCCTAAAATGTTACTTCCAATGTATTAATTTCCTATTTGAACAAAAATGTACAGCAGAAACATATATTCCATTTTGATATAACAAACTATCCTTATTTAAAATCCATTACAAGGTTACTTAAGAAAATAATATTTATGCACAGTAAAACAGAAGTAAATAAAAGAGCATTTGTGGCTTCAGCTAGTCCTCAAACATTGCTTTGCATAAAATGTACAGTAAAGTTTTCTATCTGCCTTCCAGCCAAGCACATTATGCTATTACTCTAATACTCAGTCACTGCTATTCAAGATATGCAGTCTGAAGATTTGTTAAGCTTTTCAACATTATCACACCTGTAACAACCAACCATAACATAGAACAAAGGTGGAATTTGCCTTTCCTGGCTTAAGCAGCTAACAGGTAGACATTAAAATCTGATCTCTTAACCAGGAGATTCATTAGAATGTGCACAATAAGATGACATAAAACTTGAGATTAACATGAGCTTAACAACTCTCCTGGAATACCTACTTCTCTCCTTTGATGGCAAAGGGTGAACCTAACTCCCTAAAGGCTGAAGTTATTTCAGATAAATACCACTCAACAAACAACTGTCCAGAAACACACAAGTACCAAGACACAATCAGGTCTTCTGTGCTCCAAAAGCATGGCACTAGGCATGCTGGCATCAGATGGGATTCACCTTTCTCAAAGGGCAAAGAGAGCCTTTGACCAGGAGCCAGCAGGGTTAACTGACACAGCTTTAAACAAGAGGGAGCAGGATAAATCAGGCTTGCCCACCACAAACTGTGGTACGACACACCAAGATTAGAGGGATGCAGGGCTAGTGAGGGCCCTCATTTGAGATGAGCTGGCCACACTGGAGCATACTTGGAAATCTTATGGAGATGAGGCAGAGGCTCCTGAGGTAACAGAACAAACAGGGAAACACCACTAAAATACTTCAAAGGAATTAAAGGGTGCTCCTCTAAGAAGGTGACACAGCTCACAGCCCAGCTGAGGTTGTTCTACCTCAGTGCACACAGACTGGGCAACTAACAGGAGGAGCTGGGAGCCACTGTGCTGCCAGAAAGCTCTGACCTAGCTGCTATTCCAGAAACTTGGTGGATGAATCCTGTGACTGGAGCGCAACTATTGATGGCTGCAGGCTGTTCAAATGGGACAGAACAGGAAGGAGGGGAGGAGAGGTTGCCCTCTACATCAAGGGATGGAGAGATCACAAAAAGATGCCTCTGAGAAACAGCCACAAACTGGTGGAGTCAGCGCATAAAAATTTACGAGGACCAGACCAATAAATGACACCTTGGGGTTTGTGTCTGTAACAGGCCTGATCAAGGGGGACCTATTGACAAAGGCTTTGTGTCCTACATGAAGGATGCTACAGGAGGCATCATGCTTATGGCTTGCATCCTCCTGGGGAACTTAGATGACGCCAACATCTGGAAATGTAGTCATGAGCTGTCAGCAATCCAGGAGATTGCTGGAATTCAGTTAGGTAATAGACAAGCCCTACCAGAAGGGGAGCAGCACTGGACCTGATGGTCACTAATGTAAGTGAGCTAACTGGGGATGTCAAGCTTGGAGCTGCATTCTGAGCGGCAGTGATCACACACTGCTGGAGTTTGCAGTCCTGAGGGATATGGGTCAGGTAAGGAGTAAAGTCAGCACACTGCATTTCAGGAAAGCAAACTTTTAGCTCTTCAAAGAGATAGTCAACAGACCTCCTGGAAAACTGACTACAGGGACAACACAGCTGGCAGATGTTTTAAGGATGCTTTCCACAGAACACAAAAGCCTGTAATCCCCAGAAGAAAATTGGCACGAAGACTAAAAGCTGGCTGCACTGCATAGAGATCTGCAGGTCAAACCAAAGACCAAGAAGTAAATGCACAGGCAGTGGAAGCAAGCACAGGTATGCTAGGAAGAGCCTAGGGACAGGGTCTGGTTGTGAGCGGATGTGGTGAGGAAGGCCAAGGCACAGCTGGAGCTGAACTTGTCAAGAGATGCAAAAAATAACAAAGGGTCAATGGCTCAGTGTCCCAATGGACATCAGTGACAAGTGCTGTCCCTCAGAGGTCCACACTGGGACCAGTGTTATTTAATATCTGCATTAATGACAAGAATGAAGGGATCAAGTGCATGCCCAGCAAGTTTGCAGATGACACACAGATAAATGGCGCAGTTGACACACCTGAGGGACAGGATGCCATCCAGAGGGACCTAGACAAGCTCAAGAAGGGGGTTCATGAGGTTCAACAAGGCCAAGAGCAAGGCCTTGTACCTTTGTACTGAATCCTTGGTATCATTCCAGTCTGGGGGATAAACAGATGTAGAGGAGCTCTGCCAAGAAGGACTTGGGGGATGCTGGGGTGAGAGGCTGGACATGGCCCAGCCATGTGCCCTTGTAGCCCAGAAAGCCAAATGTGTCCTGGGCTGCATCCAAAGCAGTGTGGGCAGCAGGTGTGGGAGGGATTCTGTCCCTCTGCTCCACTCTAGTGAGACCCCACGTGCAGTCCTGCATCTAGCTCTGCATTCCTCAATACAGCAATGACACCAATGTATTGGAGCAAGTCCAGAGGAGTCCACAAAGATGATTAGAGGGATGGAGCACCTCTGCTGTCATGAAAGGCTGAGAGAATTGGGATTATTCAGCCTGAAGAAGATGAGATTCTGGGGAGATGTTTATTGTGGCTTTCCAGTACCTAAAAAGGCCTGTAGGTAAATATGAGGACAAACTTTTTGGCAGGGCCTTTTGCAAGAGGACAAGGAGGATGGGTTTTAAAAACTGGAGGGCAGTTAATTTAGGTTAGATATAAGAAAGAAGTTTGTTTAAAATGAAGTGGTAAAACACTGGTACAGATTGCCCAGAGAAGTTGTGGATACCCATCCCTGGAAATATTCAAGGTCCAGTTGCACTGGCTGATCTTTAAAAGGTCTCTTTCAACTCAAAACTATTCTATGACTATATGAAAAATATTTGTACAACAGATTTTTATACATGGCTGCAATTTACAAAGTTAAAAATCATGATGCTACATTTTACTTTCAAAGAGGAGCATGTAGCATATCTGATGACAGCCTGAGAGTATATTTATCAGTTTATAGACACAACACAGCAAAACAATAGTGTTTTCTACCATTTTTCATTAAATACATGGAGAGCTTTGTAATGTTCTTTCAGTGCTACAATTCCTTTCTTAGCAAAGAGGTCTTGCAGGCAGACAAAGTTAGGCTTGCTTTTACACCTTTAGAAGATTCTCAAAGTTATTCTTTCTCATCTTATGATATTAAGTAAGCTTTTACAAAATAATGGAAATTGAGAATTGTTTTCCAAGTACTTTCTTCCCAGTAAAAATAAAATCTGAAAACTGAAACCCCAAATGTAACATTCACGATTAGGCAGATAGATGCTATATACTAAGCACAATTACCACTGGCACAGAAGTGTTCCATTCAGTTAAAACTCACCGAGTCTCATTCTCCTGTTGTGACACTTAGCCTGATTAAACTAATGGTGCCCCAATTTAATAACGTTCCATGTCTGGGGGTTTGTTTCATTCCTTTTAATGGCCAATTCATACAAACACTCACCTTCATGAAGCCCTCGCTTTTCAGCTTGTGAAGCTTGGAGGCAGCACTGTGCAGACGTTTTCTCTGAGAATTCAAAACCGAGTCCATCACCTGCCACCACGTGCGGCAATTCAAGAAAAAGGCCAAGCCAACAATACAGGTCACCGTTATGAGAATAACGTTCACTGTCATGTTGGCTGACTCCACATTAAAAATTGCCAACAGGGCGATCGCAGAAACAACGCAAGACAAGATGAACAGGAAAATCACAAAGGATGGGAGGCAGCAAGTTTTCTTCCATTTCTTTTTACCTAAGAAACAGGTATTTCTGTTAGAACTAATGTACAATGTAATGACAGGCAAGTGAAAAATCTATTAATTTGCATACTTCTCATAAAACACTAACTGGCACAAAAGCTTACTGCAGTGTTATCACCCAGACACAAACCAGTGGAGAAAAAAATCTATTATTTGCCAAAATTCCTGGAAATTATGAAGCAGAGATATTCCTTTAATCTTTAGTTTATTTCCATCATTTCAAGAAATCCACACTGGATAGAAATGACAATTTTGTATCAGTGATAGCACTTTACTTTACACTTTACCTTTTGTGGCATCTCTTTGTAAAGTCTATTTATGTAAATAAATTGTAGGACAACAGTACAGGAACTATTCGGTTTTAAACTGGAACCTGGTACTTACATAATTTAATAGTAATGGTACCATTGAAGAATTAAACCAAAATTGCAAG
Organism: Camarhynchus parvulus; assembly: GCF_901933205.1. NCBI lineage: Eukaryota > Metazoa > Chordata > Aves > Passeriformes > Thraupidae > Camarhynchus > Camarhynchus parvulus. Next base: position 78,613,717 of record NC_044573.1, on the reverse strand, counting down.
CTGCAGCCTGAGGCCATCCTTTCTTGCATGCTAAAACACACACAAACAGCAAAACTGCAGCAAATATGCTTTGGACAGCTCACAAGGGCCCCAGAGGAGAGTCCAGAGCTCCTGACTTCAACTGGACTGATAAGAAAGAAGCAAATATTGCAGCTGGAGCTTAGCACAGCTAAATCAGTGACCAAAGAAACAGCATTTTCCAAAGCAGCAGTCTGCCTTTAAGACTTGTACAGATCCAGTGGTACATCTAGAAGATTGCTATCTTCTGGACACATTTGTTGATAACAAAGAACAGAATAGCAATGATCTAAAACACAATTATGAGAGCTAAACATCAGTATTTGAACTACAGGGGGAAAATCAAACTTTTAATATTCTAAGTAGAAAGAATAGTCAATACTTTATATGTGGCCCATATTATTCTCTATACCAAGGCATGAGCTGCAAAGGTTTTTCACATTGCTGACATAAATGACTTATAGGATTGTGCTGCAGGACAAAGCAACAGAAATGCATTATGACAGAAGTGAGAGGCAAGAAATGAAGGGGAACAGCTCAAATATAATTAGATTCAGTTCTAGACTCAAGTAGAAATGTAAGCATCCTCTTACTAGAAAGAGACAGAACTGGATTAGAGAAACACTTGAATATCATGAACAATGTCATGACAATTGAAGAGGCCCAACAGTGTATCTTCAAGTTTATAGACACAGCAAAAATTAAGATACGAAAGGCTAAAAATAAGCCTCTATGGAATTTCCATGAACATCTAGAGGCAATAAGCTTATGACCCTGGGCCTGTAAACAACTTGAGAAAAGGAGAGAATGTGCAAAATCATCAAATAGATAAAATAAATTTCAAAAATCAATTAGATATTTAGACAGAGCACAGGAAGGCAACAGACCAAAGAATACAAGTGAATGTAAGATTACAAATGAAAGGGAAAAGATGATTACTGCAAATAATCACAAGAAGCCAACACTACACTGCCATTCCCAAGACATCTTCAGGAGAAATTACAGCATCATGAAAGCAGTTTCACTGAGATTAAGGAGAGGAACTGCAGAACCTAACATGGAAAAAAAGGGTGAAAAAATCCACACGTCTTTCATAAAGAACATTTAGTGAATTTGAAAAAGAACAATGAGGAGTAAGTTGTGTTCAGCACACAGCTGAACACAGCAAACATAGCGTGTTTTTGCCAGCCTCTGCAGGACAGAAGAGTCTAAACATTTCACTTTGTGAGAGATGACCGATTCCTCAATTTGTGGACAAAAAGAAATGAGAAGTAACTGACACACACTAACTTAAAGTACAAATAAATCCTCAATTAATTTTAAGTTAAGCCCTAGTACTCCTTCTTCACAATATCATACTCTACTCTGCTAATTTCTTTTTCTAGAAACCTACAGATGAAACAGAATGAAAAAGCTTGTAGGAGCAAGTAGGTACACTTCATCCCTCCTTACTAGTACTAATCACAGCAATTTATAGGATTGGACCAACATTTCAACACATTTATGATTTCCAAGAATAAGTAGCGGTCACTCATAAAAGCTCTAAATTAAAATCTAATAAACTAAACAAATCTCTCATAGCAATACACAAAAACATACATTTCCCTTTATCTGACTCAGACACACTGACTTAATTTCTATGGAAATATGCTGCATCTATAAGGATATAATATAAATATACATTTCCACTGACATTTCTGAAAACTTTACTTCACAGGAGATATTCCTTTATTATATTAATAAAATCAAGATTAGCAAATAAAATGGGGCATTTTTTCTCTTCCAAACAAAGAGTTTCCCCTTCTCTATGAATTTCTGCTTGGCTACAACAATTTCTAAAAAGAGCTTATAATGCAAAAAACAGAAGCCCTGGTAACAGTGCACTGAAATGGAATAATTGGAAATGTCATTCAGGTGAAAAAAAAAAACAACCACCTTGTGTATCTTCTGTCTTGAAAACTCGAAATAGCCTTGTTGCTAGGAAACCAAATTCCCTTTCACATGCATCAGAGAGGGTAGCAATCATCTCAGCCAGTGAAGTCTCTCCACCTACACTGGACAGTCTATTGTAGTCTGTAAACAAAAATCTGAAAGAGAAAAAGTATGTATTTTGTATACTTTAGAAAACTTTAAATATTTTCTGGCAACTAAAACAAAAGTCTTGTTGCATCTCTGTAGTTAAAAGTTTTTTTAAGGGGTACAAAATGTAAAACACTTAAATTTTTTTTAAAATCTACATGGAATTTAACTATTTTCCCATTTATCAACCTCTTCTTTGCCCCACTTCCTATTCTAAAACTTGATTTCTTTTAAAGATAACAACTGTCACATAACTAACAGTACCTCAGATGACAGTAAAAACATGAAAATATCTTTATGATGCCAAACTATAATATGGACAAATATTTTCAAAACTGCATTCTGATCTATTTTCAAATATTTATAGAGGATTAGAAAAAATACAGAAACACAAGATGACATAAAAGTACCATGAGGATAAAATAGTAGTCTTTAAGCAATAGAAGTAAATTAAATTTTCAAACACACAGCATAAATTTTCTTGTTTTCAGGCAAACTAGAAGCTTTGAACAGTCTGATGCTCTACTTATAGGGAGGAAAAAAAACCCCAAACCTCAACAGAAATAATCAGTGGAACAAGCAATAAAAATAGAGAATACACAACATACATAAATTCTTATTTTATCTGGTATGAATTTTCATTAGTACAACAGCCAAAACCCCTAATTCTAAAAAGCACTTCCATGAACTTTGGCAGATAGTAGTGTTCTCAAGAAAAACTATCTTCTTCACACTGAAAAGTTTATGATCTTCTAGAGCTACTGTTTTTCTAACAGGAATCTCAGTAACTTTTCCTATGAAGCTAAATGTGCACATTAAACATACAGTTCGAGAAGTATCAGAGTGAGCCTGACTGATTTATTCAAGAGTAAATAAGTAAATAAATGAAATAACTAACCTTACAGGTAAAGCTTTAGTGGTTTGCTCTGGTAGTTCTGGTGGGTTCACAAACATGAGTTTGAGAAGCAACTCTAAATATCCAACATGTCTTGCCAACCTTGTACTTAACACCCAGGCCCAGTTCCATCTCTCCCCTTCTCTCCGGCCACCAAAGTAAATTACAGCTAAAATATTAAAAAGATGTTATGGTTTTAATTTAGTCAACATTGACAGCTGAAAGAATCATGAAGTGTGAACAGATAAAGTATGGAGTTCTGTAAAAAAAGTTATAAACTTTAAGCAGTTAGGCTAAAAATGAGAACGGTAAGAGTAACACAATGAAATTAATAAACAAAATCCTTCTTTGTTCTCAAGAATGCCCTCTCACAAATTACATGCAAAACAAAAGGTCCAAAGAGGTCTTATCGTCTACAAAACCATTCAGTATTTTTTCTGAATGACAAAGCATATCTACAAAACAATATTTAATCCCAAAACCAGATAAAAACCCTAATGAATTCCATACAAGACTTACTAAAGAAAATGTAGAGAACAGCTAATAAGCTGAGTGACACTGCTATTCCCAGCTTTGCATCCACAGTGAAAGCAAGCAATAAACCCAAACCTCCACACAGCATGAGTGTGAGGAATACAACAAGCCAGGAGAACTGAAACAGAGGTTCAATCTGCTGTCCTGCAAAAGTCTTCATTTCATCTAAAACAAAAACACAAAGACCAGTTAACAAAGGAAGTCACTAAAGAACAGATCATTTTTGAAAGAACTTTTTCAGCAGACTGTATAACTTATCTCGATTATTGATCCAAAAAAAGACAATGATGCTTGAATTCTTCTTCAAACATCAATACAAAACCTTAAGTTTTCATCCATGCAATGAATGAAAATATTTAAATACACGATACTCAGATTCCTTGCTGCAGATTTTCTATTTCTGAAAGCACATTAAAAGTAATGCAATCCTCCTGCAAAAGTGTAAAACATATTTTATGACTCTGAGAAATATAAATCCACCACATCTGTCAAAAAACCCCACCCAACCCCCAAAATTTCAATTACTGAAACATGGACTGTGTTCCTCAAACAGTCAGATATAAGAGTACAATGTGAAGGCTGTGGTATTATTTCTGTTTCTGGATTCTTATTTACTAAAACAGGAATTCCTGAAGGAACTTATTTCTGTTCTGTGGAGTAAGAAATAATAGATACACAATCCAGAACAAAAACAGGAATGAGGAACAGGAAGAAAACACTGAGAAAGTGCTTTAGAAATGTAAAAGCTCATCAGCAACAAATATATCAGTCTTTTTATATACACTTTTTGTTTATGACATGGAACAGGAGGTGAAAAAAATGAATGCAGAGATCCCATTTTGGCTAATAGAGTAATCACTGAAAGTAAGAAACACCAAGATTGGTAGAACTATTTTGAATTATATTGAAGAAAGAAAATGCTAAAACTTTATAAGAAAATGCTAAAACTAAATAAGATGCTTATATCCATCAGGAATAATATTGATTCATTTCATATACTGCATTTGCCTTCCTCTGTCATTTCAGAAAGTTCAAAAAACTCAAAAATAATAAACAGGAAAGGGGAAGAAAACTAGATGCAAAGAACACACCCTAAAGAGAATAAAATATTAATAGCCTGATAATTGTTCTTAAGCATTGAAAAGAAAAAGACACATAGGATGCACAATAAATAAATACTGCAGAAGAGGTCTGAACCTGATCTGACACACAAACAGGCCCAGTAAGGCATATTTTGGCAGTCAGACTTTCTGCAGTACCTAAAGGGTAGATTCACTGCTGCAGGAAACTCACAGGAAAATAGACAAAAGCACTTAAAGACTGTCTTGACATTGTATAACTGAAAAAAGCAATCTATGGATGAACTGACCACAGTAAAATTTAAATCCTTTCATCATAGAAACAGAGACCAGATACAATATCACATGGACCAACAAACCTCACAAAAACTAGTAACTACAACGTGATGCCTTTCGTAGAGAGATTGTAAGTACTGAAAAGACTAAATCAAGCTTTTACCTTCCAGTTTCTTAAGCAGGAAAGATTTTCCACTTCCCCACTGTGCATACAAGCCTACACAGATGGGGGGCTGCATGGTTGGTTCACTCAGAATATCAGCCAAAGCGCTGCTGTACAGATCATAGCCCAGCATGTCACCATCAGATTCAGTGGGAGACAAGTGTCCTGCAACACAAACACTGTGCTACACAACTTTGCTCTAACAAAGCTCTTCAGGTATAACAATTTTCATACATAAAGTCATGACATGTTCACCCATATTTGTATATATACTCCTGCCCTATAACAGCTGTTGTTCTTTGTACATTCCTATTCAAAGGAATTTTAAATCATCCACATAAATGATACATAATTATCACAACTATTAAAGCCTACTACAAGATTCAAGACTCCAAACCACAGGAAGTCAAAGAAAGTAATTCCCACACAAGCAAGATCCAAATAAAAACAAAGTGACCAAGAGAAGTTACATACTATCTAACACCTAAAGTCAAAATAAAAGGTTATTTTACCTCTGCCAGGCTTTTAGAGTGATGGGGCTTTTTCCCAACTGATTATTTTTAAGCCTGTTAGGTGCAACATTAAAGCATTTAAAAATCTGTAGTCGCCTTTCAATAGATAATTGAATAAACTGGATTGTCAATATATAAGAGTGATTAAAAAAAAACAACTTATACTTACTGGCGCCAAATATCTGCGTTAAAATACTCTTCTGGTGGCTACAGTCAATATTGTAAGGGGTTTCTCCTGTCTTGTTAGGTCTATAAAGCAATCGACCATCTTTTGGATTTCTTAGGAGTAATTCAGCAAGTTTACGGCTTCTTCCACGAATAGCAATGTGAAGTGGAGTATCTCCTTTCTGCAATTAAGTGAAAAGCCAGTAATATCTAACAGGAATTCCTATAACTATAGACACTATATGTTCAACACTGTTTCAGAAGCACTTTTTCCTTGAAATAAATTTTAGAACACTTTTAAAAGCATCAGTGCCTTACAGCAAGCATTTTTGCCCTTGAAAAAGCATTACAAATGCTTCAGAGAAGACATGTGAAAAAGCAGTTCTTAGAATGATAAACCTCAGACACTGCCTTCTTTCTTAAATGCTTATTAATATCTTGAAGTTCATGAAAACTGCAGTCTCTGTGTAGAAACAAATGCCTACAGGCAAACTCAGGGACTTGTTTGGAACAAGCGATAGTGCTTGTTAGAATTGTTTCAATGTCTGCTCAGACTTCCCCAAAAACTTCCCAGAAAAAGCTTTCTTATTGCATCAAACCAATATAATTACTTATTCACCCTAAATAAGAGATTAAAAAAGCACCAAATAAATGTTCCTGTATTTAAGAGGCTTGCACTCAAAGTAGGTAATGCACAACAAGACAGCAATAACCAGCTGCATTTGTCCTTGGCATCCTTTAGTTCCATGTCTATTAATCAAAAACTAACATTAGTGACAAATAACAACCATTCTGTATGCTCTTCTTCAAGTGTACTAAAAATTAGCTGGTTTATCTGTGCAAGTTTTTATTCCTCACCTGGATTTTTTTTCAAGTAATTAAGAGCACCCTAATACAAAACAAACCAAAACCCAACAATACACTAATGGTAGAAACAAATTTACACTTAAGTGTTCTTATCTATTTAATTATTAAACATATGGGAGACTAAGCATTTAAGTCTTATTGTCTACTTAATTATTAACCATACGGGAAGCTCTCTTTCTGTATTAGCCTCAACAGCTCTCTCCAAAATCCTGCTGCGAAACTAAAATGATTAAATATACTAAAGTAAACAAACAAATATTCTTTACCTTGTCTACAGCAGAGACTTTAGCTCCTTTATCCAGAAGAAGCTCTACTATTTCAATATTTCTCATCTTGGTTGCCTTTATAAGCGGTGTCTCTCCATCCTAAAATGGAAAAGTAGGACGAATATAAAGATCTCCATATACCCAAAACCAAGAAAAAGAAATAGTGATTGGGTAACAAATTGAAACAAAAAATTTTAAGATAAATAAAATTAAATGTGCTACTGTGCAAGCAACAACACTTTAGCACCTATGTCTGTGAAAAAGTATCCCAGACCCAGTTCTAGATTGATTAGAATCAAAGAACAAAATACACTTCTGTCAATAACAGTGTCAAATAGAGAAAGACAAAATTCAGATATAATACAAGATATCTGAAAATATTTCAATGCTGTGCCAACTACTGCTCTTATTTTTTTCCTTACTGCTGCACATGCCTGAACTCATGCCTAGTAATATCAGAAACCTCTTTCCTCAGTTTCCAGTAGCACTTGCTCTTTACTCCTTATTGCTGGTCATGTCAACGACGCTGAGGTAAAGAATCCACATGCTCCCTCCTATCCCTGTTTGCTATTTAACAGCAAATCATATTTATCAACAGAGGGAACATTACTATTGCTGAGAAGCCTTATTTCATGAAAAAAAAAATTAACAGTGTTCAAGGTACCAACACTTCACAAAAACTGAATGTGGTATAATCTTCACATGACACAAGAGCTGAGAAAAGAACAGATGTTAAAAAAAGCAATTCAATTAAAATTCTAATTGTTACCTTGGTACATGTCTCAGTATCAGGGTTGCATTGCAAGATATCCCTCACCATTGTAGCATTTCCTTTCTCAACTGCCCAATATAAAGCAGTTTTATTATCCTAAAAAAAAAAGAGTATTAAACACTAACAGTACTTTCATTTAGTTGGATTAATTTCAAAAACAGTATTTAAAATACAACCACTATATATTGAAAAGTGCATATAATACAGCAATTTTTAGCACAGCTGAAAGCAAAGGGAAAGGTCAACAAATCTAATTGGCATAACAGGAGAATTTAGACGGGAGGATGCAAATTTGGCTAGGGAATATAAATCTATTTTGAAAACCTTTGTGAAATATAGTAAGAGCTTTAACAATCCAAGCAGACTCAACCTGTCTTGAAAAAGTTTCTGAAACTACATGCAAGTATTCAGTTCTCACTCAAATACACAAATTACCTAATGAAATAAACCAACTTTTTTTCAGAGGCTGTGGAAGCTGGGAAGCTATAAAAGTAGATGGACAAGAAAGTCAACACAAAGTACCAGAATGCTGATCAGCTAGACATTTCATCAGTAAACCTGGGCAAGCTTCATAGCCTCAAATCTGCTTCTGTCATCTTCTTTTCCTCCCAGTGATGTGCAGATGTGTGCTACCCAGAAAATCTTCACATATTGGAAGACTTTCACAATCTTTCTGTAGCCTAGTGACTGCATCATGACTCTGTTTGATGCACATTTGTGTAGACACATTTAAGAATAGCCTCTGAACACACACCTACTTCTAAGCAGGAATGTCAAAGTGTCCCTTGCAGCCTTCTACCTTGCTGGCTTCTTTCATTTGCAGCTCTTTCTCCTCCACTCATGGGCTTCACAGCAAACTGAGTTTAAAGCCTTTCTCAACAGTTTAATAAGCCCAGTCACTAAGATTTCTTTCCTCTCCAATCACTTGAGTTTCATCTTCTCCGTCCTTCAGTGAGCTGGCTTCCAAAACATCAGCCTGAGCTGTACATCACTCACACAGCCAGGTGCTCCCAGCTGGGTCCTTGCCCCTCCCAGAAGGGTTGAGGAAAACTCTGTATGAGCCTTCACCTGCCCCAACACCCACTCTCAATAGCCTTTCAGTCATGTTTTATCTGCTGAAGGTATCCACCAGCTAGTGATCATATGAATGAATGATCAGCAAGGAACACCGTTGCTGGAAGGCTGGTCAAGACTCAGCAGTATTTCTGAAACATCACAAACTTGGGCAGTCAACACATCTCCCCAGAACAGGCCAGCAGGCAGGTGCTGCAGTGCCAAACAGCAGGGAAGTTGCTCCCAGCAGGGAAGCAGCACTCATCTCCAATTTTGATACTGCTGGTCCTAAACTATGATCTGAAGTGCAGAGCCAAAATATTGCTCTGATGGTACTGACTCCTGCTGTGCCTCCTGTAAGGCCACAGAAGTGCTCTCTAGATCAACCACTGCAAATTGCCACTCAAGCAGCCTCATGCTGCCAGAAGTCACAAGCTTCCCTGCTACCAAAGACGCTGCATCCTCCTGCTGCTTCTGTATGGCTTCAGTCACAGCAAACGTTGAAAAGCTTCAGATTTCAAACCCACATCACAGCCAGAAGCTGAGACACAGGGGTTGCCAATGTCAGGTTAGAGGAATAGATTCAAATGCTACTTTTTCTTGAGAATAAAAACTCTTGTTGGCTTCTCAGAGACACTCTGCAGCAGCAGCAGGCACTGAACCTTTGCAGTTCTCAGTGACTAGTTAGTTTTGTGTACCAACTTGGTAGAACCCATATGCCAACAAAGCAGAGTGATTTGAACAGCTTCAAGCAAAAGAAAGCAAGTTGAATGTTAGAAATACAAGTACCATGCTGAATGAGAGAGTTTCCAGTAGAAGAGTAAAACTAACACCTTAATCAAAGGACAAAAAATAAAGAAGAGGTACGTAGAAAACACAGAGATCACTAACAGTGTTTAACAGAAAGCAACACAGAAAATTGGTGGAGACAAGAACCAACCAAGCACAGCGACAGAATTGCTCTGACAACACATATAATCTCTGGTGCATCACATTTCATTGATACTCTGTTTAAAATATCATTAAAATCATTATATTAAGTGTCTTTAAAAGTATGTCATTATTCTAAATCTGTTCAGTAGTGAAGATGAAGTTCAGTTTACATTTTTTGCTTTTCAACCATTATACAATTAAGTGAAAAAACTGTGCTTAACAAGCCATTACAATTACATGTATCTTACAGCTTAAAACCTGCATAGCAACATGATATATCTTACTGTTTGATGGAACTGAATTTCCTACAGAGTAGACAGTGCAAACTTTATCGCCCTGTTTTCAGGAACACAGTATAATTGTTTGGTATAAAGATTCACATCCTATTTAAGAAGTACTCTAACATTTACACTGTTGTACTTACCTGACCTCTGATATCTATATCAGCATATTTATGGAGCAGGGCTCTCACAATTTCAACGTGACCACCTCTAACGGCCCCAATCAACACTGTATCTCCACTCTAAAAAATTGTGAAAGAATATTGAACACGAATTAACATTATTTACCAACAAGAAATGCAACATAAAATGAATTATAGCTTCCAAATATGCACTATGCCTATTCACATTAAGAAATCTCCACTCATTTTAAAAAAGAAAGATATAGAAAATAGAACTATCGCTGAAAAAATGAGTATTTTATAAAAAAAAAATTCTTGACTTTTTTTTTCAATTGTTTGGGAAAACAAACACTCCACAAATACATCTAGCTTAAACCACTATCCTTAAAACATCCAGCATAAATTCATAAAAATATCAAAAAAGCCAACCAGGAAGACCAAGCACTCACGGTAATAACCTACTTACAACCAAACAAGAATATTGTCAATCTCTTTGAGATGTTTCACAGCTGACAAAAGCTCCTCAAGAATTTAAAATAAATTTATCTTGTTTACATACACTATGCTATTATAAAGAAAAAAGCAAAAGGCTGATTTCACCTCAGATCAAAATTAAAAAAAAATTTGGTGTGGTAAATGAAGTTGTATATACATAAAACAAAGTTACAGTTGTGCTTAAGGCTTCTGATTTCAACACACTTAAAGACATGCTAGAATTTCAGAAATTATCTTACAGTCCTGAAACTGCCTATTACTCCTTTTGGGATGAAACAGGAAAAAATAAATAAAAGTATAACAAAATCACAGGTGTGGAACTCAGAGAACTCAGCAGTAGGAAATGCCCCATCAATCAGTCATTACATACTTGGCAGCAAACCAAGAAACTTTTTTTATCAAAACCTACTCCAGCATCTGAAACTAAGAGTACTCATTGTTAGGTGTATTTTTGAACGCAGTCAGCTGTGCTGAAAGCTGTAATTTCTCCTTCCTGAAAGCACAGAAATGCAGACTGTTGTAGAACATTGTGGCAAAAGAGGTGCTAAGAGGATTGCAATGTATTTTCTTAAATACTTTAAGTTTGCTATGTGCCTGAAGTCAAATTTGTTGTGACACTACTGTAGCTCAGTACACTGACACCTAAGAAATGCACTGACACTTGAAATACAGGAAAATGCATCCAAAATAATTTTAAATTTATGAGGCAAATATTAGAAAGCTTTCCTCTATTCTCTGCAACCCCAAGCAATCCAACTTACACAGTGTCAAAAACATATTATCTCTCTGAACTAAGTCACTGACCCTGAGAGAGACATCTAAGTTCAGGTATCTAACCAACTACAGCCTCAAGGCTGCAGTGCTTGACCTGTCTCTGACACTTCAGAAACACCTCCCTATCAAGAGGGCACTGCAGACAGCCCAAAGCATTTGTATAAGTAACCAAACAAAATCCTGAACTGCCAGCAGTCAGATTCCCACTGTGGGCACTGTTCACGTCACATCTCTACTGAGTAATGCACTTATGGGTCAGGTACACAGGGTTACATTTACATCTCTAAACCCAGAGCTGAAGTCTCCCTCCTATATATGCAAGATTTCTAGTAAAAATTTTTATTGTAAAAGATAAAGGTACATGCTGAACACATTCTCTTTTACAGAACCCATGGTTTACAGTTTTAGCAGCGCTACCTCACCCCAAACCTACAGATTAGTTCAGTATTAGTCTTACATTACAGATATGTCAGATGCCCTATGTTCTCAATTCAAGCATCTCAAAGAAAAAGAGTAGTTTCAGTAGTTTATCCTTTACCTTCACATAGCAACACTTAGCACTTAATGTACTTGTAAAGAGCAATACACAAAAACACCCCTAGATGGCAGAAAAATTAGAAAGTCAGAAAAATCACATATTTACAAATCTGCATACACTGGTATTTAAACATAAACTATATCTATATAAAATGACAATTATGATGAACATTGACTCACTCTGTCAGGAATGTTCACGTAAGTTCCAGCATCAAGAAGATCCTGCACAATTTCAGTATGTCCCTCCTTTGATGCAATCATCAAAGCTGTATTTCCATCTTTATCTGTTAGGTTTACATTTGGGTTCCTTTTCAGTATTTCTTTTACTGAGTCAGTATAGCCACCCTTCACTGCTACAATAAGTGCAGTCATAGAATTCTTTAAATAAAACCAAAAGATTTTATTGTACAGTGGTTATAGCAATCATCATAATATCAGCAGTTCAAATAAGAAGAGAACACTAAGTGACATCACTCTCTTAATCATCCAAATGCTACTTCAGTTTTGTGTGTTAAAGTGCACCAAAAACCATGCTTTTTAAAAACAAAGAAATAAACTAAGAGCAATAGTACACACTTCAAATGCAAAAAGTAAAGCTCAGATCAGTTTATTCTATCTCCTGAATTCCACACATAAGATAAAATAATTTTCTTGTCATTTGGAAACAGAGTATTATCAGAGCACCCAGGTCCACCAATACTGTTCACCAAGAGGATCTTTTAAGAACTTCAGAAACAACCATATGAATACCAAAAGTTTACCCAATCTTCCACCTAACTTTAAATGGACTTTGCTTTTGTTTTGACAAGCAATTTAAATGTAATCTGTTATATTTAAAAACAATATGCAGCTGAAACTTCTGGAAAAAATTCAATTATTGAAAAGCTGCAGTCAACATTATTCTTTTCAAAAGACTATTTGTATTTGATTTACTTTTCAAATGGCACTGAGCAATAAGATATTTGATGTATCAGGCGTGGATACTGAATGAATTCTGATAGCATTAACCTTCAGATAACAATTACCTAAATTAATTTAGAGTCATTAAAATTTACACTTAACATACTGGTGTATGCACTGTCAATACAACTCCCTAGTTACGTCATTAAAAGGCACTAAGAAATTTCAATAACTCTCACATGCAGTCAGCAAATAGCTGAAAAGCAAAACACCCCAACACCAACATTTCATCTTGTCTCGTGTATCTCTTGGTATTTGTTTTATAAAAACACCCAAATAGGACACACAGATGTACTTATCACTGGAAAATGCAGTTACTTACAGCTCCTTCTTGGTCAACATCAGCTCCCATCTGCAGCAGGTATTTCACACACTCCAAATGACCTTTCCTTGCTGCCCAAACCAGTGGGGTGGTTCCATACTGAAAAACCATTCACAACATTTTATCATATTGCCTTCTGTATTTAGTATCCCATACAATCCAGTACTTATCCTATACTTCATTGCTTTCGTTTTTGCAAAAATATAATTTGGACTTGTGAATTAACACAATCATTTGAAAAGCCACTCCAATTTTTATTTTGCAGATAGCTGTAAGAATTATTTTTCTATACAACCGATGATAGCAAGGTTTCCAACAGCTCTGAAAATAGAAATATGTTCACAACCATCTTGAGCGTACTATGCAAAACCTCTTTCAAGCATAACAACTTACTCCAGCATGCTAATTCTAACCTCATGGGTAAAATACAACAGCAAGTGTTTTTCTAATCAACAACTCATAGATTCCCTTTCACAAGAAATTCATCAAACATTACAGAAATGAAATGTTATATAGGTATAACTTACTTTGTCAGAGCAGTTCACTTTAGCTCCATGCTGCAGTAAGAGATGGACTATATCTGAGTGGCCACGTCCTGCTGCCCAAATGATTGGATAAACACTGTATTGCTTAGAATTAAAAAACAAGTAATTATAGTCTTATGCATTTTAATTATTTTACATCAGCAAAACAAGTCTCAAGAGAAGTGAAACCCACAGAAGAATGAATATACAGAAATAAATCCAACTACATTACCAATAATTGTTGTCTAGTACATTACCTAGATGATATCTAGAAAGATGTCTACTGTTTTGAACCAGTTTTGATTTATAACTCTTTAAACAAGGTCTGTAAATTCACATCCTTATCTTAATAGGAACAGTTGTAAGGTAGGAAGGAAGCAACAGACAGCTGTGTAATACTCCTGAGTAATCAGGACTGCAGAGGAGTTGTGCCATGCACACAGACACTGCATATATCTGAGAAAATCAACCATCACAAAGGTTGTTCTGGCCACTGGGATTCTTCCTTCATTGTTCACTGCCTCAAACAGCAGAGAACTGACAGTATAAGCAAATTGTTCAGTGCCTACACTTTTGTAGAAGACGCTTACAAATGAGCTAAATCTCAAAATCTTATGGTTTTTTTATTCTCCAATATGAATGGTATATGTTCACATAATCTAAACTATTATGAAACAATTAAAGCAAATTATGGTTTCTACACTGCACACATTAGTTACTCCATTAACTTCTACAGTTGCAGAAAAATGGCAGTTGTTATACAAGTAACATTAGATACGCTACTTTTCCATGATTTCCTCTCCTGATAATTTGAATCTCAATATGAGCTATACACTAATTTGCTTCAATTTAAAAAAATTCAAAATTATTAAAAAAGCAGTGGAAATCAAACAGATTATTAAAGCAAATCCCTTATAAAGTACAGTAAAAAAATATCATACTGCAAAAAATGCAAAATGTTTGATCAAGATAGTAAGATGAGTGTACAGTTCAGGACTTCAAACATTTGGGAGGAGGAGATGTTTAAGACTAAAACTTACCATGCCCGTGATGTTTGGATTTGCTCCTTTCTCAAGCAGCAGTTTAGCCACTTCAGTACGGCCTTTGTATGATGCCCACATCAGGGCAGTCCATCCTCCCTAGCAAACACAATTCAAAGAATTGTAAAAACTGAAAAATATTAGAAATATAACTAATGACTTTTATTTCATTTTGTATTTGTCCTAAAACTATTCTGCAAATTCAAAATGTAGTAAGGACTGACCACACAACGTTGCAATCCTATTTATTCAAAATAAATATTAAGCTCCTATACGGAAGTACTAATTTCCTGTTATATGCAAAATTTGGGAAAACATCATGTTCTTAACGTTGCTGAACACTGAACTCAGATTTCAAATGCATACAAATTCAACCACTGGATTAAAAAAAAAACAAAACAAGAAACACATCAATGTCTTAAAACAAAGTCTAAATTCCAAATCAATTAACATAGAAAGTTTACTTTTGAGTTCTGTAGCAGGGAGTAATAAGAGCAATTAATTTCAAACTACACTGGTGCGCTCATTTAAGTTTGTAAGCTAGGAGACAATAAGGTTTCACTGCCTAAGGCATTTGACAGGTCAGGTAAACAAATATAATTTTAAAATAACAGTATACCTCCAATACTGTAAGCACAGTTTTTATTTATTTCTTTATAATACACTTTTGGAGATGTGAAAGATCCCTCTGACTGGCAGAAGTCTAGAAATCAAGCACGTGGCCATGTGAATGTGCTTAACGTTAAACAAAAAATCTTGGTTTGTGAAGATGCCTCAGCTTTCAGACAGAGTGGAACTTCAATTAAAGGAAGCACTTGAACTCACCCCTAGTGGTTTTCCACATTTTAACTTAAGCAGAACAAAATTAGTCCTTGCAGGTACGTAATTTCATCTTCTGTCAATGGGGACAGTTTATAGCTCTTCAGGGCCAGCTAACCTTAGACTCATGTCAGCAGCTTTTGTAACTCTAGATGGTCTGGACTGTAGTGCCCACTTTGCCATATAAAAATTTGGCAAGATGAATGAAAGCAAGTGTTAGGAGACTGAAAACAAGGGCTGCTGTATGAACAATCATGGCTGTCCAGAGTAAATACAGACAAGTATCTTCTGGGAAAGATAACGTTTATTTTACCAGAATACTTAAGAAAAAAAAAAAGCCACTACACCACCAAAAAAAACCTCCAAAAAAAAAAAAAACCCCAAAACAAAACAAACCACAAACCAATCCTCCTCCTGCAAAAAACTCTCACCACACAAAACAAACCCCAAAATCAAACTGTTATTCAGTTTAGCTTTTTTAAAAGTAAATTAAGGGGGGAATAGCAGCCCTAGTAAACCAGCTGCCATTATTAACACCAAAGCAATCATTTGAAAGCTGTAAAAAGCAATATTTAACTATATATTATTTTTCCTTTCAGCAGCACTGGGTATATAATGTAAAAATGAAAGATCTTTCCTTATTTTTATGGAATTGAAAATCTCCAACTCACACAAGTGTTTTTCTATTTTATTTTTACTATTTTACTAAGCCAACACATACCAAATCCCGATGCTCCAAACTGACATTATAATTGAGTAGCTCTGCTACAATAGCTGCATGTCCCTCTTTAGCTGCTGAAATAAGAGCTGTCCAGTTATCCTAGGAAAAAAGGAAAAAATGTTATAAAGTAATATTCAGTATTTCAATACAAGTAACCTTGTTTTTCAGATGTTTAATCCACAACAGGAAATACAGAAGCCCTTAAAATAGCTGTCCTTTAAAATAATAATAATACTAATAAACTCACAGCGTGCCAGTTATACCCATGGAAATACCGAGCAATTACTCCAAATCTCCCCTCCAGTTATGTGCTCTCCTACCCAATATCTAGCCCTTTCCACTCCTCAGTTCACTGCAGGTTATCTTAATAAATATATGGAGGAAGCAGCACCTACAAAGGATTAGAAAATGAGGCCAAGGTATTAAAAACCACTGAGAGGCAACAAGATGCTAACCAAGACCACAGAAAACAGTGGCAGTAAATCTCCACAGATAGTGTATGACAGCACTCAAGGGACTGATACGCAGGGTAATCTGGACCACAGCTTTTCACACTTCTGATCACTTCAGGAAGATACATTTCCCCTTGCATTATGCTTATTTCCCCCTCACTGCTCAACACTCATCCAAGTGTGGATTGATTTTTTTATATGCTACACACTTATAAAATATAGCAACAGTTTATAAGGTAGCTGTCCTTCCTGGAAGTATAGAAATTGTGGCATTTACAGCAACTGTAATAAAATGTCTCATAACAATAGGGAATTGGTTGGTTGGTAGATTTTGGTTGTTTTGGACTTCTTAGGTGACAGATTCCACAGAAGACCATTCCTGGATGTCCATACTACTACACTTAAACTAAACGCAGAAGTGAAAAAAAACAAGTGATATCCTTTTCCTGGTTATGACTCTTCACTGGAATATACAGATCTTTCAAAACTTTCTAACAATATTTCTGTTCTATTTAACCCTTTTGAGCATCTTTCATCTGGAATCAGCCTCTTTCGCTGAGGCACAAAGACAATTCATAAATGTGAAACCCCTCTCTGCCATTGTTCTGAAATAATCCTTAAACCTAAATTTTCTCTAGGTATTTACTTGAAAAAAACCAAAACCAAATTAAAAAACCCCAAACAAATAAACAAAAATTCAACCTATTGACATACCTCAACAACAGTGAGATGAGCAAAATCACTTGGACCTCATCTTTGATGCTGTGTTTCTCTATTCTGATTTCCCTGATGAAACACCAGCAAATTCAGCAGAGATCAAGATGTTTTAAACATCTGGGGAATACCCCTACTCTTCACCAGGGCTCAGAGAAATACATGAGCTAAGCAATTTTGTATAAAATTTCTCTTATATGTCATCATTTTCCACCTGCTTTATTCCCTCCTGAGCTCAACACTAACCTAACCTAAATTCCCTCTCTTTGCCTGCCCCTTTAAATTTCTTGTTCTTCCACTGCTAGGTGCCATCACATAAAACACTAATACTTACTGCATCTTCCAAGTTGCAATTAGCTCCTTTCTTGAGAAGCTCCTGGACAATTTCTAAATTGCCTTGCTCAGCAGCCAACATAAGTGGAGTCTGGCCATTCTGAAATCAAAGTGACAGGAAAATAGATGCAGTGGGAAATGATGACAATGACACACATACACACACAATAAAAACCCAGAAACTACAGAGCAACATTGTTTCCATTTTTAATTACCACTGAGAAGTACTAAGAAGGAGTAGTGTTGAAACCACACTGCATACTTGCAATAAAAATGGAGAATATAGTATTCAATCCTGTCCCATAGGAGATTAAAAAACAAACACAAAAACCCCAAACATTTCAGACATTAAAAAGGACTACTAAAACGAAAAAAGTTACATTATTTAATATCTACCTTTTTGAATTATTTCCTCGCTGAAGACATCTCCAGTATGTGTTACATCTCTACAACTTGGAGTAACTCATTCACATTGTAAAAAATTAATAAAGAAATATATCTGCCCTCAGAACCACAGTGGCCATTAAAACATGCACACTGATTCAGAGAAACAGTTGCTAAAGCCTTGGGAAAAAGAGTCAGGTCATATACCCTACTTTTATCTCACAGCATAGGAAATACAGACATCACTCCTGTCCTCTGCAACATGGGTTCTTAGCAGGTAGTCTCATCTCAGGGAAGATGAAAGACAGAAAAGCTGCTTTATTTGCCTTCAGAAGTATTTTAAAAGTCATTCAGAATCTGTCACCTTCCCATCAGCCTATTTTTGTGTCAGCAAATTTCTGAGATACAATTTCTCTGTATGCTGAAAAGTAAAACTTGCTAAATTTTACAGTAAATTTATTAATTACAAGTTTAAAAAAATACGAGAATTTTTCCTGACCTTGCTTCTATGTTTCCTCTGAAGCATACAGAAAACCAAATTAACTAGTTTCTTAATAAGGCAAAAGCTACATGTTAGGAGCTATATACCAGCAATTTCCCTGGAAAGAATAAAAGTCAATGCAGAATCACAATACAGTAATATCACTAATCTCATAATTGAAACTATTAACAATATGATTACTAAAGATACTTGATGACTCTTTCTGCTCTTTCCACACACAGTATCACAGAAATGCATGGATTCTTTCAAAATTGCTTTCTGACCCATCAGCTGTTCCTTATGTAATTATATTTATAAGGTAATTTTTCACAAAGAAAAATTATGCCCTCAAGTAAGTTTATGTTGTTATAACTGTAGATTGTATACATTTAAAAGGACACCATTGCTTTTAGATCCTAAAGTATCTTTCGTATCAACAAGAAGTAGTTTTAGGTCTGGTCATTAAAAGAAAGGAATTAAAATGCTCAAAAAATCAAGAGAAAATAAAATGCTACTTTTTAGAAAAGAACAGCTCTCTTTGGAGGAGAAAACAGTCATAACTTCTGCTCATTAAGATATGCAAGTTAGTAAGTTGGGAATACACATGCCAAGTGATTTCAGAAATCCTGACTGACCCCTCTTCCTTCTGTGATGACATCACTGGTCAGTGGATGCAGAGCTGAGACATTGTTTATGCCACATCTAGCAAGGATTTCAACACTGTCTCCCACAACCAGGGACACTAATGAAGTACAAGCTAGACAAATGGACAGTGAGGTGGACTGAAACTGGCTGCAAGTGCTCGGCTCAGAGCACTGAGATCAGCAGCACAAAGTCCAGCTGGAGGCCAGTCACTAGTGCAGGGAATCAACACTGGAATCCTATTTAACCCTTTCACGAAGGACTGGGGCAAGGCACACAGTGCACCCACAGCACCTTCACAGCCTGGACAAAGTTGGGAGGATGGCTGATGCACCTGAGGCTGGTGCTGCTATGCAGAAGGCACTGAGGGGCTGGGCAGACAGGAACCTTACTGCACTGAGTACAGGTGTCTGGCTGGGATGTCCAGAGGGAACTGCACTGAACCTTTGTGAAGAGAGCCTGGGACTGCCCTGCATCAGACACAGGCAATTCCAGCTGGTACCAATCAAGCCACCTCAGCATACAGGACTAGATAATCTCCAGGGATCCCTTCCAAGCAATGCTTTGGCAAAACAAATAAAACCCCCTATTTTAGCATGACCATTCTTCTCATTTCCTTCTGAACAGTTACTATTGTTATCACTCTGATTGTCTTCCACAAGTAGGTAACACAAAAGGATAATGCATTCCAAATAAAAGTATGTCTGGATAAGAAGAGGCTGTGGACAGTAAAATTGTTCCCTTCTGTAAGAAGTGTCATACAGCTGCAGACTGGCTTTAGTTTCATGAGACAGATGTAAAATTTTCTATAGGGGTACTGAAAACATCCTTCCCTTTTTGTTAGAAGACTCTCAAATGTAAGCATAACATTATAAGGTTTTAAAAACCATCACAAAGATTTCACTAACACAGAAACAAAAGATAATTATTGTATCTGGGACCTCCAGATTAATTCTCAAAAGTTGTCCAAGAGTCTAGACACTCCACAACAACTAAAACCCCGTATTTCTCACACACACATCAAGTACTGTCTATCTGTACATCAGAGCTCAGTGTAAGTGTTGGAATAACCAAATTATAAAGGAGCACACCTGCATCTTTTTGGGGAAGTCAATTAGTAGTGTCACCTTACAGGTTAACGCTCTCACAGTCCATGAGAGAACGGAAGACTCAGAATTGAACATGGAGAAGCTCCTTCAGTACCAGGAGCAGAAAAAAAGGCACATCAAGGGAAAGTGGAGGCTGTTAGGATCAAACTGCATCACACAAAGCAAATATCTGTCATTAGCTGTTCATTCATGTGTCTGGTATGAGAGAGAAAAAATCACACAAGCTGAAGGATGTGCAGAGAAAAGGCAGAGAGGCTGAGACTTGCCCCATTTAACTGAAACTGATGGTGTTAATGCAATCAAACTATCCATACGCAACTGACTGGGACATCGCAGCTTTTCTGGCAACTGACCACAGTCAAGATAAAAACAGTTGGTACAAAGGGTTGGTAACAATGTGGGTGATCCTACCAAGTCACAGTCACTGCAGCCTGGGAGGTCCTGGCATTAGCAAACCTTAGTTTGCCAGCAATCTTTTTAAATCTCCAAAGGCACTCTCCTTTTGGTATTTTCTTTTTACCCAAGAAGAAAAGATGTCTTGGCAGGTCCAAAACTGGAAACTGAACAGCACTCAAAGCCACTGAATTCCAAGGAAGGGCTATCATTTAAACAAAGCTCCTATCATTATATATATAGAGCGTGCCCACAAGGGGTTTGAAACTGATGCAAACCACACACCTCGGTCTGCAGAAACGACCTTCTCCAATGCAACAGATAAGAAGACTGAAAACAATAGGTATTGGGGAAATGATCTCTGCAAAAAAGGCAGTTAGTGAAACCCAGGACTACATTTAGTCCCACCAATGAGTGAAGGAAAATTTAGAAAAGAAGCTGAAGGCAGTGACACTTGATAATATCAACATGATCTGTCTGATTTCGGCCATGTTGTTAAAAGGAACTGCCAGCAGAGGAAACAGACATTCCCCTTCTCAGATATGCTAAATGCCAGGTGGCGAGGTTCATGTGTATGTTCTGAAACTTAAAAATTCCCCCATCTGAAATACCCCAGCATATGTGCATACACAGCATGGAATGAACGCGCCAACAATGAAAGAAATCTGTCTTAATTGAAACCAGATCTAATAAGTACAGTAGGGCTAAATTCTGTACATTGTTGTCACATTTGCATGATGCTTTTTGGGTTTGAGTAATATACGCTATTGGATTTCTTTCCAAAAAAATATTCTTTCCATCTTATGCAGATTTGAAACACCTATCAAAATAACAGATTCTGAATAACTGTCATATAAACTCCCTACTGCGTATCACAACTTTTGCGTACTCCTGGTAAACTCCAGACTGACCTCTTGGATACCTATTTTTTCACCTAGATGAGCATATGTTCATGTAAGTTGCAATACATGCTCTTATTTGGATTGTAAAACAAAGTATCTCTTGACTGAAAACCATGATGTGAGGCAAGGATTATCATCATACTAGGTTTCACTGCAACATGAACAGAGCATATCAGTTGGATCTGTGAACTGAAAAACAATTCTTAGCCACAGAAATACAGTTATAAACTCCATTCACAAGAGAGCTGCATTTTACAGCTCAGAAGAACACTCTAGAAAGCAAACACTATGAAAGATCCTTGAGGTGCTGTCAGAGACTGAACATGCAGTGTTCAGGTTATGCAAAGAAAGCAATCACTTAAAAACAAAACTGAAACTTGTATATTAAATAACCAATATGATCTCACTGATTATTCATTCTATAGCTAATAAGCTGCAATGTGAAATTGACCTTTTAAAAAATCATCTTACCTCATTTCTCTCATCAACATCCCTGCATTTCTCAAGAAGTGCTTTCAGAGCAGGAACATTTCCTTCTTCTACGTAGGTCAACAGACTCTGACTCATCAGACTTGCCATCTTCGCACACTATTTAAAGGGCTTCTAGATAACAAAGCTTACCTGCATTTCAGGAAAGGAAAAAAAACAGCAAAGCATAAGTAACAGCTATGACATTTGACATTAGAAAGCATGAATTGCATATGCTAATAAGTTATTGGCTGGGTACAAACACCTGCCATTCTCTTCAACAAAACACTTTGGAGATGTGCATTAAAAGGCACTAAATTTCCATGAAAAATCTTAACTCTCTCTAGTTCTTAGAAAATTACAGAAATTATTCTAACTGTTATGTGTTATCTAAATAAATATTTTGAATGGAATGCACATAAGTAAAAACAACATTATAGGAATACCTGTATATGCTACATACTTTATATATATAATCCTTATCCTTGATGTGTATAAGCAGAGCATAAAGACTAATCAGCATTACAAAATACAGTGATGCTATCTAAACTGCAGCCATATGGAACTCTGAGAAACACAATTTACTAAATCAGTTATCACCAACTTTATGCAGACATGCCTGCATGTGATAGCATGTTGTTAACTCAAAAGTCAAACATAACATGGCTTCTGGTAACTGATTATATTTTTAAGCTCTAATATGCAAGACGGCAAAGGTTTTTCTTTGTTAAGGCAGGCCAGTAAGAGCCATTTCAGACTTCATAAAAAGCTGTGCCCAGTTAGTTCACAGCACCAGTAGTACTACTGTGCCAAATTTACACACACACAGAGACAGAAGCTGAGTCAAAATTAAGTTTCACTGGATGCAGAAGAGGAAATGGGGATAAATACAAGACTCCACCATCCTTTCACACCCTTCTCCTCACCAGTGGCTGACATGATCATGCTCTCTGGCTTTTTCTTGTAACAGCAGAGGAAAACCTCCAGTTTACTGTTAGCTAAAGCCTACTGCTTGAGCTATTATCTCCTAGGGAGAAGCCAAAGACTAGTGGTCTCCCAGGAAAATATTCTTACTTGTATTCTCAAATCAAAGCAGATAACGAATTTTTCTGTGCTTTCAACTGAAGTGGAAAAAAAGAGATGAAAGGAAGCCAGCAAGAACTTCACTGTACTTAGCACAGAGAAGTTAGTTTATATTTGGAGATTTAAATCAAATAATCCAGTTCCACTTTAAATTGCTTACATAGTC
Source organism: Camarhynchus parvulus (assembly GCF_901933205.1). Taxonomy (NCBI): domain Eukaryota; kingdom Metazoa; phylum Chordata; class Aves; order Passeriformes; family Thraupidae; genus Camarhynchus; species Camarhynchus parvulus. The sequence goes on along the minus strand of NC_044573.1, from coordinate 78,590,383 downwards.
TGTAACACCATCCTTTCTCCTTTACCATCTAAGTATATATAGCCATACACACTGTTGTCAAGGTATGTTAGGTACTACCTGAGCTCACCCACAGCACTGCAGCCTTCAGATGACCCACTTACAGAAATGCCTTGTTCAAAATAAGGCCAGTCAATACCTCAGTTAAGATGACAGCAGCTCTCTGTACATGCAAATGAAATTCAGGTGCACATGAACGACTAGTGACAAAAGAAACTACAGACATTGTTTAAAACCCACACCTAAAAAAAACAAATCTAGATTGGACACTTAAAGCCCAGCAGCAGTTTTCCTAGGCACTGCCCAAGCAGCCAGTCTGTCCCACAAGAAAGCTATAAATAAACTAAGAACACAAAAGGTCTGCCACATTTACCGTACAGTAAAATTACCATCAAAGGGGGTGAGCAGCACAACAGTGGTGCTGTATTTTTGTCCCCATTTTTTCAGTACAAGGAAGAGCCAACTGAGAGGTTGCAAACTTAAAAACAGAAAACCCACTAATCCACACGAAATACAAAAGGTTTGAAAGGAAATGGCAATTTTACTGACTCAGTGTGGACACATTGGCTCCTACTGCCATTTCAGACACTAAAAATACCAGGAAAGTATGTGGTATCTTGCCTGGCATCCAACTGCCAGTCCAGGAGAGGCCACCTCCCTTACAGCCTACAGCAGCATCTTACAGCCCTATGCAGGTGTCTCAGATATTCTCAGGCACCTAAAATGACATCAGATATTCACATACATCTGTATTCCTCCCATTATTTTTTACATATGACAACAAAATCCATGAAATGTGATTTGCTGCTAGCTCCACTGCCACCACAGCATTTTTTGCTTTTCCTGTGCTATCTCCCAGCTTCTCTCCTGTAGCTGTACCTTCAATCCCCATACTGTTTTCCATACCAAATCCTAAATTTGAAAACCGTATTAAGAACATCCCCAAAACATGACCAAAAATGTCTCACCAAATGATTTATACTCTGCAGTTGCTATCTCCAAACTTCACCAATTAATTCTTAGCTAGTCTGAAAAAAAAAAAGTATTCAGCATTGCTTTTTCCTCAAAGCCTTGATGTTCCCTATGGACATATTTCCTAAAGGCAGAGGCAGCCCTGCTGCACTGTAGATAAGCATCCTGCTTCAGAAATCCCAGCTGGCAACAGTGCAGCTTCTGCCTCCATGCAGAGCTGAATCCTTAGAGATATCTTAAACCTCTGACTAACAGCAAAACACCTGATGCCAATGAACACATCCAGAGATGTGTTTATAAACTCCATGTTAATATTATTTTTATAAATCATAAAAGATCTTTACCAGTGAAACATGTCCAAGAATATCGGTATTTCTTGTCCCCTATGCTTCACTGTCACATAACATCCCCTCCTTAGAATTAGTAACAGTCTATTTTATAAAAACAAGATTCACAAGATCAAATGCTATAAGTATGCATTTTATATCCTCATGCTTTTATTTGCCCTTTTTCAGGCAAGCTTCTTAGAGCATCCTAAAGATTAACATCACTGGAGGGCATCAGGAAAGCACAGTTTAGGGACAACAACCACCACCAAACAAACAAAACTCTCCCCACCACTCCAGAAACAAAGATAAATTTAAAAATGGTGGTATTAAGGTTTTTGGAAACTTTGTTTTATTTCTTCCCCATCAAAACAAAGAGTATGCCTGAAATAAGCCTGACTGAGTCTGTTCATGATACACTCATGACAGCAACTCAACATCAGCTGAATACAGTCACAGTCCACCTTTTCATTAAACAAAATGTATGTTACTATGTTATGAAAATCAGGCATTGAACTCAAAGTTCATAGGTGTGCTGGTCACTAAAGTGTGATTTCTTCCAATGCTTCAGATTTCTTTTAAATCATCATAAAAACTGAAGTGAGACTCTAAGGAACAGTCTCTGGCTAGAGAAGTAATTCTACTCTGGTCCCTCTAATGAAAAAAGCTCCTGAAATATATATTCATACAGTTTTCAAACAACACTGGAATTAAAAAAAAAAACTCTAAGGCTTACCCGTGACCAAATTAAAGGACAAGAACTTAATCCCTGCCAAATTTCATACATAGAGTGCAAAACCAGTATCATTCAAGATCATCCTCTACATAAATGATCCTTAATTGCTCAATTAACACAATTACTTTCTTTGACACAGAAGCATTTTCACAACCTATAAGAAAAATTTCAGTTAAAACCAGGATTCAATTTAGAAACCAATCCCTTTTCCAATAAGGATTCATGCTGTTATTTTTCTCTCCCACCTAAGTGAGCCAATTTCCAGTGCAAAAACCTGCTCTTCATTCACAACCTAAACTTTCAAGCTTGGAAATCTCACAATGCCCTTGGGCAGCAAATCCTGATATTTTACAAAACTAACACCACACCAAGAACTATGAAATCATATAAAGTGCACAAATGCTCAGGTGAAGGCAATGTTTCCACAGGGATTAACCTGTTTTTGTAAGGATCTTGCATCCTGAGCTGAAGCAGACATACATTATCACTGTTTTGGAAAGACTGCAAAAATTTGTCAATTTAAAAAAAATAGTTGCTCTCAACAGCACCAGTACTGACAGCAGAGGTCCTGATAACTCAAATCTGCAGGTATTTTATGTATTCTCAGAACCTCTTATGAGTTCCCAACTATATAAGAAATATTACTCACTAAATTTTCCAACTATCATAATTTTTACATAGATATTCCGTATATTTTTATTTATTGTGCAAACAGTGCTCTTTTATGAATAAATACCAAAACTGGTCAATAACTCTAGCATTATTGAGAGTAGCTATTGAAAACAAAACAAAAAAAAAAGTCAAGATAGTAATGACATTAAATTCGTACTTTTCATCGTACAATGAAAAAACTGTTGCCTATTTTTTAATTCCTCCTTCCTTTTCCAGACAAAAGCCACCTTCCCAACATGCAACACTGTGGCAGATCTTTCAGCTAGCTATAAAAGGAAATAATTACTATGCTGCTGAAATCTAAGCACGTACAACTCAAATGTGTAAATGCACAGCATTTCACCCTTAAGAACTGGAAACGCCATCTTTTCAAATTAAAATTTTAAAAAGGTAAAACATAAGAATTGTACACATTAAATTTATTATAAAAAACTAACAGAAGCCAATTTCATATTCTCACACGTTTTCATGCTTTATGATGGCATAAAAAAATTAAAAACATGCTGAAACATCACCTTCACTTACAGCACATAGAATCTTAACACAAGCATTGCCCGGCCTTTACAACACCTTGCTGGAATCCCTTCCTAAACCAATACACTTCCTAAACATCAGGAGATCAAAAGTCAGGCATCACATGAAGTGGCAAATATTTAAAAATACTCTTTCTATTGGGACTGAGTCAACCAGGATTCTGTTTAAAGAAGAAATTTTCAGAACAGTTGAAATGAGTCTCTAAAAATATTAATTTCTGGTATCCAGAGTCAGAGAGAAATAACAAATCTAAGTTTCCATTCCATCTAATTAGTCTACACCCACACTTCTTCTCCAGTGTCTGAAATTCCAGTGTGACTAACGGCCTTATGCTGCATTTCTGCTTTTCCCTATTTATCTGGGAGTATTTATTCTACTTCTCTCAACCACATTTCTGTTATCCGAGTGAGAGGATTTTTTTAAAAATTACCTTATTTTTTGTTACTTTATCACAAAGAACAAAATTGTGTAACTCTAAAATATCAAAAGACACAAAAAGTGAACTACAGCTAGACACACAGACATTCTTCTTTTGAAACCTGAAACTAATATAACAAAAAAAAATTGCATAAAAGGAGGTCTCTATTGTAATCATCAAAACTGCACACAGTAAGAAGGAGGAGGAATTGGTAATACACAAGGCCTTCTCTTCTACCGTATGCACTCAAAGCCATGGCCATTTCCAAAAATTGTAGTGATGGATTTTTTGTTAGTTTTAATAAAACAAAAGAGGCTGGGGATTACATACAAATGACTGGAAAGATGTAAATCTATACTTAAAATGCAGGGCTGGTTGTCAGATGACAGCAACTATCAGACATGTCCATATTCCACTCTGGTTAAAAAAAATCAGTTAAAATAATGTGTGAAGTAGCTGACAACAGGATTTATACTTCATCAGAGAAATCCGTCCATCTTTGAGACAAAATTTAAATATGGTCAATGAACAGGAACATATTGTTAAGAACATCTGAATTCTAAAACAAAATTCAATTCCTAAACAAAACACAAGGCGCTCAGTCCTACAAATCACTATTTCAGGTTTTAAATAGATCAGATAAAAGAAAGCAAACAGAAAGTTACCAATATTAAGGTGTTTCTTAAAATTATACCAACCAACACAAATCAATTGTCAAAACCTGTACAAAATACACAAAAGCACAAGGAAGTCTGCAAGGTCATTTGACACATTCTCATATGGCCAACACGTTTCTCTGTATCATAAAATCAAGGGTATGTTAGTCACAGACACAAGTTATTTGACAAAAAAAATCTAACTTTTGGAATGTTTCCACTTAAAAAGAGTGAATGGTGTGATATAGAACTTTAAACGGATATGGCACCATTTCATAAGCTATGGTCACACAGAATTTCAAGCAGATATTAATTTTTCAATAACAAATTTATTTTAAGTAAATACTGTGGCAGAATAAAAAATAGATGGCTAGTAGACAAAAAGATGGGTTTTCTTACATGTTCTGATCTCAGAAAAAGATCTTCTGTTTTTCTGTCCATTTCTTTAGTATTTGATGGGGCAGGTAATTAATCAGGTAATGATTCAAACACTTTTCCAGCAAAAGACATATTACTGCATTATTCCACCATTAATCCTTTACCAAAAGTTACAGAGGGGAAATCACTTTTCCAACCAATTTCTAAGCATATATGCAAAGTGGCAAAGCCCCACTACCTTTAAGACATTTTGCTACTCTTCCAGTGATGTCCTGCGGCAGGACCTGAGGCAATGGGCAGAAACTGAAACACAGAATCAATTAAGCTGGAAAAGACCTCTGAGAAATCATTGAGTCTAACCTGCAGTTAAACACCACTATGTCACAGGCCAGGGCACTAAGTGGTCATTCCTTAAAAACCTCCAGGGTCAGTGACTCCAGCATCTCCCTGGGCAGTCCATTGCAATGTCTAACCACTCTTTCTGAGAAAAAATTCTTCCTAATATCCAAGCAAAACGCCCTTCCACACAGCTTGAGGCTACATTCTCTTGTCCTATCACTTGTTACCTGGGAGAAGAGGCTGATCCCCACTTGGCTACAAACTCCTTGCAGGTAGTTGTAGGGAGTGATAAGGTCACCCCCGAGCCTCCTTCTCTTCCAGGCTAAACACTCCCCGCACTCCCTCGGCCTCTCCTCACAGGACTTGTGCTCCAGACCCTTCATCAGCTTCACTGCCCTTCTCTGCATTCAAAGGAGTCTCTGTCTGAACATTTGTTACTGAGAGGGTGACCCAGCATTGGCACAAGTTGCCCAGAGAGGTGTTGACGAGTCTCGTTCCTTGCAGACACGCCAAAGCCCTCTGGGCACGGTCCGGGAGATCCACAGTTGCCGTCCCTATCCGAGTTGAAGGACTGGGGAGGTCCCAGTCCTCCCCTGGGAGGTCCCAGGTCCTATGACCTGGGGAGGTCCCTCCCATCCTCAGTCGTTCTGTTATTCTTTACCTTAGAAACTAGATGCCAAAAACATTCCGGACGAGTCGAACCCTTATGTACCTTTCCAAATCAACAAGAGAGAAATACCGTACAAGAGGATCCTCTACCCCCAGGACAGGGGTGACAGGGCCCCCCGGCCGTGCCGCGGCACCTGCGGAACGCTTCACCCACGGGGCGATGCCCCCGACACCCGCACACCGAGCCCGGACCGCCCCGCACACAGCACCGCCGGAGCCCCGCGATGCCCAGGGCAGAGCGGAGCGGGCGCGCCGCCGCCCCCGACCCGCAGCCCTGCACTGAGGGGACCGGGGCATGAGGGGACGGAGACGGGGCCCCGGAGCCACGGCAGCCATGAACCGCCCGAGCCCAGCGCTCCCCCGGGGCCCCGCCGGAGCGGCCCCGCCGCGCCCTTTGTTTGGCAGCGGGAGCGCCGCCTCCCCCACAGCCCGTGCCCTTCTCCTGCCCTTCCGCGGCCGGCCCATACCCCCTGCCCTCCCGCCGCTCCTCACCCCACGGCCGGGCACCCTCGGCCCCTGCGGCGGCTGCCCGGGCCCACCAGGAGCCTGACACGGAGAGAGGCGGCGGTCCCCAGCGCTGCTCAGCTGGGCCCGGCGGCGCCCGCCATCTTCCGCCACTGCACTCCGCCCGCCCAGGCCGTGACGCGCGGGGGCGGCTCCGCCCGGCTCCGGCCGCGCCCATCGCCCCGGGCGGTGGCAACGGCGGGCCCCGCTGGGCCGGCGCAGAGCGGGCCTGGCTGAGCCGGAGCGCGGCGCTGGTCAGCCCAGAGAGTGGCACCGCCATGGAGAGCCACCAGCAGTCACCCCCCGGGTGCTTTCTGACAGAAAATAAGGGGGGAAAGGGTAGTGAACAATTGGTGCCTGATATACGGACGGACTGGGAACCGAGAGGCTGGAAAGCAGCGCCACGGAAAGGGACCTCACCTTGAGCCCTGGGGACAGTTTTGGGCACCATAATATAAGACATTGAGTTGTTAGCGTCCAAAGGAGGGCAACGAAGGTTGTGAAGGGCCTTGAGCCGAGGAAATGCGAGGAGTGGCTGAGGTCACTGGTCGCGTTCAGTTTGGAGAAGAGAGTGGGGAGAGGCCTGATTGCAGTTACAACTTCCTCGTGTGGCAAAGAGGAGAGGCAGGCACTGATCTCTTTCTTCTCTGTGGCGATCAGTGACAGGACCTGAGGGAACGGCATGAAGCCAAGTCGGGAGGTTGAGGCTGAATGTTAGAAAAAGGTTCTTCACCCAGAGGGTGGTTGGCACTGGAACCGGCTCTCCAGGGAAGTTGTCAGCGCCCAGGCTGACAGAGTTCAAGAAGCGTTTGGGCAATGCTCTCAGGCCCATGGTGTGACTCTTGGGGTTGTACTGTGCATGGCCAGGAGTTGGACTTGATAATTCCGATGGGTTCCTGCCAACTCAGAATATTTTATGTTTCTGTGGTTTATACACAGAAACTGTGTCACTAACCTGCCAAGTGCAGCTCCTCCTTCATGGCTGGGTTGTAATTTTCATACAAGCTACATAACCCCAGCTGATTTCTGTGCATGCTCAGGGGAAGGGTCTTCACATGGACAAGGTCTTTTTGGCTTTCATGAGTGATTTTTAGTAAAATAATGAAGACAGACCAATTAAAGGATCCATGGACCTTGAATCTTTTGCCAAGGTGGCAACATATACATAGACATACATCAATATCTTTATTTACTTCATCCTTACAGCTTGTTAGCTCCAGGATGTCCTGGTTAAGGGATGCTAGCTGCTATCTGTTCTACTGATTACGTCTCCTTTCTTGATGAGCACACTTGAAAGTATATATAAAGACCAAATATCAAGTACATCCTGATTTAAGATAATTTTGACATAATGCACATTTTGCAATACCACCACATACCTCGAGACCCACCAGCTTCTCTCAGACTCCCCCACAGTGCAGATCTCCAAGCAGTTTCATGGGTATTTTGAAAATTTCCATCTTCAGCACAGTCCAAATCCACAATAATGGATGCCTGTAATTCATCTGGACAACTGGATGAGAGATGACCTCTGATGACTACAGCAATAACATCTCCACAGGAGATGACAGAACCTTGCCTAAACCAAGGATGGCAACAAACCAGGCAGGGAAAGGAGCCTAGTTTCCACAGTACTGCTGATTTCTAAGGTTACTGAGTTTCAAGGGTCAAAGCATTGATATAATTCTTTACAAGACTGAGATCTTCAACCTCAGTAAAGAGCCATGACTGTTTCCTTCTTAAAGAAACATATGGCAGGTCTTCCTCTATATCCCGAATACTAATAAACCAGAAATCATGCAGCAAGGGCTTTGCTCATTTTTTTAAGCATGAATTCTCCAATGACCTTAAAGTCTTCACACCCTGATAAAATACACAGCTTCCTTACCTGCTCTGAAGTTGTTAACACAAAGGCACAAGCAGTGAAATTCAAAAGCTAAATCCACTTAATCTTGCACCAAAACATTGGTTCAGCTGAAAAATGGAAAAATGAAGAACATTAAACACATTCTACTTCTTTACACTTATTTGCAGAAATGAAATGTGAGCAAATGGAGGACGAGTCCCTGCAGTTAGTGTGGGGCTGAAAAGGGCTCTCTGTGCCACCTGAACATATGCATAAGGGCCAGTACTCAAAGGAAGAGTGGTACTGATGCTTCAGGCACCCATATAATCTTGTGTACCTAAGAGAAATCACAGTCTGACAAGACTGCCTGTGTTAGCCTCTTAAGGTTTATAGATTTTGAAACACTTTCAAGGTATTACTCTTTTTTCACACTTTGTACAAAAATGTGTATTAGTATCTCACTTCATAATCTCCCATCACCCAAATCCTTATTCCCATATCATAGTGTTCCCACCCATCAGGTGTTAGCTGTGTTCTCACCATTAATTTGTAGTTACAAATTTCAGACAGAAGCAGTAGCTCCTTCCCTCCTGCATAAAATGGAACTGTATAAACACTCTGAATATGGAGGCAGAAAAGGCAGTTTTCTGTATGGTCCTTCACTATCATCCATTTTGCTACAGATGGATCCAGCTCCTGACATCCTTGTGCTCTCCTAAATTATGCTTAGATCAGGAGCAACACTTTCCCACCAGTGACTAATTCACATAGGCAGTGAAACATGGTGCAGTTGTTATTTATTCAGTTTGGAAAGATCATGTGCAGCCCCCATGGAGAAATAACTCCTTTGCTACTATATATGACCACCTTAGGAAGAGCTATAAGATGTACTGCCAAACTCTGGACAGATCTCTAACTCTTACCTAGTAATTAGATTGAAGACATCTGCCCCTAGAACTACTTCTGTATTCTGTACTGAAACATCCTGCATGCTATCAGGAAGTTACTGAGATGGAACTAAGTCACAGGAAAATAGCTGCTGGCTCCAGGATGCTCTCAATTATGACTCCTGTGCAGCAACAATTTACAACACTTAGTAGCAGAAAGCTGTGTTTTATTTTAATCTCTTTATTTTTTCACTAAATGCGGCATAGTTCATGAGGACACTTCATACTCGTGACTGACTCTGTTGTGAATGTGTATTTGAGAAGGCAATTTCCATTGCAGTCTAACTTGTGGTTAAAATGACAACACCAGACCTTCTAAAATTACACCTGTAGTCCTTTGTGTTGGAATGGCAAGTATTTTCATCTCCTGTGACACCACTTGCTAAAAGAGAATTCTAAACACAGACAGAAAATGCTTCAGTGTGTGACAGGAAGTGATGGAAGCCCCTCTTTAGTAGTGACACCTAATATCTGTTATTTTCTCCAACAATCTAAGCTCACATGGTAAAAACCTGCAGGTCCAGGAGGTTCAGCCAGCTCTGTCACCAGCCAATAGAAACTGCCTTATCAGAGTCCTGGTAGCTGAGTTTCAAAAAGAAAAAAAATGTGCATGTATGGTACACATCAGCCCTGCTTCTTTGGAGCCAGCAATTAAAGCAACAGCTTCTCCAAAGCACCGAATTTGATGTCTCAGTTATGAGGTTTCTATTTCTCAAGCTAAAAACACCCCAGTTGGCACATCCAGAAGCAGTGCTCATTGGGTAGCAATATGCTCTGAGATGGAGGGTTTAAATTGCTTCAGCACCTTTCCCAAGTACCAAGAGGCTAGACTCAAAATTCTGTTTACTAGCTCTACTGAAAAATAATTATATACATATACTTGTATATAAGCTCTAGAAAACAAACTAAATAAATGCAATTTTGAACTAAAATATTCCAAATAACAGTGTAAATGCATGCAATGTATATTTAGCAATCTAAAAGGAGAAACTGCATTAAAATAATTTTCTTCTTCACCACTCATTAAAGACAGACAGCAAAGAATTTAGAAAAACAAGTTTGCTTTTTTTAAACTACAGTTTAATCAGATTTAAAGACACAAATTAGAAAAGAACATTTATAGGTAAGTTAAAAACACCTTTAAAACATAACAGCATGCTGCTTCTGCAGCACTGCTGAGACAAATTAGAAATAAGTAATTATTAAAATATCACAATCACAGTGTAACTAACAGTGGTATTTTAATTTTACCATACACCAACACTTAGTTTATGGATCTGTTGAAAAATAACACTTTTTAAAAAATATATATTTTGGAATAATAAAAATGAAATTCACCGACAATGTATAATAATCTGAACCAGGAAAGGCAAATTTACGAATACTGTAGCTATCCACTTTTAGGGGTGTTCTCTCACCTTAACATACGGGTGGTTGGAGGCATAACTACTTCTGCATTGAGGTAAAACTATTCCTTTGAATGTGTAACCAAGGCAGGAAAGAACAAAGTTCCATATTTTAAATTCTTAAATTGAATAACTTATTACAACATCTTTGAATAATGCTATATTACCCATCTTACACTATTTTTCATCCAACACATTTTCAATGTTCTCTTCTAACTGATCTAGAACACATCTGAGGTCTGGGATTTAAGAGTAACTACCTAATTACTATTGTAGCATTTTGACACCTTTGTCACAGTAAGACACATCAGCAGATTCTCCACAGAAATAGTCAACACCACTGGACAAAAAAGGTACAAAGAAAAGATGTAAAGAGAACTGAAAAACATAGAGAAAGGCAAAAGATGCATAGGCAAATACTCCTTAACTTATTGTAGTAATTGTTGCACCTTTAATAAGCAGTGTTGCATTTTCTGATTACCAATCTCTAGGCACCCCATTTTCTCTATTTTTTTGTTTCAGATTACACTGTCCCAGTTTTCAAGTCTAATCTGGCTAGAGCATGGACCCCAGCTATCTATTCATATGACATATTATAGTGAAACCTAAATGAAAATCCAGCCTGGGGTACCTCCCCCTTAGAGAACAAAAGGAAGGAAGAAGATTGTGCAGAGGTCTCTTTTGCCAAGAGGTTTGTTTGGAATAAGGTGCTGGACTGAGTCACTAGCAAGACAAAAACCTTCCTTCAGAAGTAGCCCTACCTCAGATCTCAGTCTGAAGTCACACAGTTTTTCAATTCAAAATTTATGCAATGTTTATATGGATATGCTCATGGGTTCAGAAAATCTAAAACCAGGTCTAAGTCACTGGACACACAGCTAATGCACAACTGATGATAAAGTGGCAACATTTGCTTTTGCACATTTGTATACCTAAACTGAGCAAAATTGTGGTTTAAATATTTAATGTGATGAAAATGGACACATTTGATGGTTAGATTTTGTAAGAAACCTACAAAAAGCCCATTGTGAAATAAGTTTTTAAGAAATCTTTTTTTCATTTAGCTTTGACCGTAATAAACAAGTGTTGCAGTATTTGTAATTGTAACTTTGCAGGGTGACTTTGTGGATGCCTGGATTTCATGGTGTTTGCAAAATGTCTAGATTAAGACAGCAAACTTGTCAAAAATCCAGCCAGATGTAGTACAGAGCAGCTGCAGCCTGGGTCACAAGCAAGCAGAACCTCTGCCAAGCTCTGCACACAGGGTTAGCTCCCTGTGGGAATTGTGGAAACCCTTCCAGCCACAGATGGGACATGTTCTGACCAGAGACTTCTCCACTTGTCCATCCTTTCCCACCAAGACTCTGAGGATGAAGATCAATAGCGCAAAATAGCTGAGATGCAGACAGATCTGGTAATCTTATGAGAGTAGGCTCAGTTCACTAGAGTGCCTGCTTAATTATTCAGAGTAGCATTTAAATACTTACTGAAGTGCTTATTGTCAACTGATTTTTAAACAGGAAAATTAAAAAATACACCAAGTGCAGTTCAGAGTATTACTGGACCTAGATAAATACATAAAGGTCAATCATGTAGTGAAATGTTGTCATGAATGAGCACAGAATTATTTTTTTCATACATAGTCTGCTTCATATTAAAATCCCTAAATTTATTTCCATCTGTTTTTCTAATACTGATCACTTTTCTACATAGATGGTAGTATTTCAAAATTTTCAATGAAAATTAAATTCTCAAACCTGAATTCAGAATTCAATGAGAATTACAAAGTGAAAGAATTAAAGATAAGGGAAATGAAAGTCTAAATTATATAACTTGTGCTTTTAAATTTCTTTATCTTTCAAGGCCAACTTATAAAGTTGATCATGTGAAAGTTTACATATAAGCAAGTTACACATTTTTATGCAAACGTAAAGACATATTTGATCATGTATTTAAACAAATTGTCAACAACTTGTTTGCAAAGCTTGTGAGAGAAAAAAATCTAGATTTTGTTGAAATTATTTTTGATATGAATTAGGAGGTGATGATCTCAACCATCTCCTCTGCATCAGAAGACATTTTACCGTTATCCAAATCAATACAATCAAAAGAGGCAAAACTACCTAGTGTGCACCCTGTTATACAAACCTAGCATTTGTATTAATAATACTTATTCCCCTGGGGGAAACAGAACAAGTTCTTAAAGTGTAAAATTCCTCTAATAAATAATTTACTATATTGGTAAAACTTACACGGTATGTCAGTGTAGAGCAGGGAATATACCAAGGTCTCTTCATGGTCTTCTCACTAAAGTGTAATATGTAATCAAGAGCATATTGAAATGCATACCAATATTTTTACATGTAATACATCTTCAAATGTCACAAATTACTGAAATCTTGTCTACATGTCAACTTAAGGAATGGCCAGGGAAGAATAAGTTTCCTGAATAAGAAGGGCGTATCTGTAACTGCAAAGCTAACAAAGCCTTTTTAATTACAACAGTAGTGGGCACCACTGAAAGTATTATTTAAATATGTAATATATATCTCTCATTAATACAGAATCATAAAAGTTAAAAAATGTTAAGCAAACAAATAGTTACAATTGGGGTGACTGCATTTACTAACTAATATTAACTCATTAAGTGCCTGAATTAACTGTTCACAATAGGCAAATATCTGCAAAGCACCATAAAATTAGGAATGATATGTTGCATTTACTTTTCATAGTGTGCTGATCTGGAATACAGGAAACACTTTTACTTTTTGGATATACATTATTTAATAAGTGAAAGAATACATTTAAAACCATGTTTCCTTCATGTCCAAAACATTTATAGGAAATATACTTTCTACAATTTTGTTAGGAAGAGCAATAAAAATCACTTCCATCCTTTCAAATTCAGTATTATCAAATGATGTGTGTAAAACCTAAAAATTATCTAAGCATTGGGGCTGGCTGCTCTTGACTTTCTGACTGACTGGATAAAAAGGATCCAGTGTGATAGCAAGGCAGAAAATGAGTAAAGCAGAGGGAAAGAAACATCAAAACCCCAGTCTGACTAAAATCAGGGTGCTGCCATTAAAATAAAACAGTTCTTTCCATAGTCCCCAAGAGAATTCATTCTTGTGAAGAGCAGATTTTTATTCAAAGTACTTTTATATTTAACAATGGCATTTAAAGGGTAAATCCTAGGACACTATACTTAAATTCTGTGCAGAATTACTTGTCATATTTTTCTTGTGTTGCAATTACTGAGTTCAAATCATGAAGAAAAAGAAGTTGTCAATTCTGAAACCTGTATTTTGCCACCTGTGCTCAATGAAAGCATGAATGTATTTTCTTAGTTGTTTCAACCTCCCAACATACAACATACAAAAGTTCTGAACAAAACTGTACCTCTGAATTCACTCATGTTAAAGTACCAGTCTGCACTACCCTAAACCTTATTTTCTGGGAGCCTTTACAACTGTTTCTATATTTCATTAAGAAGAGTTAGTAAGCCTCCACAGCACACACAGGCACACATGCCAAAACAGTAAATCAAGAGTACGAGAACATAAATAGGAAAACAGCACATTGTACTGGCATCCAAAAGCGTTTTTTTAAATAGATTTGGTGACTGCACCAATAAGATGAATTTCAATTCAAGAGTAACAAATGCTGAAAGAATCAACCCTATTTCTACTTACCCACCCAGAAATGTGCAAATCTAATTTGTTCCTTTATGTAAATGTCCCTTCAAGTACAGAACACAAAAAAAGTCTTTCCTGATTCTGTATCTAACAAGGATGATCAAACAAACTACTATACCCTTACTCATTAACAAAAAGAAAACCATAATGTGGTGTCAAAGAAGTTTATGACAACCAAAACCCCATGTAAGGGGAAGTCTACCTGGCAATCAAAGTAAGGATTTAGAAGTGAGATTATTTTATCTTAAAGATAATACAGCTGTCACTGAAACAATGAACATCCCTCCTCATCTAAACAGACTCATCCACTTTCATTTCATATTCAGTTCCCCCTTTCTGAGTAGATTAATTAGTGCTAACCTACATATATGGGAAGCTATGTTCTCTTCTTCCTGGAGTTTTAGGCAAGGAGCCAAGGGCCAGAGAGTTACGACAGCAAGGAAATAACTCTGACCCAACTTAGGGCCTGGTTCTTCAGGGAGTACTGTGATGATTTTTGCATGGCAATATCCTCAAAGCCGAGGACCATCATTGCACTTCTGGCAGTAAGAATACTCATCCAACTGGAGCTAGATATTTGATTAAAACTTTCGGTTTCAAAATATTATGACAAAATTTTCTTAATCATTTGTTAGTTATTAATCAATCAGCTGCATTATTTTTCTCTGGTATTATTTTCTAACTGGTTTAAATTAAGAATAAACCCCACATGGATATACATCTTGTATTTACTTAAAAAAATTATATGAAAATACAGAATATATGCAATTAAAATGTAGCCCTTTAACAGTAGTACTCTAGCACTAACCATCATCACAATAAATGATTGGACATAGATATAACCACTACATTGTTTCCTTGATTTGTGGAATTACACTTCCATAATTCAGACAGTCAGATATTCTGAAGGACTTCTTTCTTTCGTTATGTTACCCAGAAATATGACATGAAATTTGCATCTAAAATTCTAATTCAAAGAAAAAGCTTTTCCTCAAATTCACACACTTCTTTGGATAAAGGTTCATCAATTCTCAAGCATACAGAAATTGGTTGTGGTAGTCATTTCATGTTTGACTACCTATGTGCTGGAGCTTCAAGGTAACTTTGCTATTTTATACTGAAGGCATCATCAACTAACTGATGCCTGAAAATTCAAAATAACTTTAAGTATTAAAAATTACTTTTTGTAAAACAGTTCTATTCTAGAACAAGTATTTATGGTATTTAAGGGCAAAACTGCACTTTCATTGAAATCCCAGTGGTTGCACATTGTCTTCTGTGCCATGTGGCTGCCTTTCCCCCTCTGGCTGCAATGCCCACTTGGCAGTGTATTATTGGGTTTAGGTACTTTAAAGTAAAAGAAACCTACATTAGAGCTATCAGCTACCAGCTTACCCTGGAAAAGGTAAATCTTCAGGTGTTTTTAATCCTTCAGAAGGGCCATTTTAATCCATTCCAAGTAATTATACTCTTTATTAAAGAAACCTAACTATAATTTGGCATCAATGTTTACAGTTCTGTAATGTACTCTAATAGTTTGAGATAAGAAAACCCTCCAAATACTGAGATGCTTATTGCAATTCCCTTTGAAAGACTCCAAAGTCTTCTAGCGACTTTGCATTTCCTCTCATTATCTTCTTTATAGCACATAGTGTTATATATTTGAAATACTTTCCACATAAAATCAAACTTGAAATACCCAGTTAGAAACAATATTTCAGTAAATAGAGGGTTTAAGGCAAGTCATTCAGTTGGAAAAATTAATTTCCATTTGTTAATCCTAGACTGACGCAATTTTATTCCACCCCATCAGTGCCTTGGGATACACAACGTACATTCAGCAGAGGGCACACATATGACCCTATGGACATACGTTGCAAGTCCTGAGTGCCCATTGAAGTAATGGTAATATCTTCATATAAGGCGTGACCCACAGGGACATGGCATGGGAGGGGTTAATTTGTTTTGTTTCCAGTCTTGCTATTGTATGTGATTTTCCTAGGTAATGCATTCTTTTCTTACTAAATATCTTTGCAAACAAATACAAACCCCTTTAAAAGGTGCTAAAAATGGGTTTCTGAAAACATACAAAATATATTCATCATAGTATTTCCTCAATCACTGTTTTAATGCTTGATATCTGCAGGTTATTTCTTGTTTCTGACTGAAACTATTATTTGTTGTGGAATAATTGTTCTTTTGCAAAAGACTTTCTTCTTCTAGTTTTCTGGACCACACAGGCTGGACACTTTCATGCTTTTTACTTCCTTTTTGAGTTCTTTTCAATGGAAATACCAACAACACTAGGATGCTGGCAATATGAAGACAGAAATAGCAGGAGCTAAAAAACAAACAGAAATAATAAATCAGTGAAACTTGGACCACTCTAACAGATATACTTTGCACATAAGATATGAAAACATTAATATTTTATTTAAGAAAAGTAAAATAAGGGGAAAATCAGAAATTAAGTCTTCCCTCACATTACTTAGGACTGTATAAAGTGAACAGAAGTCTGCTTTCAACTTTTTTCACAAGTTATTTCTGGGAAGTCAATATTTAGTCTTGCTATAAAATGTTTCAAGGGCAAATAGTAATTTCAAAGGTATCCTCTGGTTTTGTTTTTGGCTGAGTTTTTCCCCTGCCCCCTGAAAAATAAGTCTGTTATGACAGAAAAGTGTGAGCAACACAAGACACACTGTTCAAGCACTAGAAATTTGCTCAGCTACAAATCAATCTCAGAATTGTATCACTAAAATAGCTTCAGAAATCTTCTGCCACTGAAAATACTTCTATTCCAAGTGAAAGACAAGGAAACAGATAGAATGTGCTTACCTGTAAAAGGTGAGAGAGGGTTTTACAGAGAGCAGTACAAATGGCACAACTGTGTAACTTATTGCTGCTTGAGTTGCCATCCATGTTACAATATCATAACATAGTTTAACAGCAGGAGATTGAACAAAATAGTGTCTGATATTGTTTCTTATCTGAAAAAGCAGGTAATACTGAGTTAGCTGAGGAATAAACCATGAGAGCTCAGTTTGCTGCATTGACAAAAAAGTTATAGGATGAAGTTACATGTTACAGTTTGGTCAAATATCTTTGAACTATTCAAAATGCCCATTAACTTCAAGAATTGGTTAAAATTCCCTGCAATTCATTCGGCATGGGAATTAAGCATTTATCAATTTAAACAGAATTTAAATAAATTAATCCTACCCTAAATCCAATGCAAATTTGCACTGATTGTCTGAATGGGGCAGAAATTGTATTCTATCAAGCCATACTGTAAATATAGAGGGTTGGAGTAAGTGAAGGCCAGAACCTTTCTGACAAAAGCCTCTATATAGTAAGCCATTTTTATACACTTGTTAATAAAAATATATTTTAAAGCAAGTAGGGTATATATCAGAATATACAAAATATCAGTTCTAATAACATATTTCAGGGGTCTTAACTTTTGTCAAGTGGGATTATTATAAAATTACTCAAATTTCTATGCTGAATTTTCTTTTATTCTAAAATTCTGCTCAAAAGATTGAATACCAGAAGTATTTAAAAAACTCAAAACCAAATCCCACACAGGGTTGGATCCAGTTTTATTTAAGCCTATAATTATAAAGACATAAATAAATCTTTGCCTCTCCTTCCTTTGACTGAACTGTTATCCTTGCTCACACTCTGTCTTAGGTGCTGACAAACCAAGATGGGCTCAGTTCAGCCTTTGACCCCACTTCATATCACAGTTGCCACCTCCCAGTCACCTGCACTGAAGCAGTGCTCTCTGAAAAGCTGCACACCAGAGTACACTGTTCAGCCTCCTTAACCCTCAGTTTCTTTAGAACTCCTCATTCCAAAGAACATATCCAAAGCTAGCTCCTGCTGATTTAATTCTTTACATTAAAAACTCTTTTTGACCCTTCTAGTTCTTCTAATTGCCCTGTAGATACCACATTCCCACTCAGTCTTTTCTTAGTTAAGCTAAGTTAAACAAGTAATTCTAGCTACCTACCCTTCATTCTGCCATCTCCCTCTAGTTATTCCTATGGTCACATGCAAGGACTTGTTCCTGAGTTCTGTAGAACCCAGATGAAGCTTCACAAAATTTCTTGTAATCTTGTATTTTTAGGACTTGGAGAACAACTTTTAACACAAATCTATGGCTGCCACTAGTAAACACCCGGTTATGAAATCTGTAATGATTAAAGGTAGTAAAGTAAGTTGGATACATGCTTAGGCATAACAGAACAAAGTGTGGATCAGTGTTGCCAAACTTTGCATTTAAAGGCTAGTAGAGTTAAATAACAAATATGCTCTAACATATCTTAGTCAATATTAAGTACCTGTTGATACAGAAACTGAAAATACTTTTTTACTAGCCTATTGATTGATACATAGGAAACATGAATATGATATAGTCTACTAGAGAAGCCCTGGATGAAGGGCAGTGAGCACTTCACTTACTGGGCTCATCTCACTAAGTAAACAACTTTTATCTGTGAACTGTCCCAGAACCTTGGCTTTTGCTCCAGCCCCTGGCTGACAAATGTCAAAAGTTCCCTGTGATAGATCTGGAAGAAGAAGAAGAAAGCTGTATCTATTGTAAAGAAAGGAGTCGGTTCTGTCAAACAAGGACTATACCCATATCTTGTGAAGAAAGAGAAGCATTTGTTTTATTGATGTAGTAGCAATCTTCATCTGAAGTACCCCCTTCCCCTAGCTATTATAGCAACCACAGAGCAGTCTGCTTCATTTCTCACTCCGCTGGTTCTTTCAACAAAAAAGTGCTGTTGTGCTGCTCTGATCTGATGTGTAATTTGCTCCTCTTTTCCACTGAGTGACTGATAAACCTATCTCTGTTCTTACACAGCTTTCTCAGGCAGAACAGTGAGAGATTTCTTGGCAGATTTGCTGTCTCCATATGGTTCCGAATAGCAACTGCAAAAGCTTGTTAATATGACTGCACTATTGGCTGGCCAGCTTGAAATAGTAACTGCACTACAGATTTTTATGTGCTGCTTGAGGGGGAACATTCTTTAGTTATCATCCTTACAATAGTACTGGAGAAAAATTAGGGATGAGGCAGACTCTAGAAATATATAGCAATGACACCCAAATTTTAAGCTACTCATTGTCACTGATTTTTTCAAAATTATTTTAGATAACATCAACCTGTTCAGCATGCAATAGTAACACACTAACAGTTAATACAGAGGAAGAGCTTCCACAAAAGATACAAAGGTGCTACAAAGATGTTATAGGCTGTGTATAGTCTTGTTTGTTTCCACCAATCAAGCCCTCCTTTTCATTAATCATCCCCATTGTTCTCATAACTAAAAAAAGTAAACACCGCTATCAGACAGATTGTGTATCAACAGTAAAGGGCATCTTTGGAGCAATGAACATGATAATTTGCTTTTACTTATATAAGATACTTGGTTTGTACTTACAGCTCGTGCTGCTAGTGTCATTAGTACTCCTGTTAAAAATGTTAAATAATATCCTGGATAAACCCCATGCCAGATGGCAGAAAGAATGAAGGTTTGGATCGTTGGGCTGAAGGTGGCTCGCTCATAGCACACTCTAGCAAGTCAGAAATAATTCAAGATAAGTAACATGAAACAAATCACCCAGTCTTCCCAGCTATCATTTATACTTTTACCAGTTTCATCTCCAACAAAGAAGTTCCAATGCAATTGCAGTTTTCTATTATTTAATAATGTTGTCACTATATTATGGCTTACAAAAAACACTTAAAGCTATTCACAGCTCCTGATTCCAGCCCTCAGTGCTAAACTTGTGCTCAGTGCCATCACACATAGCACACTCTAGCAAGTCAGAAATAATTCAAGATAAGTAACATGAAACAAATCACCCAGTCTTCCCAGCTATCATTTATACTTTTACCAGTTTCATCTCCAACAAAGAAGTTCCAATGCAATTGCAGTTTTCTATTATTTAATAATGTTGTCACTATATTATGGCTTACAAAAAACACTTAAAGCTATTCACAGCTCCTGATTCCAGCCCTCAGTGCTAAACTTGTGCTCAGTGCCATCACACATTGTCCTTATTTCTAATGAAGTGATACACAAGCATCCAAAGATGAGCTTTGGCATTAATAAGGGATCTTGAGCCATCAAAGAATGCATTTGAAAAGCTGCACTGGAAGGCACAAACCACCGCCAGATTCTTGGGATGAGTCAGGTATGTTTTCCATAAAATAAGAGCAGCTTATAGGAACAGGGGAAAACTAGTAACTACCTTCAATTTTGAATAATAAAGAAACTACACTTGAAAACATATCTGTGTGACACAATTAGGTGAGCATGACCATGAAATTGTAATAAATACTCTAGTGCTGAGAGAGTATTAAATAAGGAGAATGCTGAACTCTGCGTTATTTTAAAACTGAGACTCTGAATTACTAGGCAAGGTCCTAGAATAAGGAATTCTAGAAGGAAGAAGGGAAAAAGGAATCCAAGAAAGGTGGTTTCTAGAAGACAACATTATATGACACAATAACAAACCATCATGATGTGGAAGAATGATAGGAAACATGGTAAAGTCCTGATATGGCTTCATCAAGAGTTCTTTAATGCCTTTAATGATCTGAAAACCAAAAAGCAATAGGAAACATGGAAACAGATACAAACTAACAAAGCAAAAATAAACACCACAAGCAGGCATGAGCACAATCTATAGCTAACATACAAAAATGAGTTTTAACTAAAAAAGCTATAGACACGAATATGTTAAAAGGTTTTATAACCACATAGCAAGTAAGAGAGAAAGAGAATGCACATCTGTTGTTCAAAGATAACAAGCTAATGATACCGAGAGCCGCAACATCCACAACCAATCTACTGCAACTTCCACATAAAGATTACTGAAACCTACTGATGTAGTCTATGTTGAAGAACAGAAGGTAAAAAGACAGGATCTGAATAGGGGAAGATTAAAAGTGTAATTTTCTAATTTAGTTTATTTCAGTCAAATAGATGTGGTAAGTTTTATCTCATGATAAAACTGTGCTCAGGGGATATGAGCACAACTCCCTCCTCTTGCTAAAGGGCTTCATTCACAGTGGCAATTAAGATGAGAACATGGGGCTGGCCTAATACTTACAACTGTCTGAGGACATTTGCCCAAAACAGATCACCTAAAAGAGGAAAGCAACACTGGCCAGGCTGAATAGTAAATAGAGACATTTTTGACAAAGAATCTATCAGCCTCAGGAGCAGCAAAGCATTAGGAAAATGTACGCTGAGTCAGGGTGACATCTTGGAGCAAAATACTTTTCATCAAAACCTCATTTGACACTGCCAGAAGTCACCCCACCAACACAATGACCTCTGTCTTGGTCATGACAGAGCATCCCTGGTAGACACAGAGTAGCTGCATCCAGACAGGGGCCTGTCAGGGCAGTGCACCATGCCAGGGAGCAGTGCCTCATCCCTGTCAGCTGCAAACACATGGATTTGTGCCAGGCTTTTCTAGGGGGCATGTGAAATCAGCAGATTCACACCAAGCTGGAGCACCCACATCTCCCACAGGCAGTGCATGCAAGCAGGGTTTTGTATCCCACACATCCTTAGGAGAGGAGGTGCAGTTTGCATGTAATTGTGTATGTACAGGTGTGCTTTTAAATCTGCTTGAGATTAGTTGCAGAAGAGTGTTTTAAAATGTTTATTACCCCAAAGCACTAAACACATGTGAAATGTTATGTGTTCTAATGCTGCCATTAATTCTAAATGTATATGACTGGTGGCTAATTACATCTCATTAATAAAGTGATACATGTCTTCAATCTTTATTTGGTTTAAAGCACTGAAATTATCCCTGGAAAGCATTCAGGAGTGAACAAAACTCACTAAATTAACTAATCAAATTTCAGCTGTATCAATGCAAGTGGGGTAAAACAGTACAAAAAAATTCCTCAGATTTCAATTACAAAGAGTAAAAAGTAAACTTAAATGCTTCCATGGATTTGGCAATAATAAATCTTGTTCAAATACTTCATCTGATGATCCTAGAAACAAATGAAGGAAATATGATCATCACAACAGGTTGAGAAAATCTATTCAAATATAGGTGGTTCAGGTTATCCATAATGCTCTGGAAGTGAGAAGATGCATCAACTGTTCAGCAAGGTACTGTCTTCAGCCTGGTTCTATGATTTCTTTACTAACTTAGGTGGTAGACTGAGAAGTATTTCTTCCACCTTGTCTTCCCTTCCTTTTTTGAGGTGGAAGACGGGATGGACGAGATTGGCATTGTTTTCTTAGTAGAGAGCACTAGAATCCAAAATGTTCTTGGCAGACTTGAAGGATGTTCTGAAATCAACAAGATGAAGTCCAAAGCATAGAACATCTAATAAGAAAAGTGGAAGACACAAACCAGTACCATTCCTGTAACATTACTCAAAAAGTGTAGCTGAGTATGAATATGGATCAGCAGTATGAAACACTGAGTATCAGCTAAGCATGAATCAACAGTAGATTGCTGCTGAAAAACACCCTTTCTAACACATTACAGTATTACCCAAAGAAAATAATTATAAATAATCCACTCAAATGAATCAACTCTGCCTCTAAAAAGCCAGGGAAAAAATCTTGAAGGTCTTAGCAGAAGTACTACATCTACTCTAAGACGACAGGAGGTTTGGAAAGATGTCAGAATTGAGCAACAAGAACCACAGAGGTTTTTGCAATCATGACCAAAGATAAATGGGATGAGATGGTTTCTTCAGAAAAGAGAAAGAACGGGCTGAGGGGAACATAACAGCTTTCCCAGCCAGGAAACATTACAGTGATAGATATTGTTATATATGTAACTATGCTATATATGATACTATGTAAATATCTATTTTAACTTGCATGCTTGTAACAATAATGCCTTTAAATTGCTGTATACTATGATCTACATTAAATATTTACTAAACCACTTTGTGATCTGTAGCTCCATTAACTGTGTTTTTTACAAGTCTGTTTTTACACACAATCAAGCTTTAACTGATGGTTCCTTTTCTACAATTATCAGAAAAGAACAGAACAAATGCTAATGCCTGGTATTTCATGTGAGATAAATGGCTGAAGTTTTAGGTACTTCTATAAATGTCAAAAAAAGAGAGTTATTAAAAAGTGGATGTTTAAAGTAATCCATGAGTTTGTCCTCTTTGCAAATTGTTGGAGCATTGCAATGAACCAAATGATTAGTAACAAAGTATACATTCTCTACTACTATTTGCGGACCTATTTTACTTGCAACAAAACTTCCATAGAACGTCCACCTTTCCACACCCTTTCACTCTGACAGAATCAATTTAGGCCATCCCCAAGGATTCTTTTATTATTGTTTTTAAAAATACTTATTAAAAGAGATGTTTCTTCACATCTTCTTTTATAAAAATTTTTCTTCACATCTTCTTTTATAATCACCCTGAGCAATTGACTTGCATTTTTTTCTTTCAATTTATAACAGAAATATTATGTTTCTTTACTGATAATTTTTTGTTTAGAATCATTCCATTTAGGAGATTTGAAAGTTTGTTGAAATATAACCTCTTCCTATTATGTTTTAATACCGTTAAAGTTCTGTTCTCTAATTAAATCAAAAAAGCTAAATTACATATTTGGTTTTTGAAATGCTACATTTCAACACCTGCAAACATGTAATTTTTTGTTGACTGTCCTAGCAATAGATTCCATTGACTATTGAGCCAACCAAAATAATCACATAAAATTCAATTTCTTTTTTAAACTGGATGAGCAAAATATTTAGGGATGAAATTATGGAAGAAAGAGAACATATTATGAAGAAATTTGGTGGAAGAGACATCCAGTTGCCAGCTATCCTAGAATAAGAGGTAAAGTCCTCTAAGTGATCCCAAGATAGGGGTCTCAGTTAAACTGGCATTTGTGGATAGGAGATCAACTCAACAGTCTGACTGGAAGAAGGGAAACAACACCCATGAGCTACTCATCAACACTTCTACTTTCTCCTTACCACAAAGAAGCAGAATGATGGAATTCACAGGGCACTGTACCTGTTCCCCAGGCAAGGAAAAAGAGTGCAGCTGAGAGAGAGTCATTTGGAATTTTTGCTGACAGAACATTGTAGGATTTGATGTCTGTCATACACTAATAATGGAAGGAGCACAGAAAGTCCTCTCACAGAACATACAAAGTTCCTGTATCACTCTGTGGCTAAAAATAATGCAGAGCTTTCACAGGCTGAGATGTACACTTTGCCTGCTGCTCTCAGGAACTGTGCACTGGCTGAATGCTAAACAGGGGAAAAAGACACCTTCACAGATTAACAGTTTTAGGTTCCCTATGGCCTGTGAAGAAAAACAGAATCTATCATAACCTGATAGTTTATGCTATCAGAGAAGTCCTAAACTCAGAAGTTTTACTTCAAGTATTACAAGAAAATCTCCTGCACAGTTTCTAAACATGTGATGTTTTGTGGGAGTTAGCTCCAAATGTTATACCATCTTCAAAGAAATACGGATCTCAGAAACTTCAGTGAAAAAAAAAATTTCCTTTAAGAAATAAATACCTTTTGAGCCAAAGAGCTGTTTGGATATTCCAGTTATCAAGAAACATCTTGAAACTTGTGGAAAACTGTAAAGTAAAACAAACTAATTATTTCTGTAATTGCAGAGTGTCACAATGTGTTTCAAAATTCTTGTGTATAATTTATAAATCCCCCCACCCAAATTTGTGATGAGTTGAATAAGTTATTTACTCAACTACTTATAACCACAGAATATTTTGGAAGTCAATTGACAAGTAGAACATGTTCAAAACAGGCTATTTTCTGCCCTTTTTTAAAGGTGTGAACACATCGTTTTTGACTTAGAACATATTCACTATCTGAAGGAACAAATGTGTAGGAAAAGTTATTGAAATTAAGAGTAACTACCTACATAGACATGTGGGGTTTTTTTCAAAAGAACCAGAAACAAACCTCTATTTGCTGGATTCTCAGATTTGATATTAGATCCCAACGTGTAACTCCATTTTTATCGTAGCCTCTAAAACCAAACCCCGCTGCATTATTAATTGCATCTGCTGCAATGAGACAAGAAGAAACAAATTATTATAAATTGTCTGTATTACAAATCACACAACATATAGTTTGTTCAAAATATTTATCACATTTTAAAGACTACATTTATTTTTTCTTTTAAATACTGAGGATCAACTGAACAAACAGAAAACAATCCAAGCAACACTAGCTTCCAATTCAAAAACTTGCACAAAAGCATAAGAATGAGAGGTACCAATAGGTACTACACAGAACAGATGTTCCCTGTCTCCCATACCACCGACTTAGACTTGCTTGAGCAATCAGACAGAAAAACAAACCCAATGAGATGCATCAAGACTACAAAACAGTAGCTAGCTGGTTGTAATGATTTGAAACAGTAGCTCAATGTTCACATGCGTGTCTTTGGTCTTCATTATGCAGCAACAATGATGCTTAAAGCATAAAGATTAAATTGTGTGATTCCCTCCATGCAGGTGCACATTCACAGCACCCCATGGAGAGCAGTGCAAACCAAACAGACAAAACCAGGAATTTTCTAAGGAATGCAGAGCTTGTCAAACTTCCACTAATGGCACAAGGTCACTGTTACAACACCTTTGAATGTGAAGTGTTTACAATGCATGTCAAAGGTCAGATGTTCCAAGCAAACAATATTTTTTCTTAGGAGAAAAAGCTTCTACTGTCATCTGGGCTATGCAGGAAAATACAAGGGATCTCTACTGCCTGTCACTTTCAGTCATCACCTTTGCCTGAGCTTTGTTAGCTCAGACACTAACATTTCCTCAACTGATTTTCCAAATTAGGATGGCCACACACAAGGAAATGACACATGCTTGAATTCATAATATTTTTACGTCCTTGTGAATTTCCTTTTTAAATATCTTTGAAAGTAACAAAATTTGCTGCCTTACATCTGACATTGCTATGCCAACTTCAAATACTGGGCAATAGTTTTATGCTCAATTAGAAACAGCTGGAAACACAAACTCCATAATCTTTTGCAAGCTAGAATGCGAAGACTGTAACTAGAGTAAGTACTAATTTTATTAACTAGCATTTTAGTATTCATTTTAAGTAATTAATTTCATTAACACTTTAAGTGTAAAGAATAGTAATGTACAATGCAAAGGTGTAACATCCAGTAAAACTGTTTAAGCCCCTTACATTCTACTCCTACCATTATAGGTTTAGATGAGACAAAGTGGAAGGAAGAAGGCTAACAAACTAGAAGTACAGAGTTGGCATAGTTTATTTTCTTTGGTATTTACCAGAGGAATGCTAGCTCGACACTGCTAGCAAGTGCATAAAGAGGAATCCAACTGAAGTATTAAAGGCCAAAAAAAGCCCAACTGAAATTATTCACTTTTCAGATGACTACTGCTATTTATAGATGATGATGATACGGGTGTATAAGAGCATAATATTCAAAAGTATTTACTTCCACAACAAGCCCCAGAACTACTATATCCAGACAAGCTGCAAGTATTTAATTCATTGACCAGGAATGAAACCAGCAGCTGTAAATGAGTCATGCTGCTCTGCTACCCTAAAGCTTTCTTTATTGCATTGTTCCCACAGATTTTCTCTCAAAAGAACTATCAGACAAATATGCAAAACTGGAGAGGAGGAGGAAGCTGAAGAAATCTGTTGTGTGAGCCACTTTGAAGACGTCAGCTTACTTAAATAAAGCATCTTCCTGTTGTACACATTGTTTTTTTACAAGGAACATGAAGGGAAATGCAAAATATTCTTTAAATGGTATAACCTATTCAAGTGTCTTAAATAAGTAACTAAGCACGTTATCCCACCTGTCATTCAAACTTTTAGTAAACTAAGGCAAAAACTGAAGTGTCACCCATCAAATTCTGAAAATGCCACCTACTATTCACAACAGTATCATGTACCTGAATTCCAAAGTATTAATTTTCTTTTGTGATTGAATAACATCAAGCAAATTTCTGATAACTAACCACAGAAAGAGGTTAAAATTAACTCTGAAGATATGCCAAAAACAAAGGTATCAAAATCAATTTTTAAAAATCATTAACAAAAAGGATTGCACATCAGATTAGATTTACTACTACTTTTTCTTTTTTTAAAGTTACTGTTCATTGGAACACTATCACCTTTTAAAAAGAGAGTGATCACTTCCCAAAAAGAGGCACTATTCAATGTACTTAATACCTTGAAAGACTTAAATGCAATCAGGTTTCCCTAAGGCCTCAAGAGGGCACTGCCACTTTTTAATACACACTGAAGTGTGCACATCTCAGATGAGTCTCAGTACTCTTTGATACTCATCAATGCTCTTTCTGTTATTATTATATTTTTAAACATATACTTACCTAAAGTCCATGCAAAATAATACTTGGGTCTGGCAGCCATAAGAGACACATACAGGTAGAAAAACCTTACAGGCCATGATGCTGTAGCTCTGAAGTTATCATCAATATTGTATTCCACAGGCAAAGTTTTTGTAATAGTCATGTGGAAGAGTAAGGACAGTCCACAGATCAAGAGCTTCTGTGCCACGGCTATCTGAAAATTTAAGGGAGATTCTGTAAGCTTCATTTTTTTGTTTATCTTTTGGAAACAAAGGAAAGTTATAATCTTCCTTCCCTATACAGACATACATATATGCTAATTTTTCAGTAATATATATACAAGCAACTATAAAATAGTTTATAAAAAATGCCTGTTTTACAGAGACTCAAGGAATGTTGTTATATTGATCAAGTTGTGAGCATCACTTCCCATGGTCAAAACAATAAATCCAGTCTGACTACAGTGAGTCTCTAAAACTTTTAATAACCAGAGCACCTTCTGCGAGTCAGGTTTTTTTCCTTATTTTCTTGTCAAATTGCTGAAGCAATTAAATTGTTAAGACATCATAACACAAAACATATAATCTAGGACAAAGTAAGATTATTACTGCAGAGATTCCAGAACAATGGCAAAACTTCAGTTTCTTTTCAGGACCCTTGGCATAATGCAGGTGTTCAATTTCTGCCCAACTCAATACATCAATCCTCTCTGTTACATTATCAAAGCATCTAAATTCTAAACCAACTAAAATACTGAAATTATGTATGAATTTCAGCCCAAATTTCAGCCAATCAGTTCTAGATGGACCTGTTTTCCCAATCAGAGTGATCAAGCTACAATGGTACAAATAAATGCTCACAGATATGTACAAGTGTGGTGTTTAGATAGGACCTACTCAAATTTTCTCAAAACTCAGCTTTGCTATAACCACCACAGTAAAGAGTATGTATCTTCACTAGAACTTTTCTAAGGTTCTATTATAAAACATACAGAGCAATATAAGCAATATATGCCTGACACTGACTGCTTTAAGCCTCTAGTCTGATCCACATCCCAAAGGCAGACACCATATTTTGTGAAAGACCTCAGTAACATACTAAAGCAGGCATCAGCAAGAGAAGCTTGAGAGCTAATTCATTGAAATGTAATTTTCAAGCTTTTGTTTTATGCAATCTCAATATTTAAACATTACTGTTTTAATTTACATTACAATTACACAGATACTACACTTGACAAGAAAACAATCAATCTACTTTTGTTTGAAGCATCAGAACAAAAATATAACCAGAATCTGTCTGTGCTGCTTCCAGTACACCCATCCAAACTTTTAAAGATAACATCCTGCTTCACTGAGAGTTCAGCTCAACATCTAGTTCCGAAATAAAGGGCAATTTTTTTCCATGATACAGAATGGGGCAGTAAATGTCCAACTGAAAGCACACACTTTGGCAAGACACAACATATCAAGATTCACCCAGTTGCACAGATGTAAGAAGTGGTACAAGCTGATTAAAGAGTGAGACTTGGAAAAGCTGGAAGACAGTGAGGGTATTTTTGGATATTGCATATATTTCACTTGGCTCATCTCAGAAGATATTTCAGAGGGGATCAGGAGTCCCAACGATTTCACAAAAAACATCAGCCAGATAATTCAGGAGGCAACTACCTATTAATGGTTAAAGCTGGTGCTTAATTTTTTGTTATATTTGCTTTCTAATGAACTTCATTTTAATACTTTATTCTATTACAAGAGTTCAACATGAAGAGCATCAGTTTTCCAAAAGCATTCCTTTGTTGCTTCATAACTATTCACAATCCCTCTCTTTGCTACAGCAGAGGGAAAGTTCAGTTGGCTTAACACCTTCAGGATCTTCAATAGAAATGTATGTTCATAAAATCAGTTACTACTAATACTAATGAATCTTTAATTCTGGTAAGCAGTATCTGACAAATACAAAAGTCTGATATTTGTAAGTATCAGAAGGCATCAGCCCAAGTTTGAAGACATTTGCAAGGATTTAACTTAAAGGCCTAAGCCATAATTACAAGTCATGTTCAATTCTGCAGGAGAAACAATAAGCTGGTAACAGTAACGTGCAAGTTAAAACATAAGTATGAATATATAAAATAGGTTCTTTCCATCTGAAGATGACCACAAAGTCTCAAAAAATGTTTTGGCCACTTATAATGTTATCTCTATTCAAAGACCTGCCTTGTGCCACTGCCTCTATTTGGGTATTTTTCTATTAGTAAACAGATGTCATTCACCTGCTTATTCAAAACCAAATAGGCTTTGCATTTCTCTGAAGGTTGTTAACTAAATTGTGGAGGTGAAAACACTTCTTTTATGAAGGAGCATCAGGTTTTCAACAAAATTTATTTTAAGAAAAAATAATGAACTCATACAGTACTGTGCCATGAATTAAACATTTTTTTAAAATTACACTACTTCACTCAATAATTATCAATCCCAGCACTCTGACACCACTTACAGGGACCAGAATCAGGAATAACAGCATCCTTAGAAAATTGTGGTGGAAATAAATCTCCCACCTCTGGGGAGCTGCTGTTTCCACGACTGGTTTAAGCAGAGTTTCTGAGGCCAAGCCAAACACAGGTTGCAATGCAAAGCAGTCCTGCCCCGCCTCCACTCCCTCCCTGCAGGTTTGGCTCCTGCTCCTTAGGTTGAGTCAGAGAAACAAATCAGATGAAAACCTAGATTTTTGGCATTTTGCAGGAGGGGGTTGGTTTGTTGGAATTTTTTTTGGTGGGAAGGTGTGGTGGTATGTCTGGTAGGTTTTGGTGGGTTTTTGTTTGTTTTTTCATGACAAGTTAGTTTCAGACAAATCAAATTATCTGACTCAAACTACAACACTGTGCAATGACACCAACAAAATCATTGTTCAATTTTTCAATTACCTATTGAAATGCACTTGGTAAAACATTCATTCACTTCCTATTATTTAATTAACCTTTTTTTGCCAAGGCATAAATGGGAAATCACTGAATTGCACAGTCACATAAGAGGGTTGGTCAATTTTTACAAGGATGAAGTAATTTGAAGTTTCATTTAATTTACTTAAATTTTAAGTTTTCAACATAGCAAAATAACTGTTCTGTTAAGGAATTAAAAGACAGTAAAATGCAGGATAACTTTGACCTCAGAAGAAGCATAAAATACAAATTATTTTACAACAAAAAGGTAAAAAGACCTGTCTCATCCAGTTTTGATGAACAACTGAGCATACCTGTATAGAAATATGAAACATGATCAACACTGGGAAGGAAAGGAGGTACTTAAGCTAGAAGACATTGCCAGGACAAAACTAGATGTGCATAAATTAGATGGGAATATAATTAGATCGAAAGCTAGATACCTAATTGGAGAAAGAAAGCTGCTCCTGAACCCCTAATTGAAGAAATAAAGGTAAAACACTCACAGAGCTCACAAATTTTAGAAATAAATTACTGCATAAACATGTATAACATATAAAAATAGATTTTAAAAAGTAGAGAGGAATCTTCAAAACTTTTATTTGAATGAACTTGTTCTTGATTTGATAAAGAATCAGTACTTGATACATAATACTGAATGGTATTAAAGCACATTCTGGGGAGGTTGGTACCTCAGACAAAAACTATAGATATTTAAGCAAGAACAGTATAACCTGTAGGAAGATTCTGCATAATAAGCAAGAAAGCAGATATCTGCTGATAGGAATCTTGTATTTTAAGGGTAGCCATAATAAAAAGAAACTTACAAAGACAGATATTAATTTCTGAGAGTTGACACCACTTTGAGCACCAACAACTGATAGCTTGCAAAAAGGCACAATAGGAGGGATATAAGAAGTAAGTTTTAATATGGTGACTTGTTTCATCTAACATGCAATGAACACAGCAAAAGTACTAATCCAAGTTTACATCATGCAGTCAACACACATTATAGAGGAGGAGGCTGGCACGAACTACTTCAGTTATGTAATTGTATTTAACAATAAATGAAACTTACTGTAACTCAGCTCAAGGATTCTTTTTTATTTATGACATTGACATTTGCTGATCCCCACTACATTTCAAATTTTTTTGAGTTACCTAAAAATTTATTCTTCTTGAAATAATAACAAATTTAAAGTATTAATATAAAGTTAATGGTATTTAAATATTCTTCTACAACAAGACAGATTTTAATTGATACAGCAAATGCAGTGAAATTGTGTCATTCATCTTTCTCCAAAAGCACACAATACTCACTGGTGTTATAAAATGCAGCCAGATTTCTCTAACACCAGTTGGGAGATGAAATATCAGGAGCATAAACAGCTTCTCTTTGTTTTTATGTCAAAAGCTAATGCAGCATAAATTGCAAAAGTTTCAAGCATCTTAAGAGCAAATAATTTTAAGGACAAGCACTTACCTGAAAGAAGAAGCCATCATAGGTTTATATTTATTTCTATTGGCCTCATCCATAGTACTAGCAAGTTTATGTGGTAAAAAGCCAGGAAGTCCTATCAGGCAATCAGTGGATGTGTGTCCAGAAGTACTGATACAGGCAGGTTTGGTTTATCTCCATTTATTTGCAATAATTTTACTACATAACACTTTTCTGCAGAAATAGGATTTTAGTACACAAGACTTTACTGGGCCAAAACAACATTTAGAAACAAAAGTGCCTGCAACTTCATGGATACAACACATCAAAGCAGAGTATGGGCCATGTGATGCTGATCTACACAAGGAATTCTCAGCGTCTCACCCTTCCTAACATGTTCCACAGCTCACTTGCATGAGCTTACGTGCTCTGTCAATTCGTGGAGCACCTTCAAGTGTTATCATCCTCCAGCCATGAGTTTAGATTTCAGTCGTGCAAGTTACTACAATCACACGAGATTGGTAGAATGGAGCATGCTAAGAGTCCTCATCTACCTTTCCAAGGGTGGAAGTGGTTGGAGATGCCCCAAGTGATTGGGAAGCACTCCCTGTCGGCCCAGCTGTGGGGCCATGACCTCTAGATGGTAGGACAAGACAAGCAGCTCCATGTGAGAAAACACCTCCATCTGCTCCAGCAACAGCTGGTCTCACAAGACAAGCAGAACATGGACAACTGGTGCTGGAATTAGCAAAAGCCACCCATGTGACCCCATGATAAATCTGCCTCTTATGGGAGGTAAGAATTATCTTAGGCACATGTAAATTTAAATGCCTGATACATTACTACTTCAGACAATATGAAAAGAGTGAAAAGATAATATTCAATACTCTGGGCATTAACCTAATTGGACTAAATTTTAAAAGTTTTGTGAGCTTTTGATATAAATTCAGGTCATACAATCTCTCCTGTAAGGCATGATCAACTGTATTATCTTTTCTATGTATTTGGTCTCTTCCCCGGTTGACCAAAGAAAAAAATTTGGTCTCTTCTCTTCTGTTGACCGAAGGAAAAAAAGACTTATGTGTCCTGAAGTATTGTTCATAGTGTTATGGGTAGTACATCTTTTACCACACCTTCAGATCAAAATCCTTCTTTAATACCTCTCTACATGACTGCAAGCATGAAAAATGAAACTACTTCTATGACCTTTTCAATTTGTTACATATGACTGGGTTTTTATGCACAGTATATGCTTTGAAGTGAACATGCGTGAACAGTTTCCATTTAAAGGTGGCTTTTTACCATATAAACTTGTTAGGAAGCTCCAAATTAATCTGCTTTTATCCACAAGATCCAGACTGGAAACCATGGAGAAAACCTGCCTTTAAAAAATAAGCATGTAACTTTTTGAACGGGGAACTATTCCGTTGATGAATGAACTCCAGACTCAGCTCAGCAGTTATGCCTGTAAATGAAGAGTGCAAACCAAGCTTTCCATGCAATGATTCCATAAGCATCAGCACTGCAAGAGTCACACATCTTACATTTGGGGAAGGATCCGTTTGTTCATACTTTGTATCTTCCTTCCCATTTGCTTCAGACTGTTGCAGTTGGTATGATCTGCCTTCAATGAAAGTAATATAGTCTTTGTAAGAGCATAACGGGCCTGCCAGGATACCCATGAAATTACAGTTGTAACTTAAATACTCCAGTAGACTTGGCATGCGTCTGTAATTCAAAGACAAGCAACTGGTGAGATGGGTTGTGTAGCTCTTCAGGATTTCCACAGTAGGAAAAGTCACACTCCATGCTAGCACACACTCTAACTGCAGTAAAAACCACATGGACAAGAGCAGTCTGTCTGTCTTTTGTAATCACAGCTTGAAACATTCTACACATAGCATTTCTTTCCAGTCCATACTGGGCATTTTGAGACAGACCTCCTGAACTCTACTGAGTCTCTCCTTGCCCAGCAGAGGTGTTTGACTGAAGCTGAGCCTGAGGAAGGAAAGGGAGGGCTGTTTTCCTAAGTGTTTGTTCAACTGTATAAACTATTTTTCCCCTCAACAATTGAATCAATAAACAAAGGTTTGGGCTAATTTGCAATAATTTCAATTAAAACAAATGTCTCAACACTCTCTTGCCCAAAGCAACATACTATTTTCAAGTGTCCCGAATAAAGAACTGAGAAAAGGCAAGTTAAATACTGAAAAACAGAATTTAACAATGTTTCTTCACCAACTACTTCATGCATGTACTGTTTACTAGTCTCCTATCTGATATGGCAGTCATTTGCATAGATTGCATGGAACTTAGAATGCTCTAAGTAACTATAAAATCTACTCCTAGTGATATTTTTCAGAAGAACAGATATACAAATTAAATGGAAAATATATAAAAACATGGATCTGTTTTATATGAGCTTGTAAACTCTATCTTGAACCTGAGCTGTAGAAACTGCACAGAGCATTAAGAAAATACACAAAACATCCCCAGAACAGAATGTCTGAAAGCCTACCTTACAGCTAAACACCTCTGGGATGGAGTCAAGTCTTCATTTTTCCGAAACATTCCTAGGGAAGAGGACAAGAAAAAGAAAAAAATAAAGAAAAGCTAAATCCTCCCACATTTTACTAAGCAGAATAAGCCTCATGCTGCAATGTAATTTCATAATGCCTCAAGCAATTTCAGAGCTATTATATCACATAACATTTTTGCTGGAGTTGGATCAAACAATTCTTACTGACAAAATCACAAACTCTCATATCTTCAGTTATATGCAGCAGTGCCATGAAATCATGTCGATTTCAGGAAAGCATTGACAACTTGAAAAAAGCGCTAACAAAAACAATTCTCCTACATTAGTTGAGACTTCAAAGTCTGCAGGTTTTAAAACCCTTTATTTCCAATTCTGGAAACAGGACAAGCCCCAAAACACGGCCATTGTCATAGCCACAGTCACTGCGGTTTCCATGCATAAAACAGACACAGTCCAAGTGAGATTTTAGCAATTGGAAACTTACGGCAGACCTCAAGAACAGCTTTGCACTGCAAGGAAAGGTTGTGACCAAGCTCCAGTGAAGCAGGCATGGCAGTAAAGGGCGCCACAGCCTTTTTCCTGAGCACTAACAAGAAGCTCTAACCCCTGCTAGCAGAAGGGGGCAGTCCAAGTCTAAGTTCAACAAGACTGAGTTTACTTCTTGCCATATGTGGCTATTTCTGAAATGCTGGCAACCTATCCCTGAGAAAGAGTCTTCAAAATCTGTACTCTCATGAAAGAGAAAAGTAAAAAATGAGACTTTCAACATTTTCATTTATTATGAAATACACTAATTCAGGGGAACAAAAAAAGTAAGAGCTCCCTCCTTCAGACAACCCTGGTTAATACCAGCCAGCACTGCCTGCCAGAATGACCACTTCAGCTCCTCCTGCAGCCTTCTCTAGTGGCTCAGACACACCCACATGCAGCCATTCATGCTGTTCATATTTGCATTTTTTCTTTGCCATTGCAAGTACTAAAAACTTTATCCACATAGCTTCCTAAAGGAAATCAAATTTATGGGATCACACTTCAATTATCTTTCTCCACAGCAGTGCTTAAACCCAGTAGCCAATTTCTAATCAAGTTTGACAAAAGAGCAGGGCAATATAAATATGAAATCCTAATGTGCTTTATGAAAATAGATGTTTCTATAGAAGATAGTCCTCCTGTCATAGAAAGGTTGCCTTCAACCCCCCTCCTTGATGCCAGTAAATCCACAGAGGGGAGCCCTTATTCTTGATCCAGGGTAAGTTTCAATTGGAGCCAATTTTTTTTTAGATATCAAAATCAGTCAGCCTTATGACAAAAAAGATTGAGGAGCTGAGGGGAAGTAAAAGCTAATTTAATTCTATGACTCATGGAAACACTTGTTATCTACAAAGAAGGAAATTCTGTTGTCTTAGTGTGTGACTCCAGTGTGGCCACAATCTATACACACTTATGACTTCAAAACCACACTTTAGGTCTTCAACAAAGCTGAGAATACAGAGGGAGCTACCAACTTGCCACATCCTCTCTTTCAATATGACCTGGGAAAATGCCTTCCTTGGTCCTGGTCCCTCAGAGTTATCAAAAGTTATCTCCATTCAGACTCATTCAAGGCAAGAAACTGAAGAACAAATTATCACCCCTTAATTTCATTCAGCACCTTTGATGCCTCAGGTTTTAGCTTTTCTATTTTTCAGATTCTGTGTTGCTTTAGTATGTGGGTCTGGGCTTCATATTAGGGGATGGTAAGGTCTCTTCACAGAGTAGGGAGACAAAACAATTCCTTCTCTAGCTGGGGACCCAAGGATGGCCGATCCAGATCTCAGGCCCAAGAGCATAAACAATGGTGAACTGAAGAGAGAAAAACAAGAAGGATGGGACATCATGGGCTAAAGCTGTAATTGGACAATTAACTCCAATATGCTAATGAACCAGAACTTAGAAAACTGTGAGACCCTGTGCCCGGTCATCCATTCTTGTGACCATTTTGGGCTCACCTGCAGTGTAGCCCTGGCTGGGCTCTTGTGCTGCCCAAGGTGGATCTATTGAGGCCTGCTAATAAATACCTACTTTATTCTTTAGCTCTGTCTAGTCTCTGTTCTAGGTCAGCCTTCACAAGGCATCACCTTCTCTTCCTCATCATTACATTTTCATATCTTCTTGCTTCTGTAGCAATGAGACTTTTCTGCTGATAAAGGTACTGAATAAAAAATGTGGAAGAAGCATTTTGAAAGATTCCGTAACCTCTAAGGCCATAATATTACAGTTCTCAGGTAGTGAATCTCTGAATTGAATATAAACAGAAATTTAACACAAAGACACCTATAGATGGATGTAGATCCCATCGCATAGTGAAGTGCCTCATACAGAGCCTTCAGTCTCTCACAGCCCACACAATGTAAACTGACTAGAGCAGGAGCCTCCTTTGCCATTATATTCCATATAAGTATTTTACCCTAAAGTCAGAAAGAGGAAGCAATCACCCAGTGTGTCCAAATGAACTTGCATAAAGCCAGATTAGTCATTAAATAAAGGTAATTAGTCAAATGAAATATTTCATATTACAAATGTGTGATGAAAAAGGAGGAAAGACCCTCAAACCTGAAATAGAAGAATCTAATCAATGGAATATGATCTATGGTTTTGGAGAGGTAGGAGGAAACAGGTTTAAAACAGGTTTTAGTTATGTTATGTATGTAATTGTTACATACATACATATGAAGTCATTCAAGGCCCAAATAACTTTGTGAGCAATGTACTTGCTGTCTAAAACATACTGCATCCAAGTAGGCTTCCATTAATTTTTCATTTCCCTATCTCACGAAGGTTTCCCTCCAGCCAGCAGATTCTTTGAGGTCAGGTTAGTGGCTTTCCCTGCTTTGTTGGATTTTTTTTCAAATGCCTTCAAGGCCCATTCATCATCTTAGCACAGCATGCAAGAACATGATGATCTCTGTCATACTCTTGAAAGCTTTCAGGAAGCTACTGTTAAGATTTTTTAAATCATAGAAAATAAACATGGAAGAGGTGCTCTTACATTGCTGCTTATTCAACATGAGATGAATTAATAAATACACATTCACTACTTCCCAAGCCCATGGGAACAGAGAGCTGATAAACCATAGCTGTTCCCTACCTACTACACACTGGAGATGAAGAACTCCCATTTCAGCAGCACACTGCTGCTAGGGAACTCATGAGGTTTTGTAGCATTCCTTTGGGGATTTTAAAAATTGCTTTCTTCTGTCCTAAATGAAGAGACTACCACAAAAACTGCAGCTCCTTCTTACTACCAAATCACACAGCAGAGATTAGAGAAAATGGGTTTTATTGAACATCTGTTAGAGAGGTGAAACAATTCGGTCACTCAGCAACTGTAACTCCATTTTCTCATCTGTAAAGCAGGAAAGACTCCTATGTTCCTTCCTTGGTAAAAGACTTATGTAAATCATCAGGAAAAAAAAATTTCCCAAGTGGCCTACATCATGAGGAAGTTCTGTCTTTACATTCCTTCTCAAGAGCCCATATCCTAACGGTAACAAAGCCAACGCCCTTAGGCACACACCACTATCCTGGCACACAGACTTTATTATGGGATATTATGACTGCTTCTCAGCTCTCACTACAACAGTATTTACAAATATTATCACCCCATCTTTGTGGTTAAACTTCTCCACTTTTATACTTGTATGGAAATCTGGCTAATCAGTAACTAAAAATGCCTAGACATAGGATTATATATTAATAATAACCATAGATCCTATCACAGGCTCTGTTGCAATTACAGTAAATTTTTGTAGTTCTGAAGTGAATCACCAACTGAGCCCAAATGCTTGTTGTTGTTAAAACATTTTAAGATCCAAAGACAGCCAATAACAATTTTAGTTGTTATTACCACACTGGCAGCGACAAAGACAAATAGGTAGAATGCCCATTGAGTAAAATTGAAAAAAAACCTACAAAAAAAGCAAGAAAAATTACAAGTCTTCATATCCAGAGAGCCATACAAGCAAAACAGAGGCACAAAATTATACTTGAAAACTTAGAAGGGTAAAAATACAATATAATTCCTTTAACCACTAAGGATACATATGATAAAAAATAATTTGGTAACTGATACTGAAACAACAATCACCATGCTGTCACTATCACAAAAGAGAGCACATTAAAAAAATAAATAAAAATCAAGAGGTAGATGGAGACAGAGCATTAAAAGGAAATCCTAACCATAATAAGAAAGCAACAAGTTACCAAATAAAAACCCCAAAACAGCACTACACCATGACAGTTTCACTGATATAATTAACAGAAGTATTAGAAAGCAATGTTTTTTGTTGAACAGCTGCAAATTTTTTGTTCTAATAAAAATAAAATTCCTTTTTCTCCCTTAACTCTGTTATTCGCCTGAAGTGTTGCTTAAACAAAACTAAATCTTCACATAAAGAATTAATATGGACATGAGCAGTCTCCAAATTACATAAAAACATTTCTCCCTTTAGAATATACATGTGAGATGCCAGGGGTAATCAGCAAAAAATACAAAGCAAATGTTAACACACTGACTACTAATTTTTGGCATTGCTCATTTGAGTAACAAGGAACTGCAAGGTAAGAACTACCAAAGACTGAAGTTCAAAATGCAGATCAGAATACATGAAAGGCATACTCCAGTTCTCTTCAGGTGTAAGTTTGTGATCCATGCAAACTTCTGGAATGTTTGTATTGTACAGCAAGCTTAAAGTACAGTATCAGAGAATAGGTTGAATTGGAAGGGACCCCCAAGGATCATCAAGTCCAAATCATATGCAACTTGCATTTAATTTCCCTGCTTAAAAAATCCCTCATGGTAAGAGCACAAGGGTCTAACAGTTATAGGGGTAGCTGTTATTAGTGTATGGGATTCCATACTAGTTTTCAGCTTGGAATCAAGCATATCCACTTAGCTAGACAGACACTTGAATATGCAGCAAGAGTGAGTGGCCTTTGTGGCTACACTCAGTTCACTGCAGGACCTTCAAATGAAACCAGCTGAAGACAACAAACTGGCTGCCATGGAAAGATCAAGTCCAGAAGACTGGCCCTCACCAAATACCAATCCAGCTACCACTGGAATCTTGAAGTTTACCAGGAACTCCCAATACAGCAACATTTTTTTCCAGCTGTTTATTTTCATTACACTCATTGGATGTAGTGGTAAAAAATGAGGGAAGAAAATAAAGTAATTGGTGTTTAATATAGCCAAGCTGATGTGACTAGAAGCTCAGAGCACCATTAATCACTTAGAATTATTTGCAACATTATCTCCTCTCCTGTCCCTATATCTCTAAGTAATTTCCAGTGGAAACATGTACCATTGTAGAGTGAACAAAAGCCCACTGACAGCAAGGCTTGTTTTCATTAATTTTTCATGAAGGATCCCTTTTAGGCTGTGTAAGATTAAAAAATGTTGCTTTAATGCAATCTTAGTCTCCCCTGCACATCTTTTCTTATCATCTCATGACACCAGACTATCAGCTGCTTCTGAGCTGACATTGGTCACATCAACTTTGAAAGTCATGTTTACAACTGCAACTGTGACCATCCAACTCAAGGAATCTGCTAAACTGCAGACACAACCAGAGAAATTTTTCCAATATACTGTTAGTTACTACTCAAGGGCTGACAAAGAATTTAAAGGTCAGTAAGGAACAAAATGTCAAGACTTACACTAAAAATTCAGTGTATAAAGAAACCCAGAAGAAAATACAAATTATCTGAATTAATTTAAGTAGGAAAAAATCTAGTCTAGTTCATGATGAAAGTTAAGAATAGAGCTGACTAAATGAAACATTTGTCTCAAGATTGCCAGGAACACTCACATGCTTGTTCCATACCACCACTCCACTATTTGTGCGTGATGTCAGCAAATTCAGAATAGCTCTTTCCCCTAGCAAAATAATAGTGAGAGGAAGCATTCATGCTTGATACCAGAACTATTACTTCCTTATAATAACCTGTTTCCACTAACCTGTGTACTCTGTTCTTCAGTTGATTAGATTGCAAAATTACTACTTCTGAATATATTTTCTCTGGAAGGTAACCATCAATGTCTTTGACCAACTAGATATGCCCAGCCTTATTTGTTTTCATTCATACAAAAATATTTTAAAAAGGTCTTTTCCCAACTTTTCATGTTCCTGAAAGTTTTTGCCCACAGGCTTCTCTAGACAGTGCCACTTAACAATGGAAAAAACATTAAACGCCAAGAGCACTAAAGCCAGGATGCATATGAGACAGAAACACATTAAACTTCATGCATAGTGTTAATAAGCAATATCAGAACAGCAGGTGTCTTGATCCAGGTGTCTGGAGCTACACTCCCAAAGCTTCAACTGACATCTGTAGCTCCAAGTGATTCAAGCTAATTGGACAGATTTATGAGATGACATTTTCAAACTTTATAATGAAAATTACTCCTTTGAATTTCGAGGTAACTGAAAACCTAGCTATTCTGCCCATGAAAGCCAACATTAGGATTCATTGTCACAGGGCCCACTTACCTGACGGATACATCTGACAGGAGGAAAGACATAAACATAATTAGATAATCTCCCTGTTCACAGCAATCTGTTAGCTATGAGTGTAATTATGATACTAAACAAAATGAAATGCACAAAGGTTTTATAAAAATCAGCATATATGGCACAAACTAGGGAAGTGCTCAAGAATTAGCATTTTAAAACAAAAGGTGCTCAACAAGTGAAATTACATGTGCTTTTTCTATCCATCTGTCAGTGACAGACGTCTCTGAATCTGGAAGTTCTTTAGTTAAATCTCACAGTCAATACCTGAGCCCAAAACAATATCATTGCTCTTTAGACATCGACTCCAGAAGTGTCACTGGTCTGATAAGTCATATCTTCTGCACAGTGTCAGCATTTTTAGATCTTCTGTAGAGTCCAAGCAACATTTCTCAGTACTGTCATTAATAAGCATCAATGAAACAACTGAGACACAGAAATTTATATTGCCTTGAAACACAAAACTGGTCCAAAGTAATTCACTGACTCATGATGAACTTTGGTAAAATTTATTTTGTACAGAAAATTAAACACAGTAAAGAAATCTTACCATCATGAATCTCAAATGCCAAACTAGTGATCTTCTGTGTAATTATCATCATTGGACTGTCACAAAAAAAGGGAAGAAAGAACAATTTAGAGACAAATTCAAGATTTTCTTTCACTTATAAATACCAGGGGATTTATATTAGGACTCCAGGTTAACTACTCTAAGCTGGAACATCTTCAATGCAAGCACAAAGTGTTTAGTTTTTTCACTCAAACCATTGCAGTTTTCAATGCAATGAGAAGAATTTAAGCCTTAAATGCATTATTTGATAACACCTGTCTTTTATTGCTGCATTAGGTTC
Organism: Camarhynchus parvulus; assembly: GCF_901933205.1. Lineage (NCBI taxonomy): Eukaryota > Metazoa > Chordata > Aves > Passeriformes > Thraupidae > Camarhynchus > Camarhynchus parvulus. The sequence goes on along the minus strand of NC_044573.1, from coordinate 78,548,568 downwards.
TACAAATACAGTTGAAGTGTTTCACATGTATTTTTTACTAACAGTTTATTTTTTTTACAGGGAGAAGAGCAAAGAAGAAAGGACAGAGCAATTATATTCATTGCAAGACACGGCAGCAGTAAGTAAAGGACAAGAAAATTAGAGCAAAGTTGAATATTAAAATAAGTTATTTAGCTATGCAGACCACTTCCATGGTTTCTACTAACACCTGATCCTATCTTTGATTTTTCCATCGAGAATTATTATTTGCTCCAAGTAAATATACCTGGCAAAACAAAAATCCAGCATAATTATGCTGGCTCAAACAGAGTTCACTTTGTTCTGAATTTGGTAGACTTGAGTGAATCTTAAATGTCCAAGAAATATTCTGCCATGGCTATCCAAGTCAGTTTTGTACTAAGAAATTATACTATTTTCATAGTATCTAAGAGCTTTTGCGAGATGCGAATCTCAACATTATGAACGCCCTCCCTGGGGTAGGGAAGCAATGGGGAATGCACAAAGTAAACTACTACAATTTAGAAATTTAATGTTTAAATCAGATCTCAAAAAACACATCAGGGGTTGAATTTACCTAGAAGTATCTGAGCTGGAGAAAAAAAAAACCCAAACAACAAAACCAACAACAACCACCAAACAAACAAACAAAGAAAGAAAAATAACAACAGCAAAGAAAAAACCCTCACAATAAAAAAGCAATGCTGTACAATGGGCATTTAGTTTTGTTCACGTCGTCTTGAGTGCACTTGGCATCTTCGTAACATATTAAGTTGGCACAGAAAATCCAAAAGCCATCAAGTCCTCCTTCATTAACAAGACAGTATTTTGCCATATGGTTCAGTCCATCAAATTGATTTTCTTTTCAGGTAATGGTTAAAATGGTTTCAAAGTACACAATTATTTCCAGTCCTCAACATGCACTCAGGGGAAAAAAAATTCTACAGTACTACCAGTGCCCCAAAATCCTGATACCAAGACTAGAGTGACACACAAGAGTCATAAAGGAAGAAGGCTAAACAGGAACAGATAGTCTGATAAATCCCTCATGCCTTTTTCTAGCATTTAATCTGTAGGCCTGCCTGGTGCTGGCAGAAATCCCCAACTGACTCTAACCATAATGGGCTTTCCTTCTGTAAGCAGACATGTGACAGCATGAGTCCTGCCTGGTGGAAGGATGGAGTCCAGGAGGAGCTCAGTCAGCCCTTACATTAATTCCAGCTGATAAATCTGTCATTGTTATCATAGCAGACCCTGGTATTCTATTTTTTTTTCTCTCCTGAAGTGGTTATTCCAGTACCATCAAATATTTGGCTGAGGAGCAAAAATCTAGAGACTAAAAGAGGAAGAGTCATTCTTGGCACAGTGAGGCTGTGAAGCAGGATTTTAACAATCCCTTTTAGGTGCTGGCAGAAAGGCAAAGGAGGCAGCTGGGATCTGTTAGTACTGCAGCCAGGACCACACAGCTCTGCACAAGCAATTGCATCTCCAGCATGAGGTGTCCCCAGCTTTCTCCACTGTCAGTGCACTGAGACCTTCCTTCAAATTTTGAGCAGATTTTCTCAGCTTGGGAACCTCAGACAAGCCCTGCATGCTAGGAGAAATATCTAGGTAAACACACATTAAAGTTCTTTTGGGGCCAACCATATACAAATCCATGCCAACATCTTTAGAAAGAACAACTTGCTCATACTGGAGCTCAGCAGCTAGTTAGGCAACTTTAGGGTTTTTTTGAGCTTACTCTCTTCTCCCAGAACCAGAGAAAGTTTTATTTCTCTGCCTGTTTTGGAAGTAATCTCTGTCTCATGTCAAGGGAGCACAGGCAGTGTATGCCAGAGATGTAATGTGATATGCATACATCAAGCTCCCAAACTGGTGCATGAAAGGGTGGTTTCAATCTGTCATCTCAAACACACAATCAGACAGTTGGATCCAGGCTTCAGAAAAGTTCTGTCCAGAGCACAGAGCTCATAAATCATGGAATAGTTTGCGTTGGAAGGGATCTTGAAAATCATCTACCTCCATCATCTCTGCCCTGAGCAGACACCTTCAATTAGATCAGGTTGCTCCATCCAACTTGGCCTTGAACTTCTCCAGGGACAGGATGTGGGAATCTTTGGACATGTTCAGACCTAAGAGAAATCTCTAAGCTACCACCAAGCCATCAGAGCCACATCTGAAAGCAGTACAGGCCCATCTGAGCAATGGTGTGCTCAAGCTCTACTAACTGTTTTGAGAATGAGAACAACAAAGTGCAATTACACCGTTTCCACAGTCAGCTCAGAACTTTGATCACTGCAGGGGCCCTACAGTGAACTGGAAGGGACAGCATCTGGATTACAGTTTCACTAGTAATGGTGAAATTAAGTTCAGCATCAGTAAATCTTGTGTCTTTATGCACATGACTGTGCTGCAAGCTCTTATTACAGCCAGTGGAGATGTGGTCCAGAGTCAGGGGCATCTGACAAGTGACCCAGTTCACACTCAGGTAGACACTTAGTGCTGGGTCAGCTGCAATGCCCTCCAGCCTCTACTGTCCACATCAATCACATCTCTGCTGACTACAACTGGAACTTGGGTATCTGGCTTGAAGGCAGACACTTGGATGTAAGACAAATGTAGGAAGATGTTGTAGAAGGTAAGAAGATAAAGATGACAGAAAAGATGAACTCAACCATAAGAGCTTTTTGCTTCAGCCTACAAGTTAATTTTGTCAACTACATGCCTGTTACCAATAAAGACTGAGAAGTAACAAGGCTAACAAGTACAATTCTATCACAGGTTATGCTAAACTACAGAGACCACTGCCATTCACAGTATCCCTGGAAAGTATATAATGCATTATTTTAAGCAGACTAGCAAGTATTCCTCATCTCTTTTTTTTTGTCCTCCAGAATATACACTCTCCTTTAAATCAACAAAAGCACTATCACAGCAGCAAACTTGTTTTTAAGAAATGTTGTACTTCACTTCTCTGCATCTGCAGTAGAAAGAAGAATTACCAATATGGTTTATTTTTATTTTGCCCATTTAATTCTGTTTTGCTCCTATACAGTTCAAGTCAAATATAGGTATAAGTTCATGATATAATATGAGGGCAAACAGACAAAACTTTCTGTTTCTCTGTGACTACCTCAACATCCAGGTGCCTGTCTACTTAGCTTTCTCCTTCTGGAACATCTAACATAAAATGAAAAAAAGAAAGAAGCTAAAAGCTAAATTCCATAAAATGTTCAGATTTTCCTCAAAAACTGGTATCAGACTGTGCCAGGCAAGTAAGTACACCAGACATAATTCAAGGTTCATCATGCTGTCAAGGATGGAAGCAGACACTTTAATGGAAAAATCAGTAAGAAAAAACTCCCATAGCCACCAAATCCTTTATGCCATTCAGCCAGGAACAAGAGGCAATAGATAACACATTGGTGGTTCTAAGAACAATTGTTCACAAAAATTCTGTTTGTGTGATTAAAGCATAGTTATTTATATATTTGCATGTCTGCCAATATGCACATACATGCTCCCAAAGTTTTAAAGGTTGACACAATTAACTGGGGGGGAGGAGGGGAGAGTAACAAATAAAAAATCCCCAACAACAAGAGATACAGTATCACTTAGGAAGAAAAGATAGGAAGATTATTTTTCTCCTTACCCAGAAAAATCAGCAGAATACTGTCCATAATCAAAGATATAGACCCTAGTAATTTGGCACACAGTGAGGTATCCTAAAGCGAAAACAAAGCAATACCTGGAAAGAAAATGAGGGAAAAATTTCAATTAAAAATCATAAACATTTCTCCACTGAATAAAGTACCATTTCAATAGAGTTCAATCTCCAATTATTTCTAGAAAATATTACATAATAGGAATCTGTAATTACACTTTATTCTGCCTGAGGTTTTTTGCAATGTTTATTCTATGCAAGCACATATTTTTTTATTTGAAAGTGTGCAGTTCAACCATAGAAATTCTATTGTCAGTAGCCAAAATACTTAATCACACCCATAAAGCCTAGAATTTACAATTGTAAGCACCACTGTAAGAACTGCAAGTCCTATAAAGAGAAAATTAATCTGTTAAGGTTGGTTTTTTTGTTTTTTGTTTTGTAGTTCAGAGCTAATTTTTGTCTCTATGAGCATAGAGTTTGGAAAATGATACATCAAATAATTTCCATTGCATGTACTGCTATGCATTCAAAATTCAGTACCACAAATCGTATTGCTGCTGTTTTCAAAGGAACTGGAAAAGTCAAGTAATTTTCAAATACACATATTAAAACACAGTAGAGTGAAAAAGGAACAGGACACCTTTTGTCTTCTATTAAGCTGATCCTGAGCAAATGTAAGAAAAAACACATATAGGAACTATAAAAGTGTTACAATGTTATAACTAGATGAACTGTGAAAGTGTTCTATGTATGACTAAATTAGTTTTACACACCGTTTTCTCGACCACACTAGTGAGAACTGATCTGCCAACACACCTCACAAAATCTGCCAGATGTTCTTTGAAGTCCAAAAGGACAGTGAATGCCAGCAGAAACTTAACTAATCCTTTAGGACTTTAATGTATGAACTCCACAGTCTTTACTTCATGCACAAGACTGATGTGCAATCCCTGCAGCAGGCTGTACAATACATCCAAAATTCAGTTAGAATGAAAATATTCATTCAACAAGCTGAAAATCACAGCCAGGACTGGATTTAGGTGAACTAGTGAGGGACACTGCAAGACTACTTTGGAACATGACTTTCTTTTCCAAATAAATATTTTTCAAGAATTTATTAAGAAATCTAAGGTCTTAGAAACTATTCTTCAATCTGACACTTGTAGTTTAACCTTTAACTGAAAAACACGCTATATATAAACCATTGAATATTTTAAAGCATCCAACTTTGAAATTACAGATTACCTTATATACCATTAAATTACATGTATTTTGGTGAAAAAAAAATAGAGGGTCTGTTTTAGCAATAGTTTATTTTCTGTTTTCATTAATACTCATAATCCAGTATTATTCAAAACAGTATTATTCTGGGAGACTAACTGGTACAAAAGTGCTCATAGTAGGAATACACTGGCACAGGTTGCCCAGAGAGGTGACAGATGCCCCATCCCTGGAAACATTCAGGTTGAATAGAGCTCTGAACAACCTGATCTAGTTGAAGATGTTCCTTGCAGGGTGGACTAGATGTCATTTAAAATTCAATTCAAAGTAATCCACAGTTCCATGAAATAAACAATAGTCATCATGACCAACATGGTAGGGGTTTCTCACAACATTCAGTTAATACCCACACTGAAGAAGTACAGAAATGGAAGAAAGAAAAACAAAACACCTTAAACTTCTTGATTTTATTCCATATTTCAGTCTAAAACAAAAGCTGTCTTCTGACAGAGCAGTGAAGTTTGCTGCTGTTGCACTCAGTAAACACAACTATGAGTCTTAATTATCTTCCAGTTATGTCAGCCACAGCTCCAAGTTACACACAGAATGGAAGACTGAAAATTTTAAATTGATGAGTAAAACACAGGAACTTGCAACCCATACAATGCTTTTCAACTTCCACCTGCATCTCTGCACATTAGTCATGCCACATCACATCCCTTGCTCATGAGAAATGTCATTTCACCAGGCAAAGTGCAGCAATATGTTCTCCCCTAAAGAAACTTAAAAGCTTTATGACAGCTTGCATCATTCCTGTTGTTTCTTCTGCAGGTTTGTAGTGCAACTTGCTGATCATCCTAACTCTCATGCAAATCCATCTTTAGTTAAAGAAAATCAGATAAGATCTGAAAATGTTTTGAGAACTTTCTAGAATACTCTTACCACATGTTTTTTACTCTCTTCAATAATTCATTCACCAACCCTTAGATCAGAAAATTGAGTGAAGTTTTGCAGAGCTCAACCACATCAAGTTTTACCCAGCTATAAAGCTAATTACAAGCTTCACACAAATGCAATTTACCCAACTTTCTCCACCAGCAGAAAAGCAATTGGTCTTAAAAGTCAATGCTACTCTATACTTGTTTCTCCCTGTATAATGTTCTTGTGAGCAGAAAGATGAAAGTATTTCAGACTGAACATGAACAGCTACAAGCAAGTCACAACACTGTTATTATTACAAGTAACTTTTAAACAAACTGACCTGCAATGAACATAATACCTGTATTATGTAACAGAAAGACATAAAAACATTCATTTTAAAATGTGACTAATTCCCAGGATCTTTGTCAATAAAACCTTACTTTATCTATCGACAGATGCACCAAATTCAGACACATCTGGAAGACACTGTAGCACGTACCAGAAACCAGAACACAGTGATATGCTTAACTCCTAATTAAAAGTTTTAAAAAAAGAAAGAAATTAAGTAAACAATACTGCATAGCCTATTATATAGACGGGCTTTTCTTGTACAGGTATTTAATATAATATTTCAATTCTTTACAATTTTTAACATCTTAGAACACTAAAAACAGTATGCAATATGTTTTACCCATAAAATTTTATCTTTCCTTTAAAAAGAAATGTATCAAGTAAACTACTCAATGTTTTTTAGAAGTATATTCCAGTATATCATAAATGAAGTACTTTAACTATACAAATAAATATTACAATATATAGAAAATTCTAAGTAAGCAGCCTCTCCATGTACTTCTTTACAGAAGGTGTTCATAAAGAGAACATCCATTTATTTCAATTTTTTTAAAAGGCAAATTAATCTCTTATTAGCAAATAAAATACATTGTCCTAATCACTATTTTTTGTCTAGTCATGTTTTGACAACTAACATTAAGCAACATACATATCAGGAATTTTTACCTGCACGTATACATATAAAACCAAAAAGGCATGCTTCTATCTATGTGTGTGTATATATATATACATATATATATATATGTATGTATACACACACAGAGATATAAAGGGTTTGATTCGTTCCCATTACACGAACTTTCTTCCAGTCTTCAAACATCCTGATGGAATTTGATATGCATTTCCTATTACACTTCCTACTGCTAACATTACATAGAATGACCTGAAAGACCATTTCTGCTAATGCAGAAAACTTCAATCTCCTCCCTGTACCCCTCTTTTTTATTGACCTCACAAGTTTAGCACAGCCAACCCAACAACAGCATTGTTCACTTCAGTGTAAAGTGGTTGGATTTTGTTTGAACAGTTGATTATTTTTTTCCTACAGGCAAAGCATTTTTAGCCAGTGTTACCTTACAATTTCATTCCACATGACACAGCATCATGGTTTAACTCCAGCTGGCAGCCACTCCCTCACTGCGTCCACCATACACCCACCACCCATGGGGAAAGGGAGGAGTAGAAAGAAAAGATGAACCTCATGGGCTGAGATAAGCACGTTTATCAAGTGCAACTAGATATCATAATAATAAATATACTAATACTGATAATAATTGAAATTACAAGGAGAAGAACAACAAATAATAGAACCCAAGAGAAAAGAGATGCACAGCACAATTACTCATCACCTGCTTACTGAGGAGCAGATCAGTCCCCTTCCAGGTAAGTCCCCCCAGTTTATACAGTGACCATGTCACTCTATGGTATGGAATATCCCTTTGGCCAGCTCAGGTCAGCTGTCCTGGCCATGCTTCCTCACAGCTTCTTGTGCACTTCCTCACTGGCAGAGCATGGGAAACTGACATGGATCTGACTTATAGCAAGCATTACCTAGCCACAACCAAAAAGTCAGTGTGTTATCAACACCATTCTCATACCAAATCCCAAGCACAGCAATGCACCAGCTACTAGGAAGAAAATAGCATTGTCCCAGTCAAAAGCAGGACATACAGCAGGCATCCTGCCCAGCACATCCTTTGTAACAGGAAGACATATAGGCTCAGACAAAGTCTCCATCTAGCCCAGGATCCAGAAATGAGTGCTCCCCACAGCAGGAGCTCAAACACAGATGCCCAGGAATGCAGATGAGCAGAACAAGCACAGAAGTTGCTTCCCAGTGTTCTCCCACACTCAAACCATCAGCATAGACCCAGATTCAAACACATTATCCACATGTTTAACAACACTCAGCATAGTACACCTCTATCAACTTCTGGCTCCAAAGCTCATCTTTGCCACACTCTGTTGCTCCAAATACACTTGACTCAACATCTTTAGCACAACCATACACAAATTTTGTAGAACTGAGTGAGCCAGCAGAGCCAACTTATATAAAGCCCCCACATATTTTAGAATACAAAGATTACATATGTGGTTTAAAGGCAGAACCTCCATCTTTTACCTGTGTTCCTCAGAAATTTTGGGTTGCGAGTCAAGAAAGAACACCCACAGGTTAATTCTAGAGCTTTGTCTCTGCTGATGAGCAAGCTGAGCAGCACACAGATCCAGGGTAACAATCAGCCAATGTATGTTATGTTTTTGTATAACAAAGTGTGGGAGTTGCATTTTCATTTTACACTTTTGGGGGACTCAGCATCTTAGTTATAAAATGTACATTCCTACTGTACCTATGCCTGTTTGCACAAAATGCAGCAAAAATAGAACTGTGACCTTGACAAAGGCAGGCTTTGAGAGATGTCATAACAGCTTCTGTTATTTTAGGCTCTTCTCATGCAGTAGAAGGACAACAGCACAATATGCTATTTTGCTGGAAGAAAGTTAAATAAACCAATCAACACAGGGTGCTTTTTTACCAGCTAGTTGGCACATACTACAGATTTAGCCTTGAAATAAAGGCTTCATGTCCAGTCAAGATCTACTTATTCCACTATGTTAGGAAAAAGTACTTTTTTTTCCCCTTTAAATGTGTAATTATTCCATTTCAAAAGGCAGACCTAGACACCACATAACATTATACTGCATTGATTTTTAGAAAAGGTGACAGAATAGCCTCTGAGTTTTCCCAAGCCCTGTGCTGAAAGCTGCTGCATGGGTTTGCTTGTTTGTTTTTCCACAGATTATGCCAAATATAGAAAAAAAAAACTAAAAAAAATTAAATTCTTGCCTCTAGGGTCAGAACTAAATTCTTATTAAAATCCAGCTATATTATTTTTTAATTCTGATGATCATAATCTGTTTGCACTGTTCACACAGAGAAATTCAACTCTGTGCAGTTAGAACATACAATATTTGCTTATAAAACTTCAAAAGGAAAAATGTACATCAAAAAAAGTCCAAAGTGTCAAAGCTAAACATCTAATTCTGCAATCATCCAGCACAAGCCAACAGAAATACTGATTAGAATTAGCTTAGTTTTGACTATCTGAGAGCCTCAAGGTAAGCTAGTCTGCTCAATCTGCTTTTTTTACACTGAAAAGAGTTGCCTATTTATAATTTTTTTATGTATGTGTTACTGACATACAAAATTGCTACTTCTTAGGAAACAGAGCAGGTTTATGATGTAAACAATAACAGCCTCAGAGTGTGTGAGCCTCTAAAATACAAGCAATAATAATCCTCCTGCCCACTCAGAAGCTTCTGATTCACACACTAATCTGTCCCTCCTGATTACTTCAAGTGGAGATCCAAAATGCATTTAAATAAACAGCAAACAAAAAGACAAAACCAGGTTATGAGCCCATTTCCAGAGAATGAAGCATTCATACCATCGTGCTTTGGTCATAAGCAATTTGACTATCACATTCCACCCATTTCCAACCCTCAGATGAAGATTTTTGGGTCTGACAACCATTTTAAAGCAAATTTAACAAGTGGACAGAGTTCTCCAACACTTAGATCCAACAGCAGCCTGACCCAACCCGCGGCAGGAGGGCTGCACTGGCCTCCAGCAGCCCGGCCTGGCCTGGCCTGCCTGTCCCGGCAGCACCCAGCCTGCAGCCCCAGTGTCCTAAGATGACGTTATGATGTTTGTGTCCCCATTCATGTGTTCTGTTTATGCTGGATATCATGTTCTGTGCCTTCAAGAATGGCTGTGAAGAGCGAAGTTTTGTTTTGGTTTTGTTATCAGCCGCTCCCCCACGGCTGGCACAACACACAGAAGGGGCAGTACATAGTGCTGCTTTTTGACTTGGCTTTTTTGCTTTGCTCTTGCTTCTGCTTTGCTCTTGCTTTTTGCTTCTGCTCACTAGTTAATTTAGCTAAGCAGTCCGAATTTTTCCCTGGACTCTTCTTCCTTTCCCTTTCTTGGCCCTACCCGAACATGCTCCGGGCTGGGACCTGGGAACACCGAGAGTTTGCACCCTGTGGCTGCAGCAGCTGCCCCAGTGCCGGAGGGACTGAGAACAGAGCGACCACCCCCAAGAGAGAGACTTTCTGAATTTGTCATCTTTTTTTTGGAGGGTGAAAGAGTGGTGTCATCCAGTATTGCTCATTTTGTGTGCTGGGGGGTGCTGTGCCTGTTAAATAAACAGGTTCCTTCCACTTCTCTCCAAGAAATCCTTCCTGAACCGGTTGGGGGGAGGCACTGTGTGGGTTTGCTTTCTGGAGGGGCCCCCTTTGGAGGTTTTCTCCCAAATTTGCCCTAAACCAGGACACACAGCCACAGGGAAAACACCAGCCAGGCCCCTCGGTGTCCTGCACACAGACACACAAGGCTGGGTACACGAGGATTCATTGGCTCAACTGTCCCAGAACCATTTGTGGTGGTTTGACTGTTTGTTTACTGCAGATTCGCTGCTGACATTATCACTTGACTAATGTATTTTGATGTTTTGCTACATAATGGCAACATAATGGCTTGGTAAAGTAAATCTTTACCAAGCTAAATTAAATGATCATTCCAGTTATAGCTACAGGCCATATTCCAAATGCAACATTAATACATGACAAATGCAACACAGATATTCTTGTCAAAAACACATGCAAGAACGCTTCATCTCTTCCACATGCTCCCTAATGTTACATTCTCTTGCTCTCCCCCTGCTCCTTTCAATTCTGGTACATCTCAAGGACAAGCAGACCAGCTTCAGACTCTAATAAACGAGAGAAACATCATCTAAAACAGAAGACAGGCAGGAGGAGGGTGCTTTCATATCTTCCCTGGAATGGAAGACACATATTGTGTGATTCATTCTTCCTGTAAGACTCCAAAAGGAACACAGAACTAAGAAAGTGGGAATAAAAAATATTTGCTCCCCTAGAAAACTCAAAGCTGAGAGCTGAAGTTGACTATGTCCAAAATTTAATGTTAAATTGAGATAAGACATGAGGGGTCACCTAAGTTCTCTCTCACCAGAGAGAACTTGATATGACTCATATTGGGTCATATCAACCCCTATTTCTGCAATCACTTGAAAGTATAACAGTAAACAACGCAGATAAGAGCACCAAGTCTGACCTTTGCATTTCAAAAAGTTGACAATAGTGTAGAGCACTTAAAAACACAAATCCTAACAGCTTCACAACACAAAATCTGTAAAGGCAGAACTCCACGATGCTGGAATCTGCCTTTACAAAACCCTGATGAAGGAAGTAGAATCTTGAGATGATCTGACAAAAATGAATACTCATAACTCAGAAAACAAATAGCTGACATGCTGGTGCTGTGAATTTTCATCTGTTCACTCATTTTTCTACATAATATTTGCCTAGCTTTAGGATGTTTCAGCATCACAGCATGCAAGTAATTTTATGCTTGCTCTTTCTTCTATGTGATACATAAGTAGCTTTTCTGCAAACACCAGAACTGGTTTGCAAAATTAGCTATCATTAACAGTCTCATATTAGGTGTGTGGCAGCAACACAACTTCTGAGAGTATTTTTAAGGAAATAAAAATGTCATTACAGAACACTGACAATAATGGGACTACTGCAAGTGCTATTTTAAAGAACATGTTTAATAGTCACAATGGTTTAGAAACAGGAAACTAGAACTGCTAAATACAAAGTACTTTGTAATAATTCTATTTCACTGGACCAGTTAGCTTTATACAAGAACTCACAGGAAGTTTAACAGAACAAGTTTTCTGATGACAAAACAATAGCAAGGTCAATCATTAAACCCATCACTGCTGTTAACTCGGCACTTGGCATGTATCATCTTGGATGAAGATAAGAGGGAGCTGTTATTTCCATTCACCCACTCACCACCCTGCTCCAGCTACACACCCCCTTGTGCCCCATGCCCATGTTCTCTGGGGAAGGAGTGCCTTCCCAGCTGCCTCAGCCCTCCAATCTCTGCTGCAGCCCCACATCTTTGCCTCGAGACACAAAAACCGAGGCAGAGAACCGGTGTGGCTGCAACACTGCCAGCAGAGAGAGGCCAGGTTTGCTCAGCCACGAGGTGATGCCAGCTGGAATTTGTGTTCAGCCAGCCAGGAGACATTTTCTGCATGCGTTAAGGATGGCAGCAGCTGGGGAACATACAGGATATGATTTGCTGAGAAGGTGGCTGTGCAGCCAGAATCAGTACACAGGGCAGCCAGCAGATTAATAAACAACCCAGCTCCCTGCAAGCAGCATGCAAAACAAAAGGCCACAGGAATCAGATTTAGCTACAAAAACCAAGTATTTTAATGATTCCAAGACCAAGGGAAAGCCAGGAGTTTGTGCTAACAACCTAACACAGCTGCATTTTCTTTTAAACATTTCCCAAAACAAAATGCCCTACAGAGATATTTTATCAGAGGGGATGATGGTATTTATATTTCCCACCCTATTTCTTGCTTGGCCTATAGGAGGGAATCAAACATTTCTTTGTTTTCAGCAGGGTACTGAATCAACTGCAAGTCACACAGCTGGTCAGACCTGCACCAACAGTGCAGCCCTATACCTTGCTGAGCTATTTACACCATCTTGCAATCAGACACACATCTCAAACAGCATAATGGCTGCAATAAAACACTTCTGAAACAAATAAAACCATTTCTGAAAAATACAATTTGCTTAAAACAGCATAAATGAAACACGTGATTTTCTCCAATGTTTAACGTTCCTCTAACCTGGAAAGACATATCCCTTCAGATGATTTGCTTAATTTCTGTCCAATCCCCATCCCCCAGCTCAGTTAAAGCACTGCTACAATGTCCTATCTTCTGCATCCTTTAATCAATGCATGCCGATGTATATAACATTCACATGATGCATCAACGTCACCACTGTCACAGTATTTGTCATATGGTCCTGCAGAAACACACACAGAGACCTAAATCAGCTGTTTCCTGCTCTCAGTCAGGAGAAAACCTGTGGGTAGCTCCATTTTCTTTGCTCAATGATGAAGCCTGACACAGGAATAGATGATGGCAACTTCTATTTTTGTGTAGATTTCTCTCCCGCATGTGAGAAACACTAATGACTATTTCCGGGGATGAATTTGAGATACTCCACAAAAAACAATGATACACAAGAAACCCATTGTGAAAAAGCCTTGCATTTATTTTTGAAACATTTTTCATGCTTCCAGTTAGTAATGCAAAACAAAACCAAAACAAAAACAAAACCCCAACAAACAAACAAACACCACACACAACAAACCCCACAGCAAATTAAACACCTACTCAATGACAGTCCAAATCATGGCTCAATCACTTATGACCTACTTCAACCACAGGCAAACAATATTACACAAAGATGTATTTATGATCTTTAAATTAGAAAGTAACCATGTTGCCTGATATGTATGTACATATCACACATATTTATATTTATATAACCCATACCTTTTAAAATTTTTTATTTATTGGAATACTGTCTTGATCCTATTTCATACATATTTGAATTTGGTGGCACTTTTGGCCTACCATAGCCACTGAACTGCTTGCACTCTGGTTTGTCACCTCCCTGCTCTTCAGTGGAGACATACAAACCACTCATGTTCATCATTTTCCAATACGCTTCAAAAATTTCCCTTTAAATGCCCAGTGCAATCAAATTATTTCACAATTCATTAAAAAATAACTGAAATTTTAAAAATTATAATAGCTCAGGTTATGCCAGACAAATTAATCATTTGACCTGGCCTTCACAGTAAGTTGCATGAAGTCAACTAATAGATACTTCTGGGTAGATTTAATCACAATATATGCTAGCACAAGAGGCTACATTTCTGTCAAAATGCAGTCTTGATGTCAGTGCTAATAAGGAACTTCAGGCTATTCATCAATTATCCTTTGAGATATGGGATTAAAACAATGAATCAATGAATTATTCACCTATATGTATACCCATATTACTGCCATTTGTCTATCACTCTTCATCAAGGTGTTCCATTATCTCCCTGAGTTATTGTCTCCCTTATATTTCCTACTGTAAGAACTCACTATAGATCTCAACTTCCAATTCACTGAATTTACATAATACAGAAAAGCCATTTAAGATTCTCTCAAGAAAATAAATTATCATCAACCTTACTTCAATAATTTCTTTCTCCCAGCATTCAAACACTTTTCATACTCACTATCTGGAAATTTCTTATACTACTGGTTTCTTCTCTTTTGTACAAGTAGGGATATGACCAAACACAATGAGCCATTCTTTATGCAGGGTAAGACCTTTCTTTCCTTATTACAAACAGGGTGTCCAAACAAATGAACTTCTCACTCCCAAATCTTTTGCAGCACTGATTTATCAATAGTGCTGCAAAAGAACAAAATCTGCTGCTGCTAGCAGGACTGTCTAGAGACAGTAAGTTACACACAAAGAAGGCATCTGCAATCGTTTTGCCAGCTCAAAGCTTCCTTTGTGAAAGTTTTTATTACTTGAGTTCTTTTATCTACAGGTAACACAAAAGTCACAAGAGAATTCTAAAGAGAGATGTATGAATTTTAAACCTGAACTACAAAAAAGAAACTAAGAAGGGAGTTCATCTTGAGTTGCACTTTTCATAACTATTCAGAATTAGGAAATATTTTTTCATCATTATTGGAGCCATTATACAGTGAAAAACTTAGTATTTATTAAAAGCCAAATATTATCAATTCAAAGTTTGTTAAACTCAGAGCAACAATTAAAAAAGCAGTTTACAAGAAATAGCTTACACCTTTTTGTTCATAGCAAGAGATACACATTACACAGATATAGAAGAAGTTTACTATGATTACAGTGGCAAAGGTCCCACTGCACATTAGACAATTCATCACAACACCACTGAACAGCCAGCACAGACAGACAGAATCAAGGAAGATAAGTGGACTCCAACAGCCTGGGAAACCTATCACAGACTCATCATATCATTACAAACAGGTGGTTTAAACCAAGACTCACAAATGCAGTGTTGCTCTTTATACAGCTGTTCTCTAGGCATTTAAATTCCCATTGTATAAAACCACAGAACCTTGATATTTAGTTGCTGAATTCACAGAGCTATTTCAATCCCTCTGACTGCCCCATCTATAAAACACATATAGAAACACCTGGTGCACAAGAGCATTCCATGAGCAAGTGTGTTACAGATTACAATTCACTGAACTGAATTACAAGATCACAGAATACCAGATTAGAAGGGACAAGAACTACCTGACCCAACCTTTCCTGGAAAAAGCACAGTCTAGACAAATAGCCCAGTACCCTGCACAGGTGAATCTTGAAAGTGTCCAATACTGGGGAATCCATCACTACACTGGAGAGATTATTCGAATGCTTGATTGTTCTCACTGTGAAAAATTTTCTTCTTATATCTAATTGGAATCTTCCCAGGAGTAACTTGTACCCATTACAAGTCATTTTCCCCCTTTTTTTCCAAAAGGAATCATATGAAGTCTCCATTTTCTCTATATCCACACTTTAAACGTTGGAATACAGTGGTAAGGTCTCCCCTGAATTTTCTTTTCTCAAGACTGAACAAACCCAGTTCTCTCAGCCTTTCCTCACATGGCAGGCTGCCTGGTCCTTTCACCTTTTCTGTGCCCCTCTCTGGATCCTCTCCAGCCTGTCCACATCCTTTTCTGCAGAGCAGGGACCAAATCTGAACACAGTGTTCCAGATGAGGCCTGACAATCACTGAATAGAGTGGGACAATGATTTATTTCTCTCTGCTGCTGATATCCCTAAGCAGCATCCTGTTGGTTTCCTTTGCTGCAGCAGCACAATGTTCATCCTTGAGCTGTTGTCCCTCAGGGCGCCCAGGTCCCTTTCCCAGACAGGGAGATCCCAGCCTGTGCTGCACTCCTGGACTTTGCTCTCCCAGGACCTTACACCTGCCCTTGTGGAACTTCACAAGGTTCTTGTCAGCCCACTCTTCCAGCCTATCCAGGTCCTTCTACAGGAAGATAGTCTCTTCCAAAGTGCCTACTTCTCTACTTGGTTTTATCCCATCTTGCATTTGAAGATATTGAAGTGCACTGGGCCCAATATCAAGCCCTGGGGGAACCAATTTGGGACAGGATGCCAGTTTGAAGAGGAGGCATCTACCACTACCTGGCTGAGAGCGCAGTTTCTCAGCCACTTCCCCACCCACTGCACAAATCACTTGCCTAGGCCATCACATATCAGTTTCTCTAGGAAAAGGCCACAGGAAATGGTATTGAAAGCCTTGGAGAAATCCAGGTAGACAACATCCACCCTTCATTCCCCATCAACCAAGCATGCTGTTTCGTCACAGAAGTCAAGCAGGTTTGTCAAGCACCATTGTTCTTGGGGAATCCATGTTGGCTTTTCCCAACCACATACTTCATCTGACTTGTGATAATCTGCAGTGGAAAGAGATATTGTGCTCTCCTAACTGCATCTCGGCACACACTGGCAATGTGCTTGTATTTTTCAACAGGTGTGCAACCACTTTCCATCTCTGTTACAGTTCTCTTTTGGTTTTGAACACACTCAGAAGCTCACAGTTAAGCCAAGGGGACCTTTTGTTCTGCTTACTCCACTCACCTTTGAAGGGGGTCAGCTGCTTTTGTGCTTCCAGGACAACATCCTTGAAAAACTCCCAGCACTCACTAGCTTCATTATCCTCCATGGATCCCTCCCAGCTGAGCTCTGAGTGAGCTGAAGTGTGCTCTTCTAAACTCCAAAGTTTTTGTCTCAGTACTGCCTTCAGCATGCTCAGCCAGATCCCAAACACCATAATATTATGATCACTGCCACCAAGGCTATCACTAATTCAGCTACTACAAAACAGGTCTTGTCCATTTTTGAGCAGTGCCTCACTACTGGTTGGCACATCTAACATTTGTACGAGAAAGCAGTTCCTAGTGCATTCCAGAAACTTGGAAGGATGGCACATCAACTGCTGTAGGGTTCTTCCAACAAATGTCTGGGTAGTTGAATTCACCCATAAGAACCAAGTTCTGCTGACCCGAAGTTTGCTTAAGTGACCCAAATATTGCTTCACTGGCCCTATCATCTTGGTCTGGAGGTCAATGGCAGATGTCTACTGTAAGACTCCCCTTGGAGACAACTACTCTGAACTTGACCCAGAAGCATTCAAAAGGACCTCCATGATCACCACAGATGGCTATTACACATTCAAGGTTCTCCTTAACATGGAGCATAACTCCTCCTCCTCTTCTTCCCTACCTATCTTTATAAAACAGCCTACAGCTGTCCACTGCAGTTCCTCAGACACATGACCCGGCCTACCATGTTTCAGTTATTTCTATGATACTTTGTGGCGGCACAAGGAGCTCCAGTTCCTCCTGTTCCCCAGCAGGATGTGATGATGTGAGCATTGCCACTTTGGACCCTTCACTTAAAAACCAGCCTCACCAAACTGGTGAGCCTGCTGTCAAAGACTCCCTCCCCTCTTCCACACTGGTGGATCCCACGCCTTCATAACAGACTACAGTCATCAAAGAATGTCCCATTGTCATAAAGCCCAAACCCTCATGATGATGATGAGCCACAAAGTCAGAAGTTAACTCACATCATACATCTCTTTCTGGCTGCACCCTTTCCTCTAACCATCAAAATAGAAGAATACTGATACTTTTCATTTGGACTCCCAGAGCTCTGTAGTTTTCCCTGATTTTAATTTATGCTGAACTGCTCTATTGTCACAATAATAAGAACAGCTAAACACTAAACTTGTCTACTCTCCAAAACAAGTTTTTAATAAGAAGGGTGTAACATACTTATAAATGGTGTTCAAGTTAATCAAAATCACTAATTTTCAGATAGAACTTTTAATTTTATTCAAAGCATGTGAAACTCTACACTGTAAGCCTTCAAGTCTAAAAATAGTGTGATTGCCAGTCAGCCAGAAATTTAGAATGCATCCAGAAGCTCCTACGCTGCACTTGCCAGGAATGTCAAGACTTTGAAAAATCACATACATTATAACAGTCAAGACAGACTAATCTGTAATACAAGCACACAGAACACACTCTGATTTTTCATTATTGTGAAGCCTGGCAGTATCACTGCAGTTCAGCTTCCTTCTGTATTTTCATTATAAACCAAATCTGAAGAAATGTTTCAGCTAAATGTGCATGTCCTGGTCTACATGCCTTAAAAAACACAATTCAATATGTTTGGGGATTTTGACACTTAGTAGTGACTTGAGAATATGAAAGGAAATCAACAGTATCTTTTAAGTAAACAATTTCATACTGTTTTGGTGACTGAAATCTAGAGGTACCCGTGAAGTCTTAGACCAAAATAATGAGAACTTCTCCATAAGCAGTTTGGATCAGCTGTATTCTATTTGTCAAACAAAATATGGTGAGTTTATACACCTATGTTTTGTCACTAGCTATTTAATTAAATATGTTTCCACAGTGTGAATAAATCTCATCAGGTGATCTTTAGACCACCAGATATCCACCCCGCCAGGGCTAAATTTTAATTGCTATGGAATACTTGGAGTACTAGCTCTTAAATAACTTACTATGCTCTGGTGCTACTAGTAATCACTCTCCCACTAGTAGCTGTTGGAAGAGCTGAGAAAAGATTCTGTAAAGACATTACTAGTCTGAAAGCACATTCTACTTAGGCCTGTTACTTGGAAAATTTCAATCACAGAATGGGTCAGGTTGGAAGAGACTCTAGTGGGTCATTTGGTCAATCTCCCTGCCAAAGCAGAGTCATCCTAGAACACATGGCACAGGATTGGGTCCAGATGGCTCCTGAGTATCTCCAGTGAGGAAGACTCAACAGCCTCTCCGGGAAACCTATTTCTGTGCATAGTCATTTACATAGTAAAGAAGATTTTCCTCATGTTCGGATGGAACTTCCTGTGCATCAGTTTCTGTGCATTGCCTCTTGTTCTCTTAGTTGGCACCACCAAGAGCCTGTCCCCATCCTCTTCACAGCCACCATGTAGATAGTTATATCGATGAAGTCCCCTCACAATCACCTCTTCTTGAGGCTGAACAGGCCCAGCTCCCTCAGGCTTTCCTCATAAGAGAGATTCTCCAGACCAATTTAGTAGCTCTCTGCTGGACAAAGGCATAAGTTGGGAAAAAATTTAATGATGGAATGCTTTTCAAGCTTCTGCTGTGTCTTCTTCTAGGGACAAGTAGTGCTTGCTGTAACACCACTTCACATACAGTCTTATGCCAGCACACACATTCAAATTAGAAAGAGGCAACAGGAAGAAAAAGGTTGGTGGCAGTCTTGTGAGAAGACAACAGAACTAAAAACAGGCAAACAGACTGTAAGATTCATATCTTGTTTTAGTGATTTCAGCTGAATGCCAGAACCTTGTCATACTTCATCTCTCAAGATGCAAAGATAACAAGTGTTGACTGAGAAAGGATGGGGAAAAAAGAAACAACAGAAGCCATCATGAGAAAAAACATTCTACTTGAAGCAGCATCAAGTATAAAGGACACCTACAAAAGGGAGATGCAGTCCTGTCACAATTCATAGAGAATTATATCTTTAATAATTAACCACAGTAGTCTTAAACCTTTCAATTGATGGTTTATTGAAGTATTTTCAGTCTTTATGAAGTCCTACCATGCAGGTCAGATATTTCGATTATAGTTGAAAGCAGCACATAGGTTAGCCTTCAGCTGTTAGTAAATTAAGATCATTAACACAGCCAAAAAATCAGCAGTGCACCCGTAAGTTATTTGTGCCTTGGCCAGAGAAGGTATTTTAGGAGACTACAAACATATTAGCACACCTCTAGCCCAAACTGATTATTTTAACAAGACACAGACATGTTGCACTTCTGCAATGACTGAATTCATTTCTCAAATTATTTCAACAGTGAATCAATAAAGCGTGTGAATGCAATGATACATAAAGTGAAAACACATGTCTCCTATAAAATCTACAACTGCAAAAATAAAGGGACAAAGATTTTAATCCAAAAATATAGTTATTAATCATGGCCCAATCACACTGGATCACTGCAAAACCATGAGACCAGGTTTACAAGGCGGGGAGGGAAACCTCAGACAAAGAGAACTGCTGTTAAGCAGTCCACAGCTTTGTCTTGTTTGGCCTCAGAAATGTTTTATGAAGTGGTAATTCAGGTAATTTTAATTCAATGTGAATGATGAGGCATTGGGTAAGTTTTTGTTCTCAAGGTCCACCTCGATCTTATGCAGATCTACTCCTAGCTGATGATCAGCTTGAAGGAGAAAGCATAGGATACAATGGTTATCCAGACCCACCAGGACAAAGTCCTGACTAACCTCATCTGTTCCCACCACTGACCCTGCTTTGAGCACGAGGCTGAGTCAGAGACCTTGATGTCCCTCATTTTATGAATTTATTCAGTCTATTTAACTGTTAAGAGTTTATTAATTGTTAATTTTTAAGATAAAATAAGAAAATAAGCAATTTTTTTATTAAAGCTTGCTATCACATCATATGTGCATTCCAAATATAAACCAATAGTGTTTAACAGTTCTTTGTCCCAAAACAAATTAATTTTCCTCAAACAATCCTAATCCTTCCTAGGACTTGCAGTAGGGGAGATCTGCACAGAATAATGCCACAGATGCAGGACGAAGCAAACTCTACCAAAAGAAACTACATTGCAGCAATGACTACTGGAGCACAACTGAGATGGGGCCACATGGGATAAATGTAATATACTTTTGCAGAGTTTCATCTGTACAGTACCCATATATCTCCAAACAGCAAGTTATAAACTATTGCTGCATTTATGGAATTGTACTAAAAGCCTCTTACTCTAAAATCCCAATATTTTAACTTAATAGTAGGAACATGTACCTCCTACACAAACTTGTAATTCCTAAAATGTTAATTTAAATAGCAGATTCTGTTGCACTGTAAGCATCACCATTAAGTCAGATTTATCTTACCACACCAGCTACAAAACTTTTTACTCCCAAGTACACATTTTTAAGTTGTAGAGGCCCGTAACTATAGGAGCAAATGTGTCATCTCAACTTTTAGTACAGGTGGCAGAGATTGTAGAAAAAAATGACGATTTTTATCAAAGACACCAAACATTTGTAAAGACAATTTGAAACAAATAACTGGAAAATGACAGGGGAGCATCTGAGAAGAAAGGTATAAAAAGAAAAATTTACTTTAATAACCATAAGCTTCATCAGTCACTACAATTTGCTGTGGGAAAAGTTCAGTAAGAAAGTCTCCACATGTGAATGACCCACACTGCTTAGTCAAAGAATAGGACTTATGCAAAGCAACTGTGTTAGCCACAGTCTTAAAATTATGTGTCTGGATTCTCACACCACTCTCTTCTTTATGCAGTTTTTGAGGACTGCTTTAAAGGCTTTTACACTTTCTTTTTGGGGGGTGGGAGGAGAGCAAACACAAAAAGAGGGAACATGATACACAATAAAACAAAACAACATACACTTACTAGAACAAGAACTAGAAGCTTAAATTCCTAACAGAAAAATCTCAGAGCAAGTAGGGCAGCCAGAACACAAAGCACATCCCTCCCTTTGTTCATTGTGTCCTTGGCAGACAGACCCACACTTCCAGCCAAGTCTAGTATTTTCTGAACAGTGGCAGACTCTGCTCAACTACCCCAATCCCTCAGAAGCTTTCCTTGTCCCCTCTGAGAACTGGCTGCCTATTCCCAGCTCCTCACCACAGCCCTGCAGCCCCTCAAGGAGCCCTGGGTATCTGCAGCTCTCCTTTTGCCACACTTCTCAGTCCATTAACCCCTAAAGCAAGCTCTCGTGGGAAGAAACAGTTTCTACTTCCACCTATTCTCGTCTTCAAAAGGAGAAAGTAGGCATGATGCCTTCTGTTGACTGCTATTGATTCTGATACTTCTTAGGCAATTTTTAGGTTTTACATACAGGATCAAACCTATGGCTTGCTTAGCACACTACCCTTGTCAGAATATATATATTAGAAGCACTTGTGAGAACCACATGGCACAGCAGCTCAGACTAGAAAATACCTGGTTAGAAGACAAATGTTACTTTCATAGTGAAAGAATGAGAGCTCCATCAGGACACTTAGTAAAAAGGCAAAAACCAGGCAGGCATAACAAGAAATAATGCCAGGAACATAGCTCAAACAACTCAGATTAGAATCAATAAAAGTGATTACCAGAATACAGTTTAATGGAAAACATTTTCTGACTCTTGGAATCTTACACAAAAGCATCCAATCTTGATTTTGAAATATATTTAATTAAACAGCTTACTGGTTTGACCATGGAAATATTATGTCTGTGCTACACCAGAAGCCAAGGTGAACTAAAAAGTCTCCCTTTAAAAGTCTGTCTCCAGAAGAATTTATTTATCTTTGCTCTTTACAGTAGGAAACCATTTTAGATCGTGACATCTGGCATTTACAAACCTCCCAGAATACTTCCTCTTTAGTAAAGATACTGGGGCTCTTCTTGGCATTTTTCTAGTCTTAGCCCCAGCAACATCTGAGAAAATTAAAACCTGTATTTCCACAAGAACTGAGATAGAAGCAAACGCCCGCCCCTTTTGAAAGCAGAATTTTAAAAGTAATTTGGATTTACATTCTTCCTGAGGGAAAAAATAATAAGCTGACTTTTCTATGATGTTCATACCATCTCCATTCATAGCTAGAACTGGGTATATCGTTAAAAGTAGATACATGCTTAGGGCAAGAGACTACCATGAACAAAAATACTTATTTTTAGAAATGAGTAGTCCTGTTGAACAGGACAATCATAACTCTTGCTTTTCTCAGCAATAGGAAGATGAAATCCAGGTTTCCATCCCAGATGCCTTCCCAGTCAACTCTCCACTATGGTAGAAGAGAAATGCAGTTTCTCCTGTGCAGACAAACAGCTTTAGTCAGGTTACAATGTTGCTTCTCTTTTAATTAACTTCCTCTTCAAGATAGCCAACTCAGACGTCCACAATGCCTCATCTGAATTTTCCACACCTATTTTTTTTGTTAATTTATCTTCTCCAAATCCACAATAAACGCGCAGTACTCTATGTGAAAAAGCCCTTGACACCAGGCTCAAAATTACACCACATCCCCCATCCATGTAACAACACTATGTCCTCCCTGTTATTCTCCACATAGTTTGCTTTACAAAGCTCTTCTTGGAGGTTGTCCATGACATACCTATCCCACTCTTAAATTCAAGCCATGTTGCATGCACAATTGAACAGCCTCCCCTGAAGTATGTACTATTGACTTTTTCAGTGTTGAACCAAGCCTGTCTTTTTTTTTTTGTCCATTTATTCTTTCCTGTTCTGAAATTCTTCAGAACACTACTACTTGCCTCATTCAGCCAAACCTTGCAAAGTGTTGCCAGTAATTCAAGGGAGATGACACATACTCCCTACACAGAGCTACACAATGAGGCCCCACCTGGAGTAGCAGGTGCAGCTCTGGCCTCCTCAGCAAGAGGGAAACATGGACATACTGGAGAGAGCCCCGAAGGCCACAAGGATAGTGGAGGGACTAGACTTTCTCTCCTGTTGGGGAAGGCTGAGAGAGCTGGGACTGTTCAGCCTGGAGACAAGAAAGCTCAAGGGTTCCTCATCAATGGATGCAAGGCTCTTTATAGTTGCTCTAAGTGACAGGACCAGAGGCAATGGACACAAACTGAAACACACAAGGTGCTTTGTCAACAGCAGGAAACATTCTCTTATTTAAGAGTGACTGAGCCCTGGCACAGGTTGTCCAGAGGGCTTGTGGAATCTTCCCACCTCTGAGATACTCAAAAGCCACCTGGGCATGGACCAGGGCATTATGCTCTGGGTGGCCTGGCTTGAGCAGTGTGATTGGACCAGGTGGCTTCCACAGGCTCCTTCTAACCTCAATCATTTTGTGATTCTACGGTTATTAGTGTCTCTTTCAGTTCATTAATAACCATAATTGAGTTGGGTGGTTACTGCATTTTCACCCAGATACACCCTATTTCTACTAGCTTCCTAACAGAAGGTGACAACTGACAGCAGACCCTTCTCTCTAACAAATGCTTAAACCTTAAGTGCAATTCAAAAAAGCTGCTTTTGAGACATCTTTCTTTTTAACAGTCACAATGCATTCAAAAACACAAATCAAATAGCCTGTAAATCATAAAGGCAGTATGGACAATTTCAGAAAGCAAATGGAAGATAAGGTTCAGAAACAATCTGGAGAAGTAGGAGCTGACAAATCAAAATACAAGTAAAATCCCTAAGATATTAAGCTAAATGATGCTTGGTCATATTTAATAATTATCCACCGAGAAAAAATTTGCATGGGTAAGATTTCCTTGAACCTGGAAAAAAGGGCTACATTCCTTTAGAACATTGTCTTTAAAAGTAGAAAGGAAATAAAAAAAATCATAGACCCTTGAATTGGAAATTAAATACTATAAAGGGTTTTGTTGGCTTTTTACACAGTACATATTTATAAACACCTAGAAAGTAGACAGTGTAACACAACTGAATCAAAACTTGTCCAGAACAAGTACAACTTGATTATATGAGTGCAACTAACAGATGTGGCCTGCCACATAAGCATGACCACCATCCATGATCAAAGCTATCCTTAGCACAGCCAGGGTGAGGAACAGCTGGGACAAAGTTGATTTGCTTCCTAGTAACGTTGATAACACGCTGAAGTTTTAGTTGTTGCTGAGCAGTGCTTACTCCAAGTCCAGGACTTGGCAGTGTCTCATGCTCTGCCAGCAGGGAGGTACACAAGAAGCTGGGAGAGAACATGGGCAGGTGACAAACCAGTCAAAGGGATATTCCACACCAGTGGGCATCGTGCTCCGGATAGAAACAGGGGGGAACTGGCTCCAGGGACCAGTCACTGCTAAGGGACAGGCTGGGCATCAGTCAGTGGTATGATGTGCAATTGTACTGTGCATCATTTCTTTCTCTGCAATTTTATTTCTTTGTCTCCCTTTTTATTAGTTTATTATTGCATAGCACTTAGTTGCTGGCTATGGTTAAAGTTATGCCTACAGCCAGTCTGTCTGTCTTAATTCTAACATTTGGGCTGCTGGAGAATACCAACCCAAATCCAAATTGTACAAAAAAAAGTTGATGAAATACGATCAAATCATAAGGATCTATCAGCTATCACTCCACTAATCAAACCTACAAAAACAACAGGAAACATTTAAATATTTTGGTAACAGTAAACACACTAATGAAATCTTCAAGTAGACATTACATTATAAAAATTGCAAACACTCAGTTGATCAGAAAATCTTGGGGAAAAAAAGAAAAACTAAAAAAGGTTTAAAAGCTTCTAATGGAGCTCAATTAAATTACATGCAAAGCACAGTTTTGCTTGGTAAATAATCAACCATAAAAATCTGTAATGGAAACCAACTGTTAGGCAGCATTAGAGCAAGAAAGGATCCATGCAAAGTAACAGCATTGCTCAACAGACAGAATAAGCCTTTTACTCTGCTTAGCATTACAAATACCTCAACCTGTTTTGAAAAGCACATCTCCAAATGACATAGAACAACTGGAAGAATTCCAAAAGCAGCTACACAAAAAAAGGAAAGAGGCCTTGAAAACACAACCAACCTAAGTAGAGATTTAAAGAGACTTTTACAGGCTTTACTGGACTGAAAGAAGACAATATAAATAGAAGATTCCTGCAAACACGAGGGAAATACACTTCCCTACACAGATGAAAGGGGCTCAAACTACAGATTATTTAGGCTAAACTTGGGCTAATTTCTAGGGCAACCTAACTGCAAACATAGTTAAGCACCTGTACAGTTTGCCAAACAAGACCAAAATCTTAGTAGAATTTTTAAGTTATTTTTAAAGCTTTCAAACTGACTTTGATCAGAGGTCCAGATAAACTCTCAAATTCCTTTCAGCCTCCATTTCCAGAATTGTATACTGGATTTTGTTTACCAAAGAAATATTTTTCAAAACGAGAGAAAAGGAAGCTGCCTAAAAAATTTTCCAGTACATAGATGAAGAGACATCTGCATTTAAAATATTTATAATTTTAAGTCTTCTAAGAGACCAGATGCAATAGGCAGGAAAAACAGCTGTGGGAGCCAGTCAAGATACTGATGATCTGTCAAGACAAACTCAAGTACAGGAACAAGACACACCCACAGGAGCTGGTTTTGTGTCATACCATCCTAGTACTACTCAAATTTCTTTTAAATGCTTCCAATCTTGTCAAACCAAGGTTACATTTGCTGAAAAGATTTCACATTATAGTCATGTACTTGGTTTTGAACACATTCCATATGTTAAACTTTGATTAGGAGTTCAGCTATGCTGTGAGGGCGGGCAGTCTACACCTCCCTTATCTCCTGATCAATGCAAACAAATATTTTCAAGTGAGGATGAGCCTTTAGCACAAGTAAATTCAGAAACCTTTGCTTGCTAAGAGAGAGGTAACCTACAACATCTATATTCTAATTCACAGATTGTTCAAATATTTTGTATGTTAAACTTGTTTACAATCAGCCACAGGAGGCTGATGAAAAAAAAAAGCAGTGTAAAAATTGAACTGAGCTGAAATTCTCACCCACACTTTTTCCCTTCTATATGTACTGCCTTACTCTACATGCTTGTCTCCTTGAAAAGCCAGATGTAGCATTTCTTATTAATTCCTTTGGGAAAGCAGGGACTGCAAGAAAGCAGACAGAATCTCAGAAGAAATGCAAAGACTATGCTTAGAATAATGGATTCCTTAACTTCCATAAAAGGGGAAAAAATGAGCAAGAAGCAAACCTAGTAACAGAACTCTAATTTGATTCAGCATCATCTCAAATGGGGGTACAAAGCTGATGGCCAAAAGCTACATAGACAGCAATCCACTGTAAGACAAGCTATTTCTAAAATTTTCATTATAAAAACCCAATTGCACATATATACCTGAGGGACGGATGTAGAGAAATTGTGGATTAAGAACCTGAGTTACATTCCATGAGAAGCTTTGTCCTTCCTCCTCAGGCAGAGATCTTGGACTCTGCAGCAGAACTGCACCCACGCATTGATTCTCACAAGGCATGCCCTAATGAGAACAAGTAAGAAACAGGAAGACTGGCAAGCATGAAAATAGATGAAGGCTTCTTCCTTCAGAAAGGCACTTCCAGAAGTGTTGATCTGTTGACAAAAGCCTTATTGTTTTCTCCTTTTCAGCAACTCAAAGAAGACAATGTAGAAAGAAGTGGAATACTGTTTTTAATCTACTCTTTATTTCTGCTGGTTTCTTCATAGTCTACCTAGTCTACCAAAGGGTATAAAAATCAAAACCATAGTCAAACAATTAAATACAGAAACTTTCTTTGCTTTTAAGGAGAAAAAACAAAACCAAAAATGCAAACAACCCCCTCATATTAACTTGAAAACACTTTTCATAGTCACCAGTTCAGAAAAAAAGCCTTCAATTTTCAATTAACATTTTCATACCAACAGATCCTGAAGAATCAATCTATATCTTTCTAAAAGTCTAAGCTTGTCTAAAAGGAAGGTGCATACTTGTTTCATTTAAATGGTGACTTTTGCATTAGTAGTTGGTCAGTAGACTTCCAGTACCCTCTATTTTGGACAGCTTTGCGTTCCAGTGCAACAGAAATACTCTCTTAGTACCTAGAAATGCTTCCTATGGAATTGGAGCTCTATTTATGCAACCTCTGGAAATCACATTTCATTGTATTCACCTAGTTGAAACAGCAAGAAGATTGACATTTCGTGAATAATACAGCATCTTTCATTACTGCAGCCAAATAATCTCCAAAACAGCCTATGATGTTTAAAGGGTAAAGCTACTAGTTCCCTTTGAGAAATTAAATCATCCCTTCCCTCAAGATTTAGTCAGAAAGCATGACGCAAAGATTTAAAAAAAACAAAACCATCACAACTATATTAGTAGAAAATAGTAACACCTACGAAAGTCCCTACGTACACTAATTAACTCAGAGGTCCTGTTCCCAACTTGGTTTTCCATTTTTTTTTTGCTGTCCTTCCCTCTTCTCTAGAATTTGGAATACTGAACTATGTCAGACTATAAAACAAAAATAAATGCTCAGGATTTGCATTTTGTTGTTGTTTGTCTGGGGAGGTTTGAGGCTTTTTGGTGGGGGTTTTTTGGTTTTCATTTGCTTTTGGTTATTTGTTTCTCTGTGTTTTTTCACAATCAAGATACCCTAGCAAAAAAGATTATCTCAAAATGATCTTTTAAAAGATCCCTAAAGGAAATGAGATTCTGATAGATGCTGTGACAGCATCCTGTATTTGAGAGAGTAGTTAATCCCTTGGAAAAGAACAGGAGCATTAAAATAATTTGGAAGTAGCAGGCTCTCTAATTAATCTAATCCAACACAAAGTCCTGGAAGAGACAGACAGAAAATTCTTTCCTATCTGAAGCTGAAAAGGCCATCCTCTGCCCAGACTTGAACAGATACAGAAAAACACAAGAGCATGCAGTACAAAACAGCCAGATAAATATCACCAGTTCAAATAAAAAAAAAAAAAAACAGCACGCCCTTCAAACTGCAAAGCACAGAAAGGTATGGCAGTTCACATACAAAAGGTCAGGGCACTACACAGTTTCTCCATAGAGGCAAGAGAGGCAGGCAAAAGAAAAACAGCAAGGAGTTGCACCAGTTCACAAGAATGCAACAATTAGTAAACAAATCCATTCTGTATTTCAGAATGGAAATACAAGGTCCAGCTACCGAAAGGGAATCCTGAGTGTACAAAAGAATGGCAAAGTTTGGTCTTCAGGATACATCAAGTCCACAAGAGATGGGCGAAGGCTTTGAAAACATCACAGATTTAGAATGATAGTACTCCCTTCACTCAGCTTCCAATTTTCATGACATGCAAAGAAAACTATCTTTATAAAAGTCAAATTTATAACCAAGCTGATTGAACCAGTCAGCCAATTTCAAATGCACAAGCACAGCATTAGATTCTATTCATTAAGGGATTGAAAAAAAATAAGATTACACCCATCACATACAGCTTATCATGATCTTCCATTTTTAGGAATCGAAAGGAACCAGAAAGGGACTGAACTGTGGAAGAACAATTCACAGGATCACAGAATGGCTTGGATCAGAAGGGACCATAAGGATTATCTATTCCAACCCCCCTGCCCAAAGGCACTTTTCACTAGACCACACTGCTCAGGGCTCCATCCAGCCTGGGCTTGAACACTTTTCAGGATGAGGCATCCACAACTTCTCCGGGGAACTGCTCTGGTTCCAGCACCTCATCACCCTTACAGGGAAGTATTTCTTTCTTATTATCTAAACTAAACCTCTGCTCTTTCAGTTTAAAGCCATTCCTTCTTGCCCTATCATTACATGCCCTTCTGAACAGGTCCTCTCCTGCTCTTCTGCTGTCCCCCTTTAGGTACTGGAAGGTGCTCTGAGGTTTCCCCAAAGCCTTCCCTTTTCCAGGCTGAACAGCTTCATCTCTCAGTCTGTCTTCACAGGAGAAGTCCTCCAGCCTTCTGATCATCTTCACGGTCCTCCTCTGGACTAGCTCCAACAGTTTGATGTCCTTATGTTGGGGACCCCAGATCTGAACACAGCCCTCCAGGCAGGGTCCCACAGGAGCAGAATTGGCTCCTTGACCTGCTGGCCACGCTTCTTGTGATGCAGCCCAGGATACAGTTGGCTTTCTGGGCTGAAAGTGCACATTGCCAGCTCATGCTGAGCATCTCAGCACACAACACCCGAGTCCTCCTCAAGGCTACTCTTGATCTGCTCTCTACCCAGCCTGTACTTGCCTGGGATTGTTTTTTTTTTTTTTTAACCCAGGTGCATTGTCCCCTTGCATTTGTCCTTTCTGAACATCATGAGGTCTGCACATGCTCACCTCTCAAGCCTGTCCAGGCCCCTCTGGATGGCACCCCTTCCCTGCAGTGGTGCTGGCTACACCACAGTTTGATGTGGTGGAAAACTTGCTGGAAGTGCACTCAGTCCTTTAGCACTGATCCCAGTAGAGACCTCTGAGGGACACTACCCATCACAGGTATCCACTAGGACATGGGGACACTGACCACAACTCTTTAACCCCATTAATACTAAACCAGAGACCTATCTTTGGAAATCTGCAAATGTCTTCAGGTATTGCTTTATAATTAAAAAGATAAAAGCAAAATCAAACAAACCAACATAAGCCATTATAGCTTCAGATACAGAAATCAGGCAAATAAATAACAAGTCTAGAAACTTTTACAAAAGCAAGTTCAGATTTTTTGAAACTGGTAGACTTAAGTAGTTAAATAACTTGTTTCAGAAAAAACCACCCTCAGAACAGAAGACATGTTCCTTGTATTTAGAAAACAGCCTATTTCATACAGCAGCCAGCTGCATGCTCTTACCTCAAAGGCTAATGGCATTGCAGGCTGCATTAGGCAAAGCATTGCCAGCAGGTCAAGGGTGGTAACCCATCTTCTCTATCGGGCACTGGGGGAGGTCACAATGTTGGGTCCAGTCCTGTGTTTTCCAATACAAGGGAGGTATGGACATGCCAGAGAGAATCCAAAAAGGGTCTCTAAGGCAAGGGATGGGAGCATACTTTTCTTACACAGAAAGGCTGAGAGAGCTGGGAGTGTTCAGTCTGCAGAAGGCTCAGGGAGGTCTCACCAATGTGTGTAAATACCTGAAGGGAGGCTACATGGAGGATGGAGCCAGGCTCTTTTCCATGGTGCCCAGTGACAGGAGTGTGCCCAGAGGCAATGCACAAACTCATACACAGAAGGAGCTCTCCGAACAAGCGAACAGGAGACACTGGCAGAAGTTCCCCAGGCCACTGAGAACTCTCCCTCCTTAGAGATACTCAAAAGCCATCTGGACATACTTTTGGACAACTGGGTCTAGGTTGCCCTGCTTAAACAGGAAGGTGATCTCTGGGAGGTTCCTTCCAATTTCTACCGATCTCAAATTCCACAAAGACTGATACACATCAGAAAACCAGGACTTGCTCCCATGTGAGTCAATCCCAGAAACCCAAGCTCAGAACTTTGGCATTAGAAAAGAAGATGTTGACAGAGCAGACTAAGCAACCAGTTGCTGCAGGGGAAGGATCACTGCTGAGCCTTCAACAAGAACTGGCTGGCTGAACTGAGGCTACCATCCACTTTCTCCCTCTGTCTCCTGAGATCTCCTGGCATTTAAAGCATCCACCAACCAGCACCCATTTGGCAGGAGTCCTATTCTGGAATCCCTCAGGCTCTCAGAGATAGGGTATTCTGAACTTCTCTGGCAAAAGGAACCAATATTTCCATTTGCAGAAGATTCCCGTTAACAGAGAATCCTTAACTGAGTACACTGATAGTTCAAGGACTCTCTGCTGAAGTTACCCCATGACAATGTCTGATTAATCAAGTATAAGAGAACAGGTCAGGACAACCATAAATACACAAAGTCTGTCACTCAGGTACCAGTTATTCTGTTTGGGTTGTTTGGTCTCCTCTTCACCACTTCATCTTTTCTCAACTACATAATGAACCACAGTTTGCATGAGTTACTTGTTAACCACAACCTACTACAGTTCTTAAGACACAGAGGCAGACAGGAAAATAGCAAGAATTTTCACAGCCAAGGAGAGGAAAGGAAAGTGACCTAAAACAGGCTGCTCAGACATCTGCTCAGTGACTTGATCAAATGCCATTTTAAACATATGTTATCACTGTTCATGCCCTGTGGCATGAAAACTCAGGCAGTGCATCCAGAACAAACTGGACAGTGTCACAGCACTCCTATGTGTTTGCAGAAGATAGAGAGAAAGCACAATTAAGAAACAGAAGCTATTTTCTGATTGATCACATATTTTCACTCTGAGTATGAGAAACTAAGGAAAGAAAATTCAATATGTGATTATGGAACACTGGAGGAATACACTATGGACAAATAATGGCTTCATTTCACAATGAACACAAGCACACCAGGATAGTCATCACCATCCTGATGATGTACTTCAAACAAATGCCTCTCAGTGCTGACCTGAAAAGTATGATTATTCAATATAATTCTTCTAAACTATGTTCTTACATCAGTTGACACCTACAGCAAAAGATTTAAAAGATTAAGAATTATTTTATTTCTTCATTGATTCTGCTCATAAACATGAAGTGGTGATGTTCATAAGGAACTGATGTATTAGCAAACACTGTTATTGCTTCTACAATTGCCCATTTTACCAATTTCAGAAAGCATCACTTACCTGATTTCATTATTATTAACTGCTACAATCTATGGGATTTTCTACTTCCAGCAAAAGGATTTCTTCTACCATAAGAACTGGACAGGGACTGCACCTGACCTTTGTGTGTTTGAGTTTATGGTGTACCTTGTATTTCAATTCTCATATGTAAGAGGATGATGTATAAGAGCAGAAATCATTTAATATTCCTGAGTTCACTGCACTTCTGCACTGCAAAGGGAATACTTTTTCAGGATCTTTGAAAAATGCACTGAGTAGTTATATGAGTAGCAAAACATAGCTGGCACAACAAACCAAACATTCTGCTTCTAGATGTCTTATGCTCCTTTATTTAGCCCCTTCTTCTATTTATACAGATTGTGTCACATATACTAATTGCTCAAACAAGTATGGAAAAAACACCAGAGAAACTAACCAGCCTCCAAAGCCACATACTTTACATCAAACCAACATCAGAATAAAGCTTTACTTTAACACTTTTCAGAAGCTGCCCATGAATCAAGTTTTGTTCTCACATCTGAAAGCTCAGCTTTTTCAGTGTGAAGATATCCTATCTGGACATGGATGTTGACACTTCAGACATTTATATAAAACACAGCAAAAGCTGTGTTTTATATAAATTCTGCTCTCCAGCAGCTAGGATTGATGAAGCCATTGGCTTCTGACTGCAGCTCTGATACAAGCTTGGACTAAGGCACTCACTCTGTTCTGGAAAGGTACCTCAGATACAGTAATAGAATATACCACATCATGGTCACACAGACCAAATTTTAATTTTGTTATCACATAAAACTTACTCTGGGGACAACGCTAAAGTAATCACAATCACACTGCTTACATGGATTCCTGAAGCAAACCTACTGCAGTCAGGACAACTAAGAACAAACATCACCAAGACTATAGGTTTATATGAATGTTCTCTCCCTGTAGAAGAATGTACCCCCAGCATGTACCAGTCAGCTTTTCACAGCACCATGGTCATTGAGATAAAGAAATCCAGAGGAGCCCAGACTCTAGTTTCATTACAACTGAAGACAAGTGGATACCACTGTTCAATGAGATCTCCTTCCATCTTGTAGAGAAAAAAAAAGGATGGCTCTATAGGTTTTTCCTTTGTTATAACACATTTACCAAGTTTTAGCTGACATCTGTACACCTTATGTAGGGAAATGGTAAAGTCTTACTCTTTAATCTCACTGTATGCCTACCATCTCATTTACACCTCACAAGATATCCTTAAAGCATTCAAGAGATTAATATTATTTGAAGACAAAAAGCTTTTGACAGAAACAGTAACACCTACCACTAAAACCAGCACTCAGTATCAAAGCCAGAAGACAGTGATTAGGCACACAGATGATGACACAGCAAATATTAAACGCAGTATCACAAGTGGACACTACAGTGGAGGGATGCAAAAGAGGAAACCTCAATGAGCTGAAAAGCCTTAAACTTAAAGAGCTTTCAGGAGACAGGATTTTAAACAGACACTCCTAGAGAGAACAGTATACCACGAAAAAGAAAGCTACCCAGGTGACTTCTTGTTTAAAATGGTGCATTACTTGTATGCATTGTGCATTTCCACGTGGTATGATCTATTAATAAAACAGATTATTCACTCTAAGTAATCATACACCAAATTACCCAGAGCTTCCTTTTGCAAGCCTACTGACTTCACAGTTCCTGTTGTGCCTGTGATGAGTAATGACTGCAAGAACAGCTTAGCACTTGGCTATACTAAGTATTTTTTATTTCAGTATTATCCAGTTTTGAAGATTAACTCCATGCTACATTGTCTAAGGTACTTGCATCTTCTTAGCAGATGTAAACACACAACAAACCTGTTAAAGTATCACATACCTAAAATTTCCCAGAAAATAGAACACCAAAAGTTCAAATTTAAGATAGGTACTGTAAATTCTACAGTAAATTTAAACCATACTGTGATTTCTATCTTTTATTTACCCATTTCTCTTCCAACATAATTCAATGTAACTTTTAAATAGAAAGTTTGAAATTTACTGTTCTAAAGCACTAAGCTTCTCAATTAAAAATTATGCCAACCAATGCATAAGGAAATTGCTTTCAGGAGGGCTACATGCAAGAAATCAAATTTGTCCATAATGATGGGAGTACAAGTAAATCAACTGCATATCTTCTCCTAGCACCACAGAATATGGTGAGTTGAAAGGGATCCACAAGGATCACAGAGTCTCACTCCTGGCCCTGCACAGCAGCATCCCCAGGAGTCACACCCTGTGCCCAAGAGCATTGTCCAAATGCTTCTTCAGCTCTGTCAGGCTGGTGCTGTGACCACTTCCCTGGGGAGTCTGTTTCAGTGCCCAACCACCCTCTGGGGGAAAAACCTTTTCCTAATATTCAGTCTAAACCTCCCTGACACAATTTCAGGCCATTCTCTCAGCTCCTATCACTGGTCCAGTACCTCCATAGATACCAGACCAGTTGCTTTTCCAATACAAAAAATACTGGTCACCACAGAGAAGAGATTGGCATCTCCTCCTCTCACAAGGAAATTGTAACTGCAGTGAGGTTCCCCCTCAGTCTCCCCTTCTCCAGGCTGAACAGACCAAGTGAGCTCAGCCTCTCCTCAAGATCCTTCACCATCTTTGTCAAGAAGAAAAGGAGAGATTTCTTGGTTGAAAACTGGAAGAACATTTGTCTTCGAACACAACTGAAAAGTTAATTCAAAGTAAAACAAACTTGCAGTGTCAAATACTCCTCTGACATGACTTCATTACTCAGCCAGGCTTCCACCTGTTTCTACTGATTAAAGACATAAGACTTCTGTACTTTTTCTTGACATAGTCTTTGTTTCATGTGTTTTGCCCTCACCCCTATTTTTATTATTAATGCTTCCTCTTACAAAAAAGGATAGACTGACATGCTACTACTCGTTGCCTAACATGGTCTCCTCCTATAAAATTAACTGTCTCAAGTACAGCTAGTTTATTTCACTTTAAGTTGAAATGAGCCTGATCAATTTAAGTTAATAATACCAAATCTGGACAATTGTTGGGTATGGGAAAATTCAAGCATAAAAAGCTTTTGTGCAAGTTCAGATCAGATGGGAAAAATAAGCTGCATGAAGTCACCTCAAATGAATTTTAAGCTATAATCAACATTGAAGCAAGACACCAAAAGGAAATGGCTAGCATGCTTATGACAACTGGAACTATTGAGGATCATGTCAGTACTAAGGAAGACTTGGGTTTCACAGAGCAACCTGCTCTAGCTGATCCTGCTTTGAGCAGGCAGGGTGGGAGTCAGAAACACTTCCCTTCACAGCTATTCTATGATTCTGTGATCTTATCTTTAACTTCCAGTAAAGACATTTGATCTGCAAAACTGATCAGCTTTAAAAGCTATATGAAACTTAATCTCTTTAATTGAGGCACTGGATTTTAAAATTAAGATGTTTGTATTTCTTAAATATCAATGCTTTCTATTTACATCCACCCTCCTTTATAGGAAAAAAAAAAACAACAAACCACAAACAGAATTTTTATGGTTTGCAGTGCATTGGTATCAAGGGTCATGATTTTTTAGCTCCAACTCAGACACTTCATACACCATCACCTGCAGTTCTGCAGGCAAAACTGACTTACCTAACTTACAGCCAGCAGTTTCATTAAGAACAATGAAATTATTGTTTGCTGAGCTTGTCATAATTAGTCAAGTGAAATTTGTCTCAAATGCAAGAAATTTCACCAAAGAATAAAAAACCATGGATAATTATGCTCTTAGAGAAGAAAATTTACTGTAATATATGGTACCCTTGCACATAATCTCTTTATGCCAAACACCACTGTCTCAATTCAGTCAATGCCATGCAACCAGAATTTTTAATCAACTCTTATTAGTAGCTGTCTTTGCCAGGAGCTGAAGAAGAATATAGCTTTCACTGAACTCTTCTAAGTACAATTTATTCTGCCACTTCATTTTGTAGGGAGCCTGATTTATTTGACATCAATAGTTTGTTGAGGTAATAAACCATGCAGCAATGATACCATGACTCAGAGCTCATTTGCTAACAGTCAAGTTGCTTGGCAGCATGACAGGCAGAGTAATGTGCCTTGAAGAAGTATCTGTATAGATGCCACAGAGATTACCAAACAAATACAGAGCCCCAAAACACAACTTTTTCAACTCTGCTTTGATTGACTGATTGTGCTCAGCTTCACTTTGAGCACAAAGATTAAAAAAAAAAAATCTATATGCAAGCCAAAAAGCTACTCCATCCCAACAGATTTCTAACACACCCAGGCAATTTTACACTACAGCTCCCTTCCAAGACAGGGCTCTCCTCCACATGCTTACAAAAGCACACAGTGTAAGGGAGCCCTCCTTAAGGCAAACATCAATACTCAATGAGGCATAGGTACTTCCTACAACAGAAGTAAAAGGGTTTTTTTAATCTGAGTTTGCAAGAGGGATAAGAGGTTTTATATGTCAATGGCACTATTTAAAAACCCCGTTCTTTTGAGAACTCTGCTCTTTTGAGTAACATCCACAATAAAGCATAAAATTAAGTAAAACTTTAAAAAGGAGGTGGGGATTTAAGACAAAGACTGGTTTACACTCCTCTCTGGAAATACAAAGCATATAATCAGATTTTTTTCCTGGTTGTATTAAGGCAGCATATGTCTTTTTTGTACCAAGCCAACTGAGAAGGCTACGATACTAAATATGCCCATGCATTATCTTCTTCAGCCTCTCTACTTAAGTACCAACATTTACAAATCTGCAGACACTAGATGATTCCTATCCTTCCTCCCTATACCTCTATAGGGACACAAACACACCCGCCCCAAAGTGTATTTAATCTCTATTTAAAAGTACAGCAGAAAGTGATAGGCACTACAGGTAAGGAAATAGTAGTTCTCTTTTCACTCCATTCCCATCATTACAAAATACATGCTCATTAAAGGCCTTTTCATTTAAACATTCTAATTTTAGGAAGAATAATATATCAAGTTAATTTTCAACTTATACATTCATTGTTTGAAGCCATGCATTGAGTTCTATACAATGGAGTGTTACAGGAAGTTACCAGAGTGGATGAACTTGTAATAGCTACTTAGAGCAAATACTTTTAGAAGAAATTCACAAGGATGACACGGAAATTCCTTCACAGCTGTTAACTTCAACAAGTGCTTATTTTTCCAAGTAATTGAAGATAGACAATTTACAATCCATTTACATGGTTATTTTTGTTATCATCAAATCTCCAACACACAGAAAATCACTGCCCTGTGCTAGTCAGTGTTTCCATCCACAGTCTTCAGAGTACAAGTCTAATTTTTAGGTAAGCATCAGAAAAATCATGACATTCAGCATCATTAAACACCTGACTGACAAATTAGGTGCCACAATTAACATGCCAAGGGAATTAGTTTACTCAGATGATCAAGACTTATTTGGCTGTAATCTGAGATTTTAAGATATAAGAATCAAATCTTCACCATATCTCCCATTGTCAACCCCACAGCAGAGAGTGAAGGCAAAGGGGAGCCTCCCCCTCAGTTCTGGCTCTAGCCTGGAGTGTAAGGGAACTTACTGAAGACTAACATTCCAAAATTCCAAGGAAGGTAGCACCAGGAAGCACCTCCACAGATACCAGACCAGTTACAACCAAAGTTTGTTTACTCAAATTCAAACATCTCTTTACATAAGCATGTTCAAACAGCTGACATACATGTGTCGTCGGTTGGACACAAGGTTTTCGGGGTGAAGGAAGAGACGAGATGGGCTCCATGATCAGAAGGCTTGATTTATTATGTTATGATATATATATATATATTATACTATACTAAAAAGAAAAAGAAAGGGAGAGTTTCCAGAAGCTGCTAACTACCTAAGAATAGAATAGAAAGAATGATCAACAAACCTTGCTCTCTCGGACTGTGTCCGAGAGAGCTCAGTTCCGGATTGGCCATTATTTCCAAACACTCAATCTGGGCCAATCCAGAACTGACCTGTTGCATTCCACAGAAGTAGATAACCTATTGTTTATGTCTGGTTGCTGAACTTCACAGCTTCAGCAGGAAAATCCTAAGAGAGGATTTTTCATAAAAGAAATGTCTGTGACATACATGGGCACAGGAACCGTGCAAAGAACTGTATGTCCATCAAAACAAACAGAATAGCAGACATAACAGCTACATGAAAGATTGCTTTGGAGAATACAAAAATTTATCAAAAACCTCTCCAGGCTTCAGAGGGTAAGGAAGCCTGTATAAGCAGTGCACAGCAACTGAACTGATAGCATTTTAAAAAATTTATTTGTCTCTTACTTGTTTAAGCAATTTTTAGAGAGGCTGAAGATCCTGAGGATCTATGTTAGCAGGTAGGGAAAACAGCAAGGAAAGGAATAATGTTTTTCCTATCCATACACTCATGAAATCTGCAGAACAGCCAGCACGGCAGGGAAAAGATGGAAACTTAGGTCAGGGAAAAAATTTAGATAATAGACAAATATTATTTCGGCAATACACAAGTACTTCCAATACAAAATCCACTTGAATCCATATTTACATCACATATAGGTATTTGAAGTTCAACTCCAAGGTTAAGATGCTCATTGAACAATGCAGGTAACATCTAAATAGGACTGCCAGCCAATGGGTCCCTCTACCATACAAAAAGTAAGTTCCAAACCTGGGGCTATGCAGGTATATACCAGCACTATAATTAGTTGTACACATATCCCCACTAAAACACTGACATTTTCCAGTCCTGAGGCCAGCTGGTACCAGCTGCACTCTGCTGTACAGTACTTAACCTTCCATCTCCCCTGGGCACCATGAGACACATTCATAGCCTGAAGACAAACACTTAGGTGGGGAAGGAACCAATTCACATTGGTTTCTATTCAGACTGCCAAACAGAAAGCTGTAAGTGGCATTTTCCTGACAGAAAATTAAGTGTACCTGGTGCATTCTTTAGGTACAGGCATCATCACTTCTGGGATACTCCAGCAGTAGAAGGACCAAACCTTGTTTAGTCTTACTTGTATCACATACTAAAAGTGGCTCCTGGAGCTTGCCATACAGCATCCACACATTGTCCACAGTTTAAAGTAACTAATGACTCTTACATTTTTTTTCTTCCACTGAAATAAGAGCTTTTTAGTTTTATCCAATGGCAGACTAATTCATATGGTGACAAAGCAATATAAGCTCTGTAATCAAATCTAGGTTCCCCTCCTAGCTGCGCAGTAACAGCTGTGTATAACACAGCCAACAGCGAGCAGATCAGGCCATGCAGTGAAACCAGCTGCTATGAATTAGGAGGATCAGGAATTAGTGCTCCCTTGCCACAGAGCAGGAAATCTGCCTACCTGTCTCACGCTATTAGGAATGTAAACCACTGCTGGATTTCCATTTTTGAGAAACCTACATACCTTGTTATGGTAAAGGCCAAAGTGCTCCTGACTGGCACCTCCCTTTGCTGCATTTAACCACATTAATCATTTATTTTAGAATATTAAGTAACATAAGTTCAAGCTTACATTGTTGAATGTCTAAAGAAATTTACATGAACAAGTTACTTTACAACAACCAGTAATCAAAGAAGCTGTTTGTCTATAAACCAGCTATCCAACCAAATGAAGTTCTCTCACATCCACAGTAGTTTGAATACATGAGGCCTTGAAGAAAATCCTGAACATAAGAGCCTAATATGGGATATTTTAAAAGACAATAAAACTACACTCACTATCACAGTACAATTCAGCAGAGTATTCTAACAGGAAGGATCATGAACTAAGGCTGCCCTGGCTTTGTGCTTTCTGTGTAAAGCAATTTTCCTCTTTGTTTTTTCTACCAGCATTTTTCTCACAGGCTCACATACTTCAGGAACCTATTCAAGCAAGGATTTGCTATTTTACTAAACATTTATGCAGGAATTAACAGTGGGAACCTAATTTGTTTCTGATCTCTAGGCTACTGGAATAGTAAAACATATGCATACAGTAATAAATGTCTTCCCTGCTTTTAACAATGACTGAAAAAGAGAAACAAGTGTTTTTCTATATGGATTCAGATACTCAAGCAAGATATAATCAGGCATTCAAATGTCAAATAATTCTGTATGTGTTTTATAAATGTATTCTTAACCTAAGACAGCATTCATACTGATATCAAAAAAGAAAGAAAGGAATTATAAGCACTTAGTTCCTAAGAAAATTTCTCACACAATTTTTTTTCTGTTCAGACATCTTCCATCTACTAGCATTGGCTGTTTTCAAATTACATTTGTCATCTGTCAACACCAAGAAATACTTAAGATTAAGCAATGATGAAAAAAGAAGAATATGTAAACACAAAGTAATACTCAGTGGAGTATTATATTAATGAGCTTTACATATTTCAAAAGGCTGGCAAAAATTCCCAAATAAGCCATCTTCTCACCTGAAAATAAAACCATGGTTAGAGAATTCAAATACTGAAATGTTATGATACAACTAGAATTATCGTATATATGCACAATTATAAAAAAGCCCCTCAATAGTAGCATTCTTGTAAAGGCAAAGTAAAATAAATTTTAGAATGGAAACTTACTTGTGCATATTTTCCACTCCTATTATGATCATGATATAGTAGGAAATTCCACTTTGTATAACAAAATGTAAGGCATACCTAGGGGGGAAAAAAAAAGTAGCATTCTCATAGCATTCTCTTCAATGGCAGTCAACTGCATGCACTTATTGTGAAATTAAAGAGGTTCAAAGTTTAAAGCCACCCCTGCTCCCAAAGAAAAAAACCCTTTTATTCTATTTAGGTTTTCTGTTACTCTTCCTTCTGCTGAGAACTTCTGCCTTTAGCATAGCATACAGAGAAGTAATGAACAAAAACTAGACACCTAGCTAGAATGTTCCAGCTCAATCAAGAATAGTGCAAATGTTGATAATTCTTAAAATACAAAGAATATGTCTTATAATACTTCCATTTGGCATTATTTCCTGAGTAAATAACTGTAAACAACATGAAAGTTTTGTGGTTTCATTTCCATATTCATCTTTCTACTCATTTACAGCAATAGATATTTCAGATAAGGCCAACAATTTCTTAGTATCCACAATATTGTAAGATTTCTCACTCAACAGAAATGGTGACTGTGTCCAGCCAGTCTCTTTGTCCCAGGCTGTCAGAAACTTTTAAAGGGATGGTGGTGACGGTCACAAAAAAACACACAAAAAAAGCCCTACACACCAACAAGCTACAAATTTATTTCACAAAGGTGCTCTAAGTTCCTCTTGCTTGTTTTCCACAGCTTACCATCACAGCTATCCAACAGCACTGCTTTGGGAGTTTGCTTTGGCCTTTGAAGGAGTTATACTTCAGTAAGCTGAAGAGCACTGCCATCAAAGCAGGGTCAGTGAATGGGAAAAGAGCTGATCTTCAGTAACTTGGTTTTTTTTCATTCTGGTACCTTAAGTGCCTCAGTACCACAGGTACATAGGTTCAAGTGACACAACTCATCTAATTTGGGATTTTTTTTCCCCCCATGAAAAGCAGCCTAAAAAGCAGCAATCATTTTGCTACAGTGATGCTGTTTTCTTTCAGCTTATCACCAACAATTTCCTAATTCCACTCCTCCTCTACTCACAAGGAAATGACTTCAAAGATTTTCAACAAGAAAACCATTTTTATCCAACTAAGATTCTTCATCCTATACATGAGGAACTGAGGCAAAACTTGGATGCAAGGTTATTCATTTGGACATGAATTAACCTTAAAAAATCTTGACTTTTTGTAGAAGAACCCATCTGTACATGCTCCCATGCTTCACTTCTAGTTAGTCTCATTTAGGATAGGACTACCTAAAATTCAAGTGTGCATTTTAAAATAGAAATTGTGAATTTAAAATGCATTTACTTCCTTTTCTTATCTGCCAAGTATCAGCAATATTGTATAGCAAAGACAGGCATTAGTGAAAAGACAAAAAATTAAGAGGTTTGTTCTTTTACCGAGAAAAGAGACTAAGATATCAAAGCCTAAAAGAGTGTGGACTGACATGGAGTACCACCCCATGATTAGTCACTGAAAGCATTTCTCTTTCTGAGCTGTTAACAATAGCAATACGTTCTTTGATTCAAACATTCAAAGGGATATATTGAGATACCACAGAGAATAGTGATTTTGAACTACATGGAAATTCTTTTATGCTATTTGCTATTATGCCAAGAGAATTATTGCTTCTCTTCCTTTCCTCTACCAACATCACAAGCATTACAAAAGTGACTGAAAATTAACACATTTGAAGATAACATAACTACTACTAAACACTCTTAAAAGGGTGCAGATCACAAACTACTTCCCACATTTAAATTTGCATGATCTACAAGTTGCTACATTTGTTATACAGTGTTACTAGTAAAACAGTAACAATTTCCTTCTTGTTATATATCTTTATAAGTCATGTTATAGCAGCACAAACCAAGAGTCACTGAAGATGTTATCAGGGGCTTGTAACCTGTATGCATACTTGATTTCTTGGAAAGGGGGAACCAAAAAAAACCAAAACCCTTGAAAAACCTGCTTGTATAACATGTACTTAACCAAAAGGAAAAAGCATTGGCAGAAGTACCAACTTTTAAAGAATGTGTATTTTCAACATCTCAAATTATATTCTTTTCATCATTTTAAAATAGTTTTTAGCTCCATAACTGCAAAATAGAAATTAATCTCTTAGAAACAAAACATCTCTTTTTTTTCCAGGGCATATTCCACTGAGAATCTTCCACAAGTTTTTATTTATGCCTGTTGGGTTGTTTCTTTCCAAAATCTCCCATATTCAAAATTCATATATGAATATATTAGCAGCCCTTTCTAATTACAAGTTACAATTAATGATTTCTGCTTCTAAAGCAATGGAAACAATGTGCTTCTAAGCTTACACAGCTCGAAAAAATCCTCACCTAGTACCTCCTATCTCCCATATCCTCCTCTTTTTCTGTGGTGTTAAGACTGGAAGTCTGAGATCAGATCATTCTCCCAAAGCAGAATACCATGGCCACATAGTTAAAAAATGGATTGGCATAGTAGAGTTTTATATAAAAGTAAATCATGCATGTAAATCCAAAGAATAAAGGTTACTGATTTCCTTTCCCAAAATTTAAAAACAAGATATATCAATTAATGTTGGGAAATCTCTGCAACATGCCTACATAGAGGCCAACACACTCTGCATGTGCAGAGACAGATGCAGGCACACCCCGTGTGCAGCTTCCCACCTGCACAACAGCTTGATTAATTCCCCCTAGCTCACTAATGCTCTATAATAGTCAGCATAAATAAGTCTTTTATACACTTGAAGCTAAGTAAGCACCTTATTTACAATGCAATAAAATGAAACTGGCACTCAAACCATCTTGGGAAGATGCGAGCCATTTAGTAAGCTATTTTTTAGAAATAGAAAAAGAAATTCACCAAACTAAATGAGTACCCTTTTCTAACTTTACTAACATTCTGTCTTGCTACACTGTGAAAAGATCAAGATATGCAAACAGCAGTCACACAAAATACCTGTTTGAAAAACAATCACATCTTCCCTCCAAATCATTAAAGAAAAAAAGAAACCATGAAACAGTCTGAAGTCAAAGCCAGTCTTTTCCAGGTGTTTTATACTACTAGGAGTGTCACTAGATATGCTTTACAGTTCCAGCAACTCTTCCTTAAAATGTCACATTATATTCAACATTCAGAAAAAGACCCTGAGTTATCTCATGTCATGAGTATTTATAGGGAATTACCCTAGTCACCACATCTGTGCTGTGCCTCAAGAAAACACTTCTCCAGCAAGTTTACAGAAAAAAAAGCTGTAGAAGTTAAACAAACTGCACCTGCTTCATCTTCCCAAAACCACAGGCAGCCAGTATGGTAGTTACCAGCTTACAGATGACCTTTCAAAATTTGTGGACCTCATCAGAATATTTAAGCTGATTTCTGTACATTTGCAGCAGCGAAAAACCCCACAGAATTAGGCAATATGGTTCTT
The DNA here is from genome assembly GCF_901933205.1 of Camarhynchus parvulus. Classification (NCBI taxonomy): domain Eukaryota; kingdom Metazoa; phylum Chordata; class Aves; order Passeriformes; family Thraupidae; genus Camarhynchus; species Camarhynchus parvulus. The sequence goes on along the minus strand of NC_044573.1, from coordinate 78,504,153 downwards.
CGTAACACAGAAATAAAAATTGACAAGTTCCTGAAAAATGAATTTAAGTGTAACTTACCATCCAAAACAAAAAAGTGCAAGATAAAGGCCCAAGAGTGTTGCAACAACATGTCTTATAAATGGGCTAGTTTTGCTTGAATGAAGGTATGTTCGAAACCAAACAGCCGCAAGCAAGGCAAACAGTTGGCACACTACAAAGTTGACCTGCATAAAAAAAAGAAAAGAAATAAGAACTCACACAAGGGTGTATTAAAAATTAACAGCAATATCTACACATTTTCAGCAATTTGCAGAACCTGTAGCTTTACCATGGCTTTTACCACAGCATGTCTAAGAGCTTCTCCCATGAGTCCCTCCCAGGCCAAAGCACAAACCAGTGCTCTCCCAAGCAGCTCAGAGGAAAAGATGCATCGAACATGAACTAATATGTACTTAAATCAAGAAAAGAAAATGACATCTTTTGCTGTAGATTTTCTAAATACCAAATCATTATCAACCATTAAATCACCTCTACTCTCCCAGTAATGTGAAAATCTGAGCTGTAGTTTTATTTGGTTTTTTAAGTGAGCAGGACTCGAAGCTACATATCGGCTCCAAAAATTACTGACAGATCACTTCAGTAGCCTGTGCAGAAGCAGGGCTCAATGAAGTGCATTTCAGTGCTATGCAATCAGATAAACAGCTTAGTTGCACACTGCATTTTCTTCTTGTACATTCAAGCAGGATAGTTTCAGAAATTCTTCCTCCCTTCAGGCCATTTATTCTTGAAGATAGAAAATTTCTTGTATATTAAATATTTAAAGACATTAGGGCACTGAAAGAAAAAGCAGAATCGAATAAAACTGAATCAGTGAGTAAAAAGAATTTTTCTGACTGTGGCCTGAAAGAAATGTAACAGTAAGGGCACAATAAAGAAAGAAATGCCTCAAATACAGCAACCACTACCAAAAGTAGATTAAGCTACAAAAAGCTGGATAAATTACTTTATTTAGAAAGTAACATTTCTCACTTCATAGATTTTATTTTTTACTCACATAGAAAGCTGCCTAACAATTTTCCATGTCTAATAGTGGCATCCCAAGTCATCACAAGCAACAGCTTGGGAACCACCGTTTTAGGTCCTAAGCACTTCAATAAAAGAAACTTGTACATCCTGCCTGCTTCACTGGTTCTCTACACAACAGTGTTTTAGACTGTTTGATGGCTCTTAGCTGAACACATACTTAATCTTAACACCACAGGGTAGGTACAATGACAATACTATTTTGATGTTCCTGACAGCAAGTCTAATATTGATGTTTGCAGCAACACAGTGCACACTTGCAGTACCATAATTCACCTTGTCCATTCCTTAATCATTTTTCAACCAAGTTTCAAGCCATAATAGGTAAGGGTCAGAGTATGCAAACATGGTCATTTTTAAAGTAGCAATTAAAACAGCAACTACAGAACTCTCTTGTAACAACTGAACCACTCCAAAACATGTAACACCAAGTTAAAGCATTAAGTGCTAGCAGGGAAAGACTCAAAAGGCAGGGCTATGCTTTTTAATAGGCACAATTCCCTAAATTAACCTGTTCTTTAAACTGTCACGTACACTCTTCCATCCATTCTCTTACTACCACATTTCTATTATGCTTTTAACAGTATTTGAAAAATCCTAAATAAATGAGGAGAATTTCTTCCAGGGCATAACTTGACCTGTTTTCTCTCCTTTATAAGCAATGATGCAAATGAAACAGAGCGAGGTTTATTACTTAAGATGATTCTATGGATTTAGTGGAAAAGTTTCATACAAAACAGTCAAGTGAACCACTAAAAGGGAAACAAACTGATAATGTTTGAGAAAAGAGGGCAAGAAAGAAAAATGAAATAAAAAAATTATTAATTTAGTACCAACATTTGTATGAATATTTGTTACAGAAATTATGCCATGTAACCCACAGAGCATGTTTCTGACCCAAAGAACTCACACCCTAGACAGACTAGAAGGGGAAGGGGAAGGAGAAGGTTGCACATTCACAGATACATAGTGAAGCTGAGGTAAAGAGACAGAGGGAAGAAATGAGCATGAATACCTGTCCTGAAATGGACGCACTCGCATTGCTGGTTTTACTGAATGCCCAGACATTAGTGCTTCGACTGCAATATAGATAATTTACCAACTGGTATCATATGGTGTCCTTTTTTTCAGATTACTACTAAAAGCAAACTAGGGAAAAAAGGAAAGTCATCAACTGGCTCCTACTACTACTGTGAAAAGGGTAGAAGTGCTTGGCATTTCTGACCTGTATCACCAATTCTGTAGGAGCAGACAATAACCAAACAAAAACCTTGAATCTCACAATTCAAGATGAGCCTGCAGGTTTAGGAATGAGTAAAATCCTCACACAAAACACAAAAAGCAAACCTGAGAAAGGATTCAGCAGGTAGGGAGTGAAAAGGTGGTACCTTTCTTGGGCACTTGCTATTTGTTTAGCTATTTACTCAAATGATCAAATCTGTATCTGAAAAACAGTATCCCATTAATTAAACAAACAAAACCTGATAAGAAAAAAAAACCAATCAAACCAAAACACCTTCCCCAAGAAGAATATTTTGAGAACAGCAATAAAATGCAGGATAACACACCTTCAGATCAACCCCACAAGCCAACTTCCAGGGATGTGAATTTATTATGTCAGTTTTTTGAACATGAAACTAAGTGACCCAAGCAGCACAAGCCTTTTCCAAAAGCTTTCCTTACAAATTAATCCAAAACTGCCAGTGGGTATTTTTAAAGTGCTCTTCCCAAAAAGGGCACAAACATATACAATACTTGGAAATCTAAGGCATCACCCCAATAGTCACACACCACGCTGCATTTCTTCTCTACTCTTACCAATCCCATTCTTATCCTTGTCTCAGTGCACCAAAATGCAGATTACAAGGCACCAAGCGTTCTGCTGAACTTGTAAAGCTCCCAAAGTTTTAAATACATATCTGTAAAACCAAGCCATGTAGCAGTTAAGGTTTGAAAGCCATGCAACTTGAGTTTAGCCTTTATACATATCTACTTTTGACTATATTCTTCTGCTGCTTTAGTCTATTTTCCCCAGCAGTATTTCTGATTCATTCAGCAAATGGACAATTGCCCAGTTTTTGCCCTCATCCTGTGACCCATTAAATGCTTACCATCTGCATTCTACACTGAATATAAGAACTTTACACTTTATGCAGCTCTGTCCATAACATGGCAAGACTACACACAATAAATGTAAACCTTGCAATAATTTCATAAGATCAGTATTCCTATTCTAAAGGTGAATGACTAGCACAAAAATTATGAAAGCCCAAAGGATAAAATAAATGCCCACTAAATTTGGTTGTTCAATTTCAGACACTCAGTGCCTAGTTTTTCAGTCAGTACTTTTAGAAGAACTTTAACTGGAAATGTGTTTTGAAAATATAAATTCAGCTGCTATTCTGATTATCCAGCATGCCTCTAAATCAGGCCCAAAGCATCTCAAAATACAAGCAAAGTTTAAAGTCATAACTACAATCTATTTTTTCCCTATTTTTTTCTCCAGTTCACAAAAACCCTCTGGTTTACTACTGATTTGCCTTCCAAATCAAGGAAGTCGTATGGAAGAGTTTGTGAGCACTGCTGGGCAGTGTTAGAGTCACAGGGGTAATCTTCATCTGACACTTATTCTGACTTTTGAGCATCTGCTATTACAGGTTATATATTCCCTTGGTAAACATCTTGAATACTTGACTACTTACATTTTAAAAGAAAACACAGAAATTCTACAACAAAAATCAAAACTTACCTGTGGCTTTCAGTCCACAGTACTCATTTCTACCACTTGTCCTCATTTCCACATGGAAAGAAGTTTCATCCCTTGCCAATACTACAGGAAGTAGAATGAGAGACTCTGTGGGCTCCCGAATTCCACTGGATGCACTTCCAACTCCAGCAGCAAGATAATTCGTTCATCTCACAGTGGTTTAGTTCAGAGCAGAGGGGGCTCCTGAAGCCTCCCAGTTACCTGCACTTCACATGCTTTGCAAGTGCTGTGCAATGGTGTCTGGATACACAAACCCAATTTCTTTTAAATTAAACTGAACTAGATATCTGCTCCGAGGGTAAGTGAACATTTAGCCCATGGACTAACCTAGGCAAAAGCAGTATTTCCCAAAATTATTACAGCACCCATGTTGGATCCTCAATGCCAATCACTTCATCCCACAGAAACACTTCTTTCTATACTGCACTACTTGGTTTAGTAAACAATGCCAAAATTTAATTTTCAGGCTTTTCCTAACTCCATCTCCCATCATAAGCCATGTTGAGCAGCGCGGAATTGACAGATAGCTCTGTTGTATCCACATACTGAGATAGATGAACTTGCCTTCACATACAGAGCTTGCCTTGAAAGGGTGACAGAAATGATCTGGCTGTCTATAGGAATAGACAACAGGAACAGACAGCAAATGAGCAGGAACAAGGACAGAGCTGGACATCACCAACTTGAAAGCTTCCATGAAAACCAGGCACTCAACCAAGCAGCAATTTTGTTGGCAAATATTATATATACAAACTTCAACAACTAGGAATTGTAAACTTGTGTACCTTTTGAAAACTTATGTCAAGCTCTTATAGCATTGTGAGTATGGGCAAAATACAACTTTCTAAATACCTTATGACTTGGTGAGATGTGAGCAGAACACCCACAAACTACAAAGACAATACATTCCTTAAAGCTGCATGATGCATTCTTCAAACCTAATTGCAGTGTGCCTCCATGAGATCACAAAACCTGTTCCAATAAGAAGCTTCAATTTTATAGAAGAAATTTTTAAAAAAACCTAACCAAGATCTATTTAAAGCTGAGATTTCATGGAGGGGAAAAAAAATATCTTGCCATAGAATGGCAAGTTTCACTCTGAGCAGTTACAATTTAGCACATATATAAGAAAACAAACAGAATTTTTTATTCCTCCTCACATACAGGATATCAAAAGCTCAGTCAATGAGAATAACACCTCAAAATCCTACAGAGAGAGCAACATGTAATGGAAAGTTATGTGCACATAAGAATAAAAAACATACAACTACAATGTAAATTATCACCACTAGTTATTCAGCAATGAATGATGCAAGTGTGTGTTACACATACTAAGCTACTACAGATTCTGCTGTGTGTAGCCTAGCAATTTCAAAATTAAATCCACTATTTTGGTTCAAAACTAGTCATACAAGCACTGCAGTTCATAGTCACAACTTATGCCAAATGTAATAGTAAAACATGAACACAAATTCACAGTTTCAATATTTGGAGTAGCTACACAAAATACAAATCCATTATATCATTAACTGCATTAAATTATCTACATAAGAAACTCCCCATTTGCATGATCTCTGCAAAAGTCAACAGAAAGTATGTAACTTTTAAAGACACTTATTTTAGTATTTTAAAAGAATAAAATGTAATTTATGCTTTTGTAAAAACAAAGTTATTGCTAAGGGAAAAAGTATTTAAGGAATCAATTCTGAACATAAAGGAAAAAAAAAAAAAAAAAAAGGTCACTGCCACAAGGATTTTCATCATCAAGAGGAAATTTTAGCATAACATTGGATTTGAAGACCTGGAAGTCTCCAACTTTACAACACAGACAGCATCTTTAATAAATAGTTAAAGAAATTTAAGTTCACATTAAAATGAAATACAGAAGAAAAGTTTATTTCTTCTACAAACTAATTTTAATACATGCAAATTTTATCTACCAATTCAGATTTCAGGCTAAACTTCCTCTTCATATCAGCTATATTTTAGTATCAAAAGCCAATTGCTGCAGTCAATTGCAGCAGAATTCTCCAGAATCCTGCTACTTCACAGCACAGAAGGCATTTGCATCATTCAGAAAAGCAGCCAAAGAAGAGAGGGGAATTTTATTGATACAGATAATTCCTAACTGGATGGCACAAGTTAATCATACAGGCTCACACTGCACAGCCTACTAATAATCCACTGAAAAGCAGTGGATTATTACAATGGCACAAAGTTTTGCTTACCAGCTATAGCAAGGTACTGAGAGACACCCAAAGAACAACATTTACAACAAAGCACCTCACAAGAGAAACAGTGGTTTAGCAGGTGAAACACCAAAGATGACAGGAATGCTGCATTTTACTCTTTCTGCCAACAACCCACACAAACTCTTTGCAAGTTACCTTGTCTTGGTGCTTCCCTATTTTCTCATTTTTACCAAATTCTCTCCAATAAGAAGAAAAATAAGTATTCAAACCTTTAAGATACAGTGAAGGCCCATGGCCTCAATACAACACTTTGGATAAATTAAAGCTGATGTGAGCATTCTGTTTGGGGGTTTGTGTTTTTCTGTGGATTTTTGTCTGTTTGTTCTTTAGTGCATTTTTTCTAAGTTATTCCTGAAGAAAAATAAGAAGACACTTCTGTTCTTATTGCTGATGAATTAGGCTTTGAAAAAAGATTACCCAGATAGAAGCAGAAGCACTGAAGCCTACCTGATCATGTGCAGAGCCTAAACTAACAAGTTTAAGATGCAAAATGCTTTACAGACAACAGTCAAGAACCTGCAGATACAGCAATTCTGCAGATAGAGATTTAGCAGTACCCCTCTTAGCTGCACCATGGTACAGTTCCTCCCTGGAATTCATGTTTTCTGAGGTGCAAGATACCAGCATTACTTGTTTCCCTCTATAGTAATTTTTGGCCCTCCATTCTTCCACAGACAAAGTTATGACCTATGCTTCCTCCTGTATCTGACAGGGCCACTGAGCAAGGTGCACTAAGCAGCATTCCTCTTCTCCCACCTTTAGCTCTTCTTTTCAATATCTATGGCTATTAGAGAAAAAAAATACTTTTTAGGAAAAGAAATAGAATATGAACTACAAAACCACTTTAAAATGAGTTCTTTCAAGAGCTAGGAGATCAAGACAGAATAACGTACATATACCTTATGAAGACCATAAAACCAAGGCTTTGATGTTTTTTCCAAATCTGTAGGGCCACTTTAATAGTAACATTTTAAACATAAACCTCTTCCAGCATGATGTTTGTTGACACATACTTGTCAAAAATTGCCAAACCTTACCACAATTAATGAAGCATCAGTTCTGCCTTGTTCCTTAAACATCATTATTTTCTTGTTCCTGCTCCAAGTTAAGTTTAAACTATTTCCCTTTCCCACAAAAACAATGAGCTGAGGAATGAAAAACATCTACAAGAGTTCACAAGAAGTTGGTTATAACATACAGGGGAGTCAATGTTTCTCCACAGCAATCAGACAGCAGCACAGATGGATATTCTTCTGTCCAATTTCTGACCTTCTTCAAGTATAAATACAACTTGTACAATTATCCAATAATTGCTTAATGCCAGATAGCTAAGAACTGAAAAGCGAGAATGACTTATTTGAAACCAATGTCAATTTTCCAACTGCTGTCTCAAAGTTGCTGCACTAATATTAAAGGGGGAAAAAAAGGAAATAACATATTCCACACTAAAGCTGAAAAATGTAACTCCATTACAAGGCTCAAAATCAAACCACTTGGTAATTTTCTTCAATTTATTGGGAAATGTCAGGAAGATGAGTTCAGAGATACTGGCAAGGGTATTTGATAAAGTTGACAGATACTTAAGAATAGTTCAGAGAACTTCCTTCTCTGAATGATTGGAAGAAACAAGATTCCTCTTTGAATTGAAAGCATCATAAATAGTGCAAAAATGCTTTCAAATGTATTTTTTATTCAATTAATACTCTGCCTTGCATGATGAAAATATAACTAACACTCCTGCCGTGAAGTCTCAACCTTGCTTCATGGGTGAAATGTGAAGAAATGGAGGATAAGCAGCAGTGATTATTTTGAAATCATACCAGCATGGGAGATGTTTGTATTAAGGCACAATGTTCTTTGTAGCAAAGACTGTATTACTGAATGTTTATACAGTATCCAGTGTGAAGGGACACTTAGATGAAAACTCCAAGCACAGCCCTCTAGCATCACCCACTCCCTTGAAGTGCATGCTCTAACCATTTGTGTTAGTCAGCATCAACATCACTAGCAAATGCTTTTTAATATTGGACACATACACTTCATCTTCCCATTAATTTGTTGGCAGATGAAAGGACTTAACATAAGATCCTGAACGTTTTCTTTCCAAGCTGGTTTCATTCCAAAAGATCAAATCCAGTTATGACATAGGTTAGCAATAGTAGTTCTATTTCCAGTATTAACTCCCAGTTTGCAATTTTAAAGTATGCAACACAGAGAGCAAAACACATCACAAACAACATGATGGAGGCAATAGTAATCTGGTTTGTGCAATAAATGAGCATCAAATCCAATCAGCTTATTCAAAGAAGGCTTACTTAATCATTACTCAGAATTACTCTAAAATAAACTGTATGACTAAAGATGTAAAATGAAACATCAATGTACATTTTATAGTGAGAACAACCAAAACTAATTCATTAAGGATAGGAAGATATTGGCTGAAGGGTGTTCTCTCTGATAGGCTCTTAAGAATTCACCAGTATAGATTATGAGTCGTCAAAAAAAAACCTATTTATTCATGGGAATACCCAAAATCTAGGATGCAAGTTTGGTTCAAAGGTGAAATCAGACTAAGAATGCTGGCTTGGGTGTTTTTGTTTGTGTGTTTTGTTTTCTTCTCTCTTCAGAAACAATAAGGACCTAAACCACTTGCTTCTGTTAAGCAAAAACTGGTTTGGCCAGTTAAGGATTGCAGATCTCAGACTACCAGGGAAAAAGAGTTTACAACATCAGAACACCACAGCCTGGCATTATGTTGGCAAAACACAGCTCCAAACAAAGACCAGCTCAGTTACTGTGCTTTTAAAATCAGGGCTTTTTATCACACACTCACAGTGCACATGTACATAATGAGATGAACTCAAAAATCTCTACTCTGTCACATCTATCAGCAGTACACTGACAACAAGATCAGCTGGAAAATAACACAATTTGAAATATTAGAAAGCAGGCATTCTTTATTAAAGTGCTGGACACTTTCAGAGGATATCTTTGCTAATCAAATGTGTGAGTGAAACTTTACAACAGGGTATTTATTCCATCATGATCATACATACTCATTACAGTGTACTTCCTAGCTAATACATAAACATCATTTTTCCTAGAACTAATTTGCATGCATCTGTCTCCTATTGGAAGCCCTTTTATGGTCCTAGAAGGTTGTCCAAGACCCCTTGGGGTCTCTGGTGGTCATACTCAATGAGTGCCTCAGGATTATGGGTGACCTTTCCTTGAACATTTTTTGGGAATGAGCTGTTACTTCTTGAGCTAGAGCTTTGTCAAACAACCCACTATATTCCTCATTATCTGTTTATCCAATAGTTCCAGATATGTTTATCATCCTGTGTGCATACTTTTACATTCTTTTATCCTTTTGTTGCTAGTTCATCTTTAAGCTCCATCTAGCAATTCCAGGGCAACTGAAAATTTCTATTCTCTGTCATCTATAAATACATGGTATTCAAATGTGTACTTGAATGACAAGCTTTTATTTGAAAGCCCAGAGAACCACTACAGTGTCTGAAATTTGACAAGGACTTCACAAGCTACTCACTTTCCTAGGCATTTAAAAATAAAGCAAAATAACCAACATCTATGGAGGTATCTTTCTCAAATGCAACCAGAAACTGACATTTTCTCAATTAAGATCTTACTTCACTACAATTACATTCTCCTGGTATGTGAGAAACTGAAATACATCTCAAAATAAGCAACAGACATTGAAAGCAAGTCTCTCGTCCATACAGCAAGCACAAATCTGGTAACCACAACAGTAATTTCAATTAGCAAGTAGAACAAATATTCCCTATCTTTAAAATGGCAGCTTCTCAGCGCTCTCTGTGGGAAGGAAAAAAAATAGGAGAGGGCTTCATTACACTCTCCCTTGAACAAACTACTATCCAACACAGTCTGTATTCCTCCATGTCTATTATCTTCCTGCTTTTCCCAGCTCAGGAATCATTCCCATGAGATCAGCCAAGCCTCATCTCCAAGCACCACAACAGCAGCCCTTTAAACATCTACAGTATGCAGCAATCCACACAAGCAATGGACACTGCTTTGAGATGTGACATCTCTTCAAATTAACCCCATTTTTATTAATATTTTAGTAACATTTCGAATTATACTTCTATATTGAAATATTTTATCTGACCTCTTACATTCAATTCCATTACAGAAAATGATTTGCTAATGTATGATACAGGTAGACCTTTCTAGAAACCTCAGCCATTACTGAGCTTCTAAAATTCTGCAGATTTGTAATGACCTCAAATTCTTTCTAGCTTTTCCACCATGAAGAATAAAACCCCATTCATTTTAGTCTGGGCCTTCAGTCCAATTTTTCAATGCTTAGTCAATTGAATACTTGGGGTTTCATATATGTGTGTGTATTTACATATATATGTAAGATTGAGAGGAAGCAGTAGAATCAAGAACATTACTCAGCCAAAAGGCAGGTCAGAAAGGTTACGAATGATCTGTACAGGTGGCATTACTATGTAGAATATACCACTGCAGTAATACAATCAGGATGCTCAAAAGCCACATTTCAGAATAAGTACACCTTCTGCAGCTTAGGTCACTTTAACTGAAAATACAAGAGAACACCAAAATCCCAACTACAGAAAATCTATACTATAGCCAAACCAAAATAGCTTCTTCACCTTTGGATATATTATTGTAGAAGAAAAAGCAGAGCTATGGAACTTTTCCTTTGCAAAAGATGGCTTAGCTATCAGGATGATCATTTCAAACAAGGAGGCATAACAAGCACTTACCTAAATTTGCAAAGAAATTTAAATTCTCAAACAGATCTGTTCACTTCAGTGCTAAAAGACCAGCAATGTTGATTCAACTGACATTGAATTTAAAATACTTCCCAAAGGAAAGAAGGAAAATAAAATATCCATACTGAAGAGCTACATCAACTTTCTTTGTAACAAAAATACTGTGAAGATGCACACATCAAGCAAACAGGTTTTCACTTGGCTACATGTAGTTGTTCTCACTTTCCAGGAGAAAATAAAACTCCAGTCTAGACTCCCTAGAGTCTCCCTTGTTCAAGGGGAACAAGGAAAAAGAAATGGGCATGTTACTCAGGAAAAGTGCACATTAGTCAAAATAATAAATGTGAAGAAAGTATTCTGTAATCAAGTCTGCAAAGGATGTATCACAGTGCTTCATTAGGTCAACATAGGAACAGGTAAACAAGAGTGAAAAGTCAACAAATGTCAGGATCACTGAATGATAAAGATGACTCATCTAGTTCAGTTTTATTGCTTTTTCAGAAAGTCAGCACAGTTCTCAAGAAAAAGCCCACAGATCAAAAAGATCTAATAGCTGTGGTACAAGAGATTAACAGCAGAAACCCTTTAGAAACAGAAAGCAACACAGTGGTAGCCATGCACTCTGTAAAAAGTTACTCTTGTTACCTTCCTTATGCCTTAATCATTTTTTTTTCTTTATTACACTGCTCTTTAAGCACTCCACTATTTCTTTTCAACATCCCAGAACCGCACTATTTTCATAGCAACTCCTGTAGCCCATTTTGGATTCAGAAATGGGTTGTACTATCACAAGCACAGATGCAGGTTCACACACAGCCTCAATGACTTGCATAAGGATGTGAAAAGAATGTGACAAAAAAAAGCAGGTGACTATGAGCTGTTCAGGTAAAGAATATTTAGTTTAAATGTTTACTGTAGAAACCTTAGGTGTAACTACATTTGAGATTTTCCACTACCTCACAAAAACTGAAGAAAACATACCCTATGAAAGCATGTGAGAGAGCAAAATTCACTGCTGCTTCTGTAAATATTAAAGAATTAAAGCAGCTCTGTAATTTATATTCATGAACCTGAATAACATGGATTTATTTTCTTCTGGCACTAAATCAATCACTATCACTATATAAATGGCCCGTCTTTACTAACACTGTAACCCAGTGTTTGTTTTCTTTTCCAACTCTGTTCATGACAGATTTCACCTCTTCCTTCAAGATAGTCACTTTCTCTTGTCAAGTTTTCCTCTTATCCCAACCATTTCATCCTTCTCTTTCTATTTTTCATTGCAGAGTTAACTCTTTACCTAATGTTTGTTGAGTAAGTCAACATCTAACCACAAATAGTAAAACCTGGGAAAGGTGTCACTGTACAGGACTCTCGTGATGATACATTCCTTCCTCCCTTCCAAGAGTTCAAAGGGAAGTTAAGAAATCACTAAAAACCTGGCTAGCAAATCCAAACAATTCCAAACATCACTGAGAACAGCACATACAGAATGAAGAACAGAACTTTATTTCCAACTTTTTTTCACCCACTACAGTCTCCATCTATCATCATAGAAGATCATGTTTTGCCATCCACCCTTCATTCTCCTGACTGCTGCTAGCAGCACATAAGGAAAGTACAGGGCAAAGTAGGGGCACAATTTGCTTATCCTACCACTCCTTGCCTTCAGTGTTTGCATTTTACACACCCATGAATGCTAATTTTACTCACAGCTGTTACTTATAAATTTCCTGGGTCATATCTGAAAAATCAGTAACAAGCTGCTCTGGGTTCCACAACCAGACCCTTAGACAAGGGTCTAAGAATCAATGCTGAAAGGAGGAAACTTGGGACACTCTTCACTTTATTCATTTTTCTAGTTTTATAATGCTTCAGCCAAATGTTAGGCCCTCTAAATTCTGGACAGTTATACAGGACAAACATTTTGATATCCATTCCATGTTTAGACAAAAAAGTTTTTATCAGACTAAAACATTTCAGCCCCCAGGAGGCTAAATTATTTTGCCTTGGCAGAAAACAAGGGACTATCATCATCTAAAGATGATAAGATAGAAGACATCACTAATGCTCAAAATTTTGTGAAATAACAGATCTAACTAGGAGACATACTCAGATGTACCCTGTAGGCAAATCAGGCACATAATGCTTCTCAGTAAAATTCCCTACCCCACCTCCAAGACTTGCCTTTTCTCCAAACTACAGCTGTGCTCACCTCCAAAGCATCAAAATAAAGGAGAAAAAATTGCTAAATTGCTTTCTTACATCATATGCATGTAAGAAATAAATATTTATTCGATATATACAAGGAAAAAAAATTCCTGCCCACTCTCCTTGAGGGCTTAAAGGTGAAACACAGGCTCAACATACACCAGTGCTTTTATGTGGAAGCAAGTGTGTTAAGGGCATGATGAAAGCAACTTGGATAACTGTCTGCACAAGGAAGCGCATGCAGAAAATTATGTAAAAGTACAGCAAGCTTATGATCACTAAATGAAGGAAGTTTGTGTGGCTTATGCAATTCATGTTTAGGAAGACTTGGATTTTTATGTCTATTCTTAATAAAAAAGTCCATTTAGATTCTTTGAAGATTGATGACACCCACGTAGAAAATTGTATTCTACATAAATGAGCAAACTTAAACAAATAAAAGCTAAGACTAGATTGGGAAAAAAAAACCAAACAAACCAAAAACCAAGAAAAGTGTGGAAATAGCACAGAACTTTTTTTCTTCTGTTGAAAATATTTTTACATCCTGGAGTGTAAGTCAAGTGCATAATCATAAGCATGACATTTTCTTCTGTCCACATATCTCCACACATCTATACTGTTAGTAGATGGAGCCACATTCTTCCTTTCCTTATCCAGAAGATAATCACTGAAGTTCAGACCCTATTTCAGGAACTCAAGATCAATCTTTTAGACAACTCATATAAAAAGTTGATGTTCACATATTGTTGTAGTTAGTCTCCTATCTCCCCTGTTCAAGTCTTTCTCTACTACAAATTACCAATTTCTACAACAAATAAGGGCAGAAATAACCCCTACAATTTCTGTACATTTTCAGTAAAAAAATTTTGCTCCCTCTGGTGGAAGCAGTGAAAGCAATGATTATTCTCTGAACTCCCCTAACCCCACAGTGACCAAAAAGCCAAAAAGAAAGCTTTGCTCTCCTAGAATCACTGTCAAAGCAAATTTAAATCTTTCCAATTTACTGACAGGTAAGCTGACACATCAAGATAAGTCATTTATCAATAGAAAATCAGCAAGGTAGTGATAGAATTTGAAACAGACCAAAGTCCAACACATTATTTGTTGGGCTTCATCTCAGAGAAAGAAGAAAGAAGCAGAGGCATAAATATTACATGAAAACAGACAGGAAAAATATAAAGCTAGGTGACAGATGTAACTACAATAAAATAATTCAAGTTGCAACCTCAATGCATTAGGCAACACTTGAAGCCAAGTTTTTATGGTAAACCTTCCCATACTTCTCTTGGGAAGTAGTCCACGTTGGGAAGGACATGGCTACTTTTATTCCTTCTGTCCTCTGAGAAGACACAAGGAATATGAAGTTCATTAATATTTATTCACTCATTCATTAACTTTAAGGACCTAATGTGCCACAGCTGCTGACAGAACGCTTCCTTTCCTGAGCAGCCAATTTACATTCTCCAAGATGTGAAAAGAAACAGTTTTTACCAGGCTTTCCACTCCCAAGCAGTGATTTTTGTTCCTACTACAAAATACAGAAGAAAAGTACATTTGTCCTAGGTTCTTCCTGACACCGAGCACCTTCCCTTTCATCAAATGACTGAAAATAACAACAGAAAAACTGGCCCAAGAAGCCTATAAAGAACAGATTAACTTTTCCAAGTAGCCCTTTAGGTAAACTTGGTGCAAGACAAAACAAGAGACAAAGGTTAACACAGCAACGAGTCACTGCACAATACCTTGTTGGGAGATACACAAGAAGCAGAAAACAAGTTCTCCATTCCTTTAGCTACCCAGTACTCCCAAGTAAAAATGTCTAGCAAACTGCTAAAGCAACAAAGCTTTTCTTTTGCAACGCAGCTGGGCACATGGAGAAGACTGCTGTGTCAAATAGCTCTGATGGAGCTCACCCTCCACATTCTGCACCGACCTTCAACTAGCACATAACGAACACCATTCTCAAATCTCTGTCTCTAGTTCTGACAAGCATTAAGTAAAAAAGTAATCAATTTCTCTTGCACAGAGATGTGGATCTGATTGATTAATCTTAAAGATAGCAACTTCACCTTGAACTTAAATTTCTACTTCCATGCACTGCCAGATAGGGAAGGTTCTCCATTCATTTGCTTAAGCACCAGAGAGTAAGGCAACATGGACACATGCTACCTCAATTTGTCTTCCAAGAGTTATATGCCTTAGCAGGATAATTGATAGTAATGGCTTAAATCTAAATAACAATTTAAGCAACATTTTGGATAAAGATTAGTATCTATTTGTGGTCAAAACTGAAACTGAATGGAGGAAAAAAACCCTACTGATCTCCAGCAGTTGAGTGCTGGTATTATACCAGAATGCCTATTTCAAGCAGCTGCTATATTGGTATGACTGTAGTCATAGTACAGATTTGGAGCAAGTAGTAGAAACAATGTACTAACCAAAAAAACCCTTCAGTCTTCTATTATTTTTTCAAAGCAGTGCTACATTTTCATTCTGAATATGCTTATAGTATCACCAAATGTCAAGCATAATCTCTGAGCAAACACACCAAAGAGTATCAGAACTTTCTTTTTCTTCCCTGACCTCATTATCTCCTTCACTCCCTTCGCTTTGATTACAGTGAACACAATACGCATTCCTTCTGTATTACAAACTTACTATCAAGATAGAATCTTGAACTGAGGTTGCAAAAAACTTTGTTTTTTTAAAACATGTTTTTGTAGATATGTTCTCCTCAGTGCAGCAAAATTTTGAAGCTCTTCAATTCATACTCCAGTTACAATCAGTGCTCTTCATACACAACTGGACCTATATTATGCACAGTCTGAAAACAGTGTATGACTTCCAGCTGCTTACAACAAACTTTCTAAACTAGCCACCCTCCAGTGTGATTACTCCCAAAAACTCCAACAGAGCTCAAAGTGTACTTTATAAAATCTTCTTGGCTCTACGAGAGCATCTGTTGCAAAACATTCAATACAGGGAAGCTTTCCAGGCTTTGATAAAAAGTAACTTCATTTTCATCAAAATGTTGTACCCACAATTTAAAAAAAAATTTGGCAGTAGGCACACCATGTCATAAACAATTAAATTTATGACTACTACTACGAGTATAAAATTATACACCACCAACATCATGCCATAAAAAGATTGTCAACTCTGACGTGATTTACAGTATTCTGTAGAAGCTGCACATTTTATGGAAATAACATGGCACCTGGCAAGAGCAGCTCACCACCTGCAGGTATGAGGCATCAAGCCACAAGGTGCCATCGATCCCAGCCATTGCAAGGTATCATTGCAAGGGGTGCACAGTATCTATTCCATCCCAGCAAGCTCAATTTCAACTTGCCTGTTTTACCAGTTTTCTAGAAGATACTTTTTCATGTACATCCTTAACCATCCTTCCATTCAAACAAGTGGTAGGGAAATGGGGGAAGAAAAAAGAAGAATGTGTAACTCAGTCACTTCCAAAATACTTTCATTAGGCATACTCCTTCCTCTGTATTTCATTTCAAGTTACTTGTCTCACTCATCAGGTGTATTTCAGAAAAACAAGCCAACAAAGTCTCCCTCTACTGAAGCACAGACAGTTTCACTTATATGTACATGAATGAAGCAATAAACAAAGATAAAAATTCCTAACATGAAAATTCTTGGTGCTACAAAATTTAAATGTATTTATGCATTCCTAAATACATAAATCTTCTGTAGATTTTTGAGGTATAGACCACTTCCCCTATAAACATACATTCTGGTCCAGCTTCAGTGATTAAACTCGGCAAACCTCAGTTTCCCAATCTTATTTTGTAATCTTCTGATATTTTGTGAAGATACCAGGATTAACAGCCTTCAGGAATTTTTATACCATTTGGACAATAGATACCACAGAAACGCTCTGTCTACAAAGCACATACGAATTCCCAGCAGCATTGTGTGCGGCGCACATAATTTAACACCGCGTGTAAACCCCCCTGGCAGGCGCATCCAGGCGCAGCGCGCTGCTTTCCATTTGCAATTATTACCCAACCTTTGCATCCCTCGAACCGATCCCGGCCCCACTCCCAGCTGCGGATCCACATCTGGCCGGCTGATGATGCCAACAAGTTGGGGCGAGGCAGGGCCGGGCAGGGCAGGGTTGGATGCGGACGGGATGCTGGACCAGCCGGGGCGGGCGCACCTGCCCGCGAAGCGCGGCCGCCGCCCCGGCGCCCCCCCGCCCGCGGGTGCGGAGAGGAGCCGCGGCCGCCCCGCGCTCCGGTCGCCGCCCGCCCCGGCCCGGCCCGGCCCCGGCCCGGCCCCGCCGATGGATGGAGGGGCCGCGGGGGCCGGGGCGGGGCAGCACGGCGCGGAGCGGGGGGCGCGGTGCGGTCCCTCCCCGGCGAGCCCGCGGGAGCGGCGGCGGGGCGGGCGCCTCCCCATCCTCACCTGGTCGACGGGCAGGCGCACGACGTTGCTGAGGGGCTGCAGCAGCGTGGAGCCCGTGGTGCTGGTGGCCATGGCGAGGCCGGGGAGCCGCTCCCCGCCCGGGCTCCCGCGGCGGCGGCAACAACAGCGGCGCGAGCGGCCCCAGCTCCGCACGGCGCCGTGACAACAAGGGGCGGGCGCGGCCCCGCCGATGACTGACAGCGCTGGCGGCCAATCGCTGCGCGGCGCCGCCGCGGAGTGACGGGCGGGCTCGCCCAATCCCCGCCCCCCGGCGGGCTGGGCGGGACGAGGCGGCGCCGCGGCGGCCGCTCCGCGCTGAGGGTGGGAGGGAGCTGCGTGCACGGCGCAGGTACCGCGCTGGGCCCGGCGCTGTCTCGCCCGGTCCCAGCCTGCGCTCGGGGACATTCTGCTGGGACATTCTTCGCAGGACGAGCTATTAGACATTGGAGTGGGCTGCCCAGGGCGGTGGTGGAGTCACCGTCCCTGGAGGTGTTTAAGGAAAGATCGCTCAGTGCTGGTCTAGCTGACATAGTGGTTGGTGTTCGCTCGTAGGCTGGACCCGCTGGTCTCGGAGTCTTCTCCTGCCTGACTCTGTGATTCTGAGCGCTGACCTGCGCCCAGGTGCGCGGGGTGAGCGCTGAGGGCGCGGGTGGGTGATGGATGCGGGCACCTCATGGGAAGCGACAATTCCCTGCGCGGGGCGGGCAGACAGGGACAGCCCGACAGGGACAGCCGAGCAGGGGGCGCGGTGCTGGCGGGGTCGGTGGCCCAGGTAGCCCCTGAGGAGGTGTCTGTCGCTGGGGGTAGCCCAGAGCGTGTGGGTGCAGATAAGTGTTGAGGTAATGAAGAGCTCAGCCCGTCTGGCTCCCAGCCATCGCCCTTTCTCCCAGACGGGCCCGTGGGCGCTCAGCAGCGGCGTACACAGAGCGGGACGAGCGATGGATACACACTGGGCATGAGGGTGGCCTGGAGCCCTGAAGAAGTGGCACAAAAAATGGGTAAAGAAGTCCTGTTCTTAAAGCCACCCATGAACTTAAGGAAGTCTATCATGCTGTAAGATACAGTTTTTACTTTATTATTGGCCTATTTCTTAAATACAGAAACGTGAAATGATACAAGCACCAGTTCTTCAGTGGGTTCAAGTCTAGCAGTGCTGTTTCCTTAAAGAAAGCAAGAGGTGATGTGATGGCCATAGTACTGAATTGGTGCATAGCACAACTCTTCCACCTATCCAGTCAGCATTACCCAGTGTGAAACAAAGCACTTCAATGAAGGCATCACTTCAGGGAAGTGCAGAAAACTCTACCAGATGAGCTTATGCAGTAGGCTACTTATTAAGCCATTCTGGTTTAGTGCCTTGCCTGCTATTTACATTAGAGCTTTCTGTAGATTTTTTTCCCTATGAAATAACTGAAATATTAATTTTTCTAAAAGACTATTTTCATGGCGAAGGAGGTTGCAAAGGAATATTCTGGTCTTATCTATAAAACTGCTCAAGATCCCCGTGTTTCTTGAGATAAAATTGCAAGTTATTTCTTGCAGTTTATCAAACATTTTTTTATAATTTTTGTATGCTGCACCTCTAAACCACGATACAATCAGAAATTTGGCCTCAACACAAAAAAGTCACCATTTTAAGCATGTAAAAGATGAAATGCATTATTCAATGTCCTGCTAGCAGTCTGAGTGTGTCTGGATTAGTGGCCAGGTGTAGTGATTTACATAGCCATTTAAATTCATGGTTAATGCTAATTGGTAATAGCAGGAAAATGGAGGTAAGTGTAATTATCTGAAAACACACGTTGTTTCTCTTGCTGAATTGCAGACCACACTCTGTAGTTATGTTTTAGCTTGTGGTAAGGTCTTTTGTCTGAATTTAAAGAGACTGGTTAATAGGTGCAAATAAGTGGTTTTAATTAGGTTGCTTCACTGCATGACAGGCAATTACAATTGAGGTAGTGTCTGCAGAAGCAATAGCATAATGTTCTTGTGGTAAAGCAAAAAAGAGCTGCTTTCAGAAAGGGGAAAAAAACCCCAAACTTTTCCCTATTGATTCTGAATGAGTCTCTTAAATCTAAACCTGCAAATTATATATAAGTGTGAATATAACCATAGGAGTGCAGTGTCACTAGGCTCAGTACAGTCTGCATTACACTATACATATATATATATATATATGAAGACTCAGCTCACTTTATCTGATTTTCTTTTATTAAGATTCATATCTACACACAGAAATCTTTGGAAATCTTAACCTAAACATTCTCAAATGAAGCCACAAAAGAGCTGCTTTAGAAAAGGCTGATACCAAACTCTGAATCAGTCTAATCACAAGCAATTATTCTGGTGCATCTGTATAAATCTATGGAGGTGCGATTACTAACACTTAGATGAAATACTGGCAGCAAAGAATGACCTACTGAACAAACTCCTTATTTCCAATTAATGAAAGAAACAAACACGTGATATCACAGCATAAGTGTTGGTTGGATTTAAAACACAATGCTTTATTTTTCTGGTAAGTGTTATTCTTTTGTGAGTATATGTATTCTTCCTCAGAAGATAGCAAAAATATTCTTTCCTGTATGACTCCTAGGAGTTCATCTGTCAAACATACATCTATGCTGTGTATCACAATATTGTTATAAATAGTTTGTTCCTATGGCATTAAGTTACATAGTTATGTCTTTCACAAGTTTTCAGTGGAGAAATGTGGTGCTTTGGGAAGACTTACTTGTGCTCTTATTTAGGAAGGGGAGTGTTGGGGAACACAACATCACAGAAATACATCTTGAAAACAGTTACAAAATAATAGTCTCTTTGTTGAAACCCTCCCTTGGTGGGGCAGATTGGTTACATGGAAGAACAAAAGGTGTCCTGCCCCACAGAGCTGAAAATCGAAGTTTGCAATTGAAAGTGAGGTGTACAAATGTTGCTCAAGAAGAAAGTAGCAGGAAAATAAGGGATTCTGAAAGAGAAAATGTGGCTTGTCTTTGATGTCTGCTGTGTAAACGTATGGTAAGGGCTGTCACTGGCACTGCAGTAAAACTAGGTCTTCTGCTTTTCCTCTTTTTTTTTTTGAAAGAAGGTTTTATTACAGATGTTTTCAGAGAACTCCCTGCCTGTGTGAGAATACTGAATGTGGGAAGGTGAAGCATTGTCTGGCAACAGGTAGTGTTCTGCATCACATTGACACAATGACAGTGCAGTTGGTCCTGAAGGGTAAATGATGCTGTGAAAAACAAGGCTGGTGAGTGATACACAGAAGCTGATGTACTGAGAGTAGTGAATCTGTAAAATTTCATGTGAATTGGACAGTTTTCAATAAACATGACTTACATTCCTACTGTTTAAAATATTTTCATGTAAGAAAACAAGAAGTGATTGTTCCACAAAGAAAATTCTTTCCACCAAAGGCTGTCAGACAGAATGCAGGAGGGTGTGGTGATTTAAGTAATTCCAGGAGAGTGGTTTAGCATACCATGAACAACTTCTGATGTTCTTCTTCTGATTAAGTTTTATGGTCCCATAAATGCTTTTAGTACTAGGGTACAAAAAATCACGAAGGCATCTCAGCCCTACAGAGGTTCCTCAATGTGTCAGAATGAAGTAACAAACACTAGAGGTTTCTTTGTTTCTTTGAATGACACTGTAAGATTCTCAGATGCTAACAGTACCAGTCTTCCCATATGACACTCTACAACAGAATAACAAAACGAGAAGCACTGTGGCAGGGGACAGGAAGGGATAAAGTTTCTAGATGCACCATTGTGTACAGTTCTTGTTCCTCTTTGTTTGATAAGGCCATTCTAGGAACACATTCACAGTCAGAAAATAGGAACAATTACTGAAACTCCTTCTAACAAAATAAATGAAAAGGAAAATGAGTTTCAGTGTTAGAGAGTCGGCCACTTTTGCACAGTAAAGTCTTATTTTACTTTCCTATCTGGCTTGCTTAGCCTGAAATATTTGAGACTTCATTCCAAAGAGAAGAATGTTTCTGCAAAAGGTGATGCCAGTCAAATGGAAATACTTTTAATTAAAAAATCTGCTCTAAAAATTTAGGTATTTGTATTCTTGCCTCCCCTTCCTGCAAAGCAATCTTTTGCTATATCTTTAGATATTCTGCACAGCGCAGTAAACCTCACATGCATCAGATGTTTTCTGAAATGATATGACCTTTAATTAGCCATTTCAGCTATTTTAGTCATTTATATGTGATTCCTTAATATTTGTTGGAACTCTTGATGATGATAATGCTGTTAATTGCTAGTTCAAGTAACATTTGTTTGTCTCTCTCTCTCTACTTATGAGGAAAAATATAAATTCCTTTCCACAGCTTAGATACAAGACAGATAAGTCTCCCTTTGGCTCTTTTAGCAGAATGCTTTGGTTTCTGATTTTTGATTTATTTTAGTCTTAGAGCTGCTCTAAGAGTGAACAACCTTCTCTGTTATTAAGACAGCAATCAGTTTCAATCATATAATTTATTTAGATCAATTTTGTTTCTTCTAAGTGCTTACATCTTGGAAATTCTCTTATGGGGAAATGCATCAGTGTCTCAAAAACATGGAGTCATGTTCAGCTCGGACCATTTAGGTTTTTAATTACAGCACAAAGTCTGTTAACAAAATCAGGCAGAGCTTCTAAAGAAGGATGAGTGAAAGCTGACTAAAGCTTACTGTTTAGCTGTAAATATCAACTCTTATGTACAGATCTTAGAAGCTGTAATTTCTTGGCAAAAGGAACTTCCTGCTTTCATGATAAGGTTAAGCCAACTGACTTCAACAAGAAGTTACTCTGATAAAAGGGTTACCTTTTAAAAGCAAATTCTACCAATAAATTTTTATGGAGAAACAGTCCAAACTGGTAGTGTACAGCATTTCAAAATGTAATAACCAGTGCCCCAGGCAGTTGGGGTTTTGTTGTCACTCTGATAATTGAAAAGTTTAGGGAACAGAAACTCTTTTTTCAGAACTGAAATAAAAGCAATGAACTTCAAAGCTAGGTTATGAGTTTAAGAACAGCTGTTTCGAGCTTAATTAAATATTTATTATAGACTGTGGGAGATACAGTGGATGGGAGAGGCTGGTGATAACCTTGCAAGGAACCTACTACTATAAAACAGTAGTAAAAAACTGGCAAATCTACCTTTTTCATTGATTTAACTAGTTAAAAAAACATTCAGGTGAAATATATATGAGGAAGTGTGCAGTGAATATATAATTAAGTTTTTTTTCCTGTCATACTGTAACAGCAGGGCATAGAAATAACAGCTTTTACAAGTTTCTCAGGTTTCTGGGATGTCTTTGTATCATGTCTCCTTGGCTGAAAGGGGAGACCTGACTTTCCTCGATACCAGATATTACAAGTTCTCAAACTGATCCTTGCTGCTTAGAGAGCTCAGCTCCCAATGTTCCTCCCACTTGCTGTAGGTTGAGTGCAACAAAATAGGACCGAGATTCTTCTTTATTTGGATTAATTGTTTTTCAAATAATAATATGCCTTATTCATCCCAAAGTTGCTTTAGAGTTGCTTTTAATGCCAAGATAAGCTTTCAGAATAAAATGAGTTTACTGTAAGAGCAAAGGTTGAACTGTAGGAGGGGATGCAAAGTAAATAACAAAAATGCAATTTAAAATTAGGCTTACTGAGTAAGTTTTCCTTTAGTTACTTCAAGTTCACAGTTAACTTAAAGGAGAGAAAGGGATAACTGTGGCATTTTCTTTTCCAGTGTCCCAGGACTGGCTTGCACTAAATAGCTTTCTCAGTCCATATGGTCATTGCTACTTAGTTTGGGATGGTTCTCCCTGTTCTTATGCATGTTCAATCTGATCATATTTCTGTTCAGTAAGAAGGAGGAAACTTTCCTTCAGGAGTTTCTGGGGTTAGTCTTCTGTGTTCATTTGAGTTTAAATTATTCTCCTATTTTTGAAACATTTTTTAAGTTTTTGTCATAAGACATCTTCAATGTTCATGTGCCTTATTAGTTTCATTGTCTGCTACTCATTTTAAATTCTTTATTTCAATTGCACATATCTGCACTAGAAGGGATAAGATTGGACGTACAACACTTCGTTCCCACTTGTCCCATCATTCCTATTATTTTCTTCTCCACATAGTATTGGTACTCCTGCTCTTAAAATTCCTCCCTTGCTGCTTCTGACTCCAACAAGATCAGTCAGCACAGCTTGAGGTACCTCCTCTTTGACAGCCACTAGGTCACAATGGACTTTTTAGTGATCAGAGCTGGTGGTGTGTGGCAGAACCAGGCTGAGGGACATGATGAATGGAAAGTGGGTACTTGGGATGTTAGACCTGTTTGCTTTAGCCAGAAACAGCCCAGTGCAGTTGAATTCATCGCTGGATGTTTCTGCAGTTGCTCTGGTACTCACCTGCTCCCCCAGTGCCTTTCTCTTGCTTTGCACAACACGCAAGAAGCTGTTCTAGAGCTGAGCCTTTGCTGGTCAGAGCAGCAGGACAGGCTGGTCAGCTCAGAGATCTCCACACCTGAGAGGAAATGGACCAAGAGCCTCACACTGTCAGCCACTGAGCATAAAAATACTCCACTGAGGTTTACTTTTGTTCATTGTGTTTTTGCTTGATGTCCTGTCTGCTAAGTGTGTCCATCCGCAAGCACAAGGGGATACGGAGCATGAGCATTCTCCAAATACAAATTTGTGAGATAAGTCATAATACCATAGTCCTCCTAACAACATGCCCAAAACTTTACTAAGTAATGTTCTGGGAAGTGTAGTCAAAGATGCATGCTGGTGTTCATGTTTCTGAGAGTTATTTCAAGTCACGAGCTCAGATATGTGTTCCATTTCTATAAGTGGTGTTACTTGCATAAGTGAAGCCATTTGCATAAAGTTCAGCCATTCAGTCAAGGAGCACTCTTCCTAAAATTGCAGTATGTGTACCTGAAACACTCTAGGATATAAATTTATTTTTCAGGAAACCAATCTAGGAAACTGAAGAAGCATTTTATTAAATTGAATATACTCATTGGTATATATAAGTTCTTTTCTTTTTCCTTGATAGTTCAGTTAAATCATCATCAAATCGTTAGATATATTTATCGTGCTGTGCTTCATTCTTTTGCACCCTTTACATTGTGTGTAAAGCAGGGTTTGTCTATTATCTTCTCCATGGTTTTTGAGATTGGTGTTTATGATGAAAGTGAATTTAATGTTTCTAAACTGTACTTTAATCAAGGTGTGAGTATTTAGGGTCATGAATGATTAAACAGCCTGAATGAAAAAGCAGTATTCCATCTCTTTCTTCAAGCTGGTAGCACCTTCATCACTTCTCTGAAAATCAGAATTTATGTCTGCATATAAGAAAATCTGTTCATAACATCCACTGCTATGCCGATCAGAATAGTCCATTTCATGATATTTGTCCACAGATCTTTTTTGTAGACAGCAAATCTGACATTGCTGCTTTTTTGATGATCCTGCTCCCAGTTTTGGCATTTTTATTGACCAACTATGATTACATTTACTTTTAATAAAGAATTAACTATTAAAGATTATTAGGACCACTGCATCTCCTTGTCTAGAAATTTCGTGAAAGAATGTAGAACAAACAAATTTAAAAGTATGTGTTTATTCTTTGGAAATCATTACCAGAACATAAAAGCCTTCTTAAATGTATTTTTTAAAATAAGAGCAACAGCAGAGATAATTTAAAATCACAAAGGATAAAAATTTTTAAGCCTTGGACATTTAGTTACTAAGCTAAGAAATTACTGTTCTGTCAAAGAAACTTATGTGTAGGTTATTATGTAATTGACTTCTAAATTTCTTACAACTTTTTGAAAGGTACTGGGGAGAGAGGATGCTAAACCACTGATCAATTCCCTAGTGTTCCCTCTCTTCCCATTTCTGTTAGAGAGTTATTGTGTCACAGTGAAGAAATACTAACTGCAGGATCTTGCCATATATAACACTGCAGGGGACCCTTGAAGCTGACTGGAGCCCTGTTCCTGCAATGCTCCAGTCAAGTTAATATCATGAACTGTGTGATTGATGTTCTCAGGGCTGCACTCCCTGCTGCTTTAAACAGGAAGCTCTTCCAGTGTTGCTTCAGCTCAGTGAGCAAGGCCACTTCCTTAACAATACAATAACAGGAATTCAATCAGAAACTTCAAAATTCAGTTCTCAAAGGCCTGATAATGATTGCTCTCATTCTTGCATTACCTGCAGTATTTAGGTATAAAAGTTAGGGATTTTATTTGAAAAAAGAATACTTTCCTCATATTCTTTTCACAAGGAAAATTTGGCTTTTTTATTATAATTAAAATATTGTTCCAGTTTTGTGAGAGATTTGTCATTCTTCTTTCTTTCCCTAGCCTACATTCATGTTGCCAATATCACAATATGATTCTGCAGGAAAATGCCCTCAGCTACTTATAACAGTTTTTCATCTTTCAAGGTCCATGCTCACCACTAAGAACAGTAATTTTAAACAGATACTGTTCAGGTGCAGGATGCTCAAGAATCCCTCAGTCATTGCCTGCATTCATTTGCTACTTCTAATACAGATACAAAAATGTCACAGCTAAATAAAACTGAATTATTCATACCACAGAACTAAATTACTTGCTTTGGCTTTAACTGGTAAGATTTGCCTTCAGGGATCCTAGGCCATGGAGAGCAGTGGAAAAGTCTGGAGCTCTGAAGATTTAACCTCAGCAGAGGACAATTGAATTAGGAAATGTTTAAACAAATAGAGCACAGGCAAGTCAGTAGGATTTGGTGAGATTCAACCACGCCTGCAGGGCTGCTCTCAATTGTACCTGGAAGGTCATGGAAATGAGAGGAGGTTCCTGGGGCCTATAAGAAAGCAAATGTCCATGCTATATTCCAGAAGGGCAAGAAGGAGAATGCAGGGGACTACAAGCCTGTCAGCCTCACCTAAATCTCTGAGAGGGTATAATACAGCAAATCCTCAGGAAAATAATTTTCAAATATATTATGAACAATGTGATTAGGAGTTGTCAACATGGATATAAATGGAGGAAACTTTGCCTGACCAATCTGGTGGCCCCTTCTGTGATGGAAGAGCTGGCTTTGTGGATGAGAGGAGACTCAAGCATGTTGTTTATCTTGGCTTTAGCAAGGTTTTCAATGCTGTGTCCTGTAACCTCCATACAGACAAACTGACAAAGTGCAGACTAGATAAATGGACAGTGAGATGGTCTGAAAAACTGGACAAACTGCTGGCCTTAAAGGGCTGTGCTGGGCACAAAGTCCAGCTGGAGATCAGTCAGTAAGAAAGTACCATGGGGATTGATACCAGGGCTTATATTGGGTGGTACTGTCAGAGTGCACCCGCAACAAGTATCCAGACAGTAGAAGGTTGAGAGGAGCTGTTGAAACCAGGTGTGTGTGCTGACATTCAGAGGGAATCAGGCTTGAGAAATCAGGCTTGAGAAATGGGCTAGCTCTTGTTCTTGAGCCCCATGTAATTCAACAAAGGGAAATGCTAAGTCCTGTAGCAGTTGAGAATTAACCCTATGCGCTAGTACAGTTGGAGCCTGGGAAGCAGCTTTACAGAAAAGGATCCAGGACTCCTGCTGGGCAAAATGTTGACTGTGAAACATCAATGTGCAGTTGCAGAAAAGGCAGCCAACAACATCCAGGCACTGCCAGTAAGTCAAGGGACATAATTCTTCCTGGTGAGATCACACCTTGAGACCTGTGTCCTCCTCTGGGCTCCCCAGCACAAGAAATACATGCCCATAGTGGAGAAAGTTAAGTGAAAGGTTGCAAAGATAATTAGGAGAATGGAGGATGTGTCATACAAGGAGAGGCTGAGAGAGTTGGAATTGTTAACCTGGATGAAAAGAAGGCTCAGTAGACCTTATCAGTATGTATAAATACCAGAAGGAATTAAGGTAGTAAAAGACCACAGAACCAGTATCTTTTCACTGCTGCCCAGAAAGGACAATTGGCAATAGGCACAGATTAAAAGACAGGAAATTCCACTTCAATATATGAAAAGCTTCTTTACAGTGAGGGTGTCAGGCACTGAAACAGGTATCCCAGAGCAGTTGTGGAGTCTTCAGCCTTGGAGACCCTTGAAATCCAGCTGGATACTGTTCTGCACAACCTACTGTAGCTGACTAAAGTTTGAGCAGGGTAGGGCCCGAACTCAACATTCTGGTGAGGTCTCTTCACAACTCAACTATTATTCTTCTGTGAATCTATCAAATTAGGATAGTCAGAAAGGTTTGAGGTAAATTCTGCCATTTACAAACGGAGCATAGAGCATAAGGAGCAAGGTAAAGCCTCAAGATAAATTGTTGGCTAGGAGCTTCTATTCAAGAATACAGGATTTGTGCATATCAGGAGAGCAATACATATAAACACAAATGCTTGCAGAGCGGACCTAAACTGTTCCTTTTGGCATTCTGTACTAATTTGCTAATGGATATCATGCAGATTGGGATTTTTAATTGTAGAGGGACCTTTGAATAAAAAAGTAATTTAAAGTCCTCAATTTCTGATGAAATTTGTTAATTCAAGAAGCCTGCTGGGAAACCCTATCATTTAACCATGCAGAGATTTGTATTTTTAATGTGTTTTTGAAGGACTCAATTCAACTTTCAATTCCAAGAAATTCCAAGTTGTGGCTTTTATGTATATATGCAACAATGTCACTAAATACAGGGGAAGCAGCATAAAGATGCTTCTCTCCACCATTTTATAGAATCTTTGTTTAGTAGCTCCCATATACTTTATGGGTCTTGGAGTTGTCTGGGCTAGTGTGAGGTTTTGGATAGTGCCAGGTATGGCACTCAAGTAAATCACTCCTTTTTCTTCAGGTTATTCTTAGCTGCAGTTTTACCTACTCTGGATTAAGTTCTCTTCCCTTTTTTGTTTTTATTTTAATTTTTTTTTCCTGTGTTCTTTATTCCCCCTCCCTTCTCCTTGCGGAGAATGGCATGTCACACATCTGGAGACACACCACACTTCAGGTTCTCCCTTGGATAGGAGATTCTACAGCCATTCTTCAAAATTCAGACATTTCTCATGGATCTGCAATTTCAGCTGTGAGGACTTCAGCAAAGACTCAACAACTTCCCTTTCCTTTCATCATAGGCTCCAGTAATCTCTTTTTGGCTAACATTAATTAGTCTGTCCAGAACAACTGCAAAGGCTTTCCTTCCTTGTTTTTCAGTAACAGATGGGTGTTACTGCTTGTGTGTTTGGGAAAGAAGACAAAGACTGGACATCTATTTCTCAGCCATCTGCTTCCTTGTCAGCCTCTTTCTTTAAACCATGTTATGGAAGAGGAGTAGCAGGGTCTCTGGCATGATGGTTCCACACAAATAAATAAAAAGGCATGGTTCCTGCTCAAAAAATTTACAGTAAACAGAGAGAAATGCCAAGAAAATAATCACTGAGGCTTCATACCGGTATGTAAGTTGCATCACAAACCATAAAAAATATTAATCAATTCAATATTTGAAGTAAATATGTATACAATTCCACCATAGATCCTAAAAAAAGGGCAGAAATTTGTTTTTCTAAATTTTAGAGCACTACAGAAGACTATGTATGTGTTTTATACCTGACATGAAAAAGCCTGTTGACAGATGTGCTTGTGTTGAAGGCACTGAAAAGTTTATGCTGTTTAATTGCATTATTCTCCCCCTTGCTCATGAAGATACTTGGGTTTGTCCTGCAAATGGGAAAATCCAAAGCTTTTTTTTTGTTATCCCTGCAGGGTCCTGAAGGCTTTATAAGGTTGTGATAGCCATGTGCCTGCTGTACTGCTTGGAACTTTGGTCTGTATTTTACTGGGAGGAGCATTTCTGGTTTCCTACAGGACCCAGTAAAACACCTTTTCCCATTGGGAAAGTGATTTGTGCTTTTTTATTAGTCCAAAGCTAGAGGCTATTTTAATCCTCCAGTGTCTGCACTTTACTGAACTAGATTCTGACTTTCCTGCTTACTGATGTGAATTCAAAACAAAACAAAACAAAAGTACGTCAATATAAACATGGATCTTCTTTATGTCTGCAAGTCATGTTTTCTTTCTGGGGAACAAGGGGCAGACAGTGCACAGAGGCAATACAGCACTGAGGAGATAAAGCAGGAAGGAAGGAAGCAGTACAGGTGTTGAAGACTTGATACTTTGTGGGCTTTCCAGAGAGGAAAATCTGCCTGAAATCTCTGGTGTCTTTGTAAGAAATGGTAGAGAATGGCTATTCTGGACTGGCATTGGAAGTAAACTATGAGATTAAATTGCCAAGACATGTCATCAGGAACACACCTGAAATATTTTTTAGTTTTTAGAGTGTTCTAGTTATAGGATACAAATATTCCCTTAATAGCACTATATGAAAGAGCCAAGTTAACCTCAAATAGTAGCGTTCCTCTGTCCTGCAGGATTAGGAGACTGTTGGGAAACAAGCACATTTGAATGAAATCTCTGTTTCAACATGTTCTGAAACAAGTAAGCCCACACCTCCTTGTACAGTCAAAACCTATGGTCACATGTACACTTCTCTATCACAGTTTAGGGAGAACTGAGTCTCTTCTGACGTGGCCTGAAAGCAACATGACACAATATGGGATGTGCAGAACACTTTGTTCTTACTTGTTTGTAGATACCAGAGTTCCACAGTCATAAAACAGTCACCTAAACAATGTTGACCTAAGCCAAGAGGCACTAGTGAAATGAATGCTGAACTTGTTTAATTCCCTGTCCTTTACAGATACTTTAACAAGTAGTTGCCTGCAACCATTTACAGTGTTATGTTGCAAAATACCTCACAACACATTGTCCTCATTTCTTTTGTGCTGTGTGGTCTATATTTGCTTAATTTTCTGGTTTTTGTGTCTGCCTGGGGTATTTTGTCATAGATTAATTCACAAAATGTACAAGAAAATACTTAAGTAGCCCCATCAGATTGCTAAGAAAAAGTAAATGTACTTTTAAACTATGGTATTGTATGAAAACAAGCCAAAATTCAACCTGATCTCTTCCTCATTTGGTGTGGACTATGGCCAAATGGAGGAAACTATGGGAGGTCACACAAGCATTTCATAAAGTGCTCATCTTTGACTTTTTCATTCTCTAAAAAGCAACAGACCAAAGTTAGAGGAGCTTGGGATGATTGCCTCTGAAACTGGAAGGGAACTTATGGGATGGGGATCATGTGTCCCTGTGTCTGTGGGAGACTTTTTTTCTCATAGCCTGGCAAAAGTGCCAGTGGTGGCTTCATCACTGAGCCAATGCTCAAAGTATTTATGGTCTCTGTCCACAAAAGAATTTATTTTTCAATATCCCTGACAGATTTTGCAGTTCTCTCATGCCTGCAATAATTTTTGTGATTTTTTTGCCTCCTAATGTGGGTAAGGGGTGCATTTTCTCCTGGCCTCACACTGTGGCGACCACATACTCACGCTCCTCTGTTTTCACAGTATTTGCAGTGGGAAAAACATATCAAGACCTAGATTTTCAATGTGAGAATTAATTGCTTTTACATTGCAGAATTGCAGTTTGCAGGTTTAATTTTATTTTTTTCTTATTTCCCCTTTGAAATTAGCAGACCTCAGAGGTTTCTGGGAAATCATATCAGAGTGACAACAGATCGTGTTGTGAGAAAATGGCTTTTGTTTTTTGTTGCTTTGTTTAAATCACCTTTTATAGCTTACTCGCTTCCTATGGAAATGGTTTGCCTTTTGATATTAATGTGTCTAAACAGATAATTAGCATCTAAGTCTTGGGCCTGTTTGACCTTCTTTGAGCTTAGGCAACCCACTGGTGATATTTATATCTTAGACATCCCTGAAAGGAGAAGAGAGGGAATGTCTAAGCCCAGCATGGCCTGAACATTCTCTTCAGGCTCTGCAAAGTTTTAGAATAGCCTTCTGAACACATAATATGTAAGTAAAATGAGAAATTTTCCGAACTACCGAAGCTCAAACACAAATTACACTATTATTTGACCAAATCCATTGCCTGAAATGCTTTTTCCCTTGAATTTGTCAATTATTATTTTTATTTAGATCTGGGAGAGTGCTGATCTGAATTGCTTATTCAGTTACACCTGCCAACCATCATTGCCACAAGAATGGCTTATTTGCTGCAGCAGAGGGGGCAGAAGTGAGTTGTGTGTAGTTTATGTCCAGGACGTCCCATGAGAGAGGTCTGCTTCTGTGACTGCTCAAAGGACCCCTTCCCAAAAAGCACTGGCTGCTGCACTGCCTGGGACAGCATCCACCTAAAACAGACCAGTAGAACAGACCTCTGGTGACTTTTCATGTTAACAGATGTCACCCACTAAACAGCCTCACAATTTAAAAGTTAATTAAAACTTAATTTTGCTTAAACTTTTCCTTACACTAATTCATAAGCACTATCCTTACACAGACAATGTAACAATGATTATTAGTAAAGTTCAGGTTGCAAATTTACCACACACCTTAAACCATCTTCTCTTAGGGGACAACCCTCTATAAAACCAGATATTGCCAGTTTAAATTAACTTGGAGAAAGAGGTTTAAGGATACAGTTGTTTTAACAGTTCTGCAGCCCTTACTGAGACAGTGTTGGGGAAGATAATGCTGCACCATTACCATGGGTTTCAAAACAGCACATCCATCAGTGATGTCTTGCTGTGAAGAAATTGGCCAAGTATACAAGGTAGTTTTTTTAGGGGAAAAAACTGGATGAGATGGTTTCCTTTGTACATCACTATCCCATACCTGGCTGGAGACAGCCTTCAAACCAAGTAATGCAGCACAAGCTGTTGGCTGCTTCTGAAAGCTATTTCCCATGTGAGTTGACTGCACTTGACTTCAAGTGCTGCAACCATGACAAAACCAGAGTTCTTGCCATTTTAATATTTATAATTGCATATTAAAATATATTAACCTTTTGTGGCAATTACTGAGACATGCTTTATTACATAATTTAAAACACCCAACCCTATGCAAATTCAAAGTTACACAATTGCTCAGTTTATGTATATAAACCCCCCTCCTACTGGCAGTCATCCATGCAAGCAGCAGACATAAAGTTCTAACCTGGTTTCTTCCATTTCTAACTGTAAATTGTAATTGTCTGTCCAGAAATCTCCTCCGTGTTTACAGAGATGTTTGTCAAACCATAACAAAGTCAGTACTTCATATTTTGACAATGTCACTCAGAGCATGGAAAAATTTCTCCCAGTGCATCAGGTCTGCCAATTATTCTTCTAGCTTGTGAGGGAACTGTTTGTTAAGGAAGTTGTTTCAGACAGGGTGTTAGGATAAATGGCCATGTTTGTGCCATAGTAACACTTCATGGAATGCCTTTCTACTCTCCTGTAATTTTTGTGCTTTGGAACAAGGACAAAAAAAGTCACTTAAGAAGTGACTTCTTAAAAAAAAAAAAAAAAAAAAAAGAAAGATTTCAGAAATTTCAGTACTTAAGGCAATATAAGCACTTTATTGGGCTCTAATTAGCAAAGACTGGTGGTCAGGGCATGTCCAGGCACAGTTCAGATCCATTGCCTTTCAGGAGATTAGAGACATTTGCCTGCTACTCCCCTCAAATTGCTGTGTGCGCCCTTGCTCAAAATGGCACTGCTGCAATGTGCTTAATATATCACCTGGAGTCATGGGGCCTGTGTGTCCCTGTCGGGATCTGACCAGGATTCCAGGATTTGACTGCACTCTTCCTACTGATGCCTGCATGTCAGGAACGTGCATGACTTGGGCTGACAGCCTGGAGCAGCCCCCAGGAATGAGAGGCTGTAGGCCAAACAGAGTTTTACAATACTGCCTCAGCAAAGCAGCAAAATGGGCAAGTTTGTCCAAAGAACAGGAGATTTGGGGATGGTGAGTGAAGGATGTACTGGCTTAACTCCCAGCAGCTTGTGGTTCTGCTGCAGCCACAGTGCAAATGCACAGCATGAAGTGGGGCCAGCAGCTGAAGCAGGTGCAGGGGTGAAATCTGAGCCCCTGAGTCAGGCTGCCCTTAGGCCACAGAGTGAATACAGGAGCGCCGAGGTGCTTCCCAGAGCTGCTTCCCGGGGGCTCTGGGCAGAGGCGTGAGCGGGAACTCACTCCCAGCCCAGCTGGGCATTAGTTCCTGGCAAGTGCTCAGGGACTGGATTATACCAAAAATAAATTCTCGTCTTTCCTCATAAGGAATGTGGGGGTTTTACCCACAAGCAAGATTTTAAACATAGCAAAACTGGACACACATTTTCTTTATTTGCGTAGCTGTTGCATCATCCCAGGAAGGCAGGCACTCTCCTGGGTTTGTGGAGCAGCCTGAGTCTTTCCCAAGGAATGGCTGAGAGGGCAACTAGCAGGGGGAAACCAAGTGGCCACATCATCCTGATTCACCCAGCACATGTTTTCTTTGTGTGACTACATCCTTGTTTCCCACAAACGATAAGCTTGAGATTTCTTGATTTAACATATGATCTAATTATGAACTTTTGACACTACCATAAAATTATTGTGTTTAGGTTTTTTTTCCTCTTCTTTGCAGTGTTCTGAAGTAGAAGTCTAGATTGAGCTCAAGGTTACTCAGAAATTTAGACTTAAATGCAAATTTTTGTTTAATGATAAAATGTAGTAGTTACTACTGATTATACGTGTACAGTTCTTATTAACAAGAGCATAGCACTTTACAAATATTGATGGAGTTAGTCTGATAGTGCCAAGATAATGTAAGTAAGCATAAATTTGGGCACTCAACATGAAACAACTCTGGTAATGCGTGTGAGTAATAAAAGTGTAACGCTTTATGCTAGTTTACTAAGCCTGCTGACTCACTATGTAACCAAAATCCAGTTAAAGGAACTGGGGAGTGCCTGTGTAGGACAAGGGGCAAGGACTGTACAGGCAGGAAGGGTTTGACAGGGTGGGACACTGTAATCACAAGGCAGAAAGCTTTTTATTTCCTCATTTTATTTCTTTTTTATTGTTGTCAAATTCCAGAAAGAGACAAGTTACACTGGTTGTGTCACTGAGAAGGCTGGGCGCAACATCTCTTCATATAAGAACTGCATCTGCTTTGAGATGAGATATTTGAAGAAGAAAGTATAAGAGGAACACCAGAATAGCGTCACCTCTGCATAGCCTGTCTGGCTATCTGGCTTTATTGACAACCTCTGGCTTTATTAATCTCTGGCTTTATTTGACAGCCACCTCACATATTTCCTTCTATAAATTAATTAAACCAGTTTATAAGCTCTGTTTTAATATTTGTCATTGTAACTCCCATTGGAAAGTTTTTTCAGAACTCAATAGTTTATTCTAGTGTCAGTAAAACTCAGCTTGGATACCTTGATACCGACTGTGTGCTTCAATTTGAAGAGCACACCTCCTTTCATCTGCTTCTTTAACTCAAAATTTGCTTTAAGGTCCCATTCCCACTGCTTGCCCTGGAGCCTTCCCTTACAGGGCACCTGGCATTGTTGCTGTTTCCAGTATTTTAGGTTATCTTTGTGTTGTTTCTTTCAGTTGTTGCCAGTGCTCTAAAGTAGTCAGTACAAGTCATTTGCTGTAAGTACAATTTAACTACAGTGAACTGCATTTGCTATTACTTTGCTATGTGTGTTTTAAAGGTTTTCTTTAACCATTCCATTCATACATTTCTGTGTTATTTTGAATTAGCCACTCAGCATGCTGGATTGGATTGACAGCCCAGAATTCAGTGTTCACTTGTGCTGCCTGGCATAACAAGATTTTTTTCTTTTCCATTGGCAATGTTCATGGATTCTTAGCAGAAAGAATGGAGATCAAGTTAACAAAGCTGTACACTTCCTTTGCTGGCATTACATAAATGCTGTATGTTTGGAGTAATTTCAGCTGTTCAATGCACTTTAAGTCATTTTCAAACCACTGTCAGACAGTCAGAGGAATCTACTGAGCTCTCTTACACTTAAGAAAAAAATCATTACTTTTGCATTTAGAAAAACTTATTAATTTCACTTCTATGTACAGCAAAAAATCAGAAGTAAAATGTGATTGAAAAACAGGCTGTGAGTTTCCAGTGCTACCTGACATAAACCACAACCTGTCACTAAGAGACAGGTGAGTCCTAAGCATAAAGTCCAGTACATGCCTCATGCAATTCAGATGGGCTTTAAAATTTGCATTCTTAACATCTTTGAATTTAACTCCAATAGCCATTTTTATTCTAGGATTAAGCAAGAGTGCGTGTTGTTCCATAGAGAGTTGGTTGCCCCTTTCTTAGGCTGTTGATATAGTTATGACAAATTGTTCTGAATGACATGCACCACAGCTCAATACTTAATCTAGTAGCAAACTGCTTTTTAGCTGCAGTCCCTAAACTTTGTTGTGGAAAAATGAGAAAAGTTGATGGAAAGAATTGGCCAAAATATTCAATAATTTGTACTTGATAAACACTGAAAATAAAGAACTGTTAGTCAATTGTGATTTTATCAAGACTTTTTTTCACAAGTGCAGTTAGAGATAACAATTTCAAGCAAAAGAGGTTTGTTATATGAAATAATATATTGTTTGCTATTGCACAACATTGGGGAGAGCAAAGATTACTTCTTGGAGAGGGATAAAAGCAAAATTCAACAACTAAAAAGGATGCAGGAAGTGTATGAAGCGGGAAAGGAAACAAATCCTCCCATTTACTGGAAAAAGAAAACTATGGTTAAGGACTATGCTGTAAGCAGGGAAACATGTTTGCATCTGATTTTATTACGGTGATTGTATGAATTTTATATTCTGATGTCCATAGGTATTCAAACTGCATTTAAATAACATTTTCCAGAAAAAATTAGTAGCAACAAGTTTGAATATGATAATTAATTTTTTATAGCAATAAAGTTATTACCAAAAGTTGTGATAAAAGACCAAAAATCGCAAGGAATGGTCAAAATAAGTTTCTCTTGATACATTGATCCTTTAATTAGACAGAGAGAAATTGTAGTTCCATTAGCAATGGGGGGTTTTATGCCCTGTGAGGGCAGAAGATGGAAGGACAACAGTTCAGTCATCTGGACCACCAGTTATGTTTGCCGTTTTGGCAGTTCTCTTCCTTCCCAGTTTAGGCTGCTCATAGACCTGAGCACTACCTCTTTGCTTCAGGTACTGTGGCTAAGATGAATTCTGACTTCACAAACCCCTTTAGCTTTCAGAAATTTGTCAGGTTCTCTGAAAGTAGTAAAGTTCTTTCCCTCATGATTTTAAGTGCTATGGAAAAGCAGAAACTGAGGTTTCAGAAGATAAATAGCCAGGAATATATGAATTCATCAAGATCTCAGTGGCCCAATTAAACCATTGAAGACTCAGCTCATGAAAAACTGAGTATACTAATAAAACCATGAGTCATCGTTCCTTTTTTATTGATTCTTGTTATCTTTCTGTATCTGAGGCAACAATAAACATGATTTATATGCACTGCCTTTAATTTCCCGTGGTGTTCTAATCTCACAGTGGTGTAGGGGAAAAGTCAATGAAGATGGATGGTGAGCAGGCTGCAAACTGGGAGCCAGGCAGCAAATTTGGTCAGAAATTGGGGTGGAGGGATCATGTTGCAGAGATGAGTAACTTCTACATCTCTAGAGCTGGTGCCATTTAGCATATATTAAAAGAAAAAGAATGATGTGATGGGTAAGGCAGGAAGGTGGTCCTGTCTGTACCCATAAAAAGTGCCCATTTAAATCTCCTTTGTGGATGAATCAGAACATAACGCTTAACAATTATGAGCCTTTCTTCCCTCTGCACACTGCTAAGCAGAGACAATTTCTGCAAAGGTGTCTTCTATAAGGTCCAAATAATCTAATTTATATTGGTGAAACCTGCTACAGCAATTCTCCTTGCTGAGCCACATGGACAGCATAGCACACATGGCATCACAGGAACTTCCAGTGCCTTCACATACATTTTCTATGTCACATGGGTGTTTGATGGAGAGCTGCCTGGAAATAGGCTGTAAGCTCCCTGGCAGAATCATCCACAAAAAATTAATTCAATCTTCTAAAATATAGGCAGACTAGAAGAAAATTACTACAGGCTACTTTCCAGTTCCTTCCTTTTGGATGCATTGTTGGGGCCATTTTGAAAAACATTGAATTAGACTGTGAAATCCTCCCCTTTCGTTTATTGTCTCTGATAACATTCTCTTTATAACTGTATTCTGGTTACTGCTGAAATGGTGCCATTTCACTATTTATCTTTGCAAAAGGGCTGGTTAAGCCTGCAGCTTCTGGCAGAGCCATGACTCTCATGCCTGCACAAGGGCCTCTGCATATGATACAAAAGAGGCACCACTGGCTGCCTGTGAGATTCTGAATGAAGATGAGATGCCAGAGCTCTTGGCTAAAATGGGAATCAGTGCTGAGAACACCTACCAGGAAAGTGCTTAAGGTGCAAGTGCAGACACTTACTGACTTCCTTCTAAAATTACTTACTGTGGCTCAAGAAATCAAGAGCATTGGTGAACGAACAGGTCAGTCATGGGCACAAAAAATGTAGTAGTAAGCAACTAGACTTCTAGAAATGCTGTATACCTAGAGAATGCCTCAGGGAGAAAAAAAAAGCCTTTCCAAGGAGCAGCTTTTTGTAGGACCATTGCAGCAATTGTAGAGGGATATCCCTGGAAGCCCAGCTTTGTCTCCAGTTGTTGTTACTGGAATAAGAAAAAGATCACATTCTAAAGCAACAATGGCTTAAGCCTTTATAAGCAGCTCCCTCTTTATGGTTCATTTTGTGGTCTCACCAATAAACTATTTTGCAATTTCTTCCAGAGAAAGGCAGCCCTACAGTTAGAGAAAAGCCCTTTGGGTTCTGTTCCTCAGCTCCACTATCCCTCTCTTCTCCAGTGAACACAGAGATCCTTAACCTACTTTTACGTTATTATGAGGCTCAGAGCCTGTGCTGCTCCCTTTGAGGACAGCTGGAAAGCTGCCACTGACTTCAAAAAGAGCATGGGCAGGCTTCTCGTTAGTTAACATTCGTAAAGTGCTTGGAGGTGCTTAGACAAGAGATGTTACATAAATGTGATTAATATTGTAACTTGGCTGTCAATACTGTAAGTCTGTGCTGCACCTTGGTCAGCAGGGTCTCCATTCACACTCAGCACCATGTGGCTGAGGATTAGGGGTTAGTTAAATGCAGATAAATAATCTTCCCAAATTCAATGCAACTATTCATCTACATAAATAAAGCTTCTCCCTTTGTCTAAATAAGGAAATCTCTTGTTTTTGTGGAAACCCTTTTAGCTCTAATTCCTGGTACAATTATAAAACATAGCTGCTTGTTGAGGTGCTGTATGTTTGAATCACATAGTGGTTCCATACATTAACCTTCAAGTAAACTTTGGGCAGTATTGCTCGATTCTATCATCTTGAAGCCACTACAACCAGAGTTTTGGAAAAGAAGTTAGAAGCTTGGAAAGAGAGTGCAATGAATGCAATGCCTAGAAATCACCTACTGACATGGCATGGCATCCAGTGCTGCCAGGGAAAGGTGGATACACTCCCATGGAAGGATCCATGGCAGAGGGCTGGTAGAAGGAGATGGATTTCGGATGAGTCTCAGCTCCTCGCACCAGTAATGGCAATGGGCTAAACAGTGAAATCCAATGCTGAAAGGCAGTAGCAAGCACAAATCCCTGTCCTGTGTAGACAACCCACATTCATACACAGGCTTTATGCTGTATGAGCAGAGCCATCATGCATTATGAGAACCATAATATGTACTAACTGATTGATTTAATTATGGTCCATGAACCATTGTCTTTTTTCCTAAAAATTCAATCCACAAGATAAAATCTGGCATCAAGTCTTTTGATAGGTTTTCTAATGTGATGTAAAATTCCCCTTTTGTATCACACCCTTGCAATTCTCCATCAACATTCTACATGTATTTTTGTTACGAAAAGCCTAAAATTAATATTTTATAGTAGTTCCTTTTTTGTATTGTCAGCACTTTGTTGTCATGTGCTCCAAGTATTAGTCAGTTTGGTTAGTCTTAACAAGAACAGTGGCATGTAAATGATTAATATGGCTGTGTATCTACTGTTTCAGATTCTAGTTTACTCATTTGAGGTAATTACCAAAGAAATATGCAGAACATCTGTGGATAATGTAATACTTAAAGAGCGAAGCATTCTTGTAAAAATAAACATTATTCAATTACAAAACTAAGAATATAATGAGTCGAGAGGAAATCTACTGGGTATTTGAAAGGGCAACTATAATGCACTTTATCAAATCAAACAGTCAGCATTTGTATTCCCACATTTCTTTCATGTCCAGCACATAAAGAAAGCAATTCTTGATGTAGACAGCTGGTTTAGTAGTCCTTAAGTGATGGAGAACCTGAGGTCCATGGATAGTTCAGGCAAATATTTGCAAGCAGTGTAACTGAGTTGTGCTTTTCATTTCTCAGACACAGAATGTGAGATACTTGGAGTGTGATGGGAAGAAGTCTTTAGTCCATTATTCCAGTCATGGCCTGGCAACGATAATGCCAGTTCATGCATCATTGATATATTTGGTACTTGAATACTTTGAGACACAGCCTTTCTACAGCAGAGGATGTTATTCACTATCATTGTTATTCACTCTAATTGCTATTTTGCAGCCACTTTTAAGGCTTTTCGTGTTTTCAAAGCTGCTATTCCCTTCTCTACAAATATGACTTTTCATTTTCTTACTTTATTTGTCAATCTTAAAATGTGGAATACTTCTTTGCACTCTGTTCAGCAAGAGATGCCGATAAAAGCTAGGTTTGCATTTTCAATTTCCACTCCATCAGTCTTTGTGCTGCAGAGGAATATCAAAGCCAGCTCAAGAGGAGCTTACTAAAGGCTCATGCTGCTGAGCAAACCCAGCTGTTTCCAGGCTTCACCAGTTCCCTTTAGCTATGTACCAACTCCAAATCTCAAACAATTTCTCAGCCAGTTTGATGACTGATGAGTAGACTGGATAGAGATTTGGAATTTGTCTGCAATTTGCCAGTGATAACCCAGAAGTGGAATGTTAATGCTGCTCTCTGAGCTAGTCAGAGGTAGGAAGCTTCTTACAAAACTTCACTGTGCTATGTAGACAAAAACTTTTTTCTCAGTTCTTGAGAGTAGCTATTTTATGCAGTCTTCAGGGTGATGGATTAAAAAATTAATGTATAGCTGGTTAAATAATTTAAATGCTGAAATGTGTTAAATCATCAAACTGGATAATAAGGATGGGTATTTTCTCTACTTTGCTTCTATTCAAATTCAGCCAACTCAGTATTTTGTGCCTGAAAAAGATTTACACTGACATTTAAAGAGAAACATTGAATATACGTTCCTTCTAAAAAATGTGTTCATAGAATCACTAGAATATCCTGGTTTGGAAGAGACTTACAAGGATTATTAGTCCAGCTCCTGGCCCAGCACAGGACAAGCCTGGATGACACCATGTGCCTGAAAGCATTGTCCAAACACTTCTTGAACCCTGGCAGGCTTGGTACTGTGACCACTTCCATGGGGAGCCTGTTCAGTGCCTGACTACTCTGTGGGTGAAGAATCTTTACCTAATACCCAGCCTA
Source organism: Camarhynchus parvulus (assembly GCF_901933205.1). Classification (NCBI taxonomy): domain Eukaryota; kingdom Metazoa; phylum Chordata; class Aves; order Passeriformes; family Thraupidae; genus Camarhynchus; species Camarhynchus parvulus. The sequence continues at coordinate 78,463,108 of NC_044573.1, read as the reverse complement.
GACTTCTCCTGAGTGAGTATTGATTAAGTGATAATGTCAGTGATTGGCAGTGCCTGATTACAGCATTGAACCTGAAGCTCCTTCAGACTGGGTTTCCATTTTGCAGGGAGAAGGCAAAAAAGCATTTTCCTCAGTTTTGAATACATAGGGAGCTGGCTCTATTCTTCCTATTCACCTCCAGCATCCATCATTTATAGGTGTATGGAGTCTTTGCTCACAAGAAGGCTGGAGTTGCCGTATCACCTCCTCAGCAGTATCATGCTGTCATTGCAGTATCACCTCCTGCATAAAGTGCCACAGGGCTGCCCTGTGCTGTCTAAAGTAGAGCACAAATATGATGTCTTGATGTTAAAATTAACAGAAATTAACAAGGAACCTGCAAAAAGGTCTGGCTGTTACAATTGTTTTGTGTCTATAGTGGGACTCTATCTAGCATCAGTGTCATTTGCAGGTAAGGCAGCGGGCATTTTTTCCTGGCCATTTATTCAGGCAGACCCAGTCCTGCCTAGAAGCTGGCAGTCACTCATCCCTTGTGCAACTTCACAGAAACAGATGGAGTTGGCCTCTGCTAAATGTAATCTACCCTTTAAAATAGCCATGCAATCCTTTCTGGATCTTACACCTAATGTATTTTTCCTTTGTAGTTTTTTAAAATAAATACATTTTCAGTTTTGTAGCTCCTTTTCCTGTACAGCACTTCACAAGAGTAGACAGCTCTTGACTTTGTAGTGGTGTGCCCCATAGAACACTGACTTCATGCTTGAAAAACTACATGGACTTGTCATTTCCAGCAACTTTATTTTTTCTTTCAATAATTATATTCATATACTGAAGCAAAAGAAGTAGAATATAGACCAGCACAGAGACAGAACCAGCAGCTGATTGCACAATATGGACAGCTGTTTTATGCTTTCACAGAACATTCAGGAAATAGTTTGTTTTATTTGGTACTCATACCCTCTTAATTCAAAGAGGCTCTAATTTATATCAACTAAATATTGTAGCTGTGAAAATCCTTGTGGCAAACACAAGAAGCTTGTGGTAAAACAAGAGACACAAAAAGCAGTCTGAAATATTGTATGTCAGCTATTTAACTCGTTGGAGCTGGTTTATTATTGACAGTGGCTACCTATACAGACTGTTATCCATTCTAATTTTTATAACAATCTTAAATACACATAAATTCAGTCCAAATGCTGAATATTCTCTTTCTGATCCCAAAGTCCCACTTGCTACTGAAGTATCTCTGACTTGTTGAGAGAATATCCCGTCCTATGACAGCAGTGGGCAGAGAATCAGATGTGGCCATTATGGAAAACATTAAGTCCTGAGGTTTTTTTGGATTTGGCCACCTCTCCCACAGATGAATTGCACTGTTAGTTTCAACCTCAGGTTTTGTTTCCTTGAGCTCTTAAGAGCACATGACCTGTATCATTCTTGTTACAGTAGCTAATTTATGATGTGCCTACCAAGAATGTTCATGTGCACCTTTTCCATTCTCTCTTTGCTCATTTCAAATTTAGCTTCAATCCTGGAGAAAAGCCATATAAGCCATAAGCAAGATTGGAACAATACTTAGGAAAAGTTGCGATTTGTGTGGATATTCACACTCCTTTCAAATCACGCCTAGTTTGGCAATCATATGGATGCACTATTTGTAATTCACCAACATCCAGTTATACACCACCAGAAGAAGTTTGCTGCTGAACAGTTTCCTATTTCTTAGTTTATTTTTGATCAATTTACTGTTGTAGTTAAGAAAGGACATACATACATGGACAATGAGAGGAAACTCACTCTGAGCTGTAAAAAGGAGACAACATTTTCAATTACATGGTCATGTTATTATTTCTGCCCCCTAGCAGAAAGGTAGCATCTAGAATTCAAAGTAAGATACTAAGATTTTATTACTAATGGTAGGCTGGCTATAGGTAATTGATATAAACTGTTATAGCTCTAATGACTTTACCACAATAACTTAATTAAGCAATTGAACCCAACAGGCAGTGCATTGTAGAGGGATTATTGCATGCCTTCAATAAAACATAAAACAAAAAGCAAGGGATTTCAGCTACCAAGAAACCTCTGAAAACAAATCTTCTGTCCACCTTGTAAAGAAAAAGAGAAACCAATTGAATTTTAGGAAAGCAGAAAAGAAAATAGGTCAGTCTTGCATTTAGTAGTCTAAGGATATTTATCAACACTGAAAAATCTGCACGGAATACTGTATCTATTTCTCATAACCATTGCAGGGTGACTTTTACCCTGGAACCAAGATTCAAATAATGGTTTCATGTTTAGATACTTTTCAATGTATTTTGACAAAAAGCAAGAAGAATTAGGGAGCCAACCTTGAGGTGTTCTTTTGAGGAGTGAGCAGAGATGGGGCAATCTCCTCTCATTCGGTTTGTCTGCTTTGGTGGAGACAGCTGAAAATACAATGCAAAGAAATAGTATTAGCAGCTAGGATTTGGTGGGATAGAGCCCAGTTTACTTGAGCCAAGCCCTGTATTGCTGTCAGAGCTTTGCCAGCTCACAATATGGTTTGCAGTAGATGAATTTTTATTGACTAAGGATTTGGAGTTAGAGCCAGTTATGTAATACAGAAATGCCCAAATCATTTATTTCACTAAAACAGCGAGGAGAGCTGAACTTCTGCCATGTTAACAAAAATTTAGGTACTTATCATAACCACTCTACTGACAGGGTCTACCAGCACAGGTGTACTGTACTGCTTTCCAAAACTTTACCTTTCAGTATTTCATATCTAAATGTAATGTGTCAGAAAAGGAATGAGAAGATTAGGCCAGTCAAAGCCAAACCAGGAGTTACTCTCCTTTTTCAAGCTTTTGAGGTTAGCATGCTGCATTCTATATGGAGAAATAATAAAGAACTTTGTTTGAACCTCTTTCAGTCTGGAGCAATGAAATGAAGAGTAACATGGAGGGTATTCTGTTGCAAAAAGACTTGGCTTTGTTTTGATCCCTGCTTTTCTATTTGAGCTCTACTATGAGGTCTTCCTGGTCTCTGTTCAGTCTCCAGTACCAAAGGGCACTGTTTGCCCCTGCTGGATGCCTGATCAGTGTCAAGTGTAGAAAATAGTTAGGTACCAACATTGACTTAGCACAGACTCCTCACTGTATCAACGCTGAATTGCATGTTGAAGGCTATTAAAAAAACAAACTATTGACTTCATCTTCTGCTTTCTTCCCACATCCCCCTTGGACTTACCAAATATATCAAATATCCCCCTCCCATCTTGTATCTGATGTCAGTGACAGGCTGTCTGCATAGGAGCACATGCTGCCCATTAAGGACCACAAGATGAAACAATGGAGTTGTTTGCCCTATGCTGGAGTTAGCACGTAGTCAAATGAAGAAGATGCCATTTCTATTTAGTTTACTGGCACCTGAACAACCACTGGTACTGAGTTGATGCTGATGAAGGAAGAAGAGAGCTGTGAAGGTGCCTGATGAACTTCTCATGGCAGTCCTTATCTAAATGCCATAGAGGCATTTCTGCCACTTTGGCATCAGACTGAGGGCTGACACTCCTTTTGTTTCCCTTTCCAGTTGTCTCTCTGATATGCTTTCTTCCCTGAGCTGAGGATAATCACATTAGGAACATACTGTGCTTCTATGTTTAGATCTCTAATTAGTTTAATCAAAAGGGTAAGTAAAATTATCCTCATTTTGAACCATTGTATGAAGATGAAACAATTTGCTCAACATCTTACCTCAAATCATTTAGATATATGCTTTTATAGCTATGAAAATTCCTCATTGTATTGCTCGTGGTAATAGCTTGTCTCACTTAGTTCCACACCGTGTCCTACGTCTTGCTTCCAAGCATTTATTTCCAAGTAAACTCCTTCCTAGACTTCTGCCCACATTACACTGTGATGTGGGTGAGAGGCACAGCCTCACACAGCAGCAGCAGTGAAAGAATCTGCTTTGCAGGGCACTTCATTCTCCCCAAGGTAAGGAATGAAAACTTTGAAGATTTCTCTGTTTACTCTAAAAAACCAGAACAGATGTACGTTGACATTTAATTTCTCCTAGTCAACTATTTGTAAGCACACCACTTCTTAAAGGAAGTATAAAGTTATGTGTATAGAGGTTCAGTAATTTTTGAAAAGACACTCTGTAGCTGATGAATCCCAACACAGTTTCCTGTTCAGATACCATCCTTTGCTATAACAGACTGAAAAGTTGCACTCATAAGCCAGAGTCATTCAGAAAGTTTTTGGTTTTTTTTAAGCTGTGTTTTATGTGATTTTTTTAAGGAAGAGAAAAGTAAAGGAATTTTGAAAAGGTTTTTGGCAATTGCATCCACAGCAGTGCATGTATTCTGTTCAGCACAATCATTACACTGGAGCACACAAAACCCCAGTTTTCATTTGTTGGGACTGACTTTTAAGAGGCTTTCTCACCAGTGCATACAATTTGGTCTGTATGCCCTCTTTTGTGGCCATTATTAACTCACAGTGTGGGCTATAAACCCAGGCTTCCTCATCTGGTGCCAACTGGCATCTGTCACCACTCTCTCCTTATCTGCTACCTCTGCCAGTTCCCAGTGTGAAATGAGGCCACGCCACGCTATCGTCGGGATTAGACCTAATGCACTGAGTTCTGTCTGCCCTGTTTATTTTTACCAACTTATTTAGATTTCCAGTCTGGGCATCTGATGTCCAGAAATACTGGTGTTTTAATAAGCAGTAAATCCACACAGATGCAAAGCCTGACTATTTCCTCTTCATTTTTTGTGTGTCCTCAGAGGGCATGGAGGAGATGCAAAATCCTAACAGCACAGAAAGCCCTGCAGAAGTTGCTTCCATACCACTGCCATGTGTGTGTTCAGGTGCAGAAGGACCAGGGGACACAAGGAAGGACAATTGCTTGACTGTGATGAGAGGCACCTGGAGCCAATTGAGCTAATGCTCTGCAAGTATTGATCAGATAATTGTTCTGAAACTATTTCCTAAACTAGCCATGTCTTTATTAGATATTGGGAGATAAAATGGACAAGCAATAAATGGATTTAAAACTTCCTCCTCTAACATATAATGATGATTAGATAAAAAACATTATATGATCCATTTAGAACCCTTATCTGAAACTAAAGGAACAAAACCCAAACTAGATCAGATGCCAAGGCACAAAGATCAGGGACACAAACATGAGATGTGCAGTTTGGTTCTCGTGTATGGAAGAACATAAAGGAACTCTGCAAAGAGAGAAAGCACCTAGTAGCTATTTAATGCCAATGCAGAAGTATCCTCACCCAGTCTTTCCTAAGGGTTCCAGTCCAGTCCATTTTTAGACACAGACAATCTCTTACTAGATATTTCAGATAGCAATACATTGCACTGTTGGACTGCATTTTTCTTCACAACCTAAATAGAGTTCTCATTTTCTTCCCTTCATTTTTTTCTTAGTACTACACAAAATTTTTCAGTATCATGAGTGTTTACACCTTTTTTAATAATTATTTGCCTGTTAAATCCCCCAGTACCTTCTTTACCTTTCTTAAATTATCCACCGCAACTCACTAGTCAGAAAGTAATAAAAACATCTGGTTTTCATTTAATAAAACAAGGTGAGCAAGTTTAAGACAAAAATGGAAATTAGACAAACTTCCAAAGCAAAAAGCTGCAGAACACTTCCAGAGGGTGTCATAGATTTCAAAATTTTATGCACGGGCATAAAGCAATTAGATTCATGGAAGAAAAACACTTCAAGTGCTGTGAAAAGAAAGATGTCAACTCTCAGCAAGCCAGTTAGCTGCAGATCACTGAGGAATGGGTGGTGAGCTGGGGAAGAATCACCACATGCTTCCCAAGCACCTTGAGTAAGCCCCTTTCAGGGAAGACTAATGAACTAGATGGGCTTCTGGCCTGGTTCAATACATCAGCCCTTACAGGTTTTTATTATCCCTTTGGGATGGGTGGATTGCTTGTTTGATTGATGTAATCTATCTACTGTATCGCACAGAAACTCTGCCAAGAAAACAAATTGCTATATTCATCATAATGTTGCTGGGACAGAGGTCAGCAGTGAAAAGCATCACTTCAGGGCTGATGAAGGTACAGCCTGGGAAAGGGTTTCAGAGAGAGATGCTGGAGGTGTGTGCTGGTGTGGGGCAGAGTTAGACTGGGTAAATGCACAGCAGCACAGGTGCTCAGGCTTTGCTCCTCACTCACCTCCCATGGCAGAGGAAGGTCCCTCTCTGGGCAGCCTCAGTGAGAAGCTGCTGGATGAGGAGATCCAGATCTATCGACTGTATCACACAGAAACTCTGCCAAGAGCGGGGGCCCGAGCGAGTCCCAGCAGTGCTGGGAGCAGCACTGGGCCAGGGCTGGCAGCAGAGGGGCGGCTCAGCTCCCTCAGTGCCTGTGCTGGCAGCGTGCCCCACTTCACAAAGCCCAGGGTGGTGCTCCTTACGAGCAAAACATCAGCACCCTGCAGTGCAACAGCGCTTTAAGCTGCAGAAGAGTCATGTTTTCCCTGTGTGAAGTTCATCAGGAGGGCCTCCAGGACACTGGCTAAGGTTTCACTAACTAAAACTTGCACTTTCAGGCCATTACAGCCACAGGATTGTACTTTCTTATACACAGATTCCTCTTTCCTCACTTCACCTTCTGGCTCAGCCAACAGCAATGGTTGGCTTCTAACACACTCAGCTCAATGTAATTGAGGGCAAGTGGCCAGAGATCAGTGATGGTACTTGGGGCAGAAAAAGGTGAAACAGTTGATGGAGACTCATGAACACAAACCAGAACAGGTTTCAGATTTCTGTTTCCTTATCACTTCAAAGAAAATTACATTCATTTAGTCCAAGGTCCAATTAAATGTAATACTGGCATTCATATTTTTAAATTTTTCTCAGTAATTAAAGAAATTAGACTAGTGAAGTTTCAAAAATAAGTAACACTTGTCTGCTCCTATAAGCTTAAACAAGTTGTGATTTATTTAGAAATACTAAGCCCAAACACTTGATATAAAGCACTTGCTACTGGGAGAGGAATTGTCCTAACCAGTCAACCTTCAGCATGATTCATTACTACCCAGCAAAACTGACCTCTGCCACAAGCAAGGCATTGCAGCCTACAGTCCTGCCAGTCAGCTGTAGCCTCTGACTGTACTTGTCCATAAACAGACCCGATAATCATAGCCCCAGTAACTATTAAATCATTGGAGTTTACTGGTTTCATTATTTGAGTTAATTTTTATCTTAAATTAATCATAATTATTATTGTATTTAGCTGTCTATCAACATAAAGAAAGAAGAATTCATAGGCCAATTACTGTTTCCTTGATCATTTCATGTATTCTGTGATTGCCTAACCTGGGCTAAGACGGTGACAAACATCTGTGCTTTTCCATTCAGTTTGGCATAGCTTCCTTATTTGTGGAAGCAAGAAAAATATTGCCTCTATCAGTTCAGTGCTCTGATGCATTTTATTCCTTTTTTTTCTGTAATTCACTTCCCTCTCCAAGTTATAAAATACTTGGGCCAGGTACTCTGCTTTAAATTGATTTAAACCTGCTGAGAACAGTTTTCAAGAGTTCATGGGTAAAAAAGAACCTTGTTCATCTACCTGCTTTCACCTTATTAAACCAAAGCTAGATTGTATTATGTATTCAATTGCATTATAATCATCTTAGTACACGCGTCTGCACTAGTCAGCAACTCACAAAAATGGTTATATGGATAGCTTCATACCTGAGATACTTCCAGTGGTTTTGGGGGTTATTCCAGTGTCAACATCCTTGTGTGTGTTTCTGTGTGCAGGATCAGGGTCACAGCTTTCAGGCAAGTCATTTCTAAACAGGAACATGACACGCTACGTTTCACACTGTGACAGATCTTGTAGTAATACTCAAATCTTCAAGAAATATTCTCACAAGAGTGTGACTCAAACCAGCCTTGACTGTCAGCACACTTAAGGGATCAAATGTTCAGAAAAAAGAAGTTTCAGAGCAAGAAGCCAAAGCAGCATAGCTATTCTTAGGTACTGCTGGGCAAAACCCAGCTGCCAGCTGGCTGACCTAAACATGGTGATTGCCAATTAAAAGGAAAAATGAAGATGATGAAGAATGTTAGACTGAGGGCTAGTTAGAGAGTTTACATAACTTGTCTTTGGCTTTCACCAGCCTGATTTTGAGGTTTTGTGTTTCTACCCCAAGAGTGCAGCTGTGATTTGTATTATCAGTATCAAGCATTTTTTATGGTAAAAACTACTGACAAATAAACATTTTCACAAAGCAGGACTTGGTTAAAACACCTAAAAGTTTATAGTTAAAAGTTTATTTATTTTTTATTTATCATAGTTTATTTATAGTTTATAGTTAAAAGTTATTGTTTATTTTTCTGCTTTAATCCCAACTTTAGAATTATTTACCAAACTTTGCATCCTGTATTTTTTGTGAATGTAGCAGGTTTTCTACATTATGTTTACTTGATAACTTAATTTTTTTCTCTCTTAAGTGTCATAGACTGCCTTATGTATTGATGTACTAGACAACTAGAAAATATTTTTAATTCAATCAGAGTAACCATATGATATCACAAGCTCCTTATGACTGAGCAGTATGTTATCAATAAGGCCTGTGCTTATGATCTATGGATATGCATGGGATTTCACCTGATATTTGTCTCTTTCCTACAGAATTTACCCTTTCATCACACTCCTCATCCTCCTCTCACCAGATGAAACAATACAACTCCTTTAACCTTTCCTTGTAAGTGTAGGCCCTTTACAATCCTGGCATCCTCCCCTTCATTTTCCCTGCATCCATCCTAACTGGACCAAAAAACTCCTCCTGAAAGATGCGTTTCAGATGGAGCCTCCCCAACCCTGAGTAGAGAACAAGGCAGTGGGACAGAGGATGTGAAACCATGCAATATAAACCTGGCAGACCTGGATATTTCCACTTAGGAGTGAAGAGTCTTTAGAAACCTCTAACAAAAATGCAGCAGGGTAAGATCACCCTCACCCCAGAGAGGAGAGCACAGTGTCAGGGCAGAGCCCTTTGGGGCAGATGTTGCAAAGGCTTAGCACTTTCTCCATCATGTTCATTTTCTTCAATGTTTTTAGCTGATAAACTTCCACAAGTGCCCCTTTAATGAGCTGGTATGAGCACTGCACCAGCTGAGCGCTGCTGCCACTCTGCGGTCAGGGCAGGTGATCCAGGCAATGCTTCTCACCACTCACTCATCAGCTGTTCCCGGTGGCAAGGCTGGGAAAGAGACCCTCAGTCAGGACCAGCGATCCAGATCTAAAGGACCAGATCCAAATATTATATTCCAGATCCAAATAAAGTGATACAAACACCTTACTGGTGGCAATAGTGAACAACTGCCAGACAGATTAAACTAACTCTTTGTCTAGTACAGTTTATGTTTGCTGGGACTCATCACCAATTGTTGGCATCAGTGCTTGGCACCAACCCGACTGTCACCATCAGTTTATCACCTTACTATAAAACTTTCATACCTGCTCCCTGTGAATTCCCACAAGTAGCTTCTCACAACACTGATTCCTTTTCTCTTCCTTCTGTATGGCCAGGTGACTCCTGCCTATCCCCTGCACAACCACCTAACCCTTACTGCTCCTCACAGCACAACCAACAAACTCCAGCTCTCCTCTTGGGCAGCTAACCCACTCTTCTATAATATCCATCCTTACTGGACATAGCTGTGACCTATTGAGGGCAGGCCTGTTCCTACTCTTTGGTCATTAGTGCAGCTGCAACTGCTCAGGGGCGAGATTGCCTTCAGCACTATCTCTATGCTCCTACAATCCGTTCTCCCACATATGTTAAGTGTGATTTGATCACTTCTTACCCACGCCTAAGGAAGTCTGAGGATCTTCGGTTCTGGTACTGCTCTTTGGTATAGAACAGTAGGTTTGGTCATGTTTATTGCCCCCCTTGAGGATTTTTGGTGAGGACCATCTTTTCTGATGTTTTTTGACTGCCATCATGGCTAAGGTTTTATGCAGAACTGTGGCTCTGCCCAGTCAGGGGCTTCATCACGTCTGCCATGGAAAGCCAACACTCCTTGGCATTCCCTCCCTCTTGTGATCTTCAAACTGCTGCAATTGAAGCACTTGCTAGACCAGTTCAGTACAAGTAACATTATGGAAAAGATGTAGTTGTTTACTAGTGCTCATCCCAGGAGAATAACATCTCAAAACCACTGTTATAACATGTTTTCATTTAAATAGAAATAACCACACTCCAGCGAATTTAACTCCCTGAATTGAAAACATATCCATTTCTGGTTTTTCCGGGGATTTGTTTCTGGTTGGAAACAAATCTCAGCTGCTCCTCCATGTCTCTGTGTGCTTTTTTGAGCTATGTAAAGAATTGCTAACAGTAACGGTCAGCATATCCAGACTGATAATTCAATACCACTTTCTCTTGTAATGAATGATTACAGGCCTAATGGTGGTATTCTCCAGATAATGGATTACCGGTTCTGAGAACTCTGGTTTCAGCTTTTCCCGTGACTGGAGGGATTGGGATGTTTTTTCCAGGTAAAAGCCTCTCTCGATTTAAAGTGAACTCGTACTGCAGCTGTTTCTTCAGTCACAGGGTTTCTAGCTTTCCCCTCCACGCCCTGATCATCTTTTTTTATCAAGCACTGAGGAATTCCGTGTGGAGTTAGACAGCAGATGGGCGTTCGGGTTGCGATGAGCAGGATCTCCCTCTGGAGGCCTCCCACAGCCACTGCTTCCCTCCCTCGGCCCAGAGACCCGCGGGAGAAGCGCTCGGGCAGAAACGAAACGCTGCTGAAAATCAACACACCTCGGGGACAGGACGCACTTGCTTTCTGATTTGCCTTACACCACCAATCCTTCGGGCAAATGCAATTTTTCCAGCAGCTTCAAAAGCTCTTGGAACGGCACCTCCCCTGCTCAAGCCCGAGCGGAAAGGGGGAACGGGGCTGGGGCGGTTCCAGCGCCGGCCGGGCGGAGCCGGCTCGGAACCACCCGACCCAGCTGGTCGGAATAAAGCAGCCTGGTAGAAACGAGTCTCACAAAGATGACAAGGAACCAGAGGAAACACTAAACCAGCCCGTAACAAAGCTTCTAATGCTAAGGTTCGAAAAGCGTACAAGGAGGCCAGCATGAGCTGTTCAGGGCTTTAGGCGCGTTCAGTTTGGTCCCACATGTGTGGGACTTCGGTGTCACAGTCCCCCATCCGACCAGTTGAATCACTTTTTCTGAAACCTACTTGGCATAAAATGAAGTATTTCTGGGCATAGGAAGGAAGATATGCAGGCTACCAGTTTTTTTTCCAATAAAATATTCTGGATTTTATAAAAGTTATACAATTGTGACTCTAAAAATAACAATGCACCTTTTTTTCATTAACTGGAGTAATTTGTATCAAGAACTGAGAAACAACTTTTATTGTAGAGACCAGTTGAACTGAATGAGTTTCACGTAGTCCCTTGCATTCTTCTTGTACCTTTTTTTTCCACTTCCATGAGTGAACTTCCATCTTCTGAACTCATGTTGGTCGGGTCTCCCAGCAATAAGCTGCTCTCCACCACACTTGTAAAGGATGCTATCAGACTGAAAGCCAGCAAGAGGCAAAGGTTGCTTGAAAAGTTGTATTTCAATATCAATATCTCTGTATAAATAAAAGGTTTCCATTGAATTTCAGCGAAGCTGGTAAAAAATTCCCAAAGAAGAACTCAGACTGAAAACTGTTTAGAAATTTTGCTGGTTAGCAAATCAAATACCTTGTAATCAAAAAGCATCCTTAGTAGATTTAAGATGAGAATTTGTTTCAGTACCAGTTAAAAGATGTGTTTCAGATTTTGAAAGTATATCTAAACTAAAAGAAATAAAAAAGAGAGAAACATCAACCAATGATCTGAAGGGGAGATTGGGGTGCAAATCGATGCCTATCCACAAAAACAATAAAACAAGAGCAGTGTTTTGAATAGTAACAATAACACTCAGGTGTAAGTTGTTGGAAGCTAAAATGTTGTTTGTCTGCTGTTTAGTGACTTGGGAATCAGGAAAGCGGAAAGGTAAGAAAAATATTCCTTTTCCCATAGTAGACAAATGCAGAATTGACTTCCATCACTAAGAGGCGCTGCTGCATCAGGCCCACGGGCGACTCTCGCTCGTCACACGGAGAGGCGGAGCCGAGAGTAAATCAATACCTGAGCACATAGATTTGGGAGTTTTTTTAATGCTGGAACGTGTGTGGATGTGTGGATGTATGATCCATCTATCTATCTATCTATCTATCTATCTATCTATCTATCTATCTATCTATCTATCTATCTATCTATCTATCTATCTATCTATCTATCTATCTATCTTTGTCGATCTCTGAATTAATATCCTTCTTTCAATTAAAAAAAAATATTTTGGCTTAAAAAATACACTTTACTGAGTGGCTGCCCTATCTCCAATCAGAAATATCCTGTGTTTTCATTAAGCTGTGAAAGATTTTGTGCTGCACTTGTGATATTGGAAACCATTCTGAAAGTTATGATGATGCAGACAGCAAATTCGTGGTGCCTGAGGGTGTGTAAGTCCTCAAGCTGGTAATGAACATTAAAAGGAATTTTAGATCTATAGAGCCAACTCCCCTTTCATGAGAGGATCTAAGAACAGGCTTAAAGTGCTTCTTACTGTGATACACAGAGCACGTTAAGCAATATTTTACTCCTTCATTTGCAAAGGTGGAGTTTCAGGAGGGGGGCCAGCTAAGCCAGAAATGCGCACAAATATTGTTAAAATTGTTCATGCAGCAAAGGTGGCCGCTAAAAACTGGTTTAACTTGTTCTAATTTTTTCAGCAGAGTTCACAGCAAGCTGGATTTGGACTGAGATAGAAAAGGGTAGGAATCTCAGAAAGGATTTGCAGTTGCTGAGGGTGAATACACCTATAAAACAAAACCTGTACAGGATGACAGTGACGACAGCTCCAGCATGTAGCAGGCCTAGAAAGTATGGGTTGGGCTTCACAGCTTGTCTTGGGTTTGTTCTTTACATGCTTGCCGTGGACACTGGAAATCCTGGAGATAAAAATAAAATATTACAGGATGATCAGTGGTCTGTATGACTCTTCAAAGATGGTTTTTAGGAACAGGAAGAGAAACACAAACAGTACTCTATTCTTTGAAGAAATGCAGAGAAGAATATCAGTATTGATTAAGAAAGAAAATATCACCTCAAAAGAGTGTTTGGCATATAAAAATATGACAATTTGAATTAAATTGATATACATTTGTCACAATTGTGAACCATTCTTCTCTTAAAAGCTAACTGAAGAGCTTTTATTCTAAAGAAGACACAAACCATTAAAAAGAAAAGGGAGATAAAATACATTTGTAAAGGCTCTTGCAGCTATAGGCTCTCACATTTTTTGTGTTAGGAAAAAATAAACAAATTAACACAGGGGAAAGCAGTAGTTACAACTACAGCAGTGTTTACTGCTTCCCACTCCTTAAAGATTATTTACCAATTAAATTAGAGGAGGAATGTTCTTCTACTGCAATTGGTAATGGTAGAACTATAAACCAAATTACTTTTCAAAGAAATGTGTATAAGGGTATGGTTTCAAACACAGCAAAGTTTCCAAAATACAGCCTGCCTCCCCTTACCCACCCTTGGTTTTAGCACTTGGGCTGGTACTTGCCTGATCAAATCCCAGGCCAGTTAAAAAGTCTAAACTGACAGAAAATACACTACCCACTGGAAAAATACAAGTCAATGAATTTTTGCCAGTTCAGCTCCCTTAGTTTGGGCACCAGGTCAGACAAGCTTCAGTGCAAGGGACAGTATGGAAAGAGGTGGCGTGGGGATGTATGGGAATAATTACCAATATATCAATAGGGATGGGATGAAGTGTCCACTTGGGCAGCAGTTGCTGCCTCAGCTCATGTGGATCATCAAATTGAAACTTATCCCTTTTGGCCTTCTTTTTCACACGTGTGAAATCCCTTGTGATTTTGGGATAGCCTTCCTCTTGGGGCTGAAGTGTCTTTTAAGTTTTGTCTCTATGATTGATCATAGAGTAGAATCATAGAATCATAAAATCATTAAGGCTGGAAAAGAACCTTGAGCCCAACCTTTGACCAAACACCACCATACCAATGAAGCCACAGCACTAAGTGCCATGTCCAGGCATCTCCTGCACACTTCCAGGGATGGTGACTCAACCACCTCCCAGGGCAGCCCATCCCAATGCTCAACCAGCCTTTCAGTGAAGAAATTCTTCCTGATGTCCATCCTGAGCACCCTATCCTGGCACAGCTTCAGGCTGTGTCCTCTTGTCCTGTCCCTGTTGCTCCCTCCCTGTTGGGAGAACAGACCAAGCCCCACCTGGCTGCACCCTCCTTTCAGGCAGCTGTAGAGAGAGGTAAAGTCACCCCTGAGCCTCCTCTTCTCCAGGCTAAACAACCCAAGAATTAACCCAGTAGTTAATTCAGACATTAACTATTATAATATCTTTTTGTCTTCAATTGGAAGACCAGTGTTGTTTCCAATGCAACTTCTGCTAGTTAACTTTTAGAAAAAAAATCAGTTCCAATCAAGAACTAAGAGAACTTGTATATATTCTTCCTATTTCTTTTGCTATATCAGCATACCAGAAATGGCCAAGGGATATTTTTGACTGCCAAGTTACTCTCTCCAGCTGCTCTTCAGACCTGTAAAGCAGATTACAAAGATGTGTTGCCAAGACATTTGCTCCTTCTCCCCCTGCCACTGCTGGCAATGGTGTTGCTCAGAGAGGAGCCTGACCCAGCAGGCCATGGCCAGGTCCTCACCAAGGGCTCATGGGCTCTAGCAAACTCTGCTTTCCAAAAGGACAAGTTATGAAGGAGGCAAAGGGTATTGTACTAGAGGTCAAGAGGACATAAGATATGACTCTAACATGGCAGTGATACAGCAGTGTGTGATAACAAGGAGCTGAAAAGCACTTCAGCATGTTGCATTCCCTGTAGGTGTCAGGTAATATGAAGGGTGGTTTGTATCCTCTTAGCATTCACATCCTGTGCCTCCAATTACCCCTGTGAGAACAGAGATTTGTTTCCTTTTTTAAATTATACTATTCTTTTGGCATCAGATGCCTGAAAATTGCTAACATTATTGAATATGGTGCAAAAAAAAAAGTCTTTTGTGGATTTAAGAGTGATTGTTCCACTGTGACAATTTGTAAGTAGGAGACAGTGGCAGACTCAAGATGCAAAATTCAGTTCATGCAGACGACAGCAAAACAGGAAAATGGGTCAGCCTCTTCAAGTAGAGGTGGATTTACAATTGTCAATATATAGAGTAGGAACATAGCAAAAATATTCAGTGGAACTTAACATTTTTAAAATTTCAACTAAATTGTGTAAATGTTTCTCACTGTAGCAAATCATTCAGACATCATCAAAGCAGACTAAATGTAAGATTTGTATTTCTGTCTTCAGCAATCATAAAAAGCTACATATCCCTTTAGAAGGGTAAGGGCATAACAGCAGGGATGGCATCAGAACTTGTTCTCATTTGTCAGCATTGAGATTTTGGTGGAAAATATTCAAAATTATAATTATTGGATTATGTGGTGATTGTGTGAGTACTTAGCTTTCCCATGAGCTCTGTCTTTACCACATCCCAGTACAGCATTAGCTGTGTCTGTCTTGCTTTATTGTTCAAGCTCAATCATTCTTTCCATCTCCAGAGCCCCCACAGAATTCATAATTGAACAACTCCATGTAAAGGAGAAGTGCCTTCTGCCATAATTAAACACTCTCTCTGTGCTGCATACATCATAATAAATCAATCATCATGCTAAAATCTTTCAAATTACTAAAATTCTTGTATCTCAAACTCTTATAGTAGTTCTTTAATTTCAAAACCCATAAACAAGGTTAAATAAGAAATAATCTAAAGGAATAGTAAAGACAGGAAAAATGTAATTTCTCTGATAATGTAGTGACCATGTTGTATTCCATCCAAAACATCCCACAACGGCAAGGCAGTGACAACCACTGCCTTGTCACTGTATGTCAACCACTGAGCAAACCCCACAGCATTTCTCCTTCACCTTCCCATGGTGTAAAATTTGGAATAATCATCTTGCTGCATGTTACAACTTCTACTTAATTTCCACTGGTTTTTTTATTAATTCTGTAAGGTTCTAAAACACATAAACTCTTCTGCTTTAAAAAAATCATTAGGTGATGAGTAGCACGGAAATATTGTGGAAACTCTAGGCTGATGTTCATTATGCTTATAATTTTTTCCTGTAGCAATTGTGATCAGAAATTAAACTTTAACTAAAACAATATCTAAGATTCTTCCTCTATCACTTCCAGAACTGGGCATGATGAAGATAAACAATAGCCCTAAGTCTTGTGATAAAATCAGTAAAATTAGCTCAGCATGGAAATGTAGCATATTAGAAATATCTTATGCATGAAGATGAAAAAATATAGTACAAGAGGTAAAAGTAAATTGACACACAGAATGGCAGTCACTTCAAGACTAAACAATTTTAGGGCCTTGGACTTCTTGTCAGTACAGATTCATCCACACAACACATTATGTCCAATTCTTTTTTCCCAATTAAACAGAATGCAATCTTATTATCCGATTGTTTTTCTGGCAAAGGCACTGTGTTTTCCTCTTGTGCTTCTAAAATAGAGATGCAGATCTAAACAGCTGGACATTCAACAGAAATGATCTCATTCTTTAAATCTGTAGCGTCAAAACAAGACAGAAATAACCTTTGAGTGCAATGAATATTTTTCACAAGATTAAGGTCCCACTCAGGAAATGGGACACTCAATTGTTCTTAAGATCTTTGATATGTGTCTGTCAGAAGAAATCTAAACCGACTTTTGGAAAGGAAGGATGAAGTGGACTGGGAACTTTCCTGTGGCCGTACCATAATTAACGTTATTGTTGCCAGGCTAATTTATAATCACTGAAAGGCTCTGCTTTCCCCTTTGACTTCATGAGGAATTTGACTGCAGGATGGAGTAAGTTTTTCCAGTAGCCTGGGTAATCCCTGGTTTTTCCCACCCATCACTAAAACCATTCTTTGCATTTGTGTGGTTTTCAGCTGCACTTCAGATCTGAAAGCAGAACTCTTATCAGTTAATGAAAAAAGATCCAAAATATTGTGACTAACGCTACTGACAGAGCTATAAATCCTCATGCCAGTAAAGGGTAAGATCCAAAAAAAAAAGTCTTTGTATTCCTAAGGCACCAGGATTTTACTACAAACCCTGATATTTCAGGGTTTTTCCGGGTTTGATGTGGCTCCATGAGTGCCAGAGTCCTCAGGAAGCAATGGAAGCAGACACAAGATATGTCTGCAACTTCCTAGAAGGTCCTCAGCTTCTGCTTCCCACACACCACTGCTTAGTGCCAAAGCACTAGGTGATTTTTGGAAGTGGAATTTTGGAAGTTTACATCCCTCAGAAGTTTTGTACAAGTGATGTTTTGATTTGGTTGGGTTTTGTGGTTTGATTTTTTTTAATAGGTCAAGAGTTTGAATAAATTTTCTGGGTAAACTGGAATTAAACCTCCAAGGTTAAACCTCCAAGGTGAGGGACAGCTGTCAATGGAAGAAAAATTCCTGTTCACAAAGGTTTATCTTTCTCACGTTTACTTGAAAAGTAGTTCCCCTTCTACACCTGTGCCTGTCTACTTCAGGATATAATATATTGTAATAACAAACAGGATACTCTGGTCTCTGGGAACAGCTGCAAGGGGCTTTGGAGCAGTGGTGTGGAAAGAGCTACATCCTTCCTGCAGCAACCAGCAAGAGCAGCAGCCAGCCCAGCACAGAGCTGGGCTACAGTCAGCACTCTTGGTTAATCTCAATCTAGATCCTCCCTGCAGAATCCCGGCAGCAAACAGTGCCTGACAAACTCCTCTGATGAATCTGCCACAAAGGCCACTTATTACCTGAATTTCTGCCCAAAGTTCCATCTCTTCCCATCATCCTGGCAGTTACCCAGGCTGTGAAATGGGGACTAAGTACACTTTCTTTTTCAGGGGAAGAGGGAATTTAGGAAGGGGCAGGAATTTCAAGCCCGGGAGCTGTGTGAAAAGGACCACTGCTGTGGGGGGGCTCATGGGAAACCATAACCAGTCAATTTCTGACATCCTATGATCCTGAGTGCCAGAACAGGGTGCAGATGGACAGCAACCCGGTTGTCCTGCAGTTCAGGGCTAGGCTGTCCCATGCACTGCTGTCACAGGCTCCAGAGCACTTGGAATTTATGCACACCTCATTCATCTTGCAATTTCCTCAAAGAGCTGGCGAAATTTTTTGCAAAATTGCTTGAAAATAAAGAAGTTTTGCCCATATGTAGGTGCAGAAAATGTCATAAATAATTAGAGCTGACCAGAAACAAAATCACTGAGATCTTTTAATATTTTTCTCTAAATCAGGATATTTCTAAAATCCCAGGGTCATAGAATCATAGAATGGTTTGGGGTGGAAGTGACTCCAAAGACTATGTAGTTCCAAACCCCTTGCCATGGGTAGGGACACCTCCCACTAGATCAGGTTGCTCAGAGCTCCCTCCAGCCTGGCCTTGAACACTTCCAGGGATGGGACATCTACAACCTCCCTGGGCAACCTGTTTCAGTGCCTCACTACCATCACAGTGAAGAACTTCCATCTAATATCTAATCTAAACCTACTTTCTTTTACTTTGAGTCCATTCCCCCTTGCCCTGTCACTACAAGTGCTTGTAAAAATGAGAAATTATCAAATGTTTGAATTATAAGAATTGCAAACAGGCATTTTACATAGAAGTGAAATCCTTCCTTAACATATTAACCTTTCAAAGAGGCAGAAAAAAACCACTATTCACTTGATTTTTAGAAAATTTTTCCACTTATAAATATTCTTTTTAGCCTGACATTATGCCATTTTAGAGAGAGGGTATTGAAACAAAGCAACCTGCTTCAAACACCATCGCCATGCAGCCACCAAGCTGGGGACTGATCAGGTATCTTGTGTTCTACACCTGCACAAATAGACATGTCCCAGGTTGGGTTTCTGTGATGGGAAATCACACCCTTTATCTGGTCAAGAATGGATCATGGAGATATGAAATGGGTAGAGCTGTGACCAAAAGCTGAAAGGGCCTTGCCAGACTTGGTTTGGCAGCCTCACGCTCTCACACAAAGTGTTCTATGAGTGGAGATTCATCAAATCTCTTGTCATGGGAAAAGCTACATAGATTATTTGTGTATTCCAATCTTTTATGCCTTTCTATGAACCAGTGCCTTGGAAAACAGAGGATTTTTCATGTAACTTCTTCAGTCAAGAACTCTCTGAAGAAGAAAATCTAAAGGTGAGAAACCCTCAAGGGCTGTAGGATGCTGTCTCAAGTCCAGTCAATTATTCCACCTTTTTAAGTTTTCCAGAAGTTTTCATCTTCAGCATGGGACCCTGAGCCACTACTTCTTAACATAGTCCACATATCATGGGAAATTGTCACTGGCTTCATGAGCAGCTTCTCACTGACCCAAACCCCCTATCTCTGGTAGACTGCAAATACCACACAAAACTACCAAGACTCTACAATCACAGTAAGTTTCTGCTGCAGCACAGAAAAGTGTTTTTGGAATCCAGCACTTGAACACATTCTTAGATTTTAGAGACTGAAAGACTTTAGGTCTGCTTTTCTGACCACTCATCCATCACAAGCCTTTAAATGGAAAAGCAAAGTTTACATATTTTGTGAGAGCCCATTTTGCTCAACTTGTGGGAATTCAAGCCCATCCTGCAAGACATTCAGCCTGGTCCTTGTTCCAAACTCCCATTTCAAATTTAAAGAGGGTTATGAATACATTTGAAGTAATTCCCAACCACTGTTCTGGGCTTAGGAGAAAATGAAGAAGGAAGGAGAAAATTCTTGCCCAAGCAGTTATGAAAAGGGACATTTTGGCTGTTGTATTCTTCTGTGTTTCCAAAGTAAGTCTCTTTGTCTCTTGACTGTCTGTTCATACACACCCTGGCAGTTCTACCTGACTGACACCATCTGTTATTCCCATGCCTGGGGAGAGAAATTAGTCTCTTCCATCTCTGTAAGAAACCATATAAAAACAAATGCTAAAAACGTAGCGGATGTCTCTAAGAAGCTGCAACAGCTTAAACCAGTGATATTTACATCCTGAGCCACATTAAGTTTAGGCTCTGGGCAAATGAACAAATCTTTTTGCAAGATGTTGCAAATATTTGTTGACAATAAATACATGGCATGAGTATCCAGAATGTCTATGAGGAAGTGGTATTAAAACAACATTTCTGCAGATCACTGTTCATAACAAAGCCCTGGAAACTTGCAGCTGAAGTATGTTTGCTACCTTGATGTAATTTGTAGATTTATCTTAAAGCCTGAAATTTGGGGGGAAAAAAGTACTTCAAAAAACCAAAAGCAAACAACAAACCAAGGTCTTCAATGGTTAAGTCAACAGAATAAGTGTTGATTGTGGAGAGGAACTATGAAAATTGAACACAACCCCCCCCTTACAGGATTCCTTCTCTACACTTCATCTTGTCATCTGGGATGCATCATTGCTGTATTGTGTTGCTTTGGGTCAAACAGGTTTTTAACTAAACTGACAAAGTGTAAATCCTTTAGGTGAACCTCCCAATATTAGTAATTTTTATCAGAATTAGCCAGCTGGATTTCATGGACTTGCTGAGAATCTTCAAAGAGTTTTTAATAAAATGGATACTGTAGTTACTGGGAGCTAAAAAATTAAGGAGTGCTTAAACCTTGAAATCATAGATCTCCTTCTTAGAAAGTCTGGAGGGTGGTAGCCTACAACAGCAGTTACTGATATTTCTACTTTCTCTGCTTTAAGGAGAAATATCTCCATATCTGTGAAAAAAGCAGCTTAGAAAACTCTAAAATCACATCCTACATAACTTTATTGGGTGTTTCATTCTAGCAAGAGTAGGCTGACACTGCAATAGTAATGTCAGATGCTGTTTGCTTAATAAAATGTCTCTCTGATTAGACTATGGGCAGATATCTTGGCATTAAAACTATTAGACTGTGGTGGATTTCACTTAATTTAGGAATAAACTTCTCATAAGCATCTTACGTCTTCTTTCAGGCAGTAAAATCAGAATTAAACATATACTAATTTTTCTATAATCAAGGCATATTGTAAAGGACCTTCCATACAACACTTACTGTGGCTCTGATATTTTTCTTGCTTGCAGGGAACGATAGCCAAATGCTTCTCCAGGAGACATCCCCTTAAAGAGACCTTGAACGTTTTTCTGAGAAATCTGTTCCTATTCAGAGCTGTCAGATTAAATTTCTCTGTTTCAAGACAGTGGTCTTCTGTTGGTGACGGGGGCTTTCCTGTTATTTTTTTCCTACTACTTCCAAATAGTGAGGTAGTATCAACATCCTTCTGGAAGTTCTCTGGCAGTTTCCAAAATTCTAAATCACAATTCCACATGCAGTATCACACCCTGTGGATTTTCTGCCACAGGGGAAGATCAAGACTTAAAGCCCTTCTGCTAGAAGACGTTTTTCACCTCTTCCTGGTGAGGTACTAATTTATATCCCAGAAACTGACTATAAAATATTAAATATCAGAGTTGTATCATATTTACCTTGATTTTAAAGCAACATGTGTTACCTAGCAAGGTGCAGGGTAAAGGGGATTCATGACCCCTGTACCACACTGATGTACTATCAGTGTGCTAAGTGATTACCAGATGTGACATCTAAGTGTAACACAATTTGAAGGTCATTATCATGGTCTGTTACAACGATGCCTATGCAGACTTTAAAAACACAGAAGTTATGAACAGACACTATGTTATCATTAGCAAGCAGTTTGGCTAAGAGATTTCTGTGCAGACTAAAAGTGGTAAGTACTGTCCAGTCATAATTAACGCCAGTACTGCAGACAGTAAAGGTCAAAACTGAAATATCTGGCAGACTCAGACACTGACTGCATGTTGCTGTGACATAATTCTGTCCATATTACTACAGAGATGTCTTTATCACCACCAACAAAATAATTCAGTTAGAAAGGGAAAAAAGTCTGGTGATTTCTACAATTTCTCTCATATAAGAAGAGAGAAAATAACTTCTCTGAGCTTAATACCATCACCACAGTGAACTTGTATCACCATACAAATGCAATCCCATGACAGCAAACCTAAATTAAGTGTTTTAAACTCAGATGCTTCTCTGCTTATGTGTACAGGAGATTCTGTGCCTTCAAGATGGGTGGCACACTACAAATAATACCTTCTCACTAGGCAAAGCCAGCACTGCCTCTAGACACAACGTACTGCAAGCACTGGCAAAAGCACTGCCAGCAATCTGCAAAAGCAGAGATGGCAGCTGCTTCATGTATGGAATTGAATCAGTCTTGAGCCTGCAGTTAAGCTTTCCTCTGAATACTGTGGAAGGAAATACTGAGTAGCCTTCTCTCTTCCTTTAGCTGTTATTAATTGGCATTATTTCTACAGTTCCACTGCCATGCACCTTTTTCTTTGGCTTTCAGTTTACCAGTGAAACTAATGTCTAAACAGAGAATACACATGAGGCAGGGGTTACCTGCCAGCTCCTTCCCTTTAGTGCCAATTACCTGCAGAAAGTAGGGAATTATAAAACAGTGACATAAAAGAACAACAGAGTATTTCAAAGAACAATACTGAAGATGTTATATCATAGCATTAAGATATAAAAGATTATTGTGGGACCAGCTGGGTTTGCAACCTCAACTGGTTATCAAAATGTGCAAGGAGCTACTGTTTTAAACAATGTGTGCGCTCTCCTGCCATGGGGATGCCACATCTATGCCCCACTTCCATAAAGAAAAGCATAAACAGTCTTGCAGGCTGCAAAACTATGGAGAACAGTCACCACTAATGAGGCTATGCTTCTTTTGCTTTTCTGTGAAAAAAAGTCAGCGGGTATTTTCATTCACAGGCATGAAAGGAAGGGATGAGGAAGATGCTGACTTCCAGACTCTGCAAATGCTCACAGAAATTACCTGTCAATGCAGACCAGTGACAGGTAATTTATTTATTGTCACTCTGTTGTGAAATCACCATATTAATTTCCCACCATTGTGGGAAGATTAGCTACTATGTATTCAGGTGGCCTTAAGTGTAGAAATAAACTGCCTTTAGAGGTGAAATAAACCGTCCCTGAAAATGTTTATCATCTTGGTATATGAGATTCCATTTATACAGTGAAGGTGGCATGCAGCTGGGAGGGATGAATTTCAGAAGACATTTAGTTGAAAGTAATGGAAGGTAGGTACAAAATCTAATTGGACACCAATATGCTAAGAGTAGTTATTAATGGACCCACTTTTTAAATTGAGGGATTGATCAGGAAGCCTGTTTTTATCAAGCTTGGGGCTACAGAAACCTGGTCCAGGTCCAGTTTCATTCAAAGTTTCATTTGTAACCTAGATGATGGACTAGGCAACATTTCTATTAAATTTACAGACAACATGAAACTGCAGAAGACTGAAAGCATATTGACTGACAGGATCAGAATTCAAAATTGTTTGGATTGGAAGGAAAAAAATTCAGAAGACATGAGAGGGAATTCAGAGCAAGTGACGGAAACCTATATACTTAGGCCATGTTTCCACAATCATGTGAGACCTGTGCATTGCTCAATCACCCACCTTTACCGCCTCACTTAGTAGCAGATACAACGTTTATCATCCTAATTTCCAGCCTATTGCCACATGAGCGACACACCGTGTTTGCCTGCACCTTAAGCAGCAGCAGTAGGCTGGATATCTACTTGGAAGTGGTTAGAGGGCTGTGTGAAGAGGAATGGAGCCACTTAAAGCTCATCACGCACATCACAAAGGGACAGTGCAATTGTATGGCTATCAGTGATACTAAATCTGGGTCGCTGTAGTTCTGCCATCTGCAGGACTTCCCACCTACATTCCCATTCTTTTCCTCTTTTGTTACCACTGCTTCTAATTCAACCACATGCTGAGACAGTTCAGGGGGCTGACAGCTGGCTATGCCAAGAAAGTGATTATTTTTTTGTCAGAGCAGCTCTCAGAGTCAGCTCACCACATAATTCTGTGAGTTTGTGCAATGTGAGGGATGGGAACGTGGCTGGGCTGAGTGGGGCAGCAGGAACTCAGCAGCTCGGATGTGACAGCTCCAGGTGCCATGTAAACAGAGAGAGGCCTCAACTAAGACTTTAGAAGGTCACTGTAGCAATGTGAATAAAGGGACTCCCCCTCTGAAATCATCCCATGGGAAAGGAGGTGTCTCATAGCTGTGGGATGAGCATTCCTGGGTGGCTGGAGAAAATGTGCTTGATAACCTGAAGGCCACAGGAATATTCCTTAAAGGGAAGAAAAATCTCAGACTAACTTGAAAAGGATTCTGCTTCTCTGCTGTCTCCTGCATGGAATTTGCAGGAGCAAAGAGGAGCAGATGGCACCAGCTAGAGAGCAAGAAGCCCAAATGGAGCCCCGGTCACCACCTGTGCCTGCCACAGCTTGTTCACTCACCCGGGACAAATGGGAGGGGCAGATTGAGGAGAATGCCCCGACCGACTGTGCTGTGCACAATCCCTGACCACTGCTTGCTGAGCTGGGAAATTATGCATGTGCTGGAGTGAAAGCAGTAAACAACTGTGCTCTGCAAGTCTTGCTCCTAGTCTTTTCTAAGGTGTTATTCCTGCACCCACCCCAGACCCCAGAGCCAGCACACAGCTGGCAAAGCCCACATCCCCCAGGCTGTGGTTCGCTGATTATTCCCAACACTGTCCTAATAATCCTCCAATTTACTCTTGCAACTCTTCTGCTTGGCAAAAGGGCAGAGAACCCAGAGCTGTTAAAATGTAACTATGCAAATACGGGAGCAGGTCCGGCAGACATAGGGATTGTGGAGAACTGGAAAGGTCAGAATCCCATCTGTGTCCTTCTGAGTCCATCCCATCTAGTGACTCTTACAATCCACTGCTCCTCAATCAGAAGGATTTTTCAGTGCTAGAAGGAATCTCGTTGTCCTGGGAAATACAACAACTGCCACACAAAGCGCACAGATGCCATGGTGTGGTGGTGGAGGAAGCTGCAGGAGAGCAGAACATGGCACAAAGTGCAGAGATCCCTCGGCCACCGGCACTACCACTCCATCCCCCTGCTCCCTCTCCAACAAAAACACAGAAGGTATCATCACCTCGACAGAAACCATGAGGGAACAAAAAATGCAATTGGAGGTCTAGAAACACGAGGAAGGAATTGAAGAATAAAGGATATTTATCCCATGGAAGAAAAACAAGAGAAGCCTTACAATAGCCTTCAGAACTTTTTAGTGGAGAGGAGCAGAGCAGTGGAATTACACTGTTTGCAGCAATCACACTCACTAAGTTTTTAGGATCTGGTCAGATAAGGCTTCTGAGGAAGCTGTTGATACAATCTTGGGATGGTGTTGATGACCTGTACCACCTCTGACTAAATTTTTATGATCTTATAATTAATACAGATAATTGCATTTGCATCCTAGAGCAAACAAAGCAATAAAGAGATTTATTAGATATGAAAGAGAATTACCAGGATTTGGTTAAGAATATTGCTGCAATCAGAGTCCCCTCTTAGCACACTGAAAGGATTCTGCTCGGAAGTCAGAGGCCCAGATAACTCTGCAATCCATACTCCCAACACCATTCCTCTTCAGTCTTCAAGTTATTATTCAATTGCTCTTTTAATTACCTTTATTATAATTTGCTTGAATTAATTTAACTCAAATAAAAATAATTAATCATATTTACCAAAATCAGAAGGATTTCAAAAGTTGCACTTTTGTATACATTATATGTTGTCACCTATTTGAGCATTATTCTTGTGGATTTAGGACTGCTAAATAACATTAAGTTCTTTATCCAGCTCTCCTTGAGTCCTTCAGTGTGTTGCACTAACAAGTACACTCTGGGAAAATGCTTCTGGAATCACTTCCTCTCTTTTAACATAGCATCAGAATGGTTATAGCAATTATTTTGTCAACCAAACCCATTTTATTGAACTACATGCATGATCTGATTTGAAAGTAATAACAATGAAACAGAGGCTCAGCACATGAATTCCTTCAACTGTTTGCACTCCTCAGTTAAATTCCTCTATGAAAATAGTAATTTTGCTGAGCTTTTCCACTTTTTACTGTCCTTTAGCAGCTAGGTTGTCCTTTTACTCATGCATTTGTGTAGCTGAATCTCATTGTTTGTGTCATTTCAGCTGCCTGGATGTGCTCATGCAGTGCTACAAGGAGAGGAAGCCTGGAAGCGGTGCCTGTTGTGTCCCAAAGGACAGGCTGAAATGTCATTCAGTGCTTTGCTTTTGCTTACACTCCAGTGCTGAATGACAATGTAGAATACAAGCTGTATCATCTGATTCCAGATTTTCTGGTAGTAAAATGAGTCCTGGAAGAACAGACATCCTGGTACACTGCAGGTTTATTCTGGATCCTATTAATAGTTCCTATCCCCTCTTTCCAAACACACACTCTTATTGCCTTGTGATTCAAACGGTTGACCAGTTTACTGGATTCTAGGGGGGTTGTGCCAGGGACAAGGGGGAGCTGATTTGAGAGCAATTACTCTGATTCTTCCTTTTATTTCCAAACAGATTATTTTTTTCTAAACACAAGAAAAATCAAAATAACAGTGTATAATTCTATAGCTCCCATCCTCAAATCTTTCCCATTCAAAACCTGATTAAAAATCCCTTCTTCCTCCTCAGTTTTTTCTCAGATCACCAGTACCAGACTTCTGTGGGTGTGCCCTATCCCATATTTATTTATTTAGGTCATATTTCTGCCTCCTTTTGTAAAGACAAACCAGAAAGAATGAAACAATACCCAACAAATTCCTCTGTATATATATGTGCTTTCTTTTGGATGAAGCCAGCTGGTGCTTCAGCTGCTTTTTTGACATGGAAGTGTTTAGTAACTTAAATGAGGAATCCTATACATTACTGTATACTCATCCTTGATGACTGTCCTGATAAATCCTGATTTTTTACTGCAATATAGGAATTCGGGCCAAATGGAGAAAAATATCGTAAAGCAATCCTTTTATTCTTCATGTGAATTTTGCAGAGGTTTCAAATATGCTTAAATTAGCTTTGTAGACTGTACTTCCCTTGGCCTTTGTCTTCTCTTCTGTTTATTTATGCTATTTTAGCCCCTCCAGCAATATTCAATAAATAATCATTTCCTTTTTGTTAAAACTGCCATTGGATAATGTTTGTTCCAATGCATATTTCCTATAGTTTTAGCTGAAAATCACCATCACCATGAGCCTGAAAAAGCTTAATTCAATACGTTGTTAGTGCAGGCTAGTGCTTAAGAATTTACCTCCAGAAATTAGGAAAATGAAAGGAAACACATCTACAGTTTGGCTATGTTTCTACACAATCCTGCATGAAGTGAAAGTCAAAGGATTTATTGTTTCTATTACATGTTGTATATCAAAATACACATGATGTATTAATATTATTAATGTAGTAAAATGTAATGTAGTAAAATGTAATGTATTAAAATGTAATTAAAATGTATTAAGATGTATTAAAATTAAATACACATGATGTAGTTTTGATAAGCATATGACAGAAGGAGCCAACAGAAATGTATGTCCCATTGTTACTGAGTCCATAAGCCTGATTCAGCTTCAGGATGATTCCCAGTCTCAATAGACATCTAGTGCTAGTGGAAGAAAGCATAACTGCATGCTTTTCCAACAGAAAACTCATCAGAAAGGAGAGATATCTTGGGATTTTTGAGATCAAAAAAATTAATATGTCCTGCACATTCAAAAGACAGAAGATTTTTTTAGTATTCACTAAGCAGAATTCTTCTTTTATTTTCTCAGACTGAAAACAAAAGTGCATTGAGAGATTTTATCCTAGAATGACTGTGGCATGCAATGTCTTGGCTACCTGTGACAAGAGCAGCTTACAAGATGAGCTTCCAGACAGATATTTAGTCTCACTCTGGTACATTTACTGTTCTACTCATGCAGGCATCCCTCCTCACTGCAGTTTCACTGATGCGTCCCCACAGTCATACCATCAAGTTCATGTTCTTCCTCTGAAACAACACACTTTGCTGTATGTACTTGTCTCATCTGAAAAGCTTTAAATCATCCTGAGACCTCCTTAACAAGACAGACCCTAAAACATGGTCTTTGTTCCAAGCTTTGTTGGCAAGCTCCTCGTGAGACATACAGTAAATTCACTCAAATGAAAACCAGGTCACCCCACTGCACTTTGCCACTGAATCATTGCATACCTCCCTTTCCTGCGCTTCAGATGCATGTACTGGGTTTTGTCATTCCACTGCATTTTAGCTGTTTTCCTTTAATAAAGGCAGTCCAAAACATCACCAAATCTAAGTTTTCCACTTGTTCTCTTGCTAAGTTTTATAAAATCTTGCCATAAATGAAAACTTTGTTATAAAATGAGGTCAGTGCAGGATTGCTACATGAGGTCACTGAAGAGCTCATAGAGCATGTGTTACACAATGCCAGCGAGTCAAAGTGAGCTACCAGTAACAAACCATATCAGTGGCAACAGAAGTCATAATGATGTGTAGCTGCCTCGCAGTTGCTCGAAGTTTTCCACAAACTTGCACTTGTCATGCAAATAGAAAGTCAGAACCTGCTAACAATAGTGTATGAAAACAACACATTGTTTTGCAACAAACAGGCATTATGTTAATGCACAAAGCCTAAACACTCTCTAGGACTAGATAATTATCCCCCTTGTACTTCTGGAAAGTATTGCACAAGGGAGAACTGCATTAGCTCAGACGTGGTCAAATAGTGGCCTAACTGAGACCTCAGTGCCTCTGGGTATGTTTTATTGTTGCTGTAAAACAATGATAATTTGTGGTAGCTAGAGACAGAACTTTTCTTCTTCAAACTCCTATAACACTGCTTTAACTATCTTTTCCAGAGTTTTTGGGGCAGCGCTTGCAGTCTATAGCAGAGCTGAGCTAGCATCACACAGCACCAGGGAAAAACAGCATTAAAACACGTAATGGATGTGGGCTGTCTCGGGGAACTCTGAATGAGGATAGAGGGAGATCAAGCAACAGCAAGAGGTCACTTTATGTAAACAGAAGTGGAGAGCACTAAATTTAGTCAGCTGATTATTTATTTCATATTACTTTTGCTTGAACATTTGGCTGTGGAATAAAAAAATGCTAATGTGACTCCATGGATATTCTTGAGAGCATAATAAATGTGTAGAGTAGATAGATAAGCTCATTGAAATCAATACTTTGGACCATACTGAAAATAGCACTCAGGACAATACCACTTAGACATCAGAGATATTACAATAATTGGTTTCATGTAAAACAGATAGCTAAAGACATTGGATTAGTTCCCAGGAGTGTGCTAGACTACATCATTGAAGATGGCTTCTTTAATTGAATGCATATAGGAATAGATATAACAGCTTGAGCCATACACAGTATGTCACAAACCTTAACATTTATGGCTACATTTCATTTTGCACACCATCCCATCCCCATAAAATAGCTTGTTTCAAATTTAAAGGTACAGAATCCAATATATTTGCTTAATAGGCATTTTATATTCTTTGAGGAAGGAGACACATCCTCCTGCTTTTTACTGAAAAGAATCAAGTACAGTCCTGGAACAATATAAATAATAAATCTCTCTCTTACACATTTATAAAGGCTCCATCAGTATGATACATATTTAACATACAAGCACTTTATATTTCATTATATATGTATGTGAAAATTAACTCCACTTTCTAGGTTTCCATAAATTGTCCTATAAAAGAAAAGATGGGTATTTTTATTTTCCTTTTTTTTTCTTTTCAATTTTTTGTTTTGTTTACCTTTATTTGGTACATTTATACAAGCTGAAAAAAAGTTTGCAGCTATGCTTATTCTGTTCCTACATCTTAAATTTTTTAAAAGAACCTGCCAATAGCTAGACTGTTTTTTTGCTTAAGTGCAGGAAACTAAAAATTTTCATTGGTAGGGTGTACCCACACTGTTCTGATTTCGCAGTTGTACGTGTGAAAAAGTAAAAACAGAACAACTCAAGCCATAGAGATTGCAGATCAATCTGGGCAAATAATCAGATATCCTGCATTAGAGAACTTCCTCATTTATATATATATATATATTTTTTTTTAACATATGTATTGTAAACCAAATCTCTACCTTCAGCCAAAATCAGCTGTGCACTGTAGTGGCTCTCTTATGAGCATTATCACAAGACAATAGCTTTGGAAACAGAATGTTGTGTTGCCTGTGAGTGTAAAGATAATGAAAATATGTGAATGGAGATCATGTGATTTCCTTGGAATGCTATATCAAACCTCTTGACTGACTCTCATAAATTGCTTTGCAATTACTGCACTAATTCTTTTCCCTGATTAGAGATGAAACAATGTAGTATTTACTCAACAAGTTTTCTAACACTTAAAAATGTGTCAGAAGAAATCTGAGCTGCCTTCATAATAACATATGTGCTTTGAAGCATATACTGGAGTTTTTTTTTAAGTTTTTGCAGAATTTATTATTCTCCTACAGGACAAAACTAGATTGTAAACCCATAAATATCAAATTAGGTTACTTGCAGTTTACACCAGAGTAACCTGGTGTAAAATTTCAGAGATGCTCAGAAACCACAGGAGGGAGTGGATTGCATCAGTTCTCAGGCCCGTGAAGACACTTTCCTTAACTTGCCATTCATGCAGGCAGCAATTGTGAAGCAAATCCTCTTCTCAGCTTACTTTGACCCATATGGACAGTCTAGTTCTGCGGAGCCAGATTTCCTTCCTGAGCTGCTACTTGGGATGCTAATGCAGAGGAATTAAGGGGC
Organism: Camarhynchus parvulus; assembly: GCF_901933205.1. NCBI lineage: Eukaryota > Metazoa > Chordata > Aves > Passeriformes > Thraupidae > Camarhynchus > Camarhynchus parvulus. The sequence goes on along the minus strand of NC_044573.1, from coordinate 78,432,226 downwards.
TGCCTTAAGGCTCCTTACATGCATCACAGTAAGCAAGTGCCCTGCATCCAAGCACTACTGCATTTGAATTCTTAACGGCAAGTCAGTTATTGGTGTTTCTTTTTTTGTTTCCTTCATACAATATTGTAAATGTTTATGTTAGCATAAAGGAAGGATTAAAAAAATTATTTTTAATCATCTCCTACACACCAAGCAACACGCTGGCATGTGATTTGTTTCACTTCATTGATAACATGCTCAGAGCCTTTTGTGCTGAGGCATGTAAAGTTAATTACTTGCAGCACAGGGTATTTATTACATCTCCTTGGGTTCTAAGTGTTAGTATTTTCTGGATGGGCTATTTAAATGAGTTTTTGAGGTAGCAATATTTTTTGTTGTTGTTATTTTAATGCACATCATGATTATGTACATTTTTCATCCTATCTGGACTTTACCAATGGATTGTTTTATCTTTTTCCTTTAAGTACTGATGACACATTCTTTTAGCCACTGAGATCCATGTGCTCATTACTACTTTTCGCTATCTTTTAGATATTAGATAGTAACACCAAAAGAAAGACCGTTGATACCTTAAGAGTAGTGAGTGTAACCCAGTTCAAACACAAATAAAGCTGATGTAAAAGGACCCGAGTTTTGTGGCATCCAAAAGTCTGTACATTTCTATTGAAGTTCGTCACTGTCTGCCACTAATCCCACAAAGCTCAGTAGGGATCAGCTGCTGATAACACCAGTGAAAGGGGGTCTTTGTTACAGCACTCTGGGTTTTTGTACATATTGAAGACCTTGTGAGCCTCATTCAGATTGTCTGTTACTTAGCAAACATTAGCAGTGTGTATAATGCAGTGCTTCAGACAAATCTGTATTTTCTCAGGCTTTTTTGTGTTATTTCCATTTATCACAAATGTTTTATATACAATTCATGCTTATGATTTAATTCTCTATCCAAAATAAATGCCTCATAAATAAACAGTTCATTTTTTTGGTCTTCTTTTCAGTGGCAAAATAATGATTGCATGGATAAAGTTCAAAGCTAGAATGTTTCGCCTGTGGTGGATTTATTATTACCATCATAAAAGTTGTCTTCAAAGAGTTAAAGTTGGTTAGTTAGTTATCCCAATTCTCCCTGTTTAATGAAATTATTTTGTTTCCTTAAACTGCGTTTAATAAGTAATAAGGAAGACTGGAAAATTAATACACATCTTGCTGTGTTGATTTAGGTTTAGTTCATTCTGTTTTCTCTCTGAAGTCTACAAGCCTTTAGGTGCTAGCTAATCTATTCATTTCTGACATGCACATCTTTCTACCGCCTAAGCGCCTGTGCTGTTCTTGAAGCAGCCTCAGAGATTATTTAAATCCACATGCTTTGCTTTTTCACCTGCTCACCATTTCCCACATACTTTTGTTATGTACTTCAAAACATTATAATTGTACTCTAAGAAACTCCATTGCCATATTAGGTCTAAGTTAACACGACCACATTATCCAAGGACAGTCCCTACATCCATTGTCCTGTAACTGCAGGAATACTGCTAGATTTCCCCTTGAGTTCTGAAAGTGCCTGGCAGCAATTCCATCCTCAGGACTGCATTTTAAAATGTTGGGGGATAATGACTCAGGTTATGCATATACAGGTAAGACGCAAGCAAAGTTAAGACTGTCGTACTATGGTAAGTGTGATGAAAGTAGACTGCAGAGTTATTTTTAGATGGCAGTGCAGGAAATAAAATTATGTGCTTAAAACCCACAAAATGCTAAATTCAAACCTATAAAGTGCAGAGTTATTGTGACTAAAGCAGCCATAATTAGCAAAGTGAGGGACCAAGGCTGGTAAAGAGGCTGGAAGGCATGTCCTGCACTGAGTGGCTGAGGACACTGGCTTTGTCCAGTTTGGAGCAAAGGCAGAGGAGGGTGAAGCTTTAAAGATTCCTGAGGAATGGACATGGGGAAAGAGGGAGGTGCTGAGCTCAGCTTTCTGGGATGCAGTGACAGGACATATGGGAATGGTTCCAAGCTGCACCAGAGGAGGTTCAGACAAGACATGAATCATTTCTTTACTCTGAGGTCAGTCAGACACTGGAACAGGCTTCCTTAAGAGACAATGCTCTGCACCTGTCAGTGATTAAGAGGTGTTTGGACACCAACCTTAACAACATCTAATGTTGGTCAGCCCTGGTGGTTGGGCACTTGGAGAGATGGTCACCGTGGGTCCCTTCCAGCTGAAACACTCTATTCCAGTCTATCCATGTAGTCACAGTGCCATGCTATACAAACTATGTCTTCTCAGTATAACTTCTCCACTGAATCCTTCTGCCTGAGCCTCCTTAGGCAGGGGTTGGCCCAAGCTGTACAGTCTCTGTAGCATCTTTCCCTACCACTCAGAGCAGCTATGAACAGTTCCCACAGGAGGATGCAGGCCTTTTGTAAGCCTGGAATGCCAAGTAGCTAAGTACAAGTGTCAGTAGCTTCCATAGTCCAGAACACGTGTGGACTATGATCTTCAGGCAAAATTCAAGAGCAGAACCACCACTCTGAAGAGAGTTCCTTTCTGTACTGCCTAGGACCTGCCAAGTCCCCTACCACCAAGAAGTTGTCCCACCAAGCTAATTTCCTACCATTGCTATGGATTCCAGGTCATCATATGCAGGCAAGCAAAAAGTGTAGCAAAGGATAGCCCCTGAAAGGCATCCAAGTTTATATAGTCATAGGATAGGTTTGGGCTGGAGAAGATGTTAAAGATCATCCAGTTCTGATGCCGCTGATAAGGGCAGGGACACCTTCCACTAGAACATGTTGCTTTAAGTTCATCACTGCCAGATATTCCCATTCAAGGCAGTTGATCTTGCATATTTTTGAATAAGTGAGGACTTTACCATACAACGATAGAAGATGCCAGGCTTGCAGGCTTACTTCTGTTTCTAAATGTATTCTTCACTTTAAAGGTCATCATATTTTATTTAGCAGACATTCAAGAAGTGCTTGATCTCATATGCTACACTCTTGATTGAAAGCCTGACTCTGGGAAACAAAATAGATTTATGCTCTTTTGTTTAAATTCTACTTTGTTTTGAGCCATACCTTATTACAATGGGGAAACTTTGAATTGCTATGCTTGTTTTCCATGTTAAAGCCAGGTGAACTTCAGTTTTAGTTCTCTTTTTTAGACGGTCTTTGTCTACTGAATTTAATTTCTTTGAGTTTTGTAGTATTCTAAGTAGCTTTTTGAAGACAGACCAATTTCAAGATTCTAAATTCCAGTGGGGTAATGGAGCACTGCTGTCTTCTGAACTGAGTTTCAGGAATTGGTCCTTTACAGCAAATTTATGAGAGGAATAAAGGTGCTTTGTGTTTGACAACAATACAGGCTTTTCTTTCTTTCTAAAAATTCTTGATTCTGAGAACATTTCTCATCTCACCCATTTTGTGCCCATGGGAACTAATTCTCTTCATTCCTAAACATGATCCAGTTGTCTTCCATGTAAGTGCTGTCACCTGAAACTTTGCTGATTCAGGCACAGAATTGTAATTCTTTAATTTCTCAGAAGAGAAATCACCTTATCTCAAGCTATACATCAGGGATCTGACACAACAGAGCAGTGTACTGAATATGGTCTGGTGAGTGCAAAAGTGGCCCACAGACTGCTGACCTTGCCTATTTTCATTGGTGATCTGGAGCCGTAGGATCAGAATAAGATCAAAAGGCCATGTCTGTGTAAGGGTACGTCCATTGTGTAGTCTTTAGACACAGCTGAGCTACTGACAGGAATGACGACAGGTTCAGCACGACCTGAGGCTTGAGAAGGGACCCTTCAGCATGTTCTTCTCGTGAACATTGTGGCTGCAGAAGTATTTACAACTGCCTGGGTACTAGAAAGATTAAGTTTCCCTCTGCAGATGTTACTCTCCTCCCCTTGTGTCAACAGGCTGTTTATGGCCCAGTGCAGAGACTGAACGGCTGTGGTGGTTTGAGATGGTGACACAGGGTGAAAGAGCAGCCCAGCCAGGGGAAACACAAGCTCTGCAGATAAATGTTAGAAGAACCTCTCTGGGACTCTAGCAAGGTAACTGCAGCAGTTGTTATCCCTGAGGGCTTCCCTTCTATGTGCATTCCTGAGATGGCCCAGGGGCCTGAGGCTTCATCCTCAGCACAGCACAGCCCGAGGCTCCGTGAGAGGGGCGGCGCTCGAGGCCATCCTGAAAGGTAACACACAGCAGTGCTCACATTCATCCAGGGCATAGCTCACAAATACTGTGACCCTAAGATATTAATATTGAATTTAAATTAAAACATGTGGTGTAGCCCTGCCAAATCTCAGTAAGCAAAATTCTGGTTACACTGGAAGATATTACAGACTCAGTCCTGTCCAGTTTTACCCTTGGAGTAGCAGGCTCCCCCACTGCTGGTTTAAATAATATCTTTGGAGAGCTTTGAGGGGAAATAGAAAAAAATGCCAACACTCTACTCCATGTTTTCCCTCTTGCTTTTGTCTACACACTACTGTTTCAATTGCAGGTGATATTGTTACTATTAGTGCTAGGAAAAAGAAATCTTTTGAAATTCTCCACAAAAGTCTGAGAGCAATGCAAAGGTACATGATGTAAAATGTAGTAAGGGTGGGAAAAGCATACAAATCATATGTGCTTAAACCAGATTTTCAAGTAGGCACTTCCAAATGCAAAAGGAGCTGAAAAAACACACTTTTCTGAACTAACTTTTTTAATTAGCAGAATTTGCACTAATTTGTAGAAATAAATCTCTGGAAATAGTCCTATGAGACCAAATAAATTTTCAAATAGGAACTATTTTCAAGTTAATTCTAAAAGAATAGACACACTTGCTATTCTAAAGCTGCTACATGTTGTAATTGTTATCATTAAAACACAAGTTAAACCTCCAAAATCATATTAAAGACTTTAAAATAACCAGGTATTTGCTCTTCTGGGGATTAATACATTTAGAAATCATGAGAAATCTTTCTCCTAAACTGTGGTAGCAAATTTTCAAAAGTGGAAGCTGTTTTGAAAGTGCTTCTCTGAACAATCAACACCAGGGATTGATACTTCATGGAAAGAATGCAAGAATTGGGATGAAACAACAGAATCCACTAATAAAGCTCACCACAAAGTGTTTTACTAATCTGCTATGAATTATATATACTACAGAAATTTCCTGAGTTTAACATCCACCTGCCTGAAAATTGTCACCCAGTAATTAGCAGCTGCCAGACTACATTTATCTGCATGCCTATTTTTAAAGTTCAAAGATAAGTGATGACGCTAATGAGATTTTCTATGGACCATCTTCTTGTGTTCCCTCAAAACATCCTTCATAGAATTAACAAATATACCTCAGAATCATTGTAAGTACTGAGTACACACAAAGAAGGCCAAGAAAAAGTATTTCCTCAAACTATCTAAAGCTACCAAAGAAAGAAATTCTGTGAAAAACCATTGACATAAAATAACTATAGAGCAAACAGAAACAGTCTGTCATGGATCTGGTTAGTGAAGGGTAATAATGACACAACTGCTGTGGGTTAAAAAAAAAGCCTTATACATTTTGGGTCCTATCCTAGGCACCCTATGCTTGAGGGATCATCATATCCTAACCAGATCGTCATGTTCTTTCCCTGCTATTCTCAAAAGTCCATTAGCATGTCCTCTCATTAAACAGACATTAATTTTTCCTCTGATCCATGACATTTACCTCCGACTCTGACATGTTAAATTTCAAGGACACAAAGTCTTTTGTGCTTTCTTTCATGTTGACCCTTATTTTTGCAATAATTCCCCCTTAAACACACCAATCTATCACATAATCCTTCTTGAAAATCCTACTTAAAATGTCTAAAGAAACATTTAGGCAGCAGTGTGTGAAGATCATAGACTGTAATACAGACCAATAATGGTCCAGTATTTCCTTATATTAACTCAATTGCCTTTCATTAGCTAATTTTAGATATCAAGATCTCCAGAGGCTGCCTTATTGTTCTGTTTCTATAGCACCTGGTCCTCAGTCGGAGCTCTCACTAGCAGTGATGCAAATAAAGATTTTGACATACAGATAAGATTTCTAAAGGCTCAAAACCAACCATACAAATAAACAAAAACATAAGAAAATCAGTTATTTTTAAATCTGTCTTACTATTTTGAAGATGACATGTTTTTAACAACACTGACTGATGTAACCATTAATGCTGTTTTGAAGTCAGTATTGGGAGAAATGTTTGTACAAATCAAGTATTCTGACTAATGGAACTGTAGTCGGTGTGTATCCAGCAGATTAGAAGCTTTTCAGCAATGTGCAGAGCATTAATCTTTGGAAAATATTTTTGTTTATTTCTCTTTAGTAGAAGATCTCTAACTGAGTGACTGGGTCAAAGAAGGTACTGGCATTTTATCAAGGGAGGGAGAGTCCAAAACCAGAACAGGAGGAGCCATGGCGAGGAAGCAAGCAGGAAAACCTAGAGACAAAATAATAGTACCCCATGCTGCACAAGCAAGCTTTGTTCACAGCTGTCTCCTTATCAAGGCATTCCACTTCAATACTTATTCACAGATTCAAAGAATGGGGTGTTGAAATTAAGTATCACTCTTAAATACCTAAAGGTCAGACTATAGGGTTAGATGAGCCTGAGCATGACACTGGGACCAGAAAGTCTAATAATACTCTTGAATATAACAATGAAGAAGTAGAGAACCAGGAGAATAATTTATTGAGGTGTTAGATCTGTAAAAATGATGGAAGGGCTGAGAAAACAGCCTTTCAGTGAGAGACACAGGACTTGCACACACTAATAAAAGTCTTACTGCAGAGTAATGAGGTGCCATGTGTCAGCTGACTCACAGTCACCGCCTGGATACTTAGTCTGGGTTTGTGGCCAATGCAAAGCAATTCAAATTAACTCTGCCCTCTTTAAAAGAGGGGAATTGTTCCGTTTGGTTTGTCAAGAAAGAAGCTGGGAAATTATTTCATGCCTGTGTACAAGAATGCTTACAAGTAGAAAAGCCTGAGTACCGAATAGTTCTTTAACTACTGAAAAATTGGAATAATAGCTGTAGATGCAATTAGCTGATGTCCTAAAACACAACAGAAGCAGGGAATTCTCTGAACTGTTGAGCCTTGATATCAAGTCTAAACAACTTCTAGAAAGTCTACCCAAGCACAAGTCTTTAGCTTCATAAAGAGAAGAGCTGAGGCAAATGCACAGTCTGTCAAGCAAAAAGGCCTTGCAGTTTCATTGAGATGGCAAATTTTTGAATCTATTTAAGTTAAAGAGACAAGAAGACCAGATACCACTGCAATCATGTAACCTAACCTGCTGTACAAAAGAGAATCTGTAGAACTCAAATATTCATTGCATGATGGTACTGTCTGTCCTGTTTTCAGATGGGATAGAGTTAATCTCCTTCTTCACAGATGTCACAATCCTGTGTTTGGAATTCAGTATGAGAATAATGTTGATATCACACCAATCTAGTTGTTGCTAAGTAGTGCTTACTCTAAATCAAGGACTTTCCATTTTCCTGTGCTCTGCCTGCAAGCAGGTGCACAAGAAGCCAGGAAAGTGCATAACTGGGACAGCTGATCTGATCAGGCCAAGGGGATATTCTGGACCACTGAATGTTATTTTCAGCACATAACCTGGGGTTGGCTGGGGGCATCAACCACTGCTCGGTGATGGGACAGGTACTGGCCAGTGGCTGGTGAGCATTGTCCTGTGTATCGCTTGTTCCTCTTCAGTTTTAGTCCTTTCTCTCACTCCTTCCCAATAAAATTACTATTATAATCATTATTATTATTATAATATTTTGGGTTTTTTCCATTATTAAACAGTTCTTAGCTCAACCTACAAGTTTTTTTCCTTTATTTTTTGATTCTCCTTTCCACTGGGCAGAGCAGCAGTGATGAGAGTCTGTGTGGTACTTTGTTGCTTTGTACTGTACTGGAGTTAAACCATGACACCATCTCAGTTGCATATACTCCAATATCAAACTGTGGATGCAACCACTAGAGGCTGCATTATTGTGTTGCAGACTTGCACACTATATCTGATAGAAGAGCTGCTTCAGAAAGTCAAAGTCTAGGAGTATTTGCCTTTCAGATCTCAAGTTTTTCATCCCCTTCAAAATATCAAAATAAATATGCCACACAGGAAGATATGGTAGGCAGTTTAAGAATGCTAGTGTTTACTAAGTTCAGGTAATAGTGTGATAAGTGTTGCTTTAAAGGTACCACCATCAGCTAATGCAAAAATGAAAATGTAAGATCACACATTTTTAGCAAGAATTAATATTTATACTCAACTATATTTATTTATTATGTAATGTACAAATACAGACAAGAAATTTAATGCATTGGCAGAACAATGTATACCTTTATGTGCTGTAGTAACTGATTATTCATAAGTATTAACAAGGAGAGGAGCAATGAAGTTAAGAGCAAAACAACAGTGGTGACTTTCATTGGAGAAAATAAGGAATGATTAGGACGGAAAAACTACTAAGAGTTAAAAAACTGAAAGAGCATGCAGATAGACACTGCATTCATTCATCTGATTTACTACAACCAGTAAAATAAATATGGCTGACAAGCTTTATTCTTTATGCTAAAGGATCTAGCAAGGATTGCAAAGGGCAGTAACATCTGGGCAGGCTTACAGTTATTTATTTGGACATTTTACAAATGGCAGCAAAAGAGTACCTGCTTACTCAACTGAATTCCCCAAAGAGTTTTAAAACAGAGTAATAAAGAATCACTTATAGAAAGCTAATAACTATCATCAGAGAGGAGTGAAAGAGCCACAGGAGAATTTCAGGGCCAAAAACAGACTTCTGAAGCTTTCTGCAGGAATCAGCTAGAAGTCCTAAGGGCTTTGAGGCCAAAAGAAACCCCTGTATTCTCAATGCAAGCAACACCATGCTCGTTCAGTGACACCTTGCCAGTGTCCCTTCTGCTGCATCAGTCACAAACGCCACAGCTCCGGATGAGTGTCACCCCTTTTTGCCTTGAGTGATCCTTGTGGCTTTATATTGAAGAACAAAGCGCCTCCTCTGATAGCTCGATTCCTTGAGTACAGAAAAAGCTTTTTAAGAATTTAGATTGAAACGTTACTTAGCCTAAAATTATTTTTGCACGGACCTCTTGGGAACGACAACATTTCTCTTTAGTTCCCTCAAAACTAGACAACGAACTCGTAAAACAGATTAAACTGTTGAAACATAAATTACGTGCTGTGAGGGAAAAGACTGTCTCTGCACCTGCGGGCAGTCCCGGAGGGGACAGTGCGGAGACCTGTCCTGTGGGCTTCAACCTGTTCTCCCCGCTGCCGGGCAGGCACGGCGCCTCACCTTCCCCTGCCCTTGGGTTTTTGTTGTTAAACACTATCCGAACCACACGGCTGGATTCGTCCTGCCTGTCGCTGGGATTACCCAGCCGGCGCCTGTCACCTCCTCTCCCCTCGGGGCTAGGGGAGGACGGACTGAGGGAGGGAGAGAGGGAGGGGGCCGCCATCTTCTCAGGGCGGGCGCCGGTGGCGAGTGCGCGGCGGCAGGTCCGCTCCGGGGGCCGCCGGTCCGCTCCGGGGGCTGCCGGGGGTCCGCGGCCGCGCCCCCGCCCCGCGAGCCTGTGAGGGAGCGAGGGAGGAGGAGGAAAGCGAGAGGGAGAAAGCGAACGGGAGGGCGGGGTGTGGAGGCAACTCCCGCGGTTGGGCGTGTGCCCGGCCCCCGGTGCTGCGTGACCGCGCGGGAGGAGCAGGAGGAGGAGTGTGGGTGCGGGGAATTTCCTTGTGTGGCGGCGGAGGAACAACACCGCTCCAGACAGCGGGGCTGCGAGGAGGGCGCTGCCGCCGCCGCCGGTTGCCGAGCGATGTGAGGGGGAGCCCCCCCTACGCCCTCCCCTCCCTGCCCCTGGAGCCGCCTGCTTTCCCCCTCCCTCCCCTCGCTCATCCCCGCCCCGCCATGCCGGACCAGATCTCCGTGTCGGAATTCGTGTCCGAGACCAATGAGGATTACAAGTCACCCACCGCCTCCAACTTCACCACCCGGATGGCCCAGTGCAGGAACACAGTGGCGGCCATCGAGGAGGTGAGCCCGGGCGGGGGGCGCGGGGCGCGCAGCCCTCTCTGGCCTGGCTGCAGAGAACAAGGCGCTACCGGCGCTGGCTCCTGCCGCTCCCTCTCCCGCCCAGCCCCGAGCAGCGCCCTCGGCTGCCGCTTCGAGGAAATGGAAATGGGGCTCGCCCGAGTGGAAAGGGGAAAGAAAAGGAGGGGGGAAGGGCCGGGGCCCCGCTCCCCCGGCCCGCGGGGCTCACGCTCCTCCCGCCTCTCAGCGCACGGCGGGGCAGGGTCGTCCGCCGCCCTCAGCTGGGGGAGCCTGAGCCGTCGCTTCTCGCTCCTCCTGACGCCCGAGGAGCCCCGATCTGGGCGGTTCCGGCCGCTTTCCTCGTAAATGGGGGTGGGGGAACTTGAACTCTGCAGTCTCCTCTGTCAGCCCCTTTTCACATCTCTACCTGAACCGCCTTGGTCTCTCTAGCTGCCGTGTGGGGCTTCGGCTTTCCCTGTTTGTCCTTTCCCTGAGTGTGTGTCTGCCTGCCTCCGGGCACAGGTGGGATTTAATCCGGTTTCCATTTCCCGCACACAGAAATTTAAACGCACTTCCCCCGGCCATACGGTTTAAGGCAGCTTTCCCTGGGGATCCTCTCCCTCAGGGCCGTGCCCGCTCTTCGGTGTCTGGATCCCGAGCTCCCTCTTCCCTGCCTCCTCCGGGACAGCCGGGCTGCTCGTGCTTGCCGTGAGCCGCTTTTGTCTCGCCCAGAGCCGGGTGTTTTTCTGTCTTTAAGGATACTCGGAACGTGCCGTTAGACCTGATGGTGAGAGCCCACCCTCCCTCCCACGGGGGATGTCTGCCAGCACTCGGGAGAGGGAGGCTCTTTTTCCTCCTGTTTCAAATCAGAGGGAAATCTGGGACAGGTCTGAACACAGTGAGAGCACATTCCACATCCCAGTCATACACGCACAATGAAATGGGAAGCGTCTGTGTGACTCCCCTAGCAGCTTCTCTGAAGTAACTTGTAAGAGGGGGGAATCTTACTTGTGCTGCAGATTAATTTGCTCCATCTACCTGTTACATCAGTTCTTGCAGTGTGTGTTTAGTTGATTTGTTTTGCAGTAAGCATATATTTTAAAAAGAGCCTCTTCAGCAAAAAGAATCTTGTCAGTTGTTGATGTCCCTTCTTTCAAAAGAACTGCCACTAGCAATGGATTATTAACTTGTCTTAAGTGAACAAAACCCAAGTTAGGTGTTTAAACGCCCTTTTCAGGATTTTCCTGTTTTGCCAGTTCCCAAAACCACTAAAGCAAGGAGTTGAATTCAAAATAATCTTGTTCCTGAGGTAATTTTCTGCCCTGCAAGCTTGCACTTAAATGCCTGGATTTAATTATCCTTTATTAACCCGATAGTCTTAAGATCAACAATTCTGTAACAAAGACAACCTCTTCCTGAATATTTATAGTAATGAATAATTTTAATTGCAAGGTAGAAGTGCTTAATAATTGACTAATACAAGATCGAAGTTGGTATAAACTTTTGAGTCAAAAGCAGTTTTGTGAGATTTAGAGATTTTTATTGCAGTTCTGAAAAGAAATTGTTTTTTCTCTCAAGTCGAATTTAGTGGATTGGTGTTTGATTTTTAATGGAATTCAATCAGAACATTAAATCTTTCTTTGTATCTGCATATTTCTGGTATTAAGTGCTGTCTGCTAGGTTAGTACAAAATTATCTTTAGGAATAATGATGATAAACAATGAGCCTAGTAAAGTTTGGTAGGCAGGAGGTGAGAGATGGCAGAGACTGGTAGTAGTTGTTAGTAGTATTGATCTATCTGGCACTTCTGGCAAAATATCAGCAGTTCCAGCCTGTTTGTGCTGCTGTCTGAAAGCATGTGTGGAAGTGACTACTGAAGCTTTTTCCCTGTGATTTGTCAAGAGCAACAAGTATAGTTTCATAGTTTCAAAATGGTGAAATCTTTTTTTCAGGCTTAGACTTCTTTGGTTTGGAAATCCTCAGGTCCTTTAGCATGATGTGCCTGGTTTTTCAGGTTAAATGTGATTCTTGGATAAAAAGCTGTCTATAAGTTGTGTAATAGAGAAGTCAGGGCTCAGCGCCTTTTCTCTGGGAGGCTGGGCAAGAAGTAGTTCATCAGCTTGTTATGAACTAAAACTTATTAAAGAATGCAACTTAAAATGTTCAGGGAATACAAAGAACCTGTGCATTTCCAGTGGCACTGGTAGCGTGAAGCATTGATTTGCAGAGCACACTGCTCTCTTGCAGCAGGCAGTGCAGTTCTGGGAACTTGGAAGTCTGGCTGTGCATGATTGAGGGAATGTGTTACTTTAAAGCAGTTAATAGGTAAGTTGAAACTGGCTGACTGCTGACTTTGTGTATGCCCTGCTTTGAACAAGCGACTGTAAGAACTAGTTTAACTGAAGACACATTTTTGCTTCCCAGGATATTGTATACATTTATTAAATCAACAAATTAAGTGGTTCATACTGATACTTAGAGGATGTCACTTTACTGCTAGTCCCAGAAAATATGGTTCTGGAATGGAGTATTCACCTGCCTGCATGAAACCAACTCTGGGCTCCTAAGTCTGGTGCTCCCTTGGGAGCTGGGGAGGCAGGGCAGAAGCACAGGAGGGGGAGGCTGCTGTGACTTGTTAGCCTGAGCTCAGCTGTCCACAAACACAGATATGTTTTCACATCCCATTGGGATGTCTTTTGCACTTAACATGGCTGGCTACTAGTTTTGTAATTCTGTCTTTGTTGATTAGTAGGTATCTAATAGTGTCTTAAAAGTTTAGTTAATGAAGTTTTCCATGGTGGAGTGGAAGAGTTAAGTGAGGAATTCAATAAGATGTTGGACAATTAAGAGTGTATAGTTTATTTGTGTATCTTTGTGGGCAGTGGTATTGCCTTAAATCTGAACTTGGATTAAATGACCTCTGTCAGTTTCACAATATGGTTGATTCTCAGTTGAAAATACTTTCAGTTTTACTGTTTTATATGATTACATACGCTGATTACAGACCATGGATTGTGGCTTTTGAGATCATCAGAAACACCTGCATTGCAGTTTGGGAGCTGGTGCCTGTTCAAACACTTGCAGAAAGAGCATCTGATTCTTTGCTGAATCTGTTTATTTGCTCTCAGTAGTGGAAAAGGAATTAGGGAAGGCGTGTTTGTGGAACACAAAGTGATTTCAAAGGAAAAGGAATCATATAATTTCTTCATTGTTCTCAGATTAGGATGTTGCTTAGCAAAACACTGGGAATATTTAGCGTCTTCTGAAACAAAATTATTAGTGAGCAGTATGTCACAGCCCTTACAGGTTACTGTTTAATCTTTACCAGTGTGATAGTGACTAAGATTAAATAAGTTTTAATTGATAGAGTGCAGGGCATGGTCACATGACTGGGGGAGGGGTTGCTTGAAATCAGTAAACTGGTCTGAGAACTGCAGCCTTTTTAACTGTCTGTTTCTACTAAAGGTCACAGGATCTAAAATTTTGTGGTGACTATTCTTAAACTAAATTGTAATGAAACCTGCAAAGTGGTTCTAGTAACTGTGATCATTTTAAAGATTTTTAGAAATTAGTTTAAGGAGTAATTGAATGACTAGAATCTAATTGTGCCACTTTTTTTTTTTTTGAAGCATGAGTTAAGTTTTACAATAAAGTGTGGAAGCGAAGCCCATATTTCTGTTCTGACTGTTCATTGGGATCCAGTGCTGGACCAAGTAATTAGGATAGGTAGCAGTTTTGCAGACTAATATGTAAACAGAGAGTAGCAGACAGTCCCTGTGCTGAAGACATTTCCATCTATGTCAGGATTGAGGTATTTAGTACAAATTAGTACGAAATTTACTCAGCTACTTAAATTTCACTGCATGCACAGATTTCCGTGTGAAGGGAGGAGAATGGAAACACTGAGAGAAGTTCAATAGGTTACTGGAACACCTCCACATCACAGTGGCACTTGCCACTGGAGTAAATGTGTCCTAAAAAGTAGAGAGGACAAACGTGGGGGCAATATGTAAAGTGTACAACCAGAAGAAACAGTGTAGTGGTACCAAAGGTGGTTTTAGTTCTCTGGATAGAAATAGATTTCAATTGCTTACAGTCTATTTAAAAACCACTCTCAAGGAATTTTTGTCAAAGCTGAGGAATTAAAGGCATAACTTGTAATTTCAGGTCTCTACTTGCCTTTGTTTTGTGGGTCCCATTCCATAATGATTATACCTCAACAATTCTGTTATTTTACACTTTCAAAGATTTTTTTTTCAATTACCACTCCTACAAATGCAGCATGTCATTTCTGTATCAAAAGCTTTTCTTTCTCACTGTCATTTATAATGCAATTTTCTATCAGAAATGGCAACATCTTCTTGCCACCTAAGGCAATCCACAGTTTTCAGCTGGCTTGGAGTGGTGTAAGGGATCGATGTTTATTGAATTTGATTCCCTCCTATATGGTACAATTCTGTAGCATGCTCTTCTGCATTTTGGTTCTGCAAAGCTAACAAGGGGGAGATGTAATAACAGCTTGGTGAGTCTGGATACATGAATGCACCTGTATATTTACTTTTTGCTTGCTACATTTATAGGACTGGATTATGTTTTCCTATATATGATTATTCTTTGCATTTCAAAGTTACATGAAGAGAGTGATTCACTATAGTTTGAGAAGCAGTAGGAAATGTCATATACTGTAGTTAATTTTAAGAAATTTACTATGTTTCTTGTATATTTATTTTTATTAAAATATATCTTTATGCCCTTTAGTAGAGCATATTTGCTCTTTAGTACAACAGCATGCTCTTTAGTAGAACATATTTGCACACTTTCCTTTCCTCATTACTAAATACAATTCCACAAATACATGTTGTTTAAAATGTTTTTTGTGTTCCTTTCTGGAATCATGATTCTCTGTCATCAGCATCCAGAGATTTCTGGAAAAGTCATTATAACACAAAAGCCGTGGTGATTTCAAAAGGAGTGTGGGAATTGTTTTCTTTTTGAGAGGAATATAGAGGATGAAAATTGCAGAAATACAGGAGCTAAACTGTACTGCTTCAGCTGGAACTTTGTACATACTTTCAGGTAGCCAGTTTCAACTTTAAACCTTTAACATCAACATGCAGTCAGTTAAAACAATGTCAAACTACAAAAAAAGATTTCTGTGCACCTTACCTTAGTGCATTTGGTGATGGATCTGCTTCACATTACCAAATGCTCCCATTCCTCCTAAGAACATGAATGAAAATTATAGATTTATAAAGAAAGATATGTACCTTTCTGAAGTATTTTACTAATTGGGGGTTTTGTGTTTTGAGTTTTCCATAATGTTGGTGTATTTTTCAGAAGCATCTTATCGGAATCTAGTGTACTTCATGCTGATGCTAGAAGAGGGTAATGTAGAAAGTGGCTACTTCTGCTTAGGTTTAACCCACCTTCACTTTCTCTTCATGTTGTTCTCTGTATACTATAATATGCAGCAATGGTAGGTAAAGGTGAATAAAGGTGAAGCCTTTATTCTGAAAGACATTGCAAAGTCACAGGACAAAAGCCTAATCCCTGCTCCAGAGTTCTTACAGTCCACATGTCAAGTGGATCTGGTTGATGAATACAGATGGAGAAATGCAAGAAAACTTAGTGCACCTGACTAGTGTAGAGTGTTAGTAGCTGAACCACTGTGAAGTGCTTTCTTTTTATTCATATGTGTTGGAATAGTGGCTATTAAACACTTAGTTCAACTCTTAAATCTGTGATTGTTTTGTAATTTTCACCTTCCATGTGTGACAGTATGTGCATGCATTACATACAGCCATTCACTGTGTAAGCTCCAGCACTGCACCTTCTGAGCCTCATTCTAGACAGCCCACACGATCTGTCTGCTCCAGTTTCCCAGAAACAGCCTTTCCACTTAAAGCTCCACAAAAGTTGGGTCTAGCCTTGTTTAGGCTGACTCTTCCCCCTCTTGTCTTGGGTATCAAGCTTCCCTATGCTTTCAAAGTGTTTACGGTCTCCTCATCTTTCTTAATGTCTTGTACCTCCTTTGCTACAGCAATTATTGGTGCTTTGTCCCAGCTCTGTGGAGGTCCCTGCCTTGGCCCAGCCCTGTCCAAGGTACTGGAGCAATGGCTGGACCTCAGGTGGGCTTCGTGCTAAGGTGAAATGACTCTCATGGGTGGGCCAGTGGTGAGAGCCTTCACTTGTTTTCAGCCCTTGCTTTCTCCAAATAAATCTTATTTTCTTTGTGAAGTTGCTAGAGAGGGAAGAAGTCATGTTATAGTCAGGCATCTGTCATGGCAAGCCAAGATGTTGACTTAGTATAAGGAAACAGATGCTGGAGGGGCTAATGTGAGAATCACTGGTTTAAAGGAAGGAATCAAGTTGTGGAAACAAGTGAACTGTTTATTGAATAGTAGGGGCTGAATTAATTATGTACTAAAAGCAAAACAAAGAAATTAAAAGCAAAGCACACACACACACATATATATATAGGGAAAAAAATCATTCAACTGAGAGCTGGTGAGGTCGATAGAACTGAAGAGTGCGTGTACTAAAGCCTGAAAAATGTTCATTAAATATTCTAGGAAAGGGCAAAATTATGGGAAAATCTACAGACTTGGAACACCCCAGGAAGAATGTCACAAATTATCTGAGCCTGTCAGACATGTGAAGAAAAAGCCAGATATTCAGAGGAAGGTTTTGTTTTAAACAATATGTGTAAAGATAAAAGATAAATTTGCAAAAGTCAAGTTTCTTTAGGAGTGACAGGAGGCAGTAAAGAAAACAAAAATGCTTTTAAGCACATAGAATTGCAAAGAGAAAAAGAAGACATAATCTGCAGTTAGAATGTAGTCATATTAAAGATAATGTAGGTATTGCCAAATCTAAACAAGTGCTATGCTGCAATTTTTGAGCTCAAAGTCTGGGAGAAGGTAGAATGGATGGCAGGAATAGAGATGCAAGTAAGCAAGGCAATAAACAAAATTGTGAGCTTAATGCACTCAGTTTGTTGGGGCTGGTTGACTTATTTCCCAGGATACTGAAAGAACTAAGATGGTAACTAGCAAATATTTCTGACAAATCCTCTGAAGACTAGCTTGATATCTGATGTAGCACAGAGGGTTAAAAAGGCAGGGATGGAAAGAAGAGGAGAAATATTTACAATCTAAAAAAAAAATATTGCAATGAATGCAAAAATGCAGACCATGACTGTTAAATTGAGGAGAGGTGCTCTTACTCAAAGATTGTAAGTGTTCCTGGACGAGTGGCAAACAAATACTGGTTCCCCTCCTGCTTCCAGAAATGCTTGAAAAACAATTACCACTGCTATTCAAGGAGACAGTGCTTTCACATTTGTAGCATAGTCAAATGTGCAAGAGGTTCCCAATAGGAGAAATTGTGTGTCTCCTTATTTACTCTTTCAGCAGTGCTGGAAGCTGCTAATGGGAAATCAGAATTACTGAGAATCATACTTGTAAAGCTGTACAAAGTGGTTATACCCAGGTTTCATATAGCATTAAAATCTCTCCTTTGGTCCATTTTAACTGAGACAATTTTTTTTTTCTTTAACCCAGCTGGAAAATGTAGTTCTAGTTATGGGGCAAGCAGAAGTTTGAAGTTTGTACTATTAACTTTATTGCAAATTAAGGGCAGGACTTCTCTTTTTTTTGGTAGCCTTTTCCCACACAGTCTCATGTTTGTTAGCACGAAGCTTAAACTGTTCTGCATGCAAAATGCTTACTGTTTGTGTAGCTGCTCTTAGTGGGGACAGAGACATCAGCTCAAAGAGTTTTAGTATTTGAGATGAGATTTTCTGTGATTAAGGTTACCACAAGTTTCTTTTGTTTTGACTAAATCTAGACTTCTTTTCTGAAGTTTACATCAATCTGGGGATTAAGTGGTCAAGGAAATTTGGCTGGGAAGCAACAAAAAATGGTAACACAAGAAAGGGAAGACTCACAAAGTAATGGGCACCTGAAATGTTTAAGAGGTAACATGGACATCAGTCAAATGTGAAGAACAAGAAAAGGAAATTTGAATTAAAAACTAATTGAGAGATTGAGAGAGTTATTCAGAAGCAGAAGCACTGCGATGGCATATGAGGAATTGAAGGGTCAGGAATTGCCACTTGGGGAGGAGCATTAAGGAGGGGATAAGGAAATGCATAAGAAGTCTGAGGAAGTTCAGAGAAATTGGAATTGACAGGAACTGCAAAGGAAGAGTGACACTGTTCACACAGGAAGTAGGATGAAGACACAGGCCTGAGAACGTGGGGGCAGGGCTAAGGTGAAAAGGGTCAGTGTTGCAAGGAGGCGGGCAGGAATATAGGGAAGGGGTAGTGGTGGAGGACAGGGAATAGTGGTGATCTCTTAGTTATATCCTACTGTGTAGTTTAGGAATGGAAGAAGAGTTCTGTAAGTTCCTCAGAAAATGGGATGTAATTAAGAATTATGCAGACTTTATGAGATATTACTCATATCTCAATTTTATTTGGAAAGAGAAAATAATTTACCTTACAGGGGGGAATTTATTGATGGAGGAACTGAGGTACAGCATTGTAACTGAATAGGCTTTTTCTTATGAGCAATGGGGCTTTGCAGGAAATTAGCTTGGGTGGTGTGATTCAGTACTTCTCATCTCAAGTAGTAGGCTTTGTTTTCAAGTGAGTAGGTGTTGGACAGAATTTGAAAAATGTGCTTCTTTGTGCGTGTGAACTCTGCTTCACAAAAATATTTACTATGTAAGTGACATACTGTGCAGTAAAGTGTTTTTCTTTGGAGTATATTCTTTAAGAGGTGGCTGTAAAAGTTAACATGAAAGAAGCTATAGTATAAATTCTAGCATCTGACTTGTTAAACCAAGAAGAAATAGGAAACTGAGAGAGAAGGCTGAAACTCTGCTCCTTGTGTCTTGGAGCAGTGTGGTGTTCAGAACCATCTGCTGTTTGTGGACCCCTCAGCTAGCCCTGATTAAAGATCAGATTATCAATGTAGTTCTAGCCTGAAATCTATAATTCTGTCTAGGCATTATGCTAAGTATGCATGTAGATACATCAAAACAGCTGAAGTGATTAGAGCTGAACAAACTATTTCCACATTCCTGAAAGCTTTGTACTATGTTTAAAAAGCACATAGGAAGGGAAAAATGGTAGTGAAGGGATGTGGATGTTCTTACAGATTATTTTCTCATGTTTTATGATTTCTGTTCATTGTTAATGACAGATTTCTTTCCTAGAATATGCAATTTCAAGGAATTTTAGGCTGTATTCTAGGGAAGTCAACTCAGAAACAAATGCATGAAGTAATCATTTTAAGCCCCTTCAATCAACCAGGATTACTGTTTGGCTATTGCAATAGGAATAGAAATTTCCCTAGCATTTGCAAACACAGAGCCCCTGCTCCGTAGTCACATGCAAAACATGCAGTATGGAGTTTTGCAAAGCACATGTTTTTAATTATTTGTTTATTTTCCAGCACTGTAGGTGTATGTTACACAACAATAGAAAAAATGCCAGCAGAGTTCTCCCACACTCTGAGCTCCACGTAGACTAGATGCTGATTGTGTTGATGAGAATAGCATTGAAGAAGCAACAAAGTAGTAAATCTTTCTCAAGCTGCTTTTTGTTCAGTTTCATTAATTCTTCTGCTTAGTTCACTCTCTTCTGTTATTTAAATGTCTGGATATAGATGATAAGCTTTTCTTATGAGTATTTCCAGCCCAGTCTGTTTTAGGGATGGAGTCGTGCTTGCCACTGCCTTCCCTGTCCCCCAAGCCATACGGATGTGGCACTGGTGCAAGGACACACCGTGCTTGGTTACATATAGATTCAGGCATTTGTCTCTTTTTTTTCAATCAGTTGATTCAGTAGCTCTTTTCTATTTCATTTAAGAACAACAGAGGTTCTGATAGGCCTGGACATGCTTCTCTGTTCTAAAATGCTTCAATTTTAAATGCAGAAGTTCTTTGTCTTAGGTAACAGTTGTGTATGAATTTACCTTCCTAATCTAAATTGATGATACAGGGAAGTACCATCTGTTCCATTCTAGAGATACCTTCCATGACATGAACTCTCTCATTATTTTGGCCAAGTCCACTCTAGGGATAAAGCTTTTATTTTTGCATCAATATTATGTAAATGAGTATTGTATCTCTACTGTTTGGTGCACTAATAATTGCGTCACTTAAGATTCACTTACACTTTGAGGCAGCTGTCCCTAGTGACAGGAATGTTTGAACTGTAATTTTAGTTATACTTAAAGCTGCTGAAATTCCAGTAGAATTTCAGATCATTGCTTTCAAGATTGTAAGAGCGTCCTGTGATTTCTGTGTTGAGCACCTGAAATGAATGGCAGTTCAGATGCATTCTTGCATTTAAGTGTATTGATACTGAGATAATGCAGAGATTTTCAAAAGTATAGTGAATTACAGAGAAGTTGGAATGCAATTCACAGGCTGAAGTCTGAAAGCCACTACAGAACAGCAATAATTTTATAATGTTTCAAGAGAAATAAGTTATATAAGTTATATCGTTTGACACTGGGTTTTATGTAGAATAATAATATAGCATTAGTATTATAGGTAGATGCTGTTAATAAATTTCTACCCCGATAATAGAGAGATGATGTCCAATGTGCTGGTGTACCTCTGATGAACCTTATTTTGACAGGTGGTTCTGTATGTCCCTAGGAATAGTTGGTTCATTTGAGGTGATTTGTCTTACTCTCCTGAAGTCCCCTCTAGATATCTCTGCCGTTCTTTGTCGGGGGAATATGGCATCCTCAGACTTTCAGGTGTATCACAAACTAGGTAGAGTTTGTGTGCCTTCTATTCCCTTTCAGAATGGACACCTTGTATGCGTGTGCCAGAGATGTTTGTGACACCGATTTATTATTTATATCTGTTACGAAGCTCTCAGAGGCCTGTTGAGACTGAAGTTCAATTTTACTGTGTTGCTGTAGACTCTTCTCTCTTCTAGGCTAGTTGCTTGTCCCTAAAATTATTGGATACCTAAAGAAGAAAAAGTCAAAGGAGTGTTGGATGTGGAGGGATAGACCAGTTTATGACATCCAGCTGATCTGTGTACATGCTGAAAACATTCTCATTTTTAGCATAAAGTACATCATACATAGGGGGAAATGTAGCTGTTTCATTTTTCATTGTTTTATAGGGATTGTGAGAGGATTGTCTGCCTGGTTCAAGTAGAGGTTTGGAAGACTACAAATACCAAATTAGACCACTAATATGGGAACTTTTGAGTATCTGGAAAGTGTTTTGATTTGTTAATTGCTCTCATAAATAACTAAAAATTCTCTTTTCAGAAAGCTTATCACATGCAGAATAAAAGGGCATTATGTTCTGCAAAGATTAATTCTTGTTGCCTCTGATGGTGTCTAAAAAGATTTAATACCAGGGAAAAGAGTTCCTGAATTAAAAAATCTGGGAAATCCCATCAGCCAGCTCATCATGATGCTGTTGAATGATAAAAGTGTGAGGATCAGCCTCTTCCAACAACTGGATTCCAAACATGAACGGCTTTGATGGATGCTGACAGCAGACAGAAATGCAAAAATATGAAGCTAGAAAAAAGAATCTTGCAGGGTGAGGACCAGAGAATTTTGGCATGGGTAAAGGGTTGGTCAATCTTAGTGGTCCATTTAAGACAATCATCATTGGAACTTTAATCCTGTTACTTATGTTACTTTATTTTACATGGTGATATATCTTAGGATGTTGAAGCATGTAATATTAAATAAATGGAGATGGATATCAAGAATTGGCTACTGCAACTGAAAAAATAAACAACAATTAAATATTAAATATGGGAGTTTATTTTACATCCCCTCTGTTTATAAATGAGCAACTGTAAAGATTAAGTGCATCATCTATTACATTACTTAGGAGATCTGTATTTAAAGTCCAGTCATCTCATCTTTGAAAGCAGATAGCTGCAGTGTTGGAGAAGGAAAGTATATTTCTCAGTGTAAAAATTTGTTAATGCAGGAGGTGGATGTGTTCTGGACAAATAGTTGGCATAAGCAGCTTCCATTCTTTCTCTAAGCATGAGATTTTATTTCACAGAAATGCTTGATGTCTGTTTCCTAGTTGAGTATCTGTTGCATTTCTAACTTTTTGTAGTGAGGGAAGCCTGTGGAAATCAATTAATACACAGATACAGCACCTGTTAGTGTGAAACACTCATTTAGTGACTTGTATTAATGATGTAACATTTTGTATCTCTGAACTTCTGATTTAGGATTTCTCTTCTGACAGAAGTAGTCTGTTAGAGAATTCTGGTTTTTAGGCATCCCTTCTTTGTATTAATAAATGCATTGTACAAAGTCATCATGTTCAAGTCTGGTTTTTTACACAACAGAGAGCAGTGCCAAATTCTCCCATTGTTTACCTTTGCAGCAGAATTACCTTGCACTTTCACGTATTAATTTCCCAAAGTACATTAGTGTTACTTTTTTTCACCGTGCATATCCTTAGCTCAAGAGTTTACTACATTCTTCTGCCAAATACACCAGTGCTTGTTTAAACAGATTGCCTTGGCATTGGGCCCTCAAGAACCATGAGCCCAGATGCTGGAGAAATAATGCTTTTGTGGAAAGGGACTTTGCAGAGATTATTCTGCCATAAACTCTGTCCTTTTTTTTGCAGGTTTGTCTCTGAACCTTCAGTCTCTTTAGCTGACAGGTCTCACAGCAAAGAGCTCATTTATACAAATTAACTGTCATAGCTGCTGCAGTTTTTCAAATAGCTACTGCCCCAAGTAAAGTAATTGCCCCAAATTCAAGCATTTTTAAATTACTGTTGTTCTAGGATCCGTTCAGAAGCTACAATGCCTTGCCCCAGACTATGCCTGTGAGGGTTTTTTTACACCCTTTGTATCAGTCCCTCTGTGAATGTGCAAGGTGATCAGTGGAAGGAAACTGGAGAGGGTTTAGAAAAGAAACTAATACATTGAAGGAGGAAAGACATAAGAGTAGGAGAATGGAAAGAGGATTCTGGAGGATAACATAATTTAGGAAGTTTTTTTACCACCCTCTGTAACAGAGAATTGGATTGAAGCCAGTGGTGTTGACAGTTCGTTTCTAGTAGAAAAATAACAAGTTGAGACAGAATGTCTGTGGATATCTCTGATCTTTTGAGTCAGCAAGGATTAATTACAGCGAATATCAGATTGCCTGTAAAGATACAGGAGAAAAGCCAAACTATTGTGGTTCCTGGATACAAGTATAAAAAATTTGCTGTTGTTAATTTTTAAACAAGAGCAGTCCAGTGAGGCACAAGAACCCTGTCTTGTTCTGCTATCTCTACAATAACTACCTGATTGCCTCTCTTTTCCTTAACTGACCCAGTTTCTTCCTGTGGCCTTTTGTTTTTGGGAAGGATGTTCCTATATGTGTTCAGCCTCTGCAGCAGCCTCTGGCATTATTACTTATTCTGAAATACTGGAATGGATGAAGTACAGGATTTATGATTGTTGAGTAGACTAATGTTTTAAAGTAAATTGCTAAAATTAAGAGTGAGATTTGATTTTGTTTGAAAGAACGAGTGTTAAGATAACTGTGTATAATAAATCAAAAATCAGTGTGTTCATATTTTTTTGTATATTTGTCTGTTAGATGCCCAGTATGGAGAACATGTAGGTTCCTGACTCTAGGATATTTTTTCTAATGACACAAGATTTATTTCCCAAAATTTTGTTACTGCTTTAGCAGTACTTCCAAGCATTTGTTGTTGTTGTTCCAATGGACTCTTTATTTTATGAAATGGTAATCCAGTTCTATGAATACTTTCAGCAAAACCCCATCCAAATAGCTGAAAATGTGAAATAGTTACTTTTACACTTTCCAAAAGGAAACTGCTGTGGGTAAGAAGGAAGGAATGTGTTAGAGATTTAGAACTGTTTTAGATGCAAGATAAAGTAAAGGTGATGGCTGACTCCTTCCTCTTCCTCTGTGCCTATTTCCCATGGATTAGTTTTTTTCTTTCCCTTGCCTGGAATGAGAAAATTTGGCTTCTTGTTTCTCTTGAGAATAGCCTGTTGGGCTATGCAGTGTTTATGGTTGAGACTATATCAGTCTTTTGTTTTTAAACTCATTACTGGAAACTGGGAGATTATCCTGGGGAAGGATGTGTACGTGCTTTTCCTTGCTTGCTGCCCCGAACATCTGCTGTTGGCTGCTCCTGATAGAGGATATCAGGTTAAATGCAGTGTTGATCTGATCCAGTATGGCTGTTTTTCTATTCCTTCAAAAATAATTAATTATTTTCTGGGTCACAAAGAAAAAGACACTGGTGTGAGGACACTTGCATAAGATAAAGACACAGACTTCTGCTGTAAGTTTGGCACAAAAGATGTTTAATGAACCACTAGAGCGTGGGGACTCTCCACTTATGCTGCTCCTGCCCTGGTTTTCCCCATACCCTTTGGCTCTATAAAAGGTGCCAAAATAATCTCTGGGATGTTCAGTTTCTGAGTTTCTGTCTTCCTGCTTTTTTTCCTCCCTCAGTTAAATATGCTAATAATAGAACAGTTGTTTCTCCTCTCTCCACTGAAAAGGGCAAATAAAACATTCATCTTTTATGCCAGCCATCTATATTGCACAGATCTATTTAGACAATATAGATTGGGGGATTGATACCAATCTTTTTATTTTCTAAGGTTTTTTAGGGGGGGAAGCAGCATAATTAAATGTTTGAAAATTGCAAATCCTGGTGAGCTTAAATCTTTCTAGGCAATGTGAAACAGATTTAAGCAGAACTACTACTATTACTACTGTTATTATTATTAATTAGAATGAAGCATACAGAGTAGGATGTAGAATAACATTGCAGGATGTTTCAGTAATCTCAGACTGATTTCTTCAGGGTAAGATGGATTTGGTTCTAATTAGTTGACACATTTTACTGTTCAAAGTAAAAACTTTTGAAGCAGTGAAAATGGAAATTGACCTTTGGCAAGTGAAACTGGACCTTGTTCCTACATGTGGAAAAAAGCTTTGCCACTTATCACTGCTAGCTTGAGTCCTCTATGCTGTGTTCTTTTGAAAATCTACATTTGATTGTAATATGCTTGTTCCTCTCCCTGGTGTACTTCTGACTGAAAAGTAATTTACCTTAAAAATGGTTTCATCAGATTGCCATCAGAAATCACATGAAAGTAAATGAACAAAAGATATAAATACTGTATTTGGAAAAAAGATTGCACAGACAAGGACACACAAGAAGGTCACTTTTGAGTTTCTGTTTCAGTTCACGTGCATAACACCACTTCCACAATAGTGTGACTTCTTGTCTTATGTACTGTAGAGAATTCCCACCCCTCTCCCCCCTTAAAGTCAAAGCTATATTTACTGTTTTTAACAAAAGAGCAGTCTGAGTGCTCATCAGTAGAAGCTGAGTGGGACTATGAAAACTATTTATATGGCCTCATAATCTCAGTTGTGCTGAAACAAATGCTAGAATAAGAAGTCTTGCCAGTCTTACAAAAGAGTTTTTTGAGGCAAAACTAGAAATGTTACCTGAGAGGACAAACTGATCCCACCATGTGAAATACATTGTCACTTTTCTTCTTGATCAGGAGTTTACTGGGCATTTTTAAGTGAATTAAAAGAAATGCTAGCATATGCAACATCCAGAGCCATTTTAAAATGTCCTGCTCCTGAAACTACTGAGACTGCACCAAGAAGTTGAATTAGGGTGCATTTTGGTGCATGTGTGTGCATTGGTATAATATGTGTATATTTATGAAACAAGCAGAAGATTAGAAATGTGAACTGTAGTGAAGCTACAGCTGGATTTGAACTGATTTCCCAGTGCTAAGATATGGACAAAGAAAAGGACAAGGAAATATGAAGAACAACACTAAAGACAAGGAGCTGACATTTCCCAGTTTTATCCTGAAATTACTCCTTTGAAACACCAAATGTGAATAAACACCAATGCTGTTCAATTAAACAAAGGCAAAGTCTTCCTCTCCATTTTTTGGTCTGTAAGCAAGAGTGAAATACAGTATTAAAGATGCAAAGCTTTTCAGTATTTTGTCCATTAGTTGTAGGCACACATAGGCGCTCTTAAATGTCACACACTATGAGAAGATTGCACCAAGAAAGGGAGGAGTGGACAAAACGTCCTGCAGCAGCAAGTATAGTTACATTGCTACAGCTGGAAACATAGTAATTGTATTTCATAAATGTATCCAGATCCCTCTTCAAAAGGCTAGATATTTGTTATCCTTTGTTTCCTGTTTGGAAAGCTTTTCAGAACTGATTTTCCCCCCCAATTTCTACTAGTGGTTTGTTAAAGTTCAGGTACAGCTTTGCACTGACACAGCTGAAAAGACAGGCAGGGGATGAAGAGAGGACCCAAGAAAGCCTGACCTGTATAGTTTCAACACATTAAGGTTTTAGGTTTTGCTTGTTGTGTTGTCCTCGATACCATCAGTGGGGTATCTACCCTTAGCCTTTGTTTTTAATTTTTATGTGGACCAGCTGTCTGAAATGGGTTGATGCTTGAGTTGTCACTGGTGTATTAGGGGCATTAGCTGCCATTTCTGTTGGACTCTGTGCTGTGCCTTGTGGATTTGTTTCTCTGCTGCCTGATCTGGTGAAAGTGGAAGTTGGTTGAGAGACATTTCAAACTAAAATGATGGCCTTAGATAAGGAAGTGAATTTGAGGTTTTTTTCCTTGCTGGGAGTTTGTGCTTTCTCACTGTGGCAGTCTTGGGCCAGAGGATTTTATGAATCCATAGATCTGTCTGGATCCCTGATCATGGTAATACAATTAATCCCATGCATGTATCCTTCTGGCATTTCTCTTCCTTAAGAATTATCTCCCCCAAACTAAAGTGCAGAGATTTAAATTTTCTCAGCTGTACACACAAATCTAAGACTTGGCTGAAAATTGAATTTGTAAGTTTAAGTCTCTGGCTGTCAGCCTTCTCTTTGGACTGTTGCTCATATTGCTTTGAGTTGGAGACATTCCTTTCACTTGTACTCCAAGAGGGTGACTGCTCTTTGATGCAGTCATCAGTGAAATAATTTCTCTGTATTCAGCTGATTGGAGGGTGCTTTTCTGAGGTTATTTTTAGAAATCACCAAATATACAATGAGGGAATTCACTTCATGTACTCCCATCCAAACAGGTGACTAATCTAACCTTGGAGTTCACACGAGATACAGACTTGTACTAGATGGAATTCAAATTGCTGAGGAGGGTGAACAGATCTGTCATGGCTTTTATGGGCTTGCTTAGATTGTTTTATTTTCCCCTTCCTCTGTACTTCAGCATTCCCGGTGAAAAGGCCTCTGCACTCTCCTGCTGATATGTTTCAGATGTGAACTGTAAAGATGCTGGAGGTAAAGCCTCCAGTGGATATAGCAGTACCATGATGCTGTAAACATTAATGTTAAGGCATAGTTGGAATTGCTTGGTTTCCATGGAGTGCTGTGAAGATTTTGTTCATCTATTTGTGGTCTAAATAGATTCAGTTTAAGAATACTCCCAGAATCAGGGGGCTTAATATTTCTTTTTGCATTCACTGTGTTAAAATAATTGGATCGACTCCTAGGGGCTGACTTTTCCACATAAAACAATGCTAGGTCAGATGTGCAGCTGCTGCAATTCATTGAAATGTTTTGAATGAAAACTGGAATTAATTTGGTGTGTTTTCTTTGCTCTATCATGTATCATGCTAAACAGCTCTTGGAATAATACAATTTGTAGTGTTCAGTATTGTTTTTCAGTGGGGTCTAGAGATACCCCATCTCTGGAACATATATTTTCTTCAAGTTTCACAACTTTTTTTAAAAATTAATTTGTGTAACCATAGTTCTGCTTCTCCTTTCTGGAACAATTCTACATTTTTGAGTCTGCTCATATTTCACTTCAGTAAGCAAAATGATTACCTGCTTTTACTTCTTTCTTTGAAACAAATTGATTATAAGTGTTTGAGCATTCTGGGCAAGATTTAAACTTGAATTTTATATAGTGTTGGGGAAAGCTTAGCCTAGTGTTAAACTGTGTGAAAGATATTTGAGAGATATGCAATTTATTTTGCTCAGCATAGCAGTTAGAAAGTTCATATAGTTGAGAAAGCAATTAACTAAATTATCTAGGAAAAATGAAACTAAATTCCATGTTCAATATTCTGCCTAAGGAAGCGATATAGCTCATTTCTTTAGCAACATCAGAATATACAATGGGTGAAAACTGTTTTAAGCTTCTTTAATAATTTAGCATGGAAAGATGATACTGTGTAAATTGTTTCCTGCAGAGTTTACATGATGCTGGTCTCCAGCCAAAGATGGGAGGAGGTGTTTTTTCAGGCAAGGGGACAGAATAGGTTGTATGGATGGGGGTACAAGCAAATAGCAAGTAATTTGTTAATTATAGAAATAAAGTTAACTATGTAATAGTTGTAAGTACAGCAGGTTTCCAGGGCAGAAATTTCCCAAAGGACAGTCCACTATTATGTTTTTCTCTTTTTTTAGGCTCTGGATGTTGACCGAACTGTTCTCTATAAAATGAAGAAATCTGTCAAAGCCATAAACTTATCTGGTCTGGGTAAGTACATAATTCCTATTAGTAAATATTGGTGAAATTAGAAGATTTAAGCAGTCAGATGCCATACTGAATCAGAAAGAGTTGTATGGGTAACTCTGAGAAGAGAAATATGTGCATTTTAAATGGAAATCTTGAACTAGCTGTTTGATCATGACCTCAGTAAGGATGAGGTGTTGTGGGGTAGCTAAACCTCACTTGCCGCCCTACTGGTACCAAGTGGTAAAGCTGTGCTCTCGTCTTTCCGCTGGCTGTGCACTCCCTGCTCCTTCTGTCATGCCTGCTGCTTGGCAAATCCCTGGATGAGTTTTTAAGCTTGTCTAAAGCTGCATATGCAGTGAGATCAATTCAATTGGGATTAGATGAGCACCTGAAGTGGTCGGGCCATGTGTATGTATCATCAAGAGAGGAGGGTGTGGGGAGGTGAAATTACTCTGGCAGCAATAAGAATATACCTTGGCTCTACTGCTTTGTGAAACCTCAGTCTCCCTGGTGGCTTCCACTTATGTATGTTGAGAACTTCATGACAAGAGGGAACTGATGAGCTGCAACTTTTTATTGTCATCATGTAAAAAATCAGATATTTTTCATGCAATGCTGTATAAAATATAAAGAACTATTGCTGCATGCATTTTTAAATGTATGTTGTTCTCTCAGAATTGTGTATGTTTATCTTCTTTGAAAAAATAACTGAAGCTTTTATTTTTGTGGATCAGCAGCATTTTGTGAATAAGAAACAGCATTTGTTTTTGTGGATAAGAAACAGCATTTGTTTGGCTTTTGTTCTCAGTGTGCTGTTCATAGCAATTAGAGCTAACAAAACCTATATTAAATGTAAAATAGATAGGCCTGTCAACCTTGGAGAGCCACCAATACATGGCAGAACTTGTGGCCATGTTGGTGTTCAGACAAGGTTAGAACAAGAACTGCTGTTGTGGTATAATTCATCTCCAGTAATTGAAAGGAAGTTCCTTGTTGAATATAATAAAGCCTTTCTCTTTGGATTGTGGAGGGTTCAGTTTAAGATTTATCAGGAGCTGTTTCATTGATTTGGCATCCTTTCTTCTCTTCTTTTTCTTGCTTGGCTGGGTTTTTTTGGCTGTTGAGTTTTTTTAACATTTTATTCTAGAGTGCTAGGCTATGCCTCATAATCAGAGTACCTGTTAGAACATTGTAGCAAATCACTAGTCTTTGCATGAAATCAGTACCTTGCCCATGTTTTAAATTTGTGCTGCCCACCCAGTCTTGACAAGAAAGGTTTGGAGGCTTCTTCCACCAGCAGAAACATCACTAACCAAGCCACTTTTCAGCCCCTGGGGTTTCTTTTAACAAAACAAACCCCATGGTCCCTCACTCAGAAGAGTGACTGGATTTTTACTATAGGTTCCCTAAATAGTTAATGATGTTATAATAAAATAATGTTTTGTCTTTCTTTTTTAATGTGAGTTTAGAAACCGTAATTAAGGATTACATAGTGACTCTCAATTTGTACATAGCTTGGGTTCTTACTTAAAGAAAGCCTCTAAATCCTCAAAACTGGATCAAGTTTCTTTTTTTTATTTCATAGCTTTTGTTTGTAGAGAAACTTTAAAAATTCACCAGGAAAACACCATAGGACAGGTAGAGTGTTTTGGAGGGCTCCATCAGAAAAGTAGATTTTT
Source organism: Camarhynchus parvulus (assembly GCF_901933205.1). Taxonomy (NCBI): domain Eukaryota; kingdom Metazoa; phylum Chordata; class Aves; order Passeriformes; family Thraupidae; genus Camarhynchus; species Camarhynchus parvulus. The sequence goes on along the minus strand of NC_044573.1, from coordinate 78,401,927 downwards.
GTGTTCTTCAGAAGCACTTTGGGGGTACTAGCTCAGTTAATAGTACTGCTGCAAAAAACTATCATCAGCATTCTGGGGAATGTCTTAGAATCCAGAAGAGCAGTCCCCAGGATGCTGGGGCATAGAAGACTCCTGGTGATGCCATGTGGAATGGGTGCCATGCTTGTTTCCTAAGGTAAAAATTCAGCATGGCTCAGCTACTGGTTGCACATCTAACCGTAAGACTTAATGGTAGCAGCCTTTTCACCTTGATTTCATGCAGGGGCACCTTTCTCTTTTTGCTGTAGGGGTTGTAGCCTGAGCTCTTCTCTCACCTAAGCTAAGCTGGGTGCAGGAAGCAGCAAAAATGCAGAAAGCAGTGTGGAAATAACAAACCTTACTGGGTAGATGTGAGATCTAAAGGAGCTGTGACCTGCCACATCCTCATTTTTGCTGTCTGTGCCAGTTCACTGAAAGCTTGTTCATGTGTATATATGTCACACAATAGAATTAGTTGAACATCCTTACTTCATCCTACAGCAAAAATTTTGCTAAGTGCTCAGCCCTTGCTGTTGATGCTGAGGAAAATTAGTAACTTTCAGTGCTAGTACTCAGTTTTAAAATTTAATAGCTATCTGAAAACTATCTGTCACAGGCTGCAAATTCAAGTGCTCAAGTTAAAAACTTGTAGAATTAATGCTGTTTGTGTAATTCCCATTCTGCACATACATGATGTCAGTCTTTAATTACATAGTGTTATACCACTACTGCACAGGGTTTTAGTTTCATATACTGGAAATTAGAGAAAATTTGTAGCTGTTTAGGAAACAAATATCTTGAATGGCATTCCAGATTGGATGCATGAACAGAGGTTTTCTTTTAGTCTGGAGCATGGTTATATAACCAATTCACTGAAATTTGGGAAAGGACATTATATCAAAAATACTTTGGATATTAAACATGTTTATGTGTAAAAATGGGCTTGAAATGAAACTGAATCATTGCTTGTTTAAACAGACTAATCCTCTCTAAATAATCTTCAGGGTTTATGCTAGTCTCATGTAATGACCAAGACAGTCTTTGTCCTTATTAATGCATAATTGTTTTCTAGGGTGGGGAGTTTTGTTTTTTTTTCCCTGACTTGCTTTGAAGCTTTAGAAAATGTCTACAGCTAGAATAAGAAATAGGCAATGTTAGCTTTCTCAAGTGGCAACTTGGTGTGCTTTGTCCACATGCTCAAGCATGATATGGTCACTAAATCTGAGTTCAGAAAAACTTGTTTCTGTTTTATTCCATGGGTCAGGTTGACTTTTGGCAAAGGGACTTTTTATGCCTCTCTATATAGGCAAGTAACCTGGTGACCTAGGAGTAAATCACTTGGGCAGAGTAGTTAAGACACTCAGATTTCCTTTATATTTGAAATTATTTTATGCCCTGATTTCCTCTCATGCCCTGGGCTGAATAACCCCCCCAACATGTGCAGCTCAAAGCTTTCTGAACATTGATGTTAGATGTGTGCTGCATGAATTGTCCTGGTGTAGCCCAGGACCACTGGATGATTTCTAGGGCAGAGCTTCTGGTTTTGTTGTCTCAGAAAGGAATCTGGTTGTCATGAACCAGAACTGCTTTCAAAACTGAACTGGCCTGTGGTAAATGCAGATTGCTAGGATTTGTTTCAAATCCCCACTGCTGCCCTGAATTGGAGAACTAACATAGATGTGGTTTGTCCTCCTCTGCAACATGCTTTATAGTCCTTTTTCCTAGGATATATGACCCAAGGATATTTGATCTCTTGCCTTCTGTTATAGAGATCCAAGACTCTGCCAGCACACTTTAGCTCCTCTGCTTCTTTGTCAGCACACAGTAAAGCATAATAGCACGCAGTTAAAATAAGAAAGTGTTAATAAAAGACTAAAATCTGAAAGTTCATTATAGGAGTTGGGAGTTGTTATGAGGTCTATGCTATAGTGCAGAAATATTATGGGTCTTTCCAGGATGTCAGATGTTTGTCTTGTCTTGGCACATTGTCATTTGTACATGTGGATAGGTACATGCAAACTGGAATTAGTGAGATATGCCATACTTCTGGCATATCAGTGTTAAAGTGTAAATAATGGCTGGTTTTTGTATCAAGTAAACATTTTTAGCAATAACTCTGGAAAGCTTTTTTTTTAAAAAAAAACCATAAATTGTGAATATCAATAACCTTTTATCTGCTGATGATATCTTCATGTTTTGCTCTTTTTGAAGCTCATGTGGAAAATGAAGAACAGTATACACAAGCACTCGAGAAGTTTGGTGGCAACTGTGTTTGCAGGGATGACCCAGATTTGGGAACAGCGTTTTTAAAATTTTCTGTGTTTACAAAGGAATTAACTGCACTCTTCAAAAATTTGGTAAGAATTACTTAAGAAAAACGTGTTGGGATTTTAAAGCCAAAAGCTGTATTTTGGTATTATAACAGCTCTTTGTATTGAAGACAATTTGTGTTTTAGCAACCACTGTTCTTACAAAATTCTCAGCTTATGAAAATATCTCATGTCCTAGGTTTTCCCCTTGCAGAAGTCAAAACTCAACCCAAACCAAAGAAACCAGAAAAAAAACCACCACAACATAAAAACACAACAAACCCCGCTCTTCCAACACTTCTCACTCCTAAAAGCTTCCCACAATAGTTATAACATACATTATAAAACACATCTCAATTTGCTTTAAAATGTGAAACCAGCAAAACCCAACTTGATTTACTGCGTGATCACGATGTTTTACTTTACTTTTTCCCACTTTCCATTTGTATTTGTAAAGGGAGATTTTAGTGGCCCTGGAAGAGAGCATTTTTGCTTCTCAGTGAAATGAGTCAGGGAAACAAATCAAGCAAAATGCTAAAACAACAGTAGCATCCATTGGGGACCAATCCTACAGCTGAAGCCAGTAAGTCTTAAAAGCCTCTTTGGTGAGCCAAATGGGATGGAGCCAAATGGAAGAACAGGATTTTTCATTATAAATGGAGAATTTTCAGCCTCAATTTCACATTAATCAGAGGGTGCAAAAAGGGCAGATTCTGATTACATCCTTGGAGGTAGAGCTATCCCATATCTCAAGTACCAAATTTACTTGAATTCACAGAACTCTTATACCAGGGGCTAGGAAGGGGAAATGACCCAGATTCCCAGGAGCATTTAAAAGTCTGTGTCTGCTGAAATCAATGGCATGAAGGCACATCAAACGCTTTTGTGAGTCTAGACCAAATGTCTGTAGTTTGCAGCCAGCTGGTCATAATCACTTCTTTGGGGAATGTTTCCAGCTGATAGGATTTAGGGCAGTACCATTCACTCCTGATGCTGTCCTGTCTTTTTATCCAATCATGGTATTGATGAATACAGCCACGAATGTATTTATCAACAATGAAATGTATTGCATATTGGTTATATTGGTTTGAACTTCTTTGGATGTACAAATACTATCTGAGATTATGTATCAGAAGAGGCATCCTGATTCAGTGGGAGTCAGTTATCCCAAGTCTCTCATGCAGAGGCAGGCAGCTCCTATGGAAAGGAAAATTGAATGGATCTTCTAATTGATACCTTCTGTTGACACAAATCCCCTCTCTATCATATATTAATTGCAGTATGATGAATTCATTAGGCAAATGGATCTGGGAAATGTGATATTTAAGTGGTTTTAAAAAGCAATCTGCTAAAAGCTACACTCCCTCCCCAGAAAAATCTTTCAATGTATTGCATTTCAAGGATACTTTTTAAGGCTAGGTGTTGCTTTTTTACCAAAAATCTTAGCTATTTGTTCTCTTAAGACCAGAAACTATTATTTTTGCAAAATGTTTCTGACAAGAATAAATTTTCTTCCATGCTTTGGAAAGGAAAAATAACCAAAATATGTATTTATGGGATGTTAGAATGGATGTTTTTGTTACCTTTTGTTATCTACCTAAGTGTTTTGTGTGTCTTCTCCAAGGAATATTTGTAGTTCTTTTTGCTGTGTACTGTTTTTTTTTAGTAACAGCTATGTCCTTTTGCTTCAGTTTGTGTGTATAAGAAGAGGCTATGTCATAAGAAAGTAGCTAAGTCTGTAGCTTTTCTCAGTTTGTGGTTCTTATTTTCTCTGTTTTTGAAGGGAAGAGTAATTTTGCATAGGCATGAATATAATTTCTGTTTTCAATATTGCAGTAGCATAGGCACCTTCTCTCTTTATTACTGCCTGGTGAAGAGCGAGTCTCTGTAAAGTTCTGCTCCTTCCTGATATGCCTCATATTGTTGGGATTTGAAGCTTTTTGTTTTTTCTTGACTAGCAAAGGAGACCTAAAGGTTCTTGAATTTGGTGTCTCAATGAGAAAATAGTTTCCTCCAGAAAGAAATACATATGAAAAAAAGATGTGACCTTTATTATTGCTTGTAAATGCCATATTTATGAAAAAGAAATCTAGAATAACAAAAAATTATAGCCTTATATAGCTTTGCCTATTAGAAGTTAATGCCACTAGAAAAAATGTTTAGTAACTGGTCATTTTGAAAATCTGTTTATAATTTCAGTGTTTGAGGTCTAGTTTTCTAGAAGGTTACAAGGGTATTGACCAGTATAAAAGTTTCTGTACAGGAATTGGAAAGAATTTGGGGTGTATTTTGTTTAAGTCGTAGCCATATGTGCATTCTCAAAATGAGGTGACCTATCAAATCTGAATGCTTTCCACATAATGGTATTAAAAACAGGCCTCTCCTTTGGTGTTTCCTTGTAGCCCTCCACATGTTTTGGTTGTAAATGTTTTCATTAAAAATGTAGCCAGGGCCATTCAACAGCAACCTGCTACTGTTGAAAAAACATTCTGAAAGGTACTTTTTAAATAGACCTATCTCTGGAGTTTCACAGGGTGCTGAATTTCCACAGAAGATTTTAACTGAAGTGGATGGGGAATGTGCAAGGAAGTGAGAGGACATGTTCAGACTGGAACAGATGCCAAAGCTATTAACACTGGCAAAGCTTTAGGGCTACTGTCAGGTTTTGCTTTGTCATATATTTTACTTTTGTTTCTAGAAGCTGATCTGTTCTGTCAGCTCTTGGCCTGGATGGCATTTAGAGCTGTAGCTCTAAAGTCCTTCTGCACACAGATTTTCCTTAAACTTGTCCTTTGTAAGGTAGAGGAAAGCCATTATAAAGATGTTCTGCTTTAACTGAAGTTTCAGGTGCATGTTTTCTCTAATAATTTTTAAAGTTTCCCAAAAGACTTTGAAGTTTTTATGGACTTATGAAGGCAATAGTGTTTTAAAGCATTTCAATAACAGATGAAGTGTTTTTGTTTTTAATCCTAAAACCTCTATACTTACTATTCAAGTTAAAGTTTAAGTCTTGAGGTTTTTATAAATTTGCTATGCTGCTTTTATGTGTGCACTTTAAAATAGTGCATAAAATTAAAAAAAGAACCCACCCTAACCTTTGTAGTTTTACTTCATTTCTGAAGGGATTTATAAATTCACCTTCAAGAAATGAATTTATATTTACTGTGTACAAGATCCTTGTAACCACTCATTTTAGCCATTCTAGCATTATTTCGATCACTTTGTGATACATACTATGCAATTATTTTCTCTTGCCAAAGTTCTGATATAAATGTAAAAGTTTTTTTTTCAACTTCTGTTTTTTAAGAAGATTGAGCAATCAGTTTGTCTTTTTTGGTAGTGAGAGATCTGAAAATGCTAGAGGCCATTTTCAGAGATAAGGTACTACATTTTGTGACAAGCACAATATTGCTGTTGATGGCAACCTTGTTACTAACTCCTAATAGACTTAGGCCACCCACTAGAGTAGGCAGCGCTCCCGGGTGGGTAAGGTCCGTATGCTTGTAGTGTTAATTATTATTCCTTCTTAAGTATAGTGCCAAGGGATAAAGGTGTGAGTCTTAATATGAAAAATGTTAGGACCAGGAAAGGCTCATTGCAATATGCTTGCACTTTAAATATTTTCTCCTTTAAATCCTGTTAAATTTCTGCACTGAAAAGAAATAAACTCTGGTTGTGCATTTTTGTCAACACTTCTTGGAAAGGGGTTTGATCTGTGAAGATGAAGTAGCTATTTAACAAATACCATTTTCTGTATTTGTTGTTATACTTACTTTTTTCCTTTATTTTTCATTTATATAAATTTAAAGCTAATGAAACATGCTGCATTGAGAGGAGTGGATCTGATATTTCCACTCTGTGGAAGACAGCTAGAACTAAGAGATTTTATTTCCTATTAATAATCCTTGGAGTTTTAGTCACAAAAAATGGAAGAACAGCAGTGGTATTTTTCTGACCATATGCTCTTGCTTTACTTACTTTTTTAAATGTAAGAAGAAAGAAAAATTGCTTAACTGTAAAAGGTAACAGCAAAAGTGAAGGAATTATCTTTTCTGTATTATGTAATGAACTTGAAAAATTTATGCCCAGAATTTTCTTTATTTAGACCAAGGTGTTAAAACACAATGTTTGGTGCCTGAACCTTCGCAAACATATTTTTGTTTATAAGGACTTGCTGAAGCTCCTGAGAAAACTCTACATGTTTGCGATTGGAGTATTATATATGGAGCTTAATGATTTAAGTTGTGCCCTTTCAGTTTTTCACCAGTACACTTGAGGAAAACTTGGCTAACAGTGTGAGTTAAAAAAGAGTACTCTTTGATTTATGCTTGTAGAGATATAAACCAAGATGTAATAATTCCTCCTGAGAAGCATGAGTTCAGCTCTACCTGGAATCAAGTCTTTATTTTTTTGCCAAAGGTTATTGATCCAACTGGAGGAAATTCAGAGGACAGTAATAAAACGTGATTAGGGCTTCAATAGGTAGGTTTATGAAGAAAGTTTAAAAGAATGTTTACTTCACAGATAACTCTGATTGTGGAGGAGGAAAATAATAAATTGTGTATAAATGGAATCTCACTCTGAAAATGTTAGGTGAAGTGTCCCAGAGAAAGTGATAGAAGCCTACCACTTCGGTCTTTCAACCTAGGTTAGAAAATGTGCACTCTGGAGTTCTCCACTGGCAAGGAAGCAGGGCTAGAATAACCCCAAGCCACTTCCTTTTCTTTTGCAGCTCTTCGTTTTATGCTTTTCAGATTTCCCATGAAATACTTCCTAATAGCAAGTTCCCAGTTTGGGGTTTGCATGTTAGTGCTAATAATGGGGCTGATGCTGAGTAGTCCATGGTGGCCACACTTGGTATCTTGTGTGAAAGCATTTTTGTAGGCAGCTCCATATGGACACTTAGTGGTGCTCAGCTCCCGTTCTGCTGGAGTCATTTTCCCTGTGGGTGGTGGGTGATGTCCCAGCTCAGCCACACCTGTGCTGTAGGGGAAAGGGGGTGAGGACAGGAGAGGGGCAGCACTGTGTCCTTGTGTGTGAGGGGAAGGCACAGTGCAAAGATGAAAGTTACACCAGTCTTTGTTACACATTTTTCTGAAGTCTTGGGGGTAGATGCTAAACCTTAAAGTTTAGACAAACAGTGTCTCATCTGTACAATGCCCATCTGTGGATGCTCTGATTTTCACTTTCTCCCTGCTGTGTTGATTGGCCTTGTCCTACTAAGCTCATGTCACTAAGAAAATTATTGGAAACTATTAAATCCAATAGCTCTTGCCTTAAAAAATTGAAAGTAACTTAAACAATGATTTGTCAGCAGCCAGTACTGCCATCACCTGTACACACACAAGCTCACTGATGGTTGAGAAGCCCACAGCCAAGTACAGGGACTGCATCTAAGATTTAGTAATGACAATAGGAGACATATCATACTGCTCAACTGCCTGAATTTTAGTTTAAACTGAAAAAGTTTTAAGTTCTGCATGTTAACAAATACCATTTTCTGTATGCATGTTAAGAAAAGTATTTAACTTCTGAAGTATACTGGAAAGGTTTTTTTTCCTTTTGGATTGGATTTAGCAGACAAAATCTACAGAAGTACTGCGGGCACCAGTATACAAAGCTCTTGGGGAAAAGAGCTTTATGTTAATCAGGAGGGCTGGCAAACAGTGAATTTAAATGTTTAATCAAATGTCTTGAACCACTTGAACATCTTTCCCCTTTACAAATGCTGGCTTGCTTGTTGCCTCTACCAGCACTTCTGGCAGCTATGTGTTTTGTTTATATGTTCTCTCCCCTGCCATTTCTTCTTCTCTAAGCCTTCTCCAACTTAGGAAGTTTTAATTTTTTTACACTGTCATCTTGTTGGAAACTGTCAGAGGAAAACATTAAGTGCCAAAGCAGCAAAGTTGGAAGTGGAAACGAGGTCAACTATTTTTTTTTCCTTTCTTTGTTTTTTAACCATGTGAAATGTGCTAGTGTTCCTCTGAGACAGGATGACATTAATTTCTGTGAAGCTTTCTTGCACCTTTGTGTATTTTTAAAGCACATTTTAAAACATAAAGGAGTCAAAATGTAGAGTCCATTGCATATGTTCTAGCTCCTTGTACTCTGCACATATTACTGCATCTCTGTATGCCAAAAATGGGTCTATATTTTTAGATAGTTCCGCTTATGCTTCTCAAGAAAGAGGGGAAAAACATGTAAGATCTTTCATCTGCATACTGCTTGCTGACTTATAAATATGAGGGAGTATGATTCATCTAACTGGGCTAATAATGACAAGTTCATGTATTATGTATATTTACTTTTGTTACAAATAGAATAGGAGCATAGGGAATACAATAGACTGATGGTAATGTACAGGTGATAGCACACAGAAGGAATGAATTTGAATAGGCAAACAGTCTCTAAACTTTTAAAAAGAATGTAGAGTTTTTCTCTTGTTTTTGGGGTTTTTTTTTAAGTTGCTTTGGACTCCAGGCCTCATGGTGTGAAATTCTAGCAAATGTCCATAACTATTTTGGAGTCTGATTGATGTTTACACATGAGTATGTTTGGGATAATACTTCAGATGGTTTATTTTTTTACAACTTAAAGAAAAATCAGTTGTCTTTAGTGTGCTGCTGAGAAATGCTTTGTTCTTTATTCCTGTGTACTGAATTTGAAGAATAATGAAATGGAGGCTATGGAAGTATTGACCCTTAAGTTAGACATTTGACTACATCATACTCATAAAATAGACTAACAAAGTAGAAAACTTCACATGGAAAGATACCTTGAAAGAGACCTCTTCTCTTTTCCATCTGAGTAACCATTCTGGATGTGCACTTACAGCTTCTAGAAATTTTGGAGGTCTTTTATGTAGGTGTTGTGCAGTTTAAACCTTTGCACTTACCCCTGTATCTATAATTTTATTACCTTTGGGATTGGTTGTGTTGATATATGCATGTGGTAGTACTGCTGAGGACTTAGGAGGTGGATGGTTTCCAGTGCTGCCAGCTAAGCATGTGTACATGTTGTTCATTCAGTTTTTACAGGAAGTATTTAAAAAAACCAACCCCAATACAGAGCTGAAATATAACTTGTTGATTCTGAAGGGCTGTGGTTGGGTCCTGCAGCTTGTTGGGGAGGAAGAAAAGTAGGGTGGAGGAGGGGAAATATGATTTGTGTTAAGAGTTTGAAAGACCAGATTTTCTGTATTTCTTTAGCTTTTCCATGCAGAGACAATCTGTGTAACCTTTAAAACTGATGAAGGTTTACTTTGACAAAGTAAATGCTGTAAGGTAGTTTCTTTGAGGAGGAGAGACGGGGACAGTGGGGCTTTGCTGGTTTGTTTTAACAAAAACTGCTACATATCGCAGAGTCTGTTCTAGTGAGGCCACCAAGTAACTACAGGGTGATAATATTTTGTATTTTACAGTTCTGGGAAGACTGAAGCATCCATAATTGGAATTATTTTTTTCCTTGAAATTTTATTATTCTTTCATCTCTGGGTGGGTTGCACTAAAGGGGACTTTGACATCCCTGACATTATTCCTTAGAAGTAAAATCATTTGTTCCTACATGATGCCAAGTTCTTTCTGTAATTGGAACATTTGAAATCCATCTTCATGTAGAGATTTCAGAGCTTCTTGGGAAAAAAATCGCATTTTAAAAGAACACCATAAAATACCAAAAAAAAGTAACTCATCCAAGGGCATGAACTGCTGAACATCCACTTTTGCTGAACTGCTGCAAAAGTTATTCTGATTTTTTTTCCCTTTGTGTTATTCAAAAGTATTTTGGGTTTTGCTCCTCAGAGCAACCAATCCTTTTGAATAGTTAGTTTAAATTCTCTGCCTAGATATTATGGTCCATACCTTGAATGTTTTCCCTGAATCATAAAGGATTTGATATACAATCTTTTCCTAGATGTCTTATTCCTACAGTCTTTCTTTGTTCTTTTTACTTACTAAAATATTATCATAGAGATATTTAACAAAAATCATTATTATTTTATCACTGTCTTAATTTGAAATAATTTTTATCTTCTTGAAGTACTTATTTTCTCTTGAATTACTTGCATGCTGAAGCCCTCATTAAAATCTTATTTCAAAGTTTGCATGAGATAAATAAGGCAGATGTACTGCTTTTTAAAAACAAACGGAAAATATTGGAATGGTGGCTATTTTACAGGCCAGCATTCTTTGTCTTTATAACTCTGTCAGAGTTAGATGCTGTGTATTGGGAGAGTAGCAGATATGCTTTATGGAATAGGTCTGAAGAAGCTAGAACATAAACAAGGTTAATATAAAATATGCTCATGAACTTAAAATTATCAGTGCTAAAAAATTGTATACATCTGTCCATAGAATTTAAATGGGGAAATAAGGCAATGTAAAAATTAGTGTTCTTATTTTGCAGACACTGTTGGATGAGGTATTTATAATCAGCAGTAATTCTGGAGGTTTCCTGCTGGTTTGGGTTATAGTGTTTCCAGAGTGAGTTTAATTAACTTGTGTTGCTTTCGTCTTTGATTATTGGCTGTGCTGATAAACATTTCCATAAGGCAGGGACAGAAAAATAATATGTAAGATTTCCTTGTGGAACTTGCTGAAATGTGTGGATTAAGACAGTTTACGTTATGTGTCTAAATATATTAACTGATTTGGTGTAATTTTCTTGTTACAGATTCAGAATATGAACAACATAATCACTTTTCCATTGGACAGTTTGCTGAAGGGAGACCTGAAAGGAGTCAAAGGGGTATGTCTTTCCTCCTATTAATGTATAGGATTGTTGTTGGTACAGTAGATACATTTAGCAAGTGTATTAATCTTATGTGTTGGAAGCTGTAGGATGCTCAAGTAATATATTAGCTCAATAAACAAGACTGTGGGGGTTTTGTTTGTTTTTTGGGTTTTTTTGTGAATCAAGTCATCCTTTCTGTTTGTGCATTCACATACCTCATGTTCTTGAGTGTGTATACAAAACAACATTTGAGAAGCTTTAAAAGCAGGCCTGAGATGCAGAAGATAAGAAGATTCAGATATTTACTTAGTTAAGGGTAGTACTATATTTTTAAGGATTTTTAGCATACTAAACTTACCTGGAAGTATTAAGAAACACAGATTAGACTGTATGAGCATAGGATTTTTTTTAAGAAGAAGAAATCTATTTGTTTATGCCCAAAGGACATTTCCTCTTTGAAATAACAGCAACTTAAGACTCAAATGATGATATGTTTATGATAAATTTCAGAGCCTATGGCGAGCAAACTTACTTACAAAGCTTTTGCTTTGTTTACTAGTGAGCAAACAGGAAGTGACTGGCAGCTATTGTTCTAGGACACTGAAGGAAGGAGAAAAATATGTACATAGACTAAAAATGGTTTCTGTAAATTACTGGAGCATAAATAGATTATTTAATAAGATAGTCTTATTGTCTTTGTGTTGTTTGCTTACTACATTTCACTCGTGTTTTTCTCTATGTCAGAATAAATGCATTTATTACAATACAGTGTTTCCCCACTGCCTTGAGAATATAATCAAATGCTACTTTGGTTAATTTAATAATTATCTCAATCATTAATTAATATGTAAGAATTAGTTCTTAATCTGTAGTTGCAAAGATTTTCCAGTGTCTGACAGTTGTAGTTGTCTGTTCTCTTGAACTTCATCAAAATTTCAGCTCTTGCATTTTCAGACATCAGTGAAATAACTTTACAACTTGTTAAAATAATTTTATCCAAATTACCTTATTTAGAGGAAAGAAGATAAAGGAATTTGGAATGTAAGTAATTCAGAATTCTCACGGAATTAGTTATGCTGAGCCATAAGGTCTATACTGTTCCCATTAAGTCTGGAAATTTGATTTTTTTAAACTTTAGTGTGATGAATCAAGTTCTTAGCCAAGGCTATACCACAGCCTGGAGACAGGGACTTTTTTCCAGTATAGGCAGAGATTGAATGATGAGAAAGCAGTTACTTTGATTAATTGCATAGTGTGGTCTTGGGATAGATAACATGTTGTTATACCTTTTAAGGAGTAAAATGGAGCTGTGAAAATCATAGTAAAGAGCATCCTAGAGATGCTTTTAAAAACATGGGTGTTTTAATTCTCTTTGTAAGATTAGTTTTCCTATGTGCAAGATTGCTTTTGCACAACCCTTCAAAGAGAGAGTGAAGTCCCTTATTCTAGTAGGCACTGCAAGGTGCCAAGGTGTGTCTTCATTGTTAGAGCCACAGTGTTTTTCATGTAAATAGCTGGTTGTTATTTTTTCTCTTTTCTTGACAGGACCTGAAAAAACCATTTGATAAAGCTTGGAAGGACTATGAAACAAAAGTGTATGTATTTTTAAACTTTTATTTAAGAGGGAAATGTAACTGAAATCTGTAGAGGTTATTACTTAATGCTGAGGTTGAATGTTCTCAGCAGGTGCAGCATATATTAGAAGTGGATGTACACCTATCTGAAGCTTGTGAGTTGTGTCTTATGTTGTGGATCTAACCCTACTTAGCATAAGCCACTTGTTTGAAGTTACCAGATACACTGTTTAAACAAACAGCTATAAAATAAGTTTATAAAAACTGGAATTTTATATCTAGCTAAATAAATGGAATGAGTCAACAAAGCTCAACATCTAATATCAAACACAATTTATTCTGGTTCCTAGTAAATCTTAAGTGGTTCAGTGTCCTGCATCAGAGACAGCTGTTTCCAGGGTTGGCCAGGTCAATTGTATCAGTACAGCTGACAGTCTCTGAAGTAGAATTTTGTAGTGAGTTTTATTCCACATTACAGTATTACCTGGACTGACTATCAGTTTTGTGTCACATGTTCAGTGTCTTTGTTCTTCTGAAATAATGCTGCCTTGCATCAGACCATCTCTGATGATACATGTCCAGAAGAATCATGTATGATGACACTATTTATAAGAAATAACTTGCAGATCCACAGCCAACTAGACGGGCTGAAAATCCAGCACCATTTATGTATTTTTTTAATTGCACAAAGTTATAGTGCAGTAGTTATAGACTTAGTCTGTCTGAAGTCTTCAGAAATTATTCCTGTATCTGGTTTACCCACAAAAGCAACCAGTTAGCTAAATTTCATTATTCCTTTTGTGAATAACAATGAGAATGGTCTAGTTATTGCTTTCTAGCATCAAATTGTGAGGAAGACCTGTGTGGCTTTTGGTTTTTGAAGCTGCCTAGCTATAGGTAGATTTTCATAAAAGGACATTCTGAAATACTGAGATAAACCTCTGGTCTGATACTAAATCCATAGAAGATTGTGTTGGCTCCAGTGTTTTATGTTTCTGACACCGGTGAGCAGTCTCATTTGGTGCCATTCCAGTTATTGACTATTAAGGTAATTAAAATTTCTAATCATTGCCTATGTAGTAGTTGATCTCTGAGGTGGGCCTTAAAGAATAATCCTATAATTTAGTCTGTTGTTGTCTAGCACTGCTTGATTGCTGGATTTGAAAGCTTGTTTACTTGTGTGTGAGTATTCATACTGACAACCCACGAAGTTTATGTGCCGAATTTAAAATAAATTTGTGCACTGCTGGGACATACACCAAGAGGAATGTTACTACTGGACCAAGACCTCTAGTGCTTTTAGGATTTCTGATCTAATATGCACTAGGATGAGTGTGTTGAAGTGATGTAAGGATTTGTGCTTGATCATCAGTTTGTTCAGAGCTGGCATTTCAGAGTTGGATATACTAGAAATATTTTCAGTTGTTATTTAATTTAATTAAGTAATTGCGAAGTAAGAAATCCCCTTAGAAAATGTATTTGTGTATTTGGGGATTTTCATTTGAGGTTATGGACATGTTGGAAATGTTATTTTGTGTGCTGTGTCATTCAGGATCTGAAAACGTGATGCTGACAATGTGTTTTCTGTCTGTGGCATTGAATCCATTGCTGCTTGTATGATATAATGAGATTTTTTCTTTTTCTTTCAACTTGCAATCCTTTAGAAAACCTTTTTTATGACTTTGCTTTCAAGTAAGACACTTGGGTTTTGATCTGAAACGGGTTTCCTTTTTCCAGTTGCAGTTACGTCTACTTTCTGCAAGATTTTTTAACAAATGAAGCAGACCTACTTGACAATGCTCTTTTCTAAGCCATTTACATGTCAGGTTATTCAACATGCAAAATTTGAAGGTAGCAAACATTTATCAGAAATTTTTTCAGATCCATGAACCATTTTTTTGGTATTTCTAAGTGGTGGGCTGGTACAATTACTGAGTGCTGCATTTTTTTAAGTGGCTAGATGAAAGCTCCACATCAATATTTTGAAGTTTTAAGCTCTTAGTCTAGTCTGTTGGACTCCTTGACTTTGATGTAGACCAAAGGATCATCTGCTTGAGGCTTAGGATAGAGAGCCTGGGAATTCTGTGTCAATTCTTTCAAATTATGGGCTGCTTTTTTTTTTTCTTTTTTTGTAGGCTATTCCGCAACAGTGGAAATTACTTTTCATGACATAAATTTGGCAGTCAGGGAGTATTGTTTTTCAGTGCAAGCTGTGTTGCTTATACCAAGGAGCAGACAGTTTTCCATGATTTTGTTGAGTTAAAGTCAGTCTTGGAATCTCCCTGAGACCCCTGCCCGTAGGACTGTGAGATTTGTCAGACCTCTTGTACATAAGATCAGTTCCCAGATAAATAGAGATGTTACAATCTGTCATTATGGACCATTTGTCTTTAAAAACTAGAGATGGCAATTTTAATGATGTGATTTTCAACTTAGGATGAGAATATTAATTTGAGCTTGAATTTGTTCAGGTCATCTTTTTTCTCATACTAATTTTTTGACATAGAAAAACCGTGAGGTTTTTCTGGGTTGCTATTATACATGCTGCTGAGGTTTGTTAAGAAAATAACTCTTTTCATTCTGTGGCCATCCTGAATGGATCTAGACTTCCTTATAGCTGTGTGTTTTGATAATCTGTAGCAGTGGGTGGATGCAGCATCACCTCAAGAAGTCTTAATTGCAAACTTTGGGGGTTTTGTTGTGGTATCTTCATGCTCTCTGCTTTAATAAAAAGGACAAAGGAACCCAGGAGAGGTAACCTGAGTCTCACCTACAGCTTGTGTTGCCAGAGTTGAGTGGTGGATGTAGGTGCTGATAGCCAGAGGTTTGCTCAGCCCTCTTCAATCTGTTACTTTAGGTAACTCCTTGTTTGGATTGTGCCTAAAACCAATTCTAGGTGTGTGCTTAGTGAGCTGTCTTTTCCAGTGATATTTCTTCTAACACGTGAATAGCTCTTTTTAAAATTCTTCCCCCCTCTTTTTTATTCTTTCCTTTTCCATTTTGGTTAACAAACTATTCAGGGCTCCTAGGCTGCTCTTTTTCTGCACATGCCTCTGTATCATATGCTTAACATCATATTGTTCATCTGCATTTCCTAGTCACAAGTTCAGACCTGTGAAGCTACGTGCCAGATAATGGAGTAGTATTTCTGCAGTCTGTTGAGAAGTGACAGTTTTCATATTGATTGCTGCCTTTATAAGGAAAAATTTTAAGCTTATTTATCACACTATCTCATCTCCCTTCCTTGCACCTTTGTGATAACCTCTTGGGTGCAAATATACCCAAGTGTGATTTGAAAAGAAAGAAAGTTAGTTTAAAAATGGCATCTGCTTTGCTTTATTCCCATAACAATTTTTGAGATTCAACCTCTCTATGTAATTAGGTGTGTTTAAAAATTCCTATGTATCTAGTTCTTGTTTGGGACAGAGATGTTTAAGATCCATTCTGATGATCTTGGATCACCATCCATCAATGTTGATTACATTTTCCTCAGGATTGCCTTAGCTGAAGTGATGGAGGGAAGCTGGAGCCCTATTTCTCTGTACCCTGGGGCTGCTCTTGAGTAAGGTAGTATGAGGAGCAAGCAACCTATAGCTTCATGCAAACCTACTTCAGTCAAAAATTGGGACTATCCTGAGGTGGCATTCATGAATAATTTATATTTTCTCACCACCAATCATTAACATGACTCAGTTGGAGCCATAAAGATTTTAAAATGTTTTTAAAGCCTTAAAGCAGTGCATTTCTGATGGGACCTCAGTTCCAGTTGTTTCCCACATAAGAGCTGGGAGATGCTGCCGGCCGCCAGGGCAGCGCAGCTCTCTCTGTGTCCTTTGGGAGAGCTGTTTCAGACTGGGCTCCTCTGTTACGACGCAGTTGCTTTCCCCTGTGTACTTAAACACTAATGGCAGGCGTGCCCAGGGACCATATGGGGAAGGAATACACATGTCATAAAAACTGCTCATTCTCCCAGCAGACAGATCACATTCAGCAAGGCACTGAGCCAGATATCACCCACATGCTTCAGTTTGATCGGTCCTGTTGTGGTACATTCTGAGGTAAAGACTTTGTGTCAATTTTACACAGGAAATAGAAGCATAAACTTACTGAAGCATATTATTCACAATTTTTTTTAGCTGAATATGTCTGTATTCTGGATATAAACCCCATTTTCCTGAAAAGAAAAAAAATGTTAATTTTTTAAAATAGAGTTGTCTTATTTTGGAGCCTGTAAATGCCTCATATCTTCAGAAATCTTCTTTAACAGGTGTTGTGCTCATGCTATGAAATGTAAAGGTTTAATGGAGACTAATGAGCTGTTTCTGGGAAGACTGATTACCTCTCCTTTGCCATTCTCCTTTTAGAAACTGGGCATGAGGTCTCTCTTGCACAACTGAGTGAAGATAACAAGTTGTTTGAATGTGCTTATGGCATTTTAAGATCCAGGCATTAACAATACATTACTGTGAAGAAACACAAGTGTTCATATCTAGAAATAACTATTGTTGATTTGTTTCTGAACTATTTGAAGTCAATGGAAAAATGAACAAAGTCAAATACAGTTATCTGTTAAGATGTCTGCAGAACTATTTAAGTGATGCTGTTTCCAGTTTAGTAAACTCATGTTTTGCACAATATAAAACAATTTTATCTGAAAATTCTGCAAGCATTTCTCAATTTACTTCCTCAGAGCTCTAACTTGACTCAGAAGACCATTGATATTCACAGCTCCTAGATATTTCTGCCATGTTTCCTTTTAATGCAAGTACATAAGACAAAGTGGAGGTCACAGCTTGTAAATATTGATATAGAATGAAAGTGCTAAACAAGGCTGCTTAAATATAAAATCATGGAATAGAATAATACAATTATTTAAGTCTGAAAATACCTTTAAAATAATCAAGTTCAACCATAAATCTAACACTGCCAAGTCCACATCTAAAGCATGTCCCTAAGTGTTACATCTACACATCTAAATATCTGCAGGGTTAGCAACTCAACCACTCCTCTGGGCAGCTGGTCCAATGCTTGGCAACCCTTTCCAGAAGAATTTTTTTCTAATATCCAATCAAAACTTGCCCTGGTGTAACTTGAGGCGGTTTCTTTTTGTACTATTGCTTGTTACCTGTGAGAGGAAAGTGAAATTCCACTGTTAAAACCTCTTTTAGGTAATTGTAAAGAGTGATAAGGTCTCCTCAAGCCTCATGTTCAACAACCTAAAGAATCCCAGCTCCCTCAGCCAGTCTCATCAGATTTGTGCTCCAGACCGTTCACCAGCTCTGTTGCTCTTCTCTGGGCTTGCTCCAGCAACTCAGTGTCTTTGAGGGGCCCAGAACTGGACACAGCACTTCTGTGGTGAGGTGTGGACTCACTGGTGGAGAGTACAGGAGGATGGTCACTGCCCTGGTCCTGTTAACCACACTATTACTGATACAGGCCAGAATGCCATTGGCCTTCTTGGCCAGCTGGGCACATGCTGGCTTGTGCTCAGCTGGCTTCTGACCAGAACCTCCAGGCTCTTTTGTGACAGGCAGCTTTCCAGCCACTCTGTCCCCAGCCTGTAGTGGTGCTTGGGGTTGTTGTGATCCAAGTGTGGGACCTGACACTTGGCCTTATTGAACTTCATACCACTAGTCTTTCCCAATCGATCCAGCCTGTCCAGACCCCTCAGCAGAATCTTCCTACCCTCCAGCAGATCCACATACCCCCTCAGCTTAGTGTCATCTGAAGGCTTACTGGGAATGCACTCAGTCCCCTTTTCCAGGTGATTCAAAGATATTAATCAGGACTGGCCCCAACACCAAGCCTGGGGAATACCACTAGTGACCAGTCACCAGCTGGAGTAATTCCATTCACCACCATCCTCCAGGCCTGGCTCTCCAGGCAGTTTTTTTGGCCAGTGAAAAGTGTGCCTGTTCAAGCCATGAGCGGTCAGTTTCTCCAGGAGAATCTTGTGGGAAAGGCTTTACTGAAGTCCGGGTGACCACATCCACAATATACTGTTTCAAGTCTAAGATTTCATATTAAGTATTTTTATTTTGAAAGAGATTACCTGCAAATTAAATGGAAAAGTCTTTTTTTGAATGACTCTGCAGATGTTATGGGTGAAATGATGAAAATATCTGAGCACATTTCGCTCCTTCTGTCCTCTTCCCCTTTATTATTCAGTGCAGGATGTATGGAAGGGAAAACCTTTCAAGCATTTCCAAAAGGAAAAGATGACTTCTTCATTGAGGACTTGAATGTTAGGAAGGACATACTTTACTGTGAGCATTGACAGGCAGTAGGGTGAAATGGAGGCTCTTTCACCAAAAAGCTGGAGGGCCCAAGCCTGGAGAGTCAGGCTGAAAAGACTAGACAAAGAAAGGATATTTGAAATGAAAATGTCTAATATTATTTTGTCAAACAAAATAGCCTTCAGAAGCACTTCTTTTTCCAGAGTGCTACCAATTAAAGTGTGTTCCTTCCGGGTGCTATTCTCGGTCTCTGCACCTTCTCATGTATGTACCCAGACTCAGCCTGGCTGACTGCTGTATGGAGAAGGAGAGGAAGAATGACAGAGTTGCTTCCCACCCAGCCAGTTCACTACTGCTGCGTGTACACAGGGTGCTCTAATTTTTTACCCTTGTTGACTGACAGAAAATAAATACAAGTTTTAGGTGCTTATTTATACCACAATCTGTATGACAAAATTGATTTATTTGAAATGAAAATTGTAATTTATATTGAAAGATGGTTTCTTTTCAAATTGAAGTGGTAAAAATAGTCTTATATTGGAAAATGAATGGGTGAGACCATTCACTTTGTATCTCTTTGACTTTACTTTTGTAATTCTTCATCCTGTATTTCAGCTTTGCTTGTCTGTTACACACATATGACCTCACTGTATATTAGTTATGTGCAGCTGTCTTGTAAATGGACTGACGTGTGCTCACATTTTAATCTTAGTCAGCAGGGTGTGTATATGAGATATGTGCTGCATGAGCTCCAAGAATAGCAGCATTACAAAACATTTGCTGCTTTCTTATTGCTTCTAGGGTATTTTTTAGAGTTTTCACAATTTTCTTATTAATTTGGGTTAAATTGAATACCCTGCAACATTTGGAAATCTCACAGTGTAGTCTTACAGGAGTGTCTTTGCCAAAAGGATTTGGTTAATGTCACAATAGACTGACACTTGAAGCTGAGTTGATCCTTGCATGTGGATAGGACACTCAGCCAGCCTTTAGCACTCAGAAGATTTGCGTGAAAAAGGGCTGTAAGGGGATTCTTTGTTTCCCTAGAAACAAAGTGTCCTGTACTGTCAGTCAGATAGGAGGTAGCCTATAATTGTGGCAAAACAACAGGGTAAATTCTGAATTACAAAGGTGAAGATGTAGTTAGTTATTAAAAGTTAAATAATGAGGAAATGTAAATGTGAAATGCACGAGGCATGTATCTCTGATATTTGTCACTGAGAAGTGATTTGGAGTTTTTGGTAAAGTATCTTTTTGAGCTTTTGTAAACGGGTAGCCTGAAGCTCCACCAAATGGTTTCAAGGGTATCTTTCTCCGAATTGCTTGATAGAGGTCAGTATATTTTCATCTTGGTTTAACTATTTTTTTGCCTGTGAAGTATGATTTATCCTTTAAAGAGCAGAAAGCACTCTTTCACCAAAATCTAGCTTTCTTTAGGAGGAGTACAGTGTATGCTGTGGTATTGTGCATAATGTTTGACTGTTTGGCAGTGTTAGCTGTCTTTTGGTTTAACTAGCATTGAGAGATACCTTATGGCATGCTAATAAACTCCTAAGATTTTGGAGGTGGTTTCATTTTCTTATGCTTGAGTATTTTCTCTGTAAAAAATGAAAATACTATACAATGGTAATTGGTAGTTATTAGCCTTCTCACACCTGGTCACATGTTAATGAGTTCTCTGGCCTCAAGAACTGTTAGGTTAATTTGGAAATTGAGAGAATGAAAACATCCTGGATCTTTCCTCTGAGGGTGACGGCTTTAGAACTTTCAAGTATGATATAATGTAAACTCTTCTACAGTGTGTGCTAGAAATGAGCTGCATATTCATAATTTTCTGTGAATCCTTTTTGTAGTGGTTTATCTTTCTTGTTCAGGATTGTCTGGCTAATTCTTGTGTCTGGACTCTTGTTTTCTGTAGCACTTTCAAAATAGCATAACTGGTAGTAATTGGATAAGAGTGAGGACCTATTCTTCATGAAAACAGAACATTCTGGAACTGAGTTTTAATTCAGGCAACTGGAGGTTTTCAGAACATTTATTTCAAAGGAGAGGATCTTCCTTCCAAACGTCTGCTTCTGGCAGGATGCGATGGGCTGAGGAGGAGCACAGTGCTGGCTGGATGTGCTGGCTGCTGCAGTACTGCACAGGGCTGCCTCTGCTGTGTCTGCCCGTGCTGAGAGCACAGTGGGGCTGCTTGAATTGCTGCTTAAAATGCTTCCCAGTGGAAATGCTGAAGGGAAGGATTCATGGAATTAATTCTTGTTTTCCCTTGCTGCTTGAGGTGTAATAGGAGGCAGTTCCTCATTTATGAGAAGTGTAAGTACAGAATATTTTGTTGTCTGGAAGTCCTTAGATCTTCTAGACATTTTACCATAAGCTGTTAGGGTAATGTTAACATCAGGTTAAGAGAGTACTTGAGACATGTCACCTTTTCAGAGAGAGAGCTAAGAGACACTTGACTACCCAAGAGGAGGTAGGACAGTTGTCTGTGTTATTTGTTCCTCTGATCTCCTTCCTGTATTCCTTGTTCAAAAGCAGTATAGCATTTCCTCAGGAAGCTCTTTTCAGAATTTGAGGTTCTATGAGTGGCAAACTAAAAGTCTTCAAAAAGTAAACACTCTCATGTATCTTCTTTCCTTAATATATATATGTATTTGTGTTAGACTTATCTAAATGGGTTGTCAAATTATGCTACTGCATTTAGGAATGATATGGAGAGTAGCTTTAACAAATGCAGAAGTGAGTTTATGGGAATAGACCAGGCATTAGTTATTCATTTATATTCTGCAGGAGAACCTGTTTTATTCAGAGCTCTTGGAAAATGTTCGTGGAAACTTTTAGGGAATTAGGACAGCTGGTCTAGCAGACTTTGAAGTCTGCAACACAGCCAGCTGGTCGGCATTCCCAGTGCCAACTGGCTCAGCAGCAAGTAGAGACAGCAACTGTGATTTTGGCTTAGGAAACCCTGTATATATAGAAGATGACTTGATGACAGGCAAGACTCAATAAATCTGGTGACATAACTGAACTTTGTTAACCAGTGTTTGCTCTGTTGGGATTAAACATCCCCCTATGTTTTCAATTAAAACTCATTATTTTTTCCTGTATTTTCTTTCTTTGGAGCAGGAACTTAGTCTGTACTTCTCATTGAGTGTCTTTTGGAATATCTGTCAGAACATTACTTTAACAGATGATTAATTAGATTTCAGCTACTGTATGTCATTGCTGATCTCTAGTCATTGTCAAATTTCAAGTGAAATGTCATCTGGAAGTAAGTCATATGCAAGGCTACAGTAGTTTGGCTCCGAATCCGTCAGTAGACTTTGTGAATAATCTGATTTCCTGAGAGGCTTTGGATTTCTCACTTCATTGGCTGATTCTTTTTGCCTTATAGTACAAAAATAGAGAAGGAGAAAAAAGAGCATGCTAAGCTTCATGGAATGATTCGTACAGAAATAAGTGGAGCTGAAATTGCAGAAGAGATGGAGAAAGAAAGAAGGTTCTTCCAGTTACAGATGTGTGAGGTAAGATTCAATGTGAAATTATTATTATTATCATTATTACTATTATTATCATTATTATTATTACTATTATTATTGTGTGTTTGTAGGAAAATTTTGAGAAATGCAATTGTTTAAGAGTAGCTGTGATATTAAAGGGAAATGCCAAGTTATTTGTTGACTCCATTTGTGAAAAACATTTGTTTATTATCCTGATGGGCAAACTTTGCAGGAAATTTAGATATTTTCTAATTTCACTAAACAGCTAAATTAATGCAAATAAAACACTGAGAGATTATAATAAATCAGTCTTTACACCACTGTAAGTTATTTTAAGCCCTTGATCATTTTCTGGATTGTTCCCTGTCCTGACAGCTGTTGCGTTATTAGGAGGAGAGGCTCTAGTCTAGCAGACTGCTGGGTTGGTACAGGAAAAAAGTGCTAGGGATGGAATCCAGTTGTCTTTCAAGTTGTTTCAGAATGTTTCTACTTCAAAATCTCTGTGATTTTGCAGTATGTTAAATCTGATGTGAATATTTTCGTTTCGAATCATTTAAGGATATGTCTGGTTCTGTGGTTCGGAATTCAAGTTGCTGTGTTCTTTTTTAGTACACATTAGCCCAAAAATACACCATGGGTGTTTCTACTGCCTTTCCTGTGATGATGATAGCTAATTTGACTCATATGCCAGCATAGCATAACTGCAGTTGTCCTGGATATTACTTTTAGTAACTATATGCACTCATACATAAGAGAAAAGTTTCACATTCCTATACAGAATCAAACTAAAATGTTCAAAACTGATTAAGGGATTTGAGTAACAAATAAACATATGGATGTTGTCAGCTAATTGCCCATCTGTATCCTTCCTAAGAAACAACTAGGAACAGTTGCTTCTCTCTTGCTGTGTCACAATAAAGGAAGAGTTCACTTTAGTCAGTTATAGTGATTATGAAGGGTGAATTCCGTGAATTTGGATTAAATTACCTTAAATGTGGAATAGCTGAAGTGTATCCTGTATTTCTTGTGATTTTAAGGAAAATAAGTTTATACTCGGTTACCTCTGAATAGTTGTGGAAGAGAACTTTGGTTTTGTTTTGATAGGAAGTCAGAAGGGTGACATTGAAGTTTTATCATAAGTACAGACTAGTTCTCTATAAATTATGAAAGTGAACTGAATACCAAATGCCTAGAGTTCCATTTTAAATTAACAGGAGCTGGAGAGGTGATTATTGTAACTAAATACTATCCAGTGCACATGTCTGCATTTAGGCTTGTCATTTGTTCACCTGAACCGGCATAAGAAGCTGCAACATTGAAAGCTAGCACTTAGATGCTGCTTTACTTGAGCTGATTTAAAATATTTAGGGTATATTGTGAGAATGGGAACCCAGATACATTAGAGCATCATTAAGAAGACATTCACTCCTTTGCTTTGAGGTCACTGGCTAAGTTGGGGGTTAAAATTTGTTGTCATTTAATGGACAGTTAAGGACTATGATATTTGATCAATCATACTTCTGCTTGCATGGCTGACATTTTATGCTATGATATTCAAGGGAGGAGCTGCCACTTAATGTGGACTTTGATTGTGCCTTATGCAAAAGAGCAGTAATTACACTTCTTTTGCTCTTGACAGTAGATTAATTGAAAAATCTCTTGCTAAACTGTAATTTGTTGTAATTACCATGTATAAGGATTTGATACAAGACAACTACAAAATCAACGGGCAGATTTCAAAACTTGTTAAAATAATCCCTCACTATTTATTTATTTTAGCAAACTGCTTTCCTCCTTAATGACATCTGTTTAGTAATGAATTAACAACTAGTGAGATAAATTTTTAGATGTGCTGCTAGGTATAAGAATGAGTTCCTAAATGTATTCACAAACCCTTTCATGCTTTTTCTAACAGTGGCTTTCCTTAGGAGCCCCAAAGGATATTCTAACAATTTGAACAAATCATAGTGAAATATTCTCACAGGATATCAAAAGTCAGCAGTGACAAGACTTCTTTTCGTGTGACTTAACTCTTGAAGCCACTTTTTGCTGCATTTTCTTTTAGCTTTTGTAAATCTGTGACTGTTAAAACTTGTTGAAATATAACTGAAAATAAAGTGTTTTAAAAAAACCCCTCTAGCAGTAATAAATAATTTGTTGTGTGAATTACTGTTTTAACAGTACCTGCTGAAAGTCAATGAAATCAAGATTAAAAAAGGAGTGGACTTGCTTCAGAACTTGATCAAGTATTTTCATGCTCAGTGCAAGTATGTTTTACTTTTCATAATCTCTACACTAACTGGAACAACATTTTGTTTTCAGATTTTGACATCATCATAACACTTTTGTAGAATTTTTAAAAACTTAAGTTTCAGCTGTTCTTGCTGATGTCTTTTGACAGATTGCTTTTGTCAGATTAGTTATAGCTATTGTTTCTATATTCTGAAACATGTAATGAAGTCGAACTTGTTATATTGAATATAATTGAGTAATACTGAACAAGAATTTGCCATGTTTATAAACTACTCTTGAAACAGGGCTTTTAGTTTGATCTATTACTTAGTGGTCCATTAGTTTTGTTGGACTTCCTTGAGTGTATCTAACAATGATCTAAATTAATTATGCGCTCAAGAAAAATAAGTTGCATAAGCAGTGGAATAAAAGTATATTGAAAGAGTCACTCTTTTTCTAGTTAATTGGAGGAGGACCCAGTAGTAAAACACAGAGTTCTCATTAGAATTATGTGCTTTTGCTATGATACTGTTACAAATCTGTCATGTAGCAATGAAGTCACAGCTATAAACTTGAAAGAGCCACTGCTAACTGTTGAAATCAGTTAAGTTTTCATCTTAAAACACCAGTCTGCATCTATGTATTTTTTCCTTAATACCTGTGTTGCTTTTAAAATCAGTTTCACTTGTAGTGTGTCATTAATCTGTTCTGTCCATTTAATACAATTTTGGCAATGCAAGTGCTGTGTTGCGTTGTCACATTCATGACTGCTTCTCAGAGTGAAAATATTTTATGTTGCAAACAGTGCAGCAATATTTAATCAAATATGCATGTAACTGTGATATCTTATCATTTATTTTTTAAATCTCAAATTAATTTTTTAAAGAACTGGAATACTTGGCATAGACAGCATTACTCTGCCAATTCAAAATGCATGTACTACAGAAAGATGTACCATATTCCATAAGCTTACTTACAGAGCATAATTAATGCTTGGGAAACAGAGGGGTTTTCCTTTAGTAAAAAGATTGCATCAGACATAAAATTATGTGGCTTCAAGAAATCACAGTTATTTTATATGGAGCTTTTGCTGTTCTTCAAGTGAATTTTACTTGTTCTGGGCCTTCACAGAGTGTGATGAGAACTTGTATTTGAGGTGAGAATGAGGAAGAATTATGTGGCAATGGATTGTGGTGGTTCTGAATCTAATTGGGGATTTTGCATGTTAGAGTAAGCTATGATGGAAATAAAGAGGTGGATCAGTCAAGGACTAATTTTAAAAAGTTTACTATTTTGAAGTTTATGGCATGGCATAATAATACGCATGTCTTACTTTGGCAACTTTTAAAGTAGAAAATTCAAAGTAAATTTTCATAACAGCTGGCTTTTTGCTTTTCTTTTTAAGTTTCTTTCAGGATGGGTTAAAAGCAGTTGAAAGTCTCAAACCTTCAATTGAGACGCTCTCGACAGATCTTTATACAGTGAGTAGCAACATTTCATGCTTGTGTGGTAAATTTAGTTTTCTACAGTAGAAGCATGGTCATTTTGGTTCAGGTTGCCTGGCTGCTTTAATAGTCAGCATTGAAGGTTGAGAGTAGATTGTTGGTAAAGTCTTGTTTTAATATGACATTCAGAAGTCTTAGTTTGAGTTCAGGACCCCACTGTGTAAAATGTTATGAAAACAGCCTTTGCTCAGAAGTGTTTATTAAATGGAAAATAACATGGGATTTCAAATGGAACACAAGAAAGCAAGAACATTGTGAGGCAATATCAAAGCCTTAACCCAGCAATATCCTAACCATTATCAAGTTTTCTGAAAATACAAGGGAAAATAAACTGATGACATTATCTTTTCTTTTTGCATTCATTCTCGCTGAATATTTCTCAAAAAATGCACCAAGCAGAACATTTGAAAGACCTGCATCAAAAGTTTAAAAAAGTTATTTTTAACCTGTGTTTTTCTCCATTCAAGATTAAACAAGCACAAGATGAAGAACGAAGACAATTAACACAGCTCAGAGATATTTTAAAATCAGCACTCCAAGTTGATCAGAAAGAGGTGAGTATATAAGATGGTTTAACTTTGGAATACCTATTTTAATTACTTGTAATGTAATGTTAATATTCAAAATAAGGTTATTTTAACTTTTATCAGACATTTAATTCCCTTTGTTAATTCATTTTTGTTTTGAGGCTGATGTTGAATGTTTCTGACAAAGGCATTTTTTACAAAAACGAATGCCCTCTAAAAATATGAGACTTACTGAAAAATAATTTCTTTTCATTACCAGTGTTGTAAAATATTTCAGATGGTGCACTGTTGCTCAAACTGAGAATAAAAAAACTTGGGCAGTATCAGAAAGACCATGTAGAACCCTATCTCACAATATTATTCCAAACTGTATAATGATTATGTAAAACTGAACTTCAAATCCCAAAACACCTCGGCAAAAAATGACAATCAAGTTTGGTACTCAGCTGCAAAATGCCAGTGTTCAGATGTGCAAGAGCAGGGTCAGTTTGGCAATTCAATAAGTTTTTTTTGAGTTGCAATTATGATTGCCACTAAACTTAATGAATTCTGGAGTAGTCTCAAACTCTGATCTGGAAGTAAGCATCTTTTGTATAATGTAATCCTAAATACTGGGTCTACTTTTGTTTCAGATTGCTAGTGCCTCTTCTTCATATAAATAAAAGCCAGCCAGCTTCCTTTGTGTGGCTGCTGGGCCATGAGTGAGTGATGAATGAACCACCCTCCCACTATTCAGATTCGCTTTCTGAGTGGGATCACAATGAAATTGTTTAGTCTGCAGAGCTCAGACTTCCTTGATCTTTTCTGGTCTTGCTTTGATCTTCTCATAAAAGTTATGGTGCCTCCTAGCTCTTACTGGTGACAGATGATGGTTGTTGAGCAATGCAGTCTAGTGAAAGGTGTCCTTGCCCACAGCTGGGGGCTGGACTTGATCTTTAAAGGCCACTCCCAACCCAATCCATGTGATTCTGTGACTTGCAGACAGGCATTTGGAATGGTCTCGAACACTCCTCACTTAGTTACCTTGGGAAGTTTGTGATAATGACCATTGTGTACAAAGTCCTACAAGATCAGCAGGCACTTCCTTAGATTCTGCCTGGCATTCAGGACTCATTTTGCCAAAAACTTCCAAATTTGAGCTTGGTAGAATGAGACACTAGGGAACCTCGTGGAAGTGGTGACTGCTTTGGGTTAGCCATTGATTTCCCACTCCCAAGAAGGAGCCTTTACTGTTTAGGGTGTGTTAGCAGGTGTCCTCTTTTAGTTGGGTCTGTGGCTTTCTTGGTTGCTGGGGATATCTATCAGTAATACTGTTATTAAATATATATGGAAGATGTGACAAGTACACATTTTTTCACATACTCAAAAATTAATAATACACATACATTTATTATTTCTACTGAGTTTGTGACATTTAAAAAAACAAGTATAAAAAGTGCTTTATGCTGTAGTCATTATTTAGTAATTCTTCAAATTTAGATATAGATGCTTACCTGCAGAACATGAGAATTACTATAATTATTTTTAAAGCTTTTTGAAAACATCAATTAATCAGTGGGATGCCAAAGAGTTCTTATATAATTTACTGTACAATCCACTAATATTATTCTTGTTGCACTGTAATTTTCTTTACTATAACTGATTTCTTTTTCCTTCCTGAAATGCATTTACATTTTGTGACCGAAGTCTAGGAGAGTAAGTGTTACTATGTTTTAATGAAAATAGTGGCATGATTTACATTCAGATTTCAAGAAACTGGATTTTTCCTCTGAGCTTTTGTCTGTTGGCATGAAAAGACTGGTTCTTTCTCCTCTTTGGGGTATTTTATTACCCCCCCCAAAAAAAGAAAAAAATATTATCAAACAATTTATCAGACTCTTCTTGGGAAAGAAAATTCTTGTAAGACAAATTGGTGATTACCTTTGTACTTTCTTTTGGAAATTAAATCCAGTTGCTTGATTTGATGTTCTTGCAAGATTTTGAAGATATATGTATTTTTAATTAAAATGCACTTCATGTATGAAATGACAGAATGTTGACAAACATTGTTCCTGTAACGTTTAAAAAATTTAACACACACAAGCACTCTTAGTGAACCTTTTTTTTGTTGTGCCTATAGTTTTGTTGTGCATAGTTTCTTCCTGCACACAACTTCATCAAACCTGGTTTGTATGGAAACTTTATTTTTAAATGTCATTTTGTGTACACCTTCATAATTTTTAATTTTTAAGCTTTTATTTTTCACATGTAGAAGTTCTACAAGTTTCAGGGTCAACCTTAGAGTTGTATTGCCTTAACTGTTCTTGTTCCCATAACCTTGGGTGAGGTCACCTCCTGTGACTGTAGTGTTTAGATTCATTTCTGCTTCTTTGTTAGAACCTATAATCTATTTAGACCACTGCAAAATAGGATAAATGTTGTATTTCTTGACAAAAATTATGGTAGTTTTGCTATAGGAGAGGCTGCCTGCAGGGGGTTCTGATAGATAAGTCTTTTGGAGACTTTGTGAGGCTGTAAAAGGGATAGGGATAGATCTCTGGAACATCCTCCTGGCAATTATCCTGCAAATGTCAGAGACGCTCAGGCTCTGGAAAAGCTATAAGAGCTTTTTTTGGCAGCTTTACACACAGGAATGATCTAAACAGTCTAAAAATCCCACTCCCTGGGAGCTGTGGAATGGCTAGCCAAAACTTGTTGTGTATAGGTTGAAGTACCTTGTAGGAAAAGTTCTGTTATGTTCACGTAGTGGAGCTGACAAATAGGATCTCAGAATATCTCTTATCAGTAGTCACAGAAAATCTTTAGAGAATACTGTTTTCACATTTCTTTCATTATTAGCTCTGCTGTTCAGGTTGACTTAAAAGTTAGTATATCTTCATAGACTTTGGAAGAAAGAGTTTCAAACCTTTCTATGGTCAGTGAAGTGATTCACTAAGAACATGCTGCAAATTTTAAATGACTCACTTATTTTTATATGCCTATCTACATTTCAAAGTTGATAAAGTGGTCAAAGTTCAGTTCCCTAGGCTTGAGTACTTCAGCCTGTTCTGATTTTGTTATATTAAGATATATTTAAAATGACAATACTCTGCACTAGGTGTGCGTCCTCTAGCCTGCAGTATTCCATTTCCTCCCATAGGTAATGTACATTGTTTCTGCTTCTCCAATAAGACTATTGGGTCTGACCCTCTTATCTGTGATTTCTATCTCTGTTTTGTGTACTATGCAAACCAGAAATAAGGGAAGATCCTTGGAGTGCCTGCTTATGGAAAAGGCATGCTGAAAGGAAGGATATTAATTGTGGTGGTGATTTGCAGAGTGGTTACTGTCTCTTAGGAGCTGGATCAAAATCATGAACTTCTTGTCAGACAGCTGTGGAAAACCATCATTTGGCAATCACATTGGACAGTATTGATCTGGACATGAACTGAACTGGGAATTTAAAATGAACAATATGTTTGTCTTTAAGATCTTTTCATGAAATAGTATCAAATTTTTTAGATCCTGTTCAGAGTCATGAATGTGTGGAAATACACGTCAGCTGCTGCAGCTTCCTCTCCTGCTGAAATGAGGCAGGAAGCTTATATTATTGGTTTGCCAGTTTGGCCAAACACAGCAGCTGAGCATAAACAGATGAAGGGAGGTAGCTGAAATGAGGCAGAAAATAATGCAGAAAAAGTAGCAGCACAGACTAATGGGAATGGTACTATGAGCAGGTGTTAGAGGTCATCAGTAATCTTTACATAATTGAGGATGGGGAGAACTGAAATTAATTTCCTCTCAGGCCTCTAATCTTGTGGATGGAGTTCCTTTACTGGCTAATGGGAGGCAGAGATCAAGGCATTGGTACGGCACAATAGGCAGTGTCAGATCAGATTTTCTTCAAAAGTCAGTAAATGTATGCATGCAGCAGTTTTTAATGAGTGACAGGAATATTTTAAAAAAGTTGTTCTGGCTTTATGTTGTGCAGAGTGCAAAACCAAATAATTATAAGTAAACCAACTAGAAAGGAATGATAAACAGACTGATTTAAATCTAAAGAGATGCTTTGTCAGGCAGAGACAGCTAAGTGGTAGTTCTTTAGGCCTTTTAAAAGCTCAGATGGTGTTGTAGCTACCCGGTATGGCTTCCTGGATCACTTGCTGAGAGGCAGGGAGAGGGCACAGGTTGCTTCTCTTGAAAAGGAGCACCAAGGAGTGCTGCAGCCCGTGCAGAGCTCAGCTCATGGCTCTCAGGACCACTGAGCTCCTGCAGTGTATTCAGGACGAGCCTGAAATCCTGCAGCTTGGAGGTGAGGAGTCCTAAGCACTCTGAACAGAGGTGTAGGTGGGAGCTCTGTCCCTACCATCATGTTTAGAATTGCTCATAGTCATATGAGTGAGCTGCTTTGTGTCTTTTTTCCTTACTATACTTGTATTATATGCCATATATAGCGCAAGAGTAATTATGTCCATAGAGCAATGACAGTGGAAAAGAAAAAAACGAAAATTTGAAGTAATAGTCACTGTTACTGTGTGCATTTATAAGTCCATGCTGTCATGTTACTGCTGTTAATATGGTATGACACATCAGATTCCTCCTTTTCGGGTTCTTATATTTCAAGTTGGACTCTTACAGCAGTGGGTCCTGCCTCTGGGTAGTTCTGAGAGCAGTGAGAAGGGTTCAATTAATCCTTGTTTCTTCCTGTCTCAGAATTCTACTTTCTTCCAGATATTTTGCTTTAAATTATTCTTTTTTGGAAATGACTTTTCAGTTTTCCTGTATGACTCCTGAACTATGTTTCCAGGAGGACTCTTCTGCTTTTCAAATTGATGTATGCAATTATCACGTCTTCAAATTGATGTGTGTAATTATTTTTTCAGTGGAAAGGTACACTAGGAATTGCAAGTAATAATAGTTTTTAGTGTTCGTATATTGCTGTGTTTACATGAGTTGGAAAGGCCACTGCTCAATTAAGTTTTGGGTTAACACCCCTATATATTAAGGCCAAAAGTAAATATAAATAAAGGCAAGTAAAAAGATTTTGGCAGGTGCTGATAATGGATGCTTCTCAATTTTTTTTGTGTCCTCTGAAAAAATAAATGGATCTTGTTCTATTTTATTGAGGAGGAAAATTGTGCTTCATTTGGCTTGTTGGATTAGAGCAGGAAGGAAAAGCTGTGAAGCTCATTAATGGGGAAGTAGTTTAGTTGAAAGTGTGGAATGCATCACAAATTGCTGTTGATTATTTCAGGATTCTCAGATTCGCCAGAGTACAGCTTACAGTTTACATCAGCCTCAGGGAAACAAGGAGCATGGCACTGAGCGCAGTGGCAGTCTGTACAAGAAAAGTGATGGGTAAGTACTGCTGCAGTTTGCTGAGAGAAATATTAGGTCCTAAGAGCTCAAGAAATGTAATACAAAATATGTTTAAAACTGTCACCTTTCTTTTTTCTTTTTAAACTAGAATCAGAAAAGTGTGGCAGAAAAGGAAGTGCTCAGTTAAAAATGGTTTTCTTACAATTTCCCATGGTACAGTAAGTATTTGTTTACAGTATTTTATGTACATGGTTGCTAATACAGAAAGGCAAGTTATGCTGGTCTATATTTATGATTTGGAATTAGCTAGATTCCTGATGCAGTGTTTTGAATATGAGGGATATATTTTTTAACGCAGCCTTTTAGAAATATATTAAGACATAGACAGTATCTAAAAGTACAGCTACTTTAATGTTCATGACTGTTACTGAGAAAAAAAGGCTTTTTTAGTGACTCAGTTCTTGTAAATGTTCATATTTTACCAGGCTATCTAAAAATACAAATTCTCTTTTTTTTTTTTTAAGATATGGTTGGACATTAAGCCATTTTTTAGATATGAGTTAAACAACTTTTTATATTTGCAAGATAAACTGAGTGTATGCTGAATTAGATGTCTCCCCCCGATTTGCTGCTATATGGTAGTCTGTTAGCTCCTTAGGATCCTAGGAGTGGCTCTTGGGGAAAATCAAGTCTAAGAACAACTTCTTCCAGAATGACAAGAAATAGAGA
The DNA here is from genome assembly GCF_901933205.1 of Camarhynchus parvulus. NCBI lineage: Eukaryota > Metazoa > Chordata > Aves > Passeriformes > Thraupidae > Camarhynchus > Camarhynchus parvulus. The sequence continues at coordinate 78,369,269 of NC_044573.1, read as the reverse complement.
ATTACAAATTCCTCCTTATTACTGCTACCAATATTTGAACATATTAGCTATAACTATTAAACATTTGTTAAAATTTTTTAAAACTTTATACTTTCATGGTTTGGACTTTTTGCACTTTGCCTCCAACTTGGTTGTGCTTTCCTGTAGCATTTTTTATATTGTTTTCCCTAAACTTTTAAGAAAGTTTCTTGAGGCAAAAAATAACTCAGTGTCAGTATTTCCCATTCTTGGTCTAATAAACAGCCCTGTTTCTTGTTCCTGTTATGAACTGTTCTGTTCTTCATCCTGTTATGCCTGTTGCTATGACTACAAGTTGACCCCTGGCAGCAAAAATGAATCAATCTCTCATTTGTGCATCTAAGCATAAGCTGCTGCCTTCAGAATTGATAATTAGGAGTTAAGGGGGAGTGTAAAGTCAGGCCTGCAACACAGAGTCCTTACTATGGCTTTGGAATTGTCCACTTGTTTATGCCTCTTCTCATTTGGGTGTGTAGGAGCATGTCTTTCTCAGAGGGAAGTCTGTCGGTGTATTCTGTGCTGGTGTCTCCATGTGCTGTGATTGTGCCTGATGTTGGACATGCTGTACTGGTACCAGTAGGAATGTAGCTGGGAGAGCTCAGAGCGGGCAGAGGCTACAAAATCCATTTGTGGAGCAGAATTTGAAAACTTCCACTTGCAAGTACAGTTACTAAGTCTATCAAGATACTGTTTTCTTCTCTTTTTATAAGCTGTCTACTAGATGGTCTGACATTTTTAGAAGCAGTATGTTCCCGCTGAAATCAGTAGAGCTGTAGCTGAAAATCATTCCTAAGGGAAATATTCAAATGTGAATTTAGATAGGTGCATTTCACAGATTTGGTCTCAATGTTTTTCTATTACAACATTAGAAAAGTCCCTTCTTTACTCCTAAAAAGTATTTTCACTTATTTGCTCACTTCCCCCTTATATATTGATGACAGCTTTATGTAAAAAATTAATTATTGTTTCACAGACACTGAAACAGGTAGAAGTCATTTTTGTTTGTTAAAATTTTTATAGGCTGCTCTGAATGTCTTCTGAGAATTTCCAAGCTTCTCAGGATCGATGTCTCCTGGTCTCTGAAATATGATGTATTGTTCTCTCATCCCAGCCGTTCATCAAAATCTCAGAAATTCAGTTGTCAGTTTTGCTTTCTTTATCAAATACAAATTTGTAAATACTTCTCCTTTAAGGTCTAAGTATTCTTCACAGCTTTCTCTTCTTTGATCATGTAGCCTCTCTTTATGAGGGACTACTTTGTCAGTCTCTAGAACAGCTATCTTCAAGCAATTGCAGGTTCTTAAACTGGCCTGTCAAGTGCTCTCCTGATGGATGGAGAGAATATGTTTGGTTCTCTGTCAGTCACCCAGCTGTGACCCTGTATGTTCCTGCCTGCATTGGCATATGTGCAGAAGTTAGACTTTTAGACAACTAAAAGCTTCAAAGAAGTCAGCATTTGTACATTTAACATACATGGATGAAAAAACAATGATAGAAGAAGATTGAAACATGTAATTAGGAATTCCTAAGTCCTTTCCAGATCAAGAAGTCCCAAGGCAAAAAGATTTCAGAAACATCAGACTCCTCAAAGCTGGATTTGTGTTTAAAGAAGTTTCGCTGATTGTTTGCAAAAGAAAGAATATAAGAGACTCCTTATCGAAACTTTTTTTTTTTGGTCTTTCTTTACTGCTGAAAACCTTACCATGATGATTAAAGGCAAATATGAAGGCAAAACAATCGGAGTTCTTCTTTTTACTTTGAAGTTGATCACTGATACCCGGAAGAAATGCATGATGAAATCAGCCAGCCAGTCTGTTAGTGGATGTATTTGCTCATGCCTTTTGTAAAATCAGCTCTATGTCTCCTGTATTGTCTCAGAGGCCTAACTTTTTGATTCCTACACTTCGGTTTGTTGCTAGAACAGCTTATAAGTCAGTTTTGATGGATAGAGGGTTACCATTTTTGCAGGAAGGAACATGAGTTGATGATCAGGTCTGTGTATGGCATGAAAGGTGGCAGCACTTTTCAGCATGTTGGCATGTTAATGTGGGTGCCCAAAAACTCAGCAGTAGTCTGCAATTTAATCAGAGACACAATCAGGAAAGTAAATTTCAGAGGTTTCAAACAAGTAGTGTAATATTAGTTGCATTTGTTAGTCTTTTCCATGTCTAGTGTCTCCTAATCCTGCCAAGTGTCTGAATCAGCGTGGCTAAGGAGCTCACACAGCCTTACCTCCCTTTGTCTTTAAGCTTCAACTTCTCTCCAGGCAGCACCTGCCATGTGATGGAAGTGTGTTGTCCACAAGCAGCGGGCACAGGCCGGGGAGGCTGCTGGAGAAAAACTGTTAGTCAGCTGCAGGATGGAAGCATGAATCAGCCACATGCACAGGGGTTTTAATACCCTTGTTAATGCTGACTTCAGGTTAGGAGTTCTTCAGATAAAAGCTCAAGAATATGTATGGATTCCAAGATCAGCATATTTGCCCAGGATCTGCTATTAATGTTGCAGCCATTTCTTTGGGTTGCCAGATTGTGATACTGAGTTCTTCTGCTGCGTTCTCCTGTCCCAAGGGACAAGTCCTGTGGGCATTGCTCCTTCAGACCCCTCTAAAGCATTTTACTGCATTCATTTACAGCTTCATAAGTTAGAGAAAACTAATTAGGTCCCAAATGCACTTCAGATCCAAAGTCTTGGGGCAAGGGGATTTTCTCTTAAACATGAATTGCATTTTTACATTCTGATAGAGCCTGTGAGAAAGGTATATATGAGTTGCCCAGTGTCTATATAATTAATAATTTAGAAATATTTTTATATATTTATATATAATTTATAACTAAATAATTAAAACTGTATGCGCTTTTACTACTAAAAGGAAGGCTGGAATTGGAAAAACTATTTATTAGGCAGAGAATGCAATGCAATTGTCAATAAATTGTCATCTTGCTGCCTCCAAAACCTCTCTTGGGTATAATTTGTTTTACATTGCCCAGCAAGTGACCTGCACATTTATTGTTTCAAAGCTTGCATGACTTTGTTTTGTCTGCTGCTTATGCTGGGCAAAGCATGAGCATACTATTTTTCAAGGACACCATGCTTTTTTTTTCCCCTAACAGGAAAAAAATACCTAATTGTTTCCTTTTTTATTTTTGTCCATGCTTTTGATTTTTTTTTAACTGGTCTGCAGATATAATGGTACTGTTCTTTTTTGGCCAGCTATATTATTTTATCAGATGGTTTCAAGGGAATCTGTAATCTTTTGACTTGTCCCTTGTTTTTTTTTTTTTGAATTAAATGTTTTCATCAATAAATTTAGATGAGATTGTGAGAATATCTACATTTCTTATGATTCATTGCAAGTTAATAACATTATGTAATAGTAGTAGCTTCATTTGGTAATATTTTTGTTTAGATATTTAAATCTCATTTTAGCAGCTTGGTCTATAAATATTGTTAGAATGCAACAATAAGTGTGGCAATGAGTTTGTGAATATTGCTATCCTTATAATAGTTATTTCCTAATGGTTTAATGATGGTTTAATGATTTTTAGATATTATTCTCTAGAGCAAAAGTTGACTAGTTAAATCTGCTTTCTAATTTAATTATTCTAAAAGAAGAGTGAAACTAGTTAACAATTGTAGGGAGTGAAAGCCAATCCTCAAGTCAAGGTTGCAAACAAATATTTCTAGGTCCTACCCCAGGTCTGTAGCACAGGTAGGTTCAGGGAAAGAAGAGTGAAGAGGTGCTGTTTGAAAAGTTCTTTGTAGCCTTTATGAGTCTTTCAAAATGCAGGTTCCTTGTGAGTCTTGCTCTTAGTAAAACACTGTCACTTTCTGTTCGAAAAGAAACTGAAATAGCTGAGAGGAACTTGACTAGAAAATATATGTCATTATAAAATATACATTATTTCACTAGATTTTTAGTAATCAGCTAGCTCCGTTTACTTTTTTATGTTTTCTGTAAGACTTCCCTGTGAAAACTTACTTTCCTTCACTTAGTTCCCTTTAGTGACTTAAAAATTCAGCATTTGTTCTTAACTTAATTTGGGGACCCCTTAAAGGCATTAGCAGAAGTCAAAATAATTAATTATTGAAAACTAAACAAGTAATTTTTTAAAACTAAATGTCTGAGTTTTAGGGGAATAAATATAAGGATGAACCTGTCTCTTTTTCATACCCAGTTCCTTCAGGTAAGTTTTCCTGGTTAGTTGTAATTAAAGAGATTCTATCCTTTTTCCTTTCAAAATTCTAGTGTCTATCCAGCTACCAGTAAACAAAATCATCAAATAAAAGTAGCTTATGAACCATGATGTGGAAGAAAACATTAATGAAAACCTGGGGACCTTAAAAATTTAACAGCCATTTGTCAAGTCTTTTTGGCCAGCGGGACATTATCCTGTGCTTTCAATCTGCACCTTTCAGTCAGTGTGGGTGTACTAAAATGTGTATGTTTTATCTTCAAATAGGCTAACCGACCTCCAGCAAAGCTCAATCTGTTAACCTGCCAAGTGAAAACAAACCCTGAGGAGAAAAAGTGTTTTGACCTCATATCACGTAGGTTTGTTGTTCAGGTCTTTTTATTTGCAGCTCATAGCAGAATTTTGCATTATTTCTGTAGATGTGTCAGTAATCCACTAGAACATTTTTGCCATTGTAGAATGCTTCCCTTTATAAAAGGCCCTTCCTATGACAATTTGACCTTTCAGTTATTTTAGCATAATGCAACTAACTGTGCCGGTTTCTTTGGAAAACCATTTGTATTTAAAAGCTGTCTTCACTTCTTTTTTCTATTTAATTTTTTGCTGTCTTACAGCACAGTAACTATTTTTTGCTATGACATCACTCTTCATACTAAAAATATCCTAGCTCATCATCTTGAAAAGTTAAAACTTGTGCACAAGATCAAAAGGTGCTTGTTAAACTTTTTAAAATTTATGTCTGGTGGTTGCTATGCAACTGTGAAGAAAATACTAAAAACATTTTTTGGTTTTATTATTTCATAATAGATAGAAAGGTGAGATAAAGAATCTACATGTTAAACCCACCAAAACAGAATAATTTTTGGATCAGAACAGGATGATGTGAAATTGTGTAGTAGAATGTTTCCCTTGCTTTCTTACTAGGATATTTTACTGAAATATGTATCTCAAATTAGCTGGGGAGAAGAATATGAATGTATTCCTCATTTGTTCCTTTATTGAAGCATAAAATTCTTCTGCATTTGTAAATGTAAGCTATGCTGCTTATGTGAGTGGACTCAAATGCTTGTGTGCAACATACAGCTGATTCATTTCTGCTCAAGCAGCTGGGCTTCCCTGTTTGCTTTTGCACTTTCTTTCTTTGTTGATGACCGTGTCATGTTTTGCCCAGTGTCAGCTTACTGCAATGTTACCACACACTTGAAAAGGCATAACTGGCCTCTCAGCCTTCTCCAGATTACTTTTTCACTTTGTTTTACTGTAGAGTAAAAAAAATTCCTTGTTCTTTACAAAATGGAAATTGCTGTATCATGGCAAGATAAAAATCTGTTAATGTAGCACTTTCCTTTCTGTTCTTTCATATATCTTCACTGTCTTAATATTTTCCATGCTTGTAGCTATCTTTTAATACCTTTTAGCATCAATATTTTTCAAACTTTAGAAATTTTTATCTTAGAATATATTTGCCTGTAGCTTTACCTCTGTTGTTCTCATCAAGTATTCTCACTCCAGCTCAGTCATTAAACTGTATCATATCTTATTCTTCATAGACTTACAATGTATTATGCTTTTTTCTTTAGTAGTGCACTATAATAACAATGCTTAGAATTAGAAAAGTAGTAGTAAATTAAAAATTATGAGCTTGGTTTAATTGAAACAGATTTGGGCTCATGCTGGTTGTAGTTTGGACTTTGTGTCTGGCTGATATTTTTTGAAGTTTGTGATTATTGGTTTTTAAGAGCTCATTTGAACTCTTTAAGTCTTTCTTACATACACAAATGAACTCAAATATGGACTCTATATTTTACTCCCCTCCCTCCCAGCAGAACTCTGTATTTGTGATGATGGAGGTTATATCCAGAACATGGAACATTTCCTTTGCTCTCCTGCTGCTTGTGTGATAAAAGCACAGCCCTGAAGAAAGCAGCTTCTGTTTAAAATGCAGCAAGCCACCTTGTGTAAACACAGATGTAATCACATCTGGGAACTGTAGGTAGTAAGGTGAAACTTCTTAAATGGACTTTTTGTCTGTCAACACACTCCAGTGATGAGAATACAGACCTTAGGAATCAATTAATTTTAGATTTCATTGAGAGATTTCTGCAAGATGAGTTTTTAATAACTTTTTTTAATCAATATGTGAATTATTTATTGTGCAGACGACAGGACATACCACTTTCAAGCAGAGGATGAACAGGAATGTCAAATGTGAGTTACTTTGCTAATTTTATTGGTGACACTGGTGATCTACTGAGACTTACTTTGAACTTTAGAAGTGCCATAACACTTAATAGCAAAATATTGCTGCCATTTTAGATGGACATCTGTGCTACAAAACAGCAAAGAGGAAGCTTTAAATAATGCATTCAAAGGAGATGATAACACAGGAGAAAATAATATTGTCCAGGAACTGACAAAAGAAATTATATCTGAAGTCCAGAGGATGACTGGAAATGATGTTTGTTGTGACTGTGGAGCACAAGGTGACTCAATTAAGCATATTTCTAATTGGTAAAAATTCTTTGTCTCATGAGAATCTTTAAGCTAATGTTTTATACTTTCACTTTTACTCATTATTTCACAAAAATTATACACTTAGTAGAATATGCTAACAATTTAATGGAACTACTTTGATAAGATTGATTTGCTATGTGCTTATTATCAGAGGGGAGAAAAGTTACTAAGAAGCTTATTTTTCTCCCACGTATTTTGCTAATTGTAGCTTTTGCTTACATAAATAAAATGAACTTACATAAAATATGGGTTAATAATGTAACGTTTAGGTAAAATTGAGCAGCCCTAAGTTACTTGAACATTTTTTAATACACCTTTTTTCTTTTTATTTTAATCATGTTTGACTAAGTGAGACAGGGAATATGTCTAAGGCTATACTCATTTTGAGAAGAATGCTCCTGCTGACTGTGGTTTGCAGTGTTGGTTTTCTTCATCAATGAATTTCTGCTTTAACCCTCTTCAAATTATTTTTAAAATCCTGCTGTTTCTTGTGTTCTTTTATATTGCAGGGGCACTGCAGGACTTTGGGTTTTTTCATGTAAAAGTGTAGCTGCAAACATCTGCTCAGATGCTGTGTGCACTTTACAAATCGATAGTTACTTCCAGCAATAAGTACTGTATAGGGCTATGGGAAGAGTCAAGCCTGCTGTCTTAAAAAGGACAGTGTAAATGGCAACTAACAAACCTTTATCAAACAAATTAATTGCTAAGCTGTCTAAATCTTCAGAAATCAATTATTTGGCTAGAAAATAAAGGAATAATGTAGTAAATGCAAAATACCAGGAGAAAAGACTTTCAAGGGCTATGAAAGGAGAGGGATGAGCCTTAATGTCTTTGAAGTAGTTGAGTGAGAATCTTGTAGTGTGGGCTGTGTGTGCACTTCTGAATCACTTCTGCTTCACGTGGTTGAAAGTCTATATTTGAAGTACAAAAGAACCCCAACCTGTAAATGTTGTTATTTCAGTTTAAACTGCACCTGTATTCCCAGTTGAGAGTGTGACACCATTATACTGGTGGTGGGAAAATGCAGTTCTTGAAAGTTGTTTGAAGAATGACAAACTGGAGTGGTTAACGGGCTCCCTTGGATAGCAATGTCTTTCACAAAAGTAAAATAAAAATTCTCCTCTTCACTTCTTTCAGCATTAAAAAAGATCCTGGATTTTTTTCCTGGTAGAGTAAATGTAAAGACATAAATTAACAAAAAAAATTAATCAACAACAATCTTATTTTCCAGAATTTCATTTGTGTATTCTACATTTTCTAGATGAAATAATTGCATGAATAAATTTTAATTCTGTGGGTGCCTTCTGTTTCAGATCCTACCTGGCTTTCAACAAATTTGGGAATTTTAACTTGCATTGAATGCTCAGGAATCCATAGAGAACTTGGTGTTCACTATTCCAGAATGCAGTCACTTACATTAGATGTGCTGGGAACATCTGAACTTCTGGTAATCAAATTGCTTTTATTAACTTAAAAATAGTACTGTAAAATACTTCTAACACAAGTATATTTTTTGTCACTTTAGCAAGATGTTCTCACCCTGAAGTTGTCTCTGGATAAACACAATTTAAGAAAGCTTAATTTTTGAAGTCTGTTGGAACCTTCTGGAACATAGTGTCCTACTGTAAACTTTTTCTTATCTTCAAACTCAAATTAGTAGAGGCTTAGTATTTTTTGTGTTTTCAAATCTTTTTATCCTGAGTTGCTTTTTAAAAGAACACAGCTGTTTGACATATAAATGTGCTTCAGATTAAAAATTGGAGGACTTTTCAAATACTTAACCCATTAATTATTTAGCATTATTTTAGAAGACAACTTTAATCCCCAAAGGAAGAAAATGTATTCAGCTTCACTACACAAAGAAGTTACCACTTATCAGCTGCTCCATGACAGTTCATATGTGTGTTCTTACCCAGCACAAAGTATTTGCATTTATTGTATGAACTGGTGTCTTGATGGATTATTCTGCAGTTATTTGTTCATGTACTAAATCCCAATTGAAAATTCACATCCAAAAATAGTCCCCAATCTGTTTGTTATTGCTGACATAGCAGCAGACCAAGGAATCAGAAAGAAGAGGTCTCAACTCTCATTTTGCCTTTTTCTCCCCTTGTTATGTGTGTGGCTAATAATTGAATACATTTATTAATTGAGCTGCGGGATTTTGTTTTTTAACAGCTTGCAAAGAATATTGGGAATGCTGGATTTAATGAGATTATGGAATTCTGTCTTCCAGTTGATGAAGTGGTCAAACCTAATCCAAGCAGTGATATGTAAGTAAAGAGCCACTACTTCTGGGAAAGGCAGGCATTTAATTTAATATTGTGAAGGGGCTGTGCCATTGTGGTTTGCACTGGCAGGCCATGGAAGATGTGTAATATCTTACTTATGGTCTTATAGCTGAGGAGTAAACCTTTCTTCGGATGCTTTGCATGTCTGTTTTATTGAGTTTTATCTGACTGTACCTACTCTAATAGTAAGGAATATCTTACCAACTCTTTGAATCATGGTTTGTGGAAAAGAAACAAATTAACTGTGACTTGTTGGGAACCTTAAAGTCATATAAGGATAGGGATTAAAACCAAAGCAATTAATTTTGTGCTATTTGAAAACAAAATAGGAATTGTAATAAAGTGCACATTTACTTGAAAGATACAGAACAGCATTTAGAAACTACACCTAGGACCGAAGTCCGTGTGGAATGGAGACAGAACATTTAACTGAATTCCTCGAAAGCACTGAACAGTGATGGCAGAGATACAGCAAGGACAGCTGCCTACTTGGTTGGATACTACTCATCGTGAAAGAGCTAGTAAACAATGCAGAAACAAACCCAGAAGAATTGGCCCTGGATGAAGCTGATTTTACATTAGGTGTATTTTTAGCATTCTGACAAAACCAGTGTTAAACAAAGCAGTTTAGATAATTTTGGACTACTACTATCAATAATAATGCAGAGTATTAATATTAATAATTTAAATTACTAATAATTTTACCATATACTGAATCCATATAGTAAGAACACTTCTAAAAATCTGTATTTAAAAAGATAATTTCGTTTGATACCTCTGCTTATCCAAATTTGGGCTATTTTTTTTGAAATGAGATCCTGAATGCTGTCAAATGTTTTATGAACAAGAGTTATCAATTTATTCAATTTATTATTATTTATTGGGGTTTTTTTTACTTCTTGCCCATTACATACTTTCTGGATGATGAGGTATGACTTTGTCAATTGTCTTCTGTGCAATGCTGTGTTCATCCCAAGAGCTGCTAAGTTATGCCTTTGGGAGTCAAGCAAGCTCCTGCTTTGGGAGGCAAGCAAACTCCTGCCTTGGAGTAATGGGAAGAGGAGTAGATGTGTTACTGGGCATCAACAGCAGAAGTGATAACTTGTGCTGAGTCAGGTGGACTAAGTTTTCATCTTGCTTTAGAAATGTCACAAAAAAGTCCAAGACATCCTCCCTGTTACAGTTATGGTGAAGAGTTTAAAAAACATATGCACTGCTGTGAATTCAAATTCAAGGCCTGGATAGTGGTGTGCAGAGGTATAAGATAGATTTTTTTTTAAAATTTTTTTTGGGGGGTATCCCATGCTTTCCATCCCTTTCCAGCATGTGTAGGAGCACCAAGTCAGGTAAACATAAACCTGCAAGGCAACATAAACCAACATTGTGAAGTTTTGATGTGTCTTCTGTACATAGAGCTGGATAGTCTTGATCTCAACATCATCACAGATTTTGGAGGAAGAAATTCGTGGTCCATCTTAATATCAGATATTTGATTCATTTTCTGTAACTACATTTCATACTTGAAATATGAGACTGCATGGTTACATGCATATTTAAAAAGAAACATTATCATAATGAAGGATTTCAAATGACTTGCATGTATTTATGGAAATTATAATATGTATCTTCAATGGAAAGTTATAGAAGTAAATCACATTCAATTTCAGGAATGCAAGAAAAGATTACATTACTGCCAAATATATTGAGAGAAAATATGCAAGGAAGAAGCATGCAGACAATGCAGCTAAATTGCATGCTCTTTGTGAAGCAGTGAAATCAAGAGACATTCTTGGATTAGTTCAAGTGTATGCTGATGGCGTGGATCTCACAGAAAAAATCCCACTGGCCAATGGCCATGTAAGTGTTGTAAATTTTATTAGACAAATTGTTGTATGTGCAATATGCATTCATTAATTAAAAATTATTTGAAATAATATCTGAAACACTGTTCTGAATGCATGTCATTTTAATTATGTAATTTAACAATAAAAAAGAAGATACTAAGTAGTTTAATTTAAAATTGTTTCCAAGTACTATCTTATTTTTAATTTATTAAAACATTAAACATTAAAGCATTCAATAATCTATTAGTTTTCAACCCATTTATTTATTTATTTACTTTAAAGGAACAAAAGGGACGCAGTAAGTCTTTACAGATGTTTTAATGGTAGAACATTTGAATATTTGGAAATTACATGTTTTATTTGATTTGATTAATGTCTTACTAAAATTTCATCTTCAGAAGAAGAAGAAATAAATATCTTTTTTCATTTTATTCTTAGGAGCAAGATGAAACAGCACTGCACCTTGCTGTTAGATCAGTTGATCGAACATCCCTTCATATAGTTGACTTTTTAGTGCAGAACAGGTAAGTATGGAAAGCTAAATATTGACATTGCTTTTATGTAAAGTAATATAAATGCTAAATAAATACAAATATAAAAGTACTAGAGCTGTATTTGCAAATGTAATTTTATTCTTTGAAAATCTTCTAATTAGAGTGGCTTAATAATATAGAGTAGGAACTTATGCTTAATTACCGTTCTTCTTTCTTGTACTCCAAAAGTGGCAATCTAGATAAGCAAACCTGTAAAGGTAGCACAGCCCTGCATTACTGCTGCCTAACAGACAACGTTGAGTGCCTCAAACTGCTGCTGAGAGGGAAGGCTTCTATTGAAATAGGTAAAAGGGTAATGTGTACTTCAATTTCCTATTTGTCATTGCTTCAGATAAAAAACAGTGAAGTTGGAATAAGTGCATTTTCTCCTCCATTGTTTATCATAATTCTGTAAATCTTCATTATTAGAGAATCAGTATTCACTATTTGTTTCAAGTTTAAAATTGACTTATATATTATACTTAGTTTTTAAACAGGTTTAGATTTTTAATTGCTGTTTTGTTGTCAAGTTATATATTGCCATTTCATGGCTATCATTCATATATATATATGGCATCTTGAATTGCTACTGCTTGTCGTGTTCAGAGGGTTGATGTGAGCTGGACCTACCTATGAAAGAAAGAGATGAGTTTTTGAGTGTGTTGCTCTAGTACTTTATTATGCAGGTTTGTCTTTAGTAATGGACGTGTTAATCGTGACACCTCTCATCATACATTTCTTTTTTTGCTGTAATATAGCAAATGAAGCAGGAGAGACACCACTTGATATAGCTAAACGGTTAAAACATACTCACTGTGAAGAATTGGTGAGTATTGTGTCATTCTGTGTGTGCATTTCGTGTCTGATCATTTAACAGTTCACAGCTGAATATTCAGTGAATCTATTCCAGATGCAATAATAGTGTAATAGAAATAGTTATATCCTCAGAAATACTCATATGCTTACATAAAGTTATATGCTTTTAAAAAGAGAACAATATTTTTCTTCAGATGCAAGGGAGTAGTTGAGTCACCTTTCCTGGAGGTATTTAGAAATGGTGTAAATATGGCACTCAAGCTATTGTTTAGTGGTGGATGTGGCAGTTTTGGGTTCATGGTTGAACTTCATGATTTTAAAGGTCTTTTCCAACCTAAATGATTCTATGAATTGAAGTGTCTGACATCTCCTTGAAATCTAATTACTAAAGAACTTTTTATGAGTGAAGACCTTGATGAAGGCCATTATCTTGTTGCCCAGAGAAGTTGTGGATGCCCTATCATATTAGGAGGGTCTGGGCTTCTTAATAAGTCACTCGGATTCAAGGAAACTGCAATTGCAGTTAATTTCTTTGACTTGCAATCTCTAAATCAAAGCAAATACAAAGTGGTGCTTCTTGTCAGAAAACGGAGAATGGATCTACAATGGTTAATGACATGTCTAGTTACTTTTGATTTATTTGTGTTGTATTTGGTAGCACAGCTTAATTTAAATTTACTTCAGTGCAGTAACTTTCCAGATTGCTGAAATCAAGATTCTTCCTATTTGTGGACTTTGTTTACTTTCAAATATTTTGTTTGAAAATAAGTACTGCCTATTGCATAAGTGTCAACAGTCATTGTTTTTTTTCCTTAGCTTACTCAAGCACTGTCTGGAAGGTTTAATTCTCATGTTCATGTAGAATATGAATGGCGGTTACTTCATGAAGATCTGGATGAAAGTGATGATGATGTGGATGAAAAGCTACAGGTTTGTATCAATATTATTTTTCTGTACACATGTATGTGTAAGTGTGATGTTCATAATGATTTCATTAACTTTGCTTTTTACTATAGGTATGAAGACATTGTGAAATAAATTTCTGTAGTGGAATACCTTAAATTTTTGTTTCTGGAATTATAGTTGGTCTTCTTTTTCCTCTTAAAACATGACAATGCGGTGCCAAATTATTAGCCATGTGTTATATATTCTTTTCAATCAAGTCAATAGTTGGTTTCAATATATCAGGAATATTTAGATCTGCTGACTGTGAAGCAGATCTAACATGAACTGGGAAAATTGCCTTTACAATAGAAGGCACCTCACACTATCTCCTCATGTTTGTGAAATATCTCCAATCAATGGCTCTAACTTTAGAACAGTTTATGCGTTATTTTGTCTTCAACTGAACCTGTGCATTAAATAAGCTGCATCCATTAACAGCAGGGTAGGGTCTTAATTCTGAATCTTCACGTATAAAATAATTTTTGATTTTCATTCTTTTCATACCTGAAATGTCTAGTGGAGTTGTGGCACTTTTAGGTCCAGAATCCCAGAATGGTTGGGGTTGGAAGTCTAACCTCCCTGCTACACCAGGATCACCTGGAGCCAGTTGCCCAGGACCATGTCCAGATGGCTTGAATGATGGTGATATTGCAAAATATTTCAATAGCACAGAAACTTCATTGCATTTTCAAAATTTAATTTCCCAGTTTAGGGCCCAACTTGAAAAAGTATTTATGCACCTAAACACACAGACAGGTAAAAAACTACTGTGTTTTGACACCTAAAAATGGCATGACTTTGTAGAGGACAAGTAATTTGAAATTATGTATAGACTCCAAAATACTAATAACATCCTGAAGCATTCATAATTTGAAGTATTCCATGTAAGTATTGAACAGGATTTTGTTCTTTGTGTGTGTATGATGTTCTAATTGCTTATGCCTTTTCTGCTTTCCTTATAAAGTACAAGGAATATATAATAGGCTTTATATTAGTCTTCAGATGTTAGCACAATGTTTTTTGAAAGTAGCTAACAAAAACCACTTTCTCCTCTGGATAATGAAATTTTACTTTTTCCTTCTACAACCTTTAGCATTTTAATACTTCTCTTGCAAAATCCCTCATCTCAACTAGGGCATGAATTTCTAACACTAAATTGATAACATAAAGCCAAGTCTTGTGTGTTGGGTTTTTCAAAAATATTAAAACCTGACAGTCACAAGTTCATTTCAATTACCTTCATAGAATCTCTTTAAAATTGTTCGTTCATCAGACTATTAAATTGGCTTAAATGTTTTGGAGACTAATTTTGAGATCAGTAATTCCTCTGTTGCAAAAAACCATTTTTACAATAGTGTGTGTGCATAGGACTCTTTCCCCATGTCCTGTGTCTCTAGTCCAAGATAGTTGTTACCTCTGGTGCTTGACTTGAACTAATTAGCAATAGAAGGTGTCACGGGCCATTCCTTTCAAAGCACAGTTCCTATCTTCTGAGACTCTTCTTAAGAGTTTTCCTTAAAATTTTGGTATGTGTGGAAGAATCTGAAGTCTGTGAGCTGGTAGATCCAGTTCTTCTGCATGAGCATACTCTATCCTCATATTTATGTATTCCTATATATTTAATCACACTCTAGATAATAACAATAGTAATGATGATCATTTTGTTAAAACAGATTGAAACCTTTAGAGGTCTCATGTTTTCCAGGTATAAAAGTTTTTGGTTATTTACAAATACAAATCCCTTTCTGGCATGACCTAAATTTGTTTTTTGATCAGTTCTTGTCCTTCACTTTCTTCATTGTTGTCAATTGCCTTCTGCAGTTAAGTGGGTTTTGTTTTGACTAGTCCCTGAGCTCCATCTCATATAGGTGTATCTGCTACTCAACAGTGTGGCTAAAATTATGAAGCTCCTATTTCACTGCCCACTATTAGTAAGTTTGTACTGCAGGGACTTTTGAAAGGAGATTAAAGACTATTAATCACACAGTCCCAGTATCTGTGACTACATTGTTCACATGGGTGAATACGACTGTTGCTTAGGATCACATCAGAGTTTTGTTTTTAAATGTCAAACTATTGGATGTGTCTTGCTGGTAAGACAACTGAATAGATTTTGTAATCTCTGTCAGAAGAGGTCATGTCTGAAATTTAAATTCTTTTAGTCCAGAATATTTCATATTTGAGAGACTCTAACCTAAAGGAAGGGTAAGATAATTCAACTGCTTTCTGCTGTTGTTGTACACTGTGGCTGCCTGGTCCTGCCTCAACTTTTGCCTCCACTCTGGCACACATTTGTCCCTGTACTGACCTGCTTCAGTTTGGTGAGCCAGTGAAAAGCTGAATCATAAACATGAAAAAGAACTTCTGCTGGTTTAGAAAGCAGAAGGTGTGGGCTGAAACAAGGCAGAACTAGGACAGTGGAGAGGTCAGGGAATGGAGAGTGTCAGCCAATGTGGAGTGAGGTTGCTAAGTCAAAGCAAGGAGAGGGACTATAATGTACATAATTTTTATAAATCTTGGAGTTATAATGCTGTGCTGTAACATATCTAAAGGCTCTACATGGTGAATCCAGAAGTAATCATTGAATGTATTCAGAGGAAAATCAATTGCTTGTTAGTGATACTGTTGATGTAAATCTTTATTCTGCCTAAATGCTATTACTATAAATTGTTATTTTAATTTCATACAGACAATATGTCAGTATGGCATGTTTATCTAGCACTGTTTCTGAAGGTATATTTATGCTCTCTGGGCTGTGGATTGCTAAAGCCCATTGCTGTACTAGCCACATGAATTTGTAACTCCAGCTATTTTAATTATCATTTGATAATAGTGATGACTGTGCTTGCTGTTGAAACAGGAAGAATAATGCTAAGTGCAGATGTTTGCTGTAAATCTCAAAACCAGCTAATCAGATACAATTTGATAATGTGTGGGATGAGCAATGATCCATCCCAGCTGCCAACTGAAGTAATCTCCCAAACTTATCCAGTAATACTAGTGAGCTAAAAAGAGTTTAAGAGAAGTTTTGGCTGCTCATTTTTTGTAGGCTGAGCTACAGGTAGAATACTTAGATGAAATCTTGTCTGGGTTATGAGGTCATGATCATCCATTTGGGATTTAGCTCTGCTGAACTTCAGATGAGGCTTAGGACCTACAATTGTTTATTTAGTTTTGAAAATACTGCTGGATATTTTGATGCAGGGAAACTTTATTTGATCCAGTCTGAAAATCTATACTAGTTATCTATAGAAGTATAGTCTTGTGTATATAGGGATACAGTATTATCCTGTAACAGTGTACTACAGAAGAAATGAGAATGTATTAATAGTTTTGGAGTGCAATTCACCTTAAATCTTTTGTTGTTGTTGTTAGGGTGCATTGCTAGGGTGCACAGTTACTTTGTCTTGAAGAGGGTAGAATATAGGTTTTAGGTTATGTATTAAAAGCAACAAAAATGCATTTTAGGAGCCATTTTTCTTTCTAGAAACAAATAACTTTCTATTTACTAATACATAAAATGAGTGCAACTAATGTGGTATCAATGAGTACTTTTTTTATTGTGTTAAAGCAACCCAGTCCCAACCGGAGAGAGGACAGGCCTGTCAGCTTCTACCAG
The DNA here is from genome assembly GCF_901933205.1 of Camarhynchus parvulus. Classification (NCBI taxonomy): domain Eukaryota; kingdom Metazoa; phylum Chordata; class Aves; order Passeriformes; family Thraupidae; genus Camarhynchus; species Camarhynchus parvulus. Next base: position 78,352,490 of record NC_044573.1, on the reverse strand, counting down.
CTTGGATCAAACCAGCTTCAGCCTAATGTAGCATCCTTGGCAAGAGATGCAGCAAACATTGCTAAGGACAAGCAAAGAGGATTTATGCCAAGTATATTACAGAATGAAACATATGGAGCAATACTCAGTGGCAGTCCACCTTCCATTCAGCCTGCAGTACCTGTTACAAGTAGTGCACCTCCTCTACCTCCAAGGAATATTGGCAAAGGTACTAGAAAATATAATTGTACATTAGAAGAATAGCATCATAACTTTAAAAAAAAAGGAAAAATAGGTTTTCTCTTATTTAGCACAGGTGAGTATTGGAACAGTTATTGATGGTCTCATTTTACATCCTTGAACATAACGTGTTCTGAGTTTGATTATTGGTGTACCTGCAAGGCAGTACACAGTAGTGTTTGGGAAAACAATACCCAGATAACCTCACCAGAGTTAAACCATTTATTAAAAGGATGGCTGCAGTCAATGTAGCTCATCAATTTTTTGGTACATTCAATCTTCTCATACTTCTGTTTCTTGAAGATGTCATTGTCAGGGTTCACTCTGAAGATAAAATTTCAATAGCATTTGTCTGCCGTCAAACTTTGTTTCAGACCTCAGAGAATGGAGAGTGTGTGCAGAGCATGAGATCTTAACCTTGCAAATTCTTCTCTTAATAAATACATGCTTCAGGGTTGTTGAAATAAAAATGTAAGTGTCATGATGTGGAGAACTGGATGATTTTAGTGACCCGATAGCTGACTGAAAACACAGCTGCCAATTTACTGGTTGTCCCTAGATCATTAGAACAATGTAAAAGTATGTGTCTCATCCTGATTCAGAGGGTTGTGTGCTCTGCAAAATCTACCATTAAAGCTGGTGCTGTGAACTTCATTCTTATCTTCATATGTAATCTGTTTGCATCACAGTAAAGAAACAGAGAAATCTGAATAGGTCCTCTTAGTACAGGTCATATTCAATGTGTTTCATTGTTTTAATACCTTTATTATCCACCATCTTTCATGGAGGCTAAATTTATGTATTCAATTCAAGAAAAGTTACTATTAAACACATGGTTTTCTATGGTGCTGTATTCAGACTCCCTAAGAAGAGATATGATCAGGAAATGTTCTGGGCACACATGGGTGACTTCTGCCTTTGGGAGCACTGTGCAGAGGTCAGAATGCAGGACTCCATGCGCCAGTGATTGTGCCTGAGATGGCAAACTGATCTTCTGTGTAATATGAAAAGTCAGTTATGGAATGGCTGCATAAAAGGGGCAGAAAAATTGAGAACAGAAAAGTCTGGTTTTGGGTTACTTGGAAGGTAGGATGGGACTGGGGGAGCTTTAGTTGCATGTAAAACTTAAACAAGGCAGGATTACTTTAATATTTCACATGAAGTCGAAGCTTAATATCTAGACAACATTTTTTTACTTGGTGGAAAGGAACATTTTCCCCACCAAACAGGAAAATTGACACAAGGAGCTTGCCTGGTTTGTTTAACTATTAGATTCTATCTCTGAATTAGTAAAAAATTGAATAGTTAAAAAGACTGTTTTATCCTTTGATATTATTTTAATAATGGCCAATCATACCCACAGTTTGCCCTTGATTAAATGACACATTTCAAGTGTCATTTTAATTTCATTCCCAATCCCAAACTTCTTGGCATCACTGTAATACAACTCATGCCATGAAGACAAGGCTGTCTGCCTTAGATTATTAGCTCATATTCTTTACTCTAGCAATGTATTAGCCTATTAATTTATATACTTAGTTAAAAGCTATAATAGTATCATTGACCGTAGCTTCTTGTGAGTTGCTGATGTTGTTAATGTTATGCTTGTGGTGTATTATTGCTCCTTTATCCTCGTAGCTTTAGGCTGTTTTCCAAGTCTTCTGAGCCTTTTATACTTTTCCCTGCAACCTAATATTTGTTCATACCTTACTCTGTTTCATCTTTTCTTAATATGATACTCATGTGCTGAGTAGGGAGAAATGGCATAATATGTGCAAAATACTGGCTTTATAAAGAAAACCTGTAGACTGTTTTTATGAAAAGAGGAGGCAGCTCTTCAGAATGAAGTAATTTAAGAGGCTCTGAAGAAGTACTTCGTGACTGTTTCACAACTAGTTATTATAGCTTCTTGCTTGAGTGAAATTCAGGTTTACAGTTTTATTTCTAAGTCAAAACTGATGTTTCAGTTTGAGTCAGCAATGTGTGCTCATGCTTGTGGAAGAGTGAGGTCCTTTTCTTGCAGTACCTGAGAAAATTACAGTTATCAGTCAGGGATTAAAGAAGGTAGCAAGATGTGCCTTCTGCCTTCTTACTGAGAAATCTGCTTTTTCAAGTATTGATATATTTTAAAGTAATGACTGGAGACAAATTTTGTGTAGGTAAAGTGTTAGAAGTTTCTAGGTGATTTTTTCTGTAATTTTTAACACCAGACTGATTTCTGCTCTGGCATTCCATCAGGATGCAGTGACTATAATTGATGAATATAGTGTTGCTGAATATAGTGGTCTATCCACACCATTTCTGAAAGCACAGGTGTGAATATTAACACTTTGTGCTTAGGGTAAGTAATAATAATAATGCAGTATTTTCCTCTCTTTTTAGTTCAGCCTTCAGTTCTTGGCAGTGGTATTCAGACAATTTCTTCATCTAATGCAATGTGGAAGACAAATTCTTTAGGAGTGGAAAGTATAAGCAGGCAGAGGTCTTCATCAGATCCACCAGCTATTCATCCCCCTGTGCCGCCATTGCGTGTAACATCTACAAGTATGTTTCCACTTTCCCCTGTTTTCCCTTCTACTGTATCTAATCACAGTTGGCTTATTTTTCCATTTCCACAACTCATACTTCCTCTTTTGGTGACTGTAGCTTTGGCCTGTCGTTCCCATCCAGTAACAAACTATCTTCTCTGATGCTCCAGTGGGGACTGTATGGTGTAGTGCAGGCTCAGCAGGAAATATCATCTATTACTACAGCTAAAGGGCTCATCATTTTATTTATATATATATATGTATAGTTTTTGTGCTGCATTTCTCACTAGTTGTGAAGGTGAGTGTTACATGTAGGCTTGGGGCTGTGTCTCCACATTTTGCTTGATTCTTGCAGACCACTGGAATGCAAAAGGATGTTTTAATTCATTGCCAGCTGCTGTTTTGGTGGTTTTAAGAATTCAATAACAATTTTAATTAATTGCTAAACCTAGTCTGCTGTTAGTTGTGAATCACAACAAGATTTTAAGAAAAGATGTTCCTCTAAATAAAATTTGTCAGATATTACTTACCTGGTTACTTTTCCATAAAACATAGGCTGAAGGCATTGACTGTACAAATAATATTAGCGCTTTAAAAAATGTATTCTGATCTACTGTTTTCAAGAATGTGACCGACTTCAGCAAGAATTTTCTTTGCTTGCACTTTAATGCTTGAATAAATTTAAGTGCTTGTGAGGTCTCCAGCTTTGACTAGGTGAAACAAAAGGTAAACCATTTTCCAAAGAGGTCCTTTTTCCATTACATGTAGTAAAGCATTTTTCTTACATACGTCCTGTAACAGGGGAACCTGTAATGAGAACCCAAGAAATTAAATGGTAAATAGAAGTTTAATTCCATGTTTCTGTCTAACTTTCCAATATAGATGTACTTTCTCCAGCACCACCACCTCCAGTGGCAAAGACAGCCAGCATTATAGAAGCTCTGAACCAGCAATCGAAACAGCAGCCAGCTCCTCCACAAAACAAGCCAACCCCACCACCACTGCCTCCACAACCTCCTAGCAGAATCTCTCAGAGAAAGCCTATTCCTGGGTAACTGATTTCATTTTAATCTTTAATATGCTTCATCATTTTTAGTAACTTAATATATCTATAACATGCAGTCATCAATAAAGCATGCGTGCTTTTGCCAATGATGTGTTCTAGAGTGTGGGAATGAACAGAAGGCAGATGCTAAGGATGTAGATGATTACTACAGTAATCAAGGATTATTATTACAGTAAAAACAAGACAGCCTAGTGATTTAAGGTTATATGACTTGCAGCATATCTCCAGAATGCCTAGCTGTGATGGGGATAAAAAAACATAAAAAATATTCAAGTCCTTATTCTCATCTAGTAACAAATAGGAGATAATGGGATCTAATGTCTGATTGTGCCATTTATTGTTCACGTGCTTTGCATAAGTTCTGTACCATTGAATCTTTCCATTTGTGGCAGAAGTAGAGAGACCTGGAAAAGAAAAAAAACTTTTAAATTTGCAGAAAAATAAGTTAGGAAGGACATATGACTGGAAAACAGGATCATATCCAAGGCATCCTTGAGAAGCTGAAGGAGTAGTCAAGGGAAAAGAAGGGTGTCATTCTTAGTAATTAAGAACAATCAACTACAGGGATGAAGCATGGAGAACAGCAGAGTATGGGTAAGCAAAATCCTTAGAAGAAGGATCTGTAAGGATATTGTAAGTAAGGCAGATGACCTAGTGCTGTTGTGGAAGAGTTAAAGAGTATAGTTTTACCTGAGCCTGCAAATTATAGGAATTAATTCTCTCAACTGTCTCAACATCAGTGGTGCCTCAGCAGGACTGCTGTGTTCAGTTTGGGGCATTGCAGTAATAAATACTGAGGTGGGAACCAGGGGAGATCAATAAGGTAATGAGAAGTCTGGAAAATAGGGTCTTTGAACAAATTTTGGAAGAAATAAGGTTTCATTTGCAAATTGAGACTGAAAGATGAAAGCAACCTTGACCCTTAAGCTCCTTTCTAGCCCTTTTTTTTTTCCATGTACCATACCTAAAAGGTAGACACAAATTGTTGAAGCTTTCTATAATGTACAGACTAATATGGATGCAAAATTTTAAGAAAAATTTAAAATAACAGTGAAAGGAACTTCAAATCTCAGGAAAAGACATGAATTGCAATAATCAAACCTGTATTATTTTTCTGCCTTTTTTAAAATTAGGTGCAGCTTTCAATTCACTTAATCAGAAGTACAGAAGTAGTACTTTTAAAAGCAAAATAGCTGACACCAGATTTTACTGAAGATAGGCCAAGACCTTTACAATTTAGAAAGTACTCTGTATTATTGCTTTTTGAGTTCTTGTTTGTTTCTGAAATGGACCAATTTCTCACTTTCTGCGCAGGACTGAGAAGTCATCTGGCTTAACTAACAAAGGGCAGACCAGAGGACTTGGGTCTCTACAACAATCTGGTAATTGTGGTTTAGAGATTTATTTTATTATAGTTAAGCTGTCATATCAATCAAAGGGAGAGTGTGGGTTTGTTGTGGTTTTCTTTAATCTGTTCATTTACCCTACACATTTAAATATAATTAGTGCCAATATTCTTCTTCTTTCTCTTTGTGATTGTGTAGGCCCGGATGCCTCAAGTTCTTTAGCATGAGCAGAGCTATGGGCCTCGCAAAGTCAATCATGGGACCATGTAATAAACATAATCACAGAATGGTTGATGTTGGGAGGGATCTCTGTGGGTTATGGGGTCCAACCTTTTCCTAAAGAAGGGTCAGCAAGAGTGGATCACCCAGGACTGTGCCTGGAGGATGGAGACTCCACAACCTCTCTGGGCAGCCTGTGCCAGTGCTGTGGCACCCTCACACTGACAAAGTGTTTCCTGATGTTTAGACAGAGGCTCCTGTGTTTCAGTTTGTGTCTGCTGCCTCTGGTCCTGCTTTTCAGCCAGGTGGCCACCAACATATATTGGTGTATGGCCTGTTTGTCCCCAGGTGCAGAACTTTGTACTTCATTGCTCCAGATTCTCCCCTGGTGTCTGGACCAGGTTTCCTGAAGCCCTGTCTTGCTAGTAAAGGCTAAGGCCAAGAAGGCATTCAGTAGCTCAACCTTTTCCATGTACCTTGTAACCAGTATCTCATCTTGTTCAACAATGGGTCCACATATTCTCTAATTTTCCTTTTGTTACCTGTAGATTTATTTAAGCCCTTCTTGTTATCTTTGACATTCCTTGCCAGATTCAATTCTAGCTAGGCTTTAGCTTTCCTAACCTCACCTTAAAACACACTCAAACAAAGGATACATTTTGAAAATTTTTCTTTGCTCTGTTGTTTGCATATGTCATAAACAAGGTGTCAGATACACATTTTAGAATAGAAAAATTTAGAATTGAAAATCCAGAGCTTATATAATGTCACTTCTAAATATATTGCAAATTGATATAGCTCTTTTTATGTTAATAAACAGAGTACATTATTCAGAGTTCATTATTCATTTTGTGGTTTTTGCTGTTCGAAGTAACTACTACTTTGGGATATGACAATAATGTAATCTCCATAAGATCTCTACAGTGAGGTCTGTGCAGATTCTGTGGTAGTTGTAGTGGAATTTCTCCTACCTTGCTTGCCCTTCTACTGTATATTTTATATTCATTTGTTATTAGTGTGAGTCTTTTTCATTTTCTCTTGACATATTCCAGAGGAATTTGCTAATGGCTATCTGCCACCTGTGTCAGGAGTCTCCTGTGAAGGACACAGCATCCTGATAATGATGGTCTTTACTAGGAAAGAAAGGTTCTAACAGCATACAGTCTGTAGTGAAGGAAAGGGTGAATGGGATATTTGGTTCTGCCCTCATCTATTTTATCTCTCTTAGCATATCTGCACTGTTTAATGTCTTAGGTAGTTGTCTTTGGGAAAAGTGGCCTTTTTGGTAAGGAAAAGGATAGAATTCTGTTCCATTATTTAGAAAGGACCAGTAAAAATTAAATACTCATGGGATATAAAATGATTTATATACTTTTAAGAATAATTGGTTTGGTTTCAATTGATACCATCACTTTTACTTTTTTTTGGAAACATGCCTAATATTTACTTGGTTTATTTATCTTAGCAGGAGAGTCATCTTCTGTATGTGACATTCCAGGAACACAGACTGGTTCTACAGCAAATACTTTGGCACAAATCCAGCCACCAGCACCAATGCCAAGGAAATCACAAATAGTAAGTACAAAATATGGTGTTTGATTTTATTTATCTTCTGCATTCTGTCAAACACACTGTAGACATGATAGTGTGTCCTGCCATGGTAAAAGTGTGAGAGCCATGAAACACACAAGGCCTGTATCCTGTGTTTAAGTATCTGTGTGACTTGTACTAAATAGTCACAAAAACCTTTTTTCCTTGAATTTCCTGTAGGATAGTATGTGATTTTAAGTTTAAGAAAGCAAACCAAACCAGTTGGATTCTTTGTTCATGTCCGGTTGTGACCAACACAGTCCACAGAATTATAGTTTGACTTATTGGAGCTAGATAAGATTTAGGAGTTAGTGACTTGTAGGTGAGCTTGGTGAGTCACTTGTAACATGTGGCTTCATTCTCAGTCTTCAGTGAAGTAAGTTGTAAGGGAACTCTTGTGCTTTTATAATGGACACAGATATACTGACGGTTGTTCATGTAGGTAGGTGAAATGACTTCAAACAAGACTAGCAGGAGTCAAGCTCAAAACAAAAGAAACTGTTTCTTTGTGCTGTCAGTTCTCAGCATTCACCTGGTGACAGGAGAGAAATCTCTTGGTAAGCATATCCCCAGCAGAAGGTTGTTAATTCTATATTTTTCTTCTCCACCCTCCCCCAGCCTTACAGTGACTATTAAAAAAGAGATACTGGGTTTAGATGGACTCTTGATCTGATTGTGTGGTATTTTTATACTCTTTACTTATTATTTTTAATCTAGGACCGTGAATGGTAACACATATTAGTGCCAGTACCTGTAATCTTATACTGGTGTAGGTAAAGGGATGTTTTTCCAGATGTCAGTGGTGCTGTACATTATATGTAGTTAACTTGGTCTTTGGTCCTTGCTTCAATTTTATGTTGCTTTCTTGTGTGACAGATGTAAAGGATCCATATCCTTGATCCTGACAGTACATCTCTGCAGGAAGCAAATCACAATATGTAAAGCCCATACATTTCTGAGATGCTGTGAGTGACTGGGTCTGGGCAGTTTCACACATTCTGTGCAGGAGTGTGCTTCAGTAGTAAATAATGAGCAGAGAGGTAGGAGATGTGCCGTTCCAGGCTCTGCAATGCTCTTGTTAATGGCTTGTAATGAAAACACCTGCTTCCTTCAGTCTCTGGTGTCTCTCCCTTCAACCATTTTTCCTTAACCATGTCCACTGAATTAGCAGCTCTCCAGGACAGAGTTCAGTGTGTTTGTGTGCATAGCCTGGCCATTGGTCTTGAGCACACAGAGCCCCTGTTACCCGTTTCTTATCTGATAATGATGAGAAACCTCAGAGGCATCACCTTGCATTAGTTGGGAGTATAAAATTTTCTGGTTTCTTGCCTCCCCCACTCTTGTTCAACCAAGTTACTGTCCGTCTTGCATTAAAGTAACCTTCATTTTTTAGGCCACAAAAAATTAAATGGTCTAAGTATTGTGAATTGCTTATGTTGTCATATTAACTTTGTGAAGCTACTGGACTCTGATCTTAATTTCTGTTGTGTGTGCTGGGATTCAAGTGTAAGCACTGGTTACATCCTTCCAGCACATCTGAAACAGCTCCTAACCTAACTTTCTGTATAAATTGAAGTTGTAGTTTCCCTGTGTTGGTTTGGTTGGTTGGTTGGTTTTTTCGTTTTGGTTTGGTTTGGTTTTTGGGTTGTTTTTTTTTTTAATAGAACAAATTGATTTAGCTATGAAGGAATGGGCTGTGCTGCCTAGTTTTGGGGTCAGTGTCTTCAATATTTAATATTAATTGCACAAAATATGAAGAACATATCTGACTCTCCAGCTGTCTCTAGGTCTTCATTAAGGTGAATTCTGTCACTGAGCAAATCAGCTGGGTGATTTTCTTCTGTCATAGGGACAGAGAAATAAGGGAAAACCTGGCTCAGGAGTGTGTGCTAGTTAAGATGCTTTAGCTAAATTAATCTAGCTAAAGCATCTTAGCTGAGATTTAGTCAAGGGCTCCTCAGCTAAAGAGCTTTAGCTAGATCAGTCTAGCTAAAGTTCTTTGGCTAAATTGCTCCATTTAGCCTTATACTCCTGCCTTTTTTGCTATGTCTTTACCCTGCCAGGGAATCCAGAGGCCAGGCCAAGTTTAGAAAACGAATGCTCCTTGAGTAAAGAAAAGACAGGTCTAGTTGTATATACACATTTAGCCAGTGGCTTATCTCCTACACAGTGCATTTACCCAATAGCTCATTTATCAGGTGGAAATTCCTGATTCACCTTTTGATTTCTTTTTTTTCTTCAATGTGATATTTAGATTTTTGAAACCATTTTGTAGATACATGGGAAATTTCCCTAGAAGATTTTATTCCTCTGGGAATGAGATCTATTTTAATTTCCTTGCCTTCTAAAGAACAAGAAATACCTGTAATTACTGCACTTTGAAGTTAGTCATTATATCACTGTTGTACTGATGTGAAGCTTTTCCCTTTTGACCTAAAAGGTGGTTGTGGTTCAGACTGTCATTTGTCTGAGAGGGAGCGTCTGGAAAAATTGCTGTGCTGCAGTGCCAGGCTGGCAGCTCCCAGGGATGAGAGAGCCTCAGGGTGTGCCTGCCCTGGGCAGGCCACAGCTTTATTTATATTAGAATTTATATGCAATTTATACTAGAATACAAATGAATGCTTCTAGAGGAACATAACAATCATGCTGCCTCCATCCCTCCCCATCCACATTCCCTCTTTTCTCTGGATGGTGCTCAGCTCTAGCACAATGGCCCAGTAAGAGACTGTTGGGCAGTTCTGTCCTCAGCAGAGCATTTTGCTGATGGAGAAAATGAGAGTTGTAAATGGAGTCTCTTGTTCCTTTTCATCTGTCTGCTCCATGGCTGACCTAACTAGAGACTGGGACCAGGCACTGTATGGTGATATCCAGTATAGTGATGAAGCCATCTTTACCTTATGCCATGTGGAACTTCTGTCCCAAACAGTCATTAACAGCCATCTCAGACCTAAATGGCACTTACACCTCTGCTCTGACACTTTAGGGTAGAAAGGAGAGATTTTTGTTCCCTATGGGAAAAGGGTGGACTCATGGTGGAAAGCTTTACACTCTGCCTCCAGCCCTTGAGCCTCTTCACTTGTTGGGTTTTTTGCATGGAAACGCTGTGTAGGCAGCATTATTGTTGGTCTGCAACAGAGAATGAGGAGGCTGAAAAGAAATGCAGCAGCAGACTGGCTTGTACTGGAAAAGGTGTGAGATAAGGAAAACCAGAGTGAAACAATTTTGATATCACTTTGCACAGAACACAGCTAGGACTGAGTCCCACTGCCATACTGGAATATTGCCACTCCTTACTAAACTCTGCCTTTGAAAGAACTGCCAAAAGACTCTGTGGCTGGCAGTCCTCAGAGCACTGCTGGGAGGCAGAGGATGTTTTGGTGGGTTCTTACACTACCGAAATGGGTTTAGCAAATTAAGAAGAAACATATTGGCAGGTGGTCAGGCCTCCCTCTGATAATGCTGCTGCTGTTACATTTGCACAGAATTTGATCACCCCATCTTCTGAACAAAATCATGCTCACTGCAGTGATGTAGAGCTCTGAAGAAAGAGGCTGAGCCCTCTGTAGGTTTGGGTGAGCCAAAATGGAGAATTTCTAAGGGAAACATGGCCTGCGTTATTGGCACAGCCATTCCAAAAAGCTTTGGCTGGTGCCAGATTCAGCCTGAACCATGAGGACCCAGCATAAAAGATATAGCTGAACTCTAACCTGTGAAAAACAGCAGTTGGAAGCAGTTCTGAAACTTTCTTCAAAAAACTCCAAGTCTACTCTATCTCTTCTGTGCTGTATTATTTACCTTCAGTTTTGTTTTTTTTTTTTTTCATTTCAGTCAAAAACTAAACCCAAGAGAGTAAAAGCAATTTACAACTGTGTAGCAGATAACCCAGATGAGCTGACTTTTGCAGAGGGAGATATTATTGTAGTTGATGGTGAAGAAGATCAGGAGTGGTGGGTGAGTATTTTGCATTTTCTGTCAACACACTTTGAAAGCAAGAAATTAAATCTTAGAGGTTGACCCTCACTTTGGAAGATCCCCTGCTGGGTTTCCAAATAACAAGAATAGTTTCATCTCATGGAAACTGGAGATGAAATTTCAAGAGTCAAACTTCAGACAAGCTTTTAGCTTTTCTCACTTAGGGAAAAAAAAAAAGAAATCTCTTTAGTAGGGTTCACAATACACTGGGGACATGGTCATGATTCAGAAAATTTTTGGCGAAGTGTCAGCAATTTAAGAATCTGCTATTACAGGTGCTATGTAGTGGGTTTCTGTCCTGGTTTGGGACAAATTTGGAAGGGAACTTCCAAAGGGATGTTCCCTAAAGGGCAGAATTCAGTGGCCCTTCCCCCCACCTGTTTGGGAGATAAACCTCCTTCAAGAAAAGTGGAAAAAACAGTTTATTTAACAAGCAAAGTACTCACAGACATGAAAAAATGAATAATATTGAACAATGGAGCCTCTCATTGTTCTGAAGAGATGGCAGATTCAGAGAGGGTCCTTTTCGTGGGCTGTAGCTCTGCTCACTCAGTCTCTTATCAGTCCCTCCTGCACTGTAAATGCCACATCCTGGGCCCTGGTGGGCCACAGGCGTGAGCTCCCCATGTTTTTCTGGGTTTTTGGTCCAAAGCAGGGCTGAACAGTTCCAAGAAAAAGAAAAGCCACAGTCCAGGGAACTTGTCTTCCTCAGCTAGCTAAAAACTAACTAAAAGCAAAGGAGGGCTCTGTCCCACTCACTGTCTGTGCTGCAAACACGCACTGAGAGAGAGAGCTGAACTCTTACCTCTGTGTTTTGAATAGTCTCCTTAGACATTCCACCAATTCTTCTTCTGCTTCCCTTAGCTCTCAGGTCTAGTTTTAAAGGTGCAGAACTTATTTCTGGGCTAAACAGATGGATGGGGATACAAATACAATACAGCATCCTAAAGTCACCCCAGGACAGCATCAGAGGAGAGCTTTGTATTGTCCTCAGTCTTCAGATGACTAGGACTGAGTCTATTTGAGCTGGGAAACCATCTCAAGTTTTTACATCCCAGAGTCTTATTGGCTAAAGCAAAATCTTGGAAAATTATTATGCATGAAAATACTTGCTTTAATCTGTTAGCTAGTGAAGAACAGAGCTTCAGATTGCATCTAAATTGACAATAATGCTGTATAAACAGAAATAGGTTAATGTAAAACCTGAAACTTTTGAAGCTTGATTCATCCTTTTGCCTCACAGTGATGGTTAGAGGAGCAACTCATCAGAGGCCAAACGTGGGCTGCCAGGCATTACAGATTGCACTGGATTTATGCAGCAGTGGTACTGCAGTAAGATGTTGTATATTCAAAGAACTGGATAAAACTTTTGCATTTGACAAAAACTCAACGTACAGCTGAAAAACATGCACCCTGTAGGACTGAATTTTCCTATTGGCAAGAAAACTAGCACTACTGCAGAAAAGATTTGGTGGGAGACTTATACTACAGGCAGGAAGGTCACTGGTATTCATTTTGGTGATACTGAAATGTCATTTCGAGATTTAACTTGAAAAATATCTGGACTCTTTCAGATTGGTCATATTGATGGAGATCCCAGTCGGAAAGGAGCTTTCCCTGTATCATTTGTGCACTTTATTGTTGACTAGATTGCTACTGATAAGTGGAGACATTTCTCATTTCCAGCAGTCACAGAAATAAGTTTTGTTCTATTTCATTTCACCTACCTATCCGCAGCCACCTTGCCAGAGCACTGCCCAAGTCCTAGGTACTGTAGCTTACTTTTTTATTGCCATTGTTCTGGTTTGGGGACTTTTAAACTTTTTTCTACGTGAAAACTTCTCATAAGCAGTTTACACTTTTAAATAAAAACAACTCTTCCTGTATTTTTCAAGGTGAACTGAAAAGCTTTAACAATCAAAATCCACGTGTCTGAATATCACAACATTATGAATGTTATCAATCAATTCACTGTAATTTTAATCTCCCTTTTGTAACATGACAGTACAACAGTTCAGTGTTGCTTCCTCAGTGAAAGAAATTGTGTGTGCATCTACCAGGGCAGTGAACTTACCCAGTTCTTGACACCATCTGAAGTGCTGGAACCAAAACATGCAAGCTGCTCTGTAGTTCTGAAATGGACTCATTTAGTAGCTTGCCATACTGGCTGTCATCAAGGACGCCAACAGTTGCAGAAGAAATTGTTTTAATTATGTGTCTTTGGCCAGGTTAAAGTGAAAAAGTGCTTCAGTTTACCACAGGAGAAACTTCTTTCTTTCAGAATGGATGTAGATATTTGCTTAAAGTTATCTGAAATCTGTGTTAGTTGTTGAACTTTCTAGTTCTAATTTTGTGAGCTTAAGACTGTTTTGTTTTTCTATGCTGCATGTGTGTAGAACCCGTTTTTTGAATGTTCTTTATGTATGTTACATCCATTTTGGTCATTTAATGTGACTACTGCTGGTTAACTAAACTATGGCAATATTAATGAGTTACTACATTAACTCAAGGATTTGAAAACTGCACTTCCTGAAATGTACTTAACTATGATGATGGATTGCAGAACATTTCTAACGCTTGTCTCATTATAGCATTAAGACTTTTTTTAAAAATTCTTGAATTTTCTTTAAATCATCCAGCAATGTGTTCACAGAGAGAACATATTTGGTGGAACATGTAGGTAATTATCCTTGGTCAATAAGATACCTGACACCTCACGAGTTCACTACGTTATGTTCTGGTTTATGAAATTTGTGTGCCACTACCTTGCAAACAATGATAGTTTGCCAACTCACTCTGTATTTATATAGAACACCCACATATATGGTAGCTACACTGTTGTTAAACTTGTTTTGCTGATTTGTGAACAAAAGCTAGGCCATGGATAGTTCCCAGGTGGTTGATGGAATTTAAAACACCAATACAGATCTGACATCATTTTGATGTTTGTGTATTGTGAAATTGTACCAGGTTTTGCTTATGCTACAGGAAACAACTGAGGCATAGGATACAGAAAATCAATGTCTAGGTCACATTGGCTTTGATCACGTTATGTGAACATTGTATCTCTAGATTTATCAAGAGAGCTTTGAATTTCTGGCAAATGGTGCTTAAATTGGCCATTTCATATTGGAAGGAATGGAAAACAGGCCACCACCACATCTGTGCTTATTTGGAGGAAAAGCATGTTGCGAAAATGCTGGAAGAGCAACACTGATCTCACCCTGTATCACCCTTCCTGAATGGTACCGTTGGTTGATGCCTCTCAGGCGTGTGGGTACAGCCACATAGACGTGTAACTTTCACTTCCTAGATGCTGTTGCTGCAGTATAAATGGGGAACAAACTGGAATGTTTCAAGATATTTTTATTGCAAGTTGAAGCAAATTAGTCTGTATTTTCAAAGTTCCCAGTAAAATGATAGAGTAATAGTTTAGCACTACAGTTTTATTCACTTACTGATACGTTCAGTTTGCAACACTATTTTGTATGTTTCTATCCCTGATAGAGTCTAGAGAGTAAATGGGCATATTATTTTGCACAAATCTCCTAATGTACAGTATTTTTAACACAGAATCTTATAGTGTATGTAACAATTCGTAACATTAAAAAATGATACAAATTTCCCTTGAGTTCTGCTAGAAGAGGAATAGAGTAAAATGTCACAACTTTGTTCATCAGTCATTTAAAAACCAGGAAACTTGTAGACTACAATTTAATAGCACTAACAGTGCAGACAGGTAAAATCCCAAGGACCAATAAAGAGCAGCTAAGCAAAATTTATCCCTTGATTTTCTGAGTTTCTTGAAAGGTTTTCTCCTTTGGCAGAGAAAAATGAAATTCTAGAGCCTGTAGATATCTATTTATAATATAAAATTAAGAATTTTAAGTCCAAAATTTTGGCATATTTCATACAACTTTTCAGATCTGATTCAAAAAATCTGTTAATAGACAGACTATTAGGTTGCTGTGTTAACTGTTTAAAAAGGAGCAAGTGACACTTAAAATGCAGCTTAGAATGCTATGAGATGTATAATATTCAATTCAGTTGTTTTTATTTTGTTTAGTTGCAGAGCAACTGTATATATTGTATAACCTAAAATCAACTCTTATTTTCAATGTCCTGGATGCAGTGATTTATAATTAGAGCATGATTAATAAATTTTACTCTTGTTAACCAGTCAAATGTCTGGAAAAATAAAACTACTTTTAAAATCACTTTTTCTGCTTCTCTTCTGTTCCCTAGTACTGCTTATGCAATATTGTTCTTTTTAATGTATAAAAATGACAAACAAAAACAAGTATCACTTGAGGAAAAAATGTATTTCTTATGAACTTTAGTTGAACAGAAAAACTGTAGATGGCACACCTGAGATAAAATTAGAGGGGTAAAGCACCAAATAATTCCATCTTACCACTTTGCTTTTGTTTTCTTCTAGTACCTGGGTTAAGCAGAATCAAAGTCTGTATTAACAAATTATTTCTCAGACAACGAGGTAGAAGCAAGTGTCAGTTTTATTTTACATTCCTGCAATATTGACATTAAATACAAAACATGATTTAGGAAAAAGAGAAATTGTGTTAAATATAAAATTCTGTAATGTCCTGGACACTGAAGATGGACTCTTCAAGTCAAGTTTGGGGAATGCCAAGTACCATGTGCAAGGTTGTGAGGCTCTCCTTTGCACAGTAAGTCTCTCCTAGGACAGTGTGTGGCTCTGAGCTGTCCCTGGTGCCACGAGGAGCCCGGTGCCTCCCGCACCAACGCTGCTGCCAAAGGAAATCAGGACTTCTCTGACATTAAAACTGAGTCAAAGGCTGTAGACAACACTTTGCAAATGGCTTGTGCTTGTTCCTAAAAAACCCAAACACTCATGTTAACACCTTCTGAAGAACTTCTAAACTTCTCAAAACTCACTTAAAGCAGAGCGTGTCCTTCATTTTGTTTTGTGAGACCCACAAAACGCCTGTCTGGCCTGCAAAGACACATAGGAGCTGTCTTACATGAGCTCTTTTGAACCAAGTCAGCATTGCTGGCTGTCAGCATAGCACAGCACCAGCATTCAGAACCTCATTTTTTGTGTTCCCCAGCGCTGCCAGCCAAGGGTCACTGTCATCAGAGCATTGTGACAATGAATTCTCCTACTCATAAGAAAGGATCACCTCCCTTGCTTACAAATATGGTTGCATGTTCTATTACCAGAATTGTTACTCCATCCCTTCCTGCTCCACATCTTAAAAGATTTTTGTTTTGTTTGGAAATAGAAGTGAAGATTGTCTCCAGGTGCTGCCATAGCACCCTTTACACTGGACAGAGCTTTCTCAGGTGAGTACAATCACTGGCAATTTTAGGGAATGTAGGTGTTTTTCTCAAAGCTGATCCGATGTAGGCAGCAGGGCTGTTTTCCCCTTCTCAGCCAGCACACATTTATACCTTTTTTTTTAAATTAAGCAATCCTCCTTCTGCCAAAAAGCCTTCACAAAGGCCTTTGGTTTTAGAATCTCCCTTTACTGGAATCAGAATGCCAATACCTATTTTAAATACCGAAAGCATAAACTCTTACCAGACTATTGCACTGATATACCCAGAGGCTGCATTCTTCAGAGGCTGCATCTGTTGTCTTCAAAGCCAGCAAACTTTTTCCTGCTCCCAGACCATCATCATAGCACACCATCCTTACAATCAAATAGAGAGCATGCCTATGTAACACATCCTGAAAGCACATGGCAAATAAAAGTTACTCTGGAACAGCAAGAGATATTTCAGTTTTCCATGTTTTTATTCTTACTTACAAAAGAATACTTTAGATTTATTTAAAGGAGTAAAGTTTTCCTTGGTAAATTTATTTATTTTTTTTACTTGAGAGTTTAGTCAAGATTTAAAAAAGTGGTGGTTAAGCACAAGTTTAGCTTTAACTTTTGCTTCTATTTTAGAAGTACATTCCTATGTGGACTATGAAGACAAGCTGAGAGAGTTGTTCAGCCGGGAGAGGAGAAAGCTCTTGGGGGACTTTGGGGCACCTCCCAGTACCTGAAGGGGGTCTGCAAGAGAGCAGGAAAGGGACTTCTTACAGGGGCATGTAGTGACTAAAAGGGGATTTGAATCACTTTAAACTGAAAGAGTATGTTTATAGTAGGTTATTGAATTTAAGGTAAGAAATTCTTTACTGTGGGAGTGCCGAGGCACTGGAACACATTGCTCAGAGAAGCCGTGGCTGTCCAATCCCTGGAAGTGTTCAAGGTCAGGTTAGAGGGGGCTTTGAACAACCTGTTCTAGTAGGAGGAGTCCCTGCCCATGGCAGGGGGGTGGAACTAGAGGATCTTTCAGATCCCTTCCAACTCAGCCCCTCCCATGATTCTATGGTGACATTCCTGGCCATAATCTGAAAACACACATTCACTTCCCACCAACACTCACTCAGCCTCTGTGACAGGTGGGACACTCTGTCCTTCTGGCACAGAGGTAACTTAAAACAACTTCTTACTTTACCAGTATCTTTCCCCCGTCTCAGTCTTGGGAAGGATACACACAAGAAACTGTTCCCAGAAAAGAGCATAGACAAGGCCAGTTGCTTTGGGGGGCAGTAGCCATGTGGCTTAGGTCCTGTTTGGGACCTAAACCACAGGATGTGTCCTGACTCTTCCACAGATCTCATCTGGGAGAAATCTACTCTCCATCAGAGCTGCAGGATTTCCACCATAGTCCCAATACTTCTGATTTTGGCCATTCCAGAGAGGGATTGGTAGAAGACATCCAGTACAAGGTCTCTGCAGCTGTACCCTATACAAAGCCTTTCTTCCCGAGCCATCTGATGATACGCATCTGGTCTATTCCAGTCATACCATCTCCAGGGTCTTAGGAATTCTAGGCAGCTCTGTTTCTGTGTTCATGGCATCAAACAGCTGTCTCTGTCAGCTGAAGGGTCTTAAGCAATGCCCACTTTGATACAGAAGCTGTAAAAAGGGGCAGTGAGCTTGCTGCCTGCCTTGGAACCCTGGAGGGAGAGACCTCCACCAGAGCCCTAATGTCACCTTGCTGAAAAACATCTCCATCCTGAAGCTCACTCAGCTCATTGCTCACATTGCTCTCACCAGCAGCAATATCACACCGCACTCAGGGCAGCTGGAGCCTGCCTGGAGCTTCCTGCATCCACCCTCCCATCTGTGTAAGAAAGATGCCAAGACTGTTCACCAAATTACTAGTAACTCTCAAGGGCTGCTTGCTTGGAACTTGCTACAATACTAATGTGTATGTGGATTATCACTCAAAGAGGGATGACAGAATTCTTTTGAGTACAGTCTCCTTGTAAATTAATTTCTTCCCATCCTTTCAGTATCTTGGAACTCTGTGAATAGAATCTGATGAACTAACACGCTGAAGGACAAATTAAATGCCTACAGTGACAGATGCAAAAAGCCAGAATTTGGAGAACAATGCAACACAACAAATTGTCAGTGCAAGCTAGCTTAACCACAAAAGGCTTTATCTGCTTGTGCAAGCTTGCAATTTGAAGACAGAAAAGCGATGGATGAAAGTCTTAAATTAGCTACTTGATCTTTATCAAAGCACAAAGAAATTTAAATAATAGTGTAACCTATGTTTTTAATGAGAATTAAGAATTTAGGAGAGCAAAAACAGAATTCAAAAGAATTCGAAGTCTGAATAACAAGTACTACCCTTCCTCCCAGGCATTAGAAACAAGTGTTTTATTTTGTGAAGGGACCAAAGGAAACTTTTTGGCTCTCTTCAGAATATTCAACTACTAAGCAATGATATTCTCCATGCTCATACTTGAGGCTTTCATGAACAGGCATCGCTGGGTTGTTGATGGGTCAAGGTTTCATAAGGCCAAGTATTTATGGCATCTGGGGCTCTGAGGGCAACCAGAAGGAAACCACATGGCTGCAACACAAAGCTACACAAAGGCAACTGGAGGGCCCTGGGGAAGAGACCGGATTTTTATTTTTAGCAGAGAAGCTACTTGAAGTGCACTAAAGGAAAAGAAACTACATATAGTAATTGATGCAAACAAAAAGTAGGCTTGATCAATAAAGTGGAATCATGAGGTTTTAATGCTGGAGTGAACTCTAACTCTTGGATTAGGAGTGCAAGGATGGAACTTTTAAAAGAGCTGGCAACTCGGGTATTCTTAGAAAAAACCCATCCTTTGTTTTTCCCTCTTCACAGAAACACCAAGAAGAACTGCCTTGCTAACTTGGGCTGAGGAACCTACGGTCTTGGTCACCACAGTCACACTACTTCCCCTAAGAAATGATGGTGCCCAAAGAGTATTACCAAAGACTTGCCTGCCTTTTGTCTCTATCTCAAAAGGAACAGCTTTTTGTCATAAATCCAGGAAAACACAGCCTGTGGAGATATGACATGAAGCAGTGCTGCTAGGAGAGCTTGTTTGTTTCACTTTTGCTTAAAGCTAGAAATGACATTTTGGTCACACAGATCATCCACCAGAGAAATAAATGAAAGCACTTATCAACTCTCCTCAGAAAGACAGGTTGGGTGAAGCACTTACATACTGATCAGATGTGGAAACTTTAATGCCATATTTGGAAACTCCCATAATAAACTCCTCTTCACCTGGAACAAAAGGTAACTTTCCATCTTGCTTTGGAGGGAAACAAACAAAAGCCTTTAGTGCAGACAGAGGAACATGAACAAGGAAGATACATAACAGAAAACATTTATGTGTACTTGGGTCCACTGGGTCAGCACCAGCACAAACCCTGCTCAGATCCTGCTCTGTGGGACTGCCCAGCGCTCGCCCAGTCTCTTAAGGTTATGTGAAATACATGCAGGGGAGACTGGACATTAGGAGGCATTTCTTTACTGAGAGGGTGACCAGACACTTCAACAGGCTTCCTAGAAAGGTGGTTGATGCCCCAAACCTGTCAAGTGTTTAAGAGGCACTTAGACAATGCCCTTTACAACACATTTAACTTTTGTCAACCCTGAAGTGGTCAGGCAGTTTGGACTGGTGGTCACTGTGGGTCCCTTCCAGCAGCAACATTCTATTCCATTCTGCTCTATTCTGCTCTAAATATCACATGGTTCCAGAAAGGAATTTGTCATCTCAGGGGAGAGTTTGGCCCTGTGGTCAAATCAGGTTGGCTGAAAAATCATGCATGGCCTATCATGCTGCACTGACCCAAAGTGATCCATGTTCCACTGGCAGCACTTTCACTGTCTGGCTGCAAAAACAATTTTAGCAAATATTTAGAAATGGCAAGTTGCTGCACAATAAACAGACATTCTGTGCTTTTAAAAATATATCATCAGCTTCCTAATGAGAACAACTAGCTTTGGCTTTCAGTACAAAAGTACAAGCAATCAGAGTTTGGCAAGGATGACCCAAATATTATTCAGGTTCTTTGGTCACAGGTTCATGAGTGATGAAACTTGCAGAAACTTGACATCCTCTTCTATGGGAAAACTTTTACAATACTAAAGAATCTGGGGAGATACTCCTTCTAATACTAATCCTAATTGGTCTGGAGGCAATGTAACAGCTTTCAGCTGGGACTTGTTCAATAAGGACTCATGAAAAGGGCCTTGGCTCTGAGCCTGCTTCTGCAGAATGGGTCTCTGGGTGCATCTTCTCCAGTCACCTAAAATTATAGAACTGTGATGGCTTTTGAGATTCATAGGTTAATAGTTAAGTATGCCACTTTCTTCAAGTAAGTCTAAAATTTACAGATGTCAAACCACAGGATAAATAAAAAAACCCCACACCTAAGTTTAAGATATTTTGACTTTGTTGGTATTGCCTTTTGTAACCCACTTACCTGTGCAACATCTATGTAATTTATCAAGTCCAGTGGCCCTTCAAGACTTTTGCTCTCATTGTATTTCAATTTTTCAATGGCACCAACATATTTAACTCTGAATTCTGCACATGTATCAGAATTACTATTGCTTTGTCCTGCAACAAAGTAAAACAAAGCGATTCTGAAGACTTCCAGAACTGCAATGCTATTCTAATTGCTGTTGACAGGGCTAACATAATAAATTCCCTAATTTTGCAGACTTTCATCAAACACTAATCACAGTATATTAACTCCTCTTTAATGAATTGTACTGGATTGATTTAGAACAGACCCTTGGTGAAGGCAACAGTTTTGTATGCATACATGATATTGGTATAAACAGCACTGTTTATGCCAATTCAAATTTGGAGTTAACAACCTTGAATCAGAAAACATAAAACATAAAAAAGCTGGTTCTACTTTTTGAGGTCTATTTGTTTCAAATTAACTGTTTAGTCCAACAGTGATACACTGGTGACTAAAAACAAGTAAAATCAAATCTTATTTCCATTATTTTGGTGCAAATGTAAACTTAGACAAGCAGGAAACAGCAATCCAAAAAGCTGTACAAGATTTGTGCTGGCAACAGACTGGTAGCACAGCTAAGTTTTTCTTCCTCAGACACTTTACTTTGATAACAGTGAGTCAATCCTAGATGAATTGTAAATAATAGAAGCCTAGGGCTGTGCCTGCAACAGTCGCAAGGCTGCCTAACTAATTCCCTCAGTATTACTGAAAATACCTATCTTAAGCTTTTCCATTTTCTGCTGTTTTATACAAAGACAGAAAGTTAATCCTGCTCCATCCATACCTGCTCAAGCTCTGACTACATACCTGAACTTTTTGTGGAGTCTGTATCGAGGCTGGCCACAGTACTAGACCTGGAAAGTCCCCCAAGACTGGAATCTACAGACTAAGAAAAAAAATTGTCATCAGAAAGTTACTGAGATTGTGTTAGCAATTCACTTCTAGATGTCCTGCCTCAAGTATTTTTTTTTTAAACCCTACCGTTTATGTTCTATTTACTTCAGCAGCACTGGAAAATGGGGAGGAGAAAACAGTACCACCTGTTTCTTTTCTGAAGTTATCTTTCTACCTCAGTGCAGATTGGACTGATAAAAGTTCATCAGGAACCCTTGAGAAGTCCACAGATATTTTAAAATAAGGAGGAAATGACAGAAGAAGAGAAAATGAACCTTAAGGTTATGTCCAGAGAAAAAGGAAAAATAAACCTTAGGGTTATGTCCGAATTTTTCTGGTACTGCAATTTTACATGAAGAAATTGACAACTACATGCTTGTCACCAACACTTAAAATAACACAGCAGTGCAGGGGAAAAGAAACAGCACCTTGGAAAATCCAGAATATTCGAGTGATCATTCTAAAACAAATCAGACAAAACCAACACATTATTCAAAATTAAGAATACTTTTAGAGATACTGAGAAACCAAGAAGTACTGAAGAATAAACTCATTCTTGGTACCTAGCAGCAGGCACTGTCCTTAAAGAAAAAAATTAGAACAAATGTAGTAATTTTTCCTTCAAACCTTTCTATGTGCTGTGAGAAAATCTTGTGTTTGAGCAATTCACTGTGGAAGTGACTGAGTATTCATCTCAGAATACGTGGGCTTTATGACTGATAGGTATTTTTAACTCTAATAACACAATCTGAGGAATGGAAGCAGAAAGTTCTCTTTGTGGAGCATGGCATTTTATGGAAATCACATCCTACCATCAGTTCAAGTGAACCATTGAACTGTTAACTTGGAACAAATCCAAGTGCTTCACAAAGAGAATAAACACCACATCCAGCTTACCTTGCTTTTAGTGCTGATCTCACTGCTTTGTGAGCTGCTGCTGCTGTGTCGCTTCTTTCCTTTTCTAAACATTTTTTCATAATTGGATCAAAGAAGATCTTCTAAGTAGAAAAAATTCAAATTAAAGCCTGTCATATCATCAAAGGAAGGAGGTCCAGGCAAATGCCAGTGACTGTGTCCAAAGTGGACCAAAACTGGAAATTTGCTCAGGACTCTGTGAATGGAGGTGTGATTTTTACTCTGGTGCTCTCCATGAGTGACTGGGGAAAGTTCCTCAAGCTCTCTGCTAGAACTTCCCTATTCTTTTGAATTGCCAAAAAAGGCTACTACCTAGTTTACAGAGTGTTGCAAAGGTCAGTTTCTAATGCATAGACAACATTAGAAACAAGTCAAAATTTAAAATTTATTCCCACCTAAATATTAGGTGATTTTTATTTGTGAGTACAATCTAAGCGGCCTATAAAGTGCACACAACACACTCCCCGCTCCAATTACAGTGTTTCCAGTAAAACAAAACAAAAAGCAAAATCTATTCCCCCCTCCACTGCCTGACTAAACACCTCCTTACAACAACAAAAAAAACCATAAAAAACCAACCCCACCCTATTTTTGAAGAACTACTGACTGGAATACTCATAGGAGCAGCCATTACCACTTCACATATTCCTGACAATTAAGCAAAATGCGTGGTACATTTACTGCACTAGAACTGAGTTCCTGGGAGTTCTGAGAGGATTCCAGAACCCTATTTCCTGTGCCTGCCCCTCTAACACCTTGCTTCACTCCAACTTTGGCTGGCCAGTGTCAAGCAACAGGATGCTGGCTCCCTGTTTCTCTGAAACCCTATTTCTCAGCTTCACAGACGAATTATTTTCATTACAAAACTTCAGAAACTTTGAGCAGGCGGAAGAAAGAGGACAATGGATGATGACAACCTACGGAAGACGGCTCACACTGCAGAAAATAATGAAAGAAGCACAAGGTGGAGCTTAGATGTGCGATGCCGTGATGGGACCCGTCCCTAGGCCGCCGCTGTTCCGCCACTGAGCAAACACTCGGTCCCTGGCGGGCTAAGAGCCACTCAGGGCAACCTGCGGTGTGCGGGGCAGGGCGGTGCCCGGCACACACCGAGCCCCGGCTTCCAGCGTGGATGTGCCGGCGGCTCCGCACAGCCCTGCGGCCGCTCCAGAGGCACCTCTGCCGCTCCGCAGCGGCCTCCGAGGCCCTCGGCACCCGCTGCTCCCGGGCGGTCCGGGTGCGTTCCACGGGCCCTCAGCAGCTCCCGGGCTTTCCGCGGAGCATCCCTGCCCCAGCGGGAGCAGGGGGCGGCCCGGGAAGCCGGGCAGGGCAGCACCGCATCCCGCCTTGGCTTCTCTCCCCGTTCCTCCCTCCGATAACCCGAAAAGTGACAGAGCGATGCGGCCGCTGCTCACCGGGCGCGCCGGGCCCCGCTCGGTGCCGCTGCCGATCCCGATCCCGTTCCCGCTGCTGCCGCCGCCGATGCCGTTCCGGGTCGCGCGGGGCGGCGCAGGCGCGGCGGGGCGGCGGAAGGCGGCGGGAGGAGCGCGTTGCGATGGCGGCCAAGCGCAAAGCGGAGGCGCTGATCCCGGCCGAGGAGAGCGACCAGCTGCTCATCCGGCCCCTGTGAGCGCCCGGGGGAGCCGCAGGGCGCGGGGGGCCGGGCCGGGCCGGGCCGGGGCCGGGGCAGCGCCGCTGGGGCCGCCCTGCTAAAGGGGTCCCTGCAGGCTGAGGGGGTTTGTGGTAGCGTTCCCACAAGCGTTGCTTTGGGCACAGCTTGAAGGTGCTACTCCAGGCTTATTCCACCCGATTTGTTACTTAGGTGAACTTAATTATACGTGTCAATAGTTTGAGACTCGAGTGCTCAGTTAAAAAAAAAAAAGAGGCCAAAAATAATTTCCTCAAACGGGTTGTTTTTATTTCTGCCGCGTTACGTAGGGCCTCATTTCCTTTGGGATAAATACAGTTGTTCAGGTACTTTGGATAGCTGGGCTTAAAAGGGCCGTGCAGTTGTTATTTCTCCACAGAGAAATAACCGCGGTAAAGGCATCCAGTGTGGTTACATCTGTGCGGTGTGGGTTGTTTCAGTCCTCATGACTTCGATATCCTTTTGCAGAGGTGCTGGCCAAGAAGTAGGAAGGTCATGCATCATTCTGGAGTTTAAAGGAAGAAAAATAATGGTAATTATTGCATGGATATGTTTGTATGTGTGCTCTCAGTGTGCTGCTTCAGATCACTGAAATGATCTGAAATGCTGCAGGTTAAATTCAGCCTCTGCTCTGCAGTCAGACACAGTGCTAGAAAAGGCACATTTGTAGCCTTCTGGAGCAGTATATAGCATGTATGACATCAGACATCACAGAGGCTGTGCTGTAAAATAAAACCCTCTCCCCATATAGAATGCATGTGCTTCCAACCCAAACCATTCTGCTTGAAATCAAATGCTAAAAGTAATGTTCAATGAAGAAAAATATTTTTTTGTGTGATGCTAAAAGTTACCAGTCACTAATAACTATGTCATAGACCAAGATGGAAGAGGGGTTTTATACCTTCTGCTAGAAGCTTTAACTTTGTTTCATTTTTCAGCTTGATTGTGGAATCCATCCTGGGCTGGAAGGAATGGATGCTCTTCCTTACATTGATTTGATAGATCCAGCTGAGATTGATCTCCTCCTTATTAGTCAGTAAGTGGCACCTAAAAGCACAAATAACTTGAGGTCGTGGTCTGAGCTGTGTTCACTTGTAGGTTATTAAGAGAGGCTGAAAAATAGGTGTTATTTAGATGGTAGGGAAAAATTCTAGTTTCTGGGTTTTAAAAAAAAGTTTGAAGGATCTCCATTTAGAATTAAGGACTGAATATTGAGTGAATATGCTCATTCACTTTTGGCATTACAGCTCTTCTCTGAGGTCACCCTGATTTCTGACTGTTTTACAGCCTGGTCTGCTTTAGCATCATTGTGATAGCTTGTGGAGTGAGTTTTCTACATAAAGACTGCAGAAGAAGATTGGTTGTGTTTTTTGATCTATTGACTTTGAATTAAAAAGGTTCTTGGAGACTTACACAAGCTTTGAATGTGGTTTATGTATTGCTTAGTGGCTGAGAGACAAGGAGAGCCATTTCTAAATGATGTAATCAGTAATAAAAAGCTCTCCATAAAATCCTGAGCTTTTGTGGTATGTATTTGTTCTACCTGTATTTCAAAAGTAGTTTCTCAAGATGGGTCGAACTAGAAATGTGAGCAAATAATTTAATTTTCAGAAATCATGTTTTATTCTTTAGTGTGCAACTTGCAAAATTAGGATTGTGGTTTTAGTGTTCATGTATCTTTGATGTTTAGTGTCCCTGGTTCCTGTTCCTTTTCTCCCTCTAAATTTATATGGAAATTACAAAAAAAGGGTAATTCTAATACTATACATGTAAAACCTTGGCAATTAATGGAGAATTTCCTGTATTAGTTTTATTTTTTCTTGATCATGTTTCTAGTTACTAGTCTGCCAAATGTAGATCAGCACAGTTAACAAGGTTGAAAATTCTGTTTCTGGATTTTTATGACACCATGTTAGTCCAGTGAAGTAGTGAATTATAGATATTATATATTAGTGTTGTGTAATATGAATGTATTAA